>NC_136067.1:383124610-385668777 GCF_964261635.1 Lissotriton helveticus | reverse complement strand
CACCTTAAGGAACCTTACGGGCCAAGGCACTCCACAGGGAACCGTATGATTATCAGATATTCTGTCCAAGTCTAATTTAAATTCCTAGAGCTTTTCAGGCATCACCTATGACCCAGGAAAGTTGGAATGCATCTGGATCAATTGTGGAACCAATTCCAAGTGGAGAGGAATGACTCCATGACCAGGAGGTACTCCGGGTATTTTGCAAATCGGAAGGGTGGAAGTGGCGGAATGAAGGGGACCATGCCTCGACCTCTTCTGCTTTTTTGGATTTCTGTGACTTAACTGAACTTCTGGGCTTTAAAGATGAAATGTCTAGAGAGCGGCCCCGGGACTGAGAGTGCGTCCCCACCCTTCGACCTTGACCTTGTGCATTTACTTTTAATAAGTATAAAGAAAATAATATGTGGTGAAGATATTTAAATTTAAATAATGGCTGCCTTGGAGTAAAGCAAACCTGTAGGTGCATCATGCTAAATATTTTGGGGAGTGTATGAGATTTACCCATCTACACTTAGCTACAGTTATTACACCCGTTAGGGCTGGAAGGCCTTTCGCCCAGCAATGGCAAGTTACTTAACTTCCAGCAAGGATACAAAAGACCCACCATCTCCGAGACCAGAAGAAACATTACTCACGAGCCATCCAGAAAGAGCCTGGTAAAGTACAACTTCTTAAACAATAAACATACCTGTTTATAGACCAATAGTTTTTCTGCCGCTTTTGGGTGGACCCAAAGGCACTTATCTGGCTGCTTGTAACCAGTGAGTGTGGTATGTTGCTCATCTGTCACTCCAGAAGACTATATATTTACTATTTACCCTGGCTGCCAAAAACCAGTGCATGCCAAGGGCGATTCCTCTGTTACGCCTGCGTGCACCCTACCAAGCAAAGTTCGCAATCTACCTCACGCTGACACATCTGGTTGAAAAAGGCATGAATGTCATTTACAAGCTAGGCATTGTCCTTTTGCCCTGTCTCTGGTCTTTTCACCGTTTACCCCCTCAGGTTCTCTTCCTTTGAAACAAACACATTCCTCATGCACACACTACTAGATGGGTTAAACCACAGTTGATCTACCAAAGTGTCACTGCCTCTCTATACCAGAGCTCATTGTATCTTCTGGTAGATTAGCACTGCCCCAGGGGTTGGAATCTGTTGCTTGTGGGATGCCTAAATGCATTATTATTTTTTTCTACCACTGTTGGCAGACGGCATCTATGCGCCTGAATGGCTGCTCAGCAAGATCGCTGCACAAACACACGATGTGCATTCTACTGAGCAGCTGTCTACAAAATTGAGCGCATAACTTTTTGAACAACATATAGTACGACACATTGCATGACAGTTTGTGACAACTTTGTATAACACACTGCATAGCAAAGTAAATACAAACTGTGACAACTGTGTGAATAAACAGCCTGACACAATTTTCATACTGCATAATAAATAGCATGATAGTTTTCATGAAAATGTCTCTTATGTTGTAAGTAAACTAAAGTTTTCAGCTGACTTATTTACCCCTATGGATACTATTGTTAGTACTTTGGGTATCTGTTGCGCTCTAGAAATCCCAAATCAAGTTGTAGAGTGCAACCTGTCCACAAAGCGCTTCAACACCCTGTCAGAAGTAAAAGGCGCTGCATGCCAACTATAATGCAATACAGTGTCAAAGTTCAGGATAGTGTGAAGCGTCCCATATGACTGTACCTTCGATATATAATGAATTCTTATACATGACTAAATTAATAACATTGACAGCCCCACAGAGTAAGGCGCTGGCAATCCGCAAACCACTAAAGAGGGCATCTAGCGCTGTATAAATACCCATACAATATCAAGTACTGGATCATAATTGTATCAATACCTGAAACTCCCCAGTATTAATGGTGGTGGTGTTTTGACCAGCTCTCAGTGCCTGGGAACTCTGTTTTCTCGACAGCAGTGCTGATCGATTGCTCCGGTCTGGCGCCCTTGTTAAGTACGCTCAAGTGGGGCCCAATGCACACCTCTCGCTGCAGGGTCCAGACGGTGTGTTATTCCCCACAATGGTTGACCTTCATCGGCGTAAAATGATACACTGAAAGCATTAATAACTGGCCAAAAACGAAAACATGGAAACCAACTAACAGAGATGGAGAGTGAGAGCGATAGAAGATGGAAATCGTTACTATATCCATGGCAACCACAAAACCACGATGCTTTCAACACAGTGTACTGGGCAGTTAAGTAGCAATCTCTTTAGAACGTGTTGTTTAGAAGGATGGTTGCACGCTTTTCTCCTTTCGAGAACGGTCGATATGTTTTAACGCGGGAGGACTTTTTGGGGCAGTGGATTATTAAGTGCGTCATTCAATTATACAGACATGAAAACTGAAGGGCCACTCCAGTATCTCTATTGTTTTTGTACTTCTGGTATCTCTGACAAAAACAAATGGATAATAGTGTAATTTTTCCAATTATCTCATGGATTCTGATAGGTCGGTGTTAAAACTGCAAGACCGGGGTAGTCGCATGTAAAACACGATCCCCTATTTCAATATGTTTTATAGCAGCAGAAGTATGTTTTCTCTTCATATCTTGTTTTATGCCGGAACAATTATTTTCGTAGATCTCCGACTGCGTGCATTATTTACAGCTTGTATCCAGCTGATGTCATCATGTGTCCCAAGAGGCAAATAAAGGTGGTGAAATAGATTAACTGACTGAAACAGGTCAAATTCTGTGCAGAAAGGGAGAAGGGCAGACCTAGATTGAACTACTGGGGTAATTACTCAATTCCCTGTGGAGCACCCACCTTCATTACTTTTAAGTTTAAATGTAATTATGGGTCAGGATTTAGGTCCCCTCCACAGACTGAAGAAGGGATGTTGGGATCTGGGCCAGGAGCCACAGACATTCTGTATATAAAACTCTACTTGCTAAAACATATTAAACACCGGATATCATTGAGACATAAGTAAAAGGTCTGATTTTATTTATCCATGGATTGCAGTACCTTCGGTTTGACATATCGTAACTTGTTCTTCTCTCCTTAAGAACAGTTGTTCCCTGCACCGATATTAAACATTCTGCAGGACATACAGAACACGTCCTTTCAGGGGTTCCCCGCTTTAACCAAAGAAGATCACTCAGTACACCTACACCTTTCCTCCTCATGTGCAGTGTAGGTTCTGGGCAATGTCTGCTCCACCGTCTTAACCAATTTCACCCCCTTAAAGGGTGAGGCGCTGCCAGGCCTTATTTTCGTATCCACGGTGCCCACCGTGAGGCACATCTGCCAGCTGCCTTAACATTTCTACCCATTCTGCAAGGTCATCAGCCACCCCATCATCCCTCTGTAAGTTAAAGTGCTGTTCCTCGCCCACACTGCTCTAGTGTGTCTTATCCATAAATCATTATTCTGGGGTCTTCCCTTCGCCCAATAAATGCCAATCCGTGGCTTAACTAAAATGTTTCCTCGTGCGGCAAATCTGCATAGCTACAGCCCCTTCTTGCTACTGGACCTGGCTACCCCGCTTCCTGCTGTCCTTAATTGCAGACAGCAGGCAGAGCTCTTTAACAGCACGGTCTGCCTGTTGGCAGAGTTCTGCCCAAAGCCACACCTTCAAGCCTCAGAAGTGTTGGGGCAGCAAGGCCCATCATTGCTTACTCCAGGAAGCATGCTGGTATTGGTTTGTATCCCCAAAAAAGGCAAGCAGATGAAAGGGATGGAGGGGCACTGGCTTGGGTCCGATCAAGACACTGGCATGTGCCAGCTCAGATATTTCAGTGGCAGAGAGTCATAGTTCAACATGCATGCTGGGAAAGCTGAATCGATTTGTCCCTGTGTTCTTGCTTGCTCTTAGTACCTTTGATGAAAGGTGAGACATGGGACGCAAGTAAAAAGACGAAATGTTCTCTCCGGATACTGTGGTCCACAATAGCTCCCTGAGCACAAGCCTCAGCATACCCACAACAAGACATTGGTGAGCATGGGGACCAAACGAGTAATGGCACCACAAAACCGTCAGCCTGGCCCAGAAGCTGTACAATCCTTACTCGAGGCACAAAAGCCTACTAGAAAGATAACTTCAGGTAAGCTAGCCATGGCACCACAGGACACCTGCCCGGCACAGGAGAAACCCAAGTCTGGCAAGTGAGATATGGAGAAAATGGTAATCCTTCACTCTTATCTCTTTTGTTCTTCATTCTCTTTGTTTCAGAAAGCCACTGCCCGTCCTGAGCCACCCTCTGCAATGATCCAATTCTCAGAAGCCGCATGTGTGTCTGTACCATAGCCCCTCTGGTCCATGTAGAGCAGACTCTCTTGAAAGAAGCTAGGTGAGAATGACACCCTTCATTCATAGGTTTCAAGTGAATCCTCTTTAGAATCCTCCTTAATTTTATCCCTATTTTGTTTAAAAGAAATGATCTGCTTCACGGCTGAATGTTCATGCAGTCTTCACAAGGTCATTCGAATCAAAAGTTGAGTAAACCAGCATTTCGTAATCATGGAATGCTCTATAGAATAATCAAGGAGCGATCCATATTCATTGATCATAGACAGATTAAGGTCAAATGCCCCCATATGAAACACTAGTTCTTGACCCACAAAGCGCAAAGGATCAGCAGCACTGCCAATTTAATATTTAAAATAACTCAGTCACAGAAGGATCATGTGTTTTGCATAGGCTCACACATTTTGTTAGGGTTCAGAGCCGAAAAGAGACCTAGGGTCACCATATTCATTCCACATGTGACAATTTAGCCTTGAAACCAATATTTCAATCAAGTAGGTATTCAGAAAGGTATCCTGCTTCGGTTAACGCATACCAGAATGTCAAAAGCGCTTTTGGGCCATCAACAAATATGTCCAACAGTTCACAGTACCAGACTACGTCTATAATATGGTGTATGCAATGGAAGGCGGACTCTGTAATACAGATCCATCATTTGACCCTTCCCCACTCCCCGAAAAACTTGTGTTAGCTTTTAACTTGAGCAAACATCCAGTTATGCCCAAATATTACAATAAAAACCAATGAGAACTCAATGAATCCTACACAAGGCACTGGCATCATGCAACAAATGTACACACTTAAATTCAGAAAGGTAAAAATGACACATAATTAGTTGCTGTTAGCCTGGGTAATATGTGCTAAATTTAGCTGGAGGCTGCCAGCATCACCACTCATTCCCTGGAAATATATGTTAGCTAGAATGCTTGCAATAAAAAGCACGTTAATTTACACTTTTCGCATACAGTATCCTTCAGGAAATGTAGACTGGTTTTCTATTTTTGAGTTTAAAATAATTTAATAGAGAATTTTAAAGAATATATTTTTTTTAAATAAAACCACGCAATACCAATAAGCCAATTGTCTCCTTACATTTCATCCAAAGTATTTTGTTTAAGGTTTTCTTCAACTTAACATCCTAATGCACACTCCGCACACCCGAGACAAAATAAGCAAGAAAACCCTTAGAGATGTGCAAACCACCTTTGCCTCATGTATTAAGAGACATAAAACATATACCATCAGCATACCACTGCAAATGCACAATGCATGAATTATTCAGATCCTAGCACTGGTTTCATATTATGGAGTCCACATCCTAGAAGAGAGGAGACAGAAGTTCCTCTATCAGCCTTCGAGAGGGGTAACTAATAGTCTAAAACTCAACAATAGTTTTAGCTCCCAAACATTGCTTCAATCTTCACATTTCTAGACAGCTTTTTGACAGCAATACTAGAATACATATTTTTTTAACAGCACAGAGCTGAAAATGAGTTTTAGAACATGTACCTAGTTTTTGTTGCCTTGAAGAGGACAGTACATATCACTCTTTTCTCCGGGTGTGAGACCTCCAGCAATGAGATGCCATCACCACATACATTCCGCACTGAAGGAATAACAGTTTTTGAAATTACTGCAATAAGTGTGTTAATGAGCACTTTCCAAAAGACCCGTGGTATGGGGCACAATTACATCTCAAGACCATGTAAGCCCACTTAACCTCTGCAGTAACTGCAAGATGGTGAAAGTTCACAATTGCCTCTCGGCCTTTTTAGCGGTGCCTTCAGCTCCCTAGCCAGCCCTTGTAATAAAATATAATGAATACATATTACACACAAATATACATAGAGGGATTTTGAATCATGCCTCTTTTTATCCGTTGGTTAGTTCAAGTATCATTCACCATTTTCTTCTGCACATCACAGCATACAGCATGGGGGGAGGGGGGAGGGTCAGCACACTCTTGCCCTGTGAGTGATAACATTTTGCCTAATCTTATGAACAAATCTGAAACTTCAGAGGCAGATTACACTGTTGAAGTTATTCCCGCCAATTCCTTACCCTGTGTAAAAAAAAATTGTAATCACCTATCTGTATTTAAACTAAAACTACAAGTTAACATAATTTAAAGTCAACAGTACAATATCTTTTTTTTTTCAGAACTAGATTTTATTGACATTTCAGATATGATTGCAAGACAACCACAGCACTCCGAACACCGGAGGAGCTGTGAGCATAGAATCAAGAGGCACTGCAAAGCAATCAATACTGCAAACAGGATAAGACATTAACTTTGAATTACCCGAACACCCCCACCCCCATAAAACCACCCCCTCCCGGGTCCCACGCCAGCCCTGTTCACGATGGTTACCTGAATCTTCATAAATCAGTCAATACAATAACGGTAAAGCACTCACACCCTCACCCCGGTTCACAGGACAATTGGTCTTCAGTTGCATTCTGTCGCGGCGGCGGCTCCAGCCACAGCCCTCTGTATTCGGCCCACCTCTTCCAGATTTTATAATGCTTTCTGGGGCAACCACGGGCCTCAAACACTGGGCGTTCCAGTCCCATACAATAATCGATGCCCCGTTTCCATACCTCAATCGGGGGAGCCCTAGGGTCTTTCCAGGCGCGGGCCACATCCCTCTTGGCCAATGTGAGGCCCAGGAGTAACAAGTGCCTTTTATAGATGTTGCCACCCACCTGCTCCAAAACATGCAGGAGGCCTAGCTGTGATGTACGTGGGAGTTGCCAACCCAGAACCTCATCCAAACAGTCCCATATACGCCTCCAAAATCTCTCCAGAGCCCCACAGGTCCACACAGTATGGAGGAACGTGCCTACCGCTCTGCCACATCTCAGACAATCAGGGGAGGCAATCAATCCGGCTCGCCACAGCCTCTCTCTCGTGTAGTAAGCCCTATGCAGGTATTTAAATTGGATAAAGCGCAGTCGTACGGCTACGGCCGCTTCCCTCGGAGCCGCAAGGACCTCCCTCCACCACTCCTCGTCAATTTCTCCAACATCCCTCTCCCACTTGGACCGCAGGCCATCTAGGGAGGACGAGCAATGGGTAACAAGGGATTGGTAGATGCAGGATATTTTTTTTCCGTCAAATCTCCCATAAATAGTTTAGCTTCGAGCGGGCTAAATTCCGGCAGAGAGTCTAACCCCTCCAAGGCGGGGGAGATAGCGTGGCGGAACTGCAGGTATTTAAAGAACTGGGTACGTGGCATATCATATTCGTCCCTCAGCTCCTGAAAGGATTTAAGGGTTGTGCCCCTCATGACATGCCCCAGCGCCGAGATCCCTATCGAGTCTCAGCCACGAAACCCCTGCAGAGTCGACAGGGCCGGCAGGCGGCCGTTCTGCCACAGCAGGGTCTCCCTAGTCAGCGTATTCCACCATCCCATACGACTAAGTGCTCGACGCCAAACCTGGAAGACGACCTACGTGACCGCCGGGAGCCTTTTCCTCTTCCCCGCCGAATATAGCAACGTGTGCAAAGTATCCGGGTCCATTAGGTACCTCTCCAGGGCGTACGCCGGGTCACTCCGATCCCCATACCACCATTCGTTGAGTACCAATAAATGGGACGCTTGGTAGTAGGAGAGGATGTCCGAAGACGCCAGGTGCGGAGGGCCACACGAATAGCACCCCCAGCCCAGAGGATGCGGCCCAGCGCCGAGTTAACCAGGCGAAACCATTGTGGCAGGATAGGATAGGGATGGTTTTGTAGTTGATATAGCAGACGAGGGAGGGCAACCATCTTAAAGATGGCCGACCGTCCGTACAAATTCAGGGGCTTACGGGACCACGTTTCCATATCCGACCGGACCCTGTCCCAGACCGGAACGATATTGCGCTCCCACGAGACTCCAGGGATATCTGTCATGAAGACCCCAAGATATTTAAGGCCTCCCGTCTCCCTCTGTAAGGCGGATGCCCTAGTTCCCAGAGCCACACCGCTGCCTAGGGTCCACAAGACGGACTTTTTTACGTTGAGATTAAGCCCTGAAACCTCACCAAATACCCTCATGATGTCAAGAACTCTTGGGCCTGACCTATCGAGATCCGTAAGAAAGAACAGCACGTCATCCGCGTAAAGCGCGATTCGGTCTGACGGCCAGCCTCCCATTCAAATCCCTTCAACTGCGCGTCTATTCGTACCCATGCCGCAAAAGGTTCCATCGCGAGCGCAAATAAGTACGGTGAGAGCGGGCATCCTTGTCGGGTACCCCGCCCGATGGGGAAGACGTCCGAGATCGCACCGGCCACCCGCACAGACGCTGTCAAGTCAGTATATAGCAGCCGAACATACGAGAGGAAATGAGGGCCGAGATTTAGACGGGGTAGGAGTGCCTGCAAATAGACCCAGCTCAGTGAATCAAAGGCTCTATCAATATCCGCCAACAGAAGCGCCGCCTGGGAGCCTGTGGCCCGCATCATTTCCAAGGCCACCTGGGCCCGCCTAATGTTGTGTCTAGTGGCCCTGTGCGGCATAAAGCCAGCCTGGTCTGGGTGGACCAGGGCGGTAATCAAAGGGAGGAGGCGGTTGGCGAGCGCTTTCGCCAGTATCTTTGCCTCGATATTCAGAAGTGAGATAGGGCGGTACGATTCATGGCGTTCCGGCGGTCTTCCCGGTTTGCAGAACACTACGATCTCGGCGTGCCTCCAATCCGGCGGCAGCCGACCCAACTCTCTAGCTGCATCTAATGCCGTCTTGAAACGAGGCCCCAACTGAAGATGGTATTTCCGAAAAAACTCACACGGGAAACCGTTCGGCCCTGGGGCCTTCCCTGCGTTCAACTCACAGAGTGCCTCGCCTATTTCCTCCGCGGACAAAGGAAGCTCGAGGCTATCACGCTCCTCATCGGAGATCCCCCGTGATGGGAGGTCCGCCAGAAATTTGTCCACGGCCTCCGCCGGGAGAGATTCTCTGGGGGCGTACTGTGTTTCAAAATAGCGCGCAAAGCTGTCGGGAATGACCCCTGGGTCAATTATAGAATTTCCGGCCTCATCTCTCAGCGCCGGCAGCGTCTGAGCTTGGAACTCACTCTGGCACAGCCTGTACAACATTGAGCTGGACTTGTCGCCCCATTGGTATATTCTACTCTGCGTTGCAAGCCAGATAAGACGTGACTCCTCAAGATGTAGGGAAGCAGCATCGCTCTGCGCCTGCAGTAGACGTCGTATGTCCTCCTCCGCCCCAGTAACAGTACCATATCTTTGAACCAACAAGAAACTTATTTTATGTTGAGGGGCATTAAAAGCAAAACATGGTTTCTGTACCTGTTCTAAATACACCTACTGCTAGGAAGCAACAGTACACTTCTCTTCAAATTGTATGCAATTGTAAATTAATTTTAAAATGTAAAAATGCTACTGTAAACACACGGTTGCGATGTTAAGTTGGTGGCAATATGTTATCCTTTTTTCATTATTTAGGTCTCACCTAAGACAATTGCATGTGCTGTAGCTTGCGGAAAATTTTGTTTACTATAAGGGGCTTGGAGACCGCCCATGATTTGTTGGCTTCATTTTCATTCTGATTTGCTGCCTCCTAATTGGCCTGCGCACGTCTGTTTCAATTCCTCTTCTTTCATTCAGTGCATGGACCGAGTACTGATTCCTTCATTTTAATTAGTGTCCTTCCACTTGAGTGCTATGATTGAGGTCCAATTTTTTTGCACTTCTTCCCGTCATCATTGTATGTGTTCCTTTTTTCTTTCTTCTTCCACTGCCATTGTTGCTTGGTTTGTTTCTTCTCTCTCACCCCTGTTGTCCGTGTTGCTTCTATCCTCCCACCCTCCCTCTTGTTGTGTGTTGCCCCCCCACACCTGCAGTAAGAAAAGTGCCTCTCATTGTGTTGCCTCTTCCCTAGTATCCTCCATACCTTTCGTAGTCTGTGTTGTCCCACCCACAAGCACCATCTTAAAAAAAAGAACTATGACGCGGCCAGTGTTGGATGCATCATGGCGCTTTTTTTCCCTCCAGATTTCTGTGTTCCTTTTTCCCACCCACCCTCCTTGTCCATTTTGCTTGTTTCCTATTACCCTCCGTTTGTATGTGTAGACCCCACCTGCCTTAATGAAAAAAGCGTTACGACACTGCCAGCGCTGTTCTTGTATTTGTCCCTCTCCTGGACTATGACCACTTCACTATCTTTTTCAGTGGCTGACTTCTAGTCATTGCTCACATTTAGGGAACTACTTTTTCCATGAAACACCCCAAGACAGTTCTTATTTTTCTTGCTTCCTCTTGGATATTGCTATCCTACCAAAAAACAGCAGACACTGTTGCTTCCTCTTTACCTACCCCCCTGATCCGCTCTTCCATCCCTATTGTACCCCCTTGGTCATTTAATTAAATAAAAGGTTTTAGCTCTTTTTTTTTGGGGGGGGGGGGAGGAGGACTCTGCTGCTGCCATTTGATACGACCTCTCCCCATTGGTACCAGCACGCACTTCTCACTTGGTTCCTCGCCTGCGTCCTCAACATAAAATGAGTTTTTGAAGGGCCTGACAGTGCCAATTGCTGCTGGGCTACTCCACACCCCACCAAAAAACATTAAAAAACGTTTGTGCTAAAATAATGTAACTTTTTAATTAACTAATCTAAGTCGTGTCTGCCATCCTGGATTGGTAAATACATTGTAAAAAAAAGAAAATGGCATAAAAGTAATTCATTGGAAATCTCACAAATATGGTGACTCATGTGTGCACCTATGGAATGCCACTGCTGCATTATCGTGGTGCTTTTTTCTCGTTTGTTTGCAAATGGCCCACAACGTAAGCAAAAGACATTGGCATAGAAAATAGGTCAGCAAGGCGAGTCCTACTGGCTTTGCCAGTGCTTGTTCTAATTTTGTGGTGTAAGCTTGCAATAAAAAAAATACCACAAGCCTGCACATGGCTTTGCCAGCACTTGTATGAATATAGCTTTGAGCCATTGGTCTTCTCGATAAAAATAACTGCAACACCGCAATCGTTTTCCATTTATTTCACTTGGAGCATCAGTACCGTAAAAATGAAATCTTTCCCAACATGTTTCAAATTCTTCTAAATGGATGTTGATCTCCTCCTACCTCAAACGTTCAGTGACTTGGATCAAGCCTTCGCTAAATTCGTCTTAGAAGACAAAAATGCCCCCTGTTCTTAAAGGTAATAACTCTAACGGGCTAATTGTCAACCCGTTGCAAATCAACTGGAAAGCAAATTATCTATCTGAAATTAGAGTTGAGGAGGGTGGCACACCCACAAAGAAACTAGTTTAAACAGGATGAATAAAAGCTTCACACAGAAACAGTTTATTGTCCTTAAATAGCATTCCTTTGCACATAAGGAGACATCCCTTGGATTCACCAATCAATCATTACGTTAAGGTGACCAGGGGTTGAAATGAAAGAAGAGGAACGTTTAAAAACGGGAAAAAAATTGAAATTCGCTTGTGAACTAAATATAACCTCCGGCCCCATCACGCCTTGCTTATAACCTCACACATTACGCCACTCATGACATCTGACATCTTAAATGATATTATTAATGATATCAATGATGGCATCTCAAATTACGTTCATCACTAATGACATCATTCAATGATTGTGACTGGGTGCTATAGGATTTCTGGACTGGAAGTAACTCAACTAAGCTACACCTGTGCTCTATTGTCTATCATTAATTAAGTGATGATGGACATAACCTATGGCCACATACTGGACAATATGGCCCTGTGCCGATCCCCCTGAAGGCGCCCAACCCACTGTATTGCAGCGGGGGCTGATCATAGGGCATGGCCTCTGGCTAGGCCCTGTGTACAACCCTGCGCACAACTTACCGCAGTTGACCCCCTCAAGCAGACATCCAGCACCCCACTGCGCAGTCTGCAATCATGTGCAGCAGTTTAGAGGGCTGCACTGTATCCAACCTTCTGCAGGCAGCAAAGTCTCACTGCTAATAGCCTATTTTTTTGATTTTTGGTACTGTGGAAGGAAACACCGCTCTCGCGACCAAGCATGTTGATTTGTTTTTTGACCTTTGGGACCCCCCCCAAATGGTGCTTTGGTTCAGGCCCTGCACCCACTCGGCTTCGCCAAAATCTGTGTTTAGTACATAAGAAGTGGTGGCAGCATACTGCGTTTTGTAAGCTCATATAGCAGTCAAAACCTTTTTATCTAGGTCAGTGACAGGGCGCACTACTAGCCCCTCTCTTGTAAAGTTCCACTGTTTTGTGAAAACTCAGAATCTTGCGCTAGCATCTTGTGTGTATTTTGACTGCATGTGAGTGTAGCCCATGTGTAGTGTTAGGAATTTGTTTATGTATGATTCATATTAGTTTTTCTTTTTAGAATGGAATCAGGCAGATGGCATGGGTGAAGAGTGGGACTGCATTTTCAGTTATTCAAGGGGAGGAAGATTCTAAATCAGGCCTGCCATTTTGTCTATCCTTGGTTAATACTTCAGATAGGCCGCTGGTAGCAAGGAGCAGAACAGAAACCTAATACTTCAGTGTGCCCATGTTGTGGGTACTCCAGTTTGGAGACAGTTCCAGTGCTACCTGCTGCGAGAAGAATCGTTTACACAACGGCTGTGTCTGGAGGGCAGCCTACGAAGCACAGTTGAAAGAGAACCACCATCAACTGTTTCTGAAGTTAGAAACAAGGGAACCACAACCTTTGTCTAGAGAATAAAAGTGTATAAAACTGGGACCAAAACCACCGGCATTGTTCTACTTCTAAGTTCTTCATGACCAAGGAAGGAGGTGCTCGGTGGAATACTCCAGGAACTGCTGTGTAAACAGGGCTGGTATCTGCCTGACTGCCAGTCTTCAAGAGGTGAGGGGTCATCACCTAAAACCTACACTTTCTGGTGGAGGAGTAGAGGATCTGCCTAGTGCCTAGAAGGCCGACTACTTGCTGAGAGAGGGAAAGCGTCTGCATGGCCATGCAGGAGGCCAGACCGTCAAGGAGGGAAAGTCTAGCATATCCCTCATTTGAGAAGCACCAAGAGAAACAGACTGTCTGCAAAGGCAAGGACGGGAGTGGCCTGTGCTGCAGAGGGTCTCCCAGTCTCTCCACAGTTCCCGCTAGAAGCATGAAAGTCTATGTACATCCGCACATCGGCCCCAGGCAGGATGCGTCTATCTTGCCGGTGTAATGGCCCCGGTCTGGGCCTCAACTGCCTGTGCGCATATCAACTCATAGTGGGCTGAAACGGTATTGAAGTGCCCATGGGCCTGGGTAGGGCTGCAACTGCTGTGATTACTGTCCACAGTCAGCCAAGAAGCGGGCTACAACTACCAGGATTACCTGCACAGCGTTGTCAGGACCTGACGAGAGACCCCAGACCATCCAGGGTGACTATGCTAGCTGAAGACCGGAGCTGTGCAGGACTCCCTCAGTGGCAACTACTGAAGCCACATGTGATCACCACAGGCCTACACTTGCATTGAAACGCAACCAGTGAGTTCACGTTCATGGATGGTGGAAGGGCTAAATACAGATTACCTCCCACCAAAATCACCAGGGGTAAGATCGTGATTAAACAGTGACAAGTTGTGCATTTAACTTATGGTAAAGCGCATTCTGCATCTAAGCCTTCAAGTTGTGTCGTCTGTTGGTTGACTATTGAGGTCTGAGCTCTAACCTCCCAATACTACCTGCCTCAAAATAAATATATATGTATGTATTGATTACCCAGTTGCGGTCGTCAATGGGTAGTTTTAGTTAAATAAGCATTTCCATAGGAAAGGCCATTTTTGTTTGTTAATAGCTTTGGAACAGTTTGACAAACCTTCACAAACTTTCGCAAAAAATGCCCCTTTTTTATGCATGGAATGTATCTGGGTGATCTGTCAAGTAGGGGCTGAGAAAAAAGGGAGGTACCAAAACAAAATCCCCATGTATTTTCCATAGATTTTTTTAAGAAGCACTAACGCAAAAAGACGCTTAACGGAATTACACCAAATTTGGCAGGAAGGCAGGTCCTGGTCCAGAAAGCATGCTTTTTTGGTGTAAATCCGTTCAGCTGTTTTGGAGATATTAAGCTCTAAAAATGATTGTATATCTGTAGATTGGGTTAGAGGGACTGTTGCCCAAATAAAAAAATAGAGCTTTCTGATTGGCCCAGGGTAATTTTATTAAATCCTTGGGCCATCTTGCTCCCACAGGAGCAAGGCTCTGACTGGTCGCCATTACAGGACTCATTGGGACTACCTGTCCTGAGCTTAGTTAAAATAAAACATATCAATGGATATATGCGGGAGCAATGCCGTGTCCAGTGCGAGTGTCAGAAGAGGCTCCAGCTGCCTCTCTCGCCCCCAAACGTTATGTTCGGCCCAGGCAGATAGGGTCCTTGGGGCCCATTTGGACTTGGTTTGGGGGGCCAAGTGCCCCCCTCCTCTAATAGCAAAGTTTTTGGCCCCAGAGGATGGGGTTCCCGGGCCTCTTAAGGCTCTGGGAGGGGAGCCATGCACCCTGTGGAGGGATAGGCCCTCATGCCGCCGAAAACTATTTGAGAAACACTGTGCCCTCCACAAACCCCCCCCGCGCACCCCTTCCCCACTCAAAAACACAAAGGGTCCTAAGTGTTTTCACATTCCTTAATGAGCATTGGCTGCTTACAGCCTCCAAAAAAGAGCTGGAAAGTCATTCTGTGCAGTGCTTTTCAGCAGTCTTTCCTACCACTGTGTGATTTTGGGAGCTGAAAGACTTGCATACAGTGGCACACTGAGACGGCAGCGCTGTATATACTTATATATTATCTCAATGCACCCCATTGATGGCCTCTCTGTGGCTCCCGCACATTTCTCAACGCAATGACAGTCAACATCAAGGCCATCAGGCAGGGATTATTATCCTTTGCTAATGTACAACGGCCTTACGGGACACATAAGAAGCAGTGGCTTCTATTTACACAACTCTGCTCCTTTACATTTCTTAGGTTTCAGGTGCAGAAAGAATTCTACACCCTGAGAAGAATTAATTAGTCATTGGCTCAGTATCTGAGACTGTGCGATGTTGGATCAAGTACTTCTTGCATCCTGGGCTCGGGATCTGATGGTGATGGAGCGAGATTGCGAGTTGGAATGAAAAGAAATTCTCTAAGTCATACTTCCATAAAATAAAATAATCCTATTAATGATTTGTGATGTATTTGTACTAAATCAACTTAGATTAAACTTTTACACGCGGGAACATTAACATATGTGCTCATAAATGTGCATTACTGTTGCATCTTTTGTTCGTGCGAAAAATAATAAATTAATTTTGTTGTTCTGTCATGTCATAACTAACTGCAGCTGAATTTAAAAAGTGGCATGTGCTTATTTTGCTTTCCTTGTCTATGTGATGTCATTCTGCTCTCTATAGGTGCATAAAGAATTTCGTGGATTTTTGAAGACTGGTAGATATAAAATGCTGCTTTATTTGTTTGCTTTTTGCTAAGTAACATTAGACTAATGGGTGGGATAAATAGTTAGTAAACAAAGGGTGGAAACAGAATAAATAATATTTCTTTCATTAATTATTTTCTTGTGTTTGTTTATACATTAGAGAAATTAAATTGACTGCTTTGGGCCTAGTTCACTCGAGTTTACTAAAATGATGAATTTAATTTCTGCACGAAGCCTGAGATTTCCTTTCTAAAGTTTTCCATCGAAGTAACATTTGTTGAACTACGATGAGGCTCTGACATTATTCTGGTCGGACGTGACCAAGGTCAGGAACTGGCAGAAGGAACATTTGATAACTTGGCATCCGAGGAAGTGAAATGAAACCAGTGAAATACTATTACAAAATTGTTGCAAGCAAAGGAAGCCTCGGAGCACGTACAGTAAAGACAATGGAGTCTAAGAAAGTGACGGATCTGATGTTTTGAAATTATGGGGTGACATGTCACTTGTCACTCACGAACCAATGGGACATCGACTTTTGCAGAAAGATTTACTTTTACTTAGATTAGCTTAGCGCAGAAAGGTATAAAGACCCATGCCCCGTGGATGGGTCACGCTGCTGCTTTCTAACCTTTGGATGAGGGTGTCGTGCTGTCGGATTTTACTTGGAGCACGTAAGAAACCCTAAAGACTTTACTTTATTTCCATTTATTTAGCTAGTTTAGGGACTTAGGTTTAGAAAAAATGCTAAACTTATAATTCTTTGCAAATAATCTGAATTCTATATGATGCTTACAAATATGCTTATAATGATTCTAATAAAAATGCATAAATAAAACTATATTCTTATAATTCAAATAAATAGCTAATAAAATCTTACTTTTGAAACAAGCTGGTCTTGTCATTTCAGGAGTGTAGGTTATCATTAGCTAGATGCCATCGCCATGGTGGCCAATTAAATAGTTAGGATTTGTTTGAATAATGTCATTTATTTACCGCGGATGTATATAAATGTATATAAAATGTATATAAGTTTAATTAGGCCACATGATTCAGTTGGTCAAAATATGTCAGGTTTTGTTAATGGGTCCATGTTTTTAAGTGGTGATTTTTAGAGTGTGTTATGAAGTTAGGTAGCGTAGTTTATGACATATTTTCTATAGGCCGCTGGATCAATGGTTACCACCAAAGCACCTCATACACTCTCGTACAGGTCCATGCTTAGCTATTTAATTCTGTATTTCTAGTTGCAGAGATGCTTAATACCTACTTCAAGTTATTTTGCATTGAGTAAGAAAACTAATCAAGATTTACAGCCAGAATCTGGGTTAAGGTTCCAACTATCTCTGTGAGGCAATACATGTCATTACCAAGAGGCTTAAGATATAGGCCTTTGTAGTAATAATTTCATCAGATGTGTATCAGCATAGGATCTTGGATCAGGTTGGGTATCGGACCCAAGGAAAGTAGTCTGCTTACATTTTTACTAAAAAAAACGAATGGACAGTAGAACCTTCTTAGTGTCAGCACCTAACCTACAGTTACTCTAATAATAAATTCCCTTTCTGTCATCATAGGGATACGTGTGCACACTGGATAGCACCCACCATCACAGTGCTAGTTCCATCAGGAACTCAACAATTTAAACAAACACAGGTGCACCACAGAGTCCCTCCAGCAGCAGATCTGCTGTTGGAGAGACTCTGAAACCTTTGGCGTCCGTGGTGACTGCGTTATTCGGCCGAGACTAACAAATTGCGATTGGGATCTATATTGCTACAGATCCCACGAGAAGTCATACTGGAACATTTACCTGTGAAGTACGAAATCTACTACTAGTGTCATCTTTTGTGATTCTATATTTGAGAACACCGGACCTTCATTGACATTCTTATGGATGACTCCAGGTCGTGTTATGGTGCACGTGCGATCTCGTTCATGCCACCCACAGAAACACAACGAATCACTCTTTAAATCGACCTGAAGAAGTCCCATACTGGGACGAAACGCGTTGGCTGTATTGTTTTTCTACCACGCAATGGAATAAAGAAATCAAAATTGAGGAGCCTTATTCGTGTTATTGTTTGGATTTGAACTTGCTTTATTGCTTGTATTTTGTGGTGCCCCTGTGCTTATGTTTAAACCGCTTACATTTTTAATCAATATGTCATGACTAGTGATGGGGTGGTAGGAGCATCCCATTTCTACCTCAAGAAAAATGCAAAGAAGAGGAAAACTCATGTCCATACATTGCCAGTTAACAGTAGGGATTTTCTCTCTTTCCAATGCATGCTTTACCAAGGCAAGGGAGATAAAGTTTATATTTAGTGGCATATGACAATACCATTACCCAGTGATATGTATGTATTCTATGAAACGTGATCAATAACCCAATTCTGACCCATACAGAATCCAACTTTCCAAAAATCACTAGGTTCCAAGGCAACATTCCCCCAATTACCATCATCCTTCTTATTTTATTTATTGAGTTTTATATAGCGCCAACTTGATCCAACGATACCAAGGCGCTTTACAGAGTTGGCAAACCAGCAGTTACACGAGTTACATATGAAGTTAATACAAATACATGGAGTAAATACAAATCCATAGTAGCAATATATACAAGAAGTATACGGTAGACAGTAGGATATGTGGATGAAATGGTTTAGAGGTTGTTGCGGTAGGGTTTGCGAAGGTGTTGATCATAAACCAACATATTCCCAGACTCTAAGCTGTAATAATACAAACTAATACTTCATAAATAATCAATCATACGCATTTCAACATAAAGCATCTGCTAAAATAGTTAAAAAATATAAAATATAACTGGCAAGTGAGATCCCTGATTAAAGTGCATCACAGCTACAGTTTCTCACTCAACCCGTCTAATGAACCCTATAATAATTACCAGAAAGCTCTTAAATATAATGTTACCTTATGCATGCCATACATCCTATTCATAATCATAACAGAGTGAATGTCCATTTCACAAATACTGTAAAACTTATCTCTCCTTTTATAAAATGTCCCCGATTACTACAATACAAGCAGCTGACTTCACACCTAGATTTAATTAAGTCGTTTAAATTAATTCCATTGCAGATGCACAGTCGACAGACACAGTTTGAATCTTGCCTGTAAATATTTAATAGTCATTAAATTCTGTCTCTAACCACCAGAGAATAACGAAGTGCATTAAAAAAAAGTCTTTAGGGTTTTTACACTCTGAACACTGGGAAAAAAAACCTGATTCTCAATACCTTCAGCCCAGTATTTCACTTGGTCTATTGGCAGGAACAGATCTTTCTATTTTGGAAGGACATCCAAAGATTGAGCAAGCTTGACATAGGCCTCTGTGCCATTAAGCCCGATCACTAACCTCAGTACAAACTAAAGGGTTACTCAGATGAACATTCACCAAACTCATAAGAAATATATTTTCTGATTTAATCGGTCAAATAACCTGGCAACACCGCCAAAGCCCAGTCCAAAATTAAATACTATAATCTAATGCCCGTCTCTACATCCACATTTTGGGAAAGATGTTGAAATTGTTGGGGGCACCTGGTTTATAATAAGTGAACTTTGAATTACCTGGGTAGATAAATCCCTTTAAGAAGGAAAGGTACCCTAGGTAACAAAATAACCAACTAGCTCTACATGGCAATACAGAAAGTATGTCTAACTGGTGGATGGTTTTCAGATATAATTAACTTTGTAACTTAATTGGCAAATGTTTAACACTACAATAGCTAAGGCATCCCCGAAGAAGAGCCCACTGTGTATACTCTGCTTTTGCTGGGGAGCTTTCCAATTAGTTGGGCATGCATTAAGTAGTAGGAAAGTGAAAATTGCTTAGTTTTAGAAATTCCACAAACATTTTGCTAAATTACTTTATACCGCAAGTTGGCATCTCACACAAAAAGCCTTGTGAGATGCTGGCAGGAGACTAGTTCAAGGGGAAAATGTGCATTGTTTAGGGAGTTTGGCGTAAACCTGTGCACAGAGAAGCAGAAATTACGCAAAATTTCATAATGTATGTTAAACAAAATTTAAGAATTTCACTAGTTAATTAAAATTTTGCCAATGCCTAGTAAGGACCATCAGGATTTAAATCTAAGTTCTATGGTGGGTCTACCGGCCCCATAATGCCAGAGTGATGCTCATGCACAACTGCCATTCCTATAGGTAATAGCCCTTTCAATAATCACCCGCTGAGTTTTCAGTCTCCATTCCCTATCAATGGATTATTCTGTGCCCTTAGAAGTCGTACACCTTGCATGTGACAGAAACGCCTTCTTTCAAACTCCCCTCATTTCCTTACTGACCTATGATTCAAACATCTTTACAGATCACTGAAAACATATAAAAAATATAGCTGCTCTTTTGTGTTGCTTCAACAACCACACAAGTGACTTCAAACCATCTTGGTATTAAGGTTTTTAGGAGATAACATGGCCCACTGTCTACAGGGATGAGTCCGGAAGGGGCAGTTTTGGCTGTTCCTGTGTGGCCAACAGTGTGCTACTCCACTGATGAGCGTCAAGTGGTTGACCAGCAACAAACTGCAAGCCTAAGGTCATGCAAGGGTGACCCACTCACTCCATATAAACACAGGCACTCTTTCCAGAAGTAGGCTTTGATGTGGCAATGGAATGCATTATGTGATGCATAATCCTGGTTTGCCTAATTTGAAGCAATTAGACACACACCAGATAGTAATGATGGGATGTGGACGGTTCAGGACTGGTACAGTGTCGGTGAGGACATGAAGTAAGCTGGTCACAATAGGTCATACCTTAAAGTTCCATCCTTCGGCTTTTACACATCTGAATCTTGTACAAGGAACTTAAAATCAGAGCGGGATGTAAAGTTTATTATATGGATACAACACAGGAAGGTGACTATTGAGAATCAAGTTTCTGTCGTTCACAGGTTTTTAGATGGAACTATACAAGGGCCATTGATTTGGTACATTCATTCTATATAATTGAGAATTATATTTCACTAATAGCACCTCAGTTCTATATGGGCTTCAGTTCAGAGCGATTACTGACCTCTCCGACCTCATCATGGTTAAGCAAATGCTGAGAGAGGCAGCAGACAAACCAATGGTGATTTCATACTGTCCACAATGTGAGCATTAAAAAAACTACTACATTTCTGCAGGAGTTTTGTCAGCAGCTACCTATTGGAGTTAAAAGGTGGCAGTGAGAGAGCAGGGTCTATGGTCCACCACAATAACAGAGTGGGATCTTGTTGGGAGCTGCATTATGTTACCCGATCCCAGGAGCTGGGATCATCAGTTGGAGGTACCATCATGCCAGAATGCCTACGCTGCCCATGGGTTGTGCCTGCTGAGAAAGAAATGAGGCAGCATCAATGGGGAGAGATGTGGCGCCGCGGCCAGGGCAACTGACGCTGGGGATCACGGTTCGATCCCCGGCTCGGTCGTCAGGGGTCTGCCCAGCACCATGCCACTCTGAGCAATAGCTCGCTTAATCTTCCCAACGGCCCCCAGCGCCGAGATCCCCCTTCGGGGGTTATTCGTGGGCTACACGTACTGGATTTGTTTTACATTTACAATGCTCACTAGAGAAGAGATTCTTCAACAAGAACATCCATCGAGTCTACCCGGATCACCAAATTGCACCTCTACCAGACCCCCATGTATCTACCTTTCCCCTCAAAAGATATTGAATTCCACATTAATTTTCGGTCCTAAGGTTTCGAATGATTAATTACGTTAAGTCTGCAGGCTTGAAAAGCCACCCTGAGGCGATTAGGTTGCAACAGCTGCGAATCTCCCAACTGTACCTAAACATAATTAGATGGAAAGGATAATTAAAGTTATGAAAACAGTGAGCACATCACATCCACTGGCAACATTTTTCAAGACCTTACTTCTTTAATATTTTTGGAGGACATCTGAGAAACTAGTACTACTTTAAATGTGTTAGTCATTGAATCCATCTGTTTATTCTAACTGGGAGCAAACTGCAAAAGCAAAAAAATAAATAAATAACTTTAGCTTTCCATGACCACAACAAAGGAACAAAGAGATAACTAGCAGGTTACTTTTGGGTCTATAGTACACATCATTATTCTTAAACTGTGTGGAGAACCACTTGAAAGTAGAGCCGGCTTCACAGCAGTGTGAAAGGTGACAGCACTAGGCGCCAAGCTCAGGGGGCGCTGTGTTTTTAACTATTTTGTGGGATTAAAAGCACTTGCTGCATAGTTCCTTGACTGTCCAGCAATTTTCAGGCAACACTAAAAATGTTAATATTTCTCTGGTGATCAATAAACCTGCTGGCAAGAGATGGGCGTTTTGGCTAGTGGCAGTTTTGACTCATAATAAAGTAGCCCAAGAGGTTAATATGCCTGCTGAAAAGAAAGTCTACAATGCAGATAACAGAAATGTATTATTTGCAGATAGCTCAGCGTGTTATTGCTTTTGTCACAGAGGTTCTTTGGGTACTTGCAGTTCATAACTTAGTCTTCTTGTAGCATAGTGAGCTATTAAATGTGATCAAGAGAGCTGCATACTAACTGCAAGGTACAGGTTAGAGCATTATGCTTTTTCCCCCATCTTTCATTATCCTAATGTTGTTAAAAAGTGTTCGTTTGGGTCTTTGTTATATTCTCATTAGGAAAGCCAACCCCAACCACTTAAGTCCTGAGTTTGTGCATCCCTAAACCAAGCACCCTTAAAATATACATATGTAGAAAGTGACTCCTACACATTGTAGTGCTCAATGTATTATGTAACATACCCTACACATTGATTTACACCCTTGTATGATTCATTGCATTTGTAGAAGATGTGTGTAATGTAAAGTGTTCTGACACCCTACACTGGAATGAGTAGCGCTATAAAACAAATGAAATCCATGTGAGGGAGGGACTATGTAGAGATGATGGACACTGTTTGGGAAGGAGGTCATTGAGGGGCGCCGACAAGGCCCTGCGCCACCAGCACTAAAACAGCCCTGCCTGAAAGAGGCTGCATAGGGCGATTGATGCTGCCAACGCTGTGCAGACGGGTACCAGCTTCATGCTGTGCCTGCTCCCTCACTTCAAATAGCAGAATCACGACTGTCTGCATCTCTTTGCTTTAGAAGAAAACAATGTTTGCTTCACCAACATTAGTTTACTGTTTTGCTCGGGGGTACATCTGCATTGTGTGTCTTTGCATCATCTAAAGAGGGATAATCTAGCAGGCTTTGTGTTAAACAAACATAAAAAAAAAGTAGGAGACAGGGAACATGTTAAGACTGTTCGAAATGATGAGCCTGCGGCTACAACACTATAACCAGATGTCACATCTTTACTTTTTCCAGGCGGGTTAGCACTTCTAGAGGCAGACGAGATGTTGATACAATTCCAATGTTCGGATCGGTTACTGATTTTGGCATGGCAGAGTTAGAGAAAAATGGGTTTGGTCGTGAAGTTGGATGGAGTATGGGTTGGGGTGGGTTTGCTTGAGACAGATCACCATAAACACGACTTTGCAAATGGGAAGCAGGTGAACGTTCAATTTTGCTTTCCTTCAGAAGGGAGGTTCTTGATTTAGTCGTTTTAACACATTAACTTACAAAATGGATGCAACACAGACAAAAACAAAAAAGACAAACCAAAATATAAAATGTCACCAAGGCAATTTTTTTAATGAAGATGACTGATCCCAAATGCTGGTTCTAAAATGAGACATGAAGGGGTTAGCTTGGCTGGGAAGCCCTTTCATCCACCGGCCCTTCAATATCCTGAGCAGAGACATTACACATGTTAAAAATGTTCTTCTGAGGAGTGGAACTAGAGTTTTATTGACCGGTGATTATTGATTGGGATACCCTGGAGACTCTCCTCTGAACCTGCACTTGAAAGAGCACCCTCTGTGACTACCTGACTGGGGGCAGGACGCCCCGGAGAAGCAAGGTGTGCAGTGCACCCTGCATAGATGTGATACTGCAAAATACAGCACTGTGAGCAGCATGGGAGCTGAAGATGGCGCACTGAACACTTACAGTGGGAGCGAGATCTCGCCCACCTCTCTCTTGATGCATCTCAGGACTTTAGAGTCTGTGGAAGAGACTGGTGGATGGTTGGAGAAGGTCGCCTTCGAGCTCTTGAGGTAACACCAAGTATAGAGCATATGGAGGAGGAGGAGGGGCTCATAAGGAAACACTAATGGGACCTGGTGAGCATTCCAGGTTACTGAAGAGAGTAGAGGCAATGAGAGGATAGAACACTGAAGATGAAAGTAGTACAGTTCTGTGACTGAATAACAGAGAGAGCACCTTTCCTTGTATGCTGTGAAACATTCTGTGAGGCTGCCAGACAGGGACAGATAAGAAGGTAGGTTGTGTGCTGGTGCCGGGCAGTGCAGACAGGCTGCCGAGGATCATGCTGTACATTAGTAATCACTGACAACCACTCTCCCAATGCAGGAAGGATCCCAAGGATTTACTGAACTTTTGGAAAGCGGCAGTGGCATGTTAACAAAGTTAGCACAGCCTAATATGGCTGCAATGTGGCAGGGAGTAACTCTCTGCCACCCTCTAGAAACACAAATATTTGGACCATCCAAAAAATGAATCCTGGAGAATGCCTCTGTGGCCATGGACGGGTTGGGGGACCATGCAAGTCATTGTACTAATGCTCACTGTATCAGTGGAGCTGGTGAGAGACCCTGGTGGCACGTACCTTTGGTCTGCTGCTGCATCTTCCACACTGCCGACCCACCATGGGATTCATACTCATTTTATACAGGCAGCTTAGTCATTGAGGAGAACCTTTATTGTAACCATGTTGAATGAAAGAGTCTAAAACAGCAACCTGGGGAAAGCTTGACAAGTATGCATTCCTGAGAAGACCATGGGGGACTGTAACTAGGGAAGTGCATGCATAATTGAACCCTTCTGGGTCTGATGGAGGTACAATGTAACCATACACATGTATTGTACTGGTGGCAGTTTAAACTTTTGAGTGACACTGGAATACAAGATGTAGACAGTAAATGTGCAGGTCAATCTAGCAAGAGCAAACTTGAAAAGGATATCTGAAAGGATAGGTAATGCTGCAAAGGGAATCTTGGGGATCTCCGGTGAATTTACTACTCTTATAGACTTTATAAAATGTTTTTAGATTAAACAACTCCTGGTTCAAGGAGTGAAAGATGTGGAAGACAGGTAGCGACAGAATGAGCTACATCTAGATGGGGTGCCTGAAAAAGCCAATTAACTTTCTGTGGAACTTCTCTTCAAGGGATGGATAACAGGGACCCACAAGTCAAAAGGTCTCTCCATCACTTGGATGGAACAGGCACACAGACAAGATTTTGGGGGGATCCTCAGAAATCTCGAATATCCTAATGTACTAGAAGCCTCTGAAGGAAACAGAATGAGAGCTAAAATAACTGGTGAGATATGAACAAAGGAACAGGATATATTTATCCAGTCAGTAAGATATTTGGGAACTTTTGGTCATGAAAACATATGGCCAATTCCAACAAGAGTTTGATATGTGTGCTACAGATTTCTTTTGGTTGTTAGAACTTTCGTATGCCTTTGTGAAGTAGTGGGAGTTTCAAGAATGTTCTCCTCTTGAAAGCAGAAATGTACTGAAACCTTTGGTTCAGGAGGCAACCTCTATGAGGTAGAAAACAATAGTGTGCAACTCTTCAGAATGACTGGGATAGCGGAGGATGAGATAGGAAAGGGATGAAGGACCACCGAGGATCCTGTTTGAGAAGACGCACAGATGCACCTTGGGGAGGTGTTGATCAGAGCCAGCTTGGGACTGGTGCAACGTAAAATTCTTTGGAGGATCAACTATAAGAGGACCACTTTAAATATTTAGTAACATGCATCTGATGTAAACAAAAGGCAGCCTTTCTGTACACCATCTGTTAATGCTGCAGAATACAGTTTTTCTGGAAACACAAAAAGGGAATTTTGGGTACAATGAATGGGTAGACATGTAAGTACATGGGTGCCAACCGATTTAGTGGAGACATGGGAGGCACAAGAACTATTTTAATACAAACTAGTTAATCTTAGATGGTAGTTGCTCAACGAAATATGGCACAGAAGAAGGGATGTCCATCATCTCCAACAATGGAAGCATGCTGTATGAACATAGATTGGTGCATGGCAGAAAAGAGGATGGTACATCCAAGCAGGGGATGCCTAAACAAGTTTGAAAATATGTGGATTCCTCTGCACTATATTTTAGATTTTACAGATATCATTATGTGGAATACAAATGAAGGTGCAAATGTTTGGCGGAACAATACTACGTTTCATTGGAACTTAAACCTCAACTGCATTCATAAATGTAATCACATGGTCTTGAAATTGGATTGAAATGTAGCATACCACTGCAGTGACTTACTCCTAGTGCTAGAATGGCACTAGATATTCTAACTTTTATGTCAGACAGTTTGAGGTGTTGATGTGGAGAACTTTGCATTTGAGGTAGGCCTCTTTGCAAGTACTTTGTGATTAAGGGTTACCATTAAGTCAAGCCAGAACAGGGGTAATTTGATAACATCCAAGTTTAATTTACACAATTTTAGATTAAGATAAATCTGATTACCAATAACCCTTTCGCAAGAATTACTTTTAATTTTACTTTGTGTATGCTAAGTTATGCAAATTAAATTGTGTCTCGAGTCAAGGATTCTATAGTTCTTAATGCTTTTATTCACATTAAAAATCACCTTCTGTCAGCCACTACCATCAGACTCCGCTTTAGCTACCACGTACTATATAGCAAGCAACAGGATATGCTAAACAATGGTCCCGCCAAGAACAAAATATTCTCTTAATGTTTTTTAAGTTTTGATTTTTATATGTGGATTGTAATGATTTAATTAATCAAACAATAAATACTGACTGATGACATACTGCTTGCTAGGTATTTTTATCCCCCAGACTTGTATTTAATTTTCGCGCCAATATAAAAAAAGCCCAAACTGCTAAAAAAAGAGAAAAATGTACATTAAACAGGATTTGATGGCATTTATTAGAAAAATGTATACTTTAGAAAAAGGAGTAAATTGCCCTAAAGAATCCCCGATACACAAAAAAGGTTATGTTGATTCATATTCATGATATGGGTTGAGGATATTTTGATGCATGTACGTTGTAATGTTAAAGATAGAATATACAGATTCAGAGGCAAGAAGAATACACCCACACTACATATGAAAAAGAAACATACCTTTGCTGCACTACAGAGACCAACCCATGATTACACATCCATGCATGTTCCGTTCTTGGGCTGGGAGAGGAATATAACTTTCAATAGTGGGCAACAGAAAAGACGAAGGATCACTCTTGCGGCCCGAAGCGTTGGGTCTGCAGCGTTTTGGTGTGATTGCAGGATCTGTGGTAAACACTGGTCGAAGAAAGAAGGAATGGTCCTGCGTCCTGCTGCTGATAGCACATGAGTCATGATGAGGCAGCCAATTCATTTTTGTTTTAATTTACTGTACCAAGGAGGCAAAAAATAATAGTGCTGCATCAAAGTGCATGTTTTGTTTTTTAAAGAAAGGAAAGGGTCAGCAAAAAGCTGCAGCTGCCAAGCTCCCAAAAAAGAAAAAAAACTTTTCAAAAGAAACGCCACGGGGAAAAGGGGAGGTGGCAGTGATGAAGCGGGTGGAGGGGAGGAAAAAAATGTAGAGTGGTTGGGCTGCTGGAGCAGCAGGGGTGGGCAGCAACAGCGGACCTTATTGGTAGGGGTTGAAACTG
Source organism: Lissotriton helveticus (assembly GCF_964261635.1). Classification (NCBI taxonomy): domain Eukaryota; kingdom Metazoa; phylum Chordata; class Amphibia; order Caudata; family Salamandridae; genus Lissotriton; species Lissotriton helveticus. The sequence goes on along the minus strand of NC_136067.1, from coordinate 385,641,348 downwards.
ACAAAAATAAACAAAGCAAGCAGGAAGGGGAGGCAACAGAGTTTTTGTGGGGGGAGCAACACAGAGTGTGGGGGCAGCGTTGTAAGGGTGAAGCAGCACATGGGTATGAGAGCAAGAAAACCCATGCCCTACGATGGAGTGTTGGATTAAAATAAAAAAGTAGTTCCCTGAATGTAATAAAGTGGAAGGATACCAGTCATCCATTCAAAAGGATTATATCAAAGTAACGCTCCAGCAAAAGGATAAACACAAGAAGAGATAGAAAAGCCATCAAATGAGAAACAAGCAAATGGGATTGAGAAGAAAGGCAACCAATGGTAAGCAGACACAAAGCCAATGTAAATATTGGCATGGTCTATTCTCTTTTGTAGCTCTGGCATTTTCCCAGTAGGCTGTGGGGCTACTTTCAAAGCTGGATAGGCTGCAAATATGCAGCCATGAGAGCCCTCCTGCTCCATTGAATTTGCAGCCTCCTACAGTGCACGACTAGTTTGAACATTTTTGCCAGTGCTGATTTTGATTTACAGTCCCAGCACTGATCCTAAGAGTCTGCTATGTTAAATTCACAGTCACTTCCATCACGGTACTTAAGAGTTTTGTCTAGGCGATAAATAGTGTTTCAGCCAATTAACCTACAAATATTTTAACCCCAACTGGTTTACAATGTTAGATACATGTGGTTGGGGTCTTGTGCAACTATCTACCTGCTTCAGGGTGGGAACGCTAAAACGATATCTTCACATCCACACACTACGGTGGTGGGGATCAGAGGAAGGATCAGAGGAAGAAACAGCAGGAAGAAAGATGGAGTGCAGACTGTGTGCTCCTTAAATAAGCAAAAATTTACCAACAAGGATTTTTATCTAATCTATCTATATCCTGGTAGGACAACTTTCGAATCCAGCAGCATAATTAACCAATTCTACCTAAAAGGAGCTCTAAAAGGAGAACAGCAGATTTCTTAGGAATCTGCTTTGATATCGCTCTCTGTGCCTACAAATGTAGGCCCAGTGCTGCATGACATTTACCACCACTATGAGTGTGCCTTCCCCAACAGGGCAAATCGGGCCATAAAGTGTTTTTCTACTGAGCTCTGCTAACAGCTCCAGTGTATGGTTTTTGGACCCCCAAACAAAATGGACACTACCTTTCCCTAAGCTATTTTTTTTTTTTTTTTTAATGCGTTGCCATCTATTGTCCTGCCTTGGTCATTTGTGGTGGTGCCATAAGACAGCTTCCTACAACGGCCTTACAAAAGCACTTGGTCTACCGGCTGGGGCAAAGACCAGCCAGAGGCTAAACTGCCCACATGTCTGAGGCTGCAACCTGTTTCACAACCAGGTCAAAAGCTACTCTTTCAAGAGAGAAACTCGCTCAAAGTGTGTGAATATCCAAAAGGGAAGACATTAGTAAGAGGAGAGGTATATGTGAATAAGAACGTGAAGAGCACACTGGAAATGCTAAATGCTAAATGCAAACGATAATAAAAGAGGGAGAAAGCGCAAAATAAATTACTTAAACATGAAGCGCAAAGCGAATAAGGAAAAACTGGTTAGATTAAACAAGAAAGAACTATAGCGAAAAAGAGAAAAATAAACAGCTGAGTGAACAGAAGAAAGGAGGGCTATTAGCGCTGTGCAATATGCTGGCTTGTGTGACAATAATGCCACGGAGCCTCATGACTCATACCTTCACGTGTGGTAGCGCATGTATGAGTAAGCATCATTGATTTTTTTTTTCACAATGTTCTTTTGCCGATGCTAAACAGCATCTGCAAAAGAGTATTTTGCAAAACCAAAAGGGCTGCATTAGCAAAACCAAAAGCCAAAACGCACTGACATTGTCGAAGCATGTTTATTTAAATGTTATTTTTTCCAGACGGACAAGGATTTGTTCTCAGTTTTTCGCATCACCATCACCTTACATGCCTCCGTACAAGAGACTAAATTTGAGCCTTCCAAGAACTCCACTACCCTCCGGGACACTAACACCTCAAAATGTGTGTCTGTATTTATATGGTACTTGTATAGAGCAAGCCTCGCTGACATGGTACTTGTATAGAGCAAGCCTCGCTGACAATCAGCGGATCACAGGGTGAAAGATAAACGCTACAGTCAACAAATGATTACAGGCGCAGCTGGGTTTTGAAAGCCGCTTCTGTGTTGTGATGTAGAGTGGTTTTTAAATTGGTGCGTCGTTAGGGCTTTTCTAAATTGAAACAGGGAGCTGGGGCAGGCCATTTTTAGGTCTCGCCTGTCGATGCGCATGCGCATCGAGCAAGCGAGACTATAGGGGCTCATCTACTCTTTATCTAACTTGCAAGGAATCGTGGCGATTCCTTGCAGTGCCCGTGACTTTTAAGCTCAATGCGCATGTGCATTGAGCTTAAAAGCGCGTGCACAGCCGCCCGCATTCCTCCGACACCTTTGAAGTGAAGCTTAGCTTCACTTCAAAGGCCCGGCTTCTTCACACCCACATGCCGCTCTGCCCCGCTCCGCCCCCTCCCCTGAGTCATCCTGCCTGCCCCTTCCCGCCGTGTCGCATTTCTCCTCCCCCCTCCCCCCTCCCCTCTCTTCCCTCCGTCTTGTTTTCTTTGATGCTGGTATTTCCATATCTGGCAGCTTCCTGCCCTCACCCCACGCACGCTGTTTATTTATTTATATTTAATATGCAGGAGATCTCAGTTTATTTAATTTATAATTAATGATGCCGCCCACGCTGAGGCTCGAACCCTGTTCTCCTTCTCCAAAGTCGGCATCGTTATATGTTGAGCCACCTCTTCGCACCGTTTGTTTGTGCTGACTTTCTTGCTCTGCCGCTGCTGGCAGCGGCATTGCGCTTGGAGGGAACATGTAATTGACCCGTCTCGCTTCTTTTCATTTGAATTTTTTTTACATTGTCTCCTTCCTTCCGCCCCTCGCAGTTTGTTTTCCTTGCACCGTCCCTTCTTACAGTCCCTTTAACCATTTTGGTGTTGCTCAGCCCCAACTAGCATGTTATTGTCAAGCCTCCAAATATGCAGCACAAACACGACGTACAAAGAGATTAACGTGTTGCCTGGAGCACATTTCGGGAATAACATTAAATGAAAGCCCAAACCCGCTTTACCGCAACTTGCTTTCACTTGTTGTCTTTGTTTCCAGTGCTATTTTAGAGCTTTGTGCAAACTACACTCTCGTTATTTTGCTGGTAATAACTTTGAGGGAATAGCGTATTTTTGTTTTTTAAATAGCATGCACGAAAACAGTATAATTTCAATTTGCACCACTTATTTCCCATGTTTGTGTCAATGTAAAAATCGACCCTGCACACCCAGCACCAGGGCCGTGTGCCTCAATGATGCAGTACACGCACCAGTAACTGAAATATGACGAAAGACTGAAAGGAGTAGCTACAAGCTGTGCTCTAGTTCTGCTCTCCAAAAAATCAGCAAAGAAACAAGCAATTAAGAACATTTCATTGAAGAAACCATTGAGCAGGAAACAGAAGGAAATCCTACAGAAAGAATCCTAGAGAAAGAAGCTTGAGGTATGTAAACACTTTTATTATGCAAAGGACGTCAATTTCAGGATGCTCAGATGCTCTCATTGGAGTGAAGCGATGGCTTACGTTGAATGAAGAAGCAGCTCTGAGCACTTCAAGAACAGCTGTAGTTTACCACAAGGCACAGAGGCTCTGGCAAGCTTGCATAATGTGGCGGTAGTCCACATCTCGTCATCTAGTGCCCCTCCCTCTGACCACATTATAACACGTTTGTGCCGAGTTGGCTCTATGGTTTATGCAGGAATGAAAAGAAACAAGTAAAATGCATCAGAGATGAGAAAATAAAAAACAGCGAATCTTTCGTACTAAAAAGATGTATGTGAAATAGTTACGAATCTGTTAAAATATGAGCGACAATCCTCAAGTCATCCACAACTTACACTGGTGCTGTTCACTGAAGGGTTCACACTCTGCTTATTCAATTGTTGGCCTCTTGCTGAGATGGTGAATAAAAAGCTATTTAGTGTTCATTTGTATTAGAGCATGAATTACAAGATCAGCGAGTAGTAGTGAGACCACCCAACAATTCTCCATCAGTTGGCAAGTAAGGGGCCATTCTAAAATGGCAACACCCAGATCCTGGACTGCCTAACTCTCGGCCCACCCATAGTATAGTCTGGTAAAGATGATGCTCACGAGTGCCTGTGCAGCAACAAAAAATATCAAAAATGCATAATCTCGCCGGCGCTGAACTATGGATCGATAATTATTTGTCAAATACATTTTTAAAACATAAATGTTCCTCTAAGGCACATGGCAGATGCTATCTGTAGCCTTGAAAGTCCATAGGCCCTGAGAAGTGAAAGGTGATTGGTGAGGGCAAGTTGTGCTAAGACATACTCCTAAGCTTGTGTGCTCACCCTCACCCTCAAACCTTCACCCTCAACCCCTCACTCACCCTCACTCTCACTCACCCTCACTCAGCCTCAACTACTCTCACTCACCCTCAACCCCTCACCCTAACTCACCCTCACCCTCACTCACCCTCAACACCTCACTCACCCTCACTCACCCTCACTCACCCTCAACACCTCACCCTCAACCTCAACCCCTCACCCTCACTCACCCTCACTCTCACTCACCCTCAACCCCTCACCCTCACTCACCCTCACTCACCCTCACTCACCCTCACTCTCACTCACCCTCAACCCCTCACCCTCACTCACCCTCAACCCCTCACCCTCACTCACCCTCACCCACTCTCACCCTCACCCTCACTCATCCTCAACCCCTCACCCTCACACAGTGCAATAGGTCTCAGACCATTTCAGTTAGAGCTTTAAGAAATGTTTATGGCTTTTTTTATTTGTAATTCTTTAGCATTGGCTACAGGAAACAAAAATGCTAAACATTTACAAAAAAAACCCATAAACAATTCTAAAAGCACTAACTCTAATGGTGCGAGACCTATTGCATTTCCAATGCTTGTTGATACAGTGATGTTGTTGCATGTCCCTGTTGCATAAATGAACAACAAGGCATGTTGCCGTGTTGCTCTTTGTTCGTATTTCGTTTCCAGTCTGAGTGTTTTCTTTGCTGTAGTTGTTCTGAGTATGCCTACTTTCTAAACCAGGTGGGACGTCCAACATCTATGCAGGGGTGCGTCCAACATCAGTGCGGGGGGGGGGCGTCCTACATCAATGCGGGTGGGGGCGGGGGTCCAACATCAATGCAGGGGGGGGGGGCGTCCAACATCAATGCAGGGGCGGGGGCGCCCAACATCTATGCAGGGGGGGGGGGGGGGCAACATCAATGCAGGGGGGGAGGGTCCAACATCAATGCAGGGGGGGGCGGGTCCAACATCAATGCGGGGGGGGACACGCGGCCAACATCAATGCAGGGGGGGCGCTCAACGTCAATGGGGGGGGGGGGGGCCGCGGGGTCCAACATCAATGCAGAGGGGGCGCCCAACATCAATGCAGGGGGGGGGGGGGGCGTCCAGCATCAATGCAGGGGGTGCGTCCAGCATCAATGCAGAGGGGGCGCCTAACATCAATGCAGGGGGGGCGTCCAACATCAATGCGGGGGGGGGGGCGGGTCCAACATCAATGCGGGCGGGGGGGGGGGGGGGGGGGGGGGGAGACACGCGTCCAACATCAATGCAGGGGGGGCGCTCAACGTCAATGGGGGGGGGGGGGCCGCGGGGTCCAACATCAATGCAGGGGGGGGCGTCCAACATCAATGCAGGGGGGGGCGTCCAACATCAATGCAGGGGGTGCGTCCAGCATCAATGCAGAGGGGGCGCCTAACATCAATGCGGGGGGGGGCGTCCTACATCAATGCGGGTGGGGGCGGGGGTCCAACATCAATGCAGGGGGGGGGGGCCGTCCAACATCAATGCAGGGGCGGGGGGCGCCCAACATCTATGCGGGGGGGGGGGGGGCCCAACATCAATGCAGGGGGGGAGGGTCCAACATCAATGCAGGGGGGGGGGGCGGGGGTCCAGCATCAATGCAGGGGGGGGGGGGCGTCCAACATCAATGCAGGGGGGGGGGGGGGGGCGTCCAACATCAATGCAGGGGGGGGGGGGGCGCCCAACATCTATGCGGAGGGGGGGGGGGGGCGCACAACATCAATGCAGGGGGGGAGGGTCCAACATCAATGCAGGGGGGGGCGGGTCCAACATCAATGCGGGGGGGGGGGGACACGCGTCCAACATCAATGCAGGGGGGGCGCTCAACGTCAATGGGGGGGGGGGGCCCGCGGGGTCCAACATCAATGCAGAGGGGGCGCCCAACATCAATGCAGGGGGGGGGGGGGGGGGCGTCCAACATCAATGCAGGGGGTGCGTCCAGCATCAATGCAGAGGGGGCGCCTAACATCAATGCAGGGGGGGCGTCCAACATCAATGCGGGGGGGGGGCGGGTCCAACATCAATGCAGGAGTTCTGCATATCCATGCCCGATGTTTATGATATCCATATAAGATACAGTTACGTACAATTAATCTACATTATATCATCCCAGTTTGTCCTGAAAATGTGCTGAGGTCCTCGTGACCTGATTGGACAACTCTGGTCTAGTTAGGCATACTGGATGCAGGGGGGGGGGGGGGCACTTGGGTTTGTTTTCAGTCCATCTTGTTTAGTCAGAGCCTCAGCTAACCAGAAAAGCTCAACGGCCGTGTACTTTTATAAAAGCACTGCTGTTTTCACCTGCTGCTCATTTTCATTTAGCCTGTAAAATGTTCCCTGTATAATACAATATGCTGGTTATTTATATAGCGCTAAACGGCTAAACTACTGAGCATCTGGTGTAGGGAAGCCCCAGGCTGAAAGAAAATTGTCATCCAAATGTTGATAACTTTGTTCGAGAGTGGCTGCAAAATAACTCTCACAATTATCTACACGGATGAAACGCCGTCATTTCAGTCCCTTCCCACATCCGAAAAATCCCTGAACGCGCCTTCATAAACTCATGGTGACTGGAGTTATGCATCTGTGGGGGCCAAATTATGCATTACACTTTACCAGATCATGTGGCAAATAAATGCAAAAGATGCATCATTAAACTGCGCGTTCTGTGGCAGTCCTTTCTCACTATTTTGCCGCCTGAACACACAATAATTAAAAGAGAATCCCGGTGCAAAATACAAACATTTCTTAAAAACGAATAGAAAACAAAATCAATTCATATTCAATATGTTTTCCACCAACACATATTGATTTGGTCGCATGCAAGCACAAGAACACCATTTTATTAAGCCAGCCTCATTAGTTCCAGAGTAAAACAGTTTGTGCAACACATACAATATTACATTAGGCAGAAACCAGGTCTACATGGACACACTACATGTAATAACAGATGTTCCTCCTTCATTTAGGGTGTTTCGGGAATGTTCCAGAACCAGCCTTCCGCAGTATTCTACTCTGTCTCCAGACTGGGGGGCTTAGGAAGCACATATTGCTACAGCAGAACAACCCGAACACCAACATTTTGCATTGCATATAGAGGTGCATAGCTTTGAGGCACTGTAACAAGCTATGAACTTCCAATTTTTCAGTGTGCTTTCTTGAGATGACTGCTGTGTTTAGCATGGTGTGCGTTATGGGTCGTGAATACGCCCAAATAATCAAGTAAAATCTGTTAATGAAAGAGAAGAAATTATTTACACCACGTATGAATCATATTTAAGTATACCACAGTTTATCAGAAAGCTCTTTAATATGGTGTTACACCCGAAGACCTAGATTCGGGCTCTACATCTACTTAGTCGAGATGCTATACACTGCTGGGAGGTGACACTGGAGAAATCTATGTCACACACCCACACACCCATGCCCATGCAATTCCGCTTACGGGGCTTTCCAAAAAACACACTAGGTTACTTGTTGGGCTAAATATCTAGCACAAGAGGATGAAGCTGGTAAATTTACCGTAGGGGATGTGTTCAGTAAGGGGCCACAATTGTTCTTCACCACTCTTGCAATGATTTTGGAATACGTGTGTGGCAATTCTTGACTTCATAGTGCATGAAGACAATAGTATACTGCTGGCGGATACACGATTACGGACCACAACCGTAGAAAATATACAGATAAGCCATAGGATGAGCAGTGGCAGACACTTAATTACAAGGATAAATAAAAACACTCTGGAAGCCACTAGGGAACCCCCTGAGCAAACTGAGATCACTCTGGAAGGAGGCCCTCTTGATGAAGCTCAATGACAAAGAATGGGAAAGAACCAAAGCTTACCCCATACGGTGTTCAGAAATGTGTGTATATACAGAATGGTACACCACATGAAGCATAAGTTTAATATCAGTTGGTATATAGATTTTACAGTGCAGCTACACTACCTCGAGGTGCCCAAGTTGTATTTTGACATGCACTATGGAAGTATCCAGATATTGCTAATTATTGTCTAGAAGTCACTAATTCTTTAACACAAATCAAGTCTACACACAAACTACTAACTGCTTAATTTGTTTCTGTTAGGACTGTGTCTACAGGCCAGTAGTGACAAAGCAACATCCAGATTCATAAAGTTGGCATGGCTAGGAACCAAACAAATGATCACTGGGTCATGGAAAACCACTGCAGGCCTACCAATCAAAAAATAGCAAAGGGAGTTGAAGAAATGGTCGGATGTAGAGTCCTTGCTGCCACACAGAGAGGAAATTTAAGGCCTGCAGAATATGCCCCTCTCGACACAGTGAGACGCCATAGTTGAAATGCATCTCTCACCAAAAAGATTAAAAAAAGTTCCATAGACATACCTCATGCCTAGAACAGCACCATCCCGAGTACACTCACATGAAACAAAAAACTCAAACATGTACCGATATGGAAGGGGCGCTTCATATTAAAATACAGTAAAGGGTGAGGACGTTACTTGCATTGGGACCCTGCAATGATATAAATAATAAGGCATAGGTACATGAGGCATGGTATATTCTATGCTTGTAATCAGAGTAAACTGTTGAATTACAGTTTAGTTACTGGTTTTGCTTTGTGCCTCTATTCTACATTATGCAGATATCATAAGAATAAAACAAGAGCAAAGGTGCACCACAAAACAAGGAAAAATATTCAATCCGTGTCCAAAGTATATTCATCAAAATTTCTTCTTTTATTTAATCAAGGTTAAAACAATGGTCTTGAGTGTGAACAGCCGATGCGTTTCGTTCATAAACATGGACTTCTTCCAGGCATGTATGGTTGATATGCAATCAGAAATGTAAACAGGCCCACAAGCTGTGCACACGGCAGGTGTGGTCGAGTCTTTTTCAGATATTTATTAAATTATAAGAGAAGACCGGCCGTCTAAATTAGGGCGAAAACACGGTTGTAGATCAGTTGATTAGGCCCGTCGATGTCACATGTAGTGGTAAAAAACCATCCGGGGAAAAAGTGCTGTTGAATCAGAATTGCTAGGAATCCCTGTTTAGGGTGAAGTGTACACAATAGATATCGGGACGGGTTGTAACGAGTCTGGGTCCTCACAAAGTAACGTAGGCCCAGAGGAGTTGCTGTCTGCCGTTGCCAGTCTTAATAAACCGGGCAAAATGCAAGAAAGAGTGCGCCTCCCGTCGATTCCTGTCAGGACGAGCTCATCGTGGACCCAGACTCGTTACAACCCTATTTCACATAGCCCAAAGATCCTACTTAATAACATCAGATTTAGGCAATTCTTCTGAGCATGCCTCGGTTTCTGGCTTCACAAAAAACAGCACCACTTCAACAGATTGTGAAGAGTTGTTAACTTCTCTAATTTTGACACTTTGTTTTCAGTTCTATTCAAATAGACGTTCAGATTGATCCATATCAAATTATGGCTAATTATATTATTGAGACAGACAACAACATGAATAATTGGAACAATATGATTTGCGGGCACAAGCAAATTTGAGAAAACTTATACTTCATGTGCACCTCAATATTAGAAAAGCTGGGCAACTCTACTAACAATGCTTGAAGCATTGGTCGACATATTAAGGGGCTGGAAATCTGTTCATGCACTGTTTGTACTGATCGAGGCTATTGCTCAAGACAGATTAAATGATTTGGCATGTAACAATGCTCAGTTGAAAGTATTCAAGCCCGTAGTTACACATAAACCAGCGACATGTCTAGCTGTAGATTCAGACAGCAATCAACGTCATTTTATTTCCAAGAAGAAAATAAAAAAAACTGAGATAGCTAAATAAAGTTAGAGCCTCTCTTCAAAAACATAATATAAATAGTATAGGAACCAAGTTACCGGTCTACCCGATTTTTCTACCTGTTGAACACCATTTAGAGGACGAACAACAGTAAGCTTTGTCTCCTTCTGAATCTCCCCCTCCCTGGATTTCAAAATTCAACATTCAGTAAGATTCTAAGTCTACTGTTTTACAAAAGTTATATTCAGAAGTAGTTATACTGACACAAGATGTATAATTAATGGATGCTACACTCGCAATAGTTACTACTGTACTGTTATTTTTTGAAAATGCCAATAAAATGATTTTATAAAAGAACAAGCATTTACAATGCAACGGTTTTGCCTTTGGAAAAGTTAGAGCTATTGGCATTGTAAATGACAATTTTTTTATTTATGTGTTAGTTTTGAAAACCGATAAATAAATTGCATTGTCATTTACAACGCCAATAGCTTAATCTCTCGCAAATGCCACACACACCCACAGAGAGCCCCCCACACACACCCACACAGAGCCCCCCCCCACACACCCACACAGAGCCCCCCCAACACACCCACACAGAGCCCCCCAACACACCCACACAGAGCCCCCCCCCACACCCACACAGAGCCCCCCCACATACCCACACAGAGCCCCCCCACATACCCACACAGAGCCCCCCCACATACCCACACAGAGCCCCCCCACACACCCACACAGAGCCCCCCCACACACTCACAAAGAGCCCCCCCACACACCCACACAGAGCCCTCCACACACCCACACAGAGCCCCCCACACACCCACACAGAGCCCTCCACACACCCACACAGAGCCCTCCACACACCCACACAGAGCCCTCCACACACTGCGAGCCCCCCTGTGCAAGTTATACACTGTTAGAGATGAACCGACCGCATAGGTAACCAATAGGTGTAAAAAGGACTTCAAAGGTCACAGACTGGGGAGAGAGATGATGATGTAGGAGTGAGAGAGAGAGGGGGATTGTGCAGATAAAAGAGGAGTGTTAAAAGGGTTGTACACAGCAAGAAGTCTGAGAGGGAGTGTGTAGATAATGGGTAAGTCTGAGAGGGAGTGTGTAGATAATGGGTAGGTTTGGGTGGGATAAGCTCTTTGTGTAACATCAGGTGTACAAGGGATTGTACAGGCAACAAACAAGTGTGAAAGGGGCTGCAATGATGTACACTGGTGAAAGGGAGTGCTGCAGACAATAGCGAGGTGTCACAGAGGAACAGCAGACAGTAGGTAGGTGTGAGATAGCTGGGCTTTGAAACTAACTCAAAGGTGGGAAAGGGTTCTTCAAAGGCAAGAGACAGGTGTCAAAGGGTGTAAAATACTTTTGCACAGAGCAGGCTGTGAGAGATGGGGGAAAGCAAGTCACAATGCACTTTATTTCCAACAGGCTTGTGTTATCTGCAGAAAATGGTCAGCACCAAAGGAGATCAACATGAGGCCAAGTGAAGGCACCCAAGGGGTGCAGCGGTAGATTAACCACCCAAGAAGGGGATTTAGAAAGTACCACATAGTCACAGTACATTAAGAGCACAACACAAAGCCTTGTCCGTGCCAGAAAGTAAGGGGTATAACTAAGTGCATACGTACCACTAACGTCAATTTCTGTGGCTTAATGTGCAGTTTTCATGCCACAAAAACTATAACTGGGCCCACAGTATTATAATGGACAATGCATCGCTTCCAGTTCACACTGGTCATTGTATAATTATGTAAGGCAGGGTGCCTATTTTGGAGGCGAACGTAGCAGACAATCTGTAACAAAACTATTTTTAAAAAAAAGAAATTTCACATGTATTTCTTGCCGCTGAGGTATAAAGATGCTTAAAGCACAAGTATTGACAAAACCAACAGAAATGGCCTTTGGGACTCATTGATTTTGCCACTGGTTTTTAGCAATGATCTACAGCGTGCGTGTGGTTGTGAGTGTGTAAGAGGCGTGCGTGTGGTTGTGAGTGTGTGAGGGGTGCGCGTGTGGTTGTGAGTGTGTAAGGCGTGCGTGTGCCTCCAGAGTTCTGGTCTGTGAAGGGTGCGCGTGGGGCTGAGGGTGTGCGTGTTGTTGTTAGTGTGTAAGAAGTGTGTCTGTGAGTGTGTAAGAGGCGTGCGTGTGGTTGTGAGTGTGTAAGAGGCGTGCGTGTGGTTGTGAGTGTGTAAGAGGCGTGCGTGTGGTTGTGAGTGTGTAAGAGGCGTGCGTGTGGTTGCGAGTGTGTAAGAGGCGTGCGTGTGGTTGCGAGTGTGTAAGAGGCGTGCGTGTGGTTGTCAGTGTGTGAGGGGTGCGCGTGTGGTTGTGAGTGTGTAAGAGGCGTGCGTGTGGTTGTCAGGATGTGAGGGGCGCGCGTGTGGTTGTGAGTGTGAGGGGTGCGCGTGTGGTTGTGAGTAAGAGGCGTGCGTGTGGTTGTGAGTGTGTAAGAGGCGTGCGTGTGCCTCCAGAGTGCTGGTCTGTGAAGGGTGCGCGTGGTGCTGAGGGCTGCTGTGAGTGATTGCTGCAGCATGGGTGTGTGCGTGAGCTGTCAGTGGGGCCAGACTGCTAGAATGAGAGCACGGTGTGTTTGGGGTGCTGTGGGGAAAGGACGGCCTGTAGTCTGGAAGAGTCGGAGATGCAAGAGCTGAGTGTAAATGGCCTCCTGTGGGGCACTGGCTGTCATGTGCGGGGCGTCAGTGAAGCCCCGGGTGTGACCAATGCACGTGTGTACCTGCGCCAAGGATCCAGCGAAATGTCTCGAGCAAGGGCACCTGGTACAAGCTGAGCCCTGATGAGACGTAGTCCCCGGCAGTGACGTCACTCCTAACGCGCACATCTTTTCTATTGCAGTGACTGACGTGGTTGACCTGGACCTCGGCCTCTCGGGCCGCTCCGGCGGGATGGTCACAATCACCGTGCTGCTGGCAGTGGCGCTCTTCACGCTGGTTCCGGCTCTCATCGCAGCACTGGTCGTTGGGCGGGAAAAGTCACCGCTCCCCTAAAGATGGCATCGGCCATCACAGTGACTGACAGACACTTGCAGCACATCCCTCGCGCCCCATGAATGGAAATCACGTGTTGTGCTTAGGGGGGACGTTTCTTCCAAAAGCACCCTCGCTTCAGAGCATTGTCCCAGCAGATTCATGTAGATGACCTTTCAGCTTTTGTGGTACAGAGCAATGCTTCAAGACGCAGTCCGGTTCATTGTCAATGGTGGGGTAAAGGTTTACTTATTACCACATATTTAATTGTATATTGCAGCTGCAAGGGATTATTCTGATACAGCACCCGAGCAGTGCACAAAACTGGCCTGTACATAGTTGAAATGGTCCCGTCTTCCAGCGCCATATTCTTGATCGGACCTCTCGCTTGCTGGGGGAGGGGCGGGGTTGTATGACGGAGGCCCCGGTGACCTCTCGACATTCCTAATGGGGTGGGGGGTTATATGACAGGAACTCCCGTGTCCTCACTATAGATATAGAAGATGATCTCCTATGGGTAGAACCTCAGGTTACCATATCTACTTTGCTAAATGTACAAACTGTTTATATGTATCTACCAACGAAATAAAGATGTTATTTACTTTTACCAACTCCTGCATATTTCACCTTATTTTACACCGCGTTTCTCGATCATACTTTATTTAGATACATATTTAGTAAGCCTATGGCACAGGTCTGCTGCCAAAGCCTTCCGCATCTCGATGCACTTTAGTATCTGTCAGAATGAGAAGCAGATATTACAGACTGAACGGGGCTTTGCGTAAAGATCACGCAGCAGAGGGTTAATGAGCACCGTCAGCGGCTTTGAGTAGTGACATTAAGGGCAGCAGAAACTACTGCGCAAACCAAATGAAGGGATGGTCAGCAAGAGGCACCAGAAAAAAAGGCCAGTGTCCTAGAGTAGTCATCAAGAACGTCGTTAATATAGATGTATACAAGTCAGAACTGCCCTTTAATATACGATATTTCATTTAATATTCCATTGACACTAAAGAACGTATAGACACAGAGCAGCACAGATCGTTCATTAACACTAGAAACTATATACCCAGATTGCTGGGGGGGGGGTAATTTCTAACTGATTAAGAAGAGTTCCGAACATTCAGCGCCGACACCGTATTTCAATTTGCTTTTCGAGCTCGCACCATAGCATTTCGCGTGTGTTCAAAAAACCGCTGAGTGCGGAGGTCCCGCCCAATGCCTGCGACAACCTTGCTTTGGCCGGGAATAAACGAGCCCGCCTCCAAACCGGTTACGGTTCTTCCCCATAGTAAGTCCGGGCTAGCTAAACGGGATCAGTGGGTACCAACACAAGCACCCTGTGCCGTCCCCACTCCGTTGCTTCAAGCTCCGCCCCTTCGGGACAACGCCATACCTTTGCTGTTCATGTTGACCCGTACGCTCCCCACTTCGAGTACGGTGCTTCCCTTTCCTGGTGTTTTTCGCTTCCTGACTCCCTCGATATCTTTTCCAGACTTAGCTATGCATATATATAAAAACAAGCAACGGAGCGTGAAAGGGGAGGGGGGGCGGTAACGGGCACACGGGGAGGGGGGCGGAACGGACACACGGACAGCGGGAGGGGGGGCGGGAAACAGAGCTCACGAGCCAAAGTACATAACAGCAAAGACATTATATAAAAAAAAGGCTCCTTACCTGATCGCTTCGTGGGAACTCAAATCTTGCAGCCAACTCCAACAACAAACACTTGTAAAAAGAAGAAAACAGGCCGACTCGAAAAAAAAAAATAACACACCCACCGCCGCGATGACGATTAGAAGTGGGTGGAGAGCGAAAAAATCGCGGGAACGCCCCCGAATCGGGTCCGGCCTTGACGGACAGATCCGGCTTCCAATGGCTAGCCTCCATTTATGGAGCTAGCCAATGGGAGCCGGGGGACGTTCCTGTAGCCCATATGGTAAACAATAGATTTCGCCTGCGCCGAAAAGCTGCGCAGAGCGCAGCCTTCGGCCAGGCAAAACCTAAAAAGGAGTAGTAAATTGACTACAAGTAGAAATTCCACAGAGACAGTGATCAGAATGCAGTATCTGTTACCAGCAATAAGGGATCTTCCCCTATAACTCAATCTGCAAACAGCCACTCAGGTCACACAATAACTCCCACAAGAACTATAAAAGAAACTCTGCCTCCGATAAGGACACTGACCTGCTAACAATCTTTAGGGATATTATAAGGATATAAGTGGCAGAGCTCATAATTTTCTTCTCAGGCCCACCATTCAAAGTTCGTACAAAATTAGTGACCCACAAGACACTATTAGTTCCCTCAACATCATTGAAGATAACAAACCAACACAGACTCATTTGAATTCATCCAGAGCTCAGTAGGAGAGACATTGATCCTTTATTACAGTCACACCCAGTTCAAAGTCACCTTGACACATAGTATAGGGTTTATCACATCACAAATAGGTGGTCAAAAATAGTAATAAGGTATTAAGCTACACTTGTCGCTTTGAACATTCGTAGCAATCTCCAGACCAAGAGTTGCTAGATATCCAATCATCTTTTGCCAAAATACATAAAAGCTTCATCTTTTGCCAGGGGAAAAATTACATCAGTTCTACAAACTGCATTAGGAAACACCTCTCCACACCCAAATAAAAGATTCTGATAATATTTTGTTAACATTCCAATAAAGCAAGCGGAGCTTTCCTACGAGGAAAGCTATGTCTAATGAAGGTAGAGACGATTGGACTAAGCTTGCCAGCTCTCCTGTAACCGCCAAACTCCCAACTTCCAAACCAGTAACCTCACAGTATTTTAAATTCATCACCAAGTCACACATCTTTAAGCTTGCTTTCAGTTCATGGATTATATATGGTTGGTCACGTTAATAGTCGGATAATGTAATCGTTTTGTTTGTTCAAATGAATAACAATATTTTCATACAACAGTATCAGTGTATTGACACTGCACAGCTATCTATTTGACAAGACCTCTCTACAGCTGACCTCATGTTTGCAAAGGAGGGAAAATGTGGGAGGGATGGCTATTTACATTAGAGTAAATCTTTTTGTAATGTCAAAATACATCAGAACAGTCAGTCCCTTTATTCAGGCAGTTTTGCTACATTTTCAAATGGAACATTATAAGCCTAATCATTGTAAACACTTGCATCAATCCACACCATACAACGAGATTGAATTCACTAGCTTAATTAGTTGAAATTTTACAAAATTAAAACATTTGGTTTCTGAAGACTCACGTGACACCAACTCAAATCTTTCAAAGAGGTCAATGGAGGATGATCTCACAGAAGCACGGGATAGTTTCTGGGATACACATATACCATTACCAACTACTTCCGACACTAGGCAGACAAGGCAGACGTTGAAAAATTGATTTCTCTCTATGCTAGAAGTCTATGACCTCTGAACTGTCAATATTCATCTGACCACCCCATGCAAATGACTCGCACCATAGATCATAAACTGTCACATCTGGACTAGGGAGTAGCTTCCTTTTAGCTGGTTCAAGCCATATATAAACATAAGATAATTAAAAGAATGAAGTGAGATCATATTCCTCAAATCTTTAGATTAAGTCTCCCAGACACAGATACTAAAATTATTATTATTATTTGCATGGTGTCTTGCACGGCTGATGAGATTAAAATGGGATGGGGTTGTCCATGTTGTTAATGTATTAACGTGAAAAATAATGTATGTCAACTCTACTCTTAAAAAATACCTCCAAAACCCAAAGATATCCATGAGCTGTAGAATGCATTCCAATGGTATATAAATTACAGAAAAGTAGTGGAACTCTGTTGATATTTTGGTATCTGTTGTGTTAAGTATGTGAGACCATACTCAGGACTCGTTGCATTTGTGAAATATGAGGCCCCTTAAGATGTCTAATTTCACGTACGGCAAAATAAGTGGCCAAATCTGATTCATTAATACTGGTCATTACATTTGCCTCTTGTGATTATTGTAACAACATGGACAAACTACATCCGAACATGTGTGTCGAATTGCATTAAGTGAATGCAATTGCTTTATTTTTATAAGCCTGTTTTTCATTCATTTTGTCACCCGTGTTTGGTTGTGTTTATCTAATTTAATTGATTTGAGTATTTGCTTTAATACAGTTCAACAATGGATTGCATTTAATTTTAATGATTCGACCGAATGTGTGATATCATAGCCACCCTAAATTTCTGGACTACGTATATTATTCTCTATGAACGACACCCTTGTTGGCCATTGACTTCAGCTGCATGAAAAAGGTGGCTATTACACACTTTTGGCGACGTTGAAATCTGAATCAATATCGCTTGCAGACGCAATGTCCCGGCTGTGAACAGAATTAACTGTCCCTTCATGGAGTCCTCTACTGAAGTTATTAGGACAACATATTTACCTGGGCTAAGTTATGGGCATGAGGCTTTTCAGTGCAGGCTATTCCGCTGGCTTAGCACTGCACAATGTAAGCTATATAGGTCTTTGTTCCATCTTCCTACATCAGCTCAACAAGCGCAGATCAGGCTAGTATTCGGCCTGTTACATCAAGTTCAGGCCAGGGAAGGTACTGGTGTAGGAACTAATGACAGACAAAGCTCCTTAAATGCGATTTTATGGGATGAGCTGAGCGCCCTGAACAAGAATCAAACGAATTGGAACCAATCTTCAACAAAGGCGCGATGCCATATTGTAATTTAGGCTTGTCGCACTATCACTTCAGGAGGATTTTAAAAGGGAGTTGAAACGTCTAGCATGTAATAAAGATCTTTCCACATACAATAGTAGTAAAATGTCCAGCTGGGTGACGAATTCACATGTAAAACCACGGCCACAATCACATTTAGCATTTCATATGACATGGACCATTACAATGGAGGCTGATATTTGGCCTGTTGGACGAAGCAGGACGAGTTTTAAAGATCATACTTCCTGCATTTTATACAACATTAAAATATCTGACTTACTCTGCATCGGCCCAGCCTTAAAAAAAATTATAGCAAATTCTTGAAACCTGTATTTTTACAATTGGGCATAAGAACCTGAAGAGAAAGCTGTTGATAGCTGCTTTAACAGCAGTGAGGAATAGCTTTTAGCAGCATTTTTGAGATATGTTGGCTACACAAGTTAAATGTCCGGCTGCGTTAATAAATTTGGACAACAGCCAGCCGCAGGCACCACTGGGCAAACCCTCTAGCACAATCACTTTAAAGATCTGTTAGGCATTCCCAAATGGTTATGTACAGTGTTTTTACTCAGTGTGGCTAATAGCTTTGCATTCTTTTAACAACATGTTTCAATGGCTGAAAAACCTGTTGTTTAGTTTTCCAGTATTATGATGGTATTAACCAACAATACAATAAATTGGAGTCTGAATCTTAGACCTTAACGTGGCCAACGATTATTTAAAAAAAATGTTTTTCAGCATATTTAAGGAAGAAAAAAAAAGGACAAACCTGCCATTCACATTTCTTTGTAATAGGGTCTAATCTAGTGACTGTTCATGGTGAAGACTGCCTCTTAAATCTTCGTTTACATAGAATTTACCTCCTTTCATTTTCCTTTCACATTGATGCTGCTGCTGACAAGAATACCAGGCTACACCACGTCGCTTGGTTTGTGTGTGACCAGAATAATTTCTCTGATCCAGGGGCTATAAATATCTCCAGACTGAAACAAATTACTATTAGCATACATTCACTCTTTTTATGTCTCCGGTCAGAAGTGCGATTTCTCGAACATCACATATTACGAAGGCTCAATTTTAGAAACTCACAGAGGGCCTACACCAGATAACCAAAGCCAACCAGCGAGCTCACCGACAGGCTAAGGAGGCTAGGCAAACCCGCCAGCAGGCATGCAAGTCCAGGAGAGGAGTCAGGCAACCAACTCCTCAACTTGCTGCACTGGTCTATCCAAACTGACAACTAGGCGTTTGGATCTTCAATAAGGACTTTAGTAGTGGCATCTTACTACGGTACAGCATAAAAGTTCAAAGCGGTTACATTCACAGGTTTTCTCGTGTTTCGTATTGTTCATGAAACTATAAAGGTTGTGAAATGTTGCGATGAAGGGTGATATGGTAAACGGACATCCTCTCATGGATCCATATGGTCTTCTTTCCCTCTATTCTGCACCCCTTCTGACTTGGTTTACATTGTGGGGGCAATTCCTTACTTCCCCATATCAATTCTTGGGTAGTCCGGTAAGTTAGTAAATGGGGCCAAAAATCCTTGATACGTTTACTACTGGGTCGAGGGTTCATAAATGTTACAGCTACAAGATTACATATAGCTGCATCATTGATCTTAGCTATTCACCTTTTGCCATCAGCAGCAGCACTGAGGTAAATCTTCAAACAGAGTTTGGTACATTTGATACAAATCTCAGCGGCATGATCACTCGTGATTTTTCAATTATTGTCTCTGTAATTTTAATTTCACTGCCTCTCCAGTATTTTTTAAATTTCCGAACACTGATAGGACAAATGGAAAAGGTTGGCTGGGATGTAAGCACATTGTCTTGTGGGTTACATCTATGAAGGGACCGGAGGTATAGTCGATTCTGTTAAGGAATTTGAAGTGCATCACTTAATGTCTATTATAAATGGGCCCACTTTTGTCTGCTTTAATTAGTTTTTCCAGCAGTTGTCATCTTTATTGGATTCTAAAACTCCCTTCCATTTTCTCTGGGCTAGGTTAACTATGGTGGTATAGTATGGTGTATACTTACTATATAGAGCTCCAGCTATTCTGGGTTGTAGTGTGTATTATTTAGGTCATCTAGGGGGCTCCGGGAGCTCAGCAGGAAATGAGTCAAAGCTTGTTCAGATTGCTTGATGGAGACTACAGTATGCCAGTATTTCCAGTGATATTCTGTCTTGCTTCCACTTGAATTGCTCTATGAAAATGAATGTTTGACTGTTAAAGAGATGTCCATTCATGTAAACCCCCTAACTCCCCGCGTCCTGCATTCAACCACACAATTCTCAAGTGTTGGGTCAAGAATGGGTTCCTTGCGACTACAGTGGCAAGTAAATATAGCTGTGTGTGTCCTGTACCCTTTTCCAACTTCCATATCACCCGGTGTGTAAAGTAGACTGTTTGTAGAAGAGTGGTTGAGTTTGATATTTCGTGCATTGATAATGGTTTGAGAAGAGCCCATATCCATCTGATCTTTCTCAGTTGATAGAGGGGGTTTACGGCCCTTTTGAGCCAATACATTGGAAAATGTGATGCATAAAAATCTCTCTCAAAGTCGGAGGCAGCAAACACCCCTTTATCAAATTACAGCATCATTATCTCAAATCAAATTCTGGGTTTGTCACCTCCTCAGACGAGTCTGGGGAGCAGTGAGAGCAATAAATTATAAAAACTCTTTGCTAAGTGGAATCGATATGGTGGTAAAAAGGTAAAAAAACGTGATATCATCAAACTGATTAGAGCTATCTTACCTGCTATGGACAGAGGTAGTGTGATTTATCATTCCACTTGCACTGTAAGCCTGTATATTGCAGAGCCATAGTTATTGCAGAACACCATGTCTACCATCTCTGTTTATGTACATGGCTCGGGACTTGACTGAGTGCTCGCACCAGCGTTGTGAGTTTTGTGTCATTGTTTAGAATTTATCTCGATTCTAGAGATTCACAGAATTTGATTATTTCTCTGATAAAGGGATTTAAGTTAATACTCGGTTGCTTGCTGAACACCAGAATACAATTTTAATGAAGAGATAATCGTAGTTTCTAGGGCTGGAAACACGGCCACTCTCAGAATGAGCCTCTCTCTGTCAGCAAGCTAGCGGTGCAATGGTTAAAGAATAGGCTAGGAGCTAAGGGGCACCCTTGTCTGGTGCTCTAAAAGTGTCGGACATATAGCTGTTAATACAGACTCCGAGCTCAGAATAGAACAGGCTCAACAATTTGAACATGTAGCCCCTTATACCCATTGTATGTTGTATCCCCATGAGAAATGGCCATTTTAGTGCATCAAAAGCCTTCTCAGCATCTAAGAAAACGAGGGCTATGTCAGTCTCTAGTCTTATCTGGTTGGAAGGACAAACAGAGCCCTAAGAGTATGCAAAGTCACTATGTCAAGAACAAAGCCTGACTGGTCAAGTAAGACTAATCTGTCAATATTCGTTGTTAGCCTACTCAACACCAAGCAAGCCAAGATTGTATTAATCATATTTAACTCAAAGAGGAGTTGGTAAAACCTTCTTTAGCAGCTTTCCCTGGCTTCAGTAATACTGTTAACTGTTGCTTCTCTGGTTGTGGGTGGTAAGCCATTGGTTTGTAATGATTCATTAAACGCTTGTAGCATGCAAGAAAAGTTCCTCTTTGAATTCTTCATAAAACTCAGCTGTCACCCATTGGAACCAGGCGGATTTGACAAAACTGTTGATGGCTATTTTATATCCTCTACACTAAGGGGCCCATTATGATGTCGGGCGGATTGCCACCGCCAGGCAGGCGGTAGCCACCGCCGGCCTGGCGGAGGCAATCCGCCCGACACCTATGCCCAGATTCCCCCCCACCGCATCAGGATGGCGGGGGGGAGCGCGGCGGATGGAAAGACCGTCCGCCGCTTTACCGCGGCGGTGATGGAATAATATGGTGGCGGTGTCCAATGGACACCGCCAGCCATATTACAATAGCGACTGACAGGGGCCTTTCCGCAGGCGGTGGTTGCTGCAGGGGCCCCCTGCGGGCCCCCAGGTGAGGCCAGCTCAGGGGGAGGACAGGGGGGGTACCTATGGAACCCCCCACACACATTTGCATATGCAAAGCGGCAGGCACCGCGCGGTGCCTGCCGCTTTGCATATGCAAATGCCTTCACTGATGTTTTGCATTGTGGCGGGCGGTGCAGAGTGCACCGCCCGCCACAATGCAAAACATGTAGGATGTGCCCGCCACTGTGGCGGGCACATCCTAGTTCACCCTACGGGACCCCCGCCCTTATGGAGGACGGTCCCGTTCTCCGTTAGGGTGGCGGCCGGACAAAGTCCGCCCGCCATCCTAATGTGCCCCTTAGTGTAGTGAGCACAGGGTCTTGAAAATCCACATCTACCCATGATAACACAATTTCTTTGAGGTATCACTTGTAGGATCATGGATTATTTTGTCTGTGTACAAGTGAGTACATTAATTTGCAAACAACTGAAGGATACTGCTGTATTAGTCTACTTCTCTCAAATTTAATGTCATAATACTGTTTTTGTGGTGTGTTTGCCAGAGCATCCAGGTTAGCATCCTACTGGGCCTTTCCCACTACCCATATTTTCACACTTGGGTATATTTACCTAAATATTTATGTTCCTTGTCTGGTTTCTCTCAGAAGATCTGCAATGTATTATTTATTTTCCCCATTGCCAAAATGAGTTATTTCTTTTCCTATTGCCTATCTAGTGAGGACAGAATATTTTCAGGTTGGGTAATTCTTTCATTAAGAACCATTCTCTGCTTTGCAATGACCATGCCTCTGATGTATAATTTGAAGCTTTAGAGAACTGGAGAGAGCTGGGTATCTGACCCAACACTGATGTAAAAACACATTAATGACTGAGTGCAACACAGACAAGATGTGTCCTTGGATTTCAAGCGAACCCTTTTCACAAGCAAGCTGTAATTGTATGTTCCAGTCCCTGTAGTTTAAATTTCATGCAATGCTTGGTCTTGGTGTGTCTCCCAGAGGATGCCTTAGAGTAAGTGAGTGGTGTGCGATTCTACCACCAGAACATCTGATAAGAGCTGTCTGTCAAACAGATCTAACATAAGTGTTTCTACTAATTGCTCTGCTTTCCTCATATTGAACATCTCTGGCAGCCCAACAATTCTAATATTGTTCCACTAAAACCATCCTTCAAACTCTTCCTATCCTACTTTTATTATCATTAGTACTCTTTCAATATTTAACAAGGATTTGTTTGAGACTGTTGCTCCAACACTCAATGTTCTACCATATCCAGCTCGGCTGGATATGCATGTTTATCTAATTGCTTATTCCTTTGATCAAGGTGGATTGTGTGTGAGTCAGTCTTATGGTCTACTATTTTTAGGCTACTTTGCATAACCAAGAGTAAACCTTTCATATCAATATCAGACCCAGAACCTCCCACAATATGGCAGTGGTGCCTGGTAATTATAGCAGGGAGGGGGAATGATGGAGGGCTACACATGAACACATACACACTGATTCACACATGCACATCCACACACACACACCCATTCACAACATTTATTCATAAATACGCACATATACATTCATACATACAAGCAAGCATTCACGTAACAAACATGAAAAAAATAAAACTTGCCTTCACTGCAGCTCTCAGAGGGAAGCCTCGGTGGTCCCTGGGGGGCTGTGACAGTCTCTACCACATCACAGAGTGGGATGGGGTTAGTGAGACTGCAGACCCTACCCCACCCCACTCTGATGACACTCTGGCCTGGGCACTTTAAGGCATAAAATGAAAGTGCCCATATCTGAGAAAATCAGTGACGCTCCCCCTTGTCACTAGGGGGAGGGCCTCAAGGGATTTTTGCCAGTCTGAGGAGGTCACACTTATTCAATATTACATCCTTCACCAGGCATATTTATCCTCAAACCAAATTGCACACATTTTTCACGGAGCCTCAGCCACATGTGCCAGATGTAATGCCCTGGGGGCTGGTCTGAAACCCATTCTATGCAGGATGCCCGCGGTCCCTGTGGGGACCCCGTAGTAGGTCCGTGGGCAGCCGGCCGCCCATGGCGGGGAGGTGGGGGCGTCACCAGATAAGGGGGGGGGGGGGGGCGGGATGAGGGGTGGGCCCCGGGTCAGGATATAAGGGTAGCCCCTCCTTCCACGCGCCCTCTTTGCTGCTGCCCCCTCACTAGTTAGTCGCTCCCCTGGCTGCTCCTCGCCAGCAGTAGGGTCGTAGGCTGCCCCGCCCCCTCCCCTTCCCGTCAGACGCGAGGCCCGCGCTTTTCAGCTCATCGAAGGTAAGCGGATTACAATGCCTCCCCCTGGGCCCCGTCCTTGGGCAAAACCCAAGTCGACAGGGCTCCGTGGCTATGCCACGGGGGGGGCAGGAGATCCGTGTTTGTGCGACGGGGCTGGGGCCTGTAGTAGGGGGGTGTAGCTATCGGTTTGCCGTGATAGAGCCTCTATGGCGGTCGCGCGGCTAGCGCTACGTGGGTGGCACCTTAATTACGAGCGGCAGTGGGGTGTTAGGGCGACGAACGTCCAAGCTTATAGACATGGGCCGCACGCTCGGCCATGCGGTTTGCTTTGCGTGGGTGGCACCGGAAGTCAGGGTGTTAGGCCGTAGACCGTGGAGCCTAAAGTTATGGGCCGCGCACTCGGTCATACGGCTACCTTTGTGTGGGTGGCACCGGAAGTTTGCATTGAGCACAATAGATTTCGGACTGTAATTAATCTGCAATGTTATTGCGAGCGGCCGAGGCGGTGAGATGCGGTTGATCGTCAGAGCATGGTCTCCGCCTGCATACGAGCGGCCGAGGCTGTGATATGCCGTGAACGTTTAGAATTTAAAGTTGATTGGCTGCACACGAGGCTTTATATCATCGATTAAGGCTGGGCTTTAGTATTCAGCCTTTCGGCGGGTTTGCAGTCGGGGGTTTGTCTGCTTAATGAGGGCAGCTTCTACGACCGGGCATAGGAGTTAGCGCGTTGGGTTGCAGACAAAATGCTCCCGGTCGTTGGAGTCTCCCACTGGGGACTTGTAAGGCAATGGCCCCTCTGCTGGAGCGGCCCACAACGGTGGGCACGCTCAGAACTGTAGCTGGGTTGGACCGGCTACACCGTGGCCTCGTGGAACACCACCAGCCGTCCTTACTTACCGGGACGGCGGGGGCTCTAATCGGCGCTGCTCCTCAGGCTTGATGCTGCGGCCGGGCTGCAAGGGAGCTCCCGCTCCTCGGATCTCTCCCTCTTTTCAGCGGGTCACCACGGGGCTCTCCCTCACTCCTGGGAGCCCCGTGGAAGGCGCCGGCGGCAGGCTTTCTCTCTCTCCTTCCTCTCACCGGAGCGCGGGGTGGGCTCCCGTCCGCTTCCGGTTTATAACAGAGCACTTCCGGGGTCCCTCAGTCCCGCCACCCGGCCCGGGGCTGTGTTATGAAGAAGGGTCCTTCCGCCCCAGCCGCCCAAGCCCTACCGCGAGAATTGCGGCGCTCATGCGTCCCCTGGGCTGGTGTGGGAGCGGAGCCGGGCGAGCAGCCGTGCGTGGCTCGCCGCACAGCCCCTGCTTTGACCAGTGCATGGGGTCTCGGGCAAGGCCCCCCTCACCCGGTCGCTCCTCGAATTTTCCGGCCCCCAGAGCATTTTAATGCCTTTCGGTTTTATTTACAAAATAAGGTAAACCCGCAGCAAGCTAGGCCCCAACGGGCAGCCACATTCGTTTGGCTCATAGGTTTGAAATCATACGGGGCAGGGTGTGCTTATTCCTGGACGAATTTCAGATAAAGGTCATTAGGTTGGGACCTAATAGCCACATAACAATATTAAAGGGGAGGTCGTAAATTTGCATGCAAGTCACGCTATTCTTTGTGGTCATGTTGCGTCGCCCTCAGTGCATGTATAACGCGTGTTCCCCATTACAGGCAAAACCGGGATAGGCAATCCACTCAGAGCAGCGTGAGCACGGTGCCAACGCACATTCATAAGGTAAGAAATAAGAAGCTAAGGTGGGCGTCTCGCTGCTTTTAAAAGGGGGTCACAGTCAGCGACCGGGGGGAATCGGTGTTCATGGTCCGGTCTCCCTGGGTCCTCATAAGGTACCGGACACAGGGTGGGGCAAACTTTAAATGATGTTTATATCAATCAATACAGGAGCGAGACGCACAGTCGGCATCGCCGCACCTCAGTCGAAGGCTAGTGACGCCCATTTATACCCGAGGCCCCAAGTAAGTAAAGAATGGTTACTGGAGCGCCATCAGTTAGAAGGGAGGGAAGGGGTCTACGGATCCACGGCAGGATTAGTTTGGATGGTCACTACTATTTTTCTTGCAGGAGCGTTCAGGCCACACAGGATGTCCGAACGGAGAACAGTGGCAGCAGGATCAGGGTTGGTTTCGGACGCACAAGCGGCGCAAGCGGCGATCTTCTTACAACTTGTGAAGACTAATGGCCTGGCGTGGGCTACAGACCTGCTTAATGCCGGCACCCCGGCCCCCTGTGGTCACAATGACATTATAGCTTTGGACGATGATGACACAGGTGGCGCAGGTCACGCTAGAGCGTCAAAAAGGTTACGGGTTCCCACGAGCAAGGAATTCCCACCGCCGACAAAAAAGAAGGGCGGAGCAAAAACGACAGTCGCAGTGGTACACGAGGTGCCTGGTCCATCAGGCATGCACGACCTTGTGCAACCGCCGGCGGAATACGCCACTAAAAGCGATCTTGGTAAGATCATGTCCACCCTAGAAGTGTTTATGGAGGAGATGAGGGAGAGTGTGTCAAACAGCGGTGGTAGAGCTGTAGGCCCCACAAATGTATGGGAAAATGGGAGATCTGTTCCTAGACCGCCTACAGCGGTCGGCCAACAGCCAGGGAGCAGCCCGGGGGTGGCACCGTTAGTTCCGGTGGGCCCACCACCAGTACAGGTTGACAACTTGGATCAAGGGGGTATTGTCCCGACCACCCTGCCTTCCCCTCCGCCGGCGCCCTTGCCAGCAGTACCACCATCACCTGCTGCATCTCCCATATCTCTGGAACTACCGGCTCACCCAGCTCCACCTGCGCCAAACTCACTGAACACGGTGCCCAATTCCCTGCCAGCACCGATTCCTCCTACGACAACACCAGCATCCTCACCCGCGTTGCCACCTAGTGAGGAGGTGGTGCTGGACGCTCCCTTGTTGTCAGGGCGATCCTCCTTGTCCTGGGAGGTCCCGCTGGCGGCAAAAGAAGTTATATGGAAAAGGGAGTTCATCGATATTTTCTCACTACTCATGTTAGGGCAGCAAGGTACAGACGTACGTAGGGCGGGGATAAAAGAAGACGACAAAAAAGTGAGATTTCAGACCTGGCCAGAAAAGTCGATTGACAATTGGTTGGAAGCATTTGCTATATTGTCTTCAGTCATTATGGAAAAAATTTCAGATCAAGGACCAGCCTTGGTCCAGTACGGTAGATTAATTCATAACGAGGCGAAGAAGTGGGGTGGTGTAGGTTGGCTGAATTACGACAGGGAGTTCAGGAAGAAGATGTCCAGATCGCCTAACATGCGCTGGGATCACAAGGAAGTGCAGCTGTGGATGGACCATATGGGGTCCAGGGCGCTTCAAGGCGTGGCGACAAACAGCAAAGGGCAGGACACGCAAGTAGCCGCACCTGAAAAGAGCTACACAACGGTTCACGCCAAGCAAAACACTCCGCCCTTTCGGGGTGGCCAAAGGGGCAGAGGTCAAAGGAGGGGAGGTGGGAAGTCTCTTGCAGGGTCATGCAGCAACTGTGGAGGGCAACACCAGGCAGGAACATGCAGGACATCCAAAGGACATAAGCAAGGTAGTCAGTACGGGGGGAGGGGCGGGTCTTGGCAGAACAAGTAGCATAGGCGCGCCAGAGGCCACCTCGTTCCCACTCCCCTCCCCCCCCCCCACAACCGCTGCCTACTAAGCCTCCACCTGCTCTGAACTGCCCAATTACTGCCCCCCCCCCCCCCCAGCCGGTTAGCCGAAAAGATCAGTGCAGTGAAGGGGCCCTCACCAATAAGACTGGATCGATTGATCACCCTGCTGAATAAATACCCGAACAGACTGGATGGGAGACTGCTCCTGGGAGGGTTTGCCGAAGGCTTTGTCATACCTTACATAGGGGCACCTCTGGCACAAGATGCAGAAAACTTGAAATCAGCTAAGGACAATCCTGAGGTGGTGAGAGCGAAAGTTTTCAAGGAACTGGAGCTGGGGAGGGTTGCGGGTCCCTTTTCACAGCCTCCGCTCGCCAACTTCATAGTCTCCCCACTGGGGATAGTGCCCAAAAAAGAGCCTGGGGCATTCAGGCTGATACACCACCTGTCATACCCTGAAGGCGAGTCGGTCAACCACAACTTGGAAGAAGGGGTGTGCTCCGTTTCGTACTGCTCATTCGATGTGGCCATGGACCTAGTACGTAGGGCTGGCATAGGGGCCTGGCTGGCCAAAGCAGACAGAGTCGGCTTTCCGCCTCCTGCCTGTCCATCCCAGCAGCCAACACTTACTGGGTTTTAGGCTGGGAGACGAATACTACTATGACAGGTGCATGCCTATGGGCTGCTCCATATCATGCACTTTTTTGAGGCCTTTAGCACCTTCCTCCAGTGGGTACTCCAAGAGATAGAAGGGGTGGAGAGCGTGACTCACTATCTAGATGACTTCCTGTTTGTAGGTAGAGCAGAGACACAAGACTGCGCAGAGGCACTAGCAAAATTCCAAGAAGTGACGGAACACCTGGGGGTGACACTGGCCCCAGGGAAGACAGTGGGGCCAGCGCAGGTACTAGTTTTCCTAGGCGTGGAGATCGACACCAAGGCAGGGGAGGCTAGGCTTCCAGCAGATAAAGTCATCGAACTGGCAGCTCAGATCCGGACAGTACTGGGGCAAGATAAAGTGTCACTGGACGATATACAAAGCTTGCATGGCAGATTAAACTTCGCCACCAAAGTGATTCCAGCGGGCAGAGCCTTTGCGCGCAGGACAGCTGCTAAAATAAAACGCAGACATCATCAAGTGAGGCTGAGCTTGGGGGTTAAGGAGGATCTCAAGATGTGGGGGGATTTCCTTGAGCAAGTCAATGGCTCGGTCATATGGAGGGACCCCTGGACCAGCAGCCAGGAGCTGACGCTGTTTACTGACGCGTCAGGCAGGGAAGGTTTTGGCGCAATCCTAGACAGGGAATGGTGTGCAGCGAAATGGCCCAACGTGGAGGAAGAAAAAGATAACTGCCAACATAACGGTATTAGAACTTTTCCCGATTGTAGTTGCTTTTCACCTCTGGCCAGCCTTGTTAACTGCAAAAAGGGTGGTCCTGTGGTCCGACAACATGGCTGTGGTCCAAGCCATCAACACCCAGTCAGCCTCCTGCGCGCGTGTATTATGCTTACTTAGAGAATTAGTCAAAGTATGTCTGTACAATAACGTGGAATGTAGAGCTAGGCACATCCCAGGAGTCCAGAACACGGCTGCTGACACTCTTTCACATTTTCATTGGCAGCGGTTTCGAGAGGCATGGCGGAGAGCGAGGGAGGAGATGACACCTTTCCCGGAGCAGCTCTGGCACCTGCTGCGGTGGCGCAGCGCATTAGAGAGCTAGGCGAGCTGTCCCTGGCACCCCGGACTATGAAAAGATATCAGACTTACGTAAAAACATTTTGTGAAATCATGGGCCCTTGGGAGCAGGAGGCTTCAGTACAGGTTGACAGGGTGCAAGCATTCATGATTTGGGCGAAAGATGAGGGGAAGAGCCACTCGTGGATGGCTGGTCACCTGTCGGCCATCGGGCATCGTGCCAGGCTGTTAGGTCAGAAGGACCCCACTACATTATTTACGACCAGGGCAGCGCTCAAAGGTTGGGCTAGAGTCATGCCTAAATCAGTAGACCAAAGGGCCCCCATTGATTACGAGACATTAAAAAGCATGCTAGACGCCCTTCCCACGGTCACCCACTCGGCTTACGAAGCATCCCTCTTCGCAGTGACATTCAGCCTAGCGTTTTTTGGAGCCTTTAGAATAGGGGAGTTGGTGGCTCGCTCCAAAAAGGAGAAGAACTCTAGGGCCCTGCAGATGAAGGACGTGCGCCTCACAGCTGAATCAGTGGAGATTTACTTACAATTCTCGAAGACAGACCAGTCAGGCAGGGGTAGGAGCATCTCCTTGCATCGCCTGGGCAACGACAGGTACTGCCCGGTGGCCCTGCTAGCCGCCTTCTTGTCTTGCCGCCCATGTACAGAGGGGTCGCTATTGATACATTTAGACGGCTCCCTGGTCACGAAATACCATGTGGAGCATGTGATGCAGGGGTGCCTATTCTTGGCAGGCTACACAACAAATGGGGCCAAGTTCAGCTCCCACTCTTTCAGGATAGGGGCTGCCACCACAGCCTTCAAGGAAGGTCTGCCAGCTGAGGCTATAAAGAGGGTAGGGCGGTGGGACTCCAACTGCTACAAAAGATATGTGAGACCAGTGAGTGCAATACGCCCTTTTAGCAGAAGTGAGGTAGGGGACATTTAGGCAATGAGAGAATATGTTTACATATGCCACTGTTTTATGTGGCCTTTTCTGGTTTGTGGTACAATGCGAATTACAGATTACAGTTGCCACGTTTTGGTGGTTGTTTTACTTTGCAGTGGTTTGAAGTGTTCAAATAAATTATAATCTTGCAACCCATTGTGTTTTATTGCAGGAACAGAGGTGTGGGTGATGGGGCACTCTTATGTCGCAAGACTGGCAAGATGGGTGAATGCAGTCACTTGTTATGTTATGTTATGGGGTTTTATAGAGCGCACAGCTGCCCCAGCAAAGGGGCGTCCCGGCGCTGATCCTAAACAAAACACAACAGAGAACAGAAAAGAGAACCGGAAATTAAGGAAACAAAAAAGTTTTAATGGCTTTCCTAAATTGGTACATTTCATTGATTTCTCGGAAGCATGGCTTCACCAACACTAGTATATCCTGGTTTGGCCTCCCCGGAATGCATTGGGCTGCACTCTTAGCAACGCTGCGTAGGGCATTGAGGGAGAATAGACGGCCGCCAAACATCTTAGTGGTGCACCTAGGTGGGAATGACCTGGTAGCATTAGGCAAGAGGCGTCTGTTGGATGCAATGAGGAAGGACATGAGCATCTTGAGCAGTGAGCTGGGATCATGCAGCGTATGGCGGTCAGAAATAACTCCCAGACCTATATGGCATGGGGCGATTTCGCAGGAGGCGCTGGAAGTTACCCGCAGGCGCGTAAACGCAGCTATGCGTAAATTTGCAGAAATGCGAGGGGTGGGTTTTATCAGGCACGGCCTGCTGCACGCGAAATCCATTGGTTGCTGGGAATCTGACGGGGTACACTTGTCCAAGGTAGGCATGGCGATATTCCTACTAGATTTAGGGGAAGCACTGGAAGCAGCAGGCTGCAAGTAGAGGAGAATAGGGAGCTAGGTAGTGGGGGCTCTGGGCGCAGCGGTTGCCACGCCCAGGGCTGTGGAAGAGGTACAAGGCGATCCCCATACAGAACAAGCGCAGGAACAGGACCTGAAGTCCCAGTGCGAAACGCACCGTGCAGAGTCATACATAATCCAAGGGGCCCTTCTTGGGGACTTGGTTTCGACAGCGCCCCGTTAGTCCTTAGGGCGGTTGTAAGCCTGAGCAACCGGGGGCTTGCCGATAGCGCCCCGCCCGGACGGGGAAGGTGTGAGTTAACTCTCCCTTTTCCGGAGGGTGAGGTGTGTGGATGATAGGTCCACCGGTGGGAGGATTTTCCTCCCAGGTACCACACCGGGCTATGGCCGCTGGTGTCTGTTTCTTTGGCTCAACTTCAGGCTCCCTGCAACAAGGGGTTGCAGGGTGCGGGGGTCGCCTGTCAGTTAACCCATCCTGTTATTTGTACTACAAATAAACCTGCAACTTCTTCATCCCAATATACTTGTCTGTGTGTCATTTGGGTTTAGGGAGGCTGTGGGCAGAGGCGTACCGATGGAACTACTATGGACTGCACACAACAGCAGACGTGCTGGTCCACTGTTTACTCACAACTGAACACCTCACAGGCATTCCATATATTTCTCTACCTGGGAGGAGGGCGCCCTAGGCATACACTCTAGGCCAAGTGAACGCAAATCTGCTACAAGTTTCCTTGACCTGGCCCTCATATTAGCCAAGAAAACTATCATGACACGCTGGAAATCACCCATCCCCTGACTCTTTAACAATGGTTGGCTCCGTTTACCTGAAGGGCAAAGGCAGAAGGAGTGGCACTGCATGGTGAGGACGCTACAGGACTACCCAAACACCCATTAGCCCCAAGCTGGGAAGTACTACTCTCTAAATTGATCGATCCACTGGCAGAGTTTTCCGTAAACACCGCACTCTAGCATATATCATCAGCCGCCACCCCCTTTTCATTGGGCCACTCCCCCACCCCTAAGACTTGTACATTTCCTTGATGCTGGAGGCACACTTTCTTACCCCTTTCTCATCCACCCTTTCCCTGCATAACCCGCCGGTATGGCCTTCCTGTCCTAGCTATATAAGGGGGATTTGAAATCACTAACTCTAGTCTCATCATAAGACCAGGAAGCACAAGACCTTTAAGGCCGCTTTATATACCTATCGAAAATGTATGCACAGCTTGTTCTGCTCATCTTTACTGTATACTTGTTTAAAACTTCAATAAAAAAATTTTTTTTAAAAGAAGGTGGTGCACCAGTGACTAAGCAGTTTTGCACTGCTGTTCTCAACGACTGACCAGTGCAAAATTATATTTGAGCTGACAGATGAGTCAAAGAAAAACATTTGCCCCAAATGAAAATTACATTTAGTACTGGAGTGCAAATTAGGGGTACAAATTGCCCTTTACAAATGCAAAATTGCCCAGTCACTTGTGTAATACATGTAAACTGGACCAATACGTAACAAGTAAGTAATTCGGAGCCTAGTA
This sequence comes from Lissotriton helveticus, assembly GCF_964261635.1. NCBI lineage: Eukaryota > Metazoa > Chordata > Amphibia > Caudata > Salamandridae > Lissotriton > Lissotriton helveticus. The sequence goes on along the minus strand of NC_136067.1, from coordinate 385,608,569 downwards.
AAGCAACTATTGTTTTCTGCTAAGTCAACTCTAATTAGTATTATGTATCCCTTAAATGTTTGATTGCGGCAGCCCCACCCTTCAAACAACTAAAACCCACTACGGCTCAAAAGCTTTTTCCAGTCTATTTCATCCTGTAAAGAAAGTACACCATTAGAGATTCAGGATCTGGTAAAAGCTTTAGGCCTGCACTGGCTGTCTACTAAACCCTGCTCCTTAATATTTCTTTTGTTAGATTAGTTAATCCAAGTTTAATTTGGTTACATATATCCAAAAATCTTTTTTACAGAATAAAACCAAACTTTAACAAGTAACAGCTTTTAGGTACGATTAATTTATCAAAGTATTTATCAAAATAATAGAGCGATATTATTAAAGTAGAAAAAAAACAATAGATATGAAATCTCCATAGAGTAAAATAATAAAAACATATAATGGATATCAATAAAAAAATGTATTTGATGACGCAATTGGAAGATAATTTAATCTAATATTCTATGCAGAGAGTAAAAACCGAGATAGCACAAAGACTAACTATCTTGTAGCGCTTGATTTAAGGATTCGAAAGGCAATTTCTTTTGCCAAAATTCCATACATAAGGAAAATGCCACTGAAAGCTAGGTCTACGATATAATGGGCAAAATAATAAAACAATTATCTGAGATCCCCCACAAATCAGGACAAACTACACAAGTTGTTTTCATAATTTCCACAGTTTATTTTGAAATGAGCACAGCCAGATATGAATACCTACATTTTCTAAACAAAATCTACAACAGCTGGTATTCATTCTCATTTAAAAATCCTTCACGTGAAGGTATAATTTTAATTCAAAGGAACCCATCAATGTCACCACTTGAAGGTGACTGTTGCTTATCGTTAGAAAATAAAGTCACATTGGTTTGTTTCAGGAAGAGTTTTGTTTGAATACTCTATTTGATCAAGGTGGATTTGTAAATGTGAAATACCCAGTTACTCAAACTCACAAAAAAAAATACTTTTTTTGAAGTGATACATCTATCTCCATCTGAAGCAATCCCACTTGGACCATAATAGGAAACTTCATAACCTTTTTTCCAGAAGGACTAAAGAAAATACGCATGTGCACTTTTCAATAAAAAAAACACATATCTGGTCGATTAGACCAGTAACAATTACAGACCAATTGCAAATGGACCTCTTCTTGGCAAACGAGTAAAAAGATCAGCATTTCTCCAAATCTCACAATTCATAGAAGAAAAACATATACTCGTGGCCCTTCGTAAGCCTGACTTGGTATTCATTACTGAAACCTGGGCCAGAGATTGCTCTGGGCCTGATCTGGTGGAGGCCATCTCTTCTGGGTATGCTATTTCTAGACTTGATAGGGAAGGGAGGATAGGGGGCGGTCTAGGAGTGTTGTATAAAGACATCTACTCTTGCTTCACTGAGGCACTTACCACTCCTTCGGATCCCTATCAGGCCCTATATTTCTCTCTGAAGGTCCTACCAACTGAAAGTTTTGTTGGAGTAGTGACCTATTGGCCACCTGAACCCAGAGCAATGTTTAAATCAGGATTTTAGTAATCTAATTCAGCCCTATCTGGCAAGATCATATATAACTCTCCTGGGTGGTTTTAATTTTCACTTGGAGAAGACCCTATGTACAGAAACACAAGTATTCTTGGAAACTATGGACACCTGTGGCCTCCCCCAGCTGGTTATGAGCCCCACTCATACAGCAAGACACATTCTGGTTGACATTTTTTCTAATGATCCTTGGATTAAAGTGAAGGATCCTATCCCACTCTCCCGGCCTGATCATTATGCCATTCCATTCCATCTGCAAACTGTAGGATCTCATCCAGACTTTAATACTAAGAACAGGGTAAAGATGACGAGAAATCTCAGGCTCATCAACAATGAGGACCTTTTTAACAGACTTAGCAATTATGCATGCCCCCTTCATTTGGATGTCAACAAAATCAATGGACTTTTCTAATTGGCTTTCGGCAGCCTTGGATTCTCTTCCTCCCCTTAAAGAGCATTATGTGGCCAGAAAACGGCCCTTGGCTCCTTGGTTTTCAGAAAGACTGAGAAAGCTTAGACAAGTATGCCGACACGAGGAAAGGAAATGGTGCCGTGATCTTACACCAGTCGAAAGAGACTTGCACAAACTATCAATGAGTAAAAGGCATCATATTATTCTAGGATGAGAGAATCCCTAAAGTCCCCAAGGGAATTTTTACGGTGATTAATTCCCTCCTGGCGCCGACTGCCAGTGTTAACACAGACGTTTCCCAGGGTCTTTGTGATAAAAAGGCTTGCTTTTTTCATGCGAAAATAAAGGATATATACTTGTCCCTCGAGACCCTCAATGCTGGAGAGATTATTGTAGATCTCCCATTGGATCCTTTGGTTGCAGATCATTTGGTAGCTCCTATGAAGGAAGGCCACTTTTGCCCCTTCCCTCCCATTCTGCAAGAGGACACCGAGCGGTTGTTAAACGGAATCAGGTCTGGATCCCCGCACAAGTCCTGCCATTTGAAAATCTTGCCTGCTTTTTCCCTTACGTATATGTCATTATTGTCTATCTCGCCCTTACATGTAACTATTTTGCCATGCTCCAACAACTGTGTAACCTTTATAATGATGTAACCTGCAACTATGGTCTGATACTCATGTAAAGCCCTCTGATACCTCTGGTTCAAGCCAGCACTATATTAAACCTTTTAAATAAATAAATAAATAAAATCCTTAATGTTGTCATTACATCGGGCCAGTACCCCATTGCGTGAAAAACTGTGGTGGTTAAACCTCTTTTAAAGAAGTCCTCTTTGGAGCCAGCGGAATTAGAGAACTACCGCCCCATTTCCTTATTGCCTGTACCAGCTAAAATTCTGGAGAAACATTTGAACCTTCATCTCAGCTCCTATTTGGAGGATCACCAGCTGCTCGATGGTTCGCAGCATGGGTTCAGAAGTGAGCATAGTATGGAGACGGCGTTAACCTTTGTACTCAATAACATCCTAAGTCAGGTTGACGCCGGTCACACTACCTTACTGATCCTTCGGGACCCTACGGCGGCCTTCGATACTATTTCTCCCTCAAGATTAGCTGGGAGGCTCAGGGAAATAGGGATTGAGGGCTCCGCCCTTAATTTGCTTATTTCATTTCTTATGGATCGGTCGCAAAGAGTTAAGATGGGCCAATGCCTCTCAGCGCCCAATCAGTTGTTTTGCGGAGTCCCTCAGGGATCCTCATTGAGTCCTACCCTTTTTAATATTTATGTAGCCCCGCTTGCTAGAGTTGTAAGATCCTTAGGGGTAGAAGTGTTATCCTACGCTGATGACACTCAAATCATGATCACGATTACTGATAGTGTTGAAGCATCGGCGGCAAATTTTTATAACTGGTGGCCTCCTGGATGGTAGAAAACTATCTAAGACTCAATGGGGATAAAACTGAGGTTTTAATTTTTGGAAACAATCAGGAGATTTGGTCAGAGGCCTGGTGGCCCGATACAATTGGAACCTGCCCCTGCCCCAGCCCCAGTGCCAAAAATCTAGGTATCAGTTGACACCTCTCTTTCCTTGGGCCCTCAAATAAACAGAACAGTTTCTACCTGTTTTGGGATTATAAGTACCCTTAGAAAGATCTCCCAATTTATTTCCTTTTCCTCGCGAAAACAGGCAGTTGTGGTCCTTGTGTTGTCTAGATTAGACTATCGTAAGGCCCTTTATGTGGGGATAAATAAGGGGCTTGTGCATCGACTTAATCTAGTGCAGAATGCTGCTGCCAGGCTGGTGATGGGCCTTCCCAAATATCACTCCGTCTCGGCCACTATCAGCAATCTGCACTGGCTTCTGCTGGGTCGGAGAATTGTATTCAAAGCCCTGTGTTTGGTACACAAGACCTTCAACAATTTGGGGTCAGAAGACATTAAAAAACTCTTTGGGAGATATGTCCCCGCGAAGCAGCTAAGATCTGCTAGCAAGAACCTTCTGATCGTCCCTAGGTTTAGGAAAGCCAGATGGGGGGTAGGGCCTTCTCTCTGGCTGCAGCAAAACTTTGTAACACCCTTCCTCTTTCAATCACGGCTCTGGAAACCCACTCTCTGTTCCATAAGGCCTTGAAGACTTGGCTCTTCACTATTTCAAATCTGTAACCCTTTTATTTATTGGCACCTCTGTACCCTGACCCCTTTCCGCAACGCCTGGACGCCACTGGGCTCGGACTACAGATGTGCACCAAGGAAATGTTATTGAATCAGCCCTAAATACCAATGTAAGACAACCTAAATAACACAACAATTGTATAGCTACTTTACCACTCCTGGGATCTGTGAGCAGCATTTGACACAGTACACCATGACATGCGAATTATCAAAATGTAAAATTTGTATAATGCTACTTACCTACACAAAAAGCCTGATTTGATTCATATACTTATGTTTACATTGAATCCTTGAAACATAAAAACAGGTGTTCCACAAGATTCTATGGCAGGACCGGAGGCTCAGATTATGCTATTCTTTCTCCGCAATTTATTACAATAGGGAAAACACAGCAGCCTCAGAAAAGCTCATAACGTACAAAAAATGCTCATATCACAACAATGAAGCATTATCAATACACAATCCAAGAAAAAATGTCTCTGGGACTACAACTCCCATCTTGGTAACATAAACAGTCTGCACGGAGTCCTTCTTCTATGTCCACAGATAGGAAGTCCCTTCTCCATGTTCTTCCTCTTTCTTCGCTGCTTCCGCAGCCAGATAAGTGCTTTTCCTTCCTCGCAGTGTTTTGATGCTGTTTGGGGGTAATTCTGGTGTATTTATTCTGTATTTCTTCTGTGTTTTGGGGGCTATGGGTCTCTGATGTCATGGTGTCCTTACAGAGCCCCGTACAAGTCGCGGAAGCGCCGTTTCGCTTCCTTCGCGTCTTTCACCACTGTGCATGTTGCGGTGCGCTAGCACCCGCTAGAGGGCGCTGCTGCGTCTCGTTGGTCTCCGGCGCGGGTTTTCTCCTCACAGAGGAGCCGCGCTGAGGAGACCAACTGCCGCGGAGCCGAGCCCTCAAGCTGCCTCGCTTAACGCCCGTATTTTCGGGTCTGTACTCCTTTCGCCCCGTGTTGAACGCCCCTTTGGGGGTCTGTACTGCGGTGTTCTGCCGCGTTTGACGCCTTTAGGCAAGACTGCACTCTTGTGATACTGGTGTGGTAGCTCGCTGTGAGGTGGCTGACCTGGTCCCTCTAGGGTGGGTCTGTGCGCTGCAGGAGTAGCGCACCCTATTCTTGCCAGTTTCTGGCATCCAAAGCTTATTGCAGTCCTCCGGTCTGCCCTAATTTTATAGTGACACCCACGCTGCTTGGGTAGTGTGTAGAACCCTTGTGCTAGCTTTGGGCAGCATGGAGGACGAGTACTATTGGGATGATTCACAGTCCTACCTACAGGATGAGGAGTTCAACCAGGCAGTAGACAGCTCCATCTACCGTTGCGTGACAGAGGTAGTAGCTCCTATGGAGGAGCATCTCTCGGCACGCATAGTGGAAGAATGCGCCAAGCTAGCTCAGGCGCACTCAGGAATTCCTCAGGTCCTCCCAGGTCCATCAGGTGAGGGTCCCCCCGCTCCTAGGAAGCCCTGCAGAGAGGAATTACCGGAGGGCGCCCAGGGGGTGGACAAGGGAGCCTTTGAGCGCCTGCGTGACGCTTTTTTGGCTAAGGCAACTGAGTCCCCGCCTGACCAGCCTGCGGCCCCCGCCTCTGTGGTGGCTACTGGAACGGCCCCTTCGTCTCCGGGAGATTCCCCGGATTCGGATGGGGATGAGGAGTCGGTGCGTTCCTGGCGACCTTCGAGCTCGGCCACCGAGTTACCACGGGACAGCTCAGGTATGCTGGACCCGGATGAAATTATGCATCCGCGGTCCGCAGCCTGGGCCCCGGGAGACAAGGTGGCAAAGTTCGTGGCTAGTCGGTTGCGTAAACCTCTGGAGCAAGAGGCCAGGGGATGCCTCCGTGGGGAATGTCCTAGGCCCACCTTGGAAAGGAAAGTTGCCATGACACCGGATTTAGATACCAAGATGGCGACATTTCTAGCAAAATTTATGAAAGATCCGCGTAAGGGCATTGACCGATCCTGGCGGTCGTGTCAAAACAAGCTGCTTGACGCGGTAGGACCCATTACTAAAATTCTTGATATGGCGGAGGAAGCTAAAGTTACTGGGACCGCCATTTCTCCCGACGTCTTGTCAAATTGGGCGCAGAGGGTGATTATATTCTTAGGCAACGCCAACTGCGCCCTTTCCACCGAACGTCGGAGGTCTTTCCTGATCAAACTAGACCCGAAGTTGGGGGACTTGGCCTCTTCAGAGGCAGGGGCGGTTGCCCAAGGCGGTCTCTTCGGAGAACCGTTTATTAAAGAGTTAGGGAAGTTCGTATCAACCTTCACCTCCCTTGATAAGGCGTGTTCCAACAGCGTTTCTCCCAAGGGGCCGGTCGCAGTAGGGGCCGCGCGACCGGCCGTGGCGAGCAGAAGCCGGCAACAGAGGGCAAGGCTCCGGGCGAGGGCAGTACAACACCTCAGCCAATTTCAACTCCTTCTACCCTACAAGAGGGCAGCGTTTCGGAGGACGAGGCTTCAGAAAGAACTCCAACGCCAACAACACAAACGGTGAGTGTTATCCCCGCAGAACGGGTTCAGATTGGCGGCCGGCTTGCGGCCTTTCGGAGGGCGTGGGAGGACCTTACAGCGGATGCATGGGTGCTGCAAACTATCCGCGGTTTTCATATCGAATTCTACGATCAACCTTTTCAGGTGCACGCCCCGCACCCCATAACCTTTTCCGTGTCCGATGCCCAGTTGATAGACGAAGAGGTCGCGGAGCTCCTCCGCAAAGGGGCCGGTCGTCAATCAACTCGGCACCCCTCAGGCTTCATCAGCAATCTTTTCTTAGTGGACAAACCCGGCGGGGGCCGTCGTCCGGTAATCAACCTCAAGGAGTTCAATGGATGGTTGGTTTATCGTCATTTCAAAATGGAGGGGATTCATCTCCTTCGAGATATCCTCCTTCCGCGGGATTGGTTGGTACGGTTGGATCTCAAGGATGCTTATCTTGTGGTTCCAATCTATCCTCCACACCGTCGCTTCCTCCAGTTCCTCTGGCGGGAGCAGGTGTTCGAGTTCACGGCCCTACCGTTCGGTCTATCCTCAGCTCAATGGTGTTTCACGAAAGTGTTACACCCCGTGGTAGAATTCTTGCGGGTGCAGGGGATTCGCCTGATCGTCTATTTAGACGACATTTTGCTGATGGCGCAATGTCCACAAAGCTTGCTGTCCCAACTGTGCCAGACTATGGACCTCCTTCAGGTGCTCGGTTTTGTCATCAATGGCGACAAGTCAGTTCTTGTACCCTCCCAGAAGGTAGAGTTTTTGGGATTTGTCGTAGAATCCGTCGACGCTTCCCTCAGTCTTCCGTCGCGGAAATTGTCCAAGATCAAGCATGTCTTGCGACAGACAATTGCGAAATCTCACACGTCTTTACGACAAGTTGCCAGAGTGGTAGGCCTGCTATCGTCTTCGATTCAGGCCATCTTTCCGGGCCCCATTCACTACAGGGCCCTTCAGCGTCTCAAGGCTTATCATCTGCGCAGGGGTATGTCATACGACCAGATGGTTCCCCTCTCGGAAGAAGTCAAGGATGAGATGTCGTGGTGGCTGACTCACATGGAGGCCTGGAATGGCCGAGCGATTTTCGGGTCTACCCCGGACCTTGTTATCGAGTCCGATGCCAGCAGAGTCGGTTGGGGAGCGCGCTGTGGAGATTTTTCCACAGGCGGCACCTGGTCATTGGACGAACAGAAGTTGCATATCAACTGTCTGGAACTTCTGGCGGGTTCGTTCGCAGTACGCTGCTGGACCGGGGACTCGGTGAAATCGTGTGTCCTACTAAAGATGGACAATGTGTCGGCAGTGCGATACGTGAACCACCTAGGAGGCTCGAGGTCCCGTGCACTGGCGAATTTGGCAAAGCAGTTCTGGGATTACTGTCTAGACCATCACGTATCGGTAACGGCGGAGTATCTGCCGGGTCAGGCCAACCAGGTGGCAGACTGGCACTCCAGATACCTTCGGGACTCCAGTTTGTGGATGTTGGATGCTCAGGTCTTTTGCTGGCTCAACGAGCTGTGGGGTCCTTTCTCAGTGGACCTGTTTGCGTCCCGCTTGGTCCATCAACTCCAGAGGTTCTTCAGTTGGAGACCGGATCCGCTGGCAGAGGCCACGGACGCGTTTCTCCAGGAGAGGCCCTTTGCGTTTTCACCTTTTTCGATGGTGATGCGGACGGCGGCTCAGGTTCGCCGGCAGGACGTGGAGCTGGTTCTGGTGACGCCGCTATGGAGGTATCAAGTCTGGTTTCCAGTTCTTCTGGAACTTTCCTGGGATTCTCCAATCCTACTCCCCCGGTTTCCTCGCCTGCTCCTCAATCCGGATAGGGATCCGCATCATCTCATCGTTCAGGGCTCTCTCCGCCTCATGGCATGGAGGCTTTCAGGCGACGTTGGTCGCTCCCGGGCCTTTCGAGAACAGCTGAAGGTCTGTTGTCCAAAGCCTGGGCTGTCAGTACGTCGAAGCGCTACAAATCCGCTTGGTCTAAGTGGGTTCGTTGGTGTCTTCGACGGCACTTGGATCCCTTGGTCGCGGGAGTCGTTCCGGTGTTGAATTATTTGGAGGAACTGGCCGTGAATGGGTTTGCCTACCGCACAATTAATGCTGTGCGTTCGGCTATTTCAGCGGCGCATAATCCAGTTGACGGTTCTCCGGTTGGAGTACATCCTTTTGTGTGCCGGCTTTCGCGGGGCATCCGATTGTCATTGCCGCCGGAGCCCCGTTACTCTGTCCTTTGGGACGTCAATGTGGTTTTGAACCTTTTTCTATCTTGGCAACCTAATAGGTACCTGTCTGTCAAGGAACTCTCAGCGAAGCTGGCTATGCTTTTAAGCTTAGTGTCCTGCCGGAGAGTGTCGGATGTGCGTGCGCTGGATGTCTCGGCACGCGTGTTTTCACCAGATGGTGCCACTTTCACGATTGGTCGCCGCACAAAGTCGGCTTCTAGAACCATTTCGTATCCGGCCTTCGTGGATGTCCCAAAGCTGTGTGTTGTTCAGTGTCTGAAAGCTTATGAGGATGTGACTTGGGACATTCGCCCTCCGGGCGAGAGACAATTGTTAATTGCCTTGCGAAAACCACACCATGCAGTCTCTTCCCCCACCATAGCAAGGTGGGTGCGCTGGGTCATGCAAGAGGCAGGTATTGATACCAAACGTTTCGGAGCTCACTCTGCCAGGGGGGCCATGGCCTCTAAGGCTTTCTCGGTGGGAGCTCATTTAGAAGATTTGGTGCGGGCCGCAGACTGGTCCTGTGATTGCACCTTTAAGAGGTTTTACTTCAAGCCTGTGGTGGATATTGCGAATTTGGTGGTGAGTAAGCTTTAAACTAGCATAATCTGAGCCTGCGGTCCTGCCAAAGAATCGAAATTTGCCTAGCTTATGTAACGGTAAGTTTCAATTCTATTAAGGACACGGAGGCGAGGATTATCCCACCCAGGACGTCGTCGAGCAACATCCCGCCCGTATGGCAGTAAGTAACCAGGTTTTTCATGGTTTATTCCTCATGGTTGAAATTTGGTCATGTGATTGTTTAATTCGGCTGTAAGCATCTGTGCCTTCCGTTACAACGCTTACGCTGTTCTATTTTTTCTGTTAGGAAATGACGGTTCCAAATCAGACCAATGAACGGAGTGATCTGAGTGCGTAATTCGCGCGAAGAAAGGAAGAACATGGAGAAGGGACTTCCTATCTATGGACTGTGGACATAGAAGAAGGACTCCGTGCAGACTGTTTATGTTACAAGATGGGAGTTGTAGTCCCAGAGACATTTTTTTTTGGATTGTGTATTGATAATGCTTCATTGTTGTGATATGAGCATTTTTTGTACGTTATGAGCTTTTCTGAGGCCGCTGTGTTTTCCCTATTGTAATAAATTGCGGAGAAAGAATAGCATAATCCTCGCCTCCGTGTCCTTAATAGAATTGAAACTTACCGTTACATAAGCTAGGCAAATTTCGATTCTATCACTTCACCTCCACTTGTCAATAATTACATCATATCACTACCAGACCTGATCCACAGTTTCCAACTTACCCGCTACAATTTTTTGGACGACAAATAGGAAAACCCCAACTACCTAGGAAATTTACAATCACCTCAAATTAAATACTTCAAACAATGAAATACTGACCTTTGAGGAATGAAACAGCCAGGATTCTCTAGCCTTCTGGCAAGATGAACTGGGACCTCCTCCAAAACTTGGAATGTTGGAATTGGCATGGATTCTGCACTTTCACTTAACACATGAGAGGTCTAATTTGACTTTCCACACAAAATAGATATGTCAACGGATTTTTCCACATCATAGATTTCCTCAAAAGGTCCAAACAATTACATCACTCATCCTTTCAAAGCTGGATTACACTAACAGACTATATCACAGCATTCTACTCTCAACCATGTGAAGACAGCAGAGTTCTGTATTCAGCAGCAAAATTACTTCTACATGTAAAGAGAGAAATTTGTGTATTTACTGTCCTAAAGAATCCCTACAAACTGCAAGATCTTCTTTCAAGCTATACATCACTCACAGGGCAACAATGAACAAAGGGCCGGCAATAAAATATAAGCAAATACTTCCAACCTTGGTACGCACGTTCCAGGTGGGCATCACATCTAACATTTTAATTTACAGGGAGAAAATGGTACTACTTTCTCTGAGCAGGGTACCTAACTAAGGAAATTTCCCACCTGCACAGATACAGCTACTAAAAATCACTTGGGCTTCAGGAGAATGGCTAAGATTTAATTGACCCATTGAAGAATATCCGTATGATTTCAGTTCATACAAAACAGTGCAAATACAATTTTTGACCTCTCGGTCTACTTACAGAAGCCCTGCACTACCATCTAAAATTAAAGCAGAATCAGATCACCCCATCACCTGAAAAGTATTTATCCCAAACATGAAAATAATGAGAATATTTGTACAAATTGGAAGGACACCCCACTGCTAAGATTTTACTTGTCATAAACCAAGGACCATCTCAATAGGACATATCCCGGTACCTCACATTACAAAGACAAGTAGTATGAAATCGAAAAGTATGTGAATACTTTTACTATATTATCTATCCACGAATGGATCTCAACACAATCAGCAGTTCAACGATACTCCAAAAGATCTTACAACATAAATATCCTTGCCGAGACTCCAAAAGATCTTACAACATAAATATCCTTGCCGAATGTAACAACCTCAATCCTTTATATGCTGCTACATGAAAATGATTTTGAGAAACATTTCTCCTGCAATCATCTTGTTTTCGCCCCTTAGCAACCACTTATTAACCACCCAATACTTCTTCAAATGTGTTGCTACCATTATATACACACTCGCCAGAACATGACATTTCCTACCTACCTTGTAATCCTCTGCTCACTATCATTTTGATGTTACCACAAAACTAACACTTGCATTGAAATTTCAAAAATCATTAAGCAACTACATTTAATCTCCAACCTAACCAATGTCATTTTAAAGGTAATTAATCCTAGTTCCTAATGCATGGAGTGATTAGGCAAAAACCAGGCTATTAACTTTATCCACGTGAAAAAGTACTCCCAAATTATTCCAAAACAACATTATACACTAAGCCGGGGTTTCCCGAAATAGTGTGCTAGATGCTGAAAAAAAGCTCTTTCACACCTCATCGGGGTAGAAATCACTATACAAAACAATGACAATACAATATAATGCATCAGCAGAGGCAGAAAATCTCAGTGGTAAAAACAGGTAGCTCTCTGACATTTGTTCCGCATTTGAAGCAGTGCAACAAATGCCAGCAGGATGATGGAGCAACATCATTGAAAAAATACTGCTGGTGATTACATTGAAAGCTTAGAGTCATAAATAGAAGCAATACACCACAAATCACCGCTTAGCCATTCAGGAGTATGCTTTAAGCACAGTTTGACACTGTGGCAGCAGGTTATGGGTTCGAAGACCAAAATAGAAGTCATTCTTATAGTAGGCTATAATTTCCAGCAATGTTCTTTTTCTATATTACTATTACTAATAGCAAGAATGTACTCCCCACAGGTGGCAATTCTACCATCGCCGAGATCCCACAGGACTAGATTTTAGCGTCAAATGTATAGCTATTCCCTTACATAACAAGGCCATCGGAATTTTTGAGCCAGGTGGATTGTTAAATTGCAGAAGTAGGCTACTTCAATCACCCAGCATGCTCTGTCAAATGTGATAAATTACGAGGCAAAAAAAGATCTGCTTATCAAGCAATGCCTAACATCTCATACATAGCCAAATCACAATCTTCTTAAGAAATCACATTTCATTATTAAGTTAAAATATATCAAGTACTTTACACAAATGAGAAAAATATTTTGGTCAACTGGGTCTGCCTTGCAGTGCACCTGCTTCGAATACTACCAATGGACTGGTCTTGTTATATAGTTAATATATTGAACTACTATGCCTTTGTCACAAGTCTTATGTTGTTCCACTGCAGTGGAATTTTAGAAATTACCTTAATTAAATTATACGTAATGTGATATAATTGTCCATAGACAGCTTTATCTACACTATGTTTGAGAGTCCATGTAGTTGTCAGCAGGAAGCAAGATCTTTTGTCAATCCCACACAAAATGTTTTATTTTTTTCTCTTCTGTTTATGAGCAGGAGATCTAGACAGGGGCATATGTGATGATCTCCACGGACTTCCTTTGTGGTAAAGCACAGGAAATTATTTGTCTAAACTTTACTTTATAACTATAACAAAGAAAAAACAGCAAAGAAAACCCCTTGTACTAACTTAAATATAGGTAGAAGCATACTCATGCAGTTCAAATTGACAAAGAAAAGGTCAACCTCATTAACAAAAAGTTCCAATATCCTCAATATGCATCCTTTCATCCATGCAGAGTGTCTTAGTCAGAAACGGGTGGCTGTTGGTTTACTTTCATCTAGTGTGTATATTTACATGGGTAATCCAGAATGTCCTAGTGCTAGCCACAGCTGAAAGCCCTATGATATCATCAGAACATTTAGCTAAAGAGACAGTTATAAAGTTGGGTGAGGTTGAAGGCCAAGAGGGATAGTCCTGGAGCTGGATCATTTGGTGACATTTGTACAAGTAACTATAGCGGTAGGTCTTATATTTTAAGCACTACACATGGCCCTTCTCAGGCTTACCCTGAGAGTGGCTGCAGGTTCCCAGAACCATAAACTGTGTTTGGTGACTCAAACTCCCTCAATTTCAGAGCACCAAATTTAGAGGTGTACCCTTAGATGATTTGTTGCCCAGGTGAAACATAAGGATTTCACAGTTTGTCAATACTGAGTTAACAGAGACATTTTTCAATGTTAATAGATGATATACAGGTAAGACTTAGTGAGTGAAGTATGATTAGACTCTATGGGCTATTCAGTGCAGCTCAAATTAAGTACTTATACCACCAAAAAGAGACTATAGGAAAGGTATTTGTCACTCCAAGAAATGACATACACCTTAGGAATGACAAAAAATATTCACTGATTTTCTAAAGGAAATAATGAAAAATGTCATGTGAAGGATTCTCACAAGGATGTAACTACACGTTCAAATACTACTGTTTTGTAGTAGTGCAGTGACCATAGACTACAGCTGTGAGCAGATCAGATTCATGCCCAAACTGAGTTCTTATAGTTGCTATTTAACAAGACGGATAACAAAAAAAGATGCTTGGCCAAAGTTTATGTATTTCTGTCATAAATGGGAAGTGTTAAATCTGGTCAAGTGGAGTTTTTGACACAAACTCTTATAAATACACTTGTGAAAAGTAAAAAAAAAATAAAATCTTTACAACCATGTTAAGGGACATGTTTACAAAACTACATATTCACTAGTACATTTCCTGACCTGTTTATTTACTTCTACAACTAGGTGCAACTCCTCACTTTTTGGCCATTAACAATTTCAGACTGTAGTTTTATACCTAGATGTAGATTTGTAGGCCTTTACCCTCATCAAATCAGGGGGTGGAGTCTTTTACATCAGGATTTACAAGTGTAAAATTACTACTAATCACTTTGCAAATGTAATTGGAGATCTCCCTATGGGAAAGTGTAGGAGAAAATATTTACTTTATTGCTCTTGAAAAACATATTAAATTATTTTATTGCGAAATAAAAAAATATATTTTAGATATGTATTTGTAACTTATGAGTAACTAATAAAATATTAGAACACATGAACTCAAATAAAATGTGTATTAGCTAATAAATATGAACTTAATTTATAAACATTTTAAAACAGTTTTAAAACATACCACCGTTATTTAAGTTTTTATTTTGAATTAATTACGTACTCGTTGTGGTTAAATTTGATTTAAATTATTTAAAATTTTTAGGTGCATGTTTAACAGTATCATTTATAATTTAATTACGTTTATCATTCATTTTTAAAATAATCATATGTAATTTTATGTCAAGCTAATTTAATTAATGTATAAAAAATTATTTCCCTGACTCCATTGTTTTTTATGGGATTGTGCAGTAGTACCTGTGAGTGGCCATGTGTGGTGTTCAACTTACTCCAGGGCTGGGTTGGAGGGCATTTACACCTATTTTGACATCTTTAGGTCTGTAGTAACTTTAGAAGTGTAGTTTGTGAACAGTAATGATCTTACTCATTTGTGTGTGTGTGTGTGTGTGTGATCATATTGCCATGTCTCCCCCTGAAAACGATCCCTACATTTTCCAAAAACCCTCCTATTTTGTGGTAAGTATACTTCATTTTCCGGACACCCCACCTTTGTCCCTTCCATGTTTACTACCAAAACGCTGACCTACGAGTGTGGAAAACTCTGCGACCGTGGTTGAGATCTTCAGACACAAAAGATAGGAGAGGCAAATGTCTCCCTCCATAGGTTTGCAAACAGCATTTTGCAGTACGTCAAAATAAGTAATGTAGTGCTAATTTACATACTACAAAATGCAGTTTGTACATAGGACCCTAAGGGGGATAGCATTTTAATAATTAGTGTGTAAATTGATAGAAAAACAAAACAGAAACCCATTTCTCTGAACCAAACTATTTGAAATACTATCTCTGTCCCAGGCCACAGCACATCCTTAAATATAAGGAGGCTTTCCTCAATCCTAGACTATGCGTCTGCCCGATATGCCCATTCAACCTGCCTTGCTTTTGATTTAGAAAAGGCATATAATTCACTTGACTGGACATACAAGGGCTCGGTCTTTGATAAGTACAGGTTCCACTGACTCCTTGCTACCTATACTCCACACTGACTTCTAGAGTGAAGATAGGCCACTGTATCTCAGATACTTTCATGATGCACAAAGGCACATGCCAGGGATGCCCTCTCTCCCCTTTACTTTTCCTGTTCACAATTGAACCACTGTCAGAGTCACTCCGTCGAGTGGGGGCGGCCCCAAGCAGCTCTATGGCCAACACCACACATGTAGTTTTGCTGTACGCTGATGACCTATTGGTTTAGGTTCAGGATCCCATAGCAGACCTGTCAGGGATAGAGGGGATAATGCACTAGTGTCGCTCGGTCTCCGGGCTTAAGATCAATGGTACAAATCATGTGTTTTTCCAATATGTAAGGATACCATCCCTAGAACGCTGCGTGTTGGATTGAGTGCTGGGCGCTGGATTTCTTCAAATACCTCAGAGTACTGTTATACCACCTCGACAATATCAAGGGTATTCTGGAAGCAGCAGCACATTCCCTCCAATTGCAAGATAAATACTGGATCACACTACCCCTATCAATAATGGGCAGAGCTGCGATTGCAAAAAATAGCTAGCGGGAGCATAACTGTGATAATGAGCAACTGTTCTTCTATGTTGTGTCCTTGCCGTGATTTCATGAGCCATGCAGCTGTACAAACCCTGGACTCTGCATGTAGGTTGGATGGGTAGGTAAAACGTCTGAGATCTGTTTATATGTTTGTTAGCTTCTCCTTTGTTTTCAAGAGAGAGGATGTAGCCTTACGGCTAGAGCGGTCGACGTTGAAGCAGGGGAACCGTGTTCGAGTCTCGGCAACAACGCTCAACATCCTGTGATTCTGGGCAAATCACTTAGTCTCCCTGTGCCTAACAAAAATGAATGTGTCCTTGTGTAATGAAACTGGTGCTATGTAAAGCGCTCTGATACCCAATATCTTTGGGTATAGTTTGCGCTATATAAAACAAAAAAAACAAAAACAAAAAAAAAAAAAGAACCGAAGGAACATTTAGATAAGAAGTAAAGATAACAGCATATGTTGAAACCGCACCTGTCCTCACACTGTGAGAATGTATTCATGCGCTAAGATTCCTGCTTGTGATTGTATAAGACTTAACTAGTGCAACATCACTGTCTGTACACATGTCTGGCTCAGCTATTTCCATTTATGTCTATGTAGTTCAAACAGTATGTAAACAGTATGTAAAGATTGTGCCAGCTGCGTCTGGCAGAGCATACATGTAAGCCAACTGCTACGTATCTCTCAAGCTTAAATACATATACCACCACAACTATGTTTGATTGCTGACTTTCATTAACAGACAAGTTGTAGCAGGGGGACGGGGCCAGAGGTAGTAGAGTGGTGGATGGCTGACTCGAATGACCTACCCTCTTTACACTCCATCAAGACCGGCTGGAGATCGGACGCTGAGGAACTGTAGAACACATACAGTGAGGAATTGGAGGACGGTCCCTTTAACTGCAATGAACGGGAGGAGGAAAACCCGCCCCCGGATGACGTAGCTCGGTGGCTATTGGAGAAAAGGGAGGAAGAGAAGAACTCGGCGTGTGACATCACCAAGGAGCGTTTAGTGTGTCGCGGAGAGCGTGTGAAAATTGGAGGAGAAGTCGAGTTACTGAAGAAGGCAGAGGAAGAGAGGACCGGAGGCACAGAGGTGCCGTATCGAGGAGCTGCGTTGTCTGGAGGCCACCGTCCCCACGAGCCGCCCAGCCACACTCACCGAGGAGGAGTGTGGCTCAGCCAGGTATGAGAACGGGTGTCAGGCTGGATGGGGAGGCGGGGAGTGACTGAGGGAGAGCCGCCTAGTGAAGAAGTCACTGTTTATGCGCCGTTTGTGTAAATATCCCAACCTTGTTACTCCCGCTCCCCACACCCCTACTGCCCCACACCTTCAAACCCTCCCCAACCTCTGCACTCAATGTACATAGGCACAATGTATATAGATGTGCACCGGTGATCCCTTCACCCCCCTGGGCTTCCTTTTTGGGAAATACTACAATCGGACAAGATCACTGATAGTGCTCTTTTCTTCCTCGCATGTACCCCGCTGGAAATACCAAGCAAGAGCCAGCAGCCGGAAGGAAGCTTACATCGACCCAGGAGCCTAGAAGTCCTACACGGCATACCACTACCACGGATCCGGCCATTCTAGCCCAGGAGAGACTTACTGTGAGGAAAAAGAAAACCCTAATAAAGTTAAAACCTTACATACCAAGACCTTGTCTCCGTGCCCTTCCGTCAACCCCGTCACACAAGTGTACCCGATTTGGACTTTCATAGGTTGTGCTGCCCAGTCTACTGTATTATTTTGTCAACATCCCTATGGAATTACCAAAGTCCTTTTTTCAGGAGTTAGATGTACTCCTCAGAGAAAACTGTTGTGGGGAACTGGGTGGAGAGGAGTTGCTTTATTGATATTTCAGTTACCCACTGAGAGAAGAGGACTAGAAGTCCCCTATTTTAAGAAAAATTACATAGCGACTGAGATGCAGAGTCTTAACAGTTGGCTAGCTGGCCATTCTCTTGATGACACAACGATGTCCCAATTGGAACTAAACGCCGGGGTACTACAGATATCGCTGTTCCCGACCTCCTGCCGTACTACTGGGGGACCAAAACTGATGACGGTGGCTCATACTGATCTGAAGTAGGGCTTTATTGCTTACCCGACCCCACATTCCAATGCTCCAGCATTACAACTCACTGGTCTCCATCTACGCTTAGGCAGACTATCCCCTAAGCGCTTAACGTGATGGTCTGTTAGCTCCACCACTCAAATTGGGGAATTATACAAAGCCAGCAGCACTCGGATGAGCTTTCAAGAACTTTGCAACCAACATGGCATACATAAAGGGCAATTCATGATATACAAACGCTTAAAAACAGCACTCTCTGCCCAATGGTAGGAGGTTTTACATGAACCACCAACACATGAGCCATTACACATCTCGCACACATTTGGATCGGGCTGTAAACTTGCCCGGTGGCTGTATCACACCCAGATATAACCTGTCGATGTGGAATTGCCCTAGATCTGTGACCAATGAGAAACAGACATAGGCAGGGTATTTAACAGTAAGGAATAGCAGAGAGGTGCAATACACCCGCAAAGTACCACGTAACTACATTTTAATTCAGAGCGTTTTATGTCGTACATAGGTCATACATAGGTCATACTTGACCCCAGCAACATTAGGGAAATGTTTCCAGACCGCTCCTAAATACTGCCCCAGATGTATGACACCCCGTAAGTTGATTTCTTCCACATGTTTTGGTCATGCACGTAGTTCACCCACTACTGGAGGAGGGTGACTGAGGCACCAGCCACAGCCATTGGAATGCCTGGCTTATGTATTCATGAGACTTCTTTACTGGGATTTTTTAAGACACCCAAGACAGACAGGGGGAAGACCCGACTGGTTGATATAGCTCTCTTAGTAGCTCATTGGCATGCGAGTGCACTCCCCCTTCTCCAAGTAAACGTAAGAGTGCACTGACTCAATGTAAGCAGAAAAAATAAAAGGTCTATTCAAATACTCCAAAGTGCACGGATGGAGCAAGCTCACTGACCAAGTGCAGACCCACATTAAAAATAATTAACCCCGAGGGCTAATCATGTAGCAATCACCAAAGGTCATCCACCAAGTACATTTGGTGTCCTCACAAAGAATCTGTTGTACATGTTTAGAAGGTGCAACTGACGAACCTGAAGGTCATGCAGACGACGTAGGTGGAATGGGTGAGCCCTCGGATAGGCATAGAGAGAACATGCTGCCTGCTTTCCTGGCCTATAGTGATATCCATTATGAGGGCTCTATTTGTAAGCATCCCTCCAACTCAACCCCGACTTAGACACTAGCCCTTCTGACAACACTTGCCTACTACTGGGTTATAGACATGAGATCTGACAAAGCATTTGTTAACTGTTATATTTGCACAGAGTTGGGAAAAGGGGTTTGTTTCTCTGTTTACGGCACGTACTGCGGATAACAATTTGCTGGCATTCTGAAGAAACAACTTAAAAATGGGAGAATGGGGGGCGTGGCCAGGCACCAACGAAGATGGCTGCCTAATCCCCGAGCTCCGCAGGGACCACGACTGTCCCCGCGAATATCCTTCCATTATCCTGGCCAGGGCGCTTCTCCATCGGCGCCCTGACCCCCTAGAGGAAGCGACCACAATCGGAGCGAAATTCGGAGCTCCAGTGCGCAGTGCGGCGGAGTCGCGGCCGTCTCTATCACCGCAGCGGACTGGGAGCGGTCAGTCTGGGTCCGGTGGGCCGGGTGCCCATCTACTCGAGCCCCCGGCTTTGAGGCCTACCTTCGCCACCCGGGGTGGAAGAGAGGGGTGGCCCAGACGAACATCCTGCGGTGCGGTCGCCAGGGCCGCACATCTCCTGCCCGCCTGCTGGGGCCTGGTGGTGGCGCGAGGGCGTGAGACGCTGCTCCTGCCCCACCCTCCCCCCCCCCCCCCCCGAGGCGCCGAACCTGATCCAGCCGTCGCCATTTTGAGGGCCTGGTTGGAGCCGGGAGGAGAGGCCTAGCACTGGTGAGAGAAGACGAGTGGGACCCAAAACAGACCTGCAAGCACCCCCGCTGCTATGGGGGGGGGGGGGGGCCTCTTGGACATACTTGCGGGACCCGACGGAGGTGAGGTGGCCAGGCTGGCACTTGGGGTCGGTGGGACCACCCTTGGGACAGAGAGCCCCAGAGCTCCTGCACAGAGGTACTGGGCACGTTTTATTTATTTATTTATTTATTATAAAGTTTTGTATAGCGCGAACAAGACCCGTGGGTATCAGAGCGCTTAACATGAAATAAGAAAAGGAAACAAGGTTGACATATGTATAAGCAGTTAACAAGCAACCGCAGTGAGGTAGATGACATATATATTCGTAACACATATGACGTTATCGTACGTAAATATGCTATGATTAAATAATAACAAAACAAGTATATATAACAAATATGAGGTAGTACGGTATAGGTTCATGTATGAGGTAGTACGGTATAGGTTCATGTATGAGGTAGCACGGTATAGGTTCATGAAAGATGCTGTTCTCCTGTTCAATCAAATCTCCATTCCTATAGGCCTTTGGGTTGTTCTCATATCATAGGATACGTGTTCCATTATGGTATTGTCTGTGCCTCCCATTTTAATGGCGTACATGATCTGTACTCCGGCAGTATTATAGCAGATCCATGATCAGTGATCTTCGCTAAGTAATGTATCTATTCATCAGCAGGCTCTTCACTTCCCGTTTGAATGTTACCAGATTCTGGATCTTCCTGATGTTTGGAGGGAGTGAGTTCCATATTCTGGGGGCCGCTCCTGAGAACGCTCTGTCATAGGTTTTTTTCTTTCGGAAGAAGGCCGGTCGTAGTAGCAGCTCCCCAGCACTCTTAGATGGTCGGTTGCCACCAGACACCTGAATTTTCTTTGCTAGATATCTTGGGGTGTTGTCGTGTAATGCTTTATGTGTGATACATGCTATCTTCATTTGGATTCTTGCTTCATATGGTAGCCAGTTTAATGCTTTCAGGTGCGGGGATATATGGTCATATTTCCTAGTTCCGGTGATAAGTCTTGCTGCAGCGTTAAGACAGGCTTTCAATGGTGCTGTGGACATTTTTGGTAATCCAGCCAAGGTGGTGCACCCATATTCAATCCTCGAGATAACTAAGGATTGGATTGCCAATTTGAGGTCTGACTCTGTGATGAATGGTTTCAATTTTCTTAGGTAGTTCAAGTGAAAGCGGGCACTTTTCGCCATTGAGTTAATGTGGGCTTTCATGTCTAGATTCTCATCCAAGATGATTCCTAGAGATTTGGCTGAGTTGACAAGGGTTGGGGTGCAGTTTAGCGCAGTCACGACTTTCATCCATTCCTTTATTTCTGTATTCCTCTTTGGTGGAGAAATTAGTAGGAACTCTGTTTTATGTGCATTCAGCTTCAGGTGGTTTGCCGTTAACCATTGAAGTGCCATTTTTAGTGTCTCATTCATTAATTCCAATTCTTTTATGGATCCGATCTTTACGTAAATTTGCGTGTCGTCAGCATACATGTGATAGGATATTTGAGATTTTTGGAGAATTTCTGTGAGTGGCTCGACGTATAGGTTAAACAGATCTGGGGATAGTGTCGATCCTTGAGGGACTCCAATTGTGATGGGGCAAGGAAGTGAGATTGATTGGTTAACCAGGAAGCGCTGTGTTCTGTTCTGTAAAAAGGACTCGAACCATTTCAGCACTATTCCCGCTATTCCCATCCTGTCCCGTAGCCTGGTCAGTAATGCTTCATGATTTACCGTATCACGTTGCCCTGCAACATACATACCGGCGCTGGGAGTGGTGTCTGGGCCCGGGTTCGGTGTGGAGCCTGAGAGCCCGCAATACCAGTCGAAGAGCGGAGGGGAGTACTGGCACCCTAGGGGGGGTCGTCCCCCAGAGTGGAGGCGCACTGGGCCTGCCGGCAGCAGAGCTTGACCTGTGGGGGACTGTGTACGGACTCCAACTATCGAGAGTGACACGTGGAGGCCTGGCAGGGGTGGACGCACGGCCGCATCGTTGTAGATAGGTTGGGGTCGAGGACCCTCTCACCCAACAGGGGGCACCGGCCATACGACAAAACGGGGCACCCACACATCGTGATCCTCCGCTTAGTTGGATGGAAGAGCTGCCACCAGATCATCATGCGGCCCTAAGGGGGAATGTCCACTCAGACAAACAAGCTGGACAAATACGCAGTGCCGCTGGGACAAGGGCAGCCGGGAGCGGTGGCCGGAGACCAGGCGGGTCTGACGGAGCCCTCCCTCACCTCCATAATGGCAGCGATCCAAGCGCTGGGGACCAACCTCGAAACAAAAATTGATAAAATCTCCATTGAGATGAACCTGATTTGCGCAGATCTGGTCAAGACCACGGACCTATCCAAGTCCAACGAAACAGACATCAAGGCGTTGCAGTTGTCGGAAAAATGGCTGGAAGGGCGGATCAACGAGCTGGTACACCAACACCGCTAAATGGCTCTACGCCTCGAGGATCAGGAAGGGAGGGCCCGTAGAAGTAACATCCGCGTGGTAGGTGTCCCGGAAGGAACAGAGGGGCAGAGTGCGGAACTATTCCTTGAGGACCTGATCCTCCAACACCCGAAGCCTAAACGGCTATCCAAGATCTTCACGATCGAACGGGCTCACCGAGCGCCGGTCCCTAAACCTGCCGCCCAGAACGATAATAGCAAAAATCCTGAACTTTAGAGATCGAGACGCGCTCTTCCAGGCAGCGAGGCAACAGGGCGATCTGAAGTTCGAGGGAGCCACCATCCGCTTCTTTCCCGACTTCACTTTGCAGGTCCAGCAAGAACAGCGCTCTTTCCAGGGAGTGAAAGCGACGCTCCGTGAACGGGGCATAAAGTACATGATGTTTTTCCCAGCCAAGCAATCATCGTGGAAGGCAGATCCTTGTTCTTCATCACGCCAGCTGCGGTCCAGGAGTGGCTTGACACGGCAGCGCCAGCAGGACGACAGGAACGCGGCTCATGGCGGGAGCACCGGGTCCCCTCACCCGGGTCAGCGGCGGACAAACATGAGGGCGACACACAGAGCCAGCGGTCCTGGCGCTCCATATCAGCCAGTCCCCGGTGGGACCCAAGTCAGGACGCGCTGCCCGCTGAGGACCCCTTCTGTGGAATCCTCCACTACTGACCTGTAAAGATTACTGTGGTTATGTGATGGGCTTGCTTGACTGACTGTGGAGAGGATGCTTCAACCTGCCCGTACTCTCCGGGACATTGGGTTTGATTTGTGGTACTTCGTACTTAAAGGGACAATTGGTATGGGGACAGCGTAGGTATGGCGGCGGGAGGTGGGGCCGGCACACGTTTCCCCTGACAGAGTTTCCTCGGGAGAGGGCGGTTCCGCACTCCTAGGTTGGGGTTGGGCGAAAGGCGCTCTGCTAATTGGGGTAGTGGGTAGTTTGAAACCTACAGAGCAGGGAGCAGGGTGGGGGGTTGGCGTTGGGGGGAGGACATGGGGGAGCTGAAGGGGGAGGGGGGACGGGGGGTTAGGGGGAGGGGGGACGGGGGGTTGGTGGGAGTTGGGGAGGGGGGGGGGGGGGGGAAGTGTTGTTTGTTTGGTCACTACTGAATGGAACTGAGAGGGCCCGAGGGCATGCAGAGATCCCGGGTGCTAAGCAGACTGTGAAACGTGGATATGGCTAAGAAATGGGACAAAAGCCTCAAGATACTGAGTTGGAATGTAAATGGGCTGGGGGATAAATTGAAACGCACAATGGTACTGCAATTCGTTAGACGCCACCTGCCTGATGTTGTGATGTTACAGGAGACTCATTTGCTGGGCAACACCTGCCACGCCCTGAATCAATATGGCTACACACTAGCAATACACTCTGGCTTTACCACGGGGTCCAGGGGGCGGGTATCCTCCTACGGCGCGCCATCCCCTTCCTCCCTGACCGCACTGACACTGACCCGCAGGGACGCTTTGCCGCAGTCGCAGGTACATGGGAGGGGTGCAGGCTGACTCTGGTGTCTGCGTATTTCCCGCCCGGTCTCCAGTCGCAGGCATACACAGGTCTGGGTGCACTCCTCCTGTCCCTCCCGGACGGGCAGTTGTTTGTAGGGGGGGGGGGGGGGGGGGGAGTTTAATGGTCTCCGGCACAATGGACAGACATCCACCCAGGGACATACCTCGGGGGCAGAGGTGGTTGGGAGATTTCCTTGGGACGCTCGGCCTCACGGACATATGGCGCCTGGCACATCCCACAGAGACACAATACACTTTCTTTTCAGGGCCACACCACTCCTTCTCCCGCCTTGACTATCTCCTCACTCCTCTGCACCGAGACACAGTGGTGCGGGCGGCGACGCATCTGGCAAGGGGCATATCCGACAACTCGCCGGTACTAGCCCACCTTACGGTCGGAGACAGGCGGGAGGGGTGCGTGGCACCTATAAACGCCTGGTACTTCCGTGATGAGGAAACACGTAAGGTACTGACTCTCTCCGTCACGAACTACTTTAGCAACAATGAGGGCACAGTAGAATCGGCAGTCACTGCCTGGCCCCACATGCGTGGAATAGATTGCCTCTTGCCCTTAGACAAGCCCCCAGCCTGATGTCCTTCAGGAAGGCATTAAAAACCTGGCTTTTTACTTTTGAATTGTGAAGTCTTTTAACCTCAGTTATGTTTCCTTTCCATTAAAGGTCCTCTTCGCCAAAGCGCCGGGACACTCCATTGCGAGTAGCCGTTGCGCTATAGAAGAACCCAATTAACATAACATAACATAACAGTCACATGGGAGGCGTTTAAAACGGTCCTTAGATGGGAGGCCCTATCGGCAATTGCCGGTCGCCGTAAGGACAAAGAGGCGCAGCTGGTCGCAACTGAGGCGGACCTGAACGCGCAGCGCAGACTGACGATACGCAGGGGGCACGCCATCGGCTGTCCCTCAAAACTGCGGAGTACCGGGCAGTGGCAACAGAGGCAGCGAAAAAGTGGGAAGTCTCCAGGGAGGGCAGAATATATGACCAGGGGGACAAGGCGGGTAGGCTCCTTGCGTGGCTTGACAAAAAACAGCAGGCCAGTAAGGTGGTGGCGGAGGTACGTACAGCGGACGGCTCCATACTTACAGAGCCGCACAATATAGTCGCTGAATGTGCCCGTCACTTCCAGGTAGTCTACAGTAGGGGGTCAGACCGTCCAGAGGAAGACTCGGTGCACTTTTGGTGGACCTCCGGATGCCGGCCCTTTCTGATGAGGAGCGCGAGCTCTTGGAGGCCCCACTCACCGCGGCAGAGGTGGAGCGGGCCATTGGAGATCTCCGTTCCGGCAAGGCGCTTGGGCCTAATGGCCTTCCGATCTAGCTCTGCAAGCTCAAACCGGATGCCGTCAGCCCCTATCTTAAAAGTATGTTCGATGAAAGTAGGGCCAATAGGTGCTCCCACGTGACCAAAGACTAGCAACGATAGTGGCAATTCCTAAAGAGGGGAAGCCTCGAGAGCTCTGTACCTCGTACAGGCCTATCTCCCTGCTAAACGCGGAACCGGAAGATATTGGCGAAGGTCCTGGCTAACAGACTCCAGCCTGTCCTTACCACATTGGTCCACCCGGACCAATCCGGGTTCATGCCTCATCGCAATACAGCGCTGAATCTTCGTCGATTGAACGGGGTGCTGGGAAGATGCCATGTGATAGACGAAGACGCAGTGGTTGCGTCACTTGATGCAACAATGGCCTTCGACACCCTCGAATGGCCATACATGATGGCAGTCCTTCGCAAACTGGGATTTGGCACTAGCTTTATCTCCTGGGTGCGGCTCCTCTACTCAGAACCACTTGCCCAAGTGGTTGTAAACAATAAGGTCTCGGAGACCTTCAACCTGGAGAGAGGGACCCATCAGGGGTGCCCGCTCTCGCCCCTTCTGTTTGCCCTCTCCCTGGAGCCGCTGGCCGCCTGGATCAGGCAGGATGTCCTCCTAAAGGGACTCCGATGGGCCGATGGTTGGGAGGACAGGATATCCTTGTACGCGGACGACATCCTCCTCTATCTCTCGCGGCCGCAACAATCGCTAATCGTTGCCCTCGATATCTTTACCAGCTTTGGTAGGAACTCCGGATATTGCATCAACTGGAGTAAATCTCTCCTATACGTCCTTCATGGCGCCACCCCCAAACTTCCTCGCGACTGTCCCATGAGGGTGGTCTCCGAGGGCTTCAAGTACTTGGGCATGTTTATGTCGCTGGACAAAACCGCCATGTTTGAAAACAACCTGCTTCCGCCCCTTCAGAGGCTCAGGCGTGACTCCGCGGCCTGGCAGAAGCTCCCGGTTTCGCTGTTGGGCCGGGCAGCGCTTTTTAAAATGATGGCGCCACCCCGGTTCCTCTACGCCCTGCAGAACTACCCTGATCTGATTCCATCTTCGTACTTTACAGCTATCGAGGCGGCGCAGAGACCCCTCCTGTGGACCGGTGCACCTCGGATAGCTCGGCAGAAACTGACCTTGGGGTGGTACGATGGAGGGATCGCCCTCCCCGACATCCGTAGGTACTACTGGGCCGCCCACCTTTCAGCCATTAATCAAGGTACCTACTGCGACGATGACGACCCGGGGTATGGAATGGACAGGTGGCTCTTGCACTGTACTCGCGGCCGGGCAGACACACACTTACTGGGCCTACTCTCCACTCAGTGCAACTGTGGCATATGGTCCAACGCAACATGGTCTGGCATAATATGCTTACCTTAACCACCCCGCTTTGGGCTTCCGAGCAGCTTGGTCGCCTAGGCCGTACTAAGGGGTTCCGGAATTGGGACCTTATTGGTATCTCCCATATAGGGGACCTATGGGACTCCGGCGGAGTCAAATCCTTGTCATCCTTGCAGGCCACATACGAGCTCGCGGACACGGAACACTTCCGGTTCCTCCAAGTCCGCCACTCACTGGAAAAAAACATCCCGCGAGGCACGGTGCCCCCACAGTCATCCCCCCTTGAAGACAGACTGTTGGACGGTCTGCTACAGGAACACGCAATTTCCCTTACCTACAAGAAACTGATAAACTATCTTCCTGACCTACTCCTGGGCCTTAAAAGTAGGTGGGAGGCTGATGGTCTGGAAATGGACGAGGAGGAGTGGAGGAGTGCACTGGCCTCCCCTAAGGAGGTGGCTATTTCAACTAGATTACGGCTCATCCAACTTAAAATACTGCACAGAGTGTACATATTGAACACCAGGCTGAAACAGATGGGCAGGAGTGGGGAGGATGGATGTAGGAGGTGGTGCGGGAGGGTTGGCACCTTCTTTCACATGCTATGGGAATGCCCAATACTGCAGGCCTACTGGGTAAAGGTGATGCGTTGTATGCAGGACGTGTGGGGGGTGGGGGGTGGAGCTGCGTGCAGAGGCGAAGCATTGTGTCCTGAATATTTGGGAACCGACGGACTTACCAGCTCGAGGCAGGCTCTGGGCAACGCTTGGTCAAATGATAGCTAAACGCAACGTTGCAAGACTCTGGGGGGCGGCCACGCCTCCGCGACTGGCGGCGTGGAAACGCGACATGGATTGGTGTATGTTGCAGGAGAAGACAGCTTATGTGGCCCGGGGATGTCCCAAAAAATGGAGGGAGGTATGGGATAAATGGAACGAATAGGTAGAATTTGCGAACCCCCGCAGGCCAGACGTTCGGTGCTTGAGGTCGATATCTAATGGTTTTGATATGTTGCAGTCTTAATGCCATAACAAATGTTGTAACATTGTGCTCCCTGTGTGACCTACTGTACACCTTTAATGCCCGTTTGTGTGACCAGGTTGACGCTGTTTGGTCTTAACTTCAAATAAAAAGAATTAATAAAAAAATAAAAAAATGGGAGAATGTGTTATGATGAAAAGACATTGCACAAATGTGTAAATTGTACCTTGATACTAGTTTGCCAGTTGATCAATAATAGGTAAGGTCTATACTTCGACCAATGGTTGTACATGGCAATAAAAAATATTTAAAATAAGAGAAAAATAAATAAATACAGAATGGTTGAAAACGAGATAAAAAGTTAAAAACAGTGAAATGGGTCATACTAATTTGCTAAACAAATTCCTGGTGGGGAAAATTGGAATTTGAGAGTGGGAAAATGAGAATTAAAAGGAAATCAGGGTTCACAGGTATAACTGAAAAAGCAAGCCTTATCAAATAACATGAAACACCATCCATTGACAGAACCCAGGAATGGAAAGAGGTGAAGAGAAAAGAACTCTATGTAAATCATATAGAAAAAACAACAAAGAAATCTATTTTTCAAAATGAATGGCATTTACATATCAAAATAAAGCATGTAACAAGCAAATTTCGAACAACGTCATTCTATGAAATGGTTTCTACAATAGCCTTAGAGCCCGACCTAGCGGGCTCTGCCGGCCATTAAAGGCCTGCTCCAGTGTTAAAGGCCCACGTAGAAGGCGAGGTCCTTTAATGGCCAGTAGAGCCTGCTAGGAGGGCTCTAAGGTTATTAGAACATTCCGTCCGTAGAGGGCAGAATGTTCTAATTAGTAAAAACAAAGGTCTCTCGGAGCCCGAGGGGGTTTAAATCACTTGTACGAGAGATCAACACCATTTTGCTCCCTGGATGCCCAGAGAAGCATGATTGAGGAAATGGTGGCGACCAATGGACTGACTATGTTGCCCGACGTGGTAATCTCCTACCTAGCAGACAAAGGCGGCAGTAGATGATCCCCGGAGGTGGTGGCAAGACAAAGAGAGGAGTGGAGCCCCGTGAGGCAATGTGCAGTGTCCAGCCTGCAGAGGCTTGGAGCTGCAGAGACCAAGTGAACAAGTAGGAGATCAGAGGTGAGGCTCTGCAGCTTAGGTGACACCAGTCCCTCCACCTTTGGGCCAGCTGCAACTCAGGGAAAGAAATGGTAGACACAAACGAGAAGCAGGGTCGTGTAGGTGGAAGTGGAAAAATCAAATAGCTGCCCGTAGGAAACTGGCAGGATGAGCGCTGCATGATGGTGGAGAGAAGGTGAATGGGGTGAGAGACTTTGAACAGCTGAGCCAAATAGTAAAGAACTCCCACCTGGGCAGTAAGAGAAAGACCAGTGAGAAATGACTTGTGGATAAAAGAGAGAAGTAGAGGAGGGGAAAACTTGAGATTGCAATGTTGAGGTTATGGTTAGGTTATAAAAGTTGAAATTGAAACACAAACTACCACAGCTGTATAAATAGAAACAATAATAAATTCATAATTCAGTATTACCCACTTCATACTTATTTGTGAAAATTAAGAGGCTCACTCCTGAGGTACCATACAATACTGGTGAGCTGCACTTATGGAAAACAGTAGACTTAGAATTGTGATCTGCACAATTAACTAGACTAGCTATTCAACCTGAATAACGGGGAGACAAAATCAAAGGGTCAAAGCCACGATGAAAACAATGGAACACTTCCTAATGACATCAAGCAAGACCAACAAGCATTTACAATGCAATGGTTTCGCCTTTGGAAAAGTTAGAGCTATTGGCATTATAAATGACAACATTTGTATTTATGTGTTGGTTTTGAAAACAGATAAATAAATGGCATTGTCATTTACATTGCCATTAGCTTAATCTCTCGCAAATGTGAGACCTATTGTACCCTACAGACGAGCTCAGCAGACAGCAATTACTACCCCACACACACCCCCCCCCAGAGCCACACACACACACCCCCAGAGCCACCTTGAACCACAGCAGATTCACCACAAAGTATCTCAGTTGAAGTGAATTCCCACCCTTGGGGGAACTTGCAGGGCCTGGAAGACCCAACCCGACATACAACTCACAACATCAGATGCCCAATTCCCACAGGCCACAATCTGAGTACAGGAAAAAAAGAAGGCACCGTGGTCATCCCTGGCCTACCTGGGAGGGTAGCATGGCCATCGGACTCGGCAGGTTTCTTCCTCAGATATAAAGGGGGGGAAAAAGCCCAGCAGATCACTAAGCAACCAAGAAAGAAGGGTCTAATTTCTGGTGGGGACAGACTAGCAAGAAGAAATCTGAACAAAGTGGGGCATTCATGACATGCACAAAAGTAACAAAAATCTAAAGCATAAGAGCAGACAAAAAACACTGTGGAAGCCGGCGATGACCCCATAAGCGGTACCTCCTGAAGGATCGTCGGGGAGACGAGATGCAGGCCGGCTCCAGTGGGGCTGAAGGGTCTAAACGCCCTGCTCAAAACACCTGCGGTCCTGCCGCGTGGAACGAAGTGCTGGTGAGAACGGGAATCTATGCAGAATAAACCCATCACGGGAGAGAAGGGGGGTTTTCCTGTTAAAAG
The DNA here is from genome assembly GCF_964261635.1 of Lissotriton helveticus. Classification (NCBI taxonomy): domain Eukaryota; kingdom Metazoa; phylum Chordata; class Amphibia; order Caudata; family Salamandridae; genus Lissotriton; species Lissotriton helveticus. The sequence continues at coordinate 385,578,369 of NC_136067.1, read as the reverse complement.
TGAAAATAAACTCAAGGCCGCTGCCATACCACGACGGGCAGGTCATGCAGCGAAAAGCACCCGCCACTCCCATCTGGAGACGGCTCTGTAAATGTGTAAATGCCCGGAGACACGGGAGCCCTGATCAATCCAATTAGAACACACACTGCAAAAATACCTAAGGTCTTACACAAGAGCACACGTTACAAGCGGCGCCGGGCTTTGCAGCGGGCAGCTGCCCTGCAAGCCTCGACATGTCTGCGCCATTCCAGCTCCGTGTGGACAGCCTGGAATGCCAGCCTCCCGGCACTGCCCTTTCCACTCACCGCAGCCTGGCACCGAGGTGGCACCGTCTGATATTAGTTCAAGTTAAGATGTGACTATTAAACAAAGCACTTGTGCAAACCGTGGGTCTCAGTCTGCCAACAGCTATGAAGAAATATTCGCAGGCGCCCTCCCGTCTAACTTTCACACACGGGGAACCGGTTTCTCCAGTTTGTGTGTGTGCTTCGCTTACCATTGCTCGTCCGTATACAACAGCCACACGTACTCACTCCACTGTAAATATCACCGGACTTGGCAGACTGCTGCTTCAAGGAGCCCCGGGCTAGCGAGCTGCTTGGAAACGGGAAGACGGGCTTCACCAGGGCATAACACGCAAGCAGGTCTCCCTGTCTTAACAATGCGTGTAACAACTTCGATTTACGTTCTTTACACGGATGCTTTACACGGGCTTAAGGGGGGGGGCGGACAGCGGGATACACAAAGACACGGACAGCGGGAGGGGGGACGGACAGCGGGATACAACCATGCGGGACCAGGACGATTTTAGCAATGAGTAAAAACATCTACGTTAAAAAAAAAAGTACACGCCCACAGCCGCATGACGTAGCGAAAAGCCTAAAAATCGCCGGAACGCCCACGAATCTGCTCGCAGAATGACGAGCAGATCGCTCTTCCAATGGCTAGCCTCCATTTATGGAGCTAGCCAATGGAAAGAGAGGGCGGAACAACACACACATACTGTACACATAAGATTGCGCCTGCGCCGTGCAGCTTTCGACAGGCAAAACCTAAAAACCATCTGGACCCGATCCTTAAAGCCATTACAAATACTAGAGAGACATTCGAAGGAACATAGACTCAGCAGTGGAGGTGTGAGATTCTGAAGTGATTTCAAAAATTTTAACTAACAAGGTCATGACAACTAAATACACGCTAGCCGAAATACATCCCACAACTGACTTAATGCAACATCAGATGCAAGAATTGATTGACATAATATGCTATTTGGAATATAGGGATCAAGCTGAAATACATTATGTGCAGGATCCCCACACAAATTGATTGACGGAAACACATGGCACTGTTTTAGAATCCTGGCTGAAACAAATAGTATCCCCAAAAGTTCTTTTCATCCTTTATGCGGTAGAACAAGCTTAGACTACCTGTGCACCTACCACGTCTAGATCTAACCACAGACCAATAGTCGCTCAAAACCTACGTTACAAAAAGAAAGACACTTTGTTCCAAAAGATGAGAAATGCTTGCCACTGCATGTATGAAAACTGCAAAGTAATGTTATTCCCTGATTGCATGGCGGCTCCCAAGGGCTATGAGCAAAAACCATCTCAATCGAAAGAAAACGGAGGAATATAGGAATTTTGTTTCAGCTCTTTTTTCCAGTATATTTGAAAATAATATTAGATGGTAAAATGTAGTGGTTTGAGAATCAGAATGCTTCCCGGATCTGGGTGGAACAGAGTGAGCACAGCTAAACAAGTTGACGTAGTTGACATCAGTTTCTAGTACTGGGTATACCACTTACTTATTTATAAATGACTTGCTAACGGGCAGATGGGACATCCTGGCGTACCAGCTGGAGCTGAGCAGCCTGGGCCTTGATGGGGTGAAGTACCATCTATATGGCCAACCGCTTCCTCTCATTCTTCTGGAGGTAACCAGGGTGATATTTTTGATGCTGAGGAGCACTGCGCTTCACGGTCTGGAATGACCACCTAAACTGGCAAAGCTCAATTTTCCCCACTCCACCTTGGCAGGTTCACTGGTTGGGACAGTTGGGGCAGCTGGAAGGTTTTCAAAAATAGGATCTCTACATAGTCAGATGTATGGCACAGTTCCACTCTGTATTCTTTTGCCGATCTTCAAACCCAGTTTTCTATCTCTCGTAACCAATTCCATAAATACTTACAGGGATGCCACTTCATAGAATACTACGGTTAACGCCTAGAAGAACTTCCAGAATTCATCGCTATAGAGGGTATGTTATTGATGGGAAAGCTGGGAAGAGGGGGTAATGCCCCGAAGGCACTGGAAAAGCTTCAACAGAAATGGGAAGGGAGGAGAGGGGAACTGAAGGAAGTTGAATAGCTATAAGAATGTATGGCTCCTTGCGAGTTAGCAATTCCTGCCCGCCTATGTTTAATCCAATTGCAATACCTCCACCAGAACTACATAACTCCCCAACAACAGGATTACGCAAGTATCCTTTCAGACCCTGGATATGTCAGTCTCCGACAGCCGATTTTTTCACATGGTTTGGCAGTGTCCGGAGATTACTCGCTATTGGGCCCGGATTAGCACCAACCTCTCAGTCATCCTTAACACCTCAATCCAACTGACCCTAAAGGTGGATCTGTTGGGTATAATGGGCAACTTTGGGGAATCCCGGGGCAACTGGACTCTGGTGCGACTGGCGACCTTTGTGGCCAAAACAGACATAGTGCAGTGTCGGAAACAACCAAACCCGCCATGGTTGAAACAATGGCGCGCGCTGGTATGGACCAGAATGCCAAGTAGGAGGAACCAATCTATACTGCCAGGGGATGTCCAAATAAATTCGAGTTAAGTTTCTTTTGGGCAAATGGTAGGAGTATTATGGGTTGTCCTGAACATTGAATTCCTTCTCATCTAATGTGGTTTGACTTGTGAGGGGTGGTGGGTGGAGGAAGAAGGAGATTGAGACCGAAATTAAGGAGCTTTGTTTTTGATGTCCTGTTTCATGTGTATTTCACTTGTCAAAAGCAAATATTATTTGTTTAAAAGTTTCCTAAGAGACATAACAAAAAAAATCCCGGAATGAAGATTGAATAGTCTCACTAAAGGAAAATCTAAGCTAGAAGAAACACAACAAAGTACAGTCATTCCATGCCAAGCATAAAAGAAGCAAAAGAAACTGGAAACATAACTTCCGAGGCAGACACATCCTCCTCGAGCTCTGCCTACTAAATAATAATAGAAGAAACTTAACTGAAAATAACACCTATGACTGCTGAGGACTTGTTGGAATATAATTGTCACCAACCAATCTCTCCCTTTTGGGAATGCATGGGTTTTTGCAGTTAATCTAAACAATGATCATTTTCTTGTAAGGCTCAGCAGTTCAGTTTATCAGTAAAGCAACAAATCGTATACATTACCCATACTAAAGGCCAAAAAGTATGTGGATCCTCCAATATAGGAATATTCATTGGATTCAGTGATCAATAAATTACGTATAAGGCTGGACATAAAATGTTGCTCTAGATCATTACTCCATTCAGTGTCTTGAACGGAGTTCGTATGTAAAATGATCTCCAATCATAGTACAATGCTATTAGAGACAAAATGAGTTTGGACTATTCCACAGAGACAAATGCAACCCACAGCATTGGAAGACATAGTTTTTAGAAATAAAATTAGAGAACAATCATAACAATACTTTGCAGGAAAACACCGCCAAGTTGCTGACAGAATCAAGAGCATTTAACAGGATTAGATGCATATTCCTTAAACCAATCTATGTGACCAGAAAGTTCTTAGAGGATAAACTGATAACTAGGAGGAAACGAAAACTCTGGAAAAGTCTTAATTCGAGAGTTAAAAAAATACACGCCCAGGTATTAGAAAGGTATTGCTGCATAGATCATGAATCATAGAGGACTGGAATACATGAGAACGGGGACTAACCGAATAGGTTGCTTGCCTGGTAACTAAAACAGAAATTAGACATAGTCTAATTACTAACATCTAAAACAATATAGGAAAATAAGTTTACACTCAACAGGAAATAAGCCAAACCTCGTATATATAATACTCCAAAGGATAGGTGTATGAAAGAGAAGATCATGATTCTCACATCCTGGGCATTCTAGAAAAGACTAATTTATAACACCCATTGCAGAAGAAAAGATAAAGTCACTGTAAATTCCTTTAACTGTCCAAGAGCTAAGAAAAATAATTGAGGAAACAGACAGAGGTAAAAACCCAAGGAGCAGATGAGTTCTCCATTGAATGTTGTGCAACAAATATATATATATGTTTCAGTGCCTAAACTACCTGGTCTTTACACAGTAAGATACAAAAGAAGTTTGTTCCCACAAAAGAAGCATAATATTGATCCTTCTCAAACCAGGAAAGAAAAAGTAGAGATGGGATCTTAGAGAACCCTTTCTCTTTTTAATGTACATACACTTTGAAATACTGAGCAAGGCTATGGCTGATTGTTCACTGCAATTTCTTCCTAGCATCATACAAACATATCAGAGTGATTTCATACCAGATCACAATGCTTTCCAAAATATATGGTGCTTATTCTGTGTTCTAGAGCAGACCCAAACTGCGGGAGAAAGGCAGGCAGGCCACCAATAATGTCAAGGGACCTTAAAAAAGCTTTTGACACTGAAAGCCGGTGATACGAGACAAGCATTTCACAAATAACAGTCAAGAAATATTATGTTGAACTCATTTATGTTACAACCCTAGCTGACAGGTTAAGGCGGATAAGAAATAGCACTGGTATCGCTATGATAGGACAAACACATAATTATATGAACATTATCTCTTACTATATACAAACAATGTAAAGAAAGCAGCATCAATACTGCTGGATGTACTTGTACAATTAGATATACATCCCACACCCTGAGCATGTGATACACTTAGAAGGCAAAGAAACACATTCTGGTATCTAGGTATTCAAACTTATAGACCAGCAACCCCCCCCCCGACATTCAACACCTACTGCAGAAATCAAATACATAGTAAAATGGATAAATGGGGAGAAATTAATCACACTGCTAATTGATAGTAGGCAACATCTCAAGAAGATACACTTGTTGTTCAACATAGTAAAATACTATTAGGACAGACATATTAGAAAACTCAGAATTCAAAACATGCATCAAATTTCCACATAACTTACGTACCCGAAGTACAGAAAGCAATAACCAGACTTGACTTACACAAATGGAAGGAGGGAAGGCTATAGAACAGAAGTGATAGATATAGGTAGGGTGAAAAACTGCCATTCTCGGAACTGGTTAATTCATACAGTTTACTACTTTGTCAAATTCTAATGTGTAAAAAAGTACTGACAGTATTACATAAACACTAGGGATTGGGCACAACTGAACCACCACCTAACAAAGCACTACATACATTACTGGAAACGGATAACAGAGAAAGCAATCACAATGCTATATTGAGCAAGTCAGGGCTCGTATTATACCTTGTGGCCCGAGATGTGGGGGGGGGAAGCGCAACGGACGTGTGTGCAATGGACCTGTGCGCCTGCTGTCAGCACCCACAGGGCACAATGGTATTACTGAAAGGGCTACAGGCACTTGTGCCTCCCCATCCGTAATACAGATGCCAGCCAAGCAGTCATGCACACTTAGGGGAGGGAGTGCAAACTACTCTTACTCACTCTCACGGCAGCGAGCCCAACCACGCCCTGCCCCGCCCGACCTGGCTCGGAGTCCCGCAAAGAAAAATAAATAACGTTTTGTTATTATAATTTTTATTTCACTGCTTGCTGAGCAGTGGGGTGACACGCCTCCGCTAAGGCCACTAAAAGGAATAAGGACTGTTGTTGACTTTGACAGACTTCACCTCCCATACCTGAGACACGCCAAAAGTGAATTATGTCAAAGTAATTAGTTCCAATTGTAGAGTAGAAATGACAAATGCTATGAGAAACGTTTCTGAAAGTGTAAAGCTCAGTGCAATGTGTGATGGAAATATTACATGCAGAAATGTACTATTCCATTTCTAGAAAGAGGACTTCAGCATGAGCAAACTGTGCAGTTCAAAGTCCCACAGTTTTCCTACATGTTCAATAGCTCGTGTTTTCATTTTTTGTTTGTTATTTTCCTTTCCTATTTTCTGACCCAAAAGTAAGACAATTTAATAATAATTTTTGTCTTTTTATCTGCTCAAAAAGTAATCAGAAATGTACTCGCCCTATTGTACATGTAAAAGCCTTGCAATTGACTGCGCAGGTGGAAAAGGTGTTTGCATCTCCTACAAAGGTGAGAGGGCAGGAAAGATTAAAAAAAAAGGGGTAGTCAAGAAAAGTGAAAATCAACGCATTTTTAGAAAACGATCTGTTGCTCTTTGGGGAAAAAATGGGGTTATTTTTGAGGTACAGAAAATGGATTTTCAGAAAATGACAAGCTGATGTTTTTGAACAGATTTAGCAGTGTACTAAAAAACAAACAAATACTTGATCCCAAAACGTGTACATTTTATGAATTTGACACGATGTTTGGAGACAAAATAGGTACACTTACTAAAAATAGAAATGGCAATTGGGGGCAAACCAAGTGTATTTTGAGATTCTTACAAATAGATTTTTGGGCCAAATAAAGCTTTAACTACAAATGAAAGCCTATTTTTAAAAACAACAAGCTAATGTTTGGGAACAAACTTAGCATTTTACTAAAATATAAAAAACTGCTACTTGAGCCAAAAAGGTGTGTATTTTAGGAACATTACACAGTGATGTTTAGGGTCAAAACAGGTCAACTTTCTAAAACAAAAAAAATCATTTTGGGGTAAAACTGCAATGGCTTTAACTAAAAATGAAAATAAGCATTTTTGGAAAATGTCAAGCTGATGTTTGTGGAAAAAACTGTTTACATGTTGGTAATTGGAGACAGAAAGAACGCATTCTCAGTGAAAGACAAGCAGACGTGGGAGTGTAAAACGAGTGCATTTTCAAAATATTTGAAGCACAAATTTAAGTTATAATTGATGCTAATTTGTCGTGTCTAGTATTGTAATTATGGTATAACTTCCTTAGTAACAGATGAGAACTTCTTGCAACTATGTATTTATGTCTTGCCTCTAGTATTGGAATATTCCATGAGGTCTTTTTATACAATTTCTCTATGATGTTGTACTGTAAAATGAACCTTGAGGCCTTATTTTTTCTAGTGTTTCCTTGAAACAACATTCTCACATTCCTTACGGGTAAGAGTGGAAAAGGGTGTAGCTTGGACATGAGTTTTACTGGCTTAGTTGAATTTGTGTAGCTGTTTACCCCCAAAGTGTACATAATGGACTACCTACCAATGCTACATAATGCAGATACTTACGGCTAAAGCCACAAAACTAATATAAATCGATGATTTAATTTTGGGGATTTCCATTTGTTTTGCAATTCCCAAGAAAATTGCACCTCTCAAACTAGGTCTCTTGTAGTTTTCCAGTAGAGATTCTTCCTCCCCACACCAACGACTCTACACTATCCAGCCAGCCAATCTGACATGCTTAGGCAGAACAGTTGAAATAAATTCTTACAATGGAAACCGTTGCAATATGGTGATCACTTTCCTTATCTTCTGCAAACTTGAAGAGAAAAACTTTGTGTTAATTTTTCAAACTGGAAGTTCCTTGCTTCCAAACCTCTCTAGCACAGAACCACTCCTTCCATGGCAAAGCAAGTTCAGCCTGGAACTCTTAACCTGTCACGATCAGGCCTACAGCCACTCTTCCCACATTCAGGAAACATCTTAGAACTCACCTCTTCCACTTCTACCAATACTAAGACCGATCTCTCCTCTCCCCTTATGCTCCCCGTTCTTTGAACATTGCCGTCATCATAGCTCCTATGTCTTATCAGTGTTACTCCTGGTTGCTGTAATGTAATGTAGTTCAATGAAAAGTTTTCTTATGCTCTCCTGTGGTACAGGTGCACTATATAAAATAATGGTTACAAAATACATTATATCAATATGAGCTACAAACTTACTGCTAACACAAGATAGCCAACTTTACAATTCGATGTTAGAGGCACCAGTTAAGCAACTTCTCCCCAGAAGACCATCACTGAACTTTGCAACAGATCAAGCTATATTATGCAATGTCTATCATTATGCTACTGTGATGTTCTTGGAGCCTACGTCTCCCACTCCAGATGCGACTATCATTAATGACTACACCAAACTAGAAAATACGCACTAAATATCTTGATCATATGTGCTGAATAGAAATGTGTACTATATCTTTAAAATGATCTGGAGGGATTCCTAATGTGCAAAGCACTATAAATGCCTTTGGCACATGGTCCATGGTTTAGAAAACAGCATAAGTAAACGAAATAAATAGAAATAATCTCGAAGCTGCACAGAGTGGGAGACCAGCCCACAAACCCACCAAGAGAACTCCTCGAGCCTTGCTTTTTTGCAACTGCAATTCGATTGCACCCGAGCACTTGTATCTTCCTACTGGTGCTGTCAGAATGGCTTATGTCTCCTCGTGTCCTTGGGGAAGGACAACTGCCTAGTGCCTTCTACAAACTTTTCCTTCTCATAGACAGGGCAGCAGCTGGCTCAAGATGAGCATATATCATCTGAACTCCCCTGTTGTGGGAAGGATGAAGGTGTAATGAAAACGTCAAGATTAACCACCAGAGCCACCCTTAAAGGAAGCAAACATTGCAATAGTTCACAGAAGATCTTTTCCATCGTGATTCATACAGAACTGGTCTTGTTCTAAGAGCTATACTCACAGATGTTAATGCTACTCTACTGGCTGGACAAAATACAAATAAAGTCCTCCATTGGCGAAGTGGAGTTACCCTCAATATGAAGCCACGTCTGTCCTCCATGACCAGGCCTCCTCCTCGTCTTCCTGAATTACTTGCTACCTCAGTTGTGACTGACTGCTTCACTTTGAAAACAAAGGGGCTTATATTTTTCTTTTACATTTTTCTAGTATTGCTCCTTGTATAGAAGGTGTTATGAGCAAAATCTAGAAGTAAACTACTGTTTTCATCTTCTGTTCTCAACTTTGGACTCGGTCATCGATCTACTTCTCAGTGTTTCTGTTTTGTGGCTTTGCTTTTAATCTGCTGTATGGGCCATGAACATATATCAGTGGAAGTGTTCCTTCTCTGAAATCTTTCGCATTGAATTATTTACAATTTAGGACTGCATTACAAAAACTATTATCTGCTGCATAAACTTCTTTTGTCCAGGTTTCCTGTAGTGGCTGCAGTTTGGTATTTCCGCAAGACTGAGTGCCCTTTTTTGTCATATAGAATGTGAGACCATGGTTCAATTGGCTGCAGATTCTCAATGTTAAATAAAGTGCTTGGTAGGGAAGCAGGCCTCAACCACATCTGGTTAGTTCTGTTTGGCCCAGTGTGTGTTCTCCTCCAGTAAAATGTGCGGGCCAACCTCCCCACAGAGGGAGGTTAAAGCTATAACCACTGAGGGAGAGGTCTACATTTTGACTCCTGTTAGGGGCTGACCCTCTCTCTAAATTGGGGGAATGAGTTCCTGTAGAACAGAGCAACCAAAGCACAAAGCGGCTTACAGCTGGGCTCTGGAAAAGCAAATTCTATGCCGATCTTATAGGGAGAAGACTGATCTCTCACGTGGAGGGGTGTATTCAAGAACTGCGTATTCCCTCATGGAAAACCTCATGTTTCCTTAAAAAACCTGAATGCACACCTTAAGAATCAGCCTCTTCTACTGTGTAAAGTTACTCAGATATCTCTACTGCACATGTCTAACTGAGCAATACAAGTGTATGTAATACTTCACAAAAAGACTTCAGGTTCACATATTCCACTCAGTTAGCCACAGAGTTTGAGATCAAATAATATGATTTTGGCATCTATCAGGGTCAATGGTACCACCTCCCAGTCATTCACGATCCAGAGGGGTACACGGCAGGGGTGCCCATTGCTCTTTGCGCTATACATCGAGCCATTGGCCCAAAGAGTCTGGGACAATCCCATAATAAAGGGGATTCTATTTGGGGGAGAATCACATCCCTTTAGCCTATATGCGGATGATGTGATAGCAGCACTCAGACTCAAAGATGTTGTTACCCGCCCTTATATCAGAGTTGGACGCCTTTGGCCGACTCTCTGGCTTCCGCATGAATGCGAACAAATCACTGATATTGAACCTAAACCAGTCTACACACACTACAAATATGCCAGTTCCGGGAAGGAAAAACACAAGCAGCGGACTCCATTCCCCATTTAGGCCTCGAACTCGCTGCCACTATTCACCAGACAACTCGATTGAATTATGACAGATTGACCCGTCAGGCTAAAAAAGATTTAACTGCCTGGAATAAACATCATCTCTCCTTACTGGGGCGAATAGCTGCAGTCAAAATGTCCCTAGTGCCAAAAGCCCTGTTCCTCTTCCAGACTCTGCTTGTCTCTCCACCTCTGGGGGTACTTGCGTCTCTGCAACGTGATATCAATCAGTTTGTCTGGTCTGGCGCAAAACCACGCATGGGCAAAGCGCTAGGGTATTTGCGCCCGGAGCAGGGAGGCCTGGGGATACCAGACATTCTCATATACTACAAGGCAACTCAATTACGATACTTAGTGAAATGGTCAAGATCTGAATCAGAGAAACAATGGCTCTTCCAGGATAGAGCGCTAGCTGGAATACCCCTCTGGAAAGTCCCCTTCTTGAGGAAGCCTCAACGTCCAAAAGGGCTATCCGGCTCTCCCATCACCAAATCGATCATGGAGGCTTGGGACGACGTGGGTACGTCTAGGGGCCTCACCACATTCCCTTCCCCCATGACACCGCTTTTTGGCAATAGCGATTTCACGCCTGGCATGTTGGCAGAAGCCTTTAAAGCATGGCAAGACACTGAATGCACTTCAGTGGGTCATTTATTTGCCTTACAGGCATCATCCCGTTCCCACAAATAAACGATTACAATATCCCGGAAGCCGAGCGGTTCAGATACTCACAACTACGACACTGGGTTTTGCAGGCAGACGTGAGGGTACAAGGGAGCCGTCGTCTCACCAAATATGAGAAATGGCTCATCACCAGACAATCGGATAAAGGCCTGATCTCCGACCTTTATGACATGCTTAGACCGAATCCACCAAAACAATTTACACCGAGTTAGAAACGATGGCACAGAGAACTGGGAGGCAATCTCACATCAAATTATTGGGAAGGGATCTATCACAGAGCTAGACATATAGCCTATAATGTAGCTGGTATAGAAACAGCCACAAACATAGCAACATACTGGTACCTTACCCCAGTGCGAATACATCGATACACCTCTAATAAGAGCCCAGCGTACTGGAGAGGTTGCGATCAAGAAGGCACATTGCTACACTTACTATGGGAATGCCCAATGCTAAAGGCATACTGGACGTGGATTCTTGACACAAGTGAAACTATTTGATACACAGATTCCACGACTCTCAGTCTATGTGATCTTGGGTCTCCCTAACCTGATCACCTTCCCTCTTAAGAGCAGTAGGGGGGCGCCAGATGGGTCTGGCATTGGGTGCAGCACTGCAAAATATATTAAAACATTGGGGATCCCCCATCATCCCAACCCACACAGGGTGGCTGCATCGTATCTGGTACATTCTGGGGATGGAACGCATATCTGCCATTTTGAACAACTCCACATTCGTTCTCCAAGATCTGGAACCCGTTCATTTCCCTATTATCCACTGAATTTCACGAACTCACCCAACCGAAATACTTACGAGTCCATCGCCTGTCAGACCTATGGACAGATACACACTTACAATCCACAGTTTAGGATACATCAGAGAACAATACGCTCGACGAAGAAGGAAAGTCTTACACTGCTAGGCCAGGGGGGCAGGAAGGGTAGTGGGGGGGTCCTCTGTTTGTTGATTGCTTCGCTCCACAGAAGGGTATGGACATTCATCCAAGGCATAGATGCAAGCAGATAAATGCCTGATTAATATGCGTATCGAGACCACGTCTCTTGGTCACCGTGACCAAGAGACGTGGTTTCGGAACGCGTTGAGTGGATTTTGCCGTTTTGCTGAAAATAAAATACTGCTGTTTTGCAATAAGAGTTTGTGGAGCTGTGTTTTTCGGGTGATAATTCCCGTAAAAGTGCCGCAGTATTGCTGTATAATTTTGAGGCTAGCCCCCATTACCATGAGCTTTCCTCGTCTGTGGCGGAGACATGGCGTTCGCTGAGAGTATCGGTTTGGATATATATTTGGGCCCCGACTCACTTGGCTGCGGCGCTTCAATTGCCAGGTTGTTGTTTGCTTGGATCGTATCCAGTGTAAGAAGCACCCGCCGGCTGTAAGAAGTGGATTATTAACGAAGGAATGATGGAAGGGCCACATTGAGATGGCCCGCCTCTACATGGAAAATGAACATGGACACAGTCAGAGTTTGCGTAGGGGATTTCCCCGTGCACTTGATGCCGATCAATGTTTTGCAAGGAAGACAAAAGAGAAAGTCCTTACATCGGGATGGTAGTGAAATTTACCTCTAGAGACGCTGCAACCTTAAAACATAAGCCGTAAAATGGAACTATTCCTGGGAAAGGCTACGCAATGTACTGGAATTGCAGTGACAACAAAGGTTGAATTTTGCCAAGAACAGCATTGAAGTACCAAGTAGGTCAAAAGTAGGCAGTGATGATTCATTCTGGGGATTATGGTCCGAGCGCTACAATCTAAGACATGTGGGAAACTATGCAGTGGTAGGACACAGTGATAACGAAAATACTTCATTTTCGAAGGAGTTTCCTGATATGAACAATTAAGTACTTACTGCGACTGCATGAAAGACAGAAAAATTCTGTATAACTATGTTAAAGCACTCACTGCCGCCTTAAATCGGACTGGGTGACTTCAGTCCCTCTTCAGTGTTTGGAGTTACGCTTAAATAAGCTAGCGAACCCATCCGAAATGACTGTGCATATGATTAAGCCTCGAGAGAGGAGAAACGCGTCATGCTGCTTCAGTCTTCAATAAAGATCTGAACAAATGCTTAAAGCATGCTGGAGTGGCCTGTCTTGTGTTGCGAAGAGCAGCATGTGATAGATAGATAGATAGATAGATAGATAGATAGATAGATAGATATCCCGTCCCGACGTTGTCCGGGTATGAATGCTGCCGGCCAGTAGTATATGGTTTTGTAGGATTTCGTTTTGATAGCATTTCTTATCTGTGACAGGCCTGTGAAACGCTCAGATTCACAGTGCACTGCTGATGCACTTAAGAGTGTGCGTTCAGTAGTGTGTTAACTCGAGTTTCCCTACTTTATTTTTCCTTGCAATATTATATAGCGCGAACTCGACAACATGGCATGAGCACAATTTACATTACAGAAGAACACATTCATTTGTGGTAGGCACGGGGGAGACAAAGCGATTTGCCTCGAATCACAGGATGTTGAGCTGATGCCGAGATTCGAACGTAGCTCCTCAGCTCTAAAGTTCACAATTCTAGAACTTGTGGCGGGAGGTGTGTCTAAAAGTGTATGTCAGTGCTGGCCATCAATGAGAGAGACCTGTGCATTTTTCAAATGGGTGGTGAAAAAATAGTATGTTGCTGGAGATGTGGGCAGGCTGTGCCACCAATGTACTTACCGGGGGAGGGTAAAAACCCATTCTTCCGCAACTTTCTTTCCGCATACCATCACTCCGCATACTTTCATTACGAAACTACCATGACTCCGCAATGCCATTATAACGCATGGCATTACATTTTATATGCTTTCACCACGCATACATTTACAACTAAATTTGTTGCATGAATGGTAAAAGCATGTTTTTAAAAACATGTTTGGATAAGGTAAGTAGGGGTATATGTTTTGGGGTACTGAGGTATATGTTTTGGGGTGTTTGTGTATTTTAAGGGTTCAGATATAGTTTTGGGTTATGGGGTACAGGGGTAGTTTTAGGGTTCAGGGCTAGGTTTGGGCTTTGGGGTATTTTTAGGGTTCAGAGGTAGGTTTGGGTTTTGGGGTACAGGGGTATTTTAAGTGTTCAGGGCTAGGTTTGGGTTTTGGGGTACAGGTGTATTTTTACGGTTCAGGGCTAGGTTTGGGTTTTGGGGTACAGGGGTATTTTAGCGTTCAGGGATAGGTTTGGGTTTTGGGGAACAGGGTTATTTTTAGGGTTCAGGGCTAGGTTTGGGTTTTGAGGTACAGGGGTATTTATAGGGTTCAGGGGTAGGTTTGGGTTTTGGGGTACAGGGGTGTTTTAAGGGTTCAGGGCTAGGTTTGGGTTTTGGGGTACAGGGGTATTTTTCGGGTTCAGGGGTAGGTTTGTGTTTTGGGGTACAGTGGTATTTTTAGGGTTCAGGGGTAGGTTTGGGTTTTGAGGTACAGGGGTATGTATAGGGTTCAGGGCTAGGTTTGGGTTTTGGGGTACAGGGGTATTTTTAGGGTTTAGGGATAGGTTTGGGTTTTGGGGTACATGGTATATTTATAGGGTTAAGATGGGTTAGTGTTTAAGGGTGTTGGGGTATTTTAAGGAGTAAGGGTGGGTTATGATTATGGGGTGCAGGGGTATTTAAAGGGAGCAGGGTGGGATTAGCACACGATATGAGACATGGCATGAAGGGCGGAACGTACTACACGCCCCCAGCGTTTGTCACGCCCACAGCACAACGCAGACACGCCCACAAGGGACTACTTTGCTGGCACGGTTCTTTTACCTTTTAAATGTATATGGTGGGCGTCTACATAGCCCATGTCCTTCTGCTGCAACTGCCCTTTCCAACGCTGTATTTGGTGTTGTGATTGGTGCTGTGGTTCCTGAGATTACCCGCCTCAAAGGTTGGGCTCTCTCTTTATTATATTAGTATGGATATAAATATTACTTAGTCCCCACCATGAAGTGTTCGGCGGATTGTGGCAAATCTGTGGAGTATCTCAAGGTGCTTGGGAAAACGCCGAACCACCGCAACTCACAGCGTTTCAGCCAGGCCAGCAATTGGGGGATGACTACATCACCGGACCTGTGCTTACTTAGGCGGCAGGTACGCAGGCTCGCTGTGAGAACTGAGGTGGGTGTAAGGTCAGTTTACCGAGCCTCTAAAGCACCACAAGTACCACACACCCTTGGGAGCTGCAGGCACCGCCCACTTGGGTTAGGACTACCTATTGTGCCACTGCAGCAAACAAAGAACTCGAGCCAATGAGTTTAAAGATCGTCCCTTGATAAGTGGGAGGAGTGTCTCCAGACTCTGGTGAGACGCGATGTGACTTTGGGTGAACAGTGATTTTAAAACGAGCAAAAGCATCTGACTAAGGCACTGAGTGCCGAAATGCATTATGCTGCTTTGTTTTTCTGGAAATAAAGGAGGCTCTGTCTACTCACCTGTGTGGGCTCTCGTCTTCCCTGTTGGAGGAGGTCGTTGGTGTTGATAAATATATATATATATATATATTTATTTATTTAAGAAGTTTTATATAGCGCTAGCCTGAACGGAGGGTATCAGAGCGCTTCACATCGGTTACATAGCAGAGGAAAAGATAGCAGCACAAAATACAGCAAGGCAAGACAGTTCAGCAATAAAAATCACAGTGACAATGCGGTGGAGGGTCCATATCGAGATCCTGATTAGCATCGAAAGCGGGAAGGGAAGTGTGAATCTCAAGGCTCCAGCTGCTCCTATCTGTTTGTTATTGATCGGTCAAGGAAAAGGATTTTGAGCTGACTTTTGAATTTAGCGAAGGACGGACTAGTTCTGATGTGAGGGGGAATAGAGTTCCAGATTTTAGGCGCGTTGCCGGCGAAGGACCTGGCGGCGTTTTTCTGTTTTCGTGATTTTTGCGGATGAGAAGTAAGGTGTTGGAGCTTGAGAGTCCTGTTCTGGCCAGGTTTTTTGAGTTTGGCCGCCAGATATTCGGGTTTGCCTGTGTGAAGGACTTTGTGGGTGAGGCAGGCTGTTCTAAAGTTCGCCAACAGTTCTATAGGAAGCCACTTGAGTTCTTTGAGAGCAGGAGAGATATGATCAAATTTCTTTACTCCAGTGACCATTCTGGCAGCTGCATTGAGAGTTGTTATCAGGGGAGCAAGATGTGTTTTAGCTATTCCAGAGAGGACTGCGTTTCCATAGTCTAGTCTTGACAGCACCAATGCTTGGGTGGCTTGCTTTAGATCTTTGGGTGGGATAAAAGGTTTCATTTTGTTTAGAAGCTTCAGGTTGAGGAAGGCACTCTTCGCTAAGATCTTGATGTGCTTGGTCATGTCCAGTTTTGAGTCTAGTGTAATGCCTAAAGAGCTAACAGAATCAGCCAGGGTGTTTCCCGTTGAGCGCATCAATAGCTTTTATCCACTCGACCATTTGTGGCTTTTCTTTGTTCGAAACGAGGAGGAGTTCGGTTTTGTCCGGATTCAGTTTTAAGTGATTATTGGACAGCCACAGTTGCACTTCTCTTAGTGACTTGTTGAGTCTTTGAATGTCTTTGGCCGACGAGATTTCCAAGTAAATTTGAGTATCGTCAGCATATGAGTGGAAAGGGATGTTAGCTTTTCTGAGCAGGGTGGTGAGGGGTTCCATGTAGATGTTGAAGAGTTGAGGGGAGAGCACTGATCCTTGGGTGACCCCACTTTTGACGGGATGGAGGACTGACTCAAGGCTTTTGATTTTAATTCTCTGAAAGCGGTTGTGGAGGAATGAGGAGAACCATTTGAGGACCACCTCGTCAAGACCAGCCCTCTCTTCGAGGGCCTTGAGGAGAAGTTTGTGATCTACTGTGTCGAATGCTGCCGATAGGTCTAGAAGAATAAGTAGTCAGTATTGGTCTGAGTCCAATGATTTGTGAATGTCATCTATTATGTTAAGGATTGCAATTTCAGTGCTGCAACCTTTCCTGAATCCCGACTGATAGGAGTCGAGAAGATTGGTGTTGGGTTAGTTGTTGGAGTACACATTTTTCTAAGATTTTGGAAAACTGTATACTTGCAATAGTGATTTTATAACACACTAAGTATGAGTTACTATCTATATGAATAAATAAAGTGGTGTTTGTGCAAGTGTGTAGCTTAGTGAATGTAAGTATGATTAATTGTTTGCATAAGTGAGTAGGATGACTGCATAAGTGAATAGGATGTGTGCTAGTGTGTAATGTCGATGTAGGTGTATAAGTATATTTAATAGTGTTCTATTGATCTTTGTTAGCATGTATGAGTGAATCAATAGGTAAGTGTTTAGATGTGTGTGTAGATGTAGGAATCACAGTGGGTTTTTAGAAACTTGTATTGTTGTGTCAATGGTTACATATATGGTACTCCATATGTTATAATGAGTGTTGAAAGGTTATACTAGTGTATGATAAGATGTATCATATTGTCACGTGGATGATGTCATCAGTGATGTCATTTGAGATGTCATCAGTGATGTCACTGACCTTGTCATGAATGATGTAATATGTGACATCATCAGCAGTGGATTGCGGGGGCGCGAGTGTTATAGTTAGTACAACCAACTATAACAAGGGAATTTCAATGGTTTTGTACGAGTGAAACTATAACACGCCTAAAACCTATGGTTTTTTCAGTGAATTTCAAAGGTTTTTTAAATGCTAATCCCTAACTATAACAAGCCTCAAACCTATGGTTTTTTCAGTGAATTTCAAAGTTTTTTAAAATGCTAATTCCTAACTATAACAGGCCTCAAACCTATGTTTTTTTCAGTGAATTTCAAAGGATTTGTAAATGACAATTTTTAAATGTATTTATTGTTATTGTTATTTTTTATACTGATTTTCTACTTTTTTTAAACAGTTTATTTTTAGATATTTTATTTTTTTAATTACATTATACATGACAAAATATACTTTCTCAGAATGAATTACTTTAGTTTAAATACTTTGCGAACAGGCAATAGACTTAAGTACAGTAGTTACTGTTGTTGCAATGGGCAACTCAATTTCAAACACAATGCAACATTGAGGTCAATGTGAATTTCTAGTTAAATGTAATTAATTACTTTTTGGATTACTTTTCTAACCACAGGACTGGATCCTAAATTCAGTACTGAGACATCACCTGTAAACAGTTGAGTAAAAGCGTTTTGGTTATAGTAGTGATTTTTAAGGAATTTTATTGCATTTTAAAAGATGACACTCAAACTTTTTCACATAGAATCAACAATTTTATCCTATGGGAGGAAATTCACTTATCAGGTAAGTAGTGTTTACGTTACTTTTTCTTACTAAGTGGTGGATCATGGTTCCAGCACGGGTGCATCTCCTGTAAACAGTCTAAAGAATACGTTTAAGTCATACAGGCAATTTTTAAGGAATATTTTTAGTTTGTGAAAATAGACACTTTGAAACTTTTCTGGTGAAAACCACACAATGGATTCCTATGGAAGGAAATACAAGTTACTGGTAAGTACGGTTAGAATTACTTTTCACGATCAGTACTAGGCTCAAAGATGCAGTACTGACGTCTCTCCTGATAACAGGTGCGTAAATCGGAATTCGTAGTTCAGCTGATTTTAGAGGAATATTTGTACGTTTCAAAAATCAACACAATGGATTCCTATGGAAGGAAATACAAGTTACTGGTAAGTACGCTTAGAATTACTTTTCAGGGTCAGTGCTGGGCTAAAAGATGCCGCACTGGGTTCTCTCCTGATAACAGGTGAGTAAATCGGAATTCGTAGTTCGGCTGATTTTACAGGAATATTTGTACAATGGTGAAGGAAGGGGGCGGGGCCTGAGGTGATACGTAAGCAAACAAGCCCTGTGGCACGTTTTAAGTTGTAGAATTAAGTGCCTTTGAATCCTGAGGTCCCCTGTGGGCCAAGTAGCCCACCAGGTACCTCTTGTATGCGCCAGGGGGCTGCGTTGCAGAGGTGTTCTGAGGCCACGCCCCTTTTTACAACACTGCAACGCAGCTCCGTGGTGCTTACTGGAGGTACCTGGTGGGCTAGTTGGCCCCCAGGGACCCTCAGTATTGACAAGGAATTAATTCCCAAACTTAAACCGCGCCATAGGATGTGTTTGCACACATGTGAACTCAGACCCCGCCCCCTCCCTTCACCACTGTGAATGCGCCCGCGGCACGTTTTAAGTTGGGGGATTAACTCTTGAATCTTGAGGTTCCCTGGGGTGCAACTAGCCCACCAGCTACCACAGAGCTGCGTTGCAGAGAGGTGTAAAAAGGGGCGTGGCCTCAGAACACCTCTCTGCAACACAGCCCCCTGGCACATACTGGAGGTACCTGGTGGGTTAGTTGGCCCCCAGGGACCCCCAGTATTCAAGGGGAATGTGTTCCCCCTCTGCAAACGTGCCAAGGGGCGCGTTTGCAGAGTGGTGCAATAAGGGGGCATGGCCTCTGGCCGAGATACCTTTTTTTTAAATATTTTTTTTTTAAGAAGGGACACTGTGTAGCCCCCCTTCTTTTTCTAATTTTTTGGCCCTGGGGACCCCACCCCCCAATTTTTTTTCTTTTAAATTAAACTATTTGGAAGGAGGCCCCCTCCTGCGGACATAGTCTGCCCCGGGGACTCCATCCCCTGGTGCATGGGCCTTTAAAAAATAAAAATAAAAATTCTTAGGAGGGGGGCTGGCCTGCCCCCCTCTTCTGGCCACTTTTGGCCCCAGGGACCACATCCCCGGGACCGGCCCTTTAATAAAAAATAAAAAAATGTTGATGTGGGTTGGGGGGCCGCGTGGCCCCCCTCCCGGGCCAATATTAGCCCCAGGGACCCCATCCCCCGGGGCTGGCCCACTCCATTGGGGACCGTGGGGGGGGTCCCCAATCCCCCCCACTGTCCCAGCCGGCTCCCCGCATCCTGCAGGAGCCGGCACTGCTTTTCCATATGGTGAGCAGCTAACATGCTGCTCCCCATATGGAAAATCAATCTGCTTTCCTATTTGGAAGCGAGAGCAGGTTCCCTGCTCTCTCTTCCAAATAGGAAAGCAGTTTGCAATGACCGGGTGGGAGCCGCGAGACTCCCGCCCTGCCATTGCAAACAGCAGTGTCCCGGAGGTGGGCACCCCGGGACACTGCAGGAGCCGGCCCTGGGGGGTGGAGGTCCCCAGGGCCATCGAGGGCTCCAGGAGGGGGGCCACGCGGCCCCCCTCGCACATTGAGTGAGCCCTCTGCATACATTAAATTCTTCCCCAGGGGTGGCGGTCCCCGGGGCTTGAGGGGCCTGAGAGCCCCCCCACCCATTTCAAAATAGCCCCGGGGGTGGCGGTCCCCGGGGCTAGGGGGCCTCAGAGCCCCCAGATAACATTTTAAAGCCCCGGGGGTGGCGGTCCCCAGGGCTGAGGGAGCCTGAGAGCCCCCCCCACCCATTCTGAAGAAGCCCCGGGGGTGGTGGTTCCCGGGGCTGCGGGGGCCTCGTGAACCCCCCCCTGCATATATTAAATTAGAGCCCCGGAGGGTGGCCGTCCCCGGGGCAGAGTGGGGGGGATTGGGACCCCCCACACTATTCTTTCAATAATGCCCCCGGGATTTGCCCCCCCCCCGGGGGGCAAATTAACATATTTATTGCGCGTTTGTTTTTTTTATATCGCTAGGATGCACGGATCCTACGAGCATCCCGTGATTAAAAAAAATAATAATAATTTGTTGGCCCTGGGGGTCCTTGTGGGACCCTCTGAGCAGGCCTAGGGGGTCAGGGTGTGTCTACCATGCCCCTTTTCGCGTTTTTTGCGTTTTTTGTTTGGTTTCTTGTGCCTCGGTTCTGCATGGGGAAACACGTTTTGGGACCCCCCTTTTTTCTCAGCCCCCGCTTCACCAATCACCCCCAAACTTTTCAGGGAAGGAGAGGAACTGAGCTGGCCATAAGTTTGGAAAATGTTGCGCAGATTCATCAACCGGTGCCAAAGTTATTGTCAATAGAATGTTGCGGATTTCCTATGCATAATAGGTCCTAACTATAACCACCTACTGGCGACTGCCAGTAGGAGATATATATATATATATTTCTCAACAAAGAACGAACCCAGCCGAGCTCCTGTCCACTGCTCAGCCGTTTCGAATACACCACAGCACAAACGGAATCCAAAAGGTGATTTCTTCAAATTAAGGTATTTTTTATTCTTTTTACAACACCATAGTGCAAACATGGAGGACGGTCATATATACACATATAAAAAATACTAGATTGGCTGAAGTACTGCTGTAAATCCATGTAGACTAACCAGGATTTATTTTAGGGGATTCTGCTACAACTTAAGTCCCATTTGTAGCCATGGCCACCGAATTAGAGGTGGCTTGCCTCGAACTTGGTAAGCTTAGGCCTCCTTGAAACATTCTTTACTGCAAGCAACATAGACATAAAAAAGGTCCAAGCCACTCTAGGGCGAAAGGACTTAATGGGCTGTCCTTTAAAATTCTGAGAATTTGTAGACAATATGGATCGGCCTTTTCAAACCTCTTTTCCTCAAGGTGACTGCGCTACATCCGAAACCATGGAAACCGAGGCAACACTGCACACGCACATCGCTTACGGCGTGCGTTAGCAGAGCAAAACAGGGCACCGCTTCACTGCCAACAAAACTTGCAAACAGCAATAAGCCCGGACCTTTCACCAAACGACCTGCTAATGTCGGTTTTGATTTGAAACAACTCTCGCTACTTGCCAGTATAAGGAGGTGTGATGGGATTTGCATTATCATACTTAAGTCAATGTAAGGGTTGTTAATGTGACTAGCGAAAGAAAACTGCATGCATACTCTTTGCCCTACCTTATAATCAACATATGGAAGCTGATGAAATGTGATAACATACTGGCAAAAATAAAAAACCTTACAGTGCACATAAAAATAAATCTAAAACCGCAATAGTTGTTTTAAAAACCCCTTCAAAAATGTATAATCACAATGCAAGAGGCAATGGTCAATGCAAGAAATGAGGAATAGTAAAAAAAAATAGATACCAATACCTATTTATATACTTAGTTATGCTTACGGCCTGATGGCTTGTTACAGCAAACAAATGATGGACAGAATGCTGACAATGCAAACATTCTCCCCAGTCAAAAGAGCAGGGTTAAATCCATCGTTCTTTTGCCCACTATGCCACTCCAGTTTGGACTTAGCCATATGCAAGTCAGTCTTGACCCTGTCCTCATTGGGAACAGTCCAGACCGAACTGCCAGGCCAGGTTCTCCCTGGACAGGAAACAAGAATCCTGGGACCGGTTTCAGGGTGTGTCACCCTTCATCAGCCAGGCTAGCTTGAATCCAGTGGCACAGTGACCAAGGGACCCACGTCTGGGCATACCCATCCCACTTAGGGCAAAAAGTGTTACAGCAAACAAATGATGGACGGAATGCTGACAATGCAAACATTCTGCCCGATGGCAGCATTTGGAGAGTGATGGGTTAGGACAAAGCACCATTTGAAGTTGGAAAATAAATAGTTATTGTGCGGCTAAAAATGCATAATCATTCACCAAAGTGTTCAGTTGTCAAAAGCCAGATTCATACGATTAGGACTAGTGGAACTTTACGTTGGCAAAATGCACTTCTGAATACAGAAATTAGGTCCATATGGTGGAAATTGGGTGTGCACTCTACAAAAATAGGTGGAGTCCCAAACATCTGTAGATTTGTAGGTATTCATGCACCTTTCTAGTTTTCCACTATAAAAAAGCACATATGTGTCATACCATCATGGGAATAGGCAGGAGCACTCCATTATTTATTGGGCAAGTTAGGGGATTAGGTTTCTTCATAGTGAAACATGTTTAAATGGGCTATTATGGAAAGTAGATGTTAACTGTGATAAATCACATTGCCAAATAAGAAGATCCATTTACAAGAATCCAAGCTTCATAGAGATGCTATTTTGCAATAGATTGAAATATAAGTTGGCCGTTGTCTACTTCTTTTCTAAATGGGTTGAAGGATACCCTACCTAATCAATCAGCATTAATTTTGAACAGGCAGATGATTCCTAGACTCAGAAATCCAACTTCTTTTAAAACAGATCATGGTTCACACTTCAGAAACAAGGTTTTGCAAATAATATGTACTGCCTTCCAAATAAATCTTAAGTTTCATTGTAGTGATCATCCATAATCTTTTGATGTGGTAGAGAGAGTAAATGGTACCCTCAAGAACAAATTGTGTTCTACAACTGGTTTAAAGTGGCCTGACACGCTTCCCTTGGATTTAATAAACATTAGATGTGCACCCGACAGAAAGATTGGTCTGTCTACTCATGATGTGATCATGGGTAGAGCAATGAAATTCAATTCAGTTCATCCTTTAGTATCAATAACTGATGACATTGTGCTAGATTACTTAAAAGGCCTGGCTAACATGGTGAAATCGGTCTCTCCCCAGGTGAATGTGGCAACAGAAGGAATGAAAGACATATGTCACAGCTTGAACCCAGAAGACTGGGTAGTGGTCTGAAAACAGGAAGAGCTGCCTTGAAGAGAGCTAGTGTGGACCTTTTCAGGGGATATTGATGATGAACACTGGAATAAAGTGTGCAGGAATTCTGCAGTGGACCCACACTGCTCACACAAAAAGAGTGAGGGTACCAGATGAAGAAGAGGTGAAAACAAAAACTGATTCACTGATTTAAGTTAAGGATTGCGGAATGGATCCAGAGGGGGTGACAATGTTGAACACTTTGGAACTGGTGAAAATTAAATCATAAAAGTACAGATCAGTGAAAGTGAGAGTTTTGGTTAGGAACCTGGTATCTCTACCAGTAGTGATACAGTCCAGTTCCAAAGCAGGGATCTGAGCGAAGACCTGTTTCAATGTCAAAGTCAAAGGCATGAGTGGAAAAAAAAAAGAAGAAGAAGTAGTAGTAGTAGTAATCTCTGATTCAAACAACAAAAAGTTCAGTTGAAAATTCGAGTCAGAAGAACCCCCAGATGAGACGTTTTGGTGTGTTCAAATCTTGGGGTACGGTTTGGCTCTCAACACTTACTCATTGCACTAGCTCAAACCTTTCTAAATACCACTCCTCTCTATCATCAATGGTTCAAATAATCGATCATTAGGGCACTGCAGTGTAAATCAATTCCACTCTGTGGCTGTTTAGCAATAGCAAAGGGAAATGAGGACGTCTAACACTGCAGGGTTAGCCGCTTTGCTCGTTGGAACGTCAAGCCTTAACCGCATGCGTGCGGGCGGAATTCCGCTCGCACGCTGAGATTTTGTAAAGCGCATGTTACGTGACGAGCTGGGCTCGTCATGAGCGTGCGAGGAGGCTACCTCATGACGAGCCCAGCTCGTCATGAGCGTGGAAGGGGTTAAAATAAAAATCACAACACACTAAGCCCTGGGTTTCTTATCAAATTAGCAAGCCTAACCTAGATAATTTTAGAGATACAAACAATTATCAGATTTTAGGAAACGCAAAGTTTCGTAACGTCCAACACCACACCAAAGGTCGAAGCACAATTATCTCTTTCCGAAAGAGGATGAAACTTGATATGCACTTGGGTGAAACACCCACGTCCAGGCTTTTCCATGTATTCTGTGCCTCTCCTGAAGACTGTACACACACACACACACACACACACACTGAAATTGCTCTCAATTGATATTCTAAAATAGTTGTGCGGGAGATGCATGTGAAAGAAAATCACTATAAATTCTTAAATCGGCAGTTCCTTAATGCGAATATTACATTTCTTTGCTTTAAAAACTACAAATATTGTAAAGACCATGGACCCAATAGAACACTTACTGGTATCTCACCGACCATCAAATTAAGCACATTGCTTCCAACACACGTTCACATGCTTCACTGGCTAAAGCAATCAAGATGAGATGTGCGTGTAATACACCAAACACGTAGTGCAACTGGGAAGTGGAAGTGATGTGGAGAGGCGAATCCATCACAGTCTCACAATTTCTGACAGAGGAGCTCTCCAGTAGTGCACAAAGCCCGGATGAACACTAAATGGACCACTTTGATCAGCTTTCTGTCATTTGTCGGTTTCTCATCTTGAATAAACCTATGGCTGCACTGCACATAGTACACAGATCACCTAACAAGAACGTTGAATGTTACCACTACAAATCCATATTGTGATAATAAAATATATCATATATTCAGAGATGTTTGCAAAATTGAGTCTTTGATCCCTTGTAAGAATTTATGAATCCTCTTGTAACTCTTGTGTTTCTGCACTGGAGATGACAGAGAGGAACTATTATGTTGTAAATAGGAGCCTGGAGCCTGGTATCATTCAGGTTGCTTTATTCATTATAGTCAAGTGTTCAAGATGATAAGATAAAGAGAAGACCCACCAGGAGTGACCAGCTTATCACTCAGCCTGCCTGGTTCCAACTGCCAGTTGTCACCAGGCTAAGCCCCAAACACTCCATGATGTCACCAAAGGTTCTAGTGGTGACATCATGTGAATGACAGTGAAATCCCCCAGGCAGAAAAGAGACAGGTTAAATACAACATATTACTATGTGAATCAACCGGAATTAGCTTTTGAATTAATTATATAGTTCGGCTTTATTCGCTGGGAACGGCACTTCGCCGTAGGAAATTGCTTTCTGTGTAAAAATTAATTTGTCATTTGCTTCAAAGCTGTTAACATTCTAGTGCTGGACCTTGCAATGGTATGTGACTTTCGCTGGGCGGACCAGAGCCTGGTATGTCACAAAAGAAAGCAGTGACATCCTGTACGGATTTGTTTGTATGAGACAACTAGAAAAATGGAGGGTGCGGATGGCTATGCAGGGCTTTCTGCTCATTGAGGTAGCTCTGGAGGCATTCTAATACTCGGGTAGAATTTGCATAGGAGAACCAAGGGTGCTTATTAGCGCTGAGCGCAGCCCTGTCTCCTAGATTTATGCCCCAGGCTGGCCGACCTACCCTGGCCATCAGTGAAACACTTATTAGAAGAAACCTCCACAATCATAGATTCGAAGATGGGTTGCTAAGACCTACTTTAGTTGCACAGACAAAGTGGTATTCTGTAGGTGCTGAACACTGGCAGTTCGGAACAATGGATGAAAGACAGAGCGAGGTTGAAGAATCCTATTAAATAATAGCATAGGTTAGGAATAAAACACAATCTCAGACATCCTGCATTTAGGATTACTATTTTAGGATGAAGGGTTTATTCATAACATATTAAAATTGAGTAGACCGATCCTATTTCTCTTACTGGAATACAGGAGATACAGTGAATGTGCAGTTTGCTGCAAACAGGCAAGCCGTATTCTTAAGAAAAATGGGTGTTTTATTCATAAAATCTGTTTTTCACTCAGCAGGTTTCTGTTCTTATGATAATCTACGTTTTAGCGGAGTGCTTCTTTAGTGATTGTGGACACTGTGTACTCAATAACTTGAAAGTAGAAATCTAAAAAAAACAAAGGAAGTTACCAAAATATAACACTTGTAAGGTCTACTGTTGCTTAAACTTGTTTTAATGCAAAACAAAAAGGTTCAATGAAATGTTCACGTTTGTGCTAAATGTATAATCTCACATTGTGCCGTCTCTCATTGCTCACATTTCTGTCCGATCCATAAGGAAAACAGCTCTCTGGGTTTCAGATGCATAAAATAGTATGTTTTACTTGTGCTTGTACTGCTACAGACTCACAAATCAAGCCCCTTTAAAGGAGTATAGAATTGTATTGCTGTGTAGAGATTTGTCAAATGTTTCTCCAGTATTATTAAATTACCTGACCATACATGTGCGAGGTATTTATTTATTTATAATATTTCTACAAGGCCTATTAAAATGTCTGCCTTCTTGAGCAAACAGTGATGCACTGACCTTAATATTGTCACCTGACCAAAAAGTTTGCTTTTATGCTGAATTATTATTTTAATTAAAAAGGCTGATGCACTTCTATTTAAATGTCTCTTATTTAATGCATCTTTCTTTCCTAGTATTGTGTACCATAGGTGTCATTCTGCAGCAAAAAAAGGTGTTGCTGGGTCTAGTGTCTTGTGAATAAGAGAGGACGGGACCCTTTTGGTTCCTGATGTACTCAGTAGAACAGTGACATAAGTGCATGGGTGATAGAATTCATGATGTAGCGAACGGTTACACGCTGAGGATTAAAGACTTGTAATACCAAGCTCTGTGTGTGGTGTGATCATTGGCATGTACCCGGGCTAGGGAGGACGCTACACTGGGCACCAGTTGTTCTTTTGCTCTCCTTCCCTCTCAACCCCCTTTCAATTTTCTTTCACTCGTTCGCTTGTGTTCCTCCCTTGGGCGCCACATCGGACTACAAATGAGCATACTTATTGGCACAGATGCACAGAGAATACCGTCCATCTGTTGTGCCAGCAGCTCACCAAAGGCTAGCCTCTCAGGGCCCATCCATGCCATCAACGTGCAAGCTGAAACTTGTGCTGTCCCTGAATGTTCTCAACCTGAATTGATTAGAGAAAAGATCTTTGATTGCGTTATATGAAAGCTAAAAAGCATAGGATTCATACCACTATGCCCATATTTTGTTAACTGCAGTCAGGGTTCTAAAGACTCTAAGTTGTTATATTCTCGGTCACAACTCGCATGCACTGTGACATATAACTTTTCTTCATGGAGTATATACACCATGTCATTGAATCAGGTTATATGTTTATGATCTAATTTTTCTGGACTGACCGTAGTATGTTTCAACATTAATTTTGGCTCACTGAGGGGACAAGCACAGCCTCTCTACAAGACCCAAGTGTAAATTGGATTAGAGGTTGAGGGGGTAAAAATATTACTCAAGCAGCAACCACAGTTCTTGTCAGGGTGAGACACAAGCAAACCTCAAACTAACCTGTCCATAACCCTGTGGTAGCTTGCCACAGAGCAGTCAGGCTTAATCTAGATGCAGTGTGTAAAGTATATATTTAGCACTTCAAACAGTAATAAAATGAAAACCCAACACGAAAAATCCCACATCAATTTTGAAAAATAGAGTGAAATTTAATAAATAAATCAAGATAAAACCCACAAAAATCCAATCAGTACAACCAACCGGAGATTTCAGTGAAAATAATGCCAAAAAGCACAATGTGCAAAACTATGGGCATCTGGTCGTGCTGGGCTGCAACAAAGTCACAAGTCTAGGCTGACTGTAATGGAGCGCAGGATGGCTACAGGGACCCAGATAGGCCTGCTAAACAAGAATACCTTAAATCCTGGTTGCAGAGCATTGCAAGCTCCTGCGTCGGGGATGCGTAGTGCAGCCGAGGATACGTGTCTATTCAAAGGAGCTGCAATGCTCCAATGCTCTGTCTTGTGTCGTCGCTGAGGATCCCAATGTTGAGGGCTTGTAATGCAAAGTCTGGCATTGATGATACATCGTGCAGCTACAGCAACTCGTCGTTCTGAGGAGCTACAAGGATGCGATGCGAGAGCCTGAATCGTCATCATAGCTGCCATTGATGGGAGATTTTCAGAGAGAGGGCCTGCATTGGGGACGTGTCACACAGTGCGTTCCGATGCAGGCTCAGAGTTCGATGTGGAGTCTCTACATGGGTAGAATCCTCGCAGCAGAGGCGATGTGTCGGTTCTGCTCTGGGTTGCGACGCACAGCAGAGGAGAAAAGTCGGTTCTGCTGGATTCACAGATGGGCAGGCAGAGCACCATATGGCCCACTTCCAAAGGTCCATGACTGAGGTAGTATCACTTTGCAGGGTAGTACTCACAGATGGCAGAGTCCAGGTGTCACTCTTGGGGTCCAACAGATGCAGGATCAGTCTTTCTCACCCATGCAAGAGTGCAACATGACAGCAGACCGTCAGAGCAGCAGCCCAGCAGAGTGACAGTCTTTCTTCCTGGCAGAGTTCACAGGTCCAGGGGGGCGCTAGGTGGCGCACATCCAAGACGGCCACACACCTGTGTGGCTCAGGGAGCTTGGTGCCTTTATTCATCATTTATCCTTACTTCTACTACGGTGATCTAAATTCCAGTACTACCTCCTGGGTCCTGACTAACTCCACTACTTCTGGGCTGAGAATTGGGCCGCTCGTGGCATTCCTGCTATGGCGATGAGGCTGTGTTGCATGCGTGGGCCGAGACGGGCGTACATGCTGGAGCCCTGACTCGGCTGCTGTGCTTAATTGAGGTCCACGGCTTGCCATAAGGAGGTAGGCCCCAACAGCATCAGCGGGACCGGACCACGGCCTCATTGCCTACGTTCCACTCCTTTCTTCATGCTCAGGCCCCCACTCTACAAAGGCCACTGCTCCTGCCTGCTGTTGGAGATCGGATCCTCGCCGTGTACTGTGGTGAGCTGCTGAGCGATCATATTACTTGCGCTGGAATCAACTGAGAGGCAATCTATTGTGCCTTGGATGCCCCCTGCTGGTTCCCCGCTGTGCGGATTGCGGCCCTGAATGAAGCGGGAGAACTGTGGCGTGCGCGATTGCTCCTGAATTAAACTTGTTGCTGCGAGGCGGGTCCCTGCTGTGCGGGCCTGGCGGGAGGTCTGCCGCGCGACTGCGGACTCATGCTGGCTTTTACTAATTGGTACAAAAGGGGGTGGTGATGGACGGAGCATCTGAACCAATCAAACACTCACATCCAGTCAAAAGATCTGGGTTTGATCCATCACCGTTCTTTAGCCCACTCTTCCACCCCAGTTCAGACATGGCTATATGCAAATCAGTCTGACCCTGTGCCTCATGGGAACAGTCCAGCCCGAACTGCCAAGCCATGCCTTCCCTGGATCGGAAACAAGCTTCCGAGGACCGGTTTCTGGCATTCCAGCTGTCTTCAGCCCGGCTTGCTTGAATCCAGTGGCAAAGTGAGCAAGGGACTCACGTCTGAGCATACCCTGCCACACTTATGGCGGCCAAAAGCGGTACAAAAGGGCGTGGTGATGGATGGAGCATCTGAACCAATCAAACACTCACACCCAGTCAAAAGATCTGGGTTTGATCCATCACCCTTTTGTACCGCTGTGGGGACTGTTTTTTGCAAATGTTTGGTTACAGGAGGGAAGGTTTGGGGTGGGGGTACTTTTCAATATTATCGAACATGTAAATGTAAATGTAAATGTAGTATACTTGTAAAGTGCACAGCTGCCCCAGCGACGGGGCGTCCCGGCGCTGTATAACTCTGGGGAACCCGTCCTGGCTTTCCCTGTGGGATGGTCCCTTGCTGGGAGTCCCCAAGGTGGAGCCAGGCATCCCCGGAATTGGTGGGGCCATTGTGGAGATTAGGCAAGCTAATGCCCAGAGTTGCCGAGTGGAACCCCTGATTAGAGTAAGCACCGAAGCGAGAATTATCGAGTCCGCTGACCAAGGTCCACGACCCTGCCGCGTCGGGAATTGAACCCTGGTCCCAGGCTGACTTCTGCTCTCGGGCCTGCCGCCTCTAACCAGTGAGCCACACTACTCCACTGTTGAACAGTCACAGCTAGGACAGAGCCATCATTCTTGGCTTGGATGCACTCATGTGCGATATTTGCAGCCTCAGCGTGTATCGTTGCCAACAATACAGAGATGACACAAACTGATCTTCCTGGTCTCAAACTGCTCACATGGAGTATCAGAGGACTTTGTGATCCTCGCAAGCGCCGTCAGGTGTTAGCTTACTTAGACAGGTATCACATCCAAATAGCCATGCTTCAGAAAACACATATGGCCCCTGGACATCCTCCTTTTTTGGCACAAAATGGGCCTCTACGTGTGTCTATTCGTCTTATTCCCCCTACTCACGTGGCACACATACTTCTAAAAAAAAATACGCCATTCATAGTGGGAGGCACCTACAGTGATGCTAATGGCTGCAACTGTATACTTTGGGGTACACTGGCTACGCAGTCAGTCACTCTCATTTGCAATTACGGTCCCAACACAGACGATCCTGGTTATTTCACTGCCCTCTGGGGTCAAATATAAAAAATAGGTTCCACACATGTCATTTGGGGCGGTGATTTTAATACTGCTCTTTGCCCATCCTTGGACCACTCCAACCCTCTCCCCCACCACTACACTAACACTCGTGAGACCTTGTCTGGCCTGCTTGAAGAATATGGCCTGGTTGATGCGTGGAGGTATGTCGATACCACAACTACAGAAGGCACTTTTCACACGGCGGGTCACTCCAACTGGTCTAGATTGGACTACTGGATATGCTCCCGGGGGGTGACACCCTGGATTCGTAATAGCACCTATCTCGCCCGTACGCATTCAGACCATGCGCTGGTGTACCTTGAATTAATACCCCCTAACTCCATTGTCACTCCTCGCTGCTGGAGACTTATACCAGAAGCATTATTAGATACGGTGTTTCAGGAGGAACTGAGGGAGGAGATTACCGTCTTCTTTGATAGGAACAGGGGTACTGTGGAAGAGATGGGTATACTTTGGGAGGCTTTCAAAGTTACAGTTAGGGGCATCTGTATATCAGAAAATGTTGGTGTGCTGCGAGACATCAGGAATAGACTGCGACGCCTTGAGCTCGAGATAAAGACGCTGGAAGCAAAAATGTGGGAGGCTAACTCTGGATCTAACAAGGCTACCCGCCGTGAAAAAATTACAGACTATAGTGAAACTTCGGCTAGTGAGGTGAAATTTAGAGGACGGTATTTTACCGGCCGCAGATATGGGGAGGGAGAGAGGCCGGGACGGACACTGGCGGATGCGATCAAGAAGCCTAGATTCTCTACTTATATCCTGGACATAGTGGATGGGGAAGGAAACAGACACAGGAACAGTCTTGATATCCTTAATGTTTTGTTAACAACTATAAAACACTTTAAGGCTCACAGCGCTCATATCTCCCAGATTTCGCTCCCTATTTCCGGGATATAACTCTTGGGTGGCTAGGAGATTCTCAGCGCGAATTCCTGGCGGCACCCTTTAAAGAGGACTAGCTACGTGAAGCCATAATGCAGATGGCGTCTGAGAAGGCTCCAGGCTCCGATGGCTTTCCCGTGGATTTTTATAAAACATATATTGACCAGTTACTCCCCGTGCTTAAGGAGGTTCTTGTGGAGGCCCAAGAGGTGTAGATTCTACCCACGACAATGAGAGAGACATTGATTACGTCATTGCAGGAACCGGGCAAACCCGCAGACCAATGCGAATCTTATAGGCCGCTCTCTCTTATCAACACTGACACCAAAATTCTGGCCAAACTATTGGCGAATCATCGGTCTTTTGATGGACAAACTGGTGCTTCCGGACCAGTGTGGGTTCATCCCAGGAAAAGCCACATCCCATAATCTTAGAACGTTGTTCTCCATTCTGCAGGCAATTAACCCCAGGTTGAGGGTAGTGGCATTATTCATTGATGCTTCCAAAGCCTTTGATTCTGTGGAATGGGACTATCTTTTTCTAATTTTGCAGAATATGGGCCTTCTGAAAGGCTTCATTTCGTGGATCCGTCTACTATACACTGCACCCACAGCGAAAGTCTTGATAAACGGCCATACACCCGCCTTCTTTTCCTTGTTACGCGGCACTCGTCAGGGATGTCCGCTTTCCCCCCTCCTCTTTGCCTTAGTTATGGAACCACTTGCCGCCAGACTACGGAAACACTACAATCATATAGGCCTTAGGTGCCTGCTACGCCCGATAATCATATCACTATATGCGGACAATGTCACTCTTTATAACAAAGACCCGTTGCATAATCTTACTCCCCTGCTGCGGGAATGTGTCAAATTTGTAGGCCTCTCGGGTATTCATATCAACTGGTCCAAATCACAGATTTTCCACTTGACTGACTGTTACTTCCTTCGACATAGACTACCCACTCAAATGGTGTGATGCTGAGGTGAAATACTTAGGTATCTGCATCACAACGGACCGGGAGGAGTTAATGAGAATGAATTATGGCCGTGCAATGGAGCACATCACAAACTGCACTACTCGATGAATTGCCCTACCACTAACTATGGCGGGGCGGGTGTCCCTTATAAAAATGGTGATCCTCCCAAAGCTTCTATACCTTTTCCTTAATATTCCTTATGATCCTGGACGTCATTTCTTTGCATCACTGCGGTCGAAACTTATTCACCTGGTCTGGGGCAGCAAGCAGCCACTTATTCAGTGGGATACATTACGGAGGCCCTACTCCCAGGGGGGTTTTGACATACCTGACTTCGAATTGTATTATCTTAGCGCCCAAGCACACTTTGCACATTTTTGGTTCCATCAACCCAGATACACCCCCCAAGTGGCTACTGAGCATTGGCAAGCTGACCCCATCCCACTCGAGGGCGTTCTTGTGGCTAACATCTCTCTGTGGACATGTTGTCCTTACTCAGTAGAGTACAATTATGGCATGGTCTCGTATCAGTGATCAAATGCTTGCGCCTTGCTTATATTCTCCTCTCCTGCCACTCACTTATCACCCAGACATCTCATTGTTGCAAGAAGGCCTCTTCAGAAAGATGGCGCGAGAGAGGAAAGTTAATTGCTGTATGTCAACGGGAAGTTCCGTATGCTCCAACAACTATGTGCTGATCCACCTCCGTCCACTATGGACACATTTATTTATGCCCGCCTTCCTCATGGTATCCAAACGAGTGCCCCTGCATACCCTTCTGAGCCTGCGACACTGATCCCCCTTACACCATATTTTGTGGACACCCTCTACTTCACACCTAGTGTCTGCACTCTACCACATATTATATAATGAGGCTGACTACCCTTCATGTGCAGCGCGAACTAAACGGGCGTTGGAACTAGAACAGGACATCACTGACTAACAATGGCTATATTGCTGTAAACAGACAAAACATATCTCCTCAAACAGCCGGCTTCGAATTATCCATTACAGATCTTTACATCGCAGCTATCATACGCCGGTTAAACTTCACACATTTGTGTTACAAGACACTACTAGATGTGACAGATGCAACAGGGAGAGTGCTGACTTTTTGCATTTAGCCTGGGATTGCCCAGCCATACACGCTTATTGGAGCCATGTCTTTACTGCCCTTGATGCTATGACTGCGCTGCCCGTCCCGCGATCCCCATTTGTGGCCCTACTGAGGTATACCGAGCAAACCTCAGCTCCATATCGTAAATTTGTCTCTTTTAGCCTAGCCATTGCCAAGCGGCGTATAGCTTGTAAATGGGGAAGGGGTAGGGCACCCAAATTTAAAGACTGGCTATCGGCCATGATATTTTGGCAGGATCAACTCTGTATTTATGCTGAACTGCTCCCACGAGCTTCTCGCCCACGTGACATTTGGGGCCCGTTACAGACATACTTATTGGAATACTTCGACAATGATGTGCATTTGGTTTAATGCTTAATGCTTATTCCTCCTTCCCAAGTTTCATAATTCTTTCAATGGATAGCCTATTACCATACATTTCTGTTTTTGTTCTTTAAGTGATGTTCACAGTGCTTCTGTGGTGGAAGTTATTGTTTTTATTCTGAGCATCTGGGAGTCAGTAAATTGGCAATGAGTTTTGGTGGATGTAAACTCTGGTATAGCAAAAAGTTATTTTCGTTCCGTGCTTTTTTTGACTATACTTGTGTTAATCTTTGAATTTCACTTTTCCACCAGACTTCTAAGAATGCTAAACTTCTATCGCTGTTTTCATGAGTGAATTGTATGTTTTTAGTGTTTAATTCCGCTAATTTGTCCAGTAGTTTAGTTTCGGTATTTGTCCAAATCAAAAATATATTATCAATGAATCAACAATAAAAGAAAAGGTCCTCGTCCCACTCTGGGTGCGAAAAAATGTGGTCATGTTCAAATTTGACCTTAAATGTATTTGCATATGCTGGAGCCCCTGCAAATCCCATTGATGTGCCACTCAATTGAAGAAAAAATGCTCTTTCCAATTGAAATAACTGGGTTGAAGACAGAATTGTAAGATTATGAGCAGGAATACTTTGTTAGCTTTAATTTGAGGAGGTTGGAGTAAAGCCATACTACTGCTTCAATGCCCTCTTGTAAAGGAATGGAGGTGTAAAGAGAGGTTACGTCAATTGTACATAGTAACAACTGATTACTTTCTTCACAGTCAAGATTTTCTAGGCGTTTAAAAAATTCTGTGGTGTCTTGAATGTAAGATCTCCATGTTTGAACAAAGGACTCCAAAAAAGCATTATCACATGCGTGTAATGCAGTCACATGTTCTTGACCAGCACATTAAAAGAGAAAAAAAAACCAGCAAAAGAATAGATTAGGCTGCCCTTAATATACACATCAATAGGTGTGAGAAATATTCATACAGTTACATTACAAAAGCTTTATTTTGCCAGGTTGACATGGAAGTTTACAACTGAACACACAGGCTGCATTTGCAGGCCTGAGACATTTTGAAGGGCTACTTATGTGGGTGGCACAATCAGTACTGCGTGTCCACTAATAGAGTTTAATGTACAGGCCCTGGGCACATGTAGTAGAGCTTTACTAGGGACTTACACCCATTTGGCATATTTAATTTACTTGTAAGTCAATTCTGCCATGTTTTGAGAGACCATAAGCATTTTTGCAGTGGTAAAGTATGCAGAGTCCTAAAGTCAGCGAAAACTAAGTCTGCAAAACAGGAAGGTTGAAGGCAGAAAGTTAAGGGGAACACATCTGGGGCATTCAAGACACTCTTCTAATCTCACTAACAACACACTTTAGATAAGAAATGAAAGCAAACACCTGGCTGTAACTGTACCTTGAGTATTTGCACAATGTAAACAGAGGAACAAAAGTGAAGATGGACTTCAAACACCTAGCTCTACTAGTGTCCCAACCCAGTATTGGCTGCAATGCTTTCTCTGCAAATACATCTGAACTTTGGCCTCAATCATACAACAAGCATTTACAATGCAACGGTTTCGCCTTTGGAAAAGTTTGAGCTATTGGCATTGTAAATGACAACATTTGTATTCATGTGTTGGTTTTGAAAACAGATAAATAAATGGCATTGTCATTTACATTGCAAATAGCTTTAACATTTCCAAAGGCGAAACCGTTGCATTGTAAATGCTTGTTAATATTGTTACAACGTCAAGCTTCCAATTCTTATACTTATGCTTATGGTTGTGCCTGTTTTTGAGGAAAGGGAGTTGTGAATCTGCTGAATGAAGCTATCACTATATATTTATTGGACCTCCCTAGAAACATGCACTGATTACATCACATGGAGACAGAACCGGCGCACGTAAAGGAAAGGAGTAATTCTGGTCATTAAAGCAGCATGAACTGCTAAAACTTTAATTAATAATGACCGGTGTTTTTTATGGTTTCATATTTGCCGAAAATTATTGAATATCACTGGAAGATCCAAGTAAAATCAGAATAAGGCGTGAACGAATTCACATTTTCTGAACCAATAATGCAAAGGTTTACAGAATTCCAAACAGCAATCTAATCATTTACATGACGCAATAATATACAGTGTGCCTGAAACTGTGCATCATAATTGTTTAAGTGTACTTCGTCTGAAGGTCCTGCACACACGTTTCGTACTTTGCTCATATTTTAAATCTGAGGCTTAAAATGTTTTATTTTTTTATTGTTGGTAATCTACTTGACTTCTATTTTAAGTGTGTGCCTAGGCCAGCCCGGAAGCCATCAGCCACGGTACAATGTCATGCATGCCAAGATTTTGCAGGTGTAACAACTTTCTGCATTTAAAGCCAATCGGGCTGAACAGTTGCATCCTAACCTCCATTGTTGTTTATGCTTTCATCGATTATGGACTCGGCTGCACACTGCGTACCTTTGTCAATTCCTCCCTGCGCCATCTTGTTAGTACCTTCTTTCCCTCGTATCCCGTGTGTTGGTGCATCAGGTTAACATTTGTATAGTGCGTTGTGTTGCCAGATTTCGTTCTGGCAGTTCTATTTAATGACTTGACTGTTCTGTTTCGTGCCTTCCTATCTGTTACATGAGAAGGACACTGTGTTGTTTGTTTGGATCTGTCCATAAGTGCTTATTTGCATATTATTTTCCAGACATTACATGTTGGCTCTCGGGCAAGAAACAACCTGACACTGTGCTCAGAATAAAATACAGATGATTAAAAAGTAGTTGTTATAACCATCTCGACGCACAGAGAGTTGGTAGCTCGCAGTAAGCTCGACTATAGACCTGCATATCCAAAACTCAACCTGCAACAGCAACGAGAGAGGCACTTGTGGCCTCAGCGTCTAAAAGATATGATCACAGTGGTCCAATTTGTTCTCACTCAACTGGCTCCCCTTATAGACAAAATGCCAATTCAACCCAGTCCGTGTCCTTCACAAGGCTCTACACACAGGATCAAGTTAACACCTGGCCTACAACTCAACATTTTCGGGTGGATCTCAGGAACTCCAATGCTCATACTCTCTCAGACTAGAAATTAAATTCTTGAAAAATTTTCAGACATCGATGTGCTTATTGGGACTCCTCACCCATAATAAACACACTAAATATGTTGACAAGGTATTGGAACTAGGCCTCATTGTGGCAAAGAAGTGTATGGCACTGTGATGTTTTTCCATACCACTGCCCGCACAAAAGCAATGGTTATGGGAATTTGCAAGGCGGGCATGAACTGAATGTGGGGCATGGCACAGGTTGGGTTAAAACAGAGTGGAACAGCGGGAAGGATAGAATGGGACTTAAAAGAAGTGTGATACAACAGGAAATGGGAGACCCTGAACCCGGACATGATGAGACTGGGACAGTTGATTAATACTCTTTAGATTTATCTGTGATGCTGATGTGCTGTACTCTGACGCAACAGTACCAATTATGCTGTTTAAGTGATCCAATTCTATGAATGGATTTGATTTATATTTATTTGCACACAGTGTGACTCACATCTCTCTCCATGTTTAGGGCGGTGCAACAGGGGGAATGGGGCAAGTTCATGAATTGTAATGTTTTTTGTTTTTAAAATCAATAAAAAATACGTAAACCTAAAAACCCTGACCCTGAACCAATCATTCTTGGGCAGCGTCCTGAAGATATAGAACTATATCCTACCAGACAGAACAAACCCCTCACAGAGCATCAACAAGAACAATTAAAACTCATTCTTCCAGTGCTTACAATCTTGATCAACCGCCTTGTGCTGTTTCCCATTGAGTCAGCTGTGAGGCCGGCAAAGGAGCATGGATACAAGAATCATTGTGAACTATGAACGTTATTTATATTGTGATAATTAGGATCATTAAGTGGGTTGATCTCAATCATGAAGAAATTACTCTAATCTCAAACTTGAATTTCTCTCCGTACTGATCATTTAAAGTTTTTTTATATAGTACGTACTAGGCTGAAGAGCATCAGAGAGCGTTACATAACATCATATCAAAATGTCAAAATCAGGGATTCACTTAGGTCCCCATACCTGCCCATTAATAATATTCTCACATACAACTATGTAGATACTCTTTGGGTCTGCTTCACGCTATATAAACATGCAATAAATAAATAAGGATGGTAATGGCCTGGAAATTCCAGAATGGACCGACATACTTCTGTCCTAGAAGTGTCAAGCTGCACAGCATCGCCAATGCTGTGCAGCATGCCTCAAGTGTAACACAAAGGAAAGGTGCTATGAAGCTGCAGCCACCTCATTTTATGCGCAACTACAAAATGATGCAGGAACGTTTCCTTTTTATTTACAGATCTGAGTTGAATATGTAAACTAAAAAAAGATCGTTTATTTTCCAAAGTGGGTGAAGGAAATTCGATTTTATTCCGTTCCTCGAGCAAAATGTGCATAATGTTTGAGCTACCTGGGTAAGGGTGGGCAGAAATCCGTGTTGGCATACTATGTTGTCATAGTTCAAAGATCGTGAATTCCGACTTTGTTTTTCTGTTGGGGTGGGGGAGTTTAAGATAATAATACACGCCTTCCACCAACGTACTCTGAGGATTTATCCATAGCCTTTATCTTGTTTTGAGCTCGTATAGTATGGAATCTTGAGAAGGAGGGCTGAACAGCGAGTCCTTGAGAGTGACAGCAACATGCATTGAAGAGGCTTAGCTGCTGAATCTAATTTGCCACATTCATCGGCGAAAGAGTGCTATGCTACTAAAGTGATTATGGTGGACTGTGACCTCGAAGAAGCCCTGGCAAAAACTATAAATGTAGTCTTTGTTTGCACCAAGCAAGCGACCACGACACGTTGCAGAGGATGATTTTACCTAAGAAATGTTTGGAAAAGTAAAACCAAACAATGCATGTTAACAGTACAATTTTTCGATAATTTTGTGCTAGATTCGCTGGCTGTTCTAAAATGGAGCTATTTAAATATTCCAGTGCATAATATTGCGGGGGGCGGGAGGGGGCGGGAGTGGACACGGACGGCGGGAGGGGGCGGGAGTGGACACGGACGGCGGGAGGGGGCGGGATGGGGCGGGAGTGAACACGGACGGCGGGAGGGGGCGGGAGTGGACACGGACGGCGGGAGGGGGCGGGAGGGGGCGGGAGTGAACACGGGGGGCGGGAGTGAACACGGGGGGCGGGAGTGAACACGGACGGCGGGAGGGGGCGGGAGTGAACACGGACGGCGGGAGGGGGCGGGAGGGGGCGGGAGT
Organism: Lissotriton helveticus; assembly: GCF_964261635.1. Taxonomy (NCBI): domain Eukaryota; kingdom Metazoa; phylum Chordata; class Amphibia; order Caudata; family Salamandridae; genus Lissotriton; species Lissotriton helveticus. The sequence goes on along the minus strand of NC_136067.1, from coordinate 385,538,951 downwards.
GAACACGGACGACGGGAGGGGGCGGGAGTGAACACGGACGGCGGGAGGGGGCGGGGAGGGGGCGGGAGTGAACACGGACGGCGGGAAACGTGCACAGGACAGCGAGGGGGGGCGGAAAGGCACACGGAGGGGGCGGGAATGGACAGCGCATCAGTGAAAGGGGAGGGAACGGGAAAAAACGTAACTCCGCCCTGGGAAAAAATCTCGGGAACGCCCCCGAATCTGGTCCGGCCTTGACGGACAGATCTCTGTTCCAATGGCTAGCCTCCATTTATGGAGCTAGCCAATGGGACAGGGGGGCGTATTCCAGAGTCCTTACTAAAATCAAGAGATTTCTCTGGAGGCGGAGCTAAGAGCTCCGCCCTCCAGCGAAACCTAAAAAACGCACCAATTTCTATAAACTGGCTATTATTTAGTGAGTGACTGAGGTTGCCGGGTCTTAAATTAGTCTGAGGTTATTGTAAAACATTTTTTTCATTTAAGCACAGCCATGGAGAGTCAATGCAAAAAACTGTGTTGGCGGGATAACCTGCTTGTCAACTACAAAGCAAATCATTGGGAGCAAAAGAGATACAGAATGCAAAGAACAGCAGCACTCTACTTGCAAAGACTTTAACAAACCTAAACAAAGAAAAGCCCATAACACACAATTCGGTGATGAGCAGGCTGTTAGCACCTCACAGTGAGCATAATAAAAGGAGCTTGCTTTAAGCTGCTAAGAAAAAATAAGATGCACCATTTTAATTTCTAATGCGATATGCATAGTTAGTACGAGAACAGTCAGACAGCATAGGGTTGGTTTTGAAAGGAGGTTGCATTTCTGGATTCATTCATCCTATAGCTTAATAAGCAGATAATGTACTAGGAGGTGTGCACAACATGTGTTCACGATTCAGAACCTTTACAGAGGAGACATTGAATTAGAGAGAGTAATGATATTTTTTAATCATCACCATCAGAGGGAAATAATCAAATGCTCCTAATTTGCTCGCTATTAATAGTCTAAATCTCACCGGTTCTACCTTCTACAGTAAGCAACGGTCAGGCCACCTTCAGAAACCAACGACAAAAAGTGTGTACGGAGTAGCTTCACTTTTCAGGCGGAGCCGAACCAGTGCTAGCTGTGGAGCGGACTCGCTAAATCACCTCAACAATGTATAGCCTTCGTTCACCGCACCAGGGAACCTCATCACAATGAAGCACCTTCTTACTGTGCTCTAAAGGGTCTATGGTGTCTGGTTCATGTGTACGCCATGAGACACCTGTATATCAGTCTTCCTCTATTGGAAAAAGTGTTAATACTTCCATGACTCAGATTTTGTTGTACTTCTGTGTAAATGTTGTTGCCACAGTGGACGAATAACTACCTTCAGATAGATTATATTCCATTGTCTAGATAGAAGGACTGTGCCTCCTTCTTACCAGAGAAGGTAACCAAACAGTATCATATGTTTTCTTGAACAGACACAGGTATTAATCCTATAGCCCATGGTGCACACCTCCTTGCTCATACCTACAGCTTTGGCCATCACTTCCAAGTACAAGTCTAGCAAGCATTTGCAATGAAATAGGTCTCGCATTAGTGAAAGTTTGAGCTATTGGTGTACCAAATGATCAGGTTTGTTGGATTCATTTTTGGGTTAAAAAATATCTCAGCAGTAGCATAAGTAAGAAATGAAATTCCACGAAGCAAGGAAAGTGTGCAGTACCACAGGCTGTTACTTGGTGTCCCTGTGGAGTTGTAAAGAGACCTCTATTAGCCACTTAAGGTACTGCACCCTTTCCTTGCTTCGTGAAATTTCTTTTATTACCTACGCTACTGCTGGGATATTTAATTAAAAAAATGTTTAAAAAATCTAAAACATTTTAATTTGCAACGCCAATAGCTCTGTCACTAATGCAAGACCTGTTGCAGTGCTAATGCTGGTTTTCCCTTCCAGTGAGCACGGCTTCCAGGGAGGAGGGGGCGATATATGGAGGAGAGGGGCCAGTTCCAGCGGAAGATGAAAGGAAGGTGTGTGCGGGGAGTTTACAGGGGCGGCTTGGAAGGAGGGAGAGGAAGCAGAGGTACTGGGGCACTAACTGACTGAAGAGCAGCAAAGAGCAGTGGAGGGTAATCATTTACAGTGAGAACAGGTGGGCTGGTGGGGAGCTAGGGGTTGGTCTAGTTATTTGGGGCACAGAGGGCGCCTGTCAGTGGCTTGATTGATCAAAGCGCACTCTTGATTTTTCGAGAACAGGCTAGTTGGGATAATTAGGTTATGGGCTGGATCGAAGATAGACTAGGACATTATTTGGCTCTGGAGCGGATTGGGTCCTTGGATTAGATTAAGAAACAGGGATGGATGGTTGGCGAGATTAAGGAACAATTAGGTTCTATAGGGAGTGTTGTTTCAATATGGGGCTAAATGAGGTTTATAAATACTCGTACTTCCCCAAAATGGTGACATGGGATTTGGGTTACTGGATGGACCGTCAGCTGACCTTTGGTCTGGTGGGCAAAAGGCACTGTTTTTCTAAGAATCTGCATTTTGACAGTAACTGGACCGTACAGAGGAGTGGAATGAGTGTGGGAAGAAGATCAAAGCCCTGCTTGGGGTGAATCTGCAGCTGCAGTTAGGAGCTATAGACAGGAGTGTATATAAAGGGCTGGGTGTGCACTGTTTACATTGCTGGCGGACAACACAGGGGTTAGTTCTAGGCTAAGGGAACTGGGTCTATATTTTAGGGTACGTTAGCAATTATGGCTGAAACCAGACACCACATTGTAAGCAGTTCAATGTAATACTGAGCACAAGGCATATTTTGGGAGGTGCTTGAGGAGCGAGAGGGACTTTGAAGTTGCTCAAGAATGGGGGAGGAGGGGTCTCAAGAATGGAGGCCATTTAGTCTCATAGCACGGAGTGTTTACTAATCGACTTGCAAGACATTCTCCATGCAACCCATCTGCAGCATCAGGTGGATGCCTTGCTGGGAGGGTAGTCTATCCCTGGCTGCGGGCGTTGCGGTGGTCCCCTTGGGAGTTGCCAGCGGTGGTGGGCCTTCCTCACCACCCCGGCACTGGAAGAAGAATAGCATGCATATCTGGTGCTCGGAGTGGGGAAAGCTCCAGTAGACGATGCAGCGCTCCTCAACCCGCTCGAAAGCCCAGCTCTCGGCCACAAACTTAGACGTGCACTCCAAAAGCCACTCAGGCAGCTGTGGGGGCTGGGAGGGCAGTGACAAAGATCAGCCGACCAGGGCCTCACGGGGGGGAGCAGAGTACGACCGTGAATAGAGGCGCTTGACGGGGTGCAGAGGCATGAATGGGAAAACAGTGATCAGGGGGAGGATGGCCAATAAAACACAAACATGATTCCGCGCAGCAGCAGTTATGTGGATTATATAAAAATATACTCCTTGGAAAATGCAAGAGCTGCAACCATGAAGCGGGCGCCATGCTGATACACAAGCTCTGTGCACAACCAAAAGAAAAATAGTAAGCGAAGGAACATAAATTAAAAAAAGTGTAAGACCCTGTGTAACAAGGGCAGTCCCCAGGGAGGAACCAAAAACAAAAAGCAGGACGAATTAGACATGCTGACCAAACAGAAGTATGCATTTATAAAATGCACTAATGCAAAGGAATGAAAAAAAGTGGAGGGGATTCAAGTCACAGTGTACATTACAGCATGCATCACAGAGCAGCGCATGTGCAGCCCAGACTCGACCTCAAAACACCTGCCAAGATTTACCTCTGGTGACCTGTAGTAACTACTAGGTAGTAGGGATCTGCTTTTTTCATTTTCAAAGAACATACAATTGTTCACCATTTGAGCCACCAAGCTATCAGCACGTCATTACAACACCTAATCCACAATCAAATAGGGATTTATACATAATCTAGCAATAGACTATTCATTAGTTATCTGGGCATTTGTTTTGTAATTGCCTGCGTGAGGGTTCATACGGTCCTGTACTTCTCACTGAGCACTTGACGACAGAAAAATTCAATTACAGGCTGTGTTGAGCTGTTTCCTGTGTGACAATTTCATTTTTCCACACCATTTCAAGCAGCATATCCCCCCATATTACCAAGTCCTCTTCTGCTCCAACATCATTCCTCACCGCTTTCAGTTATAATGCTTCAGCCAATACCCACTCAAGACTAGGGGCCCGATGTAGGTAAAAGGGAATTTCCGATTCCAAAATACCGAGGCGGGCCAAATCGGTATTCTGAAATCGGAAAACGAGATGTAGGAAACAAACAGCGAAATAATAGGGAATCGGTCGGCATCGGTAATGTGAATCGGTACGTACCGAATCTGCATGGACCGAATCGGAAAGTACCGAATCGCCTACCACCGAATCGGAACTAGCCGAATCGGCTACCACCGAATCGGAAATAGCCGAGTCGGAAAAATCAGATTCGGCAATTACCGAATCGGAGGTATGAAAACACACCCATGGCCAAAAAGCCCATAGGAATGCATTGAAGAAACCGAATCGGCTGTATCCGAATCGGATGATACCGATTCGGATTTCACCGAATCGGTAATATCCGATTCGGAGATAGCCGATTCGGTAAAAGCCGCTTCAGCCAATGAGGTGGCTCCCCCTCCCCCACCCAAACAGGGAGTGGCAACCCTGGCAGGTGCAGCCAATTAAGAACTTTCTGGAGAGCCAGCCTGAGCTGAGCAGTCACAGTTAGCAGCAGTGGGAGTAGGAGGTAGTGAACTGTTCAGAGCAAGATGGCAAACCAGAGTGAGAGCCAGAAGTCCAGCCAGAAGAGGAAGCCTAAGTTCAGCAGCACCGAGCTGCAGGTGTTGGTTGAGGAGGTGGTGAGGGTGCACCGCCAGCTATTCGGAAAGCTGTCCCTCAATGTGCCAGAAAGCACCAAGAGGAGGCTCTGGAGCGAAATCGGCCAGAAGGTCAACGCTGTGGGTGTCACCCCCAGGTCCCTGGATGAGCTGAAGAAGCGCTTCTACGACATCCGCAGCCTGACCAAACGGAAGATGGCAGAGATCCAGAAGCAGGCTGGAGTCACTGGTGGTGGCAGGAACCCGGCGCCACCCCTCACCGAGCTGGAGGAACTGGTCTCCAGCACCATTGAGAGGGAGAGCGTGACCGGAATTGGGACCCTGGACAGCTCAGCCAGAGCTACAGCTACAGGTAAGAGGCATGCGCATCATGACACACCCTACCAGACACCTCCCCATTAGACACAATGCATAGCCAAACCCCAGCACAGTACTGTAACCAACATACAAGAGACAAGCATCATGGTACATCCAGTCAGCAGTAGGTATCAAAATATGGCAGTGCAGAATCACAAGACATGAAACAGTGGAACACATTCTACGGAGATGCTAGGACATGTGGAATGCTTTAATTGTACTGACTGTAATACATCGGCACTCTATTTACAAATGCTTCTTTGTACCTAGGGGCACCATCAGGCGGACAAACACTGCCAAAGGAGGCAGCAGCACCATCTACCACTGCACTCGCAGGGCCGAGCACGAGTCAGGCTGCCGAGGAGGAGGAGGAGGAAAACACCATAGGGCTGGGTATTGAGGGAGACCTGGAAATTGACTTTGATGCACTTCACTCCCCACAAATGCAAAGCACACCCTCCTTGCAGTTCTCCCCAGAGAACTCCCCGACAAGGGAGCTCTTTCCACCTACACCAGCTCCTGCCACTGTGGCTCCAGTACACCCTGTCCTGGGAGCAGGGGCTCAGGCCCCGGCCAGCACCACACCCCCACCAGTGGCACCCCAGCCCACGCAGCAGGCGGGCAGCAGCAGTACCCGGCGCCGTGCCATTCCCACCACTGCAGACCCAGCACGGGAGGCCAGTGTGTTCCGGGGCCTCGAAGGCAATATGGTGAAGATCCAAAGGCAGCAGGCGAAATCCATCATGGCATGCCAACGCCAGCTCCTGCAGCACAACCTGCAGATGGGGGAAATGGTGAAAGGATTTCAGGCCTTTGTGGATTCCAACAAGGAGGCAGTAGCAGGTTTAGCCAGGCTAACCACTGCCATCACACAGTTATGTGGCAGACTGGAGGAGCAAGAGGTGGTGCGCAGGCGGGATGCCCGGGTGCAGAACCGCTCCTTAAGCCGCCTTGCTGCAGCAACGGCACAACTCTGTCAGCGCGGTGCCAACATGGAGTCTAGTCTAGCACAAAATACCGCAGAGTTGACAAGGGGAATGGCCCGCATCACGACAGCAATGGAGGCCTTGATCATCTCTAACACTGCCGCAAATCCTGCCCTGGACCTGGGGGATGCTGGGGACAGCAGCAGCCGCAGCAGCCCGGCCAGCGCTGCGTCAGAGCCACGCAGGAGCACCAGGCGCTCCGCAGATGCCGCTGGTCATTCTGAAGGGGGTGAGGGACACCACAGTGGGGCTGCAAAGCGCTCAAAGAAATAGCCTAGCAAGGGCGGGTGAGGCAACCTGGACCCTAGACTTTTGTTTTCATTGCTATTACACCTTTTTTTTGTTGCACATCAGTGCAGTAACTGTGTAGCAACAGTATTAAAAATTGCTTATTCAACACAACCATTCACCTGTCTGTGCATTTGTACTCACTCAGAAATAGTTTGCTGTTATCTCCTCACGTCTATATCTGCCATCACTTGGCGTACACACCCCAGCTGGCTGTGTTAGTGGCACAGCTTCGTCGTCATCATGGTCCTCGTAGTCACTCAACTCCACCTCAGTGCCCTTCTTCACCGCAAGGTTGTGTAACATTGCACAGACAGCTATGATTTTGCAACAGGTGATGGGGGTATACTGCCTTGCACCTCCACTCTTGTGCAGGCATCTAAACCTGCTTTTCCAGATGCCGAATGTCCTTTCCACAACATTCCTGGTGCTTTTGTGGGCACGGTTATACCTCCTTTGGCTGGGTGTAGAGGGGTTGAGGTAGGGGGTGAGAATGAAAGAGCGGAGGGCATATGCACTGTCGCCTAGAAGGAAAAGGGGTAAAATTACTTACATGCATACATGTATTTCACTTTGCTGTTTTTGGTTATGGGGGGCTGATGATGTGTCTCACCTAGGAGGTATCCTTCTCCAAATTCCCCAGCCATCAGCCGTGCATAGATGCCGCTCTGTTGGAAAATGTAGGAGTCGTGGGTACTACCCGGAAATTTTGCTACCAGGTCTGTGATGGTGCATTTCGCATTGCAGATCACCTGTACGTTGATGGTGTGAGTGGACTTCCGATTGCGGTAGATGTATTCTGTGTCAGATGGTGGGCAAATCGGAATGTGTGTGCCGTCTATGCAGCCAATGATGTGGGGGAATCTTGCCATCTGGTAGAAGTCTGCTTTGGTCTGTACCAGTTCTGCCTGGGTTGCAGGGAAGGAAATGTAGTGGGCCATCCTCTGGATCATGGCATCAAGGAACTTGTGGAAGAACCTTGACAGGCTGCTCTGGGTCACCCCTCCTGCCACAGCGACTACATTTTGATAGCTGCCAGACGCCAGCAGGTGTAGGCAGCATAGCACCTGCACCTGCACAGGGATTGCGTGTGCCCTTGGGGTGGGGTGCTGCAACAGGGGTTGGAGGTCCCTAATGAGGTCTGTGATGGTCTCTGAGTCCAGCCTGTACCGCTGTAGGATCTCTGCATCTGTCAGCATGACCAGGGTGATACGCTGTCTGTATACCTGCTCCTCTCTTTGCCATTCCCTCTCTCCTTGCTGCTGTAGCCGTAGCCGCCTCGCTATGACATAAAAAGCTGCCATCCTGCAAGTTGCAATGCATTTTGGGGCTGTTTTTATGGGTTGGAGTTGGTTACCACCTGATCGTAATCCATGGTAATTGCCGAGTGGATTCTACCGATTTTGAGCCAAAATCGGTGTTTATGTGCCTCCCTACATCTCCCCATCTGTCCGAAGCGGGGATTTTCCCGATCGGTGATTCTACCGAATTGGTAGGTTCTCCGATTTGCCTTCTGTCCGATTCGGTGTCTCTACCGAATCGGTACATGCACCGAATCGGCTTATGTCCGATTCGGTGTCACTACCAATTCGGTACATGCACCGAATCGGCTTATGTCCGATTCGGTGTCACTACCGATTCGGTACATGCACCGAATCGGCTTATGTCCGATTCGGTGTCACTACCGATTCGGTACATGCACCGATTCGGTGTTTGCATCCGATTCGGTGTGTTACCGATTCGTACTGTATCCGATTTTCGGTATGTACGTATCGGATTCTTTTACATTCGGTAATCATTCCGATTCGGTTTTCGCTCCGATTTGTACTTTTTTTTAAGCCCTACATCTCGATGCCAGTATACCGATCGGTAAGGGCCCTAAATCGGTATTTTCGGCCGTTACCGATCAGTAACGGCCTACCTACATCGGGCCCCTAGGTCTCTGCCAATCGCTTTTCTTGTGCCATCGTGAGTGAAGACAGGCACTGACTACAGCATCGCTTCGCTAGTACGAAGCCAATCATCATTATCGTACCTTTTCCTTCATCATTTATTAATAATTCCCAGAAGGCACTGTTTTGGAGAGATTGTCAACCTAAAGCCTATTACTCTACATTTCTGCTTCAACAATCCTTCTGGAGACACTTGCGCACTTTCCCTGGTGGATCTCGAACCTTAGCTCATTTGATCAGATGTGCTGCACTTCTAATGCACTCCGAAACTTGGGCTAGCCTCTTCCACGGGAACAATCAATGTATGGAATGGTCTTGAGGGAGTGGTGCCATTGATGCTTTTTTGAGAGACTCCATAAAAGTATTGCTCTTAAAACAGTGTACAAAACTGAAAGACATCTACCTAAACTGTTACTTTGCACACATATTATATTATTAGATGACATATTTTAAATCCCTATGCTTGATACAGTTATATAAATTGAAATATTTTGCAGGGAAAAATGATGCATTCCCATCATGTGCAAAATAGTAACAAGTTACGCAATTTGATCTTATGTTATGCTCTACGGATTTGTAGCGCACTATTAATTATTGAGTTGGTGTCGTGCTGCCTGCAAAACATTAACACCAGGAAATGTCATTCAACCAAGCTCACAAGGAAAATGCCATGTTTTACATGCGTTTTTAAATTCTTTCCAGGGTAGAAGGTGGGAGAAAATCTTTGATGTGTTCACGGAGACGGTTCTTTCAAATGATTGCGCACTTAGGCTGCTGCGCAATAGTTTTCTAGAGAGCAAGCAAAGGGACCTAATCTGCTCATACGCTGGAGTTTGAAATTTCAGGTGAGTGGTAAGTTTTAGGCATTATATGTATAAATAGATTTAAAAGGATACGGTGAGAACGCACATAGGAACTTTCCCAAATCCTATTAGTATATCAAACAACCATTAGCAAATTCAATAGATCTAACATGCATAGAGTCCTTAACTATTAAAAAAGTCCTGCTGAAGTGATGATGCAAAACAAATGAAAACGACTTTCATTATACAATGCGTCTTCGTGGGAAAGAATTTACTGTTTGATCATTGTGTAATTTTGAGATGTAAAGTAGTCACTGTATTGCAATGTTAGCAGCATATAAAGGGTGCATTGGTACACCAACCAGCCAACAGCATCCGGTGAGCGGAAAATACTCCCACATTGCGGCTGACAACAGCAGTTCCGGGAGAGCTTCTAAGGAAAGTTATTATTGTACTGGACATATTAAATGTGGTAAAAAACGACATCCAAGGTAGGTGTAATGAATGGACAAGGGGCTAAGCGAAATTTATTCTGCAAACACGGGTTTTCTTATTAAAATTACTAATTCAAATAGCATCATTTAAAATGCTTTGTTAATGTAGGTTTAACCTTAAAGTAGTTATAAAAAGGAAAGGAATTTAGAATTAGAAGTAAAGTTTATTTTAATTCTGCGCCAGATGAGCACTTGGTTTCGCTCCTTCAAGGACAAGAAAGAACCGTTTATGCAGTGTTTATACCCAATACTAACAAACGCGTACCCCATTGCTTTTGTGAGCACTCCCCCTGATCTTTCAGCATGAATCCCGAAAAAGGACCAGAACTTTGTATACACACACAAGCTTTCAATAAAGAGTTTAAAAAAAAAAAAAAGTTGAGTAAGCGCCCTGTTATAAATAAATATATAAACAGACAAAAATATCTCTGTGGTTTCAGAACTCCTCTTCAATCTGTGTTTATTTAACATGTCGCAAAGCACCATAACTGCCAAACAGTTATGCAGTGTAGGCCTGCCAGCATCCTCTTTTTTCCACATATAGTGCTTAAGACGAGGCATATGCCAAGGGACAAGGCAACCCAATATTCCAAATAGGAACACTTAGCGAGTTTAAATTATATTGAAATAGTGCGCTTCACTATGGACTCGTTTTATACACTTCAGCGTTTGTTGATCAAATTATTTGCCAAAAAACAATCAACGCAATGCAAAGATGGAGCCTAGTCACCAAATACTATACAGTATATAAGTGGGATTTCTTCTAAGCTATACAGTTTCTCACATGCGTTTTGGTGATAACACTGAGAAAACGTGACACAAAGGAACTGACTAGAGAATCACAATACGAGAGGTATTACAGTATTTTTAAAAAAAATTGCAGAAGAGACACTGACAATCAGTATACGCAGATATCATTTAGTCTGACAGTATGAATGCCGATGGCGTTTCAGCCTTAGGTAGTGGTTTGTAAGGTCTTCATCAGGACATATTACAGTGAGAGCAATTGATCTGCATCAGTGCTGCAGTAGTAAATGAAGTGGCACTAAGTTCGCACAGCATCTGGAATAGGTCAATGAGTTTAATGATCCTTACACCAGAGACTGTGATGGTACTCCTGATGAAGCAAAGCTTCGCATATTTTGCGGACTTGCTGTACTCAAGAACCTCGTTTATGTGTAACAAGATAATAAGTATACGTCTTACTAACATTTATATTAAGTTTGAGTAAAGTTTATGAAGCTTGCTTACGTGTATTTCTAATGCATTTAATCCGTGTACTTAAAAATGGCCGCCGCTTGTAATTTAGTTACTGCGCATGCGTCAGCCACACTCGCGTGTCCTGACGCGTCTGCAGAAGTGGAGGGAAATTTATGCGCATGCGTAATACATAGCTGTGCCCATCATGTGGTACTGCTCGTGCCACTGCTCTTGTGCCTGTGTCCATGTAGCTAACATTTAGACTGCATAAGTATATGTTATAATGATAAGTTGAAAATACAACCCTGTGAATGTGATTTCATAACGTTATTTCTGTGTATTAATTTGTTCTCGCTTACTTTTCATGTACCGCGGGGAATGGGGGTCCAAACTGATTGGGAGCCATATTGACGGTCTCTTCTGCGCATGACCAGAGAATACTGAAAGGTGGCCGCTTTGGACAGTGGAACTCAGCCAGCTGGCAGCCACAGTCAAGATGCGCCTGGGAAAGCCACCTCTGCGCTACGAGAACGGCGAATGTTGCTCCTCATGTGTTACAATGTTAATTTTCACTCGTATTTCTGCACAATTTCTCATGAGAACCCCAATCTCTCTAGGCGGTACCCAAGTATGCTAATATAGGCTCGAATTAGCGTGTTCTGATTGGTGTGTTACCCAAATCCTACTTTAGGACCAATCCAAATTGAGGGATTCTGACACTTTGCAACATTGGGGGGTGGTACACCGTCCCAAAAGAGTATATCTACCCTGGGTTTACCTAGGGAATTGTCCGACTTGTCTGGTTTAGCTGACCTGTCACTGACCCATCGTACTCAATAGGTGACTGAAGATACAGAGAGCTGCGGAGCACTCTGTCCGAAATTGACCATAGACTGAGGTTCTACTGAACCTTAAAGTGCTGGCGAAGCACTTTGCTGGGAGTTAAATGACCCAATCGGGGTCTTGATCGATAGCTGCAGAGAGGGTGGAGCGCAGGCGTTGCTTCCAAACTGCGGGTGCGGTCCTGTCCTGAGCGGTCCTGTCCTGAGGGTTTGCTGTCCTGTCCTGAGGGTCCTGTCCTGATTTCCTAATCTGAGGGTATCCTGTCCTGTCCGGGGTGTCCATTCTGCACCTGCTGTCTTTGAGGGGTATCCTTCCTTGAGGGTTTCCTGTCCTTAAACTGACCCGTGGCCAGGGTTTGGTTTCCACACCAGTCTAGGTAAATACTGCTCTAAGTTCTTTAAACTTGCACCTTTCTATATTTCTACCTTTTGCTAAAATAAAGTGACACCTTTGCATATGTTGATTTTCCATGCTTTTTCCGCAAACTATTGAACGAAAGTCATCTGCATATTTTCATGATATGTTCCCATGTCTCTCAATCTTTTAGAGATTATATTTTGCATTGCTGTTTGTCATTTTCTGATATGGTCTAGAATCTCCTTACCTAGACTGTTTAAAGGTCCCTTTACTTTAAGTTTAGCGTGTTACTCTTTATAGGCCCTCCTATAGTAACCCATGCATAGTCTGTCCATGCTTAAACATTTCTGAGATTATATAGTATTTTCCCAATTGCATTTTATATTGCATTTGAATGGTTACCCTGTCGTTATTTCTCTATAGCTATATAATTTACATTATTTTGGTTATTGATTGCCTCATTCTAGTGTACCTCATGCTTGATGATAACGAACTTTAGATAAACATTTTAAAACTTCCAGTTGTCCGTGGTCATTTAAACAATATTGAATGTCATTTGAAATTGCGTTTTGCTGCCTTTCCTTTTACAGCTAGGCCCCTGATCCATTGAAGTCATAGGTACCCGTGTCGGTGGATGGTAAGTCGGGTACACTGAGTCATAACAATAGGGAACACACACACAATTGGTAGCAGCCCGTGAAGTCGCCTGGTCAATGAATAGTGTGAATTGAAAGTATATGGGCCCTGAAGCCGGAAACGGCGTAATCATTGGCTGGGTGACCTCGCGCGCTCTATCACTCCCTGTCTTTTCCAATAAGTGTTGATTCTTCCTTAAGCTCTGTGCATCTAGTGCTACTTAATTTACCGTTGCACATATACATCATGTCACTACTGATGCAGAACAACTGTCATGTGACTTGTCCAGATCCCCAAACTCCCAGTGGCATGCTGTGCATAATGGAAAGCTGCAAAGGAATCCTCTGAGCGTCCCAATAGACTTGAAACGGAGACAAGTTACCAGTTGGTACTAAACGCCAGATGGCAAGGTACCATCTCTCTATTTTAAAATCTACATTGATTATATTTACTCAACATTAAATTACATACCAGTGAATGGAACATTTACATGCAGCAATCCTAGCATTACACAGTGGCATGTATCCCAACACAAAATACGCCTGTTGCGGCACTATAACCCCTCGCCTGCATGTCAGCACTTCGGTAAGAGACACCACAGGATCCAAATAAAATCGATAACAAACATCACAACTTTGAAAATTAAGTTAACACTGACAGGTAGTCTTCTAGTGTTGGCATGGTGGCATCTCCATGATCCACATGCTGGTACAAGCCTCTAGTTTAGCAGTAACTATACCACCATGCTGATCACTGCCACAGTCCCCTCCTCAAAAAGAAGCTAACAACTAGTGGCAGGGCAGAACAGAGATATACGAGAAGCACTGACTCTTAGTATCAGACCTATCAAAAAGAAAGGACTGTTTTCTAATCCCACCTTCCTGTGGCCTGACATCTCCCAACGGTTCCCAACTACCGTGCCAACATAAAATGCCCTTCTGTGAGCTAAAGTGTGACAAGTCAAACCTGCAAACATTACTGAACTGGAAGGACAGCTGACAGCAAGACAGACTGGTAAAAGAAGCTTTTCCTGTTTTTTTCGTTACCGTGGCAACACTCCTTTCTCCTACTGCCCTGCCCTGGTGATACACTGTGCTCACACCCGGCCTAACAGTGAGGAAGGTAAACAGATTCATAAGTGCAGTACAGTGCTTAGCTTTGAAATACATTCTTCAAGGGCATACAGACTGAATGTATCCACGCCAGGCCTCCAAAAGTGAGCAACAGAAATGTACTGGGTAAATGTGGATTTCACACACACACTGAAGGATGCAACAGGTATAATCGGTCCAGCTAGAGATTCCTGAAAATAGCAAAATAATCCAGTATCGTGTGACTCGAAGGGACAGGTTATCAGACCCTTTGCTTCTAGATCAGACATATTACGGCCAGGCAGTATAATCTCTAACTCATGAGATTGTTTTCCTCTTTTTGTTCCTGCATAGTCAGGGAATTCCGCCCTTTTAAAAATATTCCCTAACTTTTTGTTTTACTCTATTAACTTGGAGGTTAAACTATACTTTTCAGGCCCGACTGCTTTTTGCTACCCTTGTGATTGCTGAATACAGAATGACATTCTAATGAATACTAATACAGCCTTGGCGCAGATAATTAACAGTCTATATGTGCAGGACTGCCGGTATACGTGGCTGTGAGTGCACTAGAGCGAGCCTATATGCGTCCAACCAAAATGTATCAAAAGTGTCTTTCCCAGATGCACACTAGCACAAAAGAACGGTTAGGTACATTTTGCATACGAGTACTAACACTGCATGATATAACGTGGAAAATGCATATATTCCATGCACAATTTGCACACGGATAAACTGAGCAAGAACAGGATGCTAATGGGCATTAGTAAGGTTACCATGGGCAAAGTGGTCAAGTGCAAAATTCCCACGGCAACTCGGTCATAGCAAAGGTCGCAGACAAGCTAGGATTGGCAAGATGCCAATTGGCAAATGGTCATTGGCAAGATTACGATAGCGAAATAAGGAATAGGCAGGGTGCCTTACAGCAGCTTACTCAAAAACAAATTAACCCTGGGCGCACATGAGCCCATATCAATTTGCTGTACCCCACTTAACACATGAAAATGAATGACTTATGAAGCAGGTGTGAGACAGAAAGAAAGCATGGGAAAAAATAATCCAATTGGTTTACAAAGTATAGCAACTGGTAATAATAATGTGGTCAGTGCATTTACTCACAATTGATTTTCGATTTTACAAGTGGTCTTGTTCACCATGGTGATTGGATAACAGCATTATGATCCTGCAGTATGACCTTGTTTTAGTAGCATCCAACAGCTACTCTCAGGAAAAAGAGCTATACATTTACAGAGATAACAGCAAGCTCTGCAAATGTATAGCTCCTTTCCTGAGAGTAGATTGCGATCAGGAAATATGTAGGAAGGCCTATGCTCCACTTCTGTAAAGTCACAAACATTCCGAGGGCTAGTCCTTGCAGTTGTTCTCTAATTTGAAGACTCTGATTGTTCACGCCTTTGAATTGCCAGTTACAACCGATCAGTTGGGCAAATGAGCAATTTGCTTAAGTGAAACTTGCCCTGAGGCAAGCCTGCGATTTCCCTTTACCTTAACAGTAAGCAGGTTATTATTGCACACAGTGTTAATTTGCACAACCATAAAACCCTTCAGTGTGTGGCTTCATGAGTCAGCCCGTTAGTATTGAAGGGCAGATATGGACCTCTAGATCGAAGCAGTAAATTCATCTTCATACCTCCTCCCGCCACAAAGATCCGTTGCTTTTTCTGTACACTGCCTGTCACAAAGTGAGGTATATCTAGCTGTGAACTACATGGCTTAGATGGGGTATTTCCAGTGGAGGCTGCTCTAATTTGGAGGTGGTGGGGCAACGCGAACGCAGGGGGAGGGTAAAATAATAAATAAAAACACTAACCTGCCCATGTGGCAGCGGCCTCCGTGCTCCTCTCCCAACACTGGTCACGGTACACAGGCGCCCAGGGGGATATGCCGGCGCAGCTCTCATGCTGGTAATACTATTTACTAGGTGATTGGCCTGAGCTGGCTGATTGGACGTTCACTCAGGCACATGGATCTCCAACACGGCTCTGCAACACAGGTGGGTTGGAGAACCATAAGTGTGCATGTCTGTTTGGCCAGACTAAGAAGGCTCACCAAACTGACATGTATACTTACAAGTGACCAACACTCCCCGATACTATACATGATGCTAGTCAGGATGGCTCAGCCACCGCCTTAACCTCGGTTTGCAGTAAGAAAAATACAATTATAATAAAACTGTTTTATTATCATTTTATTTTTCATTGGGGCAACACTTCTCTGCCATAACAGAGAAGCCGAACCTGGGTACTTCCCCCCTTATTGTTGCAGGAGAATGGCAATATGCTTTTTCATTCCAAGGCATCCTGGTGTGAAGAATCAAAGATGGAGCAATAGGACACCAGAGAACAATTAACAGTTTAAAACGGAGTAAATAGTCAGGATAAATAGTCTGTAAGGAAGAAGGTGGAATGAATGCCACAACAATCATGGATTCAAAGGAGATAGAAGCCTTAAGGAGATTCAGAAGCAACAACTAGAAATATGGATGTGCCTATATCTTAAAGCAGAAAAGCAGATAAGCTGATACAGTGATAAGCAGTACATTCACTTTTAGGTCTAGATTCTCAACACAGCTGTCGGCAAGGTGTACTGGTACTAATAATAAAATCTACCTATAGTGATTGGGCTTTGGCTCCACCCAGGAGAGCAATTACTCTTACATGTCCCACAATTGATTATTAGGTGCACGGTTCCACCTTCCAGGAGGCGCTTCTATTGGAAACCATAAGGAACTACATTAAATCCAGAAAGTATATCTATCGTTACAGGGTTGGTCATATTCAATTCTTAATCTCCTATATGCATTTAATGGTAAAAAAAACATTTTTGGGTACTTTTTGCCACCATCGGCAAAGTCAACAGAGGAGAATTTATTGTGATAGCATTTAAGGGTACAACAATTTTAACATTTGTGAATGCCTGTATTTACATGTGTGGACACATTAAAACTATACCTCTTGGACATGTAAACGCTGGTCTATTTTGTGAACACGTTCTGTTGACCTGAAAGTGTTTCCCTGCCATTTTTGACTGGAAAACTGTGATAAACAGATATGACGAACACAATGTTGAACAGTGATTTCAGTACAATGTGTTAGATTGTGCCTTGGTTCTTGCCTGACAGAGGAACTATCTGAATAATCTCCTGAAATTAATTTGTTATGGATCTTTAGAGAATTACAAAATGAGATTTAGAAGGAAAAATCGGTTAAATATAGAGATGTTCATGACCCACTATTTGAGGAAGGTGGGAAGGCAAATAACCAGAAGTGGAAAAAAGACTGGACCATGTAGTGGTAGTAGCAAGAATAGGCTATCAAACCTTTCTTTGACCAAAGGACACAGAGATTATGTAGAGGTAGAAAATCAGAAGACTTCGCAGTAGGACAATCAGAGAGTCACCTAGAGCCAGCAGCAGGCGTGACAATAATCCACAATTAAGAGCACTCTGTAATTTTGTAAAAATGATGAATGTTCAATTTCCAAGAATGATCTATAGCTGTATACTGAAACATCTGATCTGTAAGGCTGTGCGACTTAGTGATCTAGTCTTCATTTTAAAGAAACGGTTTCTTCTAAAAGTGACTATTCCTCATCCTCTTAATGGGACCCAATAGCTTGATCGAATTAGGTCGATCATAATACTAATTGAGTCTATTACTTACCGGTGATCTCCATTAACCGGAGGCCTAATGCTCCTTGTCCTAGTCTTAACAGTATGAGGTGGCCCCACTCGAGTAGATTGTGTCCCAAGTATTTTGTTAAATAAGTTAAAATATCCATTAACCCTCTACAGCATCCTGCTCCATACAAGCTACGCTATATTGGAGGTTTCCCATATTTCCACAAGAAGGAGGGAGTGTTGTGGACCTGGACAAGTGGCCTCGGGCTAATGAAGTTAACCGTTAAGTAATATGTTCATCACCCATTTGTCCTCTCTTCTCTTTCCAGTTATAAATGAATGTGGATATCCCAAGGACCCAAAAACAGAAACCAGCAATAAACAAAAAGCTGCACACACATTAACGAACAAAATAGCTTACATTACTTCATTGCAGTTTTCAAAACTCCAGATTCCAAATGTACAGACTTCGAGCCACTTATATCTAGTATGTAATGCAAAAAAAATGTGTCCAGACTGGACCTGGCAAACTGCTCAGCATATTTCTTGCAGTGATGCGCCAGCCCTTTCCACCCAAAATGTTGACAGTCTTCTTGATTTTTGGGAATTGTATTCCCTGCTGCCAAATACGCTTGAACAAAAGCCTTTTGCCTTTAGGGCATTTGATGTACGGATAGTCTTTGCCCGGCTTTTCCAGATAAATCAATAACTACCTTTTGACATTTAAACAATGAGGAACCAAACTTTAAATTTCCTCTCCAAAGCCTAACAGGACTATTTCCATAGCAAAATAAAAATGCTTCCGGATGTTTGATCTAAATTTAGGATCTGATCTAAGATCCAGCCTGTCTGATAAAAATGTTAAACAGGGGTAGTAGGTTAATCACTAAGGATCCCAATACCCCAATCTCTTGGCAGGAGATCTTGCAACCAGAGAAGCAACTTTCAAAGAAACGAAAATAGTATCTGCAGAGACCTTATGTTCAAAAGGGTTTAGCTGCAAGCCTTTAACAACAGCATATAAATTCCAAAAAGGTAAAGTTGCACAATCGGCTGAACAGAAGCCTGTAGGCTATCTGAACTACTGTTGGCACATCTACACTTGTCTCTCTACATGCTGTAATTGCTCCCAGAGAGTAAATAGTGAAAGGTGCTCAATCCAAACTACAACCATCTCTCGAGAAGTCTAGATTTTTTTAAAGTATTACTTTATTTTTATTTATTTATTTATTTTATTTATAGTGTTTTATATAGCGCGGACATGACCCGTGGGTATCAGAGCGCTTAACATATGGAAAACAGATTGAAATAGTGGTAACATTTATAACAACAAAACATATATAGAGGTAGGGCAGAAAGCTATCAGGGAGGTTAGAAAGGGGATTACCTAAAGACATAGAAGAATTAAACAGTTGACATTATAATAGCAATTA
Source organism: Lissotriton helveticus (assembly GCF_964261635.1). Taxonomy (NCBI): domain Eukaryota; kingdom Metazoa; phylum Chordata; class Amphibia; order Caudata; family Salamandridae; genus Lissotriton; species Lissotriton helveticus. The sequence continues at coordinate 385,520,072 of NC_136067.1, read as the reverse complement.
TAGCAGCAAAAACAAATCAGGTGTGGGAGGTAATGTGCTGTCTACGGTGATTAAGGTAAGATATATTCCTAACGCCTAAGTAGTTAGTATTAGGGAGTGCCTATGTTTAGGTAGTGTCATAGTCATGCAGTCAAGTTCTATGAGGTGGTATTGTATATTATTAACAAGTCAATATCGGCGTAAGAAGCCATAAGAGTAGTGAGGGAATAGTTGGATGCATCGAACATAAATATTAACACGTTCAAGGTATGGGTGATATCTTCCGGTGAACGGTATAGAATAGATATCACCTAATAGTGAGGTAGCAATAGGTTGTAGAGCCGATGCTTGAGTGGCATCAGTCGTTTGTCTTATTGGTTTTCCAAGTGTCCGTGGTGACTCCAGTCCTTTTTGGCAGAAATGTTCGTATCACAAGTCTGTGGGCATCTCTATATATGGTATTTACTCATCATGTGGCTTTTCAGTTCTCTTTTAAAAGCTGCGGTATTTTGAATCCTCCTGATGTAAGGCGGGAGTGAATTCCAGACTCTGGGGGCCGCTCCTGAAAAAGCTCGGTCATAAGTCTTTTTTTTCTGGAAGAATGCCGGCCGCAATAGCAGCTCTTTAGAGCTTCTTGTTGTTCTGTTGCCTCCCGATATCTTAATTTTCTTGGCGAGGTACCTCGGCATGTTGTAGTGGACCGCTTTATGTGTGATGCAGGCCATCTTCATTTTAATTCTAGCATCATAAGGTAACCAGTTTAGAGCCTTCAGGTGAGGAGATATGTGGTCGAATTTCCTAGTTCCTGTGATGAGTCTTGCCGCTGCGTTGAGACAGGCTTTTAGTGGTGCAGTGGATGTTTTCGGTAGGCCAGCTAATGTGGTCCAGCCATATTCGATCCTCGAGATAACTAACGATTGGATGGCAAGTTTTAGGTCTGCTTCAGAGATAAAGGGCTTCAGTTTCCTTAGATAGTTTAAATGGAAGCGGGCGCCCTTGGCCATCAAGTTGATATGTTCTTTCATGTCTAAGTTCTTGTCTAGTGTAATTCCTAATGATTTAGCTGAATTAACTAGGGTCGGGGTGCAGTTCAGTGCTGTCACCAATTTCGCCCATTCCTTTGCCTCTGTGTAACTCCTTGTCGGTGAGATTAACAGGAATTCAGTTTTATTGGCATTCAGTTTCAGGTGATTGGCTGTAAGCCACTGCAATGCTCTCTTTAGAGTTTCATTCATAAGATCAATGTCTTCACTGCAGGCAATCTTCATGTATATTTGGGTGTCGTCTGCGTACATGTGGTAAGATATCTGTGAGATCCGAAGAATCTCTGTGAGAGGTTCTACATACAAGTTGAATAGGTCAGGGGATAGCGTTGAGCCTTGAGGGACCCCTATTGTGTTAGGGCGAGGAGAAGAGGTTGCCTCGTTGACCATGAATAGCTGAGTCCTGTTCTGCAGGAAGGAATTAAACCACTTCAGTACGTTACCAGATAAACCCATCCTGTCTTGTAGTCTGGTCATCAGAATCGCATGATTTACCGTGTCGAATGCCGATGACAAGTCCAGTAGAATCAGTAGACACGCATGATTTTGGTCAAGGGCTTGTAGAGCGTCATCAACAATATGTAATATCGCAGTTTCCGTGCTGTGTCCTGTTCTGAAACCTGATTGGCAGTCGTCTAGTAGTGAGAACTTAGCGATATGTTGACTCAGTTGGCCTTGTACACATTTCTCAAGAAGTTTGGCCAGTAACGGGATGTTGGTCACTGGTCGATAATTGTTCGGGTCTGTTGCATCAGCTGTCGGTTTTTTGATAATGGGAACTACCTGCCCCGTTTTTAGGCAGTCCGGAAGGGTCCCTTGTATTAGTGAGGCATTTATTATCTCCGTCCAGATTGGAACTAGAGTGTGACTGATTTCTCTTACACATTTTGCGGGTAGCGGGTCTTGGTAGTGGTTGTTGGGTTTAAGTTTCGCTAGCGTTTTGGCGATCATTTCTTGGTTGTATAGTTCAAATGTGTCCCAGCTTGCCTTGTTTTTTGTGAAAAAATCCATCGCTGGCGCATTCGTCTCCTTTTTTGAAGGGGAAAGGGTCGTGATGTTAGCCGCTGATTTTGTGAGCTCAGCTTCTAGCAATTTAGATTTGTCCGTGAAAAATGAGGAGAATTTCTCACAGCTTATAGGATTTTTTGGGTTCTCTTGGGCGGTTTTAGTCAGTTTGTTTGACTGTTGTTTTAGGATCTCGAAGAGTTTTCGGGGTCTGTTTGTGGCATTGTCTAGTTCAGCCCTTATAAATTCTTTTTTGGCGTTGGTTATCTTTAAGTTATATTGTTTCCTCGTTTTTCTGAGGTCCTTCAGTTCAGGGGAGGCGGGATGTTGTCTCCATTTCCTTTCAGCCATTCTCAGTATTCGCCTGTCCTCGTTCAGAGCCTCATTAAACCAAGGATTTTTGGGTTTTTCCGAGACTCTTTTCAGTTTTTGAGGCAAGGTGTCGTTGACAATATTACCGATTGAGGTTATATAATGGTCAGTCAGCTCATTCACACTCTGCCAGTTGTTAGGAGGCTTGAGGTCTTTCTCACATCTTTCAACCAACATTTCAATATTAGCTTCTTTAGTATCTCGTATCAATTTTTTGACCCTGTGCGGTTGCATGTTCCTGCCCTTTTTCATTGTAGGTATCATGAAAGTTATAGCGTGATGATCGGACCAGTCACAAGGGTCTATAGCGGTAATTAGAATTTCTTTGTTTCTAGAAATTATCCAATCTAAAGTCGCTCCTTGTGAGTGAGTAGGCTGGGTGCATATTTGCGTGAGGTTTAGCTCATTGAGGAAGTCTTTGATCGATTTAACCATTTTGTCATTGCCATCGTCCCAGTGGAGGTTAAAGTCACCTAGGAATATGTTGTTAGCGTCTGGGTTGGAATTAGCAGTTATGATCTCCATGAGATGCTCTGTGAACTTTGCATTATCTCCAGGTGGGTGGTAGAACGCATGTAGGTTGTAGTTTTGATTATTTGGTGATCTTATATTAAGGCCAAGGTATTCACATGATTCTATAGGGTCTGATTGGAATTGGTTAACCTTTATCTCTGAGCGGTGAATGCACGCTATACCTCCTCCCACTTTCCTTGGTCTGTCTAACCTGATAATGTTATATTGTGGTGGTACTAGAAGATCCATGGTTGGGGAAGATGATTCATTGAGCCATGTTTCCGTGAGGATGGCCAGGTCGATTTCTTTGTTGATTATTAGAGCGGCTATGTCGGCTATGTCGGATGCATGTTTTGCCTCCAAACCTTTATCAACATACCATTTCGCAAAGTGTGACCAGTGTTTAGAGTAAACAGAAAGGATAGGCTGATTTCTTGAGGCCTTAATATCCAACACTATCTCTTTGGAACATTCTTGTTACTATAAGGCAATAAGCTACATTTTCAAGCCATCAGGTTTAGATTTAGTCACTTCTGCTGTGACTGGATTGGAAACTGAAGTGGCAATGCGTTTAGCGAAAGGTGACAGCAAGGTTGAATCTCCAGTTTCTTCAGTACCAGATACCAGGGGCGCCTAGGCCAGAATAGTGCTATTAGAATTACTTCCACTTTCTCCCCTGAATCTTCTGGACTACTGTCTGGAGGAAGGGGAATTGGAAGAAAGTCACATAGAATTCCGGTTGGCAAAGGAATGAACAAAGCATGAACTGCCCAAACACCTCTACATTCAAGTGAAAATTCACAGGCTGCAGCTGAGAGAGTCAGGTTGACTGTTCTCTCTCCCTTGAATAAACATTGGTTTTAGCCAGATCAAATGCATGTCTACCCAAGAGAATCTGGCCTTCGTTATCTCTAAGAAAGGCCTGTTGATGTTACTTCTTGCTACTTGGTTGTCAGGTTCTTACCACAATGTACTTTTTCCCTCCACCCTAAGCAAATCTCTGAAGGGCATACCAGATAGCTATTAGCTCCTTCTAATCCGAGGTTTGAGCCTGCTCTGTTACTTACAATTTGACCTTCATTGCCATCCCTTCTAGGCCAGGACCCAAAGCCCAACCACTAGCATCAGTGATTCAGATACCAAAAACAAACTCTCTTTTGTGTGTTGACAAGTTTTGCTTCACCTTTGTGGACACTAGAATGAGTTTTGTCATAGATTTGGGCTGAAGGACGCAAAAACTTAGAAGATGGAATAATAGAAGCTTGAGGAAATGACGAGCCAAAAGTACTACAGTCATAGCTGCTTCGAAAGGCCCTTAAACCCCGACATGCTGGGCTTAGGGTGAGGAAGAGAGAACAAGTGTCCCAGTAGGATCAGCAAGTTCAGGATTTTTGATTCCGGGAGAGAAACACAACCTTGTTCCTTGTTGGAAAAGGACCCTAAGAAATATTTTTTTGCGTAGAACATTGTTTTACAGTTTGAAGCATACAATAATGTGTTATCCTAAAGTAGGTTTTCAATCTTTTAGGCCATGGAGCGCAATGGGTCAGACCACCCACATACTGGCCTCCTTTTAAGTAAGCAAAAAACATAACATTTCCCACTGCCCTTTCCTCTCTTACAACACTCAATCTATTTGTATATAACCACTATAATGTTCAAGTGGACCCCTCTTCGCCAAAGTCTGGGGTCACTCAACAACTCATATTAATCCAACTCATCTTGACGTTTGAAGATGGAGCAAGGAGAAAAATCTTGAGGGAGAATAAAAAAGTCTATCCAAGTTAGGGGAAGAGAAGAACACATTTTATATAAGATTGAGCAGCAAAGATCGTTTCCACGGTATAGCCCACTGTGTGCATGGGGACAATTACAGATGGTTAAGGTTCATTTACTGGAGAGAAGAGAAGTGTTCTAGCCATTGTTTCATCAGGGGAATCCACCTAAATACTTCAAATCACCCAAAGAATATAAGTGGGAAAGATTCATTCTTAGAGGGGTAAAAAAATTGTCAAAAGCTTTGGAAAAATATCTGTGTGGTAGGGGGTCTATAGCAGAGAACAGCTGTTACAACTATAGAAGTAGATATTTTAATCGAATAGCCAAGTAAATCGGCATACCTCAAATGATAGAAGGCCACAGCTGATATAATTAATATTCTGGCAATGAATACCAGTCTGCCACATGGCTGATTAGGGCCAGACATGTGAAAGGCTATATAGCCCACTGGGCAGGCTGTGTGACAGTCAGCACCGAAGGGCTTGGAGGTCCAAGCCTCGGTGATAAATAGCATGTCCAGAAAGAGGATGATGGCAAACCAAATACAAATGGAGGCTAGCAGTTCCTGGCAGAGGGTCCTAGTCCCCCATGCACTTACTAGAAATGGGGAAAGTAAATAAAATAAAGCCAAAATAAATGGGGGAAATTGACAAACCCATAAAATAATTACAACTGATTGCAGTGCGCGGGGGAGGGAGGCACCGCCTCTGGTACAAGGAAATTAAAAGTGCTCCAAGCTTCAAACTTTCTAATCAGTTCTAGATTCTAAGAGAAACACCCCACTGTGGCTAAGAAATCGAACTAAACAAACCTGGCTGCAACAGCACCATGAGTATTTGCACAATGTAAAGAGAGGAATACAAATGAAGATGTACTTCAAACAGCAAGCTCCACTGGTGTCCCAACCCAGCACAGGCTGCAATTCTTTCTCTGCATATACATCTAAACTTAGACCTCAACCAAACAAAAAACTCACCAATTACTATAAACTGGTTCTTTTTAATGAGCGAATGAGGTTGCCAGGGCTAAAATTAGCCTGAGTTTATTGTAAGACTTTTTTTTCATTTAAGCACAGCGGTGGAGAGTCAATGCAGAAAATAGTGATGGCGGGATAACCTGCTAGTCAACTACAAAGCAAATCATTGGGAGCAAAGGAGATACAGAATGCAAAGAACAGCAGCACTCTACTTACAAAGTTTATCAACAAAAAAGTAAGATTCCCAATGGCCAATGGTGATGAAAAGGAGATCCCTCTCAGGGTCCTTTCATGCCAGAAGAACTTCAGACTTTAACAAACCTAAACAAAGAAAGGCCCATAACACATTATTCGGCGATGAGCAGGCTGTTAGCACCTCACAGTAAACATAATAAAAAGGAGCCTGTTTTGGACTGCAAATAAAAAATAAGATGTGTAATTTTAATTTCAATTGCGATGTGCATAATTAGTATGAGAACAGTCAGCCAGCATAGGGTTTGCTTTCAAAGAGGGCTGCATTTCTGGATTAATTCATCCTATTCCTTAAAAGGCAGGCCATGAACCAGGTGGTGTGCACACAAGTGTTCACCCTTCAGAACCTTTAGCGAGGGCACACGGAATCGGGCCTCTGGCCTGGTTGCCCCCTCGCTCCTCCGCGCTCCTGCTCCAGAGACCCCTGCTGTGCCAGACCTTCACCAACGCCGAGAGCAGCGCCCCAGCCGCCGCCCGCTCAAACCGATCATGTTTTCCCGCCGCTTCCTGCCGGCGGCCTCGCCCCCTCGCCACTCGATTGGTGGACGCGACCCCGCCTCCCAGCTGACCCGCCCTCCCGGCTCCCCTCTTATGTCGCCCCCCCAGCGACCGCGCAGCGGACGCGCGCAGCGGGAGCACCGATTGAGCGCCGAAGGTGCGCCAAAGGTAAGCCCGTCTGCGCCCGTCCGCGCCTGGACCGCGCCCAGTGCCAGGACCCCTGGCCCCCACCGCCGGAAGCCGACCAGACGGACCTACGACGCCACCGAACTCAACGCACTCAACACCGGCCGAACCCCGGGTTGCTACCGAGCCACACCGAGATGCACCCACGGACCCTTCATCTGCAACGCCTGCAAGTTCACCTGCAACCGGACCGGCTCCACTCCGGCAGCGCTCAAGACCTCGACGAGCAGCAACACCACCCACCTGAAGTGCATCCTGCTCAACACCCGCTCCGTCCACAGACACGCCGTCGAACTCTGGAACCTGCTCGACACCACAGACCCAGACGTCGCCTTCCTCACGGAAACCTGGATGAACGCCTCCTCAGCGCCCGCCATCGCCATCCCGGACGGCTACAAGATCATCCGGAGGGACCGCGCCAACCAGACCGGAGGAGGCATCGCCATCATCCACAGGAACACCATCCGCATCACGACCGACACCGACGACACCCTCGCACCCGCCGAACACCTGCACTTCCAGATCCACGTCAACCCCAAGACCACCCTCAGAGGCACCCTGATCTACCGTCCCCCGGGACCCCGCACACAATTCAGCGAAGACATCGCCGACTTCATCAGCCCGCACGCCCTCCCCTCCGCTGACTACATCCTCCTCGGGGACCTCAACTTCCATCTGGAGAACAACAACGACCGCAACACCACCACCCTGCTGGACAACCTCGCCAACCTCGGACTGAAGCAACTGGTGACCACCCCCACCCACTACGCCGGACACACACTCGACCCGATCTTCTCTTCCAGCAAGGACATCGCCTTCAGCCACACCACGGAACTCAACTGGACGGACCACAGCTGCGTCCACTTCAGCTACAGAAAAACCACGCTCCACCATCACCAGCAACAGGCTCCCCGCAGAAGCTGGAACAAGATCACTGCAGACCAGCTCGCTACTTCCCTGAACAAGAACCCTCCCACCAGCACTACGAACCCCAGCCAAGCAGCAACCAACCTCACGAAATGGATCAGCGACTGCGCAGACGACCTCGCCCCGCTGAAGACCCCGCCGAGTAGACCCGGAAGCAAGAAAGCCCCATGGTTTAACGACGAACTCAAGAGCTCCAAGAAGAACTGCAGAGCACTCGAGAAAACCTGGCGCAGAGACCCAACACCGGACAACAAGACTGCCCTCAAGCTCGCCACCCGAAAACACCACCAGCTGATCCACGCCACCAAGAAAACCGCATTCAAGGAACGACTGGACAACAACGCACACAACAGCAAGGAACTCTTCAACATCGTGAAAGAGCTCTCCAACCCCAACGCCGGAAACAACGACATCACCCCTTCGCTAGACCTCTGCAACTCCCTCGCCTCCTACTTCCACAACAAGATCGCGGACATACACAACAGCTTCAGCACTCAACCGACGCACGCCACGACCGAACCACCGCACCCCACCACCACCCTCCGCGCCTGGACCCCGATCAGCACCGAAGACACCATCCGCACGATGAACTCCATCCACTCCGGATCCCCAACAGACCCCTGCCCTCACCACGTCTTCAACAAGGCCGACGCTGTCATCGCACCCCACCTGCGGGACATCATCAACGCCTCCTTCGACACCGCTACCTTCCCGGAGAGCTGGAAGCATGCCGAACTCAGCGCTCTACTCAAGAAACCATCAGCCGACCCCACCGACCTCAAGAACTACCGCCCCATCTCGCTGCTCCCGTTCCCGGCTAAAGTCATCGAGAAGACCGTCAACAAGCAACTGGCCGCCTTCCTCGAGACGAACGGCTCCCTCGACCTCTCGCAGTCTGGCTTCTGGGCCAACCACAGCACCGAGACCGCCTTGATCGCAGCTACAGATGACATCCGAGCCCTGCTTGACAACGGAGACCGCCTTGATCGCAGCTACAGATGACATCCGAGCCCTGCTTGACAACGGAGAAACAGCGGCCCTCATCCTCCTGGACCTCTCCGCGGCCTTCGACACTGTCTGCCACCGTACCCTAGTACAGCGCCTCAGCAACGTCGGAATCCAGGAGAAGGCACTGGAGTGGATCACCTCCTTCCTCGCCGGAAGGACACAGAGAGTCCGCCTCCCCCCGTTCAGATCGGAAGCCACCAAAGTCATCTGCGGCGTCCCTCAAGGCTCCTCGCTCAGTCCAACACTCTTCAACGTCTACATGAGACCCCTCGCAGCCATCGCACGCCAGCACAACCTGAACATCATCTCCTACGCCGACGACACCCAGCTGATCCTCTCCCTCACTAACGACCCCGCCACCGCCAGAGCCAACCTGCACGAAGGGATGACAGACGTAGCCAAATGGATGTCGAACAGCCGCCTGAAACTGAACTCAGACAAGACGGAAGTCCTCATCCTGGGATCCTCACCCTCTGCCTGGGACGACTCCTGGTGGCCCCCCGCCCTGGGCAGCGCACCCAAACCAACTGACCACGCACGCAACCTGGGCTTCATCCTGGACTCGTCCCTCTCCATGACCAGACAAGTCAACGCCGTCTCCTCGTCGTGCTTCAACATCCTGCGCATGCTACGCAAGATCTTCCGATGGATCCCCACCGAGACCAGGAAGACGGTCACCCAGGCCCTCGTCACCAGCCGTCTGGACTACGGCAACTCCCTCTACGCCGGAACCACCGCCAAACTCCAGAAAAGACTCCAGCGGATCCAGAACACCTCAGCACGACTCATCCTGGACATCCCCCGCCGCAGCCACATCTCCGGACACCTGAGAGACCTGCACTGGCTCCCGGTCAACAAGAGAATCACCTTCCGGCTCCTCACCCACGCACACAAAGCCCTACACAACCAAGGACCAGGATACCTCAACAGCCGCCTCAACTTCTACGCTCCCAAACGCCAGCTTCGATCGACCAGCCACGCCCTCGCCGCCGTCCCCCGCATCCGAAGAGCCACCACAGGAGGAAGGTCCTTCTCCTACCTGGCCGCCAAGACTTGGAACTCCCTTCCGATCCACCTCCGCCTGACCCAGGACCACCTCGCCTTCAGGAAGCAGCTCAAGACCTGGCTGTTCGAGCAGTAGCGGATTCCCCCCCCCCCCCCCCCCAGCGCCTTGAGACCCTCCGGGTGAGTAGTGCGCTATACAAATGATCTGATTGATTGATTGATTGATTGGAGAGAATAATGCAATTTTTACTCATCGCCCTCAGAGGGAAATATCAAACGTTCATATTTTCTCGCTATTAATAGTCTAAATCTCGCCTTAGGTTCTACCTTCCACAGTAAGCAACGGTCCGGCCACCTTCTGTATATTAGAATCCAACAACAAAAAGTAGTACCACCTTCACTGTCTAGGCGGAGCCGAGCACGTGCTAGCTGTGGAGCAGACCCGCTAAATCACTTCAACAACAGATCGACTCCGCTCACCGCACCAGGGATCTTCATCACAATGAAGCACCTTATTACTGTGCTCTAAAGGGTCTGGTGTCCGGTTCATGTGTGTACACCATGAGACTCATGTAGATCAGTCTTCCCTTATTGGAAAAAGTGATTATACTTCCTTGACTCCGACTTTGTAGTGCTTCTGTGTACATTTTGTTGCCATAGTGGACGATTAACTCTACCTTCAAATAGATTCTATTCCATTGTCTGGATGGAAGGGATGTGCCTCCTTCCTGCCAGAGAAGGTATAGAAACAGTGTTGTATGTTTTCTAGAACAGACACGCGTATTAATCCTATAGCCCATGTGCACACCTTCTTGCTCGCCCCTAGAGCGTTGGCTATTACCTCCGAGCACAAGATTAAAACGCCTTCCAAGATCTACCCCTGGTGTCCTGTAATAACTACTAGGTAGTAGTGATCTGCTTTTTTCATTTTCAGAGAACATACACTGGTTCAATATTTGAGTCACACAAGCTATCAGCACGTCATTACCAATCCTAATCCACAATTAAATAGGGATTTATAATCTATCAATACACTATCCATTATTTATCTAGGACATTTCTTTTGTAACTTTGTGTGAGGGTTCACCCAGTCATGTGCGTCTCACCGAGCACTTGTCAGCTAAAATTCACTCACTGTTGAGCTGTTCTCTAAATGACAATTTTATTTTCCAACACCATTTCACACAGCACATCCCCCCCACATTGCCAAGTCCTCTTCTGCTCTCACATCATTCCTCAGCCACTGACTACAACATCTCTTCGCTAGTACTAAGCCAAGCATCATTATCGTACCTTTTCCTTGATCATTTTATAAGAATCCCCAAAAGGCACTGATTTGGAGAGACAGCCGACCGAAGGCCTATTACGCTACATTTCTGCTCCAACAATCCACCTGGAGACACTTGCGCACTTCCCCTCATGGATCTAGAATCTTGACTCATTTGATCCAGAAATCTCCTGGGCTGCGCTTCTAATGCACTCCGAAAGTTGGACTAGCCTCCTCCATGTGAACGATCAATGTAGTGAATGGGCTTATGTGAGAGGTGCCATTGATGCTTTTTGAGGGACTCCATATACGTATTGCTCTTAAAAAGTGTAAAAAACTAAAAACCACCTGCTCACAGTGTTACTTTACATACACACACATTATTATTAGATCACATATTTTAAATCCCTAGGCTTATGGTAAGCTCTACGGATTTGTATCACACTACAAATTATTGAGTTGGTGGCTAGCTTGCTGCCGGAAACACATTAACACCAGGATAAGTCCTTCAACCAAACTCACAAAGAAAATGCCCTGTTTTACATGATTTTTTTAATTTTTAATGATCAGTGATTTCCTGGCTAGTAATTGGGAGAATATTCCAAACCTTCGAAGTGTCCACGGAGACGGTTCTATCAAATGATAGCGCACTTAGGTGACTGCGCTTTCGTAATAATTTTCTAAACAAAGTGGCCTAGTTTGCTCATACGCTGGAGTTTGACATTTCTGGTGAGTGGTAAGCTTTAGGCATCATATGCATAGTTTTAAAATGCTAGGTGAGAACACACGTAGGCACTTTTCCAAATTGACTTTATAAATAATAAACAGTCATTAGCAAAGTCAATAGATCTGACGTCCATAAATATTGAAAAGAGGCCTGCTGCATTGCAAATGGAAAACAAACAAAAACTACTTTCTGTATACAATGCGTCTAAGTGGATAATAATGTACTGTTTGATAATTCAGTGCACTTTTGAAATGTAAAGTAGTCACACCTGTATTGTAAGGCTAGCACCAGGCCTTTAAGTGGGCCGGGTCCTGCCGATGCTCAGCCCTGGCAGTTCTAAAATGCAGGTACCGAGACGGATCTCTACCGGGCTGTCTATTTTTGCCCTCACCTTCAGGGTGGAAAAAATCTTAACTCTGCAGCAGTGCCACCCTTCACTGCAACTTCAAAGAGACTCGGTATAGTTCTTTCACAGTATCATCATGTCAGAACTGAAGCATTTTCATATTAAATACAACAAAGTCATAGTTGTTGCTTATGGAACTAACACCCATTGACAAAGCCAAGTCTTGGCTGGTTGTAGATGTGTAGTATATATATATATATATATATATATATATATATATATATATATCCAAACACTTTGACAATATCAGCCCGCGCCACTTGTAATGGCGAGCCTCAGCGGGGTTTCGTCTCACCCCAATAAATCCACAGAAAGGTCATCCAGATATCTTTCACAAAGACAACAAGCTGAGGCCCAGATGCATTCACGGTGAATATTTATTTGGCGATAACACCCAACGCGTTTCGCAGCTGGGCGCTGTAGTCTCATCATTGATCATAGCTGCGCAGAATCAAGTGGGATTAGCCGATCTCCCGCCATTGGGTGAGCCGCATACAAAATGCAAGGGGGAGAAGTTGCGGACTGGTGGTGCGCGGCATCTGAGGAAGGCAGAAGACGCCGAAATGCATTATGCCAAGCCACGAGTTTACTGTGAATAAAGGGTTTCCCATTGAATTTCCCCGCTGTGTCCCTGGATTGCTTTGCGAAGAGTAGTCTTACCTGTCATATTTTCGTGCCAGCCAGAGGCACGATACAGGGACCTGCCCATGCAAGAGTCCTGGGTGTTTGCTGGCACCGAACTGCTTCACAATCAAGGTATTGATTACCCAGAGACCGCCACAAGAACGGGCCATGCCAGAGGCTGCTGTCAGGAGGCAGTCTGCGACTTCACGGGGGTGACGGCTCACTGTAGCTTTCACCACGGCCCGGTTTGCTCCGCAATTGTGGCTGTGGGCGTTGGGGACTCAAGGGAGCTCTGAACACATCATTATTAACGGACTGCATCTGCCACTACACGGCCCCCTTTGCAATCGGCAATTTCAGCGCTTATCAGCAGTTTCATCCATCCTGCTTGTGGATTTACCTACAAAGTGTATGCTGGGAGCTGTAGTCTCATCATTGATCACAGCTGCGCAGAATCAAGTGGGATTAGCTGATCTCTCGCCATTGGGTGAGCCGCATACAAAATGCAAGGGGGAGAAGTTGCGGACTGGTGGTGCGCGGCATCTGAGGAAGGCAGAAGACGCCGAAATGCATTATGCCAAGCCACGAGTTTACTGTGAATAAAGGGTTCCCCATTGAATTTCCCCGCTGTGTCCCTGGATTGCTTTGCGAAGAGTAGTCTTACCTGATATATATATATATATATATACACACAAACCAGTCCCACATCCATGAAGAAACGGGTCCGACACATGCTTAGTGGCTCGAAAAAGATTTATTGAAGGTTTCCCAGTGAAAAGTCTTGTAGTGGTGAAATGAGGGCAGACGCGTTTCAGTCTTGCGACTTTCCTCAGTGCCCGCTTCACCTGGAATACAGTTCTACCTGAGGGGCTCGTTTAAAAATGTCAATGGAGCTTCCCTTATTGGTGCAGGAAACTCTGGGCCCCGCCTCCCACAGCTTGCCACTCCACCTCTCCTGCTGATATCCATTTCGGGTTTTGTTGTCCCACGCTGTGCATGTAGACACAGTGATCCACTCCCGCAAACACACAGTGGTGTCCCATTTCTGGCTGCGTGTTTCACTCGCTGCCGTCGATAGTCTCAGCAGGGCTTAACGCTGTCGTGTCTCATTCGTGCCACCTTAAGCAGCATGCTGCTGCTTCTTCACTCCCCAATTGGGCTCCAACTCGGGTGAGTGTTTCCGACCTTTTGGGGGGGCGCCGCGCTATGTCTTCCAAACATAGCACCACCAGGCTGCAAGTTATGCGCGGAGCTCCTGACCGTGAAGGCGTGCCGGTGAGTCGGTACTTGCTCCCGACAAATATACGAACCAGTCCCACTCCATGAACAAACGGGTCCGACACATTCTTAGTGGCTCGAAAAAGATTTATTGAAGGTTTCCCAGTGAAAAGTCTTGTAGTGGTGAAATGAGGGCAGACGCGTTTCAGTCTTGCGACTTTCCTCAGTGCCCGCTTCACCTGGAATACAGTTCTACCTGAGGGGCTAGTTTAAAAATGTCAATGGAGCTTCCCTTATTGGTGCAGGAAACTCTGGGCCCCGCCTCCCACAGCTTGCCACTCCACCTTTCCTGCTGAAATCCATTTCGGGTTTTGTTGTCCCACGCTGTGCATATAGACACAGTGATCCACTCCCGCAAACACACAGTGGTGTCCCATTTCTGGCTGCGTGTTTCACTCGCCGCCGATCGTCTCAGCAGGGCTTAACGCTGTCGTGTCTCATTCGTGCCACCTTAAGCAGCATGCTGCTGCTTCTTCACTCCCCAATTGGGCTCCAACTCGGGTGAGTGTTTCCGACCTTTTGGGGGGGCGCCGCGCTATGTCTTCCAAACATAGCACCACCAGGCTGCAAGTTATGCGCGGAGCTCCTGACCGTGAAGGCGTGCCGGTGAGTCGGTACTTGCTCCCGACAAATATACGAACCAGTCCCACTCCATGAAGAAACAGGTCCGACACATATACACACACACACATACATATATATATACATATACACACAAACAATTACACAAAGCAATCCTGCATAAGCTCAGTCGCATCCACTTAAATGGGGCAAGTGCAAGAAAGCAGATACGGGTCCTGTTAAATAATAGAATAAAGAATAAAGTGGCACGGATGAAGACACAAATTAACTCGCACCCACAATAAGTATGATTTACGGCAGTTTAATCAGCAACGAATTTCAACCTCAAGGTGTCTTCACTGCGGCCTGGAGTGCAAGTTACTTTGTGTCTTCATCCTTGATGCTTTGTTCCTAGGGAATAGATTTACCTACCTTGTGTTGTAAAGGCATGCGTGGTAAGGGTATATGCGTGGCAAAGGTTTGCATGGTGAAAGCAATACGTGTTAAAGGTATTGCATTGTAATTAATGCGTGGTAAAGGCATGCGTTGTAATGCATGAATGCGAATGTCATAAAACCCTCCATATTCACAACTCTGACCTGTTCTCACATAATCTACCTACCTTTGTCCACTCATTATGTTAATCTATACACACCGATAAGCCCTCTGATTTATTTGGGGGTAAATGGTTTTTATTGGTATTTTGCATCTTTATATACATCTTACAGTCACACGTTTGCATTACATTTGCTTCACACATTTTTAACATTTCTTCTCAAACTGTTTATCTGTTTGAGTGTATAAATGAGACAGTGTGTGCCATGTGTGGTATATAAACTTGCATTTGCTTCGGATTACTTTATCGTATGCTCTATTTGCATTTGAGATGTACATCCTTACTGGAATTTTCGGCCTGGTAACTACTGGTGTGGTTTCTTAACTGATAACTTTTGGATCCAACTAGGGTTATACAGGGGGTTGGGGTTGTGTTGAGGTGCGAACATTTTACCTGCGGGTTGTTATGCCATTGGTGATAGGCGCTTAAGTATGTGGGGAGGATGTGACAGTTTCTGTGGGCCTATCCGGGTTCCTGGTATTTGTAGGAGTTGTTATAGGGGGATGCGGGTGTGTGGCTGGTTGGGACCTTGGGTGTGATCCTGCGGGTGAGTTCCTGGTCGCTTGAGTCGTTGGGGTGCAGTGGGTGCAGTGGGTGGCTCGCTGTGTACGGTTTGTTGTTTAAATTGGGGTAGGAGAAGGGCCCATCCCATAGATATTTGATGCTTGCGTATCCCCCTAACTTCTATATTTCGAATCACTTCCTCTGCTGCTGTTCCCCACTTACTCGCTGTTCCCAACTTTCTCACTGCTCCCACCCAAACCGCCATAGGGGGCCCCGGCGGGGCTCACCAGTGCATGGTTATTCCTCTCTTAACTAGTAACAGTGCAAGTGATGCAAACCGTATCTGCACTTTGTGCTGTTTTCACAGTCGAAACACTCCCAGCGCGCTAGTCTCCCATCTGTTAAGGTCGTGTAGGCCTGTGACTTCCTGTAATGTCTTGTGTATGGAGTTCCAGTAGGGTTGCAGTGTGGGACAGCTCCAGGACATATGCTGAAAAGCCGCTGATAAGCCCTCTGATGTGCTGATTTTCCTTACAAGCTTGATTACATAATAAACAAGCATTGGAAATGCAATAGGTCTCGCATTAGGAAAGTTTGAGCTATTGGTATTGTAAATGACACTTTTTTTTATTTATGTGTTGGTTTTGAAAGTAGCAAAATTAATAGCTTTGTCAGTAACAATGTCAATAGTTTTAACTTTTGCAAATGTGACACCTATAGCATTTGTAATGCAATGTGTGTTGTATGTACGTGACTTATATGTCTTGATATTACAAATAACAATGGCTTTTAATTTTGTAAATAATTAATACTTAAATAAAAGTTATTGTAATTTATAATGGCAATAGCTTAAATGTTTGTAAATAACTTTTGTGAAGATTATGTTCAGTGTATTTTATTGTGACGAAAATCCAAGAACATTGCATTTGCACCTAAACACACACAGAGCCACACACATATAGATGTGGTGGATCTGGGGGATATGGTGGTGGTGGATGTGGTGGTGAATGTGGTGGTGGTGGTGATGGTGGATGTGGGGGTGGATGTGGTGGTGGATGTGGTCGATGTGGTGGTGGTGGATGTGGTGATGTGGTGGTGGTTGTGGATGTGGTGAAAGTGGTGGTGGATGTGGTGGTGGTGGTGGTTGTGGATGTGGTGAAAGTGGTGGTGGATGTGGTGGTGGAAGTGATGGTGGTGGGTATGGTGGATGTGGTGGTGGTGGATGCGGTGGTGGATGAGGTGGTGGTGGATGCGGTTGAAGTGGTGGATGCGGTGGAAGTGGTGTATGTGGATGCGGTGGTGGATGTGGTGGTGGATGCGGTGGATGTGGGGGGGGTGGTGGATGCGGTGGTGGTGGAAGTGGTGGTGGATGCGGTGGTGGTGGTGGTGGTTGTGGAGGTGATGGTGGAGGTGATGGTGGAGGTGATGGTGGATGTGGTGGTGGATGTGGTGGTGGATGTGATGGTGGATATGGTGGTGATGGTGGATGTGGTGGTGGATGCGGTGGTGGTGGATGCGGTGGTGGATGCGGTGGTGGATGCGGTGGTGGATGCGGTGGTGGTGGTGGATGCGGTGGTGGTGGATGGGGTGGTGGTTGTGGTGGATGTGGTGGTGGATGTAGTGGTGGATGGGGTGGTGGTTGTGGTGGTGGATGTGGTGGTGGATGTAGTGGTGGTGGATGCGGTGGTGGTGGATGCGGTGGTGGTGGTGGATGCGGTGGTGGATGCGGTAGTGGTGGATGTGGTGGTGGTGGATGTGTTGGTGGTGGATGTGGTGGATGTGGCGGTGGATGTCATGGTGGATGTGGAGGTGATGGTGGATGTGGTGGTGGATGTGGTGGTGGTGGTGGTGGATGGGGTGGTGGTTGTGGTGGATGTGGTGGTGGATGTAGTGGTGGTGGGTGTGGTTGTGGCATCCTGAAATGTATTGTGTGTTGGAATTCCTCTTCCTTGTCAGAAGTATCAACATAAGCCTGTATGAGAAGGCTCCTTCTGGTTGCAATATTACAAGCTGCCACAGTTTTATTAGCCACGTATGGGGAATATTGGAGAGTGCCACTAATATTATGTAGGTAGCGAAATGTGACCTTTAGCAGTCCAAATGTATTTTCATTTATTACCCGGGTCATCTGTGAGTAACATTGTATCTTTGTGGTCTGTGAGTTACATCATTTAGGTATGGTGTCATGATCTAAGTACTGAGAGCCTATGCACTGTAACCAACACAAATGTAATGTTACAAGGTAAATCAGTACAAATATATATATTTAAAATAAAATCTACATTAATATAAATACGTTTTAGGAGGTACTCACCAACGTCTCATCTTGATAAGTCGGTTGTACAAGTGTAGGAATAATGTGCAGACCCAGGAAATTTAGCTGCAAAGTATGTTATTAAACAGACTACATTGAATACTATTTATATATTTAAAAGTGCTGGCCTTGATGAGGGGGATCATACAACTTCTAAAAACTGCTAATTAGATATTCATTTAAGTGCAGTAAATCATTAACATGA
Source organism: Lissotriton helveticus (assembly GCF_964261635.1). Classification (NCBI taxonomy): domain Eukaryota; kingdom Metazoa; phylum Chordata; class Amphibia; order Caudata; family Salamandridae; genus Lissotriton; species Lissotriton helveticus. Next base: position 385,502,027 of record NC_136067.1, on the reverse strand, counting down.
AATATTACGCCAGGTCTACTTTGATCGCCGAGCCCCCAGAGTACTGGACATTCCAACGGAATGGGGGGGGGGGGGGGGGGGGGGGGGAGGGGCAGGGCCCAAGAAAGGATACAAATAAAGCGTTCCGTAAATGTATAGTTTACTAAACCATAGCCATCATATTTGATTGCAAGTTCAGATACCATAGGGGGCCAGTTGAAAAATCCCACTACCAGGATTACCTATCCAGTCACGTGCAAACAACAAAGTTAAAAAGCTGCTTTTTTTCTGCCTCCCATTTCCTGCTGGAGTCACAATCGCGAGGCACAGGAGTGTAGGCTGATGGAAAAAAAAAATCATCTCTGGAAGGAAGTGAAATGCTGAAGTCATGCTCCTGTTTCAGAAATTCCAATCTAAGCATGAGTAAAAGTAATAAAAAAAAAAAAGAAAGAAACACGGAATGGCGCAGTGGTAACAGCTCAGCGACATTAGCCAGTTTAATTTTTATTCGCCGTTTAGAGGCATTTATCTGTATAGTATTCCTACTGGTGGAGTGTAATTTTCCTCAAAGTTTACTCTGACAATGAAAGGCTGTTTGCGCAGCAATTCTGGCCAGCTGAGTGCGTGAAAGGCACATTACAAATAGAGATCCCAGCTCGAAAGTGTGTTTATCTAGAAGGATGGGTCTGCACATGCAACGGGCCTGTGATTCAGTACAAAGCTATGCAGCACGGCATTGCAAGCTGTAACTGGAGATCGTAAAGCCTTTTGTATGGATTATTTAAGCAACCGCCTTCTTTACTCTTAAAATCTCTGTGTAGCTTGTCCTAAAATATTAATATAGGACGAATCACGTTTACCACCGAAAACTTTGGCATACTGGGTGTACAATGTTCTGTATACCAGTCCCTCAAAGCTGGTAGCCTAAAGCAGCAAATGTTTCTCTCCCTCCTCCAGGAAGTCTGTAAAATGCAGGCAGGGGAGGGGGCAGAATGACGGAGGGAAGGCAGAGAAGGGGGGGGAGGAGAAATGCGACACGGCGGGCAGGGGAGGGGGCGGATCGGGGAGAGGGTGTGAAAGCAGCAGGGGCCTTTGAAGTGAAGCTAAGCTTCACTTCAAAGGTGTGGGAGGAGTGCGGCTGAGGGAACAGACGGCGATTTGGTGATGTGCACGCGCATTTTAGGTCAATGCGCTTGCGCATTGACCTAAAAGCGCACGGGCACAGCACCAAATCGCCACAGTTAGTTAAACTTTGTTTAAAGCCCTATAGTCTCGCTTCTCTCAATGCGCATGCGCATTGATAGGTCACGAGACCTAAAAATGATTTTAAATGGGCAGGGAATATGAAAGAGACTTATTGACACTTCTCTGAGTGCAGCTCGGCAGAGTGGTAAGGAAAATCCTTATATAGATACCATAACATATCAACTTTAGCTCACAGTTTTTAGACCAGAGGATTACAGACCTGGAGGGTGACAATCTCCGAATCAAGTGAGTTAGTTACCATGCTAATTAAGAGCCTTCTCAAAGGCTGCAGTGTCATTTAGAAACTAGTTTAAAGGCCTTCCCAAAAGCACAACAGGTCAAGAAGAAACCAAGAAAAATAACTGCCCAAAGGGCACAGGAGCAACTGTATAGCAGATAGAAAGGTCGGGTATAAATCAGGTGAAGGCAACATAGTCAGTTGGACATTGCTAGTCAGATATTGGGGGAAAAGCGGAGGTCCTGCGCCACAAAATGTTTCTTTCCATGACTCATATAAACACAAGTTCTTAAGCAGGCTGGATTGTCAGAGGGAGCATGGAAGAGATGGAGAATGCATGATTGGGACGAACAAAACTAGCAAACACTGGCTTCCTTCATTAATAAAAAGCTATTTGTCAGTTACAAATCTGAGGCCGCATTCACAAGCAAAACAAGGGGAGATGAGAATACACCCTGGACAGCATTCAAAGATTATGGAACATCCTTGCCGCAAACACAAAGCACTGGAAAATGAATGGAGAAATGGGTATTTGATGAATAAACTGAAATATTGCAGAAATACGATGAACAAGGCGGCAATTGTGGCTCCAATTACCACACAGATCTGTCCCTTAATTCCAAAGTGGGTGCACACTCTTAGAGGTCCACCTGCCCCCCAGACCCCTACAACACAATAATATTCTATGAAATAGAATGGCTTCCCGTATAGCCAATAATTTAATCTATTAGTGTAAGTACGATCAATTGTTGAAGATCCTTCAGTGATGATAAGGTATGTTTGCACACATCACTGAAGGGTCTGCCCACTCTGCCACTCCACCCAATCCCACCAGTGACTATAATCCTGGGCATCCACTCAAGACATGCATCTACTCACACTCTGATATATACTCTCTCCACACTCTCACCCATCATCACCATAGGTAAAATGAAACTAACTTGTGGAGTTTGGGACTGTGTTTTTTGTCTCACTCCAGTTCAAAGCTCTCAATAAGCAGTTATAACCTGACCGCTGGACCTACTACACCTGCTGGATTTCCACGGCGGTTCCACTCAACAGCGGACGCTTTCAATTCAAGTGGTATTAAATGCCTGAAAGAAAAGATTGACTAGAAATAACTTTTGGATTGCATGAGCGGCCATCAAGATACCGCGTTGCATATTAAGGATACGATCCAACACACCCTTTTCCCCTAACTTGGATAGTGGGTAATATTCCACCATTACAGATCTATATCGTCAATTTCACCACTCAGAGGACCAGGCCACCCACGAAAGTTTCATGGGTTTATGCCACCGACATATCCACGGTATGAAGGTTGTGCTTCTTATGTCCTGAAGAAGACCCGCAGGCCGAGGCCCCCAGTTACCCACGAGCCCATAGTCGGGTCGAAACGTCGACGCTTTTAATATTGCAAATCGGACCACCTATCATTTAAACTGCATGATACATGTTATTCAAGACTGTATAAATGAAATAGTAGTGAACCAATAAGCTGTGGCCGCTTGCCCAAAGGGCTGGAATCTTTGATACCAGCCTATATTGAATTAATGTAACCTGTTCATATAACACTTCTGTGTCACTGATCTTGACCAGTTCTTTCACCCTTTCTTAATCACTGCACCTTCTTTTTCTTGCACGTTTTTAGTAACATTGTGCCCTTTTATACCGTTAATGTACCAATGTAGAAATGTATATAAATAACTTGTGCGACGGAGTGATTTATTAAACTCCCGCTGATCAACCAAGGTTTTTTTGTCAGGTTGTTGCATTTCCTATTTAATTAAGCTATTTGATTGAATCTCTAGAGCAGAATAATTTGAAAGCTCACTAACAATGTAAAAATCTTGATTGTAAGAATATATTTAGTTGATCTTTGACTATTGGTTTGGACCACTGTTTTTGATACCATTAATTACCCAGGTCCAGGAACCATATTGGGTTACCCCATTTCTATAATGGACCTACTACACCGACAGCTAATAGACAGTAGCTGCCCGTTCTGGGACCCACAGGCGGGTGAACCCCCAACATACCCGGTAATGCACACCATAATACACATGGAAGTGGGTAGGCACTTGGTTACATGGTTATACAAAACAGTCAGAGCTCATTCTCCGTCCACTGGACGCATTACAACAAACATGGGAAGACGAAGTGGGTTGGGTATTCAACGAAAAAGAATGGGAAAGAGCCTTAGAGTATCCAAAGAAAGTTTCCAGAAATGCACGTTTCACGAACATTCAATTCAATATACTACATAGAGCATATCTCACCCCACAACGTCTCCACCGGTTTGCCTGCCCCCGATGTCAGGCCCCTGAAGCGGACTTCAAACACATGTTTTGGGATTGCCCAATTGTCCAACAATACTGGAACCGGGTACCTCACACACTCCAGGAGATCACAAATAATTTGAACCTGTCCTCCTGGGAAGCCAGTGCCCTGGGTGTGTTCCGCAAACGGAAAACCGAGAAGGTGCAGTGCAGATACGCTTTACTAGCTATTCTCTTAGCCCCCCCCCCCCCTCCCGAGGCTGCCTGGATAGGGGCAATGAAGAAATGGGGTGCAGCAGAGGAGGAAGTGCTGCGGGATGAGGAGATAAGAGGCATACGCAAAGACACAATTTCCCAAGAGTGGGCACAACTGATGCATCAATTTACCAACGAGACAACACAGCCAGCCTCCTCAATAACCTCACAGTCACAGTCCCAATTGGAATTCCCCCCAAGAGATGGATGGAAGTTAACACACAATTAACTGCCAACACCTAGGATGGTCACTACAATGACACTGCCCCCACCTCCCCCAAGGGATACATGGAGCTCACCTTCCGCAATTCTCCCCCCCCCCCCAAGCGGTCCTACTGAGTTCCACAGAACATACCTATAATAGACCTTTTCTCACTAGAGACTCTGCAGTACAATCCCCCAATTCATCCCCCCTTGATTTGAAAGTTCTTCCCTACATCGGAGGTTCCGATTCCGATGCACAGTTAACAGGAACACGCACATCCAATGCCAAGTGAGGGGCACCACAAGGATAGGCAGAAGCTTCACACTCCTTTGACTCACTTGGAAATACTTACCCAACAACCCGAACACTCCATAACACTACATCAGAGGGCGGGCATGGGATATTTTCACAGTTGACAGCTATTGAAAATGTACAAACCGAACATATGCAAGAGGTCCTCTCCTTCCTTTAATGTTTTATCTTCCCAATGCACTTTAAATAGACATGTGCTATGGATTAATGTACTTTCATGTTAAAATGATTTCCGCTCACTGGCATACTGGATGTAATGTAATACAAAATCTCAATAAAAACATCTAATTAAAAAATAACCTGACCGCAGGACTTCCTGAAGGAAATGTCACGGACGATGATGCCATTTCCACAGTAGGGAGCATCCCAGGTGCTGGAACAGTCACTTGTTTAAGTGGCTGGATGAAATCTACCATGTTGGAGATGGTGGTACTGCACACACAAGTAAAAACCTTGGAACTGCTGTGGGTGATGGAGCGGCTGCTTCTTGGGGCACCATTTTTCAGGAACTCCCAGTCCAAGACAGCACTTCCTTACTTCAGCAGATGTCCTGACTAGATTATATATACAGAGACCTGATCTTGAGAATGACGCATCTGAGAATGACGCATCACAACACATTCGAAACGTGTATTTTTGTTGTTAATTTTTTTCCTATATTTACTCTACGGCATTCTTCATCTGGATTGTTGGATTGCTTTTCTGCTCTCCAGCTATTGGTTGAGCTGTTCCTCTGCACCATCCAGGACATTTGTTTGTACTGCATGTTTTTTTCCCACCTTTTGGTTCTGTTTTGAGGAACGCCTTTCACGTGTTTTAACATCTATGAAGGACAAGAATGAGGTTCCACTGCCTGCATCCAGCACAACCGTTCCTGTGACAGGAATGTTCTTTCTTCTCAACTTCTTTGATGTTGCTTTACTTCATTCCATTTGAAGTGCTTATAATGCCCAATTGGCTACTTCAGAGGACTTTGAGAAGTTTGTGATAGATACTTTGAAATCCAAATACTTCTAGAATGTGGTATGATTACTCGCCTATACAACCCTCTAGGGAGTCTAAATACTGCACACAGACTGGTTTGTTGGAAAGGAGAAGTGTCTTTTGGAGGTTGCATTTCGAGGGAACTCTACATTTTACTACGCAACCCCTGAAGAGCACAGCTTTTTAGACATATGTCTCTCGACTTTATAGTCCTCAGAAAAGTAGTGATGCATGCCCTTATGTATCCTTCTTCCCCATTCACATCCACCACACCCACCACACCATAACACAGACTCAAGATATTATTTAAGGGTAACTAGGGGTTGTAACTGACCTCTTTGCAAATCCACGTACCCTGATGTTCCTATCAGCTCCTGGAAATATTGGGCGCTCATATTATGTTAATGCATAGTAATGCCAAACAGTTCCTTGATTTATCAACAAAAATCCAAAACGTTAAGGCAGCACATCTGGTCTTACTGGCAACGCAATTTCTCAAATCGAGCAAAGCACCCACATTACTTGCAGCAACCTGGCAGACTGGAGCAGATTTCAGGTATTAAATGACAGAACACTGGCACAGGACGCCAGCAATTTTGGCGGGGTATTTTCTGGCACAAGGAAAAGGAATGCATGATCAATGCCACAGGAACAGTGACATCTTTTGACACAGTGTTTACAACTGGTGTTGTTTCCACTGGACAATGTTTATGGAGCATTACGTGTCAGAGGTCACTAGTTCTCCTGTGCCACTCATGATATTTCGTATGTGAGGCCAGTTAATCTACATGGCATGTAAACACTGCTGGCTTTAAAATGCACTGGTAGCAGAGGAACATTACTTCTGAGTACTGAGGCAAATGTGGAAGAACTGGATTGTTTCACGATGTTCACTTCAAAATATTTCCAGAATCAACTGGCTGAAGCATTCCTGGGGTGGAGGCACCCCCACCCCTAAAGTGCTCCTTGGAAAAGCATTTCTAGGCCGTCCTTTCGGATTGAGCTGATGGTTTTTAGCATCTACATACTCCACCGTTCCCTTCACAGCACAGCCACAAAAGCGAACAATAATGACATCCATGTCTGTTTTCTCTCTCTACCCCTCAGGGATGTTCCAAGAATAACTGACAGCTTACGTGCGCCAGCTGAGGCCTAGCGCGTTTCACACCATCACTCCACCGCCGGGGACCCAAAACGCAAGCTTTGTGACAGATGTTTTCAAAAAGAAAACCACCAATTTACGAGCAATTAAAAGTCCGAAGGGAGGTAAAAATCTAACATCACCTTCCACCACTGCTCACCCTGAAGTGCACGCAGCTACTGGTGGGGCCTGGAAAACAACGACAATCCTTCGGGCAGGTAGTAAGGCCTCCATTCTTCAGGGGGTCCCACCCAGCCCAAGGACTGTGGATGTCTGTAAGGGGTCCTTCACCAAATTCTGCAGATTGGGCCAGATAATTTTTGTGTTACACCGCTGGCTCCGATTGTAATTCCCTGCAGCAAAAGTGATCTGATTAAACATTTTAGGGTTCAAATGTGCGTTATTGCTTTCTTAAAGAGGTATGCACATCCACTTGCTTACAACAGGAAGCCGCAGTGAACACACCCTCCCACCCCCACCTACTGAAACTCCTTAATGGCCCATGACCGACATATTGCCTTCTTAATGCCGACATTCGCCTATATAACGATTGTGACACGACAAATGCAGTGTGCACTTAGTACAACAGCCCCCAGGCCTGCTGCCCTTTTTAACCTCCATGCAGTGGCTGCTGCGTCACTAGAGGGTATTTTTCAATGTAAATGGGCCCATTATCACCCCATTGCTCCCTGGGCAATGTGGTTGGGTGTCGCCGGCCATCTATACCGGTCTTGTGCTACAAGACTTTTTTTTTCTCTCGAGTTCTGGGTGTGCTAGGCTTCTGTAGACCGTGACAGACGTCCTCCTCATCATCATCATTCTGTTGTACAGGTAGATGAAGGCTGTGTGGGTGGCCAGCTATGCTTGTTATTGGCTTATGGCCCCAGTACAGTGGTTCTTAGCCTACTCAGGGCCAGATGTATCAAAGGGTTTCGCCCATTCTGTGCCTATTGGGAAATGTGTTGATACATATGGCCCTTAGTTCTTAGCCAACTCAGTGGGTCCGCGGCTGCTTATAAAATGAAATATTATCAACAGATTAATAAAGTGCATACAAATAATGAAGAACATTTTAAAATACGATAACATTCTATAAATGAAGGAATTTGATGCTGGGGGCTAAAAATGAAGGTAATATTTTCAGATGATTTGTGTTAGGAATGCAAGTGCATATACCAATATAGTGTGTATGATGAGTGGCATCAATCGTGGTTAAAAAAGCTCCAAATTAAAATGTTGATTTTTTTAAATATTTGTTTGAAAATTAAATAAAATATTTTATCATTTGTGTATTTGTTTTTTTATTTTATATATTATTATTATTATAATACTTAGGCCAGAATCCCTGGGTTCCAGTAATGACTCAGTAGGGGTCCTCAGGTTCCATTAATGATTATTAGGGGTCCACCGAAGTCAAAAGATTAAGAACCACTGCCCTTATACAAGTGTGAGGTTGGATCAGGAATGATTGTGCACCGGGTCCTTCTTGCTGATACCTCAATTTACCATCGTTGTAACAGACTTTTCCTCCGTTTCCCAGAAGATTTCTGGTTTTTCCCTCAGCTTTAAGGGAAGACTGCATAACATAATGAGCGATATCACCGACTGTCTCCGTTCTAAGGCTGTTAAGACAGCACAGGCAACCTTTGTGTGGGAGAGGCTGGCATTGGGAAAGCCTACATCCAGCTGCTCTGCCTCAGAGACCCTTGCAACTCTAGAATTGGTTCAATTGGTTCAAGAAGGCAAGGTTGGCTTCCCAAGTTGGTACCCAGGAGCATCTCCTCCGTTGGAGCTATGGAGCGTTTCCCCACTTAAATTACCCCCAAAAATAAAATAATGAAATGGTAATTCATTACCATTTTATTTTTCATCCTCCCGCCCTGAACCAAGCGTCAGGACAGGGGCGGGCCTTTGCTTAATGCCAGCAGCAGGGAGAAAGGTAAGCTGTTTGTGCACTTTTTAAAGTGTGCATGCCCCCGATAGGCGTAATTTGAAACCTCTAACCCAGCTGGCTTAAGACAGCTGGTTTAGAGTAAGTGCCGAACTTCAAGGGTGCAGAGGAGCGCAGAGTCAGGCCGCTCCCTCCAATCAGGGTGCTGCTCTCACAGCAGGAGCAGCTCCAGGATTGGGGCCCGTACAGCAGTTCCTTTGAAGAGGTCCGGAGAACGTCTACACTCGGTTCAGATAGGTTTTATTTTTCTTAATATTTGCGTGCACTCGCTCCCTCTCTTCCCCATTGATTCCAGCCGCCACTGTTAGTACCTATATTAAGGATGACCACTTGGGGTATAAGACACCCTCTAAAGCTCAGGAGCACTGAAATCTCATTAGGGAGCTAACAGTTTCATAACGCAAAATAATGGAGGGCCCTCTGCAGAAGGTGATAAGACCCCCTCCCGTCTCTAATGCACACAACTATTCATAGTGTTTGGATTGAAAGGGGGGGCAACTGAAGAGGTGGGGTCTCCTACGCATCAGGGGCTGCAATGACCCATGTTACGCCCCTGGAAACTAAGTACAAGGCAAAGCAAGGATCCCTCCTGAAATTCCATGATCAACACGGTACACGAAAGGCCATCAGTTAAGAATTTAAATTATCTCATGGTTTGTGTGACCGATGTAGACGAAAAATAATTACATTTTGTGTGCTGTATTTGGAGATGTTGACTATTTTTCTTGTGCCAATGAACCACCAGTCTGCTGCACATTTTAACAAAACATGTTTTACTTTGATCATGGTGACCCCCTAAAAACCGTTTACACACTTCCTGAGGGTTGCCGCCCTTCACACAGAAATACCTGCCATCTGTTCTCGCTTTAAGATTCCGCAAAGGCCTGAACATGGTTCTTAAGTACAACTTTATATGAAATGTTTGTATTCATTTTAACATGACCTTTCTGTCTTTATTTATCAGTCAGAGGTGTTACAACTAGCCTATTTGGTATGTTCCGTCCACCCCTATTCCCTGCCCCTTGTTGGACTCTTCCACCTTGAAGCTCATTATGGAATGTTGGTGTGTAAATCAGTGAGGAGAGTGGATGGTCATTAAATGGTACCTTTCTTGAATCTTCCTGTGTCCTGTTATACTTCAAGAATTCCAACACTGGCGACGGAACTGCGCAGGGGGCAGAGGTGGCCATCTCCCCTTTGAGTACTCTCTCCATACGTGTAAGGATTTACTTTCCTAGTCTCTGGATGTTTCCGCCAGGATTGGCGAGTGGAACCAGATTGTATGAGGCATTTTGTATCCACGCTTATTTGAACTGAGAAGGCGTTCTGTCAGTGTGGGATCAGGAGATAAGTTTAACTCCTGAATGTTTGGCTTGCGGAGGTGAACTGAAACTTCTATAATAGTGATCGGGAAGAAGAAGTTCCTGCTCTGTGTGCAACAGATCTCTGTTTGTGTGGAAGATCTTATTTCTATAACATTATTTTGCCAGCCCCACACGTACCTACACTGTTGTGGAAGTTCCCTGGTGCCCACGTGCATGAGGAGAAGCAGGAGTGCTGTCCGGTTGTTATGGTCCGCAGCGGAAGATCGGCGAGTGTCTCATTCTGTTAGGGAAGGTTTCCAGTATACTTCATGCGGCTGTGTCCCGGGTTGGCGCCTGCGCTGATTTCTGTCTACGTAAGGTTTTCTGGAGCCTGACAGGATCTCGACGTCTTGAGGAGCAGTGTCCCTGGTTGGCCCCTGCCCCCAACCTCCTTGTTGGACGGGAAGTACTCCATTGCCTGGGTGTCGTGTAGTTCTGGCTGTAATAAAACTACTGCGCACCACTGATTCAGGGCCGCATTTCCTCCTTACTCGCCTCAGAGGCCAACTGTGTTTGTGTTTCCGATTTGAGCCGGCGCACCAGTAACAAAGGATCGGGTTTTTTCGTGGGAACTTTCTCTTCAAGGCTGACGAGCTTAGTAGTGCGAGAATTTCAAGTAAGAACTGGAAAATCGGGGACCAGACACAGACTATTATTAAAAGGGAAAAAGAAAAATTTTTGGGAGTTAAGAGGTCTCATATTTTCCAAATTAAATTTATGACTGCAGTGTTTTGTGTTCTAAATCTGGGAGCTGTTCCAATATTTTTTTTTTGTGTTCCATGTATCCTTTACATGTAAGCTCACAGTTACAGTTTACAGTTATTATTTATTTTGCAGTGTTTTATATCCTTTTAGCATCACCATCTTAACCAGAGGATTGTTTATTATCACATGTAAGCTGTGCAGTACAGTAACTTCATTGTTATACTGCCTTGAGTTATTATCCCAGGGTCCCAAATGGCAGCGGCAAGCATGAACCAACCCCCGTCTTTCCTTAATGATATAGGGGAACCCGAGATTAGTTGGAAAGAATGGGTAAAACTTTTTGAATCATATCGGATAGCTATAGGTGGTCAAAGGTTCAATTCAATAAGGAAACAACATATTCTGCTGCACAATTTGGGTGTACAAGGACGTAAAGTATATGAATCTTTACCTGTACCTGAGCAAGAGGGTAACGCTGTTGGAGAGGTAGATGTATATGTGCAAACCTTGGAGAAGTTAGAAAAACATTTTGGGGATAGAATCAATGTGGTTTTAGAGTGTCACAAATTTTTTAAAAGGTGTCAAGGAAAACAGGAGTCAGTACAAAATTATATTGCAGTATTGTGGGGACTTACACAGTTATGTGAATTTGGTGATCTCACAGACTCTTTAATAAGAGACCAACTGGTGAGATGCACTAATAATCCGCGCATCCAGGAGAAACTGTTGGCAAAAAATCCAGGGCTCAGAGAAGCCATAGAAATTGCCAAGTCAGTGGAACACACAGCTAAGTGTGTGAAAGAAATGAAGCCTGATGGAGAGACAGTAGCTACCATTGATAATCAAGAAGACAGGAATGATGTGTATAAGATGAGGTTTAAGGAAAATGTTAACACCAAAGTAGATTACAAAGAAAAGGGTCCCAAGTGTTACCGTTGTGGTAGCAACAACCATTTTGCTACCTATTTCCAATGTCCAGCCAAGTATGTCACATGTAAGAAATGCAATAGAAGGGGGCATTTTGCCAGAGTGTGTCGCGATGGAGAGTTGCACACCAGGGAACATGAAAAGAATATGGAGAGGGCCACTAGTAGAGAAGTGAAATGCATTGAACAAAAAATAGAAAAAATTACTTTACAAGTGAAAGATGTCAATGACACTGTGAATTCTATTTACCCAAAGTGTGATGTACTTATTAATGATGATTTGGTCGAAATGTTTGCAGATTCCTGTTCTCCGTTCACTTTAATAAATAAGAATGATTATATGTCCACAGGCAAGAATAAGATCAGTGAGCTTAAGTCTCCAGATATTTCCCCCTCAGGATATAACAAGGGTAATATTCCCCTTTTGGGCATGAAGGATGTGCAGATACAATTCAAGGATAGGAAAACCTATGGGACTGTATATGTGGTGATGTCGGGTTCCAACCTTTTGGGATGGGTTCATCAAAAATAATTGGGAATCATATTGGATCCCAATAGTGCAGAACAAGTGTTACTTACAGAGAAGTTTCCGGGGGCGGAAAAGATTTGTGATGATTTCAAACAACTGTTTAAAGAGGAACTGGGATGTTTACACAATTTTCAGCATAAGATTAAATTAAAGCAAAATGCTAAACCTGTGGTACATGGTCTGCGAACTGTGCCTTATAAATTGAGAGAACCTTTAGAAAATGAGTTGCAGAAGTTATGTGATATGAATATAATTCAACCCATAGACTGTTCCGAGTGGTTGGCCCCGATAGTTTTGGCAGCCAAACCCAATGTAGAGGGCATCCGCCTCTGTGTGGACTTACGCAGTTTAAATGATTGTATTTGGGTAGAGAGACATCCTTTGCCAGTAATAAATGAAATGCTAAGCACCATGGGCCCTGCAAGGTATTTCAGTGTAATAGATCTATCCATGGCATACCACCAGATCGAATTACATCCAGATTCAAGGCCGCTCACGCCGTTTATTACGCCTTTTGGCGCCTTCATGTTCAAAAGAATGCCTTTCGGCCTTGCATCGGCTGTTGCAATCTTCCAAAGAGCCATGCAGAAAATTCTGGAGGGTGTGGAACGCACAATGTTTTTCCAAGATGGCATATTGGTCTATGGAAAAAATTCAGAGGAACATGATGGTGTGTTGAGACAAGTCTTCCAAAGACTCGCAGATGCTGGCTTAACAGTTAAGAAGGAAAAATGTAAGATAAAAGTCCAACAAGTGGAATATCTGGGCCATTCGATTTCGGAAAAAGGATTTAGACCAAAGAGCAGTTTGATCCGGGCAGTTAAAGAAGCTCCCAACCCAAGAAACAAAGATGAGTTAAAGTCATTTTTGGGACTCATGGAATACATGTCAAAATCTGTGGAAAATTTTGCTGCTAAGTGTGAATCCATGAGAGAGATGTTAAAAAAAAAAAACAAGGAGTTTGTGTGGAACGAGGAACAGGAGGCAGTTGCTAATGCTTTGAAGGAAGATTTAGTCAACTCCCCAGCCCTTGGAACTTTTGATGCTACCAAGAAAACTATTCTGACAACTGATGCATCAAACTATGGACTAGGTGCTACTCTAGTTCAGAAAAATGGGACTGAAGAAAAGATTATTGCCTACGCATCTAGAAGTCTCTCCCCTCCAGAAAAGAACTATTCAGTAATCGAACGAGAAGCTTTGGCGTGTTTTTGGGCGGTCAGACATTTTAAGTTTTTTCTATGGGGTTTAAGATTTACTATACGTACAGATCACAAGCCCCTCACGTATATTTTTTCTGTGAAAGGATTGGAGAACTGCACCCCACGCATCAGCAGATGGATACTGGGGCTGGAACATTTCAATTTCAAGATTGAACATGTGCCGGGCAAGGAAAATATCATTGCTGATTTTCTATCTAGATCACCCCTTCCAGAAGAAGATGTTACAGAGGAAGCTCTGGACAGTCCAATTATGATGATGGATTTTCCAGCCATCACGGAAATGGAGTGGGAAGATGGAATGAAGAAGGACAATGAACTCAGTGTCCTAAAGGAGCTGATCAAGAATGGATGGCCAAACAAGAAGAAAGATGTAGAGGCAGAAGTGGAAGAATTTTGGGAAGTCAGAGATGAGCTAAGTACCATAGGAGGGAAAATTTATCGAAATATTAGAGTGATACCTCCTAAAGAACTACGAAAGAGAGTCATTGATTTGGCGCATGAAGGCCACCTTGGACGCAGTGCTACTAAGGCAAGAGTAAGAACCAATTTCTGGTTTGCCAAAATGGATGTTATGACGGAAGAAGTAGTAAAAGAATGTGGAGCATGTGAAAAAAGTGATAAGACAAAAATAATACACAAATCTCCATTGTCTCCAGTAAGTGTTCCAACCAAGCCATGGAGCAAGTTGGCAATGGACATCATTGGGCCTATGCAGAATCAAGTCTTGCAGAGAAAATTCATGTTGGTCCTGATTGATTATACTTCGCACTGGATCAGGCAAAGGTTTGTGCATAGCATCAATACCAAATCAGTGATCCAATTTCTAAAAGAGGTGTTCAGCGAGGAAGGTATCCCTTCCACACTAATAACCGACAATGGGGTACAATTCACCTCTGAGGAGATGCTGGATTTTCTGAAATTGTCAGGCATAAAGCATGAAACCACAGCCCTCTATTGTCCGAAAGCAAATGGAATGGTGGAGAGAGCTAATAGAGTCATTAAAGAAAATATTCAACTAGCCACTATCAATGGACATGGTGTTGAAAATTCTTTGAGGGAATGTCTGTGGGCCTATCACACATCACCTAACAGTGTAACGGGGGTCTCTCCTTTTGTGTCTTTACGCGGGAGGGAGCCATGCACCAAATTAAATCCCTGTTGGCTAAATGGTGGTGAAGTTAGGGAAGTTGATTGGGAGGAAGCTGGAGAGAAGGTCAAACAACATCAAACCAAGTACAAACAATGGTATGATCAAAAACATGGAGTGAAGTTCAAAAAATGGGAGGTGGGAGACATGGCGCAAGCCAGAAGAAATATCAAGTCAGGATCTGCCCCCAACAAATTTCACTCTACCTGTAAAAGTGTTGAAAAATGTGGTACAGTTTGAAAATGGTCAGTGGTGGAGTTTTGATAATATTGTAAGAGTACAATCTTAGAGTGTTCTGTTAGGTAATCCTAGTTCTCTGCTAGTACGTTCAGTCAACCATTATCTCACTCTTTTCTTTCCTTACAAATGTTCTAAATATAAGGAAGGGAGGTGTGTTACAACTAGCCTATTTGGTACGTTCCGTCCACCCCTATTCCCTGCCCCTTGTTGGACTCTTCCACCTTGTAGCTCATTATGGAATGTTGCTGTGTAAATCAGTGAGGAGAGTGGATGGTCATTAAATGGTACCTTTCTTGAATCTTCCTGTGTCCTGTTATACTTCAAGAATTCCAACAAGAGGTATTTAGGACCGGTGTAGAACACATTTTGAAATGTTTTCTTCTAGCATTTAATGTTTAAAGTACGTACTGATAAACCCATAATTTTTTCAGCTTAAGTGATTATTCTAACTTTTGTACTGACAAGGACACCAACGTCAGTCATGACGGTATAAAACCAGTCAGGAAGCAAAAGCAAGGCTGGGACTGCATCAGAGTCGGGCTAGCCTTTAGGGCAGCCTGGCAGTTCTCGAACTGCTGGCCTGACAGTGAGGGTGATTTTTTGACTGTTTATGGACCTGTCGTAGCCTAGGGTATGGTGCGCTGGGTTTTACTGTGGATTTCCCTACTAGTACCGCAAACATTACCTGCTATAAGCAAGCACAAATGCACACAGTCTCCCATGCCTTGCAAAACACATATACAGGGCGTCTTAAAACTGCACTGATTTGTAGAAGTGTCCACTTTTTTAGCAGATTTGCAAATGAGGGCCATTTTTAGGTCCAGCCTAGGAGCACACACCGGATGCTTGGCTCTCACGGGGTGGGGTAGATGAGGACTGTCTTTGCGGGCCTAGACTTTGGATTGGAGGTCCTAGACAATGTGCATCTTCCTCGCGGGACACTATATTTGACCGCCACTGCGCCCTGCGGAGTAACTGTCTTACCCCGAGGACCACCCTGCTGGACATTAGCGGAAGCAGTCGCGGCCTGACACAGCTACACGGCACCAAAACCTTGGATACCGGAACGACCCTCACCCCGGTGGAACGGTGTAGCGGCCCTGCGGTGAGTTTGGAAGAGACTCAACATCATGGGCAGAAATCGAGCAAAGGGGCAGGAGGGACGGGACGGCTCTGATACCCCCCCCGTACCATGACGGGTAATGCAAGCGGGCACTCCTCGCCGTGGGCCGCCTCAACTGGACACGTGGAAGAACATCCCCGGACAAACTGGATCTGATTCTTAAAGAGATACCGGAATCTAGGACGGCGATGGTAGTACAGCTGGGCACCCTTACTACTGGACTGAATCTCCTAAAAGCAGACCATGGCAATCTGGCGGACAAAGTTAAGGAACATAGCCTAACCTTAACGGATCTCACACCGACAGTAGCGGAACACTCCTCCTCATTAAAGCAGCTCCAACAGCAGGTAACCACGCTCCTGGATCGGGTGGAAGATGTAGAATGGAGAAATAGACGCAACAATATACGCGTTATAGGACTGCCGGAGCGCTGTGAAGGGAAACAGGCAGCAGATTTCATGGAGTAATGGTTCAGAGACCATGTGGCATCCGAGGGACTTTCTCAGTATTTCTGTGTGGAACGGGCACACAGAATTCCGACTGGACAACCTAAACCCAGATTACCGCCCGCCCACTGATTGTAAAAATCCTTAATTATAGAGACCGGGACACTCTGTTGCAGAAAGGTAGGGAGAAAGCACTCATCCCATACGAGAACCACCGTGTGTCCTTATATCCAGACTACACAATGCTGGTCCAGAGGCAACGATCCTCATATCAAGCAGTGAAGAAAAAACTACAGAATGCACAGCTTAAATATGCACTCTTACATTTCACCCGACTGAAGGTCATTCACGAGAAGAAAACTCACTTTTTTGAAAGTCCTGCAGACGTTGAAGAATGGATGGAAGTGATGTGCATAGGATCCAGCCAGGCCAGTGCTCTGGAGGGGTCTACGCAGGGCTCCGGGGGTGTCCCGGAGCGGACTGCTCGCCACTCCCCGAGATCCAGCCGGGGCAGTGGAGGTGCCGGCCCCTCGCGGGAAAAACAGAGGAGAGACCAGGAGGGGGGCGCTAGCGGTGGCAGGTGCCTTTTGAGAAGACTCGCACAAAATCACAACCGACTCAGACGACAGGACCCTACATTCAGACTCTGAACACAGTGCAATCCTGTTCCCCACCATCACGCCTAGAGCGGCGGATGACCTGATAGATAATTGACTATAGACGCCGAATCCTTATCTCTAAGAACTATGAATACGAACATTGATAGTACTACTGCTGTGATGTTTGGGGTTGGAATTGCTGTTGGGTTTTGCAACTGTGTCCCTTGGGCCACATATGAAGTCACTACTTGATAGTACACCAATGGTTAGGTCTCCTGATTGTGGCCCTTATTTGAATGTTTCACAACCTCGATGCAGTTGATGACCTGTACTGGGGACCGTGGGGTTCCTGACTGCTTAGGGTTTCTCGTGGGACAATGTCCATGTTACCACTCCCTCCACATTTATAGCTTTTACTTCCCCCCGGGATGGAGTACCGTGGAGCCATCGGGTAACAATGGTTGGCTACACAACGGCCATGCAAACGACTGGCCACCTCCCGCTTAGCGTACGCACCGTTATTTGTTTCATTTGTTTGCACCACTGTTGGGCTCAGCGCAGTTCCAGCGATGTGCCGGGTTTAGTTATAGTTTTTTTGCAAAAACGGTTTTTATTGGCAATCAGGTGGAAAGATACATTACAGGATAAAGCAAGTCAGGCATCAGGTAACGATGCGATAAAGCGGCACAGTTCCAACAAGACACCTTTTATAATGAACAGTCCCCAACTAATCCCCCCCTCTCCCATATTCCCCCCCCCCCCGGGGTTTAGTTATAGTTATGGGGGACGGGGACTCCTGGACGAATTTACCTGAGCACTTAACACGGGAGGGGACAACACCTCACCATTGGGAATATGGGAAGGACAGCGGAGACTAAAGGGTCCTATAATTTACTCACGTGGAATGTGTGGGGACTAGGAGCAATTCAGAAACGCCACCGAATTCATGCGTTCCTCCTTAGACACCAAACGCACATCGTTCCTCGAGGAATCCCATCTCACGGATTCTGAAACGCAGAAGATGCAGAAAAAATGGAGAGGACACATCTATTCTACACATTTTCCGGCCTTTGCTAGAGGGGCAACTATCTGGGTACGACATGGGATCCCATTTGTTGAACTTGAATGCCGGGTAGACGACCAGGGAAGATATATACTAGTGAAAGGTACTCTGGATGGTTCCTTGCTGGTCCTAGGGAGAAGCTATGCTCCAAACTTTTAACAGGATAGGTTCATATACAGGCTGGGCACGGTTTTGGCGGATTGGGACGGGATTCCTTGGGTACTTGGGAGGGGACTGGAATGCGATACTAGACATAGGATTAGATAGATCGCATCCCCCACTTCAGGCCTCTGTAACAAGTAGATTGACCGAGAAATTCACCTCCTAGGTAGATGGCTGGACATTATCCAATGCCTGGCGGGGTCTCCACCATACATATAAGAAATACTCTTTTTATTCCCCAATACACAACCTCCACACTAGGATTGACAGATTCCTATGCTCCAGATCTATCATCACCAACATAGGCGGATCAGAGTATCTGCCTAAGACCTTTTCTTATCATAGACCCCTGAGACACTCCTCTGGGGTAGGGTACCGACCACGGTGCCCACCTGGAGATTGAACCCATGTCTGCTCGAAGACGCTCCCTTTTGTTCATCATTATCTACCACTATATCTAATTACCTGAGGGAGAAATGGAATACTGCCTCCTCGTACCTGATAGAATGGGACTTACTGAAGGTAGTGGTCAGGGGAGCGACGATAGGGCAACTAGAAGGGGCCAGACAGGAGGTACATCAGAAACTTTGCGACGTGGAAGACAGTCTGCAGACACTGGAGAGGGCGGCAGGCCTCGACCCTGGGAGGAAGGGGGAGCTGCAGACCACCCACATAGACCATGCCAAAACACTAGAGACGCTCAGGGTGATAGATTATAGGGAATACCTTCAACGAAAACACACTGAAGCCGACAGATCCGGCACAATGCTTGCCCGACTGGTGAGGGATCAACCTGATCCGCCGAACGTAACCAGCATTCGTAACCAGATGGGCATCATAGTCAATACACAAGCGGAAATAAATACTGCATTTCCCGACCATCTTCAGGCACTCCACACACCCTCTGTACCAATAGACAGTGCAAGGATTGATGAGTTCCTACAGGATCTCCCCTTTCCGATACTGACGGAAGATACAAAGAAAGACATTGACGGCACCTTTACCCAACACGAGATACGGGCCACGATTAAGAGCCTGAATCTCAATAAGACACCAGGCATGGACGGTATTTCTGTGCAGTTTTACGTAACCTACTCAGCCTCCTATTGCCAGTATTGGAGACGGTCTGCAGGGTGGCATTTGACACTGGCCACCTACCTGAATCCACCATGCAGGCGTTAGTTACGTCCATACCTAAGCCAGGAGGAGACCTGCTAGAAATGACCAACTATAGACCTCTCTCCTTGCTCTCCACCGAATACAAGATTCTAAGTAAGGCCCTTGCCAACTGTATACAATCACAACTCCCCACACTTATTCACCAGGGTCAGTGCGGATTCCTTCCAAATCACAGCACATCTCTGAACACTTGTAGATTGCACTCTATAAAGGCAGCTACTTCACGCGAGCTTCCCCGCGCGGGGTGTATAGCGCTTGACCTTAAACAAGCATTCAACTCCCTATCCTGGGAATTTATGTTTGAGTCTTTGAAACGATTTGGATTTCCGGATAACTTTCTTAAGTGGGTCCGCCTATTGTATACATCTCCTACGGCCAGGGCTCGCACTGGCCGATATATCTCAGAACGCTACGCGGTGCACAGAGGTACGAGACAGGGCTGCCCCTTATCCCCATGGTTGTTTGTGCTTGCCCTTGAACCCTTGGCCTTAGCCCTCCGGAGAACAGCAGAATGCCTGGGCATCCCTATTTACGGGACACAGCACCTTATATCTATATACGCGGATGACATTCTCTTATATCTCTGCGATCTGACGGCAGATAACAACCCGCTATCTGCCATATTTGACACGTTCGAGCAATTGTCGGGCCTAGCGATAAACCCCGTAAAGTCGATTAGTTTCTTCTTCCGAGAGACGCCACACTTAACTCACATACGATTTGTCAGCTCCAGTAGCTTTCCTACTGGACTGCGGGTAGGAATTTGCATTAGATCGGCTTCATACCGGAGAGACTTGATCGCGGAGAACTCCATTCTTTATTGTTGCCCAAGACCCGGATGCCCCCGGATTGTCCCCCCTTGCTAAAAACCGCCTTACATTGCTGGAGGAAAGCCCTTTCCTATACGTCGGTGATACCACCTTATGCGGGGAATATTCCTCTATTAGGCATCCCCACACCACAAGGTAGACTCACACGAACTAGACTATAAGGAGGACGGATAGCGGGGTGGAGGAAGTGGATTCTTTTTTGGGGATGATGCTCTACTGGACCACGAATCCTTTGTGCAGATTACTGGAGCTCCACCACGCCTATATTTGTTACATGCCACGGTGACACACTACATTAGGACCACATGGGCACCACAACGAACCAAACCCACACAGCATGAACTAGTACATCTTTTATATTACATGGGACCGGGAGGCCATCTGGTGCATTGGTTATATACAGGGATACGGGCTCACGCAGCGATCTCGCTCTTGACCCTTAGAACACGTTGGGCAGAGGACTCTGACACTGAAATCACGGACAAAGCATGGAAGACCATACTAAAACACCCCAAAAGAGTGTCACGTAATGCCAGACTTAAATTTATTCAAGCGATAGTGCTCCATAGATCGTATCTCAGCCCCAAGAAAATACAAAATATGTTTCCGGACTCCCCTCATTGTTGCCCTCGCTGTGGGGGGATGAAGCGGATTTTATCCATATGATGTGGTCTAGCCCTAGACTACGGGGATACTGGGCTGAGGTCCGCCAAGCCCTCATGACTGTGACACAACTGTCGGTCCCTAACGAGGTCCTGCTCTGCCTTGCGGGACTACGTCAACGATCAGGGAAGCAAAGAGTTAAGCTGAAATTCCTAGATCTGGCACTCATTTTAGCCTTTAGGGTCATAACAATGAGATGGAAGTCTCCCAGATCCCCTGCGGTGACCGCGTGGCAGGCAGATTTAGTGCAGTGGGGTCGGGGGGAGTGAGCGGCCCTTTCGGAGGGAGGAAGAGAGAGGGCTACGAAAACAACCTATAGCAGTGGAATGGGAAGCCATGCTGATCGGACTAGAAGCACTTGACTTAGTCCCGACACAGGTGGCTGGGTCCCAGTAATGCGCATGAGTCCCCAGGCACCTTTGAGTTAAAGACCCTTCCATCTGACACAGGTGATTTCCTTTTGTTTCATACACCCTATGGTTTGAGAACTGCCAGAGATTCCCCACGGGTAGTGGAAATGCCAGGAATGGATAGACCAGGAGTGGGAGGGGGCGGGTTAGGGTTGGCACGGGTAGAAGGTTTATAGGAGTTCTTGTTTAATTGTAAACAATGCATGTTGCTGCACTGACATTTGAATTGTACCGAAAACACTCCTCAAATGATATATGTTGGGTCATGACCACGAAGCACTGATTAGCTTCTGACAATCTGACAAGATACACTGTACTGCACATGAGACAAGGATATGTTTTTATTTGTTTTGCATACTAGGAAGGGGTATAACTGAAAAGGACTGTACAGTTTTTTATGACCCTGTTGTTATCAATGTCAACTTTGCAGTAGATAATAAAGTGTGTTAAAAAAAGTTTTAAAAAAGCCTAGGAGCACATGTGCTGCTCTGCGAGTCATGCTGTATTAAAGTATGGTCTTGAAGCCCCGTCCACTCTCTGCCTATATTTGTCATTGGCTTTTGTCACCGTCCTTTGTAAATGCTGGCTTCTGATTCGTTAATAGGCTTGTTAGTCCCTCCTTAGTACCACCTTGTCTTCATTTGGACTGGCACTTTTACTTTGGTTGTTACACGGTACGTCTTATTTAGTCTGTAAGCACTATTTTCTTTAATAAGTTTCTCCTACTGCAGGCACAATATGTTTTCCTGCAACATTCAGCGTGCCATTCGCGATTTCACGTTCCAAGCAGCTTGGGACAACGGTGGCTGCTTCTTTGAAAATGAAATAGGCCTCGAATTTACAAGAGTTTGAGCTTTTGTTATTGTAAACGATAATGCCTTTTATTTATGTGTTAATTATCAAAATCGATGTATAAAAGGCATTGTCATTTACAATGCCAATAGCTTAAACTATCACAAATGTGAGACCTATCGCATTGCAAATGCTTGTATATTGGTGTCCGGACCTATTTTCTGTCCGATCTGAGCCTGGACTGTCTCTATGTGTGACTATTCTTTAGATCACTGGTGTAGCCTAAAAAGAGCCCACATATGAGCAAATTAAGACCTTTTGGTAAGAATTAAGGTGTTTCCATCACAGATGGGGATTGCCTAATTAAGAATTCACCATCAGTGCCAGTGCCAGGTCGCGGATCGATGCTAGTCAGTAGGGTTACCTTTACTAGATTTCAAAAGTAAACAACATGTCTCCTGCCCAAAGGTCGAGGGCAAGGTGTTAATGACACCTTTATTTGAACCAAGTCAGGTGGTCAACTAGTGACCCTCTATAAACTGTTGCTAAGAGCATTCATTGTATGCTGGTGCCATAGATCTGAAATATGGCCTCCCAGTGTTTTTTGTTGTTTTTAACCCTCTGGCAGCATTCAGTTAATGTGGAGGTAGGTCCCAGGGAGAGGAGATGGGAGTTTTGCCTTTTAATCTGCGGATGGGATTGCCCACCATTTACCGATGTATCACTATATTTGTGGCCAATAACTCCAACAGGTTGCATTACTCTATTTTGAGCTTAGCTAACATCAGCAACCACTACCTCTTTTTTAAAGAATACAGCCACACATATTTTATCAGTGAAAATTAGTTTTAAGAATAATTACCAAGTACCATCCTTTTGTTTAAAAGTGTTCTCTCAGCTTGATTAACAATTTGGTATGTAGAAAAACAGCTCCTTTGATGTACAAGAAGTGAAAATCAAATACAAAATGTTATTCTTACATTTCAATGCGTTTTTGTTTTTTTTGTTTATTACAGGGCCCATGAATTCTGGAGGCTGCTTCAAATCAACATTCCTGAATTCCGGGCCCAGTTGAGAGGACAACGTCTACCATATTTGACCTTAATTGTCTAGAGAGTCCCCGGTGGTATCAAGTCATGCAGTGGTATATTCCTCAAATACCCAGGAGGAAGTTTAGTAACAGTGTTTCCCCGCTACACAATTTTCTCGGCATCAGTTTCTTCATGCTGTGAGCTGCCTATGGAAGGTCTTAACACTTCAATACACGGGCAGATAAGCCATATAGGTCTACAAATAGCTCTACAACCCAATAAGGATTTGTTTTATGTAAGGTTATATACCACACTTCTATCATTTCTAAGCACGGCATATAACAGGTGATGCTATAATCCAATTTGATAGCACTCAATGTTTCGACATTTGAAAGGTTGGGAGGTGGAGTTAGCTTTGTCGGGATTTTAACTTGTGCCACTGAGATCAATACTTGTTTAGCAGCAAGCATGCAACCTACTGATTTATCCTGCCAAATGTAGAGCTGCCTTGGACAATAGACGCTGCCGGCACATAGGGTGTTCTGTTAGCTCTTCCATAGGCTTCATGATGAAGAGATGCACTAAAGACCACAATGTAACCCAAGGACCAGAAATAAGAGGGCCTACCAGGACATCAATACATTAATTTCTCCTTAGTGCCAGTGGCATGGGGGCAACAGTGGAAGCAGAAGAGGTGATGATACAACCAGCTGGATTGCTGTGCAACTCAGAGAAAGCATCTTTTTTTTAAAACACATTTTATTAAGTTTTCAATTTAGTAAGCATCATTTAATATTTTTTAGGATATGCATTTTCTGAGTTCTGGTAGAAGTTGTATCATGAAGCCTGAACAAACTACAGGTGCGGCTTATTTTCTAGAAGAAAGGCACTGAAGCACAGAAACCTTGCAGTGAGCAAATTATACATAACTTAAAACTCATCGTTTTTGTTTCCACAAATAATTTCAAGGGCTGTCCAAAGAAGTTGCCTTACTTCCACAATAGATACGTCTTCAGATCCATAGTTGAAAGCTTTACACAGCACTGAAAGTGTATGATAAGCACGGCTACCTTTAAAACGGAGGATATAGGTTGCACCGTTACATGGGTTTCAAAAAACGTGTCTTTTTCATTTAGCCTTGGCCTATTACTGCTTCTGGAACAGAAACCTACAGTGAGCACATAATAGCATGACTGGTCTTCTGACCCACTTCCTCTTCAGCAAATACACTGAACAGTAATGCTTACTGATAAAACTGTGATCTACTGAAAGAAGGCAATATTTCAGTTTTAAATATAAGAGTCACAATATTTCCATACTGGTGTCCCCAGAAACCTTGCACTTCTCGGACTGGTCAACATGGCTTTAAGTCAAACATAATTCTTTAATAGTGCATTATTGAATGTTCCAGAAGGCATTATCAAAATAAGTGCCACATCCAAGCCAGCATCGCAAGTACAATAAGCAGGCAGTTAATGAGAGTGAGGGTGATAATCTCAATGACAATGCCCTTTTGAACGTTCATTAATGAATACTACTAAAACATGCTCACTTGGAGCAGAAGTGATTTAGGGAACTCCTTCATTTTTTTTCACAACATGGAGGTTGGTGTACTTACTACCTCCCAAATACTACGAAGAGCGGTCACTGGCCATTCCCTAATAGAGCCCACCAACAGCAAGAACAGCGAAGAGTAGAGGGCAAAAGATTGCTGCCTATTACAGGAGGGTGAAATGCATAGAAGTGTGCACAAATATTTTTACCCAACTTTATATATGTATTTTTACTGCAGATCTCAAAATTGTGTAATAAAGTCCAGTTATAATGCTCCAGTGTTTTACTTCTGGAGTTTGCATTCAACTTTTAAATGGAGGTAGCCAGGTGACCCATGGCTTGTCCATTAGTGCTTTTGTCAATGCCCCAGACACTGACCATTGGTGTCAGGGGAAATAAAGGCAGCAGCTGCAAAAGAAAGCGAACAGTGCAGTGAGAGCCTTATTTAAGTTCTGCACTTTTCACAGCAACCCTTCTCTCACATTCTAGGAAGCAACTAGGATTCAGCTGATGGTTTAGTGGTGAGAAAAAGAGTGAATCCTAGGACGTCATCAGGGTCAAAAGAATTATTTTATCGCTTCCACTAACCCTGCCATATTGGTGAATCAACACCTCAGACTCACTTCATGAGAAAGAGCCATTGTATGTGTGATTAAGAACAAACACTACATAGTAGGTATTACACTCTCAGTCTTACCATTGTGCTCTCATTTCTTTAAGTCAATCAAGCTTTAAACAAGCATTGGCAAAGCCAATAAGTGTCGCCTGCGCAAGAACCATTGTCTTTTACCCATGTTGTGCACCATCGCGGCTACAGTGCAGCATGGCTGAAAGTTACAAGAAAAAAAAGCGATATGACACGGCCAGCTTTTACCACAAGAGGCAGTGATCCGTTCGCTACTTTCTTTAAAAAACACATTTTAAAAAAAAAAGTTTTAGGAACAAAGGACATTAACACCTTATCAGCAAACAGAAACCTACATGAATTAAAATATGCATTTACACATCAATCTTTTTTAATGGGGGCAGGAAATGAGAGTCAAAGAGTGAGGGTGCTGTGCAAAACACAAAGTAAGCAATAATAAAAATAAATGATAACCACCATTTATAAACAGGTGCAACAGCTGCAATCTACTTGCAGTCTGAAGTTGTCAAAAGCGAGAAGGATCAAAGGATCATAGCATGGCTCCGATGTCTCAAACTCACAAATACATAAAAGGCATTCAAGGAACACAAACTCACTTGCCTAATTATGTTACTTCTGAGTCGAAGTTCGCCGTGTTGGCGCTGCATGAAGACAACGCCATAAAGACCATGCAAAGCAGGATACACCTCACCCTCTGCATTTATGTAGCAGCTTGGAACTTGTTTAAGTGACTTTCGGATGCTTTCTTCCAAAGCAGGTCGGGGGTAAGCAACAACAGGGCAGGAGGCAGAGCAGACCAGACAGCAGCAGCAATGCAGGACGGAGGTATGGGTGAGGGCAGGCAACAATGCAAGAGGAGGAGAAAGGGGGTGCCAATAAAAGGAAAGAAGTATGTCTTAAAGTGGCAAACAGTGGAAGGACACTGGGCAGGGGAAGCAGTACTCAGGCCGTGCTCCAGTGTAGGGACAAAAACACAAAGTGAAGCCAGCACTCGCTGACCAAAGAGATGCAAAGAAATGAGTGACAAAGGAAACCAATGGTAATAGGCAGCCTTTAGCCCCCTTTAAAAAGAAAAAGAAAGGTCTTGCAAGCGACCGGGCATGCACTGTCCCAGGCAAGTCCTAAAGTATAGAGTTGACGGAAGACTGCTGGTAAACTGAGAAAGAGGTGAAGGTGAAGGTGTCCACCAAACATACCAAACGGCATAAAACAACCAACAGTAAGGGGTGCTAGGGTGAAGGCGAGAGAGTGTTTAATGAGGGGGGGTGGGAATGTGTCGTGCCGGGGGGTAAACAGCTTTTACCACGCAAAACCTTTACCAATAAGGACCTTTACCAAGCAGGACTTTTACCTCGCAGGACCTTTACACAGACGGTAAGTATTTGTACCTTACAACGCAGTACTTTACCACACAGATTAAGTTCTTTTTTTTTTAATAACATACTTTTAATGTAATTTAAAAACCGATTTTAGAGTTTAGGGATAGGCAGAGATAAAGGCGATTGTAGGGTTTAGGATTGAGTAGAAGAAAAACGGGGGTAAGGGAGAAATTTAAGGTTCCAGGTTGGTAAAGGGAGGGAAGAGTTCTTTTAGAGTTCAGGAATGAGTAGAAATAAAGGGAGGTAATGGTTATGTAAGGGTTCAGGCATGGGTAGAGGTAAAAGTAAATGGAAGCAAAGGTGATTTTAGGGTTCAGGGATGTGTAGAGGTAATGGGAGCTAATGGTGATTATAGGGTTCAGGGTGGGTAGCGGTAAAGCGAAGTAAGGGTGATTTTAGGGGTCAGAGTGGGTATAGATAAACAGAGATAAGTGTGGTTTACGGTTCAGGGGTGGGAACAGGTACAAGGAGAGGAGGATGATTTTAGGGTTCAGGAATGGGTAGAAAGGGGGTAAGGGTGAAACATAAATATTTTGAAAACATAGCGTGAATGATGTTGAATAAAACATTTTAATTATACAAGAGGTAACCAACAAATAAGTACAGGTGACACAGCAGCAAACGTTAATTCAGAAAAACACATACTGTATAGCAATAGTCTTAAACGAAGGGGGTATGTTTACAGCTTCGTCATCAATAAAAGAGGCTTAAGGACCAAAAGGTATGTTTCGGAAATTGGTCATACGCAACCAAGTTTCGTTATTCCTAGTTGTTTATGTTCATGGAAATACTCAGTACTTTGATGGTTTTAAGTTGTTTTGCAAGCAACAGCAAAAAAAAATAAACTATTATAATAATAATAATAAACCAAAATCTGAGAGCAAGCGGCGGAAAAAAAGCAAAAAGAGACAAAGTGAAGCCAACTTGCGCCGACATGTGCTCAGCAATTTAAAGGAAGAAAATAAGAGTGATATGGAAGCCAACTAATGGTAAGTAAGGGGCAAACTTCAAGCCCCCCTTTTTGTTTTTTAAAGCAGTATGTCGGAAGCGGCAGCGCACGCGCTGTCTCAGGCAAGATCTAAAAAGGCTTTTTGCAATGAAGTGGTTTACAGAAATTCTAGATTGCTTCCTGAGTCACATGACAACACATTCAGCCAAAAAAATGTGGCCTACTGCAGGTAGCAACTAAGGTGAAGTGAGGGCACTACTCTTCCAGTGACAGAAACATTTCTCGTTTCCATAGTGATGGGGTAAGATGAGCCCTGGTTATTAGACGCTTGCGATCCTACCACGCGGACTGATGAGTATGAAACACCAGATTTGCAGGAAAAACCAGATCTTCCACACACAGCACGGTTTAAGAATAGTTAACACTGATTTGCTGGGTAGGTGAGGGTTTAAAAACAGACTGTGTATTGTTTATTTGAAGAGTGGCAATTATTTCTGAAATGCACAGTATGAAGTATACAAAACGTCAGCCAGGAATCACGACAGACTTTAAATTCAATGAGCACTGCCCGTGAATTTGTGTTTTTTTTTCTTTAGTGCACACACACACACAACATCAATGTATACAATGGAATAAACATACATCTGTTTTAATATTGTGCTGCAATCCAACATTGTGCCATTTAAAATCACTGCATATAGCAGGTGTTACCACTAGCTAGTTTAAATGTACGCATTTCACTGACCTCTGAAGACTAAGACAGCCTTCCACCAGTTAGAACCTGGGACCACCACATCACTGCAAATGTCACTGGAGAACGTTTTAAATGCTGAACCACCCCACTGACATGACATTCAAGCAAATATGCAGAGTAACACACTTACAGCTATCCATTCACACAAAGGGACTAACATACTGCAGATATACACACAGACCAGAAAACAATTGGGCCCCAATGCATATAGAATAGTGGGCACCCATACACAGACGAAGAGAGGTGTTAGGTTATGCTGGTTGTCTTTACACCACCTTAAGCTTACTACGGCTATCGCACTGTGCTAATTAGAGAAGAGAGAAGAAAGAGGGAACAAGAATGAAGCAATGAGGCAAAGTAGAGCAGCAGTTTATTGCAAACCACAGACCTCTAAGTGGCAAGGAGGATGTGGCAGAGTAAATAGCCCGCAGGAGTGGAAAGTTGGGAGTAGGGTGAATATACCATAGGTTTGGGAAAAACAGTTTCAAGAATTGGGGCCTGGTGTAAACCTAGGAATCAGGGTAGCCTGTTATAGCGATGACCAGTTATGGAGGGTAGATATCCCTGATGACAAATAAACACCCAGGTGGCCAACATATAGGCACACCTACAGTTCCACACATCACAGGCACAGTCTGCAAACAAGTACACAGCTGGGCAAACACAGTGGGACAGGGTATGAACATAAAGAATGAGGGATGGAGGGATGCAGACTTCACGTCCATTTAATCCCCTGACTATTTCTGACCAAGTCAATTACAGATAGATGGAAGGTTCGCGTCAATACTTATTTAATCCTTGGTCTCTCCCTGAAGAAATCACTTCTACCTGGTGATGCCCACAGAGTGGACAGCACTCTGCAAAAAGCTCACTCCATCATTTGCATTTTTGCTGACATCATACACATCTAGTATTGGAACTCAGCACTTTTATTTCTTTAATATTGTATATAAACAAAGACAGAATCCCTCAATTACAGGAAGCCCTGTGTAGTCTATGGTGGATTTACCATTTACAAATCATTGTCATAGGTGCATTGAGTAACTGAAGCAAAAGAAGATTACGGCTCCCAGAGGACAGCACCACCACTGAAAAACCCCAAACAAAAAACATGGCGCCCCTTATATATGGAGCAAGGTAGCTAAGTGTTTATTTACTACCATAGTCTTGCTTTCAAAGAAATGAAATGCACCCCCGGATTTCACAGGAAGATGAAAAAAAAATGAAAATGGCACATGGCTCTTTCCAGTTCTCTTAGTGTGCTAAACATACATTTGGTGTTTATGGCACCTTGTGCCTGCTTTAAAACGAATTAAATGTTTTTTGCCATTAAACATCAGTAATATTACAAATGGAAAAAGCACAACAAACAAATATGTTCTGCTATTTTACTGTGCTTCTGTGCCAGCATATGCTTTTAATTTGGCTGACAACTGTCTCCATGGAGTAAATCAACGTAATGTGAGGAGGGATGTGTGTTTAAAACAAGGCTCTAGAACAGCCCCCAACACAGTGACGCATGAGTTACCAAACATTCACACACATACGTCATGGCACAGGGCCAGATTCTGTTTTAATTTACTATTCAAAGATTGTGGATGCCCATCCTGGAGTGGTAAATATAAAAAGTGCGCTAAAACACATTTTGTTGTCGTAAGGAGTGGCCCAGGATCTAACTGCAGCTGCTAGGTCCTCGAACAGATTTTTTTTTAGGTCAAGCCTGGGCTGTGCATGCGCTGCTCTGCGGCATGCTGTATGGGAGTAAGGAATTGAAGCAGAACCCACTCCCCGCCTACATTTGTCATTGGCTTGGGTCATTGCCCTTCGGAAATGCTGGCTTGTGATTTGTTAATAGGCTTGTTAGTTCCTCCTTAGTACCGCATTCTCTTAATTTGTAACCTCCCATTAAGACTTGACTTTTACTTCAGTTGTTACACGGAACGTCTTTTTCAGTCTGTAAGCACTATTTTCATTAATGAGTCTCAAAATGTCACGACATGCTTTCCTGCAATATTCAGCGCGCCATGCACACTTTAACTTTCTGAACAGCCCGGGACAGTGGCGGATGCTTCTTTGACTAGGCTTCACATTTACAAGAGTTTGAGCTATTGGCATTGTAAATTACAATGCCTTGGCATTGTAAATTACAATGCCTTTTATTGATGAGTGAATTAGCAAAACAGATTAAAAAAAAAAGGCATTGTCATTTACAATGCCAATAGCTTAAACTCTCGAATATGCTAGATCTATTGCATTGCAAATGCTGGTTTTCTAATGTGACATGTGTGGCAGGATGCAATGGTGGAGAATACAGAAGGTGGGGGAGTAAAGTAAATGCAGTAGGAGGAGCAATCGAGGAGCTAGGGGGTTGATGTAAATAATGTAAAAAAATGTAAAAAGTTAAGAAAGACTTGCAGGGATAGGGAAGCACTGGATGAGCTTGGAGGAGCAACTTGCACATCACCAGGAGGTAGGGATGTGGGAGTGGATCAACAGGACACAAAGGTGCGAGCAATTAAAATCATGCACTCCCTTTGGGTGATCACAGTTCCCTGATGTGGAGCTGAGAAAGGATAAAAATCATCCAATCAATACAATTCTTCATCTAATCAAAACAATGAACCATCCAAACCAGGGACCATTTTTAGATGACCCCCGTTTTTATTCATTCCTGACACAGGAGCCAGGCTGAGCCAAAGAAGTCGGTTACCGTTTTTATCATGAAAAATATGGAAATGCATGGATGGTCGGAATGTTGTGGCTCCAAGAGCTTCCAAAACTTTCTCTAATGCAAATGTGGGTAAAATGGGGGTTTATAACGAAGGTTTGGGGTTTGTGGGGCTTTGTGGGCAGAAAAAGGTAGTGGGGTCCACTCAAGTTATACAATCCACGACTCCCATGAGTGTCTAGTTGTCTGAAATGTAATGGTTGAATAGGTTTCTCTGAGTGGAAGCAGCGCCTGGGCCAAAATTCCACAGCTACTCACTTCACCAAGCCGGGCCTTTTTTCTTCAAGGAATGGTTGATGTCTCTCGGTTGCTTGTTGGTTACTCTTCTGTTGTTAATTCCGGGTTACATTGTTTGATCAACAACTGTATGATATATGGCAAATTCCATAGTTTAACATAGAAGCTCGTGGTTCCATGACCCACAAGTGAGCTGGAGGATATTAGTGTGCGCCATGCGGCAATCTCATAGCGAGTATAATGGTTCACTTTATACCCAGGGCTTCTCTACGTAGAATACTTATTAATGCTATGCATTGCATACACTATTCAGAATATGTATCAAGAGAACCAATAGCTGAAGAGAGAATGCTAACATTAACGAATGCTCACACTGTACAAAACTTTACGAACACCCCTGTAATGCACAAATGCTAAATTATTGGATGTTAATGTTACATGAAAAACTGATAATAAACAGAACAAAAAAAATAAATCAGGAGACGTGAGGGAACACAGAATAGTTGTACATTTATTACTTAATGTAGATATAGGCCACTGCGCAAGTGTAAATGATAAATGTGTTCTTTATGTCATGCTTGGAAGCAGCAAAGATATGTTCACATCTCTGGTGCTTCCAAGCACGAAATAAAGAACACATTTATCAATTCCACTGGTGTGGTATATAAAATTGTAACTCTCAAGCAGAACTTATGGGGAAACACGGATATCTTGTTCATTGTATGAATGCATTCTTGGACTGCCATGTAGAGTGCGTCTCCCTTTTCTCTGGTTTCGTTTGTAATTTTGGGGGATTCTGTGGAATGGTTGGCCATGGGAGTGGAGCACTTTTAGAAATGTACGGTGTGCAGCAATCTGTTACTAAAACCGTTCCATGTCCTGTTATTGAAGTACATTAGTTATCACCAAATATATTTTTCTCTATTTTGTGCTGCAAGAAAAAACTCATTTTGCAAAGTGCCCTGTGATAGTATGGCTAATCACAAATTCAGTGGTGAACAAATAACCATGGTTCCTAAATTCAGTATCTTGTGAACATTTCAGAAATACACAGGTTTCCTTTAAGGAATCATTGAGCTACAGTGATACATTTGCAAAATTCGGACTGGTAGGAGCTAAAGAAATAGTTATTCCGCTCATTTAAAAAAAAAAAAAATTTAAACTTATTTTATTGGCTTTTACACGTTACATACAACACTGGACATTTCGGTTTTAATATAGAACACATGCCATATAGTCTTCGCAGTGTACTTTTCTGTCTCGTACATCAGGCAGAATGCAGTTATCCTTTGCTACAGTTAGTGATACTTCAACACATTGGGCCACGGGTGCTCCTGAGCATCAACCTAAGGGAAGAGGGACATCTTTATGTTTTTCACATTTAGCCGTTTCCCATCATGCCTGTTGATAGCTATCTAGGGTCCATGGCTCTCCCTTTGGCAAATACCTCCCCCCGGGTCACTGTGTCATTAGCACTTCAAAGCATCCCCTTCACGGACTACATTCAATATCAGACAGTTCTTGCGGGGGGTCGCACAGCTGGCCCCTATAATCATTCCATTTCCCCCATATTCTAGTCCATTTGGGGCATCCTCGGTGAACATATACCGCCTTTTCTGCCAACATAGCTATGTCCATGTCTTTCCCCCACTGAGTGCATGTGGGTGTCACACCCGATCCCCAATTCCTGGCAATGTTCCGTTTAGCAAGGGCTATACCCAAAGTTGCCCATGTCTGCAGTCCCCGATTCATGTCCGTGGGCGACCAATAAACAACACCTGGGTTCTCTTAACAATCCAACACCACTTGCTTCCGATATTTCAGAGAGTATACGGCCCCAGTATGATTGGATCCTGGGACAGTCCCATAGGGTATGGAAGAATGTACCCGGGAGGCCGCAGCCTCGCAGGCAGATAGGTTCCGGGATGCGGCCCAGCCGGTGTAGGAGTGTGCGGGAGTAGTATATTCTGTGTAATATTTTCTTTTTTTTTTTATTTAGAATTTTTTTTTTTTTTATTGGCATACAAAAGAAGGTCGTACAAAAATATATATATACAGGTCTGAGTACTATGGTGGCGGTCATATCTATTGTTCTCCCTCCACTGGAGAAGAAAAAAAGAAAGGAGGAGAGGAGGAGAAAAGAGGGGGGGGGGGGTGCGCACGCACGTTATTGTCCTTAATTGTCCTTTATTGGTCTTCCTCAGGAGCTCGTCGAGCGGGTCCCACATGTGCAGCTTGGCTTTATGTTCTTTTGAGAAAGTGCCTGTAATGTTGTCGGCTCCTCTCAGGAAGGTGACCCAGTTGATCCATGTTTTGTAGTTTGCTTTGGCTGTGTTTTTCCAGTTCGTTAGGATTATTTTAAGGGCTGCTGTGAGTAGTAGGTCTAGGAGTTCTCTCTCTTCTCTACTTTTTAGGTTCGCTGTTAGGTGCTCAGTCGCCAGGCTGACGAAGCTGATTTCCAGATTTGTTTTGAGCATATCGTTCAAGAAAGTGTTGATTTGTGCCCAGAACTTCTTGACTTTCACGCAGGTGAAGATGAGGTGTTCGAGGGTGCCTTCCTCTTTCAGGCAGTTCCAGCATTTGTCTGAGTCTGCGATGCCGACCTTGTGGAGTTTGGATGGCGTCCAGTAGGCGTTGTGGAGTAGCCAGTATTTTGTTTGCGCTAGCTGTGGGGTGATTTTGTTTGTTGTCGCTGAGCTCCACATTTTTGCTCGCTCTGTTTCATTCAGTTGTCTGCCCAGGAGCGTCTCCCATGTGTTGGTTGCTTTTTTGTTCTGCGCCAGCTTGGATGGGCTGAGGAGCTTATAGATCTTTGCCGTTTGGTGACCTGCTGAGTTGATGAGCTGCAGGTACTTGATGATTCCCGGCTCTCCTCCGCACAGGTTGGCCTTTGTTATTGCTGTCTTAATTTTTAGGAAGTTATAGAACTCTTGGTTCGGGAGGTCATGTAGCTGCTGTAGGTTCTGGAACGTCAGCGGTCTACTGTGTAATATTTTCAATTGCACTAATTTGAGTCGTGATGGGATGGAAGCCTCCCTGGCAGATGCCAGCGCGTACAGCCAATCCTCATCCTCTATGTCCCCTAGTTCAATTTCCCATTTGCTCCGAAGGACAGCTGTGGGGTCAGGCATGTTATTGATAAGCTTGCGATATGTAAGGGAGATCGCTTTTTTTTTTAGACAGTCAGTAAGGAGTCTGTCCTCCAGGGGGGAGGATTCAATCAGTTGTGTGCCCGTCGGAATTGCCCCTCGTAGTGCATGCTTGATTTGCGCATAGCGATAGTGTTCGGTGTCTGCCATCCCGTATTTTCCTTTAAGGGCTGCGAAAGTGATTACTTCACCCTTGTTCCATAAATCCCCGATTTTAGATATCCCAATTAAGTCCCACTGCCGGAAACCCTTTGTGTTTGCCAGTGTACCCAGACGCCGCGTGTCCCAAAGTGGCGTGGCGAGCGTGAGCACTCCCTCACATCCCAGGGCTCTCTGTGCTACATGCCAGATCTTGATCGTGTGAGCTGTTGGGCCTGTAAAAGCGTGGCGTCGTTTGTTCGTGTATAGCGCCCGCATGAGTCGGTCAGGTGGCAGCACAGTTCGGTCAAGGCGGAAGGCTGGGTCAAGTTGTGGGGCGTGCAACCATTGATTAACCACTATTAATTGTGCCGCCCAGTAATATAATTTAACACTCGGCAGGGCGATCCCGCCGTCATACCAGGACCTTATTAATTTGGAGTGTGCTATACGGGCTGGCTTTCCATCCCACAGTAGTGCTGAGATTTCCGTGTCTACGGACTTAAAATAGGTGAGAGGGACCGGAAAGGGTGTGTTTTGCAATGCGTAAAGAAATCTAGGGAGGGATAGCATCTTAAATAACGCTGCCCTTCCCAGCAATGTAAGTGGTAACGAGCGCCAGTGTGTGACGTCAGATTTGAGCCTCAGTAGGGGTTTCAGCAAGTTTTCTGTCATGAATAATGATTCCAGTGGCGTGACATAGATTCCTAGGTATTTGAATCCCCGGGTGACCGTCTGTAGGGTGCAGTCAGGGGGCAGCGGCGGTATGTTACCTTTCAGGACATAAAGAAGTGACTTGGTCCAATTAATTGTGTAACCCGATACCTCACCGTAGGCCCTGAGTAGGTCCATCAAAGCCGCCAGGGATTGGGCGGGGGACATCAAATAAATCAAGACATCGTCCGCATAGAGGGAGATGCGATCTTCCCATCCCGTCCCCCATGTGATTCCTCTAATTACGGAGTATACTCACACCTGCACCGCCAGGGGTTCTAGAATAAGCGCGAAGAGGAGCGGGGATAGAGGACATCCCTGCCTCGTTCCTCGTCCCAGTGTGAATGTGCGGGAAGTGTGGCCATTGGCTACTATCTGCGCCGTCGGTTTGGTGTAGAGAAGTTTGACCCAACTGCAAAATTTAGGGCCGAATCCCATTTTTCTGAGGACCGCAAATAGGAATGGCCATTCGACCAGGTCGAAAGCCATGGTGGCGTCAAGAGAGAGGATGGCCGCGTCTTCTCTTAGCATGGGAATACGGTGCAAGACCCCATTGACGCGCTGCAGATTAAGTGAGGTATTCCTACCAGGCATAAAGCCCGATTGGTCCGGGTGTATTAGTTCTGCGAGGTGGGGCTGTAGTCGTAGCGCCAGAATTTTCGCCAGAACTTTAGCATCCACATTCATTAGGGAGATCGGCCTATAGGAAGATGGCTGGACAGGTGGTTTGCCGGGTTTGTGCACCACGACTATTGTGGCCAGCCGTTGGTCGGCCGTGAGTTCACCTCTCGACAGACAGTCTGTATACATCGGGAGCATGTAGGGGATCAACTGTCGTGAGAGTGTTTTGTAGAGTTCAAATGGTAGGCCGTTGTGCCCCATCGCTTTCCCAGTGTGCAGTGCTGCTATTGCCTTCCCCAATTCTTCCCCTGTAAAGTCTTCCTCAAGTGTCTGTGCGTCCTCTTGCGGTAATGTGGGCAGGGGTATGTCCTGCAGGTACCGCGAGCAGTCTTCCTCCGTCTTCCCACCCCGTGCAGTGTATACGGTCTCATAATATGTGGCCAGTTCTTCTACAATTTCCGGGGGGGCAGTCGTGCGTGTGCCGTCTAAGCGTTCTAGTGTGGCAATCCATCTAATGGCTCTTTCCTTACGTTCAATCCATGCGAGCATCTTACCAGTCTTGTCACCCAACTCATAGACCCTATGCAGTGTGTCAGTTAGTTTTGTTCTGGTCATGTCCTCTACGTATGCTTTGTATTCCTGTACTGCCAATGTTAATGTGTGCGCTGTGTCTTCCAAATTAACTGAGGCATGGGCCAATTCTGCTGTTTGGACTGCCGTTTCCAGTGCCTCCACAGCCGCCCGTTGTTCTTTTTTGTGCCTGGTAATGGTAGAAATGGCCTGTCCTCTGAGTACTACCTTGTATGCTTCCCATAGAACTGAGGGTGAATCTACTGAGTCTGGGTTTTCCTCAAAGTAATGCGTGGTGGAAGTTTTTAGAGCTTTCAAAATAGCCCTGTTTTTAAGATAACCGGGGTAAATCGGAAATATTCTTCGTCGTCTAGTGGGGTGTGCCGTGTAGGTGAGGTGCAGCGGGGAGTGGTCTGATATTCCTCTGGGGAGGAGCTCTAGGGCCGTGATCTTTTCCGGGGGGATCGCCAGGGTTAGTATGTAGTCTATTCTAGAGAGACTGTTGTGGGCCCCTGAATGGAAAGTGTAGTGACGGTCATGGGGATGTTTAAGTCGCCACATGTCCACCAATCCTATTGCTTCTAGGAAGTCGGTAAACAGTTGGTCAGATCTAGTGGATCCACGAGGAGGTTGCCGGTCAATTGCTGCATTCGATACTGCATTGAAATCCCCTCCAATGATCAGTTCGCCTTCTGGGAGTTCAAGCAGGAGTTTACCCAGGTCTTGGAATGCCCCTTGGTGTAGCGTGGGGGGAATGTACACTGAAAGTATATTATAGGGTCGTCCCTCCCATTGACAATGGATCGCCGCAAACCGCCCTTGGTCATCCGCCCATGTGTGTTGAATGAGGAGTGGGGCGTTTTTTTGGGCTTGAATTCCCACCCCACGGGAACCCGCCGAGAATTCGGCGTGTGCGACCATCTTGAAACCCCAGCGATTAAGGGCCTTGGAGGCAGTCCCTACTAGATGTGTTTCCTGTAGCAGAGCTAACGTGGGCGACTTCCTCTTGAGATATTGGAGGACTAGTCCTCTTTTAATCTTATGGCCTAGGCCATTGACATTCCACGATAGTATTGTGAGTGTTGGGCCAACTAGTGGTTGTGATTGGGGGCTCAGTGCAGAGACCTCGTGATCAGCCATGATCATCGGTAAGCAGGTGTCGCAGTGTCAGCGGATTCAGGATGCGGACCGAGGTCCGAGGTGCGTGGTAGTGTAGAACATACTCCCGTGTGCCTAGCAGTGTGCCTGTGGGGCGGGCGACACGTTGAAGGAATCGTGACCGGAAGCTCCCGGGTGGTCGCTCCGGCCAGGCCATCGAGCCTAAGTGCATGAAGAAGAGACCGTGTACGTGTTGCGTGTGTTCGTAAGTAGCCAACCAATTTAGAAATAGACTATTAAAACAAAAACTAAACAAGGTAAAAACAGTAAGAACCCCTACCCCCCTCCCTGCCTCCCTGCCCGGCGGACAATGAACCTTCCACCTCCCCAACTGAGCAGAGTGCTTACAGTCCCAACACATGAAATTTGTTCGTGGGGGTGAGACTTCTGTGCCCGTTGTCGTTCCCCCCTCTCTGTAGATACTTGTGCAGTGCTAGTCGTAACCGTTTAGTCATACCTGCATGGGTCTTGCCCCGTTGATTCAGAGTTCCACCATATTCGGCCCTCCGCCTCACCTTCTCACTGGACGTCCAGTACTTGCCAACAAATTGGTGAGGGGATTGGTGTCTGTCGTGGAAATCAAAGAGATTTTGGGGACCCCAACGGAGATTGTAGTGCGACGTCCCCTGCTCATTCTGCTTCGTTGTTAGGTTGAGGACTCCTCTCTCCAGGGCTGCGCTGCGGATTTCGGTTCTTCGGGTTGCTCGCCGGTCTCCAACCCTCCAACCACTCCTGAGTCGCTTGTGGCGTGTCGAAGAACCACGTTTTGCCTTCGGATTCAACACGTAGCTTCGCTGGGAAAATCATCGAGTATTTGAGTTCTCGAACACGCAGTTCTTTCTTTACCTCCGAGAAGCTGCGACGTTGTTGAGCCACTGCCGCTGTGTAATCCGGGTAGAAGTGGATCTCTGAGTTGTCAATTTGGATAGGAGGTCGAGTGCGCGCTGCCTGTAAAATGGCGTCTCGGTCCCTGAAGTTGAAAATGCGTGCCAGGATAGGTCGAGGCGAGGCCCCGGGCTTTGGCTGACCCCCTGGGACTCAATGGGCACGTTCCACCGAGAAATACTTCGAGAGTCCTTTAGGTTGGAGCTGCTTAGTAACAAGGTCCTCAACATATAGGTCCAGGGCCGGGCCGCGTTCTGATTCTGGAACGCCAATCAGGCGTACATTATTTCGCCTCAAGCGGCCTTCCTGATCATCCAGTTTCGCTTTTAGCATGAGGTTGTCGTCCTCCAGCCGTTGGACTCTGCGCTTTAACGCCGACGTGTCTCCCTCAAGGTCCTTAGTTGTCTTCTCGACCGACTCCAGGCGGTCCGACATTTTAGCGAAGTCAGCGCGAATCAGGGAGATGTCCGTTGAGATGGTGCTCATTGAGGATTGCATTGTCTTTAGGGCCGCCATGACATCGTGGAGAGTGATCTTTTCTGTGTTGTTTCCCTCCACCCCGGAGTGGGGTGGTGTTCGTGCGGAGTCTCCCCTCGCAGCGTCCGGTGGGTCCTTAGTATAGGCGTACTTCTCCAGTTTCGAGGTCTGCTGACCCCTCGTACCCCTGCCACTCATAGCCGCCGACGTCGTTTGTGGTGTGCAGGAAGTCGTTTGGGGTGCACCGCGGAGTGAATCCCAAATTGGTTCTGGCGGGCTATTACGCTGTCTGCCTCGTTGCGTGGTCTTCTCGCAGCCTCGGCCTGCTTGTAGTTGCAATCCCCCAACCAGCTCGGCGCTTCGGTGGTTGTGAATGCCCGGGGCGATCGAGGACCGCTGCGGATGGTTTGAGAACCAGATCCTGCCCCTCCACCACCAATGGGGACCCTAGGATCTGCCTGCCGGCGTGGGCCAGCCGAGCTGTATTAGGGGGACACTTGTTTACCCCCCCCTGCTCCTGTCGTTTTTTTGTTGGTTTTTTTTCCTG
Source organism: Lissotriton helveticus (assembly GCF_964261635.1). Classification (NCBI taxonomy): domain Eukaryota; kingdom Metazoa; phylum Chordata; class Amphibia; order Caudata; family Salamandridae; genus Lissotriton; species Lissotriton helveticus. Next base: position 385,462,500 of record NC_136067.1, on the reverse strand, counting down.
CCTTGTATAGTCTATGCAAGCGGCCCGCGAAATGCGTGAGCTTTGGCAGGCGGTCGGGCGCGAGCCGCTTTTGTGTCCCAGCGAGTCTCCGGAGCAGGAGCTTACCGCGGCTGGGCAGTGGGGCCTTCGCGCTGTGCGGCGCTGTGGCGGTGGGGCTCGGCAAGGCTCCTTCACTCCCCAGTCCTTCCTGTCAGCATTTGTCACCGCCTGCAGCCCGGCTGAGCCCTCGAACCAGTGCGGGGGGGGTCAGGTGGTACACGGGGACTTTGGCAGGTCCCGCAGGTGGGGCAGGAGTGCGTCCGGTCCTCCGATGGCGGTGTGGTGTGCACGCAGGGTGCGGCAGGCGGCGCAGGGTGCGGGGCACCCCGGGTCCAGTCCTCACGCAAGACCCCGGCTCTAGGCACCAGAACAGGCCGCAGTCTTCCTCACGACGTAGCTGCTCCGGGGAACCTCGGATTTGGACGCTGGTAGGATCTACCTGCACCGGAGGACAAGGGGGCCACAATCCCGCCGTGCAGCAACTGCTTAAGGTACGGATAGGTGAGCCGAGTTTAAGAGGAGGGCTCGTCAGTCACAGAGCTCACTCAGAGTGCGGCCATCTTGGCTGGTGGTTAGCCACGCCCCCTATTCCGCTCATTTTAATTGGAATTTAAGATCTTCTTTAATGGCAAGGTTGTTGCTAACATAATTAATTTAGAAATGGCACTTTCAGCAAGTTGGCATTTTCCTGCCTAAAGTTTCTGGAGCCTTTCTGTAAGTGGCCAGCTGCCTGGCCTGGCGATTGCTCTCCTACTGGGCAATGTGTATTGGAGCCATACAGTTAACAAAAGGGTCTGAGTGTAGAGGGAGTGGGTCTTCCTGACTCGATGATGGGGGGTGGACCCACTACCCTGATTACACTTCAAAGGAGCACACACACAGGAACCTGACACCAGTCCTGCACTAGCCCTTGTTTCACTAATCAGACCAGAGCCAAATCTACGGTAAAGGGAGGAACTGACCACAGTCAATGTTAGGTGTAAACATAGGGGTATTCCCCAACACCAGGCTGATACTAAGCATCAAAATGGCATCCCCAGAACATAAGGGAGATCAAGACCCTGGACCTGGACTGCGGTGGCAGCAACAGCATGGACAGCTTTAAGAACAGGTCTTCTGATACCCTGGTCTGTGGACTCTATGTGCAGCTGACCCCAGGGCTAGTAGGTCTCTCCAGGGCCAGTGATGCTGGTCCCCTTACTCCCCTGGAGAACAGATGGGGGAAGACCTGGACTTGGGTGCCCCAGTAGGAGGGCAGCATCAGGAGCTAGGCACAGGAAAAAGCTGGAGCAAGCAGCCAGTAAAACCAGTTTACTGAAAGGTGCACCATATGGGAGACCTGCTGAAACCGCTCCAGGTGGTTAAGGCTCACCAATAGGAGCAAAATGAACCAAAGATCTTGAAATCGGCCCATCGGGCCCAGGTTATACCCATTTAAAGAATTTGACCTTTGACACCTCACATGGAAAAACAAAACACCTGGGGCTCCGCTGCCGATTTCAATACTAGCCCGGGGTGGACTAGGAATAAACACAAGTAATGATTTGGAGATTTTTTGAAGAGAAGGGCATGCGAGGTACCCCCACCCCTTACTGCTGAATACCCCACCCCCCCCCCCACCCCCCCCACCCCCGCTGCCCCCATCTTTCCAGGCGGCAGCGCGATGAAGATCGAGCCCGGCAAGCTTAATTGAGTCTTGGGGGCTGGGGAAAGCAGAAAAGACTGCTCCACTTGAGCTGCACAGGTACTGCATGCGGGGAGCTGTCTGGGGCTTTGGAGGCCTTAGCGCTCTTCCTCGGTGGTGCTCAATGTTGAAGCTGGCTTCTGGGTGTCCTAGGTGGGACAAGGATATCTCGAAGAGGTAAAAAAGTATCATGAGAAAAAGGATGTGTGGCTCTCGAACACAGTGGGAGACGTGCAGGTCTATTATTCACAGCTTATCCTGCTAGGGCGTCCCATAATGCCCTCCAGAGGACTGCTTTGCATATTTTGCTACGTTTGGTGTGGCCCCATGAAGGCAGAGGCACTAAACACAACTAAGTGTTATGGAGCTGCAAGAAGTGCAGCAGTGTGCCCCCCCCCCCCACCAAGACATATCAGTAACAGTGAACCTATGTTTTTAGGGTCACGATTACAGATCCAGGAGATTTCAGCCTTATTTTGAGCATTTAAGCATTTCCTCAGCTAAACGTGTATTTGCTCTTCAGCTTGGTAGGACAGGGTCCGCTAATCGTTGCTTCTATGGCTGCCTCTTATGTGGCCTAAATATGTTGAAGACTCAGACAGGTTATGATGATGTTCAATGCTTTATGTAAAGTATATTGCTCACAGTGGTTTTTGATAAACATTGCAATGCTTTATTGACAATAACAATAATGATTGAATTGCATTTAAATATGGCTCCAGAGTTATGATGGTGATTTTTAACACGCATTTTTTGTATTTTAAAGTGGTGACCCCTTGACAAAGCCAATAGGTTCGCCTTATATTTTCATATGGTAAACCCGTGACAAAGTCAATAGCTTTGCCTTATATTTTGGTGTTTTGATGTGGTGACCCCTGACTAAGCCAATAGACCTGTTTCATTTAAAACAACACTCTTCTATATTGTGATATTCTAAATGGTGTAGATGGGGAAGGAGGATTGACTCGGGGGGGGGGGGGGGGGGGTAATGACCAATTAGTAATCAAATATGATTTCGGAAAGTCAAAGGTATTTAAATCTGCCAGATGTATATATTTATAAATTAATGCATAATATTTAGTAGTAGTGTGTGTAATAAATGAACATTTCCGTTTTCATAGAAAAAGCCCTGACTGGACAATCATTTATTGAGTGTTTTTATTGCATGCAAGCTTATTGCGATGATTGGCCTACACCACCTCCCCTGAGTAGACCTAGGACTGCTCTGCTTCGCTACCCTTACCTCAGCAAGGAGACAAATTTGGACTCATGACTTGTGCAGGTCTCAAATACTGCACCGCAAATTACTCACCTTCTTAAAATATAAAATTTTACTAAAATTAAAAAGTAAAAAAAAGTGTTGGCTAATGCAAGGCTTAAACTGTAAATTCCTTAACATAGCAGCAAATTATAAATCTCTTTCACAATTTAGAAGAAAGCAGGAAATGCACTTAAAAGTGTAACATGTTGCGGTCCAAAGTAATGGTGAGGGTCACGGACACTGCGGGCAAAGGACAACGCACACTGCTTCCCTGAGCGACAGTCTGAACAAGAGGTAGCGTGGGAAGCAAACGGTCCGGAACAAGTCCATGGGGAGCCGCTAGGCGCTTGCCAGAAAATAAGAAAAATCACTGGCAAAGTCAACAGAAAAACATTGTCAAAGCCCAAATAACGATTTCAAAAAGTAAGTGAAAGCAGCAGTAGAACTGAAGTTAACTATTTTTGGTAGGGTATGCACAGGTGCAGAAGCCGAATGGCATCGCTCACAGTAAGTGGCTGAAGTGGGGCAAACCAGTGCCCCATACTGTATGTTGCGGTGATGCGTAGGCAGAGGGAGTGACAACTGAACAGACCAATGGATGAAGTAGGGTGACAAAAAAATACTCTATATTTCTGCATTGTGTTTTATATTTTTTTCTTAAAAACAATAATCTGACGAAGAAGCTAAAGCGGTATCAAAGACCAGACCTAGAAATGGTGCTGGCGTTCAACCCTCACTGATATTACTTGATATTTTTAGAGGTGGTCAAAAGGCTGAGGTAATACCAAGGTTCGGTCTTTATTTACTCTTTCTTTCAAGAAAGCGCTGTGATCTATATCAATGACCACTGCCGGATAGTAAAGTTTGCTTGCTTTTAAAGTGGGACTCTATGTCACAAAGCAGGTCACTCTTTTATCCCTCTCCTCTTTGAAAAAGAAAAAAAACATGCAAGAGAGCGATTATCATCACAAAATATGAAACAGATATTCATAGCGAGGCACAGTAAAATTATTAAACCTACATTTATAGTGTTAATTTTCACCGTCTGGTTGTTTCAATGCAAAAAAATGCATTTAATTTAGTTGAAAGCAAGGACTATGATAAAAGAAAAAAGAAGGAAAAAAAAAAAAATCACACACCAAATGCATGTCCGGAATAGAAAAGAAATTCAAACGAATAACGGCAACATTTGGTTTTTAACATCTTACGCTTACCTGGCAAAATGTTTTATATTTGTCTGTTAGGGGGAATTCGAAAACAAAATCAACACCAAAGGCATGTTTGGTTGCCCAAAAAAAACGAAACCTGGCACGCTTAATGACTGCAGAAGTAAGGGGGCTTACTAGCTTGTGCCACTTCATCTTCTTTTTAGTCCCTGGTTCATTTACCAAATCATCCTGTGTTCATTTTCTTCAAATTAACACATTAAACAGAGACAAATGATTTGTAAGGACACACTAGGACTTGATACACGGGGTTTGGTGGATATGGAGCAATCTAGCAAACCTCAGTCATACGCCAGTATTAAATACAAGTAAGTTGTGAACTACAATGGTATGCAAGCATGGTTACAGTACAGAGGCCAAGGATGAAAGGGGCATGCAAGAGACGTTTACAGTTAGCTGCAGCTGAGCACCGAAAAGAGGGCCACAACTGAATGGGCATGGAGTCTGAAGGATTTAACCACCAGGTAGAAGGGACTCCTCCCAGGAGAAGCCAGTGGCTGTATAGGTAATGCAAACAACAGGCAGAAGAGCACACAGCTGGTCTGCACCAGTTCTCCCAATACATTCTGGTAGAGGCAGTACTTAATACTCGCATGTAATCCAGTGCTTCCCACTCAGGGTTGGCAGAGCAAGTGCTAAATATCTTAGGACACGTTTGGTGCTAACTGGCTATCTGGGTAACTGGGGTGGTTGGCAAGCAGCTTTCACCATTTCAGGTAGGCCCGGTCCCAATCCAAGGACAATGGTGCCTCATCACGATTCTTAATCCAACATCCTTCGTGAAATTGAACCGTGGGGGAGGAGAGCACGCTGGCTGCCTGCAACAGTTCTCCCAGGGCTTCTAGTGGATATGGTCCTAGTGTCCATACTCTTAATTAATCAAATTTTTGTCACTCAGTGCTGTTAGCCCAGGAGTGTGCCCCCCTCCCCTCGCCATACATGCTGGGCTCCTCCTGAAGTCTTTGGACTTTGGGATGTTAGCTTTGGAGTGGTACCTAACTTGAGCGACTATCAGAAATGGTTCACGCACTCACAAACCTATTTGCTACTCTCTGTTAAAAATGGTCGAGAATCCAGAAACACATGTCCAGGGATGCAGATATTGGCTGTGCCAACACTGTTGACAAAACACTCTAGTTGTAGGTAAATCGAAAGTGACTGGAAACACTGTGAACTGGATCTATTATAATGCATGTGGGAGAACGGGTGATGTTATGCCAGCAGTGTGCTCCCTCATCCTTGAATGAATGTAGAAGTGTTGCCCCATTCCTTCCTCTACGTCAAATTTGAATTCTGCAGCAAAAGAGCTAAAGGTTACGTGGGCGTGAGACTTGCATTCATTCGTCCACCCTCTATCCATTTGTTCTAGACCTTCTACGCCTCGCGGCTTGTCTGCATGTGTCTGTATGTGTGCTTATGTTTGAAGATAGTTACTAATGTAGTGTTATTCAGACCAACCACATGGGAAACACCCAACCCTTGGACTGATACACCCATCACACCCCTGATAAGGCTCGGAGTGCTAGTGCCAAGTCATGCTAGCCACACACAGGATTACAAGAATGAGCTGCGTTGTGGACAAAAAGCCCCAGCGACTTCTGTCCCGCAGTCGAGGTGGGTGGGATCGGAGGGAGCACGACTTGCCCATAATTTTTGATTAATGAAAAATCGTTCCCCTGCTTTTTGTAAAGACAGATGTTCCGGGATGGTTAATTCTGATAGTTTCAATGTTTCAGATAAAGTATCATTAAGTAAGTCTCTAGTTCTGTGAAATCGAAGCCAGGCAGACAGCTAAACAAGCCTTCCTGCTAGGGTGCCGGTCTGCAAGAAATTCAAATCTGCGCAGTGAGTTAGTCTACAAATGTAAAGGATGCTCGGGGGTCCGTACTGGCTTTAACTGATTGAAACACTCTAAGCTTTGTGAGGACAACGATCTATTCTTTTTGAGTGGTAGAGTAAAGAGTTAACAACTGAGCTGTGAAGAGCATGCTTTTAATTGAGGTGTATTTATATAGCGCTTACTACCCCTGATGGGGTGTGTAAGGAACAGTTATGTAAACAAATTGCATTACATGCAGTCTGGGTATTACTAAAATCTATATTTTGGAAGCACTTTTTTATCTTAAGCGTTTCTTGCACATTTTGTAAGACTATCTTATACTGTGTGTAATGCAAGTTTAAAATAATGACTTGCATACTCTTCTGCAGAGCATTAGCTAATAGAGGTTTCATAATTTACTAATAGTACATTTCCCACTGAGTAACAACTTTTTTAATGTATTTTTTTATTTAAGCTGCAGGTAATATTATATGTAGCAACCTGACGGTAAAAGACTACAAAAAAGTCCAGTGGTTTCTGCTCAGAGAGGTTGCTTCGGCATGGGCCTGCTCTTCTTGGTTTCCTCCTCTGGTGAAGATTGGGAGGAGCAGGGAGTGGTTGCTGCCTACGAATCGATCTCCTCTGATCTTCATGGTCCTTCAGGAGGAATCCCTGGTTCATCTAAAATTGACGGTTTGGAGACTGAGAGGTTTGGTTTGATGGCTCTGGGTTGTTCTGTTTCTGTTTCCTCTTCTATTCAGGCTACGCAGAACCCTTCCAATAGGCCTACCTAAGCTAGTCACTGGGTTTCCTTTGGGAAGTGGTATGGGAAACAGCAGGTTAGGCCTCGATCTGTTTCTCTTCCCCAGATCCTCAGTTTCTGCAGGATGGGTTCTCTTTAGGGCTGTTCCTTCCACACTGAAGCTGCCATGGACCGCAATCAGGGTTTTTTAGGCTCCTTGGGGCGCTTTGGTGGATTCCCAGGGTTTGCTTCAGAAGTGGTTTTAAGGGTTTTCCAACAGGTGTCCTAGATGTTCACCTCTGTGCCCTTCCTGGGATTTGCCCATAGTTCTGCAACTCTTCGTTACCCATCTTTTGAGCCCCTTGCCTCTGTTGACCCCAGGCCTCTTACCCTGAAGGTGTTTTTTTCTGGTGGCCATAACTTGTATACAATAAAAGCACAACATTGAAAAAATGAAAGTGACAAGCTTTTCTTAAATATTTCCAAGTGTTTTGTGTATTGGCGCTGGGCGTGTTCCAGGCACAGGCGGTCTTCCCTTAGGTGGGACTGCGGTGTGCCAGCGCCCTCCATAACTAATCCTGGGAGGAGCTGTTAAGGAGGTGAGAGGGCAGGGAGCGGGAACAGCAACGAGGGAGGAAAAGTACTGAGGGAAGAGGGGAAACATAAAGGCTATGAATTAACCCCAATAAAATGAAATATGGGACTGATAAGTAATACTGAACTCCAATAAACAGCAGGAGAAAAATGAGACCCAGCAGAAAGAAATGCCTAACTCAGCAGACCTCCGGACAGCTGTCTTGAACTGGAGGCAGCAGGGACTGGGTGCGCAACCCCGGGTTTGAGGAGCTGGCAGCAACCGAAGAGGAGTGCAAGACCAGACGGGAAAAGAAATAAAAACACACCTTTTGATGCTGCACGCTCACGACCGGAAACACCATATCCAGGCTCTTCACTTAACCTCTCCTATGGCCAACCCCTGCTGGACAGGGACTTTTGCAATGCACAGCAGGAATTGGAGGGAGGGATTCCATGCACCCAACCCATCATACACCTATCTCCCTGCACATACCCTCTGGCCTTGGAGAGCATGGGTTAACCATGGAATGTACCCTAGTACGGTGCCCAACTCACATGTGCCCAACCTATGCTGCAAAGGTCGTAATGCTGCGTGCAGTGAACAATGGCATTGAGCCATCACCCTTACTACCAGCACCAGCTGCTGACAGTCTTTGACTGTACAGGGGGACTGGTTGTAGGCCACGAGAGTTGGGGGTCTGGACACCTGACCTGTGCCCCAAGTTTTTAAACAAGTTTGAGTAGCCCACTATCTAGTATAGCTCATTTCTCTTTGCTTGTACAGAGCGCTGCTGCTCTGTTGCTAGGTGCGTGCTCTATAAATGCCCATACATACATGACTATGGAGCTGATTTAGGAGTTTTGCAAATTTTCCATTTGCTTTAGTACACGCATCTCTTGATTTAACTTAATTACAGATATTGTGGGTTTGAAGATGACAGGATGACAGCCAATGGCAAGGTAACATTTATTACTTCAAAGGATGCTGTCTTTATCTGCAAAGAAGAGGTCAAATGAACTGCACTTTTTAAAGAGTGGTTATAAAAATGTATTGAATACGATTTTCTGGAGTCCCTGTGTCAATTAAAGACTGACATTTTATTTTCAGGGCAGTTCCATTTGATTTTGATACGGCCTGGTTACAAGCACAGAACCATTATCTGTGAATTTATACATCAGAGACAATCAGGTTGAAGGCTAATGGAAACAGGGACATAGCTAAATATATTTTCTTAAGCATGAGGACTGCAGATTGTGCCCAATTTGAAAATCAGGGCTAATCCTCAGCCTTTTATTAAGGTCGATCACAACATGGTATAGAGAATTCTCAACAATTTAAGATGAAGGGTTTAGACATGATTCTTTTAGAGCTACTAAGCTCCGAAGTTCGATTAAATCTTTGATGAAGTAAGCCACTACTGAGAGAGCATTAAGTAGGCAACAGCTGAATGAAGGTGGAGAGTGGGGAGAGACAATAGTATGTATGGAATGTGGCATGTCATTTAAGTGTTGTAGGATTTACTTTGCCATTGTTTTAGTCCAACTTTGTCTTTTCTTTGGGAAGATTAACAGGAGTAGAAATGAAGATAGTGAGGCAAACAGCGAGGGAAGGTTCAACCAATGTATTTAAAAGTGAAGTATTGATAGTTAATGGTAAAACACTACATTAACAGAACTTTTTTCTTAGTCCTTATGGGTTGCTTAGTACTGCTAATGTATTTTGTAGGGTTTTGTGACTCAACTGTCAAGCGGCCAGCATGAAGATGTTTCTTGACAATTAGAGAGACTGTTGCCAAGGTATCTGGCTAAAAAGCCAAGCAAAGAAGCAGGGTAAGGGAATATAACAAAACCCATTAGTGGACTGTAAACAAAAGAACCAGTTTCATAACAGTGTTGAGGTAGGGTAGAAGAATAGCACAGGAAAGAGAAACAACTACTCAGCACAGGTACTTCCACTGGATTGGCTAAGGGGTTATAAGGATTGGGCTAGAACACCGGCCCAAAGACAAGTGGAGGATTCAGTGAAAAAAAGTGTGGGAGTCAGCTCACATTAACAAATTATTTTTTAGTTACCAAGACCCTTCTATGTCTCCAACGGACAACAACATAGTCCAAGTGACTTCTTGCCTCACTTTAAACACGTCACAATATGGCCACGATCACCTGCAGGTAAAGTAGTTCACACGCTTTTGATTTCTACGTTAAGTGCTAGTTACCATAATATGATGGTCAACAAGTGTTGCAAGATAATTCAGATTTGGTTCAGTTAAGGATCCTTCAAATCCTATTTACTCTTTCTAAACCACGTGTTCTCCATTGTGACCGCTGTTTACGTGGTCTTTTCGGCTTCTATTTTAATTATGACAATAAAGAACTGGAGACCATGCTGCGTCTATTTATTGAACATGCTTGTGCTGACAGAGCCTTCAAAGGTTCACTACCATTTTTTGTAAACAAATGTTATTACCGTTCAGCACACCAGCATATTACAACTAGTAATACATATATACATGAGCAGAATAATGTGTACAACTGTGGGCATGCTACTCCCCCCCTTCAGCCAGTAATAAACAATAAACAACAACAAATACCCAGGTGTGTGTTTCACGTAATAGTGAGCAGCAACCTCCTCACAGGTGTAAGAAGTTTCTATGAGTACCATCCAGTCAATGAGGGTATTCGTTCATTCTCATCTATCAAAAGCACACTAACCAAAACCCCCTGCCCAGCTGCCAACGCCCTCTGTGTCTGTTCCCCACTCCCTTGTAAAGCCGGATGATTGATCCAAATACAGGTGAGGCAATCATCAGTGCCCTTCCTGTGCCACTCTGTACTTCACATGCATTAGTGAGCTTCAATGAACCAATGGGGGAGAAGGCTAGCTCACAGCCGTGCAGCACTCTAATGTCCAGAGGAAATCTGGCCTCAGACAACCAGGTCAGCACAACATTCAACCCCTAAATCAGAGCTAGTATTATCACTCTCAGCTGCATCCCCGCGCAGGTCAGTTAGTAGCGTTTCCAAAGCTTGCACAGATTCTATGTGCTTCTCGTAGCTCTGCAATTCTCTCCCCTTCTGCCCACCGCAGTAGGTCCACCATCTAAATTTGGCAAGCACTAGGGCCAAATCAATTAACTGGATTGTGACTTTGTTTAGCTTGCAGGGTATAAAGGCCCAGCAGGGAGAACCTGGGTCAGGGAGCAGTCCTTAACCTCAGCCAAGAGGCGCAGCACCTTTGTCCAGTAAGAGGTCAAATAAGCACAACTCCATAACAGATTAAGGAGATCCCCATTATCAGCGAGGACACTCAAGGGTAGTTGATGGAAAATTCAAATTTCTAATCTCATACTTACTATAAAGTTAATTGCTTTACTTGCTGGCTAAACTTCGGTTAAAATCCAGACCATCTATTACTACAACCGCATTAATCATGTTTAGGCCCTAAGCCTATATGGCTTTAACAGTAAAATATCTCTTTATGAGATTTGAATTCCTGATCTCTTTTAGAAATCATTTGTCGCCTGGATTTTGTTCTAGCGTGTATCGATCATCATCTTCATTCGCTTGTCTCCGAGAGGTTTCTTGAGAGAGCAAGCACACTTACTTACATTGCCACAATTAGTATACCAGCCTCTTCTTCCTCCTCCGTGCATCAGTTATTATTGACAGGCCTTTTTATTGATGCCTGGAATGCAATATATACTATAGAGGTTGATTTGTGCAAACCATGAGTTTCACATGGTTTGCACTGGATGAGGCCCACTATATGGTGATGGTCTCCATCCAGTGGGCGTTTTTTATCAAATGTTTCACTTTACCATACATAAAAGTGTATACATTTAATATCAGTTGTCACACGTCTGATACATTTGTGTCCTCTGAAACCATGATTTTTCAAATATCTTTTGCTAGCAATAAGTTACCACATGTATTTTATGCAACTTAGTCTCCGAGATTGTTTGAGGTAATCATTTGAAGAGATGATTTTTAACAAGCTTGGTTTTCATGAATTGACTCAAAGAATTATTTTAGATTCTTTCAATCCGATTAGCAGTAGACTGTACAGGAATTTAATCTTTTGTGAATCCATCTTCAAAATTAAAGAATTTCTGCATAATTATTTGTCGCTATTCACATTGAGAGCCTTTGAGTTGTTACGGGGCCCACTAGAATAAAAGGTTCAGTCGGATTGCCATGGAAATTTTGGCTGCTGAAAGTGTCCTGCAGGCAAATGTTCTTCAATTATCAAGAGGGAGTGGATCATTAGCCTACTTTATAATGCTAGCCATAACTTTGTAAGCATACTCCTCAGGATCTGTGATGAGGGATTGACGATTAGAGTCGAGTGTTTTGAGTGGGGTGAAATCAGGAGTTTAGATCATTTTCATTTCTTCTCCTCTTTTCCTATTGTATGTTTTTTTTCCTTAAGCTCTTGAGAGAACCTGGAAATTGGGGGCTTTGGTTTGCAGATTGGCTTTTCGGTGAAGCATTACGTTCAATGGGAGTTCTCATAGTGACACTGCAGATGATGATAGTATTGACATCTACAGTAGTGGAAGTGTTCTGGAAGGTTGTTTAGTTCTTCTTGGATTTTTTTCCCCGATTAATGTCTTTGATGGAGTGTAAGGTAATTATTCCTCTTTTTAGCGGTCCTTGACGCGGAGGTGTAATATATATGATGATGTAGGAAATGGTGAGTGGTTGGTAAAGTCTAGGGCAATAGGTACCTAGCAGTAGATATGGTGAGGGGACACTGACAAAATGATGTCAAGTGTGATAACCCAGTTTAATTTCAATTCATTTTGATCAGTCACCTTACTTTAATGATATTTTATTGGCAAACACACCCTCCTTTGTTAGCACAGTTGAACATTGTGACCATTCTCCCCCCCAAAAAAATGTTTTAAATCACTCTCTGTCTTAACCTTCAAAACCTGTGGGATTTGGTATTTCCCTGCTGATTCGCATGTTTTCCCTCAATGGTTTCACAGGGAGAATTTGGCTGCTTTCAGCAGCCAAAATTTCCATGGCAATCAGACTGAACCTTTAATTCTAGTGGGCCCGTAACAACTCTAAGGCTCTCAATGTGAACGGCTCAGAATTTAGGGACCACTTATTATTAACCGCATGCGTGCGGGCGGAATTCCGCTCGTACGCTGAGATTTTCTAAATCGCACTTTACATGACGAGCTGGGCTCGTCATGAGCGTGCGAGGAGGTTACGCCATGACGAGCCCAGCTCGTCATCAGCGTCGAAGGGGTTAAGGCAGTAGAGGTGACTGCATGACACGATTCCTCCAACCAGGTACTTCCCACCCTAGTTTACTTCACTGTGTCCCAGTCTCTTCCTCTCTAGGAATTACTGTTTAGCTGGTCTTCCAGTTTCTCAGTTAGGTATGCCTAGTTATTTCAATAATCTCCCTGATTGGCTTCGGTGGGGGCATGAATATTAGATCTACAAGTTTTATGAAGTCCTGTATTTGGGTCCATTTTATTTCCTGCTATCAAGCTCATGGTAATGGGACAGAATGGAGACCTCAACACTTTTCTGCACCTAGATCAACAGTGATACCTTCTTCATGTCTTGATGCAACCGTGCCTTCAGTGACACAGGGAAAGAGCTAAAGCTAGGTTGTCAGTTTACATATTTGCCGCTGTTCCATTCAAGCATTTTTACATGCTGGCATGTATATGCAAAGCACATGGGTCTCTCGTCACCTTTTCCCTCGAGTCCCTTCAGGAAGAGATGGTAGAGGCCACGTGCGCAGACGCAGTAGCATACTGCTGAAGGAATTTATGTACAACACACAGGGAAACTTTAAGCTATTAAGTGTTAAAGACTTTAGCTAATGGGCTCCTTAATGTTTTGGAAAAAAGTTTCATAAAGAGCACAAATAATACTAACACCATGTTTTATAAGATATATTGTAAGGTAATCGTAGAGCGCACTTTACTTCAAGGAATCCCTAGGCACTTCATACCGCAAGTCTGCAGTTTCTAAGTCCTGGCATTCTGTCCTGGCTCATGAAAATGTAGTTCTAAAACGTGACAGAACACAATTCTTGTTTATAAAAGAGTTTGGATGGTTTTAATTACAGCCATCACAATTGCCCGGATTGATAAACAGTGACTGCTGAAAAATGTAGTGGCCAGCAGGTCACAAATCTGAATTCTAGCAAGGCAGTCTCAACCTGTCATCTTTCGGATACTTCCTTAGTGTGTTAACAGAATGCCACTAGGTTGAAAGAGTAACATTATATTATGGCGTTTAGAAATAGCAGAAACAGAGTTAAGCACTATATACAAAAAGTTACATTATTATTAAATGAGGAAATGGCAAATATTTATTAATTTCCAAGGTGTTAACTCTAGTTTAAACATGTATTAAAAAAGGCAACCTTAACAGCATTGTAAGTTCAAGCTTAGCAATCTTCAGAACTAAAGTGCATGGCTGAATGTTACCCTCTTGAGTCCTTGAAGCATGGCATAACCATATAAAGTAATAACATATGCACTGTTTATCTTATCACTTAAAAGCCACCTACTACAGTACGTGTTCTCTGGTCTGAAGCATCACCCTGCTGCTGGTAAAAACAAGAAAAACAGGGAGGGGGGCAGGTGCTCTTTACACAGAAAGCGAGTTTCCTTTACTGAAGTGTGATCTACAGCAAGGTAATCATAGCAATGCGACCTGTGACCCACCAGCCCCCAGCTCTCAGGACAAAGGCTTCAACTAAGAATAAAATGAAACACCGCCATGGAATGTAAAATAGCATTCCATACAAGGATTAGTACACACCTCCCTCTTTTTAGGTCTCGCGTGCGAACGCAGCACATGCGCTGTTTCGCTAGCGATACTATTGTTGCCGTTTTCTGTGCCAAAGGGAGACAGGAGGTGGCACGCGCGGACAGGAGATGTGCACGCGTACGGACAATGTGCACGTCTCCTGTCCGCGCATGCCAACTCGTTTCCCTTCGGCAGAGAAGCCAAAAACCACTAGATGGCGCCAGAGGATGGAGTTGCTGTCTTGTCAAAACACATGCTTACACAGTTTGACCTCTGACAATTCTTTTTTCCCCTCAGTGTTCTATGTCAGTAGTCTTTGCATATCTATCCTCGTCATCATCTCTCCCATATTACATCGGTATACGTCTGTATCTCTCCGTGTGATTTCTTAGCCTGACCTTGAACCCTATTGGTACCTTTTATTTTGTGCTGTGTCCAATCCATCCTCGTCCTTTTGCAGATGACGAAGCAGACCTGGACACATCACTCTAGGCAAGGCCTCAGCAGTGAGGGAACTCTTCGCCAGCATACTTTGAAACGTGTCATTTATCCAGTTCTGGGCCGCTAAAGTTTACTAACACAAATCAATGAAGTCGAGCCATAAACACAGTGCCTGGGCTGAGGATTGTTGTACTCTGCATTGCTAGGCGCTGAGCAGTAGCATTTTCTGTTCCACGCAAACCGGTCCTAGCGTCTCTCAGCAGCGATCTTGTACTTTAATGGGACAGTATTGGTACTTTTCAGCAGGGCCCCATTTTCCCTTAGCATTCCTGCACCTCTCAGCAGGCATCATGTTTTTTTAATAGGACAGTGCCGGCACATCGCAAAAAGACGTTTAGTCGTTTAGGAGTTCAGAGCAGGCGGTTGTTCTTTTACCAGGAAAGTGCTGTTTTGTGTCAGCAGGGCTCATGTCCCTTAATAGAGCAGTGCCAGCCCTTCTCAGCAGGGCGCCTGTTCTTTTAATTCAATAGTACACTCACTTCTCAGCAGTGCTTCTGTTCTTTTAATGGGGCAGTACCACATTTCTCTGCAGGACACCTTTTCTTTAATTGGGGCGGTACTAGAACTTCTCGGCGGGATCCCTTTTTCTCATCAGGGTGCATTTCCGTTTAGTGGGACAGTACCAGGGCTCCTCTTAAGTATGGGCTATGTTTTTTAATAGGACAGCAGTTAGTTTAATGGGCAGAAGGGCTTCGGTATGTTTTTTTAATTTCAGAGCAAAGGCACTTCTTGACAGAGCCTCGCCCGTTACAACCAGAGCCTCATCAGCCGGTGGATTTCAGGATCCTGATGAGAAATGCTGAGCTCTGACAGCTACTGATGGCAGGGCAGGTCTGCACCCGCACGGCGAGGCACTGAGTGCGGCCGCCTTAGGGCTTGGAAAGATGTCTCACAGGTTAGAGACAATGGAAAGTGATAGTGCCTTCTTCGGAGGCTGTGGGGATCATCGCCAGTGTGGCTGAACGAGCTGTCAGTCTCCAGGGGCCTTCCCCAGAAGCAGAGGGCCGTAAAACACGTGCAGGAATTTAGGAACTACAAGTAGGTTTGCACACGAGTGGATTGGAGTGAGTGCATGGATTGGAGTCTTTATTCATATAATTGTGCTGGATTCTGTATTGCCGTTTCTAAGCGCTGTAACTGGTACTAATATTAGCAACCTTAATAGTCCTCAGTATTGGAGCCTCGGAACGATAACAGGCGGAGCGCCCTTGCTGAGATTTCATCTAGTGATCTGAAAATTTCAATGAGAAGCGTTCATCTCGCTGAGCCATCCAGCCAGCCTCTGTGTTTGAATTGCCTATGTGTGTACCAGGGGACAAATCCTAAAACACGCATTTGCAATGCAATAGGTCTCGCATTTACACGAGTTTGACCTATTGGCATTGTAAATGACAAGGTTTTAAAAACCAAATCATAAATAAAAGGCAATGTCATTTACAATACCAATAGCTCAAATCTGCGTTAATGCGAGACCTATTGCATTGCAAATGCTTGTTTTTTATTACATTTTATTGAAATAACAAACAATCTGTACTTCTAATCGGGTTACAATCACGATGTATGCACATACAGTCAGGCGGTATACAGTTTCTACAGGGACATCAACACTTAGGTGACCGCGATAATGTTATATGTCATCATCTTAGTCATGATCCAACACTGGAGGTGTACAGATGTTCCCCCTATAGACGTTCCATTTACCCCACACCCTTCCCCATTTCTTTGGGCACTTCCTGTGAGTGAATGTGGCCTTTTCTGCTACCATGGCTATGTCCATATCTCTACACCAGTCCAGTAAAGTCAGTATACTTTCTGCTCCCCATTTCACACCTCCCTCTTTTAATGTACGGAAACTTAACCCAAGAATTAACATTATATATATATATATATATATATATATATATATATATATATATATATATATATATATAAAAACGAATGTATGTCTGTCTATTTGTCCTATATGCATTACTACACCATTCATCCGATCGCCATGAAACTTTGTGAAGTTGTGGAGTACACTCCCGCAAAGGTTTCTGGCACAAATTTCTTTTAAATATCGGCCCCCCCCCAGGGTCCTCATAATCATTTGAATATCGCGCGGAATTCCAAAAATCATCAGTGGCTCAGTGCACGTGCTATATTAGCAGCTACGAACAATGATGTAAATGCCATCAATTTCAGCATTCAAAACGGAATACCAGGCGAAGCGACAACGTACAAGTCCATCGATCCTGTGATGAATCAAGTCGAAGTTGTCAATTACCCAACGGAATTCTTGAATTCACTGGATTTGCCCGGTATGCCACCGCACTTTGACATTGAAAATTGGCGTGCCTATCATTCTTCTCAGAAACATCAATCCACCACAACTTTGCAACGGTACAAGACTTCGGTGAAAAAGATGATTAACAATGTCATCGAAGCTACAATTTTGAATGGGAAATTCAAGGGGGAACATGTACTGTTGCCACGTATTCCATTGATCCCAACAGAAATGCCATTTGAATTCAAACGTTTACAGTTTCCGGTGCGACTCGCTTTTGCAATGACCATCAACAAAGCACAAGGACAATCGCTGCAAGTGTGTGGACTCCATTGGGAGAATCCGTGCTTCTCACATTGACAACTGTATGTGGCCAACTCACGCGTCGGAAAACCTTCTGATTTATTTGTGTACCCACCAGACGGAAAAACAAAAAAATATCGTGTATCCACAAGCACTCTAATAAATAAATAGAATTACAACTACACTTTGAAATGTTTTCCATATTAAAATGAACATGTTTCAATAAAAATGACACAATCTAAATCGAATGTTATCATAACAAGTTTCCTTGAATTTCCTTTCTTCTGAGATCGCAGCAACGCGCGACGGGTAAGCTAGTCTACAATGAAATATACAGAAAAATGAACAAAGCAAAGAAATACAATTCATATTTCCCGACATACAACGATTTGGAAAACTAGAACACACACAAATTTGCAATGGTTATTTGCACACAATGTCCCCCACCTTCAGAGTCCTCCTCTTCCTCACAAACAATCCTTCACTCTCCTCTTTTATCCGATTTATCCATGTTGTTATCTCTAGATTGGCTCCAGACTTTTCCCTAATGTTCTTTCTCTGGACCCTGTACCTCAACACTTCACGCTTCATAGGAACCCTGGTATTTTACAATTTTTTTATCCATTCCTCACGGCATCATCCCCACTTGTCGAACCTTCCTGCTCTCCTCCTCCCTCTATACCACGAGAAGGCCCAATGTGATTTAAAGGCAATAATTTGCAACAATTTGGCTTGACATAGTTGTAGAACACCCCTCTTCCTTACCTGGTTAAAAAGCCCCCCCCCCCCGAGATACCTGTGTACCCCTTTCACACATACCTCTGGTTTGTTCTATATGTGGTAATAAAACGGAATACTTCTTCTGACAGACAGCACCGTTAAGGACATTATCTCTGAACTAAAATCACTGGACTTACACCTCTTAAATTCGGAGGTAACCCACACCAAGGGCCATCTGCTAGACCCTATCTTCTCCAACCTGTCTAAAATAGAAACACGACCAATCCTCCCATTACCATGGTCGGATCATTTCCTCATCCCTTTTATTTGGCAAATTGACCCTAACACCCCCCTAACGTCATCAGTAAGAGAACACGACAGAATTTGGTCCAAACTCTCACTTGAGCGCTGGACCCAAGAACTGATAAGCTCGGCCCCCTCTGCTCTCTCTGACCCCATAAAAGCAGACGAAAATTTCACCAAATGGCTCACATCTACTCTGGATACAGTTGCTCCCAAAAAAAATACCACCTTCAAATCCCCATGGTACTCCCAAGAATTGAAGAACCTTAGGAAAATATGTAAGATCAAAGAACGAAACTGGAGGAAAAATTGGGACCCCATCATTAAAGATGAATATAAAAAAGCAATGAGAACTTACAAATTAGCACGAAAATCAGCACAATCATCCTTCTTTAATGAAAAAATAAAAAATGCTTCCAACTCATCCAGAGAGACCTATAAAATCTTCAAAGAGCTACTCAAAATCCCTAATTCACCCTCCTCTGAGCAACCCACAATTTCCAGATGCAATCAAATTGCATCCTTTTTTCAGAACAAAATCATCAATATTTTACAATCCCTCCCACCCATAACGAACAATGAACCCTCTGAGGAACAGGTGCCTTTCACAACTGGCCCGACCTTAGATAGCTTTCACCAACTGTCCAACGAAGACTTCCTAAAAACTCTTTCAGGCATGAAAAGTGGCTCACCCATCGATCCTGCCCCTATCCGTATCCTTAAACAAATTGGCCCTGTCATTTCACACCTAGCAACAAATCTTATTAATGCCTCCCTTACTCAAGGAGTAGTCCCCCCAAACTGGAAACATGCGATCGTCAAAGCCCTTCAAAAAAAGCCAGGCCAGGACCCCTTAGACTTCTCGAACCTGCGCCCAATCGCTCTCTTACCAGGTATGAGTAAGATTGCAGAGAAACTAGTTAACCAGCAACTATCTAACTTTCTTGAAAGTAATAATCTCCTACGCCCATCACAAACAGGTTTTCGCCCCGGGCAGGGGACAGAGACCACCCTGGTAAAGGTAGTCGAGGAAGCCAGATGCATCTTGGATTCAGGGGGATCGGTGTTACTGATCCTCCTGGATCTAAGCGCTGCATTTGACACGGTGGACCATAATATCTTGATCCAGCGACTACTCAACCTGGGAGTGAGAGACAAGGCACTCAGCTGGCTTTCATCGTTCCTGAAGGACAGAACCTTCCAGGTCTGTGAAGGGAATATAAGATCAGACCCATTCCACCTCCAGTGTGGGGTTCCACAGGGCTCTTCATTGAGCCCCACACTATTTAACACCTACATGGCCCCCCTGGAGGATGTGGTAATTCCCTTTGGGATAACAGCTGTAACATACGCCGACGACACCCAAATGGTTGTGTCTTTTTCCCTTGAAGGTGAAAAAATAAAAAACCTCCATGATTGCCTTGAGGGAATCTACAAGTGGATGTCTAAATCAAGGCTGAAACTCAATGGCTCCAAGACCGAGCTCATGTTGCTGGGTCACCAATTATCACCTCTCCCGTCCGCCATGTGGCCCTCTTGCCTAGGTCCCCTTCCTCAGCCTAAGACGGAACTCAAGAGCTTAGGCTTCTGGATAGAACAGGATTTATCCATGAAGACACAGGCCAAAAAAACTGCCGGCACTTGTGTCGGCCTACTCCGCTCAGCCAGGAAGATTCTCCCTTTGCTCCCCGCACAATCTCAAAAACTGCTGATACAGGGACTAATACTATCGAGGTTAGATTATAGTAACGCCCTCTTCCTGGCAGCCCCAGAAGCTACCTTTAATGTTCTCCAAAGGACACAGAATGCCGCTGCTCGGATTCTGACAGGAACACCCCGGAGACTCTCTGCCAAACCAGCACTTAAGGCACTCCATTGGCTGCCGATTCGAGAAAGAGTCATATTCAAGGCCCTATGCACCACCCATAGGGCCCTGCAAAACCTAGGGCCACCAATGCTTAAGACCATGATCTACCCCTACAAACCCAATAGGCCCCTCCGCTCCTCTCAAAGGAACCTGGCTACGGTCCACAGAGCAAAGAAAGCCCGCACTGGAGGACGCCGCTTCTCGGTCACAGCCGCTACTCTTTGGAACGCGCTTCCAACACAGCTCCAGGCCGAACCCAACTACATGAAGTTCCGAAAACTACTCAAAACGCACCTCTTCCCACAATAATCTCCTTTCCCTTCTTTTACCCTTGTCCCCCCCCTCTTCCTCCCCTCAGCTGTATATGCAATCTCAGCGCTGGGACGCTCTCGGGCAGCCATGCGCTATACAAATCCTGCTTTCATTTCATTTCATTTCATTTCATTTCACTCGCCACCGACTTCCCCCACACTACACTCCAGCCTCCAGCATTGTGCCATCTAAAATAATATCACATAAGTATTTTTCACTCTTCTGCTCCCGTCAAAGGTGAGTATCATATACAATCACATATGGTAATTCTATAAATTTCTAAAGCTCTTGTGAATTCTCTTTACAAATGTTATGGTATCTCTCTACCGACTCTTTGGTAACCCTTAAATTATTCAACCAATCAACGGCCCCAGGGAAAATACAACTACGTATCCTTACACTCTATTCCAATTTCAACAAGAATTATTTCATCCGATACCCAGAATAGTTACTATTTGTCGCGCACCAGCATCCTAAGAGCCTTCTGCAAAGAGGACCCCTACTCAGAATTTCATCACGCTGTGAATTTGTCGTATGTCAAACTCTAAACACCAACCATTAGCTAGAATAGTCAGTCATGACCATGGCAACGTTCTTAATTCAAAGCAAACATCCGCCAGCTGGAACTAAAACGAAGAACCATCCTCTATGGTGTCTTATTTACCCTATCACAAGTCATACTTTTATTGACAATTTGCTGCACCAGAATGTCCATACTAAGCCACTAAAACTCATCACAAACAAATCATTTGGTTCTAGCAGTTCCCATGATTTCCACATACCACAAAATTACAATTCGCTCTTACAGAACTTTTTGAAGAACAAACGACTAGGCATGCAACAAAAACAAATCCTCCCATATTAGTTGTATTCTCATATCACAGAACACTAGTTCTTGTTCCGTCAGCCCAGACTTGGTGGTCCATCTCTTGCTGGTGGTCTCCAGTAACAATTAACCGGCCTTCCCCCACTCTTGTCTACTGTACACTACACTCCACTTACCTTCCTTTCATCCTGTACATTCAACAGCATAAGAAGTAAGCACTCATATGGCTAACTCCTAGTGCATAATGCACATACTCTTCTAACCTTATAAACAAGATAGTAATAAGTGCCATAAGGGCTTATGGTTACATCTTTAAACGAACTCCGCTCTTCACATAAACTAGTGGTAGAGACTTGCAGATGAGCAACACAGGCAAGAGACTACAAACGGGAGCCCATTAACTGCAATCGTCAGTTTTGCTGGGGCACTACAGCCCCCAACAGGCAACGCGGCAGGTGGGTGCCGCTAACAAGACTTTTGCGTACCAGGAGGTGCTTAAAGACTGCTTCGGGCTTCGGCGGTGCGGGTGGCACGCAGGCATGCCCGGTCCACGCCCCGGTCAAGGGCAGGCCCGTATGCGCCCATCAGAGCCCAGAGGAGGCTGGGCTGGGCCTACTCTCTTGGTGCTTTCATCTCTTTATTGAGTTCCCTGGTGTTGTGATCCAGCCCCAAGAAGAACAACAAAGTTCCTTTTTGCCCAGTAAGTCTCTTTTTATTCTATTTGGCCGTGACTCTTGAGAAAATGGAGTCCTCTGCAAGATGGCAAAAGGAAAGCAACTGGGAGATAGGAAGGGGACACCCAAGAGTCTCCAAAATGCTACACTTGACTTTTTTGACAAGGGTCGCAGGATCTTGCAAATCATTACAGTAGGGTGGGAAATCACTGTAACAAAACCATACAACCCTCTCCTGTGGTTCTCACAAAACATTGAGCATATTCCAGAGAAAGACCAGTCTAAAGACGTAGTATTGAAGGAAATAAATTTATATAACTGTGGGTGAGGGTACTGGTGATGGATTTAGGTCTAACATTCAGAACTTTATACATAATGTAAATGGTATTGAACCCTCTAGGCAGCCTCTTTCTCCATCAAATGATGCTACAAACACACACAATTTACTAAAGGAGTTTAATCTGGATCTCCCACCAGACTTCTGTCCATATGTTGTGATTTTAACTAACGATCCCCTGTTCCAGGGAAGTTTAAAAGAAACCACAAGCCAACTGAAAATCAAGGTAGGCCATTGGTTATCCCAAAACACTGATTATGAAAACTCCAGCTACCATGATATTCTGTTTGTTAGAAAAGTGAGCTGGGTTGGCCCCCTACGTCAGACTTCTCATGGAGACTGTATAGTGGTAAATTGCCAAAACCCAGACCTTGCAGGGACGCTACTCAGGAGTGGGAGGAAACCAACTAGGTGGGGTTCTGATCTTGGGATAGGCATAATGCCACTGGGATTCTTTTATAGACATCTTAAACCCTGTGGCCCAGTCACCTCACCAAATGCCCGATTAGCACAGAATTCGCAGAGAGAAAGGAGCAATTTTCACTTGTGACTTGCAATAGATACCAAGTACTCACAGAGCTGGATAAGACAGGCTGACTAAAGTCTAGTAATGCTATTTTAACGGCAGCCCAGGGCATGGCTCAGGCTAGCCATCTTGCGGGGGGCATTACAAACAACACTCCTAATGGAATAGTGAAATGTACCCCAGATGGCCCACTCGACTACCATGCTCCCAACCAAGGCTCAATAAGAGAAAGCCCCCCAATGGGACACCCACCGCAGGGAAGCTCTACCGATGATTCAACGTGGAATATTATATCTTGGAACATTGCAGGGATATGGTCTAAACTCAATGAACCGGAGTGGGGTAAACAAGTGGACAGCTGCCATATATATCTTTTCCAAGAAACACAGGTACCAGAACAGATTCATAGGGTGGGCTTTACCACGTTTAGTTTAGAAGCTAGTCAGTCAACATCTGGCAGACCTCTGGGTGGGTTGCCGATTTGGGTTAAGACCACACTGGCTTGCAAAATCAAGTGCCTAGATATAGGCTCACAGGATATACTTGGTATGGATTTGTAATCGCTTAAAGGGGATACCCATGTCAGATTAATTAACATATTCAACCGGCCAATAGCCTCTAAAAGTCCTCTGACACCATAACAACGCTTTCAAACTTCCTTGAAATTTCAAAAAAGTTTAGAATAAGTGTATTATCTCACTGTAGCCGGCGATTTTAATACAACCTATGAGCCAGTAGATTATGTACAGGAAATAGTCCGGGAAGAAGAACAAGTCAGAGGTGTTGAAAGGCTTCAGATACCAGCCCTTAACGCCTTCCACGTGGGGCTAATTCCCCCGCGGTGTGGGGGAAGGGGGGCCGTGCGCTGCACCGCGGTGCTCGTGACGAGCTCAGCTTGTCATGCTGCACAGTGGAGCTGTGCTCATGACGAGCTGAGCTCGTCACAACTCCGCCCACTCAATGAAACGCCCCGCACAGGAGGGGAATTAGCACCGCATGGGCGTTCCACAGCTTTTATGATGAGCTCAGCTCCACTGTACCTCATGACCAGCTCAGCTCATCATGAGCGTCGAAGGGGTTAAAAGATGCACTAGTGTTGGGCAGCAAGTTCTGACGTTTACTCTTGCTTATGGGATGCATGCATGTAACGGGCGAACACCATCAGATGTCAATGCTAATTTTACTTTAAAAAAAGGGGGAATGTTAGAAGCAGGATTGATTTTATTATGGTAGATCTTGATCTATGGCCACAAGTTAATGATATTATCATTCTTAACCGTGAGGATAGTGACCATAATGCACTGCTCTTAAGACTTTCTGGCCTTCCCATTTTTCAGCCCCAGTTAAATCTGGTGATGGTGCCTGTGGTCACAACTAATAACAACAGGAGAATTAAGTGGACACAGGTAGACACTGATGGCAAGCTCCTCCCTAACATTTATAAAGAGGTGGTCCAGACATTAGCGATCCTGAGTAATACTAACATAAATGATGACATTATTAGGTCTAGTTATCAAGAACTGTCGAACAATATAATGTCCCACTTTAGTAGGCAGGGAAGTTCAATCTCGATTAAACGTATCATTGCTCCATGGTATAATGGGGAATGCA
Source organism: Lissotriton helveticus (assembly GCF_964261635.1). Classification (NCBI taxonomy): domain Eukaryota; kingdom Metazoa; phylum Chordata; class Amphibia; order Caudata; family Salamandridae; genus Lissotriton; species Lissotriton helveticus. Next base: position 385,438,121 of record NC_136067.1, on the reverse strand, counting down.
GGTAAGCGATGAATGGAGCTAACAGTGGCAGTAAAAGAAGGGATAACGCCCAACATAATTAACAAAAGAAGGCTATATAAGAGAACACAGGACGAGGCAAACATAAGTTGGGAAACAGAAAACTGGCGTTTACTAGTCGAGGCTCCTTATTCTGCCATCTTCTTTCTAAAGGGGTAATCCACCCGGTCAGTGAAGACGACTTCCACATCTCTGGGAAGAGTATTTCCAGGCATTATATTCTGGAAAGGATTCTGAGGGTGAGGCAGTGGAGCCAGGCAGGGATTGCAATCGAGAGCTTGATGCGAAAGAGGCAGTGAGTTTTTCCTTAATGGAAATTATGAACGTAATGAGCTCATTTCAAACAAGGAAAGCACCAGAGCTAGATAAACTACCGGGAGATCTTTATAAATCTGAGCCCAAAATATGGGGCCCCTTGCTCCATATAGTCTTTAATGCCAACACACGTGGGAGGAACATTCCAACAGCCTGGAAGGGCACCAAAATAATCCCAATATTTAAAAAAGGGGAATAAAGGGGACCCCGCAAACTACAGGCCCATTAGCCTTATAGAGGTGTCCCAGAAAGTTTTTTGTGAAATGATTCTAACACATCTCCACAAAATCGATAGAGGAGAATAGTATACTATTGCACTTGCAGGCAGGGTTTAGAGCCTCCACAAGCACCGTAGACCAGGGGTTTCATTTTCTTTTGCTTATTTTGAAGGAGGTTACGATCAAGTTGGGCCATCTATATGTAGTGTTTGTGGATCTCAAAACGGCATTTGATTCCATAGATCGCACCAAGCTCTGGGCTGTCTTTAGGGACTTCCCTCTGGCTTGCTCCAAATTTGAATCCGTCTACATCAAGATAACTATGCTAAAGTCAGGTGGAACTCTGATAGCAGTCTAACTGATATTATACCGATTCTGAAAGGAGTGCGCTAGGGCTGTGTGCTGGCCCCAACCATTTTTACCCTGTACATGAATGGGCTTATAAGTGACCTTTCTGACTGTGGAGGTGACCCGCCTAAACTGGGAGGCAAGTTAATACCCTCTCTGTTATTCGCAGACGGAACGTTGCTCATATCTAAAACCCCCATGGGCATACAGAATGTTTTAACTAAATTTGCGACAGCATACAAAGTACCCATTATAGGTAAGGGGTGACCCGATGCAAGTTTGTGGACCTGGGTAAAGTTCAATATAGAAAAATAATGGTCCTCAAACCAATCAATCCTAATTGCAAAATCAATTTACAAATTCTAAATTATGAGCTAAAGTGAATTCATGCTCTTCATAGAAAACAATTTTTCAACATAGGTGTTTTTACATGGATGTGCAGAAACTGAACTTAATATGAAACAAAATGAATTTTTTTTTCATTGATAGAGCTTTATCACTGGACGTTTGTAAAGGTTGCTCCAAAGGGGAACGTGCAAAGAAGGAGTGCTCGAAAGTAGGTGAGTGGGGAAATATTACCAGAGTGTAGAAAAATACAAAAGTTCAATGTGGGATTGATCAAACTTATCAAACTTAGTGTCCTGACCCAACAGTATTTTACATGGTCTATTTACATCAATTTTTACAATCACAGCTTGTAATCATCTGTGGCACATAATAGGAAAGGGCTGGGTGGGTCCAGGTGCATGGGTGTATGATAGTCGACGTTTCGACTCGACTTGTGGCATATAGGACGGTTGAACCTTTGCCTGCAAGTCTCCCTCAGGACGGGATTGGTGGGGATAGGAGGCAACCAACATGTGGTTTTAACACCTCATCCGCATGTGAACCATTGCGGGAGAGTATAGCCGTATCACTGGCACTAAATCAAGTCCATCAGATGCCACTCCAGGGTCAGTCTGGTTTGCAAACCAATTGCACAGGTTCCCTATGATCACCGGTGCGTCCATGCGGTAATAGAGGATATGAAGAGCATACAAAGTACAGCGCCTCGAAATCTATTGTTCAAAAACAAAGTTCATGGTTTTTAATCCTTATAAATTCCCCAAGGGGAAAGTGAGGTTGGGTGCTCAATTACTAGAACAGGTTAAGGCCTTTGATTACTTGGGGTTCAGAATTAGTGATAACCTGGCATGGACTCCCCAAATTCAGAAGAGTGTGTTGACTCTCAAGCATGTGGATTGTGCAACTATAAAGAGTGTCAAACGCTCAGCTTTTCGCCCAATTTCTCCCTGTTTAGAAATACATTGGGCTAAATGGTTGGGTGCAGCTCTTTATGGGGCCGAATTGTGGGGGCTAGAGCATACAAACCAGCTAGAAGTCACCAAAAACAAATTTCTAAAAGCACTCATAAATCTCCCAAAGAACACGCCTATATTTCCTTTATGCCTTGATCTTGGTCTAAAGTCTAGTACCCACTTAGCTGTTCTTAAAGGTGCTTTAGTTCAGGATAGGACTCTGGACTAGTAACACCCAGACAGGGATGTGGAATTCCTATAGCCCAACGTCCAGGACATATTGTTTGGGGTCAAGGGCAACAAGTTTTCATGTCTATTTTGTCCTTGGGACAAGTAGGCCCATATCATGGATCAGAAAAGGGCATGGTCTGCAGTTAAGGTAATATTTATACCTATGTTTTAATGCTGTTTAAACATGCTTATATGGTTCATGAATTGAAAGCCTTTCTTATTAGGGTGAGCACTCAAAGTAAATGTTGTAAGCTCGGACTTCACTTCTGACAGTAGTTCCAGTATAAAAATGTGTACACATGCTTTCAAAGCTTAGCAATATGCGGCTATGTATAATGCTCTCAGAATGCTTTCTGATTAGATGCAAATTTTGTAGAAGCTTGAAAGCAAGATTGATTATTTGCTTTCAAAATAAAATGTTCACAAAAAAATGAAGGTAGCGAATAACATTTCGCTATACTACTGTAAACATTTAGGTACCATTTAGTAAAATGTGTTGATGTATGCTAGTAGTTCCCAAAAATATTCATAATTGAAAATCAGTGTAACCAGTTCCAATACGATTATGGGAAACAAAATAAACAAGCATTGACAAAGCAAGTAGGTCTGAAATTGGTGGTCAGCCTTTTATTTTTGTCAATGCATGAATTGTTTTAGCATGGTTTTTGTAAAACCTTATTGGTGTGGAAGCTGCCAGGCCCTCACCATTATAACAAACAATGGCAAAAGCAAAAAAAATGTGAGTCTCAAAAAGCACTTATTGCCGCAGGCACTTAACAAAACTACCTTGTGTGCCGATAGGCTCCTTGTGAAAGAGGAGAATGCCCACACTCGCAGTGAAGCCAGCCGATGAAGATAAAGAGAGAGAGAGACCGAATTTTAATAAATAATTAGTGGCCCAATTATTACAGAAATTCTCAAAAGTGCACCTGTGGTATGTGTCCTCGCATTAAACGCAGATATATGGCATTCGTGAATGTACACAAGTAGGGCAAGAAATAGTACTCCTATAAAATATTAGTTATCTGCATTTTAGCATGTGCAAATATGCATATGTAGATTTGCTCCTACAAAAGTTGAGTGTTTGCAAGATCGCTTTCCCTCCAACCATTTTCTTCACAACTCTGGAAGAAGTTTTACGTCTGCCTTTGTTAGGAGTAAATTTCCAACCTTTCTCAGTGTGGGGAAAGATTAGAGAAGAGTTGGTGAAAACCCTTAAAACATGCAAGTTAAAAGGTTTGCACAAACTCAAAAGGGCATTCCAACCTTGGGACTATTGCCTTGCCACTACCTTCAGCCCTAGTATGTAGATTTGCTGAAACGTGGCAACATTAAGGAATTGCTAGTATTCAAATCCTATGGTGCAAGCCCTGGTATAATCAGAGAGGCTATTATCAGAGCACTTTTCTCATGAAACTGCTACCTTAATTTGTCGCTGCATTACATGGCACAAAAGGGAAAAGCGGATTTTGTTACAAGACAAGTAGATTTATGTAGCAACCTGCCCGATGGACAATTAGATATTTTATGAAATTCCACACCCCTGCCCAGATTCCAGTAAAAGACACTGTGGAGGAATTACTAATCCTCCAAAGAAAATCAGGGTGCTTGCCCTGGTTTGAAAAGGTCAAGGAGTGGCTCTTTAAGCTGGGGGATATGAGGGATGAACCACAATCTATCACAAAAAAAATGGTACAACAAGCTCAAAACAATGTTCTGGAATTTCATTGATTCTTCTGCCATTGATTTTAGGTCACTTGGCATTTGAACTACCAGATTTTTAAATGTTAAAAGCTGTTTTTAGCTTAATACCTACATGGATGAAGTTGAACCACCCTTAGCACTAACACTTTATATACAATTTAGATTTGGAACTTTCCCTTCGAATGCTATGAAAAGCAGTTGAGCGAATGCTACTCTAACCCCTACATGTTCGTCTTTTACCTCTACCTCAGAAACTATTGAGCACTTCGTCTTTTTTTGTCCTGCATATGCCAACCTGAGGAAAACTTGGAATATCCCTATTTGTCTGTTGTTGTCTTTCTCATGCCCATCAAATGTTCTACATGTATTTAGATCTGACCTGACTTGGTAGTTCGGGATAGACTGTTCCCTTGAGGAACAGGGTCAAGACTGATTAGCATATGGCTGGGTATCAACTGGGGTGGCCAAGTAAGCTACAGAATGAGGATGGCTTCAACCCAGATCTAGTAGTGACTGGGTGTGAGTGTCTGAAAAGTGTCAGCGCACAGTCCATCATTATCTTGTGTTTGCTTCGTACCTAGAAACTAAGGCCATCGTAATCAGAGGGTGCATACACAAAGCTGAAGTTTGGTGTCTAACCCATATCGAAAAAAAATTATTTACCCTTTAAATAGTCAATAAAATCTTATCATGTTTCTGTTTCAGAAATATCAGCATCACACAAGAACTCAGAGTTGGTTACCTAGATATACTGTTATGGTATATCCTTTTCACTATTATAGTTAGATGCAAACCCTTAGTTACAGATTATTAAGATATCCCTGTTGGTTTTCCATGTCCACCTCAAGCTGCAGATGTCAGTGCCCAGCAAAGTGATGAGTTAGAGTGGTGATACCCAGTGTCTCCATTTTCTCTCTTATCCAATTCCCCTGTCCCCACTTTTACAACTGCCAACTTATTCTTTTTGTGTATAGGCAGTGGTGAATCTGATGAGGGGTGGAAAAGTGCATCATTGCTGTTCAGGAGCACAGCTTCCTTTGGTGCCGCTGGTGCAGTAGCATCTGGCCCAGAGGCCTGAGAAGCCCACTGAACCCTGATTATTCCTGTATATTATTGCTCAAACAGTAGCCAGGAGGATCATCCTCCTCCTTACACTAGAACCCGTAACACACTGCCTGTGCTGCTGCTGCTGCTCCTGTTGGATCCAGAGTACAAGGTTTGTGCTGACATCCTCCAGCTATATTGAGAAATGCAGTGACCTTCCATTCCACTAATGTTCAATACCAGACCCTCTCCTTCCACAGCATCATAACCCACTATTCACTCATTTAAGAAGGGAACTTGATCTTTACATTTTAGACATATATGAAAAATAGCTGCATTTCTGTTTATCGCAGGCATTTTTTCCAATCTGCCACTTAGAAACCACAAAACACACAAGATGATGGACGGAATGTCGCACAATGGCAAAACATTCACCCCCAGTCACAGATCTGGGTTTAATCCATTGTTATTTTGCTCACCAAGCCACCCCAGTTCAGACATGGCCATATGCAAATCAGTCTTGACCCTGTGCCTCATGGGAATGGCATGGTGAGCAAAAAAATGATGGATTTAGGCCCAGATCCCTGTACTGGGGTGAATGTATGACATTGTTCTGCATTCTGTCCATCAACTGTTGTTTTTGCACTTGGAAACCACAGCCTCAATGACTCTTAATGTGATATACCTCCTTACTCAGCTTTCATTAAATTATCGTATTCTGTTTATTCTTGACCCTCTCAGCCCTCTAGTTTTTACCTCACCACAAGTTCTGCAGCCCACTACTTGCTATGCCAAGTGACCCTTAAATGCTTTGGCACACCTTTTTGTTATTCCACCCTGCATTTCATAGAAGAACTAGAAAATGCTACAGACATTTCAGGAAGCACTGATCCACGATTTGCTATGCCATTCAGAGGTGGGAGCAGTGGCGTAACATAGGCCCCCCGCATGTGAGACCGCTACAACGGTGGTCTCCAAGCAAAGACATTGAAACATATTTGCGTTTGCTGCCCTGAGCTGCTGACCTGGACTGCATGGGATGAAAACATTTCTGCATCTCCACAGGGACATGAACCTGTACCCTTGCATACTGTTGATCGTGGAGCCACCATACACACAAGCATCAGCATCACAGACAAAAACAACATTTTGAACAGAAACTTGGCGCATGTCCATAACACCAACTCAGAAAATAAACATAACAGAATGGAACCATAAAATGTGCTTTTTAATTCCATACAATGTGTTAATAATTCTGTTTACTACATTCTAAAGGCTAAAAAAGCATTGCACAGATAAATCACACGAGTTATGAGTGGGCTTTTCAATATCAGGACCCAGCACAATGCTGAGAAATCTGTCACTTAACCGATTTTATATGCATTTGTTAAAAAAATTAAAAAAATAAAAAAAACAGGTTAAGTTATTCAAATCCTGCCACGGGTATCAATTGTAAGCGGCAATCCAGAAGCAATGGCAAACACCTCATGTGATAAAATGTTGTAACACACGACGTCTTTCTGGGAAAGTGGCCTAGACAAACTAAAAAGCTGGATCAGAAATTACCTCCGACAAGAAAGCTGCTCTCTGCCACTTGTAACCAAATGAAATTCAAATGGCACCAGTCGCCGACCAGCTGACCCGCCGCTAAACTAAGTATTGTTACACACAGGTACACTGCTACCATAACAACCAGAAGTTAGACAAGCAGCACAAGACATCTTTTAAGAAGGAAGCGGAGATCAGAAACACGCATAGTCAGCTACAATGCCTCCTTAATAGTCTTTCCAGCTGGGTGTCTCAAAGCAGCCTACCGCTGCCTAGGGCACATTATACAACAAACACTGAGCACAACTTGAAAGCTAAAATAACTGACTCTTCAATGCCCCCTCTGAAGCACGTACCATGTGAACAACCATTTAGAGAACTCAAAAAACCAAGGGGAAGAAATCTAACAAATTAAAAACATTAAGGTACTTATTGTTCAGTATTGTGACAGGAAAAGCATCGCCAAGAATGTGAAATGTCTTGGTTTGTGTTTTGGTGCCACAAACCCGTATGTCTCGGGTTTGCAGTGCTCCAATAGGGCTCCCGGGGGGCATGTTCAGCGCTCTCTCCAGGCACTGTCACTTAAAATTAAAAATTAATAATGCCAAATCAGCACGTGGCTGTAAGGGATGGATTGACTGGTCAATTTGAAGGTTTCGAGGCCACGCTGCGGGCCCACACAACTCGCCCTTTCACTTACTACTCGGAAAAGAACAAAGGGGTTAGTGAGGAAGTCGCAACTGCCACACAACATGCCAGAAAAATTACAAGAGAATGTGAAAGCCATTTTCTGGGTTGTGGGAGATATATGCGTTTCCGTGGTAACTCCTGTTTGTTTACAATAACACCACTCAAAGCCCCTTCGCATACAATCAATGGTGGATTTGCTCCCACCTCCTTAAGATGATTAAATGTATTTATTATAACACCATAAAACATGATTACAAAAAAGAAACAAGCCCTTTTCTGTATACAACAGTGTCTCGCAAGACGCATGTTCTCAATGACTCGAACCTAAAAATAAGTGACCTATACTGAAAAAACAGTGACTCGACTATCGAAAAAAATAGTGACTCGAAATCAGTATTTCAACTCAAGGAAACTCCTTTTACAAGAAGCATTAGTTCGGAAAGTTATTCAATCCTTGCACTGTGAACACAAATGCTACAGGTAGTTGAACTATTTACTTGACTGGTAAAAGAGACTATGCAATGGCCAACAATGCATAAGCTTAGAAGCAACTCGGATGCCCTTCTAGGCAGCAGTAACACACTCAGACTACAAAGCGCATGCAGCTGAATAATGCAACAGGGTGTGTGCTCATGTCCCCGTTTGTTTTCGAATGCACCCGTTATTGTTTTGCTCGTATGTGATTTGTAACACACTCACCCCACATCACGAATCAGAGTATAGATTATTAGTGACTGACAACCGATCTGCAGAGATTTGAATGGCACGGCCCACATATGCCTCTGCATACTAATAATGTTCAGGAAGAGAGGCTTCGAGGTATGCCTAACGCCTGATGTATGTACACCCAAGTCCCAGTCACATTCCCAGATGACATTCCACAGAGCCAACTCCCTCCTTCGCTGAGGTCGCCCTTCGCTGTCTGCCCCTAGCCCGCCCCCTATCCGAGAGACCTGCAGAACAATCGAGTTAGGCTGAGCCTCGTAGCCCCACAATGAGGGGGTCTTTACCTGGTCTATGGGCAGCTGCACGGCGTTGCTGATGGGCTGCAGGAGCGTGGACCCGGTGGTGGTCGTCACCATGGTGATAATCCCTCCGGTGCAGGAGGCGGCTGAAGGATGCAGGGAAAGACGACGAGGATGCTTCGGTCGGCGGCCGGTCCTCCCCCGGCCTCCGTTTTAGCAAAGAAGCCGGATCTGGAATCAGGCTCAGCAGACTCCCTTCAAAAACTACCAATAAAATCCAAAATAATAGCAACAAAAATTTAAAAATATATCCACCCGGCAAGGAGATTTCAAATGTTAAAAGAGAACGAAACGAAAAATTTAAAAAGCTGCGCTGGAGGTGACATCAGAGGGCGACGTGCTCACTTCATGCTGGTCCCCGAATGGAACGGTCGGATCGCCCGTGCAGAGCGCTCCCGGGAGCTGGCGAGTCCCTGCTCTGCCGAACTCTTGTGAATCAAAAGGCAGGCAGCCAGGGAAGGCAGAGCAGGGGGCGGGCGTGAGCCGCGGCTACAGGAGCTCGCGAGGCACATTTCCAGGAAAGACGATTCGCACAATCCTTCTGCTATCTTTTTAGCATATATTTGAGATATTCAGCTTTTGCTTTGTTCTTATCGAAGACTCGCAAACAACAGCCATAAGAACTATATTGTCGTCAACCTTTAAAGTGGTCGTGGAATTGTTCTTTATTTTTCTCTGCTCTAATACAAATCTAGCTCAGTTCCATCCCACTGTCTACCCTCTGCCCGCCTGCTTCCTTCATTCCGCAACCAAATATATTCACGTGTATTTTAATTTTCCATCAGTGTTTTTTGTTTTGTTTTCTGCCCACTTGCCAACATGTGCAACAAATGAGGGACACAAGTAAAACATTGAGGGATTTAAATTTCCTTTAATTTATACTGCAGTTGAAGTTCAGCGGGAGAAAGCTAAAACAAAGGCTCTCCTCTTTTTAATAAAAAATCGAGTGGCCCATTTCTAAATCGGATGTGTTGGCTTTTATGCACATAATACATAAAATGACAGAACGTGCATTTAACCAATATACATACGCTTGACAATATACAATTACATGTGACTATAAATAACAATAAATAGAGGTTTAGGATTGTTGGGATGGGCGAGAGTGCTTTCCCTGCCTTATGCTGATCTCCAGGCAAGTCACTTTATTTATGCGATTTTATATAGCGCAAACTTTACCCGAAGGTGTCAGAGCGCTTTACAAAGGACCCAGTTTCAAACATAAGGAATGACAGTACAAAAAGAATTTGCTAATTTTTGACTTACATAAGAACCAGTTGAAAACATACGGATTTAGGATTACATGCGTTATAAAAAGGTACAAACAGAGAAAAATTGCAAATGTACAAGAGATAAAGTCACACAAGGAGGAGATACAAATCGATAAACTCTAGGCATATACTAGTGAAATCTCTATCTACTTAGGGAGGGGATACACATGAATATACTCTAAGAGTCACATAGGAATGGTAGAGAGCAGAGCGGACTCCTGCATAAACTAGTGATTAGAGTTATCTCTATATACATAGGGGGGGGGTAAGACTGGATATACTCTAAGAGTCACATAGGAATGGAAGAGAGCACAACGGTCTACTGCATATACTAGTGACTAGAGTTATCTCTATATACGTAGGGAAGGGGTAAGACTGGATATACTCTAAGAGTCACATAGGAATGGAAGAGAGCACAACGGTCTACTGCATATACTAGTGATTAGAGTTATCTCTATATACATAGGGAGGGGATACACATGGATATACTCTAAGAGTCACATAGAAATGGGAGAGAGCGCACCGGTCTACTGCATATACTAGTGATTAGAGTTATCTCTATATACATAGGGAGGGGATATGACTGGATATACAGTCACAGCACCAAGGGAGGGACAGAGAAGGGCAGGAAAGTGAGACAAACCAGAGAGGGAAGCAGATAGTAACAAGTAAGACAGCGAGCACTGTGTCAGAGGCATCAGGAGAGACAATAGAGAGGTCACTAGGACAGAGGGGGGAGGTCAGAGATCGCTAAAAAGGCGGAGGAGAAAGGTAGAAGAAGAAGTGAGTCATAAAAAGAAAATGGCGGGGAACACAGAGGTCCAGGTCTGAAAGTCCAGGAAAAGTGATGCCATAGCCAGCAAGTCCGGGGGGAGAAAGGCAGTCCGCAGCAATGGTTGGGTGTTTACCATTGTGTGTTTATTATGTCCTTGCTGCAGAGAGAGAAATTCCCTTTAGGTTTGTCCCTGGAAGCGCGTGGTCCGCTGCTCACCTCTGTCCCGATGGTGCTGTACACCCCCAGGAGTCTCCAGATATTCAGGATCGGCTCCGTCGGCCATTTTCAACACTGGACGCCATTTTGGAGTCAGGCGATTGTTGCCGATCGGGGGCTATTTCGTGCTTCAATGCGGTGTTGGGGGCAGCAATCGACTCTCCAGCTCCCAGATCGCCGCCGATGGATGGGTGGCGTCACTACCATGCTCGGTGTGATCGCGGGGCTGTGGAGCGACGAGGCAGAGACCAGGACAGCCAAAATGGCGGGCCATCACCAATCGCCGCCACCTGCCTCCGCGTGTGCCCTCCAGAACTCGCGTCAGGGAATGGCACTGTCGGAGTGCCGCCACTCCTCCGCTGCGGCCGCAAACAAGTGCCCCCGTGCTGCTCCTGGTGCATAGCTCGAGGCACCGGTCCGGACTCCCAGAGCCCCGGCGGGCGCCATCTTGCCACCGGGAGCATGCAGTCCAACTCTCCCCGTTCTGTTGTTTGGAGCGCACCAAGGCATGACTTCGCGGCATCTCCCAGCGCTGCATGCGCTCCGTCACCGGCCGATGTCAGTACAGGTCATGGCGATGCTAGGAAGCGGGCAGCATGAGAGCCCGATCGCGGAGCCTCAGCAGGACACGTCTGCCTGCTGAGGCTCCTCCTCCTTCTTCCCTTCTTCTTCACTTAAAAGTTACTGTTTGGTTTCTAGATCCCTACCTCAGTGAGCATGACAATCATACATGTCCACTGAGGGTCTCCCTGTTTACATGGACTGAGGCCCTAGAGCTTGCTCTGAAGTCGAGGGGAGGCTTGAATAGTGCACCCTTATTTCACAGAGAGTGGCCGCTGCCCTCTATACACGGCTGTGATAGACTGACAGTGGTGGCAGCAAAAAAATCTATAGTCCGGGATATCTGCATCCATGTATTTTAACAAGGGTGGACAACTAGCCATCCTTCTGAGCAAGTCTGTGCAGTCTCTCATGCCTGTGGTCCTGTTGCCTTTGTCTACCTGACATGTGTTTGAGAGCCCATGGGTGTTCTGGGGAAGGATGGTGGGTTTAGCCATTGTGTGTAATGTGAGCTGTTCTGTTGGGCATTCCAGCTCCCCATGCCCCTCCCAATTTCTTGGGAAGGTCTGGTGGGCTGTGGGGTACACATTCACTCTTATCTGTGTTTATCTGCCCTAACCTTGTTAGAAGGGGCCCTTTCTGTTGGGAGATGGTTAGCCTCTCCTGGTCTAAAGATAATTAACCTTTTCTCTCTGGGGAAATAGCCAGAGCTGGTACAAGGTAAGACAGTAGACCCTCCTTTGCATGCTTTGGACACGCAGTGGACATGCAATAAATGTGCCTAGTAATTGGAGGGGCACCCAGGATTCAAAATCAGGGGAGAGGATGTGGCCTCAATCAACATCCAGAGCCGCAGGTTAATATTATGTGTAACGTATGTATCATCTGCAGGATAGCTAGATAGAAAGGCCTTGTCAATTTAAGTTGTACTAAAAAATGAGAGGATGGGGGGGCTATTTCCACTCGCAAGGAGTAGGAGGTCCAGCACAAACAGGTGCCCCTGTAAACAAGTCAAGAATGGATTGTTGTGCAGTTCCTCAAAAGGAAGGGGTTGAGGGGGTCGCATTAAGATTGGATACAACCGAGTCTCAAAGAGATCTACAGGTGGGCATCCATAAGTTGGATTTTATTGCCCTCACACACCCTTTCAGGTGTCATGCTTCATCATATGGGTTGCTTCTCGTTGGGTCGGTGGTGCAATACCCAACGGGCTCACCTCAAAGAGGGGCACTTTATTGGAGATCTTTTATCCAACAGCCGTATGGTGAAGTGTGGGTGTGAGGCCAGAAGGGTGTAGACGTGGAAGTGAGTTTAAAATGGGGCTAGGAGTACCTGAGGTAGATTCATTTTTATTCTGGGGGTCTCCTGCCCTAGTTAAAAACATTGTTCCTCCTTCTGCAAGTGAAACCTTGGTTGCATCTATATTAAAACCTGGACGAGACACCAGGGACATGGCTCCTGATCACCCCCTTTCTATAATCATTGTGGATTATAAGATCCTAAAAAAGCTGCTAGCAACCAGGATATTGCTGGAGCTACCATCCTTGATCCATGCATATAAGTGTAGATTTGTTCTGGGTCTCGACACCTCCTTGAATATTCAGAGGTTCTGCTTGATTTTAGCCTATGCTCCAGACTGATACCCTCTCTCAGCTTGCTTAGCCTTCGACTTAGAAAATGCACTTGATTCACTTAATTGGACACACATGCACTCTGTTCTCCGCAAATATGGGTTTGGGTATCACATATCTGCTTGGGTATGGATTTTGTATGATGTAGCCACAACCAGAGTGAAGATGGGACGCAGTATTTCTGACTCCTTCAGGATACATAGAGGTACATGGCAGGGATGCCCACTCTCCCCTTTACTATTTTAGCTAGCTGTTGAGCCACTAGCGAAGACTCTCTGCCGGGATGCGGCGGAGCTGGGTATTCCTATAGCTGGGCCTACATATCTGGTTTTACTTTATGTTCCACTCGGCATCCAGATACACGTTAAATTGGGGCAAATAGTGGGGTTTTCGCTTTTGATGGACACTTCTTCTAGATCGCTGTCAGGGGGTCTGGGGGTCCTACGCTGGGTGCCGATCTGCTTCAACTATCTTGGAGTGTTGACATACCACTCTGATGAGAATAACATCAATCAATCAATCAATCAATCAATCAATGCATTTGTATAGCGCGCTACTCACCCGGAAGGGTCTCAAGGCGCTGGGGGAGAGGCGTGCGTTACTGCTCGAAAAGCCAGGTCTTGAGTTGCTTCCTGAAGGAGAGATGGTCCTGGGTTAGCCGAAGGTGGATGGGGAGGGAGTTCCATGTCTTGGCAGCCAGGTAGGAGAAGGATCTTCCTCCGGCGGTGGTTCTGCGCATGCGTGGAACAGCGGCGAGGGCATGGCTGGTCGTTCGTAGCTGGCGGGTGGGCGTGTAGAAGGTCAGGCGGTTGTTGATGTACTTGGGGCCCAGGTCGTGGAGAGCCTTGTGTGCATGGGTGAGGAGTCTGAACGTGATCCTCTTGCTGACGGGGAGCCAGTGCAGGTTTCTCAGGTGGCCGGAGATGTGGCTGTGTCGGGGAATGTCCAGGACGAGTCGTGCGGAGGCGTTCTGGATGCGTTGGAGTCTTTTCTGGAGTTTGGCTGTGGTTCCGGTGTAGAGGGTGTTTCCATAGTCCAACTGGTGACGAGTGCCTGGGTGACCGTCTTCCTGGTTTCGGTGGGGATCCATCGGAAGATCTTTCGGAGCATGCGCAGGGTGTTGAAGCACGAAGATGAGACGGCGTTGACTTGTCTGGTCATCGAGAGGGAGGAGTCCAGGATGAAGCCCAGGTTGCGTGCGTGGTCCGTTGGCTTGGGAGTGGTGCCCAGGGCAGGGGGCCACCAGGAGTCGTCCCAGGCGGAGGGCGATGATCCCAGGATGAGGACCTCAGTCTTGTCTGAGTTCAGTTTCAGGCGGCTGTTCTTCATCCACTCGGCGGCGTCTTTCATCCCTTCGTGTAGGTTGGTTCTGGCGGTGGCGGGGTCGTTGGTGAGGGAGAGGATCAGCTGGGTGTCGTCGGCATAGGAGATGATGTTGAGGTTGTGTTGGCGTGCGATGGCTGCGAGGGGGCTCATGTAGACGTTGAAGAGGGTGGGGCTGAGTGACGATCCTTGTGGTACGCCGCAGATGACTTCGGTGGCCTCGGATCTGAACGGGGGGAGGCGGACTCTCTGGGTTCTTCCGGTGAGGAACGAGATGATCCACTCCAGTGCCTTCTCTTGGATTCCGATGTTGTTGAGGTGCTGTACTAGGGTGCGGTGGCAGACAGTGTCGACCGCCGCGGAGAGCTCCAGGAGGATGAGGGCCGCTGTTTCCCCGTTGTCGAGCAGGGATCTGATGTCGTCAGTGGCTGCGATGAGGGCGGTCTCGGTGCTGTGGTTGGCTCGGAAACCGGACTGTGAGTGGTCGAGGGATCTGTTTGTCTCGAGGAAGGCGGCAAGCTGTCTGTTGACGGTCTTCTTGATGACTTTGGCAGGGAAAGGGAGGAGCGAGATTGGGCGGAAGTTCTTGAGGTCGGTGGGGTCCGCTGTTGGTTTCTTCAGGAGGGCGCTGAGCTCGGCGTGCTTCCAGCTTTCCGGGAAGGTGGCGGGGTTGAACGAGGTGTTGATGATGTCGCGGAGTTGGGGTGCGATGATGGAGTCGTCCTTGTTGAAGACGTGGTGGGGGCAAGGGTCGGTTGGGGATCCGGAGTGGATGGTGTTCATCGTGTGGGTGGTGTCTTCGGTGCTGACCGGGGTCCAGGCACAGAGGGTGGTGGTGGGGGGCGTTGGTTCAGTGGTTGGGTGAGTGGTCTGTTCATTGAAGCTGTTGTGTATGTCGACGATCTTGCGGCGGAAGAACGAGGCGAGTGAGTTGCAGAGGTCTTGCGAGGGAGTGATATCATTGTTTCCGGCGCTGGGGGTGGAGAGCTCTTTGACGATGCTGAAGAGTTCCTTGCTGTTGTGGGCGTTGTTGTCCAGTCGTTCTTTGAATGCTGTCTTCTTGGTAGCGTGGATCAGTTGGTGGTGTTTGCTGGAGCGCCATCTGCTGGAGGAGAGGGGTTTGCTGAGCGAGGAGCGAGCGAGGTGCAAGGAGCTGAGCGGCTGCTGGGTGTGTGAGGCTGCCCGTCTCTGTCCCTGTAAGCCATAGGCGCCTTCACAGCACCTCTCCCCCTCCCCCCCGGCCTCGTATAACTCTCTTGGAAGCCAAGGAGCCGCGAAAGCTGCGAAAGACGCCATACCTTCTCCCACAGCGGCCGGAGCTGGGGGTCGGAGTTGGGTACCGCGAGTGTCCTTCCGGCGGTTGGTGCCGGGAAAAAAACCACCAGCACACAGCGGCCGGAGCAGGGATCAAATGTCTTCCCCCAGCGGCCAGATTCGGAGCCGCTAGTGTCTCTCTCGGTGGGACGGAGCCGCGAGTGTTTATTTTGGCGGCTGGAGCCGCAAAAAACGTTGGCACACAGCGGTCGGTGCAAGGAACTAAGTTCTCCTCACACAAGTGTCTTTCTAACAGCGGAGCCACAATAACCTTCACATAGCGGCCGGTGCCAGAGCCGCGAGTGTTTTTGTTGGCGGCCGGCGGAGCCTCCAAACGGCAGGGGCTGCGAAAACACCTCAATATAGCGCCTGGAGCCGCGACAACCCATTTTCACGCCATTGCGCCTTTTAAACAGCATAACCGTCAGCTTCCAGAATTGTTGAATTGAGTGTTTAGCAGAGCTCGACGACTCTGGGCTATTGAAGTACTGAAGTACTGGACCCTGAGGACCGGGGAGGAGTCAAGACTTTGCCAGGACTCTGCTGAGAGTTGGGAGCTGCTGGTGGGGACGAATAGGATCCCGGACCCGAGAGCCTAGAGCCTGGAGCCCAGAGCCTTCGAAATAAGCAATTGAAATAATCGAAAGAGGTTTGTATGTTTTTGGTCTGACGGAGAAAGCGCAGAGACCCCCAGAGAATAAAAAAAAAAAAAGCTGGACTAGCGTTAGGAAATCATCAGCCTGTGGTTAACCAATGAAGTAACTGCACTGACTATAAGTGTGATTGCCCTGCCCGCGAGTGGTTGTATCATTGTGAAGCGTTGCAAGATCTGGTGAGCCCTACGCCTCGGAATACCTCGCAGGTTGAAAAGGGGGGTTCAGCTAGGGATCCGTCAACTCCTACATATTGTCCGCAAAAGACCGGACCAAGTCACAAAACAAAGACAAAGTCAAGTGAAGACTTGGTGCCATGGGGTCTCACCATCAGGTCACACCATGAGGTCTGGCAAAGTGAGGAAAGCTCCAGGGGCCAAGACACCAGCCTCACGAGGAGCTCTTAAACGGAAAAGACTGGAAAAACTGAATGCTAATAAAGCAAACAGTCCAATACAGAATCCACTTATTTCACCAATTGCCTCCCTCTTTAAAAAGTCAATTCAAAATAAAAATTTGTCATCTTCCGGATTCCAGTTTTTGAAAGACCCGGGGGCCGTTTTGTTCTCCTCAACGGAGGGAGTCCTGGGCTTATCAACACCTATTGCACCCACTATTATGACTTCCCCGGGGGAGCACGTGGAGGCCACGCTAATTGAAGCTTCCTCAACGTCAACGTTAACATCAATAACCGCCATTGGGGGACAAAGTCCCCAGTCAAGCGAAACATGTGATCCCTGTAAATATACTGAACAGTTGGAGACAATAGGAAATACAGGAAAAATAACAGGTCTTTGGGGGAAAAAATGTGAAGTTATAACAGTAGCATCAGTTCATCCTACCCCTGAGGTCAAACCAACAACTTCATCAAAAATGCAGTCTCCAAAAATGCTAACAACTACCAATCCAAGCTCAGTGTTATCAATGGTATCAGATTCTATAGTAAATCAGGTTGTTAAATGTGCGGCTTTGATGGAATCGGCCCCCGATGATTTGGCTCTTCTCAGTCCTAACACAAGCCCAACGATAGACAAAAGTGTATGGGATGATGAGCCGGCTGAGATCTTTCTAGGAAATAGGGAGTTTGTGGGAGTAGGAGCAACTGAGAGCTACAAAGAGGACAAGTTCCTGACCAGTGAGCGCCTCATAGTACACCCACAGAGGCCAACGGGTCTCAGGGCGGATCAAGTGCCAGCACCCAGTACAAACTACAAGGATCCACCAAAAGAGGAACTTCTGTCTAAATCTCAAATGGATATGGCATTTGTGAATTTGGTTGCCCCTCTCTTAAGAGCTTTGCAAACGTCAACAACAACTTTGACAATGCAATCTGACAAGTTGGACATTCAAATCGATTTAATGAACATTATGGCATCCAATATTGCAGGGATAAATACAAAGCTGGACAACCTGAATAGTCTGATAAACAGAGCACAAGCATATACTTATCAGTCATTGTCCTCCTGCTCCTGTGGTCCTGTCTTGGATAAATTGAGCTCTTTTCCATCATCCTTGAACAGATTCTAACCTTAAATCAAAGGTTGATTAACGCAGATCTGAAGTTGGACGGTCCGATTATTCCTAAAACCGAAGAAAATTTACAGGATGATGAAAATATCCTAAACGCGCTAATCACCAATGAGGATAATATGGCTTTTGCAAAGTCCAACGTGAGTGAAGTAACCAATATAACAGCTGAGAAAGAGTCTAGAAATAATGAGACTTCAAATCATAAGCTAACAAAGAGACAACGGAAAAAAGAGAGGAAAGCCAGAAATAAGAAAACGGAGGTAGCTTCAAATATGGGAATTGGAGTATATCCCATTTTTTCTAACCTGAAACAAGGTCCACATAAAAATGTAGAAAACAGCGGAAGCGATTCAGACACGTCAGTAAGTAATATCATTTCTAATGGTGACAAAGCATTGACAAAAAATGCTCCTAAAAACGCTCAGATATCAGGTTCCGTGACGAAAACTTTATACGTCGCAAAAATGCAGCAAACTGAGAAGGTTGGCAAAAATCATTTGTCTATTCCAAACTCTGACAAAAAGAGTAAGAAAGATGGTGATCAGGTCATACAGTCAGTTGTTGAACATAAGTCGAAGCCCACGGAAACGATTGCCCAAGGCCCGGCCAATGATACCAAGGAAGGGCAATTGCAATCAAGTAGCAGTTCATCGAAATCAATACCATCAAAAACTTCGGCAGACATACAACCGGCAGATAAAAATACTGCCTCAGACAGTTTAATCTGCCATGCACAAATGTCAGTGTGTAGCATTAAAGGTCCAAAGGCAATTCTAGTTCCCTCTACACAAGTATTAACAGATCCGGAGATCCTAACCAGAAGGGATTCACCTCACCGTGAGCATCAAAGACTGACCGTGGAGCTAAGCACCCCGATGCAGAAATCATTAAAATGTTGTGTAACGAATCCAGAAGTGATTCAAGCAAAGATGGAATCTGGCACCTCGATACGGGAACTCAATCATAAATCCGGAATTGAGTTGCACAAAATAATCGGGACTCCAGAGTATAAGACACAGGGGCCCCACGATATACTGAATAGGAGCAACATCCTGAAGTTGTTGGCTGAATTTGAGGACCTAAAAGAAATTAAAACAGGCGACCTTGAGCAGGTTCTATTTCTTGAAAGCCCTAACGACGCATCTATTGACCAAACTTTGACAATCTGGAAATCAACAGAAATTGGCGAAGCAATTATGGGGAAATCGGATATATTTCAATCTTGGGGTATTCAAATAACTCACCAAATTTCCCCACGCTACCCGACACCACTGATGAGGTCGGGTGGAGTTCAACTTATCAGGAAAATTGATGATGCACATACAAATCAACAAAAGCCTGTTTACTCAATTCTATTCAATGCAAAAGGCAGAAGTGAATCCCCACTGGCTTGTGTAGAAACAAAACAGGGTTATGTGGAATCGCAAAATACTATGGATAACTGGAAATGGCTTCCTGGAATGTTAAATGAAAAACGGAAGGTCTGACCACTCAACAGAGAACAGAAACAAAAAACTAATAAGGATATACATGTGTTATCCTGGAACATTGCAGGTGCAAAAAGATTACTAGATGGAGGATTACCATTGGAAGAATGGCGCGGATGTGACATAGTTGCGCTACAGGAAACTTGGTTACAAGAAGAAATCGCCCTTGTTGGGTTTATACATCATAGCGTAGCTGCTGAAAAGTGTAAGATCTATGGCCGTGCCATTGGTGGCCTCTCAGTATATGTGTCAACATCATTAAAAATTAATTCAGTACAATTACAATCACCAGATTCTAGCATTCAGTTAATCAAACTAACAGATCAAAACACCAATAATTCCACCTCAACAATTCTGGTTAATTATTACACGCAACCTAAAATTAAGCAGAAAAAGTCAAAAAATGCGTTATTGTGCAATGTTATTATGGACTTACGTACTACAGATCCATTTTCCAACATTATAATCACTGGTGACTTTAACTCTAACCTGATCCTATCATCGGACGAAAACGATAAAATATCAGCGGATAATATCTATTGGGGTGTTCCACAACAGATACAAGGTGGTGCAGGTACACGGAAGGATCAACCAGCAATCCAATTAGTGACTGAATTAGAGTTTCTCGGTATGCGTGTACTGAACGGGAGGTTTCCCGAAGATCAACCCCCCAGTAAAACATACTATGGTCCACACTCCCAATCTACCATGGACTTTACATTGGTAAGTCTTTCAATAATCCCTTTGGTAATCAGCTTTCAAATTGAGTTCTCCCTGCTGAGTGATCATGCGATGCAACATACCATATTTAACCTCAACAAGGAAAGGTTGCAACCGTCATATATACTGGAAGGCCAACTAAGCTCTGTTAACCTGAAACGTATAAATTGGTCTAACATAAATGAAAACGAGTGGTTTATTATAATGAAGGATACCCTGAATGAGATTGGGAATGTTGCAACAAATGTGATCCAAGCATGGTCTCTTTTCTTGCAAAAACTAAAACTAAAAATGAAGCTGCCTGTTATGAATGCGAGCACTGACGGACCACAGAAAAAACACTCGAAAGAGCTACAAGATTTGCGAAGATTACTTCTAAAAACTCAAAAGAATCTACAGTATGCTGACCATGATGTATGTGAATGGGCCACTTTTCGTGCGCAAAGAAAAGAATATAAAAATAAGGTCTGGGAATTTAAAAGGATAACCGATGAGAGATTTTGGTCCAAATTAATTTTCAGTTCAAAACTCCGGAACACTAATACATTTTGGCAATCTATAAATCAGCTAACAAGACCCTGTAACGTTCTTACATCGAATGTGCAGGAATCGGAGTGGGCAACGTTTCTTGCGACAAAGTTTACCGATACCTCTGCAAATACACTAAATAGTGATCCTTGGCCAAAAAGTGAAAACAAAAAGTGCCCCGTATATGAACAGGGGAGTCAACTTATGGCTAGCAACCACAGTAACATACTAAGTACCGACCGACAGAATAATTCATATACGGCGGACGAAATAATTGAAATAATTAAAAAAGCGAAATCTAATGGGGCACCAGGCCCGAATGGTATTCCGCAAGCGGCGTATAAACACGCACCAGAATTTTGGGGAGCATGTCTGGCTGAACTGTTTGCTGATGTGCAAAACCGGAACCGAGTACCTGAAAGCTGGCAAGGATCCATATTCATGCCAATCTATAAAGGTGGTGAAAGATCAAATCCGAATAACTATCGTCTAATAGCGTTGCAGGATGCTGAGGCAAAATATTTTGCATCGCTTCTCTTAAACGATTTGGTCACTTGGTCAGCTGAAAAAGAGCTGATTTCCATTAATCAAACGGGGTACAGGAAGGGGATTGGAACAACAGCAAATATCCTATCCATCACTATGATTGCGGAGAAGTGCATGAGTAGTAAACAGGGCTTGAACTTGTGTTTTATTGATCTTCAGGCCGCCTTCGATAGCGTAGACTGTAATTTATTGTGGTCGAAATTGAAAGCATGGGCCATACCGGAGAGTATTCTAAGGGGTCTGCTGCTATTTTACTCCGATACCTGGTCGCAAGTAAAAATAGGGGATGGCACACGGCTGTCGAGAAAAGTTTTTACATCTATTGGACTCAAACAGGGGTGTGTCCTTGCGCCTCATTTATTTAATCTCTTCATTTCAGATCTTTCCGGGAAACTGAATAATTGTAATGCTCATCCACCAAATCTAGGTGATCTACAGCTCACCCATCTGGCTTACGCCGATGATATAGTATTAATGAGCTTAACAAAGGTGGGTTTAACCAGATTAGTATCGGAACTCTCAGATTTCCTGTCGGCAAACAAGTTGGCCTTAAATGTCTCAAAAACCAAAACTATGTTGATAACTAACCGCCGTGGATCTCGTCAAGATATTAGGCTAAAAGGAAAAATACTAGAGAAAGTCTCAGCATACAAATATTTGGGCTTTTTTCTAGATGATAAGCTTAACTTAAAAGATCAAACAAAATATCTGACGCAAAGAGCGGGAGCCCTGACATTTGGATTAAGTACTTTGACAAAGAAATTGGAAGGCCCATCACTTAAACCTTTATTAATCGTGATGGCCAACAAAGTCCTTCCAACTTTGACGTATGCAAGTGTGGCTATGCATGGAAAGGATGCGGTCCTACTAAACAGTTTAATAACTAAAACTTACAAGAAGGTTCTTCGATTACACAGCATGTCATCACCAGCACAAATACGTCTCGAATTTGACTTGAAAAACGAAACACTGGGCAGATTATATTCGTACATCAAGGTGTGGTACCAGATCAAGGAAAAAGCAATCAACAATAATCTTAATACCTATCTATGGCAGGAGCTTAATTCACAAAAAAAAATCAAAAGCAAATCAATTTTTTACACATGCTTTGGAGGCTACTTGCACAAAAACCCTCTGGGATAAAAATCTGTCATTTGAAGTAGTAAAACAGGCTTTAAACAAAGTGGCCAAACTTCATTCATTGATTTTGGATAAAGAAATTTTCTCACATCGTTCCCACTCTTTGTTAGTGATAAACGGCTATAAAACATTAACCCCAGCATTGTACCTGGAAACAACTTATTCCATTTTTATTAAGAGAAAGTTGATGGCATTGAGGCTAGGTAAATTCCCAACTTTAGCTGAGGAGCCGGGCTGGAAACAGCATGTAGCTGTCACATGTCGACTGTGTGGTAGCCCCAAAGAAGATCTAATACATATAATTTGTCATTGTAAGATGTTGTCCAAGGAACGTACATATTTTTTAAAGCCTAGCTTTCGGATTAAGAGGCTACGAACATGTAGATCTGCCATTATTGGAAGCCTGGACACAACTGCTCCTCGTTTACATTGCAACCTGGTGAAGTTCTTGCAGGCATTTGAAAAACATCTTAAACAACATGGAGATTCGAATTGTTAATGATTTGACTTTTTGCTACTGTGATTTCCTATAATGATATGAATAACTTCAGGAATATAATTGAGTTTTATTACCCGTTTTTATAATATGTTTTTTAATTAATTCTTCTATTTTAAAGAAAAGCTTATAAATTTTTACAATGGTCGTGCGATATACAAATTGTTATGGTTTTAATTAACTAAACAATAAAGATTAAATAAAAAAAATAAAAAAAAATAAAATGGTGGTGTTTGCGGGTGGCGTTCTTGAGGGCAGTCATGTTGTCTGTGGTCTGGTCGTTGCACCAGGCTTTCTCGAGGGTGCGGCAGTTCTTCTTGGAGTTCCTAAGTTCGTTGGTGAACCAGGAGGCTTTCTTGCTGCCGTGTCTGCTGGGAGGGGTCTTCAGTGATGCGAGGTCGTCTGCGCAATTGGTGATCCACTGTGTGAGGTTGCGGGCTGCTTCGTTGGGGTCCGTGGTGCTGGCGGGAGGGTTCTGGCTGAGGGAGGTGGTGAGCTGGTCGGTGGTGATCTTGTTCCAGCTCCTGCAAGGAACCTGTTGCGGGTGGTGGTGGGTCGTGGTTCTTCTGAAGCTGAAGTGGACGCAGCTGTGGTCAGTCCAGTGAATTCTGGTGGAGTGGCTGAAGGAGATGTACTTGCTGGAGGAGAAGACTGGGTCAAGCATGTGGCCGGCGTGGTGGGGGTGTTCACCAGTTGCTTGAGTCCGAGGTTGGCGAGGTTGTCCAGCAGGGTGGTGGTGTTACTGTCCTTGTTGTTCTCCAGGTGGAAGTTGAGGTCCCCTAGGAGGATGTAGTCCGCGGAGGGGAGGGCGTGCGGGCTGATGAAGTCTGCGATGTCTTCGCTGAATTGTGTGCGTGGTCCCGGGGGGTCTGTAGATGAGGGTGCCTCTGAGCGTGGTCTTGGGGTCGGTGTGAATCTGGAAATGAAGGTACTCGGCGGTGGTCAGGGTGTTGTCGGAGTTGGTCGTGATGCCGATGGTGTTTTTGTGTACGATGGCGATGGTGATCTTGTATCCGTCCGGGATGGCGATGGCGATGTTGGGGCCTGAGGAGGCGTTCATCCAGGTTTCCGTGAGGAAGGCGACATCTGGTGATGTTGTGTCGAGCAGGTTCCAGAGTTCGACGGCGTGTCTGTGGACGGAGCGGGTGTTGAGCAGGATGCACTTGAGGTGGTTGTTGTTGGTGCTTGGCTTTGCGGGTGCGGTGCAGGTCCGGAGGCAGGTGAATTTGCAGGCTTGGCAGGTGAAGGGTCCGTGTGTGCGTTTCGGGGTGGCTCGGTAGCAGGCGGGGTTACGGTCGGGTTTGAGAGCGTTGAGGGTGGCGGCGGCTTAGGTCTGTCGTGTGGGCTGGCGATGACGGGGGCCAGGAGTCTTGGGGCTGGGCGCGGTCCAGGCACGGACGGGCGCAGACGGGCTTGCCCTTGGCGCGCCTTCGGCACACAATCGGCGCGCTCGCTGCGCGTACGCATGGACTCTGCCATAAATGGCGAGTGGGAGGGAGGAAGGAGGGAGGAGCAGCTGGGAGGTGGGAGCGGGGTGGCGAATAGGAGGACGAGGGACGGGGGTACAGAAAAAAAGAAGGGGGGCTGGGCCGTGGGGAAGCAGCGGCAGGGAGCGGGGAGCGGGGAGGACGGCGGGAACAGGCGGCAGAGAGGCACAGAACAAACGGGCAAAAACAGGGGCAGACGGTCCAAACAGACAAAAAGCAGAGAAACACAACCAAGGGGCACCTGAGCGCAGGGGGCAGCGGCGAGCAGGCGTCAGCAGCAGGGGGACACCGGTGCACTCAGGAGGAGCCACGCGGCGGGTGGAGTGACCGGCTCTGACGAGGTCAGATGGTAATTTGGGAGTAGCAGTGCATTTCCTGAAGCCACAGATCAAATTCTTGATTACTTTGCCCCATTAATGAGAGACATAGAGGCAATAACAAAAATCATTGTGCTGCACCGACTTTTGTATTATTTCATTAACATTCCCACAATTTTGCCCAGATCCTTTTTCATGAACTAGATGTGCTCCTTAGGAAGCTGCTATGGGGTACAGGGCGAGACGAGTCACTCTCTTGATGCTCTAGCTACCTGTGGAAAGGGAAGGGCTGGGAGTTCCCATTTTTGAGAAATATTATATGGCAGCGCTACAATGGCTTACCAGGTGGTTTGCTGGCCACTCCCTTGGAGATTCAGCTTTGTCCCAATCAGAATTAGAAGTGGCGGTTCTGGAATGACTGCTGTTCTCAACTTCACACAGCAGGAGCACCCAAGCTGATGGATGTTGCCGCTGGTGTATTTAGGAGGCGCCTATTGCTCACCCGGCCTCACCTGCCTTATTCTCTGGCATTACCTCTCTGTGGATTCCCCTTATTCATTGGCAGATTGACACCTAAGGCTTAACACAATGTTCAACCACTCCTGTCAATCAATTAGGAGAATTATACAATGCAGAGTCTCTAATGAGCCTCCAAGAACTCTGAGAACAGTACGGCATACATGTAGGGCAGTTCATGCAATATGAATGCATTAAAGCAGCTCTACGCTTCCAATGGCATGCAGTCCCTGCTGAACCACCAATACATGAGCTTTTGCAGACTTTGCACACCTTTGGCTTTGGACGAAGGCCTGTCCACTGGCGGTACGGTGCCCAACAACAACTGGTAGTTGCGGAGTTGCTTCTGCTTTGGGACCGTTGGGAAATGGACATAGGCGGAGCATTTAATTATTGGGAATGGTGGAAGGTGCTCCAATACCCCCACAGAGCATCACGTAACTCCTGATTTCAAATGATACAGTTGTATATTCTCCACAGAGAAAACCTTACACCAGCCAGGCTAGGGAAACTCTTCTCAAATGTTGCCACACACTGCCTCGATGTGCTGCATTGGACACTGACTATTTTCTCATGCTGTGGGCATGTCTGCAGCTTGCCCAAAGTTGGACCCGCGTGACCATTCTAGTAACCACTGTACAGGGGGGCCAGACCTCCTCACCCCTGAGATTTGTACATTAGGACTATTTCAGAGATCCAAGACAAACAGTTCACACTTGTTAGACGGAGACCTGGAGGGTCGGCCGAGCACAGTGATCGCACAGACAGGTAACTTCCCCCCCACAGATGGACACCACACAAAGATCAGGGTAACACCTTTTATAGGCACTTCTGGTAGTAGAGTGGTACGATACAAGGCGATCAGGACACGATGATCCTCTCAATTCTAGTCTCTAGTAAGGGAAGGGGGTAGCGGGACAGTCTTGGTACCCACGGGTACGGAGGTGTAACGGTGATAGCTCACAATCCTCGAGCTCGGTGTTCGGATGGGTCAGACCGCGGCAGCGCCGGCAGGTCCCGAAGAGGTCGTAGGTGGCAACGGGCCGCGGCAGCGCCAGCAGGTCCCAACGAGGATGAAGGTTACAACGGGCCGCGGCAGCGCCAGCAGGTCCCACGAGAATGCAGGTTGCAACGGGCCGCGGCAGCGCCAGCAGGTCCCACGAGGATGAAGGTTACAACGGGCCGCGGCAGCGCCAGCAGGTCCCACGAGGATGAAGGTTGCAGAGGGCCGCGGCAGCGCCAGCAGGTCCCACGAGGATGAAGGTTGCAGAGGGCCGCGGCAGCGCCAGCAGGCAGGACAATAGTTCACAAGGCAGGGCTGTGGCAGCGCCAGCAGTCCGTCAAGGATGAGTTCGTCGCGGTGTCTCTCGACTCCAGGATACAACTGCCTTCCTGTCCTGGGGCGGCCTCAGTTATAGGTCTGGCGCCCTTTGATGTCCGGACCCTCGCTCTTGGAGGTCGGGAGGTCTGGGATGAGGGAGTCCAGACACCCAGCAGGGGGGTGGAGCCAGCGCCCGAGGAGGCTGGGGGTGCTCGGCACCTGGCGGGGGAGAGCCATCGACACTTCTTACTCCCATTGACCTGCCAAGTGGTCCGTTCACCTCCTGGGTGGAGGGTGGTGCCGGGATGTCGGGGCCTGGCCAGGCCCAGGGTTGGGGTCGGGCTGAGGCTGCGCGGCCGCGTGGTGCCGTGTCCAAGATGGCGGCTGGGCCGGGCAATGGTGCTGACGGTGGCCCGGGCCCTGTCCTGCGGGGAGGGAGCGAGCCCTTCATGTGGCCTGTCCAACAACACTGACTGACATGGCTCTCCTATTAGCACGACGTATGTTTACCGTGGTTGGAAGAGTGCTGTGCCCCCTTCCCTAACCAAATGGCAGAATGCACTGCTACGATGGCTGATTGCGGAGCAGCAGACATTGTACACTGAGAAGCTGTGGTGGAATGATCTCTTTGAACAATTACAGGCTTACATAAAACACAACAAAAAGCCTCCATGAGAGCCTACCACACAGTAAATGCCAAGATGTCATACTCACAGCTTCCCCCCAGCTGGAGTGTAGAGTATATATTAATATGATGTCTGTTTACATCGGTGTCATGAGTGTGATCACAATCATTGTTTATCTTTATATGTATATATGTTTGAACTAAGCTCACGCCCGCATTCCTTCTCCATGGTATCCACAACCGAGCTTTTAGATACAACAATTCTGCGTAGGGTTTTAAGTGATCAGGAAAAATGGCGCTCTGAACAGTAAGCTGTAAGGTGAAAATGTACAGAATAGATACGGTGCTAACCAGGTCAGGGGGAACCCAAACAATGCGGCCCTGTGCCCCTGAAAGTGAGGGCAAAGGGCCGCACTGTATAATTTAAACCAAGTCCTGGGCACACGTTTAAGGAAAAGTGAAAGAGTGTCAATCCACTCAAATCGTTTGCAAACAAAATAATCACAAAAGTCCACACCAGTGGATACTTTTTTCGGTTTGTATTAGCGAATTTCTTCAGATAGTAACATCATAGGAAAAAGCAGCCAACACGTGTTTCGTTACCTGGGTATTCACCCGTGACTCTTCAGGGCTGAATGGCGATAAAAAAGCGCAGAATCGATGGACCGGTGATAATTCCAACCCGGTACGTGCGGGTAATGGGTGAAAATAAATGAAGGCGCAGCGTGCCAATGAAGTGAAAAGAGGGGGGAGGACGGGTAGGTCTCTTCCCTGTGGAGACCGGATCCTGTAAACGCGAGCGGGTACGTCTATCCTATGTGTGTCCGATATGTCTCATGCAGCAAAAGTTCTCATTGGAATCTGTCTCACTTCCCAAATGCGGAGCTTTTAGATACAATTTGGATTATCTGGAGATCGGAACTGCGGAAAGTGGGCTCCTGCAATTTCTTCAATAAACTTCTTTTGTTGAACATATCTTGCCCACTCCTTCTGGTACATACCTTTGCAACATGGAGGCTCAGGTGTATGCACCAAGTGGGTGCCGCTGCCCCGCCCCAGCCATTGCAGCAGATGATGACAATAAAATGGTGGAGCTTTTATCTGGATACGGAGGGACCAAAAAGCCTGTATTTTGTTATCCTGGCCCATGGGACTGCATTGAAAGGGACTCCTGGATGTGACTTTCTGTCCTCCCCTGCTGGTGTTTCTCACCCCCTTATGGTATCTCTCCCCCTCCCATGCCCTAGGCATGAACCCCCATGACAACGCATTACTGTATAGGAGTGAGGTCATACAACGTTTTCTCTAACTGTTACCTTATATATAGCGTGGGCGTCTGGTTGGTGGCCTTGGTTTTGGTCATTTGCTATTGTTTCTTGCTATTTGTATTGTGTGAATACGTTGCAACACTCAATGATTGTGTTATTATAAAAAGGGGATATACTTATAAGGAGACTGTACTAAGGCTGTTGATAATCAATGTGTACTGTCTATACATCACTTGACTAACTATATAACCTGGTGCCAATAAAAATATCTTATAACAAAACTCTGTCAAACATGGTAGGAGATCTATGGCAGATGAGTAGATAAGGTGGCTAAACTAGAATATTTGGCAAAGGTAGCATACACTTTAGTGAACCCTATGGGAGAGATGTGGTGTCTTTGCTGGCAAGACATTTGTCACATGTGACAATTACGCCGCTGGAGGTGCAGGCAGTGAACTCGCATTTATTTTGGTAGTGTCCAATTGTGCCCTACTCTAGAAGAACCAGAAGCAGGATATTCGCAATTAAAGCTTAAATGTTGATCATTTTTAGAAACTGCCCTTCTTTGGAGCTATGGGGATCTTACAATTGAAGTGGGCAGACCCGCCTGAAGGTCATATTTTGCAACCAGAGGATCGAGGACCAGCAGAGAGTATTCTAGGACTACAAGTGTAGACAACCTACACTGTGCCTGCCCCACTCATACTATCCATGCCTTTGATGAATCTGTGCTTTCCTGTGTCTAGAAGATATGGACACAGAGGTCTGTTTGTTTACTGTATGCATTAGGCTCTCATTGGGTACAATCAGAGTCCCTGAACATAGACCCATATAAGGTATTCTTGTAGACCTTATGGTTCTGGAGATATTGCTGCACCCTAGCTCAAGTTCAAAGATCCCCGGTACCCCCAACTGGGGAGTTGGTGCTTCCAGGCTCTTGTCACCAAATAAAAAGCCTAACTGCAACTACCCAGTTTCAGGAAGTGGGCCCCTAAAATGAGAGGACCCGAGATATACTTTGTGCATTAGGCCAACTGCGGAGTTATTCTGCTTGTATATTTGCTTTGGGGTCACTTTGACCCCCCAAATGCGTTTCTACTTGACCAGTGTAATTTGATAACAAGCCTTGGCACACTGAAAATATCACATTTAGCTTTGGTGGACACCTTTTCGATTTAGCAAGGGGTGGGTGATTTTGTGGGACGTTTGCTGTTTGGGACTATTTTTGCACCTTTCATACAATTTGGACCCAATTCCACTGGAAACTTCGTCCCCGTGCCACTGAGAAGCTGAGCAATGGGCAGGATTGGCAAAGGGCAGGCATGTTATAGCAAGCTTGAGTCAATCAACATTGTGTTTTATACATTAGTTATTTTCACTCAACATTCATCATCATCTGCTCTTATGTTCTGCTAAACTAATGCACACAAGGACATACATTTTCCAGTTGTCCAATTCCCAATAATACTGCCGTGATGAAGCAAAGCCTGTCTCATGATCTGACCTTCTTCACTGCAAGAATGCACCCCTAAAGCAGATTATCTTTGGTCTGTTTTCAGGATAGCCTAGTGCAGACCATTGAAGCTCTCATGCACATTTGAATCTTGCGTGCACCAGAAGCAAGTATTTCTGCATTAGCCAGATGTGAAGATAGTACTTTAGCCATAGTCTTTCGAATCGTCTGAAGTTTCCTGATATATTTTGGCCTGCTCATTAAATAATCATTCTTCAAATCAATAATGGCTTTTACAGTAGAAGTTCAATGGGATTCTCAAAGAAAGCTTTGTTTCCTTCCGGAAAACTTACGGTAGTAATTAAAAAAAGAACATGAAGGCATTGATTTCCTTATTCAGAGACATATAGCATAGCCAACCAGTTTCATGAGAGCTCAGTTCTGAAGCCTTCAACTGAGATACAAAAGCCTGTCTCTGATGCCCTTATTACAGGCAACCTGTGCTGTCTCTAGTCGCTTATAATAACTGAATTACTTTTTCATCAGTAATAAGTTATTTTAGTTATTTTATTTTTATTTATTTTATTTAGAAGTTTTGTATAGCGCTTGCTAGACCAAAGGGTATCAGAGCGCTTCACAGCATGTACATCATATTTTATATATACATTGAATTTAATAACGGTGGAGTGTCAATTGAAGGACTGTCCAGGGACTGTTAGATCCCATATATGCGGTTGAGGAAAAGGTCTTTGAGAAGGCTCTTGAATTTTGAAAACGAAGGGATTGTTCTGATGTGGGGTGGGATGGAATTCCAGATTTTGGGTGCATTTCCAGAGAAAGATTTGGCTGAGGTTCTTTGCTTGCGAGATTTTGGTGGAATGAGCAGTAGAGAGCTGGAGCTCCTGAGGTTTCTGGACTGGCCTGCCCTTTTGAGTTTGGCGGCCAGGTATTCTGGTTTACCTGTTTGCAGGGCTTTGTGGTGAGGCAGGCTGTTCTAAAGCTGGCTCGTAACTCCACTGGGTGCCATCTGAGTTCTCTGAAGACTGGAGAGATGTGTTCGAATTTCTTAATTCCGGAGACCATTCTTGCTGCTGCGTTAAGTGTAGTCTTCAGGGGAGCAAGGTGGGTTTTTGCAGGCCACGTCAGGGTTGCGATTCCGTAGTCTCTTCTGGAGAGGACTAAAGCTTGGGTGGCTTGTTGAAGGTCCTTGGGTGGGAGGAAGGGTTTTATTTTGTATAGTAGTTTTAGGTTGAGAAAGGCACTTTTCGGAGATCTTGAGATGTGTTTCTTCATGTCAAGTTTTGGGTCTAGGGTGATCCCTAGAGATTTCACCGAGTCTGCCAAGGAGAGGTTACCATTGAGGACATCTATCGCTTTGAGCCATTCTTCTATTTGCGGATTATCATCTTTGTTGGAAATGAGTGGTATTTCCGTTTTCTCTTGGTTCAGTTTCAGGTGGTTAGTGGTGAGCCAGTCTTGTACCTCCTTGAGCGTGTTGTTTAGTCTCTAGATGTCATCAATTGAGGAGGTTTCCAGATAGAGCTGCGTGTCGTCAGCATAAAGATGAAAGGGGATGTTAGATTTTCTGAGTAGGGAGGTGAGGGGTTCGATGTAGATATTGAAGAGCTGGGGGGAGAGTACAGACCCTTGTGGAACACCTCTGATGACAGGGTGGGGATCGGATTCAAAGTTTTTGATTTTTACTCTCTGTGAACGGTTGTGAAGGAAGGAAGAGAACCAATGAAGGACTGTCTCTTGCAGACTGGCTCTTTGTTGCAGAACCCTTAGGAGTAGATTGTGGTTGACCCTATCGAAAGCGGCCGATAAGTCTAGGAGGATGAGAAGACAGCATTGATATGAGTCTAGTGACTTGAGTAGATCATCTATGACATTAAGGATTGCCGTTTCAGTGCTGCATCCCTTTCTGAAACTCGATTGGTGGGGGTCTAGGAGTTTAATGGCTACTAGGTGCTGGGTTAGCTGAGGGAGTACACAGCTTTCCATAATTTTGGCCAAAAAAGGAAGGTTCGAGACCGGTCTGAAGTTGTTCAGATCTTCCGTGTCTAGACCTGGTTTCTTTAAGAGTGGTGTGACTTGCCCTACCTTGAGGCAATCTGGTATGGTTCCGGAGCTCAATGAGCTGTTAATGATCTTGCACCATATTGGAGCTAGGACTAGCTTCAGGTCTTTGGTCAGGAGAGGCGGGAGCTGGTCTAGGGAGTGGGCTGAGGGCTTGACGTTGGAGATTAGATTGACTATCTCTGTTTCCTGGATGGGAATGAATGAAGATCATTGTTTTGGAGATTTCACGGAAGCATTGACAAGGGTTTTTGACAGTTTGCTCTCATTTAGAGAGATGGGATTCGGGCCCAGTGCGAGGTCAATCTTGACAATTTTGTCGTTGAAGAATGTTGCGAAGCTGTCACACCGAGCTTTGGATGCCTGAATTAAAGGAGGTATGGATTTTGACGTTTAGTTCCTTATGATATTGAAAAGTTCTTTGGGTCGGCTTTTTGCGTTGTCTAGTGCTGAGCAGAAGAAAGTGGACTTTTTGTTCTTAATGTGGTTTTTTTACGTCCTGCGTGCTGCTTGCAGTTGATCGCGATGGGGGGTTCAGGGATTGTTCCTCCAGGTTATTTCTGCGGCTCTTAAAAGTCTTCCTTCATCGTTGATGTCAGTGGTGAACCAAGTTCTAGAGGGAATGTTCCTAGCTTTCTTTGGCTTCAATGGAGCAATTTGATCCAGGGTGAGCGTCATATTGGTGTTGTAAAGAGAAGTGAGATCATTGGTTGAGAGGTGTTCAGTGGGGATGGGGAGCAGCAAGCTGATTCTTTCTTCTAGGTCCGCTCATGGAATTTGTGCTGTATTCCTGACCCATTTGGGAGGTTCTCGTTTAGGAATTGGCTTGGTCAAGATCGGATGAGTGATGTGAAAGAGTATTATGTGATGATCTGACCAGTCGACGGGAGGATGTGATCGATGGAGATAGCCTTGCTTTCGGTTATAATGACGTCAAGTATAGCTCCTCTGTAGTGAGTTTCTTCTAAGCAGTGTTGGATCAGATTGTTAGCTAGAAGTAGGTTATTTAAGGTTTTAATGAGCGGATTCTTGGTTTCATGCCACCTTAGATTGAGGTCACCCAGGATTATGTTGTTAGAGTTGCCTAGTGCGCAGTGGTGAAAATTAAAATTCTAAAGCACGAACATAAAATCTGGATTTTCCTTCTCCTGCTCCGTTTTTCCAGATAAACAGTGATCAGCAAAAAGGAGATATTTATGGCAACAGTTTAGGTATGTATAGGAAAGATGGAATCCGTCTGCATGTGTCTGCACATTCTGAGCTACCTCATTTCTTAAGTCTAACTCATATTAATTTGACTCTAGTGTCTCTTTTCAACAAATGTCTATGTGCATTTTGATGTAGTTCATTTTGCAGTACAGATTCTGCTTCTATTACTCGTGTCTGCAAACATCCTGTGCCTCATTTATGAGGCCCCTTGCGCCATCGGAACGTCACTTTTTGTGACGTTCCGTGGCGCAGAAGCCTGCGTGATATTTATCAGGCAGTACTAAGCCACTTTTTTTGGCTTAATGCTGCCTGATAAATATCAGTCCCTTTAACGCAGTCTTCTGCGTTAAAGGGGTGTGCAATAGGTGCTGCTGGGGGCATTCCCAGCAACATCCATGGCCTTTTGACACTGCCACAGATTTACGAGAAATCATAAATCTGAGGCAGTGCCAAAAGCTTACGCCTTCACAGGGGAGGCGTAAGGGAGGCGCAATGGGGAGAAATATCTTTATTTCTCCTCGTTTTTCCTTTTTTTAGGGTTCGGGCCTGCCGTACACTGCACAGCAGTGTCGCGCAGTGAGTCCTTTTCCGAGGGGAATTGAAAATGGACCTGGAAATTCCACGCATTTGTGCGTGTTATTTCCAAGGTCCATTCTCATGGGCCTTCGCGTGAGTGCTGTTTTGTAACAGAACACGCAATAGGCCATGGGCGGTTGCATATCTCCGCCCATGGCCTATTGGTGTCTGTTACGAGCACCAGAGGCCATATGTTTTGAATTATCGGGGCTTGACAGCCGCGATAATTCAAAGCATATGCTCGCAGTGGTGCGCGTGCGCACACCACTAGCGGGCATTTTCTTTTTTTACAATACGATCGCTTTTGCGATCGGTTGAAATGCCGCTTGCTTTTAACTTCTGGTTAGCAGATGACCGGGCTTCACAGGGACGGAGTAAAATAGTTTACAAGAACTGTAACGTGTTGTATTCTTTTTTGTAAACACACCAGGCTCAGCCAATCCACCCTGGTAGCCAATTACGAGAAAAAATTGACTAAATGAAAAAAAGAAAAACCAGAGCGCAGCCTCATTGATTATTATGGATCTCCTTAGTATTGTGAAATGACAATCAATTAGAGAAGGAAGGGTAATGTTACAGCTGCAATTTAACAACTCCATGGAAAGGGTGAGAGCTATTAATCTTTATACGGAATGCCGGAGCTTATTGAAATAAATTGAGATTCACTTAAGGAGGCGCGTGCACGCTGTTAGTACGAATCAATATTTGTGAAGTAAGAATCGTTGTGCCGGGCTCTAATACACGGATTAAAACACAACTTCCAAAATAATAATTACATAACGCATATCTGCTGTTAAGCACTCTATGTCACACCTGCTAATATTTCTCAATTTATATTACACAGCTTTTCTGCTTTGGCGGGATTCGAACTCATGACTCAGAGAACGCTCTGTTTTGTTAGCGGCGAAAGGTAACAGGAATCATCAGAACTTAAGCTGAGATACTACCGATACAAACAGCCCTGCACGATGCGTCTTCTTTTGAGACAGAACACTCCAGCGCGCCACCTGTTATTTCTGCAAGCAAAGTCAGGTTTGCTAGCCAGCGCCAAATGTCAAACACGGCTGCGTTGGACACAAGGGCATATTATCTGCCTTTGTAGGCCCTGCTAAGTGCTAATTTATCTGGCGTGCTCTCTCCGGCGAACACAATCAGAGACACATGAAATAATCAATCTAATTATGTAGCTGTTTTGAGAAATAGAAACAAAGGAAGGGTTTTTTTTGTGTGAGCCACTACAAAGGATTTAACGAAAACCTAACACAGCTGATGAAAATAAACAAAGTGCTTGTAAGCATCCTGCCCCCTCGTGTCCATTCAGGCTCCCTGTACCCCCTTCCCTCCCGTATCGCTCCCCCAGTCTCTCGCTCTTATCTCATCCGTGCTGTATCTTCCAGGGCTAAAAAAAAAAATAATTAAAAAAATAATAATTTACAACAAGGGGTGGTGAGGGACAGAGTCTCTGAATTAAGCAGAATACTCTCACCCAGTCAAGAGATCAGGGCTAGATCCAACACCGTTTTTTAGCTCATTGCACCATCCCAGTTTCAGAACCTGGCTGTATGCAAATTAGTCTGTTCCTGTCCCAGTGCATGATGGGAACAGGGCAATACTCTCACCCAGTCAAGTATCTTCCAGGGCTGCAGCCCTCCTTCCCTCTCGCCCCCTTCTACTCCTCTGCTTCTCTTGCCTCAATCCTACCCCTCCCTAACCGCTTGTCCCACCCCAGCCCCTGCACCGGTCACCACCACCCTTCTCCCACTATCTCTCTTCAGCACCATTTCTGCAACCCGTTCCCTCACCACTGATTTCGCTTATCCTCCCTCCCCCCGCCTTCTGTGCGGTCTACACTGCCCCTTTCCTCTCACCAGTTCCACGTCCCTGTCTCCCGCCTGCCCTGCTCTTCACCACAAGCTGTATCTTATTCCTCTTTTTCTACCCCTATCTTCTCCAGGATACAAGAGACCATCTACCCTATTGCACATTTTCCACCTCGCACCACCTTTTGTTTCGTATTCTGCATGTCTGTCCCTCCGCCACCCGTTTATATTTCTGCGCATGTTTTTCTCCCTATTATAGGCCTACTCTGCCCATTCCCATCCTGTTCCTCCCTGTCCCCTCCCCTCACTTCCCTATTTGGCCTTCTCTGCTCTCCTGAATGCACAATTTCAGCTCTATCGGGTTCTTTCCCCACGTGCCGCTCTGCCTTCTAGTTTTCCTTGCCCTCTCCCGCTCGGTAAAAGGCACCCACCTAGAAAAAGGAAAACCCTCTTGTGATTATTTTTGTACTGAAAGGTTTCCCTTCCTGTACAAAAATAATCATCCCCGCAACGCAGGCACCCTTGCACCTTTGTGCAAAGGTGCCTGCGTTGGCGCAGGCAGCCCATTGTGCGCTGACACAGGGGAAAAGGACAGGAATGCGCCGTATCTTATAGATACGGCGCATTCCTGCCTTTTCTTTTGCCGTAGGGAAGCGCAGCAGGAAGGCCTGCTGCGCTTTCCTACGGCAAAACCTCATAAATGAGGCCCTCTATCTCTTTCATATGATATAGCAACACACCAAGGCCGTAAGCAGTTTGTGGGACTGGCCATGGTGTGACCATGTACTATAGGAAATATAGTATACCCTGCCCATACATTATTCTGATATTGGAAGTCACCTCTGAGTTACATGACCTAAATAAAGGAACTCAAACTTCAGCCTTGTTCCACCATATGGTCATGGAACTCCTTGGTGACTTGCAATATTAGTTCATTGAACATCAGGGGGGTACTTTATCTAAAACATAATCCTTGCAACAAAGCTAATTAAATATAACTGCAGCAGGTATTGAAGCTGAAATGAACAAAAGAATTGTTTTGCAATTGACAAAAGACTCAAGAAGAAGCCAATGGAAGGGAAGCCTGGACTTGAGCAGGGACGAGAATTACTGGTTGTGGCTCTTCAAGTAGACTCCCCAGGATATTGTGGCATGCATTTGGACATTTTGCAGCACAAAAAATAAAAGTTTTGCTGCACAGTATTGCGTTTTTTGCAGCTATTTTGCGGCATTTTATTTTTTGGAAACCATGATTTATTCATATTTAGGAGACGTATTTCAGTGAATCTTGCATGACGGCAACCACACAGCAGAAATAAAGTAATATCTGTTCAACCGACCTTTGATGCCAGTGAATTAAAAAAAATGGCAGTATGGTCTCCCCTCTAATATATACATTATGTTCTATCCAACAACCCTGACAATTTCAATTTGAGCTGTCTTTCGGACATCCACTGGCTTGTTCTCAGTCATTTCTGTGAGAAACACCCTAAATGCCATCTTGTCACTAATTTTCTAGGTGAGCAACACTTTCAAACAAGCATTTACAATGCAATGGTCTCAGCTTTATTAAAGTTAAAACTATTGGCATTGCAAATGGCATTTTTTTAATTTTTCGTTTTTTTTAAAAACATAAATAAATGGTATTGTCATATACAATGGCAATAGGTGAGCATTAGAGAGAAGCAGAGAGTATTGGCGGACACAGAGCCACACACACACACACAGAGCCACACACACACACACACACAGACAAAGCCACACACACACACACAGACAGAGCCGCACTCAGACAAAGCCACACACACTCAGACAAAGCCACACACATACAAAGACAAAGCCACACACACACACACAGACAAAGCCACACACAAAGACAAAGCCACACACACACACAGAACCACACACACACAGACAAAGCCACACACACAGACAGAGCCACACACACACACAGACAGAGCCACACACACACAGACAGAGCTCTCTGCCCAGTAACGCCCTAGGGAACAGGGGCACGAAAAACCGGATCACAAGCAGGGCACAGAGGCACAAGCAGGGAACAGAGGCACAAGCAGGGCACAGAGGCACAAAACCGGATCACAAGCAGGGCACAGAGGCACAAAAACCGGATCACA
The DNA here is from genome assembly GCF_964261635.1 of Lissotriton helveticus. NCBI lineage: Eukaryota > Metazoa > Chordata > Amphibia > Caudata > Salamandridae > Lissotriton > Lissotriton helveticus. The sequence continues at coordinate 385,400,685 of NC_136067.1, read as the reverse complement.
AGCAGGGCACAGAGGCACAACAAGCAACGAGGGGGCAGGGGCACACAGACAGAGCCACACACAGACTAAGCCACACACACACACAGACAAAGCCACACACACAGACAAAGCCACACAGACAAAGCCACACACACACACACACTTTGGGAGCGTTGGCGTGTTCGTTCTGTGGTTGAATGCCATTCAATGTATCTTCTAAGTTCTAACCAGCAAGAACTGCACCACGGCTGGAGACCTCTGACAACAGCCCATGGGAGAGCAGAAACAAACCTAACACAACCACGCCATGAACACGACCACGATTCTCCGAGGCGAGGCAGAAATGCCTCGGAGAAACACACAGTCATTTTGGGATTCGGGGGCGTGTTTTTAGGTTTGAGTGACTGAAGACGTCACAGAAAGAAAGAACCTAAAAAACCCCCCCCCGAATCTGAAAAAGACGGGGCTTGATCGGAGTGATGCCCCTCTCCTCCAATGGCTGGCCTCCGTTCAGGAAGCCAGCCAATGGAGAAGAGGGGCAGGTTCAAGCCCCACTCTAGAAAACATTAATTCTCTGACCGAGACTGCGCAAGCGCAGCCTACGGTCCTCGACCTAAAAAGCTTTCTACCACTTCTCAGTCCAACATGAGATCCGTTTCTGCTGCTACTGCATCAGCAGCTCACTGGGGTTCTATCAATGACCAACTCCATGCAGGTAACAAAAGAAAGAACTAGGGTCCGGGCATGTGGTGGGTCCCACAGCAATCACACCATCCAATTTCAGCCTGTGGATGGTGTAGTGCTAAGGGCAGGGGAAGAGTAGCAGAGGAACTGCCTATTTTGCCAGGCCGGGACAAAACGTACCTATTTGCTGTCCCGGTCCAAGCAGCAGCAGTGTTCTCCAGGCACCTCCAGGCAAGGGGACAAAACGCAGCAGGTGAGTAAACAAACACCTTACCTGTTCGCTGACCCTCTCCTTTTATTTGGCTCTGTGTTCAATGCAGGGCCAATACTGGAATTTCACGGGCACTTTTGTAAAAAGTGTAGGCTTTTTACAAAACTGTCCATCTCGTGATTTTTTTGCACATAGCGCAATCCTGGAGGGTCTGCTCAAAGATACATTGAGAACAAGAGGAGCTCCTTGACCTCCATAGTTGCCATCCAGTGGTGGAATAACAGCATAACACATAGCACCATACACAGCACCTGCTCTGTTGTATGCCTTCTAGATCGTCCAGTAGCGAGTTCTTAAATTGCTGTACTAAAGTGCAGACAGCAATCAATGTGAAGGTTTTATGTCCTGTTTAAACTTACTGGTTAAGGTAGAGGTGCAGGCCAGTAGATAAAGCGGAACAGAAGAACAACAAACTGGTCTGCCTGGAATGAAGAAAAGGTGGTCAGACTCACTGGGGAGAAAGTTTGTTAAATGAAAGAGCAGGAAATAGCCATAAGCATAATGAAAGCTAACCAGACCCACAGAAATGGTCAGTGGCTTCTAATATGATCTAAACTGCTATTAAACTAAATAGAGGCAACATTTTACAGTAGGCGCACTAAAACAGGCTGGTGAATACCTTAATCCTAAAGTTTTGCACGTTTTTCTTGTAGCAAACAATACACTGTATGGCGGGTCATTACTTGATTTACACGGAGGTTCGTGGCTCACCGTGTCATCAGCCCTTCAGCCCAGCAGCACACCGGTCTCCCAGCTCACTTCTCGCCGCACCCGCTCCGCGGGTGCCGCTTCGTAGGTGGACGCTGGTGGAGACAGTAACTTTTGAGAGGCATTCCATCGTCCAGGCGGCAAGGCGGTAAGGGGCGCGAGGAACCAGCGGGGCTGCGAGCGTGCGGGGACTTCATTTCCCAGAAGTCCCTGCAAGACCGACGGAGAGCTTCCGGTCCGCTCTCCCTGCTGGCCCGCACCCCGCCCTATTACATCTTCTACTTAACCTCATCATACTCCCGCAGCGCGGGACGCAGCCAGGGCGAAGACTGGGCAAAGACAGGGCCGTTTGAGGCCGTTCGAGGACGGCAGAGGACGGCCACGGTCCAGACCCCCTGCATTTATTCTGTTCCATCATATGCAAGGTAGGCGTCCTAGTGATACTTACCCTACATTCTAACATAGAGTGGCCAGACTTAGGATTCACCAATTATTTCCCGTGAGGCTTACCTCGCGGTACCTGACTTATATCGCAGACGATCACTATGCGTCCCAAAACTAGAAGCAACACCAAAAAAGCTACGGCTGTGGCACAAGTGACCGGTCCCATAGATCTCTTCATATCCCGGGTCAATGAAACCATCGATAAGAGCATTATCCTGTTGGAGAAAAGAGTTTCCCTGGACCTTATGCAGGCTAAACGTTCCTCTCTGGGTTCTCTTGCAACCGCAAGCTCTCCCGTCCACCAGGCCGTGAACAACTGCTCTTTACCATTACCCCTAACTACCGTTCCCACGCTGACTGTCCCAAATGCTGTAGACTTATCCGTGACCCAATCAGACTTCGATTTCTCATATGTTGACCTTGAGGCAACCCCAGACTTAGAAGCCTGCCAATCACCAACTGACAAACCAGAGCAGAGCGTAACTAGTCAATCCATCCTACCCGACACAGAAATGACCTTAGACCTGATAAAAACAAGGAAAGATACCCTCACCTCCACCAAGGCTATGCCAAACACTAAGGAAAAACCTAAAGCAAAAATCAAGAATCATAACTTGATCACGCCCACCCCTAACTCCACGGCAGGTATACCCTGCTGGGTGGAAAACATGGTAATAGACCTTAAATCAGATCTTGAGGCCACAATAGCGGTACAAATTAAACCTTTAATATCGAAGCTGGATAGACTCACCTCATTAATCAATTCGAAATGTGGTAGTAAGATAAGCGGTTATGTCCCCGATCAAACGCATGGGGTAAAAGAAATACTTCCTAAAAAAACATCCTGTACCAAACATGCAATAGGCACATCGACCAAACCTAATACTCCACCAGCTAGCAAGGCGCCAGCGACACAGCTCTCAATCCAAAAAGGGAGTAAATCAGATGCTCCCCCAGTCACCCCCATAGCAGTAGATCCCGCCCCGAAACACAAGCAGCACCACTGGGTTCAACCAAAACAAACAACCGACAGCCAAAAGGCACAAATGGGAACATCACTATCCCAGCAGCGACTCCTTTCTTAGAGAAATCGCAAGAATCTAAGACAAAGCAGTCTCGCCCAAAAATAATTAATTTGCCGCCGGAAGCTTCTCCCTTCGTGGTGGTGTTAACATCTGTACCACCACTGAAGGAGGGTGTAAGAGAAACTTTCGTAGAGTTGAAGAATAAATGCGCCCAGTGGCTCCAACTGCACAAACCCTTACCTGTTCACATCAGGGGTGACATCCTCTCTGTACGTAGAGGAGAATGGGTGGGCAGAAACACGAAGACCATAGCGGGTGACGTTATTACCATCAAATTTAGGGAGATAGGGGCAGCAAATTATATCTGTAACACACCTAGCAGTGGACCTGCCACCCAAATAAATCCTCTTCCCTTGTGCTATTTCCTACCTACATCCTCACGACAAAATTTTCCCTGCTCCACTGTCCCAGTAAATAGAGGGCTCATAAACCCCTCAGAACATATTACGTACCAATGCCAGCAGCCCCCACATACTCCCCGATTCCCACAAGCACCACAACAAACAACTTTCCAGTGGCAACCACCTCCTCAACTTCCTCAACCTCTACATTACACTTCTCAACCACCTTCTCAACTCCCTCAATATTTACATTACACTTCTCAACAGTGGCAGCAACCCCTTCAACCCATGCAACACATCATTCATCAATGGCAGCAGCCGTGGCAAAGACGGCCCCCCCCTTTCAACCCATTAGGCCCTAATCATCGAGGCAGAGAAAGGGAGGAATGGAGAGGACAAGAACAGTGGAGAAACCACAGTGATCCCCCACGTTGGGATGGCTGGAATGGTCTTCCCCTAGCAAATAAGTATAGTGCCCTAGAGTGCGTTGACTGACTACCACAGCTAGAAGAATACTCCCTAAATAGCACCGACTTACCGGGACCCCCGGATCCTCCACCAATCCCTTCAGACCCAGAGATTTTTAATGAACCAAAAATAGTTAAAATCTCTAGGGATATTCCAACAACCCTAAGCCTGATCTCCTGGAATATCGCAGGATTAAGGACAAAAGTGGAGGAAGGGACAATTATGTACCACGCGCATAGCCATCAAATAATATGCATACAGGAGACGTGGTCACAACAAGAATACCACCTACAGGGGTACAAGACATACTCCTCCCTCGCGAAGTCGGGACAGATGGGTAGACCAAAGGGAGGATTATGCATCTATCTAGCCAATACTATTCAAAATATAAAAATAAAGGTCATTGAACTGGACTCTAATTTGCAGATCCTTGGTCTTTTCCTGCAGAAAAAAGAGTCAATAGTTATTATTAACTTTTATAATAACTTGGATGAACCAGAGTTTCAGGGAGTCCTGACCCACCTCCACGAAAAACTAACCACCCTCAGAACGAAGCAAGGAGAAAGAGGTTCGACAACCATAATATGGGCAGGCGATTTTAACCTCCACGCCTGCACCCAACCAAAACAAAAGTGTTCTGGCATGGTGACAGAGGAAGGCCTTTCCCTTACCCACTTCTCGCATAACAACATGGGCATACAGATGAACGATCTTCTATCAGATCTGGATCTCCAAGTAGTAAACACCTTGGACCATGGAGCTAATTCACTAGCACCGACCTACTTAGGAAGAGGTCATAGCACCACGGTTGATTTCATAATAATATCAGCATCCCTGCAACCAAGAGTAAAAAACTTTGAAGTCAAACCGAATCCCCAAAGTGATCACGCAATATTAAAATTGGAAGTGATAATAAACCATCAACAATGCCCTCCAATGACAATAGCTAACGCACTGACTCAGGAAAACATAAGTATGGATAAACTAAATGGGTACTCAATAAAGTGGGGGAGGATAAACCCAGAAGAACTCACTAAAGAGCTGATAAAGTCAGTCTACCCTCAAATTAAAATCTGTTTGGATATATCAACAGAAGACGAGGAGCTTCTTAACAACTTCGCCCAAATTATGGATAAGTTAAAGGTTTTACTTACAGTAAAACGAAAAACTGGACTACCTCGACTTAAAGGCTGGTTCAATCAAGAGTGCACCAAGGCTCACACAAAGCTGAAGCTAGCCCTAAACAAAGACGAAAGGGATCCTCGCTCTATAGCCACTCTCAGAAGCGAATATCATAAAATCAGGAAAGAGAGAAAAGAGGAACTTAAGCAAGCACTTTGGAACGAACTCCATACCAGTGCACAAGAAAAAAACTCCCAAGCCTTTTGGAGAATTATAAGAACTCCCTTCTTGGTTGATGACATGCGCCCAAAAATCGAAGCTGCAATAGATGCTGCAGAATGGGTATCACATTTTACTAGAATCTTTCAAAAATCATCCTCTGATCAAGAGACGGAAGAGGAGAAAGAAACATTTCTACCATACCCTATAGACATAAACTTCGAAATCTCCGAGATCCTTTTGGCACTGAACTCAACCAAAAAAGGAAAAGCTCCAGGCCCAGACGGAGTCCCAGCGGACTTTTTTAAATATAAAACAGAACTTTGGGCACCGATTATAACAAGGGTGTGCACCGCAACGGCAAAAAAAGGAATTTTGGAGTCATGGACAAGGTCCATTATGGTGCCAATATTCAAGAAAGGAAACCGCCAGGACCCTGCTTGCTACCGCCCAATTTCTTTGTTGGATTCACTGGGGAAAATGGCAGGCAGAGTGATCCTAGAAAGACTTCAGGACTGGGTGGAAGAGAGAGGCATACTATCTGACCTACAATTCGGATTTAGAGAAGGACTAGGAACCGTGGAACAAGCCCTAAACCTTTCGGTCATTTTTGGAAAATACGTGCAAGCCAAAAAAGAAAAACTCTATATGACCTATGTGGACTTGTCCGCGGCTTTTGACTGCGTCTCCCATACAAAATTATGGTCCCTTTTAGCACATTTGGGGGTAGATCCGCCACTCCTGAACTTTCTAAGGGAACTCTATTCTAATCCATCTGCAAGAGTCCGTTTTGGCACAAAGGGGGAATTGACAGCGTCATTTAGGGTGGAGCGTGGGGTCAGACAAGGATGCGTCCTGGCACCCTTCCTCTTCTCCCTCTACACTAACAACTTGGAGGTGGAGCTTTTGAAGGGTGCCCGAGATCTCCCGCAGGCTAAACATCGCCTGATCCCCGCTCTGCTCTACGCGGATGACGCCGTCCTCCTGGCACGAACCCCCTGTGAACTCCAAAAATCCCTCAACAGATACTCTCAGTTCATGAGAACCCTAGACCTTCACATAAACGTGAAAAAGACTTTCGTAATGAAGGCTGGGGTCGGGAGAAAACAGCAAAAAACCATCTATCTTGACACCCAAAAAATAGACTCCACAAATGAATACTGCTATCTGGGAGTCACGATAGATAACAAACTCTCTTGGAAAACAGCAGTAGAAGCCAGGAAACACTGCTTTAAAAGAGCATTAGCTGCACTGGTGACGTTCACACAAAAACTAGGAAAACGTCCGCCCATGGAACTGATGACTATATATAAAGCCAAATGCCAATCTACAGCTCTATACGGAGCAGGATTATGGGGTCACACGGACGTTACTTCTCTGCAAATCGCAGAATATAACTTTTTTAGATTTCTCTTATCAGCCCCCAAGCGAGCTTCGACTTACGCCTGCCACACAGAATTGGGCGTCCCATATATCGAAGACCTCGCGAAAATACAACCGCTACTTTTATGGCGTCGCATCTGGACTTCAGAAAAAAATGACCTTACAAAAACAATATTGGCAGATGCAATGTCCCTGGACTATGCTCTAAAAATCAAATGGCTAGCCTATATCCAGAACTTCCTCATTGACCTCGGAATAGAACAATACTACCTAAATCCCGAAAAAATTGGAGAACTCACTAAAAACAATTTAAAAACACGAGCCTTGGACCACCTGGGAAACTTGAGATTGCAATCAGAAGCAGGGAAACAGTCCATTCAGCATGCAATAACGGTCCAATCCACCTTTCTAATTCAGCCCTACTTAACTCTCAACATTGGCACTTTCGACCGATACCTCCTGATAAGATTCAGACTAAACATATTTCACAAACTGGTAGCCTTTCCAACCCCAAACGTCTGGGACTCAAATCCACCTCTTTGTCCTTGTGACGGGGAATCAACACAAACTACCCTTCACACCGTCTTGTTCTGTAAATTTTATCAGGAACACCGCAAAGTTTGGTTATTGACTCTCTTAAAAACTTGGGGTCTCAGACAATGTCGAGCAGCTATGCTGAGTTTGCAGCTTTTGGACACTGAAGCCACATGTTACCACGTTCTTAACTTTCTGAAATGTATATACAGACACAGAAAAAATCTCTAAAATAACAGTACTGTATAAACTTCCCAATCTTCTTTTTTAAATTTTATGTTACTTGTAAACACTTCGTACAGCAGATTTTTTACTATGTACTGCTTTTATGGATCTCTAAAAAATCCGAATAAAGTTTATTATTATTATTACAATACACTGTAGAGATACAAAAAAAGTGCTCGGGCTGAACATCACTGTGAAGGTAAAATGGGAAGGCGCAAAGTGTTCAAGCAATCCAAATCAACAAGACGCTCTGATAAACCTTACCACCATATGAAGCCCAGCAGAAACTGGATTAGGGGTTACAGGTGATCATTTTCGCAGTCATACAAGCATCAAAAATGGATCTTGAAGCAAAAGCAAGCACGATCTCAATTGGTGTTAATAAGCTTAGACCAGATCTCAGGAATATTGCAGCAAGATAAAAAGAAACGACATCACCAGTGGAGCACATCGAGAGGAACATCTAGAAGAGCGGCAAAATATGATGAAAGTACATGACCTGACTCTTACACTGGCAGGTGGAGGGTGCAGAAGTCAAGTAATGAAGAAATAACCTTTGTGAGATTTTCAAGGTACGTGGAGGGCACATCAGTGGAGTTATTCCCAGAAGTGAGTAAGTAGTAAGTAAGTAAAGAGCTCGTAAACGCACAAATGCCCAGGCATCTTGGCACTGGAAATTGCAGAAAGAAACGTAATAAAACTAGGAATTACCTGGTAAGTCCTGAGAGGGAAAGATTTAACCAGACTCCTAAACTAGGCTCTAGAGGATTGAAGCCTTATGTTGAATTGTACTCCTTCCAGCGCTTGGACATTAGATATGAGAGACATCTGCCACCCGATCTTGCCTTGTTAACTTTAGGAGCCCAGACCAGAGCTTTATTAGCCGATATTATAATCTGGCAGGGGGTGTGCCATTGGAAAAGCTTGTAAAAATCCGTTGGCCCTCCCCCATAAAGGGTTTTATGAACCAGACACAGTGCCTTAAACTCTGTACGCTGCTTAACTGGAAGCCAGTGTAGATTCCAAATAACACATGAAATATGGTTATATTTAGAGATATTCAGCAGAATTCGAGCTGCATCATTCTACAAAGATTTCTATTTTGACAACTGACGTTTGTCAACTCCTAAGTACAGAGCATTGTAATAATCGATTCGGGAAAGAATAAGGTCTACCACGACTGTTTTCCTCAGCTCCAGAGGAAGAAATGGTAGGATTCTATGCAACATTTTAAAAAGGAAGTAGTAGGCTGAGGTCACCTGGTTAATCTGCCGTGAGAAGTTTTTATTTTTTAATTTAAAAAACATTTTTTTTTAAAAAATTTTATTGATTCAGCTGAGGCAATCCACAGTGTCAAAGACCATGTACATATCAAGAACAAAAATACAATAAACTACATAGCAAGTAGTGCGTGGAAAAACTGCAGTGTACAGAGTTGGATTGCGTATTTGGACATTGAGTGTGATACAGGGAACAATTTTTCATAAGGTAACTAAAGTCACAAACAAATAATAGACATTACAAAAGTGAAAGCAAAAGACTAAATGACTAAAATCACAGCTACTAGATTGCAAGACTGGTACAGTAAATCAGCTCTTGATGTGTGAACCACCACTTCGAGCAGCAACCCGGGCCAGATTCATAAGACGGGGCCGTTTACCTCACTATACGGGTACGGGTGACTCGTTGTAGCTCACCTGGCCGAGTGTCAGCCATCATGGCCAGTGGACAGGACAAGCCTATGGTAGTATCCCCAGCAACAGCTGGCGAGAGCCATTAGGGGCAGCAAAGAACCAGGGGTCATCAGTCGGCGCGCAACTTGTCTCTGGAGTCGAGGGGCAAATGTGAGCCGCACTGGCATCCATGTGTAGCCAGAAGCAGCGAAGGATACACGTGAGCACTAACCCACCCCAGTTGGTGTGTTAGGATGGAGTGATTGGGATGGCGTGTCGTGAGTCAGTTTAGCAATGTAATGGCGATATGGACCCCATATGTCCGTCGGGCGGGAAGAAGTTGGGAGTTGGTCTGCCGTGAGAAGTTAAGATGCACATCACTGAGAAAACCTAGATTTCTCATTTTATCCACAGGGACTGGACAGACTCCTGCCACTGCCGGACACCATGCTTGATTCCAGTTAGGCGGACCATTTCCAAATTCTATAACCTCTGTCTCATCAGTATTCAGTTTTAGATTTTTGTGCATCCCTTCCATGATGTTTCCAAGACAGCTGTGGAATCTACCCGCCACTGTATCAGCCGTTGAGGAGATGGAAATGATCATTTCAGTATCGTCGCCATACGATACTAACGAGACGCCTTGGTCCCTGATTCATTTAGCCAGCGACATCACATAAATATTGAATAATGTTGGTGAGAGTGCTGACCCCTGCAGAACTCCACTGGGGAGATAGAATCTGTCAGATTCAAGGTTATCCCAGCACACCCTCGGTTCTCAGGCTGTCAGGAAATAGATGAGAAGGGTTAGCGCAGTTCCCTAATTCCTATTGCCTTAAGCTGTTGCGTAAGTACTGTATGATTAACCGTATCAAACACGGCTAATAGGTCAAGTAGGATATGGACGGCTTTGCCACCCCGTCAATTCGCCAACCGATTTCCTCAGTGGCCATGATTAGTGCTAACTCCGTAGAGTGGCCTGATCAAAAGCCATGTTGAGTGGAATCTAGAAGATTGTTGGTCTCCAGGTAATCAGTTAGATCTGAAATAATGGTTTTTTCCAAAACTTTGGCTGCTAAGGGCAAACAGGAAATCGTCCGGTAGTTTATTACTTCAAATCGATCGAGGGAAGGTTTCTTTAGGACTGGTCTGATAGAGGCTTTCTTCCAGGAAATGGGGAAATCACCTGATGTGATAACAGTGTTCAGTAAGGGGGCTAGTAAGACACTTATTTTATCCGAGACACCATGAAGGATATCCGACGGGCATGGATTGGTCAGGTATCCCGACTCAGTGGTCAGTAACAAGTCATTAACTGTGTCTACTGTTAGAGGCGAGAAGCAACTCAAGTGGCTAGTAGTAGAAAAGTCGACTTCCATTTATTGAGCCTGTGAAATGGCAGGGCCGGAGATCTGACCCTCTAGTCCCTCATATATTGTTTGGACCTTTGACTGAAAGAAAGTAGCAATTTTATCACAGAGAACTTGATCAGGGGCAAATAAATTTCCCTTTTGGAGCTTAGATAAGGTGGTGACAGTTCTTCACCCCTCTATTTTACTAGTATAATAGATCTGTTTGGAACTAATGATGGCCGCTTTATATTCTGTTAGTGCACGGCTATAGTTATTTTTACCCACCACACTATAGTCTACCCTCCATGTACGTTCTAAGCATCTACATCTGAATTTTAAGGTTTTCAGCTCAGAGATGTACCACGGGGCAGAGGGTGTATTCCTGTGTTGTGTAACTATTCTTTCTGGTGCCAATTGATTCATGGCTGACCTTATCCAATTGTCATAACTTTCGACCGCCATGTTTGAGTCTGTTGCTAAGGTCGGTATGCTGTTGTCAAGCATGCCTGTTAAGACATCAGACCTGATTTTGCGCCAGGACAGTACTTTGGTCGGAGGCAGGTGTGATACCAAGGGGACTTTATTGTTTCCACCTGGTAGATTAAAGAAAATAGCCATTTGATCAGTCCATATAAGCAGCAACATTCTAGTTACCCCAATAAAGAGGTTGTTAGTAAAAATCCCATCCAACGTGTGATGTGTCTTATGTGTGGGTTCCGAGACTATCTGTGTCAGCCCGAAGCCCTCAAGATTATCTAACGACATGGAAGTACATGAATTTTTAACGAGTTCTAAACTAAAATTAAAATCCCCTAATATCGGGAAAGTAGACTGCATAATGCAGATACTTTAGATAACAGCCTTTTGGCATACTTCTCTGTGGAGTGCATAAAGAGAGCACTGGCACCTGTGGGGATATCTGTACAAGAAGGAATCAGATCCCAAACTGAAAAGCAAATGAATGGTAACAAAGTAACAGTGGTCTGAATGAGAGAGCTTGCTCAACCACTGGAAGATGATAGAGTTTTAGACTTTTTCTAGGGGCGTTGTTAATCTTACTTTGTTTGCAATTCAATATATTACAAGGGAACCACAAAACTGAATCTCAGATTACTACTAGTTATCTCCAATTAACAGGGAAAACAAGGAGAGAAAGGCAGAACAGGAAGTCTGTCTTTTATGGTTATTCTGAGCCATCCTTTCACCACAACAACAACCGCCTCCGTCCTGCTGTTGCTTCATGCAACCAAACTCTAACATGACTGAGGGACATGATTAGAGGCCCCCTGCACTGATGAAGAACTAGAGATAACCTGTGAGGGGGCTCTCCAAAGGTACCCTTCGCTTTGTGGGGGGGTCCAGATGTCCAGCTGAGCAATGCAGCACAGGCCCAAATTTGGAGGGACATCAGCATGTGCTGCAATGTAGTGGATGTCCACACTCAATGGTCAAAAATGCAGTCAACATTGATAGGACCTTTGTCACTGGGCCCAGGCCAGTCTGGGTGCGTTCTCAAAGCACCAACAATCTCAAGAGAGTTACCGTATGTAAAGAAAAGGGACAAGGTATGGAAACCAAGAACAGAAAAGAGCTCCCTTTTCAAGAGAATTTGTCAAAATTCCAAAATATGTCCATGTCCACTAAGACGAGAATGGATTACAATAAATTCTATCCTTCGTCACAGCAAGTTAGTAAGTGCTTAATGCGTAATAACGCTGTGTCCATTCAAGCCTAAACAAGAATAACATTAATGGGTGAACAAAAAGCAACAGGTAAACAACGGTACATGTCAAATATAAAACAAAAACAATTCATTCTATTTCTTAAAAAAGACTGTCTTTTATATCTTTTAATATTTAAACAACTGGTACATAAGACAAGTCAAATTGCAAAACTCACAATTCACAATAAAATATTAATCATTCCTCCAGAGACAACAAAATATTAACATTTATTTCATTTAAAAGAAAGAAAAAGCTGTACTTTATGAGATGCTGCTATTGCGTAGTTATAGTGCTCAACATATCAAATTCATGATTTCATAGGTAAAAATGATAATTCACAAAATACAAACAATAACACAAGAAAAAAAAATTCCATTAAAACAGTGAGCTCCGAATGAGCTGGCTGACTCAAAACATGTGTCAAGGCGGCGTTTCAGGGAAACTGACAGTACTCATCCCCTTCTTCAGGACAAAATGTTTGTTAAAAACTTTTCTAAAGAACTATTCAGTTAGAGACTTCGGGTAATGAACCTTGGATAAATGGAGTTCTTTGTGGTGCGTCCCATTTTTTTAAATAAGACAATCCTCGAAATGAACGATTGGTTAAACTGTGTCTTAAAACAATCCACTGTTGAGGCGTATCAATTGGCCTTCTAAGAGACACAAGTCAAATTGTGTCGCCAACATTTATCAAAAACACGATCTGGTGCGGAATAAATTGCATGATAGCCGGACCGCACTATTCCTCACATGTGGGCCGGGCACAAGTGTATCACCAGATATATAAAAGGTTAGTTGACGGCTCAGTAGACCGTTCAATTCTGATCCCACACGGAGGATGAGCTAAAAAAAAAAGCTACATTCTCAGTATCCCTGCATGTCACTGTACAGGAAGGTCCTGAGAGCAGCTTAGCTGACCTTCCATATTAAGCTGCAAGAGTGTGAACAGCATACACTTGGTAAGAGGCAGTAGGTATATACTTTTTATATTAAGTTAAGAAAGCATGATTTTTGATAGTGGGGTCCAGTCATGTATCTAGTCCAAGGTTTGTTTAAAAAAATTGTTTATTTAACCTGGGTTATTTTTTAAATGAAGGTTTACAAATACTGGCAAGAAAGTAATGATGTATTTTTGTATTGATTTACTATTCATATAAACATGACATAATGGAAATGCTTTTCAAATTTTACGTTTTGTGACAGTATAACATTTCAAACAGAACTGTACCATTTGGACTATGTAACATTTCCATTCTGTCCAAATGTGCTTATGTTAGGCTGGCACTGTGTAACTTTAGAGTAGTTTCAAACAACCATATTATTTGTTCAAAAGATAAAAAAAAGAAAATATATATTAACATGTTTTAATTGTTTTTTGAAAAAACAGCATAATCCTGTTAACATCTTGTTCTCCTTTTATAAATACACTACTTTCTAAGATAGGCAACAAGATAAAGATGATGAAAATATAAACAAAATTAAAACAGGATTATGCAAATAAAGAAGCCATCTTTGCACAGACCATTGTACTATTCCTTTGAATGACTGAGTCCCAAAAAGATTTCATTTTATTCAGGAGTTGATTTTTATCAGACATTGAGGCAGCTTTTTATGGTACCTCTGCTAAATGAAAAGCAATAGTTTCAAGCAAATCCAGCACTGATATATTTGCAAATGTTTTCGGCCCCCCTGGTTTGCTCTGGAGTTGCAAGCTTTCGCGTGGGTGCACTTAAGTCAGGCAAAAGTTATTTAGTCACTTCGGTGTTATTACATATAGGGGCTGATTACGAGTACGGCAGTCGGACTGCCACCTCCTAGGCGGTCCGACTGCCCGTTTACGAGTTGGGCGATCGGAACTCCACAAGACTGTGCAACCACCAGGATCTTGGCTCCCACGTGCCGACATCTTCCCAGCAACCACAGAATGCAGCTTTCCCAACCGCCGCCATGCAAATTACAACCTGCCTTTCTACCGACCTTTTCATGGCGTGGACCCTGCCATGAAAAGGTCAGCTGAAAGGCAGAGAAGGGGCCACAAACAAGGCCCCAGGGCGAGTTTGCCCATTGGGGACTGGGCATGAGGTCACATGCTGTGCCCCCCTCTGCTTGCACTGTCGTGGGCACACTGTGTGCCATGCACAAAATGGTGCATGGTACACAGTGCACCAGACGTGCAAATGGTTCTGCACTGCGGCGGCATGTACTTCAGGATCTCCTTATTCGCCGAAGCATGCCACCGCCGTTCCACTGCCGACAAACCACCACCAACCTGGCGGTTGTGTCATATTATGGTGGTCGGGAGGCTGCCGGCTTGGCACTGTTCCCCCAACCGCTGCAGCAGCAGCAGTCCAGCGGTCAGACCGCCGATCTTGTAATCAGCCCCTAACTGTTACTAATCCTTTTACGGATGTGAATGAAGGTACATTTGGTTTATCTGTGTTTTCTTTTAGATCCCTTGTATTTTTTTTTTTATTAATGTCAACAGTATATGTACATACATATGTCATTCGGTATTTCCAACAATCCCATACTGCATTGTTACAATATCTAGGGGGAGAAAAGCAACATTTTACAATATGACGATATCTCGCTCTCCACTACACCTCATTTCAAGTTCCACCGATGGGGATATACATAGGTTTCCACAATAGACATTCCACTTGCCCCATTTCCTGTCCCATTTTTTGGACACCCTTGTGTTTTAAATACTTCAGTTTCCGCAATCATGCACTTGTCTAACTCTTTCACACACATTTGGAGAGACGGTGAGTCCGCCGCCCCCCCATCCCCTCGCTATTTCCCGCTTAACTAGGGTATAACCCAATTTGGCCAGTTGTTGTTCTACTTCTGTGAGGTCAGTGGGTGTCCAGATGTTGAGTAGGCCTAGTCTTGGTGTAAGGGTTAGTTCTTTCCCCAAAGCAGTCTGGATATGAGTCGTGGCCCCTTCCCATAGTCGCTGTAGCTCAGGGCATTCCCAAACCGTATGATAGAAGGTAGCTGTGTGTTGGCATCCCCTAAGGCAAAGTGCATCTGACATAGCGCCAATATTCGCCAAGGTAATCCCTGTTAAGTATGATCTATGTAAAATTCTAAGTTGTATCCGTCTAAAGCGGAGGGTAATAGCAGCTTCCCTGGGGGGCATTAGTGCAGTTTGCCATGTCTTCGTCGTCGATGGGTCCTAGATCTCCCTGCCACTGCTCTCTAAGTTTGTGGAATGTGTCAGGTAGGTTGTTGCATAGTTTCTTGTAGGTCAGTGATATGGCTTTTGAGTGTAGCGGCCCATCAAGCCATCGGTCCTCGAGCGGGGACGACTCCGGTATGTCTGTGAGATCAGGGAAAGCCGTGGTAAGGGCGTGTCTAATTTGCAGGTACCTGAACATTTCCCCTTGAGCCATTTCGTATTGTCCAGGAAGCTCTTCAAACCTAAGGATCAAACCTTTTTTAATCAAATCCCAACCACGGAAATCCCAATAGCATCCCATTTGTCGAAACCAGGTTGGTGACAGGGATGACCCAGTCTCTCAGCATACCACAGAAGTGCTGCCTTTATGAGAACATTCGACCAACCCAGACGGGAGGTCGCTTGATGCCGGATCGTTATAGTGTGAGAGGTAGGCCCAAAATATTGCCCTTTTCTAACTTTTGAGTACAATGCCCCTAGGTATCCTGCTCGCCCAGTTTGATATCGATCCCTTGTATTTTTAACTCTTCTTATATGTATCTTTGGCTCATTTTACATTTGTGATTTATCCTAAGGGTTCTTATCTTTCTTTTTCTTTTACCATTGTATACATTTTTAAGGTATTTTTGACTTTGTATGGTTTTAAATTACCGAACAAAGTATATATGACTGACTTAGCCTGATAAGAAAAAGTCCATTTTAAATTAACATTTTAACAAACTGAAGGTTTCTAGAAATATGTAATACACATTGGCATGCTAGAGGTTTGTTAGAGAAAGCACAGTGTCTTTTCTTGTATTGAAGGATATAATACTCCTTTGAAAAAGTTAGAATTCATATGCAGTAATGAAAATAGGAACTCAAATTTTCTTTATTTATTAGTTCTACATTTTCAGTGGATCAGGCTGGCTGACAATCTCCAGAGCAGGATACAGGTACAGAACAAGATCGTCGACCGCAAGCTGGGCATGAGAATCATCAACCACCAGCAAGGAGGAAGAAGAAGACCCTAAAAAGGAGAGTGTGCCCGTCCGGAGTCAAACATTAACTGTTACCAAAAGGCCCTGAGCACAGGTTGTGGAGCCAACAGTGGGAGTGGAAGATGTAACCACCACTAGCAAGGAGTATGCTGGTATTGTGGCACAACCTGGCATTGAGGAAGATCAGCCTTATGCATCTGAAAAACAGGCCAAATGTCTGGGCTTGCACCCATCCCTTCCTTACCTCCAGAGGCTCCCATCCCATCAGAGCACCAGTTGCACCTCTTGCAGAGCTTTCATCTCCTCCTCCAAGTGCCTGCCCACAACAACGGTCGAGTGACACTTTTGCCCCTAGGGCCGTAGACTCTCATGTGTTGACCACTCAATGCATGACACTTTGTCTTCTTTTTGAGGAGATCTTGAGGCCAATCAAGAAAGTCCTGAGGCCAATCAAAGAGGTGTTTCTGGATCGATCACTCCTGATATATTGGTGTTAATTGCAGAGGTTTGAACACGCCAAGGGTCATTCACTGAACAGCTCTGTACATTATGGGCCCTCATGACCTCATTGTTAGAAGGCCTAGTGGTTCCTCTTGCGCTACAACGCACCTCACCTCTAGTTGTCCTGTTTTCTGCTACCTCGTTGGCTCTTTCTTGCTCTGGGGTGTGTCATCCTTCCACTGCCAGCCATTAAATGTCTGCATCGGAAGATGATTTTAACATCGATGTGGTGGAACGTGATGGCCAGGGCATTTGCCCCGAAGTCATGACCTTCCCTCTAACAGCCCCACTGGCTTGGGAGTAAGACTTTACTATTGTTTTTTACAATGCACATAGTTGTGAAAGTCTTACTTAAAACAATTACTTGTTATGAAATTTTTATTGCAATTCACATTGAAGGTCAACAAGGAACATAGCATAACTATCACTTTCTTATAAAATAATGTCAAAATCAGAAATTTAGGACAGGTGAAAGATAGGTTTAAAAAAATGTATACAGTATTTTAATTTTCAAAATAGTTTTCAGTGAGTGTGTTAGGGACAGAGTAGTGAAATGTAATAAAACATAAATGATTTTCAGGGGTTTATCCTACTATTCCACCTACGCAATACTGGTAGTGAATTTGGTTGAGTGAGCTTCTCTGTGGATGGTTAAGTTGGTTTTGTTGGAAGTTGAGGTGATAAAAATAGAGGTAATTGAGATGATGTTGGTGCAGGTGGTTATGATGGAGTTGGTAGACTGGCAAGTAGTGTATCTCTCCTAGGTTCAGATGTATCTCTGTAGAGTCTTGTGAATAATTTGCTGAGAAGAATGGCACTGGCATGTTTTGTTTTTTACCTCTATCATCTTCATTGCCAAGGCATGTTGTCTTGCACTCTCATCCCTCAAATTTTTAAGATGTTCAAAGTGCGTCTTTGCAATGTCTTGATAACAGTGCAAAACAGGCAAAGGTATGCCGGTTAAAGATCTGAGGGAGATAGATAGCTATTTCATGGAGCGTAGCCCCCATTGCTGAATATCCTCCTGCACAGTGGACTGTTGTTGAAAAAAATTATCCTCCTAGAGAGCAGAATTAGACCATGCCAACCAACCCCCTGTCCCGCCACAAGCGTAGCCATGTCATATGACAAGCTGGTTGACCATGATGAAGAGGGCTACCATATAGGTGTTTAGGGAGGGTGGAGAATGATGAATAGAAGATCCCTGTTCCTCCCCAGGGATGTTCTCGTACTGAGAAGAATGAGAGAAGACCAGAGATACACCTTCTTGAGAGGAGAGTGTAGCAAAATCTACACAGGTACTTGTTGGCTGAGGGCTATGTGGAAGTGAGTCTTGCGCAGGTGGACAAAGCATCTATCGCTGCTTAGCAAATGACTGGGGTCTGGCATCCCTCAGAAGTGATCCTGGAGGAAGACTGCTGCTCAGCCGTGAAGTGGTTTTCTTGGAGATGTTCTGTGTGGGGGCAATAATGTTCTAATCATCGTCCAAGTGTTCCTCCTCCTCCTCGGCCAGCTGCTGCTCCGCCTCCTCTTTTTCTTAAACAGTGATGGCCACTGAGAAAGTTGCTTGGATGAGGATTGGTTTCTCTCCTTGGATTCCCACTCTCCTTTGTTTGTAGTTAGCTTGCCATCATCGTTCGGTTTAATGTCCCAAGTGCCTACAAAAAGAAGATGTACATACAATTTTGTGTCTAAAATACAAAACATTACTTTAATTGACATTATTCTGAGAAAAACTATAATACATTTAGTATCATGTGAACATAAACAAACATATGAAGTAAAGGGTTGATCCATACATGGTATTGTATCTTGAAAATGTCAATTCACCAGCTCGAGCTACAGACATTTCAATACTGGATGCTCTCTGTGATGTCATCTGAGAAGAATTATGTTCAATGATTATTGAGACACTATAAAAGTTATCGTGACAACAAAAGCTGTGACATTAGAGATAAATAATGAAAGGAAAACAATCATCACCAATAAAAATACTTTTAACCTTTTATAAAAAAATATATAAATAAATATAAATAAATTAAGTCAGTGAAAGGAATAATGAGGAGATCTAGGAATAAAGCACAGAGGTCCCCAGACTTACCTGACCAATACCTAGCAAAGGGCGTAATTGCTGCTGTCAGGATACCCCTAGATTTCATCCTTACAATGCCAAGAAGAAGGGCAATTTTATAAGAGAAATTATAACTTAGTCAACAGTTGGATTACATATTGATCAGGTTGCAAATAGAGATTTGTGACAATAGATATATAGATATTCTGTTACCTACACATAAAGATATAAATTAGAACCAAGCCCAAAAAAGCAGGCATTTATTTTACCAATCTCTAACATACTCCTGTTCTGTGTTGCCAGGTCAGGTTTGAATGACGTGTTAGTAGCTGAAGTAGATGTTTTAGCAGATAGTTAACGGGACAACTACACAGGACCTTAAAAGTGAAAAAAGAGAAAGTGCGTAAGTATATCATGGGTTAACAATATAATTGTCAACGTCAGATTTGTCTACAATTCTAAGCCATTAAAGCACATTTTAAAATATAGTGTTACGGTTCAAAGAAACAATTAATAGAAATCCCCTATAGTGTGGTAGTGACACTAGTAAAATAAGAACGTAACTTTGGGGCCGATTAGGATGGCGGACGGACTTGCGTCCGTCCGCCACCCCTGAGTAGGAGGGACCGTCCGCATGGGCAGCGGCGGTCCCTCCATGGCAATTAGGATGTGTCCGCCAGGGTGGCGGTCACATCCTCTATTTTTAACATTGCGGCGGGTGCAGCTTCAAGCTGCACCCGCCGCAATGTTAAGATTGCATGTGTTGCATTTACATGCACAAAGCGGCAGGCACCGCACGGTGCCTGCTGCTTTGTGTACGCAAATGCAGGGGGGTACCATAGGTACCCCCCATGTGCACCCCCCACCCCCCATTCACCCAGGGGGCCCGCAACGGGCCCCCAAAGTGAATGTCCGTATGCTTTTCCATGGCGGAAAAGCCGCCGTGGAAAAGCATATTTACACAAACATTATAATATGGCGGACGGTGTCTCATAGACACTGCCTGCCATGTTATAGCTTTTCCGCCGCGGTCGGAAGCCGACCGCGGCGGAAAAGCGGCGGACGGAATTCCAGACCCACCAGCCATCCTAATTTGGCGGTGGGTCTTTGGAGTCTCCGCCGCGGTTTTTCCACATCTTCCGCCGGCCCGGAGGATGCGGAAAAACCGCCATCCTAATGAGGCCCTTTGTGTGTAGTTGGCTTGCATTGAGAGGCTGGGCCTGTGTGTTGCCCTGCTGCACTTGAAATCACTCCTGCCCCAGGGTAAGCAACAAATCTACTCAAAAGAGTGGCTGTATGAAAAGAGTACAAATAAGAGAAATGTAATAAAAACATCTTGGGGGCTTATTTACAACCCCTTGCGACACCTGTGCGTCACATTTTGTGACGCACCACTGGGGCAACCTCCAGCCCCATATTTAAAAAGACACATAAAGCCACCCTGTGTGGTTTTTCCTGTCCTTCTAAATATGGCCCCTTCTCACGCAACACTATGCGTGAAAGGGGCATGACATGGGTGTTGCTGTGGGTGTTCCCACGCATCACCCATGTATTCTGATGCCTTTTCAGATTTATGAGAATTCATAAACCTGGAAATGCGTTAGAATGCTATGCCACCCCAGGGGTGGCGTAGCGTGGCACAACGAGAATTCTTTTTTACATTTCTCCTCGTTTTTTCCTCTTTCTAGGGGTGCTGCATTCTGCAGAACACATAGTAAGAGGAAATCACCTCTTTTTATTTTGTTGTTGTTTTTGTGCAGGAAGGTACCCCTTCCTGCACAGAAACAATCTCCCCGTAGCGCAGGCACCCTTGCACCATGGCGCAAGGGTGCCTGTATGGCGCATGACAACAGATTGTATGCCAGCGCAGGGGAACGCACAGGGATGCATCATATTGTTGTAAATATGACATATCCCTGTGTTTTGAAGGTACTGCAGCGTGGCACAGCCAAAGGGCTTGCAGTGCCGCGTTACGCCACTTTCTTGTAAATAAGGCCCTAGATATTTATAGGGTATGTGTTAGAGGGTACTATTGAGGAGTATTGATTTAATGTGTGCCTAACAGTGCAGGGATGGTGAAGGACAGATATGTTTTAGTGATTATACGTGTGCTTTTAGAGAGAGGGGTTTACAATCTTACCTGGCACCACATTAGTGTTGGCCCGAAAGAGGCAGCTTAAGTAGCAGGTAGGTGGATTGTGAAAGGGAAGCCTTCTCAAGGGGGACGAGACAGAGTGGGGATCCAGGCGCCCCGCCAGGAGGAGCACGTGCCAGCTGAATAGTGGAGAAGCTTCCCTTCACTCACCTAAACTCATCTTACCACATCTTTTTATTATCTCTCACAGTGCATGCTCCTACACAGTGCATTGAGTCTGTCACCTCCTGTCATAAGGCTGCTTTCTGTTTTCCACTGAGGGCAAATGGGGGAAGTCTATATAGTTGTTTGTAATGTTTTACCTCAAACAGAAAGGTAGGGACTGCAGAACCTGAAAGATTAAAAGTAAAAAAGAAGATCCTCTTGTGTGATCAGTGTTTAAGGTTAGAAGGGAATGGGTGTCAGGTGTGTGATTTCTTCCAGGTGTATATAATCATCCCTGTACCTTCCATGCAGAGGCTCTCTCACATGCTAAGGTCTGCTTCATACACACGGAGATCTTCTGCCCAGTTGCAGAGGTCTCCACCAAATTGGTGGAACATAAAATATGACTATAGCAATAGACAGAAAGATATCAACATTCTGAAGAAAAAACGCTCCATTATTTACAAAGTAAGGGCCTGATTACGATGGCGTGGAGACTGCCACTGACAGGCTGTCGGTGGCAGTCTCCCCACCCTCCGAACCGTGATCTCCGTCCACCATATTATAATGGCTTCTGGAGAGGTGGCGGTCCCGATAGGTGGTCTCTAAGTGACCGCCCATCGGACCTCGCTGTAGTCCCAGAATGGCGGCGGTGCCTGTCAGGCAGCACAGTAGGGATTACCATTCGTATACTTTATTTTCGGTCCGTGAACCATAAAAGTGTATGCGTAATATACATACCATACATAAAACAGTTAGAAAAAGATAAAAAAACATCTAAAAAGAGTATAAAATTGTGTAGAACAAAACACAGATCAATATTAAATCCATTAGTTAGTTCCTGAAACGACTTGCGTGCCCACCACAGAGGTTAAATAACGCAAAACAGCAAATACAATTGGGATTTGGGTATTATATTTCAGTAATCTATCAGTCTCTTCACAGCACATTGAGCCTAAGTTCCTACACAGTTGTATCAACCATCTTTGCCTAACCTTTTTGTATCCAGAGCAAAAAAAAATTACATGGAGTTACGTCTCCTCTTCACTACTGCTTGCTGGACACTGTAAGTGGGAACAACCAGTCCATATGATAGAGAATGTACGCAGGGGAAGAGACCCATGCCTAAACTGCATGTATAGTTTCCTAGCTAATGCTGGTTGTATTTCATACAGGCAGGCCTCTAGGTTGTAGTTATCCTTTATTTTTAGGAAGTTAACTGTTAGTGTGCCGGTGGCTGGGCTCTCATGTAATTGAGCACGTCTACCCTCCCTGTAGCTCCTAACTAGTTGATTACAGGATTTTGCAGGGCAGGCTATCTCTGGGTTGCTCCATAGGCTCTCACTACCTATGCTAAGAAAGGCTTCCTTAATGTATACAGACCATGACACCTTTCCTATACACAGAAGTCCCAGTACCACTTTTAACTCTGTCCTGAATTCAGCCAGTTTCTGGTTCGCCCACAGTCGCTGCTAAAATATTAAGGGTCTACAGCCAATTTACTCCGCAATCGGTCTAAGCCCTAGGTCCAAGCGCAGTGGGGTGAGTGGGGAGCTCAATGGAAGGTCAAAAATCTGCCTGATAAAGTTGTTCTCTGCCTGTATGATATTTGTTGGACGGCAGTGGCCCCACAGTTCTGCTCCATACATAAAAGACCTTAGTTGGATTTTGTAGACCACCATGACTTGTCCTACATGCTTATGAAATTAATTCCTGTGTAGCTTGGCCAGCCCTCCTGCTGTCTGTGCAAGCTTGAGGCTTGTTTTATCTATTTGAGCCCCCCTGTAAATTTTTTCAGATAGGGTAAGACCTAGGTAATCAAAGACCGGTACCCTCTCCAGTTGAATGCCATTCATATACGGATTGGAACGGGACGAAGTAGCCGGATTGAAGACCATATCTTTTTTCTTCTGTATATTAATATCCAGCCCCCTATTTCTACAAAAAGTTCCAAAGCCATCAACAATCCACTGGCTACCCATCGGAGACTTGGAAAGCAGAAGAGTGTCATTGGCAAACATCATTGCCTGCACTTTTCTGTGCGCTAGCTTTGGAGCGTCTATGTCTTTCATCCCATTCAATACATCAACCAATGCATTGATGAATAAGCAGAACAAACTAGGGCTGGTACACAACCCTGCCTGATGCCTTTGTTGACTGGTATTGGTGTAGTGAGATTCCCACGCTTCCCATATCTAATTTGGCATAGTTATCATCATGTAGCCTCTTTAACAGAAGATAGTGGGAGACTCCAAGATCACTTAGAACCACCCAAAGTACATCCTTTTGCACCAGGTCAAAAGCGTTTTTTAAGTCCACAAAGACCAAATAAAGACTACCACCTTCCAAATAGACCGTTTTCCAGTAGAGGAGTTGGAGCCTGAATATTTGGTCAATAGTGGATGTTTCTTTCCTGATCCAGCTTGGATTGGGCTCATCATTTTTTATTCTTCCATCCATATCTGCAGGCGATCCAACAATACCCAGGCAAACATTTTTTGGGTTACATCAATTAGACTGATAGGTCTATAATTAATGGGCAAGAGTGGGGACCCTTTTTTATACACTGAACAAATCTCAGCTCCAGCCCATGTTGTAGTGGTTGCCATCTCTTGCAGTATGGTGTTAAATAGCACCCATAGATACGGCCCCCAGATTACAATATGCCTTTCTGCTGGTCATTCTGCAGCGGTCTACCAGCCACAAAACAGCAGGCGGAAACGGATTTGGGGTCAGGGACATAGGCCCCCTACATATTCCTACACCATGTGGTAGGCAACACATGGTGCCTGCCACGTAGTGCAAGAATATATGTGGGGTGTCTGTTTTGTCTTGCAGCGGGTGTTGCAGAGCGCAGCACCAGCCGCTATACAAAACATGGGCAATGCGTGGCAGTCGCATCGTAATTTATCCTGTGTGACCGCCGCCTTGTAGGCGGGTGGTCTCAAATCCAATATGATAGCGGACTGACTGAAGTCATTCCGTCATCGTAATGACCCCCTAAGTATTGAAAAAAACATAAAAAAGAAATGTCTACATTTAATGAACAGAAAAGCTATTAATAAATATTTATTTAATTAAACCTGCAAACTACAGATACCAAAACCCGAACAGCCCAATACCTAACAAAAAAAACAGAAGACAAAGCCAAAAATAAAAAACTAATTTAAAATACAACATAGACATAAACCAAATGCAAGTATAATTAATAAAATAATCCTAAGGATTTTTCTAAATTAAATATTGAACCATAGACATAGTAATAACAAATAACAAATAACAAGTAGTAACAAATAAATAACTAAAACAGGTATCCTACTTGACAGTAAAATCGAAACAAGAATGAATACATTAACTGAAAAAATAAGTCAGAAATCCCCAAAAAAAGAGATCACAAAACATAATGTAAAACATGCCTTAAAAATTTAAAAATCTAAATATTATTTATTAGTATTACTGATACAATATATTTTATTAAAATCCACATACATAGGGGCCGATTCCGATCCGGGTCGGAAAGCTCTCTGACCGAGCCGGATCCGGAGTGTTTTCCGACCGAGCCGGAGTCCTGCAGTACGACCGAGCGAGTACGAAGCGGCCGTATGCTGCCGGACTCGGTTCGGTCGGACTCCCATAGAAGTCAATAGGAGTGGTCATACGACGCGTACATGGGCTCCCATTGACTGAATAGGTATGTCTCGCACAAGGGGCCCCCTACAGTGGGTATGCGTCGGTGCCATCCGCACCGTTCATGCCTGTGTTGGGGAGACCCTTGGGTCTCCCCCTGTGTCTGAGTCATAGGGCTGCGGGTGACAGGGGGTCCAACACGGACCCACAAAGGCAACTTCCCAGATGTTTTGGGAGCCGGACACTCCGCCTCGCACCGGCTGTCCGACGTGTACATCGAACTGGCTCGGTCGTAAATTGCATCCATTGCACGCCACGGTTAGCTTAAGGCCGAGACGTTTGGAGCGGTTCAGACCCGGAAATGACTCGGTCGGTGAATTTCACACAGCTCGCATTGTACTTCCTCGCTCGTACAGCTGTACGAGTTGGACAGCAAAACACGCGTACGGCTCGTAGTTTATCCGGCCTGTGTGTGAGCGCCTCTTTCCAACTATGTCTTTTTGAAGCCTTAATGGTCTAGTTTCTAAGTCGTCAGGTGGCTCAGTGAGGTGACCAGCCCCTCATCAAAGGCCCATCAGTATGCGAGCAGCTTATATTGCAGGGTTCGGGCTCCTTTCTGTGGTTTCCAGAAGCCAGAAGCCTCAGGCGACAGCTCCAGCACTGTCCACCGTGGGTACCAATGGGTCCGGATGGCTCATCTGTGCAGATTCTACCAGGTCTCCTCGTCTCAGGAGCTCATCTGAAGGTGCCTGCCCGCCACCGAACAACTCCAAGCGTTAGCTACAGTTCTCGTGGGCCAAGGGGTGGTCTGCCAGCCACTGGATTGTAACCCGGTCTAACTGAATGTCCTCTTAGTCTTCCGTGAAAGGACTGTCTCCAGGCTCACCTCCCGAGACCCCAATGTTCAAGGGTCATGCGCTTGCTTCTCTGTTTCCTATCAGAGACTGAAACCACTGCTGATGTCTATGAGCCAGCAGAGTCAGAGGGCCTCACTATCTTAGAGGCGCTGGGGAGATCCGGCCAACACCGGCACGTCATTCTTTCCCATGCTTAGGGTGGGTCCTTGCAGGCAGAGAGGACGCACGTCGGAATGCCGGTCGGCTACCCCGGTCTGCTACAGTTCAACATTTGGCTCCTCGCCTCTGCTTGTGCTGCAGTGGGAGCAGCTCACATGCCACACCAGCCATACTTAGGGGTCCCACACCCTCACTTGCCCCGGGGGCTTAGTTTCGACCCCTCCGGTGTCCTCTATTTTGCAAGATCCTCAGCACTGCAAGAGGGCTTAGCGGGAGCAAAGAACTAATGTGACATCTTTATCAGCAGTTGGCCATACCCTACATTACAGCATATTTGATGCCATTATATCACTGATTATGGAATTTCTTCCATACTCATGCATACCTAACTCACTCATGCATATCCTATACACTCAGAAGTCATACATTTTGCATGAGAGAGTAAGATACGCTAAGTAAATTACTTGCAAATGCATAAGTTATGCCAAAAACTTTCCAACAACTTCAAGTTGTTGCAAAATTAAGCATAGCAAGGGTTTGCCAATGCGTGTACCTAAAATTCATCAGTAATACTGGGTAGGATAACACAAATGATAAGGAGGTGCACATTTTTATAGTCAGATTTTTAGGTAACACCCTCACTGTCTTAAAGTTAATTCAAATGTGCTAAATCTCTAAAATCATTTCTTTCTTGTTTTTGTCAGCCATAGGTTATGTATACAAAATGGATTAACTAAGGTAGACCATTTGTGATAGAATTCCATTCACTACAAATTCTACAGAATGAATGATGGAGTAAAAATAGAAGTGTCAAAATATTTCAGCTTGATACAAATGAGCATTTTAGATTAAAACAATTTAAACAACTATTACTACACTGGTGTTAAGTTACACAAGTGGCATGAATTAATTCACTTCATGTTGAGGCCCAGTAACTAAAGTTACTATTTTTGTGAATTGCATGAGGATAAAAAACACTTTTTGTGACTTGCAATATCAATCTTAAGATGAGAACATTCTTAAACTTTTCATAAGAATTAAGACTGAAGTAAATCCGCCCCAATATTATTAATAATTTTTTGTAAAACTAATACATTTTAAATTCATTAACGATGAAACATAAAAAAATCCATCAAATCTCAATAAAAATAAATATAAACAGTTTAAAATACTATCAAACGTTACATTTTTTAAAGAAAAACATAAAATAAAAATAGTTTTCAATAAAAGAAATTAAATATTTTATAAATGTAGCAATTAACCAATAACACTGTTTAAAATTAAAAAATAATAATAAAACATCCTGGCCAGAAAAGCCAAACGAAAACTTAAACTATTTTAAAAATACCATTTAAAAATAATACATTTCAAGAAAAATTTAAACTATGACCTTAAACAGATACAATTAAACTTACAATAAAGTAGGTTACATAATATCTTAAAAACAAGTTTTTAAAACAATTGACAAATACACTTTACAATAAAATAAAAAAAATAAAAACACTTGCCACACTACTCCCCTAAAAATCCTACCCCCAGTTTCTAATATAAAAAAACTTAATTTATATATTAAAATATAGAAAAAAAGGAATGTACTCAAAAATCACACAAACAATACAATATAAAAAATATGCAGTACACAACTATGTTTTACAACTGGATATTACTGATTTTCAGATAAAAACAAAGTAAAGAAACAATATTCCTACTTGCAATATAATATCCCTTCATATTCTTGACATCAGAATGTTAATGTTGCAATATAAAATTCCTATGATAATTTTGCAACAATTTTAAGGTCAAACACCCTTCTTATAGTTATACAATTTTTTTCATTCCACTGTCATCTATTGTGTCTCCCACCTTAGATATTTCTATGAGATTCCATTACCGGAAACCTGTCTGTTTGTGAACCTCATGTAGTAAGACTATTTTTCATAATGGAGTCGCTCTGGTGACTCTTTCTTTCCAGCACAGACTGGTAGTAGCTGTATCCCTGGGCCTTAGCACCATCTGCATTGCTAATTGGATGGTCTGTCTCCCCCCATAGAAATAGTGTAAAGTGGTCCTACCTAATGCCAATTTATCTTGTTGCATTGCTGGGTCATGTAATGGGGTATGTACCCAATAGTTCAGTATAATTGCGCTCTAAGAATAATGTTTTATTCAGGGTTGTGTTTATCCCTGAGTATTTAAACCTGTCTGATATTATATTGACCCTTTGCAGGTACTTCCCTTCTGTGCACCATTAATGAATTTTGAAACTGCTGAAATTTGCCAAGTTTATTTTATATTGAAAGTAATACCCCAAAGCCTGAAACAGGGAAAGCACTGCTGGCACTGTTTCAACTAGATGTGACATATAGAAGAGGACATAATTAGCATAAAGTGAGATTTTTTCCTTTAAACTCCCTCAAGGTGAGAACCTGGAAATATGAGCTGAGGACCTGACCCAGCATGCCAATAGTCCTACACATAAAGTGAAGCGGAATAGGAAGAGTAGGCATCCCCTACCCAGTGACATGACCATAGCTTTTGAGGCCTAATATAGTAGGTGAACCTGTTTATGGAAGCTACTGCTGAATCCAAAGCCTTTAAGTAACAAGGGCATATTAGCTCAGTCAAGTGCATTGACTGTCTTTTCAACGTCAAGTGAGAATATCACCAGTCGCTGTATCATGGTGCCTTCTCTGTTCAACCAATTATACAACCACTGAAGACTGAGTCTAGTGAACTGACAAGGCATGAATTCCAACTGGAGTTTGTGGGCCAGGAGTCTGTTGAAAGTAACTTTGTGAGGAATTTGATCTTTATATTTCTTTATATTAAGGTGTGATATTGGTCACTATAAGGAGCATGGCTCTTTAGGTTTTCCTTCTTTGTGTATAAGTGATAACTACATGTCTAAGGTCAAGATCCTTTACAGTTTCCCACAATCCAGGCTTCTTTGAACATGCTAAACAGGTGGGTAACTCATTGTGGGTAGAGCCTCTTAGTCAGTTCCATTTGGAGTACATTCAATCTGGGCACTTTCTCACTTTGTAGTTGCTGAATAGCCTCCTCTAGTGTTATTCCCTCTTCCAGCGGTGCCCTGTCTTTCCTATTTAGCATTGAGATTTCTACATCCTCAAGAAATGACTGTGGTTTCTTCCTCTCCTTGTCTCTATCTTGCTTCCTATAGATCTCTATAGAAGTCAGCAAATACTTGCAAGATTTCCACTTCTTATAATTTTGTATTTAGACAGTGTAGTTTTGCTGCTTTGTCAATTACGTTTTTATACTTCTTACAAAGTACATCAAACGGTCAGAGTTCTAAGTCTATTGTGGGGGTTGGAGGAGTTCAACATCACTTTTTCTAGGTGGAACATTTGTTCCTCCACGGAATCTATTTTCCTGTCTCGAGCCTTCTTTTTTGGTTGATCCACATGTAACCTCTCTTTCTAAGTATTGTTTTGTATGCTTCGAATTATATCCCAGGGGATCGCACTGACCCTTCACTTTCTTTAAAGGAATTTCTTCCTGGATGCTAGCCATAATTTCAGGGTTCTGAAGTGCCCATACACCCAGTTTCCAGGTGGTCATTTTCTATCCGTTCCTTGTTCCAACAGTCAACATAACAGTGGATTGGTCTGAAAGGCCTCTTGCCAAGTGTTGTATTTCCACAATGGGGGGAATTTGAATGATGGGATAAAGAGACAGTTGATTCTGTAGAGTGATTAATGTGCTCCCGACAGACATCAGTATTGCCCGTTTGAAGTGTGTTTCATCCTCCACATTTCAAATATGTCTAGGGCCCTGGTGAATTTTAGCAGGGAGGTAGCTGACTGAGTTGTTACTGTAGTAGGTGTAGGTCTGTCTGTTCTAGGTCACAATGTCTTCCTGCTGGAGAGAATTTTCAAGGAAAAAAGCGATGAGGTGTCCCTTACCATCCCGACCGAGCTGAATTAAGACAGCGCCCATGGCTTGGTCTGAGACATTAGTCTAGAAAATGAAGGGTTTTGAGGCATCACAGGAGTGTGAATGAACTCTTCTTTCAGTCTTTTGAAAGAAGTAGTGGCACTATGATTCCTTTAAAAGGTCTCATTCTTTTTCAATAGATCTGTAATGGAAGAAACTAGTTTAGAGAAATTCCTGATAAACGTCTGGTAAAAATTTGTTAAACCAAGGAAAGTTTGTGTTTCCTTTATAGAAGAAAATATGGGCCAGCTTGAGATGGCTGGAACATTCTGGGAGAACATAGTGGCGCCGCGGCTAGGGCGACTGACTCTGGAATCTGGGGATCACGGTTCGATCCCCGGTACCAGCGACAGATTAGCCCAGCACCATGTGACTCTGGGCAATAGCGTGCTTAATCTTCCCAACGGCCCCCAGCGCCTAGAGACCCTTACGGGTGATTGTGCGCTTTACAAATGTGGACTATTAATATTATTATTATAGCTATGCCCCCTGAGGAAAGCACATACCCTTAATATTCTACTGAATCATTCCTAAAAAGTCAACAACTTATTCTCCTTCAGAAGCTAAAGTACTTGCTTGACATGAGCTGAGTACTTTGAGGTGTCTTCAGAAAAAACAAGAATGTCATCCAAATAAATGGTCATAGTCTGGAAGATAAGGAAAGAAAAGATGGCGTTCATGAAGCGCTAGAAGACAGCTCTGGCAATACATAGCCCGATGGGCATTACCTGATATTCGTAATGCCCAAAAGGTATTCTAAAGCTGTCTTCCACTCATCACAAGACTGCATCTGGATCAGATGGTAGGCACCTCTCAGATCTAAGTGAATATTTTGGCCTTTTGAACCATCTTCAAAATATCAGAAATAAGTAGTAGAGGATAGCGATCTTCAATAGAGACTGAATTTAACCCTCTATAATCTATATAAGGCCAGAATTCTGAAGAGCCTTTCTTAAGCAGAAATAATAAATATGGTCCAGCAGGGGACTTAGATGGCACAATCAACACATTCTCTAAATCAGCTCCAAGATACTCTCTTACTGCACTGTTATGAAGCTAGCTGTTTAGTATCATGATTTACTATAGGTCATGGAAATTCTCTGTGAAGAAGTTCACTACCCATTTGGTAGGGATGCTCAAATGTTGTAGTGGGGCATGGTGCAATTTGCTTCTAAATATAGAACAAATTAATCCTCCAGAGAAAAGAGTAAACAAAGCTATGTCGCAGCGTTTATTTATTTGTAAATAGGCAAGCTCGACTTATAGTGTATGATTTAAATTTAAATTTTGCAGCTGGTATTTGAGGACTTCTGGAAGAAATAGGTCTGGGGCATTATATCCTATGCTCCCTTGTGATGGCCCTGCTATTTGGTGAGGTTGACACTTGTAGAGTCCTCCCCAGCCTGGGTGCCCACCAATGGCTACTCCACACACGCAGCATAACAAGTCTTTATTTGTCTGCGTGTAACTGTGAACTGAACCTTACTAAACTAAGAAGCCAAAAGGGTTCCATCATTTTTAACTCACAAGACACTTTCTAAATACATTAGTAAATAAACAGGCAGACTTCATATCCACCTACATGAAAGCCATGTGGAATGAGTGTGTGGGAAATTATCATTTCTCTCCCTCAAGCTATCCTGGTATTGTGGAGTGTTTTAACAAAATACTGAAAGACATGGTAATTGCCTTAAAGAGGCCTCGAGGAGGAGGTAGAACATCATCCTATTAAGCTGACTGTTTTCCTAATAAGAGGTACTGTGGAAATGAATGAGTTTCTGCCCATTTGAGCTGTGGACCAGTGACCAACTACTTTCGAAGAAGAAGTGTGTGGATGGAACCCCTGACATCCCACACATATACTGTGATGGACTATGTGCTAGGCTGCAGGATAATGATGACTGAGTGGATGTATAAAGCCATCTTTGGCTAGCCAAGAACCACTGAAAGAATGGTATGACAAGAAGACAAGCCTTAACAGTTACCAAAAAAGTAAAGTGGCTCTGATCTTCAAGGCAATTCATTAAGTGAAGGATTTGGTTGACATCACTGCTACAAGGGAACACAGGAGTATATTCCTGATGACGATTGTTTGGTAGAGGAGTTAATCTTACCTATAATCTAACTCCTTTGTCCATTTGTTTTTGCAAATCCCTGGGTGCAAGATGTACAGATGCTGCAAAGGCTTCAGTGCCTCCCAAAAGGCTAGCCCTCGCACAGAGTTCATGGGTCACCACAGTCATGTTATTGAGTAAGGGTCGCCAGACCAATTCTATTGCCTGCGTTTCAGGCCTCTGCACTGTGACTGAAGTGAAAGTCAATTCCATTACTCGACTTGATTTGCTTGCTAATCTACACAGCAAAATAATTTTTTTGATCAACTTCATCTCACCAACGCCTACGGCAGATCTTTGTGACAGAGAGTAGGAGAAAATATGGACTATTTAGGGCCTCATTACGATGGGGGTGGGAGTGCCACCATCAGGCCGCCGGTCCCACCGCCTTCGGACCCTGCATGACCGCCCGCCGCATTATGATGGCGGGCGGATGGAGGGCGGGCGGAGAGACCAACCGTCACGCATATGATGGGCTTGTGGAGCCCGTCGGTGAGTTGCAGTGCCTGCTCAGGTATCGCCATAGGGATTACAATGTCCCTTGCTGCCGGCAGTTTCATGGCGGTCAACCCGCCATGAAAAGGCAGGCGGAAAGTGATTTGGAGGCCCGTAGCGGCCCCTCTCCTCCCCTGACCCTCTGATATGGTGCCTCCTACATATCCCAGCACCATGTGGCAGGTGCCGCATAGTGCCTGCCACATAATGCAGGGATATGTGCACTGTGTTTATTTTGGACTGTGGCGTGTGTTGCAGCCCGCAGCACACACCGCAATACAAAATATACAGATTGCGACTGGCTTGAAGGCAGGCGCATCCTTATCCCATTGACGGGACTGCCGACAGTTAGTCGGGCGGTCCCGTTCCCGACAGGATGGTGGTCGGACGCTCGTCTGACCACCATCATAACCAGGCCCTTAGTTCTCTGAATAATAAGTAGAAATAAATGTCTTATCACAGACAGAGTATAGAACAATAGAAGTATTTCTCAACTCTAACGACTTTAGTGTACAAATAAATGAAGTATTCAAACGCACAGCACTTTGCAGAAGATATTTTGCAAGTAGGGCAAAGCATTAAATGTGTTTCTATAAAAGAATTCTGCTAAGTTTCCACAAAACAAGGTTGAAAATGCCATTTACCAACAGAAACTAGCATATTCTTCTCCCAACAGAACAATAATACAGACTTAACATACAGCATATAATCTAAAACTCAGATATCTGGAAACTGTACACCCATCTACAGTATGCCAAGGGCACATGTTATTTATACGGTGAATATGTACAATTTTAAAAGGTAAGCTTGTTTCTGTTGCTTTTAGAACAAAGATGAAACATCATTTAGCCACGGCAAGTTATTTTAAAATGAGGTGGACACAGAGAAAGAAGCCAGAGTTATGTTGTCACAACAACCAATATGATTAAGGACTCTCAGCTGCAAAACCCCAGCTTCCCCGTACCCAAATCCGCATGAGCATTAATAAGGGCACAATTCTACAGTGAAATCATCTGAGGGAAACTGGGGAAAACAAGGATAAGTAGGGAAAATAGGGATACACCCACAGCTGAACTCACCAATCCTGTAAAATGTGGGAGAACACTCTGTGATTTTATAAGTAAGCCTTGCCATCTACGAATAGAAGCTCAGGGGCTTATTTATGAGAGCCCTGCGTCACATTTGCCCCACGTAAAGTGGTACATGCGTAACGCAGAGCTCTCATAAATATTTATGAAGCCACGCAAAGCCACCCTGCATTGCTTTGAGTGGCCTAAAAAATCATGCTTAAGGTGGGGCAACGCAAATGGCTGCATCACCTTACTCAGTGCCAAGGAGTTGTTCCATGGGCTTTGCGGTGAGGTTTTCTACACAATACCCATGAATTTGATGCTGCCTCAGATTTACAAAAACATGTAAACTTGGGGAAGCACCAAATCTGTACGCCTCCTGAGGTGAGGCATCATGAGGAGAAACAACTTAACTTCCCCTCCTTTTTTCCTCTTTCCATGTGCGCTGCATTCTGCAGCACGCATAGCAAGAGGAAAACACCTCTTAGGATTGTTTTTCTGCACAAAAACAATCCTGTCTGCAATGGCGGCACCCTTGCACCATGGTGCAAGTGTGGCTACGTTAGCGCCTGGCGGTCGAAATGGCACGAGCACATGCAGAAAGGAAAGGAATGCACCGTATTGCTTTAAATACGGTGCATTCCTGCCCTGTCACTTTGGTGTAGGGCAGTGGAGCAGGGTGCCTGCCCTACGCCAAAATGCCATAAATGAGGCCTTAAGTCTCCAAGCTCCTGGATACCATAGACTCAAATTCACCTGGTATTTTACACTTACTGGACCACACTGACAACTATGACAGCTCTATTGTGATGTGTGCCGAGCCCTAACCTGTCGGTAAGTCTTGACACATGGAAGCACACACCATGCTGATCTGCTGCAGTCATTAGGCTAGAGTGAATTTCTTTCCCGCTTAAAATACTCTGCTTTACAGGGCGCTCATGTGTGCTGTTAAATCCACTCACATCTGCTTATTACATCAGTGTTAGAAATACCCAACTTCAGCATATCCTGACGGTGGCAGATAGTATGCTCTGCTCACACACTACAGGAACAGTAAACGTCTTAAAATGT
Source organism: Lissotriton helveticus (assembly GCF_964261635.1). Classification (NCBI taxonomy): domain Eukaryota; kingdom Metazoa; phylum Chordata; class Amphibia; order Caudata; family Salamandridae; genus Lissotriton; species Lissotriton helveticus. The sequence goes on along the minus strand of NC_136067.1, from coordinate 385,366,091 downwards.
CAAAATTGAAAGCAAACTTTCATGAATAACAACTTAGCATTTTTTGTATGTCCTTAGTTTAATGGGTCGAAGCAAAAACCTATATATACAACAATGTGCTTAGCTTCTCATTTTTATTTTAATTAGAATGCTAGCTTGTGATGGAGCAAGGTGGAAGCAAAAATTCTTGTATACCCCTTATCAAGTCAATTCCCCATTACAGTAACATGTATTAAACGTGTGGTTTTGAAATTAATTTACATAAAATAGAATGCACCTACACAAATACACGTGGGATACTAAACTGCATGTAATTGCCAAGCGTAATTTACTAATATGTTATGCATCTCGTCATAAAAAGTACGCATTTGTCATATATTAATCAGAAACTGCATGAATGTGCTTTTTGTCCATTTATTTGTAGCATATATCAGGAAGATTGGTAAGAGGAATCACACATATGTGTTGCTTAAAGCTAGGTAAATACTAACTGGAATACTATTAGAAAGGGGGGAGGTAAACAGAAGGGTATTACTTCTAAAATGTACGCTTATTTGTGTTCGTTTCTATAATAGTTCCTAAATTGAAGCCTATGTGGCCAAAAGAAAATGGAAGCTGACTGACTCTGAGGTGGCGGTCTGAGAACGCATGCGTCGAATGGAAGCGTGAACTGCCTGTGCCTGTGCAGAATGGTTCAAGGACAATGTGGCCTGCCACATCGAATAGATGGCAACTTTTCCGAAAGTCAGCGTCCAAATCGTGGGAATGGGGCATCGAATAACAATTTAAAGGACACATCGAAGGAAGCATGACATGAACAATGGGCTCACTATTTTTTCAATTATAACACTGACTCTGCATAAATTGAACAGTAAGGCGATGAGGTGATGCTCATCCACCTCTTAATTGACCAATCACGGACACTCTAGGACATAAGAGTTACGAATGTAGATAGATAAGTTAGTGAAAAGGGTATAAAAGAGGACATTTGGGACGATGAAAGAAGCTTGCTTTCTGATCTAAGCTTTGCACCCTGAGATGCTGTCGGACTGTGCAATTTTCTTATGGCGCAGGGACTTTGACATTTTTCTGAACTTTAACTTTTGAATGAGTGTGGAGTCCTATGTGAGGGGAACAGCGAGAGAGATGGAGAGGTGTTCTTTGGGAACTATTCTGTCTTACCCTGATGTCTGTGTTTCTGCATTTTGGTAATATTAAATGTTCTTATTTTCCTGAACTGTCATGCTAATAAATTAATGTTTTGAATCTAAATGTTCTTTCAGGTTATTAATGCATAATTGAATATTACTTTGAAAATAAAACATAGAGGTCATGCTAGGAGATTTTATCTCTAAATAAAAATTAAATAAATGGAGAATTAAGCAGGTCTTGTTATCCTTTAGTTAACTTTTACTAGCAGATCCATTGAAAAATAATGGTGGGGTGTTTAATTGTTTTTCCTTTGAATCAAAACCATGGTATTAAAATTAAACTGCAGATGTAAATAATGTATTAAATTTTAGTTCTAGACACTCCGCTATAATCCAGCAGCTCTCCTTGAACTTCACAGAATCCTCGGAGCAGAGTAAATGTGTTAATGAGTGACTTGCAGTGTTATGGGCCCACAGATGAGTAAATTGTGAATAGCTCCCTGGGTTAAAGTGATGGTTTAAATAAAATGTCAGGAGTTGCGCTGCATCAGTATTACTTGGTAGCAGAGCATAGGTTGCTATAGGTTGACTACAATATATGATGTGTACAATAGAATATATAGAATTTTGATGTACAGAATTTGTGACTAACATCTGTTGAGTTCGTATTACATTATATGTAGTCTGGAAAAGGCTTCCGGAAAGTGTGGGAAGCTGGTCACTCTGTCTGCAGGCAGAGGAAGTGTGGCAGGTGAAGTTGCACATCACATAGTCTGTTTCAAAGTGGTGACATGGTCGTATGTTACAAGTTTAGGGAACTTTACGTGTAAAAGTGGTGATGCATAGCGAGGGCAACCTGTGAAATCTTTGGTCTGAGCATAGGGATCATTGCGTATTCTGGCTAAAACTCTACCCGGAGAGAGTAATAAAGTTTAACCTGAGCTTGAGAGAAGGGTAAGGTAGAGGGAAGTGCTTCTTTATCGGCAAATGTAAAATTCTGTGGTAGAGAAGAGGTAAGCGCTGGCTACTGGAAATACAGAATACTTGTGTGATTGAGAAAACTATCACTTTGGTTTTAGCGAAACAGACGAATGAAGTTGTTTTATGTGGTTACCAACTGATTTTAGTTGTATAAAGGTGTACATATTGTGTACCGATACATTTTTATAAAGGAGGGGTCAGCAGAAGCTGCAGAAGCCGGAGCAGAGCTGACATAAAAGGTGTTATGCAGGGATTGGTCTGCGTGACCACGACAGAGTAAGGGCTGATTGATGCATCAGCGAAAGCAGCGAAATAATTGGTTGAGAACTAATGAAACGTATCTTGTTCTAATTGGTGCGTTAGTGTGAACCGCGCTGTGATAGGCTGGTGTTACAAAGCAGTTTATGGAAGAGTGTGCAATCTTTTGAAAGACAGGAGATTAATAGCAAAAATGGAATTTTACTACGGAATGGAGAGAGAAAAATCTTCATGGTTCCAAAAATTGAAAAATGTGTTTAAAAAGGATAAAGTAATTGAAACAAGAGAGGGAAAAATAATTCCTCCACCTAAAATGCCTGCATCATACATAATGACAAAATATGGCTACCATACATGTATATGGTTAGAAAATTGGGCAAGGTATTCAAAAATTATGGTGCATTAGCTTTTCTGGAAGTAGGATCTTTCAGTCTTGCGTTATTGAGGAATTTGGGAGAAAAGATGATGAAGCTTGAACCAAGACCTAGACCGACTCAGTTTGAAGCTTTAGCTGAGTGGGAAAATGAAATGCATGATTTAGAGCAAGAAAGGGTTGAAGAATGCATGGGACCAAAGAATAGATGTCGTAGATTTTGGAGAGAAACAGAATGAGGAGATGGAGAAATGCTAATATGTGTGATGGAATGTATTCGGTCAGATTGGTTGATGAGGGGGTAGGACGAAAATGTACAGAAAAGAGAAATAATGTAGAGATAGGAAGGAGAAGTCATGGAGATTGTGAATCTGAGGATACAGTGCTGGAGGAGATCCTAAATAGGAGGCCACCACCATATCAACCAAACTCTCTGGGTACAACCCCATATGCTCCACAGTTAGAAGATAGATTTGCAGAAACTCCAAAACAATTTTCAAATTTTAGAGATCTTCCGGGAAGAGCAGAAATGAGATATGATTCTGATGTTTCATTAATAGGAACCAGATTTACTGGGACACCTAAACAAAGTGATGAAACAAGGAAAAATGAGAATAGAGTAGAACAACAAATTGAAGCACAAAAGAGAACTTCTGAACATATACGATCGATAAATGAATTGGCAGAAAAGATACAAGAACTTACTAAAAATATAGAAGCTGTAACTGTTCCAGTAACAATAGGTCCTGTAATTCCAGTGTTTGAGAATCATAAGATAAAAGAACCGTCTTTAACTATTCCTTTAAATCAGGGTCTACAAAGAGTAAAGGAAAAGGTTTACCCAGACTTGTCAGAAATTAAACGTACTAATTAAATGACACCGCCTGATTTAACTTTTAATCAGAGTCTTCCGTATAAATTGCCAACAGGAGCAGAGTCTGATTCTATGACTCCTGAGAAAAGTGTAGAGAAAATCGATTTGACACAAACTCCAGTAGGACCATCAGAACAGGAATTAAGTGTTTGGATTAAAACTCTAAAATTAAAAGAAAGTGAACCAAAAACATTAGATGTGGCTAGACTAAAAATTGATATGGAAGAACTAATAATTGGAACGATTGGGACATATTGATTTAAAAGTTATCAAGATGATGAACTAATGATCATGTGTAAAAGTATTACATGGAAAACCAAAAACATGCATGATCGATTTGAAGGGTTAGCAAGTGAAATGGATGTAAATTTTTCCAAATTTAAAGCGTTGCAGAAACCTTATAGAGTGGATTTTTCCGAAACAGATATAGAAAATATGAATACAGCAGGAAGAATTACCCAAATAAAAGAACTGATTGTGTTGTTGAAAAAGTGAGGAGACATTGATAAGTGGAAAATTATTTGGATAAAGAAAAAAGAGGAAAACAGTGACAAATCCACATTAGCGTTCCCAGTAAGAGAGAAAGAAGAAGTGGTAAATGAATTTCCTATGAGAGAAATACAGGGAGGAGGATATGTACATGTACCTTGGAGCAGACATGACATTTTATCATTTATAAATGACTTTCCCAGATTGAGAGAGAAGCCAGTAGAATTGTACAGGCAAGAAGATCGATTTGTAAAAGTTTCAAAAGTCTTGTGGGAAGATTTGGATGGATTATTTGACATAGTAGTATCAGCAGATCTATGGTCAGAGTGTAAGATTACCGTAGATTGGCCACAATCTGAATATCCACAAAATAAAGTGACAGGTGCTCCTGGACCTGAAGTAATGCGAAAATATGAACAAGTGATAGTGTTTCTGAAAAATAAAATTCCACCAAAAGAGACAGATTGGGTAAAAATAGATAGGACAATACAAGAAGCAAAAGAATCAGTTCATGCATTTTATGAGAGACTGTTATTAGTGTTTAAACAGTACAGTGGGTATGAGGAACTGAATGGAAATGATATGAGTCATTTTGTATATCGTTTTGTGTTTGGACTAAGACCAGAAATAGGGGATCTGATTAAGCATAATTTGATGGGATGGCAGTCATGTTCAGTAGACGAGGTTTTAAGACATGCAAAATACTATAGTGATGAAATTGAAGTAAAGCAAAGGATACTTAAAGAAAAAGCAATGTGGGCACAAGTGAAAGTTGCAGAACATTAAGTAGCTCACTTAGAGAATAAGACTACAGAAGGAAACCAGAATAGAGTGAAGGGAAGTTTCAGTAAGCTAAAATTAACAGGAAAAATAGAAGAATTAAAGAAGAAATATTGATGTCATAATTGCAGCAGGATGGGGCATTGGGGAAAAGAATGTAAGTATCCACCGAGAGTTAATTCAGAATATACATCATTGAATCCGCAGGTGCAGAATGAGGTAATTCAACAACCATCACCACAGCAACAGGTAGTTAATCCACAGTGTCAGGTGCCACAACCTCCACTTCCTCACAGTGTAAGCCTACAGAGATACAGTACAGAGACAGGATTCTGCACAGGAGATCAGGTAACAAGAAATCCAAGAGTGAATGTGAGTCCGCAGTATTGGCTGAAGGAAGATGGGAGTGAGTCAGATGACAGTTTCTGACGGTGCCTGAGAGAGGGAGAAGAGTGCGTACTTGACGCTACTCTAGAGGTAGATCAATCTGGTCCTTACGTGGATGGAAAAGTGAATGATGTAGATGTGACTTTCCTAGTGGACACAGGTGCTACCCGTTCTACTGTTAGATGAGTGAATATTCAATATCTTCCTCTCTCGTGTGAACACATTCAAGTTGTAGGCTTAGCTAATAAGCAGATTAAAACGTTCTTAACAAAACCAGTTGAAATAAAAATTGGAAACTTCAAAGACATGCATCAATTTGTGGTGTGTGACAGTAGCCCTGTTAATCTTCTTGAAAGGGACATACTGTGCAAAATGAACTGTGCCATTTACTGTTCACCAGATGGCATTGAGCTTCAGACCCCAGATGAGGATAGCTTGTATAAAATGACAATGTCACTAATAGAATCAGAAAAGAATAGTATGTTTCCTGTTTTTGACCGAGAGAAAATGCCTGATGAATTGAAGGAGGTAGTCAAAGAACAAGTGTGGGATTTCCCAGGAGAAGATAGTGGCTTGATGAAAAACGTAGACCCTGTGAAAGAAGGAATAAGTTACCCAAATATTCCCTAATATAAAATGACAGCTAAAATAATTGAAGGAATAACCCCAGTGATAAATAAAATTATCAAACAAGGGATCTTGAGAGAAATAGAAGCAGTCCTTGTAATTCGCCTATAATGGGATTGAAAAAGCCTAACGGAACATTCAGAATAGTGCAGGATTTGAGAAAGGTAAATAAAATTGTTGTTCCATGTTGTCCAGTTGTGCCAAACCCTGCAGTAATTCTATGCCAAATTCCAGCAGAATGGTATACAGTCATTGATCTATGTAATGCGTTCTTCACTGTTCCATTACACCCTGAAAGCCAATCAATATTTGCTTTCCGGTTTGGAGACCGTATCTTGGCATGGTGCCGAATTCCTCAGGGGTATACTGAAAGTCCATCCATCTTTAATCAATCGCTAAAGAAATCATTAGAAAATGTAAGAATGCCTGGAGAATCAGTTTTAGTGCAATACATAGATGATTTGTTAGTGGCATCAAAAACAAAAGATGCATGTGTTTCAGACACTGTTGCATTGTTAAATCATTTAGCAGATGAAGGACATAAAGTGTCACCGTCAAAATTACAGTTTTGTCAGAAAGAAGTACAATATTTAGGCCACAAGATTGCTAAAGGAATTAGACAAGTCACCATAGAAAGGATCAAAGTGATACAAGGAATGAAACCTCACAGAGACAGCTGGAATGGTAGGATACTGTCGACAATGGATTTTCACTAATAGCTAAACCACTACAGAGACTGACTAAAGCAAACGTAAAAGATCCAATAATATTGACTAAAGCAGAATTAGAAGCATTCGAGCAGCTAAAAAGAAGTCTATGTGAAGCACCAGCATTAGGAATGCCGGATTATGAAAAAGAATTTGAACTGTATTGCAGTGAGAGAGAAGGATGTGCATTGTCAGTTCTAATACAAAGACAAGGAAAACTGAGAAAACCAATTGCATACTTGTCTGCTGTTTTAGATCCCGTTGAAAGAGCATTGCCGGGATGTTTAAAAGCAGTAGCTGATACAAGTATGAGTCTGGAACAAAGTGAAGGTATAGTGATGGGATTTCCTTTGAGAGTGTATGTACCTCATTCGGTGGAGATTCTCCTCACTAGAACTAAAACACAGTACCTTACCAATAACAGAATGATGAAATACGAGAAAACAATCTTAGGTGCAGATAACGTGACAATTTCAAGATGTGTAAATGTGAATCCATCTACACTGTTACCTGATGTTATGGATGTGGAAGTAAGAAATGAAGTTGATCACAAATGTTTGGATGTTCTTGAATACTGTACCAAACCAAGGCATGACATCAAAGATGTACCATTGCCTGAATCTGTTTATGTGATGTGTGTTGATGGCTCATGTTTAAGAACAGATGAAGGTGTACTGATTGCTGCTTATGCTGTTTGTACAGTAGCAGATGTCCTAGAAGCATCTTGTCTGAAAGGAATTTGTTCTGCCCAGATTGCAGAATTGATTGCTTTAATTAGAGCATGTGAATTTGGAAAACAGATAAGGGTCACCATAGTGACTGACAGTCAATATGGTTTTGGGGTTGTCCATAAATATGGTCAACTGTGGTCCCAAAGAGTTTATATGACTTCGGCAGGATCCCCCATCAGAAATGCTGAATTTGTGAGAATGTTGATTGATGCAATACAATTACCTGACAAGATAGCTGTTGTAAAATGTGCAGCTCACAAGAAAGGAGATGATTACATTACTAGAGGCAACAAATAATTTGACTCAATTGCAAAATATTGTGCCTAAAATCTTGCATCCATAAATCCGGATAGACAAACTGAACATGTTTCAAGTCCTTTGATGCTAACAACTGTAGTTGAGACATGGCAGGAAGTGAGACAAATGCAGGAGGAAGTCAGTGAAAAAGAGAAGGATACCAGGTTAAAAGCAGGATGTAGACAGAGAGAAGAGGATGAAATCTGGGTTTACAAAGATGAAAGACCAGTCATGCCTGAAAACATGATCTCAAATATGGCCCGAATGTATCATGGTCAAGCCCATATCGGGAGAGACGCTATGATTCGAATGGTTAGACAGACATGGTACAACCCTAAGTTTAGGATGATTGCAGAAAGTCTGTGCCAGAGATGCCTTGTATGTCAACAATTGAACCCAAGAAGGAAAACAGTTGTGAGTTTGGGAACCATAGGACGGGAGGGAGGTCCATTTACAAGAATGCAGTTGGATTTTGTCAAGTTACCACAGTGTAATAGACTTAGGTATGTACTTGTGATCATTTGTCTGTTTTCACGGTGGGTCGACGCCTTTCCGACCAGAAGGAATGATGGAGTGACAGTCGCAAAACTCCTGTTGCGTGAGATAATACCACGCTACGGTTTCCCAGTAACAATTGAAACAGATCGTGGAACACATTTCCATAATGATTTAATGCACATGATTTGTGAAGCCCTGGACATTCGTCAAAAGTCACACTGTGCTTACAGACCAGAAGCTTCTGGGGTGGTTGAACAAGTAAATGGAACAATAAAAAACCGAATTGCAAAAATGTGTTTGGCCACAGGACTAAAATGGCTTGATGCACTGCCACTTGTTCTAATGACCCTGAGGAGCATTTCCGATAAAAGAACAGAATTAAGTCCCCATGTGATTTCGATGGGAAGAGTAATGAGGCAAGCATTTGTGCCACTTGATAAACTGTTGAGTATAAATAATGATATCATACTGGATTACTGCAAAAATCTGTCTGACGTGGTAACTTCTGTGTTCATTCAGGTGGGAAATTAGGCACAAACGAAAGAAAAGCATCCAGCTCATGATCTAGTCCCTGGAGATTGGGTTCGGATAAAGGTTCAAAGGAGAAGAAACTGTCCTGTGCCTCGTTGGCAAAAGCCCAGACAAGTTATTCTGGTTAGTTCCACTGCAGTTAAGTGTGCTGGAGTCAAGAGGTGGGTGCATGCAAGCCACACCATCTGTGTGCCTGAGTCTGAAAATCCACAGGAGGAAAGTGAAAGCACCACTAACTCAGACTCTGAGGGTGAACCAGAAAAAAACCTGATACTGAAGTTCGACCTGTTTGTTGACATCTGGAGAAAATCAAATACTAGCTCTGCATCGGAAGGAGAAAATGAAATTGTTGAAATACAAAATTTTAAAGATCGACCTGTAAGTCGAGATTTGGTAGAGACTAATACCAGTAAGGACATTGAGCTAAGTGAAAATTAAACTGGTAATCAAGGAGATACCGAAGGACAGTCTGAAAGCTCTGAAAGCAGGAACCGAAATCTCGAAACTGGTGAAAGGGAAATAACTCACGATGAGGATAAGCTTCCAAGTTCCAGCTATGGAGAAGTTCCTAACAGAGTGAAAGAACTGACCAAGGAGAAAATAAGCTCAGAAAAAGAACCGGATCCTGTAAAATTAATTTTAAATGAAACTATAGAAAGATCTTAAACAGAGACGGATGACAGTGATGATGACACTCAATTAAGGAAAAGTTCAAGAAAAAGAGCTTGGAGAGTGGAGCGACACACTGTTGAACCTGAAATAAAAAGAGTTTGAAAAGGAGATAATTGGCCTAAAGGAACTGATGGACTGAAAATTAAACTGGTTAACAAAGCAAAAGTACAAGAAGATCAAGTGAATGAAATAACCAGTCAAAAAGAGTTGTTGGGAAAGAAAATAGAGGTTGTGCAAAGGCCAAAAAGAGTGAGAAGACCAAAGCAAAAATATAAATCACCTGAGTGGACCTATATCTTGCTGCCTCCAATAAGAGAAGTAAATAGCAGCCAAGAGAATTTGCATTGTCCAGGTGATGAAAAAGAAAGTGAGTAAACTGTGACTCAAAGAAAGAAAAAGATATTTCGAAAAGGTTTGTAGAAACCGTGAAAAGAAGAGATACATATATATAAACAAAATCTGTAATATAGATTGAAAAAAAACACTGTAAGTGAAAACAAAGGTAAAGAGAGACAATTAAAAGAGTGAAAAGATTGTGAAATTTGCTGTGTAAAAAAAAAAGAATGATGACTACTAATAAAGTAACTCAATCTAAGTGTTCTATTTTTAGAAAATGGTGTAGAATGTGGTTACTATGCACTGGAATATTAATGTTAGTATGGTTAATTCTTGTTATTATCATTCCTTTTAGACCTGATTTTGAAAAATTGAAAGCATATGAGAGTTTGAAAGTTAAGAATAATGAGTTGGAAAATGAAAAATTACATGTATATAGGCCTGAAATTCATCAAGATAAGTCAATTATGTGAGGACAATGGATGCCAGCGACTGCTATGTCTGTGTAAAACTGCCAGCATCTGTTTCCGAGGGTGTGACTTACCACCATTTACCGTTAACATATAGAGTAACATGTAGTGTAATAACAAGTTAATTTAATTGGACTGGAAAAATAGAATATTATTATTCTGATTCTGATGATATATTTGCAAAACTGAAAATTGTTGCTGAACTAAATCAAATTAAGCCTGCTAAAGTTTTGGGAGAATATTTCTTAGAAACACAAGAATTGACACATGATCATGCCTTTAAACATAATTTGACTTGTAAAATGAGAAATGAAGAGAAAGTTTTTCTGAATATGGTTGAGGAAAAGAGACAACAATATAAGCGACAGGAAAAAGTGAAACAAACTAAATCTGCAAAGTGGGCGTTTTCAGACAAAACTATTGAGGGACATAATGTAAATGTGGCTATAAACATAGATACACCATTATTGGAAAATTATGTATTCGAAAAAATAACACTGTGTATGACAATTATTTTGTGGGTGCAAGTCAATGTGAAGACACATATATCATAAAAGGGGATGGGGATTTAAAGGTGGTAATGACCCAGTTTTTCCAGAGATTTATTTCCTGTGTGGAAACAAAGCTTATTACAAATTACCCGATCACTGGTAAGGATCATGTTACCTTGGCTTGGTCTTTCCCAAAATCTTCATGTAGATAGAGTTACTAATGGAATTCACCAAATAGGTAAACCACTAAGTCGTAGAAGAAGAGAAAGTGTAATTGAAATAATAGGTGATGTCTTTGGAGCACTGATACCAGCAGTGGGTATATCCTTTAATGCGAACAGAATTAGAAAATTGTCAACCACAGTAGATCGATTGTCAGTCAACAGACACAGCTGGAGGATTTTTAATGGTAAACACTGAAATGTTTGCTATGAGAAGTATGGTGATGCAAAATCGACTTGCTTTAGGTATAATTTTGGCAAAAGAAGATGGAGTTTGTGGAATCCTAAAAGTGCAACATTGTTGTACCTACATTCCAGATAAAAGTCAAAACATTGAGAAGTATATTACAAATATTACGGAATTGCATAACGAAATAGAACCACTGGAGGTTGATGGTGTTCTTGAGAAACTTTGTAGAAGTTTTTCAGCAGTTAAAAATTGGTTTTATGAAATAGGTAGATCTATTATAGGGGAAATACTAATACCAGTAACTGTAATAATAATAGTGATCTTAGTTTTGATATTAAGTTGTCAATGTAGAAAGAGAAGAAATGTTAAAAAGTCTTTGAAGAAGGTGATTGTAGAAAAAAAAGACAGGTAAAGGGAAAAAGGTGATATCGAGATGGAAGAGTTTAAAGAGAAACTTTATAGATAGAAAGAAAATAGAAGAAACAGAAATGTAACTTGTACTAATTAAAAGAATTTGAAACATGTTGAGATAAAATGTTCTAAATTTTGGGAGATATTTGGTGATAAAATCACCAAAGGGGGAAGTTGATGGAGCAAGGTGGAAAGAAAAATTACGGTATACCCCTTGTTAAGTCAATTCTCCATAACAGTAACATGTATTAATCGTGTGTTTTTTAAATGAACTAACATAGAATAGAATGCACTTACACAAATACACGTGGGATACTAAACTACATGTAATTGCCAGCGTAATTTACTAATATGTTATGCATCTCGTCATAAAAAGTACACATTTGTCATATATTAATCAGAAACTGCATGAATGTGCTTTTTGTCCATTTATTTGTATCAAATATCAGGGAGATTGGCAAGCGGAATCACACATAAGTGTTGCTTAAAACTAGGTTAATACTAACTGGAAAACTATTAGAAGGGGGGAGGTAAAGAGAAGTGCTTTACTTCTAAAATGTACGTTATTTGTGTTTGTTTCTATAATAGTTCCTAAATTGGGGCCTATGTGGCCAAAAGAAAATGGAAGCTGACTGTCACTCTGAGGTGGCAGTCTAAGAACGCATGCGCTGAATGGAAGCGTGATCTGACACTGTGCCTGTGCAGAATGGATCAAGGACAATGTGACCTGCCACATAGAACAAATGTCAACTTTTTCGAAAGTCAGCGTCCAAATCGTGGGAATGGGGCATCGAATAACAATTTAAGGGACACATCGAAGGAAGCATGACATGAACAATGGGCTCACTAATTTTTAAAATGATAACACTGACTCTGCATAAATTAAACAGTAAGGCGATGAGGTGATGCTCATCCACCTCTTAATTGACCAATCACGGACACTCTAGGACATAAGAGTTACAAATTTAGATAGATAAGTTAGTGAAAAAGGGTATAAAAGAGGACATTTGGGATGATGAAAGAAGCTTGCTTTCTGATCTAATCTTTGCACCTTGAGATGCTGTCGGACTGTGCAATTTTCCTATGGCGCAGTCCTATGTGAGAGGAACATCGAGAGAGATAGAGAGGTGTTTTCTGGGAACTATTCTGTCTTACGCTGATGTCTGCGTTTCTACATTTTGGTAATATTAAATTTTCTTATTTTCCAGAACTGTCATGCTAATAAATGAATGTTTTGAATCTAAATTTTCTTTCAGGTTATTAATGCCTAATTGAATACTACTTTGAAAATAAAACATAGAGGTCATGCTAGGAGATTTTATCTCTAAATAAAAATTAAATAAATGGAGAATTAAGCAGGTCTTGTTATCCTTCAGTTAACTTTTACTAGCAGATCCATTGACAAATAATTATGCGGTGTTTAATTGTTTTCCTTTGAATCAAAACCATGGTATTAAAATTAAATTGCAGATGTAAATAAAATTTTAGTTCTAGACACTCAGCTATAATCCAGCAGCTCTCCTTGAACTTCACAGAAACCTCGGAGCAGAGTAAATGTGTTTATGAGTGACTTGCAGTGGTATGGGCCCACTGATGCATCACTTGACACGTTTCTGTGGTATTATGCACACTCATATTTTACATTGTTAATTCTGAATTATGTGTGAATATCATACATTTTGTTGTTTGTGATGAAAATGCCAATAAAGCTTGTTATAAACAAAACAAAACTCTATTATACAACCCAGTATTGAATATACAAGAGAGAAACTCACATCATCTCAGTTTGATGTCAATTAGATAGATTTTTTCCACTTTTGAGCAAAAAAATGATTGGCTTATCAAAGCAACTTGAATATGATCGCGTGATTTCCAGCCCGCAAAACTGATGGGCTATAAATGGACAATGAAATGCTTCTGTACAGGATTTGTCCTTGGACTGAGGCAGAATAGAGCACTTAGGTTTTTGTGATGGCTTTTAGTTGCTCTTTGAACGACTGCATGGTTGGCCGGGGCTGTAAGGCTTGATCTTTACTGGTTTTTGGAAAAACTTTAAAACTTTTTTCCTTACTGCGGAAAAGAGACTAGCATATCAGACCCAATCAAAACCTTCTACGAGCAGAGTTCATCTGTTAGAAGTCGGTAACTGAGAAAAACATTACATGTTCTCAGTAAATCCTTAATTAATTGCCATATTAGTAAAAAAAAAAAGAGGGAAGGAAGCTTGGCAGCTCTCCTCTCCTCTGGTTTGAAAACTTGACATCTCAAAGCATACTGTTTCCTGAGCATGTTTCTTCCTTATGCGGTTCAAAACATCTGTATTTAAACAATTCCCACAAATCAGGAGCGCTATGCTGTGTTCACTTTGTATGCTTTGTGCATCTATCTGCAGACTAAGGTTTTTTTTTTAATCAGGCCAAATAATTATTTCCACCTGCACTGCATGAGCAGAGAAATGCCTACGAGGGACATAATATATCCTCAATTTTAGGTGTACAGCACCTGCACTAGTGACACTGCCTGATCTCTTTTGGATAGAGTTGATACTTTTCACAGAGGATAGACATTTAAACACATTAGGAATAAGGTTTTCTATTAACTTTATAAAGAAATGTTTGTTTACATGTGGCAATCAATATGGGGTGGCGCTCGTGTGGCTACCTGTTTACATGCCATTGCAAAAGTGTTTAGAAATGTATGCACCTATACTTGTTGTTTTCTTTCCTAATTTTAAGGTCACATACCTCCCGTTGTGTGTATATATAATCCCGTACCTTGCACAACCAATTAGTTGACCCTGGCCTTCGTTTCAACTGACCTTGCTGCCCAGGGAATGAATTTGAATGAATTAACTTTATTCAGCTGGGAGTACAACCATAAAAGTATGCATAAAGACACATAAATTCAGTTAAAATATATTCAAATACGAGATAATTAAATACATCCTCAATTAACAGGCATTATTACAATGAAACTTAAAACCCATGTTAATCACAGTTCTCAGTTCTCACAGTTCAAGTAAAGTGAGTGTACAGCAGCACAAAGGAATAGGCTTACAGCTGTACATGTATTTTCATCTAAATGTTGCGGAAGAAAATTATATCCTGATATACAGTGCCTTAGATTCTTCAATCTCAGAAGGGGGACCAAAACACGTTTAGTATACAATTTATAAAAGTTACAAAAAACGAGAAAATGAACCATTTATTGATTTGCAACATTGTTACAAGGACATGAGCTTAGGGCTAAATTCAGCTGGTGCCCTCTAAGAAAACAAAGTAGGTACTTAACCTTATCGGCTCTAAACCGAAATAGCGCTCCCAATTCCCTCTTGTTTTCCATAAATAGCTATCTGAGTCAGCTCCCATATTTATAGACAGGTCGTTTATAATGGTTGTTTTCTGAGATTCATTCCTAACCCACTTCTCATGCAACTGGGCAAGCATTAATGCAGACACCTGATTTTTGTCAAATGGCGACGCAAGAAGCTGTGTCAGAAAAGACATGAGACAATCCAACCCCATCAAATGATTCTTTAACACACGCCAACCAAGGGATAGAGGAGCCCTTGTCGCATACCAAGCCAGGGCCAGCTTTGGCGTTGGTGGCGCCCGGTGCAACGAACCTTTTTGGTGCCCCCACCCCCATCACCTCCTCCTCGGATTCTCTCCCTAGCACTGGGCAAAAGTGCCCCTCATCTCTCCAATCATAAGTTATTGCTCAGCACATCAGGCCCCCTGAATTCAGCGCGCCCCTCCACATGTCAGCGCCCAGTGCGGCCGCACCAGTCGCACTGCCCTAAAGCCGGTCCTGTACCAAGCAATCGGTGATTATGGCCCTTGTCAATGATGAATTACTTCAGAGAATAAACTTACCTGCTTTGTATCCAATGTTTGTTCCTTCTTCAGCATGTTCATGAACTGACATATAACTAGTGATGAATAAAAGTGTAAAGAAATAACATGTCCTAACAGCAACTCGTTTGGAGGGTCTCACTACATGTAGGAGCAATAAAATAGTGATTGCAAGTATGAGAACTGTCTGCAAATAGCTGAGCACACATCTAAAAAAAAGATCCACTTCCATGTGTTTAAATGGCAGATTTTATCAAATATTTTTGTATACAAAAATGTTAAAGTTTGAAAATGAAGGACGCTTTAAGTGGTAAAGAGGGAGAATAGTCTCAAGAAACAGATGTAGACTGACCAGAGATCTCTCGCATTAATTATGTTTACCTCTAAAAATATACAATGCAAGCTCTCAGCTGCAAATTGGAACCACGGGGAAGAGTAGCAGGCTACAGAATTAACGAAGAAAAATCTGATATGCTGAATATAAATGTTGAAGTCAGATGGCATGGTCTCCATAAAAGATCATGGAGCCACTCAGGTAGAAGGTGATGGAGCGAGATATTTTAAAACATCTTACATGACACTTTTGCTGATTTAGAAACAAAAACCTGAATGGGCACATTGCACAAGATGAACGAAGTGATATAGCAAAAGAGACAAATGTAGTAGCAACACCGTAAAAGAGTGCTTGAAAGAGTTAGAAAAAGAGAATTTCATTCTAACTAGTTATAACACTTATTAATAGATTTTCATAACGAGATTGCTCATGAAATCACGTTTTACGAATCACGTATTGAAGAAAACTAATTAATCTAATAAGAGGCCTAACAGTTCTATTGTGGTGCAATTAGGTGATAAACTTAGCTAGGAAGTTGAAACTTACAGAGGTGATAGTAGAGACCTTAATGATTATAAAAATGTGAAAACTATTTTAGTAAAATGGCTTTTAAATAATAATTTACATGCATGGATGTTGAAAATCGTGGCAGTAGGTCATAGTTAACGCTAATTAATTTTGTGTAATAATACATTGGTGAAACATTTATTATTCTTCATTTATTATGAAAGAATGATTCAATGTGTTATATTTTATTTCAATTAAGTTTAATTAATTTAAAGCTGATGTATGCTTAACTTGTTCTGGCTTGAGCTGTAATGTTCCCTCAGCAAACATAATAATTCAATTAAAGCTCGTTCAATTAGGAAGAAAGTAATCAAAGCAAGGTGATGTGAAAATATTTCGAGACTTTCTTAAAGCATTGAAACAAAGGAAGGGTAAGAAAAAGGAAACAGTACAATGACATACCCACACAAATTTATATTTACCTAGAATGGTGTGAAGATCAACCCTGGCCACGGGCTGGGATAAAGGACAAGACTCCCGATAGTTCAGGTGCCAACAGGACAGGACAGATGCGGACCAGAATCAGGACAAGTACGGACCAAATTCAATCAGGACAGACCACCACAGGTCAGAACCGGCACCCACAGCTAAAGTGCAACGCCAGCGTCACTGGGTCAGTGACAGGTCAGCTATTCGGACAAGTCGGACAATCTAACTAGCTAAGCCTACCTTAGTTATACCATTTTCCAGGGCAGTGTACCACCCCCCAAATGTTGCAAGTTCATGTATTCCCTCAATTTGATTGGTCAAAAGATATGAGAGGTCATCACACCATACCAGTTATGAGATCATTTCATTCAAATATTCAAATTAATGTTCATCCTCATAGTTTTATTTTACCATGCACTTTTATTCCACCCTACAATGGGTGTTTCAATAACAAATACAATGTATACGAAGATTTGTAAGTTGTCTTCCTTTCTGAGGGTTTAGAGTTCATTTTCTCAGGCGCATCGAAGGCAAGACTGTCGCTGGCACAGATTTAATGCCATGGCTTGTGGACTCTGGAGAATTCACCACATGTGCGATGAGAGTTTCAATATGGAGTTCAGCAATGACACATCAGGTCCAAATATGAGCTAATAGCAAAGTCAAAAGAGAAACAGTTTTAGAACAAAGAACAAATGAATGCACTGCATACCACTTATCTCTACTCTATTCCCCTTACTTTATTTTAACAATAGCGGTAGTGATTAGGCAGAATGAACAGGGTTTAGTACAAGCAGCAGTGCAAGCATCAGCATGTGAAACATAGAGCAGCCATCTTTAATTCTAGTGCGCAGAAGCAAAGTTTTCCCACCAAGTCAGAGAGTACGTCATGTCACGTGAGTGTGACAGATGCATGCGCAGTGAAATTTCCGCGTTGCAGCGGCCATTTTAATGCATTCGAGTTACTGTTAGTAAAAGCACATAGTCAAGCTTCTCCTAGATACTAGAAATGTTGTGTGGTGCAACTATTAGTAATACAAAACATGTTTATTAATACATTATATGTTATTTCGAGAGGATTGAATCCGAACAAGTCTCTTTACGTGCGAAACCTTGCTCCATCGCTAGTCTACATCAAAAACTACCATTCAAACATAATAATGACTGACTCTTTTATATGCAAACTGAATAAACACACCACAAAACAACCACTGCCTCCTGTACCACAAACTACCAAATCTTTCCACTTTTACAGGTTGATAACACAAATGAAACAACGCTCAGGTGAAACTTATGGCTATTGCCTAAAAACTACAGGTTACTATATTTCCCCACATTTCGCTCCATGTGGTACTTCCCTTTGCAACTTCTGGTGATATGGTACTTTTCAAACACACCACACTCCACAAGGTGTTCCCCCATGCAAATTCTCACAATAGGGTACTAATGTTCTCCAACTCAGCACCCCACAGGGTAGTCTCCAATGCAATTTCTCATGACAGGGCACTACACGTTCTCACATTTTCTTTCCATGGGGTAGTTGCAAATGCAACTTCTCAGGACAGGGTACCACTCTTCCCCAACTGTGCATACCATAGCGTACTCCCCGCATACTACCTCTAGCTACACAGTATTGCACTTTCCACAGTGCGCACAAATGCCCGCACAAATGTACTACACTCGTATCTCTTGCAACTAGGTATTACTCTCCTCCAAATACGAGAACATGCACAACCAGTACATACGTACACAACAACATGTAGATGGGTACTACACCCTCTTCCCCACACTGCTCACTAGATACCATCATGTGGGGGCCTATTCACAAACTGCATTTAGTATGCTTATTAATACTACAATAGTATTACTAACATATTGTAAAATGCTATTCCCAAGCTTGAATGTGGAGGTTCCATCTACCCCTATTTTTTTCTGTTCGGAGATTTCCACCCGGAATGCAGAGTCTCCACACACGTTAATATTTAGCAGTAAATGTGGCAGGCACAATGGGGAGCGGCTGAAAAATTGGTAATACTTACTAAAAAACAGGAGGGATTAAGGGGCAGATGTATCAAAATTCCGTTTTGCGAATCTCAGATTGCGCGAATTTACGATTCGCAGTTTCAGATTCGCAAAACGGGATGTATGTAAAAAATCGCTAACGTTTTGCAATTTCTTAAATATCGCAAATAATTCGCAGAATTCTGTTTTGCGATTCCTTAATAGCGAAATTCGCAAATTAAGAAATCGCAATTCTGGGAATCTGCAATACAGGTGCAGCTTGATGACATCACAACCAGGAAGTGGGAGTGATTAGCTGCACCTGTTTGCCTGAGCCACACCCAAAGGCAGTTAGGAGTGTGTTTGGAGGCTGCACAGCACTTCAAGCTCTACAATGGATTCACAGAGGCCACAAGAGGGCATGGAGCCTGAGAAAAGAAAAAGAAAACACATGTTTTCAGAGAAAGAACAGGAGGTACTAATTGAAGAAATGGTCTGCAGCCATGAACTTTTGTTTGGAAAGAAAGCCCTGAAGGTACCTGAGGCAAGGAAAAGGAAGATATGGCTGGAAATTCTGTAAAAGGTGAATGCTGTGGGAGTGACCAACCGTACCATTGATGAGCTGCGCAAAAGATGGTATGATATGAGCCAAAGGTCAAAGGAGAGGGTGGCAGCCAGATTGAAGGAGGGAGGAACATCAACAGCAGAACAGCCAACACCCCATGAAGAGCTGGTGGAGTCCACTCTCCTGCCTGAGAGTGTGTGTGGAGTGGCTGAGATTGATAGCTCCGACCCTGCATCCTGTAGTCAAGGTAAGATGCATGGCAAATAATCATTACACAGCTACCCATAGCATGCACACTGTGTAGAATGAGTGACATGAAGAAAACACATTTCACTCCGGTCCACTCCTTACAACACATGCAGAAATGCATTATGGGAGTTGTAGTTGGATGAAGGATAGTTTGTGAATGAGACTTATGAAATCATGCCTAGAATGTGCGTTGCAGTGACGCCAAAATGACAGTGTCAGGATTCAGACAACTTAAAAGTTGAAAAGTTTATTCAGTTCAAAATGCATGACAAAACACAAACTCATATGTCCCCCTTTACATCCACAGCACAATCAAGGGCATCTGGGGACAATGCAGAGGGAGAGGACTCCCAAATTAATTTGGAACACTCCAATGAAGGGGATACCAGTGATGAATTCAACCAAACACCCATTATGAGCAGGAAGCATACATATGTGCCCCCACTGGCTCCATTGGAGGATGACTTAGACGGCACTGGGGATGCAAGTGACACGAGTTGAAAGTCAGGAAGTATGTGACAGTCGTGGACAACTGCAACCACAAAAAAGGTCTGAAGCAAATGCAGCACATAGGTCCACGCCTAGGAGTAGCAGAGGCAATGATCAGGAGCACACTCTTTTTGCAGGACTGAAGCAGAACATGCTTCAAGTTCAGCGCCTGCAACACAAAGCACTGCGTTCAATCAACAGGCAGCTGAACACCTTAAATAAAAATCAGCAGCACATGGGTGAGGGCATCATGGCCATGGCAGGTGCCATTCAAAACCTATGCGCTATACTAGAACGCAATGAAAGTGCCAGGAACAGGGCTGCCCAACGTGCCAATGCACGTATGCACAATTACACTAAGGCAGTGAACCGCCTCTGCACAACCACCAGCAACCTGACACGTCGCTGCATCACTATGCAGATGCAAATGACACACTGCTGCCAAGACATTGCCAGTGGGCTGGAACAAGTAACGAACGCAGTGGAACAGATGCAAACTGCTAACTCCGGTGGCAGCACACCAATGGTCTCTGGGGAGAGTGAAGAGACCTCCTGTAGGAGCAGCAACACTCCTACATCTCCACTTGGACAACTTTGCAGTGGCAGACATGGTGCTACAGCTAGACATAAAACGGAGGGCTCACAGGCAGAACAACGCCCTGCACCAAGCCGTCACCGGAGGAGGTGAAGTAGACATGACACTATTGTTAAAAGTGGTGATGCAACCAACCTAAACTGATTTATGGAAATTAGGCATCAGTGCTATCACTGTGTTGAAACATGTGTTGGGTACTGCTAACATTATTGTGTGTGATGTGTGAATACACACATCACATGTTACAAAATTCATTTTTGATCATTATATTTATTTCTTACCTAAAAGTAGTTGTGTGTGATCTCAGACCGTCTCTGACGTCCAGCAGATGCCCCTACTCCTGCTGCTGCCCTCCCAGGGGGAGGTGTGCAGTCATCATCCGATGTGTCTGAGTCGCTAACATCAATTGCGGTGCCTTTCCTCATTTCCATGTTGTGGAGCATTGCGCAGATGTCACTATTTAACGACATGTCTCAGGGCTGTACTGTAGTGCCCCTCCACTTTTATGTAGGCATCTGAAACGGCTCTTCAAGATGCCAAAGGTGCGTTCTATGACACTGCGTGTTGATCTGTGTGCCCTGTTATACATCCTCTCACTTGCATTTGCTGGATTCAGATACGGTGTTAGGATGAAGCCTCGCACTGGGTAGGCTCTATCACCTGCATAGATGGAAAGGAAAGGTAATTCAATGTTCCCCCCCAAAATGAGAAGGGGATGGATGGATTTATGTGTGCTATTGATTTACCTAGCAGGTATCCCTCTCCAAACTCTCCAGCACTCAGACGTCTATGTATCCTACTTTGTCGGAAGATGAAAGAGCCATGTGTGCTGCCAGGGTATTTTGCCACAATGTTGTTGATGATGTACTTGGCATTGCACACAATCTGTATATTCAGGGAAAGGTAGCATTTTGGCTCCTGAACACATATTCTGTTGCTGCTGGCGTTGTCATGGCAACATGAGTTCCATCAATACAGCCAATGACATGGGGGAAACGTGCAATTTGATAGAAATCAAGTTTGGTTTGCTGTAATGCCTGTTGGGTGCTGGGGACGTTTTTATGATGTGCTAGCCTGTTCAGCATTGCATCCAAAAAGGCATGGAAAAAGCGAGATAGAGCACTCTGTGACACCCCGCCAACCTCTACTATGACTCCTTGAAAACTCCCTGAGGCCAGAAGGTGCAGTGAGCACAAGACCTGCACATGGGTGGGAATTGGTTGTGTCTTGCCTGTTGGGTGTTCCAAAAAGGGTTTCAGCTGCTCAATCAGGTCCAAGATGGTGTGTGGGTGCAGCCTGTACTTCTCATGAATATCCTCTTCAGTATGCTGGAACAGCGTGATGCGCAGTTTGAATATGCGCTCCTGTCTCAGTCTCCTCTGTGCAAGGGCACTGATACGCAGCCTCCTGGTTATCACATATAGTGCTGCCATTGTGGAAGTTTCAGTTGCATTGTGGGCTGCTTTTTATACCTTCCACCTGGTTACCACCTGCATGCACTTGGTGGTAATCGCGATTTCTTAATTTGAGATTTTCACAAATTCGCAATTTGCGAATTTTTGTTACATGTCACTGCGATTTCTTATTGTGCGATATCCAGTTTGTGAATTTCTCAAACGGAGGACATCGCAAATTAATGAAATCGCAAAATTGTTTGCAGATTTCATGTTCTCGCAACGTAAGAAATCAATATTTTTGCGATTTCTTATTTTGCGATTTGAGTCATACATACTGTTTTCCGATTTTTTTCAGTCGCAAACGCTGCTTTTTTGCGAATCGCAGCGTTTGCGACTAAAAAAACGGTTGATACATATACCCCTAAGTGAGGTTTTAGGAGGGGTTAAAAGGTTAGGGAAGGGTCATGAAGGGACATGTACTCACCCACAAAAGAGTAAGACCATTCCTATTCATACGGTGCACTTCTAAAGTTACTTCAACCAAAAAGGACCCAAAACAGTCCAGCGCCACACACGGCCAACCACTGGTATTGTAACATTCTACCATAGGATATAGTGGAAAAAGGGACTTAAAATAAAACCCCATAGGAAATAATGTTAAATTAAAATAATTTAAACTTGTTAAAAATATGAATACATTTAATTTAATGTTACAAAATTATCTAAAATAGAACAGTTTTTATTTAAAATTAGCATAGTTCAATAATCCTTTTTACATTTCAAAATTAATATAACATCAATTTATAATAAAATAGTATTACATTCATTTTAATAAATTCTATACACCACCTTTTTTTGCAAACAGATTTTATTGAAAATTGGCAATCTGCATTCAGTATGCAAAGAGGAGCGCATTGTATCTCCTATTGAAGGGGCAAATGCCTCCCCACAGAGTACTATTAGTAATACAGTACAAGTACCACAATAAAGATAACATCCCTTCATATAAGTTGTACACTCTTCACTAGCCAAATTAATAGGCAAGCTGGGAACACATAGTTGCAATCGGAGGAAGGCCCCTGGATCATGGAGAACAACAAAACACCCACTATCCCTGAAATCTGCCATACCCACCCCGCCTCTCTCCTTTCCCCTTGCACTTGCTGTGTTGGGATGAGGAGTTACCATATGGTTCAAAAAACAAACACCCCAACTCCTCTACCCCAGGACAGCAAGGCAACATCCCCCACTGAAACAGAAACACACAACAATGCAAACCTGTAGGGCATGTAAACCACCTACTCCACATCGTATGTAGTAACAGGAATAATACACGTACCCAACAAGAGGGAGAACCCCAGCTGAGAAACACCATGCAACCAAGTACCCAACAGAGAAAGATTGCCCCCATCAAATGCACCCCACAGGCATCTGCCATGCAAAGATTTCGAGCAGGGGAGGTAGGTGCCCTCTCAAGTCCCCCACCCCCATCTGCAACACCAAGCCAAAGTTCCAGTGAAGATCATCAGCGGTCTGCGGAGTGACACGCAGCAAGTACCTACTATGGGCAGTATGGTGGAGTCCAAATCCAGCCCGAGTCTGTGTCCCCCACAGCATCCCTCAAAAGTGAGTGCAGCCTCATGGCATCCTGCCAATCACGATGCACCTGAGAGGTTGTGGGTGCACTGCCTCATAAGTGTTTGGCACGGGGCGGGTCTGGAGACGCCGTGTGCTCCCTTCCGGTGGCTGGAATGCAAGCCAGTCCCAGACCTCTTGGGGTCTAAGAAAAGTTGAACCCCCTTGTCAGTGGTAATCCAAAGTTTGACAGGGCCCAACATGGCATATCTGATGCCTATGTCACAGAGCTTATGCTTGGCCTCCATAAATGAGGCCTTCTGCATAGGAAAGTCATAACTTTATTATTTTCAATGCTCAACTCACCAATCTTCCTGTCACATTTCAGAATGTGACTGTGATCCTGAAAATGAAGGAGATGCCCAACCGTTGGTCCGTGCACCCCATCTGATGGCGGCGAGTGTGCTGGTACCCTATGCGCCTGCTCCAGGGCAAAGAAAGAGGACAGGCATTCCGGGGCTTCCTCTCACCTGAGCCAGTCCTCCCGGAAGGCTACCATGTCCGTCCCCTCTATTCGCTGAGTAAGTTCCACCACTCGGATATTATTCCTGCGGGCGCATCCCTCCGAGTCTTCTGCTTGGGTCTCCATGCCCCAGAGCTGGCCTGCCACACCCACCAGTTGGTCCTTTAAATCTCCAGTCACTGGAACGATCTCCTACAGTGTGAGTTCCATGGTAGAGATCCGCTCAGCTAGTTTACGTTGGTTGGTACAGAGAAGGCCCAAATCCACCACAACAGTGTCCATCTTATGCTCTAGTGCCTCCTTTGTGTCCCTGATGGCCAGGAGGATGGAGTCCAGTTTGTTCTGTGGGATTCCCAGTGTATCCTGAGAAGGGCACACCTCACCCTCACCTACAGGGGTGGTCTCCGCCGTCAGTCCTGGAAGCACTTCATTCCAGGGGCTCTGGCGCCACCTGGTTGTAGAAGGGTGGCACACACAGGGTACCCGAGGACCCTCCTTCAAGATCATGGGGGCTTACACAGTAGAGGAAAACCCCACAGGGGATCTCCCCTAGGTCCGATAACTGCACCTCGCCGGACAGTAAGCCCCAGGATCCTTCATCAGTGCAGCACAGGAGAGGTGAAAGCTCCCAAGAACTAAACAATAGGTGGCAGTGGTTGGAGCAAAGTGAACATGACCACAGTACCTGTTTCCCTTTTCGGTCCTCACAGAGAGCTGGCGGGGGCCCTGCCCTGACTGCAGAAGTAGGACCCAGTCCCCTTCAGAACTTACGATAGTCGTTGGGAGGTCGCAGTAAGCTCCAGGCCTCAGCCCCTGACACAATTAGCTAGCACCTGCACTGAGGATGATCAAGATAAGGAGGTTCGAGCCCAGGCCATCCAAGGATACCGCAACAAAACCCTGCAAACTCTTATCCTCTGGCTACCGCGTATCTCCCTCGAAGACATATTAATCTTAGCACTTTCCCATGAACTATCTGATGTTAGAGCAACAGCCATGGAAGCAGCGCTTAGCAAGCCTAATGAGCCAACAGCAAACCTCAAGACTGAGCGAGTGGACGCAGCTCGCACTCCTGCTCGTGAAAGCCGGGGACGATGGCCCACCAGAAGACCACGACAGCCTCAATGTGGATACTTTGGTAGAGAGGAACATCCACACCATCAATGCCCAGCGAAAGGCAAGATATCCTCAAAATGTGGAATTCCCAATCACTTTTCGAGTGTGTGTCGAGGCGGCATGCACAGCAGAGGGATTTCTGGTAGAAGACCCCCGACTAGATCAGTGAAACATCTCTTGCTAGATGATCCCAACGAAACAAGGATGCAGAGAACACAGATAACACATAGACTATACTTCGAAGACTCAACCACCGATGAAGAAGAAGAGTGTTACCTCGTCTCGTTTGCGAGCGACCTGAAGCGGCGATGGCGTCCCCAGCCGACATGTGCCATAGAAATTGCAGGATCACCAGTTACGGCCCTCATCGATACCGGAGCATCTGTGAATGTTATGGGAAGCCAGCACTATAAGAAACTTAACCCAAGACCAACACTAGTACCATCCAAAGTGAGGATACTCACATATAGCAGCCAAAAACCACTTCCTTTGAAAGGAAAAATGACTGTACAAGTGAAGTCAGAAGACCGTGAAGTTACCATGATATTCCATGTGGTCGACAGAGAAGCAGACATATATCTGGGAAGCCATACCGCCGAAGATTTGAGCCTGATAACTTTTGCAAATGCGGTAAAAAATCTACAGACCGAGGATATGCTGGAACTTTTCCCGCAATTATTCAAAGGGTTAGGGTGCATAAAGCGACCACCAGTGAAACTACATATTGACACGTTGATAAAACCAATCGCTCTGCGACACCGGCGTATTCCTTTCCACTTGCGACCACTGGTTGAACAAGAGATACAAAAACTGGAACAACAAGGTGTAATAGAAAAAGTAACTGGGCCAACTCCCTGGCTGTCACCCATGGTTATAGCCAAGAAACCAAAACAACCTGGCCAGATCAGGCTCTTCAAAAACATGAACATGCCCAACTAAGCAATACGCAGGGAGAGACATTTGACAGTTGATGACATACTCGCTAACCTCAACGGGTCTCAATGGTTTTCAAAGCTGGACCTCAACACCGGATATCACCAGTTAAGACTAGCTGAAGAGAGCAGATATATAACCACATTTTCAACACATCTTGGGCTCCGGCGTTACAAAAGATTACATTTCGGAATATCGTTGGCCGCTGAGATTTTTCAAAATGCAGTTCGAGAAATCCTGTCTGGTCTACAAGGGGTGCTCAATATCACTGATGACATTTTGATACATTCGGCTGCACTTGAAGAACATCACCAGCGGCTCAGAGCTACCCTCCAATGCCTACAAGATCATGGTGTCACACTCCACAAAGAGAAATGCCAATTCTTTAAAAAAAACATCAAATCTTTTGGATATGTTTTCAGCCAGGAGGGAATCAAATACAAATACAAAATATTTTTATTGTTGAATTAATAAAAATCCTTACAATAAGAAAGGTAAGATTAACCAGTGTTTGCAACGCAGGTTACATTATAAAAAACAAGAAGATAACAGTTTAAAAAAGAGTTAAAACTAGAGCTCCCTCTTACAGGATAAGGATTTATAGAGTGGGCAGGGGTTCACTAGCAAAGAGGGTAGGGGCAAGGCAATATGTAAAATGATCATTGGGAGGCCTGTAGCTGCTTTCTAATTTCCATCATAAATTTGAGACCCTGACAGGTCAGGATTGGAGATGAACCTCCCAGCCAGAAAATAACGGCCTGGCGACATGTTCTTATTTTCAGGTTGTTCAATATGTCCCGTATAAAGCGTCTTCTAGATACCATAAGTGATGGACATACACAAAACAAATGAACTAGAGATTCAGTATGATATCCGCAGAGTCGACATTTTGGGCAATCATCTTGGGGTTTCCAGGAAGGTAGTAAATCCTTAGATTCGTGAAGGCCCATACGGAGGTTGATAAGGTATTTTTTTAAATAGTGGCTAAAATGGGTTGCCAAATAGGCCTGAGGTTGTTGGAGCGAGTAAGAAGAAATGACTGACCATGAATGACGTCGATGGGACAATGTTTGTTTGTCTTCTAGAACAGACTTCCTTTTAGCAATAGAAGTTACTATTTTGCAGAAACTGGCTTGATCAACTTTTTTATTCCATGTTACTTGCAGATCAAAGTCCACAAGGCATTTCTCCAAATGAATGGCCCAGGGCTGAGTAGGATCTGTATTAACTGCTTGCCAACAAAGAATATTTAGAGTGTCTGGGTCGGCGGCACGAACTTTGTGGCAAAATTTAACAAATGTTGACTTGGCCCTGAAGATTTGATTCTGAAGCCCGAATTCTAATCTCACCTGCGGTGGTGAGGAGCATTTAGGCAGTTTGAATACTTCTTTATAAATTTTGTTTTGTAGAGTATTTAGTAGACCAATCTCCCCTCCAAGCCATGTTACCAGCCCATACGATAATGTGGGTAAAACCTGAGCGGCCATTACTTTTAAAAGATGGGTATAATTTGGGCCATCCAGTTTTTGCAAGAGACGCCTGTATCCATAGATTAACGTCTGGGACTTAGCTTTTAACACAGCAGAGTGTTGTTTTTTTGAATTATCTTTGCCGATGGTGACCCCCAGATACCGATAGTGCGGCTGTTCCCCTATTGCAAGGTGGTTACATGTCCAATTGTATTTAATTGATTTTCGCTCTACAAGACGTATTACTTTTGTCTTGTCTCTATTAAGTTCCAGATGTTCTTCATCTAAGTAGAGTTGTAGAGCATTTATCAACCTTTGCAGCCCGATTGCAGTTTGGCTTAAAAGGACAATGTCGTCTGCAAACTGAATAATTGGCATTGGGGTGTTGCAGAGGTTCGGAGCATGACTTACAACTTGACCAAGTTTTTTCCCTAGATCGGCAAGGTATAGATTAAATAAGCAAGGAGCCAGGACAAAGCCCTGTTTCAGTCCGTCTTCAGTTGGAATTTTTGACGTGAGACTTGTGCCCTGTCCTTGTTTAACCCTTGCCCAAGTGTCCGTGTAGAGGAGCATTAGAGAGTTGAGAAGGTTTGTTGACAGCCCCCACTTCTTGAGTTTTGCCCAATGTCTCCCCCTATTAACTCGGTCAAAGGCGGCTCTGATGTCGATAAAGCAGCCGTATAACCGGCTGTTCTTCGTTTTGGCTCTTTCTATCAGGAGTGCTAGGGCTGTGAGATTTGTTGTTGTCCCTGTCCCTTTTTGAAAACCTGTTTGATAACTGGGGATTAGATTGTTATTATCCACCCATTCCTGTATTTCCTCCAGAATGCAGGATGCGTATAGTTTGGCTTCCACGTCTATCAAAGATATTAGACGATAGTTCTGTGGCAGTCTCCTGTCCCCCTTTTTGAAAATGGGGTGGATGATATTACCATTCCATGATGGAGGCTGCTGCTTACGGGCAAAAACTTGGTTAAACAGGGCAGACAGCTGGAGGGCCCAAAAATCAGCGTTATATTTAAATACTGCATTAGGAAGACCGTTGGGTCCTGGTGTCCCTTCTGTTTTAAGTTTGTTAATAAACCTTTTGACTCTGTCGCTGGAAAATGAGTCAGAATGTATCGGCAGGTCATTGAGCCTTCCTATATCTCGGTTATTTGTTGAGTTTTCTACTGCTCCTTTCAGGTGGATTGAATTCGTGGTGGGATTAGAGCAACAATAACTTTCAGAAAGAGATTCGTCCATTTTGAAGTAGAGCTTTTTGACATGGTCTTCTGTGGCCGTGTGGGTGCAGCGGGCCAGTAAATCAGGCAAGGAGGCCGTAGGTAGTGTGCTATTGTAGGGTTTATTAGCAATACAAGAGTCACTCAAGGGACGAGTATAGCGGGTTCCTGATGGATTGGATCCGTCTTCTCCGTCGGTTAGACTCCCTTCGGGTTGGTCCTCGTCTGGTGCTCTGTCGTCTTTGCTGGGGAGATACCTCGGAGGGCGATAAGAGAGAGAGAGGACCATTAGTCCGAACAGGGACTCAGTACGTATGCTACCCCCAACACCGGGAAGTGACGGGCAGAGGAGAACAAGTCGTGAGGGAAGGAGGTTCGGGGAAGACGGGTGAGAAAGAAGGATAGAGAACGTGACTCGGCAAGGGTGTTCGGAATGTGACGGGAAAGCGGGCTGTGTACGGTGATAGTGCTCTACAGAATTTACAGTGCTTCTACTACGTGATAGGTGCCTAAAAGAGAACGGACTATATACAACATATACAATGAGCACCTAGCGTGCTCACGGGGAGGTTTAGGTTACTCACGCGGTCCGCCGTAGCTCTCCAGTGAGCTACGGCCGCTCTTCAGCTTCCTCCTTAAGGGCTCCACCAGTCCTCCGACCACTCGTCTGCTTCGGGTTGTTCCTCTTCTCCGTCTCCAAGGCCAGTCTGAGTATCCTGCCACAATTCTCCGACGACGCCCTCGATGTTCCTCCCGGTTTTCACTGGTTCTGTCTCTTCCTCCTGGGCGGGACCTCCGGGGTCGAGACGAAGTGCTTCCGGTTGTTGCTGGTCTGCGATTGGTTCCTGGAATAGAGAGAGAGGCGGGGGACTGTGGATCATAGTTACTGCTCCGGCAATGTTGCGAACCCAAGGGGATTGGAGGCAAGTGTCAGTGTGTACCACCCCGGAGAGCGGTAGCGGCTCAGGGGGGAAGAATCCTGGGGCGGGGGAGACCACCGGGACCCTGTCACATCCCCTTCCCCTAGCTGTCCTTTTTGTACGGGATGGTGTGGGTGAGGTGGGGTACCGGGATAGAAAATCGGCATTGCCTTGTTCGGACCCTTTTCGGTGCTGGGTACGGAAGTGAAAGGGCTGGAGAGACAGGAACCAGAGGAGGACCCGGTCGTTGTGTCCTTTGTTCCGGGCCATCCACTCCAAGGGGGCATGGTCGGTATAAATGATGAAGTCACGACCCTCCAGGTAGTATGTCAGGGTTTCGATAGCCCACTTGATAGCAAGGGCTTCTTTCTCGACCACAGCATAGTTTAGTTCTCTGGGGAACAGCTTTCAGGTGAGACATAGGATAGGTTTCTCATTTCCTTGATCGTCTTCCTGTGACAGGACTGCCCCTAAACCCTGGTCAGAGGCATCGGTTTGGAGGATGAAGGGCCGGGAATAGTCGGGGCTCACCAGGACAGGACTGGAGGTTAGGGCTCCCTTCAGGTCGGTGAAGGCCTGCCATATGAGGGGGTTAGGGTGTTTCAGGGCGAGTTCGGTGTGTGTAGCCTTTTTGAGAAGATCCGTAAGAGGGGCAGCTCTCTGAGAGAAATTGGGCACGAACCTCCTATAATAGCCCAGGAGACCGAGGAAAGCTCGGAGATCTTTTTTTGTCCGGGGAAAAGGAAGGTTCTCTATGGCTTCGGTTTTGGATTTTTGGGGTCTGATCATACCTTCGCCTAAAAGGAACCCGAGGTACTGGACGGTTTGTGCAGCCAGGGTGGTTTTGGCTGGGTTAATAGAAAAGCCAAAGGAACCTAGGGAAGAGACAACGTCATGCAAGTGAACTAGGTGATGCTCCCAGCTGTCGCTGTAGATGACTATGTCGTCTAGATACGCGCCTGCATACAGTGCGTGTGTCCGCAGGACTTGGTTCATTGCACGCTGGAAGGTGGCGGGGGCACCATGGAGCCCAAAGGGCATGACGACTAATTGGAACAATCCCTCAGGGGTAGAGAAGGCAGTCTTTTTCTTGTCTTGGTCTCGGAGGGGAATCTGCCAGTATCCTTTGCAGAGGTCAAGTGTGGAAATATATTTAGCCTTCCCTATTCGTTCGACCATTTCGTCAACCCTTGGCAAGGGGTAGGTGTCGAATCTGGACACTTTGTTTACTTCACGAAAGTCTATGCAGAACCTGACAGACCCGTCAGGTTTTGGCACCAGAACTATAGGGGAGTTCCAATCACTGATCGAAGGCTCTATGATCCCCATCTGTAACATGTCCTCGGTTTCTCTTTTTATGATTGCCCTTCGTGCTTCAGGGACTCGATAGGGTCGTAACCGAACCACTTTCCCTAGTTCTGTTTCAATTGCGTGTTCGGTGACGGTGGTTCTTCCTGGGTAGGACGAGAAGACTTTCATCACGGGTGTCAGGGCTACTTGAAGGGCATGGATTTGTCCCTGGGTCAAAGCGGGGTCCAAGCAGGGATCAAAGGGAAAGGAAACCGGGAGTCTGTACCCCGACAGGACAGGACGGGGTCCTTCCCATTTTTTCAGGAGGTTCACGTGATAGATCTGGGCCGTGCCTTTTGTGGGGTCGAGTTCGATCTCGTAAGTGACCGGGGTCACTTGTTGAAGGACGGCGTAGGGTCCTTGCCACTGACCCAGGAGTTTATGGTCGGAAGAGGGCATCATCAGGAGGACAAGGCCTCCTACGGAAAAAACCCTATTCTTGGTACCTTTATCATATTGTTTTTTCTGATTGTCTTGGGCCTTTTCCATGTTTTGTTTGACTATTTCTCGGATCTGTGCCAGATGAGTCTTTAGGTTGTTTACGTACTCGGGTAAAGGGCGTGTGCGGTCAGGTTCAGCTTCCCATGCTTCCTGTGCCATATCCAGCAGGGTACGTGGGGGTCTTCCATACAACAACTCGTATGGGGAGTAGCCTGTACTGCTCTGGGGTTTACACCGGATGGCAAAAAGGGCCAGCGGGAGGAGTTCCTCCCACCGTTTGGCTTCCAGCCCTAACAGTTTCTTTAGGGTCTGCTTTAGGGTGGCGTTGTAGCGTTCGACTAAACCGTCCGTTTGCGGATGGTACGCCGAGGTCCTGATCTGTTTTATCCCTAGCCTTGAGCAGACTTGCTTCAGTAGGGCAGAGAGGAATGGTGTGCCTTGGTCGGTGAGAATCTCACGAGGAAAGCCTACTCGGGAAAACAGTGTGACAAGAGCCTTGGCTATGTTCTGTGCTGTGGGCTGGCGTAGCGGAAAGGCTTCCGGGAAGCGCGTGGCATAGTCCACGATGACAAGTGCGTAGCGACATCCGCTTCGGGAGGGTAACAGGGGCCCTATTATGTCCATCCCCACCCTACTGAACGGTATGTCGATGAGGGGAAGAGGTCGCAGCGGCACCCTAGGGGGTCTGTATCGGCTGTGTTTTTGGCAAACAGCACATTCACGGCAGTAGGTTCTAATGTGCTGATGGATCCCAGGCCAATAGAATCTGTCCAGGACCGTTTGACTCGTCTTTTCTTCCCCGAAATGACCCCCTAACAGGTGACTGTGGGCTAAGAAAAGAACCTTGTCCCGGAAGGGGCCAGGAATCAGCAATTGCGGGTTTTGTTGCGGGCCTCCCTTTCTGTATAATAACCCCCGTTTCTTGAAGAAGTGTGGACCTACTTGTGTGGGGTCTTCGTTCTCTAGGGCCCTTCCCCAGGCTTCTTGTAGGAGCGGGTCCTCCTGTTGAGCGGCTCGGAACTCCTGGTCGGTTTGCCAGGGATGTTCATCCACTTCAACGGGAAAGGCAGAGGTGTACATCATCTTCTCCTGTCTTTTCTGTCTCTTTGTTTTGTGGGTTTTCGGATCTTTAGGAGTGGAGGCCGGGTCCTGAGGCTAGGGGGCCTCTTTCCACCACTGGGTCAGGGAGTCCGTTGTATCCTGGAGAAGAGTAGGGAGGCCGGGGTAATCGCTTCCCAGGATGGCTTTTTCGGGCAAGGCTGGGATCAGTCCGACCGTGAGGTTGGTTCCCGGATTGCCGGGGTGTTGTACCCAAACCTGAGTGGTGGGGTACCGTTTTGTGTCTCCATGTACGCACTGGATGGCCACCGCTCCTGTTGGGGTCCTCTGGTGGAGAGTCAAGTCCTGAGGACGGAGGACACTTTGTCGACACCCAGTGTCCGCGAGGGCCAAAACCTCTTGTCCATCGATGGCCACCGGACAATGAAATGGAGGGGGACCAGCCCCCGGTGAGTGGCAGACGTAGTTTCTTACTAGTCCGATTTCCATCGGTACCTCCTTTTGGGGGCACGTACGGGCTATGTGTCCAAAGTTCCCACAATGGTAGCATTGGGGTCCCGGGTTGGGGGGACAGTAGATGAGCGGAGAGGGCAAGAGAGGAGCGGGTTCCTGTCTTCGCGGGTGTGGAGGCCTGGGAAATCGGTTGGTGGTGGGGTTGTGAGTTCTGTGGGTGGCTTCGTCCTTACCACGTTACAGGTCTTGAGCTCGGCCATACGCACAAGCAATTTCCACGGCCGTCTCAAGGTTGAGTTTGGTATGTTGACGTACCCATCTCTGAGTGGCGGGATGAAGGGAGTTCAAGAACTGTTCGAGACAGATTTTCTCTACAATGTCCTCTTTTGTGGAGATCTCCGGTTTAAGCCACCGGTTGACGAGATCCTTAATTCGGAAGGATAGAGCCCGAGGGTTTTCTTGGGGCCCTTCCTTCGTCTGCCTGAGTTTCATCCTATATGTGTCGTCGTCCACCCCCAGACGCTCAAGGATGCATTTCTTTATGTCGGTGTACGGGGTGTTGCCTTGAATGTTGGCCTGTTGGTAGGCGGCCTGCAAGTCCCCAGTAAGAAGGGGTCCCAGGTATTGACCCCATCGCTCTACAGGCCAGTTCGCGGCTTGGGACAACCTCTCAAAGTTCGTAAAGAAGTAGTCGGGGTCTTCGCCTGGGACGTATTTCTGCAACACAACTGAAGGGAGAGAGGTCATGGGCCGGGGTTGTCCAAGGACGTCAGTCAGTTTACCCAATGCCTGTTCCTGCACGGCTCCTTGGCCCTTTAATACATCATGCAGTTGGCCTCGGTCGTCTTCTGCTGTTTTTAGGAATTGTTCCATGAGTTTCCCCAGCTGCTCCTGGGATTCGGCCATTTTCTTTAAGACGGCCTCCATGCTACCGGCGGATCCCACTTCTGACACCTGATGTGGCCGTGTGGGTGCAGCGGGCCGGTAAATCAGGCAAGGAGGCCGTAGGTAGTGTGCTATTGTAGGGTTTATTAGCAATACAAGAGTCACTCAAGGGACGAGTATAGCGGGTTCCTGATGGATTGGATCCGTCTTCTCCGTCGGTTAGACTCCCCTCGGGTTGGTCCTCGTCTGGTGCTCTGTCGTCTTTGCTGGGGAGATACCTCGGAGGGCGATAAGAGAGAGAGAGGACCGTTAGTCCGAACAGGGACTCAGTACGTATGCTACCCCCAACACCGGGAAGTGACGGGCAGAGGAGAACAAGTCGTGAGGGAAGGAGGTTCGGGGAAGACGGGTGAGAAAGAAGGATAGAGAACGTGACTCGGCAAGGGTGTTCGGAACGTGACGGGAAAGTGGGCTGTGTACGGTGATAGTGCTCTACAGAATTTACAGTGCTTCTACTACGTGATAGGTGCCTAAAAGAGAACGGACTATATACAACATATACAATGAGCACCTAGCGTGCTCACGGGGAGGTTTAGGTTACTCACGCGGTCCGCCGTAGCTCTCCAGTGAGCTACGGCCGCTCTTCAGCTTCCTCCTTAAGGGCTCCACCAGTCCTCCGACCACTCGTCTGCTTCGGGTTGTTCCTCTTCTCCGTCTCCAAGGCCAGTCTGAGTATCCTGCCACAATTCTCCGACGACGCCCTCGATGTTCCTCCCGGTTTTCACTGGTTCTGTCTCTTCCTCCTGGGCGGGACTTCCGGGGTCGAGACGAAGTGCTTCCGGTTGTTGCTGGTCTGCGATTGGTTCCTGGAATAGAGAGAGAGGCGGGGGACTGTGGATCATAGTTACTGCTCCGGCAATGTTGCGAACCCAAGGGGATTGGAGGCAAGTGTCAGTGTGTACCACCCCGGAGAGCGGTAGCGGCTCAGGGGGGAAGAATCCTGGGGCGGGGGAGACCACCGGGACCCCGTCACATCTTCCCAGCTTTGTTCGCTAATGCCGGGATCCTGGGATATTACTTCTGCGTTGTTTAATTTGTTAATAATACCCCAGAAGTCCCTTGTGTTGCGCTTCTTACTGGCTACTAGCAATTTCGCCCACATTTCTTCCTTCTGTTTGTTCTTGGCTTTCCACACCATTTTACGATACTTTTTTCTCATACTCCTAACAAGGGAGTAGGTTAGTGAGGAGCGCTCGATGTTACTCCTTATTGCCTTCCGTTGCACCTGGGCTAATTTTCTCTTTTCCTGTCTTAGTTTATTATTAAACCATGGTTCCCGTAAAACTAGTGGGAGACTTGATGCGAGGCAAGGGGTACCGAGTGTTGAATGGACAGGTTCTCTAACAGATTTTCCCAAGTTGAAACCGGATCTTCTTTTTGTTCATTTTCGTGTAGAGCAAAGAAGGCGCTTGCGGTTTCGTGGATGGCTTTGGTTCCGCTACCCCTCCAACGCAGTCTTCGTAAATTGAATTTCTCTGTATGAGCAGAGAGAGCAGTTAGTTGGGCAGACTCCGGCACCCCTAAGTTGATCCAAATAATTTGAGGAAAGTGGTCACTTTCAGATCGCATTACTATTTCATAGCCCTCCATTAAGTCGATCAGTTTGTTACTGATTAAGGTAAAGTCGATCGTTGACAAAACCTTGCCACTCATGTATGTGGGAGCTGTTGTCAATCCGCCTACTGTTTCAGACTTTAAGATAGTTAATCCCAACATAGTCAGTTGTTTTGAGATTGATGAGTTGGGCACAGCCCGGGTGTTTTTTCTAAAGATGTGAGTATGTAAATCGTCCTCATTTCGGTTTAAATTAAAGTCGCCTGATAGAATCAGCAAACTTTGGGAATTTGATTTCTGGAGTGTTTTTATAAGTTCAGCAAGCACGGGCAGTTTCTCTTTTTTTTCATTCGATCAGGGTGAATGTAAATGTTTATTAATAACAATTGGTGGCGGGGTTTTATAGAGATCTTGGTTACCTGCACCCAGTTTAGTCCCACGTCCTGTTTTTCCGGCTCCCAATTGTATTTCTGCGAGATGTAAGTGGATAACCCACCACTGGGGTGCCCAAACTTGGATGTTCTCTCGGCAAGGATGTGATATTCGGTGAAGCCAGGAATGGCGGGGTATACCAGATTCCAGGTCTCTTGTAGTAGTAGAATGTCATGTTTGTTAAAAAACAATTGAGTATCACTGTCTTGATCCATACTACTAAATCCATGAATATTCCAACTGCAGATGCCTATTTTAGGCATTTT
This sequence comes from Lissotriton helveticus, assembly GCF_964261635.1. Taxonomy (NCBI): domain Eukaryota; kingdom Metazoa; phylum Chordata; class Amphibia; order Caudata; family Salamandridae; genus Lissotriton; species Lissotriton helveticus. The sequence goes on along the minus strand of NC_136067.1, from coordinate 385,329,898 downwards.
GACCCCGTCCTTGAATACAAGATTTGGCCGTGTACTTTGATTTAAAAGTTCATTTTTCTTAGGTATACTTTTGATTTAAGGTTAACGGGATCCATGACCAGTCCTGGGTTTGGGACCCGCCTGAACAAGATTGCGTTTGGAATATATCATTACCACAGTTCTCTTGGGCTAGTGTAGCCGAGAGGGCACCATGAAGACACGAGGTTTGCTTATGGTTAGTTCTGTCCTCACTGCTTGTATTCTGCAAACTTTTTACAAGCGGGAAGGGATATCTCTTGCGTGTATGTTGTGTAATGATAATTCCCCAGTGTTCGAATGATCCTTTGTTTCAAAGATTCTTGCGGCTATCTCCTTGGTAGCCCAGGTTGTAACCGAAACTTCGATGTTTGTATGATCTGTTTTTTGGCCGAACACAACTGAGACAAGGTCTTGAGAGGTTATACCTCTAAGCTCGGGAACAAGTCCAAATAATTTCAGTAAGTTTCCTCTGTTTAGAATGTCATGCAAGCCCTTTGACTTATATTCGGGGGTAAATGTTAGCATTGGTTCTAGATCTGGTATCAAGTTTTTCAATAATAATTGAGAGCGTGTGATAGAGTGATTGGGGTTACTCACTGGATGCTTTTTTGTTTTTTTGGTCACGTTTTGTGTTGAGCCCTTGTCGCTGGAACCCCTTGCGGGAGAAAGGGTTAATGGTGGCTTATGGTTGTTTTTGGGTTCAATAACCGGATGTGATTGCACTATACAATTGCGGTTTTGCCCGTTTTTGGTTATTAAAATCGGGGTGATGTTCCTTTGTGGGACACGGGTTCCTGGTTTGTGTTGCATTATTCCCGGTTGGGCCATTGTTTTTTGTTTGGTACACTGCCTGTCATTCCCGATTTTGGTTATTTTGATCGGGGTCAAATAGTGTACTGAGTGGGTGTGGGTTTGGCCAATTCCTCGTTGGGTCCTACATGATGTTGTGGCTCCTTTTAGGTTGATTGTTAGTTGCTCCGAGGGACATGTTTTTTCGAGCGGGTCACTCCCAGCTATTGGTCTATTTCCTTGTACGGGAGTCTGATTAGCATTTGGAGTCGGAGTAAAGGTTTTCACCAATGATGTCGTTTCCGAGGCGAGTTGCGAGGGTGATTTTATGTCGGTACGAGCAGTCAGTGCTTTCTGAGTCTTGCTCAGTCCTTCTGAGGAGGGTTGACCTGTGCCGCAGGACTGTGCCCACAGTTTGGAAGTTTTCGTTGAAGTTTTTGCCTGGATGAGGGATTGTCCTTCCGATAAAATAGTGACAGTGTTGGAAGAGGTGTTTGCTGATCCATTTGCTCTTGGCTGATTGATCGAAGTTTTTGAAAAAAAGTTGTCGATGGTGATCCCTTGTTCACCTTTTAATTTGGACCTAGCTTTCCTTGCTCTTTTCCTTTGTTTTTTTGTAAGGTTGTCGGGGGCGGCTGTTCATGATCGGCCGTACCTTTGAGCGAATGGACGATCGAGATCGAGGAAGCTTTATTCTTCGACTTTCGGTGGGGTGGGGGGCAAGGATCCCCGTTCCCATCTGGACTCTCGCATAATGAAGATTGAAGGGTTGGAGCACTTGGTTTGCCCGTATTATAATTTTCTCCTGATGGAACTAGATTTATCATCTGGTTGTTTCCTTTTTTTACTGCTCCCAGAATATCTTTGAGTATTGCAGGGAGTGTGGCCAGTTTCTCGATAATACGCCCACAGTCGCAACTGGACAATGGGCTTGTAAGGCCTTTGTCAGTTAGAGCCTGTTTTGCCAGGGCAGTATCGAGGATTGTTTGCTTGTCAAGAGAGTGATGATTGTGTCCGTTTTAGAACTGATTTGGGCAATGTGGTCTGCAATGACGTTTATCAAGTCTATTTGGACCTCCATCTTATCGGATTGGTAGTTGAGAGCCTTTATAGCTTGGTCCAAAGTGCTAATCAGAGTGTTCCCCCAGGACCCGGAAGGTGCTTCGCTGGAGCTGATCTTAATCTGCTCCTCCCGTTGGGAGATCGAACTTGTTGAAGAAATTGATATAGGAGACTGTATTGATTTTTTTGGTAGATGCTGCGAGTTCCCGAGGTGTCGTCGATTAAGATTCTATGAGTCGTGCTAGAGGCAACCACATTTTGGGGCGTAGACGCCACTGGATTTAGATTTCGTTCCTCGGCCAGTTGGTCGTAGACCAAATTTAGATCTAGATTTAGCTTTTGCGACTGATGGCTTGGGGCCGAGACCAGTGTCGCGTTGACCAAATTAGGAAGAATAAATCCAGTCGAGTGGTCAATCTGGTCATCTTGCCTTGTAGGCCTCTGGATTGGTTGTGTTTTTAAACGTCCATCCCCGTGATTGGTTTTGGCCTTGTTGTGATCAAGAGCATGATTGTTATCGCCCATTATCGATTTATTATTGAAATCATTGAATAAGATTTCTAAAGAGTCCTGACCAGGAGAAATGGGCGAGGGCAGAACAGGTTTTTTACCCGGGCTTGTTTGATTTGCTTTTGGAGAGCTACAATTATGAATCATTGCCTGTACAAGATCTGTTTTTTTTGCGAGAGACTTGAATGGTTGCTCAATTAGTGGAACTGGTTTAGATTGGATGAAAGATTCTGAAGTTTGGTTTAAGGCCGTTGATGAATTGCCACAATTTGGGGTTCCTGGGTGGCTGGAGTTTGTCTTCTTGGTCGGTTGGATGGGACTTGGTAGGTTCCTGAATTCCCTCGTTGTTGCCAACATTGCCGATACAGGGTCTTTTAAAAAGAAAAATTTGTTGATCTTTTGCTGGTTTCCTTGTAACCGGCTGGGGCTGACCGGGGGCGAGGGCGGACGTACTGTCTCGCTTGTCCCCTCTCCGTCGCACATCCCCTCCTGCAGAACGACTAGGGGCGAAGTTGCTTGAGCTTGTTTTGATGCGTCTAACTTCTTGGTCTTTTTGCTGTGTGATGCTTTGTTTGTTGTAGCTTGTCGTTTGGTACCTGAACGCATGTTTGTCCTCCACAGTAATATGTTGGAATTGGATCTGGAGAAAAAGCTGAATGGCCTGCTGGTTAGGGCAAGGATGGGCCGAGGTGGGGCACTGAGGGGGGCAGTTGGTTCGGACGAGCGGTGCACTCAGGGGGTGCCTTGAGCCAAAACCGACCTAGTCAGCTTGGCCTGGGCTGACCCCCCCGGGCTCTTACTTAGCGGCTGCCTCTAACGGCAACCACGCTCGTGCTTTGACCCTACCCTGCCCTTCACTTCCACTTGCTTGCCTCTCAGCCTCTCGAAGGCAGGCCCAGAAAGGTTCGAGAAAAGGTCCAAGAAAGGTCCAAGAGGGGGAGGGTTTCCTGGATGGGGGCGGCAGGGCGTTGCTAATGCTGGCCCTGGCCCTAGAACACAGCAAAGCAGCCAGCTGTAGCAAGCAACAAGCTGCCAGGTGAAGCGCGATAGCCAACTTACTGGGCTGCCTCCTGCGAACCACCGGACACCAAACACCAAACGGTGGGCTCCTCGCCCCTTGAACTCACCGACCACACCTCACTTCCTCCTCGGTGGCTCTGAGCTGACCGGATCGTCCGGACGTTATGTAGGGGCAGGGGCAAGGTCCAAGGTCTTGGCTTCTCGGCTTCTCGGCCTCCCGTCTGCGCAGCTGAAGGAGAGCTGAAAATCAAAGTTGACCCAAGGAAATTTCAAGCCATCCAACTCGCTCCAGCACCTAAAACTGTATCAGAAGTTCTGAGTTTTTTAGGAATGGTGACATATTGTGGAAGATTCATACCTAACCTCGCTACTATTGCCGAACCATTACGAAGTTTAACAAAAAAGGATGCTGGGTGGAAATGGGTCCAAGAAGAAGAAAGAGCGTTTCAAAAAGTGAAGTCAGTCCTACAAGAAAAAACGACAATGACCTATTTCAACACCACACGGCAAACAGAACTGATAGTGGATGCGAGCCCGCTAGGGTTAGGAGCCCTTCTGACCCAAGAAACTGAACCAGGAACATGGGTCCCACTGGCATTCGCAAGCAAAGCATTAACAGCGGCAGAAACCCGGTACTCACAAATCGAACGAGAAGCACTTGCTATTAAATGGGCATGCAACCATTTTCATCTATATATATCTCAGGACACCCATTCCGTGTAGTAGCTGACCATCAGCCGCTGATCCCACTGTTCAAGGGTACTGCTCCCCACCCACCACCCAGAATAGAAAGATGGGCAATTCAACTTCAATATATCATTTAGATCTGGTTTACCGTCCTGGCGCAAAGAACCCAGCGGACTTTTTGTCACATCATCCTGCTGATCCCACGGCTAGCAATCCTGAACACGAAGAGCAGACTGAAGATTTCGCCAACATGATCACTCAATGGACGTGCCCGAAAGCCCTCACAATTTCAGAAAGGTATGGAAAATACACGAAGAGCTAAGTGCCTCACCCAGTGGCGTTGTTCTAAGAGGGTCTCGCATTATAATACCCCTAAGCCTCCATGACCGAGCTACTTCTCTAGCACATGAAGGACACCAAGGTACAAAAAAAATGAAATCCAGAATGAGGCAAAAAGTGTGGTTCCCAGGTCTGGAGGAAGCTGTAGATGAACTAGTACACAGATGTCATGCATGCCAAATCACCGGAAACTCTGAGTCACCGGCTCCTGTGATAGCTGAAGAACCAGCACCGTCACCCTGGTCATGGCTTAGTCTGGACTTTGGAAGCTTCCCAGATGGTCAGACCACCGTGGTTAAGATTGATGGCTACACAAAATACCCCATTATAGAAGTGCTACCATCAACTGCATTTAACCACCTACTACCAATGTTGGAAAATACTTTTGCACTATTTGGATTACCACACATAATCAAGACAGATAATGGGGGCCCCTTTCAAGGTAATGAATTCAAAGAATACCTAACGCGACTAGGAATAAAACATCACCGCATCACTCCACAGTGGCCACAAGCAACCGGGATACTGAGCGATTCATGCGAACCCTGAATAAAGTTCTGCGCATAGCAGTAGCCGAACAGTCAGACCCGGAAGTTGCCCTACAGAACTTTTTGCGAGAATACCACAGCACTCCTCACTGCACAACTCAGAGATCATCGTGGTCGCTAATGTTTTCTGGACAACGGCGAGACACCATCCCCGCATCTGAGAACTGGGAGTGCGAGCCATACCATCCCACAGACACTCAAGCCCGTAGATTGGCAACCAATCAAAAGGCTAGTCAACAGCAAAGAGCACAACTGAAGCTGTTGGTGCCTGGATGTACTGTCCTGGTGAAGAATCAGTGGAGTGGGGGAAAATTGTGCACGCTCTATGAACCAGGTCCGTGGACTGTCAAGGCTGTAAAAGGACCTGCAGTTACAGCAGAGAAGAACGGAGAGGTAATTACTTGAAACATATCGTGGTTCAAGGAAGTACTCGCTCCAGAACACAGGAGAATTCAGACCGAGGTACCCTGCAGCAGTGAACCAGAATGGGAGACTGCGGGGCTGAACCCCGCTGAAAACTGTGTGGCAAGTCCCACTGTCACTGACATACCGATTGACACTGGGTCAAGATTATCACGCGGTGAAGAGGAAACAACCACGCCACAGACAAACTTAACCTCTCGTCATCGCAAATACGATTTGAGACCAAACCCGAGGCCAAACCAAATACTTACTGATTTTGCGTGTTCATTTATTTATTTATTTAATTGTTTATTTCTTTATTTATTTATTCTGTTCTAAAACTGACTTGAGATGGGATGCAGCAGTCTAGTTGTTCTCCACTAACCACGTGGAGGTTCCTACCCCGGAAGCAGATACACACTATGTAGCACCTTCTGGCCATGCGTGGCCAGAAGGCTTAAATAAAGGGACCGGGGTCACTCGGGACTTCTGGTCCAGCCAGGTGCTCAAGCTACATGTCTGTGTCAGTCTGTTGCTGCGCGCAGGTCCTCACCATGGCGCTACACGTGGGACAATAGTCTGGTCCCTTTCTCACAGCGATGAGGAGTGCCGAGCTGGTGGCGGACTCAGTGCTGGGTCCCAGACTTGGTGAGCCCTGGCCCTGAGACCCTGGACGGAGCAGCTTCTGGACCCCGGAGATGGAGGTGGGCTGGCTGCCCCAAACGGCACTACACCACAGGAAACCCTGCCCGCTGGGAGACTGGCGCATCAACAGTGGCTGTGCCGACCCCTAGACACAGACTGCTTGGGTCGCCCGACCTTCGCCTTGCCGATTGTTGGTGGAGCGCAACCGCTAAGTCACACAGAGATGCAGGGCTGGAATCAGCAGGTTAAGCAGCCTGTTGGAGCCCTGCAGAGCGCCTTGCTGGTGTAGACCCCCACAAAGAGTGCTTACATTTTTTTTTTTTAATGTTTTTAGTTGTTTTTCAGTTTAAACATATTGCATCATAAGCAACAATACTTATAACCTCCAGTATATGCTGTCGACATTCATTTCAATAGGTTGACCAAACTTATATCATTACAACACAGTCTTTACTTCCTCAGTACAAGAAGCAGTCAACCCCTCGCAGTACATAGACTTATCTGTCCTCCTTCTTCGCACATTGGTCATGTTCGAACATCTTTTGTTGCTTAGTTGTCGTCGAAGAAGTCTTCCATCCACCACAGACGCCGTTACTGTTCGAAGTCTTGATGGTTGCCTCCATGTGCTCTGAAACCTTGTACAACTATATGGGAACTCCCCCCCACCCCTCAACCCCGTCCCCCCACAACCACCCTCCCTCCCCCCTTGCTGCCGCGTCCGTAACAAAAACAAGTATAAAAGGTGTAAAGGTCCGGGTCTCGTATCCCCTATGGTGAGTCGCCCTGAGTTCTTCCCTCCGGAGCCGGAACCTCCCTCCGCTCTATGAGCTCTGACTCCAAGCTGCCCTATATCGATGGAGTGTCCTGTCCTTCCAATTCTTGGAACATCGCCCCCCCCAAGCCAGCAGGACCTCAGGTAGTTTGGCATCCCTCCTAGTGTTGCGCATGTGTCCCTCCTCAGCCATTGCCCAATCCCGAAGGTCTGCCCTCCATTTAAACAACGTCAGGTCCTGTGGGGACAACCAGTGGATTGCAATACGACGCCGGGCTGTGACCAGGCCCAACATTAGGAATCGCCTGCTTACTTTTCGTTTGGGATCCCGGGGGATCAAGCCCAGGAGCAAGCATGCGGGTCCATGTCTACTATCCACCCTGTCACCCTTGTCAGAACCTCCAAAACTAAACCCCAGTACGACTGGAGCACGGGACACGCCCAAACCATGTGTATAAAATCCGCTTGTGCACCACGACATCTGGGGCAGTGAGAGTCTCTGTCACTATCAATGGCGTGAAGCCGTTTGGGCGAGAGGTACGTCATGTGTATGATATTATACTGGGTTTGCTTAAAGCGGTTGCTCACTGACACCTTCCTCACACTTTCGTGTATTTTATCCCACTCTCGGGAGGTAATCTCCTGCAGACACGCCTGCTACCATTTGTCCTCCACCGCCAGGGGCTGCAACTTCTTGTCCTTCGGCAGTGCCCTGTATAAGTGAGTCACAAACTTACGGCCCCCCGCCATCAGCAACATAGTAACCAGAGTGCGGGTGTGCTCTGGGGCCTCTGGAAACGACAGCCAGCGCTGTCTCGCTGTCGCGGCTAGTTTAGCGTGGTGGAGGAATTAGGAATTATCCCGGACCCAATTCAAAGGAGGACACTGACTCCCGGTAGGTAATAAAGCTACCGTCTGGGTAGAGGTCTGCCAACATCAGGCAGCCCCCTCCTTCCACTTGTCCATGGACATACTCTGTTCAATTTGGCCAAAGGGTGGCAGTAACCAAATATCCATGTCGGGGGCGAACGGTCTGACACGGATCAAGCGCCGTAATACTCGGTCCCATATCGAGGCCACCAATCGCACCAGTGGAGGGCCCAGGTCTCGTCGTCCTCCCCGCCGCCAGAGCAGCGCTCCCAACTGTTGCTTCCCATATGTTCCGGCCATCAGGGACCTTTCCCAGGAGGGGTCCGTATCCAGCCATGCGATCGCATGTTGTAATTGTGATGCAAAATAATAAAGTTCCAGGTCCGGAACTTCCAGACCTCCAGCGCCCCATCTACGCTTTAGGACCTCCAGACTCACCCTGCACCGCTTCCTCAATAGGAGAACTAGTAAGGAATCCAGGTCCCAGAAGACCTGGTGCGGCAGCTCATAGAAGGACCCTTGCATTGTATACAGACAGCTCGGGAGGACCACCATTTTGATTAGGATGATCTTCCCCATCAGGGAAAGCTTAAGGGTATTCCAAAAGGCGATACTCCCTTTCAGACCCTGGATTATCCTACTCATATTGTGCTGGAAGAAGGTGGACGGGTCCCGTCAGAGCCAGATCCCGAGATAGCTAAGTGTATCTTCCACCCATGGGAGTCCCATCTCCGGGCGTTGAACCCCCTCCCAGTCGGACCCCTCCCCGATCGCGTAGAGCTGAGATTTTGCGCTATTCACCACAAGACCGGAAGCCGCGGAGGAGCTTCGCGATCATCCAAGATGGTCGCGTGAGCACAGAGCTCCCGGGACCCTCGCCGCCCTTAGCAACTATCCTGAAATATATCCTGATTTCGAAGATGGGCTTTTGAAGACGCGCTTTGGCTGATCTCAAAACTTTTTCGAGAATTTCATTTGGACTTCGGGAACCACTGCTACATCGACTTCAACTTTTGCGGCCTGCCCCAGGACGTGGCCGGGGGCTCTCTTAGCCAGCAAGCCGTGGAGTAGTTGAATAACATCGGCCGAAGGGGTTTTCCCCCAGACGGCCTCATCTCAACTTTCGGTTTCGCTTTCCTACTCCGGGCATCGTTCGATTGGAGAACGGCTCAGATCTGCCCTTGATCCGGCTTGGCTTCGCCCCTCCGCAACGTGTTTCATCTGTGAGCATTTTGCCTTCAACTTTTCCGACACTTATCCCACTGTGGCTCACTTTTGCTGACTTTTGGCCTCGCCATAAACGGCCATTTTCACCAGGTCTCGCTGGCCCCCTCGGGGCCCCCTTTTCAATATGGCCACCAGACCTGACCCAGAGAAGCGCAAGACTAAGACGCCTCTCCGAGGGAGACAGATTCAAACCAATGTTATGGATCGTTACACCCAACCTAAGGGATCCCCCGGTGGTACCGGCCGTACTCCTGAAGATCCTGGGGCTGAATCTGCCGCTTCTCCTGAACTTTCCCTACAGGATGTCATGAGTGCCATCGCCGGCATTAAGGCTTCGATGGGTCAACAATACGAGGTCCTTGCCTCGAAGATCGACACGGTGGCCGTCGACGTCACTTTGATTAGAGCGGACCTGGTGAAAACTAATGAGAGGGTCAAGTCCTTAGATTTGAAGATCTCCAGCCTAACTACTGACGTCTCCGACATACAGACTGAAGTCGGTAACCTACGTTCCTCGAACGATTTGATGGCACACCGGCTTGAGGATTTTGAAAATAGGGCACGGCGTAATAATGTACGCATTATTGGAGTCCCTGAGAACCATGAACATTCTTCGATCGATCTCCTGGTGGAAGAGCTTGTCTTAAATCATCTCGCCCCCTCTGGGCTCAGCAAATTCTTCGCCGTTGAGCGAGCTCATCGAGTTCCGGGTGGAAAACCGAAACTGGGTGCCCCACCGAGACCTATCATTGCAAAACTTTTTCACTTTCGTGATAGAGACGCTATCCTGCAGGCCTCTCGGGTGGGCGGCCCGGTAAAGTTCGAGAATACTTCCGTTCACTTCTACCCGGATTTAACTCAGTTGGTTCAAAGGCAGAGAATGGGTTTTCAGGGTGTGAAACGGCGGCTACGTGACTTTGGCCTTAAGTACGCCATGCTGTTCCCAACTAGACTTCGTATCGAATATGAGGATCGGACATTTTTCTTTGATCGCCCGGAGAGTGTCGGTGACTGGCTTGACTCTTTGCCTAAAAAGGATGATCGATCCGAACACCCTGGTGGTGCCGAGGGTGGTTTGCCGGAGCAAGAGTGACACTGTGGTTCCCGATGTCTGAACTTTTCATTCGTACTTCAGCTGAGTCTAATATTTGGGTCTTCTTATGTCCTGTTCTATATTGGCCCGGGGTGGCGGGGGGTAAATCGGGACTCTTTCCTCCTCCTAGGTTTCTTTGTTTAAATTAGTTTAATGACTGGGCGACAGGCACACTGCAAGTTGGGGTGGCTATTGAGTCTCACGCAGGGGTGCAGGGTGGGGGGAGTTGTAACGGGTTCCAGTTGGGGGGTGGTGGGGGGTGTTTGTTTGTTTGTTCTTTTTTGCAAGGCATCGTATTGTATTCCTTATTGCTTCGATGGATGTGTTCTTTGTGGGGTGTGCTCTGCAGTCTCTTCGGGAATGGGGGGTAGTGAGTTGAGACTGCTGTCTTGGAATGTCAACAGGTTGGGGGACAGGATAAAGCGAGGGATTGTGCTGCAGGTTTTGAGACGTCATTCTCCTGATTTTGTCCTTCTGCAAGAGACACACTTTATTGGTAACGCTTGTCAAGCCATGAATAGACGAGGCTATGGCTTGGTTGCTCATTCCGGATTTACTTCTGGGTCTAGGGGGGTGGGTATTCTGGTCCGGTCTTCCCTCCCCTTTGAGATTGATGATGTAATACTTGATGATAGGGGGCGCTACGCCGCGCTCACTGGTAGATGGGAGGGGAAGACGCTCTCTATACTCACGATCTATGTCCCCCCTGGCCTGCAGACTCCCACCGTTGCTGATATTGAACGGGTTGTTCTAGGGCTTCTTGAGGGTCTTTTAATCCTGGGTGGGGACTTTAACTCTGTCGTCTCTGGCTCCTCGGATCGCTACCCTCCCAGAGATTTGGCTAGATCTCAGTTATGGATGAGTGGGTTCTTGGACACTTTCGGGCTGGTGGATAGTTGGAGGTTGATGCATCCTGTGCAGTTACAATATACCTTCCATTCAGGAGCCCACAGGAGCCTCTCCAGGCTTGATTATCTCCTAATGCCAGCAGCTCAATCCTCCTCTATTAGAGAAATCCGACACCTTCCCAGGGGCATTTCAGATCATTCCCCATTGTGGATCTGTGTGGAAGCTGGGGTGTGCAGTGAGGCAGGGTTGCTCCCATCAAACCCTGGTATCTTCTTAATCCTAAGATCCGCTCGAGCTGATAAAATCTATTGATCATTACTTCCTTGATAATGTGGGATCTGTTTCTTTATCTGTGTCATTGTGGGAGGCTTTCAAGACTGTTATACGTGGACATTCTTTGTCGTTAATTGCTGGCGCCAAGAAGGCCAAATGTGCGGAACTGGTGCGCATTGAAGCTGACATAACTGTCATTGAGAGTGACCTTGAGGTGGGTGTCACCCGTGCTAAACTCCACTCCCTCAGCTTAAAACAATCTGATTATAAGGCCCTGGTGACCGACGCTGCCAAAGTAATGGACAGAGAGCAACATGGTAGGCTGTATGATGTGGGTGACAAGGCTGGTAAATTGCTTGCGTGGCTTGATAAGAAGGAAAGAGCGAATCGTGTAGTTCCTGTGATTGAAAGGTCGGATGGAGTGTGTGTGACTGACCCGGCAGGGATCATTGACTGTTTTGTGGATCATTTCCGTATTGTGTATTCTTCAGTTTGTGATAGGGACGAGCAGGATTCCCAGTTGGTATTGCGGGACATTGCTTTGCCCTGTCTCTCGAATGTTGATAGGGATTTTATGGACGCACCACTTACGACAGATGAAATAGCGATTGCCATCCGCTCCCTTCGCTCTGGTAAGGCTCTTGGCCCCAATGGCTTGCCTATTGAATTATACAAACTGCGGCCTGACAAAATGGCGCCCTATCTGAGAGATACGTTCCTTGAGGCGCTGAAATCTGGTTCCCTCCCCGCGGATCAGCGACTGGCCTCTATCGTTGTAATACACAAGGAGGGTAAGCCGCGCGACCGTTGTGCCTCTTATAGACCCATCTCCCTTTTAAACGCCGAACCCAAAATTTTAGCCAAATTGTTAGCTAACCGCTTGGTTAAGGTGATCTGTGATTTGATCCATCCGGATCAATCCGGTTTTATCCCGCATCGCAATACTGCCCTTAATCTTCGGCGGCTTCATGGAGTTCTTGCGATTGCCGGGACCCTCTCTGAGCCGGCCATTTTGGCTTCCTTGGACGCCACTATGGCTTTTGATACTATCAAATGGCCTTATCTCTGGGCGGCTCTCGCCAAATTTGGTTTTGGCCCTATATTCATTGCATGGGTGAAACTTCTTTATGAGAAGCCTTTGGCTCAGGTGGTGGTTAATGGGAAGGTATCTGGCATTTTTACTCTTGGACGGGGCACTCGGAAAGGGCTGCCCATTGTCTCCCTTGCTTTTTGCCCTCGCGCTCGAACAGCTGGCGGCATGGCTCCGCTGGGAGACCTCGATAAGGGGCATTAGGTGGACTCCTGACTTCGAGGATCGTATTTCGCTTTATGCGGATGACATCCTTCTGTACCTCACATCCCCCCAGAAATCCCCGAATGTGCTTTTTGACGTTTTAACTTCATTTGGGAAGAACTCAGGTCTTGTTATTAATTGGACGAAATCCTGTGTCTATGTGATAGCGGGAGGGCTTCCCACGCTGCCTCGCAGATTCCCGATCCAAGTCACCGAGTCAGGGTTCAAATATTTGGGGATTTATATCTCCCTGGATCCTGTGGTTCGCTACTAGCGCAACTTGCTTCCCTCACTCCAGCGTCTGAAACTTGACGTCTCGCGCTGGCGTCGGTTACCGCTGTCGCCGCTCGGGCGTGCTGCTCTTTTTAAGATGATGTCGCTGCCGAGATTTTTGTACGCACTCCAAAACTCCTTTGACCCTATTCCCTCCGGGTTTTTTCGGGAGGTGGAGAGTCTACAGCGTCGTTTGTTTTGGGACGGACGCGCGCGTATTGCTCTCCCCAAGCTTTCGCTCCCTTGGTATGATGGGGGCATCGCTTTCCCACACATTAAGCGTTATTATTGGGCCTCTCAATTGAGTGCGATTAACCATGCCACCTATGCACCGGGTCCTTCACCGGCTTTCCAGATGGATAAACACCTTTTACCGGGTGGGAATTATAGTAGGGCGCTTTACTCCAAAGGGATTTGTAGGACGTTAACTGGGCCCACTAAGATTGCTGTGCGAGTTTGGCGAGATGCGAATGCGGCTTTGGGGGGGGGTGATAGATTGACTCGTGCGGCTCCGTTGTATGACTCTGAACGTTTGGGTTACTTATGGAGAACAAAAGGTTTTGAGAAATGGGACATGATTGGTATCAGCAGAGTGGGTGACCTCTGGACCAAGGGAAATGTTAAAACCTTTGAGGCGCTGAGGACGGAATATGAGCTCGGAGACAAGGAATTTTTCAGATACGTGCAGGTGCGCCATGCCTTGCTGTCTGTTTTCTCTGCAGGCACTGACGTTCCCGAGTCCTCTCCTCTCGAGGACCGTATATTGGACGGTTATGTCCCTGACAGCACGATTTAATTGATTTATAAAAAATTGATTAATAATCGGACTGATCTACTTGTGCGTCTCAGGGCGGTATGGACTGAGGATGGATTGGAATTAGATGACGAAGACTGGCAATCCGCATTGTCATCACCCAAGGAGGTTGCTATTCCTGCCCGTCTTTGCTTTGTCCAACTTAAGATCCTTCACCGTATATATGTCACTGGTCCGAGTCTGGTGCGAATGGGCTATTCTCTGGATGGGTTGTGTAAACGTGGTTGCGGCATGCCTGGAACCTTCCTTCACATTCTGTGGGAGTGTTCGGCGGTGGCGGGGTTTTGGGCCCGAGTGCATGCGGTGATGGAAAGAGTTACCGGAGTGTCGTTGTTGCCCGAAGCTAGGCGCTGCCTGCTGAACGTGTGGGAGCCGAATGATAAAACTGTTGCTCAGATCCGTTGGGCGACCCTTGGTAACATGATAGCTAAGAGGGACATCGCACAGTTGTGGGGTTCCCAGAGGTCGCCCACGGTCTTGGCGTGGAAGGAGGGCATGGATTGGTGCATGTTTAGAGAGAAAACGGTATATCTGGCCAGGGGTAGACCTAGGAAATGAAACAGAGTCTGGTCTCAGTGGAATGCCTATCGCGGGAATATATGTACTCCCCCACAAGACTTACTACCTGATGTTCCCTTATCCCCCTAAATGACGTTCCATGTACTGTTTAATATTACGAGTGCTGTACTGTTTCCCCACTGCCCCCCCCCTCTTGACGGATTATAAGTGTATGTTTTTTCCCGAATATTTGGAGTACCACTCTTTGGGAACACATGATCGATAGTACTGTATCTAATGCCTTGATTGTTGTTGTTGTATTTTATTTATCAATAAAAGTAAAAAAAAAAAAAAAAGACCGGAAGCCGCCGCAAACTGCGACAAGGCGGTCATCAAGGTCGGCAACGACCGCGTAGGCTGCTTTAAATATATCAGCGCGTCGTCTGCATACAGAGATACCACGTGCTCCACCTCCCCCACTCGAATGCCCTGACCCTCCAGAACCTTGCGGAAATGACATGCCAGCGGCTCTACCGCCAGGGCAAACAGTAAGGGCGAGAGCGGGCACCCCTGATGCGTCCCCCTCGTTATGGGTATTGCATCCGATACATAACGCCCCGTGCGGATCCTGGCCACTGGTCGGGTGTAAAGCAGTTGCACCCACTTTACAAACCCCTCCCCCAATCCCATTTTCAAAAGCACCCTCCAGAGGTACGTCCATCGGATGGAGTCGAACGCTTGTTCGATATCAAGGAATACTAGTGTTGTCTGTTTGGCATGTCCCTCCAAGGCCTGCATGACATGGGCCAGACGACGAATATTCCGTAACGTATTCCTGCCTGGAATAAAACCCGATTGGCCCTCGTGGACCAGACGCCTAAGATAGGGGAGGAGCCTACTGGCCAACATCTGACTGATAATTTTCAAGTCCACGTTCAGCATAGATATGGGCCTGTACTATCCGGGCAGAAGCGGGTCTTTGCCCGACTTGGGGATCATGACTATTTTTGCTGCCCGCATGGAGTCGGGGAGCGAGACGTGGTCGTAGGCCTCCATCGCAATTTCCAAGAGTTTAGGGACCAAAATCCCCTTAAACTCCTTATAGAGTTCAGCGGCTAAGCCGTCCATCCCTGGGGACTTGGCCGTCTGCAGATGGGCTAGTGCGGCTCGTATTTCCTCTTCCTGAAGGGGCCCTCCTAGTTTCTTCTGACTGTCCTCGTCTACACAGGGGAGCTGCACCCTCCCAAGGAATGCTTCTATGCCCTCAGGGTCCGCCAAAGACTGGGACTCTATGTCAATTTTACATAGATGGGACTGAAAGACCTCATTTATCGCCCGCTGAGTAAATACCAACTGGCCCATCTCATTCTTTAGCGCCAGAATCGGGTGCGGGTGGATTTCCACCCGAATTAGACACTCCAGTAGCCTCCCAGCCTTATCGCCCTCCGAATACCACTGCCGTCTACTGGCCGTTCTATTAAATTTGCTGAACGAGGCCCACGTGGCCCCCAGCTGTTGGCGTGCGGCCGTCCACTCCGGCAGTCGCTCTTTGTCCGTGGGAAAGTCTTTTTCCAGCACTGCCAGGCAATCCTCGTATTTTTGGAGGTCCCACTCTAGCATCCTTTTTACCCCCACCTCTGTAGACAAACAGATCCCCCGAAGAACCACTTTCATAGCATCCCACTCATTCGCCCTGGTGCTAGCGGAGCCCCAATTCACCTCCAAATACCTCTCGAGCCCCTGTGAAATAGCTTCTTTAAAGGTAGGATCACACAAGGCCTCTGTATTGAGTCTCCAGAACGGGATCTTGGGTCGTGGTCTGCCTCTCGAATACGTGAGCAGGAGCGGGGTGTGGTCCGACAAGTAGCGAGCCAGATATTGAACCTCTGCTACATGAAACATTGCCGTTCCCTGGAGGAAGAAGTAGTCCAATCTACTATGGGTATTGGCAGCAGGCGTGTAGCACGAATACACCCGTTGGCCTGGGTTACGGTGCCACCATACATCTAGCAGGCCATAACTTTGAAGCATCTGGTTCATCGCCTCCCTCATCTTAGGTTTGGCATCTAATTTAGGGGGGAATCTGTCAAGCCCTCCATTGAGAGCACAGTTAAAGTCCCCTGCGACAAGGAGCTCTGTGTCCGGGTCCAGATCTAACCGTCCCAGCACCCGACCCAGAAACTCCCCATCGTCACTGTTTGGGGCATAAACATTCACTAAGCAGAACACTGCAACCATCTAACAACCCCACTACTATCGCAAACCTGCCCTCTGGGTCCAGTGTAGTGTGCAAGGCCTTAAAAGGGACTCCCGGTGCCACCCATATCAGTGCACCCCTGGCGAAACAGGAGTAAGATGTGGCGAAAAATTGTCCCCGCCACCTACACTGGACATACTTAAGACAGTCCCCCCAGAGGTGCGTCTCCTGTAGGAATGCAATGCTGACACCATAGCGCCGGAGGTAGGTGGCAACCCTGATTCGTTTGATCATATTATTGAGCCCCCTAACATTCCATGTTACCAATTTGTATGTATCACCTGCCGTAAGTCAGAAGTCCATGAAATCACAGCCCTCAGCTCACACTCATATGACCCCACAGCACAGGACCATGTGACCCCCAAAGAAAAGAAGGACAACCTGTACATCCCCAAGCAAGGTTACTATTTGGCCCGGCAGCATCCCCCCCATAACCAAAACTGAGATCCCCAACTCCCCCCACCGACAGGCGTTAGCACTGCATCTCCTAATCTGAACCTGGTCAGAAGACTCCGAACCCCGCCCCAAAGCACCACCCACCCCGTTAAACCACCCCCTCAACTTGTGCTCAATGAATAGAAGAACAAAAAGAAGAACACAACAATAGTATGTGTAGCAGTTCAAAGAAGTCTCCCTTCCCCCACTTCGATATTCAGCCGACTGACTGGTACCGCGCAGCCCTGCCCGACCAATGGTCTAGCCGGCCGCCTCAGCACTCTACAGCCGGTCCGACAATTCGATACTCGGCACCCTCTTGTAGCCACTATTAAAGAAAAAAAAACGCCTCTGCTCCTGCCAGTCCTGAGCATGGTCGCGTCCCGCCAGGCCCAGCGCGTCCATCCAGTCGTCTGCGTCCGATGGACGATCGAAAAAATGCATTTTGCCGCCGTGCTGTACTCGAAGCCTGGCCGGGAAGAGCAAGCTATATTTTATGTTTTGACTTCGCAGCCGCCTCTTAACTGGAAGAAAGTCATTGCGGAGATCCTGGACCTTCCTCGTGTAGTCCGGGAATATATGGATGTCATGGTTCTCAAATTTGGGCGGACCTGTTTTGCGAATGTGCTGAAGGATCAAGTCTCGGTCCCTAAAATTAAAGAACCGGGCAATGATGTCTCTGGGTGGGGAGCCCGGCTTCGGCGGCGGCCCCAGAGTCCTGTGCGCTCTTTCCACAGCAAACAGTTTAGATAAGTGTAGAGTCGGAAAAGCCTTACCAATCCAGTCCTCAAGGAATGGGTCCGCCGCCGGCCCCTCCGTCCACTCAGGAAATCCCAGGAAGCGGAGGTTGTTCCTCCGGGACCGCCCCTCCGCATCCTCCGCTCGATCCTCCAGCCGGGCTGTAAGGTCCTGCAGGGCCACAACCGTCTCCTTCAGCTGACGGACCTCAGTCTGTAAGACGCTCATGTCCCCCTCCGTGGTGGTAACCCTATCTGCCACCTTTCTAAGGTCGAGGCGGAGATGGTTAATGTCCATGGCCATCCCGTCCATTTTGGTTTCCAACGCCACCCTGGAGTCGCGAATAGCCGCTAAAATGTCAGCTTTGTCCTGGGCTGCGGTATCTTGATGGGACCCCATCCATTCTGGGGCGTTCGCCTGGGCTCACCTTGTCGGCCGGTCCTTCCCCATAACGGCGTGACCACCCGGGGTCATCTCAGAGGGCAGCACGCAGGGTGGGGATCGTGATCGTCCAGAGCAACCCCAGGTAGGACCACCTCGTAAGTCCCGGCCCGACCCCGGAGGCCGCCGCACAGATTCCATCGGTGTCGGCCACAAGGCAGCGTCCACACTGTCCAGACCCCCTCTTACCCCTCTTCAGGCCTCGCTGGTGGACGTCGCATCAACTCTCGGCTGCAGCCTCTTGGAATGACGACGCTTTGCAGGAGTATACCATCCGCCCTAGCGACGCACTCCACACCTCTGGGCCCTCTGCCACGCTCCAAAGGCCCGCTTCCGGTGTGGATCCTCAGCTTTCTGGTCCGTCCCGCCACTGAATCGGGGACCTCCAGGGGCACGCACCACAAGGAGGAAGGCGGGGGGGGGGGGCACCTTACAAAATGGGTTTTCCAACCCGCTGATTTACTCCTCTCCCCCCAGTCACAGGAGCCGCAGCGTCGGCGAATCGCACCCCACCAGTCGCGAGGGGCCTGAGCTCTCCATGCACCCCACTCCAGGAGCCAGCAGTCCAGGATAACCTCCCACTCTCGGTGCCACCAGGACCCAACTGTCCCCCAGGGGTTGAGGGGGGAGGAAACGGCCCCCAGGCAGCCCGATCTCCGCAGGGTCGCCTTTATCGTGGGCCCTCCCGGCCTCCACCCGTGGCCGCAGCTAGGCCGTGAGCAGGCCCCTCCCCAGCGGCCTCAATTCAGCGCAGGCGCCGAGGGACCGCGGCGATCCGCCCGCCGGTACCGGCCTGCACTCTGAGTCGTTTCCTCGCGCAGGGGCGCCGATGACCCGCAGGGCTCCAGCGAGAGCTCCGGGTCCCCTCAGGCGCTCCGTAGGACTGAAGCTGCCATTTTCAGGCCGAAGACTCCGGCGGGTCCGTCGCAGGCCGCCGATCAAAGCATCGGCAGAAGGGAGGATTTCAGCGCCGCTGCCGAGTCGCCGAGGTGCAGGGGGCTTCACACCCCAGGGGCTGACTTGAAAAGATTCAGAGTGCCTGGATATTGCAGGATTATGGAGGCATTGGGCAGGAGCTAAACACAGACACGTCTAGCCGGCCATTTTGCTAAGCCACGCCCCTCCAGAGAGTACTTACATAGTGGGGATGGTCAGAAGCCCCCACAAGTCTGTTGCATCGGGGAGCCCACCTGCGAGTGCTGCTGTGGACACCGCAGTCCTGGCCGCGGGCCGCCTGTGAACCTGGGACGGCACCTGGAGGTTCGGGGCCTGCTCCCTGTGGGGGAGGACCACCAGACTTATTTCCTGGCCAAAAGGTGAGGGGAGGAGGGGGTGCACACAGCAACACCTGTGCGCCCCCCACTTCGGAGTTTTAAATTTGACATTGTCGCATTTGGGGGCCAGTGAAGGCTCCCCCAATTAACTTTGTTAGCACCTGTGGAGACAGACTTTTGGCCTCATCCTTGGCGGGCCCTTGGACTCCACCGCACCTACCAGAGGCTGCACTGGTCTTGGACCCACACTTGAGGGCAGCTCGTCCTGAATGGAGGCTTGTTTCCTCACTTGCCCCGTGGGGTGAGGAGAGGTTCAACTCACTCCAACACTGTTTGTGACCCGCTTGCGAATTGCTCCTCATGCAGCGGGCGAGAGGGAGACTGACCCCTGACTGGTGCGTCTTGCCTCTCCCGGGCCCCGAAGCCCGGTCGCAACTGCACCGCCGCCCATCCTTGCCACCGTATCAGTATTGTTCATGTTCCTCCTCTGCGTTAAGGGCTGCGGAATCGTGCAAAATGGCTTTGGGGAAGACCAAGAGGGCAGTAAAAGATATGCTCCTTCGACATCGGATTCTGCCACTAGAGTTTAGAGCCCGCCTACAAACCAAGAAGATCAGTCCGGCTCTCTTCAGGCAGAGGCATCGGTCACTAGCTCCTACTTAGAATCACTCTTCGCTTCCCTAAGGGATGATCTCCAATCTTTTAAAAAAAGAGCTGGTGGAGGACATCCTGGGGGTCCGCAAAGATGTGGAAGATCTGGGCAACAGATTTTCCAGCTTGGAAGATCCTGAACAAAGCCAAGAAGAAGTTATTGAACAGCTCCAGCAAGAGATCTTGTATCTTCGGGATCAACATCTGGACCTCCAAGCACACTCAGAGGATCTTGAGAACAGGTCCCGCCATAACAACATTTGTATAAGAGGCATTGCATCAGGGGTGGAGGGAATTGACATTGTGACCTTCGAACTGGCACTGTTTCGGGGGATCCTTCGGGTGGGCCCCGAGGTGAAGATCAAAATAGACAGCGCGCACAGAGTGGGACCTCGGAGGGCTGTGACCGGTCCCTCTGCCCAGATATCATCGCCTGCATCCACAACTTCACAATCAAAGAGCAAATTCTTAAGGTGGGGAGAGACATACATCCCATACAATTCCAGGGCCATTCTCCTCTTCCTTACCAGGATCTGGTGGCATCCCCCGTGCAGAAGTGCAAGGCATTCCGACCAGTGACTGCCCATTTGTGTAAACGCGGGGTGTCCTACTCCTGGGGATACCCTTTAGACATGTTTTTCGACTAACTGGGAAGTCCACCAGCTCGGCCCAGTGGAGAAGGTGTAGAAACTGCTTGACATTAAGTATTTGCCTTCAGAGCCCTCCAGCCCCGGGGGATGGGTTGCGGGAGGAGGGAGCACCGAGCCCTGGATCGATCGTGGCCCTACCTTGCCTGGCCTCCAACCGGACCCCAATACCATCGCCAGGGAGATACAGGCTGTTCTATTTACTCTTGTGGGAGACCCGGCTGGGCCGACGACTTCTTGAAGCGTTTAACCCATATTAGCTCCGCGGGAATCTCCACTTGCTTTTCTGTTTGGGCTTGGTATGGAGCGGGGTAGAGGCCACGAATAATCCCCCTTTCTACGATATTCCATGGAAACACCCATCATGGACAATGTTCTTCTTCTTGCCAATATTTGGTTTGTGTTATTGTTGGCCACTAGGGAATTTTGTTATGGGAATTTACTGGACCTGGTGGCACAACACACACGCGCTCTCCATCATAATTTCGCTTTGAGGACATCTGCCTTAGGAACAGCCGCGGTCGTTTGGTTATATTTTAGCCTACCGGCGCAGCCAACATTCATACCTGACTCCAATGTCTGATCACTTAGTGATACTTACACTCAATGCTAAAGGGCTTAACGATGCACTAAAGCGAACCTCTAGCCTATCATATCTAGAAAACTCCGGGGGAAAAACATTTGTTTGCAACAAGAAACACACCTACTCTCTAAAGATAAACATAGGCTGCTTTCTAAAGTGTTCCCACATCAGTTTTTCTCACCTCTTCAGTCCAAGTCAGCTGGTGTTGCAATCTTGATTTCTAGGACTTTCCCAGGGAAGGTGGGACTCAAACAGGTAGAGATCAAGGGCAGGCTCCTTGCATACCCACTGAATGTGAGGACGGGCAGTTGAACAGTGGGTACCATCTACTTACCTAATGAAGGTCAGGAACCTTTCCTCCGCAGAGCGGTGACAGAGATTATGGGCACACAGGACATGCTGGTGCTTCTGGGTGGAGACCTCAATCTGGTACTTTACTCTGTAGTAGACAGATCGGCACAGCGCCACAGACAGGCAGGGACTCTCACTATGGCGGGACGGAATTGGCTGAGAGTTATGGGCTTAGCGTACATATGGAGAATCTCACATCCTGATACTCGTGATTACACATTTTACTCTCATGCCCGAAAAAGTATGCCAGACTTGATTACCTATTTGGTACTCCGGAGGTACTTTTGGCAGTCCAGGCAACAGAGATTGAGCCTCGATAGCTTTTTGACCACGCAGCAGTGTCAGTGACACTTACGATACCGCACTCTAGATCTTCTCCCAGGAAATGGAGACTTAGAGACTCCCTGCTCCATTGTCCGGAGGTCATAGCCCAGATAACCAAGACAATACAGGACTACTTGATGAGTAATGATATCCCGAGCCCCCGATTTCCATGATGTGGGACTTCTTGAAGGCAGTTGTCAGAGGGTAGTTCATAGCTACAGCTTCAGCTGACAATAGGATCTGGCGGGACAAAAGGGAGACCCTGTCTTGCCAGGTGACAGAACTTGAGCATATTCTCAAAAGCACAGGTGCCCCCAGTGTCTGGAGACAGCTCGAAGCGGCCCCAGCTTAACTAGTGGGACTAGATATTGACAGGACTGAATACAATGCACTTAGGCTCCGGCATAGGTTCTACATGGGAAGGGAACGCTCTGGCTGACTTTCGGCGAGTCGGCTACAGGGCCAGCGCCAGGAGTCGAAGGTCTCCTAAATCCTGGATATGGGGGAAAACGAGCAGATGGAGGACACACACATTGCAGATTTTTTCTGGGAATATTATCAGACCCTTTACACTGCACAAGATCTCTCACCGGACGTGATTTCGAAGGGGCCACTGATCTGGACCATCAGATTAAGATAGAGGAGGTTATCGCTAGTATTTCCCATTTAAACCTATCCAAATCCCCGGGCACAGGTGGTTTCCTGGCCTCTTTCTATAAAACCTTTTATCAAAGCCTGGCCCAATCCTCACAAGGCTTTTTAATACAATAGGGGACACAACATCACTTCTCCGTTGATGCTTCATGCCGACATAGTAGTAATCCACAAACCTGGGAAGTAGAGGACTCAGTGCACCTCTTATCGCCCCATCTCCCATTTGAATACAGATCTAAAGATTTTCACCAGAATCCTGGCCGCTCAGCGTGGCCCTCTCCTGCCTGGGCTGATAGACCCTGACCAAGCTGGATTGGTGCCCCAACAGCAGTGCAGCGACAACACAAGAAGGATCTTACATATAACCTATAAGGCCCAGAGACACGCTGATGAAAGAATGCTTTTGACAATAGATGCTTAGAAAGCATTCAATAGGGTCCACTGGCCATTCCTGGTGGCCACCCTGACCCACTGTGGCATAGGGGACCACTTTCAAAGATGGATCCTCAGCTACTACTCCCACCCAACAGCTACCATCCGAGTCAATGGGCAATCTTCCGCTCCTTTTCCTGTCACCAGGGGGACCAGACAGGGTTGCCCATTGTCCCCCCTTCTGTTTGCCCTGAACATGGAACCCATGGCCCAGAGGGTGCGCACCAACCCGCAGCTTAAAGGAGTCCAATTTGGTGGAGAGCAGCATACTATAGGGCTCTATACGGAAGATGTCATTGTCTCTCTAGAGGAACCTTCCACTTCACTGCCCGCCTTGTTTGCTGAGCTGGAAGCTTTTGGCTTAGCATCAGGTTTCAAAGTAAACATACAAAAATCTCAAGCACTTAACCTCACTCTCAAGCCACAGACACTAGACACTTTACAATGTGCTTTGCCTCTACAATGAGCTTCTGCATCTATTCCGTATCTAGCCCTTCAGTTAACACCCACTATTGCAGACATGGTTACCCTCAACTTTCAAAAACGTACTCAATGCATCAAAACTGACTTACGTCAGTGGCGATCCCATCCCCTATCCTGGCTTGGATACATCTCAGCCATCAAAATGACCATCCTCCCCACGATCTTGTTTCTTTTTCAAGAGCTCCCGGCCTCCCCTCCTCCAGGGACGCTAAATTTTCTACAGCAAGAAATCAACAACTTTGTAGGGGGGACAAACATCCCAATGAGGGCAGTCTTGGTATTCTTGAGCTCCTTCGTTAATATCAGGCAACCCAACTGAGCGTCTTTCTGGAATGGCTGAGGGCCGAATCCGGGAAGAATTGGCTTTTTATGGACTGGGCGCTGGTGGGCCAGGCATTATGGGGAATCCCATTTCTCCCTAAGGAAGTACAGCCTAAATTGCTATATCTTTCTCCCATCACTAAGGCATCATTGACAGTGTGGGACAGTCTAGCGGCAAAAAGGAACCTCACCACCTGTCCCTCACCCCTTACTCCATAGCTAACAATCCAGATTTCCATCCAGGCTCTCATGATCCTTCATGTCAAGTCTGGGTGCAGGCGGGCTGCAGATCATTTGGCCACTTATTTGATCTAGAGGGACCACTTCCCTTCGAAGCACTCCGTACAGACTTTGCACTTCCTGAAACGGAGCGCTGGCACTACACCAAAGTATGTCTTTGGGTGCTGCAACCCTCTATCCATCCTGGGACAGAGCGACAACTCACCCCCTTTGAACACTGGCTCCTGTTGAGAAGTTCTGACAAACGTCTGGTTTCGGATCTATACCGTCTGATAAATTCCACAATAGAAATTCTTAAGCCCAAGAACCAACTGGGAGGCAGAAATCGGCAGGGAACTCATGACCAAAGAATGGGAGACATTTTTTACTGGGCAAGACACACTGCACAGAACATGGCCTGCATTGAGACAGCCACTAAGATCGCAACTTATTGGTACTACACACCTTGCAGGATTCACAAATACAATCAGGCCAGGTCTCCTGACTGCTGACGACAGTGTAGCTCCTCTGGTACACTACTACACATATTAGGGGACTGCCCGAAGATTAGGCCCTACTGGGAACAGGTGCTCATGGACATAGACAACTCCCTAGATTCCCAGCCTACGTGGCCTTAGGCCTTCCAAATCCCCTCATCTTCCCTTTTAGGTCTCGACGAGGTAAACAATTTGGTGTGGCACTATGCGGGGCCCTGCAAAACATCCTCTCACACCGGGGTACTGCACACGTACCGACACACTTGGGATGGTTACACCGGCTGTGGTATATAGTAGGGATGGAACACATCAGCTTGTCATTAGCTAATCAGGGTTTGGCATTCTCCACACTATAGGCACCACTCTTATCGTTCTTAACATCAGAATTCCAGGAGCTCACGTGCCCCACGCGAGGCTGCAAAATCCACTGACACTGAGTAACACTAACGATACACCATGTAAGAGGCACCACACGTTTTTAGCTTCTCTTTCTCTCTTCCCTAGTCACCAGGTCTGAGGCGGGGGGGGGGGGGGAAGCAGATTTTTATTTTTCTCACTGGGGTATGCTGAGCAGGACCCCCATGTGTAGTTGGGTCCTGATAAGCATTCTTGAATATGCCAGTAGTAACTTTAAACTATTAACTTATTTTTACATAATCATTTAAATGAATTTACATTAGCTAGACTGCCGACTTTGGAGCTGGGAAACCAAGGTTCGAGTCTCAGGTGGATTTCGCATCCTGTGATTCTGGGCAAATCACTTAATTTCCCCATGCCTACCAAAAAAATGAACGTATCCTTGTGTAACGTAACTGGTGCTCATGTAAAGAGCTCCAATACCTTCGGGTCGAGTTCGCATGATAGAAATCTGAAAAAATAAATACATTTTTTTAAAGATTTATTTTAAAAATTCACCTGAAGTAAATGTTTGTATTTACTTATAATCTATAAATAATTACAAAAAATTATATACAGTATTAAGTAAAATTCTTATAATTTTTTCTAATTTATTTTTAAATTAAACATGGTTAATAAATATTTTATAATTCAATTTTTTTTATTTTTAAATATATATAATTTTCTAACGTTCACGTTAATGGATATATATTTTAACTAAGCCATAATAAATTATTTCAATGTAATATTATTTCCTACCGGCTTCTATTTTAAGTCCCAGCCACCATTATTTTCCATGGGAGAGTGCTACACTATCAGTGGTTGGCCATATATAGTGCCAGACTTACTACTGCTCCTTTTTGGCTGTTATAACTTTACACTTGTAAAATAGGCACCACCCCCTCTTTCAGGTGGTGCAGAAAATGTATGTCTATACTATTGAGTAACATTTACTTGGAAATGGTGGATAGCCCAAAGCAATAAAGTTAATTGGCAATGTTTTCCCTCTGAGGCGGAAGCCGGAGGTCTGCTCTGTGTACTTTGGAATTTAAAAACGACTGACATTATACTCGTTTTTTATTTCGTTTTAAACTTTGTAAATATCTTAAACTGCTCCAGTTTTACATGCCCGCCCCCCCCACCCAGGCGAGACTACTTCGCCGAGGCTAGGGTTCATTATTTCGCGCTGGGAAGCAATCAGGTCGACTTTGGGCGCCATCTTGTGTTGGGAAGGCTGCCCGGTTTGCTCGGCGCCCCTCCCACCCTCCTCCCGCCCCGCCCCACTATGTATATTAATAACAGAGCCGCCCGACCGCGCCTGGCCCGGGCCTAGGGCCAGCCCCCCTGGTCCATCCCACCCTATCCCCCGTATATGTTATACAGCAGCTCAGCTACGGTCCCTATGCCCCACAACCAGCCAGTTATGTTGCATATCCCACCCTATGTCGCTGCCCATAAAGCCTGCAGCCCACTGCACTGGCTGTCACGTTATGTTACCGTCCATTCGTAAATCTATTCAAACTGGCAAGCACCATCCCACGGAATCCTATACCATTGCGCTTACAAATGTCCGCTCGCTTGGCAAACACAGCCAGGACATCCATGACTTGATACAGGACCATAAAATAGATATCCTGTTCATGACGGAAACGTGGATGGGACAAGCATCTGACCCGGATCTTGTCATAGCCGTCCCAGCGGGGTTCACTACTTACAGATTGGACAGGCAAACCAAGAAAAAAGGCGGTGGCATTGCAATTATTGCCCGTGACACCTATATCGTAAGGCATATGCTAATTCCCCAGACTTCCTGTGAAGCACTAGAATTCGCTATAAAACTGACCCTTTCCTACACCTTCAAAGGGATCCTCCTTTACCGACCGCCAGGACCTAGGGGCGATTTCCTGGGGGCTCACAGATCCTTGCTGGAAACATCCGCGCTGGAGAACTCCTTCACCATTTTAGGTGATTTTAATTTTAATTTTGATGTGCCCGACAATCCCGACACTGCCACGCTTTTAGCCGACA
Source organism: Lissotriton helveticus (assembly GCF_964261635.1). NCBI lineage: Eukaryota > Metazoa > Chordata > Amphibia > Caudata > Salamandridae > Lissotriton > Lissotriton helveticus. The sequence continues at coordinate 385,303,184 of NC_136067.1, read as the reverse complement.
TGTCTACTTTTGGCTTATCCCCTTTGGTTCACTCCCCTACGCATGAAGGAGGTCACACATTGGACGGCATTTTTTCTAATGCCCCGGGCCTCAAACTCACAACAATACTCCCATTAATCTGGACGGATCACCATCTCATCCTGGCCTCACTTCTAGCAATCGATCCCCTGGTCGACAAACCCCACTTTAACCCCTGTCTCCCCTACTTGGCATGGGATGATCTAGATGTTTGCAGGCTGGAAACCTTGCTTAATGACACCCTCCCAACGCTATCTCCGAACCCTAACAATGCCACGTCCCAATTTTACAACTGGGTGAGCTCAGCAGCCAAAGACCTGGTCCCAGTTAAACAACGGTCACGCAATAGATCTACTCCCTCGGCCCCGTGGTACTCGGAGGCACTGCGTACCCAAAAACAACAGTGCCGAAATAGAGAGAGACACTGGCGGAAGGACTACTCACCCGAAGCCAAACTCTTATATAAAGAGTCGGTAGCCAAATACAAACAGCTTATTTTGGACGCAAAAAAAAAGTACTACTGCAATAAAATTGAAACCGCCCAAAACTCCAATAAAAGCCTATATGAGACCACCAAACAACTAGCGGGTTTCTCTGTGGATCTCACACCGCCCCCGTCTCAAACCCTTTGCGACGCTTTATCAGAATTCTTCTTCAGCAAAGTTGATGACATTTACAGGGTTTTCGCCAATAATGCTATTCTCCCCCACAGGCCATCCATTCGACCTGAAGGACCCATTCTCTCACAGTTTTGTGAGGTCACGTGTCCGGAGGTGCTAAAAACAATATCCACCATCAAATCGGGATCGGCTCTCGACCCATGTCCTTTGAAGGTCTTGAGACCTATCATGGATGCAGTCTTACCCTCCATAACAAACATCTGCAATTCCATGTTTAACACCGGCATCTACCCCGAGTCACTAAAGAAAACCCTAATAAAACCGTTGCTCAAAAAACCCACCCTCGATAAAGAAGAACTCAAAAGCTACCGCCCAATTGCTAGTCTCCCACTACTAGCTAAAATAGTGGAAAAAATTATGAATGCCCAACTTTCCTCCTTCATCGAGGATAACAAACGCCTAGATGAATCTCAGTTTGGCTTCCGTCGCTTCCACGGAACCGAGATGGCCTTGGTCAAAGCGGCGGACGACATCAGATCCATCCGGGATGCGGGAGGCACCGCCGTCCTGATATTATTAGACCTGTCGGCTGCCTTTGACACGGTCGACCACACCACCTTGGTCGACCGTGTCGAGAGCATAGGCATTCAAGGTAACGCCAAAAATCTTCTGGCCTCCTTCTTGGCCAACAGGACCCAGGTCGTTACTGTGGGACCTTTTGAATCGTCTCCCCTGTCATTACCGTGTGGAGTGCCCCAAGGCTCATCCCTCAGTCCGACACTATTTAACATTTATGTGTCGGACCTTGCCAATGCCATCAGGGCACACGGGATGAGCCTCACTTCATACGCCGATGACACTCAATTGGTCCTAGCCGTAAAAAATGATGGGCTTCAGAAAGCCAACATGTTTAACCAGGGTATGTCGGCTATCGGGAACTGGATGTCCCACAATTGTCTGAAGTTAAACTCCGATAAATCGGAGGTGGTACTTTTTGGCAATCTCTCTCCGGAGTGGTTCCCCATTTGGTGGCCATCATCCATGGGCCAGGCTCCAGTCCCGGTCGACAAAGTGAGGAACCTGGGAGTCATGTTCGACAACCGCTTGAACTTCCTTCCAGACGCCAACCAGATATCCTCCTCAGCCTTTTATAAACTTAGGCTCATTAAAAAAATTCTGCCCTTCATACCTGAAAACATGGCGAAAACGCTGGTAAGCTCCCTGGTGCTCTCTACCCTAGATTATTGTAATGCTTTGTTTCTAGGGGCCCAGGAGAGAGTGTTAACAAAAATGCAGTCCATACAGAACGCGGCCGCCAGGCTCTTAGGACGAATCCCTAAATTCCACCCGGTTTCACCCACCATAAAACAACTTCACTGGCTTCCGGTGAGGAAGAGGATTAAGTTTAAGACCTTATGCCTGGTATATAAGGCGCTACATAACGCTGCTCCATCGTTCTTTACTCAGAACCTTACCCTCTACTGTCCATCCAGAGCATTGCGTTCTTCCAGCTCCCTGGACTTGGTGATCCCCCGAACTAAATCTGTCAACTGGGGCGACAGAAGATTCCTTGTTGCTGCTCCAAAACTATGGAACTCTCTGCCTCACTCTATTAAGTCCAGCACTTCCTTATGGTCTTTCCGAAAAAACCTTAAAACTTGGCTTTTCAATCAATGATCTCCTGGCCCTCTCGTTGGCCAAACATTGCAGTTACTCAGCGCCGAGATGCCCACGGGCCTTCGTGTCGCGCTTTACAAATGTTAAAATAAATAAATAAATAAATAAATTAAAAAATATAGGTGCAAATGTACACATGTGTTAGTTTACCTTTGTGAATAGGCCCCACGGAGTTAAAAAGAAGTGCTTACAATGTACAACCAAAACAAATGACAGGTGGTTAATTTAAACTTCCCAGCCGGTATTGAAGCACTAAGCATTCAGCACACCACAACCATAACATAAACTGCATTTCTCAAACAACAGACTTTGTTTCACAATGAAACATACTAACATGACACATGCATTACCAATATGCAAAACTCACTAACTAAAATGTTCCCCAATCTAATACACCTCACAGTTAGTGGGAAACAAGACACATTTTTCCACAGAGGCTCATTTACGTTCAGCCACTTCCATGATTGCAGAATACCCTAAATGATTAACTATATGTCATATTGTAACATCAGAGCTGGACAAGACCCATGCAGCAATGTTTCAACTTCCCATAACTTCAGGACATTGTATATCCTTGAACAACACAGTTTCATTTCCTTCTCCATTGTCCTTGGATATATTGTAGCTTCTCTCTTTCTAAATTAGCCATGAGGACTTGGGTAATATTTATTCAAAGTCTCCAGGCATGTACTAATCAAACATCAGCTTACTACTTTCCTTCATGATGTCCAAGTCTGCATAACCAGTGCCTCCACTCAGATGCCCAGGTTTGCAATCCAAGACATTGGTGAAGATCTCTCAAAGCTATAGCCACGAACACCCCACCTTCTTCTACAAGCGCTGACTGGCTTAGAAAGGAGAGTCTCCATTTACCTGGTGCTGCACATTGTCACAGGACCTCTGTCCATTCCCTTTAACATGGGCCTAGTAGGAGCCATGGCATCTTCTTTGGTCACTCTGTGCCATAAAATATGTAGAATGTCTTTTACCAGTACTCTTAGAGTGCATGAGCTGTCCTTCTCAAATTCAGTTAGGCCTCATTTGCTGAACAGGGTTCTTGCTGGTCATGTGATGCTTGCTCCCTCTAGCAATGCAGCTGGATCATGAGTGATGCATGAGTTCACTTGAATTCAAATGGAGTGATGTGCAATCGTCGCAGAACACTAACACCAGCTGCGTACATAGAACCCTCCAAAGGCGTGGACTAGCATGTACCAGAGTCACCCTAACTGGGAAATCGAACACCATACCCATCAATTCTTCTCCTTCTTCATTGAATGTATAGCTGCTTGAGGTGCCACGGTCATTTCAGATATAATTTCATAAATGTGCTTACCATGAAGGTTATTTTCCACTGTCTTAATAGCACTGTCCCCATGGCACTATCCTCAAATCATTTTCTCCCTTGTATTGCCCTTAAGCTTAGGACCATATACACCTCAGTTTATAGCTGCCCTCAGTTGGCCCCTTGTCCATGCCAGGACGTGCTCACCCTCCTCAATGGTCTCCCCCTGCCCAGCTGCTTGAACTTACACCATCTGCACGTGGATTTGAGGCCTCGTCCTTTGCCAAAAATTGCTCCCAACTGCCACCAGAGTCTTTTGCATTATTTTCACACAGGTCCTTAACTACTCATCATCAGAATGTTGAATTCAGAGGGCAAGGTCTTCATAGAAGAATCTGTATCCACTCAGGTCAGAGGTAAATTATTTGGTTCATGTTAGGACCTTAGGTTACACCAATATCAAGTAGGTCTTGTCAGGGATTCATCCTCCCTTCGACTGTCCCTATCTCCTCACTACCACTCCACAACATACATCAACATTGTGTTATATCATTCACTTTCAGTATTCCAAATTCTAGCTCAGACATATAATAGAGTCATACAGGATACTACTCATAACCTTCCAGAGGAAAAGGCTGATAAGCTGCCAAATGACTCCCTCTTCAAATGCACAGAGAAACACATATGCTATCTACATGATTGTCTCACCAGACGAAATAGCTAAGGCTAATTGTCCAAACTTGAAAGGGGAATAGAAATAGACTTGACTATATGGAGCTCTCGGGAAATTACATCCCTCCAAGATTGAATTCCAACTCACAGAAAAAGACAAAGAAACATATGCAAGTGAGGCATTGGGCTGTGCATGAAACCAGGGGCGATAAGAGGGGTTCCAGACTTCGAAATAAATGTGAAGCTATACTCAGAGTCCAAAGGAGTAATCTCAGTCAAGTACAAGCTCTTGAAAGCGGATGAAAAGAAGAAAATGCAGATTGCAAAAATATGCGAAAAGATTCTCAAGAGGGACACAGAAGGCAAAGAATGGTGAAAATTGTGGGAAGATATTGTAAATAATCACACAATAATGTTTTCTGTACACAGCAAAGATATGAACTAATTTATAATTGGTATCTCCCTGTGAATTTATTAAAGGGAACTATATCCTGGAAAATGCTGGAGATGTGGGGGGGGTCAGATCGATCAACACTACATATATGCTGGTTATGTACCAAAATGAGGCACCTTTGGAATGAGATGCTCAGTAGAATAAAACAACTAGTGGGTTTCCATGTACCGGGACCACCCGATGTGATAATGCTTGGACTATAAGAGAGAAAGGTGAAACAAATGACCAAGGCAATATGAGCGAGGTAAGCCTCTTGTTGATAGCTGCTAAAGAACTAATCGTAACTGTTTGGAAAAAAGCAGGACCTTTCACAATGCTTAAATGGTACTCCAATCTTTGCATGATCCTTGCCATGGAGAAGATAACAAACAACATAAAAAGTTCAAACTAATCTATCAACCATTGATAGACCACCTTCGAAACTCCAAAATAGTATAATAAAACGGCAATGATAGACACTCCTAGTCTGGAACGACCAAAACTGAAGTATGATGTAACCATGTGTGTATGCAGGGATGGGGTTTTTAATGGGGGTTGAGCTGAGATGCGATGCTGCTATATGAAAAACTCTATGAGGTACAGAACTTATTGTAACCCATGTCTTGATTCAATAGAAATTGTTTTCATCCTAAACATATCCAATGACATACATTTCAAAAGACCAATACTTCTCCACTTTTTTCTCCCCCTCTATTTTGCTGCAATTGGTTTCATATCTGCATTAACCCCTCAACACTAATTTACCTCAGCCTGCTTCATAGGAAAGGCTTTAAATCTAACTGCTCCAACTGAAGTGCCTATGAATTATGACATGGTGACATTTTCTACTGTGTTTGTATTTCTTAGATTCAGGAAAGTTGAATCGCCCGAAAGTCAACCCTAACAGCCAACCACTCAACCATCTCACTTTTCCTATCTCCAATCTCTTTCTGCATCAACACTCCATTCCCCAACCCCAACAACCTTCCTTAGCTGGATAGGTTATAGATGCATTCATGTTGCTGTGATGTGGCGTGTCATGGACCACCACCTCTCCATATTGCGCACTGACCCGCGATCAGGCGCAATCATCCAACTGTCATTCATTACCCTCTCCAGATGGGGAATCTTTACTAAAAATCCATATAAATTTAGAGCTGATGGGGATGCTCCTCACACTCCCAGCATTCCTCCCACCCCAAACAAACATTATTTGTCCAAACATGGGTCAAGGCACATCACCAGCCCCCTTACTTCATAAAGGCATAGGCCACATTGTCCATTGTCCAGTTTGCTTTCTCCTCAAGTCATTTTCCAAGTCTGTAGTTCGATAGACTATGATTCACTTTCTTTACTTGCGGTTCAGTCTCCTCAAGGCTCTTGGGTTTTCGAATTTCTCTTGAGGATTTCCCATCAGCAACCTTCCTCCCTGATTACCCTTCAGAACTATCCTTTGCCAGATCCCAGGACATCCTGAGAATCCTCTATCATGTGGATCATATGGGTTTTGAGTCCAGATTGGAACCACAAAGCAAATGGGAATATCCATCTACAGTGAATCTGTCCCGTTTGCAGTTCCCCAGTTATCTGTATCAACATCCTTCTTTTTATTTTCGTCCTGGTGTAGCTTGATTTGTAGATTTTGAAAAGTGAGGGCGTTAGTCTTCCTACAATCTCTCGTTTTTCTACCATTAAGATGTGATACTCCCATTTTAGCAATTAAATCTCTTTGGCTTCCCCCGGTATTTCTCATGGGACACCCACTCTGTAGGCTTGAACAACAGGAAAAAAATGGCCATCTGATCTTATGGATTTTAAAAGGTTCTTGCAGTAATGGACAATGTTCAGTCCTTCTTGAGATTCTCGCACATTTCATAGCCATATAATGTCCCTACAGGAATCTTCCACATCAGTGCATTGGTCACTATCACCTTTATATTTTCCTTCATTCTGGCCTGGATCTATTGAGACTTCTCCAACTCTGGGCATGTGGCCACTACATCATCCCCATTGGTGACTACAGGCTACCAGGGTTTAATGTATTTTGTCATTTCAGAGACGGCTGACATATCGTCCTTCAAAGCTTGCTTCTGTGTGGTGACCATGTTTGAAATGTCATACACGTCTCCCAGACAACTTTGTAGGTCCTCTTTTGTGAGTGGCACGATGCTATCACACTTTTTTTTTTTAAATATATTTTTTTATTTTCCAATTAACACAATGTATAGACAGTGCAACACAATTTCCTATATAATTAGCAGACATTAAAAAATAACTGAGCATTAAACATAACATTGGAAAAGAACATTACAGCACTTCATCTTAATCCGATACAACATAATAAATCACCCAATACATACATAAACAAACCTATATAAAGAAAAAATTAAAATTACTACTATAATTAATACGCATTACAGTACTTCAAAACTTAATCCCGCCAAGCAGAGCAAATATCCCAATACGTGCACAGTCCTACTGAAGTTACCCAGACCAGTATCTTCTCATGATATCCCAAATCCAGCCCGCCACCTACTAATGGGTTCCCATATTCTTAACCCCAATTGCCTTCCTCTCCTGCCTTTCCTTGCGTATATAGCTTTTTCCAGATTATAGACTGCCAATAGGTTAGCAAGCCATACTTGCATACCAGATGGGTTCTTATCCAACCATGCCCTTGCTATACAGAGCCTATATACAGCCATGGCGACAAATATGAAGTCTCTCCCCAGAAAAATATCCTCCACAACTATTCCCAGTAATATCTGGGCAGGTTTAAGGGTGATTTTCATATCTAGGGATGAGTCCAAAAATCTCTAGGAATGAAGCTGAGGACATAGGGCAAACATGTGTACTATATCAGCGTCTAGTGAATTACATCGTGGGCATGAAATCCTCGTAGTGCCGCCCCACTTCGCTATTCTGGCTGGAGTGTGATAGAGTAAGTACAGAGTTTTGTATTGTTGTGACTGCAATGGCGCAGAGCAAAGTATCGTTCTTCCTAAGTCCAGTGACTCCTGAAACCATCCAACTTCTCCATCCAATTTCTCTGCCCACTTACGACCATACTTATCCCTATCATCCTGCTTTAGTTCTGCGAGGCTTGCATAAAAACTGCATATTGAGCGATCTCCCCCTAGCCTAATCTTCTCCATAATATCGACTCTATTAAACCCTGTCCGTCCACCTAGCTTCGTCCCCAGAAAACTCCTTATCTGCAGGAATTTAAAAAAATCCCGTCTATCTAATCCGAACCTCTCCATTAACTCTGTAAACTGCACAAAGCCCACTGAATTCATCATATCTCCTACCTGAACAATCCCTTTCGCTGCCCAACCCTCCATCGTCCTGTCCCCAAAAATTTCAGGTGGAAAAGACCTATTTTTCAGCAACCTTGTATACCAGTTAAACCTCCCTATACCCACTTTCTTCATAAGAGCAGTCCAAATCTTGATTCCAGCTTCCAATGTCTTGAATCTAGTTCTTTTATAATATCCAAACTCTGTACAGTATAAAAAACAATTTTCCACCTCCTCCCCCAAGACTGCTGCATAAACCCTATCAGAGCTGTCCGTCATTATCTGATCAAGACCTGCCCCTCCAATCAGCCCTTGAATGTATTGAGTCGCGGCTGCCAAATAATATAGCCTGAAGTCAGGTGCTCCCCACCCACCTCTCTCTCTAGGAAGGGTCATAAACCTATATGCTCTACGGGTTTTACCCTGCGCCCATATAAATCTATTAAGGATAGATTCCAGAGTATTAAACCATTGTACCTCGAAGTAAAGGGGTATTGCCCTAAACAAATATAAAAATGTGGGCAGTATTAACATTTTAATAACATTCGTACACCCCACTAAAGAGAGATGCAAATTGTTCAATCGTTCCAAATCCAATTTTACCCTAGTCATCAAGGGGTCATATTCCTCTGTACCACAGTACCGAGATCCGCTGAGATTATTACCCCCAAATATACCGCCGACCCCGTAACCCTTTGATCCGTACACCCCACAACATGTTGATTACAGACTATTTGGGTTTTAGCCCTATTTAGACTATATCCCGAAACCTGTCCAAAATTAAGAGCCTCAGCTTCAACCTCTCTAATAGCTCCCTCTGGGTTAGATGTCAAAACAGCCACATCATCTGCGTAAGCCAAGGTTTTAGCCACGCAGCCCTTCAATCTCATTGGGGGGATCACCTGATTACCTTCCAACCTACGCAAAAAAGGATCTAAATATAATGCGAAAAGAAGAGGAGATGAAGGGAAACCTTGTCTGGTTCCTCTTTCTATCTTCACTGCCGCTGAGTGTCCTCTGTTGATCCTAATTCTGGCGCTAGGGTTCTTATATAATGTTTGCAGAGCTTTAATAAACCGCTCCCCTATGCCACCCCATCTCAAAGTATGCCATAGATATTCCCAGGAGACCCTATCAAATGCTTTCTCAGCATCCAAAAACAATGCAGCCATAGGGTCTCCCAGGATGCCAGCAGCGTCAAACATTGTAATCACCTGCCTTGTATGCACTGTAGTACCTTTGCCTGGTATAAACCCATGCTGTGAGCAGACTACCAAATTCTCGACAACCCCTGCTAATCTCTTAGCCAGCATTTTCGAATAGACTTTAGTGTCCGCATTCATCAGTGTAATCGGTCTATAAGACCCTGGTTGAATTGGGGGTTTCCCTTTTTTTAAAATCACCATGATATCAGCTCCGCCCCATGAATCAGGTACTGCCTCTCCAGTTTGAGCTAGCTTCATAACCCCAAACATATCAGACCCCAGGGCACTAAAGAAAGTTTTGTAAAATTCAACAGGGATCTGATCCGGACCCGCAGCTTTTCCAGGAGAGAGAGTACTCAATGCCATTGATAACTCCTCCATCTGAAAAGGTAATTCCAGCTCCTCCTTGTCTTCCTCCACCATACAAGGCGGGATAATGCCACTTAGATACCTTTCGATCTTTTCTACCTCTCTTAAGCAGCCCTCCTGATATAACTGCGCATAGAATCGCCTGAACACCTCCCTCACCCCTTCTGTATCTTGGATATTAACACCCTGCTCATCCCTGATTTCCATAATATCCGCAGCTGCCAATCTCTGCCTAGTGCGAACAGCTAGCAAATGTCCCACTTTCCCATTGAACTCATATGCTCCTTCTTTCTTAATTAAATAGTTGTCTGCTGCTTTTTTAGCTATATGTTCTATTGCTGTGGCTTTTAATGAAGCAATTTTAAGTAAATGTTGTTCCAATGAGAGCTGATCTTCTATAGCTACTCCCAATTCCTCTTCTACTTTCAGCAATTCTTTATTTATCCCCTTAATTCTGTCTTTTTCCTTTTTCTGAGATGAGAGTACAAAGCTTAGGGTCTCTCCCCTAACCCCTGCCTTAAAGGCATCCCAGACCACTCCTGATGGTGCCGTACCTCTGTTAATGTCCCAGAATCCCTTGATCCAACCCTCCATATACCTCCTATACCCCTCATCCCTCAAAAGTGCTCTTTCAAATGTCCATTGTGCGTCCTTCCTCACCCCTTGGCCTATCTTGATAGTTAATATAACCGGGCTATGATCCGACACCACTCGCGGTTGTTTTTCAATTTGTGCCCCCCCGATCAAGGATCCCGAGATCAGAAAATAGTCTAGCCCAACAAGCACTCTATGGGGAGCTGAATAGAATGTGCTGGGGTCTTTATTTGGAAGAATCTTAATCCATGGATCAGTCAGTGAGTTATGTGCAACTAACCCTGCTATAGCCCTATAGGTTTTCTTCTTCCTACCTACGTAATGACCCCCTGCCTGTAAGAATGAACTCGAGGGATCATGTATATTAAAATCCCCACAAAGTACAATTGGTTCTGACCAGTGTGCTAGCTCTGCGTCCAAGTAATGAAAAACCTCAGGATCGTCTTCCGTTGACCCATAGACTGTTGCGAGGGTGAATTTATCACCTTTTAAACTTAGTTCCACAATCACCCATCGACCCCACTGATCTTCCTTCTTCCTTATTACCACCACATCCCTACTTCTGCCTAAAATTGCTACCCCCCTATTTCTAGATCCTTGTTTAGAATTGGCCAGGACCACGAACCCTAGCTGCCCCAAAAGGTAATTCTTAGATGCCTCCACGTGTGTTTCTTGCAAACATATTAAATCTAATCTCAGCAATCTCAAAAGTGCAGCCACTCTGAGCCTTTTAGCAGAGTCGTTCAGACCACAAACATTTATAGTGGCAATTCTACAGCTCATTTGAGGGATATCATACTTTTCCCCGGGACTATGAGACCATACATAAGCAGCTGCTTCAAATTCTTACTAATGTGCTGAAATAACCGAGTAAAGTGTGTGTTACACTGTCCAACCCTGTGTTGTACTAAACATTGTGCCCGTTTTCCTATACATTTTTTATTCCCCCTTGACCCCCTTAACCCTCCCTGTGCCACCTTCCCCTCCCTTCCTGACCCGCCCCCCTCCCCCCCTTTACAGGCAAATAGGTCCGTAGGACCTATGTGTGATCGCTGCAGATCGTGGCTGTCGCTAGCCACCCCCTGACCCCATCCACAAACCCCTATGCTCCCCTGTTTTCCCCATGTACCTATCCTCCCCTTTCCCATTTTACTTCTTAGTTACAGTGCTCCGTGCTTCTTTTAGTGTATAAGCCAATAACATACATTTGAGAGCTTCAACCATTCTTCTGGGATTTAAGCTCTTCCAAAAACTGCTGAGCCTTAACCTCCGACCAAAACATTAACACCTTCCCTCTTACGACCACCTTCAGTCTTGCTGGAAATAACAGATACGCCTCAGAACCTACTGCCTGAAACGGTTTAATAAGCTCCCTCAGCCTCCATCTCCTCTCTACCGTCACGTGGCAGAAATCTGGTCTAGTGAAGAAGGTAGTCCCCTCAAATGTCCGCCTATTATCTGGCCTTGCTTCTTCTAAAAGTTCTTCTCTGAGGAGATAGTTGCCTACATAAATCAAGATAGCTCGGGGGAGAGGTGGTTGGCCCCCCCCACCCCTGGCTTTCTTAACTGTGAATGGGAATCTATGGGCTCGTTGAACCTCCTTTTCCCACTGCCAATCGGACTCCGGGAACGCTCCCTTTAAGAGATTTACCACAAACTTTAAAACATTCTGCCCCTCTGTCCCTTCTTCCACTCCCAAAAGGCGAACGTTGTTCCTCCGCTGGCGGTTTTCACATTCCTCCATCTTCCAAAGCAAGTCTTCCGCTACCTTTTCTTGGGTTCCTTTAAAGTCCTGCCAGGCTTCCACCTCATCCTCTAGTCTTCCTGTCCTCTCCTCCACCTCCGTAACTCGGCTTACAATACCATCATAGAGTTTGTTGACTTTCTTTAAGGTATTATGGATTTTTTTCCCTGCATGCCTTGCTCTTCGACTTTTAGCTCTAGCCTCCCCCTGCATTTGCTTTAAAGTTCTAGTGATCATGTCCAAGGGGGCTTGCAGCTGTGCTGGGAGTGGGATTACATCAGAAGCGACTCCACCTGCGTCCCTTTCTTCCACGTACGTCTGCGATGTTGCTGAGTAGTCCCAGAGAAGCTTCTTTCCCCCCCCCCCGGGGATCCCTGTCCTTGCCCATGCTTTCTTCCCTTTACCCTTCTCTTTTTCTGGGTACTTTCCTTCCCTGATGAGCTCATGCCTGAAGTAGTCTCTCCGTCCTCCTCAGTGTCAGACTCACTCATTAGCGACTCATCCGTGTCTTCATTAACTGAGAAAAAACAGTCTCCTTCAACTGAGCCTTCTCCCCCTTCAGAGGCCTCAGCTATCTTTGATGATTTGTCCTTTTTTGCCAGACTGACCGTGCTGCCCCATGACTTTCCAGCTTTCATTTCAGCCTCAACCTGCATGAGGGCTTCAAGCATATCAGCATTCCCTGCAGTTTTAGCCATATATTCTACATTATCATGAGGTTGTCTTATCACCATTCCAGCCTGCTCATCGCTGTGATCCTTACCAACATTTATGTCCAACTCGAGATCCACAGCTGCCTCACCGTCCTTTTCCCTACTCGCTCTGTCAATTCCAGCTTTGCTTCTGTCGTCACCGCTATCGACGCCGTCCTCTCGGTCTGACACAGTGAGTGGCTGTTGCCTAGCAGCCAGAACAGCGTCTGCAAGAACGTCTTCTGCAGCGTCCTCGAGGACGCCTCCGGTGCCTGCTGATCCGCCATCAGACTGCAGAGAGTTTTTTGGGGTAAATGCCTCAATCACGGTAGGCTGCCTCATACCCATATCTCTATTCTTGCCCGGGGGACACGCTGCCTGATTGTCCGCGTTGCTTGCACTTTCTTTCATTGTTACTGCGGGGCCGCTTTTGGACCGTTCTTGCACCGGCATCAGCGCCTTGCCGCGTAGCTCTGCTTTTTTTCCCCCTTTAGGCGTTGAGACTGGGGCAGTTGATTTCTGTATGGCCCCCGGTGCCCTCTGTAATCCAGATACTGCCTCGGTCTTCCCAGGGTCCGCATTCTGCTTCTGCTTGCCTGTGGTAAAGTCCGGTTGCAGTTTATTTTTTTCTTCTCCTTTTCTGGCCTCGAAGGTCGCGGCGGTAACGGCATCTTGTTTGTGTGGTTGTCAGGACACTTTCCACTAAGACGGCTTGCTGCCTTCAGTCGCAGCCAAAAAAACCAAATCTTCTGATAAGCACCTTCCTGACAAACGACGACCCCAGCAGACTTATACGAAGCCAGATCTCAAGCGCCATCTGGGGAACAGGGACTCATCCTAAATATTAGCCTACAGGGGGTATAGCCAGGAGGTAGTCCGGAGCGACTCCTCACCACAACCTGTCAGCGGCCATCTTGCCTCCTAGAGGGCTAGCCGCTATCACACTTTTGAGGTGACAATTCAGACCTTCTTGTCCTCTGTGCTTTTATTTCTGGAGTCTCAGGTAGTCTATTGTCCAGTCTCTCTCAGCAGTCCTTACGTTTTGTATTTTGTATCCCAGCCTTTTTTGTGTTAGACATTGATTGTTGTCCTGAGACGTCATGCAAGTACATTGTGATTCGATGTATTCCGTTATTACTTACAAAATCTTTGCCTCTCCTAGGGAAGTATGCCTCACAGTCACTTTTAAATCAGTTGGTAGGTCATTTTCCTCTCTCATTTAAAATCAGATCCATCGGGTGGATGAATATAGGTAGCAAAATGCCAGATTAATTGTGCAAAGACATAGGGAGAGCTTGCCTCCTAGTGTTGTGCGCTTGCTCCTCAACCATTGATTACAAGAGTGATAGATGCTCCATTCATTTCTCCCTTTTAGACTGCTTCAAGTACCTGGTGAGTACCCAGTATCCTCCATGGGCTTACTCTTCAAATCTAGGCCTGCTTCACTTTCAAGAAGGAAGACACACTTCGCTCACTCCCATCAAATGAAAGCCGCCTGTTCTCCTACAGGAGACTCAATGGGACTGGAACGTCTCCATTTCTGTGGTTCTTATCTTTGGGCTGCCATCATCTTTCTCCAGATACGTCAAGATCTCTCAGCCTCTGTGGATGTAGCCCACAAGGGAAACATGGGGCTGGAACTCACCAAGTAGATGCGATGCTCATTCCACCACAGAAACCGGGCCCCAAAATTATGCATTTTGATTGGCTCCAAATGAGTCAATATCTACCCAGAAGATTCATAGTTAGTGCCTGAGACAAGCCTCATTACAGTATCAACACACATACCACTATGCCTTCTATCCCTCACAGCTGCCTGTGAAGATTAGAATTCAAGGTGCTTGTTTTAGCTTTCTTAATTTCTCTGACAAAACTAAACCCCCTCATTTTGTCAATTTACTTTAGCTCCTCCAGAGGAAATTATGTTCATTCTACAGCTCCTATTGAAGCAACTTGATGTTTAGGAGCGCCTCACATTTGTCATGAATGTAGAATGTTAGCACACTTGATGTGAATAAGAGGACTGTGTTGAAGCTGCAGTAGAACATTAGGTAATCATTGTGACTGCCTACAAGTATCTGGGAATTTGGATAGACCACATAGGGAGACCAGCGCAACATATTATGGCAATGCAAGGAGTGGCCCGCAGTTTGGAGGGGGCTTTTGTAAGAACCAAGAAAGCCCTTCACTCCCCAGATTTTTCACCGGTAATTAGGGTGATAGGCGACAAATTTGTGCCGACAATAGCTTTTGGCGCCATAACTTTCAAAGACAAAATGCTTACCTGGCTTGACAGAGCCCAGTCAATGTGCTTTCGCAGAGTCTTCCACCTACCCAACTCGACCTCTCATGCTTAAATTCGCATGGAGTTCTCTTTGTCATCTCAACACAGGGTAATGAAAGCAAGATTCATTGCCTATTGCTTAAAAGCCAAAAAGGCTTGTGAGCTTACACTAAAAAGCTGCATATGGTCACTATTAAACAAACCAGCACTCCTTGGAACCAATTTTTAACATTCTGCTTGGATGCACTAGAGGTCAAGACATATGGATAAGCTCGCTGCCTATCGGGCCAATCACAAAAATCTTGACCAAAGAAGCAAAGATCTTGTCACTTAAACACGTTGCCCTAAACGTGAAGAATCTCTCCTATGGCAATTGGGCCTCAAAACTATATGGCCCTAAAACTCCACCATACTACTTGTCGTCATCCATGAAACCACAAGTGAAACAACATTTAATGAGATTACGTTTTGGCCTAATCCCGCTGAGGGCGTATAGTTATGGTAGATGTGTCCACACAGTGCCGTTTCTGTAAGAGCGGGGAAGAGAACTTAATCCACGTCCTGTGCATCTGCAGAACCCTACTCCCTTTACGAACTTTTTTGTTGCGTCCAATTTGGCAGGCCCTGAACGTCCGGACATGCTAAGAAGCTCTAAAAGAGTGTATCAGGGGCGACTCAGCTCAGACGGCCGCTCGTTTTGTAAAATTCATGACTAAGATTAATCTCCTGCTAACAGAAGACGCTCACTAGGAACTCTTGCCCTACTAGATATGAACTACCTTGCTCTCATCAACACCTTTAAAAAAAAATGTTTTTTAAAGCATAATATGAACTGAGTTTTAATTGTGTTTTGCGTGTATTGCAACGATTTTAATTAATTGTGCAAATAAAATACTTACTTACTTAGGTAATCATTTGAATTGCTCCAGCTGCAGTTGAAGTACCATTTATTCAGCATGCCAGACTTTTTTCTCACATGGATCAGGAGGATATTTGTCAAATTATAGAAAATGAGTCCTCATTTAGCTCTTGACCACTAGCCATAATTTTCATGACAAAATCGTGAGAGAAAAATGTGTTCTTTCAAAGATGGTTCATCAAATTCCACCAGAGGATTAACATTTCTCCCGGTTTCATTAGCAAGTACAAGAAGCATACAAAGTTAACCAACATTAATTATATTCTAGATTTTGCATCTATAATGCATAGGGTTTGGCACAAGGCATATATGTTTGGTTAACTGTAAGAGAATCGTGAATTGTTGATGATTTTATATTTTAATCAGAAGTGTATACATAAGGAAGAGTTCAGTAATCACCACCTTACACATGTGAAAATTAGGTAAGACTGATTATAATTAAATTGATTGAGTTGTATATCAAGTTTGTTTATTTGAAGGATGCCAACGCCAAACTGACTGCATTGCATATTGCTTGGTGGGTAATTGTGAAAAACCATAATCATGGAAATAAATGTAGATTTCGAATGTATAGATTTCAGGAGAGCTAAATCTCAAATAAAACCTGTTTCCAGTTTCATCTGAAACAGCCATGGTGCACTGCAACTGTCCCAAACATTAGTGCCTATATTCCGCCATTTATTGTATATATGGGTGCTTCTGTTGCATGTCAACACCGCGATGGCCTTCCTCAATGAGAAAGGAAGGAGTTTGCAGTGTTCTTTATTAGTCACAGACTGTTAGGGGAACTGCAGAACATGGCTTTAATTGACAAGGAATGTTTGGCCGTTGTATGTTCCTAAGGGCCATATGTATCAACATTCCGTTTTGCGATTCCTAAATAGCGATTTTTAAGGATTCGCTATTTAGAAATCGCAAAATGGTATGTATGTAGAAAATCGCTTCTTTTTAGCGATTCCTTAAAATTCCTTAATTGCGATTAGCAAATTGCTAATCACAATTAAGGAATAATTTCCCATTCAATCAATCAATCATGCCATTTGTATAGCGCACTACTCACCCGGGAGGGTCTCAAGGCGCTTGGGGGGAGGGGTATGCTACTGCTCGAACAGCCAGGTCTTGAGTTGTTTCCTGAAGGCGAGATGGTCCTGGGTCAGCCGAAGGTGGATGGGGAGGGAGTTCCAAGTCTTGGCAGCCAGGTAAGAGAAGGATCTTCCTCCCGCGGTGGCTCTTCGGATGCGTGGTACGGCTGCGAGGGCGAGGCTGGTGGACCGTAGCTGGCGGGTGGGCGTGTAGAAGGTCAGGCGGTCGTTGAGGTACTTGGGGCCCAGGTCGTGGAGAGACTTGTGTGCGTGGGTGAGGAGCCGGAACGTGATCCTCTTGTCGACGGGGAGCCAGAGCAGGTTCCTCAGGTGGCTGGAGATGTGGCTGCGTCGGGGGACATCCAGGATGAGTCGGGCGGAGGCGTTCTGGATGCGCTGGAGTCTTTTCTGTAGCTTGGCTGTGGTTCCGGCGTAGAGGGCGTTTCCGTAGTCCAGTCGGCTGGTGACGAGTGCCTGGGTGACAGTCTTCCTGGTCTCGGTCGGGATCCAGCGGAAGATCTTGCGAAGCATACGCAGAGTGTTGAAGCACGATGAGGAGACGGCGTTGACTTGTCTGGTCATCGAGAGGGATGAAGCCCAGGTTGCGTGCGTGGTCGGTTGGCTTGGGTGCGGTGCCCAGGGCTGGGGGCCACCAGGAGTCGTCCCAGGCGGAGGGCGAAGAACCTAGGATGAGGACTTCCGTCTTGTCCGAGTTCAGTTTCAGGCGGCTGTCCTTCATCCACTCGGCGACGTCTTTCATCCCTTCGTGTAGGCAGGTTCTGGCGGTGTCGGGGTCTCTGGTGAGGGAGAGGATCAGCTGGGTGTCGTCGGCGTAAGAGATGATGTTGAGGTTGTGCTGGCGTGCGATGGCTGCGAGAGGTTTCATGTAGATGTTGAAGAGGGTGGGGCTGAGTGAAGATCCTTGCGGGACGCCGCAGATGACTTCGGTGGCCTCGGAGCGAAACGGGGGGAGGCGGACTCTTTGTGTTCCATAGGAATGAAGGGGAAATGTGAGATTAGCAATTTGCTAATCGCAAATTGAGAATATTTTCAAGGGTGCAGGGGTGTCAAAGGACACCCCTGAAAATGACATGTGTGCGCATATGGCTGAGCGTCACATGGCACCTTTTGATTTAAAAAAAAATCTTTTTTAAAAGAATTCGCAATTTACCACCAACTAGAAGTTGGTGGTAATTTGCGATTCCTTAAGGGCATTTTGGAATTTTTTATTCCTTGATACATTGCATTTAAGGAATCGCAAAATTTGCAATTCCTTAAATGCAATCGCAAAATAAGGAATGGCAAATTTTGCGATTCCTTATTTTGCACCAAAATTGTTTCATACATACCATTTA
Organism: Lissotriton helveticus; assembly: GCF_964261635.1. Lineage (NCBI taxonomy): Eukaryota > Metazoa > Chordata > Amphibia > Caudata > Salamandridae > Lissotriton > Lissotriton helveticus. Next base: position 385,284,936 of record NC_136067.1, on the reverse strand, counting down.
GCGAAAATGGGTTCGCAAATGCCGGAATTCTGCGAATTTCGGCGTTTGCGAACCCATTTGGCCTTGATACATATGGCCCATAAAGCGTTATAGGTCTTTGTGACCCATTTTATGACTTGCGTGGATATAAACCTCTCAATTGTCTGGAAATGAAGGATGAAAAATGTAATCTTTTGAACTGCTCATTTCCACACAACGGCTCCAGTCCACCGAAGGAGACAAGTAGGGAATTCACATAGGAATGCTCATAAAGCTTCACAAAGGTTTTCCTAATTAGATTTGAGGCAATCTCCTGGACAGAAGCAAGTCCAGTGAGGCATATCTGGGAGGAGTGAACTGTACAGATGAAAATCTTCACATTCTTTGGTACTCTGTCCTTAATGGCTTTTTCTATACCACACAGTGATGTTTCCCTCAGTCTGTGTGTCCCCTGGTGGAGCACCATGTTTTGATGACATACAACAGCAGCGCACAAAGTTCTGCTGATCATTAGGTGCACCTTATGTGTACTCCAATCACTCACTGAGATAGCTATGGTTTCCTCATATTAGGATATGGAAAGAATGGTAACGTAAATGAAATTAATTCTAGATCCGAAGAACAGGCTTTTTGTCCTGTACCTCTATGGTAAGGAGTTTTAGCAACCCTTCCAGAGAAAATGCCTCCATTACACATACCAGGAGCCTGTACGTTTCCCCATGGTATGTAGCAATTGCAACAACGCTGTCTGCCATCTAACAGAATATTTACCCAATTCGTTTTTCCATGGAGTGTTGGGCCAGGCACTAACTAGCAACCCAGAGAACACACGGCATGGTTTTGCAGAGCAGCTGATGGCCGTTCCTTAGCGGGCTCTGCCAGCTGGACTTCAAATCCGTTCACTATCTAGATATTCCAGGGGCACCTGACGCTGAAAAATACCTGCACAACTTCGGGCCGCACCCAGAACTCGATTCTTGCAGTCTGGCGTTGGAAGGTTGGCCCCATCCTCATGGTAAAAACCATTCATTCTAAACTTGAACTCCTTACAAGTCAACTAAATCACATCAAACAACATGTCGACAAACACGAAACAAGATTCGACCAGCTGAAAGCCGAGTCTCAGATGCGGGTGACCTCCAGGCAGACTCTAAAGAACATTTGTTTGAAAGGACAAGGTTCTTGACCTCATAAAAGCCAAAAACAAGGATCTGGAAGCACAGTCCAGATGTTACAATCTCCGACTCACTGGGATTCCGAAATCCACAGCTATCTCCAAGATGGAGGACCATGTTGAGACTTTGTTGTGTGACCTTTTCTGAGAAGGCCTCTCAGGGGTCTTCATTGTGAAGTGTGCCCACCGCTCTCTCTGTCCTAGCTGCCTGTGGGTGCATCAGCTTGCCCCATAATTTCCTGCTGTGTGAATCATCTGGACTGCAACGCGGTTCTGTCGCTGATGCGTGAACCTGGGTAAATCTAGTTCCTGGGCAACAACATTTCATGTTATCCAGATTTTACCCTATCTGCGCAAGTAGCCAACAGCGACTTCTTACATGCTAAGAAAGTCTTTCAAAAAATGAATATACCATACTCACTCTTATGCCCGGCCAAACTGCTGGTTTCCTTCAAAGGTAAATTACACTTTTTTTTACAGATGCTGAATTGGCTCTAAAATGTGCCAAACATATTACCGGTCTAAACTGGGGTGGCATGGTGAGCAAAAGAATGATGGATTTAACCCAGATCTTTTGAGTGGGGGTGAATGTTTGGATTTGCATTCCGTCCATCAATTGTGTGTCTTTTGCAAACATATTACCAAGGCACAAAAATCCCCAGTGATCTCACCTTGCCCCTCGGCGGGAGCCGAGCTCACCTGTAACGACTGAACGACTGCTGCGTTAGTACGCATTCGGTTGTCTGCCTCCCCGAGTAGTTCTGGGGAAGGGACTATCAGAACTAACTTGTTATATGCCTTGACCACCCTGTGCTAGTAATGCAACTCCAATGCATAGGTTTGCCCATTTGATCCTCAGTTTGGTCACCCAGCCACTTTCGGCAGGGTTGTTCGACTGGTGTTTCCATGTCCGTGAGGCATGACCCGCAAACTAGTATCTCCATTGCAAATAGTTCTTGGGGTGGGGGGAGGGAAGAGCATCTCACCCTGATTGGGGGGTTGGTGTGGGTGGGGGGATGAACTATTGGGCTGTTGTAGGGGTTTCTTTCTTCCTTCCTACCCTTTTCCACGAAATGCTGGCACAATTTCTTAATCCAAAAAAGCCCACTACTGGCTCAGTGACACTAGCCACCAACAGGCTCATTATATGCCTTTCGCCTGCAGATAGTATGGCCAATATCTCTTGCATTTCATGGAACATTCGCATGCTTAATGATCACAGAAAGTCACGCCTCGTCCATGCTTATTTAAATAGACACAGGGTAGACATTTGCTTTTTACAAAAGACACATCTGCTGGGTCTATAGCCACCTGGTCCTGCGTGCCAGCTGGTGGAGGGAAACCTATTCCTCATCATATTTAAACTACACCAGGGGCATTGTGGTGCGTTTGTGCAAAGAACTCCAATGGCAGATGTCTCACTCTCGTGTAGACCCTGAGGGGAGATATGTTTTACTGGCTAGTTCCTTGTACGGGCGGCTGGTGATGCTGGCTGCAGTGTACGGACACAACTGTGATGACCCCGTATAATAGACAACCAGCTGTTTCACTTCGAGGTCTCCAACATTCATGTGCCACGATAGGGCTAAACACGATAGTCCATGACAAATGCCTGTTAGATGTCTGGCGACAAGCACACCCTTATACTCGAGAGAGGACTTGCATCTCAGCCTTTCACAATGCATGGTCTAGACTTGACTTATGGCTGGTGTCCAGGGATGTTCAAACGTGGACCTCCTTGGTATCTCACCTGCCAGGTACCCTTTCTGATCATGCCCTGGTCTTGATAGTGCTCTAAATTCTACAAACACATCCTTGTGCTTTTACTTGGTGCTTGCCAGCAGGTGTACTAATAGAAGCAAACATTACAGGAGGAGATCCGCAATGATATACCAGAATATTTCACACATAATGTGGGCCCTGTCCAATCTCCATCCACACTTCGGGAAACATTCAAGGTGCTAATACGGGGCGTCTGATTTACAAAACAATCTGGGGTCCTAAAGGCTATTCGGGGAACCCTCGCTAGACTCAAGGGAGATATTCGGACTCTAGAGCAACAGTACTTCCACTCCTTTGACACCGACAACCTAGCCAGCATCCCAGACAAACTTTCAGAATTCCAGGATGAAGCCCTTCGCTTTTTGCACAGCCATACTCAGGCTAGATGATGTGGGGAGGGTGACCATCCGAGCAAGACACTCCTTCTGACGTGTGCCGCGGAACTCCACTTATATCACAAAACTCGTAGACTCCAAGGCCAAACCCTTGGTTTCCACAACTGAACTGCTTAATGTCTGACCTCATTTTACACTCAATTATATTCTCGACCTCGAATCTGGGCCTGACGCACTGACTGATCATTTTGATACCATGCAGCTTTTCTGGCTCATTAGTGCTCACCAAGCCTTTCTAGACTCAACGATCACCACTGAGGAAATTGAGCAAGTTATTAGAAGCCTGCCAGGTGATAAGCCACCTGGCCTGACAGGCTCACCGCTGATTTCTATAAGGAGTATGCCTCACTACTAGCTCCACACCTTCTAGCTATGTTCCAGGATTACCTGCACACAGATGCATTGCCACCTTCACTGAGAGAGGCAGTTATCGTTACACTCCTTAAGCCAGGAAAACCGTGATTCTTATCGACCCATCTCATTAATATATGTGGATAACAAAATCTAAGCCAAGATCCTTGCAATTAGACTACAGCCTCTGCTACATATGATGGTATGACTCGATCAGTCAGGCTTTATCCCTAGCCTTTCAAAATCCCACAATCTTTGCACAATCTTTGCGGTCATGCATCACCTAGACCCTAAAATCTCGGCAGTGGCTACCCTACTTCACGCCAGCAAGGCCTTTAATTCGCTAGAATGGGCATACCTCTTTCCCCTTCTGGCTCGGTCTCAGCCCTGGCTTTGTCAAGCAGGTGCAACTTCTTTACACTCTCCCTACGGCAGGGGTGCGCTTAAATCGGCTAATATCTGACCCGTTTCCAAATACTTGAGGCACACGACAGGGGTGCCTACTGTCACTGCTCCTATTTGCCATTGTGATAGAGCTGTTGGCTATGAGGCTTCGACAGCACCACACAAACAAGGGCATTCAGTTCTCATTCAGGGTATTGTTAGTCTCAATGTACGCAGATTATATCAACCTATATGGTTGTGACCCGGAAGAAAATGTGGCTCCTTTGATGCAATAGGTGGTTTTCTTTGGTGGCTACTCAGACATACAAAGTAATTGGGCCAAATCCTTATTATTCCCTCTTACTGAGAACATGCAACAATGTCCAACTGAATAGCCTTTACAATGGGCAGTGGTGAGCAAACTGCAGTCTGGCCATGACCTGGCTGGACGACAGAATAGCCATATGATCTAAACTACACCTATCCTTAGATGGTCGAATTTCTGTAGCAAAGATGATTATTCTTCCAAAATGTCTGTACCATTTCGTGAACATATCACTATCGCTCATGACTTACTTCTTCAGACGATTGAAATCCAACATGGCTACTTTACTATAGGCAGGTAAGGAACCAAGGGGCATATTACCAAGGGCCTTATCGCCGATTTAGCGGGAATTTTTCCTGCTAAAGCGGCGATAATTTAATCGCCCTATTACCTAGCTGTCGCTAACACCAGTTAGCGACAGCTAATAGGCGATAGCGGGCATTTAGGGGCCCACTTTGCATGTCAGCGATAATTATCGCTAATGACATGCAAAGTGGGCGTGCCAAGATGTTAGTGACTGAAAACAGTCGCTAACATCGCTTTCCCTATTACCAACTTTTGGAAATAATCGCGCTCAGCGCGATTATCTCAAAAAGCTAACGCCTGCCCAGAGCAATTCTTAGCCATGTTATCCAATGGTAGGTGGATAACATGGCTAAGAGCATTTGCTGGCTAATGCATGAATATCGCTGACTTTTCAGTGATATTCAGGCATTTCGGCCGATTTTTATCGCTTAGGAGATAAACCTTGATAATATCAAGGCTCATAAGCGATACAAATCGTCGGAGCGCGGCGTTATAATTTTGCCCGCTAACCAAGCTTAGCGATAATTATCGCTATAGCTTGGTAATATGCCCCCAAGGGTCTTCTGGGAACTCCTAACTCTTCCACTTATACAAGGCAGAATGGGTGCATCGGGCTTGACATTATATGCTTACTTTGCCCAAGCCCACTACCTACACGTCTGGCTGTACCCAATCCTTTTCCAACCACTTGTGGCTGTCGAGACATACCGGTCTGCCCCATGCCCATTATCGATGGTGCTTTATCACACTTGAAAAATACCCAGAAAGGACATTAGCACTGTTGAATGTGTTTGTTGGGCTTGGGAGGGTTTGATGAAGAGAGCGAAGTTGACGCATCTATATGCCCCTTCCATTATACTGGTCAAAGCCCCTTCCATTACCCTTGATAAAGGAGCTGTTTTACATACGTAGAAACACAGGATTAAACTATTCTCCGACCTTTACCCAGATGGACAATTCCTCCCACCGTTCCAGTCTACCATATCCCTGCCCCATCCTCCTTGACGTCCTACTATATTATGACCTGCAGTCCACATGCCGTACACTACACAATACATTTCCTGCTTCGTCCCCAGCCCTCCCTTACTATCCCTTCCTCACGTAAACTTGTAACATGCCCATACAGTACTATGCCTCCCTGATCACTATTCCGAAGGCTCAGGAACAGTGGGAGAATAACATCGACCCGGCCATTATTTATGCACAATGGTCCTATTACTGCCCTGGATGATATTGAAGACTGCTCAAATATTTTTGCTTTTCTAAATCCAGGCCATTGTAGAAACCAAACATCACATGAGTGACTATGGCATAGCTGTTTAAATGCATCCCACGGATATAAACTACTGGTGTAAAGGTTGTGTATAAATGTTACACAGTGGTGGTTATAAGCAGGACCACTGAGGGACTCTGCAACAAGCTAAGTATCAATATACCTCCCCAGACATATCTCAGTTTCCCTTTTGATGAGAAAGACTCACAAAACATATTATAAGATTCTGATGCCCATACCACTACATCGAGCAAAACTGAGGCGGCCAAAGGTATCAAATAATGTGTTTAGGTTACATGCCGAATTTCAGGTCTCTTATAGTGCTGTGGCTGGAGTTAGAGGCTTTTAGAAGGGGAAATTCGGATGTATGTATGGTGATGCTCCAAAAGTAAGGGCCAGATGTACCACCAATTTAGCGACTTCAAAAAAGGGGATTGGGTATAAATGCTATTTTGCGAGTCAGTGACTCGCAAAATAGTGTTTGCGAGTTGCTATTAGGAAGGGGCGTGCCAAGGGCATCCCTTCCTAATAGCGAGTAAGAATGGTATTTATCAATCAATCAATCAATCAATCATAGCATTTCTAAAGCGCACTACTTACCCGTGAGGGTCTGAAGGCACTGGATGTAGGAGGTGCTGCTACTGCTCGAAAAGCGAGGTCTTGAGGAGTCTTCTGAAGGATAGCAGGTCTTGGGTCTGCCGTAGGTGGATGGGGAGGGTGTTCCAGGTCTTGACGGTGAGGTGGGTGCCACCTGAGGTCACTCTTCGGGTGCGGGGGACTGTTGCGAGGGCGAGGTCGGCGGAGCAGAGCTGGCGGGTGGGGGTGTAGAAGCTGAGTCGTCTGTTGAGGTACACTGGTCCGTTGTTGTGGAATGCCTTGTCTGCGTGGGTGGGGAGCTTGAAGGTGATCCTCTTGTTGACAGGGAGCCAGTGCAGGTCTCTCAGGTGGGGTGTGACGTGGCTGCGGCGAGGGATGTCGAGGATCAGGCGTTCACAGGCGTTCTGGATGCGTTGAAGCAGTTTCAGGAGTTTGGTCGAGGCTCCTGCGTAGAGGGTGTTTTCGTAGTCCAGCCTGCTGCTGACCAGGGCCTGGGTCACCGTTTTTCTTGTTTCGGTGGGGATCCACTTGTAGATCTTGCGGAGCATGCGGAGGGTGTTGAAGCAGGAGGAAGAGATGGCGTTGACCTGTTTAGTCATGGAGAGGGTGGAGTCGAGGATGATCCCTAGTTTGCGTGCGTGGTCGGTGGGTGTTGGAGCTGGTCCCAGTGCGGTCGGCCACCAGGAGTCATCTCAGGTCGAAGGGGTGGGTCCGAGGATGAGGACCTCCGTCATGTCCAAGTTCAGCTTCAGTCAGCTGTTCCTCATCCATTCGGCGATGGCCTTCATTCCTTCGTGGATGTTGGTTTTGGCGGTGTGGGGGTCCTTGGTGAGGGAGAGGATCAGCTGGGTGTCATCGGCGTAAGAGATGATGTTGAGGTCGTGCTGTCGGGCGATGTGGGTGAGCGGTGCCATGTAGCTGTTAAACAGCGTGGGCTGAGGAATGTGCCCTGGGGTATGCCGCAGATGATCTCGGTGGCTTCGGAGCGGAAGCAGGGGAGGCGGACGCTCTGTGTTCTGCCGGAGAGGAAGGAGGTGGTCCAGTCCAGGGCCTTCTCTTGGATTCCGGTGTTGTGAAGGCGTGTGCGTAGTGTGCGGTGGCAGACCGTGTCGAAGGCAGCTGATAGGTCCAGGAGGATGAGGGTCGCAGTTTCTCCGTTGTCTAGCAGGGTCCTGATGTCATCGGTGGCGGCGATGAGGGCAGTTTTGGTGCTGTGGTTGCTGCAGAACCCGGACTGGGACGGGTCCAGGATGATGTTCTCCTCGAGGTAGCGGGTCAGTTGTTTGTTGACGGTCTTCTCGATGACCTTCGCCGGGAACGGGAGCAGGGAGATGGGCCGGAAGTTCTTGAGGTCCTTGGGGTCCGCCTTGGGTTTCTTGAGTAAGACGTTGATCTCAGCGTGCTTCCAGCTCTCCGGAAAGGTAGCTGTCTCGAAGGAGATGTTGATGGCTTTCCGGAGATGGGGTGCGATGGTGGTGCTGGCTTTGTTGAAGATGTGGTGAGGGCATGGGTCTGACGAAGATTTGGAGTGGATGGTGTTCATGATCTTGATGGTGTAGTTGTCGTTATTGTTGGTCCAGGAGAACAGGCGGTTGGTGCGGATGGTGGTCGTGGGGGCGTAGGTCTCAGTAGTTGTCGGGGTGGTTGTGGAATTAAAGCTGTCATGGATATCTGCGATGGAAGAAGGTGGCCAACGAGTCGCACAGGTCCTGCGAAGGTGGGATGTCATTGGTGTTGGAGCGGGGGTTGGAGAGTTCCTTCGCGATGTTGAAGGGCTCTTTGCTGTTGTTGCGTTGTTTATGGCGGCTCTAATGAGGTGATGGTGTCTGCGGGTAGCGTTCTTGTGGGCTGCGTACATTCCCGGAGTTAGTTCTTCTCTAGCTTCCGGCAGGTTTGCTTGGAGGCCTGAAGGTCTTCAGTGAACCAGCTGGCTTTCTTGCTGCTGTGGCTGTTGGAGGGTTTCTTGAACAGGGCGAGGGTGTTGGTGCAGTCGTCGATCCACTGTCTGAGGTTGGGGCGGTGGTGTTGGGGTCAGTGGGCTTGGCGGGTCGGCTCTGGGCGAGGGTGGTGGTTAGCTGGTCTTCAGTGACTTTGCTCTAGCAGCGACGCGGCATCTGTTGGGTGCAGTGGTGTGTGGTGGGTTTCCAGAAGGTGAAGTGGATGCAGTGATGGTCGGTCCAGTGGAGTTGGGTGGTGTGGTTGAAGGAGACATGGGGGCATGCGGAGAAGATGGGGTCGAGCGTGTGGCTGGCAGAGTGGGTGGGTGTTGTGACGAGTTGTCTGAGTCCGAGGTTGGCTAAGTTGTCGATCAGGATGGTGGAGTTGGTGTCGTTATTGTTCTCGAGGTGGAAGTTAAGGTCCCTGAGTTGGATGTAGTCTGTGGAGGCGAGGGCGTGTGTGCTGACGATGTCGGTGATGGAGTCGCTGAACTGTGGTTGGGGTCCGGGGGGGTCTGTAGATGAGGGTTCAGCTAAGGGTGGTGTTGGGGTCAGTGTGGATCTGGAAGTGCAGGTGTTTGGCAGTGCTGAGGCGGTCGTCGGTGTTGGTCGAGACTCAGACTGTTTAGGTGGACGATGGCGATTCCTCCTCCTACTCCGTTGGTGAGGTCCCTGCGGGTGATCTTGTAGCCGTCCGGGATGGCTATGGTGATGTCAGGTGCCGAGGAGGTGTTCAGCCAGGTCTCTGTCAGGAAGGCGACGTCTGGGGTGGTTGAGTCGAGTAGGTCCCAGACTTCAACGGTGTGTTTGCGGGCGGAGCGGGTGTTGAGAAGAATGCATCTGAGGTAATTGGGTTCTTTCCTGGTCGGTGGGTTGGCGGGCCGGATGCTGGTGAAGCTGCAGTTCCGGCAGGAGAAGGGTCATTGGGTGCGCTTCGGGGCGGCCAGGAAGCAGGTGTGTGATTGTCCGGCGTTGAGTGCGTGGAGGGTGCTGGAGTCGTAGCGGAGGCGGATGTCATGGCGTTCGCGGGGGCCAGAGGTCCTGGCACTGGGCGCTGTCCAGGCGCGGACGAGTGGAGACGGGCTTGCCTTAGGCTTGCCAGCGGCGCGGCCGCTGCGAGGTCTCCATATACGGGGAGGTGGGAGGGAGGAGCAGCTGGGAGGTGGGAGTGGGGCGCCGAATGGGCAAGCTGGGGGGGCAGTGCCGCAAGGACGCAGCGGCGGGAAAGAACGGGTGAGGACGGGGGGGGAACAGAAGGCAGAGACAGGACACGGAAAATAAAAAGAATAGCATGAGGGAAAGAAAGCAAATTAAGGCAGATCACAACATACAAGCACAACCCAAAAACAATACAGCAGCAGTGCAAATAGGCAAATACAGACAAGAGCAACACAGCAGCGTGGGGAGAGGCCTGCCTGAGGGTAGTGTCAAAGGTCGTACCATTGTTTTATGACCAAATTTACGGTGGCAAAACACTCACAGTTTACCACCTACTTTAAGTAGGTAGTAAGCCACTAACAAATAGGAAGGGGTCCCCAGGGGACCCCTTCGCCTTTGTGAATGGATGTGAAAATATTTTTTAAGATCTCTTAAAAAATGAAACAGAAACGTTTAATTTTTCTTTTTAAAATTCACATCTCATTTTTCTTTCAGGAGAACGGGCTGCATTAAAAAAAAACTGCTTTATTCAAAAAGCAGTCACAAACATGGTGGTCTGCTGACCCCAGCAGGCCACCATCCCTGCGAGTGCTGGCCATTCCCAATGGGTCACAAATTTCAGACCCCATTAGGAATCAAAAACAGTGTCTGAGACACTTTTGTACATTCCATATTGAGAGTTGCAAATTGTGAGTCACAAAACTTCACAATTTGGACTCGCAAAATGGAATGGTCATACACCTGGCCCTAAATCCTTTCACTTCATCCTATGCTTGAGTCATCCTAATATGCTTTAGCGCAGTTTGCAATTTGTCAAACATAACTAGAGTTCATCCTGACTTCAACTGAAAGCAGCTTTCCTGTACAGCTAGGTTTATAGGGCAGTTATTGGATTTTGACAGAGCAGATTCTTTCACTACAGCCTCAGCCTTCACCATTGCTTCTCAATAGCTTGTGACAAGTTTCTATTAGCTCTCTTAGGGCCAGATGTTTTAAGTAACCGTTGTGCCATTTCCTAATTGTGAATCCTTGCGATTTGCAATTAGGAAAGCGCAAAACGGCATGTATGAAAGTGTGTTGAACACTTTCTACGATTCCTGGTGGGTCGCAAATGACCTACCTCATGAATATTGATGAGGTTGGTCGCAATTTGTGACCACTTAGGAATCGCTAAAATCACAGGGATGGCGGCCTGCTTGGGTCAGCAGACCACGATGTATGTGATTGTTTTTAAATAAAGCAAACTTTTTTTTTCAATGCAGTGCATTTTCCTTAAAGAAAAATGTGTAGCATCTGAAAAAGAAAAATTAAAAGTTTTCTTTTCCTTTTTTGAGAGCAGGCAGTGGTCCGTGGGACCACTGCCTATTCTAAAAAAGCGTGTTTGCTGTCATTCCAAATGGGAAGATGTCCTTTTGGGGATGGGGTACCACCTACTTGAAGTAGGTGGTAAAAGGCGAATGTTTTGCGACCGCATTCACGGTCACAAAACATTCTTACATACCATTACGATTCAGTATTTAGAAGGAACACCCTAAACACGCCCTATCCAAATACCGAATCGCAAACACATTTTGCAATTCAGTAACAGGTTACTTAATGGCAAAATAGGGTTTGATACATGTCAAAAGCATTTTTTGCGTTTGCAAACGGGCCGATTCTGAGAATTGGCCTGTTTTCAAATGCAAAAACTCTTGATACATGTGCCCCGTAGATCTTGACATTTCTGCAATCCAAAACAAAATGTTATTTTGTTTGGCCTAGAAAAGGTTTTATTCCACTGCATGTGTTAATCAATTTAAAATGTGTTTGAGATTCAGCCAGCAATTCATCTACTTAAGTTTCTATTTTAGGATTCCAGCTTGTCAAAACATATGAAGCTGTAGATATATTTTCCTGTTGTTTGTGATGGCTGTTGCAGCGGACTATCTACTTCCTGCAACTTTCTGTCTGTCATTGATTTTATTTTGACAATGTGACCTTCAGTACCTTGCTTATTCTTGTCATATTGAGTCACAGATGCTTAAAAGCCTGAATAATTGACTTCAGATCCCCTTCCTGATTCAATGAAAGATGGGGTGACTTGGAAAACTGCTTGTCTGACTATTCGCCTGAGGGTCATATGTATTCATTATAATGGCCTTACTCTTCGCGCATTTAGCAATGTCTGTTTTGCTTTAATTCGGTGCTTCCTCAGGTCTGACTTCAGAGTGATGCAATTTGTCTCGGGATAAGCTTTGGAAGCTGAATGTTTGTTCAGAAAAAGAAAGCGTTTTGTGCCTGACAGCAGCACCTACATGGAAGGGAGTTGATCTACTTGAAATAAGAGAAACATCAGGGCTGTTACTAAGAGGACGCCTTCCTTTAAATCTTGCTGTCCAAATCTAGGCCCTCCTCGTTCTCCCATTTCTGGTAATGCCCACTATCCTTTTATTAACAGAGGAAGACCTAATGAGGCTACTACTCATATCAGGTGTTCCTTTTGTTTCTTCAGATACCGATAGTAGTAGCTTCTCAATATTTGACATATTGAAAGGAAATAAGCGTATTCACTAAAGCTTTTCTGCTCAATATATATACCCTGTGCCTGAAGCCTCCTATCAGAGATCCATATATAATTATGGAGTGATGTGGTGTTAAAAAAGTCAAAAATTTTCCATCTCTCTAATGTCAGGGTGGTGTAGGTCCAAGTTAGTGGGCGTCTCTTCAACTTTGAGTCTAGACCCACAGAAGTTTCTTTCACACTTTGGTGTATCATATAGAGCAGCTATACTAGCTGCCTGTAACTAGTGCATCCCTTGGGTATTTCTCTGTCTCTCCAAGGAAGACACTACAGAACGTTTTTCCCAAACTTCATAACTTCTGTGCCTTCCTATAGCGAGGGCTTTAAGCACCTACGGTGAGATGAAATATGGACTGTAGTACAATGACCTGACAACACTTCCGTTGACAACATTTGTCACGTATTTAGAGATATGGTAGTTCCTCCTTTGTGTAAGTGTATGTAGTATTGGGAGGGAGAGGAACAGCTCTTTCTAGTAAAATTCTCTCATTTACCTTAGAGTGTGATGAAACAAATCATTCTTCCTCCTGCTATCACACAACTAGGTGGATCGACCTAAGACAAGATAAGTGCACCACTCTGGTCATCTCTCACAAAACACCAAAGCACTTCTTCTTGGGTCACACTGCCTTTTAAGACTCTTTCAAACAAGCGTTCCCCAATGGTGTAGCATGCTATTCAGCCAGTAATGTTCTTCGGTACCTTCTCCGGGATCTCATACACTAGATACATGCATTTAAAATACAGTTGATTGTACACAACTTCTGTGGTGCTAGATAAATCTTGAAAACTGTCGCAAATTTACTTGAAGGAGAACAAACAGCAAGCCAAACAATGGTTGTACCTCCAAACAAATGTAGTATTGTTCACTGATTATTTTAGAGTCTACTGTGCTTGTATATCCTTCTATTCAGTTATTGTTGCTGTACACCACTCTGCAGAGTACTTCTTTTCTGAGCAATATCAGCTAGTTCTTTTGCACAGATTGGTCAGGTTTGCTTGGCATCCATCGTGATTCAGGATGCAGAGGACCAGCTTAGATCTCTGTGATGCAGTTGCCCCCAAGAGTAACCTTGTTCAATACTTGAGTATGTGGAAGCTCTCACCATCATATCAGTTTGACAAACTGCTCACATCCTCATGCTTCACGCCCGCTGCATGTGAGGTAGCACCAGCGCCAGCTCCTTCTCCTTCCTCACTCTGTCCTTCATCACACAATTGAAAAGCAATACACATGCCAGCCTCTTGCCTCAGATCACGGCTTGTGATCTGTCTGAAACGTTTCCTTATGAAGTGTGATGTTCATGCTCAGTACTAAGCCAAGGATCAGAGCATCCCTGAGTTCATGTAGTCTTAGATAGGGATGAAATCTACATGCTACTGGTCAGTGCTGTGCTGCATGCAGAGCCATGATAGAAACAGGCCCCTCATATTAACAGAGTTACTCCGGCACCTCAGTGTCCATGGGTCCTGGAGGAGTCTCAAGCAATAGCGGGCCTCAGAAGGCTTCATATCAGTGGAATGTCAAATTTGGGCTTCTATGTGGAATCACGGACGCCATGAGTTCCCAGTTAAAAGCTGAGTTTGCCATCTAGAGTTCCTGATTCAAGATTAAGGTTTATTCATGTAACCTGGAACGGTAGAGGGTTAAAGTAACACAAAGAAATGCAGACAAGTTCTCAACTACCTAAAGCGTCATCACACAGACGTGTTCCTGCAGGAAACTCACTTGCCCAAGGCCACGTCGATGCAATTGGCCAGGTCCTGGGGTCCGAACAGATGTTTTGCCAGTTACAGTACATATGCCAGAGGCAAGGCCATTTCAATTCACAAACGCTTGCCATTCCAGCTCATTCGTTCCATTCGGATAGCGAAGGTAGATATACAATAGTGGAGGGGAACCTCATGGGGAGGCAGACAGCATTCATCTGTATTTACGCACTCAATGTAGATGACCCGAATTTTTTCCATGAATTACATACACAACTTCTGAGGATAGAGGCAGACTATATTTACATGCGTGGGGATTTTAACCTGTTACCGGTACATCAACTTCTCCTGCCATGAAATCTCGAGCTCAGTGGGTTCTTCGGTTTACGTGTGAGGAAATGGGGCTAGTTGATGTGTGGAGACACTGTAATCCCAATGGCCGCGCATAGACACACCACTCGACACATCACAATACCCTGACGAGGTTGGACTTTTGGCTGGTATCCCCATAATCTAGTCGCCTGGTATGACGGCATACAACACATGCCCAGAACTTTATCTGATCACTCCCCGGTAATCATGACACTTAAAGTCCCTCGACCGGAGGGATGTGAATGGCAATGGCGCTTCCCTAATCAAGCGATACAGGACGAAGCCTTTCGAGCTTAGTTGCAAGAGGCAATAGAGGACTATTTTACATTGAACACCAGCTCAGTCCAAACTTTGGCCACGTTATGGGAGGGCTTCAAGGCCTATACCAGGTTGGTTTGCCTACGGCTCACGCTTACCAATATAGAACAACAGCTATCTACACTTGACCAAGACCAGGCTAGCAATTCTAGAACACCCTACAGAGGCCCACCGCATGGCACTATTGGCAGTGTTCCAGGAGACTGCTGCCCGGGAGGTCCACTATTTAAGTAAATATACTGTGGCACGGCAGTATGGTTAGGGTGGCAGACCGGGGCGCATGTTGGCACGCCTCCTGAAGCCACCTACAGGGCGTGAGTATATCACTAGACTCAGTATGGAGCAAGGCAAAGTAGTTCCTGGCACTATTGATATTTGCAACTTATTTCTAGATTACTACAGGACCCTATACACATCGCGAGTAGGGCACAGCACTGAGGATGGAATGGCATATTTGAACGAAATAGCCTTGGTGTGGCTTGACAAACCTTACCAACAGTTTCTATCAGATCCCTTCTCCGCTGAAGAAATCGTAAGTGCCATTGATGCTGTAATTGGGTCAACTGCCCCTGGATTAGACGGATTCACTGGGGTGTTTTATAAGGCCTATAAAAAAAACAGCAAAGATCCACTATTATGTGGCTCATATAGGCCACTTACTTTGCTGAATTTAGATTATAAAATTCTGGCAAAAATGATTGCTCAAAAACTGGCACTTTTAATTTGACAAGATCATTTCCCCGGCGCAATCAGGGTGCGTCCCCCATAGGTCCATGGCATCAAATTTACGTACGATATTTGCAGTGCTGCACATAATATGCCCTGATGTTCCGGCAGCAGCCATACTGCTTGATGCCGAAAAGGCATTTGATTCCTTGGAGTGCCCTTTTTTTTTCTTGAAGTAATGCAACGGATGGGTATGCGAAAGGCTTTTTAAGTCTCATTGCACTACTATATACCTCCCCGACAGCCAGGCTCCAATTAAATGGTACCCTATTTGTGCAGTTCTGACTCTCTTGTGGCACCAGGCTAGGCTGTCCCTTATCCCCACTTCTCTTCATCATTGCATTTGACCCATTAGTTCGTAATTTGCAGGAAATTACTTACACAGGAGACTCCAATTCAACACGGGCCCCTTGCTTGTCTCCCTATACGCAGACGACATGGTCTTATATGTTCGACACCCGCAGGAGAATCTGGAACCGCTAATCAGGGAGGTGATACGTTTTGGGGGCCTCTCGGGTTCATTCCATTGACACCGGCCACAGTCAGGTGGGACTGGCCCTTCCCCTTGACATGGTGCGAGGACTCCACCAGATATCTGAGCATACAGTTACACAGAGAAAAAGATCAGATTATATTGCTAAATTATGACCCGCACTCAATACCTTAGAACAACAGGTTGAGCGCTGGATACAATTGTCCCTGTCATTAGCTGGTAGAAAAGGCAGCACTCATTAAAATGGTAGCTCTTCCCGAATTCCTGTACTTGTTCCATAATATCCCTATCCCACTCCCCAACTTGTTTTTTCACACGCTGCGGTCCCATTTTATTAGATTGGTATGGGGAGGGCACAGAGATAGGGTAAATTGGGATACTTTAACCCTCCCATATGAGCTGGGAGGCCTGGGAGGCCTAAACTTGCATGTTTCTTATTTGGTAGCACAGTGCAGTTTCGCCCACTCCTGGTACCATCCAGATGCCAGAATACTGTACACCAGACCGGGAGTCGACCTGGTACTTCCTACTCCACTCAAGATGATTCTCCCGACAGGGTTCCCCAGAGACCCCCGCGATATACAAACAGTCTCCACCACTATCTGGGCATGGAAAAAACTGGTTAAGCTCACCGGACATCGCTTCCTATACGCCTCGAATCTCCCCGCAATTAATAGCTTATGGCTGGCCCTCACGGCCGAAAAATTTGTCCAACTGGTTTGCAATGTGTTGCCAGCTAGTACGTCTTGCAGTCAGGTACTGTTGGACCCGGCCTCATGGCGTGGCCCTACCCCTCCCGCATGGCGGGCCCAGGACGACATCAGCCCTCCTCCGGACCTCGGGCGGCCCCTTCGGCCCGACCCGGCACACCCCAACGCCACAGATCCGCTACCATCCCGGATCCCCATCACCGGCCTGGCTCCAGCCTAGGCCCCTCACAACCTAAGCACGAGGCCGTGCCCGACTCCATCTTGGGACCACCACGTCACGACCACGTGGCCTCAGCCCCAACCTCGGCACCGGCGAAGCCCAGACCTCGAGGCACCAAGATCCACCCAGGTGGTCGAGCGGCCACTCGACAGATCCCGGAGGGAGAGGAGTTTCGATGGCCCTCCAGCCGCCCCCGGACGCCTGGTATCGATCGCCCTCCGGCCTCCCTGGGCGCTGGCTCCACCCCCCTGCTGGGTGTCTGGACACCATTATCCCGGCCCTTCTGACCCCCCGGCGAGAGGGTCCGGACATCAAAGGACTCCAGTCCTATATCTGGGCCAGCCCCGGAGTAGGACGCCAGTTGTATCCTGGACTGGAAGCCTGCTGACGCTGTCACGGCCGACACCAGACGAACTCATCCTTCCTGTAACCCGAAGCCTATCTGAGAGCCTGCTGGCGCTGCCGCGGCCTACCTTGCTGAACCATCTGAGAGCCTGCTGGCGCTGCCGCGGCCTACCTTGCGGAACCTTCTGAGAGCCTGCTGGCGCTGCCGCGGCCTACCTTGCTGAACCATCTGAGAGCCTGCTGGCGCTGCCGCGGCCTACCTTGCGGAACCTTCTGAGAGCCTGCTGGCGCTGCCGCGGCCTACCTTGCTGAACCATCTGAGAGCCTGCTGGCGTTGCCGCGGCCTACCTTGCTGAACCATCGGAGAGCCTGCTGGCGTTGCCGCGGCCTACCTTGCTAAGTCATCCGAGAACCTGCTGGCGCGCGCTCGACATCACGGTACCCCCCAGCTCGAGGATTGAGAGCTGTACGTAGGGTACCCCTTCCTCCGTCCGGAACTCGACTGTCCCGCTACCTACCCCCCTGGTTGTCCGAGACTTTACTGATCCCTCGATCCAGCTGTATATACTGCCAAGAACCCGCATCCTTTTATTACCTATAAAACTTGAGAACTTGCCCTCCTGTGTGGTGTCCGTTTGTAGTGTTGTGATTACTCTGCTGTACGATCCTAGGAGAGGGCCCTCATTCAGGAGGCCTCTCGGTAACGCTCGGCTACTTCTCAAAGGAGAGGTGGACCTAGGGGTGGTCAGTCAGACATCTTCTGCCTCCCCCGGGGTCGCCTTTCTAACAGGTACCCCTAAACGCCCTCCATTGACAGGTAAAAGCATTTTTTCTAGTGCCAGCCTGCATTTACCCAGTCCCTGTATCAGTTCTGCCAGTGCAGTATTAATGTTTCAAAAGAAAGATCTAGTGATTATTGCAAGTATATTTGCAAAGAAATATAGCATTTGTGGTAAAAGTTCAGTTTTCGAGGGTGCCACTTTCAAAAGTATTGTGATGTAATGTCCTTTACTGGGTATAGAACTGCACAGCTTCCCCACATTATTTTTTATTTTCACGTTTGCTCTTAGAGCAGTTTTTAGGGCTCAGACCTACGTCACACACTGCGAAGCAGTGTGGGCGGAGCCAAGAGTCCTATTATCAGGGTGTCCGAGAAGTAACCCAAACATTCCTGCATGCTCGCGATTTTTAGGGCTCGTTTTTTGCCATCTGCATGGCGATTGGGCCTTGCATGCCTGTCTTTTAAGAAGTCAGCACGCAATAGGCCATTCGTTTTTGAGTTTCTAGACTTCCTGCATAATCCGTGCGGACACGAGCGGGAGAAGGTCATAAATCTTCAATTACCGGCTGTCAAGGCTGGCGGTAATTGAAGGCAGATGGTGGGCGCGCGTGCTCATGTTAGCCCCACAGAGTAAACACCATTCCTCGCACGAGCAGCACTGCGCTTTCTACGGTGCCAATATATCAACTGAAACTAATAGGCCCCAATAAACATTTGTGAGAGGGTTTCATTGTCAAATGTCACTTAGTTGTGCTATGTTATGTCTTATATTAGCCTGGCGTTAACAATTGCACAGCGCCTTGATGGCCTCTAGGCTCGTGATTGCGCTATATAAAATTTAGATAAGAAATAAGGGATTGATTAAGGAGGCGCGCGTGAGTGCAGAGTAGTGAGTGCAGAGTAGTGAGTGCAGAGTAGTGAGTGCAGAGTTGTGAGTGCAGAGTTGTGAGTGCAGAGTTGTGAGTCCAGAGTGCAGAGTAGTCAGTGCAGAGTAGTGAGTGCAGAGTAGTGAGTAGTGAGTGCAGAGTAGTGAGTAGAGAGTGCAGAGTAGTGAGTAGTGAGTAGTGAGTGCAGAGTAGTGAGTAGTGAGTAGTGAGTGCAGAGTAGTGAGTCATGAGTGCAGAGTAGTGAGTCATGAGTGCAGAGTAGTGAGTGCAGAGTAGTGAGTGCAGAGTTGTGAGTGCAGAGTTGTGAGTACAGAGTTGTGAGTACAGAGTTGTGAGTGCAGTGTGAGTGCAGAGTGTGAGTGCAGAGTGAGTGTTCAGAGTGCAGAGTAGTGAGTGCAGAGTAGTGAGTGCAGAGTGCAGAGTAGTGAGTGCAGAGTAGTGAGTGCAGAGTAGTGAGTGTGCAGAGTGCAGAGTAGTGAGAGCAGAGTGCAAAGTAGTGAGTGCAGAGTAGTGAGTGCAGAGTAGTGAGTGCAGAGTTGTGAGTGCAGAGTTGTGAGTGCAGAGTTGTGAGTGCAGAGTTCAGAGTAGTTAGTGCAGAGTAGTGAGTGCAGAGTAGTGAGTGCAGAGTAGTGAGTAGTGAGAAGTGAGTGCAGAGTGGTGAGTGCAGAGTAGTGAGTGCAGAGTGGTGAGTGCAGAGTGGTGAGTGCAGAGTTGTGAGTGCAGAGTAGTGAGTAGTGAGTGCAGAGTAGTGAGTAGTGAGTGCAGAGTAGTGAGTGCAGAGTAGTGAGTAGTGAGTGCGGAGTAGTGAGTGCAGAGTGGTGAGTAGTGAATGCAGAGTAGTGAGTGCAGAGTAGTGAGTGCAGAGTAGTGAGTAGTGAGTAGTGAGTAGTGAGTAGTGAGTGCAGAGTAGTGAGTGCAGAGTAGTGAGTGCAGAGTAGTGAGTAGTGAGGGCAGAGTAGTGAGTGCAGAGTAGTGAGTAGCGAATAGTGAGTGCAGAGTAGTGAGTGCAGAGTAGTGAGTAGTGAGTGCAGAGTAGTGAGTAGTGAGTAGTGAGTGCAGAGTAGTGAGTGTAGAGTAGTGAGTAGTTAGTGCAGAGTAGTGAGTAGTGAGTGCAGAGTAGTGAGTAGTGAGTAGTGAGTGCAGAGTAGTGAGTGCAGAGTAGTGAGTGCAGAGTAGTGAGTGCAGAGTAGTGAGTAGTGAGTGCAGAGTAGTGAGTAGTGAGTGCAGAGTAGTGAGTGCAGAGTAGTGAGTGCAGAGTAGTGAGTAGTGAGTGCAGAGTAGTGAGTAGTGAGTGCAGAGTAGTGAGTGCAGAGTAGTGAGTAGTGAGTGCAGAGTAGTGATTGCAGAGTGCAGAGTAGTGAGTGCAGAGTGCAGAGTAGTGAGTGCAGAGTAGTGAGTGCAGAGTAGTGAGTAGTGAGTAGTGAGTGCAGAGTAGTGAGTGCAGAGTAGTGAGTAGTGAGTGCCGAGTAGTGAGTAGTGAGTGCAGAGTAGTGAGTAGTGAGTGCAGAGTAGTGAGTAGTGAGTAGCGAGTGCAGAGTAGTGAGTAGTGAGTGCAGAGTAGTGAGTGCAGAGTAGTGAGTAGTGAGTGCAGAGTAGTGAGTGCAGAGTAGTGAGTGCAGAGTGGTGAGTGCAGAGTGGTGAGTGCAGAGTAGTGAGTGTAGAGTAGTGAGTGCAGAGTAGTGAGTGCAGAGTTATGAGTGCAGAGTAGTGAGTGCAGAGTAGTGAGTGCAGAGTTGTGAGTGCAGAGTTGTGAGTGCAGAGTGTGAGTGCAGAGTGTGAGTGCAGAGTGCAGAGTTGTGAGTGAGTGTGCAGAGTGAGTGTGCAGAGTGAGTGTGCAGAGTGAGTGGGCAAAGTGCAGAGTGCGAGTGTAGAGTTGTGAGTGCACAGTGTGAGTGCAGAGTGTGAAGTGTGTGAGTGTGTAGGGTGAGCAGTGTGTGAGCGTGCAGGGTTAACAGTGTGTGAGCATGTATGGTGAGCAGTGTGTGAGCGTGTAGGGTGAGCAGTGTGTGAGCGTGTAGGGTGAGCAGTGTGTGAGCGTGTAGGGTGAGCAGTGTGTGAGCGTGCAGGGTGAACATTGTGTGAGCGTGCAGGGTTAACAGTGTTTGAGCGTGCAGGGTGAACAGTGTGTGAGTGTGCAGGGTGAACAGTTTGTGAGTGTGCAAGGTGAACAGTTTGTGAGTGTGCAGGGTGAACAATTCCAATCCAAACCACATAATTCCATTACACACCACATGCATACACTCCATAACACATGGCTAAAAAACATTGCCATTTATAATGCCAATAGCTCTAACTCAAATAAATTCGAGACCTATTGCATTTCCAATGCTTGTTTTTAATGTTTCATACAGAGGAGGGGTTTGTAGTCATCAGTATGGCTTCCCACAGTTTAGAAACTGGTGATGTCATTAGAACGCACTAAGTGTTTTAGAGCCATAATGCAGCGGGTCAGTTAGAAAATGACTTCTTTTAGCTGCTAGGATTTTGGTGGTGGCGTAACCTGTGGCTGCAAATAAAAAAAACAAATCTGGCAGTACTTCTTACTTCAGCAGAAGTGCACACAACTCTACTCTTGTTGTTTAACACTCTGTAGTGGTAGCTTTTCTCCTGCGTGGTCCTCTTTCTGTGGTAAGTAGCGGTTGTGCACATAACTTTGAAAGTCAGGGCCTCCATGAAATTTGTTTCTCTGTGGGGTTGATTGCATTTACACCTTGTGTGGGGCAGTAAGATCGGTTATAGAAAACTGGTTTCTTTCTGATGATGAGTTTCTAGATTCTGAGGCATAGGGCTCCACCATTCTGAGGCCATAATGGTTAGGGTCTCCGACTCTCAGCCTGAGGGTTAGGGAGTCAATTCCTACTGTTGTCATTGCCAAGGGTCTGTTTGATGTTTTGTTCTGTTACGTTTTGTTTTAAGGATCTTTCATATCAGTAAAGATTATTAATTTTGTCTTCTTACCTAGTTGGGTGGTCACCTGGGGCTACCAGTTGCTGAAAGCATCCATGTATTCAGCCTGGTCTTTTGTTTCATGGGATTCTGGTTGACCCTGCCCTGTGCTGTCAGACTACCATTGTGCAGAAGCCGTTCCCTGTTGGGTATTTCTTTTGGTAGCTGACCTCTCTGGCTGCTCTTGGGATCCCTGCGCTCACTTGAGCATACTCATGGTAGCTGTGGCTGCATGTTTTTCCTGTACGCAGGACTCTTGGGGGGCAAATGTACAACGAAGTGGCGGAGAGAGGCGTTAGCCTTCTTGGCTTCAGGCCTCACTCCGCCACTTCAGAAACGCAAGGCTGCACCATATTTACAAGGATATGGGGCATCCTTGCGTTTCCCCTTGCGATGGCGCTACACTTAGCAGTGTAGCTCCAACGCAGGCACTCGTGCACCATTGTGCAAGGGTGTCTGCGTGCAGGGGAGGATTTTTAATGTGTAGGAAGGTGTCCCTTTCATTTTGATGCTGCTCCCTATGTACACTTTGCCACTGGATTCAAGCAAGCCGGGCTGAAGACGGCTGGAATGCCAGAAACCGGTCCTCGGAAGCTTGTTTCCGGTCCAGGGCTTGGCAGTTCGGGCTGGACTATTCCCATGAGGCACAGGGTCACACTGATTTGCATATAGCCATGTCAGAACTGGGGTGGCAGAGTGGGCTAAAGAACGGTGATGGATTAAACCCAGATCTTTTGACTGGGTGTGAGTGTTTGATTGATTCAGATGCTCCGTCCATCACCACCCCCTTTTGTACCACTATGTACAAGGGCAGTGTACATAGGAAGCAGCGCCAAAATTAAGATCAGGGAAAACAGGATCTTAAGATGGTGAAACGAGGAGAAATGCATTCATTCTCCTCACACATGAAAGTCACAAATGGCATTTTTTTAGCACTATTTATGTACAGGAAAGGGGACCTTCCTGTACATAAACAATCCATGGAATTTAGCTTTTTCCAGGCATGCTGCACAAGGCAGCACACATGGAAAAAGCAAATAACGAGGCGAAATAATGCATTTCTCCTCATTTCACCATCTTAAGACCAGGTTTTCCATGATCTTAATTTTGGCTCTGCCTCCTCTGTACACTGCCCTTGTACATAGGGGGCAGCATCAAAATGAATGGGTGTTGCGGTGGAACGCCCTCTGCAACACCCACTGCCCACACCTTTCACGCTAACCATAGCATGAAAGGGGGGCCTTATTTACCAGGCAGTGTTAAGCTACATTAAGTGGCTTTGACGCTGCCTTCTAAATAAGGCTAAGCCCCTATTGACACCACAACGTCCATAAAAGTGAAGCTGTGGTGGCGATAGGGGCTTGTACACATGCCCCTTGTTTTCCTATCTGTATGGTTCTTGGGGGTTGTGTCGGTCCTACCAGAGTTCCCCAGCTTTTTGACAGCAGTGGTACTCGACATATGACCTCATAGGGTTCTCCCTTCTTTTCACAGTGTTGGCCTACTATTGGCTGTTTTGACTATCGTCCGGTTTTATCTTGGTACAGTTTTTTTTTTTCATCTGGATTTCTCGTTTGGTTCCCAATTTTTTCTACAATAGGTTTGCTTGTGCACCTGTTATTGCTGCTTCTTGGATTTGGCCCTGTGCTAGCACGATATAGAATTTGAGTAGGTCACTTCCACTAGTATTCTTGAATCTTTGAGTGCATCAGGGTTCCTCCGTTGCTAATCACTCCAGTGTACCTTTGTTGGAGGCTTCTGTGTTGCTTGACTGGGAGTCCATAGGAATGTGATCTTTGTTTGGGTTACTCTTCCCACGGGACACAAATATCCCTTAATCAGGTTAATGTAAAGTGGGCTGGTTGTCTCGCTCTTACTTCTCTCACCTATTCTTGACTGTGTTGAGGGGCAGTTGCTCTTTTGGCTATACTTGTTCAGTATATAGGCTGTGCTTTCTTTCCACTCTTTTCCCAGTACATTGTCAGGGTAGTCTCTTACTTTATGTTCGAGTCTGTTGAAATTATGGCTTATTAAATTTCCTTTCTCTCCTGTTTAGCATCCCGTGTTTTATGGTTCCTCTGTTACATCCTTTGCTTATCTGGTCCATGCCCTTCTTCAAACCTTACATTCCAGCATCTTGGCGTTATTCAGATTCCATGCCCAATTGTCTAGGGTTGGTGCTTGTTGTACAGTTGCTTGGTCCTCTCTATTTTGTTGGCACACTTGATACAGTTTCCAGCTGTGATGGTTCATTTGTTTTATGACTCATGTCTCTGTTGCTCACACCTTCCCGTGTTTGTGCAGCTTTGTGTAGCTAGTGGACTGAAGAAATTGACGAGAGCCAGACGCCAGGCCAAACCATCCCACACTGCAACATGCATTGGTGAGGGTGAGGCTTAAACCTTGATCTAAACTGCGGATGACACGCGGATGACACGCAGCTCCTCTTCCCCTTTCAAAATCTCACCACAGAAATAAGAAACTCCTTCTCCGCTGGCATGAAAGCCGTCGCACAGTGGATGTCCACCAACTTCCTACAGTGCAATGTCAACAAGACGGAAGTAATGCTGTTTGGAGATGCCAAATTACTGTGGACCCCTGACTGGTGGCCATCTGATCTGGGTACTGTTCCAGAGCCCAAACAGATTGTCAAAAATCTGGGGATACGCCTTGATCACGACCTTTCTCTCAAACAGCACAGTAATATGGTAGCTGGCTCATGCTTCCACATCATCAGCATGATGCGCAGAATATTTCCACTGCTACCGGATTCCTTCAGAAAAACTTTGGTGCAAGCCCTTATATTGAGTCGTATTGACTACTGTAACGGACTGCTCCTTTCTGCTAATGAAGGAGTTCTGGATAGGCTCCAGGTGGTCCAGAATACGGCAGCTCGCCTTGTCCTAAATGCTCCCCCTAGAACAGCATCAAAACCTCTATTACAGAAACTACACTGGTTGAGCAGCCGACAAAGAGCCAAGTTTAAGATATGTTGCATTATCCATAAATGCTTAAACGGAAATGGCCCTATATACCTGGAGCAGAAATTTACCCCCTACACTCCCTCCAGATCGTTGAGATCTAGTGAGAATTTTCTGTTGGCAGTACCTCGTGCAAAAAAAACCAGACATGGAGGGAAAGCTCTATCTGTTGCAGGGCCCACACTGTGGAACAAACTGCCTCTGGCCCTCAGGCTCTGCACAGACCATTTAAAATTCAGGAAGCAACTGAAAACTCTGCTGTTCATTGATAAAATTTAGACCTTTCCCCTCATCTGCATATTTATTTAGACTCTATTTGGTATCACAGCGCAGAGATACTCCGGTTGGAGTCGATTCCAGCGCTATAGAAACACATAAATAAATAAATAAATAAATAAATAAATAAATAAAGGAGACTACTGCACCAGACTGACTCCCTGAGACATTCACACCCAATCACCCCTGTCCCAGAAGCACCCTCGCCCATCTCTGTGACCAGTAGTCCATCTCTGTGTCCATCCTATGCAGCTGGGCCTGCCTGCCTGAATGCATCCCAAACAGAGACACATTTTAGGTTAAGCAAAGCAAAATCACACACCCTGGACAGGAGGACTTCTCTGAGAGAGGAGGGCTTGTTAGACTGACTGTACTGTAAAGAGCTTGTTATCAGTGCTTATCTATTTTCAATAATGTTTTGCTCGTTGAGCAAACTGGCACCTATTATCTTTATGGTGAATTTTAGTTTAGAAACAGACTATTAAGGATTGTGCCTGAGGTTTGTTTTTGTCTGGTTTTTCACAACTTTCCCTTTTTTTGCCATATAATGCACCATTTGGGTGCTCGTTTTGACCCTTTGCCTTCCTCTTTGTCTGGCAGTTATGGGTCTTCTGCCCCTTCCCACTGAATGGGAGGGAGTTGTCTTTTCTGTATTGTTTGTGCCTTCCTCGATTTTCGCTAGTCATGTACTGCACCTGATTATGGTTCTTGCTGGTCTATATGTTTTTTCCTGGCGGAGTTCCTGGCCTGTTCTTTTCTCCACTCTCCACCCTGTTGGCTGGGGGATTTCATGCCTCAAAGATTCCACTTTTTCCTGGGGTGATAGTTTTCGTAAGCTCCCTTGCTTGGATTACACACTGGACTTCTTCCATTCCTTTCCCTTGCTTGGGTGCTCTGTGCCCTGACAAACCACTGTTTTCGGTTGTGGCTGTTGTATTTGCTTGCTCTGTCGCGCATTTTGATTATGGGGTGTGTTTTCTGTAGTTACGTGCTTAGTGTCAGGTTCAGGCTTGGCATGTCCTCTTGTACCTAAGGAGGAGGAAGATGGACGATGGAGTACTGTTTCAATAACTTACATGTAATCTTATCGCAACTGAACTTTTTGAACGCCATTTGCACAACAGGAAAAGACTGAGCTGATCTACGACTCTTCTATATTCTTTTCCCTGCCTCCATCTTGATGAACTCTGATCTCCTCTTAAGGGGCTCATCAAATGTATATTGAATCCTTATATCCTACCAAGGCTTGGAGACTGACTTCTGTCATGTTACCTATTGAGATATATATCATTCTTTCTCCTCTATTTGGTCCTCCTATAATACCACCAACCCCTAAGTAAAGCACTCTGATACTGTTGGGTTTTCTGTGCGCTACATAAAAATCATAAAACAAAATAAACTAGGACTCCGGGTCGTAGCTCCCTTGACAGAGACCTCTTGCACTTCCCTCCCTTTCATTGGCCTCTCTTTGCCAGGACTTTCGATAGATGCCTGGTATTGACAGAAAGTGTCTAGAGTTTGTGCCTGTGTTACCACTGGCCACCGAACAGACACGAAACAAAGAATAATTCTAGGAAAAGAACGGGAAAATGCCTTCTTCCCAACTGCATTAATTAAGGTTACTTGTCTCAGAATGAGGATTCACCTGTTTATTAGTCTGCTTTGTAGATGGCTATGGACTCTCATGATTCTGGAGGTCATGGGAATGGCCACCTAAGGCTGGTACAGATACTTGGTGGTGGCTGTACTTGTTTCAGAAAAGGGACTGTGCTTCGGGTCACAGGGCAGGAGACGGATAACTACTGCCACGCAATAGTAGAGAAGCGTGCAGTTTTTAAGGTTATCCAAAGGCTGTCTCACCTTTTCCTTCTTTTTTATCAAAAACTGGTTTAAATCTGCTTGCACAGCACCCGATAAGCCAGCTAGTCTTTGGAATCCTTTTAGATAAGGAAGAAGATAATTTACCATGTACGGGTTTACTTAGCTCGCAATGCTTGTATAACTCCACAGCACCTGCACCCAGATGTGATGTGGAATATGACTGCACAGATCAGGAGGACTTTGGTATTATTGTGCCTCTGTTTCCACTGTCATTGTTATGCAAGCCTGACTGAAACTATATTTTTTTAAACTAGAACATACTCCACATATCCCAGTTTGGTTAATTGCATGACTTTGATTTAAGCTATTTGTGCTTCCTTCTGTTGACTTTAGAAGGCTTTGGGCCATCGGTGGAGGGCGGTCGCTGAGGATCCCCTAAACAATGGGACATTCTCCATCCACATCTTCAGGATTCAAACCACCCTACTTGGATCTCATTTACTGATGGATGGCCTACCAGCGCAGACACCGCCATCTCTGCCATCAAATCCACTACGACGCGATGCAAAATTTGCCAAAGAAGTTAGTGGTTTTGTTACCCTTCCAGTGCCATGCTAGTACCAAGTTTGGGGGAGTTAACCTTATGAAAGGCAACCATGGATGGTTGGGGCAACTTGAATGGAAAAGTGAATATTCTGTCGCTAGCATCTTAGAAAACACCCCCGGCATACCACGAATACATGATATGTGGATGCTGATAGTGTAGCTCCATGTTGGAGGAAGATAGGGAGCATACGCAATAGAAGCAGAAATCCCTTCATTCGACATGGGTGCTGGTGAAATTTCTACTCAAAGTGCCTCCTTAACCCCAAAAGTGGAGCTTTCCATTGCAGAGACAGCCACTTCGATGGAAAAATCGCTTCTCCTATTGCAGAGAACTCAGAGTGTGGGAAGTTTTCACTGTCACTCATCTAAGGATGTATATCAGATACAATGGCAGGAAGAAAATTCTAACAACAAAACTCGCCTGTTTGGAAATGTAGGATGCCTTTATGCTTGTTTTTAAGGTGTTGGAATGCCCCATATCTAGTATTCTTTTTACTGCATCAATTCTGTATTGGCGAGTTTTTTCAAAAAAAGGTAACAAATAGTGGTATATGGCCTCAGAAACATAAACATTGAAGCAGTAGCCTATGTTCATCAGTGCAAAAGAGACAAACGGGGAAAAACTCAGATAGGGAAGAACAGAAATAGCACAGCACAGCAACTTTACAGCTGTAAGTGTAGTATTCCATTCCATGCTTTACTCTCCACTTATTCCTGTACTTCCCTTCCCATGTTCTATTCAGAATTGTTATGGTTCTTTCTGCCTGGGGATTCTTAGGGATCCTTGGGAGTGTAATGTTCTACTAGTAACAGTTACAGCTGTGCATCTATTCGTGGTGGTTGTGTAAGCTGTCTCCTAAGAATAAACTGGATTTAACCATCAAGAAGTCTCTTCCTGATTACCACATATTCTGGCGACGATCGGGATATCAAGCCTGAAGCTTAACAGGACCCGTCTATTTTCCTCATTTTTTTTAAAAAAGAAAATCCAGTTTGGAGACAGCATTCACCGTTTGCAGTGTGGACTCATTTAAGGTACTTTTAAAATTCTTTATGTGTTAAACTATAACACCAGCGGCAGTATTTCTTACTCGACGTGCTTTGATTGCACCTGCGGCCGTTTCTTTGTATTTTGCGCATTTTCCCTCATATTTGGGAATTCGAGCAGTCACTCGCTCACAACCTATTGGATTTCATCTCATATCTACTCTGTTTTCCCTCCGCGCGAAATCCCCGTTCTGCTGGTGTTTTTGTGAAATTTTTGGCTTTCCCTACAACTTTATTGTGAAAGCGCATCTTTCAAAAAGCACACGAGACTCACCTTTATCTTCGCGTGCGCTCCACTCGCTGCCGGAAGCCCTTCACCACGCTCCTGGATCAGACGCGTCATCCGCACTCTCCGCCTCTGCGTGTACCTACGTCATTGGACAACGTCGTTCTACGCACAGCGCTGCGTTCCAGCAACCATCTTAGATCACCATGACAACAGTCTCCGATCCGAGTCCCGTTTTTTTTAATGCTTTTTAACGCCACAGTTATTTATGTAATCCAACCCATTCGTATCGATTATTACCACAGTTATATACGTACCTTGGCTTATTCTGTTCCGTAATTTACATCCTGGTTACAGTTTTGTTTACAAGGGAATTGTATTGAACATCTTTATTCACAGAGAAAGTATTCCCCTTTTCCAGACTATCTTCAATGCTATTATTGTACAACTATGTTCTGACAACTTATTCAACCAAATAACTGTGACCTTTATTTTTATTTTTATTTATTTTGGTATTTTTAATATTATATAAAAAAAAAAAAAAATGTCGAACAACATAACTTCACCTGCACATTTCTTACCTTCGGCTGGTGATCCCAAAGTGGAATGGGACCTTTGGTATCCAACCTTTTTAGCCTATGTAGATGTGGTAGAAGAAGATGGCTGTTCCCCCAAAAGGAAACTCGCTTTATTAAAAAATTGTCTAGGTGGTGCCGGTCTCAAAGAATTGCAAAGTCTACCACCTATTGATAATACTAGTGCAGGTGATGTAAATGTTTTTGAAGTGGTTGTTAAGCAATTAAGCACCAGATTTGGAAAGAAAATTAATACAGTGATGGAACGTTTTAAATTTTATTCTAGAATTCAAAAAGAAGATGAATCCATAGAAACCTATGTAGCTGCTCTACGCACTCTAGCTAGTTCTTGTTCCTTTGAAACTATTGATTTTGACCAAGTCTTAAGAGATCAAATCATGATGCGTACTAAGAGTAAAAAGATACAGGAACGTTTATGGATGGGTACTGAGTCCTCTCTTAACGCTGTTCTAAACATTGCCAAAGGTATTGAGCAATCGGAATTGTTTGTTAACGAAATAAGAGGCCATGAAACCAAAACTAAAGTAACTATTCCGGAAGTTTCCTTAGTCAGGAATCCTCCAAATTACAGGAAACCTACCTTCAATTCTACTAAAAGAGACAATTTCAGCAGAGATAATAGACCCTTCCAAAGAAGGTCTCCTATAATTTGCTATAGATGTGGCGCTAATGATCACGTGGGAAATTATAAAGGGTGTCCTGCTTGGAACAAAATTTGCGTCAAATGCAAAAAGTCAGGTCATTTCACCAAAATGTGTAAGTCCTCGCAGAAAGTTAATTTCTTATCACATGAGGAGTATGATGACTGTGAACAACCGTCTGAAATCAATACGATGTTGTGTGTTGGTGATACTGAGTGCAAAGGTTTTCCCAGTGACATTATTCTTATTAATGGTGTAGAAATCTCCATGCTTATTGACTCATGTGCCTGGTACACCATAATTGGCAAGGATGTCTTTGACAAGTTTTGGTCCTCAAAGGAACTTTTACCACCTGATATACATCCTGGAGGGTACACAGGGAAGAAGATAGACCTTGAAGGTTATATGTGGGCGGAGATCAGGTTTAAAGATAGAACTACTAAGGGGAAAGTTTACGTCTCCTCGAAAGGGGCATCCATCTTATGCTGGCCCCATCAGTTTGATTTAGGAATCAAACTTGATCCCAATGCCTCTCCCCCTGTCTATGTCGTTCCTCCAGAAAATGACTTTATTTCCCAATTAAAAAAAGATTTCCCTTGTATTTTCAATGATAATTTGGGGGTTTTCGCTAATTTCAAACACCGCATTATACTTAAGGAATCAGCTGTTCCTGTCCGGCATAGGGTCAGAAATGTACCCTTGGCCTACCGTGATAAATTAAAATTAATTTTATCAGATCTAGTTTCCAAAAAGATCATCGAACCAGTTGAGTCATCCCCATGGGTTTCGCCCGTTGTTTTATCCCTTAAGAGCAACGGCGAGCTTCGTCTGTGTGTAGATCTCCGCAGCCTAAACAAGGAGATCTGGATTGACAGACATCCCTTACCCCACATACACGAGCTCATTTCCACTCTTTCTGGCGCCTGTGTTTTTTCCACGCTAGATCTAACCAACGCTTACCATCAGGTAATTTTACACGAAGACTCTAAATTCTTAACCACTTTTATTACACCTGAGGGTTTATTTCAGTATTGTCGTATGCCATTCGGCCTAGCTAGTGCAGCGTCCGTCTTCCAACGCCTCATGAAGACAGTACTAGAAGGATGTGAGGGTGCTATCGCCTTTCAGGACGACATCCTAATACACGGGAAAAATTTTGAGGAGCACGATAAAAATTTGGTAAAAGTTTTGAAAAGTGTGCAAGAATATGGGCTGACACTTAAATTATCCAAATGTTAATTCAGACAAAATCAGGTCGAATACCTCGGCCATGAAATTTCAGCCCTGGGGATCAAACCTAAACTCAACCATATCAAGAGTATATCCAAAGCCCCTGCTCCCTTGAACAAAGATCAACTTGTTTCCTTTCTTGGTCTTACAGAATTTTATAGCAAATTCGTCCAAGATTATGCTTCCAAAGTTCATCCTCTCAGGGTGTTATTGAAGAAGGATGCGAAGTTTGTGTGGAATAGCGATCAGCAACATGCTTTTGAGTTACTGAAACAAGAAATTATTAATGCTCCTTTTCTAAGACCTTTTGATTTAGACAAAGAATGTATAGTGTGTGTTGATGCAAGCAATGTTGGATTAGGCTCAGTTTTAATGCAAAAAGACAGAGGTGAAGAGTACGTTGTGTCATATGCTTCAAGAACCTTGCGGGGCGCTGAGTTCAATTACTCCACAATTGAAAAAGAGTTACTAGCTTGTACCTGGGCCTCTGAACATTTTAGGCAATTTCTTTGGGGAACCAGGTTCCGTTTAAGAACCGACCATAAACCTCTAATTAATATGCTGGCAGCTGGTGGTGGCAGGACCTTAACAGCGCGACTAGCACGTCTTGCAGCCAAATTGCAAGAATTTCAATGTACTGTTGAATATGTTCCAGGGCGGTTAAACGTGCACGCCGACTGCATGTCCAGGCTACCTTTAATCAATTCTATTTTTTCTAATAATTGGAACAACGAATCAGATGTTGTCTTTAATATCGATGATGTCAACGATTGTAGTCCAGCTGGTCTTTCTTCTAGTATTTCTGAAATTGAGTGGAGGGAAGCTATGGCGAATGATTCTAACCTTGCTTCTTTAACTAGACATTTACAATATGGTTGGCCTCAAGAGCGATACTTATCTGGGGACATCCTTTCTTTTTTCAAGGTAAACGATGAACTTAAGTTTGACCAAGGTTTTGTTTATCGTGGCGATAAAATCATTCCTCCCATTTCCTTGAGAGAAAGAATTATTTCCATGGCCCATGAAGGCCATATGGGCATGTCTGGCACCAAAAGACGCATCCGCGAGTTCTACTGGTGGCCTGGTGTAGACAGAATGGTCGACAAATGGGTTCGTTCATGTTCCCCTTGTGATAAAAGTGACAAGACTGTTAAACCCTTGTCTGTTGCTACTTCTCCCATTGAATTTGTCTCTTGCCCCTGGAAGAAATTGGGCATTGACATAATTGGACCTCTTAACTTGTTTTCCCACCAAAATGTGTTTGGCCTGGTCCTTATCGATTATTTTTCCAAGTGGCCAGAGCTAAAAATTGTCGACAAAGTTGGCTCCACTCAAATTATTCAATTTCTTGATGAGGTTTTTTGTAGAGAAGGGATTCCCGCGGAGATTGTGTCGGATAATGGTCCGCAATTTATAAGCAATGAATTTTTGTCATTCATCCAGAGGTGCGGCATCGTGCACAAAAGGGTGTCGAATTATAATCCGCAAGCCAATGGTCAGACGGAACGCTTTAACCGCGTCATCAAAGAGTCTATTCAGCTGGCCGTTAAAAGCAATCTAGACTGGAAAAAAACCCTGCGTTCCACCTTACTGTCTTATCGCACTTCACCTAACTCTGTCACAGGGTTTTCACCCTTTGAATTGCTTAGAGGCAGAAAGCCTGGT
The DNA here is from genome assembly GCF_964261635.1 of Lissotriton helveticus. NCBI lineage: Eukaryota > Metazoa > Chordata > Amphibia > Caudata > Salamandridae > Lissotriton > Lissotriton helveticus. The sequence goes on along the minus strand of NC_136067.1, from coordinate 385,252,118 downwards.
TCCAAACTCCTGCCCTGGTGGATGAAAGTTAAGATACCTGCTGATACTTCTATAGATCCTGCTTGTGTAAAGGACAGAGTTTTGAAATATCAGGAAAGAATGAAAGCCAAATTTTTGTCCACTAAAAGCTCTGGTCAGAAGGTCAGGGTGGGTGATTTTGTCCGCGTGAAATTAGGCAGAGCTTTTGACAATAAGTGGAATAAGTGGTCAGACCCTTGCAAGGTTATTGAAGTATTTTCTAAGGCTGTGAGAGTTGAGGATGGAAAAATATGGAATTTTAGAAGGATTTCACTATGTAAAGGTTTAGATTCTTCTAATACTGAACCCTGTTCTGCACCATCCTCTTCTAATAATCTTACCACTGCTAAGCCTTTGTGTGATCAAAATGATGCATCTTTTTCTCCTTTGTTTAACTCTTTTGACTGTGAGAACCAGAGTGTTGATCGTGTTGTTCCTGTGCCTGGTAATTGCAGTCCGTCCATGTCTGACAATAGCAACCAGATCACTGAACCACCTCCTGGCCATGTCGATGATCCTGTTAGTGAAAATGTTCCCATATCTTGTCCTGTAATTCCTAATGATGATTCTTCTCTTAGGAAAAGCATTCGTGTGAAACATACTCCTGTAAAGTTGCATGATTACTACCTTTAAGTTTTTTTTTCTTGTTTTTTTTCAGGGGGGAAGGTGTGTAGTATTCCATTCCATGCTTTACTCTCCACTTATTCCTGTACTTCCCTTCCCATGTTCTATTCAGAATTGTTATGGTTCTTTCTGCCTGGGGATTCTTAGGGATCCTTGGGAGTGTAATGTTCTACTAGTAACAGTTACAGCTGTGCATCTATTCGTGGTGGTTGTGTAAGCTGTCTCCTAAGAATAAACTGGATTTAACCATCAAGAAGTCTCTTCCTGATTACCACAGTAAGCATAACCAATATTGTGTGCAGGCAGAGACCACAGCGCACAGCTGATGCGGGTAATATAACTGACATCAGATGCCTTCAGAACCGACAGACGTGTCCACAGTATCAAGTGCTAACAGGAAATAATAAAGGTCATGAAGCCTGTATAATCATGTCAGCTACCGCCATGCCTTTGCGTGAAAGTGTGTCATCAGTCTACAGTAATCCGTTTAGGCCAGTCCTGGTCAATGAAGGTCAAGTCTGTCCAAGCCATAATCCACTAGGCGAGACCCCATATGTCATCAAAGACACTGGATGTATTCCTGGATGTGTATACAAGCATTCATTCATTCATTCACCAATGCTGAAGTATTCATAGTCGTGCATCTTCCAGGAGACCAAACTACCCTTCAACCATGACTGTAAAATAGGACTGTATTTGAAGGTGTAGGAATTTCAGGTTAGACTCTCAAGATCTTATAGTATCTGGAGCGTATTCACGCTATATATTCACCCTGTAATTTGCGGCACTGCTGAATAGAGGAGTCTGGTAAAGTGTTAAGGTGTGGCACAAAGCAGCTTTGTAAAACATGTGTAAATTGATGGTATTTCAGAAGGCCTGGATCTTTCAAGCCAAATTCTGCAGCCATTGACCTGAATGTTTGAAGTGTTACATTGTGAATCAAGTGATCCATGGAGTAGAATCCATTTCCAGACCACTCAGTCCAGTTACCACTCAGTCCAGTTAATCGTCTTAGCAACTATTTCCAGATCTGCACTGTACCAAATGGGCCATTGTCGATGACGCGTGGGACGGACTAGAACTGTACTGTCTCACATTTAAAAGCTATCCAGTTTGGTGTATCCTATGAATCTGGTAAGAAGTAAGACTGGGGAGACTGAGGGAACCACAAATGGAAAACTTAACTACAACAAGCATTGGTAAAGCCAATAGATCTCACCAATACGAGAGTTATTGGCTTTGCCAATTTCTTTTAGCTTTGTAACTTTGTTTTTAAACAAAGGCAACATCCTTCTTTTACAATTATTTAGTGTGAGCGTAGCAGTGGGGTGTTTTGGACTGTTAGTGGTGATGTTGAAATTATTCTAGATGGTTTTGTTTGTAGCTTGCATCATGGCTGTAATAAAAAGCGGTTCATTGACTTTACCAGACATTTGTTTTGACTTCAAATGAAACATAAAACAGCATATGTTGTTCTCTAGCAGCGAAATGTGATTACGGGCAGAGCTGCACACTTTGCAACTGGGGAAGTAGGATTGAGTCTTGGCGCCGGCTGAACATCCTGTGCTTCTGGGCACATCATATAATCTACCCGTGCATAAAACATGAATGTGATTTTGTGATAAAACAAACCAAACAGCTCTTAAAATGATTGAAATCCATCCCAGCAGTGTGCATGGGAGAGCAGCACAAGCCTCATGGTATGTGTGGGTCAGATGTTTTTTGGTTGCTAGAGGCTTCCTGTGCCCTGTGGAGAGGAGAAGTGTGGCTCAATGGTTAGAGCGGCAGACCCTGATGCAGAGGTCTAGCCCGGGACCAGGGTTCAATTCCCCGCCTCGGCGGGTCTTGGGCTCAAAAATTCCATGGACCTGATAATTCTCGCCTCGGTGCCTATTCCAATCATGGAGTCCCACTCTGCAGCTCTGGGCAATAGCTTGCTTAATCTCCACAACGGCCCCCACAACGCTAAGGATGCCTGGCCTCCACCTTGGGGGTACCCAGGAGTGGACACCTCACAGGGAAAGCCAGGACGGGTTCCACAGCGGTATTCGTACAAGCGCCTTGAGACCCTTGCGGGTGAGTAGTGCGCTATACAAGTATCATCTGTCAAAGGTGGCATGTGTGCCCACCAGTTTGATGATTTGATGCTGTAGAGCGGGTTGGTTGAGCAATTAACATGCCGGAACGGGTGGGGATATTTCATGCTTATTCTTTTACAGTGTGATGTTTACCTTTCCCACATTGTGCCCGCACTGCAAACTTCTATACATATCAAAGTAAATGGTGTTGCAGCACAAGTTAAACACGGCCACACCTAAAGGGAAAGGAGGATATCTATTTAGTGAAGATTGGCATCTCACTTTGAGCACAACTACTGCAGGGTAAAAGTAAAATGAAGAGGCACTGTAAGGTCAAATAGGATACTTTAAGCACAAGCATCTCTGAGTACAACAAGGTGGGCACCAACTTCTAAAAGTAAACATAGTAGTTAGAACTTCAGCACATTTCGGTGAGTGTGGCTGGATTACAAGCTGAAAGGAGTGACATTTAGCTCCAAAGGAGGAGCTTGCATCTTAAAGGAACACTTTTCACTGTAAAGATAAACACCAAATGACAAACTCCAAAGAAACAGGCACTGTATGGTTGAGAAGTTTTGACACATGAATACCGTGGCTGAAGTTTAACACATTTAATGGTTTGGAGACTTTACCAGTGATGTGTATAGGGTACGCTTGATAACAGAGACGCCTTTCTTTTCCTCCTCTTGATCTCTCCGCGGTCTTGTCATATTGTTTGGCCCTTTGAATTATTCAATAGGAGAACTCGGAAAAGGTCATGAATGGGGAAAGCTTCAATTGCTAATGCGTGTGCTGCATATGTTCTAACATGACTCACGGACGCCCGAGGGAGGCATGGCCAGCAGCCGATGGAAGCGGACGCAGCCTAGCGAGGCTCCCGTCCCGCCGCCCGGCTATCCGCTAATTTATCCTGCCTGAAGACTCGGGATCCCCGCTCCACCTGGGTGGATCCCGAGTACTGAGCCCGCACCTGCTCCGCTGGGACGCCCGGGCCGGTGGGACTGCTGCGGAGGCGGTGGCGAACCTGATGTGGACTGAGCCGGCGGCGGCCAAGGTGGCGGCTCCGGAGTGATCGGGCGCCTCGAGACCCGGGAGGCACCCCTACAGGCGACTGCTAGCGGAGCGGGCGGCCGGCGGACCCTGGCTGGGGGTCCTGCCGCCACCCGGGGGTCGGCCGACCCCCGCTCGAGGTCCGGAGTGGGGCACGAGACGGCCGGAGGGAGAGCCGGGAGAGGCCCCGCCCCCCGCCCGAAGCTTCTGTAACTCCAGGCCCCGGCTTTGGGGCCTGTGGAGAGGACGTCGGCGGCCCATCCGGGCGAGAGGGAGGAGACCCGGTGAGGCCTGGGACGTCGAGGCCTGGGGTGAGGAGGGGAGCGGGCCGCCTTGGTACCGGGCCCCGGAGGGGGACATCGGAGCTTCACCACCACGGAGGACTGACCTGGAGGCCCCGGCTCCGAGGCCTGCCCCGTGGATTTCGGGAGCGCCGCCGCCGCTGCGGGCGGGGCGCTTGGACCGGGTGCAGGGGATCTAGCGCGAGGGGAAGACCCTGCCTGGGGCCCTACCAGACTGTTGAGACTGCTGGGGTACCACGAAAAAAAAAAAAAAAAAAATGAAGCTCGGCAGCAAGCTAGCCCTGCCTGGCCCAGGGAGCGCCGGATACGTTGGACGCTCAGTGGGGAGGTAGTCCTCCCCCCCCCCACCGGACCTGGCTTGAGTGGAGCGGCCCCCCCCAGATACTGCACCGCACAGAGTGCTGGGAGATTGACCAGCGACTCCCTCCTGGACTGGAGCCGGGGTTTCCCCAGTAAAAAGCGCAGGGTCATTGCCTTGGAGGGGATCTGCGACACTCCTCCCAGTGGGACCCCGGCGAAAGCTAACTGATCCTGGTTCCGCCCTATGTCCTGCCCGCCGGGGACCGGCCTTCTACGAGGCTCCTGATCGTGCCCAGCACTAGACCATTGGCACCGCAACCGGGGACCCGGAGGGCTGCTTTCTCGACCCGGAACTGGGCTACGAGGACTGACCCAACACAGGGGGATTTTTTCCCCTCACTGCGTACCCCCGGGAGTTCGACCCGCCGCCGCGGGGGCGATATGGGCAAGCCGAAGGGCCCCAAAGGGGATGGGCCCCCAGCTACGGACGCATCGGAGGACCCCGTGCACCCTGCGACGGACCTACAGCAAATGCAGGACAGGATCCTGGAAGCTATAACGGCCACAAAAGATGCCCTGCACCAAGATATAGCGCAGGTGTCGGAGGGGTTGGGGCTCCTGCGGGCTGACCACGCGAAGTTATCGAACAGGGTCAAGGAGGCGGAGACCACCCTGAGGGACCTGGCGCCTGCACAGAAGGTGATCGACGGGAAACTAGCAGACGCGCTCGACCGGATTCAAGCGCTTGAGAGGAGGGCAGAGGACGCGGAAAATCGCAATCGCCGGAACAACGTGCGCCTCAGTCGCCCTGTCTGAAATACGAGGGGCGGTGAAACGAATGGCGCGCAATAAAACGCCTGGGATTGATGGATTACCCGTAGAGTTCTACGGGAGGTACTTGGATCAACTAGCTCCAAAACTCCAAACGGTATATAATGAGGCCAAGGAAGCAGGCAGACTCCCCCGGTCGATGAGCGAAGCCATAATGATCCCCTTGTTGAAGCCCCGTAGGGAGAGCACGGACCCGGCGTCCTACAGGCCGCTGTCGATGCTCACGACAGACTACAAGATACTGAGCACGGTGCTAGCCACCAGACTACTCACTTATATGCAAGAGTTGGTCCATACAGACCAATCTGGCTTTATTCCCACGAGGAACACAACGCACAACATTCGCAGATTGCTGCGATTGGTGAACGCTCCGCCGCCTGAGGCGCGATCCCCGGTGGTGTTGGCGGTCGACATTGAAAAGGCCTTTGATAGCCTTGAGTGGCACTACCTGTACACGGTAATGCACAACTTTGGCCTGGGGGAGGGATACATACAGTGGACAAGGGTGCTCTACTCCTCGGCGAGGGCAAGAGTGAGGGTGGGGTCGATGGTGTCGGATCATTACGAGATACACCGTGGTACCAGACAGGGATGTGCGTTGTCCCCGCTGCTGTTTGCACTCGCGATAGAACCGCTTGCGGCTCGGGCTCGGAAAGGGACTTATTACGCCGGGCTGGCGCAGGGGGGGGGAACTCCATTATATCTCCCTATATGCGGACGACCTCCTCCTCTTTCTGGACAACACCGAAGAGGCGGTAGCGGGCGCTGAAAGTCTGTTGGAGCGCTTTGGTGATATAGCAGGTCTGCGGGTGAATTGGCCGAAAACTTGCCTCTTCCCGCTACGAAGGGAGGAGACATGCCCCTCACTCCGCCAGGCACTGCGATGGGAACCTCACTGCCTGGGCTACCTCGGAGTGCACATTTACCACGACCCGAAAGACCTTCTGGACGGTAATGTGGGCCGCTGTATCCGCTCGCTGAGGAGTTGTATGTCCTTCTGGGCCACCTTGCCGCTCTCAACGGCAGGCCGGGTGGCTCTTCTGAAGATGATCGCTCTGCCGCGTCTCTTATATTTTTTCCGATCCCTCCCGGTATGGATACCCGGCACGATTTTCAAACAGCTGAAGTCGGCGGTGGTGTCCTTATGGGGGACTGGCAGACGTAGAGTGGCTCTGGCGACGCTGACCCGCCCGAAGGACGGGGGGGGCCTTGCGGTCCCAGACTTTGAGCTCTATTATTTAGCGGCTCAGTTACAATTCTTCACGCAGGAGGTCGCACGGGTGTATCGCGGCCCAGAACAGGGGAGAGAGTTCGGCACACCCCGTCATGTCCTTGCATATATCACTCTTCAGCAGAAATTGCTTCTGAGAGAGCTCTCCCTGGAGGAGCGGACCCTTCGCCAATGCTGGAACAGATCGCAGAGGCGGACCGGTACCGGGCACCCATATGCACCGGAAATCCCTCTGGGCATGGTGACGGCGCTCCCGCATGGCGGCGATTGGTCGAGATTACATCTTTGGGAAGAGGCGGGACTGCAGATGGTAGGTGACCTCTATGAGGATGGGGAATTATCCCCATACCAGACGCTGCAAGAGCGATATGACCTCCCGAGAGGGGACTACCTACTGCATGCAGCAGTGGTAAGAGCCATACAGGCGCATTGGGGTGAGGGACTGATGGAACCTGCTACATCACTAGCGTGCCAGTACACCATGATGGCGGCGGGAACGGTTAAGGCTGTTACGTGCCTTTATCGCAGAATGCACACGGACGCCCTACCTCCGCTCACGACTCATAAAACTAAGTGGGAAGCTGACCTCCAACTAGAGATCCCAGATGCTACATGGACACAATTACTACGGCGCGTCAAGAAAGGCACTAGGAATGCGCGCTTTCAATTAATACACTTATTTATACTGCATCGCGCGTACCTCACACCATGCAAGATCGCAGAGTATTTTCATGTTACAGATGCAGCATGTCCCAGATGCACTCTTGCAGGGGCTGACCTGGTCCATATGTTACGGGGCTGTCCGGGACTGCAAGTGTATTGGACGGGAATTGAGGAGACCCTGAACACAGTTACTGACAGACAGTTACAATATACTAGTGCAGTGACTATCTTACATTGGTTCCCCCACACAAAGAAAAACAAGCTGACAAGTAAATTTATAGATATGGGTCTATTGATAGCCAAAAGGGAGCTGACCAGGGGGTGGAAATCGAAAGTGGCACCGACACACAGGAGGTGGGTGAATGAGTTTCTTAAATGGGCGGCTGCGGAGAGCACGATACTATATCAGCTGGCCCGCCGTGGCTCAAATGACAAGGCGCAGGAGGTTGCACTATTATGGGAAACGCTGGTACAGGCGCTGAGAGATAGTCTAGCAGAGGAGGAGGAGGGGGAGGAGACATTAGACGAGACACCCCGGACAAGTTTAGACACGCCGACAGCCAACTCACCAGATGCACACAGACAATAAGAAGCATTGACTCCGATTTCTTCTTTTCCCACAATGTGGATATCACGATTGCACCGATCACTGACGCCGGCACAGGGAGGGACGGTTGGGGGGAAGGGAGGGGTCTCAGATCAGGATTACTAGAGAGGGTTACATACATCACGTTCAGCCCAACAGGGTGGTGACGCACTACATAAATAAAAGCAGAGTAAGGTGCTCCTGTTGAGCTTACACTAGGTTCGTTCTTGATCCACGAAATGATTAATATGGTGAAATAACGCCGCCCTGCCTCCGGGATGTGGGCTGAAGGGCTGTGTATCGAGGAACTGAGAAACGACTATGACAGATTGCTACTGAACTGCGTGGAGCTCACTGTGTAACTGAATGTTTTTCTCTAACCCTGCAATAAAAATTGTTTTACAAAAAAAAAAATGACTCACGGATGCCCTGCTGTTGCCTTTACTGCATCCGTGTGATTAAAGGAAGGATGGAATGGCCCGCACGCGCTATGGGACATCTGACAAAGTGAGGGTCACTTGGTCCCTCTACCGTGTTGTGACCCCGAGTGTTCCTGTCTTGGTCTGTGTCTAAACAACTAGGGTGGCCCCAGAGTATTAGATGCAAGCAGTCCATTTCATTTCGCATATTGTGAGTAAATAAACAGCCACAGACTTTCAAAAATAACCCCTCCCCCCCTAAATCAGAGCATTTTGTTTCAAGTAAAACGGTGAAACAAATCAAGAAAATTCCACGTTTACAGCAGAAGCCAAATGGAAACCTTTGAAAGTGCATCTAATTGAAAACAATGCGTGCTATACTAAGGGCCAGATGTAGGTGGCCCAATACCGGACGGTAACGGCCGAAATTCGGTAATTTCGGGCATTACTGACCGGTCATGTTCATTCGGGATGTAGGGGACCAAAAAGTAGCTGAATCGGTAAAGTTTCCGAATCGGTAAAGTTACCGAATCGGTAACCTTACCGAATCGGTAAATATACCGAATCGGTAAATTTACAGAATCGGTAAATTTACAGAATCGGTAAATTTACCGAATCGGAAAATTTACCGATTCGGTATATTTACTGAATCGGTAAAGTTTCCGATTCGGTAAATAAGAAATGGTAAAAATGAATTTCGAGATGTAGGTCCCCTTTTAAATACCGAATTTGCATGAAATTCGGTATTTAAGAGTCGGTATTTACCATGGATTGAAAGCGGGTGGTAACCAGGTGCAGGCTATAAAAAAAGGACCCAAAATGCACCACTTACACCAGAATGGCGGCATTCTATGTCATTGCGAGGAGGCTACGGCTCCAGGCAGAAGGAGAGAGGGTCTGGAGGAGGGAGGAGCAGGTGTATAGGCAGAGGATCACACTATTCCAGCTCACTGAGCCTGAGATCCTACAGAGGTACAGGCTGGCCCCACAAACACTCCTAGACCTCATCAGAGACCTACACCCACTATTGGACCATCCTACCCCAAGGGCGCACGCCATCCCACCCCATGTGCAGGTGCTGTGCAGCCTTCACCTGCTTGCATCTGGAAGCTACCAGAGTTTGGTTGCTGCGGTAGGTGGGGTGTCCCAGAGCTGTCTGTCCCGTTTCTTAAAAAAATTCCTTGATGCCATGTTGCAGAGAATGCAGCACTACATTAGCTTCCCTGCTACGCATTCAGAACTGCTAAGGACGAAGACAGACTTCTATCAGATGGCGCAGTTCCCTAACATCATTGGCTGCATTGATGGTACCCACATACCAATATGCCCACCTGCTGCCACAGAGTACATTTATCGGAATCATAAATCCACCCACACCATAAATGTATGGGTGATCTGTGATGCAAAATACGTGATCACTGACATAGTAGCCAAATTCCCAGGGAGTACCCACGACTCCTACATCTTCCAAAACAGTGGAAACCTGACTGAGGGGGAATTTGGCGAAGGATACTTGCTAGGTGAGACACTGTGTGGAATTCACTCAAATCGTATTACTGGTGGATGTGTGTGAGCATGTGATTAATGTCAATTTCTTATTACTAATAGGGGACAGTGCATATGCCCTCCGGTCCTTCATCCTCACACCCTACCTCAACCCAACAACACCAAGTCAAAGGAGATACAACAGGGCACACGAAACAACTAGAAACATTGTGGAGCGCACCTTTGGCATGTGGAAGAGCAGGTTTCGCTGCCTCCATAAAAGTGGAGGTGCCCGCCAATACACACCAATCACCTGCTGCAAAATGATTGCAGCCTGTGCAATGCTGCACAACCTGGCGGTCAAGAAGGGCACAGAAGTGGAAATCTCAGATTATGAGGACCATGACGACGAGGAAGCAGTCCCTGAACCACACACATCTGGAGGACCGACATCAACTGATGGCAGACACAGATGGGAAGAGGTCACACACAACTATTTTTAAGTAAGTAAGGAGACAAAGACAGGCTTAGTATGCTACAACACTAGTTTAATTTTGTAATGACGTTTGTTTTTTAAAGCACAAACGTGCAACAAAAAGCATTCAACTGCAATGCTCTCAGTTCTGGTTAATTTCACCATGAACTGTGAAAGTTATTTCCTTGCTCGCTTCCCAGTAACACTAGTAGGTTGTTCAACCTGCTCACTGTCTTGCTGGCCTGTGGCCTCAGCATGGCGCCTGCTCCTCCTAGTTTCAGTTACAGGGGTGCTTCCAATGCTGCTCCTGCTCGTGCTCTCCTCACTTATAGGCACATCCAGAGCAGCTGTGTGTGCAGTTTGTGCATTCAACAGCGCCTCAAGGGCACTGGTCATCCTGCCCATGCCCCTGGTAACCTCATTTGTGTTTTGTGTCATGGCCTCCTGCATGTTGGAGCTCCTCCTGCATAACAGGGATGTGGCAGTGGCCAGGCGGTTGATGGCTGTACTTTGGACATGTGCACGACGCCTATCCCTGTGCCTTGCAGCGAAATCATTGTCTATTTTGGTGCATAGTAGCTGCACCAAGTTGTTGATTCCCCGCATCCCTGCTGCCATCTCCTAATTGACCTGTACCATCTCCTTGTTGACCTGTACCATCTCATTGATGCCCTTTCCTATCTCTCCCATGTGACTATTCAGGGACCTCAGCTGTCGTTGGCATGCCTGGATGGCTCTTCCCCGCATCCTTTGTATTCGCACCATGCTCCCCTCCAGACCAAGGAAAACACTCCCACCTTCAACTGGTGCATCTGCTGGCCTTTCTTGTACTCTGCGGCGTCTTGCAGTACCATGGCCCATCCCTGCACTGGAGTGTGTTGTGCCAGGGCTCACTGCTACAGGCAAGTTCTGTTGTCCGTCACCCTCCATGTCAGCTGCTACGGACTCCAAATCGGGGAGTGGAGCCACAACATGCCTCCTGCCTGGTTGTGATGGGGTATGACATCATGCTGTGATTTCTGGTGATGACAGCAGGAGAGGGGACTGTGATCTGCTAGGGGATGCCAGCAACTCTTGGGCCATTTCTGTGTCCTGGGCAGGTGGATGGCCACTTGATGCAGCTTTCTCCTGTAGTACGTTGGGGGTACTTTGTCCTGCATCCTCCCTCTCCTCCCTCTCAGGTGGTGTCCCTTCAGCCTCCTGCGAGCGCCTGCGAGACGTTTCACCTGTGGACATATGAGCGTACATTAGCTAAGCGCTACTGTCTCACAGTCACTACAATTAAATAATTATCACATTGGCCATGTTCTGCATGCAGTCATTACATGTACTAATTGGTTGGTGTGCTGTATGACATGTCCTTACATTTCCTGTCTACATATCGCATCATGCATTGGCCCCGTATTTTGCTAGCAGTACTGGACTTGGGTTCACTTGCCCACTAAGGGTACAGGTAAGGGTGTTGCTATTTGGGGGAATGCAGTGCATTTGTCTTACCTTTTTTGCTTGCAGCTCTGGTCGAGCTGTCTACTTCTCCCAGTCCGCAGATGCTGTCTGGTTCTAGGGTTGAGGCCACCATCTCCTCCAGGTCAGTCAGGGGGGGCGACCCCCTTCGTAATAATCTTCGCAGGGGTACCTGAAAATAGGCCTAACGAGAGAGAAACACACCCACAATTGCTCTCAAAAATCTCTAAATGGTTGAACATCCACAGACCCCTGAATAGTGGGAAAAGAGGAGAGATTCTAAGTGTAAGAAGGGTAAATTGGGTGGGGGGGAGAGAGAAAGATATTAGAGGAGACTGTATAGTCGCAAACTTCATGGACACCAGTCTGGTAGAGTACATCCTGAAGAATTCCAACAGGAATCAAACCAGCACAATTCGTGCTCTCCCACTTGGATATTTCTATCCAAGGACACGAAATAACAATCGTGGGGAGGACGAGGGTGGATGGTCGCTGGTTAAACCACAGCGCCCACGCAGACCTAGACTAGTAAGCCACCTCGAACAGCCCTACCCCCACCGTGATTACCCCCAATGGAGGAATAGATATGCCCCATTTCAATCTCTAGAGGACATAGATTGACTCAATGTCACTCCACCCACCCCTAAGAACTTTATTGGAAGCCCGACCATTAGTAGCTATCTCGGCCCACAAGTAGGGACCATAGGGGGGAGCGAGGAGAGCATATTAACTAGGGGACTAGACTCACCCCAGCCTCAGAGGGAAAAGGAAAAAACAGCCAAACTAAAATTACCATCAGATGGGGTGGAGAGAGCTACTGAAACCCATGTGGCAATAGGCAAAGGAAAGTGGGAGGGCCTGACTATCCTATCGTGGAATGTCGCAGGGCTGGAAGCCAAACTAAAAAACAAGGAATGGCTAGAATTCACCAAATGCTTTCATGTTATAGCGCTCCAGGAAACATGGGCTAGAGACTCGGGCCCATGCCAACTGGAAGGCTATAAATGTTTCTTTAAACCGGCACAGGGTACTAACTCGGGAAGAGCAAAGGGAGGCCTGGCTCTATATGTAGACTTAGACCTGAAGGGTTCTTGGTCATACAACGACTGTTCCTCAGATAATATACAAGCAGTTAGACTTACTCATCAGGGGGAGTGTCTACTGTTCGTGAATTTTTATAATTCCGGACCAGTGGGGGGAAACTACCCAATCTTAGAGCAACTGGAAAGTGGTCTAATTGAGGAACTAGATCAAAGGATGACGGGGAGTGAACCAACTGTTTTGTTGATGGGGGATTTTAATTGCCACCTATGCCCCAAATTATCCCCCCTAACTCCCGACTGGTCAGGTTGCCCTTTAGAAAAGGGCCCCCACTTCTCACATACTAAAGAGGGTACATTATTGATGAAGCTACTAGAAAACTTTGCCCTTACTATGGTTATGGATCTAGCCGCTTATAAGGCTGGTGAATGCCCAATACCAACCTTTAAGGGTAAAGGTGGGGGCTCCATAATAGATTATGTCATGACATCTGCCTGGGCTAGGGAAAGGATCATAAATACCAGGACAGAGTGGAGTCCCTTTAGTGACCACAACCCTATTATAGTAGAAATTAAAGGGAAAGATCTCATCAAAAATGCATCAGGGGTGATCCAACAAGTGGAAATCAAACCAACAGATCAAGGGAGACGCCTGAGGTGGTCAGTGATTAACCCCCAAGATTTCTATGTTAAATTAGTCAGTGAAGGGAAAGACCACATAGAGGCCTGTCTAGATGTCACAATAGAGGGCAGAGGAGTAGTAGAGGCATTTGAACTCTTAACTAAAATTATAGAGAAACTCCTGACAACCAAGAAGCCCGTAAACTTGCAATCCACGCCTAGATGGTTTGATACTAATTGTTCTAAAGCGTTAAGAGACTTAAAACACAGCCTGAAAATGACACCAAGGGACAAACATGAAATTACTCGCTGTAGACAAAACTACAAAACCCAGGTTAAGATTAGAAAAAGCACTCTCCAAAAGGAAATTTGGGCAGACTTAAGGGAGGCCGGTGAAAACAAGGACTACACCCAGTTCTGGAAAATTATAAATAAACCATGTTTCCACGACTCAACCTCCCCAGTCATCAGCTCAAACATTTTGCCGGAACAATGGATCGCCCATTTCAAATCCCTGTATAACCAGCAGGATGTAGACATGGGTGACGGAATCTGGAGGGGGCCAAGGGCAGAAAAACTCGAATTATCTCTGGATGAAACTCTTAAGGCAATTTTAGGGCTAACACGAAATAAAGCCCCGGGCCCAGATGGAACCCCGCCGGATCTTTTTCTTAGCAATACGGATCTTTGGGCCCCGGTGGTAATGAGAGTATTGAATGCTGCCATCAAAACGGGCCTGCCGAGATCATGGTCCACTGCGGTGATTGTCCCGATCTACAAGAAAGGCTGTAGGGACAGCCCGCAGTGTTATAGACCAATCTCGCTCATCGACGTCTCTGCTAAGGTACTGGGGAGGGCACTTCTCAATCGTCTACAGGATTGGACTGACACACATAATATCCTGGTGGACACCCAGTATGGGTTCAGAGCTGGGAGATCAACCACCGACCAGTGCCTCAACCTGTACCTGCTTACTGCTAAGTACACCAAAGTGTCTGAAGGTACCATGTATATGGGGTTCATGGACTTAGCAGCTGCATTTGATAATGTCAACAGAGTCAAACTATGGTCGATCATGTTTAATCTGGGGATTGATCCGGACCTCATCAACATCTTGAGGGAACTCCACTGGAACACCACTGCCAAGGTCCGCTACAGTGCGGGGGGGGTGAGTACCGATCCCTTCCTGTGCTCGGGCGGGGTCAGGCAGGGGTGTATCCTGGCACCTTTTTTGTTTTCCCTCTATATAAACGGCCTGGAGAGTGATCTTTTAGCACTGGGAACCGATTGTCCAAAGGTGGGCTCACGTCATCTGCCAGTACTTTTGTACGCCGACGACGCCGTCCTCTTGGCCCGGACGGCGGTCGGCTTGCAGCGCCTAATTAAGGGTTTTGCAGATTTTATGAGAAAATTGGACCTATCTGTAAATATGACAAAATCCTTCATTATGATAGTGGGGAAGAAACCCCAGAAGAAATTTGTATTTAAACTGGGGGATCATGTCCTGGACAGCGTTAAAACATTTCCATATCTGGGTCTCTTATTCGACGAGAAGCTAAAGTTCGCCCCGCTGGTGGAGGAGAGGGCGAGGAGACTTGTCTCAGCTAATGGAGCCATATTAAACTTTGCTCGTCGAATGGGAAGGTGGTCCCCAGAGCAGGTGCTGACCCTGTATAGATCAGTCAGCATCTCAAAGACTATTTACGGATCTGAAGTCTGGGGTTTCAGAGATGCTCAACTAATTCAAAGCGAGGAAGAGAAATTTTTAAAAAAACTGTTAAAACTCCCGCTGAGCACTTCCGCTGCAGTAACACACAATGAGCTGGGAATAACATATATAGCGGACTTGATTAGACTGAGACCCATATTGGCTTGGATCAAAATTTGGCTAAATCCTCACGCGGAACTATCAAGACAGATCATCCAGGATTGCTTGATGAAAGAAAAATCCCTCCAAATCCCCTGGCTGAAATACATTAAAGATACCCTGGGGGAAATAGATGAACAAAGATTATTTCTGGACCCATCCTTGGTGGACATATACACCAGTCACTCGGTACAAGGGCAATTGCTGGATAAATTTAGGGACAGGAGGAGGGAGTTTGACTCTACTAAATCCTCGGTAGTGGCTCATTCACTAGTCTCAAACCAAGTTGGCATGGAACCTTACCTCTTTTTATTGCATAGTCAGCACGAGAGGTTTTTATTGACTCGTTTTAGGCTCAATTTGTTGCACCACAATTTAGCTCACCCAGCAGGGTTTACTCTAACAATTGAGCAGAAGGGTGCCTGCGGCTGCGACAATAGGTCTCCGCAGGACACCCTTCATTTTGTATTATTGTGTCCTTATTTTAAAACACCCCGTCAAAGATTTTTAGTAGGGATTTTAAAAGACTCCAAAATCATCCATGCCAAATCTGCCTTACTGTTTCTGCAAAGAGCCACTGAAATGCGAACCTTATGTGCCATTATAAGCTTTCTTAAAGTCGCTTTTAAACTGAGAAACACTATGGGCTGTTGAAATTGGTAGGCAACGGAGCTATCTATTATGCGATTTGGACTCTTTGTATGTCATTTGCACTCTGGCCCTTTTAGTATCAATAACTCTCCTGTTTAAATGTGATGCCCCTTTCCTCTCTTTTTTAATGAGATGTCGTCGAGAAAGTTTATGATCATGTTTTTTTATTATGATGTATTTTCATGATGGTTTTTAACCTTCGAAATAAATAAACAAACTGAAACTGAAACTGAAACAGTCAGGGGGGGTGCTGGGTTCTTGCCTCCGCCTGTTTTTGATGCCTGCTTGTGTTGTTCTGCCATTTTCTTCTTGGTTTGGCTCCTCAGGTCATAAAAACGTTTTTTAAGGTCATCTATGTCCCTGGTGGTCACCCCCACGGCATTTACTTTCTCCATAATGTCCAGCCAGATTTTTCTTTTGGCTGATTCAGCCACAGTGAGGGACTGCCTGCCAAATAATTTGTGGTGCACCTTGACCACCTCCTCCACAAGAACCTGCAGCTGCATGCTGCTGAATTTCAGCTTCCTCCTACTCTCAGGCTGCTCTTTTTCTTGGCTGCTTGTCATTTTTCACTTTTAAAAGTACTCCAAACCCTTTCTGTTGCTCCTGCACTCTGCTCAGCTCCAACTGCCTTTCCAGAAGCTTCAAATTAGTTGCAGCTGCCTGTGTAGCCACTTCCTGGTAGGGAGGGGGAGGGTGGTGGCACCTGATTGGCTGCCTACTTGAGTTTCACTTTTGTTAGCTTTCCGATTCGGAATTTACCGAATCGGTATTTACAGATTCGTACCGAATCGGTATTCCCTATTCATTCCTATGGGCCTTTTGGCCCATAGAAATGAATGGGGAATACCGATTCGATATTTACCGATTCGGTAAATACGGATTCGGTAAATTCCGATTGTCCGATACCGAATTTTACCGAATCTGTATTTTTGACCGATTTTTTACCTACATCCCATTTTCCGATTCTAAAATACCGATTCGGTAAAATTCGGTACTTTAGAATCGGTAAAATGGATTTACCTACATCTGGCCCTACGTCCCTTAAAATGTGCAACAACGAACGATCACAATTTAAATATTAAAATGCCAGACTCCATAGTCAGATAAATTGAGGCACAATGTGTGTTTGTTTACCCATGTGGCAATATTAAAACATGAATTATCAATGTCTTAATTATACATTTAACT
Source organism: Lissotriton helveticus (assembly GCF_964261635.1). Taxonomy (NCBI): domain Eukaryota; kingdom Metazoa; phylum Chordata; class Amphibia; order Caudata; family Salamandridae; genus Lissotriton; species Lissotriton helveticus. Next base: position 385,235,222 of record NC_136067.1, on the reverse strand, counting down.
GTCCGTGCAGAGATTCGAACTGTTGAAATGCTGCACCGTTCAGCTGAAAGTATGACCACCAGACTGCTAATTAAAAGTAAACCAAGACAAATACTACTTGATTTTACCGAGCCACGGGCCAGAACTGCACGATTTTAGGCAGGGAGGAAGAGGGGGTGATCCGTACCTATCTGGGGGCTCATCTGCCTCGTTTTTTCCACCGCTGCTAAAAATATTTTTTAAGTTCATTTATAAAATAAGGCTGCACTGATTTCTTGTCTTTTAATGTTTTAAATGATGGTGATTAAATGTGTTGTTCTTAATTACATTTTTTAGTATTGTATCCCCTTCGCTTAGTCACCACCACTTACTTGCACCATAAAAATACGATCTTTGCACTTCTCCCTACGCTGCTAGAGCGGGAGCCCCCTGCACTTTTGCATTGCTGGTTGTCATCTTGGGGGAGGACGGGACACTTGACGGGCGCCATTTTGGTGAGCGCTCTAGTGGTCAGGTCCTCAGCCCAGAGCTACTTAAGGCGGGAAATGCAAGTGCGCAGCGTGCGCCCCGGTGGCGCGCCGGAGGCTTGCCAGAGGTAAGCCCGTCTGCGCCCATCCACGCCCCGGACGGGCTCAGGGCCAGCCACGCTGCGTGTCAACCCCCAGGGGCAGGGATACTGACATATTCAAGGGAGGATCTCCTGGAATTAGGCAAGAGGGGAGGTTTGCTTAGTGCCTCGCGGCCCACTCCCCTGCATAACAGGAAAATTGAACTGACATGTGTGGGCTACTAAATACATGCTCGCTCATAAAACACCACATGGAAGTAGCTTCCATGATAGAAGATCTGCGGTTGGATGCCCTGTTCCTAACCGAAACCTGGATCAGCGTTGATACCGGGGTAGAATTAGGGTTCGCCTGCACTTCAGGATATAACATCCTGCATACCCCAAGAGGGAAGGGCAGAGAAGGGGGGGTCGGCGTAATTTTCAAGGAGGAACTGAACTGTTCCGCCTTGCAGGTTGAGGATATTGCGGGGATTGAAACCATGGGTCTCAGGATACAGGGACAGGGAGGAAACTTGTTAACAGGTTTAGTCTGCTACAGACCGCCAGGAAGTGCCACATCCTATCGGGCTTTCATGGATGTAGTGGTGAGCCTTGTATTAACTCATTCCAGAATGGTGATCTTGGGAGACTTCAATCTGTGGGATAATGGCTCGCTGGGACACCATCTGAGAGACCTGAAAGATACCTGCAACAACTTGAACTTGGTACAATATGTAAATTCCACGACCCACCAGGGTGGTCATATCCTTGACCTCCTCTTTGCCAACCCTCTAGATATTGACGTACTTGATATTACACCGCAAAGCTGGACGGACCACTACCTAATCCGGTTCAAAATTAAGTTAGGAGGGATATCGGGCTCCACCAGACACTTAGCGGCATTTCGAACAGGTAGGGAGTGGGCAAAGCTTGGCAGAATAGATGCCCACCTGTCCCCTCCCAGGGCTGACCTGTTCGATATTCAGGACATGGTAGAGGGGAACTACAAAGCCTACCACAAATTTGTTACAGGAGCTCTTGACAGGCTGATCCCAATTAAAAGAATAAAAAGTAGGAAGAAACCATCCACCCCATTGTACACGGACGAGCTGAAAATGCTGAGACGGGTATGTAAAAAGGCAGAAAGGAAGTGGCGTACGAAGTATCTAGAGGTGGACAAACAAGAACTAAAACTGGTACTGGGTAAATATAAGAAGCTGATCCTGGAGTGTAAAGCAGATTTCTACGCCAACTTCATCCTACAAGCCCCCAACAGCACGAAAGCGTTGTTTAAAATAGTCAGGGAGCTTTCTGCCCCAGCCTGTCTTGGCAACAAGATAATAGCGTCACAGGATCTGTGCAACAAAATAGCTTGTCACTTTACAGAAAAAGTGGCAAAGATTGTTGACAGATTGCAAGGTCACGAGCTTAGTGACCATGACCTCTCCCCACAAAAGACGGAAGGGAATCCATACCAGCCAGCTACCCTGGAAAGGTTCCCAGACCTTAAGGATTGTATGTTCAACAATCTGGTACAGAGCGTCTCCTCTGGTTCACCGGAAGACCCCTTGCCGGTAAAAATCTGGAAGACATATGGCCTTCCAACCCTTCCCTGGCTGCAACGCATCTGCAACCAGTCCCTCGAGGAGGGATCGGTCCCAGATGGCTGGAAGCAGGCAGTGGTGACACCCCTGTTAAAAAAAAACTCCTTGGACCCCGCCAAAGCGGAAAGCTTCAGACCCATATCCTTGCTGCCCTTCCCGATCAAGATCCTGGAACGGGCAGTGGGTGGGTCACTATCCGGCTTCCTGGAGGAAAACCAGTTGTTCGATAGAGATCAGTTTGGATTCCGCCCAGCACATGGGACGCAGTCCGCACTGACTCTGATGCTGGACAAACTGAGAATGCGGGCCAACAACGGGAATGTCACGGTGTTGGTGCTTCTAGATATGTCGGCCGCATTCGACACGGTAAACCACACTATCCTGCTAGGATGACTGGAGAGAATGGGGGTGCGGGAATGCGCACTGCAGTGGCTACGGTCCTATCTTACAGGGCGACAGCAGGTGGTTACACTGGCACCCTTTTCCGACCTCAAGACGCCAGTAGCTCACGGGGTCCCACAGGGGTCAGACATTAGCCCCATCCTGTTTAACGTATATCTGCAGCCTCTCCTCCCCCTCATTAAATCATTTGGGGTGATACACAGCTGGCCTTTTCCCTGGAGGGGAAAAATGCAGTATCGATGGACACATTCCAAAGAATGCATGCGACATACAGCCAGCTGGCTCCGGAAGAACTCACTGCTGTTCAACGGGGAAAAAACAGAGGTGTTGTACTGCGCTCCAGCAGGGCTAACGAAGCACCTACCGAGGGAGTTCAGGCTTACTCCGGAGGAGGAGTCAGTGCCCCCGTCTGACACATTAAGAAATCTAGGGGTTCTGCTCGACAGAAACCTACAAATGGAGTCACAGGCCAACAAGACAGCCGGCCTGTGCTTCGGTCTGTTACGGATGCTGCGTCGACTTCTCCCGATCCTTCCATATGACAAGCGTTCACTGGTGGTGAGAAGCATTGTGCTGAGCAGGCTGGACTATTGTAACTCCCTGTACTTGGGGGCTCCCCAGTTTGTTATTGACGGGCTGCAGAGAGTACAGTCGGCTGCGGCCAAACTGGCCCTAAAGAGGAATCGAAGTGCCTCATCAGCCCAGGCTTACGGGACTTGCATTGGCTGCCGGTCAAAGAGACGGTATTGTTTAAATCTCTGTGCCTGGTATTCAAAGCGATACACAACTTAGTCCCAGTCTCATTGCAGGGCTGCTTCTCCTGGTACCGGCCACAGAGACAGCTCCGCTCGGCGGGAGCTGGCCTGCTGGAAGTCCCAAGATTTAAGAGGTCCAGGCTGGGGGGCAGGGCCTTCCGGGTGGTTGCGGCGAGCCTCTGGAATGAACTTCCGTTGAGTATCAGACGGAGTGAGTCCCTCATGAGCCCTAGAGGTAGTCTGAAAACCTGGCTCTTTCCGACCTGCTAGTGCATCTCTGTACTCACCTCCCTTTCATCTGAGGTTGATGGTTTAAATCAAAAAGCGCCAGGATACCCATAGGGTGACAGCATGCGCTATACAAAAACCACATACAATACAATACAATACAAATCAATTGGCAATTTTACAGTCTAATCAACTGCATGATTCTAACAAGTGTAATAAACATTCACAGCAGTTTGCGATTGGGTCATTAACAATGGTAAACCTCCTAACACACTACTTATCGGGGCGATAGGGAAGGAGCTGGTAAAAGCAGGAGCACTGTATAGGTAGAGTCCTGAAAAACAAACAAACAGTAGGTCCTAAAATGGTCTTAAAAACGGGAGCAGTAAATGTTTACAAGTACTTGCTCAATGCTGGGTGGGGGGGCGCTCTGGGAGAGGGCTAAACACAGGACAATGCATGCCATGGACAAAGAGTGACAAAGAATATGAGACAAATGATGGAGTGAGCAAATGTGAATGGGCTGAAGCCCAAAGATTAAACATAACATGTCTCTTCAAGACAGTGAATGTGCTGTCTGGCCAAGACTTAAAAAATAATTTGAATGCAAACTGGTACATAAATGGTGAAACCCAATACAACTAAAGACAAGTTGCCAGGTGAAGACACTGAGCCATAGGTGGCCTGTAGTAGGGCTCTACCACTGTTGGCCCTGATGTGACCCTAACACCAGGAAGTGGGTGCTGTTATGGAGTTAGTGGTCCAGTGTTCCCATTCACATGAGTTTTCACTGACTTGCCTGCCACCATTTCCAGCTCCATAGCATGCTAAGCTGCCTGAGTTTGGCCTGAATTTGGACACCCCTTCCCCTTTGTGAATGTTAAAATAAGTTTGTTGGAAAGTAGGCAGTGGTCAAAGGAACACTGCCAACTCTCAAACAAACTTTTAACAAAAGGAACGTTTTTTTAAAGCAGCTGTTTCCATTAAGAAAAACACGTTGCATTATTTAAAAAAATAATGTATTTAAAGGTGATTCGAGGCATGGTGATCTGCTAACCATAGCACAACTCCTTCCCTGTGATGGCCACCAATCAGAGTGAGTCACAATGTATCATCTACCTCATTAATATTCATGAGGTCAGTCAGAATATGACCCATTCCCAATCAGGAAGTGGTGATTCTACCATTTTTATGGATCACAATTTTGCAGCTCCAAATAACATAATCTTAAAATCTAATCATCTGGAACTATAATTTGTTATTGATTACCTAACATTTTTTTCATTTTAGGAACAACATGGAAGAGTCAGCACAACCCTTATATAGGCTGGAAAAATAATTCTATTCCTTTCAAATCTAATGTCTGTAAAAAGATGTTTAGATTGTAAGTCAGCAACTAGCACCTAACATTATTCTATTTAACTCAATCACAGAAGGGCATGTCCAGGGAATGACCGTCTCGCTGTCATTCTTTTTGAGAAGTCTTTAATGAAAAATACTGAAGAGAATCTCTTAAATTACACAGCCAACTTGGTGTCAGGAGCGTACATTTCGAATAGAAGATATGCCTTAACCATAAAGGAAAAAAAAAAAATAAAGAAAATGTAGCGAAGGGCATTATTAGACATTCAGTTTCTCTAGCGGGAGTGCTCATCTTTTTTGCCCAAAGGGCTAATGGTGAATTGAGGTCATATTTTGATTATAGAGAGTTAAATGTAATGGCTGTAAGAATTAGCGCTCCATTACCATTGATCTCTGTTCTGTTGGATCAACCATGTGATGGCACAATTTTTACCCAGCTGGATCTATGTGGTGCGTATATTCTTATCAGAATAAGAGCAGGGGATGAATGGAAGATGCTCATAAGGACTTTGTAATGCTGTATTCGCTTTCCAACATCTCTTTAATGAAATCTTTAGCAATCTTCTGGGTTTATTTGTTATTGTCTACATGGATGGCATATTAATTTTCTTGAAGTTCTTAATGGCGCACAGCCATTCATAAGAGAAATTCAGAGAAGCCTCTGTAAACATTATTTATATGCACACTGGAAAAGTGTAATCTTGTAAGCTCCTCCGTATCTTTTCTGGCATTCATCACCATGTCCAATGGAATTACCATGAAGACTAATAATATCAAAGGAGTACTACAATGGCCCATCACTAAATTCATCAAGGAAATACAAAGATGTTTTGGTTTCTTTCATTTGTATCCAAATCATTCAACCTTTTACTGTTATTAGATCTCCTGTTATCCCAATTGGCTAAGTAGGGAACAGTTTTATTGTGGGATCTAGAGCAAGCTTCAACATTCTACACCTTGAAAAAAGCAATTATTTCTGCTCTCATTTTGAGGTATCATAATCTTGGCATTCCTTTCGTAGTGTAGACAGATGCCTCCTCTACAGCAATTGGGCCATCTTTTCACAGAAAGATCTAGATTCCCAAACCTTTCATCCTGCAGCATTGTTTTGCAGTACCTTTTGTACACGTATTTCTTCCTTTCTCCTCATACTAGCACTCTTCTTTACCTTTTTGTCCTGTGCTTATTTCCGTACGGCTTTTTCCCTGTGGGTCATCATAGGCTCATTCCAGTCCTTGTTTTTCCTACATTCATGATCAGGGTGAGTCACAAACATATATGTTTGAGAATAGGACCAGAAGGTTTATATTTTTCAACAGGAACAGGAGATTTATTGTGAAGCCATATTAAGATATTTTTCTTTCTTTCTTTCACGTAGAGTACCGCTGTTTTGGCTACTTTCTAGCACCAGCGTGGGTCCCATTCTTCTTCTTTCCCCTATTTCCCTTCTTTTGTTCCCCTCTTTTTAGTTTCTTTGTGGTCGATTAGGCTTAGTCTTGGAAGACCATAAAAGGGATTGGGGAAGAAACAGGTCTCGCAGCAGTTAAGGTTTGTACACCCTGTGGAGTCCTGAAAATTACTTGGCTGAAGAGGCATAGCCCATATGCTGATTGGTGTACTAGAACTATATCTTTCTCAAACAGCTTTGTAATAATTAGTGTTATGCTTCAGGAAGTTATTGATCATCTAATGATGAGATAAATTTGAACGGATCCAATCTATCTTCAGTGTAACTTCAGTACCATGTTTTACAAGCCTGAATCTGTCGCTTTTGTCACCCTTAAATGTATTTATTCCTTAACAGAAAAAGACAAAGAAATACTGAAGACTTACTTGCAAGAAAATTTACAAAATGGGTTACTGTTTACTGTGTATTACCATCTTCTTCACCAGCTGGTACTCCATTATTTTTCATACCCAAAATAGTTCAGGACTTCTACCCTTGCATTGATTGCAGAGATTTAAATAAAATTACGATTAAGGACCAATATCCTTTGGATCTATGTCCTTTGGCTCTAGTAAAGGAAATACTGGAGTTTGTACAAGGAGCACAAGTCTTCATTGACCTTAACTGTGTTGTGCTTACCATCTTCTGCTTATAAACGAGCATGACTAAGGCAAGTTTGCTTTTCTCACCCTACGTGGGCATTTTGTTTACTGTGTATTGCCATTTTGGTAGACCAATGCCCTACCTATTTTCAGTGTTTATTGATTCCATATTTTCTGATGCTATGAATTATTTTGAAGGGCTATCCCTGGATGACATATTAGTGTTTTATAAGATTCTTGTGGAACATCAAGATCATATGAGGCTAAAGCTAGAAAGATTTCTGCAACATTATTTATTCTGTAAAACTAAGAAGTGTGAATTTCAGGAGTAGCTATGGGTCAGACTGAATGCCTCTAGTCTTTTCATGGATCTAGAGAAGGTTTCAGCTGTTTTGGAATGGCCTTCACCTACAAATGTCAGAGATTCCAAGTTTACTTGGATTTCCAAACTTTTATGGTCAATTTATTAAGAATGTTGTAGCAATAACTAATGACATTTGAGAAATGTTCTTTTTTGGTATGATTAAACTGAAAGGGCTTTTAAGACACTTAAGAGGATATTTACTCAAGAGCCAATATTATGTAATTCTAACACTGCTATGAAGTGCATTGTAGAAATGGACTTGCTGGTTCGCTGCAGAAGGGCCATACTGTCACATCTTTTCCAGGGCTTATTGGAACCAGTCACAGTAAGAGGAACACTGTGCATGCACTATGCACTCGGGCGGCGGGTGGCTGGATGCTGTGCCCAGCGCATAGCAGGGCGTTCTTGTAATGTAACACGACACTTCTATAGCGCACTATCACTCCAGGGAGCATCTTGGCGCTTTGGATCAAACTGATATAAAAATGACCCGCAACTGTGCTGTCCATGGGCGCCAACACTCATACCAGCGCTTTGCATACTGTATCCGTAAGACTGTAGATCCAGGTCTTAAGAGATTTCCTGAAGCACATTTCAGAAGAGATCTGACGAAGATAAGAGGGGAGTTTATTCCAAGTCCTAGAGCCAATCACTGCCAGGAATTTCCCTCCCTTGGTAGCAAGCCTAAATTTAGGGATAGTCAGTAGGTTAGCCGTGGAGGATCTGAGGTTTTGTGATGGACAGTAACGGGTAAAACCTTTCAAAAGATATTTCGGGCCCTGAGAATGAAAGGCCCTGAAAGTAATAATTAAAACTTTGAACAAAATGCGTTTATGGATGGGAAGCCAGTGGAGGGCATCCAGCGCAGCCGAGGCAGAGGACTTCCTAGGCCATCTAAGCACCAAGCAGGCGGCAGCATGCTGGACCATCTGTAGCCTGTGAAGGACCACTTTATTCGATCCTGCATACAAGCTATTACAATAGTCCAGTCTTGATGTTATTAAAGCCACCACCGTACGTCTTGCTGCTAGTGGAATAAGATCGAAAAATGTTCTCAGGCCCTTTATGATGTTAAAGCAGGTGCCTGCCACCTCCAATGCCTGTTGCTTGAATGATAGGGTATCATCAAACTTCATCCCTAAATTACGAGCTTCACTAATTGTGTTAGGGGGGCTTCCGCATCCTCAGGCCACCATTGTTTGGGAGAGAATAGATTATGGAGTCCAAATGGCAAAATCTCTGTTTTACCTGAATTACATTTCAGGTGATTATTTCTCATCCACGTGAAGGTAGCTGATAGACAATTTTAAAGATTTTGTTCTGCATTTAACATGTCCTTATCAAGGACTAAGATCAGCTGCGTATCATCCGCATACGCAATAGTGCTGATCTTAAAGGACGAGATTAATTTAATAAGGGGAACCATGTAAAGATTAAAAAGTGTTGGGCTCAGGCTGGAGCCCTGTGGCACCCCTGTCGTCAGACTTCAAGAGAGAGGTTACCCACTTTCACCAGGGAACAGGGCACAAAAGACCAACAGTCGAAAAGGGATCCCTGGGATGTATTTACTGGACCGTAATATCTATACCAATACAGTTAACCATGGTACCCGGATTACAGGTTATCATAGATCACTGTATGACAGGACGGAATTTGTATAATGATTCCCACAAAGAAAAAATATTTGTTAACAATCTAAGTTTTTATTAAAATTGAAAGATCATTCACATTAAAAATACACACATTTAAAATTTCAAAGGAACTTTCCCTGAAAAGTAAAAGTTAATCTCTACAGTAACAGTAAACAATATGAAGTAATGAGACATGTAAGTACATTATATATCACAGACATCTAAATTATGTTACCAAAAACAATGCATAACATAAAGTAAAACGACCCCTATTAAAACGGTGGCACTCAGATATTATTACCACTATAGATTGCTCGATCCACTGGCTACAGATGGCATGTACACACATACACACACGTGACAAGAATATATGTACATCCAGTGTGTTTGAGCTTAAAGTGGATTCTCATATGGGAATGCGTCGACGCGTTTCGGTGCGAGACACTCGATAATGTGGCACCTTCTTCAGGACTTCTTAGCAGGGGTTTTCCATACTACAGGGGACTTCACTCTCCCTAGATTCGGTAGTATACACCACTAGGAATCTTCCAGGTTTATTCTATGTAATCACTGGCTGTTATGGCCTCTGTGTCTTATTAAGACTCCTCTGATGGTGTTCTTTTGTCTTCCGATTTCTTTTTCTTAAAAACACGGTATCTGTAATGTTTTTAAGTCTCTGCCTCTGCCTCTGTCTCTGCCTCGTTCGATCTGCTCTCTCTAGAGAGAGCAGATCGAACGAGGCAGAGACGAGGCGCCACGGAAAAAGAGAACATATCCAGTTCCGGCGAGGCCCCCAACATATGCCCGTTTGAAGCAAGTTTTAAAAACATTACAGATACCGTGTTTTTAAGAAAAAGAAATCGGAAGACAAAAGAACACCATCAGAGGAGTCTTAATAAGACACAGAGGCCATAACAGCCAGTGATTACATAGAATAAACCTGGAAGATTCCTAGTGGTGTATACTACCGAATCTAGGGAGAGTGAAGTCCCCTGTAGTATGGAAAACCCCTGCTAAGAAGTCCTGAAGAAGGTGCCACATTATCGAGTGTCTCGCACCGAAACGCGTCGACGCATTCCCATATGAGAATCCACTTTAAGCTCAAACACACTGGATGTACATATATTCTTGTCACGTGTGTGTATGTGTGTACATGCCATCTGTAGCCAGTGGATCGAGCAATCTATAGTGGTAATAATATCTGAGTGCCACCGTTTTAATAGGGGTCGTTTTACTTTATGTTATGCATTGTTTTTGGTAACATAATTTAGATGTCTGTGATATATAATGTACTTACATGTCTCATTACTTCATATTGTTTACTGTTACTGTAGAGATTAACTTTTACTTTTCAGGGAAAGTTCCTTTGAAATTTTAAATGTGTGTATTTTTAATGTGAATGATCTTTCAATTTTAATAAAAACTTAGATTGTTAACAAATATTTTTTCTTTGTGGGAATCATTATACAAATTCCGTCCTGTCATACAGTGATCTATGATAACCTGTAATCCGGGTACCATGGTTAACTGTATTGGTATAGATATTACGGTCCAGTAAATACATCCCAGGGATCCCTTTTCGACTGTTGGCACCCCTGTCGTCAACACTTTTTCCCCTGAGCAAAATTGTCCTAGAGTGGTTACTTGACGTCTATGAGACAGAAAAATTTTAAGCCACTTCAATACGGTTCCTGCAATGCCAGATGTTGTCAAACGATCGAAAAGGATAGCATGAGAGACCGTATCAAAGGCCGCAGATAAATCTAAAAGGATCAGGACAGCCTTCTTGTCCTGATCCATAGCAGCCCGAAGAGTTTCAATCGTGAACAAAAGGGTGGATTCTGTAGAATGCTGGGCTCTGAAGCCTGCCTGATTAGTATGTAATATATTATTATCTTCCAGAAACGCAGTAAGCTGCCTATTCACAAATGTTTCTGCTAGTTTACAGAGTACTTGGAGGAGTGATATGGGCCGTAAATTAGACAAGGTAGTAGGATCTGAAAGTTGCTTCTTCTGAAGAGGTTTTACCACTGCGCGTTTCCACTCTGATGGAATCTGCGCAGAGCGGAGTGAAGAGTTGATGATACTATTTATGATGGGATTTACCCAGTGGCGTCACTAGGGGGGTGCGGGGGGTGCGGACCGCACCGGGTGTCACCCCATCTGGGGGGTGACACCAATCTACACTGACGAGTCTACCTGCGTCCTGTTTTATTCAAGGGTTTGGGTTTGCATTGTTGTTTTGTGACGAAAGTCGAAACGAAACCGAAGCCAAACCAAACCCAGTTATGCATATACCAGGCAGCAAGCAATGGCATCGTTGACTTGCAGTTTGGTTTCACTGACACTTGCCCAGCAGTTTGGGTCCCAGGGCCGTCAATCTTATCCCTACTACCAATGACGTGACGGCCCTGGGACAGCCCCTGCGCTCTGTGCGCAGTGCGCAACTGCACCTGCTGCGCCTGCTCTTAGCCTCTGACGCGTCACGGCGGTCACGCGCCCGCCAGCGCCAGGGAGAGTGAGAATAAACTTAAAAAGAACGACGATGACACCGGTCCGAGCCGAGGCGAGTCCGACTCCGGCACTATCTTCTCTCTCCTTCAAATTTGGAACGGTGAGAGACTGCTGACTGTCACTAGTAGTAGAGACAGTAGAGAATAGTATAATTTTAATTTATAATATACTGTATATGATTATCATAAATACTGACTGCATGACATGAGACTGTCGTAGTAGTAAAGCAGTGCAGTGGCACACAAATGAAAACACGGCCCTGAGGGCCCTCTTCGGCGGGTGCAAGCTGGCTTTCTAAATTCTTCCTATGCCCCACACATGCCCTTTTCGTCGAGGTACCCTGCCCCTGCCCTGCCCATCCCCCACCCTCCAGCGCTTCCAGGGACTTTATTGCATTGCCAAATATGACAAACATTGCAAAATTGCTGCATCATATCAGAAAGCGTGGGGCCGGTTTCGAGGATTTGTAACCCTCAAAGACAGCAGGGAAACGATGGGTTTTTATTGAGCTGCTTTGTTCATTGAAGCCAGCGGACTGCATGCAGGTGTGTTAATAGATATAGAGATTCAATCTTTGAATATTATGTGACAGGCACTGTTGCAATCATGTGCAGGCCTCGAGTGGGAACCTAACATTTCATGTCTTTTTTGGATATACCAACTTAGGCCAAGAGCCTGTTCCTCATGCTGTTCACACTCGCCAGCGTTTCATAGGAGATCTGCAATGCTTGACTGCAATTTTCTTTGCTCACAAGGCAACTCTATAGCAGCCCAGCTCACCTGAGGGTGCATGGTTTCCTATTATTCAGTATCTTGCACAGTCTTCAGTTTTCCAGTGAACCAGTTCCAAATTTCAGCTTGCTCTTCACTACAGTGCCACCTGTTGCTCACACTCTTGTTTATACAAATCCAGGGAAGACAGATGGGGTAAGAGAGAGAGGGAGACAGAGGGAGTAAGACAGCGAGAGAGGGAGAGAGAGGGAGCTAGAGGGAGTAAGACAGAGAGAGAGGGAGCTAGACAGAGAGAGGGGGCTAGAGGGAGTAAGATAGAGAGAGAGGGAGCTAGAGGGAGGAAGACAGAGACAGAGGGAACTAGAGGGAGGAAGAGAGAGAGAGAGGGAGCTAGAGGGAGGAAGACAGTGCGAGAGGGAGCTAGAGGGAGTAAGACAGAGAGAGAGAGGGAGCTAGAGGGAGCAAGACATAGAGAGAGGGAGCTAGAGGAAGTAAGACATGGAGAGAGGGAGCTAGAGGGAGTAAGACAGAGAGAGGGAGCTAGAGAGAGCAAGACAGAGAGAGAGGGAGCAAGAGGGAGTAACAAAGAGAGAGAGGGAGCTAGAGAGAGTAAGACAGAGAGAGAGGGAACTAAAGGGAGTAAGCCAGAGGGAGAGAGAGCTAGAGTGAGAAAGACAGAGAGAGAGGGAGCTAGAGGGAGTAAGACAGAGAGAGGGAGACAGAGGGAGCTAGAGGAAGTAAGGCAGAGAGAGGGAGCTAGACAGAGAGAGGGAGCTAGAGGGAGTACGATAGAGAGAGAGGGAGCTAGAGGGAATAAGACAGAGAGAGAGGGAGCTAGAGGGAGCTAGACAGAGAGATGGAGCGAGAGGGAGTAAGAGAGAGAGGGAGCTAGAGGGAGCTAGACAGAGAGAGGGAGCTAGACAGAGAGAGAGGGAGACAGAGGGAGCTATAGGGAACAAGACAGAGAGAAGGAGCTAGACATAGAGAGGGAGCTAGAGGGAGTAAGATAGAGAGAGAGGGAGCTAGACCGAGAGAGGGAGCTAGAGAGAGTAAGATAGAGAGAGAGGGAGCTAGAGGGAGGAAGACAGAGACAGGGAACTAGAGGGAGGAAGAGAGAGAGAGAGGGAGCTAGAGGGAGGAAGACAGTGAGAGAGGGAGCTAGAGGGAGTAAGACAGAGAGAGAGGGAGCTAGAGGGAGTAAGACAGAGAGAGAGGGAGATAAAGGGAGTAAGACAGAGAGAGAGGGAGCTAGAGAGAGTAAGACAGAGAGAGGGAGCTAGAGAGAGCAAGACAGAGAGAGAGGGAGCAAGAGGGAGTAACAAAGAGAGAGAGGGAGCTAGAGGGAGCAAGAGAGAGGGAGCTAGAAGGAGCTAGACAGAGAGAGGGAGCTAGAGGGAGTAAGACAGAGAGAGAGGGAGCTAGAGAGAGTAAGACAGAGAGAGGGAGCTAGAGAGAGCAAGACAGAGAGAGAGGGAGCAAGAGGGAGTAACAAAGAGAGAGAGGGAGCTAGAGAGAGTAAGATAGAGAGAGGGGGAGATAAAGGGAGTAAGACAGAGAGAGAGCGGGAGCTAGAGGGAGTAAGCCAGAGGGAGAGAGAGCTAGAGTGAGAAAGACAGAGAGAGAGGGAGCTAGAGGGAGTAAGACAGAGAGAGAGGGAGCTAGATAGAGAGAGGGAGCTAGGAGGAGTAAGATAGAGAGAGAGGGAGCTAGAGGGAATAAGAGAGAGGGAGCTAGCGGGAGCAAGACAGAGGGAGAGGGAGCTAGAGGGAGTAAGACAGAGAGAAAGGGAGCTAGAGGGAGTAAGACAGAGAGAGAGGGAGACAGAGGGAGCTAGAGGGAGTAAGACAGAGAGAGAGAGAGGGAGCTAGACAGAGAGAGGGAGCTAGAGGGAGTAAGACAGAGACAGAGGGAGCTAGAGGGAGCTAGCCAGAGAGAGGGAGCTAGACAGAGAGAGGGAGTAAGATAGAGAGAGAGGGAGCTAGTGGGAGGAAGACAGAGACAGAGGGAGCTAGAGGGAGTAAGAGAGAGAGGGAGCTAGAGGGAGTAAGAGAGAGAGAGGGAGACAGAGGGAGCAAGAGAGGGAGCTAGAAGGAGCTAGACAGAGAGAGGGAGCTAGAGGGAGTAAGACAGAGAGAGAGGGAGCGAGAGAGAGTAAGACAGAGAGAGAGGGAGACAGAGGGAGCTAGAGGGAGTAAGACAGAGAGAGAGGGAGTTAGAAGGAGTAAGAGAGGGAGAGAGGGAGCTAGAGGGAGCAAGACAGAGAGAGGGAGCTAGAGGGAGTAAGACAGAGAGAGGGAGCTAGACAGAGAGAGTAAGACAGAGGGAGAGGGAGCTAGAGGGAGTAAGACAGAGAGAGGGAGCTAGAGGGAGCTAGACAGAGAGGGAGCTAGAGGGAGTAAGACAGAGAGAGGGGGCTAGAGAGAGCAAGACAGAGAGAGAGGGAGCAAGAGGGAGTAACAAAGAGAGAGAGGGAGCTAGAGAGAGTAAGATAGAGAGAGGGGAGATAAAGGGAGTAAGACAGAGAGAGAGAGGGAGCTAGAGGGAGTAAGCCAGAGGGAGAGAGAGCTAGAGTGAGAAAGACAGAGAGAGAGGGAGCTAGAGGGAGTAAGACAGAGAGAGAGGGAGCTAGATAGAGAGAGGGAGCTAGAGGGAGTAAGATAGAGAGAGAGGGAGCTAGAGGGAATAAGAGAGAGGGAGCTAGCGGGAGCAAGACAGAGGGAGAGGGAGCTAGAGGGAGTAAGACAGAGAGAAAGGGAGCTAGAGGGAGTAAGACAGAGAGAGAGGGAGACAGAGGGAGCTAGAGGGAGTAAGACAGAGAGAGAGAGGGAGCTAGACAGAGAGAGGGAGCTAGAGGGAGTAAGACAGAGACAGAGGGAGCTAGAGGGAGCTAGACAGAGAGAGGGAGCTAGACAGAGAGAGGGAGTAAGATAGAGAGAGAGAGGGAGCTAGTGGGAGGAAGACAGAGACAGAGGGAGCTAGAGGGAGTAAGAGAGAGAGAGAGGGAGCTAGAGGGAGTAAGAGAGAGAGAGAGAGGGAGACAGAGGGAGCTAGAGGGAGCAAGAGAGAGGGAGCTAGAAGGAGCTAGACAGAGAGAGGGAGCTAGAGGGAGTAAGACAGAGAGAGAGGGAGCTAGAGAGAGTAAGACAGAGAGAGAGGGAGACAGAGGGAGCTAGAGGGAGTAAGACAGAGAGAGAGGGAGCTAGAAGGAGTAAGAGAGGGAGAGAGGGAGCTAGAGGGAGCAAGACAGAGAGAGGGAGCTAGAGGGAGTAAGACAGAGAGAGGGAGCTAGACAGAGAGAGTAAGACAGAGGGAGAGGGAGCTAGAGGGAGTAAGACAGAGAGAGGGAGCTAGAGGGAGCTAGACAGAGAGAGGGAGCTAGAGGGAGCTAGACAGAGAGAGGGAGCTAGAGGGAGTAAGAGAGAGAGAGGGAGACAGAGGGAGCTAGAGGGAGCAAGAGAGAGTGAGCTAGAAGGAGCTAGACAGAGAGAGGGAGCTAGACAGAGAGAGTAATACAGAGGGAGAGGGAGCTAGAGGGAGTAAGACAGAGAGAGGGAGCTAGAGGGAGCTAGACAGAGAGAGGGAGCTAGAGGGAGCTAGACAGAGAGAGGGAGCTAGAGGGAGTAAGACAGAGGGAGAGGGAGCTAGAGGGAGTAAGACAGAGAGAGGGAGCTAAAGGGAGTAAGACAGTACCTAGCGCCGTACATTTCCGACAGAGGTGGTCAATGCGGTAAGTCGTGAGGGGGTGACACCATGAGTTACCCGCACCGGGTGACACCAACCCCAGTGACGCCACTGGATTTACCGTATCTGCCATAGCTTGAAGCAGCACCGGAGGGCAAGGATCAAAAGGAGATCCTGATTTGATAGATGATATAGCCTGATGGGATTTCTCCAGACTAATCGGAAGAAAAGTCCTCATATTAGCCATATTTGTGTCTACCGTGGTGGCCTTGTCAGAAACAGATGGCTCAGAGAAAGGAAAATCTTTGATAAGATCCTGTACCTTGTGTTCAAAGTAGTCGGCTATAGAATTACACAACATCTGAGATGGTGGAATTTCCTGTGTCAATATATTGGGATTCCTAAAGATGTTTACAATTCTAAAAATCTCCTTCTGCTTGTTTTTAGTAGCTTCAATGGCAGCTGTGTAAAAGTCAGCCTTTGCGCTTTTAATTAGGGCATGATATTGTCTTCTAGCTGGTTTATATAGATTGAGTTCTCTACTATCATAATTACGAGGCCATCTTCGTTCAAATATTCTAACTTCACCTTGTTTTTCTTTTAAGGCTCTAGTAAACCAAGGTGCCGATTGCTTATTACAACGGGGTCTGTTGTCTGGGCCTAGGGGATCCATCCGTTTACTAATTTCACGGATCCATTCCCCAAATCGTTGATTATCTTTTTTTGTGTTCCCAGTCAAAGTGGGTTTACTCTCCGTAGCCCATCTTAAAAGATCAGGGTGCTCTATAATCTTTTTCCAGCAGGGTTTATTCAACCGACTGGTATGCAAAGTACATTTTCCTACGACACTGCTTTCGGCTAAAAAGTTGAAAGCAATGAATTTATGGTCTGACCAGGTTTGCGTCAGAGGGGTCTTTACTTTAATTGTATTTATATTGGAACCAATACAGTCCAATATATGGCCAGCTTTGTGAGTGGGGTCTAGAGTGAGAAGGGTTAACCCGAGGACATTCAAAATGTCTATGAAACAAATTACACCTGGATCAGTAATGTCATCCAGGTGCAAATTCAGATCCCCTAATAACGTAAAGTTTGAGAACCTGAGCGTCAAATTACTAAGCACTTCCCCAATGCTTTCCAGAAACTGATTTTGCTGACCTGGTGCACGGTAAACTAGTGCTCCCGCAAAAGTAAAAGAATCATGAACCTGAAAGCAGAAACCAATGCTCTCTGCTCCTTTGATATCCACTAGAGCCGTAATAGTGCATGCCATATTATCCCGATAAATAATTGCAAGGCCTCCACCGCGTTGTTCCGGTCTATCCATCCTTTGGATTAAATAGCCTGGGGGGAGTGCATGCACAATGTCAGGGTTACACCAATCTTTTAGCCACGTCTCAGTGATAAAAAGACAATCAAGTTCCCCCTCTCTGTTATTAGCTCGTAAATGTGCAGTGCATTTTTACACATAGATCTGGCGTTTATGAGTCCCCCCTTTATGCTCTTAGGTATACCTTTTCCCTTTAGTCTTTGATAAGGCTCTAATACCTCTTTACACCGGTAACAACTCATTGGACCTACCCAAGTATCCACATTGAGGGACTGATGGAATAGATTGGGCTGTTTATTAATCGACAATATAAAGTCTCTGGTCAGTTGTAGTTTTAAGGTTGGCTGAGCAGCATCTCCGGCCCTCGGCCCGGCCGTGACGCGGACGGGTGCAGACTGGCTGGACTTAGGCGCGACTTCGGCGTGATGGAGGGGCGCCCGCTGATCGCGTCCGCTGCGCGGAGGCATGCCTGTCTGCTTTTATACTGTCGCCTAGACCGCGACCAATTACCTCCCCCTAAGATGGCCGCTCAGTAGTTCAGCTGCCTCAGTATCTGTGAGAGCTCAGCGCCTAACTCGGCTGAGTGTAGAATAAATGCGGGGTGAGTATTTTTTAAAATACGGCGATTTGGCAAAATGAAACAGAAAGTTTAAAAATCAAACATACAACACATCTCCTGGCTTCCGCCTCAGGAGAACAGCAGAGTCCTTGTGGCTGTGGCCACCCTGATTGGTCCTTTCAATGTAAAAACATTTGGTGGATGGCCCCGTTGGTTTTGATGGCAATCCACCAAACTTTACATGTTTCTTATTTTTCAGAAAAAAACTCTTAAAGCAGTGTTTGTTTCAGAAAAAGAAAACAATAATGACCCCTGCTTACAGAGAGTTTTCTCCCAGGATGTCAGGGTAATTTTTTGTTTTTTTCTGTCCTTCTCCGCAAGGGTTTTCCTGGCAGTGTTGGACAGGAAGAAAAAGGCATTACACCGTCCACCCAAAATAGAGTGGGTAATATAATTACTTCCTCTGATGGTCCCTACTCCTTTGAGTTGTCGGAGGAAGTGTCCATCATCAACAGAAAACGTAATGTCTGTCCATCTCTAAATGAGGTGGGGGGACTGAGGGTTTAGCTGACTGGGTACTCTACTGCCGTTGCAACAGAGTACTCTGTCAACTAAAGTCTCAATCGGGCCCTAAGACCCCGGATGGCAAATGTCTGATTTATTATGCAACTGAAGAATCAGCCTGAACCTTTGTGTTGAAAACTATTACTAACTTGCATATCAACACCAGGCAATTATTATTTCAAGTATTGTGATAGAATGAGAAAATATTGCATATTGTGTTATTGTTATTAAAGGTTTTTTTCATTTCTCAGAAAGTGCTTAATCCTGACATAGGTGTGTGTGTGTAATGAGGGGTTAGTAGAATTAACTTTGTAAATCTGAATCCATTCAGGTAGAACAAGGAATTACATTTATTTACTTACTTCTCAGGACATAAATAGTTGGCCTCATGAGAAGACAGACCTATTAAATACTTTTTGCTTCCATATATAGCAGAAAATATTACAAGGATAAACTCTTACTTATAAATTCATTCATTCATTCGTACTACTTGACAACTATCTAATAATGTTCATATTGTCTTTTAGTAGAACCAGACATCTGCATAGTAGCAACAATGCAGTCAGAAGACCTTGCACCAGTTGTGACTCTTTCCCTGTCTTCCCAATATCATTTCCCTCCAGGAGGTTTGTTTATCAAGGAAAGCATTTAGGAACATTGAAAAAGATTGGTGGGACCGAAGTATCAACCAGTTCATGACATTTCTTCAGAGAGTAAGTTCATGACAGTGGCTCACTACTCTGGAACTCAAGTTAGTGGTTAATCCTGTGTTTGTTTATTGGGATGATTCTTGTTACCTGAAGGAAACCATTCCATGCATTTACTCCAATTTCTTTGTGGTCGTATTAAATTAGTAGATGTGTTATATTAAAATAGTTGTGTTGAGGTGTGATAATTAGCGGGGGCCATGTGAGTTCATGAAAATGGTTGATGGGCAGTATAAAATAGCTGGAGGAGAAAGGCTGCATGGATATGGTCTTAAAGAACGAGAGGTTGTGATACATGAAGTGAGGTGTGAGCAATTTCCAGAAATAGACCAGGACAGAAAAGGTTACACATTCATGCAAGCAAAAGTAAGCTATACTGAAAGAGAGAAGGCATGCCGAGGATAGAAGAGAAGGAGAAGGTCGTCTGACAGAAAGAAAGGAAAGAAAAACGAACGGAGGTTTTAAGTCAATGTAATTTTGTCTTACAGGTTGTAGGAATGCTGTGGGGGGAGGCTTTTTAAGATAAAATGCAATCTGAAGAAAGTACACCTAGAAATAAATGACATTATTTACATGTGAGTGCAGAGAAGCTTGCCACCAGCTAGACCAGATCAGACTCTCTCCCCGTCCAGAGTTTTAACCAGAGCCATCTGGAAGTCCACCCTGACATCACCCCTCCACTACCTAAGCCCACTGTGACATACCTGCCTCCTTTAGATGCAAATCCCAAAGGAGGGGATATGGGCAGAAGCTCTCAGAAGCAATTACCTGTCAAATTGGCTCCACATAGTGACCTTGTATGCAGAGCAAGCAGAGTTCCCCATTATTTCTTAGTGGGGGATGTCTCCTTGGGAGCCAATATTAATTGAAATATCCACTCCAGTGGTTGAGGAAGAATGGCACATATAAGAGCTCACATCGCACAGTTTATACTCATTGGAACAAAAGGCAAAAAGTTCTATCTCCTCTCTCCCCAGGTAGGTTTCATTTCCTTCAAGGTAAGCGCAGCCAGGATTACCCAGGGAACTCCCCCCCCCATCCTGCTGCCATGTTTCCACATGCAGAAGTAAGTAAAAACAGCGGCGAGTAGGCTGTTCCTGAGGGTCCTCTCCCCCTAACACTTCTACAGAGGTACACTGAGCCTAAATTCTGCAGTGCTGAGAACCCCAACACTGCTGCTGATAGGATATCAAGGAGGAGTTAATTTATCTTATGTCCCAGGCAAGGTATGTGGACCGCTTTTTTGCTTGGTGCGCCAACAGGTTCCAGGGGCAGGATCTGGCTATAACTAGCCCCATGTCTCCCATGGAGGCAAGGGACCCAGCAAGATAGCTGTGATGCAGGCACACCTCAAGGGGTGAAGTGGGGCTGTCTCATGGTGACAGTCTCACAGAAAGGTAATACAGCCACAGAGCAAGGTGGCACACGCAAGCAAAAACGGATGGGCCACAGAGATCGTCTCACAGGCACTGGGGTAACGATACCACCATTAAACAGAACTTGCCGATATAAATATACTCTCGGGACAACTGAAGTGCACAATCAAGCAGAGGTTAAGGCAGGCCAATATACCTATAAAACATAGACTGCAAAGCGTCTCAACTATATCTTGTATAGGCCATGTTACATCGCATGCATGCCATTACAACGCCGTCATTACACCAACTGCATTGTTACATCACATACCATTACAACGCAAGTCAGAACAATGACTTGCTGTATGAGGGGGGCGCTGAATTTTGGAATACTATAATTTACTATTCCAACTCCAGTCTGTGCAACAGTAGGGAAGGTGTTGGATTTAAAATCCAACACCTTCTGCCCCCCACAGCAAGTCACTGTAACAACTTGCGTTGTAATGGTATGCGATGTAACAATGCAGTCTTTGTAATGACTGCGTTGTAATGGCATGCATTGTATCGGATGAGTGGTAAACAATGTTTACCCACAGATAAATATATATTGTAGCAGAGGTGAAATACACCTATAGACTGCAGTCTAAATAACGTACACAAATACACAGAGAAACGATACCAGTACATCCCAAAAAACAAAAGCCGCACATGTACCCCTGCAAAGGTTAATTGTACACAGGCACACAGAGCTGAACGAACATGAAGCGATGCTATTATAACCCGCACACACAGGGGTGTATAGCTGCACACAGAGCACGGCTATATTCTGCACACAAATGTAAATAGAACAGTGGCACACAACAGTAAAACTCAGACAGGTGAATACCAACAACCCACAAATGTAGACAAATAAAGTCACTACCCTCAGAGGGCTACATACTACCCACAAATGTAATTACACACCAGCAAAGAGCAGCAGAGAACCCATCAGAGAGGTATGAATACATCCACATTTAAACATACCTTGTCATACAGACAAGCATTTATATACCTCAAACCGAGGATAAAAGTGGAGGTGTAGTCCGCAGTGCAGACTGTCCTACGGGACTACCAATAGAACAGTTCTTACTCCGGGGATATTGCACACACCGGAACCTACTGACTTGCCTTGTGTCTGCCAGGGCTCTGACTCCTGGAGGTTTGTGCTTCCACCATACACCAACATTGAGACTTACCGCTCGGCTAGTCTTTGTAAATAAACTGAGATCCACAATATATGTAACTGGAACAGTGTGTGTATGCCCCAAAGATATTTGCTTCAATTAGTATATGTTACCTAAAGTGATAATGGAATGTTAATGTACACGAAGTGCAGGAAAACAAGCGCAGTAGCTTACCAATGCTGAAGTTAGACGCTTGGGGGCAGATTTACAAGCCCCTTGCGCCTCATTTACGCCGCCGTTGCATCACTTTTGTGACGCACTGGCAGCGCAAATCCTGCTCCATGGTGCGCGGGTACTTACAGCGTGACGCATCTGAGAGATGCGTCACGTTGTAATGCCCTGCGCCACATGTAGGCGTTCCTGTGCAGGGGGGGGAGGGGGCGTTCCGGCGCAGGAACGCCTCCTAAAAGTGGCTGAGTGAAATCTACAAGATATCATTCAGTCACTTTTAGGCCCATGCTGCGTCAAAACCCTGCGCCTGCCTGAAGCAGGCGTAAGGATTGACGCAGCATTAACTAGATAGGTCCCCCCAGAGCATTGCTGGAGCTGCGTCGCGCTTGCGACGCAACTTCAGCAATCACTTCAGCGTCACTTTTACGGCACAGATGCGTCACGCATCTGTGCCGTTTTTGCACCATGGTGCGCCACATTGTAAATGCGGCGCATCCATGATGGCAGAGCTGTGGCGCACAATAACTGGCGCATCCCTGCTGATTTGCAGGGATGCGCCAGTTATTGTAAATATGCCCCTTCATGTACATTATTAGGCATAAACATTGGATTTGTATTTTTAAGAAAGGCGTTGATAAACAGCACATTATTGGATGATTCTGGATTACATCACGCACCCAGGTGACCTGCTTCTCTTTCCATCCCACCAAACGAGGCATGTTCCGAATTCTGTTAACATGTTAATAATAAAGAAGGCTGGCTCATATATTCCATCTTTGGAACGGTTGCTGATCAGCACTAGTGGTAAATATTTGCTTCTTCAGTGTCGTCTCCGCAGATTGCTTCTGAGGAGAAACTCCATCCTGCACATCAATACTGTATGTGTGTGTAACCATCTGTGAAGAGAGGATAGATGTGTTTAAAAATATCTAGTGGGGACTGAGCCATGAAATGTCAACAGCAAAGAGCGCAAAAATACGCAGCATAACAGCCTCCGTTTTTATTCCAAATGTTAAAGTGAGAAAAAAACAGTGAAGAGTGCAAGGGAAGATTATTTGCAAAATGTAAAATATAAAAATACAACTAAAGGGAATTGTAGGAATTCGTTACAACAACCACTTGGTATTGAGGGTCTAGAAAATAGTATATGGGTCGAGGATTCCTCTGCCCCAATGACTCACTCTCCCTGACGTAGGAAGAGTTTTAGAATCCACAGGTCAGATGTACTAAGATGCAATTCCCCATAAGCAGACACACATTTTGTGCGAACATTTTCCCAATTGAATCAGATTTTGTGAACTGACCGATGTGCTAGGAGGTCAGATCCCAAAATACCAAATCGCAGGGGTCTGCAGAACGTTATGCCTGATCAATATTCACTAGACGGGTTGCAATTTGTTACTCCCTGGGATTGACGGCATTTACAGGGATGGTGGTCTGCAAGGGATAGCAGACCACATTCAGGGCGATTGCATTCCAAAACAGACAACTTTGTCTATTTCAAGCTGCCCTTGTTCCTTGAAGAAGCTGGCGTTGCCATTTTGGAAAACTTTAAAGTGGTGAAGGTAGTGGTCTTCTAGACAACTGCATACAATTCCAAAGCAGAAAACGTTGTCTACTGGTGGTGCTTTAAAACAATAAAAGCTTTCAGTTTTGGAAAAACTTCAGGTTGGAGCAGGTGGAGGTCTCCTGGCCAACTGACTACTCCCCCTGGGGTTGCCATCTGATTCACAAAGAGGAAGGGGTCCCAATTGGACCGCTTCCCTTTGGCGAATCACGAACACCTGAAGTTGGGAGGTGGTAACTGATCAATGGTTTGCAACCAGAATTACGGTTGCAAACTATTGATACATACTATACTGACTTGCAATTTGGAAGGAACTGCCATTATATGCTCCTTCCAGATTGCACTTCAGTATGGGTTGGTAACTATATTTTGCAAAACAGAAAAACTTTTGAAAATTGTAAAATGGGGTTACCATATTAGAAAAAGAGATTATCTAGACCTTGCTTAAAAGGGTCCCTTATATTTACATGTGGCTTAAATATAACAAAATATGTAAATGAAAACGGATATGAAATCTCAGTTATTGCCAATTTATATCTCTAATGGTAAGTGCCTCTATTCATATTGATGCTGCGCAAACAAATGGTAAACAATTTAAACATTCACCCCCAGTCAAGAGTTCTGGGTTAAATCCACCTTTCTTTTGCTCTACATGCCACCCCAGAGTGGACCCAGCAGTATGCAAATCAGTCTTGACCCTGCTCATCATGGGAACAGTCCAGCCCGAACTGCCAAGCCTTTAGCCCTATGAGAGGCTTGAGTGGTGACATTGCTATTTCTACACTAAAACACTGTGGCAAGTGTTACAAAAGGTGTATGAAGATGAATGTGTTGCTTTATAAACTGTTATGGAAGCAGAGTTCATGGCATGTCATAATTTAATTGTGAAAATATGAAAATAAACTGGTTGAGAGTATGGAATTTTTCAGGCGCAACTAATGTTACTGGTGTACTACATATAAATATGTGATTGTGGATACAAAATGTAGTAAACCTTAGACATTATAGTGATGTATCACTGTTATGAATTATTGATCAGTATGTAACTTTTATTTTTTTTATTATTTTGTCTTTTTTAGGAGGAAAATAGAAACTCGTCTCTGAGGAAGTAATTACCTGCTTACATAAACAGCAAAAAAGAGCTTAGTGAACACAAGCAGGATTATTGTGCTGTTCAGTAATAGGTACTTCTTCAGCCATAGACTATTCAGGTTCGAAGGCTGTGGAAGCGCCTGAACAGTTGTGCAGTTTGCAGCTCGAGCTAACGCTGCACAAGCTAGGCTTTGTGGAATGTAATTTATAGATATGCTGCTTGGCTGAGAATTTCTTGCCACCTAGTCTGCTATGATATACCAGGAAACTGAAAAGTCTTTGGGAGGCTAAGTTGGTTAAAAGACTGGAAAAGAAGTGCTACGTAACTCAAAATCCAGTAGGGAAAAAAAGCAAAAAGGGGAGAAACATTAGCTCCTGCTGATGAGTGCCATTTTTTAAAATATATTATATACTTGTTTGTTTTGTTTGTTTAATAGTTGTTCATGTAGTTTGTTAATATAGTTGTTGTAGTTTTGTACTGATAAATTGTTTTGTTGTAATAAAAAAGTTTAAAGATACTTTTGATTTCTTTGCTTAATACGTATAATAAATTTCCGTTTTATTATACTGTTGTAATATTCACTAACACTGGCAGTTCCATCTTCAGGGCCTGTGAATATGGTGCTGCATGTTAAGTATTGCTATGGCACTATGCATATCTTTCATCCTACAGAGACTTGGTCATTGACAAGCCAATTATTTTGTTTTACAGCAATGGTGACTTCTCATGCAAAAATGAGGTGTCAGTAGAAAGGTCAGTTCTTTGCTACGCTGTAGTATAGGGACCTCTGAAACAATTGAGAGGTCTTGGAACAGAGGACAGGGAATCTTCATACTCTAATACACACTCCTGTCAGCTGCTGTGCACACAATATCGCGTATGACTGTTGCCACTAGGAGATGTCTGAAAGAGAGGTGAGTATGTCCCTACAATCAAATATGTATACCAGTTGTGAAAGACATTGTTCAACAGAGGGGATACTCCATTGTCTTCTACTATGAACATTCATCACTAAGGAGAGATATATGCGCAGAGAGAACAGTTTCTACCGACAGTCTACTTTGCACATATGTTATTCTGGGCAGATGTTTCAGCTGACAGGGTAGTATATTTCCATACCACAGCAGCAGCGGTTTCTCCTAGGGGCGTAGGAGCCTCCCCCCCGGGTCAGCAGTGAGGTACCATGGAATAATTAAAATATACCAAGGCACCCAGTGTTCACCATTGTCAGTGCCGTTTAAGGCAGGGCGTGGCCTATCCTATTGATTGGCATTGCAGTACTGAGCCTCGTCTGAAGTCCAGTGCGCATGTCGGGTTGGACAGGCCAGGACTGTGGTTCCCAGAGAGCTGACAGGTGTAAAATAGGAAGACAGGTTCATTTCTATTTAAAGGATTTCATCTTCCCCATTACAGACAAGGATCTCACTGCCCCAGGTCCTGTCCCCGTGCCTCTGGCCTGCGCACCCCACTGCCTGCACCAGTGGGCGAAGAACAAAGCACGTGCCTGGGTTGGCTCAGAGCCTGAGGGGGCATTTGAAGGTTAGGGTTCGGAGTCTGAAGCCGTCCGCTCCTGAGCTATGAGTAATGAGCGTCCCTGTTGGTTATCTGTCTTGAAAAGAAGCTTGAGACACCCAGCCCCCTCATGCCTCCTCCTGGCACCTCACAACTTTAGATTGGCGGCAGCAACCACTGCTTTCATGTAACTTTAAGTTGTCTTCCTACAAGCTTCTGAGTAAAGTTCCTTCCTACCTCATTGTTTGCATGTGGCCGTCCATCCCAGACATTATTTACTAAAGACCAAATGCACCTGCGCCCCACACCTATAACACCTTCTATTAAGTTTGATGTGCTGACTTTCTTTAGGTTTTTTGGCTTATTGGGTCAACTGCTTCTGTGTGCCTATTCTCTTATTTGATTTCTTCATCAAAGGTTAGCCTGTGCTCTATTTTCTTTGCAACAGGCGCAGCCGGTACATGTAAGAGCGATGGGGCAGTGGGGTGGGCGGAGGGGGGGGGGAGTTGACAGATGATGGGGTAGGAAAAATACAATAAATAAATAGAAAAAAACACGAACCTTGCACTTGCCGACTCGGCGATGGAACTAGCGCAAAGTGTTTTATTTATTTATTTTTCTTACCCCCACCGTCTGTCGACTTCCCACCCCGCCTCACCGATCTTACTTGTACCAGCCGCACCTGTTTGTATCATCTGGTACAGAAGATTTTTGTATAAAAGCTACATTATGTGCAATTTACTAACTGAACAAATAGCACAATAAAGACACGCATTTTGGAGAAATTCCCTTTTGTTTCCATACAGATAGCAAAGACCACAAAATTGATTGAATAGTTATTCAGGAGGCAAATTCAACCTTTTTTATCTGTGACATTTTGTAGGGTTGTAACACTATGCATTCCATGTTTCGTCCGTGTTGGAAGCTCTTAGGATAGAATGATATCGGGAGAGGGGATCCAATGGCTGACATTAGCATGAGGTGAGTAGAGAGGAAGCTCAATAGGTGACTCCTGGCTGTGTCAGCAAGAAACATTTAATGACTCGAATCGAACCCAGCATTGTCACTACAATTTCACCTACAAATCCTTGACAGAAGCGTTTAGATTTGTTCACAGTTATGCAGGAGAAATAGGAGTTCATACTAGTAAAGTCTCACCTAAGCAGACTCCAAATTGACTCCTACAAAATTGATGACCTCGCTTGCACAACTAATGGCGGCCTGGTGGTCTTCTATTGCTTCTTTACTCATTTAGCTCTGACTTTTCTTCTATTCTCCCACAAGCATAAAAGTGATCTTCAGGCACAACACACGTGAGGTCTATCGTGCTTTAGGGCGTGAATGTTCATCAGGCCATATGCATGCGCACTGAACTGTGTTTCCCATTCACTGCATTTTTCCTCATGTGAAGTTGCAGCAAGCGACACTCTGCCCATATTGCTGTCCTCTCCATGTACACAATATTCTGTACAGCATGCCATCCAGGGTACAAGTCAAAGGTACACGCGGGTTGACAGTGTCTACCCAATTTTTTCACAGGGTGGAAGTCGTCTACGCTACCAAGAGGTTGGGCCCCACAGAAATATTCTAAACTTGCCGCGGTACAATTTCAGACAACAGAACACATTCAGCAGCGCTTTCGCACTGTCTGCTTTTGTTTCGAGCAGCAATGTGTAGGCTCAGGTAGGGGGCTTATCACATTCCAGTTGGGCCCACAACAGAGGCCATCAGGCCTCCTTTAGTTGGGGTAGTGGCTGGGCGCTATCCGGAGCCTCACCTTAAATGCAGTGGTGGGGAAAAAAGGCACACAGCTTACCACTTCAGAGGTACTTAACACCATGCATGCTCATGACGAGCTTAGCTCGTCATGAGGCACGGTGGCGCTGTGCTCATGACGAGCTGAGCTCGTCATGACCGCCACGGCGCTCACACGTGGGGATAATTCCCCTGCTGTGCTGAACGTTCTGTGGAAACGGGCGTGGTAATGACGAGCTCAGCTCGTCATGAGCACAGCGCCACCGTGCAGCGCGACAAGCTCGTCACAAGCACCGTGTTGCTGCGCGTAGCCCCCCAGCCCCGCGGCAAAGGGGTTAAGAGAGGGATACTTCTGACTTCTTTCAGTCCTTGTATATAAGAGATATGCATGCACTGTAAGAATGTCAAATGTGTTGGCTTGTCCCAGTATTTACACAATACCAATATAAATACCACTATTTTGTTTTGTTTCTAAAGCGCTACTCATTCCATTGCAGGGTGCTAGAGCCCTTTAATTCACAAGTTCATATTATACATTGACAAGAAATCTTTCGACAATAAATCATATATGTAATCAATGTACATAAAACAGTGAGGGTTACAAGGTGTAGGACCTACATGCCCTTCAGCATACTGTGCTATATTAGAAGGATTAACATTTATGGACTGCAAGTAACAAAAGGGTCTCTGTGTAAAAAACAATCCACTGACCCATTTGGATAAAATAAAAATCTGTTATCTGCATGTTACATAATGTGCTGTGCAGGAGACATATAAACCCTTTATGCTACTTCGATTCAAAACAGGAACTAGACAAAACACAGATCTCCCCAGCAAATGCGTTAATCTCCATTGTTATCTTACCATTATTATTGTTCCCTGAGATTTAGGTGGCACACAAAGATCTCTACAGCAGGTGACTTTTTTAAAAAAATGTCTTTTATTGATTTTTTGCAAACATACAACTGTGAGACTCAGCTTGCAAGGTATTATACTACTGTGCATACACTTAGACTTGTATCGAATATCGTAATATACTCCATATTGCGTTATGCTCACTGCTTGTTTAAAGACTATGGTCATAATAAACATACATTTTGACTTTGACTTTGAATATCGTAATTTGTCAACAATGCATGTAGCCAAAAATACATTACACAAAGAAGAAAAAACCTTAGCGTTCACACTCACTGTCCACCATACATTTGGCACCTTGATGTTTCGACCACTTGAAATAAGTTCTAGTCTTGAGTGCAGACCAGACAAGCTCACAGCGGCCTGTTCAGAGGCCTGGAACAACACTGCTGGGGGCCGAAGGGGGCTAGTCACTACCGGTTCTATACGGAGGTGCGGTATGTCTGGGGCACCATGAATCCACTGATACGCATGCGCAGCTTGTGCAGCCCTGTAATACAAGTTGAAGTCAGGCGCTCCTAGCCAGCCCATAGAGTAAGGCAATAGCAATATCTGCCACTCTACCCTCGGCTGCCTACCCACCCATGCCAGCTGAACCATCAACTTGGTGAGACGAACGAAGAAGACGCGCCGCAGGACCATGGGGATGTTTGTAAATAGGAACAATAGGTGAGGCAGCACCACCATTTTCATGATGGATATTCTGCCAAGAAGGGACAGCGGGAGTTTTGTCCATCTTTCAACATCCTCTTCCAAGTTACTAAAGGCTATCCCATAATTTTCTCTAAAGACTATATCAGAATCCGTGTGGACTTTAATGCCCATGTATCTAATCGCATCTGTGGACCACTGCAAGGGATAGTCGAGGTCGAACTGAGAGTGTTTGGGGTCAACGGAAAGACGATGGACTTTGACCCGTTCACGTGCAGGCCCGAAAGAACTCCGAAGCGCACCACTTCATGAAGTACCACCAAGAGATTAGACTCCAGGTGTCTTACATACAAAAGCGTATTGTCAGCATATGTGGATACTCTAATTCTGTAGCTTGGAAAACAAATACCCCGATGTTGATGGTATTCCCGGAGCCCACAGGCAAGAGGTTCAGCTACCAAGGCATAGAGCAATGGAGACAATGGGCAACCCTGTCTCGTGAAATACGAATAGAATCAGTTACAATATTGTCTATTTTTATTCTGACCATGGGCTTACCATAAAGGGTACCGACTAATTGTAAGAAGACTGGGCTTACTCCCATCCTGGTCAGAACATGTTTCATGAACAGCCATTCCACAGAATCAAACGCCTTCTCAATATCTAAGAAGACTTCTACCGCCGGTGTTTTAGGCTTAATGTGTTGTAACGCACCGAAGACCGTTCGCAAATTATAAGTGACCCGGTCCAAACCCTGCCTGTTCTGGAGCGACCAAAAGTGGAAAAAAGGGGACTAAGCGATTAGCAAGTATTTTTGCGAATATCTTCGTGTCCACGTTAAGCGAGACAAAGGGCGGTACGATGCACAGTATTCCGAAGACTTACCGGGCATGAGAAGTGTGACGATCACTGCTTCCGAAATGGAGGGCGGCATAGTGCCTGTGACACACATGTCATCGAAAAGGGTAGTCAATTGTGGAAGTAATAAATCTAAAAATGCCCTATAGAATGAAACCGTGAGACCATCGGATCCCGGAGCACTTCCCACTCTCATACTGGTTAAGGCAAGAAGAATTTCATCTTTCTCTATGGGTCACATGTGGAACTTGCGGTGTGTATTGGAGAGCCATGGAAGTTGTATATGTGACAAATAGTCAAACATATCCTCGTCTGTGGCCCCGTGCCTAGCAGCATATAACTCTGTGTAATATTGTCGGAATCTATATGCCACATCTGTATCCTCAGTCAAAAGTTCACCCTATGCCGATCTAACCCCAGCCAGGTAAAATGTCTCCCCACGTTTCTGAAGCATTTGCGCCAAGATCGACCCCGGCCTCTCACCCTCACCATACACCCTGGCAGTGGCATTTTTGCCCATATGTTTGACCTCGTCGTCTGCCAATGCGTGGTATTCTCCCAGCAACTCTGCAAGTTCCCTCGCAATCAAGTCGTCCGTGTCTACCAGCAGAGTCTGGATTTTGCCCTCCAAGTCCTTGAGTCGATTCCGAATTGAGCGGAGGACTCCCGAGTGCTTTGATATAGTAAATCCCCTAATACAGACTTTAAAGGTTTCCCAAACCACCTGATAGTCCTCCACAGAGCCAACATTCTTATAAAAAAATGTCTCAATGGCTTCAGCAAGTTCTTCCTTGGATACTGTATCAAGTAGGGAATGGGGGGGAACCGCCACGTGAACAGAGGTATGAGTCTGCCAGGTGCGTCAATAACCAATAGAATAGGCGAGTGGTCGGAAAGCGTTCGTGGCAATCCCTGGCATGAGTGGACCCTGTCACACAGTGTCCGGACTGCGAGCCAATAATCAATGCGTGTGTGTAAGTTATGGTATGCAGAATAGTAATAATTCTGGGTGTCTCAGACGCCACACATCCCGTAAGTCAAACCTAAGTAATGTACATTCAACCTCCCTGGCAGCGGCTGTGACATGTCTCACGTGTCCACTCGATCTATCTATACTGGGGTTCCGAACCAGGTTGAAGTCGCCCCCCCATAGTTGGGTGCCTTTCAAGTGACCACACACTCTGTTCGCCAATGCAGAAAAAAACTCAGGGTTGTCATAATTGTGGCCAGATACATTCACAATTAGAAGATCCATGCCTCTCACAGAGCATCTAGTCACGACATACCTGCCCTCAGTATCTGTGTACAGTGGGTCAAAAGTAAGTGTCGACTTGGGGTTGGCCCATGTGAGGACACCGCGTGCATGCGTGGTGAACCCTGCGGCGTGGATGTTGCCTAGTAGACCTCTGCTGCGCAATATGGGGGAGCTAAGTGGGAGATGTGTTTCCTGCAAAAGAGCCACATCAATGGCATGTCATGACAAATATGACAGGACTTTGCGGAATTTCCTATAATTGTTCAGCCCCCTGATGTTCCATGTGAGGGTTTGTAGCGTGCCCACCCTGGAGTCACGCCCACCCTCTTGGCCATGAACCTCAGATTCCGTCTGTATCACAATATCTCAATAGTGTATGGTGTACTGTCGCTGCGTGGTAAATGTAATTGTCTATCATTATGCACTGTACAACATCTGAGTCTCAACAACCCTCCTCCCCCCACCCACATCAAGACCACCCCAACCAGGACTTGACGCAAAAATACCCCAACTTCTACAGAAAACAAAACATATGTAGCATAGCTCTGAATAAGGGGGCCTCTAGTTCTCCCTTCAAGAGGCTTCATTAACAGTCCCCAAGCGTGCGTGTGTTACACTCGTAGGCGAAGGTAGCCAGCAGTGTACGGCCTACCATCTGGGTGACAGTTGGCAACCCCGCACTCCAACATGTTGATGTTAAACATTAACAAAAGGCACCTATGTCCCATGTAGAATAAAGCTGTGAAATCAAGCATGCTACCAGGACCGCCTAGTAACCCAAACCGTAAAGTGCCAAATAACAGAAGGTGGTGGGGACAGGATAGTGTATCTGTAGAACTGCAACCCCCTCCTCTCCTTATCAATAGGTCACCCCCGGACCACCCGAAAGTTGGATCTTACCACAAATAACAGTGGCACTATACATAGCCTTCATAGGCATAAGTTTTATCTGAATAGCGATCTGGAACATGCCCTGCTCCTCCAGCGAGCCTCTAAACGCCCCGGCCGTGGCGTCCTCATCCGGGCTGCGTCGCGGTCCCCCTGTTCCAGTCCTTCATGGCTTTCTGCAGCAATTTGGGATCTGTAAAAAAGTGTGATTTGCCCTGGTAGTTGATGAGCAGGCGGGCCGGATACAGCATTGCGGTTTTTAAGTTTCTTGATGGGCAAGAACTGGCGACGTGCCTCCTGTACCCTCATGGTGAAGTCCGGGTATAGAGCAAGCGCGGAACCCTCATATTGCAAAGACTGCTTCTCCCTCGCGACTCGCAGCGCTGCATCTCTGTTGCGGTAATTCAACAACTTAGCTGGCAATGGGCCTCGGCTGGGCAGCTGGGATCGGGCGCGGACCCAGGGAACGATGCGCCCTTTCGACCACGAACATGGGCGAGAATGTGTCAGAGCCCAGAAGTGATACCAGCAATTTTTCGATGAACTGTTCCATGTTTCCGGTAGAGGTGGATTCCGGGAGACCGGTAATGCGCAGGTTGCTCCTTCGAGACCTCGCTTCCAAGTCTTCGTTTTTGTCTTGGAGCACTTGTAATACCTTATCAAAACATTTGTGGCCGGTATCCATTTCGGTTTGCGTCTCTTCCACTTCTGTGATGCGACGCTCAGCCATGTCTATACATTCAGCATGTTTGTCCAGCCTCTCTGACATTCGATCCATTTGGTAGGAAAGGGAATCGATCTTGGTACCCAAAACCGTTAGAGAGGTTTGCAGGCCTTTTTCTATTGAGGCCAGCATGGTCTTGAGATCACTATCAGGTGAGTCCTGCTCCCTAAGTGGAGGAGCCTCCACTAATGTTCATCTTCAAGTTCTTAAAATTTATCAGAAAACTGTTGTAAGTTTGTTTTTTATATTGTCCCTCTGTTCGTAGTAGAATTCATAATTACCTCCTCGTCCACTTCCTTGCGTCTTCTACTCTGACACGGAAGCAGACATAACCTCAACTAGACAAAACTCAGAACTCTCTCCAAGAAGAACATTAATCATAGGAGTTATCTTGCCATTTTTATTGTTGCCTGGAAATTACTGGAGGCAAGGAAAGCAGCAGTAGGTGTTTTAAAATCATAATAAACTTGAAAACACGATGTCCCCAAAAGTCAGCACCCGATGCGGTGGCACCAATCACACCGCGCTAGAGCCGGCGTAACTCGGCACATCCTCCCTAAACAGACACCTAATGCCCCCCCAACCCACCCGCCCTCTTTGTAGTTCTAATGAAACCCTTCATCCACCTTCCCCTAGGTGAATAAAAATGTAACTCACTTGGAAGAAAATCATGTTTATTTATCTGTCTTCCACAATAGGGATCAGGGCTTTTACTATCAATGTTAAGATTTATTTCTGTGTTTTTTTACTCAATAACTGGAGTGCCCATTTTTCAAGGAAGTTTCTCTTTGAATTTTGCCTCTGGATTCCTGCTGGGCGTGGGTTGAGGAAGTGCAGGGAGGATGGCAGTGTGTTCAGCATCTTTAGGTTCACTTTCAGGAACTTGGCAAAGGCCTGTCCAAGTTATTGCAATGTGACCACTTTGGAGCGGGCTCAAAGTGGGGAAAGATACCAACTGGAGCAACGGTGGGATTTATTGCTGTGATGGTGAAAAAGAGAAGCATGGTTCTCACACTTGCCTTCTGCTGTTTACCGACAGTGGATAAAGAGGGTTGGCAGAAGACACAGAAAAGGCTCTCAACAGTCACAGGGACTACAGAAAAGTTTAGAAAGGGAACCTGTGTCAAAGTGTTCATGGTAACCTGCATGTATGTTTTTTTAATGAGTTGGGAGTTTCAAGTTTAAAGACTTTTTTGGAAGAAATGTATTCACCCAATAGAAATTGTGATCTCGAATCATTCTCAAGCATAGGTATGGGGGCATGATGGGGTGTTTAGAGCTAGAAAACTAAGCGCAAGCGTTGTTTCCCCATTGAGTGAGATCATTTAGAGGAAGAAGTGACATGAGCTTCCTTCCTCTCGCTTTTCTACAATTATGGTGGAAACTGAATGATCTGTTAGCTTTGGTTTTTCAGCATCTGATGGATTTGCCTTTGAAGTAGCTGCAGGCTAGAGTGCTTAATTTGTAAATGAAAAAGTGCCTGAGCCAGAAACTTAGCTCTGAAGCCCACAGCCGCCGCAACTGAATAACAGTGCGCTGAATACCAAGGCTGGTAGTCTTAAATGCACCTAATGCCTCTTTAATCCACTAGCAGACACTCACTGGCCCTTTATCACACATCTTGTGACGAGTTTTCCCTCTTTCTCTGCCTTTCCAATTTATGTGTTTTTTCCTCTCATTCTCTGGAAATTTCTGATGCAGAAAAATAAGTACCAGCCCCCAAAAGTGAGTGCCGATCGCCACACCGGCAGCCACCGGCTCAAATTAAGCACTGTGCCGGCAGCTGATAGGGCTATTAGGCAGAAAATAAATAGTGGGCTTGATAAAAGGCTAGTTATTATTTTTCATCTCTCTTGGCATATCAGACATAGAATTTTTAGTAAGAAACAGTCTGGAACACATAATAACACTGGCTTTTGTGAAAAGGTAGTAGGATAAAGACTCCCCTTGGAGAGATTATCTCACACACCAGCAATGTTGCAATAACTCACAGCACTCAACCAAGCCGTTCCCATATGCACTAAATTATTTTCCCTCGACAAGTACCACCAAGGTTAAAAGTTACAAAAAGCTTTAATATCATGTATCTGCACCTGCAAATACATCATAACAGCATGGAGCATATCCGAATTTCATATCCTAATACAGTTAAAAATAATTATATTTCACATAGATCTAAAGGTAGTTTACTGCTTATACCCTTCCACAATGCGGCGCCACATAGGACCCACAAAACAATTAAAAGATTCAAACAAATGGGAGCACCCTGCAAAACAGTACTCGTGTATCTGTTATACATGCTGACCCGTTATATCTATCAAACGCTAATCTTGATGGAGTATATGTGGAGTGGTGTGGCTCACTGGTTAGAGGCGGCAGACCCGTAAGCAGAGGACGGCCCGGGACCAGGGTTCGATTCCCGACGCGGCAGGGTCGTGGACCAGGGTCAGCGGGCTCGATAATTCTCGCCTCGGTGCCTACTCCAGTCAGGGACCACACTCGGCAACTCTGGGCATTAGCTTGCCTCATCTTCACAACGGCCCCCCAGACCGCCGGGGATGCTTGGTCGCACCTTAGAGATACCCATTAGGGACCATCTCTCAGGGTGAGCCAGGACGGGTTCCCCAGCGGTCGAAGCGCGGAGATACTCCTCCGGGAGTTGATTCTAGCGCTATATAAACCCACAATTATTATATATTCATCTATAGTTCCTTGTTGTGAACAGATTCTGCATAGGAAATACTTTGATGCGTTTTGATGGGCTAGGACAGAATTCAACCGCCTTCTTCAGGACAATGTAATTTGGTATACGTCTCCCCAATAGAATAATTCATTCACTATCTCAATCTCAGGTACACAAGGTGTTCCAATTCTAACTCCTTCACAATTTGGAACTCCACAGTCTGTATGTACCCCCAGAAGTATAACCTTCCATTAGTCCTTGGAGATTTTCCTTCTTGGGATCACGTAGTGTATCCAGTGAACCGTAGGGAGGGAGTCTTTCACAATTTGTAGGTTCTTGCTTGGATTAGGGATAATCTTTCTCCTATTCCATAAACTCTCCACAGTTGATGTTCACATTTGCACCACTTCTGTGACCGCGGGATCTCTAAAGGGTCTTGAGTGTTGGAACACTAAATATAGCATACATTTCCTACATAGGACACTTGGGGCCAGATGTAGGTAAATAGCATTTACCGATTCGAAAATACTGATTTTACCGATTCGGTATTTTCTAATCGGTAAATGCTATGTAGCAAATCATTCGGTAAAAATTACCGAATCCGTAAGATTCGGTATTTACCGGATTTACCGACTCGGTAATTGCCATTCATTCCTATTTGCCTGGAGGCCCATAGGAATGAATGGCAATTACCAAATCGGTAAATACCGATTCGGTAAAAGGGGGAAAACATTGAAGGGTGGCAGGGTGTCACTTTGACACCCTGTTGCACCCCTCAATTGTGTATGGGTGCACATGTTGCAGACATACATGCCCTTAGGGTATGTATGTCTGCAACATGGCACTGAAGCAATTTGCATAAAATTGCTTTTTGGGGTGTTTTCGTTATTTACCACCAACTTGTAGTTGGTGGTAAATAACGAATCCTAACATGGGATAAGCACTCATTTAAGTGCTCCCTACATTAGGAATTCAGTAATTTACCGAATCGGTATTTAAGAAATCGGTAATTTACCGATTCCTTAAATTACCGATTCAGTAAATTACCGAATCATTATTTTCGGCCCCAACATCTAAAAAGCCTATTACCGGTCGGTAACGGCCAAAATTCGTTAATTTCGGCTGTTACCGTCCGGTAATACCCTTCCTTCATCTGGCCCATGATGTTTATGTCTTGCCGTATAGTCTGAGTGCCAAACAAGTCATTCAACTGTCAAAAACCGGAGACACTTTATGAGATGCCATAGTCATAAAGGTGGTGCAATATCTCCTTCATCAGCACTCGCTTTTGATAGATATACCAGATCAGCCTATATTACAGATACATGAGTACTGTTTTGTAGGGAGCTCCCATTTGTTTTAATCTTTTAATTGTTGTTCGTATACCAGTGGGTCCTATGTTGTGTTGTATTGTGGTGGTGGGGTTATAAGCAGTAAATTGCCTTTAGATCAATATGATGAATAATTATTTTTAACTGTATTAGGAAATGAAATTCGGGAATGTACCATGCTGATATGATGTATTTGTACGTGAATATGTATGAGATTAAAGCTTTGTGTAACTGTTAAGCTTGGTGGCACTTGTTGAGGGAAAAGAATTGAATGCATACAGGAACAATTTGGTTGTGTGATGTGCGTGATTGCAAAATAATTGTTGTGTGAGACAATCTCTCCAAGAGGAATCTTTATTTTGCTGGTTCGGTTATGCCCTGTCTCCTTGGTGTGAGGGGCCCCTCTCATTTTCTATTGTTTTGTTCAAAGGTGCCACTTGTTGGTGATACACCCTATCTTTGAAGGTTGTTTTTTTGTTGCCCATCTTCGTAGGCAGGAACCTTAAGAGGGTATATGGAAGCATTATCCTGGCATTTGTGAGCACGAGTTTGTAAAACATACACTGTCCAGTCCTTCTATGGAAATATTGTTTTTTTGGCTGGAGCATTGCAGAAAATGAGACTGCTTGGGTCTTTTTTAACTCAATTGGACCAGCTTGCTGCATTTCTTTATCTACAGTTGCGTGATGGTTTTAGTGCTTCGGCTATAACCTCTGCTGAGATGGTGGTGACCTGTTGTTTCCCTCATGAAGGTTTGGAAGGTGGAAGACAGATGCTTTCTCTGAAGTCATACTGCCCAGAGTTCACCTCAGGAGATGGTAATGATATCTTTTAATACTAGAGAGCAGTTATTTTTCAGTCACCAGAAGGGATTTTGTTTTCTGTTCATAACTCTCTACACTACTGATTATCACAGTGGAATGAGGTGTACTTTGGGGGTCATGTGAGGGCCGTGTATGACGAGATCACAGATCTTTTGAGTTATGATTTTTACTCAGAGGGGTTAGGTTGGGTCTTCTACTTCATTCATTCAGTTTCAGGTTTCATTTTGTCTCCTTTATGAAACTGTACTGTCAAAGCAAATTGAAGGAATTTCAGACTTAATTCAGAATAGCGGAGATATTCCGTTTCGAGCTTAGGATCTGGACCAAATAGTGTACTCCATGATTTTCTTTGGATTGACACTTTTTTTTTTCTTCTGTGCAGAACTTGAAAGGGAATTCTTGGGTAAGAGCAGTTCTTTTCTAGGTGGATTATCCACAGAAGATCATCTCTTTTATTCATCCAGCAGGTTGTCTAGACCGGTAGAACTTTGGCATGCATACTTAATTTTTCCTGTACACCGATGTTATCAGATGTCTCACCGATTTGGAATTTGGGAGGGTATTATAATTGTTATCTTCTTCCATGCGGAAAATTGATCAGCTCCATGAGTTTTATAAGGTCTTTGTAGGTTGCACCTGGGAACATTGTTCTCCCATTTATAGATAATAGGAGGTTTTATTCTCCATAATGCGAGCAGAGAAGTTTTCAATGCTGGTAAATTTATTAGCTTACTGCAGAAGCATGATTGTTTAAATGGCGTTTGGTCTGGATTCAGTTCAGAATTTGGAGTTTATAGGTTCCATGTCGTGGTCATACAATGGTATGGTGGTATGTCTGTGTGATGGTTTCACATCACAGCCGGACTACACTGACTCCTCCAACATGGCTGATAAGGAACTCCAGGGAGGAAGTAGACTGAGCGGTTTTGACGGGTCAGAAGCAGCAAGCCTCGGAGGAGGGGCTAAAAACGCCATATTTGCGCTATGGGAGAGGGTCGAGGAAGAGAAGCAGGAGAGCACTGCCGGAGAAAACGCAGAAGAAAGCCCGGAATTGGAGATCACAAAGGCGGAGGAGACACCACAACAGCGGGACCAGTCCAGACCTGAAGTGAAGACCAAAGAGGATAACCGCTCTGGGAGCAGCGCCCTCGAGTCCGGTACTCCAGCAGGGATGTGGAGGCTGTGACTCCCCTTCCCACGACCCAGGAGGGTCGTGGGTTCAGGCAAGTGCTGGGCTCCTCATGGCACACTAAATCACTGATCCCTTTCCTCACTTAGACACCGCACAGTTAAGTTCAGGTGGCAGTAGCACTAACCCCTTTGCAGCATTTAAAAAGCCCAGGAGAGAGACCTGACATTTCTTTTCGTGTTTTCTTTTTTTGATTCCCCATCTGAGGTGACCGACCCCCAGTACCTCAAGAGTTGAACAGACCTGGAGTACCTCATAGCCAAGACAGCCAGAAGGTCCAGAAATGACCCCTCCAGACATAGAGACACCTAAAGGACAATCCCTTATTCAATCGATTTTCATGACTCAGCCCTCCTAAAAAAAAACTCCCCTCCCCCAACCGGCTGTGCAGCACCAAGACTGGAAAACCTTGGACACAACAGATAAAAGATCCCCATGAATAAAAGTTATCTACTCTCCTGACTCAGACTGGAGTGTATCTTTCAGGGGCCGGAGGGACGACAGACCACGCCCGGGGTGGGGTACGGCCACAGTGGAGTCAGAAGTGGGATACACGGTGTCTAGCCCATCATGACACAGCCCATCACCATGGAGTCTGTGGTGACTGAGTTGGCAGAGGGACAACATCACCTTCGGATCTATGACAAAATATAGAAACCCAAAATATCGAAATACAAAAATATGGAAGCAATAATATCGAGGTAAACAATATCGATATCCTATCTACAACAAGGTAAGCACTAAAATATCGAGAAAAAAAATATCGATGTCAAAAATATAGTTTTTTAAAAAATATGTTTTTTTTAATTAAAAAAAACATGTAAAATTAATAAAAATACTTAAAAATATAATAAACATAGTTAAAATTATTTTATATTATTTGAAATTAATAAGTAATATACATAATTAAAAAAAAATAAACACATACATATAATATATATATACTTACTTGATAATTAGTTTTAATATTTATTGTAATAACTTATAAATAATTAAAAATATTATACATTACAAATTCATCTACACACATAAAATAATAACATAAATAAAAATAAAATAATTATGCAAAACAAATTTAAAAAAAAATTAACTTTTAACATTTTTAACATTAATTATATAATGCATTAACTAAAATAATAAAAAAATATTAAATAACAGAGGGAATAAAATACTATTCCAACTCCAAAAAAACAACAGTAAGGAAAATGTTGGATAGCGTAGGGGTAAAAACTACTATTCCCACTCCAGAGAGTGCAACAGTAGGGAAAGTGTTGGATAGCGGAGGGGTAAAAATTACTATTCCCACTCCAGTGAGTGCAACAGTAGGGAAAGTGTTGGATAGCATAGGGGTCAAAATTACTATTCCCACTCCAGTGAATGCAACAGTAGGGAAAGTGTTGGATAGCGTAAGGGTAAAAATTACTATTCCCACTCCAGGGAGTGCAACAGTAGGGAAAGTGTTGGATAGCGTAAGGGTAAAAAAATACTATTCCCACTCCAGAGAGGGCAATAGTAGGGAAAGTGTTGGATAGCGTAAGGGTAAAAATTACTATTCCCACTCCAAAGAGTGCAACAGTAGGGAAAGTGTTGGATAGCGTAAGGGTAAAAATTACTATTCCAACTCCAGAGAGTGCAACAGTAGGGGAAGTGTTGGATAGCGTAGGGATAACAATTACTATTCCAACTCCAGAGAGTGCAACAGTAAGGAAAGTGTTGGATAGTGTAGGGGGTAACAATTACTATTCCCACTCCAGAGAGTGCAACAGTAGGGAAAGTGTTGGATAGCGTAGGGGTAAAAATTACTATTCTCACTCCAGAGAGTGCAACAGTAGGGAAAGTGTTGGATAGCGTAGGGGTAAGTTAGAAATAACATACTTATAAAAAATAATTAATATTTTAAATTATAAAAAAAAAATTTGTTGAATTAATCTAAACTATATACAAAAACCAATAAATAATTATTTTAAAAATAATTACCAATTAATAATGAATATCCCAAAAATTAATTATCAATACCCAACTAGGGGGCCGATTAGGATTGCGGACGGAAACTGGTTCCGTCCGCCAAGGAAGCGGCCAAGATACTCCGGACCGCACCGCGGAGAAACCTCCATAGCAATTAGGATGAAAATGGGACTAAAGTCCGACCGCAGCGGATGGACCACATCAAACTCTGTCCGCGGCGAACGGAGTACACCGGAGACCGCCGCAAGTGGACGGAACCTAAGAAACACCCACCACCGCGGACGAACATGACCGCCGGAACAGCCACAACCACCACAATACCAGCGGAGGCTCCGTGGGCGCGATTAGGATAACGCCGCCTGTTCCCCGGTACGCACCTCCATCCACGGCCACAGCGGAAACAATGCAACGAGAAACTGTGCATCCCAGCGGAAGGCCAACACGAACAACATCCCTACCGTCAAACCAATGGCAAAATATCTGACGGAAGTTAATAGAAAACACACGAAACTGGACTACAACCTACTTGAAAAACCCACACCAATCACAAGCCACAATGACATCCCCCCAAGCACCTACTAATCCACACTAGTCAATACACCCACCTAGCACCTGACTGCCAACAACCATTGGGACACAACCACGACACAGACTATAAAATTACTCCCAACCACTACCACAATC
The DNA here is from genome assembly GCF_964261635.1 of Lissotriton helveticus. Lineage (NCBI taxonomy): Eukaryota > Metazoa > Chordata > Amphibia > Caudata > Salamandridae > Lissotriton > Lissotriton helveticus. The sequence goes on along the minus strand of NC_136067.1, from coordinate 385,193,571 downwards.
CTTTGCATCACAGCATAGCTGCTAGCAAGAGGCCCTGAGACGACGGACAGCAGACACAAATTGCACACATACAACCACCACCCAAACACACCCACCACACAAACACCCACCACACCATTCCTACACACCACATACCTGCACCTCCCAAACCAATCAACCCACACCTTGAGCACCACACACCATGGCACCCAAGAAAAACCCGAAATTCACGGAGACAGAGTTGAAGGTCATGGTGGATGAAATCATCCGTGTTGAACCCCACTTATTTGGGACACTAGTCCAGCAGACCACCGTGGCCCACAAAAATCACATGTGGGACAGGATAGTAACTCGGGTGAATGCATCAGGGACCGTGCCAAGGACAAAGCACGAGATCCAGAGGCGGTGGCATGACCTAAAAACCAGGGTCAAAGGCATCCGTGCTAAAAACTATCTGCGAGCACATCACACTGGCGGCGGCACACCTCCGGAGCCCATACCCTATACTGATTGGGAGGAAAAGCTGCTGGGCATACTGCACCCAGAGAGCCTTGAAGGAATTGAGGAAGGAGAAGAGGCTGGTAAGTACAAACCAAGCACCACGAGAACATAGACATGGCCTGCCTCACACAACTGAGAAGAAATAGCTCCCAGGCTCTAACCCATGCATGTGGGCTACATACTCACCAAAATGTAAACGACTCCCAACAGGCCCCCATGTCCACAGGGAGGGTGGTGGAGGGTGGGGTGTGTGAGAGAGGTCACAACTACAACTCCCAACAGGCCCCCATGTCCACAGGGAGCGTGGTGGAGGGTGGGGTGTGTGAGAGAGGATAGTACTACAACTCCCAACAGGCCCCCATGTCCACAGGGAGGGTGGTGGAGGGTGGGGTGTGTGAGAGAGGTCACAACTACAACTCCCAACAGGCCCCCATGTCCACAGGGAGGGTGGTGGTGTGTGGGGTGTGTGAGAGAGGATAGTACTACAACTCCCAACAGGCCCCATGTCCACAGGGAGGGTGGTGGAGGGTGGGGGGTGTGAGAGAGGATAGTACTACAACTCCCAACAGGCCCCCATGTCCACAGGGAGGGTGGTGGTGTGTGGGGTGTGTGAGAGAGGATAGTACTACAACTCCCAACAGGCCCCCATGTCCACAGGGAGGGTGGTGGAGGGTGGGGTGTGTGAGAGAGATCACAACTACAACTCCCAACAGGCCCCCATGTCCACAGGGAGGGTGGTGGAGGGTGGGGTGTGTGAGAGAGGTCACAACTACAACTCCCAACAGGCCCCCATGTCCACAGGTATGGTGGTGGTGTGTGGGGGTGTGTGAGAGAGGATAGTACTACAACTCCCAACTGGCCCCCATGTCCACAGGGAGGGTGGAGGAGGGTGGGGTGTGTGAGAGAGGATAGTACTACAACTCCCAACAGGCCCCCATGTCCACAGGGAGGGTAGTGGTGTGTGGGGTGTGTGAGAGAGGATAGTACTACAACTCCCAACAGGCCCCCATGTACACAGGGAGGGTGGTGGAGGGTAGGGTGTGTGAGAGAGGTCACAACTACAACTCCCAACAGGCCCCCTTGTCCACAGGGAGGGTGGTGGAGGGCGGGGTGTGTGCGAGAGGATAGTACTACAACTCCCAACAGGCCCCCATGTCCACAGGGAGGGTGGTGATGTGTGGGGTGTGTGAGAGAGGATAGTACTACAACTCCCAACAGGCCCCCATGCCCACAGGGAGGGTGGTGGTGTGTGGGGTGTGTGAGAGAGGTCACTGAAAAGTAATGTATGGCAAACAAAACATGTCATGTCCAAAGTATTGATCATCAAAATCTTGTCCCTCAGGTGATCGCAATTTGACTGGTGAAACCAGCAATCCGCCGCAACACTCTCCTTACTCACATCCAGGACTCTCTTGGGACGATGCCACAGCCAGCTCCGGTGCGGAGGAGGGAGCGGGCCAATGCACAGTGCCAGGGCCATCTGCCTCACTGGAAATCCCTGCCTCAACAACCGTGGCCTGTGTCACTCCTGCCACAGTGAGCTGTAGACCCACCACCACCACCTCCACCACCACCATTACCACCACTCCTGCCTGTGCCACCCTGCCTGACCCACCGCAAGACGCAGGGCCATCAACATCTCAGCCAAGCAGGGGGAGTGGACGGGAAAGGAGAGAGCCAAGGCAACATCCCCCAAGCAGGAGTACCTCACACCGGCGAGCTGGGGAAGGACACCCACCCCATCCTGCCGCTGAGACACTGGAAGCCCTAGGCAGAGTCCAGGCTTCCTATGAGCGTGGCCAGGGACATGCTGATCGTGCCCACCAGGACTCGGTTGATAACACCAATGTGTTGCGGTCCATTGACAGCCGCCTTGGCCAAATAGTGGACCTCCTGGGCCAGCACACATCACTGTGGAGGGAATGGTTAGACTGCAACACCCCCCCCTCAACCAAGTGTCCAGCCACCACGGTCAGCAACACCACCGCCACCGCCACCTGTGCCCCTGGACACGGATGTGTCCCCTGAGCAACCTGCCCCACAAGCTGACTCCGTACCGGCTCAAAGACGGAGGGGCCGTCCGAGGCTGGATGGAGGTGAGAGCAGTGGGGATGCTCCATCTACATGCTCAAAGAGGGGCCGACAATGACTGTAAAACTGCCTGAGGCTGCCATCTACCCGCAAACTATCCTGTCCCACTACGCCAAGTATTACCACAGGTCTGCTGGACTAGCCCGACATCACCCAATGTGGTGTCAGCACGGACATTTCATCTACCATGACCTTCAACTCACACTCCCCCACCCAACACTTACTTGGATATATCCACCAGCACCAATGCACAACCTGTAAATAAATTTCACCTACACACTCAATGATGTGTTGCCTCCATGTTTATTCACATGATTGTCTCAGAAACAGACCTGACCAGGTGCAGGGAACCATGTCGTCCAGAATCCTGCCGCTGTGGGAGTGACCTAGGGAAAATCAGAGACAGCAAACACATGTAAGGAAAGTGAATCACACCCATCACAACACACAGCAGTGCAAAATTCCACAAACCACACCCATCACAAATTCAGTGGATGAGAGGACACACATCATGGAGACTTGCATGTCCAGAGAAATAAACACACATACATGCAAACATAACATCCCAGAACAGGCAGCTGATGAACACCACATCCACACACCACCAGCAAACATACATAACGCATTGTCAACTGGCACAGGAGGTAGTCACTCACATTCAAGGGAAATAGCGATCAATGAGCTGACGCCTCTGGTCCACACCTTCCTCCTCACCACTATCCTCATCAGTCGACATGGGTGGGATGGGAGGCCGAGGAACTTGTTGGTCTTCAGGGTCCAAGATCAGTTCAATGTTATTGCGCACTGCCAGGTTGTGGAGCATGCAGCAGGCAATCACAATCCTGCATACTTTGCCTGGTGAGTAAGGCAGGGCCCCTCCGGTCTTATCCAGGCACCGAAACCTGGACTTTAGCAGTCCAAAAGTACGTTCCACAACTCTACGTGTCCTTCCATGGGCATCATTGTAGCACATTTCACCCGCTGTAGTAGGATTACGTATGGGACTCAGGAGCCAGGGCCGGTTTGGGTACGCCGAGTCGCCTATGTAGGGGGATGACAGACACAAATATCACAACCAGAATTGGTGGCTACCCCATTTTTTTGTAAAACAATTTTTATTGCAGGGTTAGATAAAAACATTCAGTTACACAGTGAGCTCCACGCAGTTCAGTAGCAATCTGTCATAGTCGTTTCTCAGTTTCATGATACACAGCCCTTCAGCCCACATCCCGGAGGCAGGGCGGCGTCATTTCACCATATTAATCATTTCGTGGATCAAGAACGATCCTAGTGTAAGCTCAACAGGAGCACCTTGCTCTGCTTTTATTTATGTAGTGCGTCACCCCCCTGTTGGGCTGAACGTGATGTATGTAACCCTCTCTAGAAAGCCTGATCTGAGACCCCTCCCCTCCCCCCAACCGTCCCTCCCTGTGCCGGCGTCAGTGATCGGTGCAATCGTGGTATCCACATCGTGGGAAAAGAAGAAATCGGAGTCAATGCTTCTTAATGTCTGTGTGCATCTGGTGAGTTGGCTGTCGGCGTGTCTAAACTTGTCCGGGGTGTCTCGTCTAATGTCTCCTCCCCCTCCTCCTCCTCTGCTAGACTATCTCTCAGCGCCTGTACCAGCGTATTGGTGGCTACCCCATGCCACACAGAAATCACAAATGTCCCCACAGCATACTCACCAACAAACCACGCGTGTCCTGGAGGCAGGTTTGCCATCAGTTGGGGACAATGCTGCTCCGCATGATGTGGGAGTCATGTGCGGAGCCTGGAAATCTTGCACACACATGGGAGATGATGTTGTCGGCCAGGCACACAACCTGCACGTTGAGCGAAGGAAAGTGCTTGCGATTCCTATATACCGGCTCACGTGCCCGTGGTGGAATGAGAGCGATATGTGTGCCATCAATGGAACCCACTACGTGTGGTATCTGGCCCAGTGCATAGAAGTCTGCTTTGAGTGCTGCCAACTCTGCCGGCCGTGGGAAATGGATGTAGTCATCCTTGTACAGCATCATGGCTTTTAGAACATCCCGAAGTACCATGCTGAACATGGACTGTGACATCCCCCCGGCATGTCCAACTGTGTACTGAAAGGTGCCAGTAGCAAAAAAGTGTAGTGCCGCCATCACCTTAGCTGTGGGTGTAATGGAACCAGGATACGTCCTTCGTGGCTGCAGATGAGGAGACAATTGGTCTACAAGCTCCTTCAATCTACGTCGATCTAGCCGGAATTTCCTGATCACCTCCTCGTCAACCATATCCTCCAGCACAGTGTATGGGCGATGGACATTTGGTGCCCTCCTGTGTGGGAGTAGATGTAATATAAGTCAACTTACAAACAACGCATGGCTGTGCAACTCCATCACATGTAAGCCAACACTAGCAAGAAGATAAATGTTGTGGACAATAGTCAAATGTGTGACATCTCAGAAAGTTACGACAATACGGAGTGCCCTATGAACAATGTGCAGCCATTAGCAACATGAAGTGTGTCAACATGTACAATGCAACTTAGTCTCATGTCAACATTACTGCCAACAAGAAATGTGTAAGGACCCAAATGTGTACAAGCCTCATCACAGACACACATGCACGTGCAAACACTAAACGATAATGCTACACACACTCCAAGTCATCATGCACCAATGACAACACTGACAATGGTGAGCATCCGCTCATTACATGCATGGTCAAACAACAGGCAACACACATACGCATACACAGAATGCATGTGTACCCCCACCATTGTTATTAGCACACATTAACTACACACTGTCAACAGATTCAGAATGTGACGAGACAGGCCTGATGTACTGTGTAGATGTGAAGAATTTGAAACGTGTGTAGGGAAATACAAGACGTCAACACGTCGACATGCACATGTGTAGCACATTGTGTGCACATCAATGGGCATCGTATGAACACACATGATATAGTGCATGACATATGCACTTTCGCCAGCACGGTCACAACACTCATAACGCAATAGCGGACTATACAGCACGGTGCAGCGGTACAATTAATAACATCATTGGCGCCGCCATGGCGGTGCACTGCTTCCGCGATTTTCAAATGGGCATACGCGGCCCGCGTTCCCTCTTCCCATTGGCTGCCTGTGCACGGACTGTCACGGGCACACATCGGCAACCGCATGTGGAAGCTTCCGGGACGGATGCTTCTCTTGCAACAATATTCAATCACTGGCGCCACCATGGCGGTGCACGCATTCCGCGGGGGAGGTGCAGGCCAACACATCCTTCTGATGATGTCAATGGACATGGCAGTTCATGACCCCCCTTACATTCACATTGCATCATCCACCGTACACCGGTCGTGCCAGGCCCGGTGCACACCCGCCGTGCTAGGCATGTCACCCACCGCCGTGCCAGGCATGTCACCCACCGCCGGCCCAGGCCGGTGCACACCCGCCGTGCTAGGCATGTCACCCACCGCCGGCCCAGGCCGGTGCACACCCGCCGTGCTAAGCATGTCACCCACCGCCGTGCCAGGCATGTCACCCACCGCCGGCCCAGGCCGGTGCACACCCGCCATGCCAGGCATGTCACCTACCGCCGGCCCAGGCCGGTGCACACCCGCCGTGCTAGGCATGTCACCCACTGCCGGGCCAGGCATGTCACCCACCGCCGGGCCAGGCCGGTGCACACCCGCCGTGCCAGGCATGTCACCCACCGCCGGGCCAGGCATGTCACCCACCGCCGGCCCAGGCCGGTGCACACCCACCGTGCCAGGCATGTCACCCACCGCCGGGCCAGGCCGGTGCACACCCGCCATGCCAGGCATGTCACCCATGCCGTGCCAGGCATGTCACCCACGCCGTGCCAGGCATGTCACCCACCGCCGGGCCAGGCCGGTGCACACCCGCCGTGCTAGGCATGTCACCCACCGCCGTGCCAGGCATGTCACCCACCGCTGGGCCAGGCATGTCACCCACGGCGGTCGGTGACATGCCTGGCCCGGCGGTGGGTGACATGCCTAGCACGGCGGGTGTGCACCGGCCTGGCCCGGCGGTGGGTGACATGCCTGGCACGGCGGGTGTGCACCGGCCTGGGCTGGCGGTGGGTGACATGCCTGGCCCGGCGGTGGGTGACATGCCTAGCACGGCGGGTGTGCACCGGCCTGGCCCGGCGGTGGGTGACATGCCTGGAACGGCGGTGGGTGACATGCCTGGCACGGCGGGTGTGCACCGGCCTGGCCCGGCGGTGGGTGACATACCTGGCACGGCGGGTGTGCACCGGCCTGGCCGGCGGTGGGTGACATGCCTGGCCCGGCGGTGGGTGACATGCCTGGCCCGGCGGTGGGTGACATGCCTGGCACCGCGGGCGGGTGTGCACCGGGCAGGGACGGTCGGTCTACGGTGGATGATGCAATGTGACTGTAAGGGGGGTCATGACCTGCCATTTCGATTTCCATAATTACAAGTATGTACTGATTGAACATTGTTGCAAAAGATGCAACCGTCGCGGAAGTGCGCACGTGCGGTTGCCGATGTGTGTCCGTGACGGCACGTGCACAGGCAGCCAATGGGAAGGGGTAACGCGTGGCGCGTATGCGCCATCGACAATGGCGGAAACAGTGCACCGCCACACCAGGGCCTGTCATTGGGCCTTTTCGAATGAGGCATCCAGGGGGAACCAATAGCTGGCCACGTGTGCCACTGACATGGGCTCTGGGCCCTATATATGTGTGACTTTCACAAGCACACATTCACTGCTTTGATCCAGTGCTGCCTGTGACCATCACATCAACCTGCTGCTTCTGCTGAGCTGACCAACGGCTGCTGCCTGTGACCATCACCTCGACAGGCTGCTGCTGAGCTGACCAACGGCTGCTGCCTGTGACCATCACCTCGACCTGCTGCTGCTGAGCTGACCAACGGCTGCTGCCTGTGACCATCACCTCGACCTGCTGCTGCTGAGCTGACCAACGGCTGCTGCTGTTGTGCCACAGTCCAGGACCTTGCCATGCAGGGAGTGCGAGAGACCCGGTCGCGTCCCTTCACCGCAGCGGAGCTGGATGTCCTTGTGGACGGTGTGCTCAGCCACTACCAACGGCTCTACGGTGCGCCTGGACAGGTGGTAAGTACAGTGGTGTACATGTTGTTGGTCATGAGGTGTTCTGTGGATCCTGTCTTCTGCAGGCCGTACGGTGTGCTGTGGGACCTTTACATGTGTAGTGCTGAGCATGGCTGCATGTTGAAACGTGTTACTACGATGTTTGTGCATTTCATACTGTCCACTTACGTTACCCTATTGTCTCCCATCATGGCAGGTAAAGTTGCACCTTCGCAAGGCCGTGTGGAGGATGATTGCACGTGATGTACGGGCAGTGGAGGGGTTCAATAGATGACACACACACTGCCACAAGCGCTGGGACGACATCTCCAGGCTTAGCAAGAATGTGGCGGAGATGACACTGGGGATTATTCCAAGATCTACACGTCTGGCCCGCCGCACCATGACCCCTCTTATGCACCGGATCATTGCTGTGACGCATCCTGACCTGTCCACCCAGCTGAGTGGGGAAGCACAGCAAACTAACGGTGAGCAGATTGTATGTGTATGTTACTTGGGCCTGCAATGCATGTATTGCTGCTCAGACACAGTAGTGGCTTCCGTGGTGCGTATGTTTATCTGAAATACCATGCTGGTGCCATTAGCGGAGTAGGCGTTGGCATCCATGTCCGCCAGGTGGACAGCCCATTTGCTTGGTAGTTGCGGGTTCCAGGACATGCCGTTGAGGTCTGTGGTCCCATGGCATGTCATGTGTGCAGATAGTAGGGGTGTGACGTGTGCAGGATGTGTGCTACATGTACAATGTATGTAATGGAATCCTAGATCTGTTGTCCTTCAGTACGTCAGTGTGGCACTTACTCACACCGCGTTTCTCTCTATTTCAGCTTTGGCAGAGGGCACTGACCCACAGACGACGGAGATGAGTGGTGCCAAAGATTCCGAATCAGAGGTCACACACACGCAGACTGACACTGAAGAGGGCAGCCCCGGAGAGGGTGACAGGACCGTCCCTGAGGACTCGCATGTGGAAACACCATCGCCCTCATCCTCTGAAAGTGTTGGTGAGTCCGCACTGTTGGCACAGACAGGGAGTGGGCAATCGACACCTTCAGTCGGGACACAGCACACAGGGCCCACACTGCCACCCACTGCAACATGTACTGCTCGTGCTCGCCAGAGGAGGGGGAGCAGAGTTGCCTTCGGTGCAGGAACCGCCGCCCCTGCCCCAGTGACACAAAGTGCACTTTGTGCAGAGGTTGTTGATCTGCTGCGACAGCTGTGTGTAGGGCAGACCAACATAATCAATGCATTCCAAGACCACGATAGGAAGTTGGGGCAGGTGGTGGCATTCATGGAGGGGATGCATGGCGATGTTGCTGGTCTCCACAGAACAGTTCAGTCATTGGCAAACACTGTGTCCTCAGCCATTGTACAGTCGCATAGACAGGGTGCTACTTCTGTACAACCATCCACACCACTTGATGTTACAGGGGAGAGTGAGCCCTCAGACCAGGCCTCTTATTCTGGTCATTACACTAGGAGCAGCCACAGGCAGCAAGGCAGGGCACGGAGGGCACAGACACCATCCCCTAAGCCTGTGATCTCTTTATCCGAAGACGACGTGTCCAACACTGGAGTTGACAGACAGGATCATGTAGGGGTGTGTATGGAAATGGATTCACATGCTACACAGCCATTACCCACCAAAGTGACTCCCAAGGCAAGGCCACCTCCCAAGAGCAGGGACACTCCCAAGGACAAGGACAGTAGCAGGGAAAGGGCACCTCCCAAGAGCAGGGACACTCCCAAGGACAAGGACAGTAGCAAGGAAAGGGCACCTCCCAAGAACAGGGACACTCCCAAGGACAAGGACAGTAGCAAGGAAAGGGCACCTCCCAAGAGCAGGGACACTCCCAAGGACAAGGACAGTAGCAAGGAAAGGGTACCTCCCAAGAGCAGGGACACTCCCAAGGACAAGGACAGTAGCAAGGAAAGGGCACCTCCCAAGAGCAGGGACACTCCCAAGGACAAGGACAGTAGCAAGGAAAGGGCACCTCCCAAGAGCAGGGACACTCCCAAGGACAAGGACAGTAGCAAGGAAAGGGCACCTCCCAAGAGCAGGGACACTTCCAAGGACAAGGACAGTACCAAGGAAAGGGCACCTCCCAAGAGCAGGGACACTCCCAAGGACAAGGACAGTACCAAGGTAAGGGTACCTCCCAAGAGCAAGGTAGCTTCAAAGGAGAGGGACACTACAATTGACATGTCTGCACCCAGGGACAGGGCACCGGAAAGGGATTAGGCCCATTCCAGGGACAGGACACCTCCGACGTCCAAGGCACATCCCATGGCCAAGGGTTCTCCCATGGACACGAGCACCATCAAGGACAGGCATATTTCACCCCTGGCTGCACTGAGGATGATGTTTAAGGAACGTACAACACATGTATCAGCGGTGGAGTCCCCCCATACCTCTACTCCCATCCACGCCCCGCTAAAGCAGAGGAAGGAGTACACTGTTGTTGCATCCCCCATTACACATGATACAGAGGGCAGAAAACAGGCCCACAGCAAATGGCAGGCAGGGTCCAGCACGTCCCCAGAGAGCAGAACACCACAAGCACATGATACACCTTTGATGTCTGGTGATGCCACTCCACTTACCAGTCCAGGCATGTCCGGGGTGCCCCTATGTTTCACTAGGAAACGGAGATACACACCACTGAGACCTGACCACCCCAATGTCGCTCCAGTCCAGCTGTCCCTAGCTCCCAGAGCCACCCTGCCTGCTGGCCCATACAGCCCTGTGGCTCACCATTTCAGTGGTCCTATTGGCTCAGCTGCTGTTCACTCGCATGTGTCAAGTGCAGGCATGGTATTTGTTGGTCAGTGTACAGGGACATGTCCGGGCAGTGAGTCTGGGTCTATGGCACATGTGTCAGTCACCACAGCTGTGGCTGTCTCTCACACTCCTGTTGCTGGTGCTGGCGGTGTGTCTGGGTCTAGGGCTCATGTGTCAGTCAGTAGATCGGTGGCTGTGTCTCACACTCCTGTTGCTGGTGCTGGCGGTGTGTCTGGGTCTAGGGCTCATGTGTCAGTCAGTAGATCGGTGCCTTTGTCTCACACTCCTGTTGCTGGTGCTGGCGGTGTGTCTGGGTCTAGGGCTCATGTGTCAGTCAGTAGATCGGTGGCTGTGTCTCACACTCCTGTTGCTGGTGCTGGCGGTGTGTCTGGGACTAGGGCCCATGTGTCAGTCAGTAGATCGGTGGCTGTGTCTCACACTCCTGTTGCTGGTGCTGGCGGTGTGTCTGGGTCTATGGCACATGTGTCAGTCACCACAGCTGTGACTGTGTCTCACACTCCTGTTTCTGGTGCTGCCGGTGTGTCCGAGGCGAGTTGTTCAAGCAGTCCACCTGATTCTGTGGTGTGAGGTCTAGTTGCCATCAGTCACATGTCATTTAAGTTTGTGTGTAGATTGACGAATGTAACCACGTAGGTTTTATTAATCTCCTTGTGACGGGTCACTTGACACACGTACTTGGGTAGCCTCTGATGTACCTGCCCAGTTGTCCACAATGCCCTGTTGCTGTTCTGATACTGCATTCTGCCCTCTCACGTGCTGCCAATGATGTACCTGCTCTGTAGGGCACAATGCCCTGTTGCTGTTATGATACTGCATCTGCCCTCTCACGTGCTGCCTCTGATGTACCTGCTCTGTTGTCCACAATGCCCTGCTGCTGTTCTGATACTGCATCTGCCCTCTCACCTGCTGCCAATGATGTACCTGCTCTGTTGGGCACAATGCCCTGTTGCTGTTCTGATACTGCATTCTGCCCTCTCACGTGCTGCCTCTGATGTACCTGCTCTGTTGTCCACAATGCCCTGTTGCTGTTCTGATACTGCATTCTGCCCTCTCACGTGCTGCCTCTGGTGTACCTGCTCTGTTGTCCACAATGCCCTGTTGCTGTTCTGATACTGCATCTGCCCTCTCACGTGCTGCCAATGATGTACCTGCTGTGTTGTCCACAATGCCCTGTTGCTGTTCTGATACTGGATTCTGCCCTCTCACGTGCTGTCTCTGATGTACCTGCTCTGTTGGGCACAATGCCCTGTTGCTGTTGTGATACTGCATCTGCCCTCTCACGTGCTGCCTCTGATGTACCTGCTCTGTTGTCCACAATGCCCTGTTGCTGTTCTGATACTGCATCTGCCCTCTCACGTGCTGCCAATGATGTACCTGCTCTGTTGTCCACAATGCCCTGTTGCTGTTCTGATACTGCATTCTGCCCTCTCACGTGCTGCCAATGAAGTACCTGCTCTGTTGTCCACAATGCCCTGTTGCTGTTCTGATACTGCATTCTGCCCTCTCACGTGCTGCCTCTGATGTACCTGCTCTGTTGTCCACAATGCCCTGTTGCTGTTCTGATACTGCATTCTGCCCTCTCACGTGCTGCCAATGATGTACCTGCTCTGTTGGGCACAATGCCCTGTTGCTGTTGTGATACTGCATCTGCCCTCTCACGTGCTGCCTCTGATGTACCTGCTCTGTTGGGCACAATGCCCTGTTGCTGTTGTGATACTGCATCTGCCCTCTCACGTGCTGCCAATGATGTACCTGCTCTGTTGGGCACAATGCCCTGTTGCTGTTGTGATACTGCATCTGCCCTCTCACGTGCTGCCAATGATGTACCTGCTCTGTTGTCCACAATGCCCTGTTGCTGTTCTGATACTGCATTCTGCCCTCTCACGTGCTGCCAATGATGTACCTGCTCTGTTGGGCACAATGCCCTGTTGCTGTTCTGATACTGCATTCTACCCTCTCACGTGCTGCCTCTGATGTACCTGCTCTGTTGTCCACAATGCCCTGTTGCTGTTCTGATACTGCATTCTGCCCTCTCACGTGCTGCCAATGATGTACCTGCTCTGTTGGGCACAATGCCCTGTTGCTGTTCTGATACTGCATTCTACCCTCTCACGTGCTGCCTCTGATGTACCTGCTCTGTTGTCCACAATGCCCTGTTGCTGTTCTGATACTGCATTCTGCCCTCTCACGTGCTGCCAATGATGTACCTGCTCTGTTGGGCACAATGCCCTGTTGCGATACTGCATCTGCCCTCTCACATGCTGCCAATGATGTACCTGCTCTGTTGGGCACAATGCCCTGTTGCTGTTCTGATACTGCATCTGCCCTCTCACGTGCTGCCAATGATGTACCTGCTCTGTTGGGCACAATGCCCTGTTGCTGTTGTGATACTGCATCTGCCCTCTCACGTGCTGCCAATGATGTACCCGCTCTGTTGGGCACAATGCCCTGTTGCTTTTCTGATACTGCATCTGCCCTCTCACGTGCTGCCAATGATGTACCTGCTCTGTTGTCCACAATGCCCTGTTGCTGTTGTGATACTGCATTCTGCCCTCTCACGTGCTGCCAATGACGTACCTGCTCTGTTGGGCACAATGCCCTGTTGCTGTTGTGATACTGCATCTGCCCTCTCACGTGCTGCCAATGATGTACCTGCTCTGTTGGGCACAATGCCCTGTTGCTGTTCTGATACTGCATTCTGCCCTCTCACGTGCTGCCAATGACGTACCTGCTCTGTTGGGCACAATGCCCTGTTGCTGTTGTGATACTGCATCTGCCCTCTCACGTGCTGTCATTGATGTACCTACTCTGTTGTCCACAATGCCCTGTTGCTGTTGTGATACTGCATCTTCCCTCTCACGTGCTGCCAATGATGTACCTGCTCTGTTGGGCACAATGCCCTGTTGCTGTTCTGATACTGCATTCTGCCCTCTCACGTGCTGCCTCTGATGTACCTGCTCTGTTGTCCACAATGCCCTGTTGCTGTTCTGATACTGCATTCTGCCCTCTCACGTGCTGCCAATGATGTACCTGCTCTGTTGGGCACAATGCCCTGTTGCTGTTGTGATACTGCATCTGCCCTCTCACGTGCTGCCTCTGATGTACCTGCTCTGTTGTCCACAATGCCCTGTTGCTGTTCTGATACTGCATCTGCCCTCTCACGTGCTGCCAATGAAGTACCTGCTCTGTTGTCCACAATGCCCTGTTGCTGTTGTGATACTGCATCTGCCCTCTCACGTGCTGCCAATGATGTACCTGCTCTGTTGGGCACAATGCCCTGTTGCTGTTCTGATACTGCATTCTGCCCTCTCACGTCCTGCCTCTGATGTACCTGCTCTGTTGGGCACAATGCCCTGTTGCTGTTCTGATACTGCATTGTGCCCTCTCATGTGCTGGCTCTGATGGACCTGTTCAGTGCAATGGACTGTTGATGCACTTGGCCCGTCTCATGTGCTGCCTCTGATGGACATGTTCAGTGCTATGGACTGTTGATGCACTTAGCCCCTCTCACGTGCTGCCTCTGATGGACCTGTTCAGTGCAATGGACTGTTGATGCACTTAGCCCCTCTCACGTGCTGGCTCTGATGGACCTGTTCAGTGCAATGGACTGTTGATGCACTTAGCCCCTCTCACGTGCTGCCTCTGATGGACATGTGCCATGCCAAGGACTGTTGATGCACATTGCCCCTCTCATTTGCTGCATCTGATGGACCTGTTCAGTGCAATTGACTGTTGATGCACTTAGCCCCTCTCACGTGCTGCCTCTAGTGGACCTGTTCAGTGCAATGGACTGTTGATGCACTTAGCCCCTCTCACGTGCTGGCTCTGATGGACCTGTTCGTTTAATGTAATTGTTCCCCAATCCTGTTTCGCTTTTGGCTTGCTGCCATTTTGTTGTTGTTGATTGTGCCTCCCTGCCCGGCTCTCCACCCCGCTCCCGCCTCCCAGCTGCTCCTCCCTCCCACTGATAGTTAGGCTCCGCTCTCCCACTGTAACGCTGTGACCGTCCTGATCCCATCAGAAGCGGTCGCTCCTCACGCTGCTCCCTGCCCTGCATGCCGATTGGTATCGTAGCGCTTTCTGCCAGACTACTGCCTGCTAGCTCGCCTTGCCCCCACAACTTCTATTGCCTGATTGCTCATTAGAATATTATCGTAGCGCTAGATTGCCAAAGTGCCCTTCAACGATCTGCTGAATTGTGCTGTGCTGCCTGTTTAGTTCCTGATTGCTCATTAGAATATTATCGTACGCTAGACTGCCAAAGTGCGCTTTAATCGATCTGCTCAATTGTGCTGTGCTGCCTGTATATTTGATTCGTGCCTGATTGTGCCGGTTCCACTGCCATTCACATCGCGTTTAATGTAATTGTTCCCCAATCCTGTTTCGCTTTTGGCTTGCTGCCATTTTGTTGTTGTTGATTGTGCCTCCCTGCCCGGCTCCCCACCCCGCTCCCGCCTCCCAGCTGCTCCTCCCTCGCCCCTCCTCCTCCACTTTCCACATATGACAGATGCTTTCGCGCACAGCGTTCATGCGCAGCGGACACGCCCCAAGCGCGCCGAAGGTGCGCCAAAGGTAAGCCCGTCTACGCCCGTCCGCGCCTAGACCGCGCCCAGCGCCAGACCCCCTGGCACCCGTAACTCACTCTCCACCCGCATAACATACGACCCCACTTCTCTCTCTGCACTTAACCCCGGCCGACTCCCAAACTGCCACCAAGCCGCCCCTGGTCGCACCCATGGACCCTTCACCTGCCACTCCTGCAAGTTCGACTGCATCAGGACCCACACCAAATCCACAAACTCCAAACAGAGCTCCGACACTAACCACCTAAAGTGCATCCTGCTCAACACCCGCTCGATCCACAGACACTCCATTGAACTCTGGAACCTTCTCGATACCACATCTCCGGACGTCGCCTTCCTTACGGAAACATGGATGAACGCCTCATCAGCGCCCGACATCGCCATAGCCATTCCGGACGGCTACAAGATCATCCGAAAGGACCGCACCAACCAAACAGGAGGAGGCATTGCCATCGTCCATAAAAACACCATCCGCATCACGACCAATTCCGACGATATCCTCGCTACCGCCGAACACCTTCACTTCCAGATCCACACCGACCCCAAGACCACACTCAGAGGCACCCTCATCTACAGACCACCAGGACCCCGTACACAATTCAGCGAAGACATCACTGACTTCATCAGCCCACATGCCCTCCCCTTCGAGAACTACATCTTACTGGGAGACCTCAACTTTCACCTGGAAAAGAAAAACGACTGCAATACCACCAACCTTCTGGACAACCTGGCCAATCTCGGACTCAAACAACTTGTTGACACCCCCACCCACCTTGCGGGACACAGGCTCGACCCTATATTCACCTCCAGCAAGCACATCTCCTTCGATCACACCACAGCTCTCCATTGAACGGACCACAGCTGCGTTCACTTCAACTACAAAAAGACCACGACCCACAACCCCCCACAACCTATTCCCAGAAGAAACTGGAACAAAATTACCACCGACCAGCTCTTCACTTCGCTTCACCAAAACCCTCCTGCCAAATCATCGGACCCAAACCAAGCAGCCACCAACATCACACAATGGATCACCCACTGCGCCGACGAACTAGCACCCTTGAAAAACCACCAAATCAAGCAGAGTAGCAAAAAAGCCCCCTGGTTCAACGACGACCTTAAAAAATCCAAGAAGCTCTGTTGTACCCTCGAGAAAGCCTGGAGAAAAAACCCAACCACTGACAACCTGGCCTCCTTCAAGAACGCCACCCGCAAACACCACCAACTCATCAGATCCACCAAGAAATCAGCATTCAAGGATTGACTTGACAACAACGCCCAAAACAGCAAAGAACTATTCAACATCGTCAAAGAATTCACCAACCCCACCGCCGGCACCAACGACATCTCTCCCTCCCAAGACCTTTGCGACTCTCTATCCTCATTCTTCCACAACAAAATCGCCGACATACATAACAGCTTCAAAAACCAGTCCGAAGACCAGCCCTCTTCACCCACCCCCGAACCAAAACCGCACTCCAACAACCTTTACGCCTGGAACCCAATCACCACCGAAGACACCATCCGTCTGATGAACTCCATCCACTCAGGATCGCCAACCGACCCATGTCCCCACCACATTTTCAACAAAGCAGACTCGATCATCGCTCCCCATCTCCGCGATGTCATCAACTGTTCCTTCAACTCCGCTACCTTCCCGGAAAGCTGGAAACATGCCGAACTCAGCGCCCTTCTGAAGAAACCCACAGCAGACCCCACTGAACTTAAGAACTACCGCCCCATCTCGCTCCTCCCATTCCCTGCCAAAGTCATTGAGAAAGCCGTCAACAGTCAGCTCGCCACCTTCCTTGAATCCAACGAATCCCTCGACCCCTCACAGTCCGGCTTCCGAGCCAAACACAGCACCGAAACCGCCCTCATTGCAGCAACAGACGACATTCGCACTCTACTGGACAACGGAGAAACAGCCGCCCTCATCCTACTTGACCTCTCCGCAGCCTTCGACACAGTCTGTCATAGCACCCTTATACAACGCATCAGCAACGTCGGAATACAAGGAAAAGCATCGGACTGGATCATCTCGTTCCTCCCTGGAAGAACCCAGAGAGTCCGCCTCCCCCCTTTCAGATCAGAGGCCACCGAAGTCATCTGCGGCGTACCACAAGGATCATCACTCAGTCCCACCCTCTTCAACGTATACATGAGCCCCCTCGCATCCATCGCGCGCCAACACAACCTCAACATCATCTCCTACGCAGACGACACCCAGCTGATCCTCTCTCTCACCAAAGACCCAAACACCGCCAAAACCAACTTACACGAAGGAATGAAAGAAGTAGCCGAATGGATGAAGAACAGCCGGCTAAAACTGAACTCGGCCAAAACGGAAGTCCTCATCTTAGGTTCATCCCCCTCTGCCTGGGACGACTCTGGTGGCCACTGGCCCTGGGATCCGCACCCATTCCTACGGATCACGCACGTAACCTGGGCTTCATCCTGGACTCTTCCCTCTCGATGACCAGGCAAGCCAACGCCGTCTCATCATCCTGCTTCAACATCATACGCATGCTCAAAAAAGTCTTCCGTTGGATCCCCACCGAAACAAGAAAAACGGTCACCCACACTCTGGTCACAAGCCGACTGGACTACGGTAACACCCTTTACGCCGGAACCACAGCCAAACTACAGAAAAAACTCCAACGCATCCAAAACGCCTCAGCCAGACTAATACTGGACAGCCCTCGTCAAGCTCACATTTCCAGGCACCTGAAAGACCTCCACTGGCTCCCCGTCAACAAGAGAATAACGTTTTGTCTCCTCACCCACGCACACAAAGCCCTATACGACCTAGGACCCGAATGCCTCAACATGCGACTGTCCTTCTACACCCCCACCCGCCAACTACGATCGTCCAATCAAGCCCTCGCAGCAATTCCGCGCATCCATAGATCCACCATGGGGGGCAGATCCTTCTCCTACTTAGCGGCCAAGACCTGGAACTCTCTCCCCACCCACCTCTGCCTTAATCAGAACCACCTCTCCTTCAGAAAGCAACTAAAAACTTGGATATTCGATAAGTAAAAGCACCCCCCTCCCCCAAGCGCCTTGAGACCCTCTGGGTGAGTAGTGCGTGTCATAAATCTCTGAACTTGAACTTGAACTTGCAATGGACTGTTGATGCACTTAGCCCCTCTCACGTGCTGCCTCTGATGGACATGTTCAGTGCAATGGACTGTTGATGCACTTAGCCCCTCTCACGTGCTGCCTCTGATGGACCTGTTCAGTGCAATGGACTGTTGATGCACTTAGCCCCTCTCACGTGCTGCCTCTGATGTACCTGCTCTGTTGGGCACAATGCCCTATTGCTGTTCTGATACTGCATTCTGCCCTCTCACGTGCTGCCTCTGATGTACCTGCTCTGTTGTCCACAATGCCCTGTTGCTGTTCTGATACTGGATTCTGCCCTCTCACGTGCTGCCAATGATGTACCTGCTCTGTTGTCCACAATGCCCTGTTGCTGTTCTGATACTGCATTCTGCCCTCTCACGTGCTGCCAATGATGTACCTGCTCTTTTGGGCACAATGCCCTGTTGCTGTTCTGATACTGCATTCTGCCCTCTCACGTGCTGCCTCTGATGTACCTGCTCTGTTGTCCACAATGCCCTGTTGCTGTTCTGATACTGCATTCTGCCCTCTCACGTGCTGCCTCTGATGTACCTGCTCTGTTGCCCACAATGCCCTGTTGCTGTTCTGATACTGCATTCTGCCCTCTCACGTGCTGCCAATGATGTACATGATCTGTTGTACCCAGTGCCCAGGCTCTTGGATAATCTGATATTATGCAACTATTATGTTGAATAAAGCTAATAAATCATGTTTTGTGGTTTGTCGCTGTCATTCCTGGTTGTGTACTTCTGTTAGTTCCTGACCAGCTATGCCCATGCACTGCAGGAGCGAAGAAAGCCCCGTTCCTCTGAACCTACCACTCCGTGGCTCACACCATAAATAGTACCATGGGCCAATGGAATAGCAAGGGACAGGGGGCGGGAATAAGGGAAGGACAGACAAGGAATCCCAGGTCTTCTCTCCTAGGGGAAGGGTCCTTCTGCCGGGACCACGTCACTCCACGTACTGTATCACAAGGGACTGGCTGAAACACCGTCTGCCACACAAAAAACAAATGTCAGCAGTATAAATACAGAAACCCTCTTTCTCCTCTCATGCACCCACACACCACCCTATAACACTCCTCCTTACCACTGATACTGTGATAATCGCCGGGTGGAGTACTCCATCCTGGAGTATATCTGAAGTCCAGCAGGCAGATGGCAGGAGAGCAAAATCAGGGGATAAAGGGACTAGGCGGCAGGGAAATGTGCCACAGGAAACCAGAGACCAATGGGGGACAAATGAAAAGGAGGAAAAAGTCGTAAGAACGACTGAAAAAACCTCCGTGTAGCAGTCTGCTAAGTGTCTTCCTTGCGTACCGCCCAAAAAGGAGACCAGAATCAGGTCAGAGTGGGAAATACTCGCAACACAACACAAGCTTCGTTGTGCGCTATTCCAAAACCCGGAAACGCCCAAACCGGCACTCCGCCTCCGCACAATGAGATGGACAGTCTGCACAAGAGGCGGAAGTGCGGGACAGCGTCGGCGTCACCAGGACAAAAAACAACAACAGGAACCACCGGGCAATCCAGCCGGATCACCCGATTCCCGTAAGAAGCGCCGGAGCCCCAGCCACCTCTTAATCCCAGCCGGGATAAAAATTACCCCAAAACATAAAAAGTAATAAACTAACACACAACACAGACAAGACAGACAAACAACTAATCTCAGGAACCCAAATACAAACAAGCGAAGGAGGAGGTCAAGGGAAGCAAAAAATAGGAGGGGGGGGAGGGAACAGGGATTAACAGGGATTAACAGGAGCCAAAAAGCGAAATGGGAAATCCCACGAGCCCGTGAATGCTGCAAAGTTCCCAAGGTACAAAAACAGCTCCCAGCACGAACCAGGAACCACAATTCAAGATAACGAGCACCGGGAACAGGGAAAACAAACCTTTTAACCCCGCCTAGCACATCACATGGGCGCTGTGTACATGGCAAGAGAAAGAGGACTACTGGGCAGATTCCTAACAACTTCAATTGTGTATATTTTGGTGCGTTCGAAAAATGTATTTCCTGTGATATGACACTCCCCCTCCCAACGTCACAGCCCTGCCAGGTACTCCCCTTCCGGCAGTAAATGGTGTGTAGCGTACCTGCGTCGTCGTAGATGATGGTCCATGACTTGCTGGTGGAGGATCGCGAAGAGTATCGGAAAAGCGTGTAGCGCTGGGTCCATGTGGGCGAGCTGCTTGTGGTGGGTATCTTCGCAATGTGTGGTTTGTTGGCCGTGGGGAATCCGCCGTGTTCAGGCAGGTTGTTTTTCCGCTGCGGTTTTATGTGTGTTTTCCGCCATCGTGATTTGGGACACGGTCGAAGACGTCATTCTGCCCGGCGGTGTCTCTGGATTGGTTACGTCCGCCGCGGGGTCGGGGGTCATTCCGCGGCGGTGCGTTCTCTTCCGCCGCGTACGGAGTTTCGACAGTGTTTCCCATCCTAATATGGCG
Source organism: Lissotriton helveticus (assembly GCF_964261635.1). Taxonomy (NCBI): domain Eukaryota; kingdom Metazoa; phylum Chordata; class Amphibia; order Caudata; family Salamandridae; genus Lissotriton; species Lissotriton helveticus. The sequence continues at coordinate 385,172,939 of NC_136067.1, read as the reverse complement.
GTCGGACTATCCGCGGCAGGTGGACGGAAAAAGACTTTTTCCGCCTACTCCAGGACGGCGGTCGTCCTTCCGTCCGCCATCCTAATGAGCCCCTATATATTTATTAACTACTTAATTACATATCAAATACTTAACACACTCTTCTCCTATGAATGTACAACAAACACCAATACTAAAATAATACACTTAACATAAGTATCAATTAATCAATTAATTAAAATTAATTATCAAATATTGAAAATTAATTCCCGATTAATAATTGATTAACAATAATATAATTAGCAATAACAATTAATGAAAATAAATTATAAATTAATTACATTTAAATTACTTCCCACCCTATTCTTCTATAACCCATAACCCGCTACAAACATAATTATCAATTAATCAATTAATTAAAATAAATAACCAATTATTAAAAATTAATTACCAATTTATTTAAAAAAATTTATAATTCCTAAAAAATTAATAATTAATTTAGTATAATTAAATTACTTCCCACCCTATTCTCCTATAAACCCATAACCCGCTACAAACATAATTATCCATTAATCAATTAATTAAAATAAATTACCAATTAATAAAAATTAATTACCAATTTATTTAAAAGATTTTATAATTCCTAAAAAATTAATAATTAATTAAGTATAATTAAATTACTTCCCACCCTATTCCCCTATAAACCCATAACCCGCTACAAACATAATTATCAATTAATCAATTAATTAAAATAAATTACCAATTAATAAAAAGTAATTAACAATTAATTTAAAAGATTTTATAATTCCTAAAAAATGTATAATTAATTTAGTATAATTAAATTACTTCCCACACTATTCCCCTATAAACCCACAACCCACTACGGTACTAAAATACAACATTTATTTAAATTACATTAAAAAAAAAATACATATTAAATACATAATAATATAGATAAAAATAATATAAAAATCGATATAAGTAACATCGATATTACTAATATCGATATTAGTAACATCGATATTACTTACATCGATATTAACAAAATAGATATTTCTTACCTCCGAAATTCTGTCCCTTCGATATTAAAAAATTCGATATTACTTACCTTCTATATTATGTCCCTTCGATATTCAAAACTCGATATTATGGTATATCGATATTAAAACATCGATATTTTGTCTGCATACCATCAAGCTTCCCTAATGGCTTTCAATCAACAGGTCCAGGATTCGGCTATCCTGAGGTTAACACACGCTATAACAAATGCCTGGGTACACCCTAATGTGCCCAGTTCTGTACTTCAGAAGTTCCAAGAAGGGGATGACCCCGATTATTTTTTTTACCAATTTTGAAAGGGTTGCAACCACCTCAGATTGGCCCCAAGAGAGATGGGGGCAGGATGTTGCTCCCTCATTGTTTGGGGCACTACAGGCCACGTGCCAAGCCGCCATCTCTGATGGAACAACCTCCTCGATGAGAAGGCAGCCAAGGTGCTCCATCCTGGAGCACCTTGGCTGCCTTCGGGAATACTATCGTAGCAGGTTTCGTAAAGAAAAGTGGTCAGCTGGGGATGATCCCAGAGCCCTATACTACAGGATAAGGGATTTAGGGAATCGATGGTTACGCCCAGCCTCCTCCACTATGGACGATGTGACAGAACAAATTTACCTGGAGCAGTACCTGGACGCTCTTCCCCTTCCTACACGGTCTTGGGTCACGCAACATTCTCACCTAACGATCCCCTTAGGTGTAGATTTGGCATGCACCTTCCATAGGAACCCTGATTTCAAGGTGCATTCTCAACGACCTCCTTTACCCAATCCCAGACCTCCTGTTAGAATCCCGGAGGCCAAGGCCCAAGCCCCCATGAGACCCATGCTCCGACCAGCCAAGGGTGTTCCAGCACTACAGGGACCACAGTGTTTTCAATGTGGTGAATTGGGGCACATAGCCAGACAGTGTCTAGCACGCAACCCTCCCCAAGAACCCATGGAAGTCGGGTATACAAGGGGACATGTATTAGTCTCTGGAGAGAGTCCCTCAATATATAAATAGCCCTTCCATGTGAACGGTAAATAAACTACTGGTAGCTTTAATGGACACAGGGTGTCACCATACTGTTGATAGTCAGGACCTTGTCCATGAGTCCCAGAGAAGAGAATATGTCCAGGTTACCTGTGTGCACAGAGAGAAGAAAATGTACCCTCTCACGGAGATACTACTTGATATTGACGGGGAACCCCAACTAAGGAAGGTGGGGGGCGTGTCCTGCCTTCCTGAGTCCGTCCTTTTAGGCACCGATCTTCCGAAGATTCAGGAATACCTTTCCATCCTCATATCTCAGTAGGGTGGTTAGACCAGGCTCCGTTTCTCAAGAAAACATAGAAGGACCCAAACCCAGAACCCCAAAAACACGTAAAGAAAGGAGAGAGGAACGGAAGGCATACCTGAACACCCATAGTACTCTACCATCTTCTCTCTTTTTCTCCACAGAGACACCCCAGTCCCCTCGTCGAAACTTCCAGGCCGCACAACGCGATGACTGCACTTTGGAAAATGCCTGGGAACAAACCCAAGAGGATCACCCCGGCAAGGTAGGCTCATTGTTTTGTGTGAAGAGGGGTTTACTATATCGGGTATCCCGAGAGGCACAAGAATGAACAACTATTGGTCCCAAAATAATTCAGAGCAGGTGTTAGACCTAGCCCATAGGCAGATAGGGGGGGGACACTATCGGAAGGAACACACCATGCAGTACCTACTGGATAAGTTCTATTGGCCTGGGGTCTATTGGGAGGTAGCCAGATACTGTGCTTTGTGCCAGAAATGTCAGTTGGTTAACTAACCCGTCCTTCCCAAGGCACCACTGCACCCACTTCCGATCATAGACTTGCCCTTCCAAAGAGTAGGGATGGACCTGGTGGCACCCCTCCTACCCTCCTCCCGAGGTAATCAATTCCTACTCGTACTAGTTGACTAGGCAACACGGTATCCCGAGGCAATACCCTGACTAGTATGACCACTACGACCATTTCGAACTGTTGTCCGAAAGACAGCCCGCACCCTCCTTCACATGGCAGTAGAACAATGGGTAGAGGAGGAGGATGAAAGTAAACCACTTTTGCAGTACAGCCAAAGGTTACGGGATACTCTAGCATCTCACTGGGAGGAGGTCCATGTAAACATGGAAAAAGCACAGGCTACACAAAAGAAGTATTATGATAAGGGCACACAATTAAGAGAATTCAAGATAGGAGACCCAGTACTGATCCTTCTTCCCAGCTCTGACAAGAAGTTATTGGCAACCTGGCAAGGCCCCTACAAAATACTAGAAAAAGTCACTCCTGTCTCTTACAGCGTGGCTGTTCCCCACAAGACCCAAACAGGCCAAACATTTCACATAAACCTGCTAAAAGCATGGAAGGGCCCCCAACCGACATTCCCAGAGGCAGAAATGTCAGTGCTACATGTCGCCCTCACTCCACCCCGGAATATTCCCCTTGCACCTCCGTCTAGCATAGAATATGATCCTGTATGTCTAGATGACCAACTCTCCCTCACCCAAATACAGCAGATGCAGGCTTTCTGTAGTGAATACACAGATGCATTATCAGGAGCACCAGGAAGGACACCCCAAGTACAACATAAAATAGACACCAAGGGGACTGATCCAATTAAATTGAAACCCTATTTCACACCGGCTGCAACAGCCCTGACTAGGAAACCCACCTTATACATCTGAGAGCAGTTCTAGATACCCTGAAAAAAGCCGGTCTCACTGTTAATCCAAAAAAAACAACATTTGGAAATGACCACATTGAGTATCTCGGTTACAATATCCAGGCTGGAAAGATCAGGCCCCAGATGACCAAACTTGAAGCCATCACCCACATTCCCCGTCCAAACAATAGGAAAGATGTCCGTTCCTTCTTGGGATTGGTGGGTTATTACAGGAGATTTGTTCCCTGTTTTTCTGACATAGCCTCCCCCCTTACTGACCTCTTAACCAAAATCACGACAGGGAAACCCTTCCAATGGACCCAACCTAAGGAACATAGCTTCACTCTACTAAAGACAATGTTATGCAATGCTCCAGTCCTTACCTGAACTGACCATACCAAAACATTTGTTCTTCAGACTGTTGCTTCAGGGAGGGGGCTTGGGGCTGTCCTATCCCAGCCAGACGACAAGGGTGAACTGTGCTCTGTCCTTTTCCTAAGTTGGAAGCTCTTCCCTAGGGAAACACGATATGCCACAATAGAAAAGGAGTGCTTGACCATCAAGTGGGCGGTGGAAGCATTGCAATATTACCTCCTTGGCAAGTGATTCCTTCTTTTAACCGACCATGCCCCCTTGACCTGGCTTTCCATGCACAAAGACTCAAACCCAAAAGTACTCATGTGGTTTCTTGCCTTGCAACCCTATTCTTTTTGTACCTTAGATGTCCCCGGGAAACTATAGGCGAACGTGGACTTCCTCTCCAGATATCCTGTGACTGAATGGCCCACACGTCCATTCCTGATGGAAGCCAAAGTGATGGTTTCACATCACGGCCGGACTACACTGACTCCTCCAACATGGCGTATAAGGAACCCCAGGGAGGAAGTCCACTGAGCGGTCTGGTTGGGTCAGAAGCAGCAAGCCTCGGAGGAGTGGCTAAAAACACAGTATTCGGGCTACGGGAGAGGTTCGAGGAGGAGAAGCAGGAGATCACTTCCAGAGAAAACATGGAAGAAAGCCCGGAATTGGAGAACACAAAGGCGGAGGAGACACCACGACAGCGGGTCCAGTCCAGACCTGAAGTGAAGACCAACATGGATAACCGCTCTGGGAGCAGCGCCCTCGAGTCTGGTACTCCAGCAGGGGAAGTGGAGGCTGTGACTCCCCTTCCCACGACCCAGGAGGGTCGTGGGTTCAGGCAAGTGCCGGGCTCCTCTTTGTTTTGGGGTTGGTGGGCGGGTTTACGGGGCACGGCACTCTAAATCACCAATCCCTTACATCACTTAGACAAACACAGTTAAGTTCAGGTGGCAGTAGCACTAACCCCTTTGCAGCATTTAAAAAGCCCAGGAGAGAGACCTGACAAGGAAAACCTTGCACACAACATATAAAAGATCCCCATGAATAAAAGTTATCTACTCTCCTGACTCAGACTGGAGTGTATCTTTCGGGGGCCGGAGGGACGACAGACCACGCCCGGGGTGGGGTGCAACCATAGTCTGTAGAGCAGATTATTAAAGAATTCTTCTTTACTAAAGCTGGAATGTTCCAGGGATAGATCTAGTGGAGTGAATTAGGGCATCCAGTGGATTATTTCTAGGAAGTAGAAGTCATCTGAAGCTAATGTTTCAATTGTCATGTGTCACAGTATTCAAAGCTGGCCTTTCAAGACCTTAATGAGGTGCATCTAATCAGGGGCCAGATGTACTACCTGCCAAATAGCGCCTCGCAAATTGCATTGCATTTGGGACTGGCAATTTGTGAGGCGCTATTTGGCATGTACAACAGTGTGTTTATCACTGTTTGCTATTCCCAATGGGGTCGTAAATTGCGAGGCTCATGAACATTAATGAGCCTCTCGCAATCTGCGAGCCCATTGAGAATGATAGGCCCTCCCAGGGATGGTGGCCTGCTGGGCTAAGCAAACCACCATGTTTTGGACTGCTGTTAAATAAAGCAGCTTTTTTTTTTAATGCAGCCCATTTTCCTTAAAGGAAAACGGGATACATTTTTTTTTTAATGAAATGTTTTTGTTTCATTTTTAAGGGCAGGCAGCATTCCCTGGGATCACTGCCTGCCCTTAAAAAATAATATTGCATGCATTTGCAAATGGAAAGTTGTTCCCTGGGAACTCCTTCCCATTTTCAAATGCATTACCACCTACTTGAAGTAGGTGTTCATTTGCGAGTGTTTGATGTCGCTATTAGGAAGGGTACGCCCCTTCCTAAAAGCGAGTTGCAAATCAGTGTTTTGTGAGTCGCAATTTATTTGCGAGTCGCAAAATACTGTTTGTACATGGGCCCATTCTTTTTGGCGTGCACAAACGGGTCTCAGATCCATTTGCACACGCTAAAAAGTTTCGTACATCTGGTCCTAAATCCAGCAAGATGGATAATGTTGCTCTGGTAACATCTGAGAGCAAGAAATACAAGTTGTTAACCGTCCTCTATTGCAGCAGATACCAGTGGTCTGTGAGGGAGAGCTTTCTGGTTCCAAATCCCTCGCCGAGCTTCAGTTAAAGCCCGACTGAAGGACCTCCATTGGCTCCCAGTAAAAGCTAGGATTGAATTCAAGGCCATGTGCATTGCCCACCGGTCCTACTGGGGAACAGGCCCCTCCATCAACTTTCCCCTAGTAAACGCCTACCACCCCAATAGACACCTTAGATCTAGGGCCTCTTACCTCACCACCGTACCCCGAGTTAAGAGAGCCAGGTGCGGAGGCCGCTCACTCTCCTATAACCTGGCCAAGCTCTGGAATACTCTTCCCCTCACAATCAGATCAGAGCCCAAACTGCTGACATTCCAAAAGCTCCTTAAAACCTGGCTTTTCAACAAATCTGTGTAACTCCCTGCAGCTCTGCCTTTGCCCCGACCTCCGCATCGCTGGGAGGCCTTAGGGTAGCCATCCCGCTTTACAAATCGTCTTTTCATTTCATTAATTTCAAGGATTTTACAGGATCAGTAGTCACTAAAGGATGTGAAACATTTGCAGACCTGAAAGGAGCTGGAAGATACCATTAGCACTCTGTTGTGTTTGTCCTCTTGTTGAAGTATACAACTGTAACATTCAAAACGGACAATATGGCAACCAAGTCATATATCAAGAGGTTAGGAGGGAATCTATCTAGGTGGTGGTCCAAGGCTGGGGTCAAGTTATTTCCCTAAGAGCTGTATTAGTATCTGAAAGGTTCACAAGGTGATGGCACAATAACTCATCAGGTTGTTTCTCACTTTCCAAGATCTAGGGAGGTGGTCAGGTTGCTTGGCATCATAGTAGGAATTCCAGGGATGGATTTTCTTTAGATCAAGAAAATTCTCACACTCCTTAATTTTCTTTCAAATTTCTAGGAAAAAGTATCCAGGAGAATAGACACCCTATCTTGTTCCTAGCCAGGAGTTTTACTGTATGATTTTTCCACTCATTCCAAGAGGGATGATGAGGTTAAGAAAGGACTAAGGGCTAGAGGTAGGTAAATCTTATTTACCTATTCATAAATACCGAATTTTACCGATTCGGTATTTATGAATCGGTAAATAAGATCTAGGTAAAAATTCGGTCATTTTTACCGAATCGGTAGGATTCGTTATTTACCGATTCGGTAATTACCGAATCAGTATTTGCCATTGATTCCTATGGGCCTTGAAGCCCATAGGAATTAATAGCAAATACCGATTCGGTAATTACAGAATCGGTAAAAATACCGCATTGCCAAGGGGGACAGGGTGTCACTTTGACACCCTGTTACACCCCTGTTTCTGGCTTGTGTGCCATGTGGCACACATACATGCCCTAAGGGCATGTATGTGTGTCACATGGGGGCATGTATGTGTGTCACATGGCACAGGTGTACATGCACAGATGTGCATGTACACAGGAATTCAATATTTACCACCCAATGGTATTAGGTGGTAAATAACGAATTCTAAAGGCCCTGTAGCACTGTTTAAAGTGCTACCTACATAAGAAATTACAGATTCGGTAATTTTACCGATCGGTAATTTTACTGAATCTGTAAAATTACCGATTCGGTAAATTTACCGAATCTGTATGTTTTTGCTACCCCTACATACCAATGTCCAAATACCGGTCGGAAACGGCCGAAAATCGGTATTTTCGGCAATTTCCGACCGGTATTTGGACACCTACATCTGGCCCTAAACCTTTTGTAGTTCTGATGCTTTATCTCTCTCCTGACTATCCGGTTGAGCAACATTTAATGTCCCTAATAGCTATTCTTATCAGGTTTGACTTGTTATGCTCCAGTTCAATTTCTCAGTCTGTTTTTGTCCTGTCTTGCTCCAATTCGGCACTTGGAGGTCGAAAGGACGTGTTCACAAGATTTATTCTGTCACGATACACTCCATGCGCTCTCGTGCCCAACAATAGGGGGCCACATAGTGTGACTTTCCAGTGTTTTAATACGCTTCCAGACACTTCCCTGCATGCATAGACTGACTCCCAGCCATTTGAACACTATTTGGGAATTGACATACATTCCCAATCCATACCAGGTTTTGTGGTAGCCAGTCTGCTCATGCTGGAAGCTCCATTACTTATAATCCCCTGCTCACTGCTCCATCTCCACCTATACAGGTCAAGGATGGGTGGGGGAGTTCAGCTCACCTGTGGCTGGCTGCTGTTAGCCTGCTCACACCTAATGCACTATTGCTGTGAGATTTTTTAAGCTCCAGCTCCCTTCAGTACAGGGTTGGTCATTATATCTGTGTACCGGTGAAACCGACTCTTGTTTCCTGAGCATTTGATAATCTTGTTTCCAGAGATTCTTAGCCATAATTATTCCTTGTTCCTGAGCTCGAGCTCTTTCCCTTATTCCTGAATTAGCGCTGTCTGTAGTGCTATTTTGACTCCTGAGCCTTAGCATTCTTTGTTCCTGTTTCTGAGCTATATATGTTCCTTGTTCCTGAACTAGCACTTCCTACAGTGCTACCTTGATTCCTGAGCTGTAGCTAATTCATTGTGACTGAACTAGCTCGGCCTGCAGTGCTACTTAGTTACCTTTGTGGAAGCGGATTATTTAAAACCCACGGGTGCAGGGTCACCCTTCATCCACAGGTTCTTTAACAAGTAAGGAGGAATCGACACTGGAGTGAAGTACAAACCAAAGATCATGTATTAGCATTCATGAATGGGGCCTTATCCGGTAAGCACCATAGAGATACTCAAGGAGGAAGCACTTTGAATGATGGTTACACAGGTTTTTAAAGCAAAAGGTCACAAACAAGTGACATCCAGCGGAAAATAGAGCTTTGGGAAAACACACAAATGAGGTAATGGTAAGAATCAACAGCCTTGGTGCCTTGTGCAATCGTCGCATCCTAAGGCTGCACAACAAGATATGCTATCTGGGTAAACTTTACTTGAGGTTTTACCATTGTATGAAAAACCCCGAGCAGACGCCAGCTGTTCTTTTGCGCTGACTCTGCATATATATATAGCCCATAATACCCTAATCTAGAATCTTTACCAATGTTTATGCAGGTGCTATGTCTAGGATAGAGCTGCGGCTGAAAATAGGGCAGGGGTGAAAATGGATGATGCATAGCCCAATGAAGAAACGAGAGAATCGGATTTTAAATTTCAACACCTTGGTTCCCTTACCAGCACTATCCTACTATGTCTTTGTAGCCTATCCTCTGTATAACCATTTCCATTCCCTGCCTTTCTTTCCATTTCCTTGGTTCCAGTTCCTAGTTTGATGTCTTTGTATTCCCGCTGTCTTGCTTCTAGTGTCTTTGTGTGTTTGTTACTTGCGTTTTGCCAAGTGTGCCCTGTGATTTCCTTCCTTTTCTGTTAAGCACTCCTCCTTGCTAGCTCCTTGTCTATCGTGCTTGTGTTTAGTTCTACACCATTGCTGTTACTGCCTTGCGTGTTCCTGTCTGATCGCCAGGGCGCATAAGTACAGCTAACAACCTAGGTGGTGTTTCTAGTTCACTGTGAGTATTGTCTATGAGTTACATTTATAACACCACAATAGGTACCAGCTCCACAGAGCCTGCCTTTGCATGCATTTCCTATAAGTGGGTATTTGTAGTCAGTATCTGTAACAGCAATTGTGGGTGAGGAACTTACTGAGCTTCAGTCTAACCATGTGTACCTCCCGAGTGTTCTACCCCACATTCCTGTTGTTGTTAATAATGTTCTATGTATGTCTTGCACATCCGCCCTGGATGTTAGTTAGTCTGAATACTAAATTGCCTCTTGAGTGCCTGTCCTTTCTGAGCCTTAACTCTCTTATTCTCTTTTACAGAGCTTCCTCTTTGGATTCCCTTTCTCCTTTGACTCACTGTGTGATCTTGGGCAGCTCTGTACCCAGTATTCTGCCTACATTTTTTCCCCGGCCACCAGTCCTTGCCAGAGTCCCCGAGACAACCCTGTGTCCCGGACTGAGTCCTGACATATCGAGAGAGCTTAACTACTAGAACATCAGACCCCAGAAATGACTCTTCTCTTCAAGATTAATATTTTGGGGGTTTCTTCCAAAGTACGGCTTGGGACACCAAAAACGAGCTAACACAAACACATGCCTTTTGATCAATGTTATTAGTGCTGATAAATTGCAGGAATGCAGAGTATTACCCTAGCCAAGGAAAGTATTACAGATTTTGATGCTCTTTCAGGAAGGTTTTACTTCCTGTTTTAGTGGACAATTCTTAGTCTGCATTTGACCACTTAAATTCTATGAGAGATTTCTTAAATGCAGTATGGTGGGTCTTATGATTTCCTCTTTCTGAAGCGTTTTCGTCCTTTACTTTGATTCCACAAATAGTCCAGCTGTGGCTGGGGTTTTGGTGGTATGGGAGGCATTGAAGCAGGATTTATTTTGTGCTGCTAGGTTCAGTTAGTAAAGAACAAGTGCCAACCCAGTATTCCTGGGTATTATAAACTATATGTAAGCAATAGCACCTTCGGATTTACTCATAAGTGACTTTCCTAATTGAGGGGAACCATTTAGTGTACAACTCAATTAACTTGTTATTTCAGGTGTACCAATCCAATAATTAAGGAACAACAGTCAACCCATAGGAACCTGGAAATACATTTATAGAGGAAGAGCAATCGTGGAATAGCCACAAAATTATTAAACAGAAAGTGCTATAAGCCATACAAAACGGCACAGTGCACATGAATCAATAACCTGCGAAAAAACGCATAATACCAGTCAAAACACTTTTTTTTTTTTAAAAAGATGCATATACAAACGTGTTGGTTGTCCAGAGAGAAAGAGCATTGCTTAACAATCTCTTATTGCTCATTATCCAGCTCAACTTTAATAGGTCTTCATCAGGACTAAAAACGTGAGTAGTAGCACACTAGAGATGATAGATACTGAGCAAATAAATTGCGTCATCTATGTGACAACGGAGGACAAAGAAAACCCTACCTCTCTTAAACAGATCAGGAATACATATTTTCTAAAAAAAAAAAAAGGGGGGGGGGGGAGAAAAGGTACAAACATGTTATCAACTGCGGTACTTTGCAATGAAGGAGGTGCATAACACAATAGGGCTGTGTATCATGGAATGTTAAATCTAAACAAACAAGATTTTTGGATTAAATAAACATAACGAATTAGAGAAATGGATATGTGTGATAACAGCAAAAACATTTACATTTACTCAGGCGCAATGACATAGTCTTGGGAAGGTTCTGCACGAAGAGACAAATAATTAATATCAGCAGTGTGCAAAATATGGTAAATCAGTGCTCTCTGGTGGAAAGAAAGAGAAAACACTCACCTACAAAGGAGCTGCAAACACTGCTCATTCTGTAGAGCACCCACAAAAAGGAGAATAAGCCAAATTACGGCACGCTCCGTCATATCAAAAGGATCATAGGGCACAGTGAAAATCGTAGAATTTAATCAAGGATATTTCATACCACCATAGACCCAGAAGAAGAATGATTTTTGTGATTTCTTTCCACCAGGGTATGATGTGTTTTCCAAGAGATTTCTTGAAATTAATATGAAATCATACATAATTTTTAACAGAAATGTTGTGACATTTCTGAATCAAGTTGCTTATTTTTGATGCAGAAGGTTTGCTACTTGTCAGCTTCATCTTAGCCATTGGCATTAGTATTTCTCATAGTAGAGAAGACGGGACCGAGAAAGTGGACGATAAGGTAAATACTTAATATCATTCTATTGCTCCGAGTGCTTTGTTCCTCACTTCCCTGGCTGGCTAGCTAAGCCGAGCTGATTGGGGGGCGGTGGGGGAGGGGGGGGGGGGGGGCGGGATTCCACCTATGAGAGTGCGGAGGCAGCGTTTGTTTTTAGAAATAGAAACAGTGCTAGGTGTGGCTCCTGTAAAGGAAGGCAGCAGCGCCTCATAGCAGTAATTGCTGCAGCGAGGGAGAAAGGGCTAGGAGTAAAGGGAATTACCAGTAAGCAATTGTAACATTTTCCTCCTGAAAGTATTTTAATTATTTAGAAAAATAAACACTTGCAGCACAAACTTTATAAATGTTATGAAGGTTTAAGTTCTTAATTCGACATTGGCAGGCGCCCGTTCAAACCATGGTAATGGTGAGCCAGTAGCAGTCTTCCCACTACATATATAATTCTTGACTGATGTTGTCTGCCGAAAGTGCTTCCAACAGCACTTTAGGGGCACTTTCGGTGAATCTTCAGAATACCATCTTGCCTGATACTGCTATCAGCATATCAGACCAGGTAGCATTTTTACCATTTTTAACATTTACATCTAGAGGTGGCATGGTGGGCAAAAAATAATAGATTGGAATGCGGCTCCGAGCGATTGTCAATGGCTGATATTAGTTCAAGCCTTCCATCCATCATGTTTTGTTGTTGCATTTTTGATAAAAGTAGCATGTAATCTATCAACGAATTGCTGTAAACAGAAGGCTTATCTGCAGGCCATGGGCAGCCATTCTTAATGGGCTGAAATAAATGATATACTAGTAGCTACACGTGCTCATCTTCAACTTCCAGAAATTCCTGTATACCCCATCATGACAGTGCTGTACAAGATGTAAAACAAGGATGCGTGTTACAACACATTTTCATATATTCTGATATGGTAATTGGTGCCAAGGCAACTAACTGATGTTTTAATACTGCTGAGTAAGATACCTCTAAACTGTCACTAGATGGCAATGTTGCTCCATTCGCATACTGTTCGAAATGTACACTAGGTGAAAATCAATTTACACAATTTACAAGCTACATCGGCTAAATAAATGGACTATTTCCGTGAAACACTTTTTTTCACTTAGACTGACCCCCGAGTGCAGAAAAATAGACAGCACAAAAAGTACACTGCTGGGAACAGGTTTAAAAATAAATAAATTATATTGGGGCGTGGTTCCTTGATGAATGTCAGGCCAAACGATTTCGTTCTCTAAATGGACAATAACAGCAGAGTTCAAAAGTTCACCAATTTAGTGTAGGAAAGTGCCCCTTTTTGCATTCCCCCCATCCCCATATTTGGCCTGACATCTGATGCAACCTGACTTGATGTGCCTTGGGTCCTTACCAATCAGGCTTCCAGGGCCTGTGTTCTTTCCCAAGACTGTACCTTGAAAGTATGACGTTACAACGCATACATTTTCAATGCATGCCTTTACAACGCAATTTTTACATCTCAACAGCCTTTAGAACGCATTCTTTTACATAGCATGCCATTACATCGCATTTTCAGAAACTACCTTTACAACGCATTCCATTATATCGCATTATACCTTTACAACGCATACCATTACATTGCACTTAAGGTAAGTATTGTCTAGTAGAGGGGTAATAATTACTATTCTAACTTCACAGGCAGCCTCCCTCCCATTCCCTAAGCCAATCACAACACTGCAATGGCAGTGTTGTGATTGGTTTGGGCGCTGACCACACCGGCATATATGAGGAGGCCATTTTCTCTATGTAGGCTGCATGCAGAGAAAATGCAGAATGCGTATGACTGGTTTGGTCGGCCCTGGGCCCGACCAAACAGTCAGCGCACTCACAGTGGGCAGGCCACTCCTCCCCTGTCCTCCAGTAGATACGCCTGCCCCCAACCAAACCCTGCCTTCTGCTGTCTCGCAGAGCGAGAAGCAGATACATAAAATGGTATTTAAAATATCATTTTATGTTTCTGCTTTTTGCACAGCAAGAAAGCAGTGGGGTGACGCTCCTCCGCCCACATGGAGGAGCTGCTCCTGATCTGGGGATATAGGTTCTCTGCCAGAAAATCATCATCTGTAAGCCCAGGTACATAAATGTAGTTATGATTTGTAAGGGAGCATTCATTTGTCAATCTCTGTGGAATTTCACCCGCCAACTGGAGCATGAGAGATTTTGTCCCATTGATTGTGTATCCCGAGTAGGTACCAAACAGCCGGAAGATATGTAGGACCCTGTAAACCGACTTATAAGGCAGAGATAATCGGCGATAGCGGCCATCCCTTCCGCGTACCTTTACCAAGGGAAAAAGAGGGGGACACCTCTCCGTTTACCCTCACTCTAGCCGGTGAGTTTTGATAAAGAAGTTTAACCCAGGAGCAATACTCGGGTACAAAGCCTAGTCTGTCCAGGTTGGCAAATGTAAACTGCCAAACTATACTATCAAACGCCATTTGCGCGTCTAGCGATAGGAGGACTGCAGTCCTCTCCGGCATTTGGTCCAACAAAGTACCCCATACAATCTTCTAAAATTTAGTCACGTGCTCCTGTGAGGCATAAACCCGGATTGTTCTGGATGGACCAGTGAGAACACCACTGGTCGCAACCTGTTCGCTAGCACCTTGGCCAGGACCTTTGCCTCCACATTTAGGAGCGATATAGGTCTGTATGACCCACAGTGGGTTGGCGGCTTACCCTTTTTGGGAATAACTACAATAGTAGCTGGGCGCAAATCTACTGGGAGTTGCCCCCTTTTCCTTCGCGTCCTTGTACATATTTAAAATGTGTGGAGCCACCTTGCTCGCCACACGTTTTTTACAGCTCAATCGGTAATCCATTGGGCCAGCAGCCTTCCCTAATTGTTCCAGGGTCTGCCTGTCATCCTTCTCTAGGCATGTGGTTCATTTGGCGTAGCAGTTTGTCGCAATCCTCCCTTGTACGCTCTGTAGTGGAGGTATATGTATCCTCGTAATAATTTGCTAATTTCTATGCTATTTCATTCCCTGCATGTTTACTTTCTCCTCAAGGGTTTTGTATTTCTGGAACTCAGTTTCTATCCCTATCTCTATGCACCAGCCATGCTTTCATCTTGTTTGCTTTGTCCCCTACACTGTCGATTTTCCTCTGGATTGCTAGTGCATGTATTCTTGCCTTATTACCTCCCAGCTCTTTCAAATCCTCTTTCAAATCCTGTTGCTTATGGACCAGTCGTCTAGCCACCGAGCCATCGGTCCTTCCCTCCTCTCCTAGTTTCTCCTCCAGTTTGGTTATCTCGAAATCTAGGTTTACCTCCTCTTTAATTTGCTCTTTCTTATAAAGTCATATGTCGGCCTGGATAAACCCTCTAATCACTGTTTTGTATGCCTCCCACAGCGCAGAAGCAGATTCCACTGGGCCCTCATTAAGTTCAAAATACTGTGTGGTATGTGTCTGTATCTTCTGGGCGAAGTGTTTATTTCTGAAATGCAAAGGATCTAGTCATGGAGGCAAGGTATTATTTCTATGTGGTCCCTTGTAGTTGGACCATAACGGGTGAATGATCTGAAATAACCCGTGCTTTGAGTGTTGTGTCTCGGAATTGTTACACTTGTGCGGTAAACCAGTCTAGAGTGAGATTTGTGATGCCGAGGTATGCGTGTACTGATGACCCATTGGATTGTGTGCCCTCCATAAATCTGACAAAGCCGTTACCTCGATAGACCCCCTCAGTGGTTCCTTACCAGCTGCGCTGATTGCATTTGTCAATATATAGCCCCCCTAAAACCAGCGTGCCCATTGGCATCTCTAGGATAGTGTTTCCGAGCTGTGCAAAGGTATCCGTATGCAATCGAGGGGGGACGTATACTGAGAAAAAATTCAGGGTCTTCCTCTCCAATCCCGCCAAAAGCGCTACATACCTCCCCAGTGTATCAAACCAGCATCTATGCACTATCAGTGGCATTGAGGCCTTTATTAGGATTCCCACCCCCCTGGAACCTGTTGTGTTCCCTGCATGCGCCAGTAACTAGTTGTTACGGTTTTTATTGAGCAAACAATAAAGTTTACTACTTCTGCTACTACTACTCTGATAAACGGAGATTGTTCCCATAGACCTTTCTTGCACTATACCTAACCAATGACATCCCAACTGTCCCAGGCTATCATTGCACAATGTATCAATTACAGACATGCCAACATTTCACAACTGGAAAGTGGGAGACTTTGAAATGAAAATAGGGAGAAGGTATTTTCCCTATTACCTTAAATTGTGTGCAGAAGCAAATTTAGGTGGGAGACAACTAAAATAAAACCAATTTTGACTTAAACATCAGAGTCTCCCACCTGAATCGGACTGTTGGCATGTATGCAATTAGTATGCTTGAATAAACTGTGTGAAACACTAAAATCCAATGTAATGCTGCTATGAGAGAATGTCTGAATGTATTCTGTAGTAAAATGTTTCTTCTTGCTTGTCTGTAATTGGTGCATATCCCGAGAACCATGTACTTGTGTAAAGTGTATTAAAGTCTTTATATAAAGTCCTATAAAAGAACATGCATTTCTCTGTACCCCAGAACTGCTTATTCCCCACTTTTAGAAGGCAAATCTATATCAGATTTCCTATAGAACTGAAATAAGTATTCATATATATGATTTGTATGCTTTGCTGCGGTAAACAGCATTTACAACGCAACTTTTACCACGCACTACCTTTACCACGCAACTTTTACAGCGCAATTCGTTACAACGAATTGCGCTGGGGGGCGCTGTAGGATAGGTAATAGTTTAATTTACTATCCAACACCTTCCCTACTATCCATGGGGACTGGAGTTGGAATAGTAAATTAAACTATTCACTATCCAGCGCCCCCCAACGCAAGTCGTTGTAACGACTTGTGTTGTAAAACCTGCGTTGTAAAGGCATGCATGGAAAAAGCATGTGTTGTAACGACATACATCCATTTGCTGCTATTGATGGAGCAAGGACTCGTATAAAAGAGACTTGCTCGGATGCAATCCTCTCATATAAACCTGTAACGTTGTATTAATAATGTATTGTGTAACTAATATGCACCACATTATATATATTTTTAGCAAGATGAAGCTTGCATTTGTGTTTTACTAACAAGTAACCCGAGTGGAACTTAAAATGGCTGCTAATACGGGAAACTGCACTGCGCATGCGTCACCTGCATCTATGCAGATTGACGTCTTTATGCTTGGAGGGAAAATTCTGCTTCTGCGCAAATGCATTTAAAACAGCCGCTAGGAAGCTCACATGCTAAGCAGCTGCTTTGCTAAAATAAAACGAGCTATTTACCAAATGCTAACGCGGGTAGAGTCTTTATAAGTAAATGGGATTGGAGTAGAGATAGGTGATATACAGACAAATGTGGATTTTGTTATGAAATCATTTCATTTCGAAATTAATATGTTTTCTTTTGACCTCTCTGTTAGTTCGTATTTGGGCCTCTGAACAATGCTAAAGTCTACACTACACGTGACTCCTCACGCAGGCGCAGTGATGCCAAGCCAGATGCTATGATTTCAAATCTTGAAACCTGTCCAAGGCCGTCCTGGTTACATGTCCTGGGAACTTGATGGACATCCTACAAACTCAATTGACAACTGTAATATGTATGCATTGTTGATAAAAATGTGAATATGGGTGGAAAATAAAGCTTGGGAAAACAAATTGATGGGCGGGAACATAAAGCAAACTAAGAACTAAAGAAAATTATTAAAACTTAGCATGGTGTGATGATCATTCCCCTTAGCTATTCCAATCAGAAATAGGAGGTTTGTAGAGTTGAAACATTTAGGGGTGGTACATGCCATTAGAAAGGTATAATTGAGGTAGTTTAATTAGAACAGTAGGCAGTAGCAGCAAGACTAGAACACTGAGAGACCGGGATGCTGTCCAAGTGCTGATCGAATATTGAAGAAGCAGACTTAGAATTTTTAAGCCAAATAACTAGAAGAAGATCGCGAAAGAATCAAGGAGGTAATCTATTAGAAGAAGATCGCAACACAGGCATCCATTCCCGAAGAGGTCATCTATCCTGTCCTGAATCCTATCCTTAAGTCTTTGTCACCTGCTCTATCCCAGGGGACCAATCAATTTCTTGGCCAAGGGGCTGATTTCCACACCATCCGAAGTAATTATATTTCTGTGTAGTATGTCAATGTGTTGCTCTCTCTCTATCCTCTTTTTCCTGAGGCACCGTTACTGTGATATTCTCATTTAAATAGATAACTAAATATGGGGTAAACTGATCTTACTTCCTTGGAGATATGGGGTTCGCACTGTAATTTGTTTGGCTCATATGATTTTAAATAGATAAAACATTTTAACTTTTCCTGAGTCTGTGGTTATTTAATAAGATAGAAGATAAAATAAACCTATGTCATTTCACCATCAACTAGTTCCAACTAACAGGTCCATTGACCGGAGAAAAGAACTTTTTGATCTGTGAAAAGATTAGTTAATGAAACAGGTAACTGATCTTATTAAAGCATTTATAAAAATTGACCTCCAGTGGTGATAACCAGCCTAGGTGATTGAGTGTGTGTTTATGGGCCCAGATGAATATATGGTGATAGAGTTCCTGAGGTTGGTAACCCGCTGGATCACTTCGCTGGTAGCAAAGTTATGGTTGTTATTGACTAGTTTGGTGGTTATTGGTTATCGATTTATGTTTTAACAAACCCATTTGTATCATGTTTTCTGTTCTCTGGGAATTCTCGGGAAGTGTATAGTGGGTGGTAAATGGAAGCCACACTGCAGTGAGATTACTTGTCGGTTTGGAAATAGCACTACGAATCTACACAGGGCTGGCAGTGTTAAAATAGGGACTACTTTCCGTGTAAAAGTGAGAGCGATTGATAGCAAAGAGTTCACTGGTGAAACTCTGGTGTTATATCACCTAAAAAGGGTATCACTAGAGGAGTAGCAGATTCTTCTGATCTTGAATGAAGGGTAAGCGGAAGGGTTTTACTCGCAGTGTATGAAGAGTAAGCGGAAGGTCTTACTCGTAGCAAAAGAAATCAGCTATTCTTTAGTTTAACAGAACGACAGAGTAGCAAATGTTTTTATGTTGTTATTTTTTTTAATTCTTTTTATTAACAACAAATCAACAAAAATACACATCAGGTGACCTACTCATAGATCTTTCAAGTTACTTCATGACTTTCCATACATCCAAAATATTATACAGTAATGACAGGTAACGGATCAAGGGGATTCGTGCATCTCTGCGTCCTCATGCCCCGCCGGTGCCACGCAGACATCCCCCCTATAGTGGTTCCATGCTCTCCACACCTTACCCCATTTCCCAAGGCACCCCCTGGGAGAATAAACAGACCTCTCTCTAAACATGCACCAGTCTAAATCCTCCTTCCATTTCTTGATACGGGGCGGCTGACTGGCTCCCCACAATTGAGCAATATTGTGCTTCGCTATCATAAATGCTAACGTTGCCCATTGCTTTTTGTATGAGTATAAGTCTGTGGGCTCCCAAATGTTTAGGATACATCTACGGGCCTCCGGCCACAGGTCGGTACCCAGGACCCCCCGCAGCGTCCGGTGTACCTCTCCCCAGTAGACTTGCATCTCTCGACAGTGCCACAATATATGTATGAATGTCCCCAGCTCCCCACAGCCCCTCCTGCACTCTCCACTTTCTGAATTTCCCATATGTACCAAGACGGGTCCTGTAACGTATGACATGTGTAGTATCTTAAGCTGCACCAGCCTCAACCTCATCTGAATTGCCACAACCCGCGGGGAGGAAACCGCTTCTTGCCAATCCTCGTCATCTAGCTCAAGAACTTCGTCGTACCAGTGCTGTCGCACCGTGACCAATGGATCCTCCATGTTATTGATGAGCTTCTTATAGATCAAAGAGATAGTTTTTTCGGGGAGATGCCCTTCTAACACTGTATCTTCAAGGGGAGAAGCCTCCGGAAGTGTCGTACCCCCGGGGATATGTGTGAGCAGCGCATAACGAACCTGGAGGTATCGGAAGTATTCCCCATCATTCAATTGGTACTGCTGCCCAACACCTTGTATGCTCATGACGAGCTGAGCTCGTCATGGCATACAGTGCTCGGGTGCTGAGCCCCACCCACGGGGGGAGCGCTGGCGCTCCCCCCGTGGGTGCCCGATCTTATTCTTTTTTTACGGGGAAGGCGTCTTCCCCTGCCTCCCCCCGCCCGCGTCATCAATGACATCAGCACGCGAGGCACGCTGACTTCATTGAAGGTTCCCTTTCTCCTCCGACGCGCAGGGAAGCCATTTGCTTCCTGCGTGTCGGAGGAGAAAGAGGTACGTTTTGGGGCTGGGGAGGGGGTGATGCGAACGAAAGAGGCATCGGGGGAAAGGAAAGGGTTTTTCTTTCCCTCGATGTCTCTTTTGTGCATTCCTGCTGCACGATCGTGCAGCAGGAATGCCCACTAGACGACAGGATTTTTTTTTTTTAATTGGCAGTGTTTGTTTGTTCGGGGAGCGGATTTTTAATTAAATCGAGGCACTGGGGCAATGCGCAGGGGAGTGGCCCCTTGGGTAAGGGTCACTCTCCTTTTGGGGGCATTTTGCGCAGCCCTATTGTTTTTTGTTTTGTTTTGGGGAGCAACCCCTTGGACAAGGGTCGCTCCCCTTTTGGGGGCAAGTAAGAAGGCTTTGTCTACCCACCGGCGGGCAAATTTTTTGATACATTTTAGGATGTTCTGGGGAGTGGCCCCTTCGGCAAGGGTCACTCCCCTTGGGGGCCATTTTAGGAAGCCCACAATGGGTTTTTTTGACTAGGGGAGCGGCCCCTTAGACAAGGGTCGCTCCTCTCTTGGGGGCAATTAGGAAGTCTTTGTCTGCCCCCCATGGGGGGGGCAAATTAATTGTAAATTTTAGGATGTGCTGGGGAGTGGCCCCTTGGGCAAGGGTCACTCACCTTGGGGGCCATTTTAGGAAGCCCACATTTTTTGTTTTTGTTTTGGGTAGCGACCCCTTAGGTAAAGGTTGCTCCCCTTTTGGGGGCCATCCTTTTTGCTTTGTTTGCCCCCCTGGGGGGGCAGATTAAAATGTTTAAAAATGTATTTGAGACACAGTGCCAATTGAGTAAATGTTGTGGGGAGTGGCCCCTTTGGGCAAGGGTCACTCGCCTTTTTTGGTGCATATATTTTGCCTTGCCATTTTGGTATGCCCATGATGTTAGGTTTTAGTTGGTGTAGCTCACTCCAGCACCCCAGTTCAGACATGGCCATATGCAAATTAGTCTGACACTATGCCTCATGGGAACAGTCCAGCCCGAACTGCCAAGCCATATCTTCCCTGGCCCGGAAACAACCATACTGGGACCGGTTACTGGCTAATCAGCCGTTATCAGCCAGGTTAGCTTGCGTCCAGTGGCAAAGTGAGCAAGGGACCCACGTCTGCCAACTTAGGGCAATCAAAGCGCACAGGGTCAGTCTGATTTGCCTATGGCCCTGTCTGAACTGGGGTGGTGAAGTGAGCTAAACAATGATGATGGATTAAACCAAGATCAGTTGACTGGGGGTGAGTGTTAGATTTGCTCAAGCGCTCCGTCCATCATCCCCTTTGGTATCACCTTGAAGGGCAGTTCTGCTGCTTTTTTTTTGTAGGGCCACTAGGGCACCAGGGTTTACTTTTATGTTGGGGATCTGCCCCATGGACATGGATCGTTCCCCTTTATGGGAGGATGATTGTGGCTTTTTCTGCCCTCTTTGAGTGGCACAGTAGCAGTATGTGTTTAGTCCCATCTGTCCCCAAGGGGGGTCAGAAGCCACTAGACACCAGAGTTTTTTTTAATTTTTGTTTTGGTGGGGGTGGCCTCAAGGGCCAGGGTTGCTCCCCTATTGATTTTATACTGTTAGGCCCACCTACCCCTTAGCTTGGCAGATGGACAGGTGCATTTTTTGTATATGTGATTCTAATTTTGTTTTCTTCTTTTTAAATCTAGTGTAAAGATTTTGATTTATGTTTGCGGTTTCGACAGTGGTAGTTCTGCAGTTTTGTTTAGTTGCATTTTTTAGGTAAGAAAAACATTTAAGTTGTATGTACTCCAAATGAGTAATATTGCAATGTATGAATTATTTTTTTGTAAGTGGTGTCATTGTGGTATTTAGTTAGTGTTTTGAGCTTGAAAATCTTTGTGATAAGTTTTGCATTGTCTTATGTGTATTTTTTTCTCTTTCTTTTTAGTGGGATATTGTTGATCCATACTGTGTCTGTGCAGAGTTTGTGGTGGTGAGATTAGCTGCTTCTGGCAAGTGAGTGGTATTGTTTTGCAGTGTATAGGTATTTTTGATAAAGGTGAATTTTGTTCATTGCTTATTTTACATAGTGTTTGTTATTGTTGACTTGTGTGACAAGTTACCTTTATTAGTAATCATTATGGCTAGCCGTAGAATGACTGCTCAGCAGGTGGTTGGTATGCTTCTTGGATCTTCCTCTGAGCCGGATTATGACACTGACAGTGCGTCTGAGGGAGAGGAGGGAGGGGAAGATTCTGGCAGTGAGTTTTCTCTCCATATGGAATCATCGGATGATGAAGGTACTCTCTGTGCAGATGAAGGGCCTGTTTTAGAGGAGGATACTGCTGTGCCGATGGTGCAAGAGGCATCTGGATTGCAGCCTGAGGCTGCTAGTCTTCCTACTGGAAGTGCTAGACTCTGGGTTGATCCTAACATGGTGCAGCCGGTGTTGCCTGCCTTTAGCGGTGATGCAGGGCGTAGAGTGGATTGTGAAAATGTTTTGCCTACACAGTATTTTCAGTTATTTATGGATGATGTATTTTTGGGTGAGATTGTTGAGCAGACTAATTTGTATGCTGAACAGTTTTTGAGGGACAACAGTGACGAACTTAGGCCCCACTCTAGAGCTACCCGGTGGACTCCCACAAATCTGGAAGAGCTGAAGAAGTTTTGGGGTTTGACTTTATTGATGGGTTTGGTAAGGAAGCCAAACCTGGCTTCATATTGGTCTTCCAGTCCCTTGATGGCAACAGCCATATTTCCAGCAGTTATGACTCGTGATCGGTATTTACTTTTGCTACGCATGTTGCATTTTGTGGATAATTCTTTTGCGTTGCCACGTAGTCACCCTGACTATGACCGTCTTTTTAAGATTCGGCCTGTTCTTGATCACTTTGTTGATCGATTTTCAAAGATTTACATTCCAGGGAAAGAAATATCTATTGATGAGTCTTTGGTTTTGTTCAAGGGTCGTTTGGTTTTTAGGCAGTACATCCCTAGCAAGAGGGCACGCTATGGAATTAAACTGTATATGTTGTCTGATAGTAAGACAGGATATGTGTTTAATTTTCGTGTGTACACTGGTAGAGATTCCACTATTGACCCCCCTGGTTGTCCATCCACTTTTGGAGTTTCAGAGAAAATTGTGTGGGATCTTGCTAGAAGACTGTTCAACAGAGGCAACCATTTGTACCTTGATAACTTCTACACTGCTGTGCAATTGTTTAAGATATTGTTTGAAGTGGACACCTTTGCATGTGGCACAATCCGCTCTAACCGCAAAGGTTTTCCGAAAGAGCTTGTTTGCAAAAAACTTCAGAGGGGTCAGTGCAGTTCCTTGCGTAGTGAAGAACTACTAGCTGTGAAATTTGTGGACAAGAGGGATGTGTACATGCTGACTACCATCCATGATGAGAGTACTGCACCTGTGCATGTTTGGGGTCAGGTTGCTGATGTGTACAAACCTGTGTGGATTATGGACTACAATAAGCACATGGGTGGTGTTGACAGAGTAGATCAGAGGTTGGAACCTTACACTGCTATTCGGAAGGCTTATGTTTGGTATAAAAAGTTGGCCATCCATTTTTTCAACTTAGCAACTTTCAATGCTTTTATTGTGTTCAAGGAGTGTTCTCCTGCGTCCAAGTTGACATTTCTTCAGTGTCGGCACTCTGTGATATCTAGCCTTGCTGTTGTGGAACAAGTAAGTGTTCCTAAATTTGGAGTGGTGGGGGATGTGGCTTGAATGAAAGATCGCCACTTTCCTGATTACATTCCTCCCACATCTACAAAAGACTTCCCCACTAGGAGATGTAGAGTCTGTTGGCGAAGAGGTTTGCAAAGGAGACTCGTCTTTTCTGCCCTGGATGTCCTTCTAACCCTTGGCTGTGTGTGCCTGCTTGTTATAGAGCTTACCACACACAAAAGACTTGTTGGGAGTATCCATGAGTAGTAAAATGAACTGCCTGATCTGTATTGTTTAAAATGTGTATTCTGTTTTAAGGTTGGCATTAATGCAATGTATTTAGTTTCAGATTTTGTGTTACTAGATTTGTATCTATTTGCAATTTGTTTGTGTTTGTTTTGTAAAACAAAATTCAAAATGTGATGGCGGTGTGCATAGGTTGGCGCTCGGCTGGTGGTGTGCGTTGACTGGCGATTGGCTGGCGGTGTGTGTAGATTGGCGCTTGGCTGGCGGTGTGCGTGGATTGGCACTTGGCTGGCGGTATGCGTGGATTGGTGCTTGGATGGTGGTGTGCGTGGAGTGGCGCTTGGCTTGCGGTGTGCGTGGTGTGGCGCTTGGCTGGCGGTGTGCGTGGAGTGGCACTTGGCTGCGGTGTGCGTGGAGTGGTGCTTGGCTGGCGGTGTGCATGTAGTGGCGATTGGCTGGCGGTGTGCGTGGACTGGCGCTTGATTGGCGGTGTGCGTGGAGTGACGCTTGGCTGGCGGTATGCGTGGACTGGCGCTTGGTTGGCGGTGTGCGTGGAGTGGCGCTTGGCTGGCGGTGTGCGTGGACTGGCGCTTGGCTGGTGGTGTGCGTGGACTGGCGCTTGGCTGGTGGTGTGCGTAGACTGGCGCTTGGCTGGCAGAGTTCGTGGATTGACGCTAGGCTGACGATGTGCATGGCCTGGTGCTTGGATGGTGGTGTGGGTGGACTGGCACTCGGCTGGTGGTGTGTGAGTAGTTACTTTCTGTTAGTCACTACACACACTGCTAGCTGAGCGCCACTCCACGCAGTCCATCACTTTGTGTAGTTGCTGTGTCAGGAATGTGGGCGTGTGAAAGTGATGGGCCCTTGAATGGCGCTGTCTGCTGATGTGAGTGTTGTAATGTGATGGGCCCGCGGCTGGCGGAATGAATGTTTTGTATGTGTC
Organism: Lissotriton helveticus; assembly: GCF_964261635.1. Taxonomy (NCBI): domain Eukaryota; kingdom Metazoa; phylum Chordata; class Amphibia; order Caudata; family Salamandridae; genus Lissotriton; species Lissotriton helveticus. Next base: position 385,147,961 of record NC_136067.1, on the reverse strand, counting down.
ACACGTATGAAAGGTGTATGAATGGCCTGTAAAGAGGTTGGTGCCTTGACGTGGCTTTACAGCTCACGAGTTGCGAGTCACTGGTTCGGTTTTTATGCATTTAATTATTGACAGAGCATTTAATTTGTGTGAAATCTCTTGTTATTAAAATGTTATGTACTGAACCATCACTCGCCCTCGTGCCAAATCCAACCAGTATGTGTGTGTGTTTGAGGAATAGATAGCTGTGTTGTAATGTTTGACTTTTGAGTGTCTCTGTTAAGGTGTACATTCCATCTAAGAATAACCTACTAAATGTAGATATTATTGTTAAACCATGGGAGTATATGGTGATTTCTCTCTTGTGAATTCCAAGTAATTTTTTTATCCACAATGTCCTGCAAACTTGAAAATGTCTGTCACAATTTTCATGCAATATTGTCCCAAAAATCTCACGCTGTAGAACTGAACACATAATTAAGCCAAAACAATTTGGTTTTGCAAGGGAGGTCACCTGGGTTTTTGGTCTTGTGCTCGGCGGCCATGTAAGGAAACCTATCAAACCCACACACTTCTGAAAACTAGACACCCGGGGGCTTTCAAAGAGGTATGGCTTGCATGGATCCCCCAACGTTCCCTTACCCAGAATCCCTTGCAAACCTCAATTTTAGCTGAAAAAAATCAGTTTTTTCACACATTTTTGTGTGAGAGAGCGTGGCATCACTGGGCTCACACAAATTTCCTACCACCCAGCGTTCCCCTAGGTCTCCCGATATAAATGGTGCCTCAATTGTGTGGGAAGCCCAAGTATCCGCGCCAGGCAGGGGCCCAATCCATGGAGAGACAACTTAAAAATTGCCTATGTCAAAACCACCAGCTTTTGCAAGGGGGTCACCTGTGTTTTTGGCCCCGTGCTCGACGGCCATCTAGGGAAACCTACCAAACCCACACATTTCTGAAAAGTAGACACCCGGGGGCTTTGAAAAAAGAGGTATCGCTTGCAAGGATCCCCCAACGTTCCCTTACCCAGAATCCCTTGCAAACCTCAATTTTAGCCGAAAAAATCAGTTTTTTCACACATTTTTGTGTGGGAAAGTGTGGCTTCATTGGGCTCACACAAATGTCCTACCACCCAGCATTCCCCCAGGTCTCCCAATAAAAGTGGTGCCTCACTTGTGTGGAAGGTCCAAGTACTCGCGGTACAAAAGAGGGTGGTGATGGACGGAGCATCTGAACCAATCAAACACTCACACCCAGTCAAAAGATCTGGGTTTGATCCATCGCCATTCTTTAGCCCACTCTGCCACCCCAGTTCAGACATGCCTATATGCAAATCAGTCTGACCCTGTGCCTCATGGGAACAGTCCAGCCCAAACTGCCAAGCCATGCCTTCCCTGGACCGGAAACAAGCTTCCGAGGACCGGTATCTGGCATTACAGCCGTCTTCAGCCCGGCTTGCTTGAATCCAGTGGCAAAGTGAGCAAGGGACTCCCGTCTGACCATACCCTACCACACTTATGGCGGCCAAACCGGTACAAAAGTGGGTGGTGATGGACGGAGCATCTGAACCAATCAAACACTCACACCCAGTCAAAAGATCTGCGTTTGATCCATCACCGTTCTTTAGCCCACTCTGCCACCCCAGTTCAGACATGGCTATATGCAAATCAGTCTGACCCTGTGCCTCATGGGAACAGTCCAGCCCGAACTGCCAAGCTATGCCTTCCCTGGACCGGAAACAAGCTTCCGAGGACCGTTTTCTGGCATTACAGCCGCCTTCAGCCCGACTTGCTTGAATCCAGTGGCAAAGTGAGTAAGGGACTCACTTCTGAGCATACCCTGCCACACTTATGGCGGCCAAAGCGGTACAGAAGAGGGTGCTGATGGACGGAGCATCTGAACCAATCAAACACTCACACCCAGTCAAAAGATCTGGGTTTGATCCATCACCGTTCTTTAGCCCACTCTGCCACCCCAGTTCAGACATGGCTATATGCAAATCAGTCTGACCCTGTGCCTCATGGGAACAGTCCAGCCCGAACTGCCAAGCCATGCCTTCCCTGGACCGGAAACAAGCTTCCGAGGACTTGTATCTGGCATTACAGCCGTCTTCAGCCCGGCTTGCTTGAATCCAGTGGCAAAGTGAGCAAGGGACTCACGTCTGAGCATACCCTGCCACACTTATGGCGGCCAAAGCGGTACAAAAGAGGGTGGTGATGGACGGAGCATCTGAACCAATCAAACACTCACACCCAGTCAAAAGATCTGGGTTTGATCCATCACCGTTCTTTAGCCCACTCTGCCACCCCAGTTCAGACATGGCTATATGCAAATCAGTCTGACCCTGTGCCTCATGGGAACAGTCCAGCCCGAACTGCCAAGCCATGCCTTCCCTGGACCGGAAACAAGCTTCCGAGGACCGGTTTCTGGCATTACAGCCCTCTTCAGCCCAGCTTGCTTGAATCCAGTGGCAAAGTGAGCAAGGGACTCACGTCTGAGCATACCCTGCCACACTTATGGCGGCCAAAGCGGTACAAAAGAGGGTGGTGATGGACGGAGCATCTGAACCAATCAAACACTCACACCCAGTCAAAAGATCTGGGTTTGATCCTGTCAGGGACTGTCCGGGACTATGTGGGGAACACAGTCAGGGACTTGGACAAGGACTGGGAACTGGGTAGAAGACGTACACAGAAAGGAGGAGTACAGTGCTGCCCAGCATCATACAGGGAGTAAGAGGAGAAAGAGGGATCCAAAGGGGAAGCCTGTACAAGTGAACAAGATGGGTAAGACTCAGAAAGGAAGGGCACTCACAAGGCAATTTAGTATTCAGACTAACTACACCCAGAACGGACGTGCAAGACATATATATAATACAACATTAACAATAAAGGGGGGTGTGGGGCAAAGCACTCAGGACCTCCACATGGTAAGACTGAAGCTCAGTAAGTTTCTTACCCGCAATTGCTGTTACAGATACTGACTGCAAATACCCACATGTAGGATATGCATGCAAAGGCAGGGTCTGTGGAGCTTATACCTATAGTGATGTTATAAATGTAACTCAAAGACAAAACTCACAGTGAACAAGAAACACCACCTAGGTAGTCAGCTGAGCCCACGGATCCTGGCGATCAATCAGGAACGCGCAAGGCAGTAACAGAAAAGGGGTAGAACTAAACACAAGCACAATAGACAAGGAGCTAGCAAGGAGGAGTGCTTAAAAGGAAAGGAAGGAAATGACAGGGCACACTTGGCAGAAAGCAGGTAACAAACATACAAGGTAACAGAAGTAAGACAGCAGAATAGAAAGGCAGCAAACTAGAACTGGAACCAAGGCAATGGGAAGCAAGGCAGGGACTGGAAACGGATATACAGAAGGGGAGGCTACAAGGGTATACTAGAATAGTGCAGGTTAAGGAATCAAGAAAACAAAGTAGCAGAGAAGGCAGTGCTGGAGCAGGAACAAGAAGTGAGCTAAGGCTCAGGAGTCAAGGCAGCACTGCAGACAGTGCTGGTTCAAGAACAGGGAACTACCAAAGCTTCAGGAGTCAAGGTAGCACTTCGGGCAGTGCTAGTTCAGGAACGGGGAAATTACTAGAGCTTAGGAGTTAAGGTAGCACTGCAGGCAATACTGGTTCAAGGAAACAGGACATAGCTACAGCTCAGGAAACAAGGAGTCACGAGAGCACTGCAAGCAGTGCAAATCAGTAACAAGAAATAGCTAAGCCCAGGAACAAAGAATAACTATACCTCAGGAACTCAGGAAACAAGTTAGCATTGAAGACAGTGCTAAATCAGGTACAGGGAATAGCTATAGCTCAGGAACTCTGGAAACAAGGTAGCACTGCAAGCAGTGCTAATTCAGGAGAAGGGACACTGCTGCAGTTCAGGAACAAGGAATACTAAGGCTATGGGGTCAGGGTAGCACTGCAGGCAGTGCTAATTCGGGAACAGGGAAAACAGCAGCACGTCAGGAACAAGGCATAATTAAAGCTCAGGAAACACTGGAAACAAGAATAGCAAAAGCTCAGGGAACTCTGGAACCAAGGATTGGTCTCACCGGTAAACAGCTACAATGACCAACCTTTGCCTGAAGGGAGTTGGGGCTTAAAAGAGCTCACAGTAATCACATGCAGCTGGTGTGAGCAGGCTAGCAGCAGCCAGCCACAGGTGAGCTGAATTCCTCCACCCATCCTTGGCCTGCAGGGGTGGAAACAAAGCAGTGAGCAGGGAATTCTGGATAATGGAGTTTCAGGCATGAGTAGGCTGGCTTTGAGTCTAAGCAGGCTGGCTTTCACAAAACCCGGCATGGATTGGGAATGGATGTCAATTCCCAAATTGTGTCCAAATGGCTGGAAGTCAAGATATGCATGCAGGGGAGTGTCAGGTAGCATATTAGAACGCTGGAGAGTCCCACAGTTCAGCCCCCTGGTGGTGGACACGAGAACACAGGGAGCGAATCGTGACAGTTACATCACCGTTCTTTAGCCCACTCTGCCACCCCAGTTCAGATATGGCTATATACAAATCAGTCTGAACCTGTGCCTCATGGGAACAGTCCAGCCTGAACTGCCAAGCCATGCCTTCCCTGGACCGGAAACAAGCTTCCGAGGACCGGTTTCTGGCATTACAGCCGTCTTCAGCCCGGCTTGCTTGAATCCAGTGGCAAAGTGAGCAAGGGACTCACGTCTGAGCATACCCTGCCACACTTATGGCGGCCAAAGCGGTACAAAAAAGGGTGGTGATGGAAGGAGCATCTGAACCAATCAAACACTCACACCCAGTCAAAAGATCTGGGTTTGATCCATCACCGTTCTTTAGCCCACTCTGCCACCCCAGTTCAGATATGGCTATATGCAAATCAGTCTGACCCTGTGCCTCATGGGAACAGTCCAGCCCGAACTGCCAAGCCATGCCTTCCCTGGACCGGAAACAAGCTTCCGAGGACCGGTTTCTGGCATTACAGCCGTCTTCAGCCCGGCTGGCTTGATTCCAGTGGGAAAGTGAGCAAGGGACTCACGTCTGAGCATACCCTGCCACACTTATGGCGGCCAAAGCGGTACAAAAGAGGGTGGTGATGGACGGAGCATCTGAACCAAACAAACACTCACACCCAGTCAAAAGATCTGGGTTTCATCCATCACCGTTCTTTAGCCCACTCTGCCACCCCAGTTCAGACATGGCTATATGCAAATCAGTTTGACCCTGTGCCTCATGGGAATAGTCCAGCCCGAACTGCCAAGCCATGCCTTCCCTAGACCAGAAACAAGCTTCCGAGGACCGGTATCTGGCATTACAGCCGTCTTCAGCCCGGCTTGCTTGAATCCAGTGGCAAAGTGAGCAAGGGACTCACGTCTGAGCATACCCTGCCACACTTATGGCGGCCAAAGCGGTACAAAGGAGGGTGGTGATGGACGGAGCATCTGAACCAATCAAACACTCACACCCAGTCAAAAGATCTGGGTTTGATCCATCACCGTTCTTTAGCCCACTCTGCCACTCCAGTTCAGACATGGCTATATGCAAATCAGTCTGACCCTGTGCCTCATGGGAACAGTCCAGCCCGAACTGCCAAGCCATGCCTTCCCTGGACCGGAAACAAGCTTCCGAGGACCGGTTTCTGGCATTACAGCCGTCTTCAGCCCGGCTGGCTTGATTCCAGTGGGAAAGTGAGCAAGGGACTCACGTCTGAGCATACCCTGCCACACTTATGGCGGCCAAAGCGGTACAAAAGAGGGTGGTGATGGACGGAGCATCTGAACCAATCAAACACTCACACCCAGTCAAAAGATCTGGGTTTCATCCATCACCGTTCTTTAGCCCACTCTGCCACCCCAGTTCAGACATGGCTATATGCAAATCAGTCTGACCCTGTGCCTCATGGGAACAGTCCAGCCCGAACTGCCAAGCCATGCCTTCCCTAGACCGGAAACAAGCTTCCGAGGACCGTTTTCTGGCATTACAGCCGCCTTCAGCCCGACTTGCTTGAATCCAGTGGCAAAGTGAGTAAGGGACTCACTTCTGAGCATACCCTGCCACACTTATGGCGGCCAAAGCGGTACAGAAGAGGGTGCTGATGGACGGAGCATCTGAACCAATCAAACACTCACACCCAGTCAAAAGATCTGGGTTTGATCCATCACCGTTCTTTAGCCCACTCTGCCACCCCAGTTCAGACATGGCTATATGCAAATCAGTCTGACCCTGTGCCTCATGGGAACAGTCCAGCCCGAACTGCCAAGCCATGCCTTCCCTGGACCGGAAACAAGCTTCCGAGGACTTGTATCTGGCATTACAGCCGTCTTCAGCCCGGCTTGCTTGAATCCAGTGGCAAAGTGAGCAAGGGACTCACGTCTGAGCATACCCTGCCACACTTATGGCGGCCAAAGCGGTACAAAAGAGGGTGGTGATGGACGGAGCATCTGAACCAATCAAACACTCACACCCAGTCAAAAGATCTGGGTTTGATCCATCACCGTTCTTTAGCCCACTCTGCCACCCCAGTTCAGACATGGCTATATGCAAATCAGTCTGACCCTGTGCCTCATGGGAACAGTCCAGCCCGAACTGCCAAGCCATGCCTTCCCTGGACCGGAAACAAGCTTCCGAGGACCGGTTTCTGGCATTACAGCCCTCTTCAGCCCAGCTTGCTTGAATCCAGTGGCAAAGTGAGCAAGGGACTCACGTCTGAGCATACCCTGCCACACTTATGGCGGCCAAAGCGGTACAAAAGAGGGTGGTGATGGACGGAGCATCTGAACCAATCAAACACTCACACCCAGTCAAAAGATCTGGGTTTGATCCTGTCAGGGACTGTCCGGGACTATGTGGGGAACACAGTCAGGGACTTGGACAAGGACTGGGAACTGGGTAGAAGACGTACACAGAAAGGAGGAGTACAGTGCTGCCCAGCATCATACAGGGAGTAAGAGGAGAAAGAGGGATCCAAAGGGGAAGCCTGTACAAGTGAACAAGATGGGTAAGACTCAGAAAGGAAGGGCACTCACAAGGCAATTTAGTATTCAGACTAACTACACCCAGAACGGACGTGCAAGACATATATATAATACAACATTAACAATAAAGGGGGGTGTGGGGCAAAGCACTCAGGACCTCCACATGGTAAGACTGAAGCTCAGTAAGTTTCTTACCCGCAATTGCTGTTACAGATACTGACTGCAAATACCCACATGTAGGATATGCATGCAAAGGCAGGGTCTGTGGAGCTTATACCTATAGTGATGTTATAAATGTAACTCAAAGACAAAACTCACAGTGAACAAGAAACACCACCTAGGTAGTCAGCTGAGCCCACGGATCCTGGCGATCAATCAGGAACGCGCAAGGCAGTAACAGAAAAGGGGTAGAACTAAACACAAGCACAATAGACAAGGAGCTAGCAAGGAGGAGTGCTTAAAAGGAAAGGAAGGAAATGACAGGGCACACTTGGCAGAAAGCAGGTAACAAACATACAAGGTAACAGAAGTAAGACAGCAGAATAGAAAGGCAGCAAACTAGAACTGGAACCAAGGCAATGGGAAGCAAGGCAGGGACTGGAAACGGATATACAGAAGGGGAGGCTACAAGGGTATACTAGAATAGTGCAGGTTAAGGAATCAAGAAAACAAAGTAGCAGAGAAGGCAGTGCTGGAGCAGGAACAAGAAGTGAGCTAAGGCTCAGGAGTCAAGGCAGCACTGCAGACAGTGCTGGTTCAAGAACAGGGAACTACCAAAGCTTCAGGAGTCAAGGTAGCACTTCGGGCAGTGCTAGTTCAGGAACGGGGAAATTACTAGAGCTTAGGAGTTAAGGTAGCACTGCAGGCAATACTGGTTCAAGGAAACAGGACATAGCTACAGCTCAGGAAACAAGGAGTCACGAGAGCACTGCAAGCAGTGCAAATCAGTAACAAGAAATAGCTAAGCCCAGGAACAAAGAATAACTATACCTCAGGAACTCAGGAAACAAGTTAGCATTGAAGACAGTGCTAAATCAGGTACAGGGAATAGCTATAGCTCAGGAACTCTGGAAACAAGGTAGCACTGCAAGCAGTGCTAATTCAGGAGAAGGGACACTGCTGCAGTTCAGGAACAAGGAATACTAAGGCTATGGGGTCAGGGTAGCACTGCAGGCAGTGCTAATTCGGGAACAGGGAAAACAGCAGCACGTCAGGAACAAGGCATAATTAAAGCTCAGGAAACACTGGAAACAAGAATAGCAAAAGCTCAGGGAACTCTGGAACCAAGGATTGGTCTCACCGGTAAACAGCTACAATGACCAACCTTTGCCTGAAGGGAGTTGGGGCTTAAAAGAGCTCACAGTAATCACATGCAGCTGGTGTGAGCAGGCTAGCAGCAGCCAGCCACAGGTGAGCTGAATTCCTCCACCCATCCTTGGCCTGCAGGGGTGGAAACAAAGCAGTGAGCAGGGAATTCTGGATAATGGAGTTTCAGGCATGAGTAGGCTGGCTTTGAGTCTAAGCAGGCTGGCTTTCACAAAACCCGGCATGGATTGGGAATGGATGTCAATTCCCAAATTGTGTCCAAATGGCTGGAAGTCAAGATATGCATGCAGGGGAGTGTCAGGTAGCATATTAGAACGCTGGAGAGTCCCACAGTTCAGCCCCCTGGTGGTGGACACGAGAACACAGGGAGCGAATCGTGACAGTTACATCACCGTTCTTTAGCCCACTCTGCCACCCCAGTTCAGATATGGCTATATACAAATCAGTCTGAACCTGTGCCTCATGGGAACAGTCCAGCCTGAACTGCCAAGCCATGCCTTCCCTGGACCGGAAACAAGCTTCCGAGGACTGGTTTCTGGCATTACAGCCGTCTTCAGCCCGGCTTGCTTGAATCCAGTGGCAAAGTGAGCAAGGGACTCACGTCTGAGCATACCCTGCCACACTTATGGCGGCCAAAGCGGTACAAAAAAGGGTGGTGATGGAAGGAGCATCTGAACCAATCAAACACTCACACCCAGTCAAAAGATCTGGGTTTGATCCATCACCGTTCTTTAGCCCACTCTGCCACCCCAGTTCAGATATGGCTATATGCAAATCAGTCTGACCCTGTGCCTCATGGGAACAGTCCAGCCCGAACTGCCAAGCCATGCCTTCCCTGGACCGGAAACAAGCTTCCGAGGACCGGTTTCTGGCATTACAGCCGTCTTCAGCCCGGCTGGCTTGATTCCAGTGGGAAAGTGAGCAAGGGACTCACGTCTGAGCATACCCTGCCACACTTATGGCGGCCAAAGCGGTACAAAAGAGGGTGGTGATGGACGGAGCATCTGAACCAAACAAACACTCACACCCAGTCAAAAGATCTGGGTTTCATCCATCACCGTTCTTTAGCCCACTCTGCCACCCCAGTTCAGACATGGCTATATGCAAATCAGTTTGACCCTGTGCCTCATGGGAATAGTCCAGCCCGAACTGCCAAGCCATGCCTTCCCTAGACCAGAAACAAGCTTCCGAGGACCGGTATCTGGCATTACAGCCGTCTTCAGCCCGGCTTGCTTGAATCCAGTGGCAAAGTGAGCAAGGGACTCACGTCTGAGCATACCCTGCCACACTTATGGCGGCCAAAGCGGTACAAAGGAGGGTGGTGATGGACGGAGCATCTGAACCAATCAAACACTCACACCCAGTCAAAAGATCTGGGTTTGATCCATCACCGTTCTTTAGCCCACTCTGCCACTCCAGTTCAGACATGGCTATATGCAAATCAGTCTGACCCTGTGCCTCATGGGAACAGTCCAGCCCGAACTGCCAAGCCATGCCTTCCCTGGACCGGAAACAAGCTTCCGAGGACCGGTTTCTGGCATTACAGCCGTCTTCAGCCCGGCTGGCTTGATTCCAGTGGGAAAGTGAGCAAGGGACTCACGTCTGAGCATACCCTGCCACACTTATGGCGGCCAAAGCGGTACAAAAGAGGGTGGTGATGGACGGAGCATCTGAACCAATCAAACACTCACACCCAGTCAAAAGATCTGGGTTTCATCCATCACCGTTCTTTAGCCCACTCTGCCACCCCAGTTCAGACATGGCTATATGCAAATCAGTCTGACCCTGTGCCTCATGGGAACAGTCCAGCCCGAACTGCCAAGCCATGCCTTCCCTAGACCGGAAACAAGCTTCCGAGGACCGGAATCTGGCATTACAGCCGTCTTCAGCCCAGCTTGCTTGAATCCAGTGGCAAAGTGAGCAAGGGACTCACGTCTGAGCATACCCTGCCACACTTATGGCGGCCAAAGCGGTAAAAAAGAGGGTGGTGATGGACGGAGCATCTGAACCAATCAAACACTCACACCCAGTCAAAAGATCTGGGTTTGATCCATCACCGTTCTTTAGCCCACTCTGCCACTCCAGTTCAGACATGGCTATATGCAAATCAGTCTGACCCTGTGCCTCATGGGAACAGTCCAGCCCGAACTGCCAAGCCATGCCTTCCCTGGACCGGAAACAAGCTTCCGAGGACCGGTTTCTGGCATTACAGACGTCTTCAGCCCGGCTTGCTTGAATCCAGTGGCAAAGTGAGCAAGGGACTCACGTCTGAGCATACCCTGCCACACTTATGGAGGCCAAAGCGGTACAAAAGAGGGTGGTGAAAAACTGTTTTTTTCAGCTAAAATTGAGGTTTGCAAGGGATTCTGGGTAAGGGAACGTTGGGGGATCCACGCAAGCCATACCTCCTTGGAAGCCCCTGGGTGTCTACTTTTCAGAAATGTGTGGATTGGTAGTTTTCCCCAGATGGCCGTCGAGCACGGGGCCAAAAACCCAGGTGACCCCCCTTGCAAAAGCAGGTGGTTTTGACATAGGCAATTTTGAAGTCGCCTCACTACGTTTTGGGCCCTTGCCTGTCACGGGTACTTGGGCCTCCCACACAAGTGAGGCGCCATTTTTATAGGGAGACCTGGGGGAATTCTGGGTGGTAGGAAATTTGTGTGAGCCCTGTGATGCCGTGCTTTCCCACACAAAAATGTGTGAAAAAACTGGGTTTTTCAGCTAAAATTGAGGTTTGCAAGGGATTCTGGGTAATGGAACATAGGGAGATCCACGCAAACCATACCTCCTTGGAAGCCCCCGGGTGTCTACTTTGCAGAACTGTGTGGGTTTGGTAGGTTTCCTTAGATGGCTGTCGAGCACGGGTGAACCCCCCCTTGCAAAAGCAGGTGGTTTTGGAATATGCAATTTTGAAGTCGCCTCACTACGTTTTGGGCCCTTGCCTGTCACCGGTACTGTCATGCCCCGACTTCCCTACAACACTGTACCTTTAAAGCTACCACTATTTAAGACACCAAGACCCACAGAACGACGCTTTACGTTCTTGCGTCTAGCTCCTTCCGTTGTGGGTTCCGTCCCGTTTCTGAATTGCCTGACTTCCGGTTTGGTGAATTTGCTTCCGTCTACGCTGGTGGAGTGATTCCTGCCCTCTCGTCTTTTTTGATGAGCTTCGGCTTTCATTGCTCCTTCAGAATTGTTTGTGGTTAGCACTCGTCTCTCTCCCTGACGTCAGCTTATGTGGCGGTTACAGTTTTTGCTGTAGCGTGTTATTTCCCCTTTCCTTGAGTCCCGCCCGGCGGCCGGGTTCTTCTCCGCCATCCGGCTCGGCTCAGCCTCTGTTCCCCTCACATCCTCGCGTGCTCCGCCCGGCGGCCGGGCTTGGTCTCCGCCATCCGGCTGGGCTCCTGTACAGTTCTCATGTAGTTTAGTTAGGTTCCCTTCTCCTCCCTCCTTATTTCTTCCTGGTGCTTCGCCCGGCGGCCGGGCTTGTTCTCCGCCATCCGGCTGCGCACTGCGAAGGTGGTTTCATCATCCCTCACTATTTGCTGGATTCCCTGTGCACGTCTTCATTTCACCCATTCCTTGGCCAACTTCAGATGTATTCTGGGTTCTTGCGTGGACCTGAGTGTGGTGCATATTTCAGGCATCTCTACACAGAATCACGGTAACAGCGCTGTGCGCTGCATTTAGATATATATATATATGTTGATTTTGTGACTATTGTTGAAGACCTGAATGTATGTTTTGTTTGATAGATTTTAATGCAACGTTCAGTGGTGTTGACTCCAGATCCTTACAATATCCATAGGAATATTGGACGTCTACCAGAGGCCTACTAAAAACATACAGAGTGAGAGTTCACACATTAGATTCTTGACACTTACCAGCGCAGGGTCAGAAGAAGTCATTTACCATTGTTTTTTCTGTCACCTTTGTAATAGCTCAAGACGAACACCTTATTTTATCCTACTTATCAGTTCTGCAATACGAGCAAACAAATGTGGTATGTAGTGATCAAAAATATAATATAAGAAAGGTGTATATGTATATTGTGTTTACTCTAAGATAGACTGTATTCTTATCTTCCTTTCCAGCCTACCTGTTGCCCAGTATCCACTCTGAGTTGCCACACATCCACTCTGAGGACCACCATCAAGCTCTACTATTTCTCCCCCAACCTTTCCTTGTTTTGTCTCCCTGTTTTGGCCTCGCGAGCCTTTCGATACTCTAGTGTTTGATAGAGTCGGAAAGGCCGTAGGGGAAGGCTGAGGATTACTCTTCGGATTCCTGACGCTCCTGCGGAACCAGTTTAGAAATCATTACAGGTACTTGGGCCTCCCACACAAGTGAGGCACCATTTTTATCTGGAGACCTGGGGTAACGCTGGGTGGTAGGACATTTGTGTGAGCCCTGTGATGCCGCGCTTTCCCACACAGAAATGTGTGAAAAAACAGCATTTTTCAGCTAAAATTGAGGTTTGCAAGGGATTCTGGGTAATGGAACGTTGGGGGATCCACGCAAGCCATACCTCCTTGCAAGCCCCCGGGTGTCTACTTTCCAGAAATGTGTGGGTTTGGTAGGTTTCCCTAGGTGCTGGCAGAGCTAGGGTTCACAAACTACAGCTAGGCACTTTGCCAGAAAAGGGTAATTTTTCACTGTGAAATTGAGGTATGACCACGTTGCGTTTTGCGTCGTTTCCTGTCGTAGGCATTAGGCTGACCCACACAAGTGGGGTACCATTTTTCTCGGAAGACTTTGGGGAACGCAGGCTGGAATGAAATTTGTGGATCCATGCAGATTGCAGATTTTTCCACCACAGAAATGTGGGGAAAATGTGTTTTTTTGTCAATTTTTTAGGTTTGCAAGGGATTCTGGATAACAGAACCTGATGGGAGGCAGTCAAGTCACCCAATCCTGGATTCCCCTGGGTGTCTAGTTTTCAAAAATGTTTAGGTTTGCTAGGTTTCCCATGGTGCCGGCAGAGCTAGGGTTAAAAAAACTACAGCTAGGCACTTTGCCAAAAAAGGGTAATTTTTCACTGCGAAATTGAGGTGTGACCACGTTGCGTTTTGCGCGGTTTCCTGACGCAGGCACTAGGCTGACCCGCACAAGTAGGGTACCATTTTTCCCGGAAGACTTTGGGGAACGCGGGGTGGAATGAAATTTGTGGATCCAACAGATTACAGAACTTTCCACCACAGAAATGTGGGGAAAATTAGTTTTTTTTGTCAATTCTTTAGGTTTGCAAGGGATTCTGGGTAACAGAACCTGGTGGGAGGCAGTCACGTCACCCCATCCTGGATTTCCCTGGGTGTCTAGTTTTCAAAAATGTATAGGTTTGCTAGGTTTCCCTAGGTGCCGGCAGAGCTAGGGTTAAACAAACAGCTAGGCACTTTGCCACAAAAGGGTCATTTTTCACTGCGAAATTGAGGTGTGACCACGTTGCGTTTTGCACCGTTTCCTGTCGCAGGCACTAGGCGGACCCACACAAGTGGGCTACAATTTCTCTCAGAAGACTTTGGGGAGCGCGGGGTGGAATTAAATTTGTGGATCCACGCAGATTCCAGAACTTTCCACCACAGAAATGTGGGGAACATGTGTTTTTTTGTCAATTGTTTAGGTTTGCAAGGGATTCTGGATAACAGAACCTGATGGGAGGCAGTCAAGTCACCCCATCCTGGATTCCCCTGGGTGTCTAGTTTTCAAAAATGTTTAGGTTTGCTAGGTTTCCCATGGTGCCGGCAGAGCTAGGGTTAAAAAACTACAGCTAGGCACTTTGCCAAAAAAGAGTAATTTTTCACTGCGAAATTGAGGTGTGACCACGTTGCGTTTTGCGCCGTTTCCTGACGCAGGCACTAGGCTGACCCGCACAAGTAGGGTACCATTTTTCCCGGAAGACTTTGGGGAACGCGGGGTGGAATGAAATTTGTGGATCCACACAGATTACAGAACTTTCCACCACAGAAATGTGGGGAAAATGTGTTTTTTTTTGTCAATTCTTTAGGTTTGCAAGGGATTCTGGGTAACAGAACCTGGTGGGAGGCAGTCACGTCACCCCATCCTGGATTTCCCTGGGTGTCTAGTTTTCAAAAATGTATAGGTTTGCTAGGTTTCCCTAGGTGCCGGCAGAGCTAGGGTTACAAAACTACAGCTAGGCACTTTGCCAAAAAAGGGTCATTTTTCACTGCAAAATTGAGGTGTGACCACGTTGCGTTTTGCACCGTTTCCTGTCGCAAGCACTAGGCGGACCCACATAAGTGGGCTACAATTTTTCTCAGAAGACTTTGGGGAGCGCGGGGTGGAATTAAATTTGTGGATCCACGCAGATTCCAGAACTTTCCACCACAGAAATGTGGGGAACATGTGTTTTTTTGTCAATTGTTTAGGTTTGCAAGGGATTCTGGGTAACAGAACCTGGTGGGAGGCAGTCAAGTCACCCCATCCATGATTTCCCTGGGTGTCTAGTTTTAAAAAATGTATAGGTTTGCTAGGTTTCCCTAGGTGCCGGCAGAGCTAGGGTTCAAATACTACAGCTAGGCACTTTGCCAAAAAAGGGTCATTTTTCACTGCGAAATTGAGGTGCGAACATTTTGCGTTTTGCGTTGTTTCCTGTCGCAGCCACTATGCTGACCCACACAAGTGGGGTACCATTTTTCACGGAAGACTTTGCAGAACGCAGGGTGGAAGGAAATTTGTGGACACACAGAGATTCCAGAACTTTCCACCACAGAAATGTGGAGAACATTTGTTTTTTTGGTCAATTGTTTAGGTTTGGGAGGGATTCTGGGTAACAGAACCTGGGGGGAGGCAGTCAAGTCACCCCATCCTGGATTCCCCAGGGTGTCTACTTTTCAAAAATGTTTAGGTTTGCTAGGTTTCCCATGGTGCCGGCAGAGCTAGGGTTAAAAAACTACAGCTAGGCACTTTGCCAAAAAAGAGTAATTTTTCACTGCGAAATTGAGGTGTGACCACGTTGCGTTTTGCGCCGTTTCCTGACGCAGGCACTAGGCTGACCCGCACAAGTAGGGTACCATTTTTCCCGGAAGACTTTGGGGAACGCGGGGTGGAATGAAATTTGTGGATCCACACAGATTACAGAACTTTCCACCACAGAAATGTGGGGAAAATTAGTTTTTTTTGTCAATTCTTTAGGTTTGCAAGGGATTCTGGGTAACAGAACCTGGTGGGAGGCAGTCACGTCACCCCATCCTGGATTTCCCTGGGTGTCTAGTTTTCAAAAATGTATAGGTTTGCTAGGTTTCCCTAGGTGCCGGCAGAGCTAGGGTTAAAAAACTACAGCTAGGCACTTTGCCAAAAAAGGGTCATTTTTCACTGCGAAATTGAGGTGTGACCACGTTGCGTTTTGCACCGTTTCCTGTCGCAGGCACTAGGCGGACCCACACAAGTGGGCTACAATTTTTCTCAGAAGACTTTGGGGAGCGCGGGGTGGAATTAAATTTGTGGATCCACGCAGATTCCAGAACTTTCCACCACAGAAATGTGGGGAAAATGTGTTTTTTTTGTCAATTCTTTAGGTTTGCAAGGGATTCTGGGTAACAGAACCTGGTGGGAGGCAGTCACGTCACCCCATCCTGGATTTCCCTGGGTGTCTAGTTTTCAAAAATGTATAGGTTTGCTAGGTTTCCCTAGGTGCCGGCAGAGCTAGGGTTAAAAAACTACAGCTAGGCACTTTGCCAAAAAAGGGTCATTTTTCACTGCAAAATTGAGGTGTGACCACGTTGCGTTTTGCACCGTTTCCTGTCGCAGGCACTAGGCGGACCCACACAAGTGGGCTACAATTTTTCTCAGAAGACTTTGGGGAGCGCGGGGTGGAATTAAATTTGTGGATCCACGCAGATTCCAGAACTTTCCACCACAGAAATGTGGGGAACATGTGTTTTTTTGTCAATTGTTTAGGTTTGCAAGGGATTCTGGGTACCAGAACCTGGTGGGAGGCAGTCAAGTCACCCCATCCATGATTTCCCTGGGTGTCTAGTTTTAAAAAATGTATAGGTTTGCTAGGTTTCCCTAGGTGCCGGCAGAGCTAGGGTTCAAATACTACAGCTAGGCACTTTGCCAAAAAAGGGTCATTTTTCACTGCGAAATTGAGGTGCGAACATTTTGCGTTTTGCGTTGTTTCCTGTCGCAGCCACTATGCTGACCCACACAAGTGGGGTACCATTTTTCACGGAAGACTTTGCAGAACGCAGGGTGGAAGGAAATTTGTGGACACACAGAGATTCCAGAACTTTCCACCACAGAAATGTGGAGAAAATTTGTTTTTTGGTCAATTGTTTAGGTTTGGGAGGGATTCTGGGTAACAGAACCTGGGGGGAGGCAGTCAAGTCACCCCATCCTGGATTCCCCAGGGTGTCTACTTTTCAAAAATGTTTAGGTTTGCTAGGTTTCCCATGGTGCCGGCAGAGCTAGGGTTAAAAAACTACAGCTAGGCACTTTGCCAAAAAAGAGTAATTTTTCACTGCGAAATTGAGGTGTGACCACGTTGCGTTTTGCGCCGTTTCCTGACGCAGGCACTAGGCTGACCCGCACAAGTAGGGTACCATTTTTCCCGGAAGACTTTGGGGAACGCGGGGTGGAATGAAATTTGTGGATCCACACAGATTACAGAACTTTCCACCACAGAAATGTGGGGAAAATTAGTTTTTTTTGTCAATTCTTTAGGTTTGCAAGGGATTCTGGGTAACAGAACCTGGTGGGAGGCAGTCACGTCACCCCATCCTGGATTTCCCTGGGTGTCTAGTTTTCAAAAATGTATAGGTGTGCTAGGTTTCCCTAGGTGCCGGCAGAGCTAGGGTTAAAAAACTACAGCTAGGCACTTTGCCAAAAAAGGGTCATTTTTCACTGCGAAATTGAGGTGTGACCACGTTGCGTTTTGCACCGTTTCCTGTCGCAGGCACTAGGCGGACCCACACAAGTGGGCTACAATTTTTCTCAGAAGACTTTGGGGAGCGCGGGGTGGAATTAAATTTGTGGATCCACGCAGATTCCAGAACTTTCCACCACAGAAATGTGGGGAACATGTGTTTTTTTGTCAATTGTTTAGGTTTGCAAGGGATTCTGGGTAACAGAACCTGGTGGGAGGCAGTCAAGTCACCCCATCCATGATTTCCCTGGGTGTCTAGTTTTCAAAAATGTATAGGTTTGCTAGGTTTCCCTAGGTGCCGGCAGAGCTAGGGTTCAAATACTACAGCTAGGCACTTTGCCAAAAAAGGGTCATTTTTCACTGCGAAATTGAGGTGCGAACATTTTGCGTTTTGCGTTGTTTCCGGTCGCAGCCACTATGCTGACCCACACAAGTGGGGTACCATTTTTCACGGAAGACTTTGCAGAACGCAGGGTGGAAGGAAATTTGTGGACACACAGAGATTCCAGAACTTTCCACCACAGAAATGTGGAGAAAATTTGTTTTTTTGGTCAATTGTTTAGGTTTGGGAGGGATTCTGGGTAACAGAACCTGGGGGGAGGCAGTCAAGTCACCCCATCCTGGATTCCCCAGGGTGTCTACTTTTCAAAAATGTATAGGTTGAGGAGAGGAGCTACGCAAGCATCCAAGATGGCCACATAAGCTCCCGGCTCCGTCGACCTCCCTCGCTGGCGGACTTATCCTGAACTTCATCCTGACCTTCCGCCAGACTCCCGTGTGTCTGAATGGTTGCTAAGCCCAGAGGGGCAATCCCGGAGTTTTTATCGCCTTTATTGACGAAGTTACACCGTCTTTCATTTTTGGGCCTCCTCCAGTGTGTAAGCCGGGACCTCGAGTACTGACCCAGCCGGGTTTCAGTTGAACAACATCGGCCGCGGGTGCCCGGCAGAGTCCGGTCTCATCAGAGTGGAACATATTCTCTATCCTGGTGGTGGTTTTCGGTCCCTGCGAATACTGGACGAACGGCGACGAGACGTGGTTGCCGCGGTGGTTGGGGGCCGGGTCCCGGGACCCTGCTGCAGCCCTCGGGGTCCGCGGGTGGGGCCCCCGCTCTCGGCAGTGGTGTAAAGGTCGCCAAGCCTGTGAGTCGCCAGTCGCTTCCGTCCACTCCGCGCCTGTTGGTTTCCCCGGAGTAGCCGGCCTCCGGGGCTGAAGATCTGCTTTTCTATCGCCCACGCGGAGATGGATTGGACGATGTGTAGACCGACCCTGGGGACCGTAATGGCCGCCATCGGGGCTCTTTGTCTGCAAATGGAGGCTGCTCTCCACAATTTGACTGCACGCCTCGAGACTGTTTGTTTGAGACCGGACTCCAGCCATGTGTTAGACCTGCAACATACGCTTACCCCCGCGACGCTTGATCTACCTCGAGAGGAGAACCCCGACTATGATCTGAACCTGGTGCCGATTGTGCCCGCACGATTACAGCGCTACGTTACTGGAGCCCCTGAACATCTAGCAAGATCGGCAAAGTCATCGCCCGCACAGGACTCACTTCTTCCTTCTCTTCTGCAGACCACCACTACTATTTTTTCATGTATCTGATGGACTTCGAGACTTAACCTTTTTGACTCTTTTTGGCTATATTGATCTCCTTTTTCAACAACACTTTGACTGTTTTGCTAATATATTTGTTCTACTGGATGGGGTTTGTGCAATGGATCGTAAGGGCCAGGGCTGAATTTGACTTGAATTCGGTACGATGACTTTCTTTTGGCTCAGCTGGGTTGTTTCTGTGGGAGTGAGGGCCAGATGGAATTCTTATTGTCTGGGTTTGGTGTGACTGCTATGATCGAAAATGGATTTGCTGTCTCTGTGGTGCCGGGGGCTGGGCGGGACGGTCTTTTCTCTGTCGGTGGCTCCCCTATTGGTTTGCTTATTAGTCTGTTATAACTTGCTTAATACCGCGGTAGGGGATGTCTACTTTTGGCGGTGGGAGGGGAGTCCGGGAGCCCGTATCGTTTTGTAATACATCTCCTCCTCCATCTTTTCCCTTCCCTGGGGTGTAGTTTAGGGGGCGACAGGCACGCTGCTAGTGGGGTTAGGTCGTAGCCATCCGCAGGGGTGCAGGGTGGGGGGTTGAGGTTTATTTTTTTATTTTTCCTTTATTGTGTTCTATGACCTTTCTATTTCCCTTTTCCCTTCTTCACAAGAGATGCAGCATCTTCTCCTGATCTTTTTGTCTCTCATATCCGGGTGTCGAATGTCCAATCTGCATATCCTGTATCCCTGGTGGGCGGTTTCTGATGAGGTTTGCTTATGGTTATCTGTATCGTATTGTTTTGCCTCAGCTCTAAGCTGGTATTGATATTTTTCAGATGCCTATAATTGTACTGTATTTCCTCAATTCATTCGCCCGTTCACCGCTGTACTATGTACCACCAAATGACACCCGATATGTAAATTTTTACTCTTGTGTTATAATCAATAAAAATATATACAAACAAAAAAAAATGTATAGGTTTTTGGGAGGAGCTACGCGACCAACCAAGATGGCCGCGTAGACTCTCGGCTCCGCCAACGTCTGCTACCGGCCCCAGACTCCTGGTATCTATCCTGCCCCCCCGAGCTGAATGGCAGCGCCGGAGGTCGCGCGGCGCAGGTGGTGCACACTCCGGAGTCTGTGGGCTGAAGTACGGTGAGGCCGGGGACTAAAGTGAGCGTGTTGCCTGTGCTCAAAGTTCACAATAACGGCAGCCCGACTCGGAAGTTGCCGGTCGGGCCGCCGAAGACTCCGGATTTTTGGGCGCGAGAGCGTCGCCAAGCAAGGTTGTACAGCGGGCCGGTCGCGCCCCCCCATCCCTTTCCTTATCGTGTGGTGGACGCCCCTGCTGTGTGGGAGAGCCCGGGGCCCGGCGAGATGGCTCGATCGGGCGGAGAGGGCTGCATTGTATCCTTAGTGGGTCTGGGGGGTGAAGTTGGATTGGGGCTTCGCAGTGTGGGCCCTTCTCCCCCTCCTCCCCCAGGGATCACTACTATCGTTGATTTGGCTGGCAATTCGGATTTGGGGGGGCCTGGAATTGGGTCCCGTGATTCCCAAGCCGGGGGGGGGGGCCCGCAGCTGCAGCTGGTGACTGTGTTTTGGGATCTATAT
Organism: Lissotriton helveticus; assembly: GCF_964261635.1. Classification (NCBI taxonomy): domain Eukaryota; kingdom Metazoa; phylum Chordata; class Amphibia; order Caudata; family Salamandridae; genus Lissotriton; species Lissotriton helveticus. The sequence goes on along the minus strand of NC_136067.1, from coordinate 385,127,659 downwards.
ATCTGGAAGATTTGGTGGCCCACCTGGAGTGTTGGGAGCAGCGCTTTGATCGCTTTAAGACTGCCCAGTGAGTTGGCCCTGTAGGAAAATGTCTGTGGAGCAGGGCAACTGGTGCGGGTGGGGTCCCGCTTGGATGATGGGAGGTCGTGGTGCCCCCCCCAGATGAGAGGTAGCCTTGACACCTGACTGAAGGCAATCGAGCCTGATAGCTGTGGAGTGGTGATACCTGCTGGGGAGAACTTGTGTGGAGGACTGTACCGGAGTCCGCTCAGGTGGGAGATGGTGTCCAAGCAAGATAGTGAGAAGCACTCCTCCAGGGGACAGAGGGCACACAAGCCAGTGCAGTCCAATAAATTGGACCACAACACCTTGCCCAAAGGATCGCTGACGGGTGCTGGATCTCCGACAGTGGTCTCTGGTGCGTTCCTGGACCGGGGGGCGAAATTACTCTGCACGATGTTATGGGGCCATAGATGGAGTTAAATCCTCCTTTGGACAGCAAATGGTGATGCTGGATGCCAAACTGGACACATTGTCGATCTAAGTAAACTTAATCCGAGCGGACCTCACTAAAGTCAACGAGAAGGTCAAGTCACTCGAAGTCAAGACGTCCAGCTTGGTGGATGATGTATCCCAGCTCCAGCAGGACGTGCGTGTGCTCAAAGCTTCACATGAGCTGGCGGAATGCAAACTGGACTAGTATGAAAGTAGGGCCCAGAGAAACAACGTTTGTATTCTGGGTGTACCCGAGAGGTCGGAGGGGCCCGCCCCTGATCTATTTGTGGAAGATCTCATCCTCAAGCAGCTTAAGCCTAAAGGCCTCAGTAAGCTTTTTACAATTGAACTGGCTCACAGAGTTCCTAGAGAGAAGCCTAAGCCTGGGGCCTCACCTTGCCCGATGATTGCAAGGGTCTTAAACTTCAGGAACAGAGACATTATCCTGCAAACAGCAAGAGTAGGAGGCCCCGTTCAGTTAAAAAATGCAACCCTCACCCTTTTCCCGGATTTCACGCAGGCGGTGCAGAAACAGCGTCAGAACTTTCTCGCAGTTAAGAAGAAATTGAGAGACTGGGTTTGAAATATGCTATGATGTTTCCTGCGAGATTGAGAGTGGAGGTTCATGGGAAGGTCTGGTTTTTCGATAATCCGGAGGTGGCGGATGATTGGCTTGACACTTTTCCTAGCGACAGAGCGGAATCGCCCGGCCAGTCGGAGGCGGAGGCAGCACTGGATTGTGAATGAGACTGTCTCTCATCCCCTCGGTGTTCTTTGAAATTTATGAGGTAATGGGGAATGAGTGGTCTATTGAATGCAGCGTGGACTTCCGAAACTTTGTTGTAGGAATGTCTAGTGGCTCTGGGGGAAGTGGGCTGTAGTTGGGGTTCGGGCAGGGGTGGTGGGGCGGGATCCTCTTCCAGTTCTTCTTTCATTGAAGTGTTAGGGGCGACAGGCACTGTGCAGTTTTCAGCGGGCAGTTTTGAGCCCAATGGGCAGGGCAGCGGGGAGGAGGGATTTTGGGGGAAAATGTTTTATTGTTATGTTCATAGGTTAGTAGGTTACATCAGCACCGTATATTTGATTAATAGACGATATGTAGGGGTTTGCAGACAGCGCCGGGTGGATGATGGGGGGTAGTGAAATGAAAGTCTTGAGTTGGAACGTGAACGGGTTGGGGAATAAAATTAAACGAAGTGTTGTTTTGCGATTTCTCAAGAGGCAGGCACCAGATGTAGTCCTGCTTCAGGAGACAAAAAACAAAGGTTTCCCTTTTCCTGGTTGTTGTGGACCGATAAGGCTGGAATTGACCAGTCTTATATGTCGAGTTCTAAATCACACTGATATGAGGCACCCACAGTAGGTAACAAATTTACACATAGACTACTAGATACACTTGTACTTATTGCATGCAACTATCTTATTTCAAAATGATAAGAGGTAATTGAGTACCAGAGTCATAATAAAATTCATACATTTATTTAGCTTGAGTTGTATTTAGCAAAAAACAAATTTATACAGTTTAAACAATTTTCACAGTTTCATTAAAAACAACATTTAAATATGTGAGATACAATGCAATTAAAAACATGAACATGAAAGCACAGGAATTGTCGACGCGGCGTTTCGGTGAACTGGCTTGAACACCTTCTTCAGGACTATGCTTTATACAGGTTAAAAAATTTTATTATTTGTTTGTATTGGAAGGATTCATGGTCTCGTTCCTATTCCACTTGGTGATTAAGCACCCTTATTGTTTAGGAGCGGATAAGTTCTATTGCTCAAACTGTAGTAGTAGTATTTAGTCCAAGGTTGATTTTCAATTTCTTCCTGTGGACTTTGTGCTAGGATTCTTGAGTTAAAACCCTATGGATCCCTGGTAGGACGGGTGTACGTATTTGCTGAGTTTAAGAGCTTTGACTTCTATTCGTTACTCTCATCAATATTCTTGTTGGGTTCTGCTCCCTGGTAGAGTTTCTTTTCTTTTCAGGGGGATTTCTTGGATAACTGCAGACCCGCATCCACTCCGTCCTCTGCTGAGATCGTGACTGAGCACAAAGTCCACAGGAAGAAATTGAAAATCAACCTTGGACTAAATACTACTACTACAGTTTGAGCAATAGAACTTATCCGCTCCTAAACAATAAGGGTGCTTAATCACCAAGTGGAATAGGAACGAGACCATGAATCCTTCCAATACAAACAAATAATAAAATTTTTTAACCTGTATAAAGCATAGTCCTGAAGAAGGTGTTCAAGCCAGTTCACCGAAACGCCGCGTCGACAATTCCTGTGCTTTCATGTTCATGTTTTTAATTGCATTGTATCTCACATATTTAAATGTTGTTTTTAATGAAACTGTGAAAATTGTTTAAACTGTATAAATTTGTTTTTTGCTATCTACAACTCAAGCTAAATAAATGTATGAATTTTATTATGACTCTGGTACTCAATTACCTCTTATCATTTTGAAATAAGATAGTTGCATGCAATAAGTACAAGTGTATCTAGTAGTCTATGTGTAAATTTGTTACCTACTGTGGGTGCCTCATATCAGTGTGATTTAGAACTCGACATATAAGACTGGTCAATTCCAGCCTTATCGGTCCACAACAACCAGGAAAAGGGAAACCTTTGTTTTTTGTCTGTATGAGACCCATTCCCTTTTCATTGAAGGGTGCCTCCTTAAAATCTTTATACCGTCCTGCTTCAGGAGACCCATCCAGTTGGTAACTCATGCAATGCTCTACATAGAGTGGGGTACAAATTGATTGCTCATTCAGGGTTCACATCGGGTTCCAGAGGGGTAGGGGTTTTAGTTCGTAAGGCATTTCCTCTGGCTGTCACTTCCACTTTGTAGGACGGAAGAGGCAGATATAGTGGTGTTACGGGCACATGGGAGGGTCAAACCATAACCTTTCTTTCTATTTATGTCCCCCCTGGGCTACAGGGTATGACCTTAGTAGATTTGGGGTCGGTCCTCCTTACGCTCCCTGAAGGTAGTTTGCTTTTGGGAGGAGACTTTAACGCTGTTGTCTCGGGGGAGATGGACAGGCAACCCCCAAGAGATTTGGAGCGGGCGATGCAGTGGCTCCCTGATTTTATTGAAGCAATGGGCCTAGTGGATTGCTGGAGACTGTTCCATCCTGATCGTAACCAATTTACTTTCTACTCGGGGCACATAATAGCTTGTCAAGACTGGACTACTGTTTGGTCCCGGATGCCCGGGCGTCATGTGTATCAGGGGTCACCCATTTAGTTAGAGGCATCTCAGACCATTCACCATTACTGATCCATATAGTTGTAACTCGGGGTTCGGCGGGTAGGGTGGCCCCGATAAACCCATGGTATCTACGCAACCCCAAAATTCGTAAAGAACTTATTGCCAGGCTAGAGGATATTTCGATACGAACGTGGGTTCTGTCTCCTCTTCGGGGTCCTTACGGGAGGCTTTTAAAACTGTCGTAAGGGGCCAGGCCCTGTCTTTGATAGCGGGTTCAAAGAGGGAGAAACAAACGGATGTAGTGGCATAAGAGGTTGAGATCGGAGAGTTGGAGGGGGAACGGAAACAAGAGGTGACACAGAATAGGCTTCATCGGTTACGTCTAAAGCAGCATGACTATAAAGCGCTAGTCATGGACAAGGCCAAAGGTCTGGGCAGGGAGCACCAGGGTAGGATTTATGAGTTGGGAGATAAGGCTGGGAAGCTAATCGCATGGTTGGATAAGAAAGAGTGTTCAAGCCGATTGGTCCCGGAGCTCTTGACAAGTGAGGGAGGGGAACTTACAGATCCACAAGATATTGTAGAGGAATTTGCCAAGCATTTCCAGATGGTTTATGCCTCGGTCTCCTCTCGCCTGGAGTCTGACTCTCACTTACTGCTCCGAGACATACAACTCCTGCGACTCTCCCTTGAAGATATGAAGTTTATGGATGGTGAGCTAACTACGGACAAGATTGCCCTGGCTATCCGTTCCTTAAGTTCTGGCAGGGCTTCTGGTCCAAATGGGCTCCCTATTGAATTATATAGGCTTAAGCCGGATCGCCTTGCGCCTTACCTGAGGGAAATGTTCTTGGAGTCCAGGGACAGATGGGCCCTGCCTAGAGACCAGAGAGTCGCTTCATTCGTGGTTATACACAAGGAGGGCAAGATTAGAACTGGCTGTGCCTCGTACAGACCTATTTCTCTGCTCAATGCGGATCCCAAGATTTTGGCCAAGCTGCTGGCAAGTAGACTGGTCAAGGTCTACTAGCTGACTTAGTTCACCCCGCCCAGTCGGGCTTTATGCCCCATAGGAATACGGCTTTAAACCTGCGTAGATTACATGGGGTGTTGGCCAGGGCACAAACACTGCAGGATCCAGCTATAATTGCATCTCTCGACACAACGATGGCATTTGATACGATTGAGTGGCCTTATTTGTGGGCGGTATTGGCTAAGTTTGGGTTTGGTCCGGGATTTACGGGCTGGGTGCGACTGTTATACTCGGAGCCGCTTGCCCAAGTGGTGGTAAACAACAGGGATTCTGATTCTTTTGTGTTGGGACGGGGTACCCGACAGGGTTGCCCATTGTCCCCCCTTCTCTTCGCGTTGGCAATAGAGCCCCTGCCTGCCTGGATACATTGGGAACCCTCGATTAGGGGGCTGTGGTGGTCCCCTGATTGGGAGGACCGCATATCTTTATACACGGATGACATCTTGCTTTATTTGGCCTCTCCCCGTAAGTCTCTTATTGTGGTTTTTCATGTCCTGGCCTCCTTTGGGAGAAACTCTAGGCTGTTGATTAACTGGAAGAAATCTGTTTTGTTTGTCTTAAAGGGTGATCCCCCAGTCACTCCGAAGGAATTGTCCTATACAATTTAGTGAAGAAGGGTTTAAATATCTGGGGATTTTTGTTTCCTTAGACCTTTCAATTAGATATTCTCAAAATCTTCTGCCCCCCCTCCAACGACTGCAAAGTGATGTCTTGAACTGGAAGAAGCTCCCTCTTTTGCTGTTGGGAAGAGCAGCCCTCTTCAAAATTATGGCTCTCCCACGTTTTATTTATGTTCTGCAGAATACCTTGGATGTGGTACCAGCAGGTTACGTCCGTGAAATAGAAAGCCTACAGCAGAGCCTGTTGTGGGAGGGCAGGCCTCGCATTGCATTGTATAAATTAACTCTTCTGTGGTACGATGGCAGTATTTCCCTCCCGGATATCAAAAGATATTATTGGGTGGACCATTTGGCGGCAATTAATCACTGTACGTATGGTCGAGTGGATGACCCTGGCTATGCCATGGATAAATGGCTTCTTCCTGGTCACAGCTATAACAGAGCCCTGTATTCTCGTCCTAATAGGGTGGCCTTAACAGGCCCCACTAAGCACTCCATCCATATTTGGCATGTATCCACGGGCTCGCTGGGGTGGAGGAATAGATTGACCTTGGCTACCCCGCTATGGGACTCCGAACAGCTTGGAAAGCTGTGCAAGACGAAAGGTTTCGATAAGTGGGAACTCATAGGCATTTCAGTGGTTAAAGATGTCTGGGGGAAGGGAAAGATTAAATCATTTCAAGAAATGCAGACGGAATATAAACTTGCAAAATCAGAGTACTTCCGGTATGGGCAAGTTCGACACTCCCTCCTATCAATATGGCCCAGTGGGACAAAACCTCCGGAGGTGTCCCCTCTGGAAGACAGAGTATTAGATGGTCATCTCCCTCCCTCTGTGTGACGGGGCAGGTCAAATGACCACGGGCCAATCAGAGAACTCCAACTGGTGGACAGTTGCCCCCCTGTTACCCACTTCTGTCCCTTCTCTGCAGCAGCCCGACTGGCCGGAAGAAGAAGACAGACACCGGTGGAACACAGAGGAATACGAACAGGATGCCTTTAAGGGGCAGGATACCTATGACGAGAACACGCCCCACACCCACCGTCACGGCCCGACCCCCGTCAAAGAGAGGAGGAACCCAGGAAGTGGCGCACAGCGTTTCCCAGGAGGAGCAAGAGAGACATGAGACCGGAACGAGGAGGACAAGCGAGGACGCGGAGAAACTCGAGGAAGCAGAAACCGCAGCGGAAGAACCGGAGAAGCCAGGAGGCCACCGACTTCACGAGTCGCCCCGCCACGCTCCCACGGGAGGGGCGTGGCTCCAACAGGTACGGGGCAAAGTAGCGGGCTGGGTGGGACGGCGTGCACGACCTGTTGAGTAACTTGTAGATAGTGTAAAGACCCGTGTGTAGAGATTCTTGGTAATACCCCTCCCCCCCTCACGAGCACTGATTATGCACTACGACTGAGGGTTACTGGCACTTATACACATGTTTTTTCTCCTCACTCCCGGCCCTGTACCTGTCCCAGTGAAGCCCTTCCCTAACCCGATTCTATTTCTGTACTTCTTTTCCAGTTGCGGTGCCTGGAGGAAGAGTATCCACCCTACCAAAGACATCCTGGAGCCACTAAGGAAGCCCCTAACAGACCCGGCAGCGTTTGCTCATGAGCGCATAACCAGCAGGAAACGAAGATCATACATCAAAATAAAGCCCTCTTTAAGATCCCTATTGAAAGTCTCTGACTCAGTCTCTTCAGCGCCGGCCACCCCGGTACACTCTGATATATAAAAAAATTGATTAATCATAGGACTGACTCACTGGAGGCATTGAGAGATAAGTGGGCTCAAAACGGAATAGAACTAGTCGAGGAAGATTGGCAGATAGCTGTGTCTTCTCCTAGGGAGGTCGCAATTTCTGTTCGGCTGAGACTGGTCCAACTAAAAATTTTGCAGAGGATTTATATTACGGGACCCAGATTGGTACATATGGGGCTATCAGACTCAGGGAGGTGTAAGAGGCAATGTGGTTTGATTGGTACATTTATGCATATAATTTGGGAATGTGAACACATCGCTGCTTACTGGCGTAGCATACATAACACTATACATTGTGTTCTTGGGGTTTCACTTCCCCCGGAGGCCAGGAGATGTTTACTTAATATATGGGAACCCACTGACTTGAATACTTCACAGAGGCAATGGGTTACTCTTTGCTACATGATCGCCAAACGGAATATCGCTCAATTGTGGGGAGCGGAACAGCCGCCCTCCCTGGAAGGATGGGAAAATAATTTAGATTGGTGTATGTTTAGGGAGAAAACCACGTATCTTGCGAGGGGACGCCCTCGGAAATGGTCTAGGATTTGGGGGGCTTGGAACAGTTACAGAGGGGAAATTTGTTCACCACCCACTGATGTTGTCCCTGATGATTCCCCCTCCCTGTGAAGTTCTGATGTTAATTTGAGTATTGTATATCCGATACCCCTTGATGTCTACTCGGTTGCAGTGACTGACTCAATGTAATGTAATTTTTTGCTGATGTTTGTTTCAATAAAAATAAATATTTAAAAAAAATGTATAGGTTTGCTAGGTTTCCCTTCAGGCCGGCAGAGCTAGGGTACAAAAACTACAGCTAGGCAATCTGCCAAAAAAGGGTAATTTTTCACTGCAAGATTGAGGTGTGACCACGTTGCTTTTTGCGCCGTTTCCTGTCGCGGGCAGAAGGCCGACCCACACAAGTGAGGTACCGTTTTTTATTGGGAGACTTAGGGTAATTCAGATTTGTAAATCAACTGTTATTATCTATTGAGTTTTCATGCATTTCTCCCTTCCAAATGAAAGACATTGTGTAAAAAAGAAGTCATTTTGAAAAATGACCAATAATTCTCATGCTAGTATGTGTAATGATTTCCAAACTGGTTCCGCAGGAGCGTCAGGAATCCGAAGAGTAATCCTCAGCTTTCCCCTACGGCCTTCCGACTCTATCAAACACTAGAGTATCGAAAGGCTCGCCAAGGGAAAACAGGGAGACAAAACAAGGAAAGGTTGGGGGAGAAATAGTAGAGCTTGATGGTGGTCTTCAGAGTGGATGTGTGGCAACTCAGAGTGGATACAGGGCAACAGGTGGGCTGGAAAGGAAGATAAGAATACAGTCTATCTTAGAGTAAACACAATATACATATACACCTTTCTTATATTATAGTTTTGATCACTACATACCACATTTGTTTGCTCGTATTGCAGAACTGATAAGTAGGATAAAATAAGGTGTTTGTCTTGAGCTATTACAAAGGTGACAGAAAAAACAATGGTAAATGACTTCTTCTGACCCTGTGCTGGTAAGTGTCAAGAATCTAATGTGTGAACTCTCACTCTGTATGTTTTTAGTAGGCCTCTGGTAGACGTCCAATATTCCTATGGATATTGTAAGGATCTGGAGTCAACACCACTGAACGTTGCATTAAAATCTATCAAACAAAACATACATTCAGGTCTTCAACAATAGTCACAAAATCAACATATATATATATCTAAATGCAGCGCACAGCGCTGTTACCGTGATTCTGTGTAGAGACGCCTGAAATATGCACCACACTCAGGTCCAAGCTGGAACCCAGAATACATCTGAAGTTGGCCAAGGAATGGGTGAAATGAAGACGTGCACAGGGAATCCAGCAAATAGTGAGGGATGATGAAACCACCTTCGCAGTGCCCAGCCGGATGGCGGAGAACAAGCCCGGCCGCCGGGCGAAGCACCAGGAAGAAATAAGGAGGGAGGAGAAGGGAACCTAACTAAACTACATGAGAACTGTACAGGAGCCCAGCCGGACGGCGGAGACCAAGCCCGGCCGCCGGGCGGAGCATGCGAGGATGTGAGGGGAACAGAGGCTGAGCCCAGCCGGATGGTGGAGAAGAACCCGGCCGCCGGGCGGGACTCAAGGAAAGGGGAAATAACACGCTACAGCAAAAACTGTAACCGCCACATAAGCTGACGTCAGGGAGAGAGACGAGAGCTAACCACAAACAATACTGAAGGAGCAATGAAAGCCGAAGCTCATCAAAAAAGACGAGAGGGCAGGAATCACTCCACCGGCGTAGACGAAAGCAAATTCACCAAACCGGAAGTCAGGCAATTCAGAAACGGGACGGAACCCACAACGGAAGGAGCTAGACGCAAGAACGTAAAGCGTCGTTCTGTGGGTCTATGGGCCAGATGTAGGTGGCCAAACACCGGTCGGTAACGGCCGAAAATACCGATTTTCGGCCGTTTCCGACCGGTATTGAGCGTTCGGTATGTAGGTGATAGGAAATAGGCCGAATCGGTAAATTTACCGATTCGGTAAAATTACCGATCGGTAAAATACCGATTATGAAAATTTACCGATCGGTAATGTTACCGATCGGTAAATTTACCGATCGGTATAGTTACCGATCGGTAAACTTTCCGATCGGTAAACTTACCGATCGGTATAGTTACCGATCGGTAAATTTACCGATTCGGTAAATAAGAATAGGTAAAATTGAACATTGAGATGTAGGGAGGCTCTGAAATACCGATTTTGCCTCAAAATCGGTATTTAAGAGTCGGTATTTACCATGGATTCAAATCAGGTGGTAACCAGGTGCAGCCTATAAAAAAGGACCCAAAATGCAATTCAGTTTGCAGAATGGCGGCATTTTATGTAATAGCAAGACGGCTACGGCTACGGGAGGAAGGAGAGAGGGAATGGCCGAGACAGGAGCAGGTCTACAGGCAGAGGGTGACCCTGTTCATGCTCACAGAGGAAGAGATACTTCAAAGGTACAGGTTGGCTCCAGACACCATCTTGGAGCTCATCAGGAACCTCAAACCACTGTTGGAGCACCCCACCCCAAGGGCACATGCAATTCCAACACATGTACAGGTGCTGTGCAGCCTCCACCTGCTGGCGTCAGGGAGCTACCAGAGCGTGGTTGCTGTGGCGGGAGGGGTGACACAGAGCAGCCTCTCAAGGTTTTTTCACAAATTCCTTGATGCCATGTTGCATAGGATGGAGCATTACATTTCTTTTCCATCCACCCATGCTGAACTTGTTCAAACAAAATCTGAGTTCTACCAGATGGCAAGATTTCCCCATATCATCGGATGCATTGATGGCACGCACATCCCCATTTGTCCCCCTGCTGCCACAGAATACATTTACCGCAATAGGAAGTCAAGCCACACCATCAACGTCCAGGTGATTTGCAATGCAAAGTACGTCATCACAGACCTTGTCGCAAAATTCCCAGGAAGTACCCACGACTCCTATATATTTCAGAACAGCGGCATCTATGCACAGCTGTCAGCAGAGGAATTTGGCGAAGGATACCTCCTAGGTAAGACAGAGTCAGCGACCCCTTCCACACCTATTGCAGTGAGAATGACAAGTATGCATGTGAGTAATGTATTCCCATTTCCCTTTTAGGAGACAGTGCATATGCCCTACGTTCATTGATCCTGACTCCCTACCTCAACCCCTCCACACCCAGCCAAAGGAGGTATAACCGGGCCCACAAAAGTACACGCAATGTGGTAGAACGGACCTTTGGCATCTGGAGGAGCAGATTTAGATGCCATCACAAGAGTGGAGGCGCAAGTCAGTATACCCCCACCACCTGCTGCAAGATCATAGCTGCCTGTGCCATGTTGAACAACTTGGCTGTGAGGAAGGGTACAGAGGTCGAGTTGTCTGACTACGAGGATCATGACGACGACAATGCTGTGCCTGACAGACAACCTGCTGGAGTCACAACACCAAGTGATGGCAGATACAGACGTGAGGAAATAACAAGTAACTATTTCTGAGTAAGTAATGAGACACAGACAGGTTGTGTATGGGACAAAAGTATTTATATGTAGCCACAAAGTTAAAGCACTTAAGTGCAACAAATTGAATTTAAGAAAGGTAGGGACAACATGTCCTGGGTTACATCACCCACTGGCAAAGTCATTTTCGCGCGCGCTTCCCAGAGCCACTGGGATGTTCCCCACTGCCTTCCTCCTGGCCTGCAGGCTCAGCTGGGCGCCTGCTGCTCCTACGGGGCTGCACCACAGCGCTTCCCAAGCTACTGCGGCTACTGCTGTCCTCTCCCTCAGGCACATCCAGGGCAGGATTGTGTGCTGTTTGAGAAATCATCATTGCCTCTAGGGCACTGGTGATTCTGGCCATGCCCCTGGTGACCTCGGCCGTGTTCTGGGTGAGGCTTTCCTGCATGTTATTGCCTCTACGGCATAGCTGTACTGTGGCAGTGGCGAGGCGATTCATGGCCCTATTGGTTGCTCGGGCGTCCCTGCGCCTTGTGTGCTCTATGTTGTCCAGTTTTGTGCACAGCTGCGTAATTGCAGAAGTATTTCCTGCAGCTAGGTCTGCATTTGATTTTACAATGTCCCTGTTGCTTTGTGCAATGTCACTGATGCCCTTCCCCATTTCTCCTATTGTTTGGTTTAGGGCACGGAATTGGTGGTGGCAGGCCTGTATATATTTGCCCTGCATGCGCTGGATGCGCACCATGCTTCCCTCCAGCCCACGGAAGACAGTGCCATCTCCAGAGCCACCTGCACTGCTGGGCATGCGGCGACGTCTGCGCATGGTGTCAGATTCTGTGTTGGGCTGCAGTGCAGCATGAGGCATGGGTGCAGTGTCTTGAGCCTCAGCTTCTGCTGCCTCCATCATTGGCAGTGGGGCCACGAGTCGCCTCCTGGCTGGTGGGGTTGCAGGTGCAGCCTGTAACATTGATGGGGATGTCTCAGGAGAGAATTGCAATGCAGGGGATTGGGAAAGGTGTGGGGAGTGTGCAAACTCGGGGGTCTGGACTGTCTCCTCTTCCTGTGTGATGGCAGTTGTGTCCTCCTCATCCTGCGATGCATGGACATGGCTTGGCCCTGCCTCGTCACTCTCCTCCCTCGCTGCTGCAGTCCCTGTTGTCGGTGTGACTTGACTGGCTGATGGTGCCCCTAGGTGTAAATAAGCGTATGTCAACTGAGTGCTACTGTGTCACAGTGACTAAAATAAAATCTTTACACATTTTACTTTCATTAATCGCCATTACTTTCACTGCCTTGCTGATGTCTGTTCAGTTATACATGGTCTAATATTAGCTGACTACATTTCCCATAGTGCATTGCTCCTGTATAGTGCTAGCAGTACTGGACTGGGGTTGGCCTGTGCACAAAGGGTTAAGGGATGCTGCTTGGTATGGGGTGTTATGCTGCGCATGCGTCTTACCTTTTGCTTTGGCTCTGGCTGAGCTGTCCACTTCTCCCAGTCCCACGACACTGTCTGGCTCGATGGTTGACGCCACCAACTCCTCCAGGTCAGTCAGGGGGGGTGCTGGGTCCCTGCCTCCACCGGTGAGACCAGCCTGTTTGTGCAGCTCTGCCATCTTTTTCTTTGTGAGGCTCCTGATGTCGTAGAACCTTTTCTTTAAATCTTCCAAGCTCCTGCTGGTGACTCCCACAGCATTCACCCTTTCAACAATGTGTAGCCAGAGCTTGCGTTTTGCAGACTCAGCTAGAGTGAGGGACTGCTTTCCAAATAGTTGTGTGTGGACTCTAACCACCTCCTCCACTAGTACCTGCAGCTCCATGTTGCTAAACTTTATTTTTCTCTTTCTGTCAGCCTTCTGGCTCTCTGTGCTGCTTGCCATTCTTTCAGTATTACACTCAAAACAAATCTCTCCCTGCTGCTCTGTCTCTCTGCTCAGCTCTGCCTGCCTCCAGAACCTTCTAATGAGTTGCAGCTGCCTGGGCAGGCACTTCCTGGTAGGAAGGGGGAGGGTGGTTGCACCTGATTGGCTGTTGTGTTAAGTTTCACTTTTGTTTGCTGCACGTTTATGAAAATACCGATCGGTATTTACCGATCAGTATTTACCGATCGGTATTTCCAATGCATTCCTATGGGCCCATAGGAATGCATTGGAAATACCGATCGGTAAATGCCGATCGGTAAATACCGATCGGTAAATACCGATCGGTATTTTCCGATCGTCCGATACCGACTTTTACCGAATCGGTAAAAAATACCGATTTTTTATCTACATATCATTTACCGATTTTTAAATACCGAATCGGTAAAATTCGGTATTTAAGAATCGGTAAAATGAAATTACCTACATCTGGCCCTATGTGTCTTAAATAGTGGTAGCTTTAAAGGTACAGTGTTGTAGGGAAGTCGGGGCATGACAGTATGAGTATTCCCAATTTTGAAAATGTGCAAATATATACTGTTTCTAAACTCTATATTTGTACCCAATTCAGAAATACATAGGTGTCTTTCATACCGATTTTTCTATGTATACATTTTCCCAGAATAATTACTCTATACCCGGTACATAATAAAATACCATCGCAAGTTGCTGCTCAGTTTTTGGCTCTGGGTTCGTCGGGTTCTTGGTGAACCTACAAGTCCTATATATCTCCACAACCAGGAAGGTCCAACGGATGTACCGGTATATTGCTTTCAAAGAGCTGTCATAATTAAAAGAAGTTACAGGAGAAAACGTTGAGACAAAAGGCTGTTTTTTTCAACAAATTTTCAATTTTTCCAATATTTAACTGTTAGTTTCTATAAAGAAACCTTCATGGATTTAGACAAATGACACCTTTCTGAATTCAGATTTTTGTCTACAATTCTAAAACGTATAGCTTTCCAGGATCCATTATTGCTTTCATACTCATTTTTACCATTAACTGGAAGGAGGTTGACAGCACTAAAAATAGCAAAAATAGGGTATGTTCCAGAAAAATGCCAAAACTGTGTGAAAAATGCTGGTTCTCTGACAAAAGACTGTCATTCCCTAAAAGCTGGGGAAATTGTAATTTCAGCCCCACAAACCCTCTTTTGATAACATTTGCAGGGAAAACCCCAGAGGCTTTCGTTTGCAGCCCGTTTTTCCAATTTTTCTGAAAAAAAATAATTTGACTGTATTTTGCTTAATTTCTGGGACCCCTCCATGGGAATCCACAAATGCTGGGTACCGTTACAATCCCCATGATGTTGGAAGAAAAGGACACAAAATTGGCGTTGATACCTTATGTGGTCAAAAAGTTACAGGGCCCTAAGCGCGCACTACCCCAAATAGCCGAAAAAAGGCTTAGCACAGGAAGGGAAAAGGCCTAGCAGCGAAGGGGTTAAGGGAGTTGAATGTGTGTACCATCCCCATCCCCCATAAATCTTTTATGTGTGTAATCCCTATCATGTCCTATTTGTCGAATCCCTTGGATTTTCACAGACTCCCCAGCTTCTCTGAGTTCCATAGTGGGGTGGCGAGCGTGAGCCTCCCCTCCCATTTGAGGTGTCCATTTGCCGCATGCCACACCTGAACTGCATGTGCCGTAGGCCCTGTGAGTGGGAATCTGCGGGGCCCGGCATACAGTGCCCTAGTATAGACACCCCCGGGTAACTGCCAACGGTCCATAGCATATCCGGGATCGTTTGGGGGTCCGTAGACCTCATGGTTTACCGCCGCCAATTGGGAGGCCCAATAATATTTTCTTAGGTCCGGCAGTCCGATTCCCCCCATAATACCAAGGAAGGGTAAGTTTAGAGAAAGCTATACGGGGCTTCCCCACCCAAAGTAGCTGTCTCTGGAGAGACTCTATTTCCCTGAAATAGGATGCTGGAACCGGATCCATAGCGTTCTGTAACGCATACAGAAACCGGGGCAAAGCCAACATTTTAAAGATCACTGCCCTGCCAAACAGGGAAAGCGGGAGAGCCTTCCATCGCCTCACGTCTTCTCTGAGGTGCTTCAGAGGGGGATCCATATTATTGGCAAATCGGACCAGCGAGTCTAGCGTGATATAAATGCCGAGGTATCTGAATCCTGCAGGAGCCACCTATATCGGGCAAGTATCCGGCACGACCAGCGGCTCGCCCCTTAGGACATAGAGCACCGATTTGGACCAGTTGATCGCAAATCCAGAATACCTCCCAAAAATAGCCAGCACATCTAAAAAACAATGTAGAAAGCCCCTCGGGTTAGTTAGGTAAAGCGGAATATCATCGGCATAGTTTGAGATTTTATCCTCCCATTCGAGCGTCCATCTCATGCCGCGTATCGAGATGTCTTGTCGGACCCACACCGCCAATGGCTCCAAGGCCAGAGCGAAGAGGAGCGGAGACAGGGGACATCCCTGTCTTGTGCCCCAACTCAATTGGAAGTCAGGGGACTTGCAGTTGTTAACTACCACTCGGGCTATCGGAGCCGAATACAGCAGGCGTACCCAACCCATGAATTCTGGGCCAAACCCCAGCTTGTCCAGCACCACAAAAAGGTAAGGCCATTTGACTCTGTCAAATGCCATAGTGGCATCCAGTGACACAAGTGCCGCCGGTTCCTGAATCGTCAGGGTCCGGCCCAGGACCCTGTGCAACCGCCGCAGATTGAGGGCCGTATTCCGTTGAGGCATAAAGCCCGATTGATCCGGATGCACCAAGTTGGTAATGACCTTGGCCAGTCTCGTCGCCAGCAGTTTTGCCAGTATCTTAGGTTCCACCTTAAGCAGCGAGATATGTCTATAAGACAAACAGCATGTCCTAGGCTTGCCCTCCTTGAGAATAACTACTATATTGGCTACCCGCTGATCATATGGGAGTTGTCCCCTGTCCTTACTTTCTACGAACATAAAACGGAGAAATGGAGCAACCTTGTTAGAGTTTAGTTTGTAAAACTCCACAGGAATGCCGTTTGGGCCCGCGGCCTTCCCGGATTTCACTCCTCTGATGGCTTGTGCCACTTCGTCATCCGTGAGTGGGGAGTCTAAGTATTCCCGATTGTCATCCGAGAGCCTGGGCAGTTGGATGTCTCTGATCCTGCCTGTATTGTCTGCCTCTGTATAGACACCTGTCTTACTATATACCCCACCGTAATAGTCTACAAATGCTGCAGAAATAGCCTGCGGATCCGTGATAGAGCTGGAGTCCTCTCCCTGCAGCTCCGGGACCAACCTCAACGCCCACTCTCTCCTCTCTAGCCACACTATGAGCTTCCCCGCCCTGTCTCCATGTTCGTATATCCTGCTTTAGATCTCTCCCCACTGCGCCCTAGCTCTGTCTCTAGCAAGATCGGCCTGGCGTAGACGAAGACGTGAAGACCCTCGGGTGTCCCCGTTTGCGATACCTCTTTTTCAAGTCATAGCACTTCCTCCTCCGCTTTCCCCAGGTCTGCCTGCCTTTCCTTCTTTTTTCCAGCGATTAGAGATACAGCTTCACCCCGGATAACCGTTTTATATGCCTCCCACAGAGTCAGCGCTGAGTCTACCATACCCCGATTCTCCTGAAAATACCTGTCTGTGGCCTGAGCTATTCCTTTCTTTGTGTTAGGGTCTCTCAAGTGCCATGAGTTGATGGGAGCTATCCTACCCGCAGCGAACCTGTCAAACTCCATCCGGAGCCAGACTGGAGAGTGGTCTGAGATGCCCCTGCCAATATGTCTCACCTCCCGATGTCTGAACTGGGGTAATTTACAACAAGGGGTGGTGATGGACAGAGTCTCTGAATTAAGCAGAGTACTCTCACCCAGTCAAGAGATCAGGGCTAGATCCAACACCGTTTTTTAGCTCATTGCACCATCCCAGTTTCAGAACCTGGCTGTATGCAAATTAGTCTGTCCCTGGCCCAGTGCATCATGGGAACAGGGCAGACAAGACTACAAAAGCCAATTCTTACACTGGGAAGGAAACAAGCTTCCGGGGACCGGTTTCTGCCATTTCAGGCGTCTTCGGCCCGGCTTGCTTGAATCCTGATGGTGCAATGAGCAAGGGACTCACATCTGAGTATACCCTTCCACGCTTAGGGTGGACAAAATAATTTACAACAAGGGGTGGTGATGGACAGAGTCTCTGAATTAAGCAGAGTACTCTCACCCAGTCAAGAGATCAGGGCTAGATCCAACACCGTTTTTTAGCTCATTGCACCATCCCAGTTTCAGAACCTGGCTGTATGCAAATTAGTCTGTCCCTGGCCCAGTGCATCATGGGAACAGGGCAGACAAGACTACAAAAGCCAATTCTTACACTGGGAAGGAAACAAGCTTCCGGGGACCGGTTTCTGCCATTTCAGGCGTCTTCGGCCCGGCTTGCTTGAATCCTGATGGTGCAATGAGCAAGGGACTCACATCTGAGTATACCCTTCCACGCTTAGGGTGGACAAAATAATTTACAACAAGGGGTGGTGATGGACAGAGTCTCTGAATTAAGCAGAGTACTCTCACCCAGTCAAGAGATCAGGGCTAGATCCAACACCGTTTTTTAGCTCATTGCACCATCCCAGTTTCAGAACCTGGCTGTATGCAAATTAGTCTGTCCCTGGCCCAGTGCATCATGGGAACAGGGCAGACAAGACTACAAAAGCCAATTCTTACACTGGGAAGGAAACAAGCTTCCGGGGACCGGTTTCTGCCATTTCAGGCGTCTTCGGCCCGGCTTGCTTGAATCCTGATGGTGCAATGAGCAAGGGACTCACATCTGAGTATACCCTTCCACGCTTAGGGTGGACAAAATAATTTACAACAAGGGGTGGTGATGGACAGAGTCTCTGAATTAAGCAGAGTACTCTCACCCAGTCAAGAGATCAGGGCTAGATCCAACACCGTTTTTTAGCTCATTGCACCATCCCAGTTTCAGAACCTGGCTGTATGCAAATTAGTCTGTCCCTGGCCCAGTGCATCATGGGAACAGGGCAGACAAGACTACAAAAGCCAATTCTTACACTGGGAAGGAAACAAGCTTCCGGGGACCGGTTTCTGCCATTTCAGGCGTCTTCGGCCCGGCTTGCTTGAATCCTGATGGTGCAATGAGCAAGGGACTCACATCTGAGTATACCCTTCCACGCTTAGGGTGGACAAAATAATTTACAACAAGGGGTGGTGATGGACAGAGTCTCTGAATTAAGCAGAGTACTCTCACCCAGTCAAGAGATCAGGGCTAGATCCAACACCGTTTTTTAGCTCATTGCACCATCCCAGTTTCAGAACCTGGCTGTATGCAAATTAGTCTGTTCCTGGCCCAGTGCATCATGGGAACAGGGCAGACAAGACTACAAAAGCCAATTCTTACACTGGGAAGGAAACAAGCTTCCGGGGACCGGTTTCTGCCATTTCAGGCGTCTTCGGCCCGGCTTGCTTGAATCCTGATGGTGCAATGAGCAAGGGACTCACATCTGAGTATACCCTTCCACGCTTAGGGTGGACAAAATAATTTACAACAAGGGGTGGTGATGGACAGAGTCTCTGAATTAAGCAGAGTACTCTCACCCAGTCAAGAGATCAGGGCTAGATCCAACACCGTTTTTTAGCTCATTGCACCATCCCAGTTTCAGAACCTGGCTGTATGCAAATTAGTCTGTCCCTGGCCCAGTGCATCATGGGAACAGGGCAGACAAGACTACAAAAGCCAATTCTTACACTGGGAAGGAAACAAGCTTCCGGGGACCGGTTTCTGCCATTTCAGGCGTCTTCGGCCCGGCTTGCTTGAATCCTGATGGTGCAATGAGCAAGGGACTCACATCTGAGTATACCCTTCCACGCTTAGGGTGGACAAAATAATTTACAACAAGGGGTGGTGATGGACAGAGTCTCTGAATTAAGCAGAGTACTCTCACCCAGTCAAGAGATCAGGGCTAGATCCAACACCGTTTTTTAGCTCATTGCACCATCCCAGTTCCAGAACCTGGCTGTATGCAAATTAGTCTGTCCCTGGCCCAGTGCATCATGGGAACAGGGCAGACAAGACTACAAAAGCCAATTCTTACACTGGGAAGGAAACAAGCTTCCGGGGACCGGTTTCTGCCATTTCAGGCGTCTTCGGCCCGGCTTGCTTGAATCCTGATGGTGCAATGAGCAAGGGACTCACATCTGAGTATACCCTTCCACGCTTAGGGTGGACAAAATAATTTACAACAAGGGGTGGTGATGGACAGAGTCTCTGAATTAAGCAGAGTACTCTCACCCAGTCAAGAGATCAGGGCTAGATCCAACACCGTTTTTTAGCTCATTGCACCATCCCAGTTTCAGAACCTGGCTGTATGCAAATTAGTCTGTCCCTGGCCCAGTGCATCATGGGAACAGGGCAGACAAGACTACAAAAGCCAATTCTTACACTGGGAAGGAAACAAGCTTCCGGGGACCGGTTTCTGCCATTTCAGGCGTCTTCGGCCCGGCTTGCTTGAATCCTGATGGTGCAATGAGCAAGGGACTGAAATGCCAGAAACCGGTCCCCGGTAGCTTGTCTCCTTTCTGGTGAAGAATTGGCTTGGTAGTTTGGTCTGCCCTGTTCCCATGATGCACTGGGCCAGGGACAGACTAATTTGCATATAGCCAGGTTCTGAGCTGGGATGGGGGCAGTGAGATAAATAACGGTGATGGATCAAGCCCTGATCTTTGGACTGGGTAAGAGTGGTCTGCTTAATTCAGACACTCTGTTCATCACCACCCCCTTTTCTGAATCGTCTGAACTGGGGTGGCAGAGTGGGCTAAAGAACGGTGATGGATTAAACCCAGATCTGTTGACTGGGTGTGAGTGTTTGATTGGTTCAGATGCTCTGTCCATCACCACCCCCTTTTGTATCACCTCCCGAAGGGCGTGCGCCTGAGCGGCCGGGACAAGAATATAGTCTATTCTGGAAAGGCTTTGGTGCACACAGGACACCTGTGTATACTGCACACAGACCGGGTTCCGCAGCCGCCAGCTATCCACCAAACCCATTGTATCCATATAGTCGGGGAGCCACCTCTACGCCAGTCTCAGCGTTCGGGCAGGGTATCTGTCAAAAGCACCTTTCACCGCCGTGTTGAAATCGCCTCCCCCCGCAAACATGCCCACGGGCAGTGTCAGAAAAATGGAGCCCAGGTCATGAAATGTATCTGACTGTAGACCGGGCGTGACATATACAGAAACAAAGGTGAGGGTCTTCCCCTCCCACTGACCCGATATTCCAACATATCTACCCCTCTGGTCGGACCATGTGGCTTGAATTATCAAGGGAAATGTGTTTTCACCAGTATGCTGACTCCCCTCGACCCTGTAGTGAATCCTGCGTGCGCCACTAGCTTGTAACCCCCCTTATGCAGGGACATGCACCTGTTTCCTATGAGATGCGTCTCTTGCAGGAGCATCACATCTGGAGAGTGTCTTCTAATAAACTGAATGACCGTCCCCCTCTTTATTTTATCACCCAAGCCGTTCACATTCCAACTGAGCACACTTATCCCCGATCCCCGTCTAGGTGTCGCCATTAAATTGGTAAAGATAAGTCACTGACACCCCGATGTCTCCTAATGTGCAAACATGAACATAACTACATACAGTCCCACCAACAATGAGGTCTCTGGAGACAGGAACCCCACTAATCCCGAATCCCTCCCCCCTCCCTGAACACCTGCATAAGGCGTCCGCCCATCCCCAACTAGCAGTGTGCCTGTCGCCCCACACTCTAAACCTACTGATTAACTAAAGGCAGTAATGAGGAAGGAGGCTGGTGTCCCATCCCCCCAGCCCAGGTTAGAAGTCCCGCTAAAGCCCACATCGCCAAATCAAAGCGTGAATGTCTCCAGGGTCGGGATAACTCCCAGGTCCGGGCCACAATCCCAATACATGGCAGTATACACAAGTCCGATGTGTCAGGTTTCTGCCCTCATTCCTTGTCCTGTGACGCGTTCTCTCCGCCCATCTCTCATCTGCCGGGGTTGCCGGGGAGGCGGCTATCGACCCAGTCCGAGGCCACCTCTGAGTTAGCAAAGAACCAGACCTTCCCGTCCAACTCCACCCTCAAGCAGGCCGGGAACTTCATAGCATATTTCAGTCCCTTGTCCCTTAGTTTTTTCTTCACGGCAAGGACATTTCGGCGATGTTTCTGCATGAGTTGCGTGAAGTCGGGGAAGAAATTGAGGGTGGCATTCCCGTACCGCAGAGGGGACCCTAGGCGGGCCACCTTCAGGATAGCATCCCTGTCTCGGAAATTTAACACCCTGGCGATTGTGGGGTGCGGGGGAGCACCAGGTTTGGGGTGCCCCCCTGGAACTCTAAGGGCGTGCTCGTTTGTAAAGAAATGACTCAATCCCTTGGGTTTGAGGTGTGCGGGTATGAGCTCTTCCACAAATAAGTCCAGGCCCGGCCTTCGGATTTCTCGGGCACCCCCAGGATTTGAACGTTGTTCTGCCGGGCGCGTCCTTCATAGTCGTCCAGTTTCCGCTCTGTCAGGTCGTGAGACCCCCTGAGATCTCTCACCTCCCACTGGAGTAGCGCCACATCATCCGTCAGACTGACAGTTTTAATGTTGAGCGACTTGACCTTCTCATTTACTTTAGTGAGATCTGCGCAAATGAGATTGACCTCAATGATAACTGTGTCCAGTTTATTATTAAGGGACTCCATCTTCTGCCCCAGCGACGACTCAATCCCATCAATCGCCGCCATGATATGAAGCAACGTCGGCTCGGATGAAGAGCCCGAGGAGCCGCCTGCGGTGCTTGTTTCAAATCAGTGGGGAAGCCTCTGGGCATTGTATACCTCTCCAACTTATTAGATTGGACCTGTCGTGTTCCCTTAGACGTCCTTTGCTGGAGTCTGTCACCCTCGCCATTTGAAATTCAGGGCACTGGTTCACCGGCGCCACCAACTCTGCACTCAAGTTCCGACCAGGCAAGTCGCGACAAAGTCTCAGAGGCTCCTCCCCTCGGCCCGGGACCGGCAAAGCGTGACCGTAGTGTAGGCACCACAAGGGTCACCGCGGTGATGCCCACAATTGGCACCCCCAGGACCCCCGCCCGCACAAGATGATCCGGTAGGACGACATCTGCGTGGGATCAAGGAATATAACAGCGCTAAGGTCTTTGTAGGCGAGCGCTTTGCGATTCCTCTATGCCCCAACCTGCATGAGGTGTCCTCAATAATACAGAGGAAGGCGTTTAACTGCCTCGGGCACGAAGCGAAGAGTGGGGTCCAGTGCTGTTAATTCTCTGACACAGCTGGCCCCTGGGGTGGGCCCCACAAAGCCGCCACAGAGTCCGTGCCCACCGGCAAGCGAATTGGGGCCTTTGTTGCTGCGCAGGTCCAATGGCCACTGCCAGAAGCCAGATAGTCTGTGTCCACCGGTGCACCACTCACCCTCCAGGAGAAAAGTGCAGTCCAGGACACAAGGGCCGGGCCCCCAGGAGCCAAGAACATGCCCCCAGGGGCAGATGTCCCACCGATGAAGCCCCACACAGGAGGGGGCCCTCCTCACCGACTCCGCGGCCGCCGGTCGTCCAGACACCCAGCTGCGCTGTGCTCACATTCCAGCCAGCCGCTCCCCTGCTCACCATCAACCTCGGCACTCGTTAGAGCACTCCAATCTTCCGATGGTGTCAATGCACGGAGGGTAAGGGGGCCAGGGGACACTTTCCTGCACTTGTCCCCCAGTTGGTCCTCAGGCGCGGGAAGCCCGGCGCACCAGCAGCCATCAAGGAGGGGGTGGACCGACCACTTACGGTCTGCTTCCCCGATGTTTATCAACTACGCCTGGGCCACTGGCGTACTGCAGTCCCGTGCTTCGGTGCCCTGGAGTCCCAAGAACCGCTGTGATGATAACTCCGACCCCGGTGGCGCAGAGGGGCCGGAGTTGCTACCAGGGGCTATGTCTTCACTCCGCTGACCGGCTATGCAGCTTAGGGTCAGGATGGAATACAGGATAGTTAGGCTGGGGGACGGGCGTTATGGAGCCGAGGACTTACGCGGCCATCTTGACCGGCACGTGGCTCCTCCCTCCTCTTTTTATGTTGTTATTAATGAAATGTTGGTGAAAAGTTAAAAGAAAATAAGTTCTCGTATTACCTTGTGAATGGAGGGTCAGCTGCCGGAGTTGTGCTGACGTCACAGAGTGCCGCTCTGGGATTGGTTAAGACAGCGGGCGTGTAACTGACGGAGATTTGTAAAGGAGGGGTCAGAAGTAATGAGTGATACTGACGTCATGATAAAGCTGCACTAGTATTGGCCAAACAAATTGTATAAGCTTAAGTTTAATTGGATGAAAGAATAAAAGCAGCACTAAGATTGGTGAAACCCAAATGTGAAAAAGGATTTAATTGGTTATCAAAAACAGAAGCAGTAAAAGTATTGGACAGTGGAGTTTATATGTAGAAATACGCTCCAACATTAATAGGGAATCGTCCAGATAGAAGATGTTTAGGTTTTGCAAGAGGCAAATATATAAAAGGATTTTCTCCTAAAATGTATGGAAAGAAAAGAAAAATGTTGCTTATGCAGAAAATCAAAAATTACTTCAAGAAAGATAAACCCATTAAGACTAGAGAGGGAACCCTTATCCCGCCACCAAAGACTCCTGCCTAATTTATGATGATGGAAAGAGGCTACCATACCTGTGTGTGGTTAGAAAATTGGATCTAATATTCCCAAAATGATGTAATATTAGCTTTCACTGAAAATGGATCTTCAAATAGGAGAATCCTTTACAATTTAAGAATGCGGATGAATAAATTAGAGCCCAGACCCAGATTAACACAGTATGAAGCTTTAGAAGAATGGGAAACTGAATCATTTGGGCGCGACAGATCTAGCAGTACTAGGGGTTATAGAGGATTTTACCCTAAACTAATGCATGAGTCCTGTGAAGATCAAATGAAACAATGGAGACAAGCAATGATTACATAAGGACTGTCTCATGCATTAATGTTAGAGGAACAGTCGGGGCAAGTGTACAGGAAAAACTAAGCATTTAACAATGACAGTTTGTGGGAAATCAGAAGATGAGTTTATGGAAGACATCTTAACAAAGAATCCTCCACCATATCCGGAAGGACCTGGTAGAACTACTCCAAGTGTCCCCGCTTTAGAAACACCTTTGGTTCCACAGATTATGCATGATTCAATAAATGGAAGGGTACTCCAGGAAAAGGAAAAAGAAGCAATAAATAAAAATAGAGAAGAATTAATACAGAACATAACCCAATTGAGTACACACCCTGAATCCTTGACTATACCTGTGACTATAGGTCATGTTTTTCCATTGTAAGGGGATAAGGCAAATTGTCCAAAACCACCAGTTATGACCACTCCTATAATAGAACCTAGAAAAGAAAATATAATAATTGAGGTTCAAGTCAGTGAATGCGATTCGGTAATCTCATTAATGGATCTGCCGATAAGAGAACAGATAAATGAAACCCAGAAAAGAGTTACACCTAGCTGTTCAAAAGGAATATGATTAGAAACATCTACAGGAATTAAAAGTGCCACTATAGTATCTCCAGAAGAATTAGAAAGATGGGCACAGGGAATAGACAAACCGAACCAACAACCAAAGATTTTAGACATCTTCAAATTAAAAGTAGAATTGGAAGAAATGATAGCTGGAAATGTGGGAGTGGATAGGCTAAACACTTAAGTGAAGAAGAGTTGTTGTTCATATGTAGGAGCATAACTAGGAATGCTAAGATATTTCATGAAAAATTGACGGAGCTTGCCTCTGGGGAATGGGAACTGAAATAGGGAGATCGAAAGTATTGCAGAAACCATACAGAGCAGAATTTACTGATAAAGACTTGGAAAATATGAATATGTCTGGAAGGAAATTGCAGATTAAAGAATTAATGACAATTTTACAAAAATGGGGAGACTTGGACAGGTGAAAAACTAGGTGGGCAAAGAAAAAGGAGGAAGCACTGGCAAATCGGACCACATCTGAATATTTACTGAGAGAATCTGGAAAGCCAGAAAGATTGTGAAGATTGTGAGAGAGGTTCCAGGAGGAGGATATATACATGTTCCATGGACTCGACAAGATATTTTGTCATTTACTAATGATTTCCCAAAATTAAGAGAAAAGCCAGTTGAATGGTATAGACAGGTTGAAAGGTTTGTGAAAGTTTCTAAGGTTTTGTTGAAAGATTTAGATGGTCTGTTTGATATAGTGGTACCTGCAAATTTATGGACCGAACGTAAAATTACAGTGGAAAGGCCCAGTGATGAGTACCCAAGAGATGAGAAAACGGGAGCCCCTTCAGAGGAGGTAATGAAGAAATATCACCAGGTGATCACTTCCTTGAAAGGGAAAATTCCACCAAAAGAAACAGATTGGATTAAAATAGATAGAACAACTCAAGAAATAAATGAGACTGTGCATGCTTATTAAGAGCGCCTGTTACAGGTATGTAAGTAGTACAGTGGATTTGAGAACATCGGGGATAAAGGTATGGGGCATTTTGTGTATCGATTTGTGTCTGGACTAAGACCAGAAATTTCACAGATTATGCAGCAGCATATGTAGTGTTGGCATGGAAAACCTATTGACGAAATTCTGAAATATGCCAAGTACTGTGGAGACGACATTGAGAATAGACGTAAAAAGTTGGAAGAAAAAGTAATGTGGGCACAAGTAAAATTGACAGAAAAACAAGAGCTTGAATTAAATAATCAGACTGATGATCAAGTAAAAGGACATTGACAGAATGAAAATAAATAGTGGGGGTAAACCAAAAGGGTGAATGAGTAGAGAGGAAGCAAAGAAAACATTTGTTTATCATGGGTGTGGAAAGTTGGGACATTGGAAAAACGAGTGTACAAATATTCAGAATAATAATGGCTCAAATCAAAATTTAAATCCACAAATGCAGAATGAGGTGATAATGAGTCAACCGCAGCAGGTTATTAATCAACAGAGTCAGTTACCACCTGCCGCCATGCCAAATTTTATGAACAGAGCAAAGTACAGTGGGCACGCCGGATTTCCAGGAGAAAGTGGTAAGACAAATTCAGTAACTTCACAATTTCTTTTGCAGAGCAGTTGTTCTTTTGAAGATGATTATTGACGGTGCCTGAGGGGGGAGGAAGAGGAGTGCATACTTGGCGCATCCTTACCGGTAGATCAATCAGGTCCATATATTGATGGGAAGGTAGGAGGAAAATACATTACCTTTTTGTTGGACAGTGGTGCTACCAGCTCTACTGTGAGAACAGCAGACATCCCAATCCTACCCCTCTCGGGAGAAGCCATCCAAGTAGTTGGTGTTTCAAATAGACAGATTAGAACTCCAATCACAGAACCCATGGAGGTAAGCATTGGCAATTTTAGTGAAATGCACAAATTTGTAGTGTGCAACTCTAGTCCAGTAAACTTGTTAGGAAGAGACTTATTGTGCAGTATGAATTGCACAATTTATTGCACACCGTATGGTGTTGCGATTCAGATCCCTGATGAAGGTGGTATTTACAAGATAATGCTGGCAAAACAAGGCACAGAGGTAGTCTACCAACAGCGAGTAACGTCGACGTGGGAGGTGTAAAGATCCGGTGCACCATGATGCTGATGTAGGAGGTCAGGTAGTGGCGCCAAGAGGGGTTGTCAAAGTGCCTATGAGTAGGCCAGCCCCAGCTTTAGACTCTGCAACTTGAGCAGGATACTGAAGTAGGTTGGGTTTACATGTATAGGGCCAGGATACGCCCGGTCACAGCGATTAGAGGGATTCGTCCAGAGTAGGAAGTGAGAGGTAGTCGATAGACACACCGCCCTCAGTTGTTATCTTACATGTGGCTGGCAACGAGTTGGTTAAACTGGGCAGGAGGGGCCGGATCGCAGTGACAATCTCAGCAGTGAACTGGCTAGCAAAGGTACGCCCAGGCTGCATGGGTTGTTGGTCATTCTTATGTGAAGCGTGCTAAGCCAGTTTTCTTTTCAGGTGGTTGTAGACGGAGGGCGGAGAGTGGGGGGTTTGCTGTTTCCTTTCATGCAGAGGGGGGCTCTGTCTTAGCCAGCTTAGGGGCTCCGTGTCAGACTTGCTTAATCACACCCCACCGCCCTCAGTGGTTACCCTGCACCTGGGGGGGGGGGACGAATTGGTGACGCTGGGCAGAAGGGTCCTGTTGGAAGAGATTATCTCAGCAGCGGGTTGGCTGGCGAAGTCCTCTACCGGTTTGCACCATAGTGTGGTGGCATTTGATACCTAGACTTTAGTAGAGGGGAGGCGAATCAGTGAGGGCGTTGAATCACTCGGTAGGGAGGGTCAACAACGAGATTGAGAAGCTGTTTCAACCACCTCAACTGCAGAGTATCCCACATGGGTGCATCTGGGGAGATCAGTTCTACTTACGGGATGGCGTCCACTTGACTGGAGCAGGCAATGGCCTATTAGTAAGGAAGATACTGGCATGGTTGGAAGGTTTTGCGAGGTAGGTATGACCTTTCGGTGTAGGCAATTTGGGGGGGCTAGATAGTGGGTCAACTATGCTGGCCTGTGGCGGTAAGGTCATAATCGGTGAGCAGCAATTTAAGGTCCTTAGAGGCGGCACCATTCATCGAAGGGGGTCACCCAGGGGGAGGGGCCATTGGTCTCTCCCAGAACTTCAGGGGCAGGATATCCGCTTGCTTGGAAGGGTGCGGGGGAGGGAGTCACGCCTGTTATGGTTAAATGGTGTTCACGGTGCGTATGAGGGTAACCAGGAGAGGTACGTACTCTCCCTGGTACCCCGGCCCTTGTTGCGCATGCGCACTCGTACGTGAGTGCGCAGCTGGAAAAAGGATCTGACACCGGTTAGCGACCTTGCCGTAGGCCTCAGAATTTTTAGTTCAAATCTATTTTTATTTTAAACACAGCGTTAAGCCTACAACCTCGTGCCGAGGCCGGCCGCGTATGGCCTCAGAATTTTTGAATGCAAAATTGATAAGTAGGATGTTAGATTTGGTTAGGAACACGCTGTATTAGACATTTGTTAAGGTTAGCCCTTCATACATGTCTACCTTGCTGTAAATCTAATGTCAGAATTTTGCATTTAATAATTATGTAAATAATGTTTATTTTACCTATTTTTATTTGTTTTCATATTTTAATAAATACGGCCGAGGGGTCGCGAGACCCCCTGCCTTCCAAAGAAATCCCTTGCCTGGCTAAATTACTACGGGGATTGTATGTGGTGTTTGCACGATAGGAGGGGGTGGTCGGTCGTCCCAGACCATGAAAAAAGGGGGGCCGCTCGGCCCCCACGCACGCATGGTTGGGCCCGGCCCCCCTTCCACTCCTGGTTGGTTTTGGGTCCCACCGTTGACCCGGAAGCAGTGTGAGTGCTTCCGGGTCAAAGGGAGGGACCAGGAGGGTAGAAAAGGCCTGGGGTGCGCGGGAAGCGGCCTCTTGTACCCACGCTCCCCCAGGCTCGCTCCTCGCCCCGCTGCAGGGGCCGCTAAATTTTCCCCACCCACCATCCCTGTTAGCAGAATTTCAGTTTGGACGTTGGTAGGTATCAATGGTGATGGTAGTGAACGCTGTTGATATGTGTGTAATTTTCTTCCTTAGGCCTTTTTCCCTTTTTACAGGCAATATTAGTGGAATGTGCTCAATTGGTTATGTGGATGTGTAATTACTTGTTTTTCTCCTTAGGCCTTTTTCCCTTCACAGGTTTCTTAATTGTCGTATTTATTATACTGGTCAGGCGGTAAGGTCATAATCGGTGAGCAGCAATTTAAGGTCCTTAGGGGGCGGCACCATTCATCGAATGGGGTCGCCCAGGGGGAGGAGCCATTGGTCTCTCCCAGAACTTCAGGGGCAGGATATCCGCTTGCTTGGAAGGGTGCGGGGGAGGTAGTCACGCTCTCCTCAGGCTGGTAGCCACCCCACACATACACTATGACGTCATCAAATGGCACGAGTGTAAGGGCCCTCCTGGTTAAATGGAGTTCACGGTGCGTACGAGGGTAACCAGGAGAGGTACGTACTCTCCCGGTAACCGGGCACTTGTTGCGCATGTGCACTCGTACGTGAGTGCGCAGCTGGAAAAAGGATCTGACACCGGTTAGCGACCTTGCCGTAGGCCTCAGAATTTTTGAATGCAAAATTGATAAGTAGGATGTTAGATTTGGTTAGGAACACGCTGTATTAGACATTTGTTAAGGTTAGCCCTTCATACCTGTCTACCTTGCTGTAAATCTAATGTCAGAATTTTGCATTTGATAATTATGTAAATAATGTTTATTTTACCAATTTTTATTTGTTTTCATATTTTAATAAATACGGCCGGGGGGTCGCGAGACCTCCTGCCTTCCAAAGAAATCCCTCGCCTGGCTAAATTACTACGGGGATTATATGTGGTGTTTGCATGATAGAGAGGGGGTGGTCGGTCGTCCCAGACCATGTGACTTTTCCCAGTTGATTCTATACCCGCACACCTGCCATAGTCCTCACAACTCTAGATAATATTAGGAAGTGTTGTTTCAGGGCTTGTAACATATAACAGTATGTCGTCAGCATACAGGGAAATGCGTTCATCCAGCTCGTCATTATCATTGACCCGAAAGCCGGTTATGCTCGGGTGTGCGTGAATGACGCATGCCAGAGGCTCCAGAACGATTGCAAATAGCAGAGGGGACAAGGGGCAACCCTGTCTGGTGTCCCTTTCGATTAGGAATTTCTGGGACGTGACCCCATTGACTCGGACCCTAGCTAAGGGTCTCTCATACAGAAGGGCTATCCACCTTCTGAACTCCGGACCAAACCCCAGTCTATCCAATACTGCCATGAGGAATGGCCAATGGACTGTGTTGAATGCCTTCTCGGCATCTAAGGACAGTATGAGGTGCGGGTCGGGCCTATGTCGCACCACTTGCAACCAATTGGCCACCCGTCTCAGATTAATTCTTGTTGACCTATGAGGCATAAAACCCGACTGGTCCCTGTGGATAAGCCCTGCTATAACTTTGGTTAATCTTTTGGCTAGAATTCTAGCCAAAATCTTCGTCTCTAAATTTATGAGGGAAATGGGTCTATAGGAACTGCATTCCTGTGGCGGCCTCCCCTCTTTGGGTATCACCCCGATAGTCGCCGTCCTCAGATCCTCCGGGAAAACGCCCCTTTCTCGCGCCTCCAGATACATCTACAGTAGATGCGTGCTAAAAAGCGCTCCATGTTGTTTGAAGAACTCCGGCGGGAGCCCGTTGGGACCCGCGGCTTTCCTCATTTTCATCTGGCCTATGGCTTCTATGATTTCTTCTTTGGTCAGTTTTGCCTCCATCGCTTGAGTTTCATTGGACTCCAATCTAGGGAGCTGCATAGATTGTAAATACGTGTTTATCTGTTCGTTGTCTGCCAGAGGTCTTTTGGCATAGAAGGCCTCATAATAACCTGCAAAGGCTTGCGCTATCTCATCTGGGGTCTGGTGAACCCTTTCTTTTCCCGTCTGTATTCGGGCTACCCATCTGCTTTCCATCTCTTTCCGGCTGAGCCAGGCCAGCAATCTACCAGTCTTATCACTGGCATCATAGAGTCTCCTGTGCATGGCTTGTACGCCATGGCGCACGTCTTCTTTGGCTAGCGCAAGATTTTCACTCTGCAAGAGTTTCAATCTTCTTAACCCAGAGACATCGGCTCCTGTGCTAGCTTGCGATTCGGCCTGTAGGAGCTGCGTTTCCCAGTTCTCTACCTTCTCCGCCTCTTTGCGTTTCTTATGCGCGATAATGTTTTGAGTCCTATCTCGGAGGACAGCTTCATAAGCTTCCCATAGAGTAATAGCGGAGTCCACCGACCCCACATTTTCCCAGAAAAATAGCTCCGTGTCTACTCTAAGCTCCTGGGACACCTGCAGATCTCGTAATTTCCATGAGTTCAGTTTCCAGTCTCTAGGCTGGTGTCGTGACTGCGCTGCGATTGTCAACCACATGGGCGAATGGTCCGAAAGACCCCTCGCCAGGTATTCAAGTTTTTGTATGTCGCCCTCTTCTCCTGCCAAAGTAAACATATGGTCTATTCTCGAGAATGCCTTATGAGCCCCAGAATAGAAGGAGTATGCTTTGGTCTGGGGGTGCTGATTCCACCACAGGTCAGTAAGCGCCAGTGTGTCCACGAACTGTTTGAGCGGGGATTCCCTAGGGCTCCCTTGATGGACCGTTGTGCGATCGCACGTAGGATCCATCACATCATTAAACTCTCCTCCTATAATGTGAGTGCTGGAACCCGCTTCAAGAAGAATGGCTGCCAGTCTATCCATCGTCTGTCTCTGTAGCCTGGGAGGCGCATAAATACTGACGAGTGTAATGTGTCTCCTATCCCATAGCCCCTGTACTGCCACATATGTCCCACTGGGGTCACTCCAAGTGCGTTCTACCCTGAATGGTGAAGTTCTCTTAATCAATATCGCGACTCCCCGTGGCCCAGTTGTGAAACCCGCATGTGCCAGTGTCATGTATGGTCTACGGCCCAGAAAATTTCATCTTGTACCCTGTAGGTGTGTTTCCTGTAAAAGGATCACATCCGACTTCAGCCGTTTACAATATGCCACTGCCAACCCACGTTAGACCTTATTCCCCATTCCGTTGACATTCCATGATAAGACTGAATATGGGGAGTAATTAACTGCCATTCCTGTCATGTCCACAATTCCCCTGCATCTTCCCCCGCTCCCCCCCTTCGCCCTGTTCTTTCCTGAGTGGCCACAGCAAATAAATACCTACATAAACCAATCCTTTTTTTGTTGCAGTAAACCATATCAAAGTGACCCCTTCCGCCGCCCCCCCATCCCATGCTCAACCCCCACCCAATTGACTCCTGCCACAGGTTAACGTTACTAATTTTTTCACTTGGATCAGGAGAAGTGGTTTCCTGCACCCTCCACCCCAAGTGTCCACCACAAATACTTTCCTGCGTCGTACAGTCTTGTTTGTTACAAAGAATCACATCAAACTCACCCCCCCTTTCCCTCCACCCCCACACTCACCCCCACCCAATCAACTCCTCCACGGGTCAACAAGACCAACATTGTCGCTTGGATCAGGAGCGGTCTGTCACCCACCCCCCCAACTAGCAAAACTTCAAATTAGATAACTCTGAAAAATCCAAAACAAAATGAAAACTGCACAGACAAACGGAGGCGAGGAAGCCCCTCTCTCCGCTCTCTGTCCGCCTCACCCCTCCAGCCCGTCTCCGCACATTATTCGGCCACTTCTCTGAGTTCATTTTGCGCCTCCGCTGCAGCCACCATGTCCGGCCCTCCCTGCTGTTCTCCCTCCGAATTTGTGCTAATGTCCTGGTCTGTACAGTCAGTCGACCGTTGTTGGGCTGCGTCCTCTTCCACACCGCCCCTATGACGGCCCTCCCCCATCAGGGTGCTTTAGGAGTCCGACACTCCCGGGGTCCTACCCATGGCCCCCCTGGTGCCATATAGAGTCGTCCTGTGAGGGACCCTCTGGGATGTCCCTCCAGTTTTCCTATCGGGCCTCTGCGTCTGGGGCATGTTATTGCGTCTGTTCGGGGCCCTCTCACTGTGCAATACCTGAGTCCCTATGGGTCGAAGTATCGGACGTTCCTCGATCCAATGCCAGGCCTCCTCTGGTGTCGCAAAGAACAGTGTCCTGGCCAGTATATTAACATCAATTTTGCCGGGAAAAGAAGCATGTAGGTAATTTGCATTTGCCTCAACTTCGGAAACACCAGGATCTTGGCGTTTTGAATCTTGACTTCCCCCTTCTTTCGGATACCTTGAAGGACAAGATCACGGTCCTGGTAGTTGAGAAACTTCGCGATCAGTGGTCTTGGCGTCAACCCCACTGGAGGCCGTGCCCCTAGGATCTGATGAGCCCTCTCAATGATAAAGCACGGCGAAAAATGTGTGTTAGGTAGGGTATCTAATATCCACTGTTTCAGGAAAGCACTGGCGTCTGTCCCTTCGCAGCTAACGGCCATCAATAGATGGGTGTTTGGGTCACATGACGACCCCAGCTTCCGCACCCACTATTGGCTAATGGGTAAGGGGGGCTACAATAGAGCATTATACACAAACCATAGAAAGCTACACCTGACTGACCCCATAGCGCGGACAGTGGAAGTGTGGCATGGAGTCCAGGGGCGGATGAGTTGGCAGGGGCGCCTAACTAAGGCTACCCCTCTGTGGGAAACAGACATTTTGGGACGACTTAGTGCCTGTTTGGGGTATGATAAATGGGACATGATAGGGATTTCCACAGTGGGGGATATGTGGGTTAAAGGTAAGAAAACATTGTTTGCGGACCTCCAAATTAAATACCAACTAGCACCGTCGGAGAACTTCTGCTATCTCCAGATCAGCCATGCCATTGACTCTGCCCTCCAGAAGGATACCCCCTACCAGATTCCTCTCCTCTTGAGGACAGACTATTGCTGGGCCCAATGGACCGTAAGGCCTTTTCCCTCACGTATAAGAAATTGGTCAATAACCGGACCGACCCAATGCTGAAACTACAGTCGAGTTGGGAGGTAGACATGGGGGAACTGGCCGAAGAGGACTGGAGAGAGGCACTGGCCTCCCCCCGAGAAGTTGCCATTCCGATGCGACTTCGGCTGGTCCAGCTCAAGATTCTCCACCCGGTATATTTTGACGCCACTCTGTTATTCAGGTTAGGTAGGAGGCCTGATTTACTCTGCCTCCGACATTGTAATCAGACTGGTACATTCATACACATCCTTTGGGACTGCCCTCACATACAACAATACTGGAAGGACGTCACCCAACAATTGATCAGGACGTGTGACAAGCCTATACAGCCATCTCCCGCACTATGTCTACTTAATATCTGGGAGGCAACGGACCTCACACAAGCAGAACAGTTGAGGGGCATTATGGGGTGGTGTATAGCAAAATGGACTATTGCTCAGACATGGGGGGTGGACACTGTACCGCATTTATGGGACTGGGCAAAAGACACGGACCATGCCATGATTGTGGAAAAACAGTGTCTAAAGGGAGAGGGTGCCTACAAAAATGGGATCATAAGAGGGGACGCTGGAATAAATACAGGGATGAGATCTGCATTTCTCCTACGGTGGAACTGAGGAAGGAGAGACTCTCTGTGTTGGAGGGGGAAGATGAGATGGTGGTGGCACACACTCAGGGCAACTAAGAATAATGAGATTCGGTGGTAAGCCAGTAGTGGGTTAACTTGATCTCCTGACCCGGGGGCATAGCTGCAACCCTCATGGTAAATGTGAAGCTGTTAAAGAGTGTAATCCTATGTGCTCCTGATGGTTGAGGGTCGTGATGTAATGCTGAAATCTTGTATAACTTTGCCAAAGATGTCTACACAATATCTTTATTGCTGCAGTTTGTTTCTAATAAAAACTGTTTAAAACAAAACATGGAATGTTTGTGAAAGAGTTATTGGAAGCAATACAATTGCCAAAAGAAGTGGCAGTGGTCAAGTGTGCTGCACATCAGTCAGGAGATGACTATGTGGTAGCTGGTAATCGATAGGTTGCCCAGTACTGTGCCAGAAATAAAATGGCAGTAGACAGGAAAATTGAAACAAGTGGAATCAGATGCCAACTTATGCTTCTCTCAGCATTAGAAACA
The DNA here is from genome assembly GCF_964261635.1 of Lissotriton helveticus. Classification (NCBI taxonomy): domain Eukaryota; kingdom Metazoa; phylum Chordata; class Amphibia; order Caudata; family Salamandridae; genus Lissotriton; species Lissotriton helveticus. Next base: position 385,093,032 of record NC_136067.1, on the reverse strand, counting down.
TGGGATGAAGTGAGGAATTTGCAGGATGAGGTGGAAGTGAGTGAAAAGGAAGGTTGGATAAAATCAGGGTGTCAAAGGAGAGCAGAAAATGACGTGTGGATTTATCCAGACAGTAGACCGGTCATGCCAGATTGCTTGCTCTCACAAATGTCCAGAATGTACCATGGAGATAGACACATAGGCAGGGACGCCATGGTCAGACTCTTCAGACAGGAGTGGTACAATCCGAGATTTAGAACTGTCGCAGAGAGTCTTTGCCAGAGAAGTTTAATTTGTCAACAGATAAACCCAGGCAGGAAAACAATGGTCAGTTTGGGAAGAATTGGAATGGCAGAAGGACCATTTGTGAGGTTGCAGATAGATTTTATCCAGTTACCACCATGTAAGGGATTGAAGTACGTTCTTGTCATAGTTTGTTTGTTCTCACCATGAGTGGAGGCATATCCTACTAAAAGAAATGACAGCATAACAGTTGCCAGACTACTGTTAAGGGAGTTAATTCCATGTTTTGGTTTTCCAGTAACTGTTGAATCAGATAGAGGATCTCACTTTAATAATGAAATAATTCGGTTAAACTGTGAAGCGTTTAAAATTGAACAAAAAATGCACTGCGCATACCACCCAGAGGCTTTTGGAGTGGTAGAACAAATGAATGGCACAATAAAATCGAGATTGGCAAAGGTGTGTGTATCCACATCACTGTGTTGGCCAGATGCATTACCTCTTGTTCTAATGGGACTCAGAAATATTCTTGACAGAAATACAGGGTTGAGTCCACATGAAATTCTCATGCGAAGAACAATGAGACTAGCTTTTATACCAAGACACAAACTGTTGAGTATAACTGATGATCTAGTATTAGACTATTGTAAAGGATTGGCTGACCTAGTGCGTTCTAGCTCTCACCAGGTTGGAAAAAAAGCAGTTGCCGGGCAGCCGTATCAAGCACATGATCTCAATCCCAGAGACTGGGTGGTGGTGAAGAATCATACCCGAGAAACGTATCTAGCGCCCAGGTGTGATAAGCCACGACAGGTCATACTGGTTACAACAACAGCAGTGAAATGTGCAGGTTTGCCTAACTGAATACATGCCAGTCATACCAAAAAGGTACCAGCTCCTGAGGAAGGAAACCCATAACTGACACCAGCAGTTGGGGTTGCTGAAGGTTGTACAGCTGAGGAATCTAGAATAACAGATTCTGAAGTAGCTGACCAAGAACAACCGAGCACAAGTCAGGAAGACTGGATACCAGTGGTTGACATACCAGATGTGATTATTAAAATGAGAAATAGAACAAGATTAGAAAGGCAAGAAACTAGAGAGGACCAGATAGGTGTAGAAGAACAAGCTCAGGAGAATGAAATTGAGATTGTTAGAGATCGTGAGCAGGAGCAGATAAGGAAAGAAAAATACACTCAGACAGAGGTGAACCAAAATATTCACAGATCAGAGGAGGGACAGATAGGCTCAGAAGAAAACATTCAGGCTGCAGACAAGCAAAGTGCAATAAGACCTGAGCAGTACCAGTTAGGAAAAGAAGAACAAGTTCAGGAAGAAGAAGAACGAGTTGAAGTAAGACGTGAACAGGGTCAGATAGATGAAGAAGAACACGTTCAGGTGAATGGTGTCACAATAATAAGCCCTGAACAAGGACAGATAAAGAGGTACTCAGAAGACAAAGAAAATCAAATTGTGCCACAACATAACAAAAATAAAAGAAAACGAGAGAGGTGAGGAAAGTGAAAGTGCAGTCCAAGCCAAGAAGGTCAGAAAGGGACGATAACTGACCAGGTGGTGTCAAAAGATTAAAATATCACTTAAAGACAATACGTGAAGAACCTGAACAAGTGAATGAAGTCATTAGTCAGTCAGGACAGTTAATTGAAAAACCCAGACGAAGAAGTCAAAGACAAAAAATCCTGAATAATAAATTCAAAGGCCCCGAATGGACCTATGTGATTCTTGAAGAACTTGAGAATCTAGATTTAAATGAAGAAAGTTACGAAGAAGTAATTGCAGAACAGATTGACGAAAGAGAAGTGAGACCTCCTTGGGCTAATAAAAGAAATACAATTGCAAAAAATAAAGTAAAGAAAGAACAGAAATCTTCTTAGACTAGAATGGCTGAGGACAGAGTTGCTGGAAGACCAAAACGAAATTGTTTAAAGAATTGTTGTAGAATCTTTATATGAAGCATTCTGTTAGTGATTGTAATTTGGCTAATTTTAACAATAGCAATTCCTTATTTAATAAAAGTAGAAAAGAAAAATAATACTGACACAAATGGAAAGTTAGCTAACATAAAAGAAGATAGAATAGAATTAGAAGCACCAGATGATTTAGAAATACATCACACTGTGACAGATAATGACACTGCTTTAAATGTATTCACCAAGTTATTATTTCAATATGTAAGTACTATGGATATTTGTGATTGTTACGTATGTATGTAATTACCAGCTTCAGCATCGACGGTGTCACATATCACCATTTACCGTTAACATATGGCATTTCATGTAGTATATTAACCAGTTTATTTTATGGAACGGGAAGGCTACAATATTATTATTCAAATATAGTGTGATATTTTCAGAGGTTCCTATTAGAAAGAATATGAATCCAGTACTTAGTAATCAAGCTGCACAGTTTATGGGTGAATTTTTCTTAACATAAAAGACAATAGATATAGCAGAAGCACATAAGAATAACTTAACTTGCTCATTAAAAGAAGAAGAAAATAGATTTTTTAATTTAGTTGAAGAAAGGAGACAGTACTTTCAGAAGAAAGCTACAGAATAGAAAAGCCATATTCCATCATGGGCTGAGAAGGAAGGAATGTATACACCTGGCAAGACTCATGCTGCGATTTGTCTAGATTTCAAAAAGAAAGGGTAGATCTGTCTCCATAGATTAAAGACTGACTATAACAACGTATTTATTGGTTCCAGTGAATGTGAACATAACTTTTTGATTATTGGAGGTTGGGGACTAAAAGGGGGGACTGATCCAGTATTTCCTGGAGTGTATTATGTACGTGGGAATAAAGCTTATTTTAAGCTACCCGCACAATGGTACGGGAGTTGCTATTTTGGAATAGTATTCCCTAAAGTTTACCATGTGAAAAGAATCACCTAAAGCAATGAAAACGATAGAGAGCAAATCCTTAATAAAAGAGCTTATTTTTCAGAAATCGTAGGTGACATATTTAGTGCATTGATACCTTCAGTGGGAGTAATTTTAAATTCATGAAGAATTTGTCAATTATCCACAGTAATTGATCGCTTATCGACTGATACTGCTGGAGGTTTCTTAAGGATCAATTTAGAAATGGTTGCAATTAAATCAATGGTTTTACGAAATCGACTTGCTCTTGAAATATTATTGGCTAAAGAGGGCGGAGTCTTTAAAATGCTGAAAGCACAACATTGTTGCACTTATATTCCGGATAAAAGTGCAGAAATTGGAGGGTACATTAAAAATATCTCAAAATTGGAAGAAGATTTGAAACCCCTGGATGTTGATAATGTAAGGAAGAAATTAACAAATAGAATGACATCGATAGGGTCTTGGTTTTGCTAATGCAGGTAAAGGTTTTGTGGGCCAAATAATACAACCTATATTTGGAATAACAATAATACCTTTAGTAATCATGACATGGTGCAAATGTTGTAGAAAGAGAGGAAGATATGATATAAATAAAAATGGAAAGAAAAGAAAATATGAAGAGATTCAGCTAGAGGAAATGAAAGGAGAATTGTATAAGAAAATGAAAAATTTGAAAGATAACAATGAAGCAGGAAATGAAAAGACAGGAAAGGGAATTGAGATGTGTTGAAGTTGGCATCTCGTTAGGTAGGGGTAGTTTTGGTGGTGGCACAACTGCCATCAGAGAGGGGATTGATGGAGCAAGGACTTGTATAAAAGAGACTTGCTTGGGTGCAATCCTCTAATATAAACCCGTAAAGTTGTATTAATAACGTATTTTGTAACTAATATGTACCACATTATATATCTTTTTAGCTAGACAAAGCTTGCATATGCGTTTTACTAACAAGTAACCCGAGTGGAACTTAAAATGGCTGCTAACGCAGGAAACTGTACTGCGCATGCGTCAACTGCATCCACACAGAATGAAGTATTTACGCTTAAAGGGAAAATTCTGCTTCAGCATAAATGCATCTAAAATGGCTGCTTGGAAGCTCACATGCTAAGCATCTACTTTGCGGAAATTAAAATGAGCTATTTACTAAATTCTAATGCGGGGAGAGTCTTTATAAGTAAATGGAATTGGAGTAGAGAAAGGTGGTATACAGTGAAATCATTTTATTTTGAAATTAATACGTTTTCTTTTGACCTCTCTATTAGTTCGTATTTGGGCCTCTGAACAATGCTAAAGTCTACACTACACGTGACTCCTTGAGCAGGCACAGTGATGCCAAGCCAGGCGCCATGATATAAAATCTTGAAACATGTCCAAGGCCGTCCTGGGTACATGTCTTGGGGACTTGCTGGACATCCTGCAAACTCAATTGACAACTGTAATATGTATACATTGTTGTTGATAAAAATGTGAATACGGGTGGGAAATAAAGCTTGGGAAAACAACTTGATGGACGGGAACATAAAACAAAGAACTAAAGAAAATTATTAAAACTTAGCATGATGTGGTGATCATTCCCCTTAGCTTGTCCAATAAGAAATACGAGGTTCATAAAGTTGAAACATTTAGGGGTGGTGCATGCCATTAGAAAGGTATAATTGAGGTTGTTTAGTTAGAACAGTAGGTAGTTGCAGCAAGACTAGAATGCCGAGAACGGGATGCTGTCCGAGTGCTGATCGAATATTGAAGAAGCAGATTTAGAATTTTTAAGCCAAATAATTAGAAGAAGATCGCAGAAGAATCGAGGAGGTAATCTATTAGAAGAAGATCGCGGAAGAATCGAGGAGGAAGTTAGTGTCAGAGAGGGGTGGAACACAGGCGTCAAATCCAGAAGAGGTCATCTATCCTGTCCTGAAGTCTTTGTCACCTGATCTATCCCAGGGGACCCATCAATTTCTTGGCCAAGGGGCTGATTTCCACACCATCCTAGGTAATTATATTTCTGTGTAGTATGTCAATGTGCTGCTCTCTCTCTCTCTATCCTCTTTTTCCTGAGACACTGTTACTGTGATATTCTCATTTAAATAGATAAATAAATAGTGGTTAAACTGATCTTACTTCCTCGGAGAGATGGAGTTCGTACTGTAACTTCTTTGGCTCAAATGATTTTAACTAGATAAAACATTTAAACATTTCCAGAGTCTGTGGTTATTTAATAAGATAGAAGATAAAATAAACCTATGTCATTTCACCATCAACTAGTTACAACTAACAGGTCCATTGACCAGAGGAAAGCACTTTTTGATCAGTGAACAGATTAGTTAATGAAACAGGTAACTGATCTTATTAAAGCATTTATAAAAATGTACCCCCAGCGGTGATAACCAGCCTTTGTGAGTGAGTGTGTGTTTAAGGGCCCACATGAATATATGGTGATAGAGCTCCTGAGGTTGGTAACCCGCTGGATCACTACTCTTTGATGGCATATTTCATGTAGTCTGCCAATTAATTTCTCATTTAAAAACTTCAAACTCTATCGGGTGTCTGTCATTCTTATGAGAATGTTTCAGCATTGAATATTGAACTTTATCAAAAATGTGTTAGCGACGGGTCCAATTGGGGAGCACCAAAGTCTGTATCGGGACTACAGTGGTATGATCATTTAACTGTGAAATGTAAACACAAATTTGAAAATGCAACGGGTGAAAAGGAAATGCTCTGCTCCTCCCTAAACGTGATGTTGTAATGTTGTCCCCTTCTGCCCCTCACAGAGTACAGGATGCCAGCTGGGTGAAGAAACTCTTATTTATTACTATTTGTAACTATCCTATCCACAGAGCGCCGAGCGTTTAACAAGAGCGCAGCTCCGGTCGCTTCTGCCATCTCTCTCAGCTTCGCGCGCTTTGCCTGGCACTCAGAGCGCATGCGCCAGTGTTTCGCTCTTGCCTCGGCGCGGCACGTCATCACGCCGTGCGCCGGAGGCTAGAGCGCAACACTACATATCTCCTTCTTTTCCAATAACACAAAACACAGGTCCCAGTCAATAGTCACTCCTATCATAGTCTCTGAACCGAGAGGGCAGGGTGACTGTCCTCCCGGCACGGGTTCTTCTTACCGGGGTGAGCTCTTCCCTGTTACCTTCACCGGGGAGATTCCTCACGTCCTCTGGTGCGCCTTTTTCTTTCTCCCCAGCCGGGGCCGCACTCAACAATGTCCCTTCATCTGCTTGTGCTCCTTCGTTCACTTCATTGTCGTCTAGGGCAGATCTCTCCTTCTGCCTCTCCTTGCCATTCTCCTTCTCTTCCTCGCCGTTGGTTTGCCACAGTTCCTCATTCTCTTCCTCTTTAGCCGCCGGCCATTGCATGATCCTGTTGACCTTTGCCATACGGTCTTGAGACCATACTCTCCCATCGCTGAGCAAAGCCGCTCTCCCGTACACCTCTTGAACCTGCAGGGGTTTGCTGTATTTGCTTTCGCCTTTTCTTTGGAGTGTTGCCAGTTTGACCCTAACCCATTCCCCTCTTTCCAGGTTTGTGTCTTTGGTGTGGTGTCTTCTGTTGTAATGTGCGGCGTACACCTTACGGGCTTTCTCCAGGTTGTGCTGTACCACTGCCGGCGACCATTTGCTCGTCACGGTTTTTTCTCTCCATACTACATTATCTCTCGTGAAGGGGAGTCTGCCCCTTAGGATCTGGAAGGGGCTGTAACCAAGTGCTGTTGGGGTGATCCTGTACGCCCACAGCATGCTCTGGACTTCCACTTCCCAATCTTTCCCTTGCATTATGGCCGCTTGTATGGATCCCATCAGTACACGGTTGAACCGTTCCACTTGTCCGTTGCATGCGGGATGATACACTGCAGTGTGTTTGGACTTTATCCCGTTCCTCTCCATGTACCTGTTCCATTTATCAGAGGTGAACTGCGGTCCATTGTCACTTAATATTGTCCTCGGTATTCCTTCTCTTAGGAACAATGAGGTGAGGAATCTCAGTACAGCGTCTGTGTCCATGGTTTCTCGCACTTCTATCTCTGGCCATTTGGAGTATTTGTCTATGACCACGCATAGATATTTGGCTATGCCTCTGTCGTCGAGGACGGGACCCAAGATGTCCACTTCGATATCTTCCCTGGGGTTCTGGGGTCGCTCAAATTCCCCCAACGCCGGTCTCAGTGGTCTCAGTATTTTATCGGCTCCTTGGCACTGGGCACATTCCCTCACTTGCCTTTCTATCTGACTGTCCATTCCCGGCCACCAGTACATATGTTTCGCTCTCAGCTTCGTTTTCACAATGCCGAGGTGACCTTCGTGGAGTTGATTCAGTAGCAGGGGAATAAGAGTAGCTGGGGGCATCACCTTGTCTCCCCGGTACATGAAAATGCCCGAGTCACTCAACGATATCTCCTCCCGTATCTCATAGTATTTCCTCAGAGCTGCGTTGAGGTGCCTTTTTTCTGGCCATCCAGAGATCAGGTATTGTTTGACCTCCCCCATCTCTCTATCCAGTGGGGAAGTGTGGCTCAGGGGTTAGAGGTGGCAGACCCGGAAGCTGAGATCGGTCCTGAACCAGGGTTCAATTCCCCGCCTCGGCGGGTCTTGGGCTCAAAAATTCCACGGACTTGATAAATCTCGTTCCGGTGCCTACTCGACTCACGGGTTCACACTCTGCGACTCTGGGCAATAGCTTGCTTAATCTCCACTAGGGCCCCTCGCGGCGGGATGCCTGGCTTTCACCTTGTGGATACCCTGCTGGGGTTATCTCACAGGGGAATACCAGGACGGGTTCCCAAGGCAAGCGCCTTGATGCCTTCGGGTGATACGTGCGCTATATAAATCGCAATACATTTACATTTACATCCTCTTCGTAGGCCAGGGCCCATTCTTGCCTGCTGATTGTCTTCTCCGCATCCTCCATCACTGCCACCATCTCATCTGTTTCCGGGGGGACAGCAGGTGCGTCTTCCATGGCGGAGGCTCGGCTCAAATAGTCCGCAACTTTGTTCCTTGTCCCCGGCAGGTACTCCACATCATAGGTATAGTCCAACAGCTTAAGCGTCATCCTAGCGATGCGTGGAGTGGCAGTGTCGTGGCTGCATGAAGTTAGCACCTTGACCAAGGGCTTATGGTCAGTTTGTAGTTTGAAGCGTGTGCCCCAGACAAATTGGCGAAACTTGCCCATGGCCCACGTGACAGCCAGCATTTCTTTTTCAATGACGCTATATTGTTGCTCCGTGGGAGACAGCGCTCGGGACGCAAAACTGAGCGTCTCTACAGTGCCATCCGCCCTTTCCTGTGCCGGGACTGCTCCCAGTCCTCTTTCACTGGCATCCGTTGTTAATATGGTGTTGCCTGTAGGGTCATATCCGTGCAAGGGTATAGCTCCACTTATGTCATTCTTCAACACATCGAATTCGCCTTGTGCCTCTTCATCCCAGTTGAACTGTGATTTGTCCCTGATGAGCTGGCGGAGTTTGTGAGTCTTGGTGGCAAAGTGTCTGACGAATTTGCTATAGTACTCCGCCATCCCGAGGAATGACCGCACTTGTTCCTTGTTGACCGGGGCACTGGCATCGCAAATGGCTTTCACGTTTTGCCTTTTGGGGGATATACCTCGGTTCCCAATTTCGTGTCCCAGATATGTGACGGACGACATGCCCAGCCGGCACTTGCTCCACTCAGCTGTGAGACCTTTATCTTCAAGCACTGTCAGTACCTTTGTCAACTTCTCGTCATGATCTTCCTTGCTCGATCCCATGATCAGGATGTCATCCTGAAAGTACTGGACGCCTGGGAGGTCCTTAAATAAGCGATGCATTAACTTCTGGAACACCGCAGCCGCTGAGGCCAGCCCGAACGGCATGCGGCAGAATTGATAACACCCAAATGGTGTGATGAATGAGGTTAGTTTCCTGCTTGAGGGGTGTAAGTCGATCTGATGATACGCTGATGTGAGGTCTATTGTAGAAAACCATGACACCCCCCTTGTTCTTGCTAGCATTTCCTCAATCCTCGGCAGGGGAAACTTCTCCACTATTAAGCACTTGTTGAGCTCGCGGAGGTCCACACATAAACGTACCTTGCCATTTGGTTTCCTGGCCACGACCAAGGGGGCCAACCATTCCGAGCTGTCAATCGGTTCTATAATCCCTTGTCCTTCCAGTCTTCGGAGTTCTTGCTGGACAGCGTCTCTGACCGCAATGGGGATGTTCCTGACTTTGTGTGACACCGGGCGGGCGCCTTCCTTGAGGAGTATTTTGTGCACAAATTTGTCCAACTTCCCTACCGAGCCACCAAACACCTTGGGGAAGATCTGCTTTAGTTTTACATGCTGTGGCCATAGGCTGTCGTCTGTCAGCAGGATCTGTTCTTTGCCACCCGGATCTAGCTTGATACCGAGGTCGCCCTGGTCTCTCCAGCCTAGCACAGAGGGTCCTCGCTCTGCCACATACAGCTTGCAGTTCGCAGATCTGCCTCTAAATTAAAATTTCAAGGTGCGGAAACCTACCATGGGAATAGCGTTTTCGGTGTATGAAATGGGACGAATGTCCGGAGGATCTAGCTGGGGGCCCAGGATGGGCACGAAGTCTTCCTCCCATACTGATCGTTGCACAATGGAGTACGGGGACCCCGAGTCGATTGCAATGTGGACTTTCACTCCCCCTATCAACATGTCTGTGCGCGGCTTGTCCGAGCGCTTGCCTGACACGTCCAGGACCTGTTCCTCGATGCACAAGACCATGTCATCGTTCTCCGGGTCTTCATCATCCGGGGCCTCCGACGAGGACTGCCCTATGTACTTCACCACCGGTATCTTCCCTTTCTTGCGGCACACTTTCTCAAAATGGCCGACGAGGCCGCAGAAAGCGCATCTGGCGCGAAATGCAGGACACCGTTTGTCTTGAGCTGAATGATCCGCACTCCCGCACCTGTAGTGATAGAGCGCGCGAGGTCACCCAGCCAATAATTTCGCCGTTTCCGGATTCGGGCCCATATACTTTCAATTCACACTATTCATTGACAGGGTGACTTCACGGGCTGCTACCAATTTGTGTGAATTTCCCTACTGTTATTACTCAGCGTACCCGACTTACCATCCACCGACACGGGTACCTATGACCTCAACGGATCAGGGAGCTAGCTGTAAAAGGAAAGGCAGCAAAATACCAACTCAGAATGACATTCAATACTGTTGTAAAATGACCACGGACAACTGGAAGTTTTAAAAGCTTTATCTAAAGTTCGTTTTCGTTGAGCATTAAGTTTACAAGAATGAGACAATCAATAATCAAAATAATGAAGAGTACATAACTATAGAGAAATAAAGTCAGGGTAATCATGGAAATACTAATATGAGATGCAACAAGAAACGCTATGCATTTAAGGTAAAAGTGCTTTAGACAAGTTAAGTAAGGCCGTTCTAGACCATATCAGAAAATGACAAACTGCAATGCAAAATATGATTTCTAAAAGGTAAGATAACATGGGAACACGTTATGAAAATATGCAATGACTTTACGTTTCAATAGTTTGCGGCAAAGCATGGAAAAACCAACATATGCAAGGTGTCTCTTTATTGAAGCAAAGACAGAAAAATAGGAAGGTGCAAGTTCAAAGAATTTAGAGCAATATTTACCTAGACTGGTGTGAAAACCAAACCCTGGCCACGGGTCAGTTAGGGACAGGAAACCCTCAAGGAAGGATACCCCTCAAAGGACAGCAGGTGCAGAATGGACACCCCGGACAGGACAGGATACCCTCAGATTAGGAATCAGGACAGGACCCTCAGGACAGGACAGCAAACCCTCAGGACAGGACCGCTCAGGACAGGACCACACCCGCAGTTTGGAAGCAACGCCTGCGCTCCACCCTCTCTGCAGCTATCGATCAAGACCCCGATTGGATCAGCGAACTCCCAGCAAAGTGCTTCGCCAGCACTTTAAGGTTCAGTAGAACCTTAGTCTATGGTCAATTTCGGACAGAGTGCTCCGCAGCGCTCTGTATCTTCAGTCACCTATTGAGTACGATGGGTCAGTGACAGGTCAGCTAAACCAGACAAGTCGGACAATTTCCCTAGGTGAACCCAGGGTAGATATACTGTTTTGGGACGGTGTACCACCCCCCAATGTTGCAAAGTGTCAGAATCCCTCAATTTGGATTGGTCCTAAGGTAGGATTTGGGTAACACACCAATCATAACACACTATTTGGATGCCTAATTTGCATCTTTGGGTACCGCCTAGCAAGATTGGGGTTCCCATGGGAAACTGCAGGGAAATACAATGACAATTTACATTGTTGCAGAGTAGGGACACATGGCTCCATTTTCCTGGGTTTTCAGGTCAGTTCTCAGGAGCATCTTGCCCATCCCTGCCAGCTGGCCAAGTTCCACCAGTCAAGGTTGTCAGTTCCCCAGATGGAGGAGCATGCGCAGAAAGGCCCTCCAAGATGGCATTCGGTTCAGCCAGACCCCCATTCCCCGCGGTACATGAAAAGTAAGCGAGAACAAATTAATACATAGAAATAACATTATGAAAACACATCACAGGGTTTGTACTTTCAACTTATCACTATAAAATATACTTATGCAGTCTAAATGTTAGCTACATATAAACAGACACAAGAGCAGTGGCACGAGCAGTACCACGTTACTGGCAAAGCTATGTATTACGCATGCGCAACTATTTCCCTCCAAACCCGCGAACACATCAGGACACGTGAGTGTGACTGACGCATGCGCAGACACTATTTCAAAGCAGCGGCCATTTTTAAAGACTCGAGTTAATTATTTTAGTAAAACACATAGGCAAGTGTCGGGAAACCTCGTTTAAACATAGAATACACGTTAGTAAGACGAACAACTTATTACTGGATTACACACGGGCGAGGTTCATGAATAAAGCACGTCGCGAATGCGAAGCTTTGCTTCATCAATCCCCTCTTTGATGATATTTACTATCATCACAAAAATAAATGGAACCAGATGCCAACTTCTCACACCTTATACATCTCTATCTCTTCCAACAATTTGCTCAATTTTTCTTTCTCATCTTTAGTAGGGTGAGAATTCTTCACCCTTTTGTATATCTGATTATTCATTTCCTCTAATTCAAGCTCATCCACACTTCGTTTCACTCCTCTGGCATTCACGTGATGCTTTCCGGTGTGCTTGCGACATTTGCAACAGGCAAATATGAAAAATAGGATAAGACCTATAATTCCAATTGGCATCAGTATCTTAAACAATAAGCTTTTACCTAAGCTAGCAAACCAATGACCTACATTTGAGAAACCATCTACCAGTCTCTTCCAGGCACTGTCAACCTCGAGTGGTTTGAGTTCCCTTTCCAAATTAGTAATGTTTTTCACGTATCTTTTCAGCTGCACACTTTTGTCCGGAATATAAGTGCAACAATGTTGCGCCTTCAACATCCGGCAGACTCCGCCCTCTTTTGCTAATAAGGTATCAAGAGCAAGTCTGTTCTGCAAAACCATTGATCTGATCGCAACCATTTCGGTATTGACCAGCAGAAATCCATGAGCTGTGTCAGTAGACAACGCATCCACTATAGTGGACAATTTACAAATTCTGTGAGTGTTCAGAACCACTCCCACTCCAGGTATCAGTGCACTGAAAATACTACCCATTATTTCACCTATGCTTTCTCTTTTACTACGCACTAAGCCATTAGTATTTTCACTGCTTCCAGCAACTTTGTTCACATGGTATATTTTCGGGAAGACAATGCCAAAATAGCAGCTTCCATACCAGTGATCCGGTAATTTGAAATAAGCCTTGTCCCCACAAATATAATAAATTCCAGGAAACACAGGCTCTGACCCATTTTTAAAACCCCAACCTCCAATTACCTTGTAATTATGTTCGCATTCACTGGAACCAATGAAAATGTTATTATAATAGCTAGTCTTCTCGCGGTGAAGACATAGCTTGCCTTTCTTTTCAAAATCCAGCAACAGAGCAGGACCCGCCCCACCAGTTGAGGTGCCTTCCATGTTCTCTGCCCACCTTGGTCTTTTCTGACTTTCGTCATTTGCTTTCTTTTGTATTTTAATTCTCCTTTTCTCTGCCATGTTCAGGAACATCTTTTCCTGCTCACGCAAAGAACAAGTCAAGTTATCTCTGTGTGCGTCACCTATGTCAATATCACCAATAGTCAGGAAATAGTCTCCCATATATCGTATCACGTCGCTTTTGGTATGTACAGGATTCAAGTTCCCACGTATAGGAAGCTCAGAAAAGATCACGTCATTGTTAGAGTAATAGTACTGTAACGGTCCTCTTTTGTAAAATAAACTAGCTAAAATGCTACAGGAGATTCCATATGTCAGCGGCAAGTGATGGTATGTCACGCCTTCAGCTACAGAGGTAGGTAGCTTCATGCAGACATAGCAATCTTCAATTTCCATAGTCTCTACATAGTGTATTAACAAGTTTGCGAAAACATTTAAGTGTGTCCTGTTCTTAACTCCATGATAATGTAGTTCTCCCTCATCTGATGCTTCTAAGTCTTGTTTTGTTTGTCTCAGTGCTCTCTCATGTCTGGCTACACTCTGTGTTGTCAGCTCCTCACTGTCAGTATTTACAATTTCAGTAGGGACAATATTAGTATTTTTGCTTACAGCAAAGGGAATGAAAATTGTTAGTCCTATCCAGAGTAATATCAGTATAACTATACTACATACACATACCTTGCAGCATGTTTTGCAACGACTGCAACTAGGTCTACCATTCACGGTTGAATCAGACATTTTGGCTCAGAAGAAGTTTCTCGACCCCTCTTTGTGTCTTTACACGAGTAGCTTACTTTGTGCAAATTCACTGTGGCTCGTCTTCTTCTTCGGCAGAGTACTCAGGAACGGGTTCTCCGTCGCTCTCGTCAGTTATATCAAGATCTTCAAATTCTTCCAACACAAGTGTCCATTCAGGTGACTTGTACTTTTTGTTTTGTCTCTTTATTCGATCACTCCTTCTTTTGGAAGTGTCTTCTGGTTGTTCTGCTATGCGAGCACTTCTCCTTTCTTCTGCACGTTTTTCTTCTACCGTTTTTATTCTCAGTCTCAATTTCTTTATGTATCCAGGCTCAATGTGCTTCCTTTTCTTGAGTCTTTTAGTTGGTACTTGGACTTCGTTTTCTTCTCTTGCCCTTTTGTTTTCATTAGTTTGTGGCAATTCTGTTTCAGTTTCTTCCTCTTCTATCTGACTATTTCCAGGGCTAGCATCTATTTCTTCTGCCTGGTTACTAATCTGGCCTTGTTCAGGAGAATTTTGTTTTTGCCTTTCAAATGTCTCTGTTTCTGTTTCCTGAACACGCTCTTCTAATCCTATCTGATCCTGTTCAAGCACTTCGATCTCTGGACTTTCTTCTGCTCGAACTATTACGCTATGTCTAGTCTGTCCCTTCCCGATATCAGGAGTCAGTGGAGGAGTATCAATCACTTGTTCTGTATCCTTCACTTGTTCAGTCTCGAGCACTTGCTCCGTATTATTCACTTGTTCTGTATCAATCACTTGTTCTGTCCCTGTCTGACCTTCCCCTTCCTCAGTTTTGATGTGAATCTCAAGATTCTGAGGTTCTTCGCCTGTGCTTTGCTTTTCCTCTCTAGTCCACTCTCTACCTTCCCAAAGTCGCTCACTTGTTCGAATGGGGTCTTCAGTGAGATCAATCAATGGAATCCACTCCTCTGGCCATATGCTCGGCAGCTCGTCTTCAGCTACTTCTGGCTCAGCTTCTTGGACCCCTTCAGCAGGCTGGACTCTTGGTAGTTCGTTTTCAACTATTCTTGGGCCAACGTCTGCTGATTCTGCAGCTCGACTGGTACTGGGCTGTACGTCGTCAGCTACTTCTGGTCTCGCTCCTGCAGAGTCCTCTGCTGGACGCCCTTCTTCTTCAGCCTCCTCGTCTGGTAATACCTTCTGGGTGTGGCTGGCGTGTACCCAGCGTGGAACCCCTGCACACTTTACTGCTGTGGTAGTTACCAAGATCACCTGACGTTTCTCTCCCCACCTTGGCTCCAGGCAGCTCTTCCGAGTATGTTTCTTTATCTTCACCCAGTCCCCCGGGACCAGTTTGTGGAGGGGAGTCGTTGGATTGAGGATGGCGTCTTCTCCGATCTGGCGAGAGATAGAACGCACTTGGTCACCCAATCTCTTGCAGTATTCAAGCACCAAATCATCAGTAATACTTAACAGTTTGCTTCCTGGCACCCATGCTTGTCTCATCACTCTTCCCATAATGATTTCATGGGGACTTAGGCCTGTCTTGCGGTCAGGAACACTTCTGAGTCCCATCAGGACCAGGGGCAGGGCCTTCACCCAGGTCAGCTTAGATGCATCACACAGTTTTGCTAGTCTGTTTTTGATAGTTCCGTTTATTTGTTCCACTATTCCAGAAGCCTCTGGACGGTATGCACAGTGAAGCTTTTGAGATATTCCAAAGGCCTTACAGAGTTCGGCGATCACCTCATTCTGAAAATGTGAGCCTTGATCTGATTCAATAGTGACTGGAACCCCGAACCTAGGTATCAGTTCCTTTAGTAAACACTTAGCTACTGTTTTTGCGTCATTTTGGGGAGTAGGGAAAGCTTCCACCCACTTTGAAAATAAACAGACCATGACAAGGACATATCGCTTCCCTTCACAACGGGGCATGGTGATGAAATCAACTTGTATTCTCACAAAGGGACCCCCGGACTTCCCAATTTTTCCCAGTTCCACCACAGTTTTCTTCCCTGGGTTCATCTTTTGACATGACAGGCACCTCTGGCAGAGGGACTCTGCTACTTTCCTGAACTTTTTACTGTACCAAGTCTGTTGGAACACTAGAATCATGGCATCCCTACCAATGTGTGATCCTTCATGTATCAACCTCGCCATTGTGCTAAGTAAGTGTCTAGGTAACACAGGCATACCAGTTGGACCTAAGATGACACCATCCACACGTCTTGGTCTACACCCATCTTCCTTCCACTTCTCTCTCTCTTGCCAAGGTGCCGCCTGCTGCCACTCTTTCACTTCATCCCATGTAGGCACTTCTTCAAACACCTGAAGTTGGCAGCTGGTTCCTGGCCCCCCTCGTTTTGGATTTACGATATACCGATCTCTGGCGCACCATTGGGCCACTCGATCAGCAAAATCATTTCCCAGTGATACAGTGTCCATACTCTTCTTATGAGCAACACACTTCACCACTGCCAGTTCCTTTGGTAACTGGATTGCCTCTAAAAGGTCTTGAACAACTTTTCCATTTCTAATAGGGGTACCTGATGAAGTCAGGAACTCCCTCTGTAGCCATAACTGGCCAAAGTCATGCACAACCCCATAACAGTACTGACTGTCAGTATACACTGTTATACGTAGGTTTTTCCCAATATTGCAAGCTTTTATCATAGCAATCAATTCAGCTACTTGTGCAGACTTTATGTCAAATAGATAACCTGCTTCTTCAATTTTTGTTAAGGAGACTACCGCATAGGCAGCACTCAGGCCTCCTTGTTCATGTCTTAGACATGAACCATCCACAAATAATTCCTTGTCATGCACAGGCAATGGTGTTTCTTTAATGTCCGGACGTGGCTTGGTATTGAATTCTGTTAAATCAATGCAATCATGCTCATCATCCACCCCACCTTCCATATCCATTGGGTCGGGGAGTAAAGTGGCAGGGTTCAAAATACTGCACCTAACAATGTTTACATTTGCAGCACCCACAAGAATCCTCTCGTATTTAGTCAGCCGACTAGGGGTGAGATACTGAGTCTTTGTTCTGGTCAGTAAAATTACCACTCCATGTGGGACATACACAGTTACCGGATGTCCCATGACAATGGACTCACTCTGCTCTAAACTTGCGCAGGTAGCAGCTACTGCTTTCAGACAACCTGGTAATCCAGCAGCCACTGGATCCAGGGTGGCAGAGAAATATGCCACAGGCCTTCTCGTTGTGCCATGATCTTGTGTCAGGACTGACAACGCGCAATTATCGCGAGTGTCACAGAATAGGGCAAACTCTTTGGAATAGTCTGGCATTCCCAATGCAGGGGCTGTACACAGACAATCTCGCAGTTTGGTGAAGGCTGTTAAGCTTTCATCATCCCATTCTACAATATCTGGTGTTCCTCTCTTGGTCATTTTTATCAAGGGCCTAGCTAGGACTGCAAATCCCAGAATCCACTGCCTGCAGTATCCTATCACTCCCAGGAACATTCTGATCTCTTTCTGAGTACGGGGTAACTGCATCTTTTGAATTATTCTCACTCTTTCTGATGTCACTTTCCTGACACCTTTCTCTATCTGGTGTCCCAGATATTTCACTGATTTTGCACAAAACTGTAGTTTGTCAGGGGCCACTTTATGTCCCTTCTCGCTCAGGTGATTCAGTAGGGCAATGGTGTCAATCACACAATCCCTATGACTTTTAGACGCCACCAAGAGGTCGTCTATGTATTGCACCAGGACAGAGTTCCCAGGTAAGACCAAAGTTTCCAAACATTTTTTCAAGATCTGATTAAAGATAGAGGGGCTCTCTGTGTACCCTTGAGGGACCCTGTTCCAGACATACACGTGACCATTGAAGGCAAATGAGAAAAGAAATTTGCTATCTGGATGCAAGGGAATGGAAAAGAATGCATGACACAGGTCTATCACAGTGAACCACTCAGCATCCCAGGGAATCTGATACAGAATCACTGCTGGGTTCGGGACAATAGGGCAGCAGGGGACCACTATCTTGTTGACTTTTCGTAGGTCCTGCACTACTCTGTACTTGCCACTAGGCTTCTTGATGCCCATAATCGGTGAGTTGCATGGGCTACTCATTACTTCCTGTATGATGTTTCCTTCCAGCAATTTCTGTATTTCCAGGGTAACACCAGCTCTCACTTCTGCATTCATTCTGTAGGGTTTAGTATTGGGGTATACCGCATTATCCTTGATTGCTATCTGTATGGGGTCCACGTTTTTAATTAACCCTACATCCTTCCCAGTAAAGTCCGCTACTTCTGACTTCACTGCTTCTTGGAGTTCTTTGGGCAAATCCTGCATGGTCATTCGTTTAATTTCTGAGTCAGGTCTGATTAACATTAATTTATAAATGCCGTCTTCGTCTGGGGTCTGAATTTCAACACCCTTTGGTGTGCAAAAGATGGTACAGTTCAATTTGCACAGCAAATCTCGTCCCAGTAAATTCACTGGACTGGTGTCACAAACGACAAATCTATGCATTTCCTTAAAGTTTCCAATTGAGATCTCCATGGGCTTGGTAACAGGAGTACTAATCAATTGATTAGATACGCCCACTACTTGGATGGCTTCTCCCGAGAGGGGTAGGTTTGGAACGTCCACTGTTCTCACAGTAGAACGGGTAGCGCCAGTGTCCAACAGAAAAGTGACATCATTTCCGTCAACCTTTCCTTCAATGTATGGTCCGGACTGGTCTACCGGCAAGGAGGCGCCAAGTACGCACTCCTCGTCCTCCCCTCTCAGGCCCCGTCAGTACTGGTCATCACAAAGGAAGGTATCATTCAACAGATACTGCGAAGTTGCTGCATTTCTGTTCTCATTGCTTTCCCAGACCTCTATCTCATCACCCTCTGTTCCTTTTCCCTTATGTACTTGCTTAGGAGCTCGGGGCACCTGAACCGTTTTTACCTGTGGTTGAGTCTTTCTTGGTCTTTCTTTCTGCGTCTGTGGAGTTAAATCAGGGGTTTCGGGGTTATCGTCAGGCAAATAAGGACACTCGTTACGGCAGTGTCCAATTTCTCCGCACTGGTGACAGGGAAATTTCTTCATAGCCTCCTCCCTGCTCATTTTGGGCCGGGGCTTACCTCCTCCCCCACCCCCAGGACATTGGTTCTGAGTGTTTTTGACCATATTACTCAACTGTTTTTCCTGCTGTTCTGCGAGCTTCACCTGAGCCCACATGACCTTTTCCTTGAGTGCTTTTTTCTTTTCTGCCATCTTGTCCTCGCAGTACTTTGCGTACCGCAGGACCTCATCTATCTTTTTGGAGTGTCAACAAATTTTGTTATCTTTTATCCACTGACAAATTTCAGGCCTTAAACCGTTTACAAACCTGTAAATGAAGTGCGTCATATCCTTCATCTCGATGTTATCTATACCACTGTATGTTTTAAACACCTGCAACAGCCTTTCATAATAGGAGTGCACGGTCTCGTCTCTCTCCTGCGTGGTTCTATCTATCCTGGTCCAATCAGTTTCCTTTGCTGGCACCTTATTTTTCAAATGCAGCATTACTTGTTCGTATTTTTTCATCACTTCAATCGACGGCTCCCCTGTGCTAGAGTCCCTCGGGTACTCCTCACTAGGCCAGCCTATGGCAATTTTACACTCGGTCCATAGATCTACCGGAACCACAATGTTGAAAAATCCATCCAGGTCTTTCCACAGGCATTTTTGCACCTTTACGAACCTTTCCACTTGCCGGTACCAGTCAACTGGCTTTTCGCGCAATTTCGGGAAATCGTTAGTAAAGGACACAATATCCTGTCTGGACCATGGAACGTGCACATACCTCCCACCTGGTACTTCACGCATGGGGCATAACTGTTCAGGCTTGTCTACTTCTCTCAAAGGGAACTCAGGGGTCGCTTGTCTAGATCGAGCCTCATCTTTCTTTCGTGCCCACCTGCTTTTCCATTTTTCCACGTCTCCCCATTTCTGCAAAACTGCAATCAACTCTTTAATCTGCAACTTTTTCCCTGACACATTCAAGTTCTCTATATCCTTGTCTGAGAATTCAGCTCTGTAAGGCTTTTGTAAGGGCTTGGATCTTGAAATATCTACCCCCATACTAGCTGCAGTGTCTGTCAACTTTTCGTGAAGCACTCTGGTACTTCTGGTAAGGCTTTTACACATAAACAGCAACTCTTCTTCAGAGTAGGTATTTAATCTGTCCAATCCCACATTTCCTGCCATTAATTCCTCTATTTCTACCCTCAGTTTGTAGAGGTCTAACGGTTTCGTTTGCGGAGTCTGTTTCTCTAATTCACGACTCCAATTTTCAATTTCTTCCGGAGTTACCAGAGAGACACTCCTAGTACCTGACGTTGATTCTAATTTAATTTCTTTCGCATTAAAAGGATTATGCCTCTTCTGCACTCCTTTCCCGGTCTGTTTGTTTGGCAGGTCCAAGAACACAACTTCGGACTCGCACTCACTGGACTGATCATCTATCAGTAGGGGCTCCTGCCACGGCGGGGCCATGATAGGGTTCTGTAACGGGCCAGGTCTGTCCCTAAACCAGGGGAACATACTAAGAAGGAATGAACAGAACGCTGATACCGTTGCTCATCAATTATACTCCCCACAGAACGTCGACGACGAACTGGAGCAACAAGATGAGGAGACGGGTCAGTGGCCCTTTAACTTTGAATGGAGTGGCGAGTGGGAGGAGTCACGTCAGGACGCGGAGGCGTCATATGCAGAGAAGGGCGAATCAACGGTGTGCTTGTTCACCTGGAGGCAGAGTGGAGAAGGCGGAAGGAGAAACCGAGGAGAGGAGAACGCGGAGACGAGGTCGGAGGAGGAGAGACAGACGGAGAAGCGACGCGAAGAAGCAGACGAGAGTCGGGAGACGCCAGGAGGCCAACGACCCCGCGACTCGCCCAGCCATACACCCGAGGGAGGTGTATGGCTAGCACAGGTACGAGACAAGATCAGGGGCTGGGTGCATTACAAGGGGAAGCCCGCTGGATAACCTGAGCACTCCCACATCTCTAGCACTGTGTTACCCCTCCCTGAGCACTTCCCTCTCACGGCGTCGGTAGTTACTAAGATGTGTGGCACGTGTGATTAGGTCCTCACTCCCTTCCCTTTTTAAGCACCGTAGATACAGTGAACCTTAAACTGATACGGTGTATTCTCCTTTTTGTTGTTTGCCTTGAGCTACAAGACGGATCCGGATAAATCCCTGTATCGACGGACACCTGAAAGAGGCCGTCGAGTAGAACACCCCGAATCTCACCATAGAAGAGCAGCCAGGAGCCGTTCACCTTGTGGAACTTTACCAAAGGGAAAGAAAAGTTCAGACTTGTTATTCTTTAAAATAAAAGATAAGAAAACTAGAATACATTTGTTACCTATTCATCCCGCACCTGTAACAGTGGTGGAGAATGCGGGCATAGATACCATCTCTGAAGAAAAGATGGAAACGGTAGTACAACAACTCGTAAAAGGGCAGGAAAGACTCGAATGGGTACTAGAACAACATTTAGTCTCCGCCCAAGCAGATAGAGAAACACTAAAAAAAGCCATTGAGGAAAAAACGGATCTACCATGGAGTGACCCAGTGGTTAGGGGAGGAACAGCCGAAAGACCCATGGCACATGGAGCTCCATCCGTGTCACTACAAAAATATAGGTCAGGAGAAGACCCGGATGCCTTCTTATTAAACTTTGAAAGGGCAGCTAGAGCATGTGGGTGGCCGGTAACGAAATGGCCTTTTTTCCTAGCCCCACTACTAGGGGGGGAGGCGCAAGCCGCCTATCAAGTGGCCAACCCCAACGGAGACACTACATATGTAGAAATAAAAAGAATAATACTAGACCATCTAGGACTAGATCCGGAGGCTTACCGGCTGCGGTTTCGTAAGGAGAGAGGCACGGTGGGAGAAAATCCAAAAACCTTGTTCGTACGCTTAAAAATGGCCGCGGATAAATGGCTCACCCCTGCCACTAGTAGCAAAGAAGAAATACTTGACAGAATATATCTGGAGCAGTTTCTGGAAGCTCTCCCCTATGCTACCCAAAAATGGCTTAGACAACACCATAGCCTAACCACCGCC
Organism: Lissotriton helveticus; assembly: GCF_964261635.1. Classification (NCBI taxonomy): domain Eukaryota; kingdom Metazoa; phylum Chordata; class Amphibia; order Caudata; family Salamandridae; genus Lissotriton; species Lissotriton helveticus. Next base: position 385,071,114 of record NC_136067.1, on the reverse strand, counting down.
CAAGCCGTAGAGATGGCATCATCCTTTTCCAGAGCCCAGCCAAGAAACGTCCCGTTTGACCTGGAGAGAGACAAAAAAATTTTTACACGACCGGACAGAAATGTCCCTAAGGGAAAAGAACCAGTAAGAACCCGTACATGGCGGACAGAGACCCCAGGCACATTTGGCCCTCAATGTTTCGATTGTGGTCAGTGGGGCCATATCGCCCGTTTATGTCCAAAAAAAAGACTGGATGAGGAGCCTATGGAAGTTGGGTATCTCCCCAGAACTGTTCTCTATTCAGCGGAGCTTGGCAGTGCCTTCCGAGTAAGTGTGAAAGTTAATGGGAATTCACTATTAGCGTTGTTAGACTCCGGCTGTCGACAGTCGGTCATACAATCACAATACGTCACCTCAAAGCAATACATTCCTAGGGGCACTGTTAATATTAAATGTGTTCACGGGGATATCAAGTTATATCCTATAGCTAACATTGAGATAGTTCCTACAGTGGGGACTCCCCAGACAGTGAGGGTGGGGGTGATGTCCAACTTGCCTGAAGATATAATCATTGGGACAGACAATCCCCGCTTCTTGAACATGTTTAGAAAAGAATTGGAAGATACTCCCAAGAAAGGGATGAATGACTCCATCCCTACACGGGAGAGTAATGTCGAACAGGGGGTAGAACCAGGGTTGACCTGCCTGAACTTTGTAAAGTTATCAGCAAACGCAACATCACCCACCAAGGGTTCGGACAAGGCTGCCGGATATGACTTGTACAGTGCGTATGAATACAAAATACCGGCCAAAGAAAAAGCCTTGGTTAAGACCGACCTACAAATCGCAGTCCCGCCCGGCTGCTATGGCAGAATCGCTCCTCGTTCTGGTATAGCCGCTAAATACTTTATAGACGTGGGGGCAGGAGTGATTGATGGCGATTACAGGGGTAATGTAATTATTCTCCTCTTCAACTTTGGGACGGAGACATTTTTGGTACAAAAAGGGGACAGAGTGGCACAAATTATATGTGAACGGATAGCATCACCTATAATACAGGAAGTGGGGAAACTAAACGACACAGGTCGCGGAGAGAAGGGATTTGGGTCCTCCGGACTACGTAGCGAACCGATACATGCGGTTCTGGCACAGGACCCCTGGGTTCTCGATAAAAGTTTTAAGTTCGCTCAAATAAATGACACCACTCTCTTCAATGCATGGGAACAGGCACACAGGAGGCCCGAGGAGGCAACTTCATATCCCGGGTTTGTTATTCAAGATGAGCTGTTGTATAGGATAGGAAAAAGGGGGGATTCACCTCAACTCCTGGTACCTGTCTCATTTAGGGAGCAAGTGCTGTTTTTTGGTCATAGCCATCTGATCGCCGGTCATACTGGCGCAGAAAAGACGACCCAAACTATACTCAGAAATTTTTTTGGGCCAGGTATTTATAAGGATACCGAATCATATTGTAAGAAGTGCGAGATTTGCCAACGGTTCAATATGACTAAACCCCCGGCTGTCCCACTCCAACCGTTGCCGATAATTGGGAAGCCATTTGAACGTGTTGGAATGGACCTTATTGGCCCTCTACCTAGGACAAAAAAAGGCTTCCAACACATTTTGGTCATAGTTGACTATGCGACTCGATTTCCAGAAGCTTTTCCGTTATCAGTGGCGAACTCCAAACAAATTGGGGATAAGATGATCGAACTGTTTAGTAGAGTAGGTTTTCCCAAAGAGATTTTAACGGACCAGGGTACTCCCTTCATTTCACAACTGATGAAGGAAATTTGCAAAATGTTGGACATCCACCAGATCCGTACCTCTGTTTACCATCCCCAGACGGACGGACTGGTGGAAGTTACAACCGCACCCTGAAGGCCACGCTCCGAAAAATGATGGTGGTCAGCGGAGCGGATTGGGATAAAATGCTACCCCTAGCTCTCTACGCCATAAGAGCTCAAAAACAGTCCAGTATGGGGACGTCGCCATTCGAGTTGCTTTATGGCCGACAACCACGCTCGCTTTTGGAGATGACTAGAGATGCATGGGTGAATGAAGCTACCGAGGAAACGGCTGCGACTCTAGACTATGCTAGGGATCTGAAATCTAAATTGGGTAAATTACGGGATCTTGCCTTTACCAATTTGGAAGATAGTCAGCGCAGACAAAGGGTTGCTTATGACAAGGGAAAAAAATGGAGACAGCTCAAGGTCGATGACTGGGCCTTGGTCCTACTGCCCTCCTCTTCCCACAAATTTAAGGCCGAGTGGATGGGTCCATATAGGGTTGTAGAAGTGATTGGTCGCACTAGCTATAGGTTACAGATTCACCGTGACAAACAACAGTCGTACCATATCAACCTTTTAAAGAAGTGGCTAGGACCTCCCCCATCTCAGGTAAACTTGGCGGATGCCTCCCGCCCCGGTGAATCAACTATGGAATTGCTTACGCATAATGTGGAATTGACGGATGTACAACGGGGTGAACTAATGGGTACGTTGAAACAGTATGAGAGTGTCTTTTCCAGTCAACCGGGACGTACGTCCCTGGCTGAACACTGCATTGTAACCCCTCCGGGCAAGAAAGTTAGAATTAGACCATATCGAGTCCCTGAAGCAAGGAGAGAGGCCATTAAACATGAGGTGGAGGAAATGCTTCGTCTAGGGGTCATTCGTCCTTCTAAAAGTGACTGGTCTAGCCCCATTGTCATGGTGCCCAAACCTGACGGTAGCAGGAGGTTTTGCATGGACTTTCGGGCTTTGAATGAAATCTCCCTCTTTGATGCATACCCCATCCCCAGGGTGGACGAGTTGATTGAAAAACTGGGCAACTCGAAATACATCACTACCCTGGATTTGACTAAGGGTTATTGGCAAGTTCCATTACATCCGGATGATGCCAAGAAAACTGCCTTTTCCACACGGGAGGGACATTTTGAATTCACAGTGCTCCCCTTCGGGCTACATGGGGCGCCCGCAACGTTCCAACGTCTAATGAACACTGTCCTGGATGGCTTGTCTGAGTTCACATCGGCATATCTAGACGACATTGTGATATTCAGTCCGGACTGGCATACGCATATGGGCCATCTGCACACAGTGTTCAGTGCCCTACGGAAAGCGGGGCTCACTGTCAACGCAAAAAAATGTAAGATGGCCTTTCAAAAGGTTAAATATCTTGGCTACGTTCTGGGCCACGGACTCATTGAACCTCAGATTGAAAAGGTCCGGGCAATTGCCGACACCCCTTTTCCATCAACCCGAAAGGAAGTCAGATCCTTTTTAGGGCTCGTCGGCTACTACCGGCGCTTTATTCCTCAATTTGCGGAAATTGCCGCCCCCCTTACAGACGCACTGAGGGAACCTGGGAAATCGTCCACACCGGTGAGACCTTCCGATAAAATGCTGGAAGCCTTTAGAGTATTGAAGTCCATCATCACATCTACTCCGGTCCTGTCTTCCCCAGACTTTTCTCGGCCATTTTCATTGCATACGGATGCTTCTGATTACGGTATTGGTGCTGTGCTCTCCCAAATGGGTTCGGACGGGCACGACCACCCAATACTTTATGTCAGCAGGAAGCTGTTCCCACGTGAACTGAAATATGCTACAATTGAGAAAGAGTGCCTCGCGATTAAATGGGCTATTGACAAACTGGCCTATTATCTCGAGGGAAGGAAGTTTGACCTCTTTACGGATCATGCTCCGCTACTGTGGATGGCTCGCAACAAGGCCAATAATGCTAGAGTTTTGCGCTGGTTCCTATCACTACAACCCTATGTATTTTCCATACATCACAGAAAAGGCAGTGAGAACGTAGGCGCTGACTTTTTGTCCCGTCATCCACTCACCGATCGTGAGTGTCCTGAGGGGGAGGTATGTAACGGGCCGGGTCTGTCCCTAAACCAGGGGAACATACTAAGAAGGAATGAACAGAACGCTGATACCGTTGCTCATCAATTATACTCCCCACAGAACGTCGACGACGAACTGGAGCAACAAGATGAGGAGACGGGTCAGTGGCCCTTTAACTTTGAATGGAGTGGCGAGTGGGAGGAGTCACGTCAGGACGCGGAGGCGTCATATGCAGAGAAGGGCGAATCAACGGTGTGCTTGTTCACCCGGAGGCAGAGTGGAGAAGGCGGAAGGAGAAACCGAGGAGAGGAGAACGCGGAGACGAGGTCGGAGGAGGAGAGACAGACGGAGAAGCGACGCGAAGAAGCAGACGAGAGTCGGGAGACGCCAGGAGGCCAACGACCCCGCGACTCGCCCAGCCATACACCCGAGGGAGGTGTATGGCTAGCACAGGTACGAGACAAGATCAGGGGCTGGGTGCATTACAAGGGGAAGCCCGCTGGATAACCTGAGCACTCCCACATCTCTAGCACTGTGTTACCCCTCCCTGAGCACTTCCCTCTCACGGCGTCGGTAGTTACTAAGATGTGTGGCACGTGTGATTAGGTCCTCACTCCCTTCCCTTTTTAAGCACCGTAGATACAGTGAACCTTAAACTGATACGGTGTATTCTCCTTTTTGTTGTTTGCCTTGAGCTACAAGACGGATCCGGATAAATCCCTGTATCGACGGACACCTGAAAGAGGCCGTCGAGTAGAACACCCCGAATCTCACCATAGAAGAGCAGCCAGGAGCCGTTCACCTTGTGGAACTTTACCAAAGGGAAAGAAAAGTTCAGACTTGTTATTCTTTAAAATAAAAGATAAGAAAACTAGAATACATTTGTTACCTATTCATCCCGCACCTGTAACAGGTTCATAACTGGAGGGTTTGGACTTCCTTGATTATTCCCATACAACGGAACCACTGGTCCAATTGTTACCGGAATAGTCAAGGCCTCAGGACTGGCATTTAACTGGGAGATTTTCTGAATTATTTCTGTCCTCTGTCTAGCTAGGGCCTCTTGCTCCCTTTCATCTAGTACTCTTCCTAAGGTTCGGTCAGGTATTATCTGTGGGGTCAGGTGAGGGGTAAGACTCGGGGCAGTAGGATGCGTTTCACTTGGTCCTCCACCATAATTTGGTTTTGGGAACAACGTTCCTGTGCCAAATGACCTGCGCTCCTCCCCATATGGAGGCTGCAAAAAGGGCATTCCTGAACTTAATGGCTTTTCTTCGTTTTCATAAAGAGGTCTGGGGAAGAAGGCTCTTTCACGGGAATATTTTTCCTCCGGGCTCACGGGCACTCTAGGATATATCTCTCGTACCTCCGCGGGTCCGGGATTCTCAAAATAGGGCAATACCTGGCCACCTCCCCTCCTACTTAGGGATCTGTCCTCTTCCTTAATAGATGGACGCTGGGGATTTTCTCCTGCACTGGAAAGTCGGGCTCCCTCATCATAAGGGGGCGGACTTCTCGTAAAGATGTCATCTAATAATTCATCGTCCGACTCCCCAAGACCTCCCCAATGCTTACTCTTTCCTGTCCTTTTCTCTCCCGCAGAGGGGGTACCCGCTGGCATCATGGGAAACAGACCCTCAACAATCATGCTCTGTCTCCACTGTTTCATCCTCTTGTCCCTGGTCTCTTGTTTCAGCCTTGGGTACCACTTAGTCAGACCTTTGTCCATTCGGGGTTTCTCCCTTTCGAAAGCCTCAATTTCCCATTCCTCTAATGCCTCATACTGCGTTAGTCTCGGTCGGGGATGCAATTCATTCATTGGGGTTCTCAAATTAAATAAAATCCTGCCATTGAAAGTACCGTCTAACGGAAAAGCCAATATTCCGTCATCTTTTGTGTACTTTACCCAATTCTCCAACCACACACAGGTATTATACCCTCGGTCAAACATCATGAACGAGGCGGGAGTATTCGGTGGCGGGACAATAACGCCCTCTCTGGACTTAATTTGTTTGTCCGTTTTGAAATAATTCTTTACCCTATTTACAAGGGACATTTTTCTCTTAGTTCCGTACATAATATCGTATCTATTGGCTTTCCATTGATCCCTTTCAAACCCTTGGTTTCTTGGATCGGGTCTAGTCTCTGGACAATACGAGTGCCACATACGATTTCTACGGTTAACTCTGTTTACAAAGTCACCTCCAATCAGAATGCGTCTTGCAATTCCGTGCGACCAATGGGGTGCATGCGTTCAAATAATTTCGGCCAATGGGTGCGCGGCCCCTTCGTGAGACTGTTCTCACTCTTCGGCGCTTCACCCCTCCTTTACAATTCCAGCCCCGCTACCCGCCCGCTGCTTCTATCAATCCCAGCGCGGCACGGAGTGACGTCAGAGACGCTTCGCGGCTGACTCCCTCCCTTCACAAGGTAACGGAAACTTTCTTTCTTTCTAAAGTGCTAGTGCTTGGTTATTTTACAACGAATACACATTCGCCACAGTGCTCAAGTGTCTAGACAGGAAAGATTTCTGTTACTGCAAGTAAACTACTTCCATTTACTTTTCACGCGCTGCGGGTAAATCTCTTCCGCCTACCCTTCACTCTAGCATCGGTGAACCTGTTATTCCCCTAAACTCATCCACTTTTCTGGGATATATCCGAGTCTAAGGTTTCCCAGCGGACCCCTCTGCTTTCACTCAAGCTCCGATGAACCTGCTACTCTTCCGATGTGACCCTTACTAGGTTACGCCACTATGGGAATTTTGCCAATGAACCTCGTTACTGACATTTATTCACACACGTATTCAGAAAAAACCCTAGTTAGTGCTTCCCGGTTATCCTAACCTGCACCTAACTTTTCCTTAAGCCTGTGACCTCAAGGCAATGGATTCTATTCACCACTTGCCTTTTCAATTCCCCGGGGAGTTCGGACAACAATGAACGATACGGTTTACAAACGCATGGATTAATACATATAACAAGATAAGAACAAGAATAACAATAATAAAACAATTCATGAATTGTTTTCACAAGAGATTATTCATGCGTATTCACAAGGGATTGATCAGGTCCCTCGGAACGACCGCTCTTATAGCAGCATTAATGTACTAGCAGCTACCGACTTAGCTAGCCTAACTAATCCTGCCTAACCTTCAACTAGTCCCTAACCATCCTCTGCTAGCCAGAAAAACTGATAGAGCGCGCGAGGTCACCCAGCCAATAATTTCGCCGTTTCCGGCTTCGGGCCCATATACTTTCAATTCACACTATTCATTGACAGGGTGACTTCACGGGCTGCTACCAATTTGTGTGAATTTCCCTACTGTTATTACTCAGCGTACCCGACTTACCATCCACCGACACGGGTACCTATGATCTCAACGGATCAGGGAGCTAGCTGTAAAAGGAAAGGCAGCAAAATACCAACTCAGAATGACATTCAATACTGTTGTAAAATGACCACGGACAACTGGAAGTTTTAAAAGCTTTATCTAAAGTTCGTTTTCGTTGAGCATTAAGTTTACAAGAATGAGACAATCAATAATCAAAATAATGAAGAGTACATAACTATAGAGAAATAAAGTCAGGGTAATCATGGAAATACTAATATGAGATGCAACAAGAAACGCTATGCATTTAAGGTAAAAGTGCTTTAGACAAGTTAAGTAAGGCCGTTCTAGACCATATCAGAAAATGACAAACTGCAATGCAAAATATGATTTCTAAAAGGTAAGATAACATGGGAACACGTTATGAAAATATGCAATGACTTTACGTTTCAATAGTTTGCGGCAAAGCATAGAAAAACCAACATATGCAAGGTGTCTCTTTATTGAAGCAAAGACAGAAAAATAGGAAGGTGCAAGTTCAAAGAATTTAGAGCAATATTTACCTAGACTGGTGTGAAAACCAAACCCTGGCCACGGGTCAGTTAGGGACAGGAAACCCTCAAGGAAGGATACCCCTCAAAGGACAGCAGGTGCAGAATGGACACCCCGGACAGGACAGGATACCCTCAGATTAGGAATCAGGACAGGACCCTCAGGACAGGACAGCAAACCCTCAGGACAGGACCGCTCAGGACAGGACCACACCCGCAGTTTGGAAGCAACGCCTGCGCTCCACCCTCTCTGCAGCTATCGATCAAGACCCCGATTGGATCAGCAAACTCCCAGCAAAGTGCTTCGCCAGCACTTTAAGGTTCAGTAGAACCTTAGTCTATGGTCAATTTCGGACAGAGTGCTCCGCAGCGCTCTGTATCTTCAGTCACCTATTGAGTACGATGGGTCAGTGACAGGTCAGCTAAACCAGACAAGTCGGACAATTTCCCTAGGTGAACCCAGGGTAGATATACTGTTTTGGGACGGTGTACCACCCCCCAATGTTGCAAAGTGTCAGAATCCCTCAATTTGGATTGGTCCTAAGGTAGGATTTGGGTAACACACCAATCATAACACACTATTTGGATGCCTAATTTGCATCTTTGGGTACCGCCTAGCAAGATTGGGGTTCCCATGAGAAACTGCAGGGAAATACAATGACAATTTACATTGTTGCAGAGTAGGGACACGTGGCTCCATTTTCCTGGGTTTTCAGGTCAGTTCTCAGGAGCATCTTGCCCATCCCTGCCAGCTGGCCAAGTTCCACCAGTCAAGGTTGTCAGTTCCCCAGATGGAGGAGCATGCGCAGAAAGGCCCTCCAAGATGGCATTCGGTTCAGCCAGACCCCCATTCCCCGCGGTACATGAAAAGTAAGCGAGAACAAATTAATACATAGAAATAACATTATGAAAACACATCACAGGGTTTGTACTTTCAACTTATCACTATAAAATATACTTATGCAGTCTAAATGTTAGCTACATATAAACAGACACAAGAGCAGTGGCACGAGCAGTACCACGTTACTGGCAAAGCTATGTATTACGCATGCGCAACTATTTCCCTCCAAACCCGCGAACACATCAGGACACGTGAGTGTGACTGACGCATGCGCAGACACTATTTCAAAGCAGCGGCCATTTTTAAAGACTCGAGTTAATTATTTTAGTAAAACACATAGGCAAGCGTCGGGAAACCTCGTTTAAACATAGAATACACGTTAGTAAGACGAACAACTTATTACTGGATTACACACGGGCGAGGTTCATGAATAAAGCACGTCGCGAATGCGAAGCTTTGCTTCATCAGTAGCACGCAAATTTACTGTCCGTGGGTTGTCTACCTGGAGCTGCTTGTTTTCCTGTCCACCTAGGATCCTGTCTTCTTTCTCCCGCAGATCCCTTGTATCTTGTGGCTGAGGACGCTTCGTCTATCTTGTTGACCATCTGCCTCTGCGCACTCTCTTTCTTTGCCGATTCCGCACAGCGCTTCGAAAGTTCCGCTTTCTTGACCAAGGCAATGACGTCTTTGAGTGAGGCCTCTACTTGTGCCCACAGCTTGTCCTGTACCGCTTTGTTCGTGGTGTGCATGACAATTTGGTCTTTGATGTACTCATCCTGTAGTTGCCCGTACTTGCACGTGATGGCTAGTCGCCTCAAAGCTGCCACATAATAATCAATCGACTCTCCTTGCTCTTGCTTCCTTTGTTGGAAGTTGTACCGATCGACGGATACACACACTGCTGGGCGGTAATGGTTGTCTAGGTCCTCCAAGGCGTTCTTGAAGACGTCATCGGCTGCGGCTGGTCTCTCCGCTGGCACGATGTTCGCAAACACCCTTGCACCTTCCGGGCCCAGGTTATGCAGCAGCAACCTTTTCTTCCTAGCGCTGGGGAATTCTTCGCCGTTCTCATCTTCCAAGGCTCCCACATAGTTTTTGAAGTACTCCCTTCAGTCCTCCCACTTCATCAAAGGTTCCCCTGGTCTGGGTAGGAATGGGATGGGTGCCGTTAGTGATGTCATCTGGTTGCTCATTCTGGGCGCTGTTCTTGGCCCTTCGTCTCTGTTTCCTGGACTGCCTGGTGTGGTGGGACTCTCTTCTCCGTCTGAGACGTCCCCTTGGCTTTTGGGACTGCCTGGTGTGCTGGTGATGCCACTTCGTGCGTCACTGGGGAGGTGTGCTTTTTGTTCCTTCCTGTCCCCTTCCCTTCTTTCTGCCAGGGTATCAGCTATGTGCCCCTCTGCACGTTGCGCAGGCCTTGACCTGCTCAGGTCTGTTTGGGTGCCACGTGGTTGCAGGGTGCTGTGGTCTGGCGCTGCTGCCGCGCTCTGTCGTGAATAGGGTCGTTTCTAAGGGCGTGCACACTGTGTTGTGCCCCTTCCCACTGTCTCTGACCTGCTCCTTGCTTGTCTCCTGTTGCTGCTCCTCCTGTGTTGCTGCGTGGGGTGGGTGGGTTGATCCCAGACCTCGTCGCCACTGTAATGTTGTCCCCTTCTGCCCCTCACAGAGTACAGGATGCCAGCTGGGTGAAGAAACTCTTATTTATTATTATTTGTAACTATCCTATCCACAGAGCGCCGAGCGTTTAGCAAGAGCGCAGCTCCGGTCGCTTCTGCCGTCTCTCTCAGCTTCGCGCGCTTTGCCTGGAACTCAGCGCGCATGCGCCAGTGTTCCGCTCTTGCCTCGGCGCGGCACGTCATCACGCCGTGCGCCGGAGGCTAGAGCGCAACACTACAGATGTCCTGACTGAAGCAAGCTACCAAGTTTTTCTTATCTACCCAGTTCCCATAAGTTCAAAACGTATAGCAATTTTTACATAAGCAGGCCTGGCTGGGTCACCAATAATGCTGACCGGTGATACTTCCTTATTCGCGATATTCAGGATTAGACGATGGAAGCCATAAATAAATCCCAGCCGCAGCGCCACAGGGAAGCAATTATGGGAAAAGCCGGCTCAGCTCCCGCTCTAGGAGCAGACTCAAATGAAAACACACCTAGCAGTGTGCGCGCCCCCGTTCCAGTCAAGTGCATGAACTCCATGTCCTGGAAAACGCCCGCCCCTTTTCACGGTCACGCGGGAAGAATGATCTGGCTCGCGCTTTCACTTCAGGAAGAACAGGCTGGTTAGAAGGACAGATCGTTGCGCGTTCGCGCTCCTTTTCAGTTTGACAATACCAGTCGCGAACGGCTGCTGTGTGTCGCATACGTCATCTTTGTTCCCTCACGTCGAACCGTCGCCTCCGATTAGTTCTTTGAGAGGCGGACAGTTTGGGGTGACAGTTATCCTGCTGCTCCCACCTGTTTCGTTCAGTAGTCAAGGCGCCCGTGGCGCCGTTAGTGACACACAGCGAGTCGCACATAACCATCCTCGGTTTCACGTCAGTTCAGTAAATAAACACACGCCTCCCCCCACCCAATATCCGTTCAGTTTTTAAATTAATCTCCACCAAAGTTTCACACTCGCTTTTCATCATAGACTTTTGTGCACGCGCCTTGATTTTCCCTTCATTCAGAAAAGGGAAAAAAAAGCACGGCGAGACGAAGGGGGAGGAGGCTGGAGGGAGGGAGCGGCCCAGGCTGACACAGAGAGAAAGAGATCCCAGGGAGGACGTGAACCACCGGCAGGAGGTGGAGTGAGTGACCCCCGGCAGGCTCCTCGCGGCATGGCTGTCTGAGGCTGATGCGCTGTGCCCCTGCGAGCGGGAACTAGTGATTCCCCTCCTGTTTCCAGGTCAGGTTGAGCGTGGGTCTCCTTTCTGTGTGTGGGGTCGCGCTGCAGCCGGGGCGATGCCGGATCAGATCACCGTGTCGGAATTTGTGGCCGAGACCAATGAGGACTACAAGGCGCCCACTGCCTCCAGCTTCACCAGCAGGATGGGGCAGTGCAAGAATACGGTGGCGGCGATCGAAGAGGTAAAGGGGCGTGGGGGGGCGAGAGAGGGCGCCGCCCTACCTGGGGCTCAGGCTCTTAGTGTGCCCGGCTCCGTCTGGGGGCCTCAGGACATTGGGTTTGTGGTGGGTTTTGGCAATACCGGCACCAACATGTGTACGAAGGTTGTGGGGCAGCAGGCGGACTCAAACATTGGGTTAACTCTGGGATACTTTGGATAAAAGGAGAACGGAAGCGATAGTAGCGCGCACTGCTGTGGGATACACTGCTGTGTGAAGCTGGGAGAGAGGGCCGGGGTCATGGAGAGGTGGGTGCTGAGGCAAATATTAGTTAAGTTCCTAGCCTGTGTGTAGGGTTTGAAATTGTTTACAGGAAACTGGACGAGGACAACCGTGGCCACTGAAATGTCTGCGGCCATCTGTATATTCAGATTTAATGTATTCAAGGACTTTTTTTGCTTGGGGCGGAGGGAGTTGCTAGAGCATTCTCTACTGGAAAATAAAGCTAGGCAGGCCGGCGAAAGGGGTGGAATGAAAGGTATGTGGGAGGTTTGGAAGTAAAGGTGAGCTTGAGTGGCCAATGGGGAGGGAGAGGAGAAAACCGGAAATAGGAAGTGGAGAAGGGAAGGGCAGGTAAGGAAGAAGAATGACAAGAGGCAATCCGAAGCAGAGACCCAGCTCCAGTAACTTAAATGGAGTTAACTTTTAGGCAAGGAACAGGTCGTTGTTCCACTTTACGTCTGAAATTATTCGGACAAGTGGCTTGATAGAGTGAAAACGGGGGAAGTACATCAGTGGTGTAAAGACCTATAAGCGAAGAACACTTCCTTCCATATAGCTGAGAAATTTTGAGCACAAAAAGGTCAGCAGTTCCATGGGGACCGAGTATGAGAGTACAGTACATTTTAAAACCTAAGCCTATTTTTTTGCATCAAAGATTACTTTCTAGAAACAGAATAACAGTAAGCAAGGATAACCTGGTGGTAGTTACTAGATATAAATCCCATTGAATACTTAATAAGATGATATGAGGCACCTCAAAGGATGGCAGTAAGTGCCAACAATTGATCAACATCAGATGTACACGTAGCGAGCACAATTGCCTCACCCCACCGGTAACTGCCTATTTATTTATTTAATGCGATTTTATATAGCGCGAACATTACCCGAAGGTGTCAGAGCACTTTACAAAAGAACAAGTTGAGTTACAAAAGGACTTTGGATTACATGAGTTACATACGAGGTATAAACAGGAAAAAACTGCAAATGTACAAGTGGAGCAAAAGGAGGAAAAATTGCAAATGTTCAAGTTGTAAAGTCACTCAATGAAGAGATACAAACAGATAAGCTCTAAAATCACCTAGGAATGGAAGTGGGTACAAATGTCTACTACATATACTAGTGGTTTGAGATACATATATATACAAATTCACTCAGGATTACATTTTAACAGCAATAAGTCTTGGACCATTATATATTACTTATTTACAGAGTAGGAAATTCTTGCCATTGCTCAGCCAGGTGTTCCGGTGGTGTTGCACTCAAGGGTGGTGGTCTTGGGTCTTGGTAGACCGATACAGGTACAGGTCCTGCTGGCCTCAATATAACTTCAAACTGGGCTGGTGGAATAAAATTGCGTTGTTTTTTAGGTATCCATGTTGTATGATTGTCTGCACAATAACCCTGACTGTATTGCAGGTCACTCCAATATTAGAAAGCTTAACGTGTATACATTAGAGCCGGCTCATATTATAAACAAGAAAACAGGAGAACAGACTGCAATACTGCAAGAAAAATACAAATACATCTTCTCTTTTGGGATGGTGTGAACTGTTATAATGTATTTAATGCATGGGTTCGTGCTGAAAATCAAATGTAAAAAATCAGCGAACGCATGCCTCCGTTTCTATATTTATTTGTGCATTTGCATTTGCTTTTGGTGCGCAATAGCTAACATAATAAGATGCCTGTTACATATCCTGATATGTAGAATCTGGATCTGCAAACATTTACCCTCGCAGGCGGAGTTTACTATTTGGGATAATCCAACAAGTGTCCGGAATATTCAGGTTCATGATTTTAGGAAGGTTGTGGACAATGGGTTTCATTGATTGAGGTGCTAAATTTAAGAAGTTTTTGCAATACTGTACATATGGAGTAAAAGAATGGTCATGTTACCTTCAGTGGACTGACCTCAAGAGGACAAGTGACAAGTACAGGAGGAACAGGTGTGTAGATCTGTTAGTATATTAAAACTGTAGACTCTGATGCTTTTATAATTTTTTGAGAATTGGGTCCTAAAAAGCTGACGAGGGTGGTAGGTAAGAAAACTAGATTTCTTAGCGCATAACCCAGGAAAAATTAGAATTGCTTTTTAAAATGTTGTTATTTTTTTCTGCTGATGTTTGATTTTGGTGCTGTTTGTGTACGGGCATGTGTTGTCTGGATCAGTGGTACTCAGTATGGGAAGTACATAAATGTTAAAGAGCATGCATGACTTGCCGTTCCCAGACAGAGAAAGAACACAAACCATCTCCTAATTTATGATTGACCCTTTACACTGTTTTGTGTATCTCCTGCATCATTTTATCAGGACTGACTGGAAATCTAGCCTTACCTTCCTATGACGTACAAAGGAAATGACAATTGATCTTTGAGATTAAAAACATACTTTATTGAAACGGACTGGGACACTAACCAGATGCTTTCAAAATGTAAGTTTTAGTGGCAGTCCCCTGTGATCTCTTGAAGTTGGTTTTCTTGTTGAATATGCCAGTGTCAATTAATTGGGCCTACTTTGCAGGCTCTTGGCTTTGTTTTACGTGTATACTGCTTACTTGATTGGGTCTCCTCATCGCACCCATGTCGGCTCAACATTGACATGCATACTAATTAAAGAAAAGAGCTCAAGAAAATCTTTCGCTTAGTCATTTAACACAGCCTTTCAGTTTTTTGTAGTGTCCCTACATGAGTGTACTCCAATATTGTCTTCCTTTCATGTTTTCAACTTTACTTTTGTTTATTTTATAAAGTATGTGGGCGATTTTATTTGTACTTTTTGTGACTGGTTGAAATTTGCCATTTTTTTCCTCTGGCCCAGGGATCTGTCGATGTAGAGACTACAGTTATATTTGTATTGATTCCACTTGGTTCAAAAATACTGTTTAACTATATTGCTAATTCCAGACCACATTCATCACCTCCATGTTTTTACTCCGCTTTAAATCTGCTCCATTTGAAACATTTTTGTTTCCTAAATCATGGATAATTAAACTTGCTTTAACACTAGAGATTCTCAAGAACCGTTCTAGTGCCACAGGAGGCTATGTCACTTGTGGTGGATCAGGGTCTTTAAATCAACAACTTTAGGAAAGTCCCTGCTCACTACTGGGCACAGGGTCGAAAGACCTTGGACGTAAGAAGAGAATGAATCCCACACAAACTAATTTGCAGATTTTACTCATGAAGAAACATTTTATGGACATTAATCTACACAATTTTAACGCATTATTGTATTCTATGAAAATATCTCTGGGAAGGTCGAAATCTAACGTTTTCTATTAGTTTATGTTCAGTTCAGCATTTTTGTATCATTGAAAGTATCGCATCTTTCATTACTGGCATTCCTATTGTTGGGTAAGAGAAAGGGGAAAAAGGGCATGCAGAAGTCTTTCTAACTTAATTTATTCAGTTATCAGGGGTGTGGAATTTAATAAAATATCTACTAGTCCAAGGGTCAGGTTGCTTCATAAAACTACTTGTCCTGTAAAAAAATCCACTTGTCCCTTTGGTGCCTCATAGTGCAGCAACACATTATGGCAGCAATCTCATTATATAATAGCTTTGACGTTAGCCTTTCTGATTAAGCCAGGGCTAATACAATAGTAAGGTTTGAATTCTAGCCCTTTCCTCACTTTGCCACCTTTTCACAGAACTACATACTGGGGCTGAAGATTGTGTTATGCAATACTTCCATGGTTTGAATGCCCTTTTGAATCTGAGCAAACTTACTTAGCTGCTTGTTTTAGGGGTTTTCGCTAGTTCTTCTCTAATCTTTTTCCATACTGAGAAAGGTTGGAAATTTACACCTGACAATGGCAAAAGTAAACCTTCTTCCAGGATTGGGAAAAAATTGGTTGGAGGGAAAGTGAACTTGTAAATGCTCAACAGATTATCTCATGAGCACATCGACACATGCATTTCTGCTCATGCTAAAAAGCAGTTCACACATTTTTTCTACGAGGAACATTTCCTGGCCTAATTCTGTAAATTCCTGTGAATTCATGTAGGCCTTTAATGCAAGGACATATACCATGGGTGCAGATTTGTGACTTTCTTTAAGAATTAGACCTCTAATTAGGTCTGTAGTTAACCTAGACATTTTGTTTTTTATTAAAAATCTGTCTATCCATTCATCAACTTGCTTCTTCTCTTTCAGAAGGAGCATATCTGTACACAAAGTAGTTTGCCAGGGACTACTGTGGCAATGTGTGCTTTTTAAAACAAAAAAAAATTGTGTTTGTTATAATCGTGAGGGTCTGGTAACTCCGACAAAGTTTTACGAAAATCATATCAAAAGAAGACACATTGACCAACCAAAAGGCTGACCACGAATATCAGACATATTGGCTTTGCCACTGCTTGTTTTTCATGTTTCTCATTATCTTGTTGAAGCTGGTTGCACTGATTTGTCCCTTATGAATACTAGCATGCATCAACACATTTGACTAAATGATCCTTCAAAGAAATTTTACCTACTATTTCACTTTAGTTCAGCAAAACCTTTTTTTCCTAGTTCCATTTTTTTGGTGAACATGTTATTTTGAAAGTAAAGGATCATCAATCTTGTTTTCAAGCTTCTGCAGACGTTTACTCCCAGAATGCTCTTGAATTAGATGCAATGTATGTATCATCATATTGTTAAACTTTGAAAACGTGTGTACACATTTTTACACTGGAACAACTGTCAGTAGTGCAGTCCAGGCTTACAACATTTCCCCTTAGAGCACTCACCCTAGAAGAAAGGCTTTTTATTGATAATCCACTGGTTACTCAATGACCATTTTAATCTGACCTGTAATAAAGGGCAGTTTTGGAGATCCCGAAGTCAGTTATAAATTATTTTCTCTGCACCCTTCTTTTGATCCCGCACAGTTTATCTATATGTTTGTTACGTCTTCCTCTCCCTATTGCTCCAACTCTGTCGTTGGCTTGCGTGGAGGTGTTTTAGTAGCCCTATGATGAAGCATGCCTCAGATTTCTGTGGGTGAGGGCAGTTTTACAAAATGTTTCTTGTCCAGTTTCTTCTATATTACATCTTGCTTAGCCCCATTTCTATGTGTGTGTAGAGTTGCATCTTAGGAGGTCGGAGTGGGGCGTTTTTCTCCTACTCTTTATTTACTGTGTGTGTGTGTGTGTACCCCATGGTCCCTGAGTGCAGGGTTTTACTTGGGGGTCACTTAGGTACCCCCTTAGACCCCAATCAGAGGTCGGAAGATAAAGGAGGCCCTGCTGTGGGCCCCAAAAGTCACTTTCCGACAGCCTTTTCGTGTCGGGCAGACCGACTCGGAAAGACTGTTGGAAACTGACTTCGTAATCTCTTGGTTGGAAACGCAGTCCGTAGAGCTGTATGATGCAAGTCTGACAGACACGAATTCCGGCGATTCCTACTGTCGGGAGGAGGCTTTCCAGCTGACATCGTAATCAGCCCCTAAGTGTTTGGTTATGATGAGGCAAGGGACCATTATTAGTTCTTTTGGTCCATTTTGATTGGGCGAGTTCTAGTAAGTCTAGTAAATTTGGATTGAAATCAAGCTCTTTAGGTAAGCTGTTAGGTTTTTGCTTTTTAGCAAGAGCAGGCCTTTTTTGGAAGGTTTCAATTTTTAGCCTTTAAAATTTCAGATAGGCAAGGGGCTATGCGTATGTCTTTCTCGTTCTGTGATCTTTTTTTATTTTTTCTTGTAGCTAGGCATTCCAAGATGTAGAATTATAAGCATGACATACCTCACTTAATTCTGACTTCAAAGAAAAACAAGTGTGTGCATTCCCAGGTGGGAGTGATTGTTGCAATTCCTTTACACCTTTGAGATGTATTGCTGCCTGGAGAATGGCTTTAGGTGAAGCGAGGGCATGTTTGGGGAGGCAAGCTTGTAAAGTGTTGCCAACTTCTAGGTGAGAGGGAATTGGGGCCTCTTTTGTTGCCCTAAAGACTGAGTGGAATGATACGTTTTAGTTTTTATAGTAGAAACAGGGAAATTAATATTGTTTAAGCATACTGACACACCACAGAATACAGTTGTATTATCTGTGGTAAAACATATTAGAAGTTTTACTGTTTAGCCTTTGTTTATGCTTTTAAAGCAAACTTTGTTCATCCTTACTGTGCTTTATATTTACAGTTTGATTTTGTAGGAATACTACATATGAGTGAGTGTATAAACTTTCTTTTTCACTTTTCCTGTCCTTTGCATTTTGGCTGATATACAGACATGTGAGTGGCAGGGACATGTTTGATTCATTTGTTAAACTTTGTACCTAATTTCCTAAGATTGGTATGGCAATTTGCTTGATTTAATCAACAACGAATGTGCAGCTCAAAGTAGCCAGATATGCATCTTGACCCCTATTGATTGATTTAGAATCGTAGTGTTCCCATTGGTACTCATTGATGGTAAAGTTAGGTGTCCAGTATCCTGAAATTCATTTGATTGTGGAAGTGTGGGACATTGTTTGGCAATTTGTTTGACTCATATCTCTATTTCCGTGTTCTTTTCACATTACTGTTTCAAAATGTACACATTGTGAGTTCATTCTGAATTCATCTGCACACCAATGTTAAATTGTAATAGCAATTGCATTTTGTGTCACGGTTAATCTGCCTACACTAGGTGTCTCTAACAATTGAGCAGGAGTGGGGAGTACAGAATTCCTGGAGCACTCCTCAGTTTGATCTGCGAGAGGAGAACTCTGTAGTTGCAATGGGTATTTGTTGGATGCGATTGCAGAAGAATGAATCCGATTTAGGGAACTCCTCCCTCACAATCCAAACCGGTTTTTGAATTATAACCACAATATATCATCAGCTATAGGTTGGTAAGTTGCTGAGGTATTCAGATGGATCCAAGCAGCTTCTTGGTTTTCCTTAGCTTGAGTAGCTCCTCTTGAATATCAACCAGGGTAGGAAACAGTCTCTTTCATAGGTCGCAATCCTCATTGAAGATATTAAAAAAACAAGTTGTACTCAATTTATTCTCATAATGGTTACATTACTGAGATTTTGCTGGTGTACGGTAAATTGTACATTGGTTGTTGGTATGGTAATTGCAAGAAAGTCTGACACTTATTTTTTTTCAAAGTCGTGGGGCGATGGTTACATATTTCAATTGCTCATGTGCTGTGTCAACTAAAAAAAGAATATTAAAAAAAGTTGGTAACAGATGAATATGAACTTTAATGGATTGCTGTGTTTTTTAAAAATGTTTCTAGGTGCCATTCACCTCTTGCCTGCAGTCTAGCAAAGTCAGTTAGGTTAAGTGAACGCATACGTTTTTTATTGATCCTAGGTAGCGTATAGATGCTCTAGGTGCTTCCGCTCGATATGCTCCGGTGGGAGGTTCACAGGGTGAGCTCCCACTGGAGTTCCCCATCTGTTACCATCCTGAAAATGATAAGAGCCGGAGAGGACAGATGAACTCCGATAAAACCCCCTGGATCCCCCAGTACTGAGTACCTTGATCAGAGCAATGAATAGCGCCGGTTTTAGCAGTCAGCGGCCGATGGCCACAGAGATGCGTACAGCCCTCAAGATGGCAGAGGATGACTTTGACTAATGGCCGAACGTGACCCATCAGCACCGGAGGCCTGTTGTAGAGAAAGGCCCAGAAATTGAGACTAGCGGTAGGAGCAATGGAGTAGTGAAAGATTCCTTCCACAAAAGTACCTCGTAGACAGACCATACGGCTTGGAGGTCGGTACCCAGTGGTGCTAGGAGTATTTGAGCCTGGCTTCGTAGCACGGACCGTCTACCCTGAACATCAGCAGCTTGTAGTTGAGGGACAGAGGAGTCACTGCGGCTTAACACGAAGGTTAGTGCGCTCAGGGTGGAGACCCCACCAGCCTGCGTGGCACTCGGCCGTTGCTACGCGGGCAGCGTAGCAACGGCAGAGGAATTGTGGGGGCGACGACCCCCTGGGATGTGCGTTTTGGGGACAGGGAGTGCAGCTGACCTCACTTTCTGATTGGATGGATGGTGGAGCAACCCCAACAAGCATGAAGGCCAGCAGCAGAGGACGATCTGGCAAGCAATAGGACCATAGAACAGACAAGAGGCGTGGAGGACATTTGACCCATCAAAGTCGTCAAGCGGCACAATCTGGCCGGCTCCCACTACCCCAGTCTCTCTCCCACAGTACAGAACCAATGACTACATTTCCTGCATTCACAAACTCCCCTACACCAAATATGAAGCCTTCCTGCCTTACAGCACCGAGTAACCCCTTTCCCACCGCTGGAGGCAAGCAGGAGCTCAAGAACCGCCCTGGTATCCAGCACGCCACCTTCGCCAACCGCTACCCGGCCTTCTACCTCTACGGTCATCACCAGCTTGGGTATCCCTCCAGGCCCAATATCACGCCGTGAATGCAACAGCACCCTTAAGACTTGGCGAACAAGCACCACAAGAACCCAAGCAATAGCTTGAAGATTAAGCTCTGTAAATATGCATGGGTGTGGAATAAAAAACATATATACTTGTCCATGGGGCAGGTTGCTTCATAAATGTGCTTGTCATGTAACAAAATCCACTTGTCACTTTGGTGCCATGTAGTGTGGCGACAAATTATGGCAGTAATCTCATTATATAAGAGCAGATCTAGTCTCTCTGTTTATACCAGGGCTTATACCACAGTAGTGTTTGAATACTTGCAATTCCCTTATGTTGCCACGTTTCCACGGATCTACATACTGGGCAGGCAGTGGTAAGCGATGGTTCGAGGGTTGGAATGACCTTTTGAGTCTGTGCAAACCTACTAACTTGCATGTGTTAAAGGTTTTCAACAACTCTTCTCTACTTTTTTCCCATACTTAGAAATGTTGGAAATTTACTCCTGAAGATGTAAACCTTCTTCCAGAGTTGGGGGAAAAAGTGGTTGGGGGGATATGAACTTGCAAACACTCAGATTTTCCCATCAGCAAATCTACATATGCATATTTGCTCATGCTAAAATGCAGTTCACAAATATTTTCTAGGAGTACTATTTATTGTCCTACTTCTGTAAATTCTTGGGAAGTCACGAAAGCCGTAATGCTGCACTTAATGCAAGGACATATACCATGGTGCACTTTTGAGACTTTCTTTAATAATTGGTCCCCTAGTTTGGTCTGGCATTCACCATGACCTTTTGTGTTTATTGAAATGATGTCTCTCATTCTGTATCGGCTGGCTTCACTGACGGCATTCTGCTCTTTCACAAGGAGCATATCGGCACACAAAGTAGTTTTGTTCAGTGCCGGTAACTACAGTGGCAGTGTGTGCTTTTTGAGACCAAAAACAGTTTATGCTTTTGCCAATGTTTGTTATAATGGTGAGGGCCTGGCAGCTCCCACACCAATAAGGTTTTACAAAAACCATGCCAAAACAAGTCACACATTGACAAAATCAAAAAGCTGACCACCAATTTCAAGAACTACTTGCTTTGCCAATGCTTGTTTTTTTGTTTCCCACAATCTTATTTAAAGTGGTTACACTGATTTTCCATTATGAATATTTTTGGGAAATACTAGCATACATCAACACCTGTTTCTAAATGATGCTGCAAACAAATGGTACCTGAAATTTTACAGTGGTTTTGAGAAGTGTTTTTTTCCCTGCTTTCACTTTTATGAACATTTTATTTTGAAAGCAAATAATCATCAATCTTGCTTTCATGCTTCTACAAATATTTGCATCAAACCAGAGAGCATTCTGGGAGCATAATACATAGCCTCATATTGCTAAACTTTCAAAACGTGTGTATACATTTTTATACTGGAACCACTTGTCAGTAGTGCAGTCAGAGCTTACAACAATTTCTTAGAGCGCTCACCCTAATACTAATGGCTTTCAATTAAAGAACCATAAATGCAAGTTTGAACAGCATTAACATATGGAAAAAATATTACCTTAACTGCAGATAGTGCATGTTCCTAATACATAATGTGAAACTGCAAACTGGGAGCCAAAGGGTTTGTGTTGCAGCCGGTTGGGCCTACTTGTCCCAAGGACAAAATACACATTGTTGTCCTTGACCCCAAACAATATGTCCTGGGCCTCGGGCTATAGGAATTCCACATTTCCCTTTTTAATATATAGTTGTCCATCCCTAATGGCTTCAACTCTTCTTAAAATGTAATCTTGAGTGAATTTGCAACTTGTAGATATGTAACTATCCACAAGTATCTGTAGTAGACATATGTACTTACTACCATTCTGTTTGAGTTTAGAGTTTATCTGTTTCGTATCTTTTCTGTAATGCATGTACTCTGAAGTCCTTATGTAATGTAACTGGTTCGAGTGTAAAGCGATCTGACATCATCGGGTAAAGTTTGCGCTATATAAAAGCGCATAAATAAATAATAACTTGGTGTAGTGTGAAAAACGGCAAGTTCTAGGGAATGTAACCATTAGTAAAACATGTCCAACTCCAACTAATTGATAATCTTGCAGAACCTGTTTGATACACATCGTTAGGGTTTTACAAATAAAAAAACTTGCCAAAAGTCATTACTCATGGAATTTTTCCCCTTACAGTCACTTCATATTTTAACCAAGTTATTCCTTTTAATAAATTCTTAGAGTACAGCAAGAGACCATAAGATGCTTCTTCCATTAGATCAATCGTGATGTTCAGAGATTACAGCACATACCACCATGAAACTAAATTATTTTAAATCTTCTTTTTTTAAGTGGACTTCTGACACATGATTTTGTTTTCTCAGTCTTTTTTTATTTTTTATTTTAAATTCTTTATTCATGAATGTACATACAAGGCAAAACATACCTATAATCATCACATAGTCAACATTCACGGTTTTCTATTTTCACCCCAACAGTAGGTAATACAGTGGTAATCCCCTCCAATAGTTACGAATCTATGTAACTTCTATACCTTCAATATGGCCCCTCGGCGTGTGACGTTTCACACCTATCTTCGGGAAGGTTGACATAGAACGTCTATATCCATACATGTGTCTGAAGAAGAAGACCCCTCCCCTCCCATTCCCACCCCAACTATCCCGCCCCCAACCCCCCTGTCTCCTGGGCTCAAGAGTCTCTTATTGGTATGATTCTCCGGTCAGCAGTACCGACTACTTTATTACTGTGTTCATACTGAAACCTAAACTCCAAATCTGGCATTGGTATGATTGTCCTCAGACATCTCTACTCAGTCTGTATCCTGTGGTCTATCTTCCTGGGATGGGGCCGGGTCCCGTCTATCTAATTCCAGTATCATGACCTCCCAATCCATAGCTATGGGATTTTTCGGCCTCCCAGTGTCCTCCTCTCTCTTAAGGGTGACACTCTCTATCTGGCCCCATTTTACAACATCCCTCCTCCATGTCTCCGCACAGGGCGCTCTGGGGGATTTCCATCTCATGATGATTACTCTGGTAGCCAAGAGAAGCGCTTGATCTATAAATCTCAGTTTGGCTTTCAGTGTTGTAGGGCGGTGGCGGGCTCTCACTAGGCAATACAAGGCAGTCTCCTGTATCCCCATGTGTGTAACCTCTCTTAGTGTCTGACATACCTCCCCCCAATATCTCCTCAGTTGTGGGCATGTCCAAAGCATATGAAGGAGGCCCGCCTCGTCCGCTCTACACCTAGGGCAGCAGTGGGGAGAGTCTGGAAACATCCGGTGGATCCTCTCCGGGGTTAGATACGCCCTATGAAGAACCATGGACTGAATACATTTAAATTTCACATTTTGTGAGACTCTTTTAGGGTGTTCGAGTACAGTTCGCCATATATTACCTGGTAGTTCTTCCCCGGTATCCTGTGCCCAAGTGTCCCGTAATGTGGTGAGGGATATCTCTGCGTGTGCTCTGATCCCGGTATATAACCAACGCACCAAGTGGCCCCCCGTCCCCATATAGTGCATCAGGTGCACAAGCTCGTGTCTAGGTGGTTGGGTCCGTTGTGGCGCCCAAGTCGTCCGAATATAGTGGGATAACGTGGCATGCAACAAGTACTGTCCGTCAGAGGTTCCCGTAACTTGTACGAAGGTGTCGTGATCCAGAAGTGTGTCATCTCCGAAGAAGCTCCCTATCTCCTCAATCCCATTCTCTGTCCAGTGGTGCAGTGTGTGCCTTGTGAGTCTCCCCTATGGTGTTGGTATGCCCAGTAGGGGGATATTCCCCGCATAGGGTGTTACTGACGCAGTGTACGCTAGTGCCTTCTTCCAGCAATTGAGGGCCGTGCGAAGCAATGGGTGACATGTCTGTGGTATCTTACTTTTTGGCAGCAGTAAACTATGTAATTCTCCCTGATCTAATCGGTCCGTCGTGAGTCCAATCTCGTGGAGGTTCCTACCTGCCAGCCAGAATGACAACCACTGGAGCTGGCTGGATAATAATAACCTCGGAAGTCCGGGACTCCTAGGCCTCCCAGTCTGGTGCCGAGCTGGAGTTTGCGGAGACTTATCCGCCTTCTGTCCGTCCCCAATATGAGAGTGATCAACAGAGTGTTTATCGTGTTAAATACCTGTTGTGGGAGACATACCGGCAGGTTAACGAAAAAATACGACAGGCGAGGGAGCATGACCATCTTGGCTATCGCAATGCGACTCATGACGGACAGAGGTAATGAGGTCCAGAACCCAATGCTGCTGCGGAGACCGGTAATGGCCTTGGAGATATTACCGTCTATCTGGTCCTCCGTTGTCCTATATATTCGAATCCCCAGGTATTTAAAGGTGGATTGTGCCACCGGGATCTGATAGGCCCGAAGGGTATGGAAGGAGGGTGAGGTGCGTCCCAGAAATAAAAGGCGACCGATTTATCTGGGTTTATGGCCAATCCCGACACTATTCCGAACCTGCGGAATGTGTCGTATGATTGTGTATGGTCCGCTTCCAGATCCCGGAGGTAAAGCAACATGTCATCCGCATATACGGAAAGTAGGTGGGACGTCCCTGCCACTGGAATACCCAACTGTTCGGTGCGCATGCGGAGGGCAATGGCCAGGGGCTCGAGTGCCAGAACAAACAGCATTGGGGACAGGGGGCAGCCCTGCCGGGTACCCCTATGCACTGGGTATTCCGCCGAAACATATCGCCCCGTTCGTGCCCGGGCGGTGGGATCGGTGTACAGCAACCGAATCCATTGCAATAAAGAAGCAGGGAAACTAAAGCGTTTTAAAGCTTCAAACATGAAGGGCCAGGAAAGGGAGTCAAAGGCCTGCTTTAGGTCCAGTGCAATGCACCCCACTCGGTTCAGTTCCGTTGGTGAGGCAGCCATCAATGCGTGCATGCAGGCGTCTCGTATTCAGGGAAGTATTACGCCCAGGGAGGAATCCACACTGGTCCCGGTGTATAAAAGTGGGCAGGTGAGGTTGGATCCGCAGGGCAATAGCTTTACTCAATATTTTATATTCTGTAGACAACATGGATAGGGTTCTATAGTTTGTCAGTTCTAGAACATCCCTGTCCGGCTTGAATATGGAGATTACCAGGGCTTGCATGGTTGACTTTGGCAAGTGTCCTTCCTCAAACGCCGTCCTGTAGATCTTTTCCAGGGCCGGCACCAGAGTCTCAGCATAAGCCGAGTAAAACTCCACCGGGAGCCCATCCATGCCCGACGTCTTATTTCTATTTAAGTGTTTAATCGGGGCGCGTATCTCATGTTGTGTGATAGGCCCCTCAATCGCCTTTTGTGTGTCTGCTGCTAAGGACGGGAAGGGGAGATCGCACATAAACTCAGCTATCTGCATAGAGTCTTCTAGGCCTGTAGGAGCATAAAGTGCCTTCAGGTGGTCGTGGAATGCCAAGTTAATGTCGGATTGAGTATGTACTAGGGCGCCCATCGGGTTATGTATTTGTGTAATTGATAGTGGGTCCGGTCTATCCCGCACCAAACGTGCCAGGAGAGCCCCGGAACGGTCAGCTTCGGTGTGTTGTCTCACCAGGTATGCCTTAAAATCTACGTTTCGCAAGGATTCTAACGTTTCTGCGTGGTCAATGTATGCTTCTTGTAATTCCTTCTTTTTCCCTGGATCTACGCTCGCCTCTCGCTCAAGCCCCTTTAGTCGTTCCTCCACCTCGCACAATTTCTTGTGAATTTCTTGTCTGGCCCCCACTAATTGACCTATCGCTACCACCGTACCACCACTTTCATCGCATCCCACACCACCAGATTCGAGGAAGCGGCGTCTCAGTTGTCCTCCAAGTAGTGTGTTAGGGCGTCCGACAGGGTCGCCCGAAACGGTCCATCCTCCAGGAGCTGTGGGTTAAGTCTCCAGGTTGGTACCGGGGTCGGCACTCTGCCCCAGTGGAGAGTGAACGCTAGGGGCCTATGGTCCGAAAAGGTTTTCGCCAGATACTCCGAGGGACCAACCGACGTAACCAGAGTGCGGGAACACAGGAAACGATCTATGCGGGTGTGTAAATCATGCACCGGGGAATAAAAGGAGTATTCTTTATAGGAGGGGTGTAGTGTTCTCCAGCAATCAGTCAGTCCCCAGCCTTCTGCCCATGTAACAAATGTTAGAATAAAAGGGAAATCCCATGGGGTAACCAATTATATGCGTTAAGGTAAGAGAAAGATTCTCTCGTTAGCGCCTTGCTATTTATCTCGCTCACTTTCTTCTCTCACTCTTCATCCCTCTGGTAAGTACTTGTGCCACATATAATAGAGGGACAGTTTACACAACATATAATTCAAAGGCAACTGTATAGATTGAATATAATATCACATTTATTTCATTACAAAAAACAGTTAAAATGTTCTTTCAACAGATTAAAAACAAAATAAAATAAAAACAGTTACATTTTATGACAAAGCTCATAATAAAAAACACAATATAGCAGCAAGAGAGAGTTTCAAAAACAGACCAGACTAATTGGTCTTGTAGTTTAACACATCTATTCAAAAAAAGGGGGATGTGACTCGCATTGCCAGGTGGCTAGTACATTTTCCTCCTTTCTCCAACAATGCTGAGTAGATAGATTGTGTATATAGTTAGGGCGTCGACGCGTTTCGATGGTTTTCTTAGTTTATTCCATCTTTATCAAGACCAAGTAATGACTCTCTATCAATTGTTTCGAGGATAAACCTTCTCAAAAAAGGGAAAACAGCCTTAATCTTCCAGTGGCTCCTATGATATCTGTAAGGTGTGGGTCTTATGATGTATAAACATTCGTAGTTCGATCTAATTCGAAGCTATGGGCCTTCAATTAAGTGGTTAGCACCTTTAAAGTTACATTTGAGCCAATCTAACTATTAGAGGTACTTTCTTGAGAGGCGATATTTTCCCTTTATGATGGCGTAAGAAGAAGTCCTTAATGTGGAACTCCTTTAGTACTCCTGTGGCTGTGCAGATGAATGCCGTTGTATCTGGCCGTTTTGGAATTTTTATAATTTTGATTGGGCTTGCCCTCCGTCAAAGCGGTCGGGAACATGCACGGGCCTCGTACGTCTACTTCGTATCGCTGCTCATGTAACAAATGTGTCAGTCAGCTTCGTAGCACCGGACGCCTGGAAGGGTGGGTGTGACCTGTCTAGGTCCAGATCCAACACAGCAGTTCAGTCCCCCCCCCCCCCCCGAGTACCCAGGGAATTTCGGCCCAGTCTGATAGTGCCATCCCCACCTTGTGTAGGAATTTGTCTTGTTCATAATTAGGGGCATATATTCTACCCAGGATTATCAGTGTGCCATCTAGGGTGCCCTAAACTAGGATATACCTGCCCTGATCGTCCGTCCTCCTTTCCAGTTCTTCGAAAGGTGTCCCGTGGCGAACCCAGATAGTTGCCCCTCTAGAGAAAGCAGAGTATGACATGGAGTAAATAGTGCCCCTCCACTTTTTTCTCAGCTTGTGCACTTCTGATGTCGTGAGGTGCGATTCTTGTATGAAAGCTATTTGTGTCTGCTGTCTGAGGAGGAAAGAGTGGACTCTGTGTCGTTTCTGCACTGCTCCTAGACCCCGCACATTCCAAGTAATAAGTTTGTACGATCCAACCTTCTCAGCCATGATCATTCGTTGTCAGATCTATCAGTGTCAATAGTTGTTTACAAGGATCCCAACAGATAAGTGCCTAGGAGAATGCATACCCCAAAATGTCTAAAAAAAACAAAACCAACTCGGCACAGCGGTGCAACCCAACTGAGCCCAACATAAACCATTGTAACATAAAAATCCGAAGTCTTGTGCATTCGCCAAGCACACACACGTTCATGATGTTGTTGTCATCAGGCGCTGTGGGTTCGACGGTAGTCCAGCCAGAGAGTCTATCTTACAAAGAATATCAAAGCATAATTTGAAACAGTTGCCGCGGGGCACTCAATGGGTCCCTCTCAGCACCCCGTAGGAGTGTCCCCTGTATACATCCTCTATACACAAGGTGGGTTCTTAGTAGAGCTACCCGGTTGTCACCAGATCCCGTGCCGACCTCCCACCTCACAATCATAGAACCACTCAGAACTATTACAGGGTCTGCACTGTGCAATATAAGGAAAAGAATATGGTGAAGTGCATTCGAGGGAACAGTTCCAGGATGTCTCAGCCATCCAGTCAATTATCCATTAGCTCATCCGCAGCTCGGGATGTGACCATGGGGAATAGGACCACACTGTTCTCCGAGTCTGAGTGTAGTGTGCCCTCCTCTGAATTCGTAGTTATTCTCACTGCGTCTTCTCTAAAGGTACCAGCCATCGTCAGCGCCTCGAGCCGGTCCTTCTGCTGTTGTGCCCGGGATGGGCCATGTCGGTTCCTCTCCTTCACGGCTCCCGGGGACCTTCGGTCGTCACGGTCCGAATCCTCTTTTGAATTGCCGGTAGCAGCCATTTGGGAGCTGTCCTGGCTGCCATCGATGCCCATTACTTCCAGCCATTCATCAGCGTCAGAGGGGCTCTCAAATAAATTAGTTTTCCGCCCATATATTACTTTCAGGCGGGCGGGGAAAAAGAGGGCATATTTCAGCTGTGCCTTCCTAAGTTTCTTTTTAACCTCCAGGTACGACGCCCACTGTTTTTGCACCACGTTGGTATAGTCTGGGTAGAGGGACACCCTCTGGTTCTCGAAGTGAATGGTGGACTTCTCTCTGTAGAAGGACATCCCAATCCCGGTAGTTTAGGATACGGACTATCAAAGGGCGCGGTGGGCGTCCCGGTCTAGGCTGACCGGACGGGATCCTGTGCGCACGTTCCACGCAGAAGTGTGGGGATCGGCCTTCAGTCGTAATCTGGTCGCGGAACCAGTTTTCCATAAACTCTGCAGCCCTCGTCCCCTCGCATTTTTCCGGCAGGTTAATCACCCTTTATATTGTTGCGGCGATTTCGTTCTTCTGCGTCCCCCACCCTATCCATTAGGGAAGTGACCTGGTTCTGCAGCTCCCGTATAGAAGTAGTGTGTTCCGCCACTGTTGGTGTAATGTCTGCAACCGTTAGTCCCTGATCCTTGACCTTCTCGGCTAGTTTGGCGTGGTCTGCCTTCAGAAGAGAAAAGTTAGTGGTGAGGGTCCCCAATTGTTGTTCCATCGCCATCCTAGAGTCTCTGATTTCCTGAAGGATAATGTCAAGCTTGTCCATTTGTTGTGCACCCGGTTGGACCAGCTCCGCAGTCCCTGGACGGCCTCCGCCCTCTCCCGCCCCAGTCTGCTGGTGGGGCCCATCAGGATCCCCCTGTCCCTCAGTATGTTTCGGGCCTCTACGCACCATGTCCTCTAAGTACCAGGGTCGCCCCACTTCAGGGCGCAGTCTCAGTGTAGATCCCGCTCCCGTAGAATGGGTGGCACGTTCCGGAAATCGTAGGTGTCTGTCCCCCGGAGTCAGCCGAGTGGCATTGCGGGGGGAGGCCGGTACGGCCCGCACCAGGCCGAGCCGAGAGTAGAGCGCCCGGTGCCCGCACCTTCTTCGGTGTCTCCTCAATCCAGAGGCTCCCCCCTTCGGGGCCCGCTCACCCCACTATCCATCGAGGGTAGTATTCAGATCCGCAGCGATCCCCAGGTACCGCCCGCCACACGTCTGGCGATGTCAGGGAACTTATTCTCCACCCTGCGCCCTAGTGTCTCTCCTTCACCATTGAACCTCTCTCACCAGCCATGTCCTGTGGTTTCCACATTGCATTCTCCAGGCACCTCACTGTTCCTGCGCCCCCACCACGGAGAAATGGGTAATTCTCCACCTGCCTTTCAGGGCCGTCAGTAGGAGAGAGGGGGATGCGGGGGTGGGAGAGAGGCACCGCCGCCTCAGGCTCGCGCCGTGTCCCTCCAATAGCGCCGCCTCACCCCCGGGCGTCTGGGTCCCTGTCCCGGGCCGTCCACTATGCGTCTAAAATGGCACCGATGGGGATTCCCGGACGTCCTCCAGTGCGGTCCCAATCCACGCGGCGTGCCTTCGCCGTTCTACCGCTCCTCACCCCCCCAAGTCTGATCGGGGACTTGTGCGGGGGGAAGGCGCCGACCCCATTACTCACCGCCGCGGCACAGCAAAAATGGTGCCGACAGGATTACTCAATCGCCCTCCAGGGCGGGCGCGATCAGCGCGTCTCTCCCTCCCCCGGCAGCCCGTCCTCTGTACACTGGGTTCGATCCAAGTCTCAGGCGGGGGGGGAGCTCCGACAGTATTTTTCGCCGCCGAGGGAGGCCCATGGCCCGTCTCCGGCACTCCCCAGGCTGGTCACCAAACTCCTCGCCCGGCCGCGTTGCAGGCCGGCCGGGCGCCGCCTCCACGTCACTCCCCGGCTCCAATTCCTCACGCCTCCTAGGAGGCCCCGTCCGCTCCCGGGCGGGAGGAAGATCAGCTACTCTTGGAACCGGGCCCAGAGCAGCAGCCCAGCTCCGTCTGCAGCTGTCAGTCCGTTTGCGCTTCGGACAGCGCCCGCAGCTCCGCTTCACCAGGATCTAGCTCTCGGCCGGGCCCGGAGCTCTAGCAAGCGCCGTCCGCTATCGTGGCTGTTCGGCCACGCCCCCCTTGTTTTCTCAGTCTTTTTAGAGTTTTATGCTGCATACCTGTGATGTCATGATGTACTGCAGTTGCAAAAAAAACTACGGTTTTGGGAGGTGACGGTGGTGCCGGGAGCATATTGTGTATATTTGTCTGTAATCATCAAGTAGCTTTTTTATTTTAATTCAGAACTTATTTTATTCAGTTTTGTGCAGACATTGCTCAACAACAGATTACTGAAGATGTGGTACAGTGGATGATCTTAAACAAATCAAAATATCTGCATTTGGAGACGTAACAAAAATAAAAACTGCTGATTGCTCTTCTATTTGGTAGGCCAGTAAGGGAGCTTTTACATTAACAGCCTTGTTCTTCCAGCATACTTCTCTAGACTCATTCCAGCTATTCGGTCACTACAGTGTAATTTATGGTTTGCATTTCCCGGAGGCACTTAAGTCATTGTTTATAGCGTCTTGTAGTTGTGGCTGATGGGCTTCAAGAGACATCCATCTATTACCAGTATTGACAGACCACTTGCGCACTGTCAATACATTTTAGTTAAGCGCTAGAGTTTTTTTTCCAAGCTGTTGCTCGTACTGTGTATTTAAGTTTTAATAATTTAGAACGATCTGATCCTTTTAACTATTTGTGCCTAATATATTGAGTATATTTGCTCTTCTGACTGGTCCTGTAGTGCATTTACTTCCTGTAAGGGAACAAAAGAGGGTCTGTGCAAGAATTCTTCCGTGTTGGTGGTAAAGTTGGTTCTATTTTCAGCTGAGTTACCATAGTAAGCATCAGGGGAGTAACTTGGGGATGAGCATGCAAAGTGAGTAATCCTCACATTGCATAGAAGTGTTCCCTTTACCCTTCCATGCTCCTTAGATCCATCTATTTATCAATCATTTGAACCTTCTCTCTACTCATCCATTCATATGTCACTCCCTCCACCTTTCCATCCAGCATCCATCCAACATCCATGCATTCATCTGTTTATACATACTTTCACACATACTATCTGTCCATTCTCCATCCCTCCATTCATTCATTCATTCTTTTATCTATCAATCTTTTCACTCCTTGATTCCTACGTGTGCTGATACCCTCATGGCTGATTGGCGAGCTATACAAACACTTGAACTGAGTAAGATCTCTGGTTGAGGCATCTGCATTTGGGGCTGTAAATCTCAGTGCCTGAGTTGGCAGCATTGAATCCATTTTGCTTCTTGGATTCCGAATTTTGATTTGCAATCCTGGAATCAGTTGATCTTTCCTCAGTGGAACACGTTTGCTGACGTTCTACACTCCCCCCTTCTTCCAATTCTGGAATGCATAATCACCCCTAACTCTGGGGAAGTCCTAGTTATGATGTGTGGGAAAAGGGAACTCTTTTAGATCCCTTCTTACTGTTTCTTGGTCCCACACCTCCAAAGTTTATTTGACAAGGAATTCAGTATGTGTTTCTTAATGGTGTGATCTCTCTAGCCCTGCCATGCCATAGATGGGGGACCTTGCTACAGCTCTAACCATTAGCGCCCATTTCTTTTCAGTTTCCCTGGCCACCCATTCTACTATTATTCGCAAATGGGTCACTCTGTAGTAGTGGCCATGTCAAGCCCCTCCATTCTCTGGGTGACATCAGAATATTCTTTGGAACTCCCGCTCCACTGCCTCCACTTCCCTGCCTAAACAAATAGTAGAAGGCATTTTTGTACCACCAGTATGTCCCTAATGCGATAGTTACTGGGAGTGCTTAGAATATACGTAAGATTCAAGGTAACATTTATTTTAAGCATATTTCTACCACCAACCCATGACATGTGAAGAAAGACCTGCTTTGGCAAAGTGGGCCAGTTGGCCCCTCTACACCCTACTACTCTATTGGTGATTTGCAGATCTATGTAGTGGAGTTTCACTGAGTCCGCGAGAGGCAATGAAGAAGAGGTTGAAGAAGATGAAGGCTTTACAGAATGGAAATTAAAAGTCTGGCCTTCTTGGACTACAGCTGCCACCCCATGGTGAATCCGGGGCAATTTACGGAAAAAGCGAGTTATAACAGGGTGTGATTTATAGCATAGATGCTGTAGTTGTCTAGTGCCGCTAAACAATATTTTCAGTTTGTGGCTTGGTGAGGAGGAGAGCACGTGCCCTGAGTGCAATTTCTTAGAACTCATCATGCTCTGGGTTTCAAGGTTAAGATTAAACACTTGATCCCTTAATCTGGAAGGAAGAGTACAAATTTCCGGCAACAGTGCTTATGGATCACTTGTCTTCAGTATATCAATGTTCTAAACTCACCAAACCCCGGCCTTTTCCTTCGCTGCCTCGTTGTTTCACCACTCTGGGCCCGCTTATGACCCTAGATTCCACTCAGCAGTTTTTTTAGCAGCGTACAACAAAGTTTCAGACCGTAGGGTAATGACGGCGGCCGGCCAGAGGTTGACCGAGTCCTTGCAATTTGTTCTCCGAGGGGGTGTCAAACGTGGAGACAAGCGAGGATCACGCGGGAGCTGAACAGGGGCCACGACCAAGCTGAATAGGTAGCCCAGCTCTCACTTCCTCTCCCCCTCTCCCTGCCTTACCTGTTGGAACAAGCAGCGTTGATGATCCAAGTTCCAGCCTCGTACCTCAGGCTAGCGACTCTGGTCCTGCAGTCCTGCTGCTGCCGCCTCTGTAAGGGGATGGGCGGGGCTATGGGATGAGCCTGACCTCTGCGTACTGTCCCTAGTCCTGGGGAAATATTTCCAGAGACGCAGCTCTCTCTCCCACTCCTCTGTCTCACTGCAGGCTCGCAGACTCTCCCACGTGATGAGAAAACCGCTTCCTCAATTTGTTATACTAGTTGACAAGCTAACCAAGTGACTGCAAGTCACCACAATCGCAGTGGGTTTGTCCTGGTATTGGGGGCTGCATTGAAGGTTGTGTGGAACCAAGGTCCGGTGAGAGACCACAGGCCACATGCAGCCACCAGAGCGAACCGGGAGCAGGAGATGAAACGCAAGACAGCAGACGGCAGGTGCAAGGCAAAACAGATCAGCGTTTCTCCTTGCTCTCCTTGTTTCCGCTCACTACAACAACAAAAGCTAAGAGAAGCAAAATTGAGGCGGCGAGGAGGCAGCAGTGGCTAAGATGTGGCAGCTGAACTGGTCACACCGGCATGCAGGGGTTAAAGCATCGGCACCGCAAGCCTCTGCTGGCCTCCGCGAGCACAGGCACAACCGCCGCTCTAGATCCAAACAGGGTGTGCTCACCTCCCCTGCCCAGCACTACACTGCCGAGGGCTCCGTGTCGAAACGCTGCCTCCACGGCCTCTGCGCACCTTACACTGCACACCGTACAATGCTCCAACTCTACCGTGGTGGGGGAAACGATGGGTGTAATGCAGTGTAGTGCCTTGCCTGCTCGCTCGCGGCTTCTGCCTCTCCGTCTCCTGTCTCCGCTCTCTCCACTCTCTCCAGCAGCCGGAACCGGAAAACCAACTTGCAATCACTCCGTCTCCAATTGCATCGCTTAACTTTAGGAGGAACACCTTCATTTTTAAAGACATGCTTTGCTTCCCCTGCACCCACTTTACACCCCCCGCTGGCATCAGTCACACAATAGACCAAACGTTGCTGCCCCAGGGAAAATGATTGTGATTACCAATGCACTAGACGAAGGGCATTCTAAAGAAAATGTTTAGGACAATACTTATGAACAGAAGTTTCAGCGTGTTAGGCCTCCGTTTTTTGGTAAACCCAAGATAGTGAGCATATCCAAAAGAAAAGCTTAAGAGTACCTTAAGTGTGGTCCTCACAATTCTACCTGTGATCCCAGTAACACCATATAAAAAAAACTTAAATTTCAAGAGACAGCCATATAACAAATGAACACAAACTGTGAAAAAACAAGAGCGCAGACGTTCCTAGAACAATATGTGAAATGAGTAAAGGGGAACTCATTAGACCACCAACCATCTTCAAGCCAAACTGCATTTAAATAAAATTGTATTCATGTCAACAACGTTCCATGTTTTCCCACCCAGAAGTAAGGCTGAACAAGAACACTGCTCTTTAACAGGGAAAAGGTGCACATTCAAGTCATGCTCATCATGTAAATGTAAGCCCCAATATGGTGGTAAAATAACTAAAAACAGCTGTTGGGTATAATACGGTTGAAGGCAAGCCACAATAACACCAATTGAACAAACTGTCTAGTGCTTAAGGAGAATCAGTGTGTGGAGGCATCCCCATAGTGTATAGCAACTCATTAAATGGCACTGGCAAAGCACCTCCAAACATCACAGCAATGTGATCTAGATACTACACTGGAAGAATACCAAACTAATCTATCATTTGCTTCGCAGTATGGAAAAGACTTGGTTTTTGACAAATACTATCTGCAGTATACTGACATTGAACATTCCATGGAAAGCCAACATAACAGTTGCACTATAGAATAGGTTGGTTTCAAGTATGCACTACAGAGGTACTAATTGTGCAAGGACCCTGTTCAGCAGCATCAGTTAACAAGCAACATCCTTTTCAGCTGTAACCGGATGAAAGCTTTCACACTGTAACCACTAGTCATAACCTGCACCTCTGTCACCGTAGCCAGGTAGCATTCACTGCTGTAGGATGAGATCCATTTTCACTGTAACACTGTACTGTGGCATTCAGTGGTGCAAATAACATACCTAGTAAGACATAAATGTCTGGGGGAGGATGTGACGCAGCGACCAGAACTGCCGGCTCAGGAGCTGGGGATTCAGGCTCATGGCTTGGCGTCACGAAACGTCCTGTGATCATGGGCAAATCACTTAATCTTAAACCAAAATGGGCGCAAATGATATTCCGCTCATGTACAAAAACACAGAGGAATGGATTTCGATCCATTGAAGAGGCAGTAGTGCATCTAGTGGCAAACTGCTGCGCATACAAAGGGAGGATAGGAGGGGAGTGTGCCCGGAGAGAAATCAGTGGTATCTGGATAAGGCGAGGGAAAAATGAGGGCGTGAGATCAGTGGAAGAGAGGTTGACTGGAGCCTTTACAGAGGGAGGGCGCATAGAGGTTCAGAGAGTTTAGAGGCAGGGAGTTTGAGAGGAAAGTCAGACTTGAAGAGAGAACAAATACAAGGCAGAAGCAGCGACCCAGGAGGGGCATGGGGGGGGGCATGCACTGATGTGAGTGGGGTGAGGTGGTGTTGGCATGGCCACGGAGAGATTAAGAGCGACAGAGTGGGAGGCGAAAAATTAATCGCCCACAAAGGTTTACTGACGGAACATAAGCAGAGGCAGGCCAACCAACCTAAAAAAAGTGCGCTTGAAGATTGAGAAAGAAAGTGAAGCGTAAAAGGACTTATAACAGGGGCAGTCCTTCTGGGAGGATACGAAAATCCAAAAGAAGGGAATACTAAGACTATTGACTAATCACAAGTGGCCATTTACAAACGACAGTAAGAGGAAGCCAATTGAAAATATGGGCGGTGCTTAAAGCCCATATCCAGGAACAGCATGCCTCGCAGAGCAGCACATGCGCTGCCCAGGCTCGACCTAAAAATGGAGGTGATCATGCAAAAAGGGGCAATTTCTCACAAATCATATATCCACGGTTGAACATATTATACCTTTGGATTGTAAACTTCCCTTTAGTGGCAAACATTCCTCTTTTACAGATCCATGCATGGTACTATAAACTGGCAGATAAAGTATTGGTGCTGAAGGGGATTTGGCTGATTTTTATAGTGGACAAAATAAACATGAAAATGTACTGTCCTTGACTGCAAATAACATGGTCTGTGTGCCTGGTTATTAGAATTTCACACCACTGAGTGATTGATATTGTTTTTGAATTGTATCTGTTGTGTCTTCCTCCTTTACTAAGCTTATGTTTTTAGGTCTCGTCTGTCGATGCGCATGCGCATCGAGCTTGCGAGACTATTGGGGCTTAAACAGTCTTTAACCAACTTGCAAGGAATCGTGGCGATTCCTTGCAGTGCCCGTGAAATTCAAGCTTAATGCGCATGTGCATTGAGCGTAAAAGCGCGTGCACATGCCCCCAGCCGCCTGCTTGCATGTATTTTCCCTCAGCCGCACTCCTCCCACACCCCCGCTCCGCCCCCTCCCCTGCCTGCCGTGTCGCATTTCTTCAGTTCCCTTAGCCGCACTCCAGGCCCCTGCTGCTTTCACACACTCATGCCGCTCTCCCCGCTCCGCCCCCTCCCCTGCCCGCCGTGTCGCATTCATCCCCCCTCCCCTTCTCTGCCTTTCCTCCGTCTTCTCCCCCACAGGCAACAAGAGGCTAGTTCACGACGCGCGTCCACATCACAGCCTTCAGCCTCCCTCCCGCGGGCAGCTTGGCCTCAGGTATTCACCCCAGCGCGACTTCTCCTCCCCCCTAATTACTTGCCTGCTGTTTACTTCTTTCACCGCAGCTCTCTCGCACATCAAAGGCTGCCCCCCACGCCTCGCAACAGACTTCATTGGAATGCGCTCCATGCATTCTCCCCTCCCTTTCAGCCTCTTTCCCAGCTCCAAGCCGGACCCTCCTTTCTCACCTCCTCTTTCTTTATTTACAGGGAGAACTTGTATTTTTCCCCGAGGCAACCAGTTCTGACACACACCAACTTAGAGCTTGACTTGTACTGACGCTGTCACCCCAGCAGACATGCAAGCATCAGACATCCACAAGCATCAGACATATATATTCACCCACTCTGCTTCAGTCACCCACTCTGCTTCAGTCACCCACTCTGCTTCAGTCACCCACTCTGCTTCAGTCACCCACTCTGCTTCAGTCACCCACTCTGCTTCAGTCACCCACTCTGCTTCAGTCACCCACTCTGCTTCAGTCACCCACTCTGCTTCAGTCACCCACTCTGCTTCAGTCACCCACTCTGCTTCAGTCACCCACTCTAAATCTTTCACCCACTCTAAATCTTTCACCCACTCTGTACCTTTCACCCACTCTGTACCTTTCACCCACTCTGTACCTTTCACCCACTCTGTACCTTTCACCCACTCTGTACTCTGTAACCACTCACACCCACGCAAGCCCACTATCACCCACGCAACGCCACTCACCCACGCAACGCCACTCACCCACGTAACAACACTCACCCACGCAACGCCACTCACCCACGCAACGCCACTCACTCAAAGCAACGCCACTCACACACGCAACGCCACTCACACACGCAACGCCACTCACACACGCAACGCCACTCACACACAAGCCGAATATGTGCATGCAGCTTTCCAATATAGAAAACAAATTGGACTTTATTCGCAAAAAAATATATACTACAATTGGACTCCTTGGGTTCACTCACATGCAAACCTCAAGTGACTCCAACTATTAAATCTTCATTAACACAAACAAAGATACTTGGCACAAAACCACCCAATAGGCATACTGCCAATAAAACCATGCTCAAATCAGGCCAGAAAGTTAGTCTCGTTTTGCCATCAAGGAACAATGAATTTACAATAAACATGGCCATTGAAAATGTATTCTTAAAAATGAGGATTGGAATTATATGGCCATTAAGTTATTAACTATTTTGCAGATGAAAAGAAACCGTAAGTCCGTAACTGACACACTAGTTAGAATTCTTTAGATAAGTACTGAGCTCTGACATCGATGTACAACCTTCAGGCCATAAATGTAAACCCCGTCAGGACTGAATCCGACCTTCATCCTTCTGAGGTGGATACACGGAGTACCACTGAGTGATCAACAGACACACCTTTTACGAACAGCGCTATATATAACAGCAAAACTAACGAAGCAAGGGAGGGTTAAAACAAGAATATGCTTTATTAATAGGGAAATTCAAAAGTGGGGCTTCGACGTGATGAAATAAAATGGAAAGTAATGATTGACGTCATTGACAGCACATGTGAACATATCATCCACGAGCTGATCACGTAAATATCGTTCCGGCGTTTCTTCCGCCGATTACTTTCAAGATTCATCTGGCAATGCATAAGTCTTAAAAACACCTTTGTAAATCAAACCAATGCACATGAAAACATTTTCGGCCATATTGGAAAAAACATAGACTATTTGAAAAAAACCCGAGCCAAAACACTTCACAAACGATCACAGGCTAAAGCAAAATAAACTGCAAGTACAAAAACATATTTACTGCAAACACCAAGTAACACTAGTTTAAACGTTGAAGGTTGTTGCATACCAATAGTGTCTAAATTCATCTCAGCCTTAAATATTAATCAAAATCATTCACAACACAAAAGAATAATACTGCAAAAGAAAGACACTGTGATTACAATACAACAGTACAATCGCAATCGCACATTGTCAACAAAAAAAATATTTCCCAAAAAATGTCTGAAGTACAGTACATAAAATAACTACATCGAAAGATATTTACTAAAAACAACATTTATACATAGCACATAAAAATTTTGAAACTTTCAATAGCTAGACACGATGTGCAAAAGAAAAGTCAAATTCAGTCGGAATATGTCGTACGTACATCACAAAAAATTCCAACATTGCCATATATTCATTACAAACAACATTAATACATAGCAGATAAAAATTTGCAAACGTTCAATAGCTGTACACAAACAACATACAAAAAGTCAAATTCAGTTGGAATATGTCGGAACTACGTCCCATAAAATTAAGACATTTGCAATATATTCATTAAAATCAACATTTATACATAGCACATCAACATTTTAAAACGTCACATAACTATACACTAAGTACATACGCAAAACGAAATACAGTCTGAATACGCAAACATCATAAACAATACAAAACATTAATAATATTAAAATTCAAACTTACCTGTCAAACGACGCAGCAACAACACAAGAAGCACAACGCGCCTTTCACACGTGACGGTTCTCGAAGATATGGGAATTTCCCCGTTGACGCACGTCAAACGCAACGCTACGTCACAAAACGTAGCGCTGCGATTGGCTAGAAATTACGTCACACTAAACATTACATCAAAATAAAAAAAAGACTAGAACGCTAATCTCCCTTACGTAACAAACGTAAAGGGAATACAAAGCGTACGACATTTTTACATAATAAAAATAAAACACACTTTAAAAACATTCACTAAACACTTATAATCCCAATACAAATACACGAATACACACACACATTACATTAAAAATATAAATTAACACATGCAAAACACTCACATATGCCAATCACACATGCAACCCCACTCACACATGCAACGCCACTCACACATGCAACGCCACACACACATGCAACGCCACACACACATGCAACGCCACACACACATGCAACGCCACACACACATGCAACGCCACTCACACATGCAACGCCACTCAACCACGCAACGCCACTCAACCACGCAACGCCACTCAACCACGCAACGCCACTCAACCACGCAACGCCACTCAACCACGCAACGCCACTCAACCACGCAACGCCACTCAACCACGCAACGCCACTCAGCCACGCAACGCCACTCAGCCACGCAACGCCACTCAGCCACGCAACGCCACTCAGCCACGCAACGCCACTCACACAGGCAACGCCACTCACACAGGCAACGCCACTCATCCACGCAACACCACTCAACAACGCAACGCCACTCAACCACGCAACGCCACTCAACCACGCAACGCCACTCACACACGCAACGCCACTGAAACAACAGCGCCACTCACACACGCAACGCCACTCACACACGCAACGCCACTCACACACGCAACGCCACTCACACACGCAACGCCACTCACACAAACAACGCCACTCACACACACAACGCCACTCAACCACGCAACGCCACTCACCCACGCAACGCCACTCACCCACGCAACGCCACTCAGCCACGCAACGCCACTCAGCCACGCAACGCCACTCACACACGCAATGCCAATCACACACGCAACGCCACTCACACACGCAACGCCACTCACACAGGCAACGCCACTCATCCACGCAACACCACTCACACACGCAACGCCACTCACACACGCAACGCCACTCACACACGCAACGCCACTCACACACGCAACGCCACTCACACACGCAACGCCACTCACACACGCAACGCCACTCACACACGCAACGCCACTCACACACGCAACGCCACTCACCCACGCAGCGCCACTCACCCACGCAGCGCCACTCACCCACGCAGCGCCACTCACCCACGCAGCGCCACTCACCCACGCAGCGCCACTCACCCACGCAACGCCACTCACCCACGCAACGCCACTCACACATGCAACGCCACTCAACGTCACTCAACAACGCAACGTCACTCAACAACGCAACGCAAATCAACAACGCAACGTCACTCACACATGCAACGCCACTCACACACGCAACGCCACTCACACACGCAACGCCACTCACACACGCAACGCCACTCACACACGCAACGCCACTCACACACGCAACGGCACTCATCCACGCAACGCCACTCATCCACGCAACGCCACTCATCCATTTGCAAAACGAAAAATGTCAAACTCTTCTATTGCGAGACCTATTGCATTTTCAATGCTTGTTACATACTGCATGCAAATGGTGTATCTGTTCTGATAAGAATAAAATGTATCACTATCCCAGAATGCACATGAAAGCAGCATGAAAGAAGCAAACGTGTGGATACAAGTTCATTCTTCCCAGCCAGGAACTTGACCTACATAGGATTAGGATGATAAAGAAAAGTCAGCAAATCATTGTGAAGTAAAATTGACTAGCTGAACTTAATATAGCAACTCCTCTGGAAAGAAGAGTGCAGGCTCCAATGCAGAGGCTTACTGGAATGCTACGTAAGCCCCAGCAAGATGCCCTTTGTGGAGGCCAACACACAGTGAACATGAGAACTTTAAAAAAACCTGCACAACGATGTGGGCTCGAAAAGCGTCCCACCCTTATACTTTTTACATTACTTTACGAAGCTGGCCGCAACTACCAAGTGCGCGGAACCATGTTCTGGCAAGTATAAGAGGTAGGCAGACATTTCGAAATTTGAACAAAAGAGAACAGTCAGGAACTCAGCAGCGGTTATGGGCAAAACTAACCAGCAAGGGGAATCTGACCTGAGCAAGGGTAGGGCAGTTCTAGTGGAGGTGTTTAGTATACACAAGACGAAACCTTAACATTGGGAAGAGAAAGGATAAGACCGAATCTGTGGACTGGAACAGGTTGGCATTGGGACCGAGAAACTGAATAGCGTAAATCCTGCAAAGACAAAACTATAAAGACAATAAACAATGCGCAGGCAAGCTGGCAGTACAAACAGAACCACGATAAACAAACTATCTGAACGGACTAATTGTATTCTCCTTGTGAAGTGATCTGTCTGTGAGAGCGAAAGCTCTGGGATCACCTACCTGCTCTTATGGGAAAAGAGTGCTTGGTGATTTTCTGTGCAAGAGCCACAACGCCTCAGAATCTCACTGGCACCCTCCGTAATAATAATCCAGACAAACACAACCACAAGGAAGGACAAAAGGGAATAGAGCAAGTAGCACTGAAATGGGGACTGAGCTCAGGGAAAAGCAAGACTGGATTGAAGGAAAGGACTTCAGTTAAGGTCTATCAGTTTGGGACACTGAGCCAGGAAAGGGGAGCTACAAACCGGTGACAGGACTGCCACAGAAACCACATGGTAAGGATACAGATTTCAAGATTTCGAATCTGCACATCAACAAGGGTATGATGGGGAGTGTGCAGTCAGAACTAGAATCACGGGTAAAGAGGAACAAAGGGGCCGAAATAACAAGGAACAGAACCAGGGAAAGCAAGGTAACAAAGCAGAGCGCAGAAAAAATTGGGAAACCAGGGTACAGGCAATAGGCCTCGAATCGCAGCAACAATACTAAATTGGAACACGTGGATATTCATTAGAAAACAATGTTGCAAGCTCTGCACACTGAAGTTGCAGGAATAGAAATAGATTACGGCAAAGGAGGAGGAGCACTGGTGCCGTGTGATACAGGTGTGAGTCATCAATCTTGAGCAGGAGATCAGGGAACCAGGTTTGACTGGAAAGCTAAACAGGAACTGGCAGAAGGGAAGATTGTGGGCCCCATAACGCAGAAGAGGTGGAATAGAGAAACCAGATAGGGAGTGCGGAATGGAGTAGAGTGTGTGACAAGTGAAGTAAGCAAGCCGGAAAGTGTCAGTAGAACTATAGCAGGATGCTGGACAGAACTCCACCACATGGAGAAGATCTGGCTAATGTTTAACAGCAGCAGAATCTGTGTCAAGCAATAATGTTTCAGTCTTTACACATAAAAAGGTTGCCATCTCTTATTTATACATTCTGAAATCTGACAAGGTACTGGAACTACCTGATTTACTATGAGTTTGGAATGGTTTTATATGTTTACTGCTGCATCATTGTTCGTGGTTTATGTAAGCTGAGTGGCAGAGTCCCAGTATGTTAGTCCTGTAAACCTTTGAGATGTGTGTGTTAGAAAAATTAAAACATGTTTTTCCCCTCGGTATTCTTCTCTTTCCTTCTGTGGTAACAGAATGTAACCCTGTCTGACCATTTTTTTCCTCAATCTCCCTCCATGCCATTTCAGCTGGTCTTTTCTGGGAAGAGTGGCTTTGTTTTCTTCTATGTTATGATTAGGATTGGACAAGTGTTTGCTTCCGAATCTTTCTTTGTGTAAGCAAAACATATCTAATAAATGCTGGTTGCTGGTCTAGCACTTTTGAGATGTATGTACGCACTAGTTGTACAGACCAAACCTCTCAGAAAGGCAATGAAGCACTGTAAAGATTAAAATGGCAAGGTGATTGGATGGGTAGGTGGTTCTGAGAGTGGAAGAGGACGCTGCTTCACTGTGATGATACATTCTTTAAAGAGGCGTCTTCATCTTTGTCTTGAATTGGTACTGGTTCTGGGTGGGGGGGGGCGGGGGGTCCGGTTGAAAACTGGGATGTTTTGCTAGATTCTGGGATTGGCTTGTTGACTTTTGCGACCGCGCATGTGCTCTCGCTTGTCAGAAGCTGTTGTTTACAGTAAAGGGCTTGGAGCCCGCCCATTACTTACAATTTGTTGGCTGCAGTGTTACTGTTCTTTGCAGCCTCCTAATTAGCTAGCACAGGCCAAGCATTACTTCCGTTCCTTTCTGTGGAGCACGTACCAAGCTCAGATTTATTCAACTTAGTGTCTGTCTGCTGATCGCGCTGTGATTAAGGTACCATTTCTTCTTCCCCCCACTCTAATCCCCCTCCCTATCTGTTACTCGCTCCCCCCTTCCCTGCACATCACTCATTACCTTTTCCCCATGCATCCTCCCCTCCTGC
Organism: Lissotriton helveticus; assembly: GCF_964261635.1. Taxonomy (NCBI): domain Eukaryota; kingdom Metazoa; phylum Chordata; class Amphibia; order Caudata; family Salamandridae; genus Lissotriton; species Lissotriton helveticus. Next base: position 385,027,100 of record NC_136067.1, on the reverse strand, counting down.
TGTCCTTTATTGCTGAACCCTTTCAACGCTGCACGAATTTTTGCGCTGTGCGGGCGTTTTAATCAGTTGAGATAGAAACCTGTGTGACTCTAAAGGAGATGCATATTACCTGGAGATGCTCATGTGAACGATCTGATGTTGTTTTGATAAGTAGGAGGAGAACGAGAGAGAGACAATACCAGGGCACCTTTTTCAAGACTTCTGGATGTGTATGTGTGAAGATCCACCAAGCATAATGTAGTTAAATTAGAAGTTTATTCTCCATCAAGTAAACCTCCAGCTTCCCGCTTACAGTTTATCTACTCCAACTCATCTTTCTTCACAAGAAGACATTCCAATCCCCAGTTCCAAGTTCCACATCTCCCCCTTTACATACATAAAAGTTCATTAATAATACAGAAAAGGAAACATTTGAAAACATGTTAACAAGATTTGTATCACTTCAACATCATATCTTTATACATAGAAAAGCATGTCCGCTATCCTTGGGCACTTACAGTAATACTTTCGAAATGACCACACTATCCATCTGGCATATTATCTAGAACACCTCATGGACATTTGCACACAATCCCTAAACTCAAAACTGATCCATCCACCAAAATTACAAAACTCCTCATTACCTCCTCCGCCTGGATAGGTTTGGAGAACTTGATTTCCCCTTTTTTGACAATACCACCTCTTCTAACTGCCACCCAGTCACCTTTCCTAATGTCTGTTATTTTGACACCATTCCTAGCATCAAAATATTATTCCGTCTCACGTTGTATCTCTACCACGCCACTTACCACAGCATTGCTATCTATCAACTCACATTCTTTGTTCTTCAACCATGCCGAACCTCCTTTAACCCAGGCTCTCTTTCTTTAAGAGAGATGAATGGTGACACTCCGGGCACTGAGTGAGGTGTTATTCTGTGCACTTAAATCAACTTTCGCAATTCACTATTCCAAGGTTGACCAATAGCCATGAAAAGTTGAACGTTCTCCATGATTAGGCAGCTGATTCTTCCAACCAAGCTTTTGGCCTGAGGCTTGAAAAAAACTACTCTTTCAAGCTTGACACCCACTTTTTTTTCTTTTAAAATTCTTTGATACTCCTGGAAATGAACTGCACCCCATTATCAGACACCAATGTCTTAGGGATACCTGTGTTCCTCACACCTATTTGGTTACCGGTCCGAGGAAATCAATAGCCACTTTCTCTTATGGCCTTTTGGGGAGATCCATACAATTCAAAGGGGGCTGCCTCTCAGTTTTTAGGTCTCGCCTAGACGAAAGCAAAAGCAAAGCTTTTGCTGTCTAGGGAGACAACTTATGTCGCCACTTTCCGGGGAATGTAGACTGCAGACTGTGACGAGCTTGTCCTCCTGGAGATTGTAGCTCGTGAGCGCGCACGTCGCGTCGCCGTGCCTGCTATTCCCATGCACAGAAAGGCTCCCGCACGCATGCGCACATACACACACTGCATACACACACACACACACGCACCCCCCTTTAACAGACACACGCGCAGACAGACGCACGCACAGACACACTACAACAGACACACGCGCACACCCCACCCCCACTCACCCCTCCTCCTCCGCAACACACTCACCTGTTCTGGCGGTGCTCGGCGTGCCTCTCGGGCGGCGGTTGCGCTTTGCGGGGCACTCTCACCACATGAGAGCCCCGCCTTCTTCATGCGCCCGGCCGCTCTTCACCCGGTCCCCCATCTCGGGACCGGGACTCGATCAGGAGCCCTCGGGGCTCCTCGGACAGTGGCTTCTCTCTCGCGCCGCGATGGGGGCGGGACTTCCGGTTGGGGCTGCGATTGGCCGGCTGCCCAACCGCTTCCGGGTCGTCGCAGGCAGCGCGGCGGCCCGGCGGGAAGCGGGAACTTGAAGAAACTCCGCTGGAACACACATTCCAACATGTAGCAAGCAGCAGCTACAACAACGCAAAGTGTTTTTTTTTTCTTTTTTGTGTATGAAAACACTTTGAAATATGTGCGCTACCAGTTGTAGAAAACCTTCTCAGTGCAGAGCGATAACGTGCAGCATTAACACCAAGCCTTCACATTTTAAAGAACGACACCTTTTTTAAAGAGGCCGTCATATTTTGACGAACTCTCGTTATTTACCGAATCACATGCTCATGCTGCTGCCTGGTTTGTCTACATGCACACAGGCAGAATCACTCGGTACAAAATGGCTCCTGTTCACTCGTCAGTACGGTCTTGCGCCGCCCCACCTTCCCCCTGCCAAATACATTCATTCCAAATACTGCTTATTTTTATATCAGACTGACTTCTCACATCTGGGATAGCAGGGGCACCTTCCACAGTGATTAGTGCTTCACAAAAAATAATTCTCGGCTAGCGCTCAGAAGCCTTGAAGCTTTGATTGAATGACACTGCAGTTTGATGCCCCGCTCGTCTTTGATGCTATGCGTTCCAGACACTGATTTTATTAAGACTCACTTGGAGCTCTAAACTGTCACTTGATCTTTCTTTGGGTCATTTCGTTTGCCCGGAAGGACTAACATATCTGTGAAACCCTCTTCTTTTATAGTTTGAGCATCGTCTTCGTTTAGCAGGATAACATTATATATTTGAAAATACAAATATCCGGGAAGAGCAGAGAGCAAATCTCCGTGATGTTGGGCATTCTCCTATCATAAAGGAAGCGTGTTGGTGGGACCTGTGGCATCTAACGCATCATTTAACCCTATATGCGTGGGCACCTACCACAAAAATGTATAGGATGAGTTTGTTCCGTTCCCGTTTTAAATTTGATGTAAAACTCAAATCACTGCACACTCTCTACTACACACTCTCTACTACAGTCACTACTCTCTACTACACACTCCCTACTACAGTCACTACTCTCTACTACACATTCTGCTACCCACTCTCTACTACAGTCACTACTCTCTGCTACGCACTCTACTCTCTACTACACACTCTACTACACACTCTCTACTACACACTCTACTACACACTCTCTACTACAGTCACTACTCTCTACTACACACTGTACTACACACTCTCTACTACACACTCTACTACAGTCACTACTCTCTACTACACACTACTACACACTCTCTACTACAGTCACTACTCTCTACTACACACTCTCTACACACTCACTACTACAGCCACTACTCTCTTCTACACACTCTATACTACACACTCTCTACTACACACTATCTACTACAGTCACTACTCTCTACTACACTCTACATTATACACTCTACATTACACACTCTACATTACACACTCTACATTACACACTCTACATTACACACTCTCTACTACACACTCTCTACTACACACTCTACACTACACACTCTACTACACTCTACTACACACTCTGCTACACACACGCTCTACTACACACTCTACTACACACCCTCTACTACTCTCTACTACTCTACTACACATTCTCTACTACTCTACTACACACTCACTACTTTCTACTACACTCTACTACAGACTCTCCACTCTCTACTCCACACTCTCTACTTCAATCTCTCTACTTCAATCTCTCTACCTCAATCTCTCTACTTCAATCTCTCTACTTCAATCTCTCTACTTCACATTCTGTATTACACACTCTCTACTACACACTCACTACTCTCTACTACACACTCTCTACTACACACTCTACTACACTCCCTACTACACACTCTCCTACACACTCTACTACACACTCTACTACACACTCACCACTCTACTACACACTCTCTACTGCTCACTCTCTACTGCTCACTCTCTACTACACACTCTCTACTACACACTCTCTACTACACACTCTCTACTACACACTCTCTACTACACACTCTCTACTACACACTCTCTACTACACACTCTAGTACACACTCTAGTACACACTCTAGTACACACTCTACTACTCACTACTCTCTCTACTACAGTCACTACTCTCTACTACACTCACTACTACACACTCTACTACACACTCACTACTCTACTACACACTCACTACTCTCTACTACACACTCTCTACTACACACTCACTACTCTCTACTACACACTCTACTACTCACTTACTACTCTCTACTCACTCTCTACTACTTACTACTCACTCTACTACTCTCTCTACTACTCACTCTCTACTACTCACTCTCTACTGCTCATGACAATGCCATTTATTTATCTGTTTCCAAAACCAACACTTAAATAAAACATTTGTCATTTACAATGCCAAAAGCGCTAACTTTTGCAAAGGCGAGACCGTTGCATTGTAAATGCTTGTTGTTTTATTGCTGTTATCACATGCACAACATTCCTTACCACTTTTTAAATTTGTACATTCATCCCGGGCCACCAGAAAGGTTGGCGAACACGTCTTTTGGTCCTATTGAGACCCGGTGATTTGGTTTCTCCTTAACAACTTTCTGTCGCGCACACTCAATTAGTCTTTCACATGATGGTAATCATTAAGCTGTGTATTGCAAGCTTGGTTGCTTTCCCAGCCTGCAGACACACACCATCTTTTTGAAGTAAAGCATTCTCTGCCATTGCTATATCTCATTACTCTTTCTCAAGAGCTACCGCTTCGCCTCCTTCTCTCATGTCCACTTCTGCTCCATGGTCCGGCTCATCCACAGGCATTCTCGATAAACAATCAGCAATCACATTTTTTAGTCTCTTCGAATATTCCATCTCAAAATTGTACTCTAAAACAGATAACATCCATCTGGATATCCTTGTGGTTACATTTCACTCCAGACATTTACCCTCTTAAAACAAGTGAATTAGGGACTTGTGAACAGTTTTATCTTTAAAAGGTAACCTCCACACAAAGTATTTGAAATGCTTAATCCCCCAGCAACACAACAGGGCTTCCCTTTCTATAGCAGAATAGGAGGACTTCACTTTTTGAAGGTATCTTGAAGCGAATCCAATTATCTTGTCTTGGCAGTCCTTCACCTGTGTTAACACAGCCCCTATTCCTACATTACTCACATTAGTTGTTATATACATTCTAGCAGTAACATCAAAATCACCCAGTGTGGGACTTCGCAGAATACCCTCCTTTACTTTGTTGAAAGCTGTATCACAACCTTCATTCCATTAAAAAATGACCCCCTTTTTCATTAGTAACCTCAAGTGTTCCACCATTTCTGTAAAATTAGCCACAAATTTGGAGCAATTTTGCTAATCTTAAAAAACACTTTAATTGATCCTTATTTTCTGGTTTAGGCGCATTTTCCACAGCCATAACGATTTTTTTTAAAGTTTAATTCCATCCTCGGATATTTCATGCCCCAAGTACGTGACCTGTGTCTTCCTCAATTTACATTTTTTATTTTATTGTGAATTTGTGGTCGTTCAGTCGTTTCATCACCCTGTCCATCAACTCAACTCAAGTCAAGTCAGCACTTGTATAGCGCACTACATACTCGGGGGGGTCTCAAGGCGCTTAAGGAAAAGGGGGGTATTTACTTATCGAAAATCCAAGTTTTTAGTTGTTTTCTGAAGGAGAGGTGGTTCTGTGTAAGGCGGAGGTGGATGGGGAGAGAGTTCCAGGTTTTGGCCGCTAAGTAGGAGAAGGATCTTCCCCCCCCCATGGTGGCTCTGTGGATGCGCGGGACAGCGGCTAGGGCTTGATTGGACGATCGTAGTTGGCGGGTGGGGGTGTAGAAGGATAGGCGTGTGTTGAGGCATTCAGGTCCTAGGTCGTAGAGGGCCTTGTGTGCGTGGGTGAGGAGACAGAACGTTATCCTCTTGTTGACGGGGAGCCAGTGGAGATCTTTCAGGTGACTGGTAATGTGATCTTTGTGGGGAATGTTTAGTATGAGTCTGGCTGAGGCGTTTTGGATGCGTTGGAGTTTTTTCTGTAGTTTGGCTGTGGTTCCGGCGTACAGGGTGTTTCCATAGTCCAGTCGGCTTGTGACCAGTGCGTGGGTGACCGTTTTTCTTGTTTCGGTGGGGATCCAACGGAATGTTTTTTTGAGCATGCATAGGATGTTGAAGCATGATGATGTGACGGCGTTGACTTGTCTGGTCATCGAGAGTGAGGAGTCCAGGATGAAGCCCAGGTTACGTGCGTGGTCCGTAGGTATGGGTGCGTTTCCCAGAGCTGGTGGCCACCATGAGTCGTCCCAAGCGGAGTGGGATGATCCTAGGATGAGGACTTCCGTTTTGTCCGAGTTCAGTTTTAGACGGCTGTTCTTCATCCACTCGGCTACTTCTTTCATCCCTTCGTGTAGGTTGGTTTTGGCGGTGTTTGGGTCTTTGGTAAGGGAGAGGATCAGCTGAGTGTCATCGGCGTAGGAGATGATGTTGAGGTTGTGTTGTCACGCGATGGTTGCGAAGGGGCTCATGTATACGTTGAAGAGGGTAGGACTGAGTGCTGATCCTTGTGGTACGCCGCAGATGACTTCGGTGGCCTCAGATCTGAAAGGGGGAGGCGGACTCTCTGGGTTCTACCGGTGAGGAACGAGATGATCCATTCCAAGGCTTTTCCTTGTATTCCGACGTTGCTGAGGCGTTGTATAAGGGTGATATGACCGACTGTGTCGAAGGCTGCGGAGAGGTCAAGTAGGATGAGGGCAACTGTTTCTCCGTTGTCCAGTAGTGTTCGAATGTCGTCTGTTGCTGCGATGAGGGCGGTCTCTGTGCTGTGTTTGGCTCGGAGCGGTAATTGCAAACACAACAATGATGGACAGAATGTGGATCAATGTCACACATTCACCCCAGTCCAAAGATCTGGGCCCAAATCCATCGTTTTTCCACTCCACACCCCCCTGGGTTAGACAATGGCGATATGCAAATCAGCGCTGACCCTGTGCCCCATGGGAACAGTCCAGTCCGAACTACAAAAGCCATGTCCTTCCCAGAACGGAAACAAGCATCCGAGGACCGGCCCGGTTTCGAGGTAACACCTCTCATCAGCCCGGCTAGCTTGATTCCAGTGGTGTGGAGTGCCTGGGACTCACGTCTGAGCATCCCCAGTACACTTAGAGCGGTAATTGCAAACACAACAATGATGGACAGAATGTGGATCAAAGTCACACATTCACCCCAGTCCAAAGATCTGGGCCCAAATCCATCGTTTTTCCACTCCACACCAACCTGGGTTAGACAATGGCGATATGCAAATCAGCGCTGACCCTGTGCCCCATGGGAACAGTCCAGTCCGAACTACAAAAGCCATGTCCTTCCCCGAACGGAAACAAGCATCCGAGGACCGGCCCGGTTTCGAGGTAACACCTCTCATCAGCCCGGCTAGCTTGATTCCAGTGGTGTGGAGTGCCTGGGACTCACGTCTGAGCATCCCCAGTACACTTAGAGCGGTAATTGCAAACACAACAATGATGGACAGAATGTGGATCAATGTCACACATTCACCCCAGTCCAAAGATCTGGGCCCAAATCCATCGTTTTTCCACTCCACTGTTTGGCTCGGAAGCCCGACTGTGAAGGGTCGAGGGATTTGTTGGATTCGAGGAAGGCGGCGAGCTGACTGTTGACGGCTTTCTCAATGACTTTGGCAGGGAATGGGAGGAGCGAGATGGGGCGGTAGTTTTTGAGTTCAGTGGGGTCTGCTGTGGGTTTCTTCAGAAGGGCGCTGAGTTCGGCATGTTTCCAGCTTTCCGGGAAGGTAGCGGAGTTGAGGGAGCAGTTGATGACGTCTCGGAGATAGGGTGCGATAATGGAGTCTGCTTTATTGACGATGTGGTGGGGACATGGGTCGGTTGGGGATCCTGAGTGGATGGAGTTCATCAGGCGGATGGTGTCTTCAGTGGTGATTGGGTTCCAGGTGTAGAGGCTGTTCGAGGGGGAGTTTCGTTCGGAGGTGGGTGGAGTGGGTTGGTCTCTGGCCTTGTTGTCAAAGCTGTTATGTATGTCGGCGATTTTGTTGTGGAAGAATGAGGCCAGGGAGTCGCAGAGGACTTGGGAGGGAGTGATGTCAATGGTGCTGGCGGTGGGGTTGGTAAATTCTTTAAAGATGTTGAATAGTTCCTTGCTGTTCTGGGCGTTGTTGTGAAGTCGGTCCTTGAATGCTGATTTCTTGGTTGATCGGATCAGTTGGTGGTGCTTGCGGGTGGCGTTTTTGAAGGTGGCCAAGGTGACAGTGTTTGGGTCTTTTCTCCAGGCTTTCTCAAGGGTACGGCAGAGCTTCTTGGATTTCTTAAGGTCATCGTTGAACCAGCGGGCTTTTTTGCTGTTTTGCTTGATTTGATGGTTTTTCAAGGGTGCTAATTCGTCGGCGCTGTGGGTGATCCAGGTGTGAGGTTGGTTGCTGCTTGGTTTGGGTCCGATGAATTGGCAGGAGGGTTTTGGTGAAGCGATGTGAGGAGCTGGTCGATGGTGATTTTGTTCCAGTTTCTTCGGAGAATTGGTTGAGGGTGGTTGTGGGTCGTGGTCTTTTTGTAGTTGAAGTGAACGCAGCTGTGGTCTGTCCAATGGAGAGCTGTGGTGTGATTGAAGGAGATGTGCTTGCTGGATGTGAAGATTGGGTCGAGCGTGTGTCCGGCGTAGTGGGTGGGGGTGTCTACAAGTTGTTTGAGTCCGAGATTGGCGAGATTGTCCAGAAGGGTGGTGGTGTTGCTGTCGTTTGTTCTTTTCCAGGTGGAAATTGAGGTCTCCCAGTAGAATGTATTCCTCAGAGGGGAGGACGTGTGGGGTGATGAAGTCAGTGATGTCTTCGCTGAATTGTGTGCGGGGTCCTGGTGGTCTGTATGTAAAACAAAGGGTTCAGGCAGATCAGGTCGATTACCCCTTTCAAGGTTTGCCCGGCGTCAGCCGCTTCTCACCCAACTCACGATTATCAAATAAAGAGGCAGGCGCTGGAGACTGGAAGGCAGGAAACAGGAGTTTATTTCCGACAGAACAGAACACGTCAAATCAGACAACAGGGTATCTTCTCGAGGTGCTCTAACAAGTTTCTCTACGACTCGTCTTTTATACACAGGTTTATGATGCACAAACATTCCTCATTGCAATAAAGACACTTTGAAGTACAAAAAGGGCATGTTTGGGATCCCAGCTCCAGGCCCATTCCCATACCGGCCGCTCTGATGTTGTTTTCCCCTCCCAAATGTGACATGTGATTGCAATCTGCAGCCGGACATTCCAACAGGACACGAGGGCAGGAGGGGGTAGTCTGATCTAAGGTTGGGCAGGCACGAGACCTAGTTTTATGACTTGGGACTGGGTCGAGAGGCCAGGTGTAGCCGGGGGGGGTGGCCATCAGAAGAGAGGAAGGGTGTTCCTGGGAGGGATGCGGGGGAGTCGGTCAGGTCTAGGGGTGTGAAGGCCTTGATTAATCACCGCTCCTCTGATGTGAGGCGAGGTCCTACTGTAGGAAGCAATAAACTGCATCTGTTGGGCTGATGGCCTGGGATCAGGCCGGGCAATCAGGCAGGGAGGAAGAGGTTACCGAAAGGGTCTGTTCTATGGGTGGGATAAAAGAGCGAGGGGGCAGGGGTTCAGCACGGAGGCAGGGTCGTGTTTAGAGGTGCGTTTATGGCCCGCGCAGGAGAAACCGGGGGCTGTCAGGGCGCGGGGGAATACTCGCGAGGCTGGGGAGTGGGGGAGAGAGAGAGAGACGCAGGCTATTGGAAGTGGGCAGAGAGGTCATGACACACAAATGGCTACTATCTATGTTCGTGATGGGGCCTAAAAGGGGACAAGATGGCTGGGCCACTGTTTCGTGACTTTCGCTTTACCTTCAACAGTGGCGAGGGTGAACACAAATGAACGCCGCTTATGTACATATACATTGTCATTTTCCACATGTAGAGGAGGGTGCCTCTGAGTGTGGTCTTGGGGTCGGTGTGGATCTGGAAGTGAAGGTGTTCGGCGATAGTGAGGTTATCGTCAGAACTGGTCGTGACGCGGATGGAGTTCTTATGGACGATGGCGATGCCTCCTCCTGTTTGGTTGGTGCGGTCCTTTCGGATGATCTTGTAGCCGTCCAGGATGGCTATGGCGATGTCGGGAGCTGATGAGGCGTTCATCCAGGTTTCTGTTAGGAAGGCGACGTCAGGGGATGTGTTGTCGAGTAGGTTCCAAAGGTCAATGGCGTGTTTGTGAACCGAGCGGGTGTTGAGTAGGATGCATTTTAGGTGGTTAGTGCCGGAGCTCTGTTTGGGGTTTGTGGGTATGGTGTGGGTCCTGATGCAGTCAAACTTGCAGGAGTGGCAGGTGAATGGTCCATGGGTGTGTCCTGGGGCGGCTTGGTGGCAGTTTGGTGGACGGCCGGGGTTGAGGGCTGAGAGGGTTGCGTCGTCGTATGTGATGCGGGAGGAGATGGGTTTGCGAGGACCAGGGGTTCTGGCGCTGGGAGCGGTCCAGGCGCGGACGGGCGTAGACGGGCTTACCTTTGGCGCACCTTCGGCGCGCATTGGGCACGACCGCTGCGCGTGAACGCTGCGCGAAAATGCATCTGTCATAAAAGGATAGTGGAGGGGGGCGGAGCGTGGGAGGGGCAGCTGGGAGGCGGGAGCGGGGGGGAGAGACGGGCTGGAGGCAACACAAAATGGCAGCAACAATAACACAAGGCAAACAGGACGAGATTGGGGCACGATGCTAAATAATGCTGTGGGCACAATCAGGCACTACTAAATCTCAGGGAGCAATGCAGGCAATGCGAGCGGTGGAGCGCTAGGAACATACACAGGCACAATAAATTACAAGCAATGCGAAGCGCTACAGCAACTAAGCAGGCACAAATTAGCACAAATCGATTATAAGGCACAGAATCGTTTTGGCAGCAGTGGGGAGAACAGCGCTACGATGCCAAGAGGCAGGGTGGAGCGACCGCTTCTGTCGGAGACAGGCTGGTCACCTCATCATAGTCCTTTTCATTCTTCTCCTCAATCGAAACATCATCCTGAAAACACAGCACCTCTTTGAGTCCATCGAATATCCGTTGCATCTGCATCATCCTTTGAAACACCACAGAGATCAACACTAACCCAAAGGTCATACTACAAGCACTGGGCTTCCAGTAGGCCCCCAGTGTTGTGACAAATGAGGTAAGGTGTTTGGATTCCTCCTGCACATCAATCTGATGATATGCGGCTAAAAATTACACCACCTCCCAGGTCTGTTAACATCTCAGAAATATTTGGAAAAGGTTGTCTGTCCACCCATATGTTTCTATCCAAGTTGCGCAAGTCCATACACAACAATTGTTTGCCCCCCTGCTTTGGTGCCACCACTATGGGTGCCAACCACTCCGAAGATTCAATAGGTTCTATTATATCTTGTTCTAGTAACTTCAGTTTCTTCTGTAAGGGCTCACTCATTAAATGCAGAATATTTCTTACCCTGTTTACCACTGGGGTAGCATTGTTTTTAAAAATAATTAAGTGTGAAAAACCATTAAGTTTACCCAAGTTGTCTGTAAATACCTCAGGGGATACATCTTCATTAATATTTTGACGTATTCCCCTTGGGTTTCTTTACCCAATTCCACACTTTGCACCTCCACAGTCATGACTAGTTTCTCAGCTTTAGGGTTCGGAATTATGTTAAGATCTCTTTGATGTTGCCATCCCAGTAAACCTGATCCCTGCTTAGTTATATACACTCGACCCAGCACCCTTCTGTCTTAAAAGCCTATTACCATCTATTTCATTCCCATGAGCTCTATGGTTTTCCCACCGTATCCCACAGCTTCGATATCAGATTTGTTCCACACTGGATTTGCCTCCTCCCAATTCTTACAATACATGTCGTTCGATAACAAGGTGTACAAACATTCATAGTCTGCTAACATTCTCACATCTCGGTCATCCAGACTCAAATTACAACAAGGTTTTTCTAACTTGTCTGTGCTTTCCCCAGCAATGCCTTAAACCTGAGAAGTAGTACTAACAGACTGTCCACAAACCCCAAGATCCTCCACAGCAAGTACTATTAGTTCTTATATTCTTTCACAAGTGCCATCTATTTCCTGTACCTACGCCAAGTAATTCTTTGTCCTACAGACCTTAGCAAAATGCCCTTTCCTACCACAGCTCCGAAATGCAACATTCCTAGCCATACACTTGGTACTGCATGCAATGTGTCCAGGGACACCACAAGGGTAACATATGATTGTTGTAGGATTCATTATTGGAGGTGTTGATTGGAATTGTGCTTTCCCATTAGATTTGTCCAGTGACTACGTTTTCTCACGATGTTTCACCTTTTTAACTTCATCTATTGGTATGTACACCTTTGCTACTTTGACCGAATGCTCTTTTAGCGACTCGCTCCCACTGTTCTTAACCATCGCCTTTATCCATAATTGTGTGTGCAATTTGTATGGATTCTTCAAGTAAAGGATCCTTAATTAGGAGCTTTTCTTTAACTCTTTTATTATTTGTGCACCTTACTATTTGATCCCGTATGACGGAATCACTTAGAGTTTCAAACTGCCCTGTCAAAGATAGACTCCATTATGCCGACACATAAGATGCAATGTCTTCATGTGCTCTCTGTACACAAAAGAGAAGCGTGTGTTGCTCCAATATAATGTTTACCTTTGCCACAAAACACATATCTGCAAAAAGTACAAATGATGAACAGAGTGCCGAACAATGAAAACATTCATCTCCAGTCACAAAGATCTGGGTTTAATCCATATTCTTTTGCTCACCACGCCACCCTATTTTGGACCCAGCCATATGCAAATCTGTTTTGATCCTGCTCCTCATGGGAACAGTTTAGCCCGAACTAACAAGCCAGGTCCTCCCTGAACTGGAAATGAGCATCCTGGGTCTGATTTCAGGGCATCGCCCCTCATCAGCCAGGCCAGCTTGAATCCAGTGGCACAGTTAGCACGAGACCCACGTCTGGGCATACACTTCCTGATGGATTGGATTGCGGCCCAGAGCAGTTGCCAGTGGCTGAGAGTAATTCAAGCATTCCACCCATTGCCTTCTTTTTTTGCATTTGTTGATGTAAGTTCGCTGGGTATTCCCGGACGTGAATCCTTGTCTGGGAATAGCCGGGATCTTTTTGACTGAGGGTGGTAAGAACCAGTTCACTGACAACTGGATGTCGAATAATCCAGGCTTATAAAATTTCTGAAAAATCAAAGGGAAAATAACTGTCAAATTAACATCTGCATCACCTTGGATGAGTAGAGAGGTCAAATAACTTAACCTCAATAACGCTTATTTGCCCGTACAATCACTTTGAGGCCTGCATAGGCTAGCTGATAAGTGATGTTTAGAGTGATAACGATGGAGTGCAAGTTTAGATGTTCAATTCAAGTTCTTAGCAGAAACCCTCTTGGTGCAAATTATGTTGCATTAAGTGTTATGGCAAAACTACAAACGTAGTTACTTTCCAGTTCTCAAAGTAAAATTTATAGTTCACTGGTAACAGCTCTTTTAGAATATGGTTTGTCGTCGTAGATGCATGCATCTGTGAGGCCAAGTAGTTGAAATTCTTGTTCTTTCACTAATGTGTTCTTAATTGCATGTGTTAACGGGCTGCTGAAGGTTTTTGTTGTATGCTCTAGAAATGGTCGTGGTAGTGCTTTTTAAAAAAAAATGTATGCAACAGAAAAAACAGAAAAAAACACTCACCACTCAAAACTTAGATATGATTCAAGGAACCGGAATTTAATTCCATGAGTTTAAACAGGCAATCAATGCAATATTGAGTCAAAACATTGGTAGTTATCAACACAGTTGCTCCAATATGGTAGCAGTGCATTCAATATTTACAGTGCTCTTGTTGTGAAGTAAAGAAAAGGAAGGGTAGGGTCAATGGTAGTGAGTCAGTGGGTGAGGGACAGGGTAAAGGTATAGTGACATATATACATTTGTTACATAAAGATGGACCTTTCCAGCCTAACATTGGTCAGTTGTTCCCATATAAATGCATAGTTCAAAGGTACATAATGTTACAATTGTTCAGTTCTTTGAGCTTGCGGACAGGTGGTAGGTTGTCTACGTTTCGACCCCTTGGATAAAGAGGGTGGTTAGTTCCTCACGTTGGGGTCTTCGGCAGGGCTGGGTAGAGCACTTATTTCGGGAAGGCCGGACACCATGTGTTCCCTTGTGGGCTTTCAAGTTGCTCCTGAAAATCGGCAGTAGTGGTTGCTGGCGGGGTATTAAATCTCCCTCAGCAATGACTCAATCAGTATCAGGATCTAATTTCCATAGGCGCTCGGCTCTATGGTTTTTGTTGTTTCGATGCAATGGTTTCTGGCTGATGATTATTGCCTAAGGGATAGTGCCACATTTTTCTTGTCTTTCATTGTTTTTCCCCAGATCCTGGTAAGGAGGGTGATAACTACGCACAACTGGTTAAGTGGTACCACGTTGCCAGTGCATTTGTTAAAATGCTGAAGGACTTAAGTGCACACACAAGTGGCTTTGCGGGTGTCTGTGGTTATCTGCATGTTCTGCTCACTGTCAGTGGCATAGAGCCGGTGCTAAGATTCACTTTTGATTGATGGGCTTTGTGAAATGATGGACCAGAGCAGGTCATACATTGGATCATCCTGATTTATTCGGGAACGGGAGATTTATTGGTGATTGAGTACAACTATTGAAGTGCATGAAGCCATGGTTCATGGTGGCCGAAGAGACTGGCATACTTTCTCTGTGGCAGTTTAGATATTTCTTTGTTATTTCAAAACTTTCTAGGACTGTATCGATCTATCTTTAATTTGGCTCATGGGCATTAAAGTGTAGTATGTGCTTACTGAAGATGGTTGTATAGTGGGGAACTCTTGTTGCCTTTTGGAATATTGCATGCTTGAATTAGAGGCAGATACTTTGAGCCGGTATTTTTTCAGCCCATTTTATCTGTGCTGTAAAGTGAGAGCTTAGTCATTCTTGTAGTAGTAGTAAATCTGCATTACCATATGTATGTTTAACTTGAAAGTATTGTACACATTAATATCTAACAGTCTGTGTTGTTGTAGGTCTTTACCTTTATTTTCTATAATTTGACATACAACCAACATCAAGCTTATTTCATGTTTCTTTTAAGTTGGTGTGTAGTTATTAACTGTTGGGTAGGTGAGGGGTAAATAAAGCAGAGTGGCTATGTGCTGCTGGTCTATCTGTGAGTTTCAGCAGTATTGCTGCATCTAAATTACTTTTTAACGGAGCATCACAAGTCTATCCGACTTATCCCTGGGTCGGGCAACTTATTTTATGATTTTCTATCCTTTGCTTATAACATTTGGAGAGAAATTCAGGATGCTTTTTTCAGAATGTTCCATTGCTAGGCGATGTATCTAATGTGTTACGTGTCTATAGTGAGCTTGTCTAGAATCTTATTCCTTGATAGTCCGATGCCACTTTCAACAGCACCATGTTAGTGTTTTTCACTCAGGGGTGTAACGCATGGTGCTGCATCCAATTTGACGCAGGGGTGGACTGTGCAGCTGAGCATCTGTTCAGGGGCCCCCTAGCACTTCAGAGAAGAACCATTCTGCCCAAGGCCAAAGAATATCTGTGAGATATGGGAGAGTCAGGAGCTGCTTTTCACTTCTACAGGGGAGGTCCATCATTTTACTTTACGCCTTTGTTTTGACTAGCACTTATACTGAAGACTAACCAGTCTGTAAATTGACGTCCTTTTATTACTTCCTCTCTATGGTGTGTTAGGATAGCATTTTTACGTTTCTTTACTCCAGCACCCTTCCTCAGCTCTTTCCTTGCAATGGGATACTACTGTAAGTGACCGATATGATGGAACCTTCTGCCCCCCTAATATCACTCTAGCCAACAAGACGGTTTTTGCTGGTTCAATTTAAATGCTTTCTTTGGATATTACAAGAGGGAACGATTGTAACAATGAGCGAAGAATCTTCACCCCCATGTCTGTGATGAAATGAAGAAAGAGGAGAGACTATGTTCTGTCTCAGGTGATAATTGTTGCAGAGAGGTTGGTACAACCTATTCGACTTTCTGTCAGTGGTTTCACAACTTAATTGTGTCCTCCATAATTGGTGCTGTCGATTGTCCTAAAAGACGTACAAGTTAACAGATACACAAAATGATTAATCTAAAAGTGACCTGGTGGTGGCCAAACAAGACATAGCACTGACTTGGAGAGCATTAAAATCACTAAGCAGTAAGTGGAAGCTAGCCTGGACCACTGTAGAATACTTACAAAGCAGCTCTATGAAGACGAGAGGTGTGCACACAAGTACGAATGGATGTGGGCAAATTGGCAATACTATTGGGACGGCAGTGCAAACACACTGCTGATAACAAGTACCAAAGGGAAAAGATAGTAACTATATATGCCTTTTTTGTATCTTATTGCTTGTTGATGTACTTGGGTATTGTTAAGAAATGCACTTTAATATTCTTCCCTTTATATATAGTTTGAACAGTAAAGGCATATGAAGATTACTATAAAAATAAATAATGGCTTCTTTGTGAGGAACATATACAAGGAAATGGCTATGCAGTTTTAACATACCAAGACATGTTACACGTGTGATAAGTTAGTGGTTCCATGTGCTTGGAGTAATAAGCAAAGTCTGCACCAAGAGCAGGTGATCCGTATTCTACTGCCCCTGAGCCTCGGTGGTTAAAACAAAAAAAGGTTTTCACAGTGAAATGGTAAAGTTTTTTGTGTCTCCCTAGAAGCATTGCATAAAAAGGTAATAGTAATAATGATGAGCCATAACATTTAACTTCCAGTTGATAGTGCCTAAAACAAAGTAAAAAGTAGATGTAGGAATGATAAAGAAATAAATAACAATCTCTCCGAGTCACAACAAACCAGTAGTAACTTCCACCACTCTACTTCAGGCTCACATTTTCATTTTAAGTTAGAAACGAAGGTGTAACTGTTGGAGAATCTTGTCAGGCAAGGGAAGCTAATATATGTGCCTATACTTGATGTAAAGGAGTTCTTGAATATGCTGATTGTCCTTCCCAACAGCAAACGGCTTGTGGTTCTGGATTGAGAGTAATCAAATCATGTACAGAGATAAGAAAACGAGTCCAGAAGTCTAATGATCTATGCTTAGGAAAGATGAATTGACCATCTATGCAGTGTATGGCAATAAAGACCTCTGATAACAATTTCCTGACTTGAGCCCTGGAGATGCTGCAATTAGCGAGTTGTATGCTATAGAAGAAGCAGTGGGAGAAATCAACATTCTAGCTGCTGTGTGGAATCCTGCCAATCTTTAGTCTTTTAAAAAGAGAAAATATAGGTTAACATAGGTTGAGGCTTTGCAGAGGTTTATGAATAAAGTAAAATCTAATCCCACTCAAGCAATTTGAAATAATTTACAGTGAATGTAGCTGCTGTACTCCTTCCTGGCTGTTTTGGGTATCATGAAGCCGGATAGGCTGTTCTCTAGCTCCAGCTAACCATGAAGGCTTATCCATCAAAAGGGGAGGTTAAGACCCGCTGACAACTTCCACCCTCTCGCCCCCCTCTATTGTGGTTTCTTTAATGGAGTCTTTCAGTACTTTCCGTCCATTAACACCTTCGCTGCGGCGGCTATTCCGCTGCAGCGCTAAGGGGGCGAGGGGACCGCACGGCGCGCCCATGCTGGTGACGGAACCGCTCCGTCACCAGCCTCGGTTGAACTGTGCTCATGACGGAGTGGTTCCGCCATGGCCCCGCCCGCTCAATAGAACGCGCCGCGCAGGTGCGAAATCAGCGCCGCGCAGCCGCGTCGGGCGGGCCATGACGGAACCGCTCCGTCATCAGCACAGCGCCACCGCGGCTGATGACGGAGCGGGTCCGTCATCAGCACGGAAAAGGTTAAGAATTATAAATTGTGTTAACATAAAGAGTTAAATGTATAATAAAATACCAAACCCAATGTTATCCCCTGAGAGAAGAGCAAAACTCTGAAATAAAGACGTTAAGTATGTGACCCGGGAGTCATGTATAGCATTGTGATTGATTGATTGATTCATTCATTAACAGTGGTTCTTATCGATATTCATTTAATCTTTTGTTTTCTTGCACTAATGAGGTAGGTGGTTTACCTTAAAGATTTATATGCTAAATTCGCGATTGCTGCAACCTCAGGCTTACTGTTTGTACAACTCTTGTAGGTATAGGATGATTTATTTATTGTAAAGGAGCTTATTTCCTATTTGCTGAACTCCCCTCTTGGAGAGACTATGACTGATATGTTCTTAAATGGTGTATATTGTGATGTGTAAGAAATGGAAAACCCTGTTTTAAAGCAATTATGGGGGCCATATTTCTGATGGTGAGAGGTAGTTTGCTGTTTAATTTAGTAACCAGGATTGTATATTCTCATCCGGATTCCTTGATATTTGGTGGAGAGATGTTTGCTGTGCAGAGGATTCGGTGGGTAAATTTGGAACCTACAGTGAGTTTTCCTATAGTGCATTTGTAACTCTAACACCAGTAATTTAAATTTGATATTGACACAAACTGATAACCAGTAAAGAAAACGCTGCAAAAAAGAGTAGCCTTCGTTTTGTCATAGCTACCAAGTGCACCACCTGCTGTTGTACGATGTTACAGCGTGTGCTTTCACCATGCATGCCTTTATCTTGCTGATTTTTACATCCCATTCATCTACGTTTACCACGTAGGTAAGTTTAAATAAGGTAGGTGGGATATATATATAATATATTACCTACTGGCGGTTGCCAGTAGGTAGTTATAGTTAGGACCTAGTTTCCATAGGAAAATCGTTTTTTGTTTTCCCAATAACTTTTGCGCCGTTTGACGGATCTTCGCAAAATTTTCAAAACTCATGGGACGCTCCTGTCGGGCTCCTATCGGCCCCTATCTTGAAAGTTTTGCTGTGATTCGGCAAGCAGAGGCCGAGAAAAAAGGGGGGGTCCCAAAACATGATTTCTCCATGTTAATTCCCATAGGAAATATTAGACACGACTACAGCCCGAACTGCTGAATGGAATTACACCAAATTTGGCAAAAAGGTAGCCCTTGGTTCAGAAAGAGACCGTTTTGTTAAGTGGTGTAAATCCATTCAGTAGTTCCTGAGAGATTAAAAAAATAGAGGTCGGAAAATGAATTTCCCATAGGAAACTTTAGACACGGTTACAGCTTGAACTGCTGAACAGAATTACACCACATTTGCAAAAAGGTAGCCCTTTGTTAAGAAAGAGACCATTTTTTTTAAATGGTGTAAATCCGTTCAGTAGTCAAAAAAATAAAAGATTTGATATATATAGGTGCGGTGGATCTACGCGCCCTCCTGACCACGCGCTTTATTCTAATTAGCTGTCAACACTCCAAACCAGGTAGTGTTGGCAACAAACGGAAAAAGCAAGAAAAGGGGGCAGGGTAGAAACACACTGACCCCCTAGGCCTGCACAGTGGGTCCCACAAGGACCACCAGGGCCCAAAAAAAATCAAAAAAAAATCAGCCGAATTGGAGCTGGATGCGTGAAACCGTCCGAAAAACAAAACAAAACGAAAGCTCAGGCTCCTGCGCTTCGTTATTATTTAGCCCCTGGGTGGGCCAAGTCCCGGGGGCATGGTGAAATATAATTGCGGGGGCCCAGGGGGACCACCGCAGCCCCGGGGACCGCCCCTCTGGGCCTTTTCTTAAATATTTGCAGGTGTCACACGGCCCCCCTGCAGCCCTGGGGAGCGCCACCCCCGGGGCTTGTTTTTTTAGAGAGAAATAAACCTGTGGGGGGGAGCTCAAGCACACCACACACCCCGGGGCCTGCCACCTCCCTGGGGCTGTGCATGTGATGGGAGGGGAGCCAGGAGGCCCCCTCCTGGAGCCTGTGATGGCCCTATGGACCGCCACCCCCCAGGGCTCACTCCTGCAGTGTCCCTGGGTGCCCACCCCGGGACACTGCTGTTTGCTATGGCAGGGCGGGAGCCTCGGGGCTACCGCCCTGCCATAGCCATAGCAAACTGTGGTTTTGATTTTGGAAGAAAGCTCTCTCTTCCAAAATCCGAACCAGATTACTTTTCCACACAGGGAGTTGCATGTCAGCAGCTCCCCGTGTGGAAAAGCAATGCCGGCTCTCGCAGGAGGCAGGGAGCCGGCGGGACCTACGGGGTGTACTGTCTAGTTTAGACTCTTTTAACGACCATCCACTACACCCTGTTTCACCCGGCTTAGTAGACTACATTGTGTTGACACTACGATATATTTAACTCAAACCACGCCACTTCAAACTCCTTGCACGCCGTCTTTTATTTTGGGACTTTTGGAATGTTTCCCGAACATCTTCCGTTCGGATCACGTTTAACTTGCTTTACCTTCCGTCATGTACCCAATGTCAGACACTGTTAGTTTATAATTCATCTCACCGTCAATGATTCTTTTACCTCACTTACTTCCCATGTTATCTTTACACTGGTACGTTGTAGTTTTAAGCCCTTTTTTTATATAGCATTATTCGCACTTTTGTATTTGTTCTGTAGAGGTTCTTCCACTTCCTGATTTTGGTAATTTTGATTTACAGATTGCAAATTATCCCCTGATGAAGGGACTCCGTCCCGAAATGCATAGGGATATCATCAGTGCAATTGGATATTTTGGAACACGATAAATTTACATGTTCTTTTGAATGAAGTCGCTATGAATACAATATGTGATTCTTCAAATAAATACATTACCACGAACAGTTTATGAACAGTGATCTCTTATAACTACACTGGCTACACTATGAGAACTTTTGTAGAAGGAGTTGTTTTCTCCACCTGGAGTGCCATTGGAAGCAGTGTAGGAGGTTCCTACACTCCCCCAATTTTTTTGTTCAAATTCTAGTGTCCTGACTGGCCAGAAAGGACCATTCCTCGGCACCCGAAGATACCTATTACCTGTAAACCACGTTTATCTTTGTTAAACTTTTCTAAAGTGTGTGCCGCACTCCCACCCCATTGTGCATTAGGCCTCCCCCCACGGTCCCCAATGAAGTGGCCAGGCCCCGGGGGATGGGGTCTCCGGTGCCAGAAGTGGCCCGGGAGGGGGCCATGCGGCCCCCCTCCACCATAATAATATATATTTTTTTTAAACCAGCAAAGGCCGGCCCCGGGGGATGGGGTCCCCGGGCCATAAATGGCCTTAGGAGAGGCGCCTCGCAGCCCCCCTTCATATATATAAAGAAAAACACTGGCCATGCCCCGGGGGATGGGGTCCCCGGGGCCGAATATGGCCTCGGGATGGGGGCCACGCTGCCCCCTTCCATTAAAAAAAAAAATAGGGGTCAGGCCCTGTGGGATGGGGTCCCCACGGCCCATAAAATAGGAAAGGAAGGGGGGCCACACAGCCCCCTTCTTAAAAAAAAAAAGAAAACATTTTTAAAAGACGCGATCGTCCTGGAGGCCCCACCCTCTCCCAGCAATACTCTGCAAACGTGCCCTGTGGCATATTTTAACATGGGGGAATTAATTCCTCTTCAATCCTGAGGGCCCCATGGGGCCAACTAGTCCACGGGTACCTCCAGTAAGCGCCACTGCGCTGCATTGCAGAGACCTGGGCCAGTCCACTCCCCTTTTTACACCTCTCTGGAACGCAGCTTTGTGGCACTTACTGGAGGTACCTGGTGGGCTAGTTGAATCCCAGGGACCCTCAGGATTCAAGGGGTCTTAATCCCCCAACTACCTCTCACCAATCCCTCTGCGTGGGGCTTACTGGAGGTAAAAGGTAGGCTAGTTGGCTTCTAAAGGACCCCAGCAGTTTAGGGGACTTCAATCGCCATCCAAGAGCGTGCCTCGAAGTGCGTTTGTAGAGTGGTGGGCAAAGTGGGCATGGCCTGGTACGAGTACTTACCAGTGCTGCTGTAGGGGACTGACTGGAGGTAATAGTTTGGGAAGTTGGCCCCCAAGGATGTCCTTGGGGGCCAACTAACCCTCTTGTTACCTCCAGTAAGTCCCACACAGTGGGATTGCTAAGATGTCTTCGGAGGCCATGGCCCCCTTTCTCTTACTCTCTGCAAACGTGCCTCGTGGCAGACTACAGGATGGGGGAGGAAGCCCAATTTAGTCCTGAGGGAGTTTGGGGGCCAAGAATCCCTCCTGGTACCTCCTGTAAGTCCTACGCAGTGGAATTCCTGAGCGTTGTTTGGACTCCCAGCACCTTTTCTCCACCACTCTGTAAACGCGACTACTAGTTAAAGTAGCATATTTCTGCACCTCTGACTTAGAGGTAGTTTTAATCCCTCTGCCCTATTATGTACTAGGGCCTTACAGAGGAGGTCATGCTAATCACAGGGGTACCCCAACGCATAGTGTTCCCTAGTGTATGTAGGGGTTTTCACCGTATTCTAAGTGTCTTTTAGCATAGCACTGACTCTAGGCCTGGTTAGTCATAATCAGTTACCCCCCGTACCCATCTGAAAAAGTTGTGGGCACAGGATGATTTTGCAACAATGCCTCTCTCGGCTCCTCTGTTGGTTCTTTCTGCACATGTCTTGCTCCTTCCTGCATTTTTCCACGTCTTTGTGAACTTCTGTTGCTTCTTTCTGTGCGTTTTTTTCTTCTTTCCTCACATGTCCTACCTCTGTAGGCATAGTTAGAAACTAGCATTGAAAGAACCTTTGAAATTCACTGAAAAAAACCATAGGTTTTAGGGAAAGTTATAGGTCGATGAACATTTCACTCGTACAAAACCAGAGAAATTCCCCCGTTATAGTTATGAGTGATGTAATATGTGACGTCATCCGCAGTACATTGCGGGGGCGTGAGTTATAGTTAGCTGAACTAACTGTAACAGGGGAATTTATCTGGTTTTGTCTGAGTGAAATGTCCAACTAACTATAACTTTCCCTAAAACCTATGTTTTTTTCAGTGTGTATATATATATATATATATATATATATATATATATATATATATATATATATATATATATATATATATATATATATATATATATATATATATATATATATATATATATATATACATATACATATACATACATACACACGCACCCACACACACGTTCTATATGTGGTAAGAGAACCAAGAAATGCATGTGTGGTAAAGGCATTGCGTAGTAATTGCCGTGTTGTAAAGGCTGCTTCCCCTTTCAGCCAGCGTTGCTGTTTCGCTAACAGCACCTTGTATGCAGGCACTTCAATGTTCTTACATCTAAACTACAAGTCCAACAATGCAGAGTCATATTGGCTAAATATGCCAGTTCTAGTTGATGGTGTTGCACATAACGTGGAGCCACTTTGTAGCTGTGTTTTTGTATTTTATGTTTTACTTTAGACCTGCCAAAAGTTGTACTGCAGTATTTTGACCTGGTATCAAAGGAGCTTAATATGAAGATTGACTGCTTTACAGTTCTGGTTGACTTTAGAGTCTGTTTCCACTACTGTATGTTCATGAATATCCTGGGATGAGCAGAAGAGATCTATACACGCATTAGGCACATTTGTCATTGTGAGAAAACATTAGACCGGTTGGTGGACTGGGATCTGAAAAAACCCTGGAAAACATATTAATTCCAGTCCTACATAACTGAATGAGTGTCACAACCAAGTATGGCTGTCTCTGGGATGAATCATGGGACATATTTTATATGTGTCGACAAGAAAGTGTGTCTGTTCCTCAGGGCTGTGTGCCAGGCTTGATAGTTGATGATCACTCCTTTTATCCACCCATAAAAACATCGACGATCCTCAGCATACTGATGTATAGAACTGTCTCTCATATGACCAATCCTGCCATGGATCTATGGTTTATGAAAATTGGCACTCTTAAACAGTTACTGAAAATCTGATTTAAGAATGCACAAGTATAAATTGGGACCACATGTTGTGTAATTTTCTGGGTGGAGTTCAGGGCTGATATTTCAGCAACTTGAATCCTGTACAATTTATGCCATGAAAATAATTTAGTTACTTGTTTAGTTAGCAAAGCACTGTGTCGCTGAGTACATTTGTTGGCAAATCGGAAATGCTGAAGATGAAATTAAAGGAGACCACTTCACTGTGAAGTATTCCCTGCTCTGGTGCAAGCGTGATAACTTCCGCTGAGAGGAATCTAATTTGCGAACACTTAGGAATCTATTGTATTAAAATGAACTATGTTCATTGTACTTTCGAAGCAAAAACTGGATTTATTTCCTGCAAACTTATTTCAGCATTAAACACAAGAAACTGAATGAACTAATTACAGGGGCAGTTATGTGGATATCCCAAAATTATTTTATAGTCCAGTCCCTTCGTTACTTAAAAATCCTTCAAAATGAGTATGACCGCTGTAAAAGTTTTTTTTAAAACTTTATTTTCGGGTTTTTACAGTACAACCTCCCATTGTATCACGTTTAAACATTGTCACAGTAAACCAGAACATTATAATAACAAGTCCTTCATTCTTTGGTCAGAGTACAACATAGTATACCATAAGCATACAGTGTTGATGCACAACATAAATCCTAGAGTATTCACAACAGGTAGCAAAGTAACATATTCACGGCGATGTCAAGCCAATTGACATTCAGTGTTCACGGCGATCAGTCCACATGTCGTTGAATAACAGGAGTATTAAATGGTGGGTGGGAGCTCAATGTCCGGTTCCGTACCACTATGTAACATACAATATTCCTTAAGAGGTCCCCATATATCTGTGGGCCTGTAAGCTAATGGTGGTAGCTCAGCATATGTAGTATTCTGCTCCTGACAATAGAGTAGGTCAGCCATCCATTCCTTAAATTTCAGGGCACGGCCCCTGCCCCATCTACAGGCCATCCTCCGTTTAGCTAGCAGCAGCGATAAAACCATGAACTTCCTGTGCGAAGCCGGTATCTGTGCCGTATATCCCAGTAGGGTGAGCACTGGGTTCTTATCTAAAACGCTGCCAGTCATGCTATCTAGCACCAGTAACACTTGCTCCCAGTACTCTCGTATGGCCGGGCATTCCCATGCTAAATGACAGAATATCGCCCCCGATTGCTTGCATCGATCGCACCTAACTGTATCAGCCAACTTAAACCTGAATTTCTTTACTGGCGTGTAATACAGCCTATGCAGGTATTTATAATGTATGATTCTCAGCCTGCTGCAGGCCGAGATCTGCGCTGTTTGCATACAGCAATATTGCCATTGTTCGTCAGTAATTTCGCACCCCAATTCCTCGCACCAGTGCGCACGAGATCTACTGTGGACTCCCACTCTGTTCACTCGGATGCTATTGTATAAACCTGACACTTGATGTTAACCGTCTACTGATCCCAGCATTTGGTGCAATGGGAGAAGATTATTCGGCTCTTGAGAAAAGTCCGGGAGTATAGCCCGCATCCCTTGCCTGAGGCGTACGTAGAGAAATATGTCGAGAGGCGTTGTTTGAACTCCTTGAAAAAGGTGTTCCACGGACCGGAACATCCCATTGTGAAAGAGGTCTCCCCAAGTGAGCAAACTGGCACGTTTGCAGAGCCCCTGAAATCACTGCTCTTGTAACAGTGAGAGGTCTGGATGATATGACAGTGGGAGCCGCTAAGAATCAAGAATCGGCAACTCTAGCAGTGCAGTTATCTGGTGCCACACATCCACCGTGCCCGAGATAGTAGTGGGTGGTGTCCCCCGCGTACTGACAGGGCCGTGTATCACTCCAGTCAGCGGTATTGGGGCAGCAAGCCAGTCTACCGCAGCTATTTGCGGCATATAGCGAGGAGGGTGCACCCAGGAGTATGCCTAGTGCGCTTGCGCGCTTAAGAAGTATATTTTGAAATCAGGAACATCCATCCCTCCCTGCGCATATGGCCTCGTCAGTGTCGACCAGTTAAGCCTCGCTTGTCTCCCTCCCCACATTAGTCTAAGCAGCTCAGTTGGCAATGTTTTCAAGAAAAATCGTCCTGGCGCATAAGGAATATTAAGGAACAGATAGAGGAACTGGGGGAGCACAACCATTTTAATAAGGGAGGCTCTGCCTGCAAGTGAGAGAGGCAGCGATATCCAACGTGTGACATTAGCATTTAAGCGTGTGATGGCTGTACCGTAGTTCGCTCGTATGGTTTCCTCTCTGTCCCTAGCGACTTGGATCCCGAGGTATCGCAGCACTGTCTCGCACCACTCTATCGGAAAATCCAGTGAAAATTTTGAGACCGCCTGCGTAAGTGGGAAGACCTGGGATTTCCCCCAGTTGATGCCTATTCCGGATAGATAAACGAACCTCACGAAGTCACGCAAAATGGGGTTGATATTTTGTTGTGGGTCTCTGACATATAGCGTAATGTCGTCCGCATATAACGGCACCAATATTGGTCGAAGACAACAGCGGAATGCTTTGTCCTGGTGTATCTGCCTCAGCCTACAAGCCAACGGCTCCACCGCCAGATAAAAAGGAGCGGGGATAGTGAAATGAAATGAAAATGAAATGAGGGCATTTGGAAAGCGCACAGCTACCTCACCCGAGGTGTCCCGGCGCTGTCCGTATACCGCTTAGGAACCCTTCCTGGCTTTATTCCTGTGAAATGTCCACTCCTGGGCATCCCCAAGGTGAAGCCAGGCATCCCAGCGCTGTTGGGGCCATTGTGGAGATTAAGCAAGCTACTGCCCAGAGTTGCAGAGTGGGACCCACGATTAGAATAGGCACCGAGGCAACAATTATCAGGTCCGAGGAAATTGAGCCCAGGACCTGCCGAGGCGGGTTTTGAACCCTGGTCCAGGACCAGACCTCTGCATCAGGGTCTGCCACTCTAACCATTGAGCCACACTTCTCTGGACACCCCTGTCGAGTGCCTCTAGAGATCTCAAGGGGTTGGGACAAGTGGCCATTGATTAACACCTTGGCCGTGGGGCGGCGATATAGAAGCTCAAGCCAGGACATGTATATCTCGGGGAAATCCATTCTCCGCAGCACCCCAAACAAATAGTCCCACTCCACCGAGTCAAACGCCTTAGTGGCGTCTAAAAATACTGCGGCAAGTGGGAAGTCAGGCGCTACATTCTGAAGTAGCGAAAAAAGGGTCCTAAGATTATGGGACGTGGCCCTGCCAGGCACAAAGCCCGATTGGTCAGGTAGTACAAGCTTATCAAGTAATAGGGACAGTCGATTGGCTAAAACTTTCTCCAACATTTTTGTGTCGCAGTTCATCAAGGACAGCGGCCTGTAGGAGTCACAAGATTCTGGAGGCTTCCCAGGCTTTAGCAGTGATGTGACTATCGCCTCTCTCATAGAGGATGGCAATATGCCCACCTCTAATGACTCTTCATATACCTCCTTCAGGACCGGAGCATGATATCAATATAGGCCTTATAGAATTCGGCCGGGAGGCCATCTGACCCTGGCGCTTTCCCATTCTGAAGCTGCATAATAGCCTCCCTGATCTCATCGAGTTCAAATGGATGACTTAAGAATTCCCGCTGAGTATCTCCAAGCCAGCCAAGTGCCACATCGCCCATGAATTCCTCCAAATGAATGACCGCCAGCCTTTGAGACGTGTATAATGTAGTGTAGTGTGCAGTAAAGAAGTCCAGTATACTGCGCGAGTCTCGGTGTGCTGACCCATCTAGCTCCTGAATTTCTATGATATGCGTGCTAAATCGAGGGTTACGTGTCATTGCTGCCAAGACCTTCCCCGGCCGCTCATGCTCCCAATATCTGCGCGCTGTCCAGTATTTACCCCGGAACTTCGCCTCTCTATGCGCAGTATCCTCGTACTCCGTAAGAGTCGTGCGGAAGTCTTTCAACACTTGTCCCTCTTCTCCTCGCCCCATGCGCCTCTCCGTTTACTTCAGATCTCGTTCTAGCTTACCTGTTCTGTTCTGTAAATCCCTCAAAACCCCAAAGCTCTTAGACATGCAATACCCACGTGTTGTGACTTTGAATGCTTCCAATATCATTTCAATATGATCAACTGAACCTTTTTTTCAGACAAAGAAGTCTTTGATTTCTTCCTCTGATTCCGTGTGGAACACCATGTCCAACAGAGCCGTGGGTTGTAAACGCCAGCTCGGCCTAGGCCTATCATACCCCGGAGGTGATAGGGAGACCTTAACTGGGCAGTGGTCCGAAAAGGTTTGTGCCAGGTGTGCGACATGTCTAATGGTCGGGCACAACCCCCTTGTCAGCAGACAGTAGTCTATGCATGCCCAGGTCCCTCTGTAGGACGTAAAATGCGTGCCTTCTCGCTGTAGGGGATGCATGTATCTCCAACTATCTACCAGCCCATCCTCTGCTAGGATTCCCTGTAAGACATCCTGTGCTTTAGTGTAATGTTGCGGACCTGTGTTGGATCTGTCTATGTGTGGTTGAAGTGCAACCTTAAAATCGCCTCCCCAGATAATGTGGGTCAAGCCAACTGACACTATCTTACCCCAAAAAATTGGTTAGGGTATTCTTTGCCACCCGCCGGAGCGATGCATTGCTCGTGGTCCTGGGACAGCTCTCCAGCACCCAAGAATATCCAACAAGTCACCCACTTCTATGTGTAGGTAGGCTGTCGCTCCGGGCCCCTTTAAGGTCTAGGCAGCGGTTGGTGTAGACCCAGTCGGTCCCCACTCCAAGGTTACACTCAATCCATACAATTTAGCGCGCTCCCAGTTGTGCCTCTCCTCTGTGGCGCTATGCCGCTGCCAGATTCCAAGTTGTTTCACCCCTTTTTCCACAATCCGCAGGGCATGTAAATACTGTCTCGCTGCGCAGGACACTCAACCAATGTCCGCACGTTGGTTCAGTTGCTCCCGCCAGTTAGTTCAGCACTGGGGGCAAGCACAGTCCATTGCCTCTCCTTATGGTCATCCCCGTATTACAGCGGGTGAGGCGCAGCACAGTATCTTCCCTTCTGAGGCTCCATGTGTAGCGCTACTCTTCCCTTCTTTCCCTGTTAGTGCAACAGGCCGTCCACTCTCCTGTCCGGCGTTCCGTATTGCAGCAGCGGCAGTCCCAGCCTCAAAGCCTCCCTCACTGCCTCTCTCTTGTTATACAATTCCCAGCAACTATGCCTGCGCTTCTCAGCTGATGCAAGCTGAGTCCAGTATAGGATGCCTTTCCTGGCCCAGTCGACTTCTACGGACGTTTTTATGGCGGCGCGCCTACCTCTTCAGCCCACTCTTTTTCAATTATCCGGTCAGACAGCGGTGCCGGAGAGCGAGCGGGACATCGTACTCTTCTCCCAGGCAGAATATCACGTTTGCTGTTGCTATGCACTGGCGCCCGTTGCTTTGCGCTGTCACTAGGGACGTGGGGCCCGGTAGTATTAGGGTCCAATGCGTCCTCGTCTAAAATGGCCACCTTGTACTTCTATGAGCTGCGCCTCGCCACCGCGTAGTCCCCAAGGCCAGCCCGTTGTTAGCGCTATGCCGGGTATCTTCCTCCCGTCTCACCGCACTTTCGGATCGTCGCTCAGTAGGTGCTGTCTGACAGCCTTCACACATCCTGCCACACCGCGAGTCAGGACAGTGTTTTCAGCTGCTGGCCGAGCTGCCACGTTGGGGACCAGGGCCTCTCGTACTCCGCAATGCCGCACATGCGTTCCAGAAGCAGCAGGCTCCACTGCCGGCTCTCACTACTCCTGCCTCTCAGCCATTCCAAACCCCACCACCAGCCGAGATGTCAGCACCGCTGGGACCGCAGAGTTTGTAGATTGTCACCTCACACTTTTTCGCCCATAAATGCAGATGATGAGTCGGATATTTAACGGATTTAGATGCCGGTCTGCGGGAGCCTCACTCGATGGCGGCCATTCCGCTCGTGCGCCACCTAAGCTTGTTTCCTTCCCAGTGTAAGAACTGGCTTTTGTAGTCTGGTCTGCCCTGTTCCCATGATGCACTGGGCCAGGGACAGACTAATTTGCATACAGCCAGGTTCTGAAACTGGGATGGTGCAATGAGCTAAAAAACGGTGTTGGATCTAGCCCTGATCTCTTGACTGGGTGAGAGTATTCTGCTTAATTCAGAGACTCTTTCCATCACCACCCCTTGTTGTAAATTATTTTGTCCACCCTAAGCGTGGAAGGGTATACTCAGATGTGAGTCTCTTGCTCATTGCACCATCAGGATTCAAGCAAGCAGGGCCGAAGACGGCTGAAATGCCAGAAACCGGTCCCCGGAAGCTTGTTTCCTTCCCAGTGTAAGAATTGGCTTTTGTAGTCTGGTCTGCCCTGTTCCCATGATGCACTGGGCCAGGGACAGACTAATTTGCATACAGCCAGGTTCTGAAACTGGGATGGTGCAATGAGCTAAAAAACGGTGTTGGATCTAGCCCTGATCTCTTGACTGGGTGAGAGTATTCTGCTTAATTCAGAGACTCTGTCCATCACCACCCCTTGGTGTAAATTACCTAGCGCCCCATGGCCCCTGTAAAAGTTGTGATGAACATAAAAAGAATGACTAGACTGTTTTTTAATTCGATACGTTTGAAAATAACTTATTTTTGCATTTAAAATGGCAGTAATTTTAAACTTTTGTTTCATTCCTATTCAACAAACTGCTTTTATTTGGAGCAGCCTGTGATATATCACCTTCTGTTAGTGACATTAGGATATTGGTAAGGTAACTCATTTAAAACTTCTTCAAACAGGTTGTGGCTCTTCTGGAGTCAGAAACTAGATTGCAAGTTCTATCTTTTTTTGTCAAAACTTTCTTTGTCACATTTTCCACAGTTCACATCGGTACAATGCATATTGTCACAATCCATATCTCATAATACTTGAATGCTATTGAAAGAATAAGTTGCTATTCCCCTCAGGATTGTCTTCGCTTTACATTCTTTGTCGTGTGGGGCACCGTTGATAATTATAACAATGTCAATCTATCTCCCCGACTCCCCATCCCCTCCAAACCCCCCCCCCAACTAAAGGTCCATGGGTATATCACTTGTTGTCCGATGGAGAGATTGGTGTATGCAATATGTAGCCAGTACTAGTCAAGAGTGTGTCCCTGGGGGCCTCCTCCCACAGCGCAGCCTTGGTTTGCTTGTTCGAATTGGGAAAGGTGAAGGGCCCGTGTTTGTGATGGACATGCACACAATGGAAGCCCCCTGGAGAGGTAGGTCACCAGTGGGTCCCACACATACTCGATATTTTTAAAGGTATGAGAGAGGATATATGTCTTGCGTTCCTTTGTGAGGGCCTGCCATAGTCTGGAATGCCATTGCATAAGTGAGGGCGCCTTCCTTTGCTTCCACTCTGTAGCCACTGCCATTTTTGCCGCCCCTAGACATAACCATAGTATTGATCAGCCCCCTATAGTCTGGACCTTAATTTGTGCCAGGATTTCGGACCAGAATGGGTGAATCGTAGGAAAGTCCCACAAAGTGTGCCTAAAGTCCCCCAGCATGCCACATCCTTCTAACATAAATATGAAGTATTAGGAAAGATTCTCCTTAGTGTGGTAGGGTAGAGATACCAGTCATAAAGTACCTTATAGTGTGCGTCCCATATCCCCTTCAAGTGATTGAATTTGGAAAGCCTGCCCCATTGCCCATCTGAGATTTCTAGTACCCAGTGTCCGCTCCCAGACGGCCATGTGTTGTGACTAGGGGATGTTGAGGGTAGAGCGCAGTAAATGAAGGAGATACTCCCTCTGGAACCACCCCAACCTTTCACATATCATTCAATGTGAGGTCTCTATAGGCTGCCTCTCTCATCTGGGGGCCAAGAACACAGTTTCTAAGAGTGTAGTGTAGTGTTCTAATGGTGGTCGATGAAAGTCCCTTTGACAATGCTCAAACGTTAGGATGTCCCAGTTATGGAAGTGATCCGAAATAGTGAGACATCCCCCCTCCCTCCATGCATCAAAGGCCCCGGGTGTAGGGCTGGAAGAAATGCGAGGTTATGATGAATGGGCGTAAAGTGGGAAGGAAAAGAGGTCCAAGCGGCTGCTCAGTTTACCCTAGCCCATATTCTAAATGTGCTCCTTGTAGGAGTCCTCGGGTATGCATTTAGCGGGTATTCCCCTTGGGCTTCCATAAGAGGTCCCGGATGTATCTCCATATGGAGCCAAAGTTTATCGGAGTCCTGTGATCACCATTCTGAGATTATTCTCAGTTGGGATGCTTTGTAAAAAAGATGGAAATCAGGCAGTGCCAGAGCCGAGTGCTTCGATAGAGGAAGTTGGTAGTATGGAAGACGTGCCTTCTTGTACTAACAGATAAAACTTGTGATCATGGAGCGCATGTTGGGCTGGGACCCCTGATTGAGGTCAATCGGTAAACCCTGAAAGGGGTACAATAACTTGGGCAAGACATGCATTTTTATGGCATGTATACAGCCCAGCCATGAGATGTACATGAGTGTCTTCTTTGAAACTCTGACTTTAATTGTTGGAGGAGTGCCAAGATATGTAATCTCTTTTTTGGCCCATTGGAAGGGGGTCGTTGCCTACACGGCCTTCGTTTTCCACTGCAGCAGATTTAGATTGAGCAGGAAAGATTTGATTAGGTTAATATGAAAGCCTAATACCTGTTCAAAATTTCTTAGTTCCGTCTGTAAGGCCTCCAGCATAGGCCCTGGATTGGTGATAGTCATGAGCACATCATCGGCAAAGAGGGAAATCTTGTGTTCCTCTGTGCCAAAGATGATGCCTCGGATGGAGGGTGTTCTATGTATCTTCGATGCAAAGGGCTTAATACTAAGAAGGAATAGTAAGGGTGAGAGGGGGCACCCCTGTCTTGTTCCCCTCCCCAAGTGGAAGAAGTCCGCGCTCACTCCATTAACCAGCACACGGGCACAAGGTAGGGTGTAGTTGACTTTAGTCCTAGATATGAATTGGGCACAAAAGCTGAACCTCCTCAATTTGTGGAATATAAAGGTCCAATCCACTCGGTCAAAAGCTTTCACAGCATCTAATGCTAATAAAGCTAGGGTAATCAATTATGTTTAGTAGCTCTTTTGACCAGGTGGATCACCCTTTGCAAATTGTCATGGGTTTGCCTATCTTTGATAAAGCCAGATTGGTCTGCATGTATTAAATCTGGCATGAGATCCTCCAGTCTGGAGGATATCTACTTTGTGTATAACTTGGCATGAAGGTTGAGGAGCACTTTCGGGTGATATGAGCCACATTTTTGGGGGTCCTTCCCCGGTTTGGGGATGACAGATGAGCGCTTCACTCATGGATGAAGTTACTGCATGCGCTTCCCCCATAGAATTAAAAAGGGGCACTAGATGTGGTATGAGCTCTGAGCCAAAGTTCCTATAAAATTGCCATGTAAGCCCATCTGGACCTGGGGATTTGTGAAGTTTAAGACCTGTTTTTGCCTTATGAACCTTTTCCTCATTTATGGGTTCTACCAGGAGCTTGTTTTGCACCATAGTTACCTTTGAGAGATCCCTCTTATCTAGAAAGTCGAGCAGTACCTTCTCATTGTAGCCCTCAGCGGTATATAGGTTCTTACAAAAATGGCCAAAGGCTTGGACCTTTTCCGGGGTTGTGACTGCCCTTCCCCCCAAATTATGTTGTATTCCTTCTCTCTTTTGATCCGCAGTTGCCTGGCTAGATGTGTACCCACCTTGTTCCCCTGCTCGTACGTTGTACGTTTGTCTTAAGAAAGTGAGTTCAGGCCTGTTATTGTAAATGGTATTAAGTATGCCTCGGAGAGTCGTGACTTTTCTCTGGAGGAGTAAGGTTGGGTGTTCTTCATGTGCCCATTCTGTGGTTTGGAGGTCTGCCTCTACAGTGAACCTTTCTTTTGTTTACTGCTTATTTAGCTTAGGCCTGTATTTTTCCTTTAATGTGTGCATCTGTATATGTCTTTCTTCTGATTCTTGCATTGATTTAAGTAGTCCTTCTTCATTTTATACATTCTTTGTAACAGTGTCCACCCACTAGCACGCAAATTTGTCTCTCACGTAACTGTGACACAGGTCAGAAATAAAATATAAAACTTTTATTGTGGCAAAGTGTGGCCCTGCCAGAGTGTTCCAGATTGTGGCTGGTCAATTACTTTGAATGAACTAGTCATTTCTGGTAGAATGATAAAGCGGGTGGCTGTTTTTAGGGCTGGATTAACCATTACCCAAAAAAAGCACATTCTTAGGGCATCAAGGGAAGGGGTGCACCACAGATGTACTCCGTTCCTGGATTTAACATGGACTAAATGGTGCACAACTGCAAATGGTAACGGTGAACCTATAAATAATGTGGAAGTGTACAAAAAGAAACATTATTTCCATCTTACTGTAAATTTAGTTTCTTTTAGAAAAATAAAGTGTTTATATAGTTCCAAAACAACAGCAACAAGACTTGCGTTTCATGTACACGAAGATGTTTTTTCATTGTGAATTCTTGTTATGGTACAAGAATTCAAAATGAAAAAACATCTTTAATTAATCATAACTTTAAAACATTTAATTAATCATAACTTCAGGACTATAGATACCAAGATGCAAAGAAAAACTTGAGTGGTGGGATCCTCAAGCTAGAAGATGGGGAAACTTGGTAAATGAGGAACAGTCTGCTAGCCCCCCACTATCTTCTCAGGAGGCCATTTCTGCCGGCTATATTTCTAGTACAGTTTGTAGCAATGCTTAAGTAAAGTTAAATATATTACTGGGTAATAGTTGAAACTGCTAGCAGTGTTTATCTGTGTTTCAGCCAATCAAATTTTCTACAAAGTATCACTGGAGGTGTCACCCATAAGACTTGAAAATGTTGCACATAAGCACAATGGAAATATGGAAATGTCATACATAGGCAGGCTGAAAATGTGGCAGTCCTGCGGTACAGCCTTGACCACATGGTCTTACACTGCCCCCACCTGTCTCAATATACGGATACTCTGATGATATTGTATTGCCCTTCATAATTAAGACTTGTATCAGTTTTTGAGGGTACAATGTCTGTATTCTTTTTCTAGTTAACGCCGGGATTTAGCTAATTGTTGCCATGCTATAGTTGTGATGCAACATAGTACAGCGCAATGTCAGGCAACCAATGCCCTCCTCATTATATGGGGAAATGTCGGCGTTTCTAATTTTACCCCACTCTGCATGCCCCCGAGACAAATCACACCAGTAACTGGTCCAGCTGCTTGAGAGACATGAACGCTTCAACACATAACTGCAGTGTGGGAGTAATACCATTTTGATTACAAAATAAAAAAAATCCTTCCCATCAGCAGCAAAGTGTTATAAAAAGGGAAGGGAGTGTCTTATTCTGCATGATACTCTGCCCATATAAAGTGCATTTTGCAAATTTTGCATAACGAGAACTCTATATTCCCAAGTATTGAAAGCTGATAGCATCCCATCTTCTGAGCATGCTTCTGCTAAGGATACTCATTTCACCCTGAGGGAATAGATCCCAAGTAAAAAGATGGCTGGATACGCCTAGAAATGGGTCAGCTCTGATCATTGTAGCAACAGTCTTTTGGGGTCTTTCTGCTATGAAGGTGTCATCGGACATGGAGACCACATGCATTTTGCCACAAATCATGATTCTTCCCTCCCCCTTTCATGCATGTTGGCACTTAACTTATGTAATGGTTGTATCACCAGGGTAAATGGCTGTGGTGAAAGAGGATGCCATGCCTAGTACCCCACTCCAGGATCCAGCTGTCAGAGTCTACCTATCTGGTCCTGACTCTTGCATTTTGCCCGGAATGCAGCAACCTAACCTAACTTAGTTAACTGGGGTGAACCTCATGCTCCCATTTCCCAGCCCACATATTTCCAGTCCTCTGTTTCAGACACCCAGTACTGCTAGAGCATATTTTCCATGTGCAGAGAACAGGCAATGTAAGACATGCATCAGGTGTCTCAGATTTAGCATTAAACTCTTACCAGGAATAAACGCACATTGATCTCTGTGCTTTATAGTTACAATGATGCACATTATCCTATTGCTAGTAACTTATTTAAAATGTTAACTTCTGTATTAATCATGGATCGCTTCTTAAATGCCCAAATATATCACGGATTCCTGACTTGCTTTGGCATCAGTGTGCTCGAAGTTTCCCTAATAAATGGAGGCTGGTTCTCCAATTCACGTGACTCAATTAAACTCTGGCAATTTGAGTACTCCTGTATTCAGTTGATAAAATTAAACGGTGGAGACAGCTTCCTGGAATCGCTGGGTTGCTCTTTCAGCTTTTTCCTCTTGATCCGAGTCTCGAGCAATTCCCTCTGCTCTTCTGTGATCTTTGGCAGTTCTAGTCCTTGAAGGAACTGAACTACCTCAAGTATGTTTAGTTGTTTTTGGTCTCTATAAACGTTCGTGCAACAAGAGTCGCATGCCACATTGATTCCACTTGCGTTACTACACTCTTCCTGCTTCAAGTGGAGAATGTGTGTTTGTGGTTTTTCAATTTTCAACAGTCACACTTGAAGACGTCCTGTTCTGTCACCCTCTTCATGTTGACACTGCCTCTGGCAATTGTTTAACCTCTGCTATCTCTGTTATTTTCCCTGGGTTCTAAATAATTTTTTCTCAGTCTGCTGCAGTGGTTTCTCCTGATTGATCCAGCTGCATTGTGGTACCATGAACTCACGCCGCACGACGACCATAGGCCTACACAGCTGATTTCCAGTTTGTTTCAGACTAACTCTGGGCTACATCTTTGATCACCTCCACAGAGGTCCAGTCCAATAATTCCTCAGATCAAAGGTGCCATGTGGAAATCTTAGATCTATTCTGTGTGTCATTGCACTGTGCCTGCATGCCTTTTACTTAAGGACACTGCAAATCCAGACCTGGCCTACTCTTCTGTCCTAATCAATGCATAATCCATCCTGCTATGAGTGTTATGAATCGGTATGTAATAAGAGAACACCCTGTCCGTAGGGTGCTGAATCCTCTGATCCATTGACTGCACCTTGTTCATATCACCTTTAAGTGTTGCTCTTTTAATTTTGTCTTTTGGATGTCTGACCATCTGCCAGTGCTGCAGTGCTGGTCCCCTCCCATACTAATTATACGTCTATACATGGCGATGCAGCTCAGAGTAAATCTTGAAAATTTGTCATCACCAATTGGTGCATATACCAAATATAGGCAACAAATGTATAGACCAAAACATATGTTTCACTGTGGTCTGCCTTCACACCCCACATTTTGAAATTGGGTCGCTGCGGCCACCCATGTATTTACTCCCATATGTAGTTTGAGTAAGCCGCAAGTGCATGTTTCTGTGTTCTGCATACATGATCAGCCAGGTGGGGCGAATGGTCCACATTTATTGTCCTGCGGCACCTACAAAATGCCTACTTATTAAAATGGTTTTAAATAGTGTTTTGGAAGAGGGAGGTAATGTTTATTTTCTATTTCCCCTCAAAAATAAATCAAACGCCTAAACTCCTACCAAAATATATTGACAAAAAGTCCCCCACATCAGACCCTGTAACATGCGGCAAAAATGACTTTCAGTGTTACATTTTTATTTTCTAAATTGTTTTTGAGAAAGCAGTGCTACAGAAAACAAATTAAATCGCCCAGAAAATAATGTAACCAACGTTTACTGAATGTGAGTGGAATGAATTCTTGCATGCTGCATAAATCTACTCTCAGCAAATTGTTGATTGGTATGGAGATTGTCTTCCTTCATGCAAGCCTCACAGTTCTTGCTACCACATTGGAACCTCACTGGAACTACTAAACGGAAATAGCTGTGTTCCCTACAACGTTTTTACGGCTCTGAGCGACCTGCCATGTCCATTCTGTGTTCCCAAAGTTTTGGACCACAGCTTTGTAATGCCTTGTGCACTAGATTTGAACTAAGATTGGCAAACCATTGATCAGGTATTCATGGAGTACAACAGTGCCTGATTTTTAAACATTTTATTAGCTTTTTGTAGTTTCATTTAAGGCATGAACATTACAGTTACATCTTCATCAGATAGAGGAGTTATCAGCACGTGTGGCATCTACATGTCATAATTACAAAATAATGAAATCAAACTATGGGTTTCGCATTTTATACTTAACGTCAAGCTTGAAGAGTCATTTTAAGCTAATCAGTTTCCTTTGTTGCATCCCTTCAGAATGAGGATAAGATCCCAGCCCTATCTATGGTACTTCTAGCAGGCTGCTTGGTGCCATTGTTCTGTTCTCACCAGTTGGACGTCTGGTGGTTCTCAGTATCTCTCATATGTTAAGTGGCGCTATCACCTTGCAAAATGAACTAAGATGCCGTTTCCAGATTTGCTTGTGTTCCCATTTGCCCAGTCCATTTGACCAAATGTGGGTCTTTAATAGATTGTGGGTATGCGCTGCTTTGCCAGGACTAAAAAACACTCAAGATGATGGACGGAATGTTGCACAATGGCAAAACATTCACCCCAGTCACAGATCTGGGTTTAGCCCATTGTTATTTTGCTCACTACGCCACCCCAGTTCAGACATGGCCATATGCAAATCCGTCTTGACCCTGTGCCTCATGGGAACAGTCCAGCCCGAACTGCCAAGCCATGTCTTCCCTGGACCGGAATCAAGCATCCTAGGACCGGTTTCTGGCTATCAGCGGTCATCAGCCAGGATAGCTTGACTCCAGTGGTGTAGTGAGCACGGGACCCACTTCTGAGCATACTCTTCCCACGTAGGGCGAACAGCAAAATACACAAGATAATGGACGGAATGTTGCACAACGGCAAAACATTCACCCCCAGTCACAGATCTGGGTTTAATCCGTCATTATTTTGCTCACTACGCCACCCCAGTTCAGACATGGCCATATGCAAATCAGTCTTGACCGTGTGCCTCATCTGAGCAGTCCAGCCCGAACTACCAAGCCATGTCTTCCGTGGGCCGGAATCAAGCATCCTTGGACCAGTTTCTGGCTATCAGCCGTCACCAGCCAGGATAGCTTGACTCCAGTGGTGTAGTGAGCATGGGACCCAGGTCTGGGCATACCCTTCCCACTTGGGGCAAACAGCAAAACACACACAAGCCAGGTTTATGAGGTATCTCGTCTTTTTTAGGACAGTGATACAACCCTACCAGACAACAATTTGGATTAGATAAAGCTGGCTGACCAGTGGTATTTTACTGTTTTATCCATAAGTATGCCCCAGTACTCTGCAACAACCTGACGCACCTTGGTAATTGCTCAGTTGTATTCTGAAACATCAACCGGAGCCTTTTGGGAGTTGGATAGCTTTGTGCAGGTAAAAGAATTGCTGTTATTTAAACCATACATTTCTAGAGATCCGAGCCAGTCTCCCAGTCTTTTTCTGAGAACTCCAGCCATTGATCTTTTGTTCTTTTATCCCTTAGGTTGTTTAGATTCTCATCTATTGTCTGTCTGTAACTCTCTATATAATTGTGTGACCGCTGTGCGTCCTGCCCCAGTGTTAACACAGTATTTAGGGTGTGGTTATTTTCTGGTTCAGTTATGACTGTTGGACCCCTCCTTTTATGTAGCTTCCCGAATAGGCCTCCATAAGCCAGCAAGAGACCTGGGGGTGCATTATATGTGCACATTATTTATGCAACAGTGTTTAATTTGCCAATGTCATAATGGTCTCCCAAGATTGTCACTCCTAGGTGGTTCGATTCCTCCACTCTGTCTCTTGTTTCCCCAAACAGCGCTTTCATTGATAAGTCAGGAAAGTATATCTGAGACCAACCGATGCTTAAAATAAATAAATCCGGTATTTGTAAAGCGCAAACTAATCCCCCCTAAGGGTCTCCAGGCGCTGGGAGACGTCGGGGAGATTAAGTAAACTGTTGCCCAGAGTCACGTGATTCTGAGTTGAGCTGCCGGTGGCGCAGGGGATCGAACCGCAAGCATCGTGCTGCGGAGTCAGTCGCTCTGGCCGCTGCACCACACTTCTCCCACCGTGTTATGTGATGCTTGTGTTACAGTTTTCTCCGCTATGTACAACAGCAGTGTTAATCACCTCAGTCGCTAGCAATGGCTTGTGTACAATACACTTGTGACCTCTTTGTATACTTATCTTTTATCTGGTGTTGCATTTGAATTAAAAATGATAGGGCAGGCGATTAATCGGCGACAGGTGGTCATCTAGATCACAAGAACAAGTGAATTGTGTTAATTGACTTTGATAACCTGGTCTCCTTTTCATCACAAGACCGAGATAGATACAAGAGGGGTGGGTTGTGACATTTTTCATCATAGTGAGACTGAGGTAATGCACATCCACATTCCCTTCGGTTCCAGCGGTCAATGACTCTTAGGTAATTGAAAGTGACAACATTGCCTTCTGGCTCAGTACTGGATCTTTAGCATTTGGACATAAGCCATTAAAGTTGTTTGTGCGGTTTGAGCTCAAATTGGTGGTGTAATTTGGTTTTGTACTGAAAGTTGTATTGTACATATTATGCTTAACAAAGATTTTGTAACGATTTTAGGTACGAGTCCCACATCAATAAGCTGCGCATCCACTGCTTACAAGAGAGTACATCAAGCAAATCTTCACACCATTTGGATCAGTTTCTTCTGGCACATTAACGATGCTGGGGTGACCTCAACACCGGTGGAGGGATTGAGCAAAATGTGATTTTTTTCCTAGTTGGGTGGTGCTCAAAGCTGGCTCTATTTGTTAAAAATAATATTTTTTGCTGGAAAGCCAATTTCATTTGCCTTATTAACTTTGCACAGTGGAAAACACCTCAAATTCTTTGTGTGTTTTCATGTGGGAGCCCTACTTAAAGTTGTACCTAAGAGTGACTCACTTGACACTGCAATAGATCCAAAGGAATTGTTCAGAATGTTCTGCTAGATGGTACTCTGAGGCCACTGATAAAAAACTGACCAGGAATGTGGGTCACAACACAGGGTTAGCATTAATGTTGGGAATCAGTATCAGTATTGTTTAGGCTTCAGTAAACCTGGGCATGAAATTCTGCTCCACTCGCAGAGTTTGCATTTTTTCCAAAAGGAGCAGAGTTTTTTTCTTGCATGCCAGCGTTACGTTGGTGAGCGCGAGCAAGGAAAATATTACTCAAGACCAACACCAGGTGAGATTTCTCAACGTGAGCGGTTGCAGATGGCTGCTACCGCTAGAGTTGAGAAACTTTCTGTTCGCATTGATGAAGCTGCCGCTCGAGTAGAACATCTACTTGAGTGGCAGAAAGAAGCAGCGCGCTCTTGCGCTGTGCATGGTGCTGATTTTCCAGCACGGCACAAACACCCGGTGCTAAAAATCAGCGTGACCTAATGCACTCCACTGCTTGCGGAACACCGCGTAGAGTGGCTGGGTTTGACCAGCCGTTGGTATACCACTAATAAGACTAACATGCTTTGCAACTAGCTAGTTAGAGGGGGTGCAAAGACTTCCGTTGAATTTATCACTTTTTTCTTGATGTACTCTCAAGGATAAGTAGCCTTCTGATTTTGAGTAATACAAATTGTGCTACATGAGCTACAGAGAGGGTTTCCTGCATTCGGAGTTCATGGCAATTGTGCTAAATTCAAATTAAGGTACAACACTAGTGGGTGGACATCGTTTACTTTTAGTGGCTACAGCAACAATTGTTGATGTCCATGATCATCTTCTGGGAATATTGAGGAGACCGTTTTTCTTTCCTAGCTGGCATGTGTCGTCCGAACCTGCATGTCTGTGGCACGGGCATACCTACCATGGGTGCAGCCGGTGCATTGCAGAGGTGCGTTGGGGGCCAGTCTACCCAGCACCAGCTTATGCGATTTCAAAAGAAGTCTGTTCTATTTTTATTTTTTTTAAACCGTGCATGCCAGGGGCATGGTTGTGTTTAGTTTTCAGAGGAGGGGTTCAGAGTGAGTAGAGAGAAGGAAACAATAAAGAATAATAAGAAAAAGGATGAACGAAAAGGAGGAGCTGAAAGAACAGGCAGGAAAAGATGAAAGAATGGGAGAAGGAATAAGGTTGAGCGAGAAAGAAAAAGGAGATAAGAATGAGCAAAGTGGGCAAGAGAAAAGAAAGTAAGGACAAAAGGGGGAAGAAGATGAAGGTGAGTGAGCGACCAAAGAGATTGGAAAGGGAGAGAGACTGAGGAGGGGAGTAGAAAGAAGAGCATTAAATGGATGAAGATGAGCGAGGTGGAGATAGGAAGGCGAGCAAGAAAGACCACTTCATATAGACATCACTTTTAATGATTTGTGTTTAGATCTCCGATATATTGCTACGTATTTTACTGCGTGTTATGTATATTTAACATTGTAATGCACAAACAGAAAATGTACATTTTTACTAAAAGTGATCAACTTAAGAAAACAAAACCCTTTGTTTGCTGCGCCAGGTGAAAGCCAGAATGTTGATTTAGAACGGTCTTGAAGTTCTGCTTCCATACTAAATAAAAACATTTGTCATAAAAACCCAAAAAGGTGGCAGTAGTATCCCTATACGATAGTTAGGTTCTAGTACCCATGGAAAAGGCATTTTTTTTTTTGTTTTTTTGCTATTCGCTTTGGCACCCTTCCCCAAATCTGCACGAGACTTTAAAAAAACTGTCATCTGAACTGAGTATTGCAGGGCAATTTTTATGCGAATCCGTTAAACAGGAGGCAAAAAGGGACTTCTCCAGTTTTTATTCCCACAGAAAGCTTTTGACACAGCTCCTGAAAAATGGCTGAACAGGATTACTTGGCATGACAAGCATTTGCAATGCAATAGGTCTCGCATTTACGCAAGTTTGAGCTATATTGGCATTGCAAATAACAATGCCTTTTATTTTTGTTTTTTTTTATTTTTTTTTTTAGTTTATTTTTGTTGTTGCTGTCACATGGTATACAGTAACGTGTTTCAGATCTGCAGTGCAGCGTCAACATTCAGCTGTCATATTCAGTAGAGCAACTTTTTAATATTTTACCCCCCCAACTCAAACTTGCTACTTCAGGGCTAAGTCAAAAAAGGAAAACTAGCAATGTTCCATATCAACATCAAAAAGTCTAGATGCAACAATCATGTCTCGGTTCAAGTATATATTCCAGTAAGGTCATCTGCGGGCAATTGTCCATGATCCTGTAGCATTTTCTATCCCCACATTTCACTCCCCCCTCCCCCCCGTCAATCCAGGCCTTCATCATCCTCTGAGCTATCCCCATCTCCTTCTTCAGGCAGGGGTTCACAGAGGTCTCCCCTATATTTGTTCCAGGGTGACCAAATCCCGTTCCATTTCTTAGGATTATGTCGCTGCTGGTACACAGCCCGCTCAGTTAGCATAAGCACATCCATATTTCTGCACCATTGCGCCAGTGTCGGTGTTTCCTGTGCCCCCCAGTTCTTCGCGATGTCACGTTTCGCTAGCATTACCCCTATGACCACCCACCTCTTTGCATGCAACGAAAGATCTGTTGGGCCCCAGACGTTCAGGAGACAGATCCTGGGATCTGGTGTAAATGGGTTCTGTAGAGTCTGCCCGATCGTGCGCGTGACTCGCCGCCAGTAATCCTGTATATGTGGACACGTCCATATGGTGTGGTATAGTGTACCCTCCTCCCCGCAACTTCTCAGGCAGTGTGGGTGTTCTGCTCTATGTATTTTATACAGCGTCGTGCGTGTGTAGTAGACCCTGTGTAGTACTTTGAACTGGATCAGTCGGAATCGAGTGGAAATACCCGCCTCCTTGGGCGAAGCCAGGGCTGCGTTCCAGTCTGCCTCATCTAGGTCCCCTATCTCGTCCTCCCAATACTCCTTCAGTTTCCCCAAGGGATCCGGCAGGTTATTCATGAGTTTCCGATAGGTGAGGGAGGTTGCCCCGGCCTCCATGTAGTCTGTAAGCAATCGGTCCTCTAGCGGAGCCGACTCCGGGGGCGCCGTACCAGCTTCTAGCACCGATAGGAGTGCGTGCCTGATTTGTATGTACCTATATGTTTCGGTCTCTGCAAGGTCGTATTGTTCTCTAAGCGTCGTGAAGGAGAGCACACCCTCCCTGGTCCATAGGTCGCCCACCGTGGAGATCCCAATAGTGTCCCATTGGTCGAAACCCTTGGAGTTGCGCAGGTTACCGAGGGCCTTGGCGTCCCATAGTGGCGTGAGCTTGGTGATCACTCCCTCCCATCCCAGCCGTCTCTGAGCTTTGTGCCATAGGGCAACAGTGTGTTTGGTAGGCCCCTCTAGTTTCCTCACCATCCCTTTATTATAGAGCGGGGCTAGTAGAGTGGATAGGCCTAGTTGGTGTCTGTCCGCCCTATACGCTGGGTCGTCCTGCGGTGTGTGGATCCACTGGTTGATCACCTTGAGATGAGCCGCCCAGTAGTACAGTTCAAGGTTGGGGAGGGCTATCCCACCGCTATACCAGTCTCTGGTCAATTTCAACTGTGCGACCCGGGCCGGTTTGTCTCCCCACAGGAGAGTGGACAGTTGGGCCGAGACTTGACGGAAGAACGCCGCGGGAACCACCGCCGGCGTGTTTTCCAGAACGTAAAGGAAGCGAGGGAGCGCCAGCATCTTAAAGAGTGCCGCTCTACCTAGCAGTGTTAGGGGGAGATTTTTCCAAAGGCGCACATCAGTCTTCAATTTGTCTAGCTGAGGCTGAAGATTCCGGTCAAGGAAGGTCGAGTGCTCCCTTGTAATCCATATCCCTAGGTATTTAAAGGTGACGCGTTCCACGAGTAGTTGGCAGTTTGTGGGTAGTAATGGAAGGTCGCCCTTTACCATATATATCACTGATTTGGACCAATTGAGTTTATAGCCCGAGGCTGTGCCGTGGCTTTCACATAGTGCCAGCAGGACCGGGATTCCGGTCGTGAGGTCCGTGAGGTATACGAGCATGTCGTCGGCGTATAGGGAAACCCTGTCCTCGCCTCCACCTTCCCATTGTATACCTTTCAACAGCTGAGTGGTCCTGAGGATCGTGGCCAATGGTTCTAGCACTAAGGCAAACAGTAGTGGCGAGAGTGGGCACCCCTGTCTCGTGCCCCTTGCCAACGGGAA
The DNA here is from genome assembly GCF_964261635.1 of Lissotriton helveticus. NCBI lineage: Eukaryota > Metazoa > Chordata > Amphibia > Caudata > Salamandridae > Lissotriton > Lissotriton helveticus. The sequence goes on along the minus strand of NC_136067.1, from coordinate 384,982,477 downwards.
CTCCCTTGATATGTATCCGTTTGCGGTTACTCTAGCCATAGGTTCGGTGTATAGCAGTCTGACCCACGATATGAATGTTGGGCCGATACCAATGTGCTCCAGGACAGCAAAGAGATAGCGCCACTCCACCATATCAAATGCCATTTTGGCATCAAGCGACAGTACCGCTGCCGCTTCCTCCAGCTGTGGGGCTCGGGCCAATACCCCATGCAGCCGTCGCAGGTTCAGCGCCGTGCTGCGGTGTGGCATGAAGCCCGATTGGTCAGGGTGTATAAGGTGCGCCAGATGTGGCAGTAGCCTGGTGGCCAATAGTTTCGCCAGGATTTTACTCTCGGCGTTAAGGAGGGAGATCGGGCGATATGATTCGCATTCCTCTGGGGGTTTACCGGGCTTAGGTATTGCGACTATTGTGGCCGTGCGCTGATCAGGGGGGAGCCGTCCCTGCTCCCGGCACTCCTGAAACATATCGAGCAACGGTGCGGACAGTGTCTCGGACATGAGTTTGTACCATTCTATTGGCACACCATTGGGGCCCAGCGCTCTCCCGGGTTGTATTGCTGCTATGGCTGCCTGTAGTTCCTCCTCTGTCAGATCGGAGTCGAGCTCGTCCCGTTGGTCTGGGGAGAGAGTGCGGGCCGGGACTCCCACAAGGGAGTTTTCTACCATTTCCCTTGTGACCTCATATTCAGGGGAGTATACGGATTGGAAATGGTTAGCCAGGAGTTCCACTATTTGTGCCGGATTAGTTTGTACCTCACCCTGAGGGTCCCTCAGTTGTAGTATCGCCCGCTGGCCACCCCGCGCCCTCTCCAACCATGCCAGAAGCTTCCCCGCCTTGTCGCCTATGTCGTATATCCTGTTCGCAGTTGCGGTCATATTGTCTCGCACTCGGCGGCGCAGAAAGTCGGTGTGACTCTGCTGGGCCAGTCGGAGTGCGTGCTGGGTGTCTCCAGTCGGGTTCCTTTCGTGGTCTCGTGTGGCCTTATCTAGTCGTTCCTCTAGGTCTGTTAGCTCCTGACGTTGTGTGCGTCTGTGTTGTGCGATTACCGAGATCGCCTGTCCTCGGAGGACTGTCTTGTACGCCTCCCACAGAACAGTGGGCGACCCCACGCTCCCCACGTTTTCTGCAAGGTAGGACCGTGTGCCTTTCCTCAAGGCCCTAGTGACGCCCGGTTCTTTAAGGTAACCCGGGTAAATAGGGTAAAGTCGTCTGTGGGAATGTCTCTGACTGAACAGAGTCAGTGTAAGCGGGGAGTGGTCAGAGATCCCTCTCGGCCTAATTTGGGCGTCAGTGAAAGTGAGGAGACCCCCCCCCAACGTCAGGAAATAATCTATCCGCGACAGGCTATCATGGACCGTTGAATGGTATGTGTATTGCCTATCATCTGGGTGTAGTCGCCTCCACACATCCACTAGACCCTGTGCTTCCATGAAGTCATGCAGTTTGGAGGGCCCTGGTGTACGCATGCGCATTGGGTGGCGGTCTAGGGAGTCTTGTGCCACTGCATTGAAATCTCCTCCCATCACAAGCTCCCCTTCAGGAAGATCTAACAAGAATTTCCCCAGTTCCGGGAAAGCTATGTTGTGTAGCGCTGGAGGGATGTAGACCGAGACCACGTTCAGTGGCTTCCCCTCCCACTGGCCGTGTACCGCTGCAAAGCGCCCCTGTGTGTCTGTCGCCGTTGATTGGGCTATGAACTTGGACGAGCGATGAATTAGTATCCCGGAGCCCCGGGATCCCCTTGTGAACCCAGAGTGTACTATCATGCTGTAGCCTTTTCTGTCTAGGGCCTTCGCAGCGGTGCCGGTGAGATGTGTTTCTTGTAGTAGGACCAGGGCGGGGTGCAGCCTCCTTATATTCTGCAGTACCAGCCCACGTTTAACCTTGTCGCCCAGGCCCCTTACGTTCCAGGACATGAGGAGTAGCGGGGACGTCTGCCTTACATTAGAGTCCTCCCCCATCCTGTGTTGGGTTATGGCTTGTGAATTTACGCTCTGGGATGGCCAGGAAGTCTGTGCAGTGCCCCTGTGTGTTGCATTGTGACCATACCATCATACACTCGTGTGCCCCATCGTAGCTAACCTGTCCCCGTATAGAAACTGACAACCAAAACCCCTTTCTACCCCCAACTCCCCCCCTCCCTGCCCCCCTGCTCAACGGACTCAGAACTGCCCGCCCCCCCAACTCAGCAGAGTGCCTGATCCCACCCCTTAACATAGTACTTGCTCGCTGGGGTGAAGGTTTCTCCGTGATCAGCGGCTCCCCTCTTCAGCTGCGGAGGCCTTTCCGCCCAGTGTCCAAAGCGGCGTTTCCTGTCGATATCATGTTCCGGTCAGTCGGACCACGGCTGTGCCTTACAGATCCCCGTTTGTCTCGTCCTCCTGACGGTCGGATAGAGGGGAATGCACCTCTAGATCTTCGTCGTTTGCTTGCGAGCCCTGTCGGGGGCCTGCTGGTCGGTGTTTGCTCTGTCTATTTGAGCGACGAGGGCCCGCCGTCCCCCAACCCTCCAGCCAATCGTGCGCCACCTCCGGTGATTCGAAAAACCAAGTCTTGTTGTCCGCTACGACCCGAAGCTTGGCCGGGAAGAGCATCGAGTACGGGATTTCCCTGGCTCTGAGTTCTTTTTTAACCTCAAAGAAGGTTCGCCTTCTCCGCGCCACCTCGGCCGTGTAGTCAGGAAAGAATGCCAGCGTTGCGTTCTGGACCTTGATAGGGGGCGAGTTCCTCGCCGCCTGTAGTATGGCATCCCGATCCCTGAAGTTGAAGAGCCTCGCTATGATCGGTCTGGGGTTAGCTCCTGTCTTGTGGCGTCCCCCCGGTACCCGGTGCGCCCTTTCTACCGTGAAGAAGGCGGAGAGTCCTTTGGGCTTCAGAGTGTCCTTGATCAAATTCTCGACATATAGGTCCATAGCCCTCGTGCCTTCCGATTCCGGCACACCAATAATACGGATGTTGTTCCGTCTCGAGCGCCCCTCTTGGTCATCGAGCTTGTCGCGTAGTTCTCTGTTCTCCTTCGAGATGCGTTCCATGCTAATCTGGAGTTCCGAGACGTCCTCGACCAGGGACTTGGTCACAACTTCCATATTGTTCACTTTTTCTGTCATTTTATGGAAGTCTGCCCTTATAAGTGTGATCTCGGCCGAGATCGATCCCACCGTGGCCTGTACCTGCGTGAGGGCCCGCATGACGTCGTCAATGGTCGCTTTCTTGCCTCCGGTCACATCGGTCGTCTTGCTCGCCTGTGTTTTGGCGTCCTGCGAGGGGGAGGGGGAGCCGGGTTTTTCATAGGCAAAGCGGTCCAGGCGTGATTGTGATGTTCCGCCTTTATGCCCCTTGCCAGCCATCCTGGATCCGCCTGGGCCAAGCTCTCGTCCTTTGCCAGCGATTGGGGAACCACCCTGGGCCCTGACTGTGGTTATGGGGGGGAGTGTGGCCCCCTTGAGATGTCCCAGTGAGTTTACGTATCTGCACGGGCCAAAGATCTGGTGTGCGGCGGCCGGCCGGGTCACTGACTCCTCAATGGGGCACGCAGCCGAATGGCGCCACTCTGCAGGACTCCCTCTGCCCCTTTCCGCCACCACTCACCGCGACCCTGGCTCACCGGAGTTTTCCGTTCTCGTTCCCCTAATGGCGATGAGGGGGGGTCCGGGTTGCTCCCAGATGGGCCCTTACGCTGCGAGGACGGGTGCTCCGCGCCGTTCCCTGTCGGCTCTGGGGCGGGGACTCCCTCGGGTATGGTGCGCTGTGCCAGGCTTTCTGATCGGCCAGGTGGGGGGGGTCGCCGCTCTTACACAGTGGCAGCGCGGTTCCGCTGCTCTGACCGCTGCTACCGAAAATGGCGGCTTCAGCTACCTCCGTCTCCGCTCCGGGCGCTGGAGCTCGCCTTCACTGAGCGTTCCCCTCACCTCTGCTGAGCCTCTTGACAGGCCGATCGGCACCCCTTGGTCCGGTGACGGATTCTGGAGGGCTCGGCTTCTGAGTGTCCCGTCGTTTTCCACGATCGGTTGCTTCCGGCGGACGGCTGCCTGACTCAAGCCACTTCCTGCCGGCGTGCTGCTTACTGTGCCTCCCGGTCCGGAGGTCGCCCACAGGCCCACTCGGGGCGCTGACCGTTACTGGTGTTCCTGACCTCGGATTGAGGTCCGGCGAATCCGAATCGCCGCCGCCTGGTCCTGGGCTTTGCTGCCTACCCGCCTGGGTAATTATAATGCCGGATAAATGTTCGGATTACACTGGGAGCCGCCTTAAACACGGAGCTCTCCCTCTAGGCTGCCGCCATCATCGGCTGCTAGCCACGCCCCCCCTTTTATTTTTGTTTTTAAAACAGATGTAAAAGGCATTGTCATTTACAATGCCAATAGCTTTAACTTGCTTAAATGCGAGACCTATTACATTGCGAATGCTTGTTTCACAGAAGTCACAGACTGCAGGAGTTTTTTTTAGTCCGCTGCGATGTTGTCCACTGATAGGGCGGGATAGACAGGTAGGCAAATTCAAACTGTATTATAGGCTACTTGTTTGCATATTTTAAAAACCCAACTTCAGTTCTAAAATTATTGAATATTTGTAACTTCTTTTAAGCGCTGATCCATTCCCTTTCTCGCTCTACCAACGTTATTGTGAGAGGCGCAGGTTTATCAGCGATGCCAGTTATAGTGACTCTGTGATTAGACACGTTGCCTCACTGCGTTGCATAACAACGGGAGTACAGACCTACTTGGGCAGGTCGAAATACGGTTGCTAAGAGGATGGAGGTTAATTTTGACAGTGTTACTTAATGTTTTGTCTTTCTTATGCGGAGAGAGGGGTTTTAATTGAAAGACTTAAGGTTGGAGACATTTAGGTCCGGGGTAGCCCGTTACCATGTGTGGGCTCCGTGAAGTCGGTGTGAACTAGAGTGCTATGTTTTTTTGGAGGTTTGGGGGGGGGGGGAAATGACAGACAGACACTCCAGTCTGGGATGAAGTCTGCAGTTCAGTTAAATGCTTTTTGGGATGCCAGCGGTTTGATAGGTTTGGTCTGTAAATAATAAAGTGGCTGTTGCTCGGTGGGAAAAAATGTTGTCATGTTTTCTCTACTTTGTTACTTGTAGTATAACTAAGGTTGTTTGTGATTGGGCACCCCGAAAGCTTTGAGGCTTTCAAAGAAAGTCAAATGAACGACTCCAATGAACCACAAAAAGCACATTTCAGGAAAGCTTAATTATGGCTGGCAAAAGCGGAGCGCCTAGTGATACTGTATTTAAAGTAGTAGTTTATTCTAAACGGTTATTTGAAATTATCAGAGTTAAAACGTGGCTATTTCCAGAGAAAATTTGCAGTAAGTCTGGGACAGAGCTCCATAATGATGGCACAGGCTGACAACGTTGTAGGAATTTATCATGGGGTATTAGGGTTGACACCTTTCTGGGACAAAAATATCAGCCATTTGTTCATATTTTAAGATTCACAACGGGCCATGAGTAGGTATTTATTTTAGAATCTGTGTAAAATTCTATGCATTTTATGTTATCAATGCATTTCTGCTGCGGTTTGCTTTAATAATTATTTAGGAATAGTTTAAACATCTCTAAAATACCTATGCTGTGCCATTTTTTTTGTTTGTGAAAATTTCAATTCATGCTTGAAATTGGAAAAACTAGTGCCATCTGCGTATTTTCCCGTTTTTTTTTTTTAAAGAGGTCGTGACATACAAACACCAGCTGTGTCGATACAATACTGGCCAGGAGGCAACACTATGCTGTATTAACTTCTATGTTGTCTATATTAAGTAGCTTCCATATACAATGTGGTAACACCACCACCTTGTGGACAGTTGGAGTAACAGTTTCAAACACAAATGTACTAGTAAGAAGAGCAACAAGGAAGCTATCGACTTCAGGAACGTGAAAGAAAGTTCTCGTATCTTGAAAGCTGATGACCCATGACGAAAGAGGAAAGCCATATGGCGCCTCTGCTCGTAAGCACGAGCCCGCACGCGTAACTGCAAGCTCTAGGCCACAGTGGTAGCATTTTCTGAAGCCCTTACTAAAAGTATCGCCAGACAGTGCATGCGCTGGCTCAGGCGAGACCTTAAAAAAGAACTTTACCTTAAGAAATGACTTTGCTTAATTTGTAGTTTTTTATAAATTAGTATTGGATGACTGTTTCTGTAGACCTTAGGTGGAGCTGACCTGGGTTAATAGACAATCCGTGCACCCAAAATTTAACAGAAAAAATCTAATTGAAGCTTTTTTCCCGTAGCTGTTTTTGGGACCACAACATCCAAAGTTGAATCTACAGAGCCGAAGCTCCCTGACTGGCTGTTTGAATGTTGAAAAAAAAGTTGAAAGAGCCATAAGGGAGGGGAGGAGCCTAGCTCGCGGCCGTGATGGTCGCCCTTTAGCTCGGCTCCCGCAGCCCTCCATCCTGACTGCCTGTCCTGTCTTTTATCCTGTCCCGGGACGGCACACTTTTGGGGAACTGGAAACATTACGGCTTGTTTGTACTTACCATCTGACCCCGGGGTCTCGACGTGCAGTGGCTCCGGAGTTGTGGCCTCCGAGAGATCGGGGCCTCTGCGAGACTTGGACCGGGACCTGGCCGGTGGGATCCGACGGCTCTCGGCCTCGGCCGAGAGCGAGAACCAGTGTTGCGAGCCGATGTGCGAAGATCCCGGCGATTCTGAACCGGACCTGCCCTGGTGGTCGCGTGGCTGACGTGGGTGGAAAGCCCCGGGACCTGATTCTGAGAGGGGGTCCCCCCGCCGCTGCTTTGTCCGACGGCCCTGGTCCTCGGGGCCCGGACTCCGCTTGTTTGGGGCACCGGTGCTGGTGCGGGCGGAGACCCGTTTTGGGCGGACATCCTTTTGGCATCGAGGCCGCCCTTGCTGGGACCCCCGGCGCTTGTCAAGTCCTACGTTTGAGAACTGTTATTTCCGGGGGTCCTCGTGGGCGGCGATTGGGCTGATTCACGAAATGGCGTCCGGCCCTCTGGAACGAGAGTCACCCTGTGGCGGCGGGCCCGAGTTGCCTGATTGTGTGGGGATCGGATCTGGTGGGCGTGAGCCGACAGTCAGAGATATCCTGGAAGCCCTCAGATCCCTGCACGCTTCCCTGGCCATGGGCGTCTCGGTGGGTGGGAGGTCCCCTTCTTCTAATATTTTGTGGCGCGTGATGGGGTGTCGTCCTGGTCTGTTTTTGATTGTACTTGTCGGGTTGGGCGGAGGGCTGTGGCCTACCGTTTGTATTATAGTTATTCTGCTCCTCCCTCCTGTTTTCTTTCTCCGCTTTTGTGGCCTTTTTGTCTCGTTTTTCTTTCTTTCTTCTTGCTATATTTCGGGTTCTGGTTTAGGGCGACAGGCACGCTGTTTGAAGGGTAGGCCGTAGCCTTCTACAGGGGTGCAGGGTGGGACGGGTGGGTTGGGTTCTATTTTTTGTTTGTCTTCTGGTTCTATGGCCCTTTTGTATCTCTTTTTCGTGAGGCCGCGTCTGTCCCGACCTCCTATGGTGTGTTTCGGGTGGGGGTATGGCATCGTTACTCCTCCTGCTGCATTTCGGCTGTCTTTCCATCCGATTGCCATGCCCCACTTGGGCCGCTAATCCTTTTGTCTCCTGTCCTCCCACCACGGGGAGCCGTGTCGGCGTGTCTTTTACCTTTCTTTTTTCATATTTCCTTATCCCCTTTTTATTGTTTGGTTTTTCTTCCCTCCATTTTCCTTTCCCTTCCTCTCCCCCCCCCTATCTAGTCCCCATTCCCTTTTTCCTTCTTGCGTCCCAGAGGGTACTGTGACGGGCGGGTTTTCATGCATTGTCTTCCGATCCCTCTGTTCTGGCTTGGTTGTGTCCCGGGTGGTGGGCGTGTTGCGAGGATAATGCTCAGGGGCTGACTGTATCTCACATATCCTGATTTCTTGACTGCATTGTGTTGTCCCCCTGATATTTTGCCCCATGCCCCCTTCTTAATGTTGAGGTTGATTACGGGATGTCGGATGCCTCCGTATTGCAAGTGTGCCTGTCATACGTCCTCTCCCCTTATTGTAAAATTAAGCCTTCTTTACTCCTGTGTTTTTGCCCTTTAGTTTCTGTATTTCTTCTCCCCTATTGCGATTGTACGGCCTCTGCTTTGTATTGATTGATTGTGTACTATTTGCCTGATGACTCCTGACTGTTTTGTACACTGCGGCCGGCCGGCTTGGTTGTGGGCCTCGATTTGTCTTCTTTTGATATCAATAAAGGTTTTAAAAAAAAAAAAAAAAAAAAGAGCCATAAGGAGTATCCCCTGACCTCCTGGTTCTTGTGCGATATTCAAAATAAGTTCACTAGTGTTAAAATGAAAGATATTGCTGTGCTTGTATTTAGGGTTCATGCATCCGTTGGCTCGGTTTGAGTGTATATCCATTCCCGGTTCTGAGATAGTTTGGTATAGGGTTCCTGGAATCTTGTTGGGTATCCTGTGGGGGTTTGCAGACCTAGTGACGTGTCTACATCCTCCCATGGAAAGCCAGCTAGAGTAAAATAATTTTCAGGTTTGAGAACCCCGGGAACAGGCTTTTAGAACTTTTCCAAACTGTAAAAACAAAAGACATGGCACCTGCTGTGCATAGCTGAAGGTGCTTGCAGGTGGAATTTGAGGCCCAGTGCAGTGGGGTTTTGCGCACAAGAGTCGAACCCTTGCTGTGGGATGGGCACCCCTGGCCACAGGTCAGTCTCTTTAGCCAAACCCTGCTGTGACAGCTGAAGGGCCAAGATCTCCATCAAGTGGGTCCTGGACCCCCTTCATGGATATCCCGTGGGGGTTCACAGATGTAGTGGTGGGTCATGAACCCCCACTGGTTGGCGATCAAAGGTACAGGAATTGTCGAGTCCATCAACCCCAAAAGAGGGTCAACGAATCCATAAAGTTTCCTCCCAAAAATACATGGCAGTACCATGCGGCCAACTTGAAGGACATGCGCTTCATTGAATGGCTGCTTAAAACCAGGCCAGGTCTCAACCCTGCTGTGCTTGGCTAAAGGCTCCACGTAATTGTGTAACAATTCTTACTCCAACAAATAAGTGATACTACATTCATAGTTGTCTCTTTCATTTTATTATGTATATTATTATATTTAATCAAGCGTGAGCTTTTTGTTAGCATTGCATTTGGTGTGTTTGCATTGCAGCTGTGTGAGTTACGTATTGTGCTCCATCCCTAGCTTGCCCCTTCCACATTTGACCACTTTTGACTTTAATGGTCACTATATTTGCATTACGCAACTCATGTGAGGGCGTTTTTGTCCTTGGTCCCTGCATGCCTTTGGGTGAGTAGTTGCCGGGGGTACTACTGTTAACAGTTGTCACAGGACGTCCAGTACTACTGCTGTACTCTATTTGTGTAGCCATGGTACTCTGTGGTAGGTAAGTGGAGCAGAGAAAGCTTACTGTAGGAGCTGGCAGTAGATTTGTAACTCAAATATGATATAACTCAGTAAAGATATGCTGCAGATGAAGGGGTATCTTAGTGAGTTTGAGCCCTGTGCCATGTTTATACCAAACAGCAACTACTCAAAGTGAATTGGGATTCTACTAAGAAAAGTAGCTATTCCAGCAAAACCAAAAAGTGTACTATTATCAAAGTTATCGTTCTAATGTCATGATAATAGGATTACTCTAGGGGCTCGAGACAGTGTTGTACAGACAAATTACAGCGGCCGATCTGCAGTCAGTGTGCCAGCGCAGGACTGGTAATTGACTTGGCTATGGAGCGTGGCCTGAACAGATATCCAATGCAATAAATCTCTGCTGAGCTCTGGCTGGGCAACCGCCCTCCTGGCAAATTAAACAGCATCAAGGTCCTCACTGTCGAATTGGCAAAGCCAAAGTGTGGATACAAGAAAGGGCAATGCACTGAACTAGGCATTGACTTTCATTGTGATGTGCCTACCAAATAAGCTGTCTGGGAAATTTCCTATACCCAACTGCTGTGACCTGGAGAAGGAAGAAAAGATTCTAGAATGGCTTCAGTACAAATGGGACACCTAGATGAGCTTTGGTTCACGGGCCTTGCAGCAAGACATCGCTGGCCATCTCATGGTGATGCGTTTGGACATGTTGTGTTGTTATTTGTTACGCACAAAAACCATCCTTGGAGTGGTATCTTGGCGCGAATGCCAGGGTAATAAGTAGAAAGTAACACAGAATAGGTGAGTCTTAAATCATTTCTCGAATTGAAGATGATCCTTGGAAATTTGCATTTGAAGAGGTCGCTTATTCCAATAAAAGAGGGCTAGGAAAGAAAACGACCTGTCCCCCGACCGGAACTTTCTGACCATAGGAACAGTGAGCAGTGCTTTTTCGCAAGATCGTACAAATCTTGAGGTGGAGTAGTGAGTAAGCTTTGAAGATAGATAGGTAGGCCCTTTACCAAATAGAACTTTGTGAGTTCAACAGCAGATCTTAAAGATAATTCTGTTTTTCACCAGTAGCCAGTGCAAAGCATGTAAAAGAGAGGAGGAGGCAGCTCTAGAAGGGAGATTACAGGTGAGACGGGCGGCGCTGTTCTCTGCCACCTGAAGATTAGATAGCAATGACTCGTTTGCTGAGGCCAGGAGCGCAGTACCATAATCCAGACGGCTAGTAACCAACGCCTGAATTAACTTTTTCCTTGCTGTAAGGGGAAATAAAGGAAAAGCTCTTCTCAGCAAATGCATCATGTGGAAGCAAGAGCCTACAACAGACACGCCCAATTCTTTCATGGTAAGAGATTGATCCATCTGGGCACCCAGGTTTTTTAGGTCTTGCCTGGCAAAAGCAGCGCATTCTCTGCTCTCGTCAGAGGACCTTTTGGAATCGATTCTCCCCGCCTGCATGGACAAAGATGGCTGCTCTCGCCATCTGTCCAAAGCAGACAGCATGCATGTGTCCGTGGGACAGTCTGCTGCCATTTTGTTCATGCCGGCTTCCTTCAACTCTGGTTCCGGCGTGCTTTCACTTTAAACAGTGCACACACGCGCGACGGACCCAGAGTTGAAGGAACCCGGCAATGGGACAGTCCGCGCCATCTTGTTCACGCCATCTGCACAGCCTGTGCGGAACAGATGCTGCAGGCTCTGATGGGCCGGGTTCAAGTGTCTTTTTAGTGCGCACTTAACACGTCTTTATTCATGTGAGACAGATCACCTGAAATCACCTGCTTATCAGGTAGGATACTACTATAAGAGCCAGATCAAAGTCATGGTGTGCCTGAGATGCTCTGCGTGAGTCATGAAGCGGGCTTCAACGACCGCGCTGGGACTTCTTCAAACAGCTATTCCTAAAACCAACACGATCTTCTAACTGGTCGACTCTGGGGAGAATGAATGAATCCTTTGCTTGGAAAGGAGGCTGCTTGGAAGTCCGCAGTCCTCACGCACACTTCACGCCGTGTGCTCGGGACTGGCATTGGGAACACACGAAGGTCGCCAGTGCAGACTGCTGCAACATTTGTGTTTAAGAAAAATAACTCGCAGCAGACAATCTTAGGAAACCCAGACGGCCCGGCCATAGCATGGAAAGTGAGCTCTGTGGAGCCCCCTTGCGAACACACCGTCTGGTCCCATTTCCACCTCTGCGCCGCTTGGCAGCTGAGAGAAAACAAAGGGCGACCTGCGCTGGCCACAGAAACAAAACACACAATGCCTCGCTGCAAAAACACAATATGTGACATGAAAACAAACTGACCCGTCACTGTCCACCATGGTGCACAGTTCGAGCTGCACTGCCTTAAAATAACCCTAACTCTCCCCTGCCACAGCGTCCACATTAAAAACCCCAATAGCGCAGCGAGCCCGGCGCCGGGGACTTAATTGAGTGCAGCCCTGTTGGATGTGTCCTGGAGATCGCCGGGGTCAAACATCTGTGACTCCTTAAGTCCCAGCTCCTTGCAGCCTCGCAAGAACAGGGTGATGTTGTCCTGGAAGGGAAGGAGAAGGCACATTGAGCGGCTGTGCGCACATCGCCGGAGTGGGCTCTGTCAAGGAGAACGTGCGCACTTCGCCTCCCATTACAAGCCCTTGGCCTGCGTCCAGGGCTCCCTCATTCGCGGAATCCGACCCAAACATATTGCCTGCGTAGACCACAAATCATACGCATTTTGAAGGTTTAAATGAAAACTGATAACCTTGTTCCACGTTTTTAGACAGCGGCATTAATCTTCAGCCCGGGGTATCAGTGCGGTGCAGGGCACTGATTGTTCTGGCAGATAGTTCAGTTTAATTTCCTGCACCAGCGATGCTTGTGCTGCCCCAGGCGGTGGTGCTGTGGTACTGCGCACCAGCGATCGGGAGCTGAACCCCCATCCCTCGCCTCCCCTCATACTGCACAAGAAAACGGCCAGGAATCTCTCCAGAGCCGCCCGCCCCCATTTCCGCCTCCATTTGTTTTTCGCTTCTGCTACAAAAAGGCAGCTGGGCCCGCTGGGGCCTTCTCTTTGTAACATTTAATTAACTGCGGCCCGCATCTGTTCGTGTGCGAAAGTTATCGTGACAGTAGCCAAAGCGCAAAGAGCCCATAGTCACCAAGAACCTGCGCTGGCCATGGTGCTTACAATCCAATAACAAGCATTAAAAATGCAATAAGTCTCTCCTTTTATTAAGTTAAAGCCATTTGCTTTGCTATACAATACCATTAGCAAAGTAAATGGCTTTAAGTTAGTTAAAGGCGAGACCTATTGCATTTTCAATGCTTGTAACTACTAGTTTAGGTGATGGGGCCATACCAAGTTCTTGGGGCCACCAATCCAATCAGCATTCCAGAGCTGTTGGACCTTCCAAAACAGCATAATATCTGTTTTTGCTGCCATTATCTAGAAACAGTTTTCGGTCATCCAGGTGGCAATAGCCTTCATCCCGGCAGAGAAAGGTTCTTTAGTTTTGACCATGAAGGTCCAGTGCTCACAAGGAAGGGTTGACCCTGGTTGGGGCGGTTGACGCATTTGAGGAAAGACGCTAACTGATTGATATAAGCCTATCTATCGGAACACCTACAACAGCTCAGAAACAATATACAAGAGAGTTGTGGGCTAGACCTTGTATCACAACCTATTCACTTATGAAGGAAAGGCTGCTGAAAACAACCATGATTGCAGAGTCTGACAAACACAAGGATGTAGATGGCATGTGTTCAAAGATAACTTGGTGCCATAGGCCCCAACAATTTTGATCAATGTACTGGGCGCTTGCGAGCCCTTGCTTCACAGAGGGTTGGAATAAGTGATGCTTACACAGAAGTGCGCCCAAGCTGACTCTGCCGCAGTTGCTCCTCAGCAACTCAAAGCAGCCTGGCTGTTGACCTCTGTCCTATGCCTGGATGAGGACTGCATCGATGTCTTGACCCAGGGAGAACTGATCCACAGACTCATCCACGCCACCTATCTATTGGCGTTCTTCTCACCAAAAGAGACTTGTGATTTGCTAGTTAAGAAACAAAAATATGAAAAACCCAAAGCGGATCCACAGAATATGGAGTTCATAAAGGGAAAACCTGAAGTTCAGAAAAAAGTTGAACGTGGCAGTAATGAACATCTCTTTTTAAGGTGTGAGAACTTGAGCCCAAATGTAAAAATATGTTCTCAAGCATTTGCTACCAAAGCCTAGTTGTCCTGATACAAAACAGACCTGCCCACTCTGACATTCCAATGGGAGCCTTTTGTGAGTTCTCTCTTAAATGTAGTACTATATTAAGTGCCTGACAAATAATACTCTTACCCATTACATAACACCACAATCCAGTTCTCAGGACTAGTTTTCCGTGTTGCTTCAAAGAGGTTTGGTGTCTTGCAACGTTCCAAGATGTGTGCTGGATAAATGTCTATATAAGTGGCGTGTGTTTCTCAAGCAATGTTTCATTGCCCAATAATCGCCAAACTCAAGCTTACTGTCACGGATTGACCGGGAGGCCAACAGTACTGCACTAAGAATTGGCTTTAACAGATTAACCAAGTCCCTCTGGTCACAGTCTGCATTTTGCTACAATTTAGTCGCAATCCCTTCAAAACGCCATCCTTCTATCAGTAAGTGAAAGGGACCTTTGTCATTTGAAGTTTCTTTTTGTCCGAAATGTTCTCTAAATTACTCTAGTAACTGGCTTTAGTCTTTCGTGTAATATAAATAACATCACCACCGTCCACTCCTATCCTTTGGAAGCTTGCGCCCAGGTTCTCAATCTGCACTATATAGTCTGCGAATTAGCACACCTGATCTTGTTCGTAACTTCAAAGGCAGATTGATTTAGCAAACTCCTAAGTTTGTAAACTAGTTTGCAAAGGCCTAATGAGTATAATAAGCATAAATCATTTTCTTCGCATCATTTGACTTTACATGTTATTCTGTAGAGTATCTCTCCTAAATCCCTCAGTGCAAGGATACAAGTAAAGCCAGTCAAAACAAATCAGGAGCCATAACAGTTTCTCAAATTAAAAACGGATCTTATCACCATTCTTTGTTGACAAGTTCTTGTGATCAATAAGTCACAGTTATAGTAAGAAATAACCAGCTTGCATCTTAAGTTACCAAGAAGAATCGTAACCTGTCTCCAGATACCACACTCAATTGAACTGGTCAGGTCCTTGGTGTTCTCGGGAGTCAATTACTGAAACCTTGTCTAAGCCAGAGCCCCCAAGAAAAATGACTTCACAATTACATAGTCTACAAAATCATGCAGTCAGGCTGCCTCAGATTAAAGAAATTATATCGCATCTCTTCGTCCCTAAAAACCTTGACTGGCTTCCAGAGGCGTAGAGACTATAGAGAATATGTTTCTAAATCATGCGTACCATGTTCTAAGGACTTGTAGATCTTGGTCTCAAACACTTAGACATTATTTTTACCCTACACCCCCAACTTAAACCTAAAATCAAACAAGTCAAAGCAGATTAAACAAGTCAGTTTTCATACGCTTAAAATAGCTCAAGCAAGCCACCTGTAGGGCTGACTGTGTTGGAGTTCACTTTGTCAAGATTCCTGGACCATGAGTCTAATTCGATATGTCAAGATCACAGGAGTGTCAATAATTTGGCTTTGTTAAAGATAAAGTAAAAAAAAAAAAGTATTTTCAAAGAGGATTTTACATCCTTACAAAGTTTCAGTAATCATCCCATCTCTGGTGACAAATTCACAGGGTTCAAGACCGTTTTTAAAAAACAAAATTTTTTAAACCTCTGATTAATAGTTCAAGTTCAGGCATTTATAAAGCGCACTACTCACCCAGAGGGTCTCAAGGCGCTAGAGGGGAGGGGTTCATTGTTTGTCGAATATCCATGTTTTCAGTTCTTTTCTGAAGGAGGTGTGATTCTGAGTAAGGCGGAGGTGGGTGGGGAGTGAGTTCCAGGTCTTGGCAGCCAGGAAGGAGAAAGATCTGCCACCCATGGTGGTTTTTCGGATGCGCGGGACTGCGGCGAGGGCTTGATTGGATGATCTTAGTTGGCGGGTGGGATAGTAGAAGGACAGTCGGGTGTTGAGGCATTCGGGTCCTAGATTATAAAGGGCCTTGTGTGCGTGGGTAAGAAGGCGGAAAGTAATTCTTTTGTTGACGGGAAGCCAGTGGAGGTTTTTTAAGTGACCGGTGATGTGCTCTTGGCGCGGGATGTCTAATATGAGTCTCGCTGATGCGTTTTGGATGCGCTGGAGCTTTTTCTGCAATTTTGTTGTAATTCCGGCGTAGAGTGTGTTGCCATAGTCCAGTCGGCTCGTGACCAGTGCATGGGTGACAGTTTTTCTCGTTTCGAGGGGGATCCAGCGGAAGATCTTTTTGAGAATGCGAAGGACGTTAAAGCAGGAGGACGATACGGCGTTGACTTGTCTGGACATTGAGAGAGAGGAGTCTAGAATGAAGCCAAGGTTACGTGCATGGTCTGTGGGTGAGGGCGCTGATCCCAAAGCGGAAGGCCACCAGGAGTCGTCCCAAGCTGAGGGGGAGGATCCTAGGATGAGCACCTCCGTTTTGTCTGAGTTGAGTTTTAAGCGGCTCTGTTTCATCCATTCGGCTACTTCTTTCATACCTTCGTGGAGGTTGTTTTTGGCGGTGTTGGGGTCTTTGGTGAGGGAAAGGATTAGCTGGGTGTCGTCGGCGTAGGAGATGATGATGAGGTTGTGTTGACGTGCGATGGAGGCGAGGGGACTCATGTAGACGTTGAAGAGGGTGGGACTGAGTGAGGAGCCTTGAGGTACGCCGCAGATGACTTCGGTGGGCTCTGAGTAGAAAGGGGGGAGTCGGACTCTCTGGGTTCTCCCGGCTAGGAACGAGATGATCCAGTCCAAGGCTTTACCTTGAATGCCGATGTTGTTGAGGCGTTGTATGAGGGTGTTATGACAGACAGTGTCGAAGGCGGCGGAGAGGTCGAGTAGAATGAGGGCCACTGTTTCACCGTTGTCCAGGAGTGCTCGGATGTCGTCGGTCGCCGCAATGAGGGCGGTTTCGGTGCTGTGTTTGGCTCGAAAGCCGTTCTGTGAGGGATCCAGGGAGTTGTTGGATTCAAGGAAGGCTGCGAGTTGGCTATTGACGGCTTTCTCGATGACTTTGGCCGGGAAAGGGAGGAGGGAAATGGGTCGGTAGTTTTTCAGTTCTGAGGGGTCTGCTGTTGGTTTTTTCAGAAGGGCGCTGAGTTCGGCGTGTTTCCATATTTCTGGAAAGGTGGCGGAGTTGAAGGAGCAGTTGATGACGTCGCGGAGATGTGGGGCGATGATGGAGTTAGCTTTGTTGAAGATGTAGTGGGGACAGGGGTCAGAAGGTGAGCCGGAGTGGATTGAGTTCATGAGGCGAATGGTGTCTTCAATGGTGACTGGGTTCCAAGAGTTAAGGTAGTTAGTTGGAAGGGTGGGATTTGAAGGGGGTGGGATGAGTTGTTCGTTGGGAGTATTCTTGAAGCTGTTGTGGATGTCGGCAATTTTGTTGTAGAAGAAGGAGGATAACGCATCGCAGATGACTTGGGAGTTAGTGATGTCGTTGGATGCTGCGGGAGGGTTGGTGAATTCTTTGATGATATTGAAGAGTTCCTTGCTGTTATGAGAATTGTTGTCGAGACGGTCCTTAAATGCTGATTTCTTGGCGGATCGAATCAGTTGGTGGTGTTTGCGGGTGGCTGTCTTGAGGGAGGTCATGTTGTCTGAGGTTGGTTCTTTTCTCCAATTCTTCTCCAGGGTGCGGCATGTCTTCTTGGATTTTTTAAGGTCATCATTGAACCAGGGAGCCTTCTTGCTGGATGATTTCAACTGGTGTTTTTTCAGGGGTGCTAGTTCGTCTGCACTGTGGGTAATCCACTGCCTGAGGTTGGTGGCCGCTTGGTCTGGGTCCGTTG
Source organism: Lissotriton helveticus (assembly GCF_964261635.1). Taxonomy (NCBI): domain Eukaryota; kingdom Metazoa; phylum Chordata; class Amphibia; order Caudata; family Salamandridae; genus Lissotriton; species Lissotriton helveticus. Next base: position 384,965,185 of record NC_136067.1, on the reverse strand, counting down.
CAGGGGTGGGAGTATTTAGGCTGAGTGATGTGAGGAGTTGGTCGGTGGTGATTTTGTTCCATTTTCTTCGGGGAATGGGTTGTGGACGGTTGTGGGTCAGGGTTGTTTTGTAGCTGAAGTGAACACAGCTGTGATCCGTCCAGTGGAGAGCTGTAGTGTGATCGAAGGAGATGTGTTTGCTGGAGGTGAAAATAGGGTCGAGCGTGTGTCCGGCTGTGTGAGTGGGGGCGTTAACAAGTTGTTTGAGTCCGAGATTGGCCATGTTGTCCAGAAGGGTGGTTGTGTTGTTGTCGCGAATGTTGTCAAGGTGGTAGTTGAGGTCTCCTAGAAGAATGTAGTTCTCTGAGGCGAGGGCGTGCGGGGTGACGAAGTCAGTGATGACGTCGCTGAATTGAGATCGGGAGCCTGGGGGTCTGTAAATGAGGGTTCCTCTGAGTGTGGTCCTGGGGTCGGTGTGGATCTGAAAGTGGAGGTGTTCGGCGGATGCAAGATTGTCGTCAGAGCTGGTTGTAATTTTGATGGTGTTTCTATGGGCGATGGCGATGCCTCCTCCAGTTTGATCGGTGCGGTCTTTCCGAATGATCTTGTAAGAGTCCGGTATGGCTATGGCGATGTCAGGGGCAGAGGATGCATTCATCCATGTTTCAGTGAGGAAAGCGATGTCAGGTGACGCGGTGTCGATTAGGTCCCAGAGTTCGGTTGCATGTCTGTGGACCGATTAATCAACTGCTGATCCTAACCCACTTTAGTCAGATTGTCATGGCTGTTGAAGGGACTGGAGGAAGTGACGAGCAGCTGTTCACTATTCAATAGTGGTGTCCGTCACAAGCCAGTATTTTACAAAAAAAACTTAATAAATTCATTATTAATAACATTGTGCAGGTATGTAAAATATTGTTTGATTTCCGTCACTCTCAAACACGAATTTTGTGTGTATATTATTCTTTCGGGTAAGACATTTTGCTTCTTTTTTCTTTACTTAAAGTTGTTGCACAATGCAAAGCTTGTTTAGAAACCAATCTCATTTACCACGGTATCGTTATATAAAAGATTTACTGAAGACAAAATACGTAGTTCAAATTGGATTATTGCTGTGAAGTATTGCTTTGTCATGGTTGGTCTGTTACTTTCATCTTTTTCCTGCATGATCATATTGAAATCACAAGAGCATTTCTTTGTACAACATCACTGCAGAAACAGGATTTTACTTTTAATACCATCCAAAGAAAACCCATTTTCTTGAATGGTAGAATACGGGTATTTGTGATACTCCTGGTAATCCACATGAAAATTGCCATTTAGTTGCAACTTGATTGTTTAAACATCACTTCGAGAGAGAATCGTGTGCTTTTCTGGCTTCAGCTAGAAATTGCCTGTATCGTTATTTTGCACCAAAAGCAGCTTTTTATTCTGACCAATTATTTTCCTCTGGGCGACGAGGGAACATTCTGACTCTGCTATCATGCTGTGCCAGTCAACAGGTTCACAGGAAACATTGCCTACTTGACACTACTGACAATCTGTCGCAAAGATTGGTTTAATTTTTAGTAAGTTTAAAATAGTTTATTGAGGATGCATTGGCTCAAATACAGGTTTTCTGAATATCATCCCCACGTTCAAACCAAAATGTTCAACCAACTCGATTGACTAGTCTAAACAAAACAATGGCTCCACTCTGACAAAAATAGGGTGAAAGTTGGAGTCGAGGAGGCAGGGTGTCATAGAGGTGTAAAGTCAAGGGGGGTACACAGTCCCCTGAATATGATACTTGTTATGTTCCTGCCTTTTCTGAGCCTAAAAAGCCTTTGCCATCTCTACCACTGTAAGACAAAAATGTGTCCCCATGTGACACATTAGGTTTTGCTAGGTGTCATAGGGAGCCTTCCAGCTTCATGGTTTGTAGGTGTTGTCTCCTCTTCGGCGTGGACTCCCCTGGAGGATATTGGCTGTGTGTGGTACAATGTCGTATGGTACCTCTCTGGCCAGCTCAGCATTCTTTGTGCATCTTGCTTTCATACTCCTCGTTGCAACTCTGTATGTCTTTCTCACCATAACCCAGGAGGTCGAAACCACATGTAACCTCCCTTTCCAAATCTGTGTGTCCTGGAAAAAAATGTGCTCACACAATGGCATAAAGGCAAGGATCACCAAAGGTCCTAAAAATCTTTATATTACCATTGAACATGAGGCCCTTCTGTGTGCATGGGCAAGGGAAACATTCAAAGCATATCTTTGGTGTAATAGTTTCAATCCTATTGCATATCACAAACCACTTCTGTACGTAATGAGTGCTATTAGTGTTAGTTGGGCCTCTTCTAGACTTGTGAGGTTGTTGTCAAAACTCCAAGAGTTCAATTTCTGTATCAAATCCAATACTGGTGGGAATAATGTCCGAGCAGCTTGCCGGTCACTTTTTACCCTTAAACAACTGTGCTGATTTGTGTGATGACACAGACGTTGAAGGTTTTGTGGCTGCAGTGGCTGCGTCTCTTCCCAGTGTTGGGTTGCACTGGTGAAATTGAATGCTTAAAAGTCTGTGAAGATATTCTAAGTGAATCGGAGTAATTCTTCGTGAATGGATGGCCACCTATAAGAAATTTGACAAAATCAATGGTATTGTGACTATACAACGTTTATATGTTCTGCCTGAAATCTTGAGGAACAGATTAATTCAAATTGTTCATAGGAGACATCTTGTTATGTCAGGCACCAAGAAGCTTTTGAGGAGAATTTATCAATAATTATGAACAGTGTTTTGTTATCGAACCAACACTGAACGTTCAGCAAGGAACACGTGTGTTTAAAACCTTTACCTGGAAATGCATGGCAAAAGGTAGCTATTGATTTTGACGGTCCATACAACATTTTTACCACAGAATAAGGGATTTTTAATTGTGCTGATAGACTACTACTCTAAATAGATGTGTTATGGCATTATAGCTGCTAGATGTGTTATGGTATTATAGCCACGTCTAACACACATAATGTCATTGAATTTTTAGAAGATGTATTTTCAAAGGAAATATTGGTTTCTGACGAAGTGATAATTCCACGTCCAAAACAATGTCGCAGTTTTTTGGAAAGTATGGTGTCAAACATGAAAGAACACCTCTGTATTTTTCTGCAGCTAATGGTTTAGTTGAGATGTTGAACAAATTTTTGAAGGAGGTTTTTCAAACTGCTGTTACGTCTAGAATGGATACCAGAAAGGGGGTAAAACATTGGACTTGTTTGAACACTCGTATTGTTTCAGGGTTTTCTGTGTTTATTTTGCTTAAAGAAAGAGAAGCCAGGAATCCACTTACGACACTGTGGAGTGTTAAAAAGTTAGATGACTGTGCTTTGGATGAAATTGTAAGAGTACGTGTCAATAGTAAACACAAAGCGATGATCAAATATTTGCCTACTAAGGACAAATGCAAATCCAACGTTCTCTCTTTTGGTGTTTGGGTTTTGATTTAAGAAAAACTTGAAGGTCAGATGGGAAATTCAGATTTTTCAGAGTCTATGTTGGTAGTTTGTCTCCCACAGTGCCGTCTTGTTGGAAGATCGAGGAAGGAACAAGGGGGTTGCTGTGAAGTTGAAGCCTTTTCTAAAGAAAGTAATTGATGAAGGAAGTTGTTGCGAGAGAGATTATGTGTTATGGGATTTACTGGCAAATGTTCCTTCTGTGAGTGAGTCGAGAAATGTCGCACAGGAACATTCTCAAATAACTTATGCTCCTGACATTGGAGGGGAAATTGTGAACTCACATAATGATGATATGCAAGAGTGTATGCAAAGAAGTACATTTATTGCACAACTGTGTACCAACTGTGAACATATGTGAAACTGTCAGTCCGTTTCAAAGACCTCGTATTGGTCTGATCTTTGATATGTGAAATTTCCAGTTACGTTCATAGACTTTGTAAAGTATTGCAATATACATTTTTCTTCGTTTTAGTTTTTCGTCTTTATTTAATAGTTATTATTTTGTGGAAGGGGATATGGTATATATTCTACATTCTTATTCAGACGCTTTGTCATATCATTTGTTCAGTAAGCCAGAGGTTCCACTTTTGTCCAGGATTGCTGCCATTCTCCTCAGTGCCCTGCTCGAATACAGTTATGCTGAATGCTGCCTGCATGCACCTTTGTGGGCCTTGGTTTCTGGAATACTTATTGGAATAAAGATTTCCTTCTACAACATTGTGTTTACTCATCTTTACAATAATACATCCACGAGCCACACTGCAGTGCGATAGGTGTTTTGAGATCCTGGGCAGTTAAGACATGTTTAAAGAGCCTGATGCTGGTCTGTGGTTCTGCTCTTGCACAGAGTCAGAACACAATAATGGGGGGACTGGGAGCGCGTCTAGGTACAGCATGCAAGATCCCTAAATGTACATGTATATAAGTAGAGTATGCAGTTCCTAAGAGAATCAGAAAAGGAAACAGAAAAGGCAGTAGGTAGGAAGGGGACTGCGCAAGATGATCGGGGGGATCGTATTGCTCAGAAGCAAGACCCTTCACACACCCAGCTGGATGTCATTCTTCATCATCAGACAGCTCCTCATTGGGCCGGTGCTGCAGTGCCCAATGGACCCCTTGAGGGGGTTCTTTGCGGAGGTCTTTAAAAAAAGATGCCGTGATGAAGTGTAAGTGGAGGTGCTGTGTGTGTAGATTGGTGTAAACATGGTATAAAAATAAGAAAAATTAAAGTTTTAATACATGAGACCTCTTGTGTTTTCTTTATTTTTTTACTTTTTATTGACTTTTTGATATACAAGTAAAAAAAATACATCAACAATTTGCTCACCAGTACCACTTATACAGGATCTTGAGAAATCACCATGAGTATTTCATTGTTACATGTGCTATCAACAATACTGTACAACATAGTGCAATCATTGCCCTAAGTGCATCTTTTCCTACGACTCATCCGGGGTGGACAGTAAATATGTAGTGAGGGAACCCCACATGTCTTTAGGCCTTGATGGCTGTGGTCGTTCTTCTGCGTACCGTTCCATTTGGGCTCTGTAGTATGCCAGGTCCAACAGCCAATTTTTCTTAGTGGGTGTAGCTTGTTTACCTCATTGTAGGGATACCCTCCGCTTCGCTTACAAGAGAGGGACTGCCGCAAATTTACAATGGACCAGTTGTAGGCCTTTGTTCAATCCCAACAGACCTACACTAGGGTGGCAGTCCACTTGCTCAAGTACCATATCAGTTGAAGTCCTTGTAACCGGGGTGCAAAATCGACTAATAAAGGCACAATGCCAGGCCGAGTGCAGAAAATCAGCATCCGCTGCTCCACATCTCAGTTTGCATCTCCCCACAAGCCAAACCTATGCAGTTTAGGGCCGGGCAGCCCTCTTTAAAATTATGTTTACAACAAGGGGTGGTGATGGACAGAGTCTCTGAATTAAGCAGAATACTCTTACCCAGTCAAGAGATCAGGGCTAGATCCAACACCGTTCTTTAGCTCATTGCACCATCCCAGTTTCAGAACCTGGCTGTATGCAAATTAGTCTGTCCCTGGCCCAGTGCATCATGGGAACAGGGCAGACCAGACTACAAAAGCCAATTCTTACACTGGGAAGGAAACAAGCTTCCGGGGACCGGTTTCTGGCATTTCAGCCGTCTTCGGCTTGCTTGAATCCTGATGGTGCAATGAGCAAGGGACTCACATCTGAGTATACCCTTCCACGCTTAGGGTGGACAAAAATATTTACAACAAGGGGTGGTGATGGACAGAGTCTCTGAATTAAGCAGAATACTCTTACCCAGTCAAGAGATCAGGGCTAGATCCAACACCGTTTTTTAGCTCATTGCACCATCCCAGTTTCAGAACCTGGCTGTATGCAAATTAGTCTGTCCCTGGCCCAGTGCATCATGGGAACAGGGCAGACCAGACTACAAAAGCCAATTCTTACACTGGGAAGGAAACAAGCTTCCGGGGACCGGTTTCTGGCATTTCAGCCGTCTTCGGCCCGGCTTGCTTGAATCCTGATGGTGCAATGAGCAAGGGACTCACATCTGAGTATACCCTTCCACGCTTAGGGTGGACAAAAATATTTACAACAAGGGGTGGTGATGGACAGAGTCTCTGAATTAAGCAGAATACTCTTACCCAGTCAAGAGATCAGGGCTAGATCCAACACCGTTTTTTAGCTCATTGCACCATCCCAGTTTCAGAACCTGGCTGTATGCAAATTAGTCTGTCCCTGGCCCAGTGCATCATGGGAACAGGGCAGACCAGACTACAAAAGCCAATTCTTACACTGGGAAGGAAACAAGCTTCCGGGGACCGGTTTCTGGCATTTCAGCCGTCTTCGGCCCGGCTTGCTTGAATCCTGATGGTGCAATGAGCAAGGGACTCACATCTGAGTATACCCTTCCACGCTTAGGGTGGACAAAAATATTTACAACAAGGGGTGGTGATGGACAGAGTCTCTGAATTAAGCAGAATACTCTTACCCAGTCAAGAGAGCAGGGCTAGATCCAACACCGTTTTTTTAGCTCATTGCACCATCCCAGTTTCAGAACCTGGCTGTATGCAAATTAGTCTGTCCCTGGCCCAGTGCATCATGGAAACAGGGCAGACCAGACTACAAAAGCCAATTCTTACACTGGGAAGGAAACAAGCTTCCGGGGACCGGTTTCTGGCATTTCAGCCGTCTTCGGCCCGGCTTGCTTGAATCCTGATGGTGCAATGAGCAAGGGACTCACATCTGAGTATACCCTTCCACGCTTAGGGTGGACAAAAATATTTACAACAAGGGGTGGTGATGGACAGAGTCTCTGAATTAAGCAGAATACTCTTACCCAGTCAAGAGATCAGGGCTAGATCCAACACCGTTTTTTAGCTCATTGCACCATCCCAGTTTCAGAACCTGGCTGTATGCAAATTAGTCTGTCCCTGGCCCAGTGCATCATGGGAACAGGGCAGACCAGACTACAAAAGCCAATTCTTACACTGGGAAGGAAACAAGCTTCCGGGGACCGGTTTCTGGCATTTCAGCCGTCTTCGGCCCGGCTTGCTTGAATCCTGATGGTGCAATGAGCAAGGGACTCACATCTGAGTATACCCTTCCACGCTTAGGGTGGACAAAAATATTTACAACAAGGGGTGGTGATGGACAGAGTCTCTGAATTAAGCAGAATACTCTTACCCAGTCAAGAGATCAGGGCTAGATCCAACACCGTTTTTTAGCTCATTGCACCATCCCAGTTTCAGAACCTGGCTGTATGCAAATTAGTCTGTCCCTGGCCCAGTGCATCATGGGAACAGGGCAGACCAGACTACAAAAGCCAATTCTTACACAGGGAAGGAAACAAGCTTCCGGGGACCGGTTTCTGGCATTTCAGCCGTCTTCGGCCCGGCTTGCTTGAATCCTGATGGTGCAATGAGCAAGGGACTCACATCTGAGTATACCCTTCCACGCTTAGGGTGGACAAAAATATTTACAACAAGGGGTGGTGATGGACAGAGTCTCTGAATTAAGCAGAATACTCTTACCCAGTCAAGAGATCAGGGCTAGATCCAACACCGTTTTTTAGCTCATTGCACCATCCCAGTTTCAGAACCTGGCTGTATGCAAATTAGTCTGTCCCTGGCCCAGTGCATCATGGGAACAGGGCAGACCAGACTACAAAAGCCAATTCTTACACTGGGAAGGAAACAAGCTTCCGGGGACCGGTTTCTGGCATTTCAGCCGTCTTCGGCCCGGCTTGCTTGAATCCTGATGGTGCAATGAGCAAGGGACTCACATCTGAGTATACCCTTCCACGCTTAGGGTGGACAAAAATATTTACAACAAGGGGTGGTGATGGACAGAGTCTCTGAATTAAGCAGAATACTCTTACCCAGTCAAGAGATCAGGGCTAGATCCAACACCGTTTTTTAGCTCATTGCACCATCCCAGTTTCAGAACCTGGCTGTATGCAAATTAGTCTGTCCCTGGCCCAGTGCATCATGGGAACAGGGCAGACCAGACTACAAAAGCCAATTCTTACACTGGGAAGGAAACAAGCTTCCGGGGACCGGTTTCTGGCATTTCAGCCGTCTTCGGCCCGGCTTGCTTGAATCCTGATGGTGCAATGAGCAAGGGACTCACATCTGAGTATACCCTTCCACGCTTAGGGTGGACAAAAATATTTACAACAAGGGGTGGTGATGGACAGAGTCTCTGAATTAAGCAGAATACTCTTACCCAGTCAAGAGATCAGGGCTAGATCCAACACCGTTTTTTAGCTCATTGCACCATCCCAGTTTCAGAACCTGGCTGTATGCAAATTAGTCTGTCCCTGGCCCAGTGCATCATGGGAACAGGGCAGACCAGACTACAAAAGCCAATTCTTACACTGGGAAGGAAACAAGCTTCCGGGGACCGGTTTCTGGCATTTCAGCCGTCTTCGGCCCGGCTTGCTTGAATCCTGATGGTGCAATGAGCAAGGGACTCACATCTGAGTATACCCTTCCACGCTTAGGGTGGACAAAAATATTTACAACAAGGGGTGGTGATGGACAGAGTCTCTGAATTAAGCAGAATACTCTTACCCAGTCAAGAGATCAGGGCTAGATCCAACACCGTTTTTTAGCTCATTGCACCATCCCAGTTTCAGAACCTGGCTGTATGCAAATTAGTCTGAAACTGGGATGGTGCAGTGAGCTAAAAAACGGTGTTGGATCTAGCCCTGATCTCTTGACTGGGTGAGAGTATTCTGCTTAATTCAGAGACTCTGTCCCTCACCACCCCTTGTTGTAAATATTTTTGTCCACCCTAAGCGTGGAAGGGTATACTCAGACATGAGTCCCTTGCTCATTGCACCATCAGGATTCAAGCAAGCCGGGCCGTAGACGGCTGGAATGCCAGAAACCGGTCCCCGGAAGCTTGTTTCCTTCCCAGTGTAAGAATTGGCTTTTGTAGTTTGGTTTGCCCTGTTCCCATCATGCACTGGGACAGGAACAGACTAATTTGCATACAGCCAGGTTCTGAAACTGGGATGGTGCAGTGAGCTAAAAAACGGTGTTGGATCTAACCCTGATCTCTTGACTGGGTGAGAGTATTCTGCTTAATTCAGAGACTCTGTCCCTCACCACCCCTTGTTGTAAATATTTTTGTCCACCCTAAGCGTGGAAGGGTATACTCAGACATGAGTCCCTTGCTCATTGCACCATCAGGATTCAAGCAAGCCGGGCCGTAGACGGCTGAAATGCCAGAAACCGGTCCCCGGAAGCTTGTTTCCTTCCCAGTGTAAGAATTGGCTTTTGTAGTTTGGTTTGTCCTGTTCCCATCATGCACTGGGACAGGAACAGACTAATTTGCATACAGCCAGGTTCTGAAACTGGGATGGTGCAGTGAGCTAAAAAACGGTGTTGGATCTAGCCCTGATCTCTTGACTGGGTGAGAGTATTCTGCTTAATTCAGAGACTCTGTCCCTCACCACCCCTTGTTGTAAATATTTTTGTCCACCCTAAGCGTGGAAGGGTATACTCAGACATGAGTCCCTTGCTCATTGCACCATCAGGATTCAAGTAAGCCGGGCTGTAGATGGCTGAAATGCCAGAAACCGGTCCCCGGAAGCTTGTTTCCTTCCCAGTGTAAGAATTGGCTTTTGTAGTTTGGTTTGCCCTGTTCCCATCATGCACTGGGACAGGAACAGACTAATTTGCATACAGCCAGGTTCTGAAACTGGGATGGTGCAGTGAGCTAAAAAACGGTGTTGGATCTAGCCCTGATCTCTTGACTGGGTGAGAGTATTCTGCTTAATTCAGAGACTCTGTCCCTCACCACCCCTTGTTGTAAATATTTTTGTCCACCCTAAGCGTGGAAGGGTATACTCAGACATGAGTCCCTTGCTCATTGCACCATCAGGATTCAAGCAAGCCGGGCCGTAGACGGCTGAAATGCCAGAAACCGGTCCCCGGAAGCTTGTTTCCTTCCCAGTGTAAGAATTGGCTTTTGTAGTTTGGTTTGCCCTGTTCCCATCATGCACTGGGACAGGAACAGACTAATTTGCATACAGCCAGGTTCTGAAACTGGGATGGTGCAGTGAGCTAAAAAACGGTGTTGGATCTAGCCCTGATCTCTTGACTGGGTGAGAGTATTCTGCTTAATTCAGAGACTCTGTCCCTCACCACCCCTTGTTGTAAATATTTTTGTCCACCCTAAGCGTGGAAGGGTATACTCAGACATGAGTCCCTTGCTCATTGCACCATCAGGATTCAAGCAAGCCGGGCCGTAGACGGCTGAAATGCCAGAAACCGGTCCCCGGAAGCTTGTTTCCTTCCCAGTGTAAGAATTGGCTTTTGTAGTTTGGTTTGCCCTGTTCCCATCATGCACTGGGACAGGAACAGACTAATTTGCATACAGCCAGGTTCTGAAACTGGGATGGTGCAGTGAGCTAAAAAACGGTGTTGGATCTAGCCCTGATCTCTTGACTGGGTGAGAGTATTCTGCTTAATTCAGAGACTCTGTCCCTCACCACCCCTTGTTGTAAATACTCTTTAAAATTATGGCTCTGCCTCGTTTCCTGTATGCACTGCCTGCCAGCTACTTTCGTGAAGTCGAAAGTCTGCAGCGTAGTCTACTCTGGAAGGGCAGGCCACGTATCTCCCTACACAAATTACCACTTTCCTGGTATAACGGGGGCATAGCACTCCCTGATATAAAGAGATTATTGGGCTTCCCAGCTGGCAGCGATCAATCATGGCATGTATGGTCCAGTGGATGACCCTGGTTATGCCATGGATAAATGGCTTCTTCCCGGGGGTAGGTATAGCAGGGCCTTATACTCAAGACCGACGAAATTAGACTTGACGAGGCTGACCAAGCATGCTGTTCGGATCTGGCATGACGCCACAAGTTCCCTAGGTTGGGGAAATAAATTGACCATGGCCACCCCGCTCTGGGATTCAGAGAAGCTAGGAAAGGTGTGAAGGACCAAGGGGTTTGATAAATGGGACCTGAATGGGATCTCCACCATCAAAGATATTTGGGGTAAGGGGAGGATCAAATCATTTGAAGAAATGCAGGCAAAATACGCGCTATCAAAGGCCGAATATTTCCGTTATGCACAAGTCCGGCATTCGCTCCATGCGGCACTCCCTGGTGATGTGGATCCCCCGGAGGCCTCACCTCTGAAGGATAGAATTATTGACTGCCACCTCCCCGAAAAAATGATCTAATTGATTTATAAGAAGCTGATTAATCACAAGGCTGATCCCCTTGAGGTGCTGAGGGACAACTGGGTGCAAGATGGGATAGAACTAGACGACGAGGACTGGCAGACAGCAGTCTCTTCCCCGCGGAAGGTTGCCATTCCGGCTCGACTAAGGCTGGTTCAGCTTAAGATACTGCACAGGGTCTATGTAACGGGACCCAGACTTGTACACATGTGACTGTCTGGTACGGGACTGTGTAGGCGGAGGTGTGGCCTTACAGGTACATTTCTGCATATTATCTGGGAATGTGAACATATCACCACATACTGGCGCAAAATACATGACACTATGCGTAGGGTCTTAGGGGTCTCTTTGACGCCGGAGGCAAGGAGATGCCTCCTAAACATATGGGAGCCCACAGATCTCAACACCTCACTAACGCAATGGTCTACTTTGGGCTTCATATTGGAGAAAAGAAATATAGCCCAGTTATGGGGAGCCGAACAGCCTCCCACTCTGGAAATGTTGGAAAACAACTTAGATTGGTGTATGTTTAGGGAAAAAACAACATACCTCGGAAGGGGACGCCCTCGGAAGTGGTCACTGGTGTGGGGACCCTGGAATCGTTACAGAGGAGAAATTTGTACACCACCAAGACATTCTGTTTTGGATGAACCCCCCTCCCCGTGAAGTTCCCTTTCATCAGTATTTTAGTTATCCTTGTACCCCCTTGATGTATTATTTGATACATGACAGTGTCTTCTGTAATGTGATTTCTACCGATGCTATTGTTTAATAAAAAGAATTAAAAAATAAATAAATCTTTGCAGTTTAACGGGTGTGTGATACATTTGTTGTAGATACTTAAAGCGTATTATGCAAATGTTGCAGTTGGATGTGAGCATATGTAGTTGTGCGCAGCAGGAGTTTCAATCTGCCAACTCCAGTGGCTTATCAAGATCTGCATTCCAGTTACCCCTAGCCTTGTCCAAATCCCTTGGTCTATCTGTCTGTGCTGTGTTATATAATTTGGTGATCAGGCCACGATGTGTGCTGCTCACGAGTAGGATTTGCTGTGCACTAAGTGTGGGTGGTTAATCTGGAAATTACGGGTAAAAATCACACAAGGCCACTCTTAAGCGGTAATATGTGAATGTCTGCAAGAGGGAGCACTGTTGCATGCATACAACATCAGTGTCACAAATGTGCCATTTATGTAGGCGTCCCCCTTGGTCTTCTGCCCCGCCCCCTCAACTAGGCGCACCTAGTGACTGATATTGCTGGATGGCAGTGTAGTGGCAGTACCGGGGTGTATCGTGGGGTTTTATTTGCTCACGCTCCCAGTGTAGTGTAGTTCCTATTATCCCAATAGGCTCTGCGCATTGGAATAATACCTTCAATAGTATAGGCCTAGACCAGACGTTAACTAGGTCTACTACTGTCGATATTAGACTTAAAGTTTTGGGTTTGCCAGCTAGCTCAGAGTTCACTAGAAACTTTCTCGAATAGGCAAGGAGGAGTTGAACCTCCCTGGATAGACAAGAAGGGATTTAGTTTCTGACAACCATAGAACATGACAACTTTGCTCTCCCCTAATCAAGAGTGTATCTCGAGAGTTGTGTGAACAAAAGGCAATTTATTTTACTCAGTCAGTACGTGCATTCTTAGTCTCATCAGATTGTAGAGAAAAGGAAGAGACGGGCGTGTTCAATAAAAGATGTTATTTATTGATCAGTCTCTTTTCTCATACAAGAGAAATGGATCGATATTATTGCAATACTTATGGTTAAGTAAAGTGCATACATTAAAAGCAGAAGTATAAAATAATACTGTAAAAACATTGATATGGTTTCTAAGCCATATGAAGGTTTAAAATGAATAAGATATATTACATACACATATACATTTGACTACTCGTACTCAACTGGTGTTTCTAACTACGCCTACCCCGTGTACCTGACCTAAGTCTAATGCGTGGGCGGGAATAGAAAGTTACAGTTTAAGTTAAGTTTGTTTTGCCAAGTGACTGACTAAAGAATTCTCTGTGAGGGGTTATTCAGTTCTGTACCTGGAATCTAGGATGGATGAGGGATGGTATCTCTCGTCTCTGGTCTTGATATTCCAGGCTGCCTGCGAGGGCTACCCGGAAGCGCCGGAGCTGGATTTCTCGGCAGGAGAAAGGCAGCGTCTCGTTCTCAGCGCGTCAGAAAGGCGGGGCTGCGCCAGCGGGGTCTGCTCTGCTCTGGGCTTCGGCAAGTCTGGCTGCTCCGATCTCGTCACCACCGCGTGTGTTTGCATAGGGCAATATCGGTAATATTTATACCTTTAAGGTGCCGAGATTGACGTAAGGATGGACATAGATACGTCAATAAGGATGTCATACGACCAGGTCGTTAGCACATTCTTTTGCTGAAGTTCTCGGTGAAATCAAAACAATGGCCGCAGGGTTTTTCCCAGGTTGTCATAGGTTTGATTTGTTTTGAGAACTCCGTATGCCTTATCAGGGGCTGGAGGAATATCGCTTGTCTAATTAGATGGCAAGCGTTATGACCTAATCAGATAACACGTTCCTGTGCCGTAGTGTGGCTTTATCAGATAACGGTTCCTGCATCATGGGGGTTTTCTGCCTCATGGGATGGCTGCTAGTTAACTTGTTAGTATGTTAACCAGAATAGGGTCAGGAATAGGGGTATCGATACAGAACCTATAGGAATACATCACACCCACTCCACGCTAATTATGGACATATTTACTAATCTATGCATAGTAAAACATACGGTAGAGTATCGTGTATACCTTACCACCCCAAAATACATAAATGCATTTTGAAATTATCAAATATACGGAAAAAAAAAGCATTTACATGTATTGTATGCACTCAAGCTGTGAAATAATGCTAAAGTAATCACGCATTTGTATACATTATTGCTAAATGGTATATGAGAATTTACACATGAAATGGCTCTTAATACAGAAAAAAGTTCGAGACCATTCCATCACAGAATAAAATAATTATGAACATACCAGCGGGCAGCTAATGTCTATAAGCTATCTAAAAGTAGAAATCTTAGTTCTCTAAGAATAGTTCTTACTTTAAGCAGAAGATAGTGTCCCGAAAAATATGCAAAAATATTTTGGGGCTGCTGAAAAAATTGCTGTCCGTGAACTGGAGGGAAAAATGTTCATGGTATTTTGCTTTTCTAGTTGAAGGCCAAATTCAGGGAACGCCGTGTACGAGCTTGCTCAAAAGTCTCTATTTCTGCTCTGGTGAGAACATCATATCATTTAGACTCTCGAAAAAGTTGTCAACAGCTTCCTGGGAGAGTTCCACTAACTCGGAAATAGGTGTAACCATGCATTCGTGCGCATGATTGTCTCCATTGACATTCTGATTTGGATTGCTGGCAGAAGGTCGTACCTGATCGATGCTGCTTTCATTTTGAACTTCACTACCCCCTAATCGTAGTGGTGAAGCTTCCACGAATGCCGTCATCAGGATTGGTAGCCGTTGAGGGCAGCACAAAGCATGAGCCTTTGTTGGACTCAACAATGTTTCTGCATCCATTGGCGCATCCGATTGTAGCGTCAGACAGGTGTCTAACACGCATTCTTCTCCGCATAGCAGGCACCTTAATACAGGTAAAACACATCGATGCCACATTGGTGGAAATGAAAGAAACCAAGTCATGTTCAGGTCTCTAAGCCGGGATAGTCCCAGGATTTTTGATATCCGGTCCCGGTATCCAATGGCTAGGATTGTTTTTTCCCTTGTCGCAGGTGTTTTGTCTGTGACATGGTTTGCCATAACGAAATATAAGGATTTCTGCGAAATGTATGGGGGAATTAGTCGATAACAATGAATGTATCTCTGCAGTCGTCCTTGCGACTAGGAGATCATACGTTTCTTTTGATGACGTGAGCCTTGTCGGCGTCTGAAGAAGCACTGTTTTCATTCTGCTTAAAGTATCTATTCGAATAGAAGTAATTTTCAAGTTGGGCCATGCCCTTGCCTCCCTGTCTGGAAAGGAGCTGGGGAACAATAAGCGTCCACAGCACTTGACCTTCGCAGTCGTAGTTACGAGATAAGGAGTCCCGGGCATAAGACTACAGCATCTGCGGTCCACAATTAGAATGTAACTCCCATTAAAGAGTCTTTGAAAGAATGGTTCTATCTCTGTTGCAGGTGTGCCTAGCTGGTGACATGAAAGGTTATTTGAGTTCCCTTCACAGGCTCCATGCAAACTAATTCCGTTACACAGAAGTGTACCGCTTAGTGACATCTCACAATTATTGCCACTAAGAAACACTTTCTGTCCTTTATTACAGATACATGCATGTGAATAGGGCAGGTTCCATGTTGTTTTAATGTACCCTTTTCCCAATTTTTCGTACATGCCAGCCTGTATATATTTTTGGCAGTATTGAAACCAGAAGGTTGATATTGAAATATTAATTATCCAATGTATTATCCATTCACTGACAGGTCGTTCTGACATTGTCACTGGTAATCTTTCGAGTTTCTCAATGCTCAGGATTGTATAATCAGCACCCTTCTGGGCCATACTGATTTGTTTATCAGTAAGGTTAAAGATATTGAAAAGTGACGTTGTGTTGATTAAACGCCAAGGCACATAGCCTGAACGCAGATTTTGTAACGTCCAGCCAAGCTGTACAATAGAACGCAATTGAGACTGACCGTGTTGTAACAACAGTAAGTCTTGCGATATTATGTCGATTGCTGAAGACACAATGCTGTCCAGAGAAAAAATTCTGGAGGACAGAGTCATTAACCCATTGTCCACTACAGAAAGTGATTTTTCCAAATTAATACGGTCAATTTCCCGTAACCTTTCTGCTGTCTCAATTTGAGTACCCTTCCAGGCCTCATTGTATGCTGCATATACAGAGGCTGCTATGAAACGTTTCTGACGCTGTTTGCGCGGTCCCATAATGAAATCACGCAAGTCAGCACCATCAGTAAGTAAAGTTAGGTGTTGCTTAATTTCTGCCAGTGTGGAAGTCTGTAGCCATTGAAGGCATAATTTGCCCACACTGTAGGTGGTTATTATTCCTGGGTGTTGTCTTTGGGAATATCTAGGGTCTGGCCTGGTCATTTTGAACCCCTGTGTTTTGTTCAGGAATCTGTCTTGACAGTTATTAGTATCTGTGGGCCAGATCAACCACTGTTTCCAATCTGGATGTGTTCTGTTTTGGTTTAATACATAATTTACGTCTATCTCTTCATCTGTGGAGCTATTGCTGTTCATTGTTGGTTTTGGAATAGACGGTTTATTGAAGTCTTTGATTTTGGCTAAGCCAAGACAGGTAGTTTGTTGAACAGTGTCATTCAAAAATATAATTTGTTCTGGGATCATGCAGGCTCTAAACAAAGATTCTATACCCTGTACTTGCCATTCTTTTGTACCCCAAACACTTTTCAATTCAACATTTTTGTCCCAATAATCAAAACCAAAAGTATTCATTTGTTCAAAGAATGAGTCTGAATATATCAATTTTGTGTTGGTTATCATGGTCTTTGTCCCTGTCTTATTTGACAATTTGAAATAAAATGTTTCAGCATTACTTATGTTAAAACCTGAAAAGTATGAATATTTGTCATAAACGGTTCTTGAGCTTCCTTTTGGAGGGGTTGCACAATGTTCCCATTGATTATAATTTAAAACATTTCTAGGTTGTGCAGATCTATGTAAAAAATGGTTACCATAGTGGTTGTAGCAATACATACTATCATAATTTGTAGAACCCTGCAAATAATCATGTTTGGTAAATTTAGCAGACATCACTAAGTCAGACATCATATTGTTTATACTTTCAAAGTCCCAATCATCAGCAAATGTGCTTGGTTTTACGAAGTCACTCAATGAGATTTTAATTTGGTGTTGATATTTCAGGATTTCAACCGGAC
This sequence comes from Lissotriton helveticus, assembly GCF_964261635.1. NCBI lineage: Eukaryota > Metazoa > Chordata > Amphibia > Caudata > Salamandridae > Lissotriton > Lissotriton helveticus. Next base: position 384,948,110 of record NC_136067.1, on the reverse strand, counting down.
CATAGATTTCGTAGTCAGTGTTGTCCCATGCTACCCCACCCGGTATAGGATTGGCTGTGAAGTTGACTGAAGAAAGTTCTCTTTTCTCGACGTGTGAAGATGTATGTGGTTTGAGGATCAAGTTGATTTTCTGACTTGCTGTGTCCATTTTAGCATGTTTTCCCTCAATGAAGCGTCCCAAAGTTAGTATCATGATGAGCCAAAGTATGAGGATAAATGCACCAAAACCCACCCAAAATTCAATCCATGGAGAAATCAGATATGTTTCTTTCAGTTGTTTCAAAAGTTCTTTAGCTTTATCTTTAAAGGTTTTTGATGATGGCTGTGTTTTTGATTCAGTGAAGCCTTCGGAGGAATCATCGAAGTTTATGAAGTAGCCGGATGCAGTTCTGTCAATTGTTCCAATTGCTTCAGGATTACTGTTTCTTGCATAGTCGTTTGTTACTTCATTATAGGTTGGTGTGTCTCTGCTAAATGTTTTTATTTGGGTGTTCAGAGGTCTAAGTTCCATTGCATTGTTGCATAGTCCTTGTCGTTCTTCTGTAGGCGTTTCGAATGTGATTAGCCTCTTTGTTAGGACCTCTGTACTGGTAGCGAACCTTGGTGTTCTGCTACTTATGGGGAGTCCACTTGGCCTACTATTTGTTATCGGCCACATGATTGTGGTTTTACCAGGTCGATGGATACAACTCGGTTCTCCTTTTTACCAGCAAGCGGCGGTAGTACTACTGATCTTGTCCCGTTGACAGACAAGACAGGAACTGCTTTTCTGTAAGAAGGCCCAAATTCCTTCTTTACCGCGATCTTTTCTCTGACTAGATCCCCGACTTTTGGAATCCAGACAGGTCTTGCTGGGACAGGTGGTGGTTCTTCAGTGGTTGTTGGCTGCTGTTTCAACTTTATGTTGTTCAGGTCTTTTCTTGTTTCGTTTAAGTCCTGTAAAATAGCCAAACGATCTTTGATATCAAAGCTTTTTTCCTTTACCACTGAAGTCTGACTGTCAAGGTCAGAGATTAACATCCTAGTTCCAAATAATAATTCGTACGGACTGAATCCCTTCAGAGAATTTCTTGGCAGGTTATTTAGACTACGTTGGACACTTATTAGATGTTTGACCCACCCAGCTCCCGAACCTAATATCCTTTCCGTTATAGATTGCTTTATGCCTTGGTTTTTTCTTTACACCATCCCGTATCCCTCAGGAAGGAAGTGAGAAGATTCCCGCTGTGCTATGCTCATTTGGCCATGTTTCCCCTCAGGCTGGAGGGCTAGAGTGAAAACAATGGTCAAACGTAGCATGCTCTTAGCGTATATGCCATTTAGACTCGCAAATCTTTGTATAACAGTCCAGACGTCAGCCGAGGGCTGGTGATCTACATTATAAGTGGAAACTAGCCTGTATATGTTAATCGCAAGCCTTGCTTTTTACTGTTGATTTTTTCTGGAGTGAAACGACACGGTATTACACCGTTTCTCTCACCACTGCGATTCCTGTTGCAGTTGGGGCACTTTTTTACAAACATGGTGTGATGCAGGCTCATGCCTGGCCACCAGTACCTTGATTGTAATTCTTCCAGAGAATCTTTCAGTTTGAGGTGTCTGAGACCCTCGCCCATATGTGCGTCTGCGATTAACAAGTTTCTCCTGTCCATGTTTGGAATCACTCTATCCCCCACTCCAGGGATTCGAGCAAAAGGGACGGAGTTTGCATCGATTATGTATGTATAATTGAGTGGATAGTTGATCGGTAGCGCTGAGCAGTCACCTTTTGATGACGTTTTTACTGCCAGCATTGTTTCACCGTCAATATACTTCACTGTACGCTTTTTTCAAACTACGGAAGCCGATTTAGTTGCTACCGCTGTGGCTGTCTCAGCCAATGAATTCCCTGCAACGTGAACGCCATCACGCTGATGACTCAGTGAGTGTGTCCCGTGAGTGTTTGGTAGTTCTTTTTGTAAAAGAGCTTTTTGTTCCCAAAGCATTTTATGCTTGATTGTGCCACCTTTCGCATCCTTGAAACCATTCTGAAGCCAGATCTGCAAGTATTCATTGTAAGATTGAACGCAATAATACGAATCGCACACTATGAGTGTGAGGAATTCTCGATCGGTATTTTCAAGCGCCATCTTGAACGCCAGTAGTTCAGCTCGCTGAGTTGTACAATCTCCTAGAGATTGTATTCTAGTGATAGCTGGTTTAAATTTCCCTTCGTGCCAGCGACCTTTAACGATCGCGCACGCAGCACTGTAGGCTTGTTTACCCCCTACTGCGGGTTGTGCTGATCCGTCTGTGTATATTATACAGTCGTAATGTTCTAGAGGCAGAATTTCGGTCGGCGGAGGACATTCAAATTCATATTGGAGAAATTCTTGTGTTTTTAAGTTAGGATCAAATTCGTATGTCACGTCTGTTGCAGCAAGAGAATTAGCCCATTGTATCCATCTCGGATGGAGCGCTTTAGCATTTGGAATGCTTGCCTTTGTTACCGCCTCTAGGGCTGGTATCGGTGTCACGATTATTATTCGTTTACCTTGTACTAGGGCTCGTTCTTTTGCTATAGCTGTCTGTGTTGCAGTTAGAATTTTTTCCGTTGGGCTGAATTTAATTTCTGCTTTAGTGTACAAGTGTGACTTGAATGCAATTGGTACCTTTTCTCCCTCATTAGAGGTCAGGTATGTGAATCCGCATCTTCCTGGGATGACTTGAATCACAAGATTGCGTGTGTTATCACGTGTTTCTAATTTTGTTTTAATTAGCATGTCTGTTTGTAAGGATCTCAGAATTTCTGTGTGTATTTGAGTCCAATTGGTTCTTTTAAAATCTGGTTTTATTAGATCATACAGGGGTTTGACCCTTTCTGCGTAATTTGCAATGTATGTTCTTCCGAAATTTAAGAAGCCTAGAATTGACTGTAGGTTTTTTAGTGTTCTAGGTGCTTGGAGTACGGCACATTTCTCTAGGAAATTGTCAGCCAGGCTTTTGCCTTCACTTGATAATTCATATCCTAAGAACAGGACTGTCAGATGGGCAATTCTGGATTTTTTAAAGTTGAATTTGTAACCCTCTGCTGCGAACCCAAGTATTATGGTGTTCACTCGCTTCAAGTGAGTCTCCAAGTCATCATCTGTTAAGTATATGTCGTCGACATACGATAATGCTTCGTCGTCATATGTTTGTAGTAATTCTGTTACTCTCGCTGAGAATACTCCCGGGCTGTTCTTGTACCCCTGGGCTAACCGACAGAATTGTTTTTGAGTGCCATTTATTGAGAATGCAGACAAATATCTGCTCTCTGGTGCTATGTTTTGACAAAAGAATCCATTAGAGATGTCTAATGTTGTTTTGTATTTTTTGCGCACTATGATATTCATTAGTGCAGCACTATGCGAGTTTTGCACTGCAAAAGTTTTGCTACATGTGTTAAGGTGTCGGTAATCCAAAACTAGACGATATGAATTGTCTGGTTTGGAGACCGGAAACAAAGGGTTGTTCATTTGTGAGGTGCAAGTTTCAATCACCCCCTGGTATTCTAGCTGATCTAGGATTTCTTTTACCTGTTTTTTAGCTTCTTGCTTAATTGGGTACTGCCTCTGTGCAGTAGGTTGTGATTTTAACTGGATTTTGTGAGGAGGAGAGTCCTCATCCCATCCTACGTGATTTTTATATAAAGCAGGAGCTAGGGCTACTGCCCACTTTCTAGCAAGTGTGTATTTTTTATGAATTGGGATGTGATTTGAGAAGGCAGGCATAATTATTTCTTCGCCATGAGGGCACTCCCTGACAAACTCTGGTGGCCAGTCTTTTTCAGCTAGAAGGATGTCATAGCCCTTGGAGAGATTATCCCAAAATAGTCCCCTTATTTTTCTAGTCTTATCCCCCTCTATACGTAAAGTTATTTCATATATTTTGTGAGGTTTGCTAACTCTGGTGTCTGCAGTTTCCACTTGAAGATATTCATTCGTGTCCACTGTCTCCAGATGATTCATAAGGACTTTGCGAGCTATGCTCACTTCTGCTGCGCTGTCTAGCATTGTCTGAGCCCATTCTCCGTTTTTCAGTTGTGTCCTCAGTATTCTCGGCATTGTTAACTACCTTGATACTGGCTACCTTCTTTTTTGGAAATTGTAATTTCTTTTTTAGCTGAGCAGGTTCCTTGTCTTTGGACTTGGCGTGCTCTTCTCTTTGTTCTGATCGTCCTCTTCTTTCCGATTTCTGCGAGGAAGTCTGAAAAGATTGAGAGGGACGTGTATCAATGTCTTGATATCTATCAGGCTTCTTTATATTATCCCTATTTCTAAGGTTATATCTTTTCCCAGAGGGGTCACTCTGGGGTGACCTGTGTCTTTGGTTCGGAGATTTTTCTCTTCGCCTAGGAGACCTTCCTGTGGACTGGAAATTCTTTTCTTTAGGATTGGATTGTTTGTTTCCATCCGAGCTCTTTTTTTGTGATGTTGAGTTATTATTAAAAAATATTTTTTCAGGACTTTCAATCAGTTGTGGTTTTACTGGTATTCCACCTAAACTATCTCTACCTAGTTCCTCATAGGATTTTTCTATGACTCTGGCAATTTCAGCTGGTTGGTCTGCTATATCTGTCTCTTTTAGCCTCTGGCAGATCGCCACGTTTGCTGCTTCTCCCTTTATGTTGGCTAATAATATAGCCGAGACCTGCTTGAAGTCTTTTAGTAATTTCATATCAAGAGTTAAAGCGGGTTCTGGACCGTATTCGTCTTGAATTTGTTTTAGCACATCTGGTATTACCGAAATGGATGGAACACCGTGCGTTTTTGTGTAGATGGAAGCAAAGACTGTACCCCAAGTGTCACAGTCCTCAATGTGTGGTGCGATTCCCATTGGAAGACAGATAGTCAGAATCCTGTGTTTTTCTAACGGGGTCGTGTCTGGAAACACAGCCTCTATTTGGGTGATTTTTTGTGCTAACCAGAATGGTATTTGTTCCCGTTTAGCTGGTACTTAACCTAGGCAGGATTGTATGTTCTGTGGTGTAATTTTATTTGTGTGCCCCTGGTGAGGGGTCAGCTGTGGAATTTTAATTGCTGGCTGAATTGTTGAAGTCCGCATCACATATTGGACTAATTGTCTATGTATCTTTATTAATTGTTTTAGTTGTACTAAAAGATCTGCTGCAGGCATTCTTTCGAACTCTGGATGTGGTGTGTATCCGGCTAGGACCGGCCACGTTGCTCCTGGTCTACCTAAAGGACCGAGCCTGGTGATGTGATTATTGTGTTTTAGGGCGTCATTAAATAAGAGCAGGTGCTCTTGAAATTTAAGTGGTACTTCCACCTCCTCGAAAGGAGTGTACTCATTAGGAGGTTCCTCTGTTTTGTAATAGTGGAAGTACTTTGTTACAGCATTTGCTGCTGGAAAATGTATCCATGAATAGTATACCTCTGTCTGCCGATATTCGTGTGCCTCAATTACGAATATGACTGTACCACCTCTAGGTGTCAGTCCATTTTCTATAAGTTTTAAGGTTATAGATTTTCTCTTGATGACCGGGATGAGTATTATATCCTGGTCTGCTTCTTGCAGTGCAGTATCATCTGCTGCGAGTTCAGTTGCTAATCTAACTGCCTCTCTTTCATCATCACTGTCTACCATTTTACCGACAGGATGGTTACTTTGTTTGTTTGCAGATCAGGTTTCTTATGGAAACAAAGATTAGATGCACAATATTTTGGAACGGTTTATCCTTCAACGTTGACTAAACCAAGTACCATACATAGGAGTTTCCTCCTGCAAGGTTTGGCGGATATTACCTTTCACCCACTCCAGACATCTTTGGAGTATTATGGGAAAAGGGGTCTGAGTGAGAAAGCACGACTGAGTTTATCTAAATGTCTTACGTTAGTTTTATCGCCCTTCCAAACGCGTTGGGCGCCATGTAGTGTAGTTCCTATTATCCCAATAGGCTCTGCGCATTGGAATAATACCTTCAATAGTATAGTTCTAGACCAGACGTTAACTAGGTCTACTACTGTCGATATTAGACTTAAAGTTTTGGGTTTGCCAGCTAGCTCAGAGTTCACTAGAAACTTTCTCGAATAGGCAAGGAGGAGTTGAACCTCCCTGGATAGATAAGAAGGGATTTAGTTTCTGACAACCATAGAACATGACAACTTTGCTCTCCCCTAATCAAGAGTGTATCTCGAGAGTCGTGTGAACAAAAGGCAATTTATTTTACTCAGTCAGTACGTGCATTCTTAGTCTCATCAGATTGTAGAGAAAAGGAAGAGACGGGCGTGTTCAATAAAAGATGTTATTTATTGATCAGTCTCTTTTCTCATACAAGAGAAATGGATCGATATTATTGCAATACTTATGGTTAAGTAAAGTGCATACATTAAAAGCAGAAGTATAAAATAATACTGTAAAAACATTGATATGGTTTCTAAGCCATATGAAGGTTTAAAATGAATAAGTCAAGTCATTATACTTTTATTCGACACATGTATCATAAAAAGTACAAACATATAATACACACAATTATAAATAAAAACAGTTCATTATTTACAAAAATACATATAAAAATTATGTGGAAGAATTGACTTGATGAACATTTTTAAAATCTTAGTCCTGATAATCCATGCACAAGATAAAAACTTAGCAACTCCACAAATAATAACCATGGAAGTGGTGTTGGAAATAAGAATGCGTAAGGCTGATTTGTAATCTCTAACACCAAGATTCTTTAGTGCTGGTTTTAACCATTTCTTCCTAGGTAGAATGTATGCCTTACAGGCAAAGAAAAAGTGGCCCAATGATTCTTCGGGATTTGCACACCCTGGACATTTTATATCCTCTTCCCTCTTATTGTTCCATCTAGATGTAAAAGTTTTGAGGGGCAATATTCCATGTCTAAATTTAAGATATAAGGTCCTTTCCCGAGGAATTTGAATAAAATCCAGGAACAACTCCAGTTTTAAGGTGCATTTATGGGTCAAAAATGTCTCGGTCAAATGGCCCCAATTTGGGTTTTGTAGTGCCCTGGCCTCTATCCAATCCCAATATAATTTTTTCACCACTTGTTTTGGTGGAGGTGATTGGGATACCCAAGCGTCTCTTAAACCCACATTTGCTACAAGGTGTTTTAGAGCATTTAGCCACTTAATTTTGCCTGAAGTATTTAATTTTAGCATTTCATCTAAAACCAAGGCATAGTTAGCTAACTCTGGGGTCCTCCTCAAACGGACCCAATATAAAAGAGGACGGAGCTGGAGGATATCCCGAATAGATTTTCTACCTAGGTCTAAAAATAGCGGTTTAAGTGGTGTGGAGGAAGGAAGTGATACCAGGTCCCTCATAAACTTATTCTCTGATCGGACGTGGTCGTTGGTATTCTCATTGCCCCACAGTTCCGAGCCATATACAGCAGAGGCAATAGCCTTACCCTCATAAACAGATAGGGCAGGGGAAACTGGCCTACTCACAGAGAGACGTTGGTTTTTTAAAATAGTGCCGGAAACCCTCTTAAGATTTAAAAGCATTTTATATATATGGGGTTCCCATTTCAAGTGATTATTAATCCTAACACCAAGGTAATCAAACTCTTCGACCACCTCCAAGGGAGATCCATTCAAGGTCAAATGGATATTCCTATATTTCCTCTTGGTGGTCATGACCATTAGTTTAGTTTTAGTTGTGTTTATTGTGAGACCCCGTTCATGACAAAAAACACTAAACTGATCAAGAAGGGTTTGAAGGCCTGTGGGGGTTTTAGATAAAAGCAGGGTGTCATCGGCAAAGAGGAGCGATGGCATTTTCTCCCCAGCCACAACTGGGGCGTCGGCTGGTATCTCTTGCAGATGTTTCACCACCCCATTTATAAAGAGGGAGAATAAAGTGGGGGCCATCACGCACCCCTGCCGCACCCCTCTATTAACGGGTATACTCTTAGTGAGTTGCCCCTGTGTCCCCCAGCGTATCTTCGCATAAGTACCCTCATGGAGTTTGATGATAAGATTTAGCAAATAGAGTGGGAAACCCATATCCAATAGGACATTCCAGAGTTTAACACGGGGTATTACATCAAAAGCAGTTTTAAGATCAATAAAAGCCAGATAAAGGCTCCCTCTGGTAATTGACACAGTTTTCCAAAAAACTGCACAAAATCTAAAAACTTGGTCAATGGCCCCTACATTACTTCTGAATCCTGCCTGAAAATGGGACAAAATATTTCCTTCCATGAGCCAACCCTCAATCCTATTTACAATTACCCTACCAACTACTTTTTGGATGACATCAATTAAACTAATTGGTCTGTAGTTGGCAGGGTCCTCTCTCTCACCCTTTTTAAAAACAGTGACAACTTCTGCACCCTTCCATGAGTCCGGTACTTGCTGGCCCAACTGGATGAGGTTCAAAACATTTACAATAAAATCAGCCCAAACCAGTGGGTTAGACAACAGTAAATCACCCGGAATTCCGTCCGGGCCAGGTGCCTTGCCCGATTTTATTTTAAGAATGGCCTCCTGTACCTCACGGGACGTGAAGGATACCTCTGTAAAGCCATCATTCCGATGGGCCGAGAGATCAGTGCCAATTATAGTAGATGCTAGATCCACTTCCAAGGAGTCTACGCCATATAATTTCGAGAAGTGGGAATGCCACTGGGTCTCAGTAATATGGTTGGAAATAGGCTCAGCGCCTCGTCTGTCAATGACGTTAATCAGTTTCCAAAATGCAGTAGCATTTTTCCCATGCGCCGCTTCCTTTAAAGCCTGCCAGTGATCCTCTTCCCAATCCTTTTTGGCTTTCGCAATACTAATGCGATACTCATTTCTAGCTAGTCTAGCAGCTAAGGCATCCTTATTTTTGATAGCTAATGAAATTGCTTTCCTTTTCCCTCTACAGGAGGCAGTATACCAAGGGTTCCCCTTTTTTTGTATACATTTAGTCAGATCACCACCCTTTTTTTTTTTAGAAAAAAACTTACTGATCTCCCATATCAGGTCTTTATACTTGGTTGCCAGCTCCGGCCCCTGAAGCTGAAGAGCAGTTTGGTTCGCTGGTGCCGGGGCAGATGAAGCAGCTGAAACTAGAGCCCTAATAATCTCAAGTGTCCCTTCATTACACTGAACCACATTCCACTTAATCCTGCGATTACCGTTAGAGGGGACTAGTTCTTTAGTAATCAGCTCATTTTGAACCTCTTCACCAGTATTGTTTCCCCAAAACATACCCATGCAGAGGGGATTATGATCACTATCAGCCCTCTGGCTGACCTCCATATCAATTAGATTGGCCCATGACCATACATCCAAAAGGATGTAGTCAATCCGTGATGGGCAGGCTATTCGATTAAAGGTCATAGCGCCAAGATGTGGTACGGCCGTTTAAGGCCCATAGGTCGTAAGCGGACACCAGGGCATTCAGCTGAATGGCTCGAGCCGACCACTTCTTAATTGGGGCCAAAGATAGGGATGGAATTAACTGGCTTCCTTGTTTCATAAAAGAGCCCAAAAATTCATCCTCATCGAGAGGCTCAAATGTACAATTAAGGTCACCTCCCACTAATACTGATGATTTAGAAGGGAGTGCTGAGAGTCTACTATCCAGCAACTCCAGTATTGGAGATGATTGGCCCCCTGGGAGCCCCCTAGCATAGATACAAAAAAGTTCAAAAACATTCCTGGCGGACTGCCTTTTAACAGTTAGATGGAGAATATCATTACAGGGGACATAATTAACTGTAACCTCACAATTCAAGTCTAGCCTAATCCAAATAAGTAGACCACCTGATGGGCGCCCTCTCCCAAGCTGTGTTGCAGGGACAAAAAATGTAGAATAACCCTGCTTATATTCTGGCTCTACACACCAGGTTTCCTGGAACATGCAGATATGGAAATCTTCTAAGAAAGTGTTCCATTCCGGATCGGGCAAGTTTTTCTTTAAGCCCGCTATGTTCCAGGACAAGATTTTAACAATGGAAAGGGACAGCCTAGGTATATCCAGGGCGGCATGAGTAGCCACATCCTCTGTCAAGGGGTCTGGAATAGCGCTGTCCTGATTGGGGACTTCCTCCCTAGCAGTAACAATAAAACCTCCATCTACAGGAGTAGGTACCCCATTGCCCATGGCAACTTCAATACTGTGGGGTGATGGTCAGTCCACTTCTTCCAGCCCACTAAATCGATTATAACAGGGTAATAGAGGGTAGTTGAGCTGTGGGCCCCAAACATCTCCATAGGACTGTGTAGCTCCCTTCCACTGATTCCCCCTCCTCCTATGGACTAGATTCCATCCTTCCTCTACAGGCATTCCCCACTGTTGCTGATTCTGGTATGTACCGCCTCTACCTAAATCTTTCCTAACCGGCCTCATCCAACTCCATCTAACATCCTCCTGCCCCTCTTGCACATAGAAAAAAGAAAGGGGTTTAGCTGATACCACTGACTTGCTATCACAGGGAGGAGAGGAACAAATAAATTCTACAAGTCGCGGGTCCTCAAACGTAATGACGACACAATCACCCTTTATACTTTTCTTTTTCCCACCTACCCAAGGTGCCCGTTCTACCATAAGTATATTCTTATTTAGGCTAGGTGGTGGAGGGTAATTTTTGTCAAGCCAGTGGCATATTTTGTTTTTAATCGCCCAGAAGGGCTCAGAGGTGGACATTGGCAGCTCAGGAATCCCTGTCAGAACGACCACATACGGGCATGCATCAGGTGGTAAATTGATGTTACGTCGCGATGTGGTTTTTCTGGGCTGTGGCGGGGCAGTACTGGGGGCTGGGTTGTTAGGGGTCTTTCTGCTCACTGCACTAGGAGCAATTCCATTCACTGCACTCGAACATGTAGAAGTGGAGGGTTTAATATTATTCATTGTGCTTGATGCCGGTAGAGGGGAAATAGAGGGGGTGGTTGTAGGAACCGGAATACTCCTCGTAGGTGGATTTAAGTTGGTACTCCTAATATTAACAATCGGTGGTGGAGCCACCGAAATGGGGGGACCAGGGGTAGTCAGTCTAGGGTCTTGAAGCGCTAGAATGGTAGCTAGTTGTTGTTCGATGTTGGAAAGCCTATTCTCCAGTGGCGAAAGCAGGGATTTTAACAAGGTAGACATAGACTCCATTAAGGAGTCAAGCCCTTCCCCTGAGCTGGATAGTGTATCATTAGATCCACTAATGTCCAAAATACTGGCCAGGCTGCTATCATGAGTTATATCGCCCGGGACCCCTAAAGATAATAAATGGGGAGTGGAATCTAAAGGATCAGACTCTCTATGATCAGTGGGGGCCTGCAGAGTCCCATCATTTACTATCGCCATACCTGTAGTCTCCCCCTTAGAGTTAGAATCCATAGATCCTTCTGAGAATATAGCGGGATTGTCTGTTAGAGGATTTGTTGAGTTCAAAATATTTAAAGTTGCCATAGTAATATCTGACCCACCCGTCTTCGAAGACACTGTGTCGTCGTAATTAATTATTACGGGTGGTTGGGGGGTGTTAGAAGGTGATATGCTAGTAACGGGGGCATTGCTGGAAATTAGTAATTGGCAACTGGCAGGAGTAGGGTCAATAATGGGCAACCCAGCAGGAGCAGCAACAAGGGTGGTCAAACTTTGCGGTGGGGAATGTATCATGGCAATATTGCCCAATGAGGACCTTTTTGCGTGAGCAAGGTCCAATGAAACCCTCCTTTCCATTAAAGAGATACCCTGGTCTATCAGAGAGTTTGTTCGAGAAATAAAATTATCTAGTGTACCAATAACTTTTTTTGTTTTGTCGTTTCCCGCTCTCTGACTCCTAGTTTTACGCGTGGACATCTCTAACAGAGTAGAAAAAGCAAAGAACAATAAGAATATCACAACAAATGACCCACAGGTTACAATGAGCACAGAGGAAACAGATTGGCTATCCAAAGAAAAATAACCCCATAAGCGTCAATCAAAAAGGTGAGGGTAAGAGGTAAAAATTAGGGTGCGCCCAGACCAGACACTACAGACCACGGAGGGCCACAGAGGGCCCGCCCTTTGCCCGGGCTTAGCCCCGGGCGCTCCCGCGCGCTCCCGCGCGCTCCCGCGCAGCGAGGGACTCACAAATATATAGTCATGAACCAATAGGGCGTGGTGGGGCGGGGCGGTCAGGGAGAGCGTGGCCAGGTGACTCGGCCAGAGACACCGGGACTCCTGGGAAAGCGAGTCCCGGGTCGCGCTCGCAGCCCTGCCGCCTCACAGCCTCACAGGACCCCACAGGAGCAGTTGGGTGCAGGGAACACCAAAGAGTCAGGCAGGTCAGTTCACAAACGAAGCGGGACCCGCGGAGCGGGTACCGCGAGGCGTGGGTCGGTGAGCCTGGAGCAAGTAGCAGCGCCGGATTCTAATCCCAGTTTCAGCAAAGGAGTGTCCCACAGCGAGGAGTTCCTTCCCTCCTTTTCACCTGGAGCAGCTGGGGCGGGGCGGTCAGGGAGAGCGTGGCCAGGTGACTCGGCCAGAGACACCGGGACTCCTGGGAAAGCGAGTCCCGGGTCGCGCTCGCAGCCCTGCCGCCTCACAGCCTCACAGGACCCCACAGGAGCAGTTGGGTGCAGGGAACACCAAAGAGTCAGGCAGGTCAGTTCACAAACGAAGCGGGACCCGCGGAGCGGGTACCGCGAGGCGTGGGTCGGTGAGCCTGGAGCAAGTAGCAGCGCCGGATTCTAATCCCAGTTTCAGCAAAGGAGTGTCCCACAGCGAGGAGTTCCTTCCCTCCTTTTCACCTGGAGCAGCTGGGGCGGGGCGGTCAGGGAGAGCGTGGCCAGGTGACTCGGCCAGAGACACCGGGACTCCTGGGAAAGCGAGTCCCGGGTCGCGCTCGCAGCCCTGCCGCCTCACAGCCTCACAGGACCCCACAGGAGCAGTTGGGTGCAGGGAACACCAAAGAGTCAGGCAGGTCAGTTCACAAACGAAGCGGGACCCGCGGAGCGGGTACCGCGAGGCGTGGGTCGGTGAGCCTGGAGCAAGTAGCAGCGCCGGATTCTAATCCCAGTTTCAGCAAAGGAGTGTCCCACAGCGAGGAGTTCCTTCCCTCCTTTTCACCTGGAGCAGCTGGGGCGGGGCGGTCAGGGAGAGCGTGGCCAGGTGACTCGGCCAGAGACACCGGGACTCCTGGGAAAGCGAGTCCCGGGTCGCGCTCGCAGCCCTGCCGCCTCACAGCCTCACAGGACCCCACAGGAGCAGTTGGGTGCAGGGAACACCAAAGAGTCAGGCAGGTCAGTTCACAAACGAAGCGGGACCCGCGGAGCGGGTACCGCGAGGCGTGGGTCGGTGAGCCTGGAGCAAGTAGCAGCGCCGGATTCTAATCCCAGTTTCAGCAAAGGAGTGTCCCCATATAAGATATATTACATACACATATACATTTGACTACTCGTACTCAACTGGTGTTTCTAACTACGCCTACCCCGTGTACCTGACCTAAGTCTAATGCGTGGGCGGGAATAGAAAGTTACAGTTTAAGTTAAGTTTGTTTTGCCAAGTGACTGACTAAAGAATTCTCTGTGAGGGGTTATTCAGTTCTGTACCTGGAATCTAGGATGGATGAGGGATGGTATCTCTCGTCTCTGGTCTTGATATTCCAGGCTGCCTGCGAGGGCTACCCGGAAGCGCCGGAGCTGGATTTCTCGGCAGGAGAAAGGCAGCGTCTCGTTCTCAGCGCGTCAGAAAGGCGGGGCTGCGCCAGCGGGGTCTGCTCTGCTCTGGGCTTCGGCAAGTCTGGCTGCTCCGATCTCGTCACCACCGCGTGTGTTTGCATAGGGCAATATCGGTAATATTTATACCTTTAAGGTGCCGAGATTGACGTAAGGATGGACATAGATACGTCAATAAGGATGTCATACGACCAGGTCGTTAGCACATTCTTTTGCTGAAGTTCTCGGTGAAATCAAAACAATAGCCGCAGGGTTTTTCCCAGGTTGTCATAGGTTTGATTTGTTTTGAGAACTCCGTATGCCTTATCAGGGGCTGGAGGAATATCGCTTGTCTAATTAGATGGCAAGCGTTATGACCTAATCAGATAACACGTTCCTGTGCCGTAGTGTGGCTTTATTAGATAACGGTTCCTGCATCATGGGGGTTTTCTGCCTCATGGGATGGCTGCTAGTTAACTTGTTAGTATGTTAACCAGAATAGGGTCAGGAATAGGGGGATCGATACAGAACCTATAGGAATACATCACTCCAGCTTCTGCCAAGCATTTGTGGTGGAGTATATTGTGTTTATTTCTGTGTATGTTAGACACTCGTGCTTGTGTGGCAGGAGAGGCTGGAGTGGAATTGAGTGAGCATCATGTTAAAATGCCAGGTGTGGGATGTACTCCTGCTTCTTATACCAGTGGCGTGCAAAGTGGGCCTGTGTGTACAAATAATATGGGTGAAGATCAGATGATTTGAACCCCCGTGTGAATATGATAGCGTAAGTATGTCCCAATTGATCCTTGGTTGTTTCACAGACCATGCCAGTGCTAGTAGGTGTGCTCTAAGGTTTTTTAAAAAGTAGAGTGGAAAAACATTTGGGCTCTTAATGAAAAAGATCTAGGAACTTGACCAGTCACCATTTTCATAATGGTTATCCTATTCGCTAGGGAAAGCAGCAGTCTGGGCCACCGGGGATCTGCTCTCCCAATTTCGAGATAGCCTTATCATAGTTAGATCTTATCACTAGGTTGGGTGTCACTGTGAATCTATATTCCCAAATATTTAACAGGGTCTGGGTTCCACACCATGGGGAACTCAAGCTGGTACGGCAGAATGCTGGGCGTTCGAGGGAATATTACTGACTTCGACCAGTTGATGCTCAAATCCGAGTAGCGCTCAAATCTGATATATTCACGGATTACAGGTGCCAAGTGCACAGGATGGTCTTTTATATCCTGCACTATGTCACCTGCATAGTGGGATATACTGAGGGGGCACAGCCAGAACTTCAATGTGGAGGCAACATGTCTCTGTCAAATTACACAGACCAGTGGCTCCAGCTTTATAGCAAATTTTAATGTTGACAGGGGGCATCCTCCTGTATGCTTCTGTGTATGGGAAATTCCTCGGATGTGTGACCATTTATATGTACTCGAGCCACTGGGTCTGTGTATAATAAGTCCATCCAGCACAGGAAGACGTCTGGCATCCCCATCCAAGCCATAATTGTGAACATATAGCCCCATTCAATGGAATCAAAGGCTTTGGCGGTGTCCAGGAGGACTGCCTCTGCCTGTAGTGAAGGGTGCAGCTGGTGCAATAAGGCAAAGAGGGGGTGCATAGGTGGTGCACTGTGGACTGAGCAGGTGTGAACCAAGACTGGTTTGGCAACACCCAATTGCGAAGTAGTGGTTGACGCTGCGTTGCCAGTCTCTTTTCTAATATTTCTGCATCAATATTTTTATTTTTATTTTTGGATGTTCACAGACAGACATGCAACAGAATCGGAACATCAATGGTCAAAATACGCGATACCAACAATACGTGATGCCAACAAGGCAAGCAGCTATACATTATAATGACAGTACATCACATCATATATTTATGACACTGTTGAATGTCAGGAGACACAGCTGAAATGGTTAACCGACACCCATAATACCCAAATGTGGACTATCAGTCCCTGGCGAGTGGTGCGCTACACTTTCAGACTCTGAGTTTCTCGCTCTAAGCCAAGTAGCAAATGGCTCCCAGATTTCTTTCGGGCGAGAGGACATGGGCATGAGTTCGCAATAGTGTGTGAGCTGTTCTTGGCAGTAAGTTACAACTGTCAACCATTCTGTAATTTGCGGGCGTCTAGGCCAATTTTTGCATCAATATTAATTAGTGACAGCGGTCTGTACGACTCGCAATGCTCCAGAGTTTTGTAAGGTTTTAGCAGTGCTACTATGTGTGCCTCACATGGCAAAGGGGGTAACACCTGCTTGTGGTAAGCCTCTTCATATAAGTGTGATATAAGTGTGTAGGTGTGGGGCCAGGAGACCGGCGTACTCTTTATAGAACTCCACAGTGAGCCCATCCAATCCTGGAGCCTTACAGTTTGGAAGAGTGCATATGGCATCTTTAACCTCTTCAAGCGTTATAGGTTGAACTAAGTGTTCATGCTGCCAGTAGATGCCACACCAGCGCACATCGTTCAGGCATTTACCTATTTCATCTTCAATTGCGGATGGGCGAGCAAAATAGAGGCAGGTGTAGAATTGTGTGAAAGCAGTAAGGATAGATGGTGTGCCATAGTGTGTTTGCCTCTAGTATGGTTACCTTCACAATGTGGTCACGACCCTATTGCAGTCGCAACCAGACTTTAACTAGGTGTTCCCCAATCCCCGTATACTCTGACTATATGCAGTTTGGATAGAATGTAACTCTTGCTCTGCTAGTATAAATCAAAATGTATTCCCGAATGACAGCGTGGGTGGCATTACTATGGTTGGTCTTGTAGTCACACTTCCGCGTTTTTTATTTGCATTTGTTGTACCTTCAGCATTCCCACCTGTGTGCTAATGCATACTTCCCTTATCGTCACCTAGAAAGCCTCACACAGTGTGGCTGCTTCTTCAACAGAGCCGATGTTTTTTCCAGAAATATTCAATAATACCAAAGTGGAGTCCTTCTCGAAATACAGGGTCTAGCAGTGCTGTTGCTTGGGACCGCCATGTGGATGTGGCAGGAGCGATGCTAGGGAACCTTAGTATTATCTTCACTGGTGCATGGTAAGACAGAGTTTTAGGTATTTGTGTAACTGCCTCCATCCCAACCCCCAACTCGCTAGACACCAACCAGAAGTCTAGCCACAACCATGATTTATGTACTGATGATGTGTAAGTGCCCTCTTCCAGTGTTGGGTGTCTGGGCCGCCACACATCTACAAGACCATAGTCTGCTTTACCATCTCTGAAACCCCCAGCAGACTGCTTGCCATGCCGGTCTGTTGTGGTTGAGCCATTCATGCTAGGGTCTAAATAGGTATTAAGATCACTTCCCTACACAATGTTTGTTGGCCAAAGAGTGTGGATTTGGCTCCAGAGAGACCTGTAAAAACTGGGGTTGTCCACATTGGAGCTGTATGCGTTCACTAAACTATGCGCAATAAAAGAGGCCCCTTACTAATTAAGGTGAGGTTCCTTACAGTAGGGAAATAAATCAATTAATGTACAGATTTAAGGCAACCATTCAATACAGAGTAATTGAATGCTAATCAGTAGATAATAAAAAGTCAAAGACAACAAATAATTTATCAAAAATACAAAATTAACATTTATTGAGTGTTAAGCTATTAGGGAAAATGTAATAATCATTCATTCACTTTCATGTCCATCATGCAAACTCACAGACACACTGAAAACTATTTAAAAACATTGTTGGTATGATGACATTTTACTCAACAATGGTAAATTGACATAATATATAAAAAGCAATTTGTAGCGTGGGCGTAGGGACAGACCGGAAACTTTTTCTTGTGAGATAAGGTTTTATTTTTAACAACGACTTTCTACTACGTGAGGTCAATCTTTCACAGGCAAAGTTCGCGGGATCCGTGGTGGCGGCTGTGGTTGTGGTCGTCTCGGGTATGTCACACTCCCGTCTCTGTGCTCAGGTCCGGTCTCCTTAGGGTCCGGTATCGTCGAGCCAAAAGAAACCAACAGAGGGGAGACCGTCAGTTCAACAATGCGAGGTGGTATTACCCTTGGGGAAACCGGGTTGTAGGGTACACCGCTGCTCTCTGCTATTTACAAACAATGCGTCGGTGCAAAAGGACTCGTAGTGAGGGAAGGGTGCAAGGAAGGAAGGGGATTGAAAAGGAAACGGGAAAACAGATAAGGGTGTATTTACAATTTATTTACACCGGGGGAGCGTCTCCCTTCCTCCCGACCCAGCCTGACAGACGCTGCCGTACCTGTCTCAGCCACACTCCTCCCTCGGGAGTGTGGCACGGCGCTCCACAGGGTCGTTGGCCTCCTGGCTTGTCCTCCCCAGCTCTTCTCCAGTATCTTCGCTCTCCACTCTCATCCCGACCTCCGTCCTCCACTCGCGCTCTCGTCCTCTCCGCTCCTCTCGCCTTCCACAACCTCCGGGGTGTCGTCACACGCCGTGTATCGCGCTTCCTGCAATTTCACCAATCGTGATCCTCTCACGTCAGATGGGGGTGTGGCTTCGCTCTCCTCGTACGCCCAATTAAAGATGCCATCCTCGTTTTCCTCTGTGCCGTCCAGTAGCTGGTAAGATGACCAATTCTTCTGGAGAGAAGGAGGGGGGGCAAGATCAGCGACCCACCATTCAGGGGACTGTGAACTGTCTTTCGCTATCCGCCCTTCCCCGTTACACAATTACAGTTGGAAACTGAGTGGCACAAATTCAAATGATTGGTGGTATTCTACGTGCGTTTCGGCACAACAGGGGGGCCTTCGTCAGGTCAGTAGAAACAATTGATGAATTATCAGTGATATTTGGGAGACCAATCGTGTTGTACGGTCAATGAAGACAATGCGGATCTTGATGTATAATCTCAAATTTCAAAGGCAAAAAGACGCTGTCAGTACATCATAAGTAGATGAAAAATGTAAGTCCTCATGGTGTTTCAATAAAGGTTTGCTGTATGCCTAGTGAGCAGTAGAAAAATGATGAATTAAGCGTCGCCGTAAAAAGACAAGATAGCGCAGTGATGTCAGATCGTGACCAAAGGTTACTTCTGTATTTCCAAAGTTTGTTGCAATGCAGTGCAGATAAATGTACTCAATAAAATTCTGTTTTGTGGGTTCAAGGATTATTTTAAGCCGATTCAGAGCCTCCGGATACGGGGTTCCTTCTTTCTGCGAATACGCCCGGAAACTGTTCTTGTCTTTTTACGGTGACAGATCTATGGTAGAGTCCATAGCTGGGTACCCTCTTATCACCCACATGTGCACTCAGCAGTGTACGCCCTCAACTCCATCCCACAGCCTCCTGGTGGTGCGCAGTTAACTTCTATGCCAGGGAGCGCTGTGATGAACAGTACTTCATAGAGGAGGTGACTGCAGTATCAGAGCGCAGTCTCTTTCATGCAGGCCCAGGCAGCAAGCCCCATAGTGCCAAGCAATGCGTCTGTTGTTCTGGTGTATTGTAGGCCTTCGCTTTGTGATATGAGCAAGTTTGACTATTTTAGGATCTCCGCTAAATTTCGCCATCTCCATTTTTGGCCTGTTCTGCTTAAGACACTGTTTCTCTCTCCTCATGCCTCCAACAGCTACGAGCAGTATCCCCAGGGGGCCGCAGAAGAGACACGGGGCAGGCAGCAAGTGGATTGCATGTGTCCTTAGCACCTCGCAGCCGGTGGCATAACTTAATCAGAGGCCGGCCTGCCTGATCAAGGCGCCGCTACCCCTTTACTGGCTCCGTTATCAGATCGTGTCGCACTATGCAGAATGCATGTTTATTAGGTGTGTCTCTACAGGCCCTTGCTCAGTGGGGCAAGGTCTATGGAGGCGATCTCAGCGGAGTCTCGTTCACTTACTGTGTTTTAAAATAGATTTTGAAATACCAATACTATTAATAAAATGTGTACTTGAGTGTAAAGAACGCAATTAAGTTGACTTAGCTTTCAGTATTATGGGAATCAATTGCAATCTTATCACTTCAGTATCCAGCAACTAGTATTATTTCCCCGAGATTTTAACATGCATTTGTTCACTAAGAATTCAGGGACATTATCATTGGCAGTGGATTACCTACCAAAATTAAGAGTCCCAGATAAAGGGCCAGATTTTTATAATTTGAAAAGGCTGGCGTGGCATTCAGTAAAACAAGATGAGATTTTGGACTTTTTAGTCCCTTTAATAGATCAAGTAATAAATTAGGGTTACCACTAGAACTCAATATTGGAAACGTGGCCTGGTATCTGCTCTTTACTGGTCAATCGCTTTTCGGTAAAACCAGCTTTTAGGGAAAAACCCCCATACATCGAAAAGGAAAATGCGGTATTCACATAGGTTA
Organism: Lissotriton helveticus; assembly: GCF_964261635.1. Taxonomy (NCBI): domain Eukaryota; kingdom Metazoa; phylum Chordata; class Amphibia; order Caudata; family Salamandridae; genus Lissotriton; species Lissotriton helveticus. The sequence continues at coordinate 384,928,161 of NC_136067.1, read as the reverse complement.
TATATAAACAAAAATGCTCTAAATAAAGCTTCTTGTGCTTTTTGTAAACCATCACATGGAGTAGTTAAATTTACCCAATTATGTTTAATAAAGAAATTAAGGAAATCGTTTAAAGATGAGATTAGGAAAGAAAAAAGAGAATATAAGGAGGACTTGTGGATAAAATTACACCATCTAAGTAAGGCAAATAATTTAAGAGCATTTTGGGGTGTTATTAACTCTTTGAAACATGGCAATATAAGAGCCAGTAGTGCTAGTAGTGGCCTGGGGGTCTTTTATTCCCACTCTGTATGGGTTGAATACTGCAAATGGACCAAACTCCTTAACGACACATGTAACCCGTTGTTGATCATTAATATATATATAATGAGAATAGAAGGCAAGAAAACTGTGATGACCAATTATTAATATGAGACACCGCAGGTGGACATGGTAAAGTGATTGATAAGTAGGAGGAAAACAAATGGTGCGCCTGGTCCAAATGGGATCCTGAATGCTGTTTTTAAAGCAAGAACAGACATATGGTCAAAATTTATTTCCCAAATGTTCGAAGACATCGTAAAAAAACAAGCATGTCCCAAAATCTTGGCAAGGCAGCATAATACATCAGATTTATAAAATGTAATTGCCCTAACAGATGTAGAGGCAAACATGTTTGCAACATTATTACTCAAAGATCTAGAGGAATGGGCAATTGCAAGGAAAGTTATCCCAATTTTTCAAACTGGATTTCGTAGGGGACAATCAACAATAACAAATTTGCTGATACTTACCTTGCTGCCAGAGAAAACCAAATACAAAAAGCAAAAACTTTGTATTTGTTAGGTAGATCTAAAGGCAGCTTTTGATTCTGTTCCACGTAACCTTCTTTGGGCAAAGTTATCAGCATGGGGCGTACCAAAAAACCTTTTAGATATGATTGTGCTTTTGTACACAAATACGAGGGTACAGATCAAAGTGGGGGATGGAAGTAGCACCACTCGTCGCCTTGAAACATATAGTGGCCTTAAACAGGGCTGCGTACTTGCCCCCTGTCTTTTTAACCTTTTTATGGCTGATTTGTTGCATCATTTACATAGTGTCACTGCACACTCGCCAATTCTTGCAGGCCAAATTGTAAAATATTTGCAATATGCAGACGATACTATTCTGCTGAGTCACAAGCAAATAGGGCTGCAAAAATTGATAGTCATTTGATCAATATATATTGGCGAATGGTTTACAAATAAATGCCCCAAATAAATTATGATAATAGGAGCAACAAAATCAAATAAGACATTATGGAAAATGAAGGATTTATCTATTGAAACTGTAAAGCAGTATAAATACTTAGGAGTTGCGCTGGACGATAGAATTACTTTTAAACAACACTTTGATAATTTAAAGGCCAAGGCAACTTCATTGTCTTTTGCCTTTAGATCATTGCGTGACAAACTTTCATGCCCAAGTTACAATCATTTACTAAAAGTAATGAAGGCGAAATGTATCCCTGCGCCTACATATGGGTCAATCATTTTTTGAGGAAAAGATAGCCAACTGCTGGATAAATTACAAATAAAAGTTTTTAAGTCAATTTTTAGCATTGCAAAAAATGTGGGACGCGCTACAGTTAGACTGAAATTTGGTTTGCAAAATCAAGCATTGGTAAGAAAAGCTGCATTTTTAAAATGTCTATTCTCACTTTATTCATCGGACCCTGAGACCCTCGGCGGGTCTTGGGCTAAAAAATTCCACAGACCTGATAATTCTCGCCTCAGTGCCAATTCCAATCATGAGGTCCCACTCTGCAACTCTGGGCAATAGCTTGCTTAATCTCCACAACGGCCCCCACAACGCTAAGGATGCCTGGCCTCCACCTTGGGGGTGCCCAGGAGTGGACACCTCACAGGGAAAGCCAGGATGGGTTCCACAGCGGTATTCGTACAAGCGCCTTGAGACCCTTGCGGGTGAGTAGTGCGCTATACAAGTATCCATTTACATTTTTGCATATATGTGTTGGCAAGAAATGAATAAGGAGTATACAAGACCATGGAGGTCATAATTAACGGAAAGTTTGAATACCTTTAAGCTCCAACCTTTTGATAATATGATTAGAAATGAAACCATTTTAAAACAGATTTTAAATCAATCAACTAAATTGATATCAATAATATTGGATCAGGAGCAGACTATAAAAAAGCATGACTGGTTGGTTATCAATTCATATAATAAAATTGAACCCCAATTTTATCTAACTTCTTGCTTGAAACCGGCGGTAAGCGATATATTGCTCAAGCTTAGGTTTGGACACTCCCCAACAAAAGATGGTACACCTAGGTGGGTACAAGTTTGGCAATCACAAAAGTGTGGATTATGTGGTTATATTAATGAAACGTTATTGCACATTGCATGCATTTGCCCCAAATTGTTTCAAGAAAGATTAACACTTTTAAAACCAATATTCAACAAACAAGGGGTGAAAACATGTTGCCAAGCGATAATACTGTACCTTCAAGGGCGTATCATCAATTTAACAGTTAACTTTGTCAAATTTATTCTTATAGCTGAGAAAAAAATGGCTCAGGATGATGTTGGGGTCATTTAATAAGAATAGAAAGCGGCTATTATTCCAATTAAATTGTTTCCCCTATACTGGCAATGAACCTTGATAAATGTTATGAAGTATCTGAGGTTCGGGGTAATTTTAAGAAGTGTGTATGTACTTTATATTTTAAGTACTAAGATCACAACTGGACCAAAGATGTTACTGTATGCTCTGCTTCTTTTTAGGGGCTGATAAAAAAAATTAAAAAAACAACAGAGAGGGGGCTCAAAGATTGAGGGGACTCAAAGATTATCTGTACGAATTGGTTTATTAATATGTATGGTGAATAATAATGAAATGTAATGTTTATATTTGCTTATGAACAAAATACTTTTTTATGATATTTTATGTATTTCTAACACTTATAAAGATATGTTAATACTTCCTTATTATCTTTAAGGAATGTGGGAAATTGCCATGTTTTACAAACTGCGTTGGTTTATTGTAATGATTTTAATTAATCAGACAATAAAGAATATATACCTCTGCTCGTCCGCGCCACAGCAAGCTTCGGCTGCACCTCCATCGCACAAGTCACCCGCTCTCTGCAGTCTACTGCCGCCCACCACACACTCACTTAGGGCCGATCCGAGACTCCCAGAAGACAGTCTGCTCGCTTTCCTTTAGGTCTCCTCAGGCCATGACAGCCGCGTTTATTAAGTTGGCCCACATTCCGAGGTGCTCTGCCTTCCTCAAGTCTTCTCTCGGGTCGCCAGCAGGGAAAGTTGCAGTTGGGAGAGGGAGCTTCCGGGCCACTGTCCCCATGCTGTCCTCGACGGGCCCGTACACAGATAAGCGTAGTGCAGCTTTTTCAGTCAGCCGTGCAATGTTAAATGAGGACATTGTAAGGGTATATTAATGCTGAGGCAGGGTGGTTTCAGAGGGAACCAGCACGAAGCAGACCATACTCCCATCTGCTCTAAGCCACCCTACTTACCCTTACTACTTAGTAGGTACCTCACATTGTACAGATGTTTTAGTGGATAGGGGATCCAAAACTCTGAAGTGTGTGGAAAGCAGAAGGAAGGATGTCTTTTTGAGTTTAAGGATTGCAGCCCTGACCTCTTAAGATGTACCATCATGATGTCAATTCTGTGAAATAAATCTAAAACCAGCTATGTGGGTTCTTATTTACTGTTGTATTTGGCAGCAGCGATGTAATTTGGTAGGCATTTAATTTTTGCTTCATTTATGGATGCTACTAAACATGCCTGCCCTTCCTGCATTGTGTTGTTTCATGTGTAGTGCCGAAGTCTCTAAAAGCACGTCTTCTCTTGCATGGAATGGTGATACAGTGAGCGTTTTATATATGTCAGTGTTTTTTCTCTGACAGTTACTTTTAGGGCTAAGCAGTAGGTAACATTGCTATATATTTAGAGTAACTGAAATCAATTATGCGTGAAGTAACAGACAGACTCCAGCGAAAATGACCTAAAGATGCAGAGGTCAGTGTTATTTGGCCAATAGGAGTCTTCTGTTGTTGTAGCCGGTGTGACCCATCCTGTATTCAGCACAGAATCCTCTCAACAATTCAGTCAGTGCTCACTACACCTTGCCAGCAGGTGGCGGAAAAGAGGTGAAAACCACGGATAGTCCTGCACGCACTTTGGTGTCTCTCTCCCTTCAGTCATAGAGCCGTGTATGTTATGTTGCGGGGCCAGCCCTCCTCAGACTGCGTCGGCCTACAAATCTGTGAGCAGGGCTTCCACGTCATGTGCCACTCTGGGTGACATACCAAAGTCTAACTCTGTATGATATGACAAGTCACTAGCCCCAAGTGCTAATCTCCTTGCCGCCGTGCAGAGCGGTCTTTGTTTCAGAATGTTCGTGGTTAAGGAGCATTTTCAAATCCCAGTGCTCCCCTTTGGCCTCACCAGTGCTCCTCCAGTGTTCACGAAAGTGATGGCAGTGGTCGCAGAACACCTTCAGAAGTCGGGGTACCAGTCATCCACTATCTCAACAACTGGCTGATGAAGGTCGGCTCACTCAAGGTGTAGTTGTCAACCAACTCTAGATAAAGGCAAAACTCCTAGCTTCATTCGGGTTCACTATCAATGTGCCAAAGTCACACCTGACTCTTTAGTAGACGCTCCCCTTCATCTGAGCCCTTTTGGATATGGTACGGTTTCCTCCCTTTATCCCGGAGCAGAGAGACCAGGAGATTCAGGCTCTAATCACAAAGTTTCAGCCTTGGTCCTAGATCTCAGTATAGATTACTGTGAGGCTCTTGGGTTTGTTGGCCTCCTGCAAACCAAACACACCACATGGCACATGTGGACTCTGTAGTGGGACCTTAAATCCCAGTGGCCACAACATCTGAGAAATCTGTTGGATTGTATCCAGATGTCAAGAGAGCCTGCAAAAGAAGTGCAGTTATGAATACTGGACCAGGATTGAGTCAGTGGCAGGTCATCTCCTTACCCCAACCCAGAGCTGACAATTGTCATGGATGCATCACTGCTGGGTTGTTGAGTCTATCTGGAGAATGTGGAGGGGAAAGGCCTCTGGTCTCTACTGTACTCCAGATCAGTTCTTGCAATTCGGGGTGATTCACTTGGCTTTGAAGGCCTTCTTACCCCCCATCAAAGGAAGACTGGTGCAGGTGCTCACGGCCAACACCACCCCCATGTGGTACCACAATCAGCAGGGCTGGCTTGGTTCTTGGGTCCTGTGTCAGGAGGCCAAGGGCCACTGGAAATGGCTGGACCGCCAAGGGATTTCTCTGGTGGTAAATTACCTGGTGAGATTTTTAAACGCCTAGGTGGCCAAACAGAGTCGCAGGCCTCTAGTAGATCATGAATGGCAGTTGCAATGTGTATTCCAGCAATGGAGAGATCCCTGGCTCAATTTGTTTTTCCAGATCACCTCTGAGAATGTGCAGCTCAGCCTCTTAGACAACCTCTATCTAAAGAGGAGCTTGGGACTCCTATGGACTCTTGTGTGCCTTCCTGCTACTGACTCTCTTATCCAAGTTTTGAAGAAGATCAAAAGTGGATGGGGCACCTATAAGGCGTCTATCTCTTTGTTCCTCGCTCCATGGCACAACTAACAGTCACAGATGTATCCTCTGCATACTATTCTACCTTATATTTGTACCATTGTTACCATTTGTACCATTGTTTTTTTTCCTATTTTTCTCCTTTTCCCAATTACTATGTTTATTTCATGTTGTCCTCTCTACCAATTTATTGTAAAACACTCTGATATCCTTCGGGATCTTGTTCGCGCTATATAAAACTTTATAAATAGATGTTCAATAAGGCTTCCAGTTCCACAGTGCAGCCGTGGGGGCCTCCCTGCAGCCTAAAACCCTGAACCCCCGGTGGGGTGGGGGTTGGGGGGGCAACCGCATTCTGCTATGTTTCTCCACCCCCTTGAAATCCTCCCAAATGTCATCTTGGGCCTCGTACTGGTAGGAGCAGGAAGGCCTATTCACACCCTTAGTCCAATTCTGTCTCCTCACTATTTGATTTTGGGGGTCAAATGACATTAGGGATAGCCCTCTTGATAGTTCTCCAAGATTTAAATATCTAAGTAACATCCTGACACTTCAGAAGGCATAGAATCTGCTTACCAATCTGTACTCTTTTGCCCTTTATCAGTTGGTGCAAACGAGCACTCACAGAGCAAGTAACTTTCTGGATATGGTGTCTGCTCAATCGTGCTGATGAACTATTGATGATATTAATGATACCTTAACCTTTAGTCAGTGCTAAATTTGTAGAAATATAAGTGCCAGGGCCCTTGTCAGGAGTCCATTGGCCCTTGCACCACCACTGCCAAAGACAGCACCAATACAACTGCTAACCATCACATCCCTACAATTGTGACAATACAGACAATTCTAGGCCTCCAAAGCTATAAGAATGGCTTGGACGGCAGGTATTAATTCTTTTTAATACATATCGAATTAATAAGCAACTGTTGTTGTGCTAATCTCCAAATTAGACAAACCTCGCCAGCATGTGACAGACTATCGTAGGTGCCGTTGTTGCAAAATTAAGTGCTGATGCCGAACACCGGAAGCTACCGGCTCAAATTAAGCACTACCTTTAGTTCATTTGATCACCACACTATTAATTTCTAATTTCTCTCTCTTTTTGCAGCGCTTTTCAGTAACTCCACAGCTTTCTACATTATGTTCTATGAATTGTCTGTGAAATACACTTACATGTGGTGTACGACTCCAAAACCCTGGCTAGTGTAGTGCTCCTAACCCACAGCTTCTAAATTTGATTGTCCTTGATAAATCAAACATTGGCTCCCTTTAAGAAAAAATGCACAGTGTGAGATACATCCGGCAGAAAGAATGGAAAACAAACCTCTTAGAATACCAAACTGTTTATAGAAGGGAAACAGCTACACCTAATGACACTGGCTGAAGCAGTGTCTCCAAAGAAAGACTTGGCCATTTTTACCGGCAAGGTTTGGTGCCTGTGGAGGCCTGATTGCAGAGGGCACTAAGAACGCCAACCATAGCCTGAAGGACACTCAATTGTTCAGTTGAAATAAGTGAATTTTAGGTCTCGTTGGAGAAAGCACATATGTGCTAATGCTTGCTGCGATCTATTGTTTCTAAACAAAAAAACTTCTAAAAAGGGGTTTTAGCTGTCCTGTTACTTACTATTGTTTGCCTTCTATTGTCACTCTTATTTAATTCCTTTTCGTTGGTGTCTGAGCACATGGGCTTCACTTCGTCTCTGTGCTTGTTTTCTTCCCTGGAGCATGGACCAGATACAGATTGATTTCCTGATTCGTGTTCATCACTGCTTGTGCTCAGATTGTGGTACTATTTTTCTGCGAGTGAAGTACTGTTTGTATATTTTGTTAACTGCTTCTATGCCACACTGTCTTGTTTTTTAGCTGCTTTTATGGCCCTTTATTGCCTTGGATTCCTGCTTCTCTCGCTTGTTTTTTGCTTTTCAGATTTGTCAAAACTATACTTTCCAGTAAGCTGCTTTTCTACGCTGCATTGCAACACATTTTATTACATTTTTATAAAGTCAAATGTTGCAGCATTCTCTAATGCTGTGTTTGTTAATGAAACAACCTCGTTTTGGTAATATTTAGTGTAATGCGGCTTTCCTATCCGATTTAGGAAAGCCAACGTAAGTTACATTTTTGTAATTTTACCACCTGGTGATATTGGCACTTGCCTAAATGCATGTGTATACTTGTTGTTAGCAGTTCATAGGTTTGACGCCTCAATAACGCGCAGTACCATATTCATACCATAATATACTAGACAATAACCGACTATGACATACCGCACAATGCCAAACTATATAACAGACCATATTATACAATATGACACAATATCAAACCATACTATACAATTGCAAGCCATATCATACAGTACGACAGTTCATACCTTATTATACAGTAACAGACCATACCAAAACATACCATACAATAACATACCATACCATACTATACAATTATAGGCTATAATGTTATGTTATGTTATGTTATGTTATTATTATTTGTACCGCACACAGCTGCCCCAGCGAAGGGGCGTCCTGGCGCTTTGACAAGGTAAACACAACACCACATAAAAAGCTCCGGGGGAAAAAGAAACAGCAGAGGAGTTTAAGCAAACAGAAAAGTTTTGACGGCCCGTCTTAACTGGAAAAGGTTATCCATCGCTCGGATGTGCGGAGGAAGAGAATTCCACCACTTCGCCGCTAGCACACGAAAAGAACGACCACCAGCTCTGACCAATTTAAAACGCGGGACCGTCACCAAATTCTGCCCCAAAGATCTAAGGGTACGCAAAGAGACATACGGCGTTAGCAAATTCTCCAAAATTTTGGGAGACATACCTCTGAGGATTTTAAACGCAAGGCAAAGAACCTTATCTCCTTGTCCTCATACTATCCAATCAAGTCACCCTCATCTCATTTTACCTCTGCCCTCCCCTAAACCCTCAAGTCACCTTCCCCTTTCTTTACCTCTACGCACCCCTGAGCCCTCATGCCACCATCACCTCCCTTTGCCTCTCCCCACCCCTCAGCCCTCAAGTCACCCTCGCCTCCCTTTACCTCTACCCACCACTGAACCCTCAAGTCACCCTCACCTCCATTTACCTCTACCCACCCCTGAATTCTCAATTCACCTTTGCCTCCCTTTACTTCTATCCAATTCCTAAACCCTAAAATCATATTAAAAAAAAAAAGTTATAACATCAAGTATGTTATTTCAAAAAAATACTTACCTGCATAGGAAAGTACTGTGCAATAAAGGTACACATACTTACCTGGGTGATTGTATGTGTGTGGTAAAGGGTGTGATGTAAAGGTTGTTCCATCACAGGCAGGACACAGATGTTTTGGGGCCACTCTGGGTTGTTTAGTCCCTTCAGTATGTTTGGCGGACACCTTCACCTCTCTCCCCCTACCCCTATACTTTAGGTCTTGCTTGAACCATTGCTTGCATTGTAGCTTGCAAGATATTTTCTTTATTCAGGAGGCTTATAGCCCATCCATTGATTGCGAATGGTTGGCTTAATTCACTCAAATTTCTTAGCTTCTCTTTGGTCAGCCGGTGCTGACCTTCTTCTTCTGTGTGTATTTGTTCCTACCCTAGAGCATGCCCTAGGTGCTGCTTCCCTTGACAAGTGTCCTCCCACTGCTTCCTGATTTCAGTGGTACTTTTTTTGCTTTTCCTTGCACACACTTCCCCATCTTCCCTCCTTTCACGAAATTGCTTTGCTCTACCCTCCACCATCATCCTGATTGACTGGTCCCCCTAGTCTCCCGTTGTTGCTGGTTCTGTTTACCTCCCAACCCCTTTCTCTTCATTGCTTGCCTCCTCCTGTCCTGTCAACTGCTGTTAAGATAATACAAATATGCAAACAGAACTGCACTCCCTACTCTGTATGGCCTATTTGGTGCTGTCTTAATGCAGGGCCAAAATGGTGAAATTCAACATGGAAGAAAGATAATTAAACGTTTTTTATCGTGAAGGCAGAGTATAATCTCATGCTAGGAAATAGCTCCTTTGTCATCAGCTCTGGCAGCATCATAGCACTTTTTTCTAAATTTGAGCTGTGCTTGTGAACAACATGGCAAAATGAAATGAACAAAGCTATAGCTCTCACATAAGGGACACCTATTGGCTTGTCCAGTGCTCGCCACACTGTTCTACTCATGTGGTCCCCATGACATTCTAAACACAAGTAACATCATGTAAATCATGAAGGTCCTCTCGGATCCAACATTCTTCACCTCAGAAGGTATACAGTCTGAGATGCCTACCCACGATACATTAGGATCGCAAGAAGTCATCATAGGCCACCTGGGGCACTACAACAGAAGGACATGCTGTACTGTGGCGCAACGACTCTCTATCCCTAGGGTTTAAGGATCTCCACACCTAGGCAGGAACTATACCAGAAAATGCTGGGCACAAGGGGATAACACTATTCTATTATGAACATAAGCAGAGTAGTTTACAGGTCATTTTGGGGACCAAGCTTAAATTACACTGAAAAGGTTGCCGACTTACATTTAAATATGGATTTTGCAAGCGGTTGTGACAATGAACAGCATGAACAAGAAAGACTGCCAGGGAAAGGATGGTGGTGGTGGAGTGGGGTGGTGTTTGTGCATCACTAGCGAAGCAATGTATTATAACATAGGGTTTATAAAAACATCTCCCTCAAACCAGCATGGCCCTATTCTAGCTAAAGAAACCTGCCTCCCACTTAGAGGACAAGTGCCGAATTAAGCTGCTATATAAAGCAAATTTGCCGGCCAGGATTGGGTCGGATATGTACATTCAAATTACATATACTCCTTACAAATAACACGGGCAGTTGAAAGGATAGCAAAAGATGGAGTGATGATATTCTTCGAACCAGCAATTAAAAAGAAAAAGAAAAAGAAAAAAGGAATCAAAGTGTGGTCTAGTATAATGGATTCCAACCGTTCTGAATGCCTCTTCAGTTCAATATAAAAATGTGATTTTTAAGTTCGTAGAAGGGGGTGAGACGGAAGGCAGAAAAAAGTTATAAGAGGAATGCCATATCGCAAATATGTAACTAATATAAGTTGTCCCCATAGTTAGTGGCCATAAAAAAAAATTTAACTTGTAACATTTCTGCAGAGCCCATTATTAGATTAGAAGTTGACAATCTACTAGGTGACCATAGTCCTTGGAAAAAAAGATTTAATAGAAGCAGTAACTTTAGTGTAAGATTTCACAGTAACAAGTTATTTAATTGTTTCTTCTCTTACTGGAGTACTTGTGAAAGAAACTAGTCTCTGGAGATGGTTTTCTTCGCTTTCAGTGGGGCAAAGTCAGGTGGGAGGGTACACTTCGCATCTGTGCCATTCCTCTCAACCAGGGTGACATTAGATGCACCAGCCAGAAAAAATAATATGTGTAACACACATGGAGAACTTGTGGCAAATATAGCCGCATAAGCAAACGTGGTAAAACATGGTAGTGGACTTGCGCAATGTTGTTCTCATCTCATCACCATTGTTTCTCAGGAACTTTAATGGTAACAGCACAGGAAAGTTTACATCATATATTTTTCTGTACATCTCACAGTCCTATATCTACACGCTCAATGTTGTAAGCGCATCTGATTGTCATCACAAGAGGTGGGGACAATGTGAATGCTAAAGGAAGGTGAATGGATTTTCAGTCATTCTAGATTTGAGGGCTGCTTAAATTGAGAAATCGTGCCAAAAAATGGTTTATTTATTTATTTAGTTTTTTGTATAGCGCGAACTTGACCCGTAGGGTATTGGATCGCTTCACAGTTTAGGGCGTGGTAAGGCAACAACCATGACATCTGCAGCCTGGGAAGATGAAAATGTCAAAGATTCTCTTAGACCAATGTGGTATATCCGTGTAGTGAACAGAGAATATGACATTTTTTAAAGCAAAAGCCAACCGAACCCGAATCTTGGCTTAAGAGGGGTGTTTGAGGGAGATGTGATTAAAAGGGCATTCTGCAAATGTATCATGTGGTAAGTAATAGGAAATCCGTGACCAAGAGAGCTAAAGCAAGATGAAAGGCTCTCAAGAACGCAAGTGTTGTCAAATGTAATTAGGAAGTGTTCGTGATAGCTGCCTTTACTATTTCTTGAAAATATAGAAGCAGATGGAATGTATCAACTTTCGCTCTAAGGAATACATACATTAGTGTGCGCCCCCATAATCTTTTACGGGTGAAATGGTGCATACTTTTAGTGCAAGACGCACTTAGATGCAGGGTTCCCAGCATTATTGCCTTTTAGTGTAATAGAATTAGAAGCTAATTGCCCTGCGAGCCTGCAGCAGCATGAAGTAGATTTAGCTTTCATCCTTTAAAGTATGCCCGAGCCTTTTGATCGCTCGGATGCTGAGGAGGGAGTGTGCTGTCTGCACCTTCCTGCCTCGACGTCCAAGCACAGCGTCTGTGCTCTTCCCTAACCCAGTGTTACTGGCAAGTCATAACGGCGACGAGGCCGGCTCTTGTCCATAGGAGGTTCCAATCTGTGATCGTAAACATGAGTGTTGGAAATGAAAAATATGCACGTTGCAGTATTTATAGCAAATGTGTTGAAGTAGCTTCCGTACCTTTTATGTGCATCAGTAGAGTCCTCCATTCACAATACTATATTTAATTGTTCTTTATTGATTTGATTTAGTCAGCCGATCAGCATAGTGTACAGTTAGAATCTGATCACCTCCTGATTTCCCTTCCTCGTCCCCTTCCTCACATGTGAGGTGGCCACTCCTCCTAGCAGAAGTCCTTCAAAGCATTAGAAGTTAAATAAACATTGGGAAAGCCACTAGATCTCGCCTATGTGAGAAGACAAAAGAGACAAATTCCTGCTGCCGCTGACTCTGGGCATTCTAGGAACACAGATGTTCATTTCTGGCCTTATCACTACGAACTACTGGTGGCTGCCAATAAATCACATGGCCAAACGGTGCAGTTTCACTCTGGATTCTGTAGCATTCTTTCTAAAGTGAATACAGTTAAATCCTGATCGCAAACGACAAAGGGAGGGTGGAAATAAGCAGACTGGGGAGAAACACAGGAGAGAGCCATCTACAATGATGCATTGTGTAGAGTGCGTCTGCAAAAAGAAAAATAATAGCTTCCAAAACCATGAGCAGTGGAAGGACATAAGAACTTGGGCACAAGAAGAAGAAGTGGCTACCACAGCACTGACTAGCGGGATGTAAGCAATTCAGAGTGACCATTATGCCAACCAATATAAAGTATTGGGTGGGCTCCAAGATTGTAAAAAGAAAAAAAGACTCAAAGAAACAGCGCATGTGCTGTCTTTGCGAACCCTTAGAAAAACCTTACTACTTGTCTTGCAGTCCATAAAGAGCTGCCCCAATTAACAGAAAGTGAGCCACTTTTGGTTTATTTTATTTGTTAGTGGGAGACACTTTTTATTTTGCTGCCCACGCCTATTTTCTCTCCCAGTCCGACCTTACCTCCATCCTGTTTTTTTAGTGCACCTTGCAGACTTATTTGAAACTACTGTTTACTTTTGGTAGTCTTGGGGCTCTATTGGTACTTCTGGGAGTCCACCCCAAATTCCCTACTGGACTCGTGGGTAAGAACAGCTTGTGACTGTCAAGCCCCAACTTGTTGCCGGCTTCTAATTATCACCCCTTCTCGGTAGATGGAAGGGAGGAGGTAATGATGTAACACTTCTTTTTGCCTGGACATTAACGAATAGACAAATTTACGTTTAGTAAAATTATAGATTAAGAAAATAAATGAAAGAACAAAAGCTTGCAGACCCCCCAGGGTCCTATCCCAGATTCCAAGGGTGAAAAGACCCAGGATCCTATTATCCCAGGTCCAGAGAGCAGAAAAAAACACATAAGAGATAATTACACTTAATAGGACATTACATATTAGAAGTATGAGTGCTTGAGAAAAAGTCACAGGAAATGAATCCGTTAAAACAAAATCAGGTTGCTTTAGTTTGCCCTCAGCCTGATTCCGAACCTAAGATGGGGACGGCGAAGAGAGAAGGAGCAAAACAACAACGAAGCACTTCAAAAATATTGAGGTTGTAAGAGGATTGAAAGCGAGGGGGTGTGATCGGAATCACTGGCGGGAAGGGGGAGGACCGGAGCCAACAGCAGCTGGCTTGAAGGCTCTTATTGCATGGACAGAGGGGAGAGACCAGGAGAAAAGGGACCTGGGCCATTGATAGAGGTGGGCAGGACACTTGAAGCTGGAGCCAAGGGCCTGGCTCAGTTCAAGGTACTTTGGACCCTTGGGCCCAAAACAAGGCAAGCTTTAATGTAGCGTCTGCCTGCCACCCACGTTCTACCATAATGCACCAGCAATTGAATACCACAGCATTAACCTTTGGTGTTGAGAAGGTGAGACAGATGTAACTATCTGGCGTGTGAACTGCATAATGTGAAACAAGAAAACTTGGGATCAATCCTGGATTCCATGCTTGACCAAATTGTGTGATCCTAGGGAAATATTACATTTTACGGAGACTCCTTTTTCTCTGTTATCACATGTGAGAGTACATTCCAATACATGAGTTAAAGGGTGTACAGTGTACGCTGTACACAAATAATGTGATGTATTAAGGTGAAAGGCTTCTGCATGTTAAAGAAATACCTTTTTTCATTTTTAAAGATACTATCATATTTCACATAATGTTTAATGCAAGATTTAGATCGCAACTATTTTGAGGGCTTGGCGTCTGCATTGGTTCTTAGAGCCCAGCAAAGGTTTGGCTCGGCTCTGGATCGGCTCTCCTTGTTAATTTACTGGCCCACCCACCTCTGGGAATGGACATTTCTGTGGGGTAGAGGGGCTTCCATCAGGTCAGATTCATCAATGAAAACAAACCAGGCTGATACTTGTCAGCATCAGATAGAACCACTCACACATGCCTCCTCTTTGGTCTATTTGTACACGATTTTTCTCTGTGTGTTTTTACAGGTTTTTTTCCAATAGGAAATGCTAAGTTTTGATAGCACAGGTTTTGTTCTTGTACTGAATTTTGATTTTGTTTCACTTCTCGTGAATGTTTTTGAGAGGAGAAGGAATTATGTCCTTTCTTTTCTCATTGAAAATAATCTGTTTATAGGATTGCTGATCAGAGAGGAGAGCATGCACCAGACAAGGAACATCGAAATTCAAAAGTCTAAAGAAATCTTTTCCGGTTGTTTGAATTGCTTTGAGATTAAGATGTTGCACATTTTAAATCCTGGAGGGCACTTGCCATGTGTGCCCTGGTGTATAGATCGACATGACACATTGCTGGTCTCAGCAGAAAGTATCTCTTTTGTTTTCATTGTGCAAGGCAAAAAGGTTCAGCAGAAATAAGGAGTCCGCTGAAAACCTGTTTCACTGATTCACTGAGGCGTGCTTCACAGCAGCACTGGCTCTTACGGTTCCACATACCTCAGCATTAATATTGCTGGACGACACCTCATCCAAGGTATGAATTAGAAGAATAACTGGTCCCACCGCCCAAGTCGCTGGAAAAGCTGTTCATGGGGGAGCAGTTCTGTGTGAACACTATCTCCTTCCCCATAAGCCTTTTTTTGCACTGAGATATAAACTTTATCATCCCCTTCTAATTGTAGTACGCTTGGAAGTCCTGGTATTTGTCTACCTAAATAGTTTCAGAAGTCGGAGCTCTGGAGCATATTTCTGTAAATTTTCTTCTGGTATGCAACTCAGTCCTTGAAGAAGTCCATCATGTCCTATGGAATATTGTCTCAAAATGTATTGTAGCATCCTCTTCGGTGACATCCTGACATGTGGTAGGGAATAGTGGTTCTGTGGTCCAAGGTACTCCATATCAACCTGATGGACGGTGACATTGGTTCTTATCTGCTTACGTTAGGGTTTGTTTTTCGATTTCCTTCTGACTGCACAATTTCCTGGAAATGTACTCCACTGCCATTCATGCAGAGTTAAACAGTACTGGTGGTGGCGTAAAGTTAAAGACACACAGTTGATGGCCGGAATGCAGAACAAATCAAAGCATTCACCCCTAGTCAAAAGATCTGGGTTAAATCCATCATTCTTTTACTCACCATGCCACCCCAGTTTAGACCTGTCCGTATGCAAATCAGTCTTGACCCTGTGCCTCATGGGAACAATCCAGCCCAAACTGCCAATCTAGGTCCTCCCTGGACCGAAAAACAAGCATCCCAGTACAGGTTTCGGGGTTTCACCCCTCATCAGCCAGGATAGCTTGAATCCAATGTCACAGTGTGCCCGGGACCCACATCCGGGCATACCAGTCACACTTAGGGTAAGAAAGCAAAAGACACACAGTTGATGGACGGAATGCAGAGCAAATATTACATTCATCCCCAGGCAAAAGATCTGGGTTAAATCCATCATTCTTTTGCTCACCATGCCACCCCAGTTTAGACCTGGCCGTATGCAAATCAGTCTTGACCCTGACCCTCATGGGACCAGTCCAACCCGAACTGCCAAGCTAGGTCCTCCCTGGACCGGAAACAAGCATCTTGGGATCGGTTTCGGGGTTTCACCCCACATCGGCCAGCATAGCTGGACTGTTCCCATGAGGCACAGGGTCAAGACTGATTTGCATATGGCCAGGTCTAAACTGGGGTGGCATGGTGAGCAAAAGAATGATGGATGTAACCCATACCTCTTGACTGGGGGTGTGTGTTTTGATATGTTCTTAAGTCATCCATCTCTAAACCAGTTCACTGATGGCGAGTACAAAGTTTACCTTGTGAGCATTTTTGGAATCTGGAACTACTACTAGAAGAGGAACATGCTATCTACATGTTTCTCATTTATTATTGTCTATGAAGAGGTGTCAAATAATTATACCTCATCCATCAAACATTGGCAAACCTGACCTTTTAGCAGTTCCAGTGCCTGTTCCAGATGCTGAAAGCATCTGCAGAGAGAGAGAAAAAAAGGCTTGTTACAAATGCTGGCCAACCTTGTCCAAAAATTATAAAACCTAATCCAGCACTTTCATGATGGTGTGCATATAGATCTGGACACAGTAGAAATATCAGTCACAGTGTGCTGATGTACACACACCAAAACATCTTGCCGCATCAGCAAAATATTTTTTTCTTTTTTCATAGAAACGTTTTAGAAACATTTATGTGGCATTTTAAACCACAAAACTGCATAATTTCGGATCATTACATCAAATGTAATTCTTTTCCCCTCGCCTAAGTCAGTATATCCATAAGGCAGTTTGTTGTCTATGCTTTTCCCTCTAATATCTTTCGGAGGCATTGGACTAGTCTTTCTTAACATAGTATTCCTGTATAGTTCATCCAAGTTTCTCAAATATTATGTTGTTTATCTGGGCATTCTCAAGCCGCGTATATAGGTCTCTCCTTGATTCTGCAATGGTACCATCCTACCTCACATTTTTGCGGATTCAGCGCCTTTTTTGTCCTCCACATCTGCACAATATCCTTCCTATACTGGGCCCTACGAAGAAGCATTAGTATCTATCATTACCCAAGTAACCTAGTATATCTAATTGTGCGATTTCTGGCTTTAATCTTATTGTAGGATCTACTACCTCGTGGAGGGCCTTAGCTGTCCCATTCCAGAATCTCCAAATAATGCCACCCCTCTGTATTTAAAGACCACCACTACTGCCTTGTTTCTCAGGTAGATTAGTATTCTATATATTATAAAGCTATCCATTTAATGTGGGGGCCATCAATGCAGTCGTCCAGCCAGTTTCTTCAAGTGCACCAATATCTGCCTCTCATGCTAAGTGCTGGAAATGTGTGTGGCGTGTATATTATTAGAGACTTGCATACTGTAAAATCATCTTATCGCAAAGATGTTCTCATGTACGTGAAAGTCTGGTATGGCTGTTGAGATAGTGAGACACGACTGTAGTGGATACCGTAGTTGTAGATGGCGAAAGATTTGCGAAGGATAGAACATGCATTCTGCTGCATATCAATAAAGGAGCTTACGCAGTTAGTCTTAATATCTGTTAGTAAGGAAATGCCCAGTGTGACCCATCCCTCAAATTCAGCCAGTGCTCTTAACTGTGGTAGTGCCTAACCCCTACCCTCCGGGGGATTGCTGCCATCAGTCAACCCTACTATCCTGCTATGTGCAAAGTACCCTCCAAGTGGCTAGAACTGTCTTTATTGCTTGGGAAAGCTTTACTGGCTACATGCCTCTCTATAGGAATTGGAGTGGGAATCTATGCCCTAGCCTAGCGTCTATAGTTGCATTGTGGTATGCTGGGTCAGAGTTCAGGCTGAATAGGATACTTTTTTAGTAATAGAGCGCGTTATAAAAGGTTTTATAACATAACATAACATAACAATAGCCCAATATTTAGCACAGTGAGATGAGGACTGGTAACATGCAAGTATATCTGCTATGCTTATACCACCGTCAAGTTGAAATGCATTCATTGAAAAAGTGGGAAGTCAGCCTTCTAATGGAAGTGATGCATTATATATAGGAGGTGTGGGAGTGTAACACATTTTATTAAAGCAACCATTCCTATCAAAGACGGGCTAGGCGGAGTTTGTTATTAAACCTTTTTCAATTTCATGTATGTGAACTGATGTTTTCTGTCTATATTTGGGCTTCAGATTTTGCAACCCAGATTCCAAAGTATTGCAGGCCTCTCATGTCACTGGTAAACTGAAAGGCCCCAGCCACTCTAAAATTTCTGCTGACCTCTGTACCAGAAACACATTGTGTGCGACCCAGATTACCATGAGTACTGCCTATACTCGAAGGTCAGTCAGCATTCTCTCCAGGTTGGGACCCGAGCAGACTGGATCATTCTGTAGTAGGGGATCTCTGTGTATAGTCATAATCTAGTGAATAGTCCCGCCCATGTGCGAGGACCCCGGCAATCAAAAATAATCTCTTAAGTTGTCAAAAAATTGCAGAACTGCAAAGACACTTAAGAGAGAATTTAAAGACAAATAATGCAGCCTATATCCACAGGCTACACTGTCCAGTACTTCAACTAGAAATTCCACCAAAAATCCACAAACAGCAAAGCCTGTCCAGATTTCCCTTGCTTTAACAGCAAAAACCCCTCTGGAATGATAGAGAGGAAGGCATGGACAGACAAGCCCCATAGGCTGCCATTATGTGGCTTAAATAGGGTACTGTGCCTTTAAGAGAACTTTCCAGAACTTCTCCCAGTATCCCAGAATGCATAGCAGGTCCCTCTCACTTTCAGTTCTTTTTTCCGGCTCCTGCTTACAGGACCCTGGTGCATTGAGCTCTCCCTTTTCAAGGGTTTATTGGAGTTGTTTGTTCACTTTTTGGATTTAAAAGTGTTCTCAGTGATTCTTGGTTATTCCTTTTCACTTCTGTGTGTTTGTTCAGGCTTTTAGGGATCTAAAATGCCTGCTTTATTCGACAAGTGCCCAGCATGTGGAAGGAAGAAGGCCAAGACTGATCCACACGCCATCTGCATTCTTTGCCTCCCTGAAGAGCATGTCCCTGAAGATTGTGACATCTGCCAGACCTTTTCTACAAGGACCCTGAGGGAAAGGCTGAAAATTAGGCCCCAAGGCCTGGAAGAGAGGCGACTGCAGGCTGCAGGTGGGTCTGGGCAGGCTGGGAAGGCTCCCTCTGCCCCTGCTGAGGCCTCTGGGGGGCTCCCCAGAGGCAGGAAGACCAGCAAAAGGTCCCGGTCTCCGTCGACGTCGATAGCATCGACGACGACGTCGAGAGGGATGACGACGGTGTGTTCCCCTTCTCCCCGGGGCTCCGGGTTGAGACAGCGTGGAAGATCGACGTCGAGAGGCCTGGCTAAGCCGCCGTCGAGGTCACCGCCGATGGCGTCGTCGACGTCATCGAAGTCGAGGCATCGCCGTCGACGAAGGCACCGGCGCTCGCCGTCGAAGCGACACCGCCGGTCGCCGTCGACCAGTTCGACGTCGGGGGGATCCTCGGCGTCGAGGACTGTGGGGAAACGGTCATCGAGGAGGAAGAGTCGACGCTCGCCGTCGAGGTCTGACCACTCGACGTCGAGGAGACGGCGTTCGACGCCGGAGTCGAAGGATCGCCGTTACACGCCTGAAAAACGACGCTCGACGTCGAGCAGGAAGAGATCAGCGTCACCAAGGATCTCAACCTCCTCTAAGAGGCGCAGGAGGGATTCTGGCGCCAAGTCACGCTGGATCTGGTGGAGGACGTCGGAGGCGTCGCTCACGCTCTGGAGGGTCTGGATCACAGGCCCCTCCCTCGAAGAAGTCAACTGGCACGGTGTACTCGGTGGTATATACACCGCCAAGGCCTGCGACCCCTCCACCTGTACCGAAGGAGGCTCCTCCGGCTAATCCGCCGCTCCCCTCCCTTCCTCCGCTGCCTCCTGCGGGGCCGCCTCCGCCGTCGGTCCCTCCTCATAGGCCATCGAGGTCGGTGTCGCTGCCTCTGCTTCTGACACCTCCTAAGGGTACGCCTACTCCGAAGCCCCAGGATAGGCCACGGAAGACGCCTCCACGGAAACCGGTGGAGCGCCCACGTGCTGGGAGGTCGCGCTCCCGCTCCAGGAGAAGGGAACATTCGCATCAGAGGTCTTCCACACGATCTAGACGGCGCCACAGGAGACGCAGGTCTCGTTCACCGACCCGGTCGTCTGGGACCAGGGACTACTCCCCGACCTTGTCTGATTCGCCGGACGCGAGGGTTTCACCGATCGATGATCTGGTGTCCTTCCAGGACGTGCTGTTACGGGGCATTATTTTGACGGTGCCCACTCCCAAGACGTCGGTCATCTTCGAGACGCTCCATCAGATGCATTTGTCTCGGCCGTTACTGCCACTGGTGCCGGGTCTGGAAGAACCGGCCATGGATCTTTTCCTCACTCCAGCGGTGACTAAGGCGGCACCTTCCAGACTGCAGAAGAAGTACCGGGCTCCGGACTCGGACCTGGCCTTTCTAAGGCTGGAGCCCCCTCCAGACTCGGTGATTGTGACGGCGGCGCGCAAACAGCATGCCACCACGCCTTCCTCCACGATTCCTCCAGATAAGGAATCTAGGTGGTTGGATTCATCTGGGAGAAGAGTTTGTGGGACCTCGGCTACCTCAATGAAGGCAGCTAGGACCACTGCCTTGTTGGGTCGGTATGACAGAGCCCTCTGGGAATCCCTTCAACAATTTGTGGAGCTCCTTCCGCGGGACAAGCGGGAAGACTTCCAAGAGGTGCTAAACGAAGGAATGTTGGTGGCGAATCAAGTCATCAGCGCTGCAGCCGACTCTTCTCTACTGGCGGCGCATGGTTTCTGCCACGGAATAAACCAGCGACGACATGCATGGCTCCGCCTTACGTCTCTGAAACCGGACGCTCAGCAAAGGGTTGCCAATCTACCATTCTCTGGCGAAACCCTGTTCGGGAAGCACGCTGATGATGAAATGGCCCGCATGAAGGCGGAGGCTGAAACGCTCACAGCGGTGGGTTTGGAGAAGCCCAAGGAGACCAAGAAGACGTACCGTCCGTTCCAACGCCGGTTCGGTGGTCAAGGCAGAGGGCGTGGCCAGTCTTCTGGACAACAGCAGCAACAACAACAGCAGCAGTTCAGAAGTCCATTCCAGAAACGCCAGAGGGGCAGAGGCGACCATCAGTCGGCCCCAGCGACTAAGGGCCAGGCCGGGTCTAGGCCCTGAGCACTTACTTCCCCTACTACTGTTACCCGCTCCGGTGGGGGGGAAGCATTCAATCTTTTCTGGCAGAGTGGAGAAAAATTACTCAGGACAAGGGGGTGCTGAATATTGTTTGCAATGGATACAGTCTTCGATTCACCAGCCCGCCTCCATCAATTCCTCCGGTCGGCTCGCAGTATCAGCTGCGCGAGCTCCAGGCGGAGGCCGATATCCTGTTAAGGAAAAGGGCGATAGAAGTCGTACCTCTGTCTCAAAGAGGAAGAGGTCTGTACTCCATGTTCTTTCTGGTTCGAAAAAAGGACAAGAACGAGTTCAGGCCCATTCTGGATTTGCGACAAGCAAACAAGTGGATTCGCAGAGAAAAGTTTTGCATGCTGTCGTTGCATCAGATTTATCCTCAGCTGCAACGGGGAGACTGGCTGTGTGCCATAGACCTCCAGGATGCTTACTTCCATGTGCCCATTGCACACAAACACAGGAAGTTCGTGCGGTTCCAAGTCGGCGCCAATCACTATCAATACACAGTACTGCCATTCGGACTGAAGTCTGCGCCGAGGACATTCTCAAAGTGCATGGCGGTGGTAGCCGCACACCTACGAAGGAACAAGGTGTTTGTCTACCCATACCTGGACGACTGGTTGATCAAGGCCTCCTCCTTCACGGAAGCGCAAGCGCACTTCCAGAAGACGTGCGTTCTCTTGAACAAGCTGGGGTTGCACATCAACATGTCCAAGTCGGTTCCGACTCCAGTCCAGTGCATTCAGTACTTGGGAGCCTCCATCGATACGCTGTCAGCAAGCGTGTCTCCTTCGGAGGAGCGACGTATTATCACTGCTTCGGAAGGCTCGGGCTCTCATGACCGCTCCATCCACGACAGTGAGGACGGTGTCTTCTCTACTAGGATCGATGGCCTCATGTATCTTCCTTACGCCCCATGCACGGCTGCACATGAGACCGTTGCAAGAGTGCTTGGAGGATCAGTGGGATCAGAGGAGAGGATCTTGGGACGACAAGATACGTCTATCTCTGCATGCTCTTCAGTCTCTGAAGTGGTGGTGTTCAGCGGAGAATCTCCTCAGAGGGGTTCCCTTCCACAAGGACATTCCCACTCAGGTTATCGTGACGGATGCTTCTCTCCAGGGCTGGGGAGCGCATTCCGGAGACCTACAGATTCAAGGGACGTGGTCCCCGACTGAGTCCACGTACCACATCAATTTCCTGGAACTCAGAGCTGTTCACTTGGCACTGAAGGCCTTTCACCCGTCCTTCCAGACCAACTCTCTACTTGTGCAAACGGACAATACGACCACAATGTATTACCTCAACAAGCAGGGAGGCTCGAGGTCACGCACCCTGTCGCAGGAGGCGCAGGCGATCTGGCGCTGGCTTATGGCTCGAGGACTGACGATACGGCTACCCATCTGCCAGGTGTGCAGAATGTTCAGGCAGACGCACTGAGCAGACTGATTCAGGAAAACCACGAATGGGTCATAAACGACGAAGTACTAGGAGAAGTCTTCGCAAGGTGGGGGACTCCAGACGTAGATCTGTTAGCCACCGCCGAAAACAGCAAATGCCGAGGTTTCGCCTCCAGGTACTACCAGCCGGGGACGCTGGGGAACGCGTTATGGATCAACTGGTCGAACAGCTTTCTGTACGCTTTTCCACCCATTCCCCTGATTCCGACGGTTCTCATCAAGCTGTCCCATTCCAGGGCGCGGATGATTCTGATTGCCCCGGAATGGCCCAGACAGTGGCGGTTCACGGACCTGCTTCACCGGTCTCTCCTTCCTCACATTCGGCTGCCGTGCAGGCCGGACCTTCTCACGAAGTTTGGGGGGCTGATGTTGCACCCCAACCTCTCGTCTTTGAGTTTGGCAGCATGGCTCCTGAGTTAGTGCAATATGGTCATTTGAATCTCCCTGCAGATTGTATGGACATACTGAAGGAGTCTAAGAGACCTTCCACTAGGACTTCCTATGCGTACAAGTGGAAGAGATTTTGTATCTGGTGCAAGTCTAAGAACTATGATCCGACGACTTGTAAGGAAGATGTCATCCTTCCTTATCTTCTACAGTTGGCGCAGTCTGGCCTTAATATCCATTCTATTAAGGTTCATCTTGTTGCTTTGACTGCCTACAGGAAATGCCCTTCGCAGACTTCCTTCTTCCAGATCCCTGTGATCAAAGATTTTTTGGAAGGCTTGAAGAAAGTGTTCCCTACTGTCAGGCTTCCTTCGCCTTCATGGGAATTGAATGTGGTGCTGTCCAGGTTGATGAAGGAGCCTTTTGAACCTATTCATAAGGCTTTGTTGCAGCACCTGTCCTGGAAGGCGGCGTTCCTCGTGGCCATTACATCGGCCCGCAGGGTGAGTGAAATTCAGGCGCTGTGTTGCCAAGAACCTTATACTGTATTTCATGCTCCTAAGGTTGTTATGCGTACTCACCCTAAATTTCTTCCCAAGGTTATTTCTGATTTTCATGTCAACCAGACCATAACTTTGCCTATGTTTTTTCAGAATCCTTCATCTCCAGCGGAAAGGTCGTTACATTCCCTGGATGTTAGGAGGGTGTTGAAATTTTATCTGGATAAGACCAAAGATATTCGTAGGTCTGACCAATTGTTTATCAATTATGGATCAGTCAGGACGGGTCTGGCGACCTCTAAGCAGTCTATCTCTCGGTGGATTGTGTCCTGCATACAGTTGTGTTACCAAACAGCTAATAAGACCTTAGGAGGTAAGCCTAAGGCTCATTCCACCAGGGGCAAAGCTGCCACGACAGCATTGCTCCGTAATGTTCCGATTGCAGAAATCTGCAAGGCGGCCACTTGGAAGTCGGTCCATACCTTTGCTAAGCATTACTGCCTGGACACTGATGCCAGGGCAGACGCTCAGGTTGGGCAGGCTTCGCTGCGAAATCTGTTCGCACAGTAGTGGTGTTATTTCTCTTTTCTCCACCGCCTCTTTGGTGTGGGGATGGGCTTGCCATTCTATTCACTAGATTATGACTATACACAGAGATCCCCTACTACAGAAGGAGTAGTTTCTGTCCTGTAACTCCAGTTCTGTAATAGGGGTATCTCTGTTATAGTCATAAGCGCCCTCCCGCCTCCCCGGTGGAGAGAGATGTTCATTTAAGGAATGCGACAGGTCTGGCGTGTTACGCCTTCAAAAAGAACTGAAAGTGAGAGGGACCTGCTATGCATTCTGGGATACTGGGAGAAGTTCTGGAAAGTTCTCTTAAAGGCACAGTACCCTATTTAAGCCACATAATGGCAGCCTATGGGGCTTGTCTGTCCATGCCTTCCTCTCTATCATTCCAGAGGGGTTTTTGCTGTTAAAGCAAGGGAAATCTGGACAGGCTTTGCTGTTTGTGGATTTTTGGTGGAATTTCTAGTTGAAGTACTGGACAGTGTAGCCTGTTGATATAGGCTGCATTATTTGTCTTTAAATTCTCTCTTAAGTGTCTTTGCAGTTCTGCAATTTTTTGACAACTTAAGAGATTATTTTTGATTGCCGGGGTCCTCGCACATGGGCGGGACTATTCACTAGATTAGGACTATAACAGAGATATCCCTACTACAGAACTGGAGTTACAGGACAGAAACTACTCCTTATGGCGTATCATTAGGTCATTAGCAAATAACACCACCTGTTCTTCCCATTCCCAAGCTCCGAAGCCTGAAATATCACTTACCCCTTCTAATACACTTACCCCTTCTAATACACTTACCTAATGACTCCTTGGCCAGCCAAACATCAGCAGCAATATGGGGCAGCCATGTCGAGTGCTACAATATTAGATGGTGCAGACAATGCCCACCTTCCTTTACTTTGGCTGTCGGGTCTTGCTACAGGATTCTCACCGATTAAATAAACTTCAAAGCGAAGTCTGGACTCTAGTTCTGCAAATAGGTAGTCTCTATCTTATACTGCCGAAAGCCTATTCGAAGTCAACTATAAGAAGTGACAGGGACTCGTTAAGACTAATGGCTAGTCCCAGAGTGTTAAATACTCTCTGGATACTGTGGTGAGTGACTCTGGGGTGCATAGTCTCCTTGACCTTTATGTACTAGTGAGCAGATTACAGTGGTGAGTCTGTTGGCTGATATTTTAGCTAGGATTTTAGACTCCACATTAATTCATGAAATTATTATAATGAACTCGCAATGATCTAGGGACATGTTTGGCACGGGGAACTGGACCACACTAGTAATTGCTTCCTCCAGTTCCGAGTTAGCTCCCCTCTTCCTTTGACATAGTGAACATTGTCATTAGGGGTGGGGCCAGCAGCTCTGCGTAGCATATAAAGAATTTGACTGGAAATCTGTGTGGGCCAGATGTTTTCCCTGATTACAGATGTGATATTGACTATGACAGTACTTTACTCATGAAGTGCATGTTGGGTTGATCTTTCTTCCTTCAATAATGTGGCTTTTGCGAGACGACATAGAAAATCTGTTCATTAATCTGTGTGGTCCTGCTGTAGTGGACCATATAACTCATGGCAGTAACTTGAGACTATTTGCCTATATCTAGAGTACCTCCTAACAGGCTTCCGGTATGATCACGAAGCCTTGAAGTCGTCCCTCTTGATCTTCTCACAGACTCAACTAGTATTCTTGTGACTTTCTACAGAGCTTTTAACTCGCATTACAATTTTTAAAGCCTCTTTACTCGTGCTTCTTTTAATATGCTCTGATTTTGTCTGTAATTGCCGCCATAGCGCTTAGCGCGAATACCCATTAATTTTGCCTACCTTTGGTGTACCGAGGTCTTGCACTTTGCACTTTTCAATCTGCGTATTTGACATTTCCGGTCACTGCCGCCCTCAGCGCTCGGCCCCAGCGGTTCCCGGAAGTGAGGCGGGACCGCATTGCACCGGGGTTGGCGCTCTAGTTTCCTGACTCGCCCGCCCCTATTTAACGCGTCGATGCGTCGAGCGCGCAGCGGTCGCGCGCTGCGGGCGCGCCGTCTGCGCGCCGAAGGAGCGCCAAAGGAGGGCCCGTCTGTGCCCGTCCGTGTCCCGGACGGGCCCAGGGCCCTGCCACCTCCTTATTCTCCCTGTTGTTTACGTGCTGGCTCTCTGAAGTATACGTTTGAGGAGCTGGTCTCCCTTAATACTTTCAGCTGCGATGCCGCCAAACACTGGGAGGTGCTACAGACTATGCAGCATCGTTGTCCGGCATGTGGCTTTTGTTTTATACGCCAGCAATCCCTTACTAATGCTCCTAGGACTAATTTAGATATTATTAAAGCTGGCCTGATTAATTCAAGATCTATGGTCAGTCACGCGGCCGACATTTTTGAGCTGCTTGATGAGCAGGAGTTTGACCTCCTTTTCATTACCGAAACCTGGCTCACCGAGTCCTGTATGCCGGTGATTGAACTTGCTATTCCACGCGGATTCAGGATCGCCAGGATGGATCGACCGACTGGCAGGGGCGGAGGTGTGGCTGTAATCTATCGTGACTACTGGACAGTGGTGAGTGAACCGCCAGATTTACTTGGCGGCACAGAAATGCTACACTTTGCTGTGGTCCTCTCCCCCCATTTCACCCTGGGAGGCACCTTACTTTACCGCCCCCCCGGCTATGCCGGCAGTTTCGCGGGCAATATTGAGGAAGTTATTGTGCCCCGTGCCCTTAATTTCTCTCGTTATCTCCTGTTGGGGGATTTTAACATCCACATGGACACGGGTGATCTACCTGAATCAATGGGTCTAGCGGAAGTCCTCTCGCTGGCGAACCTGACCCAATGGGTGAATTTCCCCACCCATAAGGCTGGTCACTGGCTAGATTTGGTTTGTTCTAACTTTGATATTACTATGTCACCCCCTATGAGGGTTACCTGGTCGGACCATGCCTTAATCTTGTTCACTTGGCCCCTAAGTTCTAAAGGGCCGAGGGATCTGCCTGACCCTCAAGCCCATGCCCAGCGAATAAATCTAACCACTTTTTCAGATTCTCTTTTGATTAACCGGCCGACATTGCCGTCTAACCTAGAGTCTGCAGTGGATTCATTCAACGCTTGGGTTAAACAAAGCGCCGCTGTGCCCACTAATAAAGGTGGTAGTAAACGGGTCAGGTCATCTCCCTCTAAACCCTGGTTCTCCCACGCTCTCAGGGAACTCAAATCCGGCTGTAAAAAACTGGAGCGAGCCTGGCGCCTTGAGTTCCGCCCTGATCTGAAGAGCAATTTGCGGAGGGCTCAGAAGATTTACTATGCCGAAATTAAGGCTGCCAAAAGTAGGTACTTCTCAGGAAGGATAGAGAAGGCAGACAACAATGGCAAAGAAGTCTTTGCCATTGTTCAGAGTTTCCTTTCTCCCAGTGCTGCCTCTCCAGTTCTTCCAGCTTCCGATCTCTGGTGCGAGGAACTGTCTCGTTTTTAGCTGTGGGCAGATATGTGCGGCGCCGACGCCCTGACTGTGGACTGCCACCCTCGGAGCCTCCCCCGGTCCCGGAGGGGATTTACGAACTGTATGCCGCCATTTTAGGGTCCGGAGCTTGACGCCCGCGCTAAGCCTGGGCAGGAATTGCCATTCGCCCCGTCTGGCTGGTGCACACGTGCCTTCCCTGCAGCTACACGTCTGCCCCCCCACACACACGGGGGTGCGGGTTGGACTAAGCATCTGCTACAGCTTTAGACATTGGAGGTGAGCAGGGGAGCCCCCACCCTAAGCAGCAGAAAGTGTGGAGCGGCGGGGGGTAGTGTGGAGACCTCGGAGTGGGGCCGCTGTCGCGGTGGCCCCCAGTGTGTGCCGCCCTAATCGAGACCTGGGTGGCGGTCGGTTGCCGCGTGGCCGCTGAGGAGCGGTGACCTGGGGCCCGCCATTTTGAGACATCACCCGGCCCGGTGAACGGCTCTCCCACACGGACTGCTACGTCTGGGTTAGCACCCCGAGCACTATCTGAGGGGGAGACGCCGGCACTTAGGCCCTAGCAGTGACAGCAATTGGTGCTGAGGAGACCACCAGCGACCCACGGGGGTTGGACTCTTAGCCCCAGACTGTCTGGCCCTAATCTTCAGGTGTTGCGGCGGGCTTCCGATCCGGCCCACCCGGGACTGTTCTGCTGGCAGGCTTGGGGAGTATGGCGGCTGGCAGAGTGCGTAAGGACAGGACCATAAAGGACTTGCTCACGCCCATCACCATGGGGAAGAAAACAGACCCGCACAGCGCTGGAACCCCCGCGGCGCCAGCTAAGTCAACGGCTGGCATGCCGGACACTAGCCCCCAAAGCAAGGATGAGCCTGTCACGCGGTCCTTCTTGGAGTCTCTATTTGGTGGCCTAAGGGAAGACCTCCAGCTCCTTAAGACTGAATTGAAGGAGGAGATACGAGAGCTGAGGCGAGACACGGACGCCATTGGCGAGTGGGTAGCGGAACTGGAGACGAAGAGCGACGGCCGGGATGTCGAGATGGAAGCGCTCCAGCAGGAAATTATCCGCATTCATGACCAGCAAGTCGACTTACAATCGCATGTGGAGGATTTGGAAAACCGGTCTCGGAGGCATAACATACAAATTAGAGGAGTAAAACCCACCCCGGACACGGCAGATCTCTTCAAGTTCACGCAAGGCCTTTTCAACCATATTCTGGGCCGATCGGCTGACTCCATTATCACTCTAGACAGAGCACATCGGACCGGATCGCCTAGAGCCTCGAGTGCCTTGCCGGCGGATATCCTGGTCTGCGTACAGGACTTTCGCACCAAAGAGGAGATTCTCAACAGGGCGCGACAGATGGGCTCAGTCACATATGGCGAACACTCACCGGCACTCTATCAGGACCTGGCGGCCATCACCCTGGAGAAGCGTAGATTATTCAGACCGATTACTGCTGAGCTGCGTCGCCTTGGTGTCACATACAGCTGGGGGCATCCGTTCCGGATTGTGTTTAAATGGAACAACAAAGTGCACCAGCTCCGATCTCGCACGGAGGCTTGCCGGCTGTTAGGCATCGAGGAACCTGAACCAGCGGGAGACTCGCAACCGGGAAACTACTCGGAGACCAACACCGCAGGACAATGGCGACAGCAGAAACGACGGCGCAAACCGTGTCGCCCTCCCCAGGAGGAGATACATGAAGGACAAAGGGCGGCAGTTGCGACGGCGGCACTGGAACTGGCGGAAACGGCTGATGGCTGACGGATGAACGCCGGACTGACCTTAACTCGCATTGGCGGTCGGCGGCGGGAGAAGACATGAAAGGACTGGACACGTTCCCCGGGCTGTTCAGAGGCCCTAATCCTTCTGAGCGTTGTGCTAATGGGACTATTCTACTGGTTACTGAGGTGGGGTGGGTGGGATGGGATTCTGCAAGGCCAATTTGGGGTGGGTCTGCTGTGGGTGGTGGGGGGAACGTTGGAGTTTGTAATTGAGTTCCAGTTGTTGTTGGGTTTGAATGCCGAGGTGCTGCCAACCGAGAATTGGGTGAGTCCCACCAGGTTTGGGACCGGCAAACACACGTTACGTCGACTGCCAACTCCCGCTCCCCGGGACCGACGGATCCTATTACAGGGTAGCCTTATTGCACACACTATACACAATGGCTGGGGTTGAGAAAGTTCCACCACGACCCGACACGGCGCGGCCCCCCTTGAGAGCACTGACATGGAATGTTAGGGGCCTCAATGACTATAGGAAGCTGAGAAAGGTCCTTAGTTACCTACGCAGGCATCACATAGACCTCGCTCTCCTACAGGAGACACATTTGCCTCTAGCCAGTAGGATGTTACAACACAAGGGGTTAGCGGGGAACAGTATTGCAGCGGGCTTTACCACGCACTCGAGAGGGACACTAATATGGGTAAACCCACGTTCCAAACTCACACTGCAGTCACTAGAGACGGACCCGGAAGGGAGATTCGTCATTTGCAGATGCAGGGGCCAGGGGCATGATATGCTGCTTGTGAATATATACGGGCCCAACTATGATTCACCTGATTTCTACACGGTCTTAGCCCGGAGATGCAAAACGTATGACTGCGCGTACATGCTTTGGGGTGGGGACTTTAACCTGGTCCTAGATCCGGATCTGGACAGATCTGCGGGACCGAGCAGGAACCCGTCGGCGGCTGCCGCGGCGCTCCACACTGAGATGGTGCACTTAGATCTCTTGGATGTATGGCGTAGTAGACATCACTCCAGAGGGGGGTACACACACTATTCAGCGTATCATGCATTACACACTAGAATAGATTACTGGTTGGCATCACAACAGCTATCCAATAATATAAGGGACTGTCATATACTGTCACGCACACTGTCTGACCACTCTCCGCTCCTCCTGCTCCTGGAATCGCCGGTGCGCGGAATCCCCCCTTTTACGTGGCGCTTCCCCCGTACTCTTTACTGGACGAGGTGTACCGCGGGGAACTCGCGAATGAAATCGAAAACTTTTTTGAGACGAATACGGGCTCTGTGGAAAGTTTTCAGACGCTGTGGGAGACCTTTAAGGTCTACATACGCGGCATAGCCATGGCCAAACACTCCAGTGTCCTGAAATCCATTAGACAGCGGCTCAAATACTTAGAGGGTAAGCTGAATGACCTAGAAGGGAGGCACCAGGCGGAACCAGAGGGAGACGCACTAGAACAGATCAAACATTTGTTGACGGAATATCACACAGAGGCAGACAGAGAGGTACAGCACATGGGCAAATATGCCACGGCCCGCATGTACGCCGAAGGTGAACGGCCAGGTTCTCTTCTGGCTAAGCTGATCAAGCATGAGCGGCGTCCACTGCAGATTGGCGAGCTGGTCTCGAGCACGGGAGAGTCCCTCACAGACGAGGAACAGATTGTCAGGGAATTCAGGCGGTACTACTCTGCTCTATACGAATCGAAATCGACGGGACTGGAAGGGGCAATAGATGACTACCTGAGTTATATTCAGATGCCACAACTGTCCGATTCGCACAGGGAATTCCTTATGATGCCCATCCAGAGGGAGGAAATAGAGGAGGCATTAGATAGTATGCGGGCGGGCAGCGCACCGGGCGCTGATGGGCTTACTGTCGGCTTCTACAAAGCGTTTAAAGAACTGCTGATTCCCTACCTCTCAGCATTATTTGATGACATATGCTTGGAAGGCTCCATGCCCCCAACTATGCGAGAGGCACTCATCATCACGATACTCAAGCCTGGGAAGCCTGACACGGAATGCGGTTCGTACAGACCCCTCTCCTTGATCAACGTTGATGCTAAGCTGTATGCAAAGGTACTGGGGACGCGTCTCGCGCTCCTCGCCCCTCTGCTGGTGGCCCCGGAACAGGCGGGTTTTATCCCATCTAGGAACCTCACATACAACATTCGAACGGTCCTGGGGACGATGCAGCACGTGAAGCCGGAGAATAAGGCATTGGCAATATTCCTAGATATGGAGAAAGCCTTTGACTCCGTAGAATGGCCTTTCATGTCAAGAGTACTTAGGAAGCTGGGCCTAGGTGAACCCTTTCTACAAATGATAGGCGCTTTGTATTACAAACCGACGGCCAGGCTCCGAATTGGTGACAATGTCACGGAGGCGTTCGGGATCAGCAGGGGCACTCGACAGGGCTGCCCGCTCTCCCCGTTGCTATACGCACTAGTAGCGGAACCTCTAGCGTGTGCACTCCGAGAATACCACAGCCACGAAGGTATTAGTTTCCCTACATACAAGATATGCATCTCCACGTACGCCGACGACACGCTTTTGTACGTTAGGGACCCGGAGCTTAACCTCGCGCCAGTGCTAAGGGAGGTAGTGCAGTTCGGAGCCCTATCTGGTCTGAAGGTAAATTGGTCCAAATCGGTTGCATTCCCACTGACGCCGGTGACAAATAAGTTTGTCATGGACTACCCACTGCAGTGGTCGGAGGATCCGGTTAGGTATTTAGGCATAAAACTACACCCGGACCCAGAGGTGTTGATCAGGGAAAATTACGGAGTGGCTTACATGAAACTGGTTGAAGATGTAGACAGATGGTGTAGGCTGCCGCTGTCCCTCGCGGGTCGTATTGCGCTAATGAAAATGCTGGTGCTTCCGAGGTTCTTGTTTCTCTTTTGCAACCTCCCGGTGGTCCTATCTAAGGCATTCTTTAAAACGCTGATTCAGACCCTCACGCGACTGGCATGGGGAGGTAAGCAACCGAGGGTTAAGTGGCAAGTCCTGACCCTCCCATACAACCAAGGCGGTCTGGGGGCCCCGGACGTAGAACAGTACTATAGGGTCGCGCAAGCGATGCACTTGCACACATGGATACATGGGGATAGTAATATTCCTCACGTGATTCTGGAGACGCTCTTTGCGAAACCCCTCCAGCCAGCGGCCACGGTATTCGAACCGGCCACGCGACGGGTTGGCGCTCTGGACTCTATTGCAAGTACGAATCACGCATGGCACTCTTTGGCCAGAAGCCATGGCTGCCCGCTGATGTATTCCCCCCTGGTCCCGATAGAATGGGCCATGTGGCTTCCACCGCTGCGAGAAAACATCAGGAACATCTAGGGAGGCGAGCGGTTAGCGCTCTAGCTCTCCCAACTCAAGGGCTATAAAGGTAGCGAGGAGGCACTCGCCAGCGCGGTAAGGGGGACGGTGGCAGCTTTCCTTGAACCCGCTTGGCGCCAATTTTAGAGCATTATCGCTCGTCATTATTTTAAAAACTGTTAAAACTGTTGAACTGAAGAAAGCAGCTCCGTGAGCCTGTGATCATTTTTACTTTGTGAAAGCACTGCTTTTGGGAAAGTATTGCCTGTTTGTGTGAGAACTGAAAACTAGTTTGCACATTGTTAAAATACCGCTCACCCACACGCACTGAGGGACCAGCTCTTGATGATAGTCGATCTGTGCCTGCACGCCCAGTCCGACCCTCCAGCCAATCACGGGTGCGGAAGGCGGGGCACAGCCAGGAACATCTAGG
This sequence comes from Lissotriton helveticus, assembly GCF_964261635.1. Lineage (NCBI taxonomy): Eukaryota > Metazoa > Chordata > Amphibia > Caudata > Salamandridae > Lissotriton > Lissotriton helveticus. Next base: position 384,895,056 of record NC_136067.1, on the reverse strand, counting down.
GAGGCGAGCGGTTAGCGCTCTAGCTCTCCCAACTCAAGGGCTATAAAGGTAGCGAGGAGGCACTCGCCAGCGCGGTAAGGGGGACGGTGGCAGCTTTCCTTGAACCCGCTTGGCGCCAATTTTAGAGCATTATCGCTCGTCATTATTTTAAAAACTGTTAAAACTGTTGAACTGAAGAAAGCAGCTCCGTGAGCCTGTGATCATTTTTACTTTGTGAAAGCACTGCTTTTGGGAAAGTATTGCCTGTTTGTGTGAGAACTGAAAACTAGTTTGCACATTGTTAAAATACCGCTCACCCACACGCACTGAGGGACCAGCTCTTGTTGATAGTCGATCTGTGCCTGCACGCCCAGTCCGACCCTCCAGCCAATCACGGGTGCGGAAGGCGGGGCACAGCCAGGTACATCTAGGGAGGCGAGCGGTTAGCGCTCTAGCTCTCCCAACTCAAGGGCTATAAAGCAACTCGTCGGCCCAACGCGCAGTGTTGACGCGCAGTGTGGCGCCTAAGCCTGCGCCTAAGACGAGCCAAAGACCAGCCCGTCTGCGCCCGTCCGCGACAGGACAGGACGGGGCTAGGGGCAGGGGGCCATGGCGGGCTATACCCTCCCAGCAGAGAAGGATCATTGTACCACTTATTCTTATTCACGCCAGACTCTATTGGAAATAGGCAGGTATGTCACCACACTGTGTCCCCACGGGACCCGTTCCAGTGTGGGGGGACCTTTCTCTTGTTCGGTTTGTCACATGCAATTTACCAGTACTGCGGTAATCACTCCCTGTCATCTAAAGTGTGCCAGGTCAGTTCCGAGCACCAATCCTGCTACATCGATTACCAATGCCCCTAATGATCCGCCCCTAACGTGTAAAAACCTTTTGTGCAATGTCTGCTCCCTTGTCTCCCATGCTACACAGGTCTGGGACCTCATAACAACAGAGAGACCTCAGCTGTGTTTCTTAACGGAGACCTGGCTTAAGCCTCACACAGTTCCAGCCATAACATTGGGGGTACCGACAGGGTACAAAATAGTAAGGTTGGATCGCCCGATTAAAACGGGAGGAGGGCTAGCTATTGTGTTCAAACAAGAGATAGAGATTGCAGTCATTGAAACTGTGTGTACCCCAGAAATGGAGCTCATGATTTTTACGATCAACCCTACTTCTAGGGAAACCAGGAAGGGTGCACTTGTGTATCGACCTCCTGGCCCGTGTGGGACCTTCTCAATTAAATTAATGGAAATTTTGGCACCTCACATGCAAGTTAACTCTGAGTTCATTCTGGTGGGGGATTTCAATATCCACAGTGAGAATACCACGTGCACTGATGCACAGATTGTGTTAACAGACTTGGCCACACTGGGACTTAATAAAAAGAATCAGGGGCCTACCCATTCTGCGGGCCACACTTTAGACCTAGTGTTTTGTAACTCAACAGCTATTAATTGTCTGACTCCAAACCAAGTTGATTGGACAGACCACTCTGTCATTATGTTTTACACTCGCTCTAATTATAAAGTCAAAGTTATTCAGAGGACTATGGCTGACGTTAGGAGGCCCTGGAACAAATTAACCCCAGTAGACTTTAGGGAAAATTACTCTGAACCTAAATGGGAAGCTTGCGTAGAAAATGCCACTTTAGCCCTAAGCGCATTTAGTGAAGCTGCGTTAACAACTATCAATCATGTGGTCCCGCTTAGAACTTATAAACCCCGACCTGCCCCAAAACAAGAAGTCTGGTTCACTGGGGATCTCAGACAATTAAAAACGACCATGAGAAAGTTAGAGAAAAAATGGAGAGTCACACGAAAGGCAGATGATAAGGAGGACTTTAGGAGATCGTTCAAAATTTACCATAAAGCAATTCGAGCTGCTAGGAAACAACATATAGCAGCTCAATTATCAGCTGCTGGTACCAACGTAAAAACCCTGTATCAAATTCTACAGACGTTCACTAAGCCCACTGCCTGTGACACGGAGGGGATCGAAACCCAAGAACTCTGTGATAATATTTCACAGTTTTTTGTTAGGAAAATTGAAGCCATCTATACTAAAATACTAACGTCTAAATCCATCTCTAACAATCCAGTAACAACTGACTGTCGAATCCAGCCACATACTATGACTACAGATAATGAGGCTAAGAAGCTTGCCGTTTTCCCACCCATCTCCATTGAAGAATTGACTGTTCTTGTCACGCAAACAAAGAGTGGGTGCCCCACAGACATCATCCCGGCACGTATTATGCCACTTCTGCTGGATGATCTGGGGGTTGGAATGCGGCATGTAGTCAATTTGTCCTTGTGTACTGGGGAAGTCCCTATAGATTGGAAACAGGCTCTTGTGAGACCTCTGCGAAAAAATAATTCGATCCCCTGGTCTGAATTGACAAATCTGAGACCGATCTCTCTTCTCCCTTTTATAGGGAAGCTTGCTGAGAGACACGTGAATCAGTATTTGTCTAAATTCATTGAACACGCGGGTGGACTCGACCCCTCCCAGTCGGGTTTCAGGCCCAGGCACAGTACTGAGACCGCCTTGCTGTCCGTCGCTGACAATCTTCAGATGTTACAGGACAAGGGCTATTCCGTTGTCTTGGTACTTTTAGATTTGTCAGCGGCGTTTGACACTGTGTCACACGACATCATGACCTCCAGACTAGTTGACATCGGTCTGGAAGGCAAGGCTCTGGCCTGGCTAAGGAGCTTTTTCATCAAACGCACCCAGAGAGTCATCTTGGGACCATACCTATCAGAGGTGGTGACGATCTCGAAGGGAGTGCCACAGGGCTCTTGTTTGAGCCCTACGTTATTTAATATCTATGTGGCACCCCTAGCTAACATCATGAGATCCCACGGGTTCATTCCAGTATCCTACGCGGATGATACCCAACTCCTCTTCCCTTTTAAAATCATGACTCCTGAGGTGCGTGACTCCTTCGCCCGGGGGATGAAGGAGGTGGCACGGTGGATGGCAGCTAACTTCCTGCAGTGCAACGTCTCCAAGACCGAGGTTATGCTCTTTGGAGAGGCCAAACGCTTATGGACTCCGGACTGGTGGCCTCAAGATCTTGGCCCCGTCCCTGAGCCCAAAATGGTGGTAAAAGACCTGGGAGTGAAACTGGACCATGAGCTTACCCTAACACAACAAACTAATCAAGTGGTAGGCTCATGTTTCCACGTTATTGGGCTTCTCAGGAGAGTATTCCCTCTCTTACCGGATACCACCAGGAGAACGTTGGTCCAGTCACTAGTGTTAAGCAGGCTGGACTATTGCAACGGGTTGATGTTAGCTGCCAATGAGAGTGTTTTTGCCAGATTGCAGGTTGTGCAAAACACTGCTGCACGACTGGTTCTAAATGTCCCGCCTCGTACTCCCTCAAAACCGTTGCTGGCCAAACTCCACTGGCTTCCAGTAAAGCAGAGGGTGATGTTTAAGATCTGCTGTGTCATCCACAAATGCCTCATTGGAAAGGGTCCTGTTTACCTCACTGAAAAATTCATCCCTTATGTTCCATCTAGATCTCTGAGATCGGGAGATCAGGAATTGCTATGTGTTCCCAGGGCCTTGAAGGCAAGAAAGGGGGGAAGGGCCTTATCAGTAGCTGGCCCCAAGCTGTGGAACCAACTCCCGAAGGAAATTAGAGTATACAGGGAACATTTCCCTTTTAGGAAAAAACTCAAAACCTTCCTTTTTAATTATTAGTTGGTCTTAGGGCTATTTACTAAATCATGACTAGCTTCCTGTTCTTTAGTTGTTGCCAAAGGCGCGGAGATACTCCCTTGGGAGTCGATTCACAGCGCCATACAAACATGCAAATAAATAAATAAATAAAAGGGGGTCACGCGAGCCCTTAGTCAGCTGGGCATACACAAGCTGGGGGACCTGTTCAAGGACGGGAAGGTAGTCACCTGGGAACAGGTTGCTCTATCACAGATCGCTACGACGCAGCTGCACCGTTTCCACCTGCATAGAGTCAGTGCGGCACTACAGGAGCTGCTGGGGCCGGCTCTGGAGGAACCAGTAGAACTACCAGAACTGACTTACGTAATAAAAACACAGGCGAGCGGCAAGATGATAACACGACTGTACAGGATGGGGCAGTGTCACCGCACACAAGAACCCTCGAAGGCCCGTCAGGCATGGCAGCGAGACTTAAGGACGGAGATAAGTGACGACATGTGGAAATATTGCTGCCAGAACACGCAACGGGTGTCGCTGAATGCTAGGCATAGGCTTGTTCAGTTTAAATTTTTACACAGAGTGTATTACACTCCGGAATGCTTGCACAGATATGGGCTCCGGCAGACGCCGGAATGTGAGCGGTGCAGTGCGTCAGTGGCGGACTTCCTACATCTGGCTTGGACCTGCCCAGAATAAACAATTTCTAGGAAGAGGTCTTCCTCGAGCTGGGGCGGATCCTGGAGCTGGAGCTCCCGGTGGACCCGGCATTGGCTCTGCTGGGTCATACCAGAGTCTTACCCCCAGCTGCGCGTCGCCTGGCTGGCATAGGGTTAATTATGGCGCGGAGAGCTATAGCAATGTGTTGGATGCGCGGCCCACTCCCAACTAAAAAAGGATGGGAAAGGGCCATGTTGTACAGTTGCACACAATCCCAGCTGTATAGTGAACTCTTGCCGCCTGTGAGCAGGCCGCGGAACCTCTGGGACCAATACCTGGCATACACCTCGAATAGGAACGACACGGTTGAGGATCAGGAGGAGACAGAGGAGCAGCAAGAAGAGGGGGGGACAATGAGGACTAGATTATATCAAGTTTCAGGGAGGTGCCATGTGGGAGGGACACCCGGGTAACGCTGCCACTAGAGATCAAAGACACATAGACTGCACGCAGGGGGCACTTTTAGGGTTAGGAACATAGAGTGAATGAGAGACTGGAGGGGTGGGGGGAGAATGAGAGGATTGGCTGAGGCTGGTGACATATAACGTTGAGAAGGCAGTAACACATGAGACGAGGCGCACAGGTAGTTGGGGGGGGGGAGGGAAGGGGGTGGTGGGCAAGTTGGGTTAGGGAAGTTAGAATTAGATCACGTAGACGAATGCGCGCACCAAAAGAGACTACCAATACAGCACTGGCGAAAGCAGAGCTCACCCTCCTGTGGTACCGGAGGGTAATGACTTGGGGCAAAGGCGTCCATGCATGATAATGTTGTTGTTTTAGTTGAGTCTCGGGCAACTGGATCAGATGACGCCGGAGACATGTTTAGCATAATTTCTACCTTTCTCCCATTCAGGACCAATGGAACTGCATATTGTATTGACATGGTGCTAGTTTGCTGCCAGCCCCTGGGTTGTAGGCGGAAAGCTGTGTGCTCGCATGGTTACCGAATACAAGTTTATAATCAAAAAAAAAAAAAAACTGTCTCGTTTTTTTTACAATAAAATCGCTAAAATCCAAGAGGAGCTCCAAAATTCCTGTGGTCTCCTTCAGCCTTTACCACCCACCACCAGCTTTGGTGGGAAGCAATCCGTTAGCCAATTTTCCACCTTTGAGCCAGCTTTGCAAGCTGATGTGTTGGCTATCCTGGAGTCACTAAAGTCGGGTTCACCCTCTGACCCGTGTCCCGCCAGGGTTCTGGGGGGAGCGGCGAGCTTGGTATATCAGGAGGCCACCCAGATTGTTAATCTGTCTCTGGCCTCTGCCTCTGTTCCCCTTTGTTGGAAACAGGCGAAATTGCTTCCCCTGCTAAAGAAGCCTGGCTTGGACCCCCTAGCCACTACCAGTTATCGTCCGATATCGCTGCTCCCGGCTCTAGCGAAAGTCTGTGAAAAGGTTGTCTTTAGGCAACTGAATAATTTTATTGAGTCCTCTCAGGCCCTGCACCCGGCACAATCGGGTTTCAGGGCGGCCTTCAGCACTGAGACGGCTCTGGTAGAAGTCTCAGAGGCCATTAGGCAGTGCCTGGACGGAGGCGGTAGAGCGATCCTTGTTCTGCTGGACTTATCTGCCGCCTTTGATACGGTACCCCATGCTCAGCTGCTGAATCGGCTGGCAGAGGTGGGACTGTCAGGTGCGGTTCTGGCCTGGCTGTCCTCGTTTCTGTCAGAGCGGACGCAGCAAGTATGGATACCTCCATACGCCTCGTCCCCTAAGAAGCTCAACACAGGGGTTCCCCAGGGGTCGACGTTAAGCCCCTTGTTGTTTAACGTTTATATGACCCCGCTGATTTACCTGGCAGAGCAGTGGGGAGCCAAAATAATGGCGTATGCCGACGACACGCAGCTGTTGTTTACCTGGCCTAAGAATTGTTTAGATGCCAGTGTCGTCTGCTCTTGTCTGTCCAATGTCTTCCGGTGGCTCGTTTCAGCTCAGCTCAAATGTAACGAGGACAAGACAGAGCTGCTGTTCTATAGCAACCTTCCGGCCAATTTTAAGGATCTGATTTGGCAGCCTGATTTTGCTTGTCCCAGTTCTCTTGGAGGCCCGGTCAAAAACTTGGGTGTCTGGTTTGGACAGGATCTTAAGTTTGAAGCGCATCTAAAAAAACTTACTGCGACCTGTTTTGCGACCCTCAAGTCACTCAAAAGGTTCCTTCCGCTGCTTCATAGGGAAGCAAAAGAGACGGTTTTGCGTGCTTTGATTTTATCAAGGCTGGATTATGCCAATGCCCTCTTTAGTGGTCTCCCTAAATACCTCATCAATCGAATGCAGATCATTCAGAATGCGGCGGTTCGACTTCTATTCCATCTTCCGAGAAGAACTAGCGCAGCTGCCCATCTTCGAAAGCTCCACTGGCTCCCGGTGGCCCATCGCATTGTGTTCAAGTCACTGGTCCTGGCCTTTCGCGCCTTGTACCAACAAGGACCACAATATTTGCACAAGAGGTTCACTTTTTACACTCCTTGCCGTGCCCTCCGATCAGCTAATCTCCTTCTGATGTTCACGCCTAAAGTCAGATATGTGAGATTGGGTGGTCAGTCTATCTCTGTCCAAGCAGCTCGGTCTTGGAATGCCCTGCCGCTCTCTCTGCGATCTTCAGCCACACTGGCGGAATTCAAGAAGGGGCTAAAAACCCACCTTTTTAATCTCAGTATCTAGTTGCTTTTTTTTTTTCTCCTCCATTTGGTTAGGCTCTGTCTAAAGGTTACATATCGCGCCAGGATACTCTGTAGTAGCAGAGCGCGTAATAAAATATTTTATACATACATACATTCTGTTTCCCAAGTTTATTGCCTTGCACATAGACTGTTGATTGGGATGTCTGCCATATTAGTCTGGCTTCGTCCTTCACGTTTTTGGTTGTGTTGTCTGGAGGTTCCCAATTTGTCTTTTTTTTGTTTTATTAGCCATCCAAATACTGGGCCTCTTCCTCCTGGACTTCGGTTGCAAAGTGCTCCATTTCTTCACTTCTTTTGTGTTTGAGTTTAGATATGAAGACATGCGTTTTTCTTGTGCCACTGGTTTAATGGCTTTCCAAATTATATTTGGATAATGCCACTGCTCCTGCTGAGAGTTTATCTGCGCACCGATTTGGTGAGGCACCACACGTTCAGTCGCCACATTGCCTGCAGCAGGGAATTTTTCCTGTCAGTGGCCATTTCAACCAGTGAATCGTTTGATAGACCTCTGGTTTGTGTTCGTGTACTAGTAACCCTGGTACCCTTTGCTAATTGGGAGAATGTAGCAGTAAAGCAAGGAGAAAGTTCTGTGTACCACATAAAAGGTTTATGCCTGTGTATTCTGGTACCATTGCCACCCCGTGGCACTCATTGAAGATGGCTTCTTGGTTCTGTCTAATGCACCCAGTATTTGTAAGAAGCCTGTAGTTTGTGGTGGGAGTGGGATATGCAGACATGAGGATCATTATTGGTGAGCCGGAGACAAAGACATTTCTTTTAGCTTATGTCAATTTGAAAGGGTAGCGCTTTAAAAAAACAAATTTAGAATTAGAGTCTACCCCTCTTTATCTTGGGAAAATCCAGAGTAAAGCATTGTGGTAAACCCCTCTTTTACCAGGAAATTGGAGCTTGGCCCCAATAAGTATTTTCTTGTCCATATCTCCTGTTTCTTTAAGCAGGACAGGAACGTTGTGTGATATGAACTAAACTCATGGGTTATGCTTAACACTTAAGTCTTGCTAATGTTTTCTACCGTAGGTTGGGTAGATTCTAAGGGTCATGATATTTGCCCAGATGCCAGTCTTGGAGCAGTAAATTGAAAAATAATAAAAAAGTGTACTTATCCATATAGAGATTAGAGCAGCCCAGCAGTAAATTGCAGGTGACTGCCGCCCTGTAAGAAGTAAAATATATATATATATATATATATATTGAAACTTAAAAAAAAACAAGACCGGAAGGGTGGTGGTGCATTGATGGAGCGCATGTGTGGAAAATTCAAGTCAACATTGTAGATAAGTGACTGTGATCCAGAAGGGGAGGAGGAATAACAAAGAAGCCTTGATGGGTGAAACCTTAAAAGTAGGGGAGGTATAACAAAAAACCCCAAGCTGTATGCGTAGAGATGAGGAAAACAACAGACGAGCTAAGACGTGTGTGAGTAACACAGAATGAGGGGGTGGGGCAGTGATATAAAGAGGGATAGAGCACGCAGAGAGAGAGCAAGAAAACATGCGCTCCCAGGATGTGGTGAAAGCAAAAAGAAAAAGTAGTTCCTTGAAGATGAGCAATAGAAAGACACTGGTCATTTAAGCAAAAGGAAAGTAATAAAGCTATGTTTCAAAGTAGGGTCACATACAGGAAGAGGAAGGAAAGCCATTTGTCATTCTCTGTTTGGGTTGCTGTGGGGCAGGCAGGGGCTATTGGGCCACAAGCGTGGGTGTTAAGGCATTATACTTCTGCTGCCCTAGTGTCTGTCCTACTGTGGCTCTCCAAACTGGGTCAGGGACAACTATTTCTGCACTTGACTCTCACTGGTATTGACAGCAAGCAATCACAGACTTCTCCGGTTGGTTAAAGTGGCGGTACTAGGGAATATCATTTCTCCCCCACATCCCAGCAGCACAGTAAGATAAATGTCCTGCAAAGTGTTTTTCTTTCAATAAAAGAGAAGTACTTTATTACACTGAAAACATAAATTCTACTGCACATACTATAATGCAAGGATACTGATTTACGGGTTTGAGTCTGTATGCCTTATGCGGCTAGCTCAGCTACCCCTCCACCTGTCCCTTGTTAGTCTACTCTTTTTCTGTGGGTTTCCCACCGGTCCAGAATATGAGGTACTGCCTATAGGTGCAGCTTGTGCCCTCCCACCCAACCTTTTGGTCTTAGCACTTAGTCGCCAGTGCCTAGGCCATTTTAGTGTCTCACAAAGTTTGTGCGAGCAGTGGTAGGCTTTGTTCAGCCATTGTACAACAGCAGGACCTCACCAGTAGAAAGGGCAGCCGTACACGAAGTGAGAGTTGTGCCAGAAATGGAGGCTTCTATCGGTGGCACTCTTCCGTGCGGATGGTGGTAGCTCTCAGTTCAATGCGTGGCATACTCAGGTCCTCCTATGAGTACTCAGCGCTTCTTCTTGAGTGCGATGACCACACGTCCAAAGGTGATAGTTCTTTGGTGGGATGGTCGCTGGCGGTATAATCGACATGTAGTGCCTCGTGGCGAAGACCTCAATTCTTTACAGGGCATCCCAGTGGGACATCGCCGATCACTTGGTCTTCAGGATTGATCCTAACCCAGTGGCACACTTGGGCAGTGCCGTGGTCTCGCAGCCCATTTGTGGAGCACACAGGCCACTGGCAGGCGGTTATCTGAGGTTTGTTCAGGCCTACCACTCATGCACCCAGCTCCAGGCGCTGTAGTAGCTCCAATGTTGATATCAGACGATGATCGTATTGTCCGGTCTTGCAGTACCGCAGTTGATTCAGTGTAACTGCTTAGCAAATCTCTGTTGGACAAACAATGCACCGGGGTCAATTTGTGTATTCCTTTCCTCCATCAGCTCCACTTGTAGTCCATCCCTCACTCACAAGTAGGATGTCTTGGCACTCAGACAGCCCAGTAATTCTGCCATCAGATTAGACTCCAGGCAATGGTCTCTCGCCTCTGGGAGTAGTCTGTCAGTGTGACACCAACCTTTGACTGCCTGATAGTCCCAAAGTACTCTGTGGCATACCCGTTCATTGGTCGACAAGACTCTGATGGGTCTTGGGCTCCCATCTTTCTACTGATTTAGTAGACGGAAGATGTGTATTCCAGGTCTGCTTCCTTAAAACAAGTTTGGGTCGGTTCCCCTTTCATGTGTCCTGGCCAGGCCACTTTCTAGACCAGTCCTTTATCTGCAATGATGCGCAGCCCAGCAGGATAGTCTTGAAGTGGCGTGCCGAACACAGAAGTACAAAGAATTGTGAGCTGGCTTCACAGAGATCAGAAAGAGCTGCAAGAATCTTTACCACTTGATATGACTCATTTCCCTAGCCTCAACCTTCACCCCTGCTATCTACTGGACGGCAGCTGCAGTCATAGTCATTTACTGCTCAGTGTATCAGGAAGAACCTTGGTGCTTCTAAAGAAAACTTGTCTTCCCGTTCCTCATTATAGAGCCTGGTGTTCCCCTCTCCCATCTAGGAGATGGCAGCAATACACACATGCTGTCTTGGGAAAGCAACATCTTCTCCATCTTGTACTCTGGTTCAGTTTGTGGGCTTCCAAAATGGAACCTGCAAGCCTGTATCACTTGTGCATGGCACACTATCAATACTAGCATGCAGAAATACCATGCACAGGATGTTGGCGTTGAGTATCCCAGGTTCATTGCGAGAAGCAGCACCTAGGTGATTGGGTCTGTAAGCACACTCTCACGTCTCACTTGTAAAAAGGCCTGTCACTGTATATTACCAAGCATGGTATATGGCGCCACCATGTTCCCGACATCAAACCCACAACAAGGAGGGTACAAACAGTCACTCTGAGGGTGCAACCCCCCCTGTTCAGGACAAGATCCCGAACCTGTCATCATCAAAGACCAGGCTTAGGCCATCACGCACACACAGTATTTATATGACATGACTAAAACTCAAAAACCGGGAACACAGTGTTGTAACTTCCCTCTTCCCCTCTACCACCCCTCTCCCCTCTTCCCCCTTGGTACAGCCCACTCTGCCTCCGGGAGTGCGTGTTAGAATGTTCGTGGTGAGAGACTGCCGCCAAGCTGGGAGCACCTGTTGTACTTATATCAAATAAACTTAATATTGGAACCCTCAACAGTAGTGATTTATTACTACATTTCTGGCGACGAGGACGAGGAGCTGAGCCAGGGTCCGTTAGGTGCTTTCCCCCCTGGATATGTGATGCTTGTGCGGAGCTTTGAATTGAAAAGAGAGACTCACCAGTTGATGTTTGAAGATCACTGGACAGCAGACATATCGGCAATCCAGGCGGTAATCATCGAGGTGTTCCCTTGGGGGGACGTGAGATTCTCGATTCCGGAACGTAAAAGGGAGTCGGGTGTGAGGCCTCGGAGAAGGTGAGCTGGTGCCGTGTGGAAAAGAGGAACGTTCCCTCCTTGTATGAGGTCTGACTGGCGACGGTGGATCTGGTAACCAGTGTCCCCTGGCGGTATCCCGCGGTGGTGGAAGTAGCGTTTCAGGAAGCAGCGGGAGGTAGAGCCGGGACAGTTGGTTGTGTCGCGACAGTGAAGAAGTTGTCCGGTAGCGGGACACGGATCTGTCACCACTGTGAAAGAAGACGCTGAGGGGAAGCGGGTGAGGAGGTATACCTGCTGTTAGTGCTGTGGAAGAATATAGCCGGACGGTCAGGGCAGCGTGGTTCAGGCACAGTCTTCTTTCGATGTCAGTTGGGCTCCGACAGTAGCTGTGCTCTCTACCACTACCGCCCTGGTGACAAGTGTGAGGCAGTCTTCAACCAGAAGGGTTACTGATTGGGAGCCAAGGCTGAGCTGAGAAGCCGTCCCAACTAGGGAAGCTGTCGGCTGGATAACTCACCCCGGAGGAAGTTGAGGTACGACATCTTGAGGTAGTTGTCTTTCACAAGAGGAACATATGAGTTAAGACAACAATAGTCTTAAGGTGAAATTTAGCGAGTAATTTACGAATCTCCTTGAACTGAGAGGTTACATAATAATTCAAGTAATTTACTGCATAACGTAGGAAGGACTAGTGTGTGAAACATTGGATGAAAGAATTACCCTGTCGGTAGTACAGTGACTTTTTGCTGAATTCAAGTGGTGTGCACCTATGAAATTGATCTGGAGGAGAAGTGGAGTGAGGCTAATTTTAAAGTTTGACAGGCGCGAGTGTCGTCTACCACAGCTTTTAAGCTGAGCTGGCGCCATATCGCACTGCCACCTTGTGGGCCATACTTATCAACGCACGCTTGTTTCCATCCGGGATCGTCGAGCTTTAGTAACATTGTGAGGAGCGTGGAGTGTAACACAGTGTGCTGTAATCTTATGAAACTGTACGGCAGCAGTGAACTGAGCTGTGTGAGGAAATATCAGAGGAACAGAGAGTGTAGCGAGCTTTCGTTCCAGTTATTGAAGATTAAATGTGGCAGCACGTTTAGCTGTATAAATTATCTGAGGTGATCAAGAAAGGGAGTTAACCCCTGTGGCCACGCGTGAAACGGAACTGTGTTGTAATCCTATGAAACTGTACGGCAGCAGTGAACTGAGCTGTGTGAGGAAAAATCAGAGGAACAGAGAGTGTAGCGAGCTTTCGTTCCAGTCATTGAAGATAACTGTGGCAGCACGTTTAGCTGTATAAATTAACTGAGGTGATCAAGGAAGGGAGTTAATCCCTGTGGCCACGCGTGAAACGGAACGGAGGCAGCGCTTGGAAGCGGCGTGAGAAGATTGCAAAGGGGCAGGGAGTGCAAGGAACCCCTGTGGCGGAGTCATTACAGATTCGAGGCAGTACGCCTTGGGAGGGACACGTAACCTCTTTGTATCTGTGACAGTGGATTTACAAGGGCCATAAACCTACAAACGGCGCGAGCAAGGCATATTTAGTGATTTCAGGGAGCCAAGAAGGATAACAGTAGGTGGAGTAGGAAAGTTTCCTTCAAATTTAGAACCCCAGTGCCCACAGCCAGCGCATTACTTTTAATCTGCTCGGGGCGACAGAGAACTCTACAAAGTGCACTCGTACCGCCATCTTTCTGGGTGAGGTGGATACCACATCTTCACGTGAATTCCTAGATATAGCGGTGCATTCAACATGGAGTGGGGCCTAAGGTATAATTTTCCGCCACCAGTGCTGTTTATGGAGGGGGATGAAATAAACACTGCAGAATGGAGTGAGTGGAAAGAATATTTTGAGGAGTACATATCAGTCGTCGAGGAAGAGGAAGTATCTCTTATACTGGAGGAAAAGGCTGAAGTATTACTTCACAGCTTAGGAACTGAAGGACGGAAAAAGTACCATGAAATGGAAAAAGTATTCACGAAAGGGTCAGTCAGAAATGTGAATGAAGGCATCGTGAGTGCGTGGGATGAATATAAAAAACAAGCCTCGTTGGTAAAGGTACAAAGGGAAGAAGTGATCAAGGAAAGAATAGTTAGCCAAGAGAAAGATAATACTAGAAAAATAAACCCGGAGTGTACCATCTTCATAGGTGGAGTAGGGACAGATATGATCTCAGTTTCAGGATCACGTTATAGTTTGGTAAACAAGAGCGAATGGAATAGAGAATTAACTAAAAAAAAGAATGGAGATGAATTCAAAGAGGCCAACATATCCCTAAAAATGTACACAAGGGAGGACATCAACGTAATAGGTTACAAAGTAATGGATTTAATGCACAAGGGAAATAATACTTGGAGTACCATATGTATAATGGAAAGAGGATCCACCAGGCCAGGGTGGAAGGATCAAAAGAAATTGGAAATATCAGGTAATGGAAGAAGAAAAGAACACGTGGGTGAGCTGGCACAGATCCAAGGCATGCAGGGAACAAACAGTGAAGCACGGAAGACTCGTGCGTTGACATCAAAGGATTCGGGTGGTATTGAAGGAGCTGCAAGTAATAAAGAGTATGGAAAAGAAGTTAAGAAACATGAGAGAAAAAACAGTGAAGGAAAAAGTGAAGAAAAAAAAGAATTCGAAAGAAAGGGAGAATGCATAATTACTACAGCAAATGAGCGGCAAAGGATAAAATGTAAGAGTAACCAATTCAATCACAAAGGGACGTGGCAAAGAACCACATCGTCTGAGTCCAAGACCAAAATGATGGAGGAGTATGAAGACAAACATGAACAGGAAAGAGATACAGATCTCCACAGACCGGGGCGAGAGGAAGCAGTTAAAGGGAGAGCGGCCGGCACGGATGCAACTAAGGGTGAAACATGGATCGCTCGCACGTCACCGTCAAAAGGTTCGGTAGTTTTTCAAGAAGCTGCAAGCAATAAAGGACGTGGAAAAGAAGTAGCAAAGGACAAACTAAGGGAAAAACTTGAAATGTACCAAAGTTGGTTGGACGAAAGAGAATTACGTAAGAAATGCGAGAGAAAAGGCAGAGGAAGTGAAGTTGTGAAAAACGGAGAATTCGAGAGAAAGGAGGAGCGCATAGTAAATGCAAGAAATGAGCGAGAAAAAATGAAATGTAGGAGTAACCTCTTTAATCGCAGTGAGACGAGGCAAAGTACCACACCGGTTAAGTTCAGGACTGAAACAAGGGAAGAATATGTGGACTATGGTGGGCAGAAAAGAGAAAGGGACTTAAGTTTGTCGGAGGATAAGGGTGAGAAGAAAGCTAAATACTTTCAAAGGCCTTACAGTGGTAAGATGGAGAGTGAGAGTGGGGAAATGCAGAAAATATTAAAAGGTCTCCCACCAAGAGGCCTGTCAGGGAAGAAGGGTCCACTCGATAATTATTGGAGCAAGCAGGAGTGTCATGGCCCAGGATACACTACGGAGTTCTTCCAGGGGAATCAAGGAAGGGAGCAGAATGACAGACTGAGGTCAGCAGAGACTGATGCTAGTGATCCGGAGCTGTGTGAAATGGAGTTCGGAAAAGGTCTGGACTCTGCTTACGGCCAAGGTAAGGAGGGTAGAAGAGGGACCAGACCAGTCATCGAGGACGACATTGAGAGAGAGTCTTATCTTGTCAGAGGGAGCAGGCGGGGTGTGTCCGGGCCCCAGTTACTGCCCAAGGAAGAAAACAGCGTTACCGCCTATACACCCTCCCCGAGGGATATGGAAAGACTAGTAGAGGAGTGCTCAACTCCAGGTGGGAATAAACTGTATAGCTTGTTCACACTTAGAGGATCCTAGGGGAAAAAGTTAGGTTGCACTCTTTCCTGCCTTTTACCCATGCCTTGAGACTTATCCCGCAGTTAATAGAAACGCAATGGCGGAGTGGCAGAAGTGGACTTCTAAGGATCGGCATAACCGGCTACACTTATTGTAGCACTCAGGGTGTTCATCCTTTGGGAGAAAGGTCAGGACTCTTTACGGGTCCTAGAGGACCAAAGGAACCTAATGCTCAGGACTACTTTTTGTCAGTTCTACACTGAAGTTAACGTGATGGTTTTTATAGCTTGCTGTTTAATTGTTTCCTTGATGTAGCCCCAGTTCTCTTTTCCCCTCTCCCTTCTTTTCTTGTCTCCACGCTTCCTCTCCTCTCATCCCTCCCTTCTCCTCCTTCCCCCCCCCCCCCTCTTCTCACTCTCGTTTTTCCCCCCCGCCTGGGGCGCCGCATTTCCTTTCCTTCTGTTCTCCTTAGGGGGGAAGGTGTGTTGTAACTTCCCTCTTCCCCTCTACCACCCCTCTCCCCTCTTCCCCCTTGGTACAGCCCACTCTGCCTCCGGGAGTGCGTGTTAGAATGTTCGTTGTGAGAGACTGCCGCCAAGCTGGGAGCACCTGTTGTACTTATATCAAATAAACTTAATATTGGAACCCTCAACAGTAGTGATTTATTACTACACACAGGTATATGCAGGTCAGGCACACAAGGCAGGGGGAGTAGTGAGATGGCCCAGAGCCCACTGTAAGTATTACTCTTGTATACAATAGCTCTTTTGATACCTTACAGCTAAAGCCGTCTGTAGGCAAGACTTAAAAAGCAATACAGTGAATGTCTCGTGCCTGTCTTGGGACAAAAGGCAGATTTGTCACCCATGGAAACATACAAATACTTGTTTTTTCAGCGCCAATCTGAAGTACCGAAAATTATATGATCCCCTCCCAACAATAATCATTACATTACCAAATCCCCTTGCATTACCAATAAGCAGTCGGTCGGCAGTGTAGAAGGTTCAAGCGTTTATTAGACAAACACAAAACTCTGCCAGAGGAGCTCCTTGCGACCTCACCCAAAAGGTCCGCCAAAAAGACTGCTGGCACATTGTCAGCACATCACATATATACAATTGCGTTGGCACCGGCATGGCCTAACATGGAAAAATACAAATTGGTACAAGCTAGTACAGTAATAGGAAAACCCATATAAGGCACACAAAGAGCTCCTGATTTCGCTCAGGCAGCAAGGTCAGACGGGTGACTCCCTTCTGTCTTCTCAGAGACAAACCACCCTGCACCCTCCCGGAATGTGCTTATCGGCCCTTCCTCGGCTAACTACGACCTTGCCGAGCCTACCGAGCTGAAACAGCAGTTTCTGCAACAGTTGGTTTCTTTCCCAGGAGCAGGGCCTTTAGAGCTAAGGGAGAATAAGGCCTGTGCATGTACGATATTAAAGAAGGCCATAGTATGGTATTCATATAGCGTAACGTGGCATGAAGCTAAGTGAAAGTAAATACCGTAAATGCTAATTATGCATGTCTACAGTGTGAGTTTAGAGACACCATGCTAATCCTAACATATCGATTATCAATACTACGTGATCAGGAATCGATTCTGGTACCTCAAACCCTCCTTTTAGCGTGGTGGCGCTAAATGACAACAGACATCTACTCCTCGAATATTTCTTCATCGATGTCCATCATATCATGTACCTCTTTCTGCAGCATTTGGGCTTTAACAGCGATAGGGGATGGGACACACAGAGTAGTGATACGGGAAGCACAGTAAGAACAGCAGGCTGGACCACAGTGCATCAAGACACAGCACGTAAAAATGATGGCAGCAGCTCCTCCTAAAATTAACATTATCTTCCATCCCCATGTGGCCAGAAGTCCCCAAAACCAACCTGACAATGACCAAGACCCATTGTCAACATGCATTTCGGAGGCAATGCGATGCAATTTCTGGATGGCTAGATGGACGGAGGGGGCGGAGTCGGGAATATATACACAACAAGAACTGCCGATGACGCGGCATGCCCCACCCCGATCAGCTAAGATAACGTCTAGAACCATTCTATTTTGAAGCGCTACAAGGCGAGTAGCCTGAATTTCCACCGTTAGGTTTGTTAAAATATCAGTAGTGATATTAATGACGTTCTCCACTATTCTAGACAGTCTCCTAATTTCCCTACTATTGAAAATAGGCCCCCAAAAGGGTACTAGACCCTTGCTGAAATCTGTAAATTGCTGCAATGAAGTATCTGTCTGATCAACTTCAGTCATATCGAGCTGTCTACGTGCTCTGTGTAAGAGTGAACTACGGGAATGGCTCGAGGTCACCTCGGTGAAGCTTGCTATCGGTGTGCTTGTGATTGGAGCGGCTGGGTTCCCATGATACGACCGCATCGGGTATAACTGATGCGTTTTATGATAGTTGGAGGGAGCCACATAAACAGGGGGAAACAGAAAGGACAGATAACAGCGTCCCCCCCAGTTTCGTGGTAGCCAAGTGTATGCATGTTCCCCGCACACGAAGTACACATTGTGGGGAGTAATCAAAGGAGGGCTAATACGTTTTCGCAGTCGATAGGTATAATTGCAGATGCTATTCCCCATTTGTACCTTACCTATCCCTTGCACACAAAATCCTGCAGAAACATTCAAAATAGGAATGGGGACAGTGCGGTCTCTGGTAACATTTCGTTCGATGAAAATCTGAAAGTATTGAGTGGCATTAAAGTCTTTAAAATCATACAGTTCATCTTGTAACCAAGTTTTGTTCATTGCCGCTAAGTACAGCTGTATACAACCTTGTGGGTCAATTATCACCTTATCCCCATGTCCTGTTCTATTATAAGCATAGTGTGTTCGAACATAATCAAGAATAATATTATGCTCATTGACATCTAGATCCCTGAAATGCTCACTCCCATGCCGGTATATCGCTAGAAACAGTTTGTACCATGCTTCACAACTACCTAGATAAGACAGAGGGCGGGAGAGAAATAGATCATGATTGCGTACTACAGTAGGCAGGAGTCCACAAACCCAACAATCCGTGGCATTAGTAACATTGTGCGTCTGATGCAACATTTCTATGAATACATTTTTAGCATATTTTTGGCGATGCCTTTCTTTGTGGGGCGCTAGGGTAAACAGGAAATGTTCGGGAGGTGCGGCAGTTGTGGGCAAAAACTTTTGCAATGGGTATTTATGTTCTAGGTATACAAACAGACTCATGAACACAGCTACTATAACAGTTATAGTTACAACAAAAGCTATTTTGACCTTCGTGGTCCATGTGGAAAACATTGGCTCATAAAAAGGTATGCGTCTAGGCGCAATAGGAAATTCTTCTTCTAGGATTACACGACCAAAAGGGTACATTGCTAGCTAAAAGTCCAGAAATAGGCCTAGCAGTCCGACCTGCCAGAGGGTTTCTTCGTTCCTGCGTCCGTCAGAGTCTCACAGGCAGACTCGTATCCCTATTCCAAGGTAGAAGCCATATCCGTTTGAACAGAATCTTCTTTCTGAACAGAGCACAATGATTGAAAAGTTCCAGCTCTCAACGAGTTCAGTCCAGTGTCTTGCTCAGCGCTCAGACCGGTAGTCTAGCAAACCCTATCTTATGCAATGAAGTCCTTCCCTATCTCCTGGCAATGTGGTCTGAGGCGCCGTGTGTCGGCCTTCTGGGCCGAAGATTGTATCGCTCACGACCCAACACTTCAGGGTCAGAAAAGAGCACACCCGGGGCTTTCCGTACTGGTGATGTTTGGTCGTCTGGGGTACTTGAAACAGAATTCGACGCTATTGCACGCTCACTTGCAACTTCAGTGGAGACCAAGTCATCTGATCTCGCCGATCCTTCCTGTAGCCTCCGTTCAATCTCGCAGGCGTCAGAAAAGGGCACAAATGCGTCAGCTCTTTCAGTTTCCTGTGTTAGAATTTCCCCTGGACGTGACCGCTCACCAGGGAGTGGAAGTGGTAGCCGTTTCAGATGCGAAACATGTATCCAATGTTTTCGGCCATCCACTTTAACCGCCGTTCGGGTGGCCAACAAAATCTGCCGTGGCTCAGACCATCTAGGAGCCAAGCTGGTGTCTCGCTCAAACTTTTTGACCAGGACCCACTGGCCGGGCTGTAAACGATGACCGGGGCCCTCTGGCAGTGGCTGCAGTACAGAAGCTACCTGCTGATGAATAGAACAAAGGTCTTTAGTCAAAGCATACAGGTAATCAATCAACATAGGATATTCAATATCTGCAAAAGAACGAGGTCGAGGTACCCCCCACACGTTAGCAGGTCTCCCAAACAGTATCTCATATGGAGAGAGACCCGAACGTGAGTGCGGGGTGACACGTAAAGACATAAGGGACAGAGGTAAAGTGTCAGGCCAGTTCAACCCCGTGCTCTCCTTTATTTTTGCCATTTTCAATTTTAGAATGCCATTGTACTTTTCCACGAGCCCTGCTGATTGGGGGTGTCGGGCAGCATGGAACTTTTGTTGTATGTGTAAGCCCTCGCAGATATGCCGCACAAGGGCCCCATGGAAATGTTGCCCGTTGTCCGACCAGATCAAGCGAGGCAATCCGAAGCGAGGCACAAACTCTTTCAGGAGAGCTTTTGCAGTTGCCAATGCTGTGTTCTCCTTAGTAGGGTATGCCTCAACCCATTTGCTAAATGCACAGACTACAACCAGTACATATTTGAGATTATTGACGCGGTCCATATGAATGTAATCCATTTGGAGCACTTCAAAAGGCAATGCAGGTGGTGCGAAATTCCCGGCTAAAACAGTTTCTCCTTTTCCTGGATTATGCTGCAAGCAGACCATGCAATATTGGACCAAACGGACAGCCGTCCGTTGAATATTCGGATTATTCCAAACTGGATCTAAGATCCCACAGATACCCTTTGCCCCTATGTGTGCTGGTCCATGTGCCATTGTTACCACAGCCTGTACTAATGCATTGGGCAGTAGCCATCTTTGTTTTTCAGTCAAGTCGATCCAACAATTATTTTCATCCAATCTCCCTATCTCTTGTTCCCATTTCTCTAGTTCCGCTGAGGTGGCTTCCTTCTGTAGTATTCTCACACTTTCCATAGTATTATCAAATAATCCACAGTCTCCCCCCACCCATCTAGTAGAGGAATGAACGTACATGGGTGACATCAGCGACTGAGCTGTCTGCTTGGCCACCTGGTCTGCAAAAGCATTGCCTTCTCCCACCTCATCCACAATCACTTTGTGAGCACTGCATTTGATAATAGCCACTTTCTTGGGGAGAGTGAGAGCATCCAACAACCTCAAAACCAGCTGCCCATTCTGTATTCTCTGACCGTGTGAAGTAAGGAAACCCCTTTCTTTCCACAGCCACCCAAAACTATGGGCTACGCCAAAGGCGTATTGGCTGTCCGTGTAAATGTTGACCTCTAGTCCCTCACTCAGCTCACAGGCTCGTAACAAGGCCATAAGTTCAGCGGCTTGGGCTGATCGGTGCGGTAGTCTAAGTGTTTCAACAACTGTTTTCAGAGTCGTGATTGCATATGCAGCTGTCGTTGTGCCATCTGTTAGTTTGAAACAGGAACCATCCACATATAGCTCTCCCTGGGGTTGATCTAAGGGTGTGTCTGTGAGGTCAATTCTACCCTTCGTCTCTTCCTCTGTGCGATATATGCAATCATGTAAATTAGTGTCCTGTTCACTCGTATGGAGTGGTAACAATGTGGCTGGGTTCAATGTTGCACATCGAGTAATCGTAATATGTGGTGCAAATAAGGTCAGCTCATACCCAGTAAGGCGTGCACTCGTAAGATGCTGCGTTTTTGTTTTATTTAGCAAGGTGTCTACTGCATGCGGCACCATTACAGTCAAATTGGAATTTAAAACGAGTCCTTCTGATTGTCGGATGGCCACTGCTACTGCAGCCGTAGCCCTCAGACAGCTAGGAAGTGCTCTTGCAACATTATCCAATGTCGCTGACAAATAGGCGCACGGTCTTTGCTTACCTCCAAAGGCCTGCGTTAAAACAGACAATGAACAACCGTCGACCTCGTGTACATATAGTACAAAAGGTTTACGATAATCTGGAGTACCCAGAACAGGGGCAGAGCATAAAGCAGTTTTTAGAGAGTCAAAAGAGAGCTGACATTCATCCGTCCAGGGTAGGGGTTCATGCACATCTTTGGTAGTCAAATGCAACAAAGGTTTAGCCAGAAGTGAAAAGTTAGGTATCCATTGGCGACAGTAAGATGTGATGCCAAGAAAAGCGCGAACTTCGCGCTGCGTGCAAGGTACAGACATGTTAGAAATGGTAGCAATACGTTCAGGTGTTAGTCGTCTACCCTCCTTCGATAAGAGATGACCTAAGTAGGTCACCTCCTTTCGACAATACTGAAATTTAGATAAGGATACCTTGTTCCCCTTGACAGCCAAATGGTGCAACAATTTAACCGTAGCTTTTTTACATCCATCCTCTGTGTCAGATGCAATTAGTAAGTCATCTACATATTGCAAGAGGACATTGCCATCCGGCAATTCTAAGTCGTCCAACAGAGCCTTCAGAGCCTGACTATATATACTCGGACTTTCAGTGTAGCCTTGAGGAGCGCGACAGAAGCGGAAACTGCGTCCGGATATTGAAAATCCGAAGATTTGTCTGCTATCAGGATGGATAGGAATGCTGAAGAAAGCATTTTTCAGGTCAATGACCGAAAAGTACTGTGCAGTCGGAGGAATCATGGTGAGAATGGTAGTGATATCGGTCACCACAGGATACTGTGGTACCACAATTTTGTTAACGGCTCGCAAATCGATCACAAAACGATAGGCAGCACCCATCTCCCCTTGGTCATGGTTCCTCTTCAAAATCGGGAGGATCGGGCTATTGCAAATATTGGCGTTTGTTTCTTCTACAACCCCTTTCTCAATCAGTTCCTGGATGATGTGCAATAAAGCCCGTTCCCCCGCCGGTGCTATTTTGTACTGTGGGATGCGTGGTAGTTTAGCGCCTTGCTTCAACGTGATGTGAACTGGGGGTATGTCCAGTACACCCACATCTGCATCCCCTGTCGCCCAAAGGGATGTTGGGACGCCATCGAACTCCGGTGGGAGTCGTTCATTTTTCGTAAAACATTGTTTAACAGGTGTTACAGAGGGACGTATAGTTAAATAGACCCCATCCGCAGAACAATGTATAGTAGCATTCAACCTTTTCAGCATATCCAATCCCAACAGATTCTCCCCACAATTCGATGTCAATAGGAAAGGAGTGTCCATAGTGGCTGGACCAATCGTAAAGGGGATAGGTTTAGAGATGGGGCTTACAACGGGGACTCCGGAAAAACCCACCGAAACATTGTTTTGCCCGGACAGAGCTGCCCCTGGAACCAATGATCGAGCAACGGAACTGTTCATTGCTCCTGTGTCAATTAGAAAATTTTCAGATGTCCCCAATACTTCCCCTCTGATGTAGGGTCCCCTCTGATTGACCGGAATTGACACATGGCCCCCCCTCTGTCCCTGGCTATCCTATGCTGGGGCATATTCATCATCATTCCCTTCGGCATAGTCACCATGGTAGTATTGTCTATGTTGGGCGTTATCAAAATGATTCCTTTCTGACCTGTCTTGTTGAAAGTCTCTGTGCTCGTCTCTATGCATATCACCTCGGTCGGGGCCCCCTCGTCCTCTACCTCGTCCGCGAACCGCTGCTTTCTGGGCGGCCAAGTATGGACACTGAGCCTTCCAGTGTCCCTCCTCTTTACAATAGGAACACTGGTTGATGCCGACTGACGGGGCTCCTCCTGAACCCCTTCCTGTCCCCGCCCCTCTTGTCATTGGGCCCCGACTACCTCTACCTCCTCCTTGCCCTCGAACCACTTGCTGTAACAGTACTCGAGTCTTCAGATCCTTAACCTTTTTATCCACCTTATCCTTATTTTCATTTTCTCTATGCTCGTAGTACTGGGCCATGCTGAGGATTACAGACGGGGAAGAGGTAGTCCAGGTACTCTCTGCCGCCTCCAGTCGTGCTGAAATTTCCGGAGCCAGGTTCGTAACGAACCTGTTAACGAACAACCTTGTGCCCCCTTCTGTCGCCAAATCTTGCCCACTAAAATCAATAAAAACCTCTTCGAACCTGGTAAAGAAGTCGGACACACTTTCGTCCTTCTTTTGTCTACAGGCGGACAGTTTATCCCAATCGACTTTTCGGGGTGGGATCAGAGTATGCATAAAAGTTATTATTTTCGCTGGAAGAGAAGTTATTTCCACTCTTGGTTTGTCCCCTGGTTTGCGATCCTGGTCCCAGCCTCTTAACTCCTCCCACGTGCCACCAAATTCAGCATGATTAGAATCGTGCACCTGTCGCCATATATCAACCGGTACTAGTAGTCCGAAGAACAATTCAACATCGGCTAAAGTCATTACAGCGGACGCAGCTGCTTCGGTCAATTCTTTATAGTACGCAGTAGGATTCTTTCGGGGATCTGGCAGCTGAGATTTCAACGCCAGTACTTCACTTCTTTTCCATGGGGTATAAACCCACTGTTCCTGGAACCGAGCCGCCACCCCTTGTCGTATGATCGCCTGATTACCATCTCGTTGTTCGGGGATTTCGGGATGATAGATTGGGTGTACTTCTCGCATAGGGTGTTGCGTAGTCCACTGTGGACTTTTCAAGAATAATCTGTCGCGATATTGTACCAAAGTGTCTACATTCTTAAATACTTCTTCCGGTGTTAGGCTAAATTTATGGGCCCAATCTCTGATAGTATACAGGATCTGGGGGGCTGTCCCGTCCCTAAAGCTTATTTCCCAAGACCCAATGAGCGAATTGGACATCTCATATAGCACATGTTGTTGCATGACCGGCTCTAAATCCTTCACAGTACTCCATATGTCAATCAGGGTATATACTTCATTCCGTACCCACTTGATAGCCTGGTCTCCTAATGCTTCTTTTTCGCCATATTCTACAGATGCTCTAGTGAACAATCGCTTGCTATCTAGGCCCCCTACAGCTCCCCTCGGGGTCGGGTCAAACCCTCTGGGTGTAATACAAACTCGGGGGGAGGGTATCTCCGGCATAGGGAGACTCAAGTGCGTCTGAGGGGAAGTGATCAGTTGTGTAGACTCGGGGACAAGCGTAGCCAAGGCCCCACCTTGAGGAGAGGAAACATCGTTATTTTGTTCATTGGTAACGGAGCCCCGTTCCTCGGGCGCAGATGCCCGTGGTCTAACTTCTGGCTGGACAGGTATTGCAGGGTATATACGCTCCGGGGCATATGGTGGGGGAGGCCTTGCATTTAACAATTCCTCAATCTCATCTTCCGCCCCTTCTCTGGCTACATAACATTGGTCTACCTGCAGTTTAAACCGCCTGTCTGCAATTTCAATATTTTGTTCTACCTTATTTTTATCATATGCGATAGCCTTCTGGGTAATAGTCTGTCCCTGCTCTATCTTCATTAATTTTTCAGATCGAATGCGTCGTCTCTTTGCTTCTTTCTGCCATTTGTTAAGGGTGTCGAACATCGACTGCCGGCTGCGTTTAATAAAAAGACGTTCTTGTAAATATGCCAGTTTTTGTTCATCGAAAGACCCTGTTTTTGGCCACTGTAATTCTATATTGTCCTTGGTGTATTTATGCCACAGAGAGTTAAAAATGAGGGGGCCAATACCATGCTTACAATACATAAAGTGGCTAGGTGTCCCCTCTGGGGGGTTCGGCTGACTCTCGTCTAACCTCCCTTCCTCACTATGGACACAACCAAAACACAATTTGCTAAGGCACGGCATATCGTAGTATCTCGTTTCTAGCTGAAAAGGAATTTCTCCGTTAGTACAAATTCAACAAAATTAAATATCACGTTATCTTTGCGCTCTCATTCTCATGGCCATGACACCCATCATCCTCACATCCGTATTTTCCTTATACATCAGACAAACGTAAAACGTGACACATAAGTTCCAGCAATTGCAATCGAAAAAGTGGAGCCCGTCGGCTCCCACTTGGGGAGAACTCTTCTGCTAATTTATTCAAAAGGCTGCAAAACACGACCAACAACAGTCTCGTCCTCAGACTGCCTAAAGATAGTTACACAGGTTTTAAACCACAGACCGGTCTACAGGCCATCCGACAGCATTCATGGTTCACCTCCCGAACTGTTCTGGCTAAGCCCGCGTTTCAGCGCCGCTCCAGATTTGTCCGGGTGCTACCCAATCTCAACCATCGGCTTTCCCGAGAACAGTCCGGCCGAGCAGGAACCGCAGTTCCCCATGGCGTATAATCCTTATCTTTAGTATACCCAGAGCGTTCGCACGTGCAGTTCCACACTGCCCCCGTCGAACCTCCGACCAAATCCTCTCTGTGACAACTAATGCAAAGTCAGAGTTTCTCCGTGACCATGAGCCACCAAATGCTTAAATCCCGCTCTTTAAATCTGCATATGCAATTCAACATATAACGAGACACAACACTCACCTGGTGCACGCAGGTTTTGCCGGAACGTTCTTCACTGCCGACGTTTGCCCAGTATCAGCGCTGCAGGTTCTCGGGTTGCACCCGAAGGACTCCGGCGTGGGGTTACTAGCAGCTGAAGCCCTCCGGACCGGGAGGGCAGAACAAAACCCCAATTTCTTATGCGTCTGGTCTGCAACTCTCCCGATCGAGAGGACCCCTTTCAATGTCGCCTGTGGCTACACAGGGACGACCCCAACGCGGAGTCCCGGCGGAGTCGCCAACTGAAGTACCGAAAATTATATGATCCCCTCCCAACAATAATCATTACATTACCAAATCCCCTTGCATTACCAATAAGCAGTCGGTCGGCAGTGTAGAAGGTTCAAGCGTTTATTAGACAAACACAAAACTCTGCCAGAGGAGCTCCTTGCGACCTCACCCAAAAGGTCCGCCAAAAAGACTGCTGGCACATTGTCAGCACATCACATATATACAATTGCGTTGGCACCGGCATGGCCTAACATGGAAAAATACAAATTGGTACAAGCTAGTACAGTAATAGGAAAACCCATATAAGGCACACAAAGAGCTCCTGATTTCGCTCAGGCAGCAAGGTCAGACGGGTGACTCCCTTCTGTCTTCTCAGAGACAAACCACCCTGCACCCTCCCGGAATGTGCTTATCGGCCCTTCCTCGGCTAACTACGACCTTGCCGAGCCTACCGAGCTGAAACAGCAGTTTCTGCAACAGTTGGTTTCTTTCCCAGGAGCAGGGCCTTTAGAGCTAAGGGAGAATAAGGCCTGTGCATGTACGATATTAAAGAAGGCCATAGTATGGTATTCATATAGCGTAACGTGGCATGAAGCTAAGTGAAAGTAAATACCGTAAATGCTAATTATGCATGTCTACAGTGTGAGTTTAGAGACACCATGCTAATCCTAACATATCGATTATCAATACTACGTGATCAGGAATCGATTCTGGTACCTCAAATCAGTTAATTGACCGACGTTCATAACCCCGTGAACTCTCTGGCCTCAACGTAATAATGAGAGCTAAATTATTATTCAGAATCCCAATGATTTACTCACTGAGGTAGATGTGTTTTTTACGTTCAGGTTTATGTAGTAGTTTCCTTTCTGTGACTTGAGGTTTTTTTTGGCAGGGAGGGAACACGTTAAGTTTAAAAGGTGATGCTGTGATTGAACAATGGCTACTTGCTCTATTGAAAACTTAGATTCCGGTAGAAGAGCGAATGAATTGACGAGTTTCTATATGGAGTATGCTAATCGATAACTCGTTACACTATTAATCTCATTGCAGCGCAAACCTGCGACCTTTTTAGGTATTCGCCAAGAGTGCAAGCTCGTCCTGCTCCTAAGGATTAGTGCTTTGGTTTGTGGAAGCATGGCCTCCACTGGACTGGTTGTAAATTAGAAATTAAAAGAAAATCTAACTTTATAAGTACAAACATGATAATATTTGGGAAATAATTAGTTTGCTATTATTTACTTTTCCGGCTTTCAGCAAAACTGTTTCTTGGCTTCTCTTCAGATCTCTTACAATTTCGGTTATACTTAGTGTTCAAAGACCTTGTCACTCATTCCACCCATTCCCCTTTTTGGGTTTCGCCTGCCGAAGGCTGCGCTCTGCGCAGCTTTTCGGCGCAGGTGAAATCCTATGTTGACCATAAGGACTTTGGGAACGTCCCCCGGCTCTCATTGGCTAGCTCCATAAATGGAGGCTAGCCATTGAGTGCCGGATCTGTCTGTCAAGGCCGGACCAGATTCGGGGGCGTTCCCGAGATTTTTTCCCAGGGCGGAGTTACGTTTTTTCCCGTTCCCTCCCCTTTCACTGAAAGTCTGTCCATTCCCGCCCCCTCCGTGTGCCTTTCCGCCCCCCCCCCTCGCTGTCCTGTGCACGTTTCCCGCCGTCCGTGTCCTCTCCCGCCCCCTCCCGCCGTCCGTGTCCTGCACCGGCTCTGAGTCACTGTGTTGTGCACCGAGAGCGCCGAAATATGGATGCCGGCATGGAGAAGGAGTGCAGCGCCCTCGGGGGGCTCTTCCCGACCATCATCAGCGACATGAAGGTAGGAGAGGCTCCTGCGCGCATCGAGAGGGGTCGGTGGGGGGAAGGGCGCCTCTCCGGGGACGGGATGCAAGGAAGTTCTCTTTGGAAGTGGCCCGCTCCGTGTCTGCACTTCCCCACACACACTGCGGCATAGGGCCTCTTAGCAAAGGTCCCTTCTTGATGCGGGGCCCGTGGGCGGTGTGGTTTAGAGGGAGTCTGCCCTCGGATCGGGCGAAAGAGCAGGCCTGATGGGAACCGCGCCGCGCGGCAGTCACAGGCAGATGGAGGGGCCGCAGCGGCCTCTCTAAACAGAAGGCCTTCCCCCGGTCCCCGTGGCTTATTGATGCCTCAGCAGTGTGACGAGGATTGGGATTGGGGGGGTTAGTGATATTAGACTTCCACTCAGACATGACCAAAGAAGAGCATATGGCTGTGGGACAGTACTGTAATAATTAGAGGTAACTTGTTTTCATGCTGCGTTTAACACCACAGTTTATTCCGTTTTCAGTCCGTTGTTTTTCATTCGATTCCCATTGCCTTCTGGGAGATGTAGTCATGCATTGCTTCCATTAACCCAATAGGACTTGCATGTCTCAATACACTTGTTCGGAACAGAAAAGACCAGTTTTGAAAACCCAGTGCCCTGATGACATGGAGCTGGGTGTTAAACCTACACCAGCTGTTACTGTTTCCCAGTTGAATTCAATTCACAGTATTGACCTCCGAAGGATGAAAGGCCGAATTGTTCTGCCTTCAATTGAAAGACAACATCTGCAGCCCACGCGGATGTCAGCAACGGATGCTTAACTCGGTGAGGTATAGGGTGTGGAACAATAATAATAATAATTCCTGATTTGTAAAGCTCGATTTATCACCCCTAAGGGTACCCAGACGCTGAGGCCGTCAGGGAGGAGCAGGGCTGCTCTGATGAGAGCTTGTGTGATACTGTGATATGTCCATAAGGAAATGGAACTTCCCTCACTTCCAGGAATTAGCCGACCATTTAGCCTGCAGCCAGGACCAGTGCTTAATATACCCAGGCCAGGTGGTAATGCTGGCACTAATTTCTGGGAAGCGGGATTTATCTTTCATTATCAGATTTAGACTCCGAGCAAGAGAGAGAAAGGGAGAAATAAAGAGGAAGTGAAGAAATGCAAAACAGAGAGAAAGGAGGGCATGAAAAAGCTTATGTGTTATTGTTTTTGCTTAGGAAAAAACGTACAACAAATCAAACTACACCTATTGAAAACACTCGAGTAAATGCAGAGATCTCAAGAGCACAAACTTTGCGTTTAACACCACAGTTTATTCCGTTTTCATGGCGCCGGTGCCTGCTGAGGGGAAGATGGCTGCCTCTGGGGTAGCGGTGAGCGGACTGCTCCTGGAGAAGGGCTTGGACATTAGCTTGGCTGCTCTGCGTAGACATGATCCCTATATTCGGGGAATTCTGGACGTAGCCAGCCAAGTAGCGCTCTACACTTTCAGCCACACAGCGAGCGAATGGGTGAGTGCAGAAGGAAAGGCTCAGCGAGTAGAATAAAAAGCAACGGGGGAAATTGTATGTATTTATTTATGCAATTTTATATAGCGCGGACTTTACCCAAAGGTGTCGGAACGCTTTACGATAGAACCAAGTACATGAGTACATTTACATACTTACACGTTACAGATACAAACTTGGAGAATACCTGGATGGTAGGGGGGAGAACGTGGTATCCAAGAGTCTGTAAGTGAGGGGACCATCAGAAAGTGAATGCGACAAGAAGTGAGGCCAGTCAGGAGACTGCAGTGAAGATAGAATCGAAGAGGAGACCGAGAAGCGAGATTCACATGTAGTCTGAGTAAAGTGGTGGGAGCGAAACAGGGTTTTAAGAGTGCGCAGTAGAAAGCGTTGTGTTGGAGAAACAAGTGGGTGATAAAGAAACACAATTAAGCATTGGCGAAAGAGCGCGTATGTTAATAGAAAGTACTCTATGAAAGCGGGAAGCATAGAAGAGTTGGCAATCGTGGGTCTGTTGAAAAGGGGAATCGAAATAAGCGCGAAGATAAATCAACACTGGAGGGAAAGACGGGAAATGGATGGCAGCTGAGCTGCGGGATACTGTTAACAGGTGTAGAGCGATGGTGAACAAGAATCCGAGGACGAAGCAATGAGGAAAATATGACCGAGGATGTGGACAGTAGACCATATAAATATTGACACTTAAATATACATATGGGGTTTTATATAGAGGGTTTTAATCAATCGAACGTAATTTTGCCAAGCATCATGTCAGTATATATGTATGCAGAAATGATTTATATTTTGCTTATGTCTTATTTGTTAACTAAGTTGCCTGTTCCGAACATCCTGTAGAATCTGCGTTCAGGAACTGGACACTGTAAGCGTGACCAATAGGACAAATACGTGTAATATCGCCTATAATAACCATCGCATATTAATGATTAGCACATATTTTCAATTGCGTACCACAACACAGTCTTGAGAAGTGCTCACGAGTTTTTGTAAAGGGAACATTTATGCCATGCAGGCACCTGACACGCCTCAAACCCACACAAGGCTGTAGAAAGTGACTTTGTGTCAAAGAGAGCACCCACACAGAAGTAGCACATGCAACTAGTGGTGGGACAGCAACAGATTGATCGTCTCATAGAGGCAAGGGTGGTTTCCTTGGCTCATTACCTGTTGGAGTTGCTGGATTTAAGTACCAAAGGCACTAAACGAGCACTAGGGAGACATTTTTACTATTATTTCAGACAATGCAGAGGCCAACGTTGCTGCTTTGCCATCTGATCTCACCCCATGCCCTCACTCACTTCTTACCCCTGTACTCTCAGCTCTTACCCCTCTGCCCTCAGCTCTTCCTAGGCCCTCACTTCTGGCACCTGTGCCCTCTGACCTCAACCCAGGCCTCCAGCCCTCACCACGCTGCCCTAACCTGTGCCCTCACTGACTCCTGTGCCCTCGGCTCTTACCCCTGTGCCCTCAGCTCTTACCCCTGTGCCCTCAGCTCTTACCCCTGTGCCCTCCGCTCTTACCCCTGTGCCCTCCGCTCTTACCCCTGTGCCCTCAGCTCTTACCCCTGTGCCCTCAGCTCTTACCCCTGTGCCCTCAGCTCTTACCCCTGTGCCCTCCGCTCCTACCTGTGCCCTCCGCTCTTACCCCTGTGCCCTCCGCTCTTACCCCTGTGCCCTCCGCTCTTACCCCTGTGCCCTCCGCTCTTACCCCTGTGCCCTCAGCTCTTACCCCTGTGCCCTCAGCTCTTACCCCTGTGCCCTCAGCTCTTACCCCTGTGCCCTCAGCTCTTACCCCTGTGCCCTCAGCTCTTACCCCTCTGCCCTCAGCTCTTACCCCTCTGCCCTCAGCTCTTACCCCTCTGCCCTCAGCTCTTACCCCTCTGCCCTCAGCTCTTACCCCTCTACCCTCAGCTCTTACCCCTCTGCCCTCAGCTCTTACCTGTGCCCTCCGCTCTTACCCCTCTGCCCTCCGCTCTTACCCCTCTGCCCTCCGCTCTTACCCCTCTGCCCTCCGCTCTTACCCCTCTGCCCTCCGCTCTTACCCCTCTGCCCTCCGCTCTTACCCCTCTGCCCTCCGCTCTTACCCCTCTGCCCTCCGCTCTTACCCCTCTGCCCTCCGCTCTTACCCCTCCGCCCTCCGCTCTTACCCCTCCGTCCTCAGCTCTTACCCCTCTGTCCTCAGCTCTTACCCCTCTGTCCTCAGCTCTTACCCCTGTGTCCTCAGCTCTTACCCCTGTGCCCTCAGCTCTTACCCTGCCCTGTGCCCTCAGCTCTTCCTAAGCCCTCAGCTCTCACCCCTCTGCCCTCAGCTCTCACCCCTATGCCCTCAGCTCTCACCCCTCTGCCCTCAGCTCTTACCCCTGCCCTGAGCTCTCACCCGTGCCCTCAGCTCTGACACCTGTGACCCTCGCCGGTGACCATGGCCAGCATGGCGGGGGAGATCGTGGCCTTCCTGCTGGCCCTGTCAGGCTGGGTGCTGGTCTGCTCCACGCTGCCCACCGACTACTGGAAGTGTGCGGCTCTGTGTGTGGCTCTGTAGGTATGTATGTGTGTGGGACTCTGTGTGGGTCTGTGTGTTTGTGTGTGGCATTTGCGAGAGATTAAGCTATTGGCATTGTAAATGACAGTGCCATTTATTTATCTGTTTTGAAAACCAACACATAAATAAAAATGTTGTCATTTACAATGCCAATAGCTCTAACTTTTTCGAAGGCGAAACCGTTGCATTGTAAATGCTTGTTACTATCTACTAGCCCATTATTCCGTGACAATATTACACAAATGACTTGGGAATGTATCCGTTAAATTCAGTAACATTGCATGCAATAACAATATTTAATGTCTGTAAGAAAATGGCTATTGACCTTGTAGAAGAATCTGGGTGATAAACACCACGTTGTAAACTGAGAGAATAACTATCTTTTTCTGCAGAAATGTAACTTAACATTGAATCAACTGTGTATCCTATAATATTAATGATGACATATTTCTATTTCCTTAGGCTCTGGACGTGGATCGAACTGTACTTCATAAAATGAAAAAGTCTGTGAAATCAATACATTCCTCTGGTCTTGGTAAGAACATCTTTATCTTATGTATGTGCATTGTAGGCTTGCAAGTAAACCTTGTTATGAAGGACAGCTTTTCCTCTCAAAGTATCGGATATTTGGACTGTTATATTACTATCATCTTATGTGTGTCAGACCGTAAAGACTGCTCAATGCTTTTAAGTGTGAGGAAAAAGCGGGAACTCTCAGGAAAGGTGGTGTATGTAATTCAGACTGTGGACTAATGCATGTGGACTGGAACCCTGAACGTGATAAATTGATGAATAAAATATGCTTTTTTATTGTTTGTTAAATTCTTCTATTGCTTTTGGCGCCTTTTACAAACAAAACGGGAGCAGTGAAAATACAAAAATCACAGTATGAATGGGAACTATGATAGTACATAAAGAAATCAGGTACATGGACATTGGCTGAGCATTAAATACATTAAGGTTTAAGGTGGGGCAAATGCACTTGAAGGTCAGAGTTCTATTTCAAGTCCTCTTCCTGTATGGATTTAGGTGGCTGATGTGGAACAAGGCAGCAAAGCCTCTGCTGTTGGAAACAGAGTCTTCAAACCATCCATTGGTTCATCAAAGGTTTTGCATTTAGGATATCCATCCGTAACAGGTCATAGAACGGGTTCATCAAAGGACAAGATTTAAGTCAGTGAGGGTGTTGGAGAAACAAGTCCACAAGACTGACTGGACAAGTATAGGCCCAATACGAGTATGTCACAAGTACAGAGGTAAAATAGAACATGGACCTGCAAAAAATCAGGAGGGTTTAGAAGTATTTGGGATATGCAAGTTATTTGGAAATGAGAGCATTATGAACATAAAGCTCCTCAGTTACGATGTCATGCACCCTTCACACCACAAAGGTAGAAATTGCATGGAATGGAAACAAGTAATTGAGGACAGTGCTAAAAAGAAGTCAGCGGGATAAGGTAGTCATCTATGTTCAGTCTTCTGCCGTTGGTTCTTTTTTATGTACCCCAAGATGCTTGGAGGGTAGCCTAGAGTTGGCCTTCATGCTGTCCTGTGGCATTATTTGTAAATACAGAGGCAACCATGTGGTGGACTGAATGAAGCACTGTTGACAAATGTATTTAGCCATTTATAAAAGATGGAGAGAAAAGAAGACCAGAAGATCCTGTAAGTGTTTCCAGATGGAACTGAAGTCCAACTTTCATTGAGCTAACCGTTGGGCGTGTCACCCTGTCGCTGCTTTATGTGCTTTAGGAAACAGGTGCAGTAGATTCTAGGGACTGCCTGACCCCACTAGGTTGTATGGTGTCCCCACTGCTCGTCTTTATGCCCTGGAGCTCTTTGGCCATCCCAATATATGTTTGAATCCCTTCAATCATCCACGCTTTTGATTTTGACCAAAGGAATACAGTGAAGTTCCGCACTAACTTACACATGGTGTTCAGCACCAAGAAGCAATTTAGTTCTTGATGTGTTCCATATGAATGATGAATAGTACAGTTATGACCCATACCTTCGTACATATTTGGCATAGATAGTATATTTAATGCTTATGTATCATATATATTTAAAAGAGCTGCTATTTTGTCCCTACCTAAAGACACGTTGCAACATATCGTTTATCGGTTTCGGCTGCCCCTATTCCTTACACGTTTTATTTACATTTTACATTGAAATCGTTTTACTTTTCTGGGAACCATCTTCGCATTAGTGTGACTTTGTTTCCTTTGCTGCAAATGTGACATCATCCAGCTTTGCTGTCTCTGACTGTCAAGATACCACCTCTAAAACACAACCTATTGTCATTCAAGTGCGATTACCACAGTCGCTGTTAGTTCCATGCATCAATAGCAACAGAATGCGTGTTAATTAAGTGCACCATCTCGCACGTTCTCCCTCATTTCAGCCTCTGAATCTCAGAATTGATGGGAACACGTCCGTTAAAAGCAATGGGTGCATTCGTTTATATTTTTATGACAGTTTTACTGCATGATAAATACCTGTTAGTTAATACGCCCGACAGCTCTGCCTCAGTACTCCAAAACCTGTTCAACGGCCATCGGCCGGCGTCCATGAAGGGCTGTTCCAACTGGCTTCTGCTATGCTACAAAGGGGTTTATCACAGAGCACAAAGGAAGAGCGCCTATGTCGTAAACCATGACTAGCGACCGTCATCCGGCAGCCGGCTCAAAACAGCCTTAGCAGGCAAGTTTAGGCGTAGCCAGCGAGCACGAACAATTCACTCTCAAAAGACCTCCAAAGAGACTTGTCTAGTCCTTGAAATCGGAAAGTAGAGCTACAGTTCTACAAATAATAGGCCATTATCCAGACTAAATGGGGCATCATAAGTATTCATGCCGTTGAAGAATAACAAAGCAGAGAAAACACAGGCCATAACAAAAGTAAAACTTTTTATATTTGTCATTCTTTTTTGGGTAAGAAAGAAATGATATCCATTCGTGTTGGATTAAACCACATAGGATGCGTTGCACATTTGCCATTGTGAATTTTAATCCCCATCTTGTCCATCAGTGCAATGGCTGAATGTGGCTTCGAGGATTTCCATTCCAGTACCTAATTTAGAAGACAGAGCAGCAGAGGCCTCTTTAAAATAAATATAAATTAGGGACTACTAACTGATTTTGAGTAAATTGAAACAGGAACCCCTCTGATAGAAATCCATCATTCAGTTTGTTCAAAAAGACTGTCCAGTAAAGCACCTGCCATATTTTGTAGAAGACAAAATCATTTGGCACCTGTATGCCAGTAGGTGGTATCGTCAGTCTTCATCTTGGTTTAGGCTCACTTCAGTCACAACAACACTGAGCCGCATGTTGATGTCACCTCTGTGAGTACTCAGTCCCATTTCCAGCAAATGAGACACAGGCCTGTTTGCTTACAGAAATTCTCCAGCCTTGGCCCTCTACTTCCGAGACTCTTACCTTTCAATGAGGGACTAGTGGATCCAATTTTGTAAGCTTAGTCTCAGCCCTTTTCAGCCTCTACTGATGACTTCCTCATTGCCCGGCACCACAGACCAGCACCTGGGTACCCAAAGTTTCTAGCATAGCCTTTTACTCCCAAAAGCCTAGTGGACAACCTTTATAACATTACTTCTACTCCTCCTGACAGTGAATCGAAGTGGATTGATGTCATGGACCAGGACGTTTTCTGTTTGGGTATCTTAGCGCCGCTTTCCTTCAGTGTGTCTTGCCTTTAGGCCCACTGTTTCCACTGCCTTTTGAAGATGCACAGGAGGTTCTGATGCTGATACCGGGGGAAACTCTGTTTGTCATTTATACAAACAATTCAGGACGGATAGAACATCCCAAAGCAGATCTTGCGTTTTTACCTGAATTCCACAGATTTGACAGCCCATGCAAAGGAAGCCACTGTTATCACCTACCTTCCTTGATAGACTCGCCCTTTGACGGCGCTCAGTTGAAAAAGCTGATTCTGCCTTGGAGAAATGTAAGAGCAAGTGTGTAATGAGGCATTCTCCAAGCCTGCTCTCCCTGGTGCATCCGGTCTAACAGTAATATTAGAAATATTTAGGTTATTCCATGGGCATCGCCTTTAGTCAACTACAAACACTGTAGTCTACCCTACAAGCAATCTTTCAAGCTAGTCGTGACCATCTTTGGAGTACAAAATCGCTGGACTGCTGTACAATTTGAGGTTTTTCATCAACAAGACAAATTTCCACCTCCAACTTACAAAGAGGCTACCCTTCTTTAGACCAAATTTGTACAGTGTTGCCTTGCAGCCATTCCAGCTCCTGCAGTGAGTCCTGGACATTCAAGCTATGCTCCTGATGTTTTGGACAAGAGATGTTCCCCTCAGCTGTTTCCCCCAGCTGTGACAGTTTTAAGGCTGCTAGGCCTGTTAGCCTTCTTCATCCTGCTGGTACTCTTTGCTCCGGCTGTTCAGTAGAACCTATGTCTGAAGTTAGTTGTCCAAAAATTGGAAGTTCCTGACGGACAAGCTCCTTATTTTGGAGGAGGCCACGTAGGACTTCTTGTGATGGATGATAGACACCAATGTGACAGGTGGCAGGCCATTCTGCTCTCCTCCACTTAGTGGTCACAGTGGTAGTAGATACACTGTTCCTTGGCTGGGGCGGTCTCCTGCATGAAGTTGAAATCTGCGGTCTCTGGCCTCTGGTGGAGCTGGTGAGTACTCTGTATACAGCTGATTCGTCATTACCCACGCGCATCCTTGTTCTATGAAGTGGAGTGTAAAGAATTACCATCCCATGACAGAATCGCTCACTGTCGGTTATCACACAAGTCTCGTCTGTTACATTTAATTAAGCACCCGAGGTCATGGAAAAAAGAAGAAAATCACATCCACGCACAGCGGTGCAGCCAATGTGTGGCTCAGTGTTTTCATGTCCGGGACTAGACAAACTGCAATAGAAGCAATGGGGCCACCTAACGGCGTACAGGAGCTATTTGCAAATCGTTTCCACATCATGTCTGAAGCCTTGGAGGATTCAAAAAGTGAGAAATTGGCAGGTAGGTTGGAGTATCCACCAGTAAGAGTATTTCAGAATGGAGTAATTTTATTGTTTTCAAATATGAAACCTGGTAAAACGATTTTCATAGATTTGAATGACAAGGCTAACGAAAAGAGGCCTACTGATATCGAATGTGACCAGAAGTGTTTTTGACACTTGAAAAATGGCCTGCTACTCTTTCGGTCACACCTACCAGCCGGGGCAAGCTGTCTGGTGGTGAAAGACCTATTATGATCCTACAGTGGGCTTACAGTCTGCCCATTGCTTCCCGTTGGTTGACGTTAACATCACTTATTTGCTTGGTTCTTAGTCAATGGCTTGCCTTCCTCTTCTTGTGTTGGCCTTCTCTTGGGGGTAGCCCCTTTATAATACTTTTGATTGTCTTGTAGTGTAGCTCCTATTTTCCCAATAGGCTCTGCGCATTGGAATAGTACCTACGATAGTAAAGGCCTAGACCAGACGTTAACTAGGTCTACTACTGTCGATACTAGACTTAATTTTTGGGTTTGCCAGCTAAGCTCAGAGTTCGCTAGAAACTTTCTCGAATGTTCAAGGAAGGATTAACTCCCCTGATTAGACAAGAAGGGATTTAGTTTCTGACAACCATAGAACATGACAACTTTGCTCTCCCCTAATCAAGAGTCAATCTCAAGAGTCGTGTGAGCACAAGGCAATTATTTTACTCAGTCAGTACGTGCATTCTTAGTCTCATCAGAATGTAGAGAAAAGGAAGAGACGGGCGTGTTCAATAAAAGATGTTATTTATTGATCAGTCTCTTTTCTCGTACAAGAGAAATGGATCGATATTATTGCAATACTTATAATTAAGTAAAGTGCATACATTAAAAGCAATAGTATAAAATAATACTGTAAAAACATTGATATGGTTTCTGAGCCATATGATGCTTTAAAATGATTAAAATATATTTACATACACATATACATTTGACTAAACGTACTCAACTGGTGTTTCTAAATACGCCTACCCCGTGTACCTGACCTAAGTCTAATGCGTGGGCGGGAATAGAAAGTTACAGTTTAAGTTAAGTTTGTTTTTGCCAAGTGAATAACTAAAGAATTCTCTAGGAGGGGTTATTCAGTTCTGTACCTGGAATTTAGGATGAATGAGGAATGGTATCTCTTTCTCTGCTCTCGATATTCCAGGCTGCCTGCGAGGGCTGCCCAGAAACGCCGGTGCTGGGTCTCTCGGCTTGAGATAGCAGCGCGTCTCTCAGCGCGTCAGGAAGGCGGGGCTGCTGCCTGCGGGGTCTGCTTCTGCTCTCGGCTTCGGCAAGTATGGCTGCTCCGTCTTGTCACCACGCGTGTGTTTGCATAGGGCAAGGTCGGCAATATTTATACCTTAAAGGTGCCGGGATTGACGTAAGGATGGACATAGGTACGTCAATAAAGATGTCATACGACTTGCTCGTTAGCACATTCTTTACTAAAGTTCTCTGTGAAATCAAAACAATGGCCGCACGGATTATCCAGGTTGTCATAGGTTTGATTTGTTATGAGAACGTCGTATGCCTTATCAGGGGCTGGAGGAATGTCGCTTGTCTAATTAGATCTCAAGCGTTATGACCTAATCAGATAACACGTTCCTGTGCCGTAGTGTGACTGTGTCAGATAACGGTATCTGCATCATGGGGGATTTCTTGCCTCATGGGCTGACTGTTAGTTAACTAGCTAGGTAGTTTAACCAGAATAGGGTCAGGAATAGGGGGATCGATTCAGAACCTATAGAAATACACGACACCCACTCCACGCTAACTATGGTCATATCTACTAATCTATGCATAGTATAACATAGTACAACATACTATAGAGTATAGTGTATACCTTACCACCCCAAAATACATAAATGCATTTTGAAATTTTCAAATATACTGAAAAATTGCAGTCATATATATTGTATGCACTTAAGCTATGAATTAAATGCAAAAGTAAACACGCATTGTTATGCATTATTGCTTGTTGGTATATGAGAAATACACATGAAATGGCTCTTAATATGGCTATACAGAAAAAAAGTCGAAACCATTTCATCACATAAAATATATTGTGAACATACCATCGGGCAGCTAAAGTCTATATAAAGTCTATAAAGTATCTAAAAAATAGAAATCTTAGTTCTCTAGGAATAGTTTCTTACTTTAAGCAGAAGATCAGTGTCCCGGAAAAAAATATATATAAAAATATTTTAAGGGGCTTTCTGAAAAAATTGCTGTCCGTGAACTGGATTGTAATTGTTCATGTGACTTTATTTTGAAAGTTGAAGGCCGGATTCAGGGAACGCCGTGTGCGAGTTTACTCAAAAGTCTCTATTTCTGTTCCGGAGAGAACATCATATCATTCAGGCTTTCGAAAAAACTGTCAACAGCTTCATGGGAAAGTTCCACTAAGTCGGAAATAGGGGTAACCATGCATTCATGCGCATGATTGTCTGCATTGACATTCTGATTTGCATTGCTGACAGAAGGTCGTACCTGTTCGATGCTGCTTTCATCTTGAACTTCACTACCCTTCAATCGCAGTGGTGAAGATTCCAGGAATGCCGTCATCAGAATTGGCAGCCTTTGAGGGCAGCACAAAGCGTGAACCTTGGTAGGAACCAGCAGTGTATCTGCATCCACCGGCGCATCCGATTGTAGCGTCAGACAGGTGTCTAACACGCATTCTTCTCCGCATAGCAGACACCTTAGTACAGGTAAAACACACCTTTGCCACATTGGTCGAAATGATAGAAACCAAGTCATGTTCAGGTCTCTAAGCCGGGAGAGTCCCAGGATTTTTGATATCCGGTCCCGGTATCCAATGGCTAGGATCGTTTCTTCCATTGTCGTGAGAGTTTGTTCTGTGACATGGGTTGCCATAACGAAAAATAAGGACTAGGAATAGGATTCCTGCAATTAGTCCCAGGATCAAGGGAAGTCCGCCAAAAATCGAATGGACGAAATCTGGAAAAATACCCAGTATGGCTTTGAATGGTGTTAATGCCATCGAAAATACTGTCTTAAATACCTTTGAGACCCCAGTGGTATCAGAAATATTTAAGATTTCGCTCAGGATTTCCGCGAAATGTACGGGGGAATTAGTTGATAATAATGTATGTATCTCTGCAGTCGTCCTTGCGACTTGTAGATCATACGTTTCTTTAGATGACGTGAGCCTTGTAGGCGTCTGAAGAAGCACTGTTTTTATTCTGCTTAAAGTGTCTATTCGAATAGAAGTAATTTTCAAACCGGGCCATGCCCTTGCCTCCCTGTCTGGAAAGGAGCTGGGGAACAAAGAACGTCCACAGCACTTGACCTTCGCCGTCGTAGTGACGAGATAAGGAGTCCCGGGCATAAGACTACAACATCTGCGGTCTACAATAAGAATGTAACTCCCATTATAGAGTCTTTGAAAGAATGGTTCTATTTCAGTTGCAGGTGCGCCTTGCTGGTG
Source organism: Lissotriton helveticus (assembly GCF_964261635.1). Lineage (NCBI taxonomy): Eukaryota > Metazoa > Chordata > Amphibia > Caudata > Salamandridae > Lissotriton > Lissotriton helveticus. Next base: position 384,854,819 of record NC_136067.1, on the reverse strand, counting down.
ACATGAAAGGTTGTATGAATTCCCTTCACAGGCTCCGTGCAAACTAATACCGTTACACAGAAGCGTGCCGCTTAGTGACATAGCACAATTGTTGCCACTAAGAAACACTTTCTGTCCTTTGTTACTGACACATGCATGTGAATAGGGCAGGTTCCAAGTTGTTTTAAGGTACCCCTTTCCCAATTTCTCGTACATGCCAGCCTGTATATATTTTTGGCAGTATTGAAACCTGAAGGTTGAGATTGGAATATTTATGATTCCGTGGATTATCCATTCACTGACAGGTCGTTCTGACATTGTCAACGGTAATCTTTCTAGTTTTTCAATGCTCAAGATTGTATAATCAGCACCCTTCTGCGCCATACCGATTTGTCTATCAGTAAGGTTAAAGATTTGGAATAGTGACGTTGTGTTGATTAAACGCCAAGGCACATAGCCTGAACGCAGATTTTGTAACGTCCAGCCAAGCTGTACAATAGAACGCAATTGTGACTGACCATGTTGTAATAACAGTAAGTCTTGCGATAATATATCGATTGCTGAAGACACAATGCTGTCCAATGAAAAAATTCTGGAGGACAGAGTCATTAACCCATTGTCCACTACAGAAAGTGATTTTTCCAAATTAATACGATCAATTTCACGTATTCTCTCTGCTGTTTCAATTTGAGTAACCTTCCAGGCCTCATTGTATGCTGCATATACAGAGGCTGCTATGAAACGCTTTTGACGCTGTTTGCGTGGTCCCATTATGAAATCACGCAAGTCAGCACCATCAGTAAGTAAAGTTAGGTGTTGCTTAATTTCAGGCAGTGTGGAAGACTGTAGCCATTGAAGGCATAATTTGCCCACACTGTAGGTTGTTATTATCCCTGGGTGATGTCTTTGGGGATATCTAGGGTCTGGCCTGGTCATTTTGAAACCCTGTGTTTTATTCAGGAATCTATCTTGACAGTTATTTGTATCTGTGGGCCAGATCAACCATTGTTTCCAATCAGGATGTGTTCTATTTTGGTTAAGTATATGGTTTATGTCTATTTCTTCATCTGTATCAGAGTTATTGCTAAACATTGTTGGCTTTGGAATAGACGGGTTATTTAAATCTTTGATTTTGGCTAAGCCAAGACAGGTGGTTTGTTGAACAGTGTCATTTAAAAATATCATTTGTTCTGGGATCATGCAGGCTCTAAACAAAGCTTCTATACCCTGTACTTGCCATTCTTTTGTACCCCAAACACTTTTCAAATCAACATTTTTGTCCCAATAATCGAATCCAAAAGTATTCATTTTTTCAAAGAATGAATCAGAATAAATCAATTTTGTGTTGGTTATCATGGTTTTGGTCCCTGTCTTGTTTGACAATTTATAATAAAATGTTTCAGCATTACTAGTGTTAAAACCTTGAAAGTATGAATATTTGTCATAAACGGTTCTAGAGCTCCCTTTTGGAGGTGTAGCACAATGTTCCCATTGATTATAATTTAAAACATTTCTAGGTTGTGCAGATTTATGCAAGAAATGGTTACCATAGTGGTTATAGCAATACATACTATCATAATTTGTAGAACCTTGCAAATAATCATGTTTTGTAAATTTAGCAGACATTACTAAGTCAGACATCATATTGTTTATACTTTCAAAGTCCCAATCATCAGCAAATGAGTTTGGTTTTGCAAAGTCACTCAAAGAGATCTTAATTTGGTGTGGATATTTCAGGATCTCGACCGGACCATAAATTTCATAGTCAGTGTTGTCCCAGGCTACCCCACCAGGTATTGGAATTGCTGTGAAGTTGGCTGAAGAAAGTTCTGAAGAAAGTTCTCGTTTCTCGACGTGTGAAGATGTGTGTGGTTTGAGGACCAAGTTGATGTTCTGACTTGCTGTGTCCATTTTAGCATATTTTCCCTCAATGAAGCGTCCCAAAGTAAATACCATGATGAGCCAAAGTATGAGGATAAATGCACCAAAACCCACCCAAAATTCAATCCATGGAGAAATCAGATATGTTTCTTTTAGTTGTTTCAAAAGTTCCTTCGCTTTGTCTTTAAAGGATTTTGATGATGGCTGTGTCTTTTGTTCGCTGAAGCCTTCAGAGGAATCATCGAAGTTGATGAAGTAACCGGATGCAGTTCTGTCAATTGTTCCAATTGGTTCAGGATTTTTGATTTTTGCATTTTCACTTGGTACTTCAGTATAGATTGGTATGTCTCTGCTAAATGTCTTTATTTGGGTTTTCAGAGGTCTTAGTTCTATTGCATTGTTGCATAGTCCTTGTTGTTCTTCTGTAGGCGTTTCGAATGTGATGAGCCTCTTTGTTAGGACCTCTGTACTGGTAGCAAACCTTGGTGTTCTGCTACTTATTGGGAGTCCACTTGGCCTACTGTTTGTTATCGGCCACATGTTGTGGTTTTACCAGGTCGATGGATACAACTCGGTTCTCCTTTTTTCCAGCAAGTGGCGGTAGTACAACTGATCTTGTCCCGTTGACAGACAAGACAGGAACTGCTTTTCTGTAAGAAGGCCCAAATTCCTTCTTTACCGCGATCTTCTCCCTGACTAGATCCCCAACTTTTGGAATCCAGACAGGTCTTGCTGGGACAGGTGGTGATTCTTCAGTGGTTGTTGGCTGTTGTTTCAACTGTATGTTGCTCAGGTCTTTTCTTGTTTTGTTTAAGTCCTGCAAAATAGCCAAACGGTCTTTGACATCAAAGCTTTTTTCTATTACCACTGAAGTCTGACTATCAAGGTCAGAGATCAACATCCTAGTTCCGAATAATAATTCGTACGGACTGAATCCCTTCAGAGAATTTCTTGGCAAGTTATTTAGACTACGTTGGACACTTATTAGATGTTTGACCCACCCAGCTCCCGAACCTAATACCTTTGCCGTTATAGATTGCTTTATGTCACGGTTTTTTCTTTCAACAATTCCGTTCCCCTCAGGGTGAAATGGACAAGAGTACCGCAATTGCACGCCCATGCTGACCATGGCCTCCTTATAAGCCCGAGAGCTAAAAGCAGGACCATTGTCCGAATGCAGAATGCCAATTGCGTATGTGCCGATAAAGACCCGCAAATCTTTTATAACAGTTCTGGCGTCAGCCGTTCGCTGGGGCCACATCCATATGAATCTCGTGCATGAGTCCACTGCGACCAAGATATATTTATAGTTACCATCCCTTTGTAAGGGACCGCAGTGGTCTAGATAAACACAGGCTAATGGTTTATCCGAGATTAGAAGGGGCGTCTGTGCTGGACGTCTCACAGTTGATACTTTCATTTTTTGACATATTTCACATGCTAGAACATAGTTCCTTGTTTGTCTTCTCATTTGTGGCCACCAGTATCTCTGTTTTAATAATGATACTGTGGCTGAGACGCCAGCATGGGTAGAAGCAAGCCCTTCGTGTGCCGCTATTATTAGTCCTAACCTATGTTCCATGTTTGGAATTGCCCTATCCCCCACTCCAGGGATTTGAGCAAAAGGAACATTGTTTGCATCAGTTATGTATGAGTATTTTACTGGAAAGCCTTTAGGGAGTGGTTCTATCGAATCCTTTTCTGAAGCGCTGACAGCTTGTAATATTTCACTGTCTATTTTTGTTTTTGACCGGGTGACGGCAGCTACGGAAGCCGTTTGCACAGCTGCCTTCGCGGCCTCATCAGCCAATGAATTCCCTGCAACGTGAACGCCATCACGTTGATGACTCAGTGTATGTATCACGTGAGTCTTTGGTAGTTCTTTTCGTAAAAGAGCTACTTGTTCCCAGAGCATTTTGTGCTTGATTGTGCCACCTTTCGCATCCTTGAAACCATTTTTAAGCCAGATCTGCAAGTATTCATTGTAAGATTGAACGCAATAATACGAATCGCACACTATGAGTGTGGGGAATTCTCGATCCGTATTTTCAAGCGCCATCTTAAATGCTAGTAGTTCAGCTCGCTGAGCTGTACAATCTCCTAGAGATTGTGTTTTAGTTAGGGTTGGTTTAAATTTCCCTTCGTGCCAACGACCTTTAACAATCGCGCACGCAGCACTGTAAGCTTGTTTACCCCCTACTGCGGGTTGTGCTGATCCGTCTGTATATATTATACAGCCGTATTGGTCTAGAGGCAGAATTTCGGTTGGCAGAGGACATTCGAATTCATATTGTAGAAATTCTTGTGTTTTTAAGTAAGGATCAAATTCGTACACCACGTCTGTTGCAGCAAGAGAGTTAGCCCATTGTATCCATCTCGGATGGAGTGCTTTCGCATTTGGAATGCTTGCCTTTGTTACCGCCTCTAAGGCTGGTATTGGTGTCACGATTATTATTCGTTTACCTTGTGCCAGGGCTCGTTCTTTTGCTATAGCTGTCTGTGTTGCTGTAAGAATTTTTTCCGTTGGGCTAAATTTCATTTCAGCCTTAGTGTACAAGTGTGATTTGAATGCAATTGGTACCTTTTCTCCCTCATTAGAGGTCAGGTATGTGAATCCGCATCTCCCTGGGATGACTCGGATCACAAGGTTGCGTGTATTATCACGTGTTTCTAATTTTGTCTTAATTAGCATGTCTGTTTGTAAGGATCTCAAAATGTCTGTGTGTGTTTGAGTCCAACTGGATCTTTTAAAATCTGGTTTAATTAGATCATAAAGGGGTTTGACCCTTTCTGCGTAATTTGCAATGTAAGTTCTTCCGAAATTTAGGAAGCCTAGAATTGACTGTAGGTTTTTTAGTGTTTTAGGAGCTTGGATTACGGCACATTTCTCTAGGAAATTGTCTGCCAGGCTTTTGCCTTCACTTGATAACTCATATCCTAAGAATAGGACTGTCAGATGGGCAATTCTGGACTTTTTGAAGTTGAATTTGTAACCCTCTGCAGCGAAACCAAGTATTATGGTGTTCACTCTTTTCAAGTGAGTCTCCAAGTCATCATCTGTTAAGTAAATGTCATCGACATAAGATAATGCTTCATCATCATATTGTTGTAGTAATTCTGTTACTCTCGCTGAGAATACCCCCGGGCTATTCTTGTACCCCTGGGCTAACCGACAGAATTGTTTTTGAGTGCCATTTACTGAGAAAGCTGTTAAATATCTGCTCTCTGGTGCTATGTTTTGACAAAAGAATCAGTTGGAGATGTCCAAGGTAGTTTTGTATTTTTTGCGCACTATGTTATTCATTAGTGCAGCACTGTGTGAATTTTGCACTGCAAAGGTTTTGCAACATGTGTTAAGGTGTCGGTAATCCAAAACTAGACGATATGAATTGTCTGGTTTGGAGACCGGAAACAAAGGATTGTTCATTTGTGAGGTGCAAGTTTCAATCACCCCCTGGTATTCTAGCTGATCTAGTATTTCATTTACTTGTTTTTTAGCTTCTTGCTTAATTGGGTACTGCCTTTGTGCAGTTGGTTGTGATTTTAGCTGGATTTTGTGAGGAGGAGAATCCTCATCCCATCCTACATGATTTTTGTATAAAGCAGGTGCTAAGGCCACTGCCCACTTTCTAGCAAGTGTGTATTTTTTATGAATCGGGATTTGATTCGAGAAGGCAGGCATAATTACTTCTTCGCCATGAGGGCACTCCCTGACAAACTCTGGTGGCCAGTCTTTTTCAGCTAAAAGGATGTCATAACCTTTTGAGAGGTTATCCCAAAATAGTCCCCTTATTTTCCTAGTCTTATCTCCCTCTATACGTAATGTTATCTCGTATATTTTGTGGGGCTTGCTAACTCTGGTATCTGCAGTTTCCACTTGAAGGTATTCATTCGTGTCCACTGTCTCCAGATGATTCATAAGGACTTTGCGAGCTATGCTCACCTCTGCTGCGCTGTCTAGCATTGTCTGAGCCCACTCTCCGTTTTTCAGTTGTGTCCTCAGTATTCTCGGCATTGTTAACTACCTTGATACTGGCTACCTTCTTTTTTGGAAATTGTAATTTCTTTTTCAGTTGAGCAGGTTCCTTGTCTTTGGACTTGGCGTGCTCTTCTGATCGTCCTCTTCTTTCAGATTTCTGCGAGGAATTCTGAAAAGATTGAGAGGGACGTGTATCAATGTCTTGATATCTATCAGGTTTTTTAATATTATCCCTATTTCTAAGGTTATATCTATTCCCAGAGGGTTCACTCTGGGGTGACCTTTGTCTCGGGTTTGGAGATTTCTCTCTTCGCCTAGGAGACCTTCCTCTGGACTGGAATTTCTTTTCTTTAGGATTGGATTGTTTGTTCCCATCCCAGTTCTTTTTTGGTGAATTATTATTATTATTAAAAAACATTTTTTCTGGACTTGTAGTCAGTTGCGGTTTTACTGGTATTCCACCTAGACTATCTCTGCCTAGTTCTTCATAGGATTTTTCTATGATTCTGGCAATTTCAGCTGGTTGGTCTGCTATATCTGTCTCTTTTAACCTCTGGCGGATCGCCACGTTTGCTGCTTCACCTTTTATGTTGGCTAGTAATATAGCCGAGACCTGCTTGAAGTCTTTCAGTAATTTCGTACCAAGAGTTAAAGCAGGTTCTGGACCGTATTCATCTTGAATTTGTTTTAGCACATCTGGTATTACCGAAATGGATGGAACACCGTGCGTTTTTGTGTAGATGGAAGCAAAGACTGTACCCCAAGTGTCACAGTCCTCAATGTGTGGTGCGATTCCCATTGGGAGACATATAGTCAGAATCCTGTGTTTTTCTAATGGGGTGGTGTCAGGAAACACCGCCTCTATTTGGGTAATTTTCTGTGCCAACCAGAATGGTATTTGTTCCCGTTTTGCTGGGACTTTACCTAGGCAGGATTGGATGTTCTGTGGTGTAATTTTATTTGTGTTCCCCTGGTGAGGGGTCAGCTGTGGAAGTTTAATCGCTGGCTGAATTGTTGAAGTCCGCATTACATACTGAACTAATTGTCTGTGAATTTTTAGTAGTTGTTTTAGCTGTATTAACAGCTCTGCTGCAGGCATTCTTTCGATGTCTGGATGTGGTGTGTATCCGGCTAGGACCGGCCACGTTGCTCCTGGTCTTCCTAAAGGACCGAGCCTTGTAATGTGATTGTTATGTATTAGGGCGCCATCAAATAAGAGCAAATGCTCTTGGAATTTGAGTGGTACTTCCACCTCCTCGAAAGGAGTGTACTCATTAGGAGGTTCCTCTACTTTGTAATAGTGGAAGTACTTTGTTACAGCATTAGCTGCTGGAAAATGTATCCATGTATAGTATACCTCTGTCTGCCGATATTCGTGTGCCTCGATTACGAATATGACTGTGCCACCTCTAGGTGTCAGTCCATTTTCTATAAGTTTTAAGGTTATAGATCTTCTTTTTGCGACCTGGATGAGTATTATATCCGGGTCTGCTGTTTGCATGGTAGCATCAGCATCTGCTATTTCAGTAGCTAATCTAGTAACCTCTCGTTCTTCATCGCTGTCCATTTTGCTGACAGGATGGTATTATGTTTATTTGCAGATCAGGTTTCTTTATGGAAACAGAGATTAGATGCACAATATTCTGGAACTGTTTATCCTTCAACGTTGACTTGACCAAAAACCATACATAGGAGTTCCCTCCTGCGAGGTTTTGGAGGATATAATAACCTTTCACCCACTCCAGACGTCTTTGGAGTATTTGGGAAAAGGGGTCTGAGTGAGAAAGCACGACTGAGTTACTCTAAATGTCTTACGTTAGTTTTATCGCCCTTTCCAAACGCGTTGGGCGCCATGTAGTGTAGCTCCTATTTTCCCAATAGGCTCTGCGCATTGGAATAGTACCTACGATAGTAAAGGCCTAGACCAGACGTTAACTAGGTCTACTACTGTCGATACTAGACTTAATTTTTGGGTTTGCCAGCTAAGCTCAGAGTTCGCTAGAAACTTTCTCGAATGTTCAAGGAAGGATTAACTCCCCTGATTAGACAAGAAGGGATTTAGTTTCTGACAACCATAGAACATGACAACTTTGCTCTCCCCTAATCAAGAGTCAATCTCAAGAGTCGTGTGAGCACAAGGCAATTATTTTACTCAGTCAGTACGTGCATTCTTAGTCTCATCAGAATGTAGAGAAAAGGAAGAGACGGGCGTGTTCAATAAAAGATGTTATTTATTGATCAGTCTCTTTTCTCGTACAAGAGAAATGGATCGATATTATTGCAATACTTATAATTAAGTAAAGTGCATACATTAAAAGCAATAGTATAAAATAATACTGTAAAAACATTGATATGGTTTCTGAGCCATATGATGCTTTAAAATGATTAAAATATATTTACATACACATATACATTTGACTAAACGTACTCAACTGGTGTTTCTAAATACGCCTACCCCGTGTACCTGACCTAAGTCTAATGCGTGGGCGGGAATAGAAAGTTACAGTTTAAGTTAAGTTTGTTTTTGCCAAGTGAATAACTAAAGAATTCTCTAGGAGGGGTTATTCAGTTCTGTACCTGGAATTTAGGATGAATGAGGAATGGTATCTCTTTCTCTGCTCTCGATATTCCAGGCTGCCTGCGAGGGCTGCCCAGAAACGCCGGTGCTGGGTCTCTCGGCTTGAGATAGCAGCGCGTCTCTCAGCGCGTCAGGAAGGCGGGGCTGCTGCCTGCGGGGTCTGCTTCTGCTCTCGGCTTCGGCAAGTATGGCTGCTCCGTCTTGTCACCACGCGTGTGTTTGCATAGGGCAAGGTCGGCAATATTTATACCTTAAAGGTGCCGGGATTGACGTAAGGATGGACATAGGTACGTCAATAAAGATGTCATACGACTTGCTCGTTAGCACATTCTTTACTAAAGTTCTCTGTGAAATCAAAACAATGGCCGCACGGATTATCCAGGTTGTCATAGGTTTGATTTGTTATGAGAACGTCGTATGCCTTATCAGGGGCTGGAGGAATGTCGCTTGTCTAATTAGATCTCAAGCGTTATGACCTAATCAGATAACACGTTCCTGTGCCGTAGTGTGACTGTGTCAGATAACGGTATCTGCATCATGGGGGATTTCTTGCCTCATGGGCTGACTGTTAGTTAACTAGCTAGGTAGTTTAACCAGAATAGGGTCAGGAATAGGGGGATCGATTCAGAACCTATAGAAATACACGACACCCACTCCACGCTAACTATGGTCATATCTACTAATCTATGCATAGTATAACATAGTACAACATACTATAGAGTATAGTGTATACCTTACCACCCCAAAATACATAAATGCATTTTGAAATTTTCAAATATACTGAAAAATTGCAGTCATATATATTGTATGCACTTAAGCTATGAATTAAATGCAAAAGTAAACACGCATTGTTATGCATTATTGCTTGTTGGTATATGAGAAATACACATGAAATGGCTCTTAATATGGCTATACAGAAAAAAAGTCGAAACCATTTCATCACATAAAATATATTGTGAACATACCATCGGGCAGCTAAAGTCTATATAAAGTCTATAAAGTATCTAAAAAATAGAAATCTTAGTTCTCTAGGAATAGTTTCTTACTTTAAGCAGAAGATCAGTGTCCCGGAAAAAAATATATATAAAAATATTTTAAGGGGCTTTCTGAAAAAATTGCTGTCCGTGAACTGGATTGTAATTGTTCATGTGACTTTATTTTGAAAGTTGAAGGCCGGATTCAGGGAACGCCGTGTGCGAGTTTACTCAAAAGTCTCTATTTCTGTTCCGGAGAGAACATCATATCATTCAGGCTTTCGAAAAAACTGTCAACAGCTTCATGGGAAAGTTCCACTAAGTCGGAAATAGGGGTAACCATGCATTCATGCGCATGATTGTCTGCATTGACATTCTGATTTGCATTGCTGACAGAAGGTCGTACCTGTTCGATGCTGCTTTCATCTTGAACTTCACTACCCTTCAATCGCAGTGGTGAAGATTCCAGGAATGCCGTCATCAGAATTGGCAGCCTTTGAGGGCAGCACAAAGCGTGAACCTTGGTAGGAACCAGCAGTGTATCTGCATCCACCGGCGCATCCGATTGTAGCGTCAGACAGGTGTCTAACACGCATTCTTCTCCGCATAGCAGACACCTTAGTACAGGTAAAACACACCTTTGCCACATTGGTCGAAATGATAGAAACCAAGTCATGTTCAGGTCTCTAAGCCGGGAGAGTCCCAGGATTTTTGATATCCGGTCCCGGTATCCAATGGCTAGGATCGTTTCTTCCATTGTCGTGAGAGTTTGTTCTGTGACATGGGTTGCCATAACGAAAAATAAGGACTAGGAATAGGATTCCTGCAATTAGTCCCAGGATCAAGGGAAGTCCGCCAAAAATCGAATGGACGAAATCTGGAAAAATACCCAGTATGGCTTTGAATGGTGTTAATGCCATCGAAAATACTGTCTTAAATACCTTTGAGACCCCAGTGGTATCAGAAATATTTAAGATTTCGCTCAGGATTTCCGCGAAATGTACGGGGGAATTAGTTGATAATAATGTATGTATCTCTGCAGTCGTCCTTGCGACTTGTAGATCATACGTTTCTTTAGATGACGTGAGCCTTGTAGGCGTCTGAAGAAGCACTGTTTTTATTCTGCTTAAAGTGTCTATTCGAATAGAAGTAATTTTCAAACCGGGCCATGCCCTTGCCTCCCTGTCTGGAAAGGAGCTGGGGAACAAAGAACGTCCACAGCACTTGACCTTCGCCGTCGTAGTGACGAGATAAGGAGTCCCGGGCATAAGACTACAACATCTGCGGTCTACAATAAGAATGTAACTCCCATTATAGAGTCTTTGAAAGAATGGTTCTATTTCAGTTGCAGGTGCGCCTTGCTGGTGACATGAAAGGTTGTATGAATTCCCTTCACAGGCTCCGTGCAAACTAATACCGTTACACAGAAGCGTGCCGCTTAGTGACATAGCACAATTGTTGCCACTAAGAAACACTTTCTGTCCTTTGTTACTGACACATGCATGTGAATAGGGCAGGTTCCAAGTTGTTTTAAGGTACCCCTTTCCCAATTTCTCGTACATGCCAGCCTGTATATATTTTTGGCAGTATTGAAACCTGAAGGTTGAGATTGGAATATTTATGATTCCGTGGATTATCCATTCACTGACAGGTCGTTCTGACATTGTCAACGGTAATCTTTCTAGTTTTTCAATGCTCAAGATTGTATAATCAGCACCCTTCTGCGCCATACCGATTTGTCTATCAGTAAGGTTAAAGATTTGGAATAGTGACGTTGTGTTGATTAAACGCCAAGGCACATAGCCTGAACGCAGATTTTGTAACGTCCAGCCAAGCTGTACAATAGAACGCAATTGTGACTGACCATGTTGTAATAACAGTAAGTCTTGCGATAATATATCGATTGCTGAAGACACAATGCTGTCCAATGAAAAAATTCTGGAGGACAGAGTCATTAACCCATTGTCCACTACAGAAAGTGATTTTTCCAAATTAATACGATCAATTTCACGTATTCTCTCTGCTGTTTCAATTTGAGTAACCTTCCAGGCCTCATTGTATGCTGCATATACAGAGGCTGCTATGAAACGCTTTTGACGCTGTTTGCGTGGTCCCATTATGAAATCACGCAAGTCAGCACCATCAGTAAGTAAAGTTAGGTGTTGCTTAATTTCAGGCAGTGTGGAAGACTGTAGCCATTGAAGGCATAATTTGCCCACACTGTAGGTTGTTATTATCCCTGGGTGATGTCTTTGGGGATATCTAGGGTCTGGCCTGGTCATTTTGAAACCCTGTGTTTTATTCAGGAATCTATCTTGACAGTTATTTGTATCTGTGGGCCAGATCAACCATTGTTTCCAATCAGGATGTGTTCTATTTTGGTTAAGTATATGGTTTATGTCTATTTCTTCATCTGTATCAGAGTTATTGCTAAACATTGTTGGCTTTGGAATAGACGGGTTATTTAAATCTTTGATTTTGGCTAAGCCAAGACAGGTGGTTTGTTGAACAGTGTCATTTAAAAATATCATTTGTTCTGGGATCATGCAGGCTCTAAACAAAGCTTCTATACCCTGTACTTGCCATTCTTTTGTACCCCAAACACTTTTCAAATCAACATTTTTGTCCCAATAATCGAATCCAAAAGTATTCATTTTTTCAAAGAATGAATCAGAATAAATCAATTTTGTGTTGGTTATCATGGTTTTGGTCCCTGTCTTGTTTGACAATTTATAATAAAATGTTTCAGCATTACTAGTGTTAAAACCTTGAAAGTATGAATATTTGTCATAAACGGTTCTAGAGCTCCCTTTTGGAGGTGTAGCACAATGTTCCCATTGATTATAATTTAAAACATTTCTAGGTTGTGCAGATTTATGCAAGAAATGGTTACCATAGTGGTTATAGCAATACATACTATCATAATTTGTAGAACCTTGCAAATAATCATGTTTTGTAAATTTAGCAGACATTACTAAGTCAGACATCATATTGTTTATACTTTCAAAGTCCCAATCATCAGCAAATGAGTTTGGTTTTGCAAAGTCACTCAAAGAGATCTTAATTTGGTGTGGATATTTCAGGATCTCGACCGGACCATAAATTTCATAGTCAGTGTTGTCCCAGGCTACCCCACCAGGTATTGGAATTGCTGTGAAGTTGGCTGAAGAAAGTTCTGAAGAAAGTTCTCGTTTCTCGACGTGTGAAGATGTGTGTGGTTTGAGGACCAAGTTGATGTTCTGACTTGCTGTGTCCATTTTAGCATATTTTCCCTCAATGAAGCGTCCCAAAGTAAATACCATGATGAGCCAAAGTATGAGGATAAATGCACCAAAACCCACCCAAAATTCAATCCATGGAGAAATCAGATATGTTTCTTTTAGTTGTTTCAAAAGTTCCTTCGCTTTGTCTTTAAAGGATTTTGATGATGGCTGTGTCTTTTGTTCGCTGAAGCCTTCAGAGGAATCATCGAAGTTGATGAAGTAACCGGATGCAGTTCTGTCAATTGTTCCAATTGGTTCAGGATTTTTGATTTTTGCATTTTCACTTGGTACTTCAGTATAGATTGGTATGTCTCTGCTAAATGTCTTTATTTGGGTTTTCAGAGGTCTTAGTTCTATTGCATTGTTGCATAGTCCTTGTTGTTCTTCTGTAGGCGTTTCGAATGTGATGAGCCTCTTTGTTAGGACCTCTGTACTGGTAGCAAACCTTGGTGTTCTGCTACTTATTGGGAGTCCACTTGGCCTACTGTTTGTTATCGGCCACATGTTGTGGTTTTACCAGGTCGATGGATACAACTCGGTTCTCCTTTTTTCCAGCAAGTGGCGGTAGTACAACTGATCTTGTCCCGTTGACAGACAAGACAGGAACTGCTTTTCTGTAAGAAGGCCCAAATTCCTTCTTTACCGCGATCTTCTCCCTGACTAGATCCCCAACTTTTGGAATCCAGACAGGTCTTGCTGGGACAGGTGGTGATTCTTCAGTGGTTGTTGGCTGTTGTTTCAACTGTATGTTGCTCAGGTCTTTTCTTGTTTTGTTTAAGTCCTGCAAAATAGCCAAACGGTCTTTGACATCAAAGCTTTTTTCTATTACCACTGAAGTCTGACTATCAAGGTCAGAGATCAACATCCTAGTTCCGAATAATAATTCGTACGGACTGAATCCCTTCAGAGAATTTCTTGGCAAGTTATTTAGACTACGTTGGACACTTATTAGATGTTTGACCCACCCAGCTCCCGAACCTAATACCTTTGCCGTTATAGATTGCTTTATGTCACGGTTTTTTCTTTCAACAATTCCGTTCCCCTCAGGGTGAAATGGACAAGAGTACCGCAATTGCACGCCCATGCTGACCATGGCCTCCTTATAAGCCCGAGAGCTAAAAGCAGGACCATTGTCCGAATGCAGAATGCCAATTGCGTATGTGCCGATAAAGACCCGCAAATCTTTTATAACAGTTCTGGCGTCAGCCGTTCGCTGGGGCCACATCCATATGAATCTCGTGCATGAGTCCACTGCGACCAAGATATATTTATAGTTACCATCCCTTTGTAAGGGACCGCAGTGGTCTAGATAAACACAGGCTAATGGTTTATCCGAGATTAGAAGGGGCGTCTGTGCTGGACGTCTCACAGTTGATACTTTCATTTTTTGACATATTTCACATGCTAGAACATAGTTCCTTGTTTGTCTTCTCATTTGTGGCCACCAGTATCTCTGTTTTAATAATGATACTGTGGCTGAGACGCCAGCATGGGTAGAAGCAAGCCCTTCGTGTGCCGCTATTATTAGTCCTAACCTATGTTCCATGTTTGGAATTGCCCTATCCCCCACTCCAGGGATTTGAGCAAAAGGAACATTGTTTGCATCAGTTATGTATGAGTATTTTACTGGAAAGCCTTTAGGGAGTGGTTCTATCGAATCCTTTTCTGAAGCGCTGACAGCTTGTAATATTTCACTGTCTATTTTTGTTTTTGACCGGGTGACGGCAGCTACGGAAGCCGTTTGCACAGCTGCCTTCGCGGCCTCATCAGCCAATGAATTCCCTGCAACGTGAACGCCATCACGTTGATGACTCAGTGTATGTATCACGTGAGTCTTTGGTAGTTCTTTTCGTAAAAGAGCTACTTGTTCCCAGAGCATTTTGTGCTTGATTGTGCCACCTTTCGCATCCTTGAAACCATTTTTAAGCCAGATCTGCAAGTATTCATTGTAAGATTGAACGCAATAATACGAATCGCACACTATGAGTGTGGGGAATTCTCGATCCGTATTTTCAAGCGCCATCTTAAATGCTAGTAGTTCAGCTCGCTGAGCTGTACAATCTCCTAGAGATTGTGTTTTAGTTAGGGTTGGTTTAAATTTCCCTTCGTGCCAACGACCTTTAACAATCGCGCACGCAGCACTGTAAGCTTGTTTACCCCCTACTGCGGGTTGTGCTGATCCGTCTGTATATATTATACAGCCGTATTGGTCTAGAGGCAGAATTTCGGTTGGCAGAGGACATTCGAATTCATATTGTAGAAATTCTTGTGTTTTTAAGTAAGGATCAAATTCGTACACCACGTCTGTTGCAGCAAGAGAGTTAGCCCATTGTATCCATCTCGGATGGAGTGCTTTCGCATTTGGAATGCTTGCCTTTGTTACCGCCTCTAAGGCTGGTATTGGTGTCACGATTATTATTCGTTTACCTTGTGCCAGGGCTCGTTCTTTTGCTATAGCTGTCTGTGTTGCTGTAAGAATTTTTTCCGTTGGGCTAAATTTCATTTCAGCCTTAGTGTACAAGTGTGATTTGAATGCAATTGGTACCTTTTCTCCCTCATTAGAGGTCAGGTATGTGAATCCGCATCTCCCTGGGATGACTCGGATCACAAGGTTGCGTGTATTATCACGTGTTTCTAATTTTGTCTTAATTAGCATGTCTGTTTGTAAGGATCTCAAAATGTCTGTGTGTGTTTGAGTCCAACTGGATCTTTTAAAATCTGGTTTAATTAGATCATAAAGGGGTTTGACCCTTTCTGCGTAATTTGCAATGTAAGTTCTTCCGAAATTTAGGAAGCCTAGAATTGACTGTAGGTTTTTTAGTGTTTTAGGAGCTTGGATTACGGCACATTTCTCTAGGAAATTGTCTGCCAGGCTTTTGCCTTCACTTGATAACTCATATCCTAAGAATAGGACTGTCAGATGGGCAATTCTGGACTTTTTGAAGTTGAATTTGTAACCCTCTGCAGCGAAACCAAGTATTATGGTGTTCACTCTTTTCAAGTGAGTCTCCAAGTCATCATCTGTTAAGTAAATGTCATCGACATAAGATAATGCTTCATCATCATATTGTTGTAGTAATTCTGTTACTCTCGCTGAGAATACCCCCGGGCTATTCTTGTACCCCTGGGCTAACCGACAGAATTGTTTTTGAGTGCCATTTACTGAGAAAGCTGTTAAATATCTGCTCTCTGGTGCTATGTTTTGACAAAAGAATCAGTTGGAGATGTCCAAGGTAGTTTTGTATTTTTTGCGCACTATGTTATTCATTAGTGCAGCACTGTGTGAATTTTGCACTGCAAAGGTTTTGCAACATGTGTTAAGGTGTCGGTAATCCAAAACTAGACGATATGAATTGTCTGGTTTGGAGACCGGAAACAAAGGATTGTTCATTTGTGAGGTGCAAGTTTCAATCACCCCCTGGTATTCTAGCTGATCTAGTATTTCATTTACTTGTTTTTTAGCTTCTTGCTTAATTGGGTACTGCCTTTGTGCAGTTGGTTGTGATTTTAGCTGGATTTTGTGAGGAGGAGAATCCTCATCCCATCCTACATGATTTTTGTATAAAGCAGGTGCTAAGGCCACTGCCCACTTTCTAGCAAGTGTGTATTTTTTATGAATCGGGATTTGATTCGAGAAGGCAGGCATAATTACTTCTTCGCCATGAGGGCACTCCCTGACAAACTCTGGTGGCCAGTCTTTTTCAGCTAAAAGGATGTCATAACCTTTTGAGAGGTTATCCCAAAATAGTCCCCTTATTTTCCTAGTCTTATCTCCCTCTATACGTAATGTTATCTCGTATATTTTGTGGGGCTTGCTAACTCTGGTATCTGCAGTTTCCACTTGAAGGTATTCATTCGTGTCCACTGTCTCCAGATGATTCATAAGGACTTTGCGAGCTATGCTCACCTCTGCTGCGCTGTCTAGCATTGTCTGAGCCCACTCTCCGTTTTTCAGTTGTGTCCTCAGTATTCTCGGCATTGTTAACTACCTTGATACTGGCTACCTTCTTTTTTGGAAATTGTAATTTCTTTTTCAGTTGAGCAGGTTCCTTGTCTTTGGACTTGGCGTGCTCTTCTGATCGTCCTCTTCTTTCAGATTTCTGCGAGGAATTCTGAAAAGATTGAGAGGGACGTGTATCAATGTCTTGATATCTATCAGGTTTTTTAATATTATCCCTATTTCTAAGGTTATATCTATTCCCAGAGGGTTCACTCTGGGGTGACCTTTGTCTCGGGTTTGGAGATTTCTCTCTTCGCCTAGGAGACCTTCCTCTGGACTGGAATTTCTTTTCTTTAGGATTGGATTGTTTGTTCCCATCCCAGTTCTTTTTTGGTGAATTATTATTATTATTAAAAAACATTTTTTCTGGACTTGTAGTCAGTTGCGGTTTTACTGGTATTCCACCTAGACTATCTCTGCCTAGTTCTTCATAGGATTTTTCTATGATTCTGGCAATTTCAGCTGGTTGGTCTGCTATATCTGTCTCTTTTAACCTCTGGCGGATCGCCACGTTTGCTGCTTCACCTTTTATGTTGGCTAGTAATATAGCCGAGACCTGCTTGAAGTCTTTCAGTAATTTCGTACCAAGAGTTAAAGCAGGTTCTGGACCGTATTCATCTTGAATTTGTTTTAGCACATCTGGTATTACCGAAATGGATGGAACACCGTGCGTTTTTGTGTAGATGGAAGCAAAGACTGTACCCCAAGTGTCACAGTCCTCAATGTGTGGTGCGATTCCCATTGGGAGACATATAGTCAGAATCCTGTGTTTTTCTAATGGGGTGGTGTCAGGAAACACCGCCTCTATTTGGGTAATTTTCTGTGCCAACCAGAATGGTATTTGTTCCCGTTTTGCTGGGACTTTACCTAGGCAGGATTGGATGTTCTGTGGTGTAATTTTATTTGTGTTCCCCTGGTGAGGGGTCAGCTGTGGAAGTTTAATCGCTGGCTGAATTGTTGAAGTCCGCATTACATACTGAACTAATTGTCTGTGAATTTTTAGTAGTTGTTTTAGCTGTATTAACAGCTCTGCTGCAGGCATTCTTTCGATGTCTGGATGTGGTGTGTATCCGGCTAGGACCGGCCACGTTGCTCCTGGTCTTCCTAAAGGACCGAGCCTTGTAATGTGATTGTTATGTATTAGGGCGCCATCAAATAAGAGCAAATGCTCTTGGAATTTGAGTGGTACTTCCACCTCCTCGAAAGGAGTGTACTCATTAGGAGGTTCCTCTACTTTGTAATAGTGGAAGTACTTTGTTACAGCATTAGCTGCTGGAAAATGTATCCATGTATAGTATACCTCTGTCTGCCGATATTCGTGTGCCTCGATTACGAATATGACTGTGCCACCTCTAGGTGTCAGTCCATTTTCTATAAGTTTTAAGGTTATAGATCTTCTTTTTGCGACCTGGATGAGTATTATATCCGGGTCTGCTGTTTGCATGGTAGCATCAGCATCTGCTATTTCAGTAGCTAATCTAGTAACCTCTCGTTCTTCATCGCTGTCCATTTTGCTGACAGGATGGTATTATGTTTATTTGCAGATCAGGTTTCTTTATGGAAACAGAGATTAGATGCACAATATTCTGGAACTGTTTATCCTTCAACGTTGACTTGACCAAAAACCATACATAGGAGTTCCCTCCTGCGAGGTTTTGGAGGATATAATAACCTTTCACCCACTCCAGACGTCTTTGGAGTATTTGGGAAAAGGGGTCTGAGTGAGAAAGCACGACTGAGTTACTCTAAATGTCTTACGTTAGTTTTATCGCCCTTTCCAAACGCGTTGGGCGCCATGTAGTGTAGCTCCTATTTTCCCAATAGGCTCTGCGCATTGGAATAGTACCTACGATAGTAAAGGCCTAGACCAGACGTTAACTAGGTCTACTACTGTCGATACTAGACTTAATTTTTGGGTTTGCCAGCTAAGCTCAGAGTTCGCTAGAAACTTTCTCGAATGTTCAAGGAAGGATTAACTCCCCTGATTAGACAAGAAGGGATTTAGTTTCTGACAACCATAGAACATGACAACTTTGCTCTCCCCTAATCAAGAGTCAATCTCAAGAGTCGTGTGAGCACAAGGCAATTATTTTACTCAGTCAGTACGTGCATTCTTAGTCTCATCAGAATGTAGAGAAAAGGAAGAGACGGGCGTGTTCAATAAAAGATGTTATTTATTGATCAGTCTCTTTTCTCGTACAAGAGAAATGGATCGATATTATTGCAATACTTATAATTAAGTAAAGTGCATACATTAAAAGCAATAGTATAAAATAATACTGTAAAAACATTGATATGGTTTCTGAGCCATATGATGCTTTAAAATGATTAAAATATATTTACATACACATATACATTTGACTAAACGTACTCAACTGGTGTTTCTAAATACGCCTACCCCGTGTACCTGACCTAAGTCTAATGCGTGGGCGGGAATAGAAAGTTACAGTTTAAGTTAAGTTTGTTTTTGCCAAGTGAATAACTAAAGAATTCTCTAGGAGGGGTTATTCAGTTCTGTACCTGGAATTTAGGATGAATGAGGAATGGTATCTCTTTCTCTGCTCTCGATATTCCAGGCTGCCTGCGAGGGCTGCCCAGAAACGCCGGTGCTGGGTCTCTCGGCTTGAGATAGCAGCGCGTCTCTCAGCGCGTCAGGAAGGCGGGGCTGCTGCCTGCGGGGTCTGCTTCTGCTCTCGGCTTCGGCAAGTATGGCTGCTCCGTCTTGTCACCACGCGTGTGTTTGCATAGGGCAAGGTCGGCAATATTTATACCTTAAAGGTGCCGGGATTGACGTAAGGATGGACATAGGTACGTCAATAAAGATGTCATACGACTTGCTCGTTAGCACATTCTTTACTAAAGTTCTCTGTGAAATCAAAACAATGGCCGCACGGATTATCCAGGTTGTCATAGGTTTGATTTGTTATGAGAACGTCGTATGCCTTATCAGGGGCTGGAGGAATGTCGCTTGTCTAATTAGATCTCAAGCGTTATGACCTAATCAGATAACACGTTCCTGTGCCGTAGTGTGACTGCGTCAGATAACGGTATCTGCATCATGGGGGATTTCTTGCCTCATGGGCTGACTGTTAGTTAACTAGCTAGGTAGTTTAACCAGAATAGGGTCAGGAATAGGGGGATCGATTCAGAACCTATAGAAATACACGACAGTCTGACCTGTATTCTTTATCTGATGACATCTTGGAAACTACTTCTTTCTTTTTCAGTCAATGCTCTACGACATGCTCATGTGTTTTCTAGCTTTCTCCCTTGTAGTCTGCTTCCTCCCTCGTAGTCTGCTTCCTCCCTCAAGTACTTGCACTCCCCAGCGCGGTGTGTCTCCCCCCCACCTCTTAGAGCGTGGCTGTAAAATGCACAGTAAGAGGGATATTTTTGGTGGGGTATGACTGAAGAGCAGAGTTTAAGAGTTGTGTTTTCTTTCTCCATGCCACATATTCCATGACACTTCTCCTGAAGGCCCATTAATTCACTCCTTCGGCTAATACGAAGCACCAAATGATGGAATCCTGTGGAAAGTAAATTAGGGCCTGGCAATTGTCTCCCTTCCTGGCGTTTCATTATTCTTTTTAAAACCTGTTTAGAGTTTCCGGAGTTAAGATATTTGCAAAATAAACCATGCCATCTATAAAGATTGAAAACACAGAATTCAATGTGCAATTTTTTGTTACCATAATGTATGTTTGCTTTTCTCCAGTTGTTTTCCCTGTACTTGGGAGCTTGGCAATGACCAGTCATGCTTAATGTAGGTGAAAAACATGTGTAGAGCATTTAACAACACCGTAGCGGTCCAGTATGAGGAAAATAGGATTCCTATGGGAGAGTTTGAGGCTACCTATAAACTGGCAACTTTTATCCGTAAGGGTAACCGATGCATCTCTTCCAAAACAGGCTTCTGGGGTTGGCTTACTCCTGTGGAAATTCTCAGTCATAGCCTCTGGTTCTTTTGGAGTTCTAGGCTCTTCTGATGCAATTATCTTTGGCACAGTCGTCCTTGTTGTCAGCCATGACTTCGGGGGTACGATCTGAGTCAAGGACCCAGTCTAAGCATGCATAAGGGGAGGCCAAGGCGAGTCCAGTTGCGACTGGTCAACTCCTGTGCTGATCTTCTGGCTAGAACTCCATTGGCACTGCAGAGACTCATAGAGGTGTATAAATGCTTTATGGCTAGCCTGAATTTACACGTTAATGAATCCTAAATATTTGTTCTGATTGCAGTGTCCGGTCTCAAGAAACCCCCAAGATTCTCCATAGGGAATAGAACTATAGAAGTGGTGGATTGATTCAACTATTTACGAGTATTATTTGATTGTAAACTAAATTGGAAGGATATGGTGATTAATAGAGCTAATCTCATGGAAAAAAAGCATTGCAGCTATTTTAGATTCTCCAGAAAACTAGGTTCAGAACCCATCCTGGAAATGTTAAAAATCTCTCTAGCTGTAGCTAAATCTTTTGCCACATATGCTGCGGATATCTGAGGTATGGTGAACGTTGTAGCAATCCAGCGTGTGGCGGATGCCTTTTCTAAAAGACTTCTATCTGCCCCCGCGCTTGCTTGTTGTGGCATTCACTATGGAAACAGGATAGTGTCTTATTCAACCAATCCGTGTTAAGGGACACCCTAAAAATGTATTATGCTCTCAGAATCCCATTGCTGAGGTACGTAGAGACTTTGTCATCACTGGGGCTGCACGATTTGTATGATACCCCATCACATTGTGCTAGTTGTAGGAAAGTCCAAGGCTCGAAATGACAGAGTGGGTGCAAATAAAGACAAAAGCACATTACTTTTATACCAGACGCTACCTCCTGTGAATTTGGGCGCAATTTCTTATCTGTCCTTAGTTCAAAACTCACAGCACCCATTTGTTTTGACATGCTTTCGTCTAAACTTTATTCCACTTATGATCGGTTACCCTGAAAACACATATGCACTTAATCAGTTGTTCCCCTGCCCTTGTGACGGAAAATCTATCCAGTCTAGTATGCATTTTTTATTCTTTGGCACTTGAAATAGCTCAGAGAGAAAGAAACAAATAATTTGCCCTTTACAAAAACATTCTTTAGGACAGTATTTGCCAGCTTTATATGTCATTAATTTGTAGATCCTTATGTATGCAATATTATTGCCTCCTTTCTTTGTTTTATAGTCGCTGTGACTGTGATTAGGGTAGCGTTTCTTTTTTACCTTTTTCTTAAACAAAATTTTTAAAAATGTTGGCTTATAATTGACAAATTTTAGGGGAGGTATGGGGGAGGGTATAATTGTAGGTCGTTCTGGTACCCCATAGTTGTTGTTATTTGCTGCGATGGATTTTATCTGTACTCTAGTAATTATAGTGGTATAATTATGTCCGGGTTTTAGAAACTCTTTCAAGTGTCAAACAGTTAAGTGTATTTATTGTACTTGTATATGTTTTAATTGATGCGAAATAAAGTTTTGTGACTGACTGACTGGCCAACTGGTCAGGTCTCCATATGCAGTTTTCTCTCTAGTTTTCCTGGCTTTTATTCAACTGGGCAACGGAAATAGTACACTCTAATGCCAACTATGAGCACTGGGATGGGTGGGCACTTGAGGGTCAAGACTCCATCTCCAAGCATGCATAAGCAGAGACTTGACGAATCTTTGGTTGAGGACCAGCTGGGCACTTGAAAAGCATCCTCATTTAGCCTTTTGTGGTCCTGTGGCTTAAAAGAGAGCTAGCACACTAGCCCTTGGAATCACTCTGAAATCTTTTGGCGGGTGGGGGGTGATTCAACCTTCATGGTCTCCCTCCACTCATTCAACAACAGACTCAATCCTCTTTGTGAAATCCTGGGGTCCAGCAGGTGCAGTCCTCCTTGTTGCAGCCTCTCTTTGTGCAGCCCATCAACTCAACAGGAGCAGTCCTACTTCTGTCTTTCACAATTCCAGAAGTGAACTGAGTTCTCTCTTGGCAGGATTGCTAATTTTATTCTTTGCCCAAGGTTGTGGGAGAGGAGGACTTGCTAGCCAATAAGGCTATCACTTCTTTGGCAATTCCACCCGCCTTGTGACTACTTCTTGGGAAGTGTGCCAACAAGCTATCCCAGCAAAAACAACAGTTGATGGACAGAATGCAGCCGTCATCAGACAGGATAGCTTGACTCCAGTGGTGTGGAGAGCATGGGACTCACGTCTGAGCATACCCATCCCACTCTGTCCATCATCGTATGCTCAGACGTGAGTCCCATGCTCTCCACACCACTGGAGTCAAGCTATCCTGGCTGATGACGGTTGATAACCAGAAACCGGTCCTAGGATGCTTGATTCCGGTCCAGAAAAGACATGGCTTGGCAGTTCGGGCTGGACTGTTCCCATGAGGCACAGGGTCAAGGCTGATTTGCATATGACCATGTCTGAACTGGGGTGGCGTGGAGTGCAAAAAAACGATGGATTTAGGCCCAGATCTCTGTACTGGGGTGAATGTATGACATTGTTCTGCATTCTGTCCACCAACTGTTGTTTTTGAACAAGCTATCCCAGAGCACACTGTTCAGCCCTCTACTAACATGGCCACACCCTTCTTTCTCCGGTTGGAGCTCCCTAGCCCACCTCAGAGGTGTGACTACCTGGGGACTACATTAACCCCTTCAGGATAACTCCTAATCTAATTAAAGTGCAACCAGACTGACTGGCCAACAAAGGAAAAGGGGCAGGCACGGGCGGAGTGACATCTCTTCCTGCAGAGACAACCTGCCTTTGAACTGTAATTAGCCCACTGACCCCCCTCCCTAGCCATCCTGCTACAGGAGAGGAAAACTCCTTCCAGCAGATGACTCTTTTGGTCTCAGTCCCTGAGAACACATGACATCTAATTACAGGGCAGTCCTGGCAGCTGTAAGTTGTGGTACCAATTAGAAAAGGCTACTAGTAGCATTTTAGGCAGCTTTGAAAAGTAAAACTTGTAAAGCTATTTTTGTAAATAGTTGTGTTACATCAGACTATGGCAATAGGTTGGGTTCAATGTAATGAATAAATTGACACTTTGAACCAGCCTTCTGGCTGGTTCCATTGGGGAGTTACATTTTATTAGAATTAATAAAAGGCTGCCAGTGGTTCCAATAGGTCTACCAGCATTCCGATAGGGAGAATCGACTTAGGTGAGTCCCACTACCAGGGCATATAAAACGCACTTTATACATGGCTAGCTATTTATATACATTCTCCCTATCCTCTGGACACTTAGGGTGGGCTTTAGGGGTGACGTATAAGTTGTACATGGGGAGGTTTGGGCCCACACAAAGGGTTAATTTGACAGTGCTTCCACTGGCATGTTTTCATTTGCCACTGCAGTGGTTCTAATTTAAGTGCACTTTCTTCTACTAGTGACACTTTAACCTACAGGTCCTTTCTTTCTTTCTTTCTTTCTTTTTTTCTTTCTTTCTTTCTTTCTTTCTTTCTTTCTTTCTTTCTTTCTTTCTTTCTTTCTTTCTTTCTTTCTTTCTTTCTTTCTTTCTTTCTTTCTTTCTTTCTTTCTTTCTTTCTTTCTTTCTTTCTTTCTTTCTTTCTTTCTTTCTTTCTCTCTCTCTCTCTCTCTCTCTCTCTCTCTCTCTCTCTCTCTTTCTTTCTCTCTCTCTCTCTTTCTTTCTTTCTCCACCTAACAGGTATCCAGGCGCTGTATTACTCATTGGTGAAAAGAAATATGTAACTGTTCCGTATTATCGTAATATGTTAAAATCTTGAAATTCGCTCTAGCTGTTAGGAAAACACCAAGTTTTAAGACCTTTCCTGAAGTGTATTAAATCCGTAAAAAAATCTCAGGATGGCTGGGAGTTCATTCCACAATCTGGCTGCTTCAATCATGAACGCTCGTCCCCTTAGTCTGGTTTTTCTAAATCTGGTCACATTGGCCTACTTGGCTGAGGAAGAGCGTAAGCTCCTGTCAGGGCATGCCATTTTAGTCTCCTCTTCTACAGGGGGATTGATCTGGTCCCATGGAGGGCTTTTAAACAATGCAGATAGATGTAAACATTACTCTTTGCTTTAGTGGTAACCACTGTAACTCTTTCTAGGACCAGGATGCAGAGAACCTACTCAGCCAATTTAAGAACAATTTGGCTGCCACTTCTTGAACTCTCTGGAGTCGCTTCATTAGATAGTTCAGTGCTCCTAACAGTAGGGCATTGCAATAATCCAATCTACTCCGAATCACACTACGTACCAACAGTGCCCTAGAAGAAGTAGGGAGTAATAAGAGAATCTTACAAAGTGGTCTGATTAAGGAAAAGCAAGTCCCCGTTGTCTTGTTAACTTGAGCTTCCAGACTAAGCTTCCTATTACAAGCCCTTGGTACTTTATTATTTATTATAGTCATTTATATCGCGCATAGCTACCTCCAACGGAAGTGTCCCGGCTCTAGTCACAACGGCATAGACCAAAAAGACCCCATAGAGAGCAGGAAAAAGAAAACCAACCTAATCCAAACAAAACAGCCATGTTTTCAGAGCTTTTCTAAAGGCCGATTCCAGAGAAATTTTCCTTAGCTCTTCAGGCATCAAATTCCAGAGCGACGGGGCACGTACTGAGAAAGCCCGCCCACCCATCCTGACTTTTGAGAATCTGGGGACTCTCAAAAGGTTCTGATGATTGGAACGAAGTGTCCTTGGTTGCCTGTACCTCTGAATTCTGGCTTTCAAATACTTTGGGCCGACATCGTGCAAGGCCCGATGAACCAAGATCAGTGTCTTAAAGAGGACTCTTTATTTATCGGCAGCCAATGCAAACTCACCAGATGAGGGGAGATGCTATGTCTTATAGGGACATTTCTAATAAGTCTGGCTGCCGCATTTTGAATTATCTGAAGCCTGGCAATCAAATATTCCGGTAGTCCTATAAATAGACTATTAAGATAGTCTAAGCACGATGTTATAACTGCATGGATGACTGTCTTTCGGCAGTCTACAGGGAGGAAATGTAAGAATCTGCGCAGGGTCTCGAGTTTCCAAAAACATACTGCGGACACCTGCGCAATATGCTCCTTCCCTGAGAGTGCGGTATCCAGTTTAAAACCTAAGTTCCGGGCAGTCCTAACCGGTGTAGGGGGAGGATTAAGTTCGGGCGGCCACCACTGAGCCGATTGCAGGGCGGACTTGTTGTTAAAGAAAAGAACCTCAATTTTCTCTGTATTCAGCTTCAAGCAATTGTCTGTCATCCATGCAACAATATTTAGCAGACAGGGCTTGAAGTTGTCTAAGTCCACACCCTCCTTTTCCTTGAACGAGAACATCAGTTGCGTATCGTCTGCATAGCTAATGATCTTCAGACCACAGTTCTCCACCACCGCAGCTAAAGGGGCCAGATAAATATTAAAAAGAGTGGGGTTAAGCGCCGGGCCCTGAGGAACTCCACAGGAGAGCCACTTGGTTTCCGAGGTAAAAGGGTGAAGAGCCACGTGTTGTGACCGGCCTTCAAGGAAAGAATGAAACCAAGATAACACCTTGCCCGACACTCCCAGACTTTCCAATCTGTGCAGCATGATTTTATGGGACGCCATGTCAAACGCTGCCGAGAGATCTAATAACACCAGCATTGGGCAGTGTCCTTGATCCAAGGTTTCCCACAGAGTCTCAGTAACTTCTAGCAAAGCTGTCTCTGTACTGAAACCCGCTCTGAATCCTGACTGAGAACTGTGTAACAAATCATTGGCATCTAAAAAAGCAGAGAGCTGCCTCTGTACCTCTTTTTCCAGAATTTTTGCGGGGGCTGAGAACATAGAGATGGGTCGAAACTTTTTCAGGACCTCAGGATCAGCACCTTCTTTTTTTAAGATAGGCTGAACCGCTGCTATTTTCCAGTCTGCCGCGTAAATACCTGTCTCCAGCGACTGATTCCAAATAGCATTAAGACCTGGATTCAGCCCTGAGGCCAGTATCCTAAAAAACCTGGACGGACATGGGTCCCCTGGAGAACCTGATTTTACATTATATAGATCTATCAAAGATTGATTGCTCTCAAAAAAAGTAAAGGATGTCCACACTTGGGTAAGGCCCATCGTGACAGAATTCCCGACCTGCTCTTTTGGAGGAGGAAAGGCAGCGTATATATCTGTAATTTTATCATGAAATAAAGTAGCTAAGCTATTACCAAGGGACTCCAAGGGTTGAATGGGAGTTTGGGAAGCCTTCGGGTTAGTAAAACTTTCCACAATTTTAAAAATCTCTTTCATAGAGTTGTTAGCGGACTTAATCTGCACAGTATAATGCTCCCTAATGTTGCGACGGTTGGCACGCTGGAAGGACCGAAGTGCAGACTTATAAATTAGTTTAGCTTCTGGAGCATAGGTCCGTCGCCAAGCCCTTTCCAATCTTTTACAAGCACTTTTAGCTATACGCAATTGATCCGTAAACCAGGGAGCGGAGGGACGTGACCTCACTGCCTGCCTCCTTTCTACTGGAGAAATTTTATCCAGAGCAGAAGAGACGCATGTCTTGAATGCAGCAACATCGTGTCTAGGGTCACCTGTTAATACAAACGGTATTCCGGCTAATTCCCTTTCGAATTTAGGCAGAGTAATATTACTCCACTTTCTGGTCTCCTTTACTTGGAGCAAAGAACGTCCGATGGAGGAACACCTTTCTAACGTAAAGGGGACCAGGAGGTGGTCGGACCAGGTGACTTGACGAGGGACATCTGTAACTAAGAGTACAATCATTGCTAAAAATAAGATCTAACATATGCCCCTCTCTATGCGTAGCTGCATGGATTTTCTGAGCAAGGTTAAACCCCAGAAGCGCGTCCATCAATTTACTGGCAGCCGGGTCGTTCGCCATGTCGGCATGCAGGTTGAAATCGCCTAAAACTGTGAAAGTTCCACCAAATGTACAACTGGCGAGGTAGGGGGTCTATATATCAGTAATCCAGCCATGATAGACAAATTAGAGCAGAATATATTAAACAACATAGCTTCTATAGGACCAGAAGTATACTTTGAGTACCATATACTTGGGACTTCCAGGTAAGTTAAACTTTCCAATTAGGATTTCCATTTGGGATATCTTGTTACTTGCTATCTACGCTGCAGAACAGGCCTACCGCCAAATATTTACCTTTTTAGTCCACTAAAGCCACCTTAACGCAATCAATCAATCAATCAGAGTACTTGTAAAGCGCGCTACTTACCCGTAAGGGTCTCAAGGCGCTGAGGGGATGGGGGTACCGCTACTGCTCGAAGAGCCAGGTCTTAAGGAGTCTTCTGAAGGCGAGTAGATCTTGGGTCTGCCGTAGGTGGGTAGGGAGGGTGTTCCAGGTCTTGGCGGCGAGGTAGGAGAACGATCTGCCGCCAGAGGTTGTTCTTTGGATGCGAGGGACCGCGGCGAGGACGAGGCTGACTGAGCAGAGCTGGCGGGTGGGGGTGTAGAAGCGGAGTCTGCTGTTCAGGTATGTATGTATGTATGTTGTATGTATGTATGTTTGGATTTATATAGCGCTTATAACCCAGGGGTCTCTAAGCGCTTTGCCTTGGGAACCCGTCCTGGCTTTTCCCTGTGAGATAGCCCCTACAGGGCATCCCCAAGGTGAAAGCCAGGCATCCCGCCGCGGGGGGCCGTAGTGGAGATTAAGCAAGCTTAATGCCCAGAGTTGCAGAGTGTGAACCCATGATTAGGTCAGGCACCGAAGCGAGAATTATCGAGTCCGTGGACATTTGAGCTCGAGACCGCTGGTCCGGCGTTGTGGAGTGCTTTGTGTGCATGGGTGAGGAGCTTGAAGGTGATCCTCTTGTCGACGGGGAGCCAGTGTAGGTCTCTCAGGTGGGGGGTGATGTGGCTGCGGCGGGGGACGTTGACGATCAGTTGAGCGTAGGCGTTTTTTGTGCGTTGTAGTCGTCGTTGGTGATTGGCTGGGATTCCTGCGTAGAGTGCGTTGCCGTAGTCCAGCCTGCTGCTGACGAGGGCCTCTGTCACCGTTCTTCTTGTTTCGGTCGGGATCCACTTGTAGATCCTGCGGAGCGTGCGGAGGGTGTTGTAGCAGGAGACTGCGTTGACCTGCTTAGACATGGAGAGGGAAGAGTCGAGGATGAATCCTAGGTTGCGTGCATGGTCGGTGGGTGTTTGTGCTGTTCCCAGTGTAGTCGGCCACCAGGAGTCGTCCCAGGCTGAGGTGGTGGGTCCGAGGATGAGGACCTTCGTCTTGTCTGAGATCAGTTTCAGACGGCTGCTCTTCATCCAGTCGGCGACGGTCTTCACTCCCTCGTGGAGATTTGTTTTGGCGGTGTGTGGGTCCTTGGTGAGGGAGAGGATGAGCTGGGTGTCGTCGGCGTAGGAGATGATGTTGAGGTCGTGATGGCGGGGCACTTGTGCGAGGGGAGCCATGTAGACGTTGAACAGCGTCAGGCTGAGGGATGAGCCCTGGGGAACGCCGCAGATGATGTCGGTGGCTTGCGATATGAAGGGTGGGAGGCGGACACTCTGGGTTCTGCCGGAGAGGAAGGATGTGGTCCTGTCATGGGCCTTCTCTTGGATTCCGGCTTCTTGGAGGCGTGTCTTTAGAGTGCGATGGCAGACCGTGTCGAAGGCGGCTGACAGGTCCAGGAGGATGAGGGCTGATGTTTCGCCGTTGTCTAGTTGGCGCCTGATGTCG
The DNA here is from genome assembly GCF_964261635.1 of Lissotriton helveticus. NCBI lineage: Eukaryota > Metazoa > Chordata > Amphibia > Caudata > Salamandridae > Lissotriton > Lissotriton helveticus. The sequence goes on along the minus strand of NC_136067.1, from coordinate 384,825,543 downwards.
TGCGTGGCGGCGATGAGGGCTGTCTCGGTGCTGTGGTTTAATCTGAATCCGGACTGGGACGAGTCCAAGATGTTGTTGTCTTCGAGGTGGCTGACCAATTGCATGTTGACGATTTTCTCGATGACCTTCGCTGGGAACTGGAGCAGGGAGATGGGCCGGAAGTTCTTGAGGTCCGCCTTGGGCTTCTTGAGGAGGGCGTTGATTTCGGCGTGTGGGCACGGGTCTGACGGAGATCCTGAGTGGATGGAGTTCTTGACCTTGCGTGTCTCGTCATCGTTGACATTGGACCAGGAGGTCAGGCGGTTGGCGCTGGTGGTGTTCACAGGCGAGGTGGAGTCTGGCGTAGTCGGGCGGTCGTGGTGTTGAAGCTGTCGTGAATGTCAGCGATCTTGCGGTGGAAGAAGATGGCCAGTGAGTTGCACAGTTCTTGTGAGGGCGGGATGTCGTTGGCATTGGCGCTGGGGTTGGAGAGTTCTTTTACAATGCTGAAGAGCTCTTTGCTGTCGTGTGCATACGCACAGGTCCTAGGTACTCTAAGTACCTTTTTCTAGGAACTTGCTCGTAAATTAACCTTACCAATCGGGGATTAGCCAAGTTGTCCCCACTGGTTCACACTTTTAGAGGTCAGAGCATATGCATTGGGCCCTGGACGTCAGCACCCTAATGTTTAGAGTCCTTATTACAGTACCTAAATTTATCAAAAAGTGGGAGTGAACCTGCTAAACTCATTTTTCCCTACAGCCCTCAGGACCTCAGTGAAGGCACCTAGAAAGTCACAGGGGGTCAGGCAGAGGCCATTTCAGGGTCCAGTTGCCACTGCACAATGTGGCAATTGCAGGAGAGGCCTATTTGTAACTTGTTGTATCCCTGTAGTTTAAACAGGATGTCAGCCTCATGACCCTTAGAATCCACTTATTTGTCCTGAGTACAAGTGGGAACAGATCCTGTCCTTCAGGGCTTCTCTTAGGTCACATACCACAGGTCCAGTCATCTTCGGTTATTCAACATGTCTGAAAAGTGTTCTGAAGTTGGTGCCTGGAAATGCCACGTTCATGCCTGGCACGGCATAGTGGATGTCAATGTCTCCTGGGCACTCCCTAACTAATGCTGTAAAAGTTCCTGGGGCCAAACCCACCCATTTTGGGCCTTATTCTGGTGGCAAATGTCTTCGCCTACACTAAACGTAGACTTTTAGGGCAAAGGGAGTGTGTGGTGAGTGTACTATGATAATCCGGGATTCCTCCCACATCCAGCTCTAAAATCCAGTTTGGAGCAACCACGGTACAGACAATAAACCCGGAGAAAGCAGTCTGGTAGAAACAAAGCAGCGTTCTTCAGCAACCAGACAGTGGATACACTTCCTTTCAAGTGCTCCCCAAGTATTGTGTGTAAACCCATTAGACCAGTCAAACAGGATTTGACACTGTAATGTCAAAAGGTTCCTCACTGCCCCCCCTCACCTCCCCTTGCTGACCTCAGAGGAGCCATCCCTGCCCATCTCGCTAATGGCTCAAGGATTAATGCAAAGATTAGTGGCGATAGGAGGCAGCCTTGTCTTGTACCCCTTTGGAGGGGGAAGGAGCATGAAACTCACCAATTAACCACCACCTGTGGCAATGGGTGTACATATAACAGTCTTATCCATGTCAAAAATCTATGGCCCAGTCCCAGTCTCTCCAGGACTGCAAATAAATAAGGCCTTTTGGGCATCTAGAGACGATATTGCCATATCTTCACTGATTGAGACTCTTACCAATGACTGTGGATTTGATGTAAGTTGAGTGCAGTGTTTAGCCCCGGAATGAATCCGGATTGATCAGGGTGTACTAATGTTGTTATAATGGATTTAATTGAATTTTTAGTAACTAGGTAGTCCCAATCCCAAACTACACTATTAGGATAGTATTCTGCACTCTGGCTTTCTACATTGGATATAAAGGCCTGCAACAGTGAAAAATAGCTTTTAGGTATTAATCACTGTATGTACATTTTAACATTCAATTTCTACGTGTCCTACTTTTAAATGTCATGTACTCAGCCTTTTGGGCTACAAGGCCTACTTACGGGTAACTTATTAATATTTAATAGGGAGGTTTTAACCTGTCAAACTGGTTTATTTTGACCGTTAAATTATAGTTTTTACACTTCTACTGTCAGGCTACACTGGCCAACCTGAAGCCATGTTTTCACTACCCCTGTAAAAGATGGCACAATAAGAGCTGTAGTCCACTAGTAGCATTTAACTTTCAAGCTTAGGTACATTTAGTTCCATATACAAGAGACTTATAGGGAAGTTAAATATACCAATGAGGAGTATGCTATTTTGACGGTGTTTAACCCCTCCGCTGCGCCGAACGTTCTGTGGTGGTGCGGAACGTTCTATTGCAAGGCCGGGGCCGGAACGTTCAGCGGATGTGCGCAGCACTACCGAGGTAGTGCACGTGACGTTCGCTGAACGTGCCCCGCATGGAAGGGGTTAAGGGGGTAGCACAGCCACTTTATGACTGGTTAGCAGGGGTAAAGTGCACAGACTTCTAAAGCCAGCAAAAATATAGGTTCCAGGAAAAGGCGAAAAACACGGGATGACAACGCAGAAAAGGCAAATTTCCTACACAGGCTTCCCCGTGCTAAGAGCTAGGGTAGACCAACCATTTTCTGGGCTGCTCGTAAGTAGGGCTGAAGTCTGATCTACCGGGATCAGAATCTGTGACACACATAGGCGGCCAACCACTGTGCCTTCTGGTTAGAAATGAAACCAGAGAACAACAACTTCACTGGAGTAACGTAATAAAATCGAACCCCATTTCTGTCACCTAGAAAAGAGTAGAAATGAAGTTTCACGGGCATGATCCCAATTTTCAACAGATACACAAGAGTTTCAACAAATCGGTACTCTAAATAATGGAGGAGCAGGAGATTTGAATCTGCGCAGCAGAGTCTTACCTCTCTGTGTTAAAACATAAACGTCTGTTCTCGTGCACTGTAGAAAAGCTTTGCATAATGCTAAGCAGCTTTATACCTTTTACTCCGGCCCATCCACTTATCCTGAAGTATGGATAATCTTGATAAATGAGACCATGGGAGAGGGGACAGAACAGATTATTATTCCCTGCACAGTAAACAGCTTGCTGACTGTAAAACAGAAAACATGGGACTGTAAAACAATTGTCAAAAGCCTAGCTCAGCTAGAAGAGCCCTCCGAATGCAATCTCAAGAGATCAACAGCAAACATACAAAGTTAACAATAATGAAAGAAAGGCAATGTGTGCAGATACAGAGCAGCATCTCTGTGAGGCCGGAATCTGAAATGTGATAAACATGAAGTAACATAAGAGACAGCAGTAATTGGATTATATGTCTGACACTTGGTAGTAACAGTTTTGAACTGCTCTGCTCACAGTGATTAGTAATTGAGTCTATACATTGGTAGAGGGTTAGTATACCAGTTGGTGTATTGATGATTATTAGTATTCATAGCATAACATTCTATGTGATCTTAAGGCAGTTTTCAGCATAATTAGCACCTCTACTTAGATGTCTTTCAGTATTAGATGAGGCTCTTCAAGTTTAAAGCATACAATGTCCAAAAATCTGGTTTAAATCTAAATGCCGCTTGATGTGCATCATATTCCCTCCCATGTTGGCCATAGCTTTTTCCCCGTATTTTTGAAAAGGTGTAAAGTAGGAGTGTGCAAATGTTCTATTATTGAACAGAAGGGAGAGGTGGCTCACTCGGTCCCAGGGGGCTGAGCCTAGTCTAAGGAAAGCAAGACGAGGTTCCCTTGGACTCTTAATTGTAGGTAAGTAATCACATCCAATCCTGCTGCTCACTCACAAATCTGTCAGCATGAAACATTCACTCTTCCCTTAGTTTACAAGATTTTCCCCATTATGGCATGAATCTAGAACCAAACTACAAAGTAGTGCTAATTTGTATTTATTTTATAAAAACAATTTTTTACTTTTTTACATTGCACAAGCTTTTAATTACATCAATACAAATATTTAAAACGGCTCCTTCCTTCATGAATGTATAGGAAGGATGCTAATCCAATAAAAACAACAAAACATATATTAAAACACATCAATTATAAACATTTCATAATGCAAGAACACAAGACCCTGTGGCCTCAACAACACAATATTAAAATACAGTTGTGGCCAAACTTTAGATCCAAAGCAGATATGTGATATGTGATATTAGGGTTATTTCGGCAAAATATTGTATTTTATTTTTTGTCCTGAAAACCCTTCAGCAATGGATTCTTATGGATTCTTAGAAAGTGCTTTGACGTGTTTTGGTGGTATCAATGCTTATTACCCAACCACCTTCTTCAGGACTACCTTTTATAGACACAGGGTCTACTTTTCCAATTTTGCGACTGGTTAATCTAAACAAGAAAAAACAGATGTCAGCCTAATCTCTAATTATTGTAGTCTTAAAATAAGCATAACATTCTCAAATGTCCCCTAGATACATATGCATTCTTTAGTTTGAACATAGACATCTTTCCATTTATATTTCACTATCTTAGTTTCCTATGCCACTTGGGTCAACAATATCATCTTTATTATGTTACATTTACATCTGTTTAGCACTACCTTCCATTCTGGATTTCATTAAAAAGAGGGGTACCACCCCCTAGAGAGATCCCTCCTGGGAAGATATATCCCTCCCCCTGTATGTCCGACTACATCACTACATACAGTCATACCCGTTCATACACACACATTATACCGATATATAATCTCCTGAATTCTGGCCTTTCGACCATATCTCTTGTTTGGTTCAGGTGAAAGGGTACTCCAATACTTGGTCCGCTTGCTAAAGCTAGGACGACATAACAGGGCAAAACCTTATTATTTTTGATGGTAACATATTATCCTCCGTAATTAATGCTTTCAAAACGGCTGTCTTACCTTCCGTGTAGAAGGGGAGATATATATCGCTTTCTCTGATAGTGCCGCTATATTTATAATTGTTCCTTTAAACCTTTCTCATCTGAATCTCTCATTTCAGTATCTCCCTTGGAGTCTAGGTTGATGGTTCCCTGCATGGAAGTATATAGAGGGTCTTATAGTCTTAAGTTCAGTTACCTCTTTGTTTTTTTAATTTAGATGCATTTAACACAGCTTACCTCAATGTGTGCATGAGTCTTTTTTTCGTAATTGTATCTTATTCCTTTTTTGTTTGAAGTCAAACAACACCCCACAAATTCTGATGCGTTTGTAAATGGGTGGTGCACCGGGGTTTCAAAATATTAATTCCTGATGATATCTGTTGAAATAGTAAACCAGGGAGCCTTTTTACAATTCAATTTGATAACTGCTGTCCTTCTCCCTTATCTGATCTTGCTTGGGAAAACCCTTATTAATTGGTTTTATAGAATTAGCTACGCTCTCTGAGTGTACCCCTCTTTTTTAGATAAACATATAGTGACTGTTCTCTAGTACATATACTGATACATCACTTTTCCGGATTGTCACATAACCGGTCCCGTGGTAACAGCAATGCCTTCGTGTTAGTCAGTCTAGCGGTGATATAAAAATTATAACACTTCAAGGATTTCTCCCTCTTTTTTTTTATATTGATTTCTCTTCAGATTTCAAACCTTTCCAACTTTTATTCAACATTTTGAGCACCTGTGAAGAGTTTCCCATCTTTTTACACCTCTCTGAAGGGTTTTCTTTCTTCACAAATTCTTCACTGTTGCGATATATCTCTTCTGTGAGAGAAAGAAGGTATTGCCTTTGAACGTGTGTGTGTGAGCGCACGTATGTGTGTGTGTGTGTGTGTGTGTGTGTGTGTGTGTGTGTGTGTGTATTTTTTTGATTGAGCGGGGATTAGTCTTGCGGAGAGACAAAAGGAAATCTGGACAGAAGAGGAGAGGAAGAAAATGCAAAAGCAAGACAGAGAGTGGGCTCCGTCTTCTGAGTCTGTGCACTCTCTTGAGAAGAACTCCCTGAGAAGAATATTCAGACAAAGGTAAAGTTGGAGACACTATCATTAAAGTAGAAGGCATCATCATTGTCACTCCAGGTACTTCCACCACGCCCGCGAACAGTATTCGACATCGAGGCATGTTTCGACTTCCAGATGTTGATCTTCAAAGTCAAGTAGGAGGACCAGTGGCAATGTTGAGAGAACAGGTACCAACAGGCATGTCCCTGGTCCTCACTCCCTTGATGACAACACCAGCAGCGTCAAAGTCTTCTCTGTCAATCCTAACTGTGAGACATATGACATAGAAGAATTCTTTGTCAAAGAGACCCCCAAAGCAATTTTGAAATGACTAACGTAAAAAAAGATCGACATTGAAGCAATCAGTATAAAGGCTGCCCAATTCGAGGTCGAGGACAGTCCTCTTTAAGGTTCTGGTATCTCCTTTATCAACTGTGATGCAGAAGATGGTTATCCCAGAAGAGGACCATTTTAAGTGCCACTTGCATCTTTAGGGTTAACACCAGGGCTAGTCATGGTACCGAAGAGTACCTTAATGTTTCCCCTTAGAAACATGCCTGTGTTAGCACAGCCTTCTTTGTCAATTGCTCCATCTTCTCATGGTTCTCAGTGTAAGCTAAAGAGAGAAAAAAGGTAAAGCATACCACCCATCTCTCTTTTATATTTTTAAGATATCAATTGCCGCATCTCCTTTATGATTTTCACCAGTAGGTGGTATAAAAGCATTTGACGAAGTATTGTTAAGTGGAACAGCAAATGTAATATTCAGGTGTAGGGAACCCAATCCAATGTCTCAATAATAATGAAGCAGTACAAAAGGGGGTGGTGGTGATGGACGGAGCATCTGAACCAATCAAACACTCACACCGAGTCAAAAGATCTGGGTTTGATCCATCACCGTTCTTTAGCCCACTCTGCCACCCCAGTTCAGACATGGCTATATGCAAATCAGTCTGACCCTGTGCCTCATGGGAACAGTCCAGCCCGAACTGCCAAGCCATGCCTTCCCTGGACTGGAAACAAGCTTCTGAGGACCGGTTTCTGGCATTCCAGCCGTCTTCAGTCCGGCGGCAAAGTGAGCAAGGGACTCACGTCTGAGCATACCCTGCCACACTTATGGCGGCCAAAGCGGTACGAAACGGGGTGGTGATGGACGGAGCATCTGAACCAATCAAACACTCACACCCAGTCAAAAGATCTGGGTTTGATCCATCACCGTTCTTTAGCCCACTCTGCCACCCCAGTTCAGACATGGCTATATGCAAATCAGTCTGACCCTGTGCCTCATGGGAACAGTCCAGCCCAAACTGCAAAGCCATGCCTTCCCTGGACAGGAAACAAGCTTCCGAGGACCGGTTTCTGGCATTCCAGCCGTCTTCAGCCCGGCTTGCTTGAATCCAGTGGCAAAGTGAGCAAGGAACTCACGTCTGAGCATACCCTGCCACACTTATGGCGGCCAAAGCGGTACAAAAGGGGGTGGGGATGGACAGAGCATCTGAACCAATCAAACACTCACACCCAGTCAAAAGATCTGGGTTTGATCCATCACCGTTCTTTAGCCCACTCTACCACCCCAGTTCAGACATGGCTATATGAAAATCAGTCTGACCCTGTGCCTCATGGGAACAGTCCAGGAATAATAATGAAGACCTGTAAAGCAAGTGCTTCTCCTAGATCTCTCTTGCACTTGGCACTGGGATTTGCCTAGCTAGCTGAGGAAACATTTCCTTCTCCACCCACAACTAAAATGACAACCTTGAGACCATTGAGGAAGTATAGGCCGTCAGAACAGTATCCAGTGTACATTAGACAGGAACCGAAATCTGACTCTGCTCTTGTCTTGGTAGTTAAGATAAGGCACACTTCCACACCAGAAATTTTAGTACCGCCTAATAGAGAAAGGAAGACTGTAAGCGTGTTATTACATTATTACAGAGCACTGTGGGAATTTCAGACTTCCTTTGCAGACAGTCTTCCAAGAAACTGAAAGCAAGACTTTGTGGTAATAATACAAAAAAGACAATTGGTTTCTAACCAAGTCATAAGTGAGGCCAGTGATTCAGCATATCAAGCAGTCACAGGAATCTCCCTCCATCGTGCATCTTGGCTTCGTCTAACATCTCTGAAGCCTGGCGCACCATCTACATCACAAGCCTACTGTTCACTCCTTTATGGATCTCATGTGAGATGGTACTAATGAAAAAAGGCTATCTTGAAAACTGTACATTTGGAAGAGCGATTGAGATATTACTGTGCTAAATACAGGTACAGGGATCATATATACCAACAGAGACAGGGTTCAATACTCAGTGATCCTTCTCTCTGCAGTGGCAAGATCGGGAGCATCAGTCCCAGTACTATCTATGACCTAGTAGGGATAGAAGTCAGCAGCAACAATAGCAACCCTCTCCTTCATGCGCAAATCCTGGTCCCACTCCAAACAATGAGTCCTCTACCCCTATTCTGTTTTCCACTCCGTCAGAGGGGGCGGGGTGGGGGGGGGGGCGCAGGGTGCAAGTGTGTTAAATCACCTGGCCTGGGTAGATATCAGTAATCACCGACAAGTTATGGAAAACACTTGATCCCTTCAGTTCAAATCTCCTTCATCAATCTTTCCAAAATTAGTGCTGAAATTGAACTGCAGTTAAGAAGAAAGCATGTCCCATCTCTTCTTTAAAAACATGTGATAGTCAGTTTCTCAGTATAAGAGGAAAAGGCATCTATTCTAAATACTTTCTGGTTAACGAGAAAGGTCTGCAACGATAATTCAGACCGGTTTTTGACCTGAAACAAGTTACAAATGAGTTTGAGTTTAAAATTATTTGTAAAAGCGCGCATACACCAGCGGTTTCTTGGCGCTACAACTAACAAAAATCCGGGGCCAGAAACAAAACGGGGGAACTGCGAAGGGGATTATTCAAAGGACTTCCTGAATAGGTGGGCCTTAATTGTGGGTACAGGGTGAGGGTTCGAATTTCCAGGGGAAGAGAGTTCCACAGGGAAGGGGCAAGGGTGGCAAATTTAGAGCCTCCCCACTTCTTTCTTCGGTAGCGTGGAATCATGAGTAAGGACTGGGAAGACGAACGTAGCTCTCTGCTGGGAACATAAGGGGTGATCTCAGATGAGATGAATGCTGGAGCTGAGCCTAGGCGAGCCAGGAAGGTAATGGAGGCGATCTTAAATTGGACCCGGGCTCGTACAGGGAGCCAGTGTAGAGACTTCAAAAGGGGAGTAGAGTGATGAAATTTCGGGAGATTGAAAGCCAGGCGGGCCGCCTGGTTTTGTATGAGTTGCAAGCGCCGTACGCTATATGCAGGAATACCCGCATATAGGGCGTTGCCGTAATCCAGGCGGGACACCACCATGGCGAGGATGATAAGTTTAAGAGCAGAAAAAGAAAAAAAACGGGACACCCTACGTATAGTACGCAGTGAGAGAAAAGAGGAAGAAACCACAGAGCTAACCTGGGAGTGAAGGGAAAGTTGAGAATTAATTTTTATACCAAGGGTTTTAACTGAGGAAGCGGGGACAGGAGGGAGACCGAGAGAGGGGGGCCAGAACAGAGGAGTCCAGGGGCTGGATGAACCACCCGTCAACACCAGCTCGGTCTTGTCGGGGTTGAGTTTTAAGTGGTTGTGGTTCATCCAGTCCCGGATGTGAAGCATAATAGATTGAAAATTAAGAACAGAAGAGGGAGAAGAAGACAGATCAAAAGCGGCTGAGAGGTCGAGGAGCACCAGGGCCTGGCGTTGGTTGGTGTCCATACCCTCCCTGAGGTTGTCCAAGACCGAGATGACAACGGACTCCGTAGAGTGTGCGGGGCGAAAGCCGGCCTGGCGGGGGGCAAGGGCTCCATGCATCTCCACAAAGGAGCTCAGGGCGCAGGTGACATGGCGCTCGAGCACCTTTGCCAAAAATGGCAAGAGGGAGATAGGGCGGAAGTTGGCAGGAACGGAGGGATCCGCACCGGGTTTTTTCAGGATAGGCACGATAACCGCAGATTTCAAAGGGTTCGGTACCACTCCTTGAGCCAGCGAGCTGTTAAGAAGATGAAGGGGGGGGTCAGGGCAGGTGACAAAAATGTGGCGGAGAACGTGGGCGGGACAGGGATCCTGTGGAGAGCCGGATTTGACCAAAGGAACTAAGGTGGTCAAGGTTTCCCTAGTTATGAGGGGGAAGGAGGTGAGTTCACCCTTGGGGGAGGGACATTGGGGATCAACAAAGGAAGAAGAAGGGGGAGGGATATTGGCTTTAATGGTCGCAATTTTATGAATAAAATAGTTGTTAAGGGAATGACAAAGTTCTTCGGACGGGGCGGGCTTAAGAGTAGATCTGTCCGAGAACGCCAAGTTTTGAACAATGGCAAATATTTCTTTAGACTGGTTTTCTGCAGCCAGTATTTTGGAGGAGAAATAGGTGGTTTTAGCCTCCAAGATGTCTTTTTTATACTGGGTCAAGATATTAACATACTCCAGTCGTGAAGTGGGGCTGTAATTTCTCCTCCAGGACCGCTCTGCGCGGCGTACTGCCAGCTTGGTGGCCTTAAGCTCTTTGCTGAACCAACGGTTAGCGTCCTTCTCGCGCTTAGAGGTGATGCGTTTGAGCGGTGCCACAGAGTCGCAGCCTGAAGACAGCCACTGTTCTATGACCTTGACCTGGGAGAGGGTGGATAAACCCTGCAGGGGAGGGAGGGAGGGAGGTGGTAAGGAGGGAAGAAAAATCTTCCAGGTTGGCTCGGCCCCAGGATCGGACCCAAATGTTCTTGGGGCGAGGGGGCTTAGCTGGGGGGTGAATGGGTAGGGAAAATGAGATAATATGGTGGTCGGACCAGGTGCAAGGGGAAATTAAAAGGGATTCCACAGGGCAGTTCAAAGACAAAATCTGGTCGAGTACATGACCTTTAATGTGGGTAGAGGAGTGGACATAAGGTATGAAACTTAAGGATTGAAGAGTTTCGGAGAACTCCTTTGAGGATGAACATTCGGCAGGGTCAGAGGGCCAGAAATTAAAGTCACCGAGAAGTAAAATGGAGGAATTGTTAACAGTAATGGTAGCCAGGACTTCCAAGAAGTCAGGGAGGAACTGTGACGGGGATTGGGGAGGGCGGTAAGTAAGAAAGCAAGTCAGAGGGGGAGTAGTGGAGGTAGTGCGGATGACCAGGTACTCGGTGGTCATGATGCCAGGCAAGGACAAGATTTGAAAGGGAAGGTCAGTACGTGCGATGACTGCTACACCGCCCCCGGCTCTACCAGTAGAGCGATCTGCCCGGAGGGCATAATATTGGGTCGGTAAAGTGGCTAGAAGGGCAGGGAGGGAGTCATCGCAAAACCAGGTCTCCGTTAAGAAGAGGAGATCTGGAGCATGGAGGTCCAGCAGGACCGAGAGTTCGTGCGCATGAGCGACAGCGGATCTGGTGTTGAGGTAAAGTGCCGAGAGGACTTTGGGGGTGGTCGGAGAGGTCTTGTCTCCAGGCGGGAATAGGGGGCCGACAGTAGGAGATGAAATGAGAGGGGGAACAGCTAGGGAAAGACCAAGGGAGGAAATAGAGTAAATGGGAGCTGGGATGGGCCACGGTCCCTGGAGGCAGCAGAGTTGGTCGGGGGTATAGATGATATGGGGGGCAGAGTGACATGCCCCTAGCCCCGGACTGTTGCGGACGGGCGCAGACGGGCTTGCCTTTGGCGCGCCATCGTCGCGCCCGCTGCGCCCGTCCGCTGCGCCTCCGGCCTAAGCACATCCTTTTATGCAGGGATCAGGGGGAGAAAGGAAAAGGAAAGGGGCGTGGCCTGCAAGGTGGGCGGAGCTTACTCGCTCGCGGTGGATGGCGGCAGCGAGGGAGGATTCCCCAAGGCAGCGCCCAAATCGGCTGTCTGGGACCTCCAAGGAAGGCAAGGATGTTGCCAAGATGCCGGTAAGGTTGTGAGCACACAAAATACAATTTTCAATACAATTTTAAAAGCAAGTAAAAGACAGCGCTCCCGGCTTTCCGCCTCAGGAGTTTGTTAGATACAAATGTATCATTAAAGAAAAGTTCAGGATGTTTGCTTTACATCCGATATATCAACAGCTCATGAAAGGACTGGGAATGTACTCTGTGTACCTACAAGATGTTTATTTTCACATCCAGTTGGCTGTGAAGCAGAGAAAGTTTCTCAGATTCGTAATAGGCAAGACTTATTACCAGTACTTGGTCCTCGCCTTCAATTTGAAATCTGCTTCGCAAAAGGTTTACATCTACCCTTACCTCAATGACTGGTTGATGAAAGTGTACTTTGCAAAACCGGCACATCAACACCACTGTCCTGTAATTCAATTGTCTGGGTCTACATATCAACCGAGAGAAGACAATGAAACCCTTTGTAAGAGTTCTTGACTACATTTGAGCAACACTGAGCACAGCAATACGAGAAGTGTATACTTTGGAGGAAAGAGTATCAACAATTTTGCAGAAAAGTCATTAGCTACTGCAAAAATAATTTCCATAAGTACCTTGGATCCTATCCCTTTTTGGATCAATGTTTTTGTGCGTTTACCTTGGTACCCAAAGCAGAGCTTCACATGAGGCCTCTCAAACAGTGTATGGAAGACCTGTGGTCTCAGTGGAAAGTCAATTGGGAAGACAGATTGCCTTATCTGTCCAGGCCAAGAAGTTTCTCGTGATAGGGTCAATGATTGCAGTCTTCTGAAAGTTGTTCCTTTTCATCACAGACCATTGTGATGGATACTTCCCTTATGCTATTTGGAGCCCATCTGTAGCATCACACTGTTCAAGGATTGTGTTCGTAGAAACAGCTGCATCACATACAGTGTTCTGGAATTTAAATCAGTCTACCTGGTACTGAATACTGCCCTGTCATTCATTTTTTTAAACACATTTTATTCAAGTTTTTGCATGGTACAGCATTGGCCAGAAGGCCCATACAGCAACAGGATTTGATTCGAGTTTTACAGTGTACCAGTTTGGAGTTGAGCAAAAACAATAAACCAATGTAAAACTTGGCACAGACTAGGTACCCCTTACCTTCCCCTCCCCACCCGAGTGTTAAAGCATAGTGTTGGGCTGATTAGCAGTGTCGATTTTAGGTGAGACTACGTTGGTTAGATTGTATTTCCTGTTCGATGAATTCCTGTCATTCTTAACTTCTGCATCTGAGCCAAATAGCTAGCACAACAACAATGCAGTACCTCAACAAGCAGGACTGCACCAGATCCAGGATACTATCTCTGGAAGTCCCTAACATTCCAAGTAACAGATGAACAGAAAGGCCACGCATCATAACTAGTTGGGTAATTTAAGGTAGTAAAGGAACGCAAGCGGGAGGCCATTATTGGATGAACTGTTTAGAGTGGAATAAGATTGTGATCTTTCATAAACAATACACCAACAGCTTGCTGTCTGCATTAGTGAACCTGATATCTGAACAATGAATGTTCCTCAACAGCTTATTCATCCCCTTCCCACACCAAAGATGGATGGTGGGATGTACTCAAGCTCCTATATTGCTAAGGCCGGTGGATTGGGAAATGCCCATCAAAGCAGTGTAGAACTCTAATCTTAGGTGGCATGGAGTGCAAAAGAATGATGGGTTGGAATGCTATCCCGAGTTATTGCCAGTGGTTAGCCAAATCGAAAGCATTCCTCCCATTACCTTTTGTCAGTTTAAGATATTGTGGCAAGTCTGCATTACAAGGCTAAGATGCAGCTATTTCTTCTGACTGCTCTTCATCGCTTCTCATTACATTATGTAATAGATTTCCGAGTGAAAACTAAAATCCCTTTCTAATCTGCGACTTTCCTTTCAGGTATTAGTTAAACCTGTTATTCCATCTAAGGCATACCCTGCTGTATTCGCTAAGACCATCAGGTTGCGCACTGCCTGACCTATCTTCAGAGAAGCCATTTTAGAAACCTTTATGAATCTGAAGCCAAGTTAAGAAGTGTGTGTGCGTCCATTTATTTTACTCTGGTGGTCCCCACTGTTTAGTTATGGTGCAGCTGCACTTTCATAGAAAAGGAGATTTTTTACTTTTATATTTATTTAATAAAACAATGCTAAAGTGAATTTATGGTGAGCGTTGGCTATATAAAATGTAAAAATAGACTTTAAAAAGTTCTAAATTTTACTTACAAATTGCTGTTAGTTCCACGATCCTAAGTCACTCAACAGCCATAAAAATCCATACCGCAAACACCAAAAACACTGGTCATGAACTCATCATTGATGTGACCAATGCAATTACAAATGTAAATAAATTTACAAATGCGATTACATGCCTTACTACTTTATAATCTATAAAAATTGGTTTTTGTTTGTGTATGTTATTTAACTATTTTACTGTTGAGCCTTTCCCCATGAATACTAAACTCTTTTTTTGCTATACTTTTGTGCTTCAACTTCATAACTTTTTTCTACATAAGGTATCCACCCCAAATTTGCGTTCTTTGATTCCACCATCCTGGGTATTCTAAAAGTACCCAGGGTTTGTAGATTCCCCTTGAGGAAGCCGAGAAATAGGCAACATATAGCTACATTTTTTGTGTAAAACTGAGAAAATGCTGTTCAAGAAAGCATATGTTTTTATTTTCGAAAAATAGCATGAATGAAAGGTTTTCTGTGCTTGGACAGTTCGCAGTTTTAAGTAGAAACAAGTGCGAAACCCATGAGTGAATCTCGAAGGCTATACATTTCTGAAAGGATGTCAACATTCTGAGTTCAGCAAGGGGTTATTTGTGTAGAATAGATCCCTCAAGGTTTTCCCAAAGAAACTAACTGTCGAGATAAAAAAAAAATGAAAATGAAACCGAGTAGGAAAAAACAGCTATTTGTGACAATATTTTCATCTGTAGCTTCTTGTCAAGATGACTGATTTACAAAAGCAATACACCGATATGTCCAACAGACCATTCTGGTCCTAGCAATATATAGGATTTGTAGATTCCCCTGAAACATGCTCTACCCAGAGCCAATAACTGATCTGCATGTGACAATGCTTTTTCCCAGGGACCCCAACTGACCCTCCCTGGTTTGAACTATTCCTGTTGAAGTGAGTAGGCCTGGCCATAGGTGTGGGGTAAGTTTTTATAGGGACAGGCGGGGTAACGCTGGATGGTAGGTTTTTTATGGATCCCTATAGATTCAGTATGTTTACATCCCAGAATACCAGGAAAATACACCATTTTAGACACAGTTTGAGGTTTGCAGGGCATTGTGGGTAGAAAAGTCATGGGATGTAAGTGAAGCACACCACCTGGGACTTCCCCGGGCGTCTAGTTTTCATAAAATGTCTTGGTTTGGTAGGTTTGCCTAGGTGGCTGCTGAGCCTTGACTAAAATACCTCCCTTACCTCTTTTGTCAATGTCACCGCATTGCATTTTGTCCCCCTTCATGTCGCAGGCGCTAGGCCTCCCACATCTCCCGATAAATATGGTATCTTATTTTTGTGGGTGGAACGCTGGGTGGCTGGAAATTTCAGGATCCCAGTAAATTCCAGAACTTTACCTTGGACAAATGAGAGGAAAGTGCATGATGTGAGGCTAAGTTAGAGATTCGCAGGGCACTGTGGGTAAGACAACATTGTGGAATTTACACAAGACACATCACACTTGCATCCCCTAATGTCTAGTTTTTTAAAATATCAGCAGTTGGTAGGTTTTCCCTAGAGATAATGTTCATGCTGGAAGTGAAAATCGGAAACGACAAATATTGCACACCCATCCACTGCTCAAGTACTCAGTCAATACTGGTTGGATTAAGTACGAGGGTGAGTGAAAATTTAAAAATGCAAATTTTATTAACACATTAATTGACAAAAAAAATGCAGAAATCATGTTTAATAAGATTTTTCTAATGTCAGAACACTGTACGCAGGAATTCCAGTTCTTGAGTTGCAAAGCAATGTCAAGGCACCAACCAGAACAGCCATTCACGTGCCTTTCATGCCCCCTACACACACAAAGCCACTCGCACCGCTAGCTGTTATTCCAACATGAGAGAACACTCGCATCAGCAAACATTGCCATAGAAGCGCACTTTTATACACCCACAGAACTGCCACACCAGTTACATCACAACCAGTGAACTACAACTATACGCACACCACCAGTAAAAAAACTCTCTCTCGCTATATATATATATATATATATATATATATATATATATATATATATATATATACACACACACACCACACACACACACACACACACACACACACACACACACACACACACACACAAGCTCTATGCAACGTTCATATCTAAAACATTCTCACAATTAACAGATTACACATCTAAAGCACATTCAGAAAAAAAAACTAAGCTTTCAGACAGCAGATTGTTTTCAGTATTTATTTCAAATCTCAAATAACCCACCTACAGATAGAAGATGAAAAACCAACTATGTTTGCATGTACAACAGGTGTTACTAAGCACAAGCAATTGGCTATGTGATTATAAAATTGGTTTTTCTTTATAAAATATATAGTTCTACATACCGCAATGTCTGTCCTTTTTTACTATCAAGGCTCCTCTGAATAGTTGTGTTATGTATGGTCCAGTTTAAAACATGTGGGGACACATATGCCTTAATTAGAAGGACATTCTGGGCAATACATACGATTTATCTTTTGTACTCCTCTTCCCACACAGACTATATATCTCGGACAAGGAAAGACTTTTTTGGCTGTGGCAGGAATGCATTAAGGAAAGTGACAATCTTTCTATCTAGTCACATCCTCAACCACTGTTAATCTAGGAACACTTGCTTGCTCTACTTCAAAAAGGCTGCGGATTACAGACTGCTGAAGCTATCAGAAGTAATTTTCGTATTTGGAGAACGATCTTTGAAAACAACATAAGCAGTGAAGGAGCCAATGAAACAAATCTATGACTTTAAAGCAGCATTGTAAGGCTCCAACCTTTAATCTACTCTATCTGCACATCATGTGTGCTTGTTGTAGTCTAGAATGCTTTTGTGCACTTTTGCTACCTGAGGCCAAACAGTTACAGATGAAGTGCTTTCATTGTGAATAGTTGTGAGCAGGTTGTCATCTCTTCTGTCAGAAAATTTCAAAGCAAGTAGCTTATTGCTACTCAAAGCACTGCTGTTTACCCATTTGAAGTTTCTTACTCACTAGCTCTGGTGTTAGAGCTGATTGTGCCTCATGCCACAGCACCCACTTTGAACAATTCTTAAAATAATTAGGCTGCTGTTTAGAAATTGTAAACATATAAATGGTGACCTTTAAGTTCCCACAACATTTTTTCAATAACTTCAAAAGTGGAAGAGCAAGCAGGGTGTTCAATTGAATCCCTACCAGTGTACACCCTTAAATTATGCGCATATCCAGTGGCATTTTCACTCAACATATCCTGCTTAATACCATAACATGCTGTCATGCTGGCTATGTACTGTCTGAAAAGCAGAGGGTCCTTGAACAGAAGCAGAGACTCGTCCACAGATATATCCTGACCTTGAACATAAATCTCTGAAACATGATCAACTGAGTGGTAAAGTCAATAAGATAATGCCAGACACACTAGGCCCGCTGAAAGGGAGATGGCAGACCGATATGAGCGAATTAGAGTAGATAGATTTGGAGGCAGCGCCGATGCACCCCCACGAGTTAGCCATCAAAGCGTGTCTGCACCTGATACGATTCAGAATACTTCATAGGGCACATTATGACCACTGCAGACCACACACTATGGGGAGAGCTATCACCCCAGCCTGCTTGTTCTGTGTAAATGCCATAGGATCTTTTATGCATACTGTTGGAATGCCCCCATATATCTACTTATTGGATAACAGTCATTCGGGAACTTTCAGCCATACTAGTGGTGACACTTAAGCTCGACCCACAATTTGTGTTGGGGATCCCGAATGATGTGGACATTCCACACTTCAAACTTTTCTTTAGTATACTGTGTTTAGTGGTGACCATGGGGGATGTAGCTAAATATTGGTGAGCGCCAGAGGTAACTTCCAAACAGGAATGGACCAATATATGGCAGCTGAAAAGGTGACATACCGCAGTAGAGGTTGCCCTCGTAAATTTGATAAAATGTACGTGTGGTGGAAAACTTATTATGGGTTGGGGGTCTGCAGAAGGAGAGCCTGTTGAACTGTCAGGAATGACTACCAGTCAGACCAATTTGACATAAGAAATATACCGCCATATGTACTGTGTACTGTCTTTTCCCCATTGCATCAATAAATACCTCATACTCATTACCCATGACCTTAATGTAACATTGGTCTTTCTCTTAGAATTAGGTGGATGATGCTGCTTATGGCACATGACTTTAATGCCTTTTTGGGTCTGTGCATAATATATAAATCTCAAAAGTAACTAAGTAGTCAAATACTCCTCTTTATTCATGGTTGGAAAACTAGCAATTGCCATCAAGGCACTTGAAGACCAATATAAAGACTATGATGTCTTCCTTGGCAATTCCATTAAAAATGTTAAACCCAAGAACTGCTTAATTTCATGGAGATTTGTGGGAGTCCACTGGATAGCTCTGTATTTGGTCTTAAGCATGGCACTGTTGTCCCTCAAAATCTGTTCTGCATACAATTAGTTTGTTAAACAGCACCATCCAAAAATGCATAATCAATACCGAGCTGAAGGAAATTGATAGGCAAAAATCTCTGTACTAACCCTAAATCCTGCAACACCACTAAAGGCAGGCAAAATAGGCTGCTGCATGTTAGGAACAACTGAGGGTTCCGCACCTACAATGGGAAGCCTTCCATACTCATGTTGTAGAACAGGCCTTTCAGTGTCATCCTCTAAATGAGGTGCCTCACCTGCACTAATAGTGGATTAGTCATCAGATATTTCCTCTCAGAAGCACAATTCACTGCTAGAATTTTGCACTTGTTCCTCTGCCTCAGATGCAAAGTCAGTCTGAAAGACATGTTCGGAGGCTGATTCAAAAAGCAAACCAAATACCTAAAAAAAAAGGACAAAGCGAAGGTAAAATATTGGCAAGCCAAAGAGGAGTGATGGTTAGGGGCACCACACCCCACATAAAGAAACATATTCCCTGTTATCTAGTGGTTTCCTTCCTAAAAAATGGCAGAGGCAGGGGTTGGGGGGAAACAAAGGAAATTACTGGGATATCGGGGATGTGGAATGTTCTAAAAGAACTACTGTGGGATGGGATGTTTCATATCCTGTAAAAAAGAATGCACTTGTCCCTTTGGTGCCACACAGTCAGGTGACAAGTTATGGCAGCGCTGTCATTATATATGGGTTCAGATTATAGCATCTCTGATTATACCAGGATTCATATTTTAGAGTTTGGAGTCTAGCAATGCCTTGATTTTACCACCTATCAGAAAATCTACATACTGGGGCTGAAAGTATCAGGAAGTGGTGCTTCCAGTGTTGGTAATCCCTTTTGAGACTGTGCACGCTCACAAACAGGCATGTTTAAGTGGGTTCCCCCAATTTTCCCTACTCTTTTCTCAGTGGGAAAGGTTGAAAATTTGCTCCTGTGTAGGGGAAGAAGTAAAACTTTTTTTTTTCCAGGGTGGAAAAAAGGAGTTGTATGGAAAGTGTATTTACAACCCGCTCTGGAGATTTTCATTAGGGGAAATATACGCTATACGCATGTATGTTTGTTCATGCTAAAATGCAGTTCAAATGATTTCTGGGAGTTTGGTTTCCAGGCCTACTTCTGCAAATGTTTGTGAATTCTTTAAATTGTAAATATGCACTAATGCAAGGACATATACCATGAGTGCAATTCTGTGACTTTCTTCAAGAATTGGGCCCCTGATTAAGTCTGCTGTTTGCCAAGACCTTTTGTTTTTATTAAAATTGCCCATAACTTCATGTACTGTTAAATTCACTGTGAGTGACGGTAATCTACTCTTTCTCTAGAGACCCACAGGCACAGATAGTAGTTTCTTTCAGTGCCAAGGACTTCTATGGAACCATATACTTTTTGGGACCCAAAAATATGTTTTGCTTTTAGCCAAAGTTTATTTTTATGTTGGTGGTGGCCCAGCAGCTCCCATAATAATAATCTATATATATATTAAACTAATGTATGTCTTGTCTGTCTGTCTGTTTGTCCTTTATGCATTACTACACCATTCATCCGATCGCCATGGAACTTTAGGAAGTTGTTGAGTACACTCCCGCAAAGGTTTCTGGCATAAATTTGTTTTAAATATCGGCGCCCCAGGGCCCTCATAATCTTTTGAATACTGGTGTACGCACCAGACGGAAAAACAACAAATTGTGTATCCACAAGCGCTCGAATAAATAAATAGAATTAAAACAGCATTCATCCGATCGGCAGGAAACTTTGGGAAGTTGTTGAGTACACTCCCGCGAAGGTTTATGGCAAAACATTTTTTTAAATATCGGCCCCTCAGGGCCCTCATAATCTTTCGAATACTGATGTACGCAACAGACAGAAAAACAAAAAATCGTGTATCCACAAGCACTCGATTAAATAAATTGAATTAAAACAGCACTTTGAAATGTTTTCCATATTCAAGTTCAAGTTCAAAGTGCTTTATTCGAGTATTACTCATAAAAGCAAGACGTACAAACATATAATAAAAAAGCAATTAAATTTACAAAGTCATTTAGGACAAAGCACACATACAATATAAACATTTAAAAAAATGTAACACCACCAGTGTTAAACAATTGTTAAAATTCTGACAATCATATATACAGGTGCAAAAAGAACATTTCCATCAAAAAAAGCCAGAGGAATAGCAGTCATGATGATATTGTGAGAGTCCTCTAACATCCATAGCATTAAAAGTTCTAACCGATGATACATTGAATAATCCTTAGCATAAAATAGACAAAGATCTAGCAGTCTCTGGTCAACAATTACAGAGAGTAAACAATAGTTTAGCAATCTCTGAGCTATCATTAAACAGATACAGAGAATAGACATTTGTCTAGCAGTCCGTGGGCAATTTGGTAGAGGGTGGTTTAATTTGCCAACAGTCTCTGCCTTAAGACCCAAGCCCACCCCAAATATTTTGCAATGGCAATATTAATCCATTCTTCAGTAGTGAATTTTGCAATACGCAATGCCACTATACTACTTTTTGTGCCTAGGTTCCTACACATAGGAGCCAACCAAACACGCCTTGGAACGGAATATGCTGGGCAACAAAACAAAAAGTGACCTAGAGTTTCGTTTCCTACCCCACAGACTGGGCAAATGGCCATGCCCCCCGATTCCCATTTGGATGTAAATTTGCGAAGAGGGAGCGATCCTGCCCTCAGTTGGAATAACAATTTTCTGTCCATGGGGATTGTGATGTAATCCCAATATTTTTCATAATTGGGATACAACTTAATTTCTAAGAAACTAGTAGTCAAGGTCCCATTGTTGGTACTAAGCATGCTCCTATTGGCAACATGTTCCCAGAAAATATTTTTTAGGGCAATCTTAGTGGGAAATAAAGCCCCAGCAGGATCAGTCCATATGGCATTTAGTCCTAGATTAAACAATACAGTTTTCAATGTTTTAAACCATCTGATTTTGTGGTAATGGTCAGATTTAATAACATCAATAAACCCGTCTGCGTAGTGGGAGAGCTCTGGCGTGGTCCAAAGTCTACGCCAGAATAAAATCGGACGTAATTTAGCCTTTTCCGAGATTTCTCTCCTTCCTAATTCATATCGCAGGGGCAAGAGTGGACTGCTCTGCGGGACACCTATTAGCAACCTAAAGAATTTATTTTCTGATATTTGGAGCTCTTGGAGGTTTTCATTCCCCCAAAGCTCCGCCCCATACAAGGCAGACCCAATCGCTTTTGCCTCGTATATTATCAAAGGCGGTTTAATGGGTTTTGTCAATGATTTCTTATACTCCTTGATGATAATACCAGCTAGCTGCTTGTGCCTCAGTGTAGCAATATTTAGATGTTGTTGCCACTTGTTGTCATTGGAGATAAGAATCCCCAAATAAGTAAAAGATTTTACTAGTTCCAGAGTGCGACCACTCATGGAGATATTTGGTTTAAAATTTCTATGTGGATTAAAAGCCATGAGTTTTGTCTTGGACGCATTCACTTCCAAACCATGGTCGACACAAAACTCATCAAATATTGCCAAGGCCTTTTGCAGACCACTCGGTGTTTTTGATAAAACCAGAGTATCATCGGCGAACATTAAAATAGGGACTTTCACGCCTGCCAGAGAAGGGGCATCCACAGCCCGCGCTTGCATGCGGGCAACTACACCATTGATAAAAAGGGTAAACAATGTAGGGGCCATTGAACAACCCTGTCGAACCCCGCGCTCTACGGGAAATTCGGCAGTGTCATTCCCGTACCCTCCCCAACGTATCTTGGCATAGGTGCCCTCATGCAAACGCATAATTAAAGTCAACAGGTCCCCGGGAACACCTAGTGTCTCTAGCACTTCCCACAGTTTAGCCCTAGGTACCAGGTCGAAGGCAGCCCGCAGGTCAACAAATGCTGCATACAAACTACCTCCGCCTAGCACCACGGTCTTCCACTGTATCAGTTGAAAACGGAAGACTTGATCCACAGTGCTGGTTGCCCTGCGAAATCCGGCCTGGAACGGGGATAGAATGTTATTATCCTCAATCCAATCTAACAACCTGTTGACAATTACTCGCCCCACAACCTTCTGGATAGTATCAATTAAACTGATGGGGCGATAGTTACCAGGCTGGGCTCGGTCTCCCTTCTTGAATATAGGAATAATAACAGCACCCCGCCAGGTTACTGGGATGTCTGCACCTCTGCTGATAAAATTTAATAACGGGTAAATGTATTTGCACCATTTGTTGATGTCATTCAAGAAGACATCTGCCGGAACCCCGTCAATTCCAGGAGCCCGCCCCCTTCGCACAGTTTTGAGAGCACTAATAATTTCACTCTGGGTGAACATGTCCTCCTCTACTGGTTGCGCGGGCATACATCTTCTGTCTACTGCCTGTTCTCTGCAAGCATACTGATCACCAAAAAACTTAACCCAAGCATCCTGAGGGACATTATTAGAGGTAGCCTCTTCTAATCGGTCTTGTCCCCATTTGACTATATGCCAAAATAACCTAGAATCTTTATGGTCACTCGCATTTTTTAAATTATTCCAATGTGCCTCGTCCCAATCCTTTTTCGCTTTTGCTATGCACTGCTTGTATTGCTTCCTGGCTACTCTGATAGCCTCTAGATTTTTATTTTTAATTGCTCCTCCCAAGGATGTTCTTGCCACCCTACATTCATGATTGTACCATTTTGCTGCTCTATAGGTGCAAATGCGCCTTTTGTTTGCTGGTTTCAAAAAATGGCATTTAATTTCCTTGAAAAGAGCTTCATGGACATTGCTAACATTGTTTTTATTCAGGGGGTGCGCAACCGCACCCTCGAGGGCCATGATAGCCTTTTCAGTTGCCATACTTATTTTTTCCAGGACCAGCTGATCAGTTTTAACAGCAGTCCACCTGAGCCTGCGTAAATCATTAGTTGGCACAATCAGTGGGGGTAAAGGATCAGCAAAAATACTAGATGCAATAACATCAGACAGGCACAGTTTGTGACGAACACATAAGGGATTATGGTCACTCTCTGGCCTTTCCTTGACCTCCATATCAATTATATATGACCATAAGAACATACTACAAATAACATAATCAATGCGACTCTTGGATCTGCCATTATTAAAAGTCATGGCTGGCACTCTGTCAGACTTAGTACGACCATTCAAAGCCCTTAACCCGTGTTCAAGGCACATAGCATTTAGGCCGAGAACATCCTCAGTCCAACGGGTTATTGGGATTGAATCAAGTGCGGGGATATCCCAGATCTTATCTTCCTCCGCACCTAAATAAGCCTCTCCAGTATCAAGGGGTTCAAAAGTACGATTTAGGTCTCCAGCCAGTATAATATTGTTCCCAGAGGAGTGAGTTTCTAGGAGACTATACAGAGACGATAGGACTGCTGATTTACCTCCACTACCACCCCTAGCATATACATTATAAATATCAATGGAAGGGGAGGAGTCCCTCGTAATTCTAATAAGCTGTATGTCTTTGAGGTTAAGCACCAGATTTTTTACTACAATCCTCAGGGACTGGCGGACCCATATAGTGAGACCCCCCATCGGTCTCCCTTTGGGGCCCTTGGAAGCCGGTACATAAAAATTCAAGTACCCCAAAGCGAAGACAGGGTCACAGGCCCATGTTTCTTGAAAAATACAAACATCGTACTTGCTCACGAACCCTAACCATTCTCCACAGACCATTTTGGAACTAAGCCCAGCTATGTTCCATGATAATAAATTTTCAGAGGCTAGTACCATACTTAATACAGGACTGTGATCAGACCCATTTAACTCTGTATCTGATGTAATATTAACATTATTACTTACAAGAGGTAATCCCATGGCGACATCAAGGTGACATAAATCACTTGTCCCACCTCTGGCTCGACTACACCCCTCAGTTGAACAAACATCTGAACAAATTTCTATCAGTGGTAAACGGCACTTTGTATGTCAATCACAGGCATCTAGGTTAGAAAGAGCAGAAAATCTATTTTCCAAACCTAGGCCCCACCCAACGGAGCCAAAATTCTTACTGCCCCTTTTGGGTATAACATTCCACTTTGTTCTCAGAGTGCATGGATTTAGGCCTCTGCCTTTTCGAGGATAGAAAAAGTCAAGAGTTAAAGGTACAATAGAGGTAGATCGTCTCTGCGGCGGAAAAATGTGGGGCAGGATGTTTGGTAGTACCTCAGGATCAGAAAGATTGATAACTACACAGTCACCTTTAAACTTCTTTTCCTTATTCCCGATCCACTCAACTCTTCTTGCGTTGACCAACTCCTCGGCTAGTTGCTGCTTGCCCCATGGAGATATGGACATATTATCAGATAGCCAAGATAAAGATTTATTAAGGAGTGATGCTGTTGATTCTACTTCGCCAGAGCCCAATGAAGGCACATTAGCTAATACAAGAACTAATGGTGACGCTTCCACCACCAGCTCACAAGACCCTTGCGCAGTGTTAGGTTCACCAGGAAGAGGAACAGAA
Organism: Lissotriton helveticus; assembly: GCF_964261635.1. Taxonomy (NCBI): domain Eukaryota; kingdom Metazoa; phylum Chordata; class Amphibia; order Caudata; family Salamandridae; genus Lissotriton; species Lissotriton helveticus. The sequence continues at coordinate 384,800,530 of NC_136067.1, read as the reverse complement.
GGTACAGCAGTAGGCATATCATCCGTTAGACTTATCAATGGGGCCATTGGAGGATTAGAGGCGACTGTAGGGATCAGTTCAGTAGGTTTGGTCAGTTGAATTTCGCTCGCCAAGGTTTGGACACTAGAGGTAATGACTTCTGGGAGTTTTCCCACCTCTCCCAGGGTTTTTCCAAGTAAGCCTTCCAATTTGGAAACCTCAGCGGATAGTTTATCGATTTTGCTTATCAAAGGTTTAACTATCCCTTTAATTTTTGTATCCATCATGCTGCAAAATTTCTGAAACTGAGCATTAGAGAAGGACAGACAAGTTTCATCAGACGAATCGTCCGCCTCATCATCAGACTTTGTCCTTGGTGGGGAAAATGTTTTATTTTTAGCTGACCTTAGTCCCCCCCGTTTCTGAATAACTTTCCTCTTGGCCCTTGTGGCCCTCGGTGCTGGTACAGGAACAGGCTTTACAGTGCTGGACTCACTGGTTGAAGAGTTCACAGTCACCACTTCATGGACATTGTTATCAGCAGTACTAGCTACTGTACCACTGAGTTGTATGATAACAGAATCCTGAACAGAAGCATGCGCCTCACCAGAGAGACTACTATTTAGTAGATCGAAGGGATCCTCGGGCTCCAGCTCCTCGTCTAAAGATGGAGATAGCATAGATGACTCTAAGCCCAAAGAGGACCTTCTATCACTATTTATCTTAGTCACTTTTTGGACTAAGTAGTTCTCCATGGTGTTTGCAACAGGGGTAAGCTTTCTTCCTGGCATATGTGCAACAATATACAGAGGTAGCACAGGTTTGGAGCTCAAAACAGGTTAAAAGATGTAATAAATGTACCTGTGAGTTGATGAATCCGGGTTACAGCAGACCTTAGCTAGGCTATGAAAAAATCTGCAGAGTCCCTGGCCCAACCCGACCTTGGCCGACCTCGGACGGCCTCAGACGGCCCGCCCTTCGCCCCGGGCGTCCCGCTCGCGTCCCGCGTAGCTGGCCCTTCGGCGCTTTTGTGCGCCTCCCCTGGCGCCCTCGCGGTGTCACAACGCGCGCCGCCGCGTAGGCTGCCGGGAATCGTAGTCCCGGAGCGGCGGCGCGACCAGAGTGCTGAGAAAGTGACTCTCGGCGGTGGCGGCGTGGGCTGACTGTCCTGGCGTGAGGCAGGTAGGTGCTGCGTGCTCCGGCGTGTGGCAGGTAAGTTAGATGCTCTCCCAGTGCTCCGCCGGCCCTTCGGCGCTTTTGTGCGCCTCCCCTGGCGCCCTCGCGATGTCACAACGCGCGCCGCCGCGTAGGCTGCCGGGAATCGTAGTCCCGGAGCGGCGGCGCGACCAGAGTGCTGAGAAAGTGACTCTCGGCGGTGGCGGCGTGGGCTGACTGTCCTGGCGTGAGGCAGGTAGGTGCTGCGTGCTCCGGCGTGTGGCAGGTAAGTTAGATGCTCTCCCAGTGCTCCGCCGGCCCTTCGGCGCTTTTGTGCGCCTCCCCTGGCGCCCTCGCGGTGTCACAACGCGCGCCGCCGCGTAGGCTGCCGGGAATCGTAGTCCCGGAGCGGCGGCGCGACCAGAGTGCTGAGAAAGTGACTCTCGGCGGTGGCGGCGTGGGCTGACTGTCCTGGCGTGAGGCAGGTAGGTGCTGCGTGCTCCGGCGTGTGGCAGGTAAGTTAGATGCTCTCCATGTTTTCCATATTAAAATTAATAGGTTTCAATAAAAATGACACAATGTAAATTGAATGTTATCATAACGAGTTTCATTGAATTTCCTTTCTTCGGAGATCGCAGCAACGCGCGACGGGTAAGCTAGTGTTTTATAAAAGCCATGCCAAAACAACACATGCATTGAAAAATCCAAAAAGCTGACAACCAATGCCAAACAATGGGTTTTGCCAATGCTTGTTTGTTTTAATGTTTACCGTTATCTTGTCAAAACTGGATTTACACTGACTTTCTCTTATTACTACTTTTTTGGAAAAACTAGTGTGCATCAAATGTTTTACTGAATGATGCTTCAAATAAATGCTATCTAAGATTCCACAGTAGTTTAGCAATATCTTTTTTTCTTGTTCCATATGTTTTGTGTCTGTTTTATTGTGAAAGCAAATAATCATCAATCTTGCTTTGGAGATTTGCAAGAATTTACATTTAATAAGAGAGCATTTTGGAAACATTATAGGTATCCTCATAATGTTCAACTTGAAAACATGTCTACTCTTTTTTATACTAGAACCACTGTCAGTAGTACAAGCCACGCTCGTAGCTCTCACACTAATAGAAAAATCCCTTGCATTAATATACCATAAATACAAGTTTGAACAACATGGACATACAGATGCAATTCTTAACTTCAGACCATGCCCTTTCGCAGCTCTATAATGTGGTACTGTGAACCAGCAAATAAGGAGTTTGTACTTCATGGGAGTTATCCTTCTTATCCTAAAGACAAAATACACATAAAAACGTGTTGCACTTGACCCCAAACAATATGTTCTGAGCATTGGACAATAGGAATTCCTCACCCCAGGGCATTTGTGGGGGGCGTCCCTTTTCCAAGGGGCCTCTTCCCCAGCAAATATATATAAAAAAATCCCTGGTGTCTATTAGTTGTTTTCCAACCCCCTTCTTCCCAGGGACAGATTGGCCTGAAAACGCAGCCAATTTGCCCCTGCATCCCCCCAAACCCCACGGGGCTTAGGAGCAAGGAAAATTGTGGGCCTTTAACCGGAGCAACTCTGGTCCAAGGGGTCATTCCTCATTCATACATGTAAAAAAAATCCTAGTGTCCAGTTGTTTTCTACCCACCTGAGGTGCAGTTTTGCCTTGGTTGAGGACCTAGACTACAGAAGCGCCGTGCTTCCACCATCCTTCAGTTGGCCCACCCTCAGATATGGACATAGGTGGAGCTGAGCAGTAGTGCACTGAATACTTTAAAAAAAAACAGGATTCACAATTTCTGCATTTACACATCTTAAGGCCCAGCAGGGAGGGTGCAGGATTTGAAAATCCAATATTGGGCCTCAGGGGTCAGGGTAAGTTCCCCTTGCTCCCCTATACGCCTTTTCTTTTTTATTATTCCCAAGATGGTGTTTAGTGCAATGTTGCACTGTAATAAGTAATAGCCAGCGCAACAGAAATGTTTCTGTGATGGATTCAGGGATCCTCCGCTCGAATCGTGAATTCACAATGGACAACAGGAAAAAAAGCTTTAGTCTAATCTTGGGGACTTCCTTTTTGAATTGGTCTTTCAAATCCCCAAATTAACCACACAGAAATCTCTAAAATGTAAACTCCTCATGCCCAGACCAGAACAATTTTAAAATAATCATTTCTCAAACTACTGAACGGGTCTACGTCAAGTAAAGGCACTTCCTTGAGTAAAGTTATGTTTACATGCCAACTTTGGTGTAATTCCCTTTAGCTATTTTCTTCTGTATCGAGGAGTAAGGAATAGTACTTCAAAGGTAAATGTCACTTTTGGGATCCTTCCTATTTTCCTGAGGATATCCTGCAGGAAAAGGAGAAGAATAGCTTAATTGTTGCTTGGCAGATGTGGGCTTGTGTTGCTTGTTGTGCCACAATGTCACCCCTTGTGGAGAGCAAAGTGGAAGAGCAAACACATATCAAGTGGTTCTCCAGCAAACAATGTCTATATTGTTTTTTGGTACCACAGTTCTTTTTCCGTTTTTCTATTTCCATTTTTGTTTTGTCACAAAAGTTTTAAAAAAAACCTTTCTTTTAATAAGTAATTTTCAGAGCCATCTTAAGAAAGATAACTATATATCTTGTTTGTCAGTCAGTGAGTGAGTGAAAGTGATGGACAGGAAGAGAGATGGGTGAGTGAAAGAGTGAGTGAGACAGGTAGTGAAAGTAAGAGGGATTGTGCAGCCTTCAGCCATGCAATCCGGTGTTTAGCCTCATGGCCTGGTCAGATTCTGCACTCATTTCACTTGTGTGCAGCCAACCCGCAGCATACAACCATCCACTGCTGCACATTGCAGGCCTTCTTCAGCGGGGTAAGCTATACGGCCTGGCCTGGCTAGGCTTTGCAGATGGGCAGCCCGCATTGCTCACAGCCGTCGGCTCGGATCGAACAATTTGGCCTCAGGGGTTGTGTTTTATTCATTTTTGTATTTATTATTATTATTATTATTATTATTATTATTATTATTATTATTTGTGTTCATAATATTATTTTCATTTGTAGATCCAGACTTAGCTGAATATCTGGGTACTGTAAACCAAGGGCAAATTTAGACTCGTAAGGCTCTGGTTTGGAAGTTTGTGATTTTAAACACATTTCAGCGATTCCTCCTTAGGCAATACAAGAGTTAGTGAAGCTTGCCTTGCGTTTTCCCTACCAGACCATGATGCTTGCAATGAATTCGCTATACCTTTTCGGGCTTTGTAGATCCCAGACACCTAAGTCAGTACCATGCCTTACACAGTGGCAATTTTAGGTGTCGAAGATCTGCAAATCCTGAAAAGGTACATTGGTCTCTGTGGCCCTTTATTATTATTATTATTATTATTATTATTATTATTATTTTTACTTATTCCATTTTCAGGGTTCCCTCATTTTGGCCAGTGAGTCAGGTTGCACCCACACTCTCCATTAATGTGTCTTTTAAATTTTTGTGTGCAGAACTTGGCCCATGTCTTTAAATGACTGTCTCAAGGAAGCCCCATCCCCCAGAAGTGAGAACGATATACGTTCCATACCCAGTACATGCCACAATTTGTGCAACCACCCCTGGTATGTGGGTATTCTATCTGTGCCCCAATGAGATAGTATATTTTGCAGTGCCGCTCCTATGGCTATTCCCATTTGTCTGCCTTTGCGCGACCTAAGGGAAAACATGAGCGCGTTGGGCAGGCCCAGGATGACATACGCCGGGAAGCGCAGTATCTGTGTATCGAAGTGGTTATCTACATCGTTTAATCTCTTCCGTGCGGCAGGAATTCCAGCCCTGTGCTGGACATTCCAATTGCGGGCGTGGTCGTGACAGAACCATTCCGTCATCAGCACAGGCCAACCGTGACTCATGACGGAATGGTTCCGTCACGAGCATGAAAGGGGTTAAGAATTGTTCCCAGTAGGGGGGAATGACAGGGCAGTCCCATAGTAAGTGTGTCAGTGTGCCTTCTGATCCACAGTTCCTCCAGTAGTGTGGAGAGCGTTTGGGGTTGTATCTGTGTAATCTGGGAGGCGTAAGATACCAGTAGGTGACTACCTTGGTCGCTGTTTCAAAACTGGAAACGTTCCGCGCAGTGTGGCGTGCCCGATAGAAAATGTCACCCCATTCCTTCTGTGTAAGTGTTCGCCCCAATTCTACTACCCAGCGCCGTTGCCCTGCCAAGGGAATCTCCATTTCTGGGGGGTGCAAAAAGTGATAGAGTTAAATGATAAAATGTGAACTACCTTGGTGTGAAGCCATTTTTCGTATGAGATGAGGGTGGTCTTTGGGCATAATCCAGTGTCGTACCGGATGGAAATGATACCGCTCAGACTCTGGCAATGCAAGTTCAGAGTGGAGGTCTTCGAAGGTCAGTGGGCCTTCCAAGTCAAAAAGGTGTCCAATGGACCTACGCCCTTCTTTATCCTAAAGTTGGAAAGCTTTCTGATCTAGTCCGGGGGTAAATTCCCTATTTTTAGGGCTCGCTGCCGGTAGCAGCGCGAAGCGCTGCCGCAGCGAGTATTACAGTCACCGTGCTCACAGCCAAGGGAGTACAGAGCTGTGCACGAGCGGCTATTGGCCTGTGCCCGAGCCGATTGTGCTCTGTGAACGTGCACGTCTCCGGAGACGTGCTGCGCCCGAGCTGGCTCCAGCTTGGTTTTTTTGGATCCATTTCGCGGCCGACGCAACTAAACGCTGACGTCTTGTTAATCGTTCTCATTGCCCCAACCTGCCACTTAACATCCCCGTGCAGTCCCCTACCCCCACCACCACCTCGTAATGTAGAGCACTGGGATTTATTAAGGCAGTCGCACTGCAGGCCCAATACGTTCTCACCGCCTTCTCTGCATCGGAGAGGACGTGGTACCAGCTAAAGAAACAATAGCATAAACTGGAACGGATTTGGTGGTAGATTTCCACATTGCCTTGTGTGCACCGATCGTAAACATGCAGTAAAAATGCTGTGGTTCATTTTCAGGTCTGTAGCCCTTAAATCTTCTTTAGAGAAATTATCCTGCGCCCCACCCTCCATCACTGCTTGTTATTTTTAATCCTTTGGCGCCCTTTGCCGTCACTTTTAATGAGCATTTTCCTGTCTCAGCTCAATGACCAATTCATCAACAGCGCGCTTTATCTTTCACAAACGCTTGCTCGGTAGCCCTCTCTTACCCCACTTCTCCTCTCTCCTTCCAGGCACCTTGTCCCTCCCTCATTGCCCCCCTCTCCTTTCAGGCTTCTCGTTCCACCCTCGCTGCTCCACTCTCTCTCCAGGTTTCTTGTCCTCTCATGCTGCTCTCTTCCTCCTCTAGGCCTCACGTCCCTTCTCTGCTCCTCTCTCTTCCTCCAGGCCTCTCGTCCCTCCCCCTCTCTCTGAAAGTCTCTCGTCCCTCCCTCGTTGCTCTCCTCTCGATCCAGGCTTCTTGTCGCTCACTCGTTGCTCCCTTCTCCCTCCAGGCTTCTCATCCTCCCCTGCTGCTCTCTTCTCACTCCAGGCCTCTTGTCCCCCCTCTGCAGCTCTCCACTCCCTCCAGGCCTCTCGTCCCTCCCGTCTCCCTCCAAGCCGCTGGTCCCTCTCTTGTTGCTCGTCTCTCCCTCCAGGCTTCTCATCCCTCTCTTGTTGCTCCCCTCTCCCTCCAGGCTTCTTGTCCTCCCATGCTGCTTGTCCTCCCATGCTACTCTCTTCTCCCTCCAGGCCTCTCGTCATTTCCTTCTCCCTCCAGGCTTCTCATCCCTCCCTTGTTGCTCCCCTCCCCCTCTGCTTAATTTGAGCCGGTGGTTGCCGCACCCAGGATAATGTGCAGCATGGATAAATACTAATAAGGTCCCAAAGGCGAGACTGATTGCATTGCAAATGCTTGTGTTTGGGCTGTTCCCATTGTTTGAGTTGCTGCTTTTAAGCTTCTCCCACTGTTGATTAATTGTGGTAGACTGTTGCCTTATTTGTTGTTTTTTAAGGAGGGGGGCTCTGCTGCACAACCATTCAACAACAACTGGTTCAAATATGTTCTCTCAATGTTTCAAGCTTTATTACAAATGTCACAAAAAGATGTTAATATTTCACTTCTGATTTTCGTCACAATAAAATACACTGAACATAATCTTCACAAAAGTTATTTACAAAAGTTTAGGGTATTGCCATTAAACATTACAATAACTTTTATTTAAGTATTAATTATAAAAAAAATGCTATTGTTATTTGTAATATCAATACAGCTAAGTCACGTAAATGCAAAACATGTTGCATTACAAATGCTATAGGTGTCACATTTGCAAAAGTTATAGCTATTGGCATTGTAAATGACAAAGCTATTAATTTTGCTATTTTCAAAACCAACACATAAATACAAAATTTGTCATTTACAATACCAATAGCTCAAACTTTCCTAATGCGAGACCTATTGCATTGCAAATGCTTGTTTACTATAGGTGTGTGGGGTGATGGAGAGGAAGTTAAGCCATGTCTTGTCGTAGTGAAGTACTAGGCCTTTAAAGTTGTGCGAGTGACTGGTGAGCCATATAATCCTGCTGGATGTTGGGTCTTGTGAAGAAAGGGGATCCCCCACAGTGTCTGACCTGCGATCACTCTTTCCATAAAAAGGCAGTGTTTTTCCAACTCACTACAAGACCACTCCAACAAAACGCGCAGTTTGGCGGCTTGGTAGTAGCCGGCTATATTAGGGACACTCAGTCCTCCCTCCCGGGGAGGCCTGTAGCTTAACTCTTTGTTCATCCTGGGCTTTTTGTCGGCCCACAGAAACTAACATAATTCCTGCTGGAGCAATTTAATAACACTGAGGGGGGCTCCGTAGGAATTGTTTGAAAGATGTATAATATTCTGGGTAGCACATTAATTTTAAGCGCCGCCACTCGACCAAGCCAAGAGAGGCCGAAAGGTCTCCATCGGCGTAGATCTTTGCAAACCTGGGAGAGGAGATGTTTATAATTCAGGGTAGCTATAGAGCGCATAGGCGTCGTCAGCTTGATCCCTAGGTATGGGATCGATTCTGTCTCCCATTTAAATGGGGCTAATTGCGTAAGATCCTTCTTGGTAGAGTGCTGCAAGGAGGACCCCAGTGCCCTCGACTTCGCAACATTGACCTGAAAGCAAGAGGCCTCCGCGAAGCATTCAAGTTGAGCGAAAAACACAGGGATGGACGTCTGAGGCGCCTCCAGTGTGACGACCACATCATCAGCATTAAGACTGATGGTATGGAGATCCCCCTCTGAATTGGACCCCTGAGATCTCTGGATTCTCCCGCACTCTCTGGGCCATAGGCTCCTTGTAGAGTGCGAATAGTAGCGGGGAGAGCGGACACCCCTGCCTTTTACCGCGAGCAATCAGGAAGGAGTGGCCTTTCACCCGCAGCGTGGCCGTGTGATGGCTATAGCCGCTAAATATCCACTCACGAAAGCAGTCACCCACCCCGAACTTTGCAAGAGTGGCTCCAGGTGTTTCCAATGTACCCGGTCCAATGCTTTTTCAGCATCAACCGATAACACCACACGTTCCACTTTTTGATGTTGAGCCTTATCAAGGAGGTGAAGTAGGTTCCGTGTGTTGTCACTGCATTGTCTAGTGACTACAAAGCCAGACTGATCTGGGTCCATCAACCCCTACATCATTGGACCCAACCTAGCTGCCAGAATTGCCATGAAGAGCTTTAATTCTGTGTTTAAGAGAGATATCGGTCTGTAAGAGGTGCAGACGCAAACATCCTTACCAGGTTTCGAAATGATAACAACCGAGGCCATAAGCATCGTGGTGGGGATGTTTGAGGCATCGCCTATTGCGTTGAAAAGCCTGGTGAGAATGTGCCCTAAGGTGGTGCAAAAAGTGTTGTAAAAGATAGCTGGGAACCCATCGGGTCCTGGGGACTTGAGAGGCTTGAGGCGGGCTATAGCCGTTATCACTTCCCCTATACGAATAGGGCTATCAAGACTGGCTGTCTGTTCTGGTGTTAATCTGGGGAGGGTTGCCCCCTGTATATAAGCAAGAGAGACTTGTTCTGAGAGGTGTTGAGCTGTATATAATTTTACGTAGAAATTGCGAAACGCTTGCGTTATGTGTGCATCACTGGAGCACTCCTTGCTGGGCTCGTCAAGTACTGTGTGACCAAAAGCTGATTGGCGTTGGGCGTGTAGCTTGTTAGCCAGAAGGCGCCCGCATCTGTCTCCCCCACATAAAATGAATGTCACAACCGGGGGGCGGCATATTCCGCCTTAATCAAATCTAGGCCGGCGAGTTGTAGACGTGCTCCCTCTAATTGTCTCCAGAACCGGGGGGCCCCCCATCCTTATATGAATGCGTTCTAACTCTTGCACCTGCCTAGTAAGGCCTTCTCTCTTGTCCCATTGAATTGTGTTGTCTGCTGCGGAAGTAGCAATGAATTCCCCTCTAGCGAAAACTTTGAGTGTTTCCCAAAGCTTAGTGATGGAAGTGTTGGGGTATCATTAAAAGTCAGGAATTCTTTCAACGCGTTGTCGAGGTGTTTTATCACCTCCGGGTAGTGTAAAAGTGTGTCGCGCAGCCGCCATGTATATGATGGTCTGTCTGGGGAGGGAATCACCAGTCTGAGTGTCAATGCGGCGTGGTCAGAGTGGGAGCGGGGTTTGATATCTGAGGCCAGTGAATGCGAAAGTAGTGAACGCGACCCAATAAAATAATCAATTCTGACATATGTTTTGTGTGCATGCGAGTAGAATGTGTAGTCCGTGGCCTGTGGGTGTACGGTGCACCAAATGTCCACCAGCTCTAGTTCCCGCAGCCACTCCAGCCTCATCTGTGAGAGAGCCCCCGCCTGCCCATGCCGTTGCGCTGATCGATCAAACTGATTATCAAAAACTGTATTTATGTCTCCCCCTAGGATAAGTTGCCGATCTGGTGAGGTTGTTAGGTCCATCACTGCCTGTCGTAGGAATGCCTCTTGCCTCTCAGGGCGTATATCAAGCCAAGGGTATAAGAATGCGCATTGATGGTGACTGAGAGGGCCAGAGGTGTCCCCTTATTTCAGCCTGTTTCGTGCATATCTTATCCCTATAGGTGCGGGAGATGAGGATAGCGACTCCGGCTGTTTTGGCTGTATGTGAGGTAAAATATTGGTGCAAAAAGCCCTCGATCTGAGTCTGTTTGTGTCTCTAGCAAGGAGGTGGGTTTCCTGTAATAGGCATATTTGTGCGCCTGAATGCTCTAAATAAGATAAATTAGCCCTTCGCTTGATCGGGTTATTTAGCCCCTTTATATTTAGCATGAGGAATTTAATATTCGCTAGCATGTAAATGTGGACCGGAATCGAGAGCTAAGCGAGGAGCCAGTGTCTTCACAACAGCTCCCGCCAACGGGCGTACCCCAGAGGTTAAGAAAACATACCCTGTGGGAGGCAGTGCCTAAGGTTAAAGCCAAGGATTGAGGGAGCCCGGGAGGGAGGGCGAAAATAATAAAATGAAAACCCCAACAAATAAACCCATGAGCCAAAAGTCCAGCATCATGGAGTGAACTACAATCCGGAGCAGTGTACTCCAAAAAGGGAACAATGAATGGGTACCAGTGGCCAGTGTCTCCCCGCCCCCGCCCAGGACCAGCCCCCAGCAGCTATAAAGAGAGAACCAAGAGGGTGGATCTGCAAAGCGTCCACTATTTCCTCCCCCTTATTCTAGCATTTGTTCGGCAGGGAGATCTCCTGCAAGGGTCACCAACACTGCCTGCAGTTTTTTGGCCATGGTGTCCGGGTCAGGGCGCAATGCGTGGGCTGGGGGTTTAATTGTTGTCCACCCATGGCCACTGTCTGTTTCCATTTGTTTTGCTATGTTGCGGTTCTTCCGCCGAGGGGACTTCGATACATAAGAGTTTACAGGCCTCAATCACTGAGCGTATTTGCCGGAGTTCTCCATTGTAGGGAAAGATTAATCTGAACGGGTGGCCCCAAGAGTAGGAAATGGCAGCTGTTCTTAAGTGCGTAGTAACGGGCCGGAAAGCTTTGCGTTTCAGCAAGGCAGCTAAATCTTGGTAGAGAGTGGGTTTCTAGTCCTTATATTTAAATGCAGGATTGTCTCTGGCAGCACGTAGAATCCACTGTTCAAGCTAGAAGTTATGTACACAGGTTAGGATGTCAACCAGAGGTGCTAGGGCAGGCCTCTGAGGACCCACTCTAAGTGCGCGGTCAAGTTTAATGCAAAAGTCTGCCGGCTCCCCCAGATGTGCGCGGAAGAGGTCCTCCATTTTGGCTTCGATGTTTGTGTTGCTGTCCCGGACACAATACCGCGTATATTATTGCGCCCGGACCAGTTTTCGAGGTCTTCTGTGTGCGCTTGGAAGTCGAGATTCTGATTGCCAAGGCGGATGTCCTCTTGTAGGCCTTCTAACTCCTCCGCCCTGCTGGACTCATGGTCTTCCAAAGAATTGACTCTCTCCCCTAGTGAATCCAAGTCCTGGCGTACTTCCCTGAGGTCTGCTGATAGGTCGCACTTCATAGAGGTGATATCTTCTCGAAAGGAGGCAAAGAGTGGCTCCAGGAAGGAACGGCTGACTGGCCCCTCCGTGTCCTCTGCCCCCTCCACTTCTGTTGTGTGCTTCAGGGGAGGGGATTCTCAGTTTGCGAATGGGGCATCTTGAGGAGCATATCCTTTACCGACCTGTCCTTCTTCACTCTGCCAGAAGCCATATCTAGGCTAGTACCCCTTGTTTTCAGAAGTGTTTCACCCCCCCTTGTTGTGTGTAGGGTCAGTCGGTGGATCGGTCCCCGGGGTCTTGGGTTTCCTTAACGATCCTCACGTTAGATAGTTTTGCCTTGGGAGTCAAGGGGCTGGAATTGGGGTGGGGGGAAGCAGTGGGGTACAGCCCTTGCCAGGGCGACCACTCAATTAGGTGCAAGAGGGATGACTCTTGTGGCCGCCTCGGTCTGTCCTGTATCTTACTCAGGCCCGAAAACACTGCTTTCCTCTTCCCTTTGCTTTGGAGAGCGTCGTAAATGCCTAAAGGGCCTCTACAAGTGGAGATAGAGTCCCACTCAGGAACGTTGTTAGCCTCCCTGCTGCTCCTCCTCACCGCTCGTTCTCACCACTGTGCGTTGGGGGTCCTGAGGGCCACAGCAACACCCCGAGGAATCCAATCAGTGACTCACTGATTCCTCACTCCCGGAAGCACCTTGGAGGAGAGTGTCCATAATTTCAGCCGCCGGTCCCGCTCTCCAGACAATTAGTCAAGGTCTCCACCTCTCGAGCGCTGGCGGGGCTCAGTGCTTCCGCTCGCTTCTTGCTTAGTCTAGGCCTTAGGCCTCGTCTGGTCTAGGCCCGAGGACAGCGGCCTAGCTGACCTTATCTCGGGCCAGATGTCGTCTTGGTCTCCTTTCGCTGGCCCCTTCCGAGCGACTTGTTCAGGCTGTTGCCAGGCTCCCCACTGCTCGCTGGGGCGTCGTTGCTCACTACCGGAGGCACCGTTGTTCTCTAGTCGGCCTCACATCATCTTGTGGGTGCCGCCCAGGCTTCTCATTGCAGGCTGCCTCGTGATTTTGGAGCACCCTGTCTGCTCCAAATGGTCGCCTTCCTTCGGGCGCAGTGTGCTCGCTCTCACTTCCTCCTCCAGTAACTCGCTCGGTCTTCTGCTCCCAATGACGCTTGGATGCGACCAAAACCGCCTCTCCAGCTGCACCAACGTTGAAGGGAGGTTTTCCTGGGGAGATCTGACCCCGATGGCCCCAAATCCACCTCTATTCAGCGAGGCCTAGCCGGCCGGGAGTGGTGAGACGAGTGAGCACGTCCTAACGCTCTGCCATCTTGGCCACGCCCGGATCCATAACTTTAAACCCTGGGGGCATGCTATTCCAAAAATCAGCATTAGAGTCTTTTGATGGCCATGTTTCTGTGATAAATATAACATCCCACTCTTTGGTCTCTAAGAGCATATTAATCTCTAATGAATGTTTCACTGCTGCCTGTGCATTCGGTAGCCCACGTCTAATCTTATCAGGTCTTTCCTTAAGATTTTGTGGGGGAACAGTTAGTTATTTTTTCATCTCAAAATGATCCCATCTTAATTTATCTAGGATACGTTTTTTTTTCCTAACTGTTTCAATTACTTACTTGAATAGCTGATCCTCTCTCTTTGCATTTGCTCTTTTTGCCCTTTTGATTCCCCACTAAAACTAGCTGCATGGCGGTCATGGCAGAGTCTGATTTAAACGGACCCTTCTTGCCTGAACCACTAGACAGTTCACAAAAAATGGCAGCTGTCCAGTTTCTCAACCGTTTAGTCCTTAAGCCCTCTCTTCCGTTCTGCCTCCAGTTCAGTTCAACAGTTCCCCACCACTTTAATTCATTAAAATCATCGTTTAAGCATTAGTGCCTCAAATTCAATTAAAATCCTTTAAAAGAAATTCTCATTACCCGTCTTCCCCCCCCCACCCCACCCCCCCCCCCCAGTTGTTGTGCAAAATTGCCTGGTAGCAACATTGTAAGTGAAAGTTTGCGCGATTGCACCAGAGTCTGGCTTAAATTACCCATCTCGCCTGAACGACTGGACCACTCACAAAAAATGAACGCCGTCAAGTGTGTAGTCTGTAAGCCTTCTCTTCCATTCTGCCTCCGTTTCAATTCAACAATTCCCCACCACTTCAATTTATCAAATTCCTCATTTAAGCATTAGCGCCTTAAAATCAATTAAAATCCTTTGAAAAAAGGTCTAATTTCTAGTCCTCCCCAGTTGTTATGCACAATTGCCTGGTAGCAACTTTCTAAATAAAAGTTAGCGCAGTTGAGCCACAGTCTGCCTTAAATGTACCCGCCTCGACTAAACCACTAGACCGCTCACAAAAAATGGCGGCCATTAAGAGTCTCAACCGTGTAGTTTGTAAGCCCCTCTTCCATTCTCCCTCTGTTCAATTCCTCACCAGTTTAGTTCAATTGCGTAAAAAGGGTTAACAATGGGCCCCTGGCAGTCTCATTTCTCTTTTTCTTGGCGTCCAAAGCAGTTGTGATTATCTGCATTGCTATGAGTTCCGAAACTCTAAATATCCACTCATGCCCCGTAATGCTAACAATATTAGAATTGCCACATCACATGCCTGGCCTACCTGCTTTCCCAGGAGTGATTGGAGTGATCTCTCTCACAGATAAGTTTAATCCACTAAGATATTGTGTGGGTCCGGAGAGAGCATGACTTTGAAAATGTATTGTATTTGTCTTGAGAGTGGAATACTAATTTTTTCATGTATTTGTTACATTGCCAGTGAAAGTGTGTCAGTGGCTCCATACAGCCCCTTCAGTAACCTCTGGCCTTCTTTTTGTTCCATTAGTGAAGCTTGACTGGAGTTTTGTACCTGTACATCACAATTGTTTTAATGTTTCTCTACCTCTGCATTATTTTTTGTATCCTGAAGGGGATTTGTTTGCAGTTATCTGATATGTCCCTACCTCATTTTTTACTTATTGTTTTTCGTCTGCTGATTTTGTTACCGTTTGGCTATTAAGCAAAATCTTTTTCAGATAACATATTCGATGTTTAGTGTAATTTCCCTTTTAGCACATAATCTTCAAATCTGTGAGGTCACCAGATGCTCACTTTTTGATTTCTGGGTTTCATAACTAATACCTGGTCTATAGTTATGTCTATCCCTCTCAGGATGAAGTCTGCCTTGAGGTCCTGGAATGTTTTATTGTTCCCCTCTTTAACCATTCAACAGCATTTCTCTTGCCATTCTCATGCCATCTTTTAAAGACTCTTTCGTCCACATCCCCCACTGAATCTCAATTGGCGCAAATAGTTGTAAACCGTATTGGAAAGAAGGTAAAGGTCCCTACGAACCACTATTTTATCCCAAATTCCCTGTGTAATCCTATTTACAGGAAGAATAGAGACTCCAGTGTCTGTTTTTTCTCTAGCTGGAGGTTCCCACAATTGGTGGTCTACTAAACCATTGTTATTCAGTTTTGTTTTACCCAACTCCATTCAGAAGCACAGCTGTGCAGCTAGGAAGTAATAGGGCTGGTTGGGAATTGCCGACCCCCTCCTTTATATGTTAAAAAGTATATCTTGTTCTTAATCCATGGTTTCCTACCATCCTAGATGAAATTGTTGTTGAGGGTTTTGAATTTAGCTTGTAGTTTAGTGCATGTGGCGAGTGCTAAACTTGCTTGAAGTGTAGTGTGTGTTGAGAGCAAGGGTGTTTGAAATACATAAGGCAATTTAGGTAATATTATAATTTTTACAGTAGCTGCTCTCCCCAACCACAAACGTTCCCCCTGTTCCATTTCCACTGGGGCACTTGTATCTCTTCCTCTAGAGGGGAGTACTTCAGAGTGATAATTCCTCCGTGTATCTCTGGGGATTTAGTGTCACTCCATTGACTTTGATTTTCACTTTGGTGTTCTTGTAGCGTACCATTGCCCAGCTTCAGAACTTTGGCCTTTGTCCAATACTTTTCTGATTGTCATAATAAAGGACCCGTATAGTCATTCGAAAGCCTTCAAATCATCCAAGAACACAGAACTGTCTCCTTGCCTTGCCTCTGAACATTTTCCACAATATAAAGACATTTCTTAGTTCTATATATATGTTGCCTGACCACGACAAATCATTACTGATCTAGGTCGATTTGAGATTTTAGTAAGTGGTTTAGCCTGTTTGCTAATATTCCCATAAGTAATTTTATGGCTAGGTTCAAGAGTAAACTCTAACGATATGAACTACAATGTTTGCGGACCTTCCCCCGCTTGGGATTATAAAAATGATAACCACTGTAATTGAGTTGAGGTGAGATCCTTAGGTGCTTATGGCATTGAAGAGATGGGCTATTATGGAGGTGAGTGGGGCACGAATGTTTTGTAAAAGACTACAGTATACCCATCTTGGCCCAGGGATTACCCATTTTTGAGCCTCTCTATGCAGCTTACTCAATCGCTGTGGTTTGTTCCAAGTCATCCACTGCCAATGGGTTAAGTTTGGGGATCGAGCAGTCTCTTAATGTGTCTTTATTGCTGTTAGACTTATTATACATACTGTAGTTGGTAAATGTCTCGTAATTGCTTTGCAATTCCCCCATCATCTTAAATTGCCTTTCTGGCTTTTCAGTGCAAGTCCTGTACTTTCTTGTACTTGTGCTCCCAGCTGGGCCATTAGTTGGCTGGTATATCGGCTGCTGTGTTGGATCTTTGTCTGGTGCGGCAGAAGATCCCCGTTAGATCATCTTTTAACAAAAGTGTTGATTAAGGTCATGCCGTTGTCATTTTCTTGGCGTTTCCATTGGCCATTTTCACATCCTGTTTTAGGCCTACATCGCGGAGAAGGTCGTCATTTAGTATCCGCATTCTATGCTTGGAAGTAGTATGACCTAGTTGTAAGTTTATAGAAATGTGTCTGCTATCAAAAATGAGATTTGTCCTATTTGGGCCATTAAAACAAATCTCTTTAAGCTTTCCTCAACCATCAGCTAGTCTAGCCTGGCATTTGAGTGGTGTGAGGCCAAGTAAATTTTCAGTTATCTCCTTGAAGATTATTATGGATAGCTAGATATTTTGCAGGTGCGTTTAGGCCTCGGGCCTTGAGTATTTTCACCATTGTGTTGCATCAGTGTCACTGACACTTTTTCTCTGTTCAGTAACCATAAACCTATTGTTATTTTTAGTGCTTGTGTTTGCTTCTAGTATACCTTGGTTTCCTGGACCTGTGGTGGATTTTTAGGAGGACTTTCCCTTCCTAACCCTTCCACCTGAACATGTCCTGAACTTTAACTTTTGAAAAGAAACCTTTCTTGCTCGCTCGATTCTAGTAAGTTGTGAATAGTTTGAGTCTTTGCACCCACCCGCATCAAAATATGTCTTGTCCATGGTAGTGGGGG
Organism: Lissotriton helveticus; assembly: GCF_964261635.1. Classification (NCBI taxonomy): domain Eukaryota; kingdom Metazoa; phylum Chordata; class Amphibia; order Caudata; family Salamandridae; genus Lissotriton; species Lissotriton helveticus. The sequence continues at coordinate 384,783,541 of NC_136067.1, read as the reverse complement.
AAGGAGCACAAGTTATTTAACATTTCATGATTACCATGGTTTCAGTGGGGTTTGGTGTTATATGGATGGTCTTCCTGTAGAAGCATATTCATTATCAGTCACATTGTACAACTGCGATGCTGTCAATCTAGTTGCATTTTGGGCATAGCGAGTTGCATCTGATTTGGTTTGATCAGTGTCTTCTGTTGATGTTTTGTCTTGTTACCTTTCATATTGACTCGCCTCCATTTTGTTGAGCTTTGTGGTCTGCTTTCTTTTCTGATTGGTCCAATGTGGTTTCTCATGTCAACAGTGGAAACACATGTTTTACTCTATAACCAGTTTTAAGTTCCTTCTGTATGTCAGTGTTGCTCCTGCCAAATCCTGGAAGAGGAATAGTTTTGACCTATAATAATTTTTTGCCCCTGTTTTGCCTTAGTCATAATTTCATTTTTAACTGAAAGTGAACGCTAATGAGAATGTCTGGCAGATGGTTCTCAGTCAGGGCACTGGGAGAGCTTGGAGAATGCAGTTGAGTCTGACTGCGTCATCTTTTGGTCATCTTCTAATTGAATGCAAAGGTTTGCAGACCCATTCTTGGATAGCCATTCAGTAGACCCCTAATTCTGATGTGGTTTTGGCACAACCTATGTTCAAGGTCTTCTTGCTTTAGCAGGAATTCTTCATGTTTCTCTTCAAAGGAGAGGATCCTGTTCACCAGGCAACAATGGTCTTCGCAGTGAACATCCAAAGTCATTTTGATGTAGTTGACCCTATGACCTAGTGTGCTGACATTGTACTTGAATTCCTGTAGACATGTTTTGATGTCTGATGTGATTGTTCCCACATACTCTTTTGTCTCCTGCTGGAAACATTGTAGGAATTCTTGTGAAGTGGTTTAGCCTTGTGATGGGGTTCTTTGTCTGGATGTTGCATGTGCTACTCCTGTTGAGATTCCCTGTAGTCCTCGGTAAGATATACAGACCTCCCCCTGCACCTCATTACCACCTCATCACTCCAGCAATTCGGGAAAGGACTCTAGACCTGGCTGTTTGAATGAACAGATAACCACAAAGCAGTTAGCAACTCCACTGCCTTGAGATCCTCACGGGTGATTTGTCGCACTTTACAAATCTTTGATTGATTAATTGTGGTCCTCTGTAAGATATAAACCACACACAAGCATAGTGCAAATGTAGTTTATGTGCTGCCCAGGACACAGCGTGTTCCCTCTCATCGTGCTGTATGTACCAAACTCTCCCAACATTTTCAAAACACTATTCTAAATTAGAACAGTAACCTTCTAAATACGGTGGTCCAGGGAGCACAACATACCACTGAAAAAATTCAAGGGATAATACAACACCTCTTCCCTTATATAAAAGCTATATAAATAAATAATTATGAAAGTAAATAAAAACAATACAATTAGCTATATACCCAACCCTAAGTCTCTGAAATAAAGTGTTTCTCACTAACATACTAGGACAGTAATATACAATGACCAAGTCAAGGATTATATGCACACAAAATCTTGATACTACTTGGGCTTCACAACTGCCCTACCTAATCTCCCCATACAATTACTACTCTCTGATTATATGGCGGCATCCAGCTCTGGTATCTCCCCATTAAGATTACGTGAAGAATGTATTTCAGTAAATGAGTCTTGATCCATCGAATCATAGTTGGGCATCATGGCACCATTGGCACATTTTCTGAGTTACATTTGGATAGCCTACTCATGTGCCATACTTTTTCACCACTCAAAAGAGTAGAATTACAGAATAATCTCTCCACTTTGAATGCTTTTGTATAATTATATTCAACCTTACTCACCTGTCCATCTCTTTTCAATCGAATCCATTCACCCACATTTAAGTTTACTTCTTTCGTGTCTCTTTTTTTTCAAACCAAACTTTATATGCCTCTTGTATGCAAGAAATGTTTCTTCTGACATTATCAGGTGAGCTTTCAACTTGTCTGGACTTTATCGAACACAAATGTTCTCTTCTCATCAATTCTGTGATTTGTTTTATTACATGGCGTAATTCTATAAGCGCTAATCACTTTCATAACATCTTTTCCCACATCAAGTTGTTATTTCTTGGTAATTGGATTACTCCTTTAATTACCCTATGGAGACGTTTAACAATACCATTCCCTTCAGGATAATAAATAGAAGTGGTTTTATGTTTAATACCATTTTCCTTCATGAAGTTTTGGAAACTTTCTGACAAAAACTGAGGTCCGTTGTCACTTAAAATTCATTGTGGTTACCCTTCCCGCAATGAAGTCTTATCTAAAAATTCGCTAATGGATTCACTATCTGACTTTTGTACCATTTCAGTCTGAGGCCACTTAGAAATGTTGCCTGTCTTCAGAATATTACTCTTAGTGTCCCTATTGTTTTCACATATTAGTCCCATTACATCAATACTGATTATATTCCATGGCATTTCTGGGTTACTTATTGGACACAAAGAAGGACGAAGTGTCCTCTGAATCTTATCAGTGTTATTGCCCTCAAAACAGTTTTGGATTTTCCTCTAAATCTCTTTTAACAGAGTCCACCAGTACAAACTTTCAATCCTACACTTAGGGCCTTCTTATGAGTACGGTGGTCCCAGGACCGCCATACCCCTGGTGGCAGTCTGACCACCTTAATCTAGGCGGTCCGACCACCCGATTACAAGTTTGGCAGTCAGACGCCACCAACCTGCAACAACACCGCCAGTATCACGGATCCCGCCGATGCAGCGGAGCCTAAGGCGGCTGCGGTTGGCTTTGGTGCTGATACAGGCACCACCTTTGGGATTACAACTTCCCTGTCCCACAGCCTTTTCATGGCAGGCACCCTTGAATAGGATGACGGAAAGGGAAGGAAGGGACCCCAAACAAAGCCCCTGGGTGATTTTGCCCCGGGGGTGGGGTTAGGGGTGTGGAGGGGAGGGTTGTGCAGTGTTTGCGGGTTCTCCCTACTACGGCATCGGCAGTCCGGCGGACAAACCACCAATGTCCTAATGCGTGATCCTTAATGAAAAGTATTTAGGATTTAAATCTTCAGTTTAGCTGGGGATATGATCTGTCCAGATTGCATCAATTTATCATTTTTTAGATTCAACTCATTACCAACTTCCCAGAGGCACATAGACTTTGCTCTAAATCCTTCTTTTCTTGCCACCCTTTGTTAACATTGATTAAAACGTTTGTAAACATTTATCCTTTGACATTTTTTCCTTCTACTCCTCAGTACTTATCCCATGTTCCTCTTCATCCAATAATCATGGTACTTGGAAATCATCCCACTTTTTTGTTCGCATTCCTTTCAACGGTAAGGGCGTGCGACTTTAAAAATCGGTCACCTGTTTTTAACTCCTGGGATATATTGTACTTGGTAATTATAATCAAGCAGTTTCCCTGACATGTGTGCAAGACATGAAGATTTATTCCATCAACTCACTGTGGTTAAGACATTTGTAAAGAGCTTATGGCTTGATCTCAACACAATGGGTATACCTCACAAAAATTGTCGAAAATGTTTCAACCCCCAAATACACACCTAGGTTTCCTCCTTCAATCACCGAGTACTTTTCTTCTGTTGTCAAAACTGCCACTGGACAAAACTCCTATTCCAGCAGGAACATTAATCACCAGAGTTGCTTTGACGTTTCTATTGGTGCCCGAAAACTGCTGGACACACAAGGAATTCTGCAGCACATACTTTAAAACCATGAGCTTATTTTTAACGCTAGGTGGTCGCACCACCCTAAAGCCGGCTCTGATTACATGCACATCCTATCCTGAGGAAAAGGTTGTATGATATGAACATTAATCCAGCCATTTTTGTGTCCCCCTGACTTTGCACAGCATTATCTGTAAAGGTTTTCCATATACCTGCCGACTTGTGCATTTTCTTGTACTCCATGCCCTTCTAAAGGAATGTATGAGGGAATTCCGCATGTATTTTTCACGCATGCCTTAGGAACTCAGTCATTTAAATGAATGCGTCCTTAGCATGCATTTGTTCTGCAGGCAAGTCATTTTAACAACTTGCCTTAGGGGGGCGCTGGATATTGGAATAGTTTAATTTACTATTGCAACTCCAATCTGCGCAACAATAAGGAAAGTGTTGGACTTTAATTCCAAAACCGCTCCACCATTACGCCCCTCTAAGGCAACGATTGCGTGCTAAATTCACGTTTCCCCTTGGAAAGTACCGAATGGTTTTTAGAATAGTGGACATGAGTGCTATTATTCAGGGCGCAAGGGTATGCTTTCCCCAATCTTTGGCCCCCCCTGGTGCCATTATTATAGTTAAGATTTAGCACTGACAATCCCCAGATAGCTGTAATATTAAGATGCGCTAATGGTTTAGTTAGTGTAACCACTATTTTCGTCTTATAGTTTATTTTGCAGAAGCATATAAGTGAATGATACTTTGCTCATCTTTGCAGTTGCAAGTATACTTCATATTCATGCAGAAAGCCAACATATATGTGTTTATTTGTGTTTATTCATATCTTTGAAAATCCCTTAAACCCGATTGTGTTAATGGTGAGACGTGTTGCTAAAACCTGTGGGAATCATCAAAATGTGATACAGTGAAACATTCCTTGTCTATCAAATAAAGAAACCGTTTGCTTTGAAACCAGATTTCTAGACATTACCATAAGATATATCAAATGTACTTATAACTACAGCTATATACTACACATATTAGAGTATATGATATCCTGGAACTCTCCTGATTTCAGCCACTTCTTTTATTTACCAGAGTTTACTTGACATTTTGATTGTTGCTTGAAAACTGATGGATATAAAAGGAGCTCTGCCGCGGGTGGTTTTAAACCCATAACAGTTTGCGACCCACAGTGCCCCCTAGCTCAGCAATCTGCGATTGGGGGCACATGAGACCCCTTGGGACCATACAACCTTCCTGTCGAGGGCGGAGACCGTGGGGGCTGGAAGAAAATAATGATACCAGGCCTGGGCAGTCAGTTGCAATTGGCAGCTACTAGTAATTGGCTCAGGTGGTAGTTGGTCCCGGGCTTTGCTGCGGTTCTCTGGACCGGACCGGACCGGACTGTCTGCTCCAACTCCAAGCATCATGAGCTCCAAGAGGAGAGGCCGAGGAAGTGAGGGAGGGGTGAGAAGGCAGAGAGTGTGGGAGCAGGACAGAAGAATTTACGCCAGGGCCATTATGGTAGCGATTTTATGCGCTAATATAGATTGACAGCCCTGTGAGCAAGCACACCACTAGAGGTGGACCGGGGTCATGTGGTGTTACATTTTTGAGTTGTTTTTTTTTAGTGCATGTGTGAACTGATGGCTAACGTCTGGGAGGCTGGAAAAGAAAGTGAGTGAATTTGCTTGCAGGCTGATTTTTTTAGTGGAGGCCCATTTTGCATCTGTGCAGCAAAACCGTCCCCCAGTACCAGAACCAGCCACCAGGAACAAAACTGGCCCGACCCTTCCAGCCTCCGCAAGAAACACCCAATGCCTGATTCAACCAGTCCAGCCTTGAGTGCAACTGAAGTTTATTTCCATCCTAGGACACAGCGTGTTCCTTCTCCATCGTCTCAACATTCTTAAAATACTATTCGAAATTACAAGAGAACATTACCCCTCTAAATACGGTGATCCAGGGAGCGCAACATACCACTGAACAAATTCAAAGCATAAACACCATCCTATTTTGATTGTTTGGTGAGCTGCCTCTTTTTTACTGACTGGCCACTCTTGAATCTAGAGTTCACCATTTCCTTCGATCCCACCGACCACTGTTGTCAAAAAGGGTTTGCTCTTAGACCGGTTGCGGGTTGGGACTGCTCAAGCTTATGTGTGGGAGAACCCCCGTAGATTCAGGTGTGTTAAGAAAATTGATTAAGGAAGTCCATCACTGTTTCCAGTAAGAAATGCTTTTCTGCACTGGACCCGTGGCACTTTCTTGCCAGTTTGTTGAGAATCTTCAAAAAGTTTCCATTTCTACCCTCAGTTTACTCTGGCTGGCTGGGGCCATTCCTTGTTTCTGTTTTCCGAGGTTGCTTTGTGGACACTGAGCACCCTCCTGTTTTGTGCCCTCCTAAGTGCATTCTCTGTGACCACACTTCCATTCTATGGGGATGACTTCTTTCTCCCACTGTAGTTCAGTGGGTGTCAGATATTTCATAAATTGATGACTTTTTCCTTACATTGTTTTACTGGTGGTATCCAGGGAGTCAATAAGCACGTCCTGTTGTTTTCTTGCTGCTTTTGTGGGAGGGGGGATCACCTGGGTCTATGCTCCTTTTATTTCTTTAGCTCGATTGCTGTATTCGTTCTTCTATCACTCTTTGGGAACTTCTGCCAGGTATCTTCTTCTCCTGTTGGATCAAATATTCGATTTTTCACTGAGTTGCAGACATTCGGCCACTGTCTTTGGAGCCTCATACTTCGAGTAAGGCTTTTATGTACTCTATGATGTATCATTTAATATCCTGCAAATATTGTTGCAAGTTTTGTTAAGCAAAATTAAATATCCACCCTAATGTTAGAAGAGCATTAATGAACATTAGGAGGAAAGCCTTTGTCCCATTCTCAAATGCAACCAAAACATTATGATTAATGTAGTGGATGTATATTTTGCTGGGACAGCTCAAAGGTCTCTTTAAAGTGCTTAATGGAAGGAAAGCACAGATGGTAGACCGGGAAATCGACAGCAAAGCAGGTCTAAAAAAAGGATGTTAAAGGAGGCTTCAGCATTTCTTGAATTTGAGAAAGTTGTCTTAGGAACAGAGGAGAGAAGGAAGCAAATTCTTGAGGGAGAATGGCATGATTTGCTGCCAAAGTGCTTTTAACATGTTGGGTATGACTAGGTGATTTTTCACAACGAGCCATAACCATCCAGTTTATTACTCAGACATCACCACCAGGTTTATTAGGTAGAAAGGGTCCTATTCGTTCAGAAACATGTGCACCCAGCAGAGGGTCTTAAACTCTGTCTTTGTTAAATTGGCGTGCAGTGATCAATCTGTAGTGCTGGACTGAGGTGGTCAGTATGCCTCACTTCAAGGATGAGGCAAGATGCATAATTCAGGATTCATTGAAATTTGGACAATATTGATAGAGTAGACTACCATTACATGGCCAATGCAGTGCTTTGAGACAGGAGCAACAATGCAATATTGTCGCACCTTGCACACGTCTTGAGAAAGATAGCTGTGTCAATCATGTGAAAAATTAATCAACCACTTGGAGAACCGGTCATGTTGTAATTTCCACTTGGAGAAATAATCATGTTGTAATATCCACTAGGAGAAATAATCATGTTGTAATGTGTTTGCTGAGGCATTGAATCTGATAAAAGTTTCGTGGGGTCAAGCCAGTGAATATTTATAAGGGAAAGCAACTGTGAGGTTCTGGGCAGCGACAAAGGTCTAAGAGCCACCAGCAGGCGAAAGTGTTTTGTACAGCAAGTAAATACTGTAAAACTTAATGGTTCTTAAATCTGTCACGAAACTAGTTACACAATATCGATAACCCCTGTATCCTTCTTTTGTACTACACAGAATCATGGTATTAACTATGCCTCTCTGATGTAACGGCATTGTCTCTTATCCGCCACCCACTAGTACCTAATAAAGTTTTTTGTTTGTAATGCCATGACTGGCTGAGAAATAAAATTAAAAAATGAAGAACATGGAAATAATTGACTCTTGAATGAACTTGATATTCATGTTATGATCAAGCACGGGATAGGCTTCTAGGACGAAGTGTAGTATTTGTAAAGCAATGAACAGTTGCTTAGGACTATAGTGTGGTTCACACCAGGCATCTCCAACCTTTATTGTAATATGAGCTACTGATGTTCAGTGAAAATCATTTTGAGCTACAAATATTATTAGTGTTGTAATAGGGATTCAATTTGGCAAGATTACATTATGGGACACAATGTGCAGGATAACCTGCAGGGTCACCTCAGTGCATCAGACACGTTTGCCAGCAGTAATGTAAAAAATGTTTTGTCAATGTGGAATGCCTCTACATGGGTAATACATAACAGCCAGAGCTGTAATGCCTGTCACCAATAATATCAGTAATAATTATCCCCAGTGCCACATTATTTATCACTCACTCAAATTTCAGCTTTAAATATTTTATTGAAATTGAAAGATCAGGTTATGAGTTCGGAAAATACACACATTTTTATCAGGAATGCACATAAAAAAATTGGTATACATCTATTAATTCAACCAAGCAAAAGCTGCTAATTCGAAGCTACTTCCAGGTGAGTTACCAGTACACAAGCTGCTCGTTGGAGAAGCCTGGCTTACGCTTAGCGTTACATGTTAAGCGCGCATCAATGTTGAGTCATAGCTGTTTTAAAAAAAAATAGATTTTAGGGTAAAAACCAAGTAAAAAATATTTTAGTGAGCAAAAACTGCCAAGCTTGAGTTTGTTTACTGTTTCTGAGCTGACGACTTAGCCTTATATTAACAGCATCCATTTACTCGTTTTACAGTATTGTTTTCCACTTCTAAGTCTCGCAGTCAGCTTGCAAGATTTAGAATGGTCAGCACAGCAGTCCTGCATAAATTAACAGAGAGGGGCGATGCCTCATCTCTTAGTGTTTAATTTGTTTTGTTCATGTTCGCAGATAAATGTGCGGGGGGGGGGACAGCTTTTTTTTTTAATTAAGCGTAACTCATTTGTTATTTTTAATCTCTGCTTCGGTGTTCTGTTTTTCAAAGAACGGCTTTAAATGCAACGGGAAATGAATATTATTTTGGATCTGCCTCATCTTTCCTCAAAATGCACAATGAAAATAGATTGTTCAAAAGGGAGAAAGGTGAAAATCCTACGAAGTAATTCTAGGTCACAGTCTTAACCGGTTTTCTAAGAGATTTGGTCTAAAAGTCCAAATGCTGCGGGCTTTCATAGGTTTTGTTGGACTAACTGAAAATATGATGACAGATGGTTCATTGCATAAGCTGCTCACGTGCTGTATTCTCAAAACAATTTCGATAAAACATGTGTTTAGTGCCATGCCTCTTACTAAAATGACTCCAGCTTTCTGACAAATACACGGAAGCAAATCCCACCGAATTTGTAGGCTTGCAGAATGTTAAATGTTAAATGTACAGGAATTTATATAGCGCAAATCACCGAGCGGTTTCTAAGCGCTTGCTTAGGGAACCCGTCCTGGTATTCCCCTGTGAGATAACCCCAGCAGGGTATCCGCAAGGTGAAAGCCAGGCATCCCGCCGCGAGGGGCCGTTGTGGAGATTAAGCAAGCTATTGCCCAGAGTCGCAGAGTGTGAACCCGTGAATCGAGTAGGCACCGGAGCGAGAATTGTCGAGTCCATGGACATTTTAGGACTCAAGACCCCACCGAGCCGGGAATTGAACCCTGGTCCCGGGCTGACCTCTGCTTCCAGGTCTGCCTCCTCTAACCAGTGAGCCACACTTCTCCACAGAAGTGTCCTGTGCCTTTAAAAATACAAGCCTCGATGAATCAGTTGAACTTTTCAACCAAATTCTATTCAGGCAATTTCCAAGAGTAATGAATTTCTCACTGGTAAACACGTCAACAATATACGGTGGCGTGTTAGAGGGTCATGTAAGTGTTGTAGGATTTGATTTACATCTGGCTGCCTAAGACTCCAGGAGTCACAGTCACACGTCACATCTAACAAAAAATAAAAAGGATATGTATCACTTTGCGGGGTCTTGGTTGAAACATTACCACCATGAAATGTGGATCTGTGTTAGACATTCCGTTTCCTAGAGTGAGATGCTTGTATGTCGCAATATCTGTGAAAAAACGTCTTTCAAGGAATACCAAGTGTGGGAAAACAATGTTGCCTACACCATGTTCGGATTGTTAATAACTAGCAAGTGTATCAAGTTTGGATGATTTAAGGTCGAAATTGCTAATAAATTATGCAGACTTCATATTTGCCTAGAAGAACTTGGTGTGACTCTTTGTATATAACTGTATTTCTAGATTTCTGCCGGAGCAGGATCCTGTTCATAGGATACCAAACAAGGATTACAGATCACTGTAGTTGTAGAGATTAAGGAAATTATCTTTTCACCTTCTTGCAAATATTTAGTGAATTTCAATATACCTCCATGCTTTTTCCATGCAATATGAAGCATATATGTCTTGCAACTACTTCAGTAATGGCCGAGCAGTCCTTTTTCAGGAAATAGCTACAAGGAGCAGGCACATGTTGGTAGAAGTATTTTTACCATGCTGAGGTCCATCTATGCCACAGAAATAAAGATGCTATTCTCATTTCCCTATTAAAACATTAGCTGACAGATCGCACTTGGGTGCAGAGTTGGGTTTTGTTCAAGGTATAGGTCACACCACAGGAGTTCAGAACTCCTGGTTCTTATTGCAGTCTACATATTTTCCAGCCATGCCCAGGGTCTCTGGATTTGACATCCAGATCTTCCTAGTGAAAGGTAGTATTCCTGAATATCATCTGCTTCTATATGAATTATAAGGATTCTAAGAATCTTGCCAATAATATGATGCAAATTTAAGCCCGGAAGACCCTGGCTCCCACTAAATTGGCAGATTATTATCCAAGAAGTTATACATAATGTAAAAGAATGTGTGTGTGGTCATATTTCTGGATACCTTGTCAAGGTTTTCCAGCAGTACCACATACTAAATTGAATACTGTTGACCCCTCCACCAAGCCGTCTCACCATCTGCAATGGAAGATTCCTTCATCTTCAAGGTTCTGCACTTTGTAACTACCAGGTGGTCCGTTTTGAGACCCTGAACATTTGGATTGTCTGAATTACACTTCTGTCCCTCTTATCATCCACTTTTGTGTTATTTGTGCACTGCTCCTTCTACCCTCCCTTTCTCCCCGGTCACCTCACTTAAACTGTCATCTAATATGAGACAACAATTCTACATTAACATTGTGTTTCTTTCCCTGACTGTTATGAAGTTACAGACCACTCTTTTTACAGTGGACAGTATTAAATATTGTTTACAGACAGTAGCCGGCCACCCCAAAGATGTGTAATTTTTCAAGCTAGGGGCATTATTGGCTTTGTGTCAACTGCTATACATGTGGAAGAGGTGACAGTCTCAACTGTAGGTAGGTCAGACCACTGCAATGAAGCCCACACACATTGTTTCTTCTCTTGCTCCGTGAAGCCATTCAGGTGCAAGAACACTGTAACAGAAGGGTCAAATTAAGAACATAATAAAGGTTGATGCATTGAGAGAGCATGTGCTCCAGGAAGCCCCAACTCACCTAACCTGAACTTTGTAACAGACGATATCTTGGGTAGCCATCCTCCGTTCTCAAGTGAGCTCTCAGATGTTATTTCCATAGGTTGGACTCTAAGGAGTTGCAAGCTTCCATGCATGCAAGGAGAGCAATGGCACAGGCCAACACAGTTAAAATAGGGCCTTAAATCTCGTTTTCAACCAAGTTAATTTTGGCAGCACTTTCTGCAAACTCTGTATTCAGCAACGAAAGCAGGTTCCACGCAGGTTCATCTTCAAAAGGTTCATTGATGTGGATGGCAGCTCCAGCTTCTGTGTACAGATTGAGGCAGTTGTGCCTCAGGATAAAATTATGTCTGTTCAGACAAGGAGCATAGGGAATAAGTTAAGTCATTTGGTTTCAGTTGAAATAGCTAACATATGGCAGCTCATGTCCAGTAAAGCTCCATACTATGTGGCCCATTGTCGTTCCCTAGCTTTTCATAGGTGAATCCACACGTTTGCAGCCCATTGACAACAAATGTAATTATTATTCGCTATCATTATGGGACATTCGGCCCTCATAACGTATTCTCCCAGGTTGTTGTGAAATCCTGTAACTTTGAAGAAAAGACTGTTACCAGACCCTAGACTCTTAATTTTGGGCATGTACTTCCCCCGAGGTAATAGACAACCCCCCCCCACCCTCACATGCACGGATACTGCAGAAGACAGTCAAATTTTGGCCCTTATCACACATAAGTTCAGCTTTTTGGTACTTTTTCTAGATTCACGTAATGAAGGTCTATTTTAAGGACTTAATTGAGTTATAACATTCTCAGGTAACAGCTTCAGCAACCGATTCAGCCAACTTTGATATCAAAACTATACATTCTCTGGCCCTAATTTTACCCTCCTCATCATTCCATCACTCCACTATCAGTTGATCCCGTTGAGGATAATGGGCAGCCTGCCATGTTTTTATGTTCTTATAGTTTAAGTGATGATCTTGATCATAGTTTCCTTTCTTTTTGACTTCTGAACCCCAATTGCTGGAATCCAGGGACCCCTGACTGAACCATTATTGGAATTCAAGGACCTTCCTGCCTAAATATTTTCGATAATTTTTACCTCAAAGCAATACACATCAATACAGAAACAACTAAACATCAAACAAAAACACAAATATTGAAATGTATTTCATTCACAATAAATATAGACAAATGTCAAATTAAACACAAGATCGGAACTTTTCAAAATTCCTTTTTTAATTCTTGAGATCTACACTAGCATACCGCTATCTTTTTAGCACCTACATGCTGTTTGTTTTGTCACATCAATTGAGGCCACCCATCATCTAGGCTCTATTCTATGTGCTGTATTTGTGCTGCTCCAATGAATCAATCGTAGGATACCAACTTCATTTTTAGCCTCTGATTTGAAATTCCTTCACATTTGCAGAACATTCTAAAATTTCCTATTTTCAATGTTGCTTCTTTATTTATATACACCTTATTAACATTAACATTAATAGTTGTCTCAACAGTAGCGGACCCCATAAGAAGGCATCTCGGACTCCCAGGGGTCCACAGACCACAGGTTAAGAACCACTGATCTTGATAGGTCTTTGAAGTCTGGACCTCATCCCAGATAGACTGTTTTGCTTTTGAAATGATGTGTGTCTTACTCTTAATACGTTTTTTTGCATGTTTTCATTATGTAAAACAATAAAATTATTTGAAATGGAAAAACGTTGTCTCCTGTAGTGTAATTCACCTTCACAGAAGTTTTTTATATTTCTGATGGATACATCTGCCTGTGGATTCCTCACCGGGTGAATTTCTCCTGCGCCAGCATTCCGAAGAATTTTTTTCCCTAGCTCTCTATGCCGATGGGGACGTCACAAGGCCATGGCTCCACTTGCTACTCCGCATGACGTCACCGTAGCCTTAAGAGAGCCGTGTCGGCGTGATGACGTAAGTTCCCTTTTTTCCGCGCCCTCGACGGGTAACGGTTTTCTGGCTCTCTCCATATGCTTGAGATACTTTGTTGTTTATTCTATCCTTAAACTGTTGCTGCTAGGATATCGCCTTCGAGGAAGTCTGGTTTCAAGCGCCGGTTTCAAGCCCCGCAGAGAGTGTGGGGGGTCACATGTCCATCACTGTCACCCATGAAGACTACTTATGGTGTTTGTCGTCTGATCACGATGTGGAGGACTGTTCCTGCTGCAGGAAGATGAACCCTAAGGCTCTTAAAGAACGGGAAGCTAAGCTCTTTATGGCTAAGGCGAAGAAAGAAGTAAGAGGCAGAATAAGAGCTTTAGTCGAAGTCATTGGCTTCGCGTTTGTTGGGGTTTGCCGGATACGGAAGGGTTACCACTCCAGGTTGTTTCTTCTCCTGCTTCTCTTGTGCACAAGGTCGATCCTGTGGCTCCGGTGGATCCAGCTGTTCCGACGCCGGATGCTCCACGTTTGGATTCCATTTCTGCAATTTCCTACTCCAGGATCAGATCCTTTGCATTTTTTTAATGCTATGTACGCAGTATTTTCTAAGGCAGCCTTCCCCTCCGGAGCACCTTCGGGTCCCGTTGTTCCGCTGGCCTACAACTTGGATGTGCCTCTGCACTATGCCCAGGCACCCTTTGTGCCGTTCATGCCGACGGCGGCGTCATGGCAGTTTCCGGCTCCGAGGGTTTCAACGCCGTTCATGGAGTCCCCAGCGCCGTCTGGTGGACCTTCCTCACCTGGTGCCCTCTCAGTGCAACCTGTTAATAGGGGCGGTACTGGAAACGACTGTGTGTCGAGCTTTTCCTCCTCTTCAATGAATTCTCGACATTCAGGAGATGATTCCTTTGTTTCACAATGGAGCGGTTGAAGGTCCTTCACCTGCTCGGTCTGTTCTCTTCCTGCATACCGTTGGTCAGTCATGCGCTCTGGCACATGAGGGCATTCCAGTGGTGCCTCTGCAGGCAGTGGTCTCAACACAATGGAGATCTCCGGGTGTCAGTCAGTATAACCAAAGAAGCTGCAGCGGGGCTGACTTGGTGGACTGTGCAGGGCAACCTGACTCAAGGGAAGCCCTTTCAGTCTCCTCTTCCAGTAGCCACAGTGATCACGGATGCCTCCACTGTGGGGTGGGGTGCTCATCTGAAGGATCTGTAGGTCAAAGGTCTTTGGTCTCCAGAGGAATGGTTGCTTCACATCAACGTTCTAGAATTGTGGGCTATACGTTTAGCACTAAAGGCTTTCCTTCCTTCCCTTCGTGGTCAGTCGGTTCAGGTCCTGACATACAACACTACCGCGATGTGGTACATCAACAAACCGGGAGGTTTAGGGTTGTATCGTCTGTCGAAAAGCTCTACGGAACAGAACCATCAGATTTGTGTGTTTGCAAATCATCTAGCCGGTGTGCGAAATGTTCGTACGGACAGTCTCAGTCGGCTTTACTCGGCCGATCACAAGTGGAGGCTTCATCCGGAGGTGGCTCATTACATCTTTCAGATGTAGGGGACTCCTTGGTTGGACCTGTTTGACACTCATGAGAACGCGCACTGCCCGTTGTTTTGCAGTCTTCAGTATCTGGTGCAGGGAGCGTTGGGGGATGGGTTTCAGTTGAATTGGAGCTCGCAACTCCTTTACGCGTTTCCTCCCATAACCTTGATTCCTTGGGTTCTGAGGAAGGTTCCCAAAGACCAGGCCCAAGTTATATTGATCGCCCCAGATTGGCCAAGAAGGGTGTGGTACACAGATCTACTTCACCTCTCATCGCACCCACTGCTCTGTCTCTCTCTCTCAGGCCAGACCTCACCTCCTCTCGCAGGGGCAGGTTCTACACCCCCACAGAGCCTACACCTTCATGCCTGGAGTTTGAACGGGGCAACCAGAGTTCCTTCTCTCTCCCACCGGACGTAATGGATGTTATCTTATTGTCCAGGTGACACTCCACTAAGTCTATTTACTCTTATAGGTCAAGATTTGATCAATGGTGTGGAGAGAGATCCATTGATCCTTTAAAGGCCCACTTGCCAAATGTTCTTCAGTTTTCACTTTTCTTGGCTCAGCAGGGATGTGCTGTGGCCACTGTTGAGGGATATTTGTCGGCTCTCTCGGCCTTTCTTTGTTTGCCGGATCAGCCGTCTTTATTTAAATCTCCCATTGTTTTGAGGTGTATTAAAGGCCTCACTAATAGGTTTCCACCTACACCTTTTGTTATGCCACAATGGGATTTGAATCTTGTTTTAACTTTCTTGATGGGTTCCCCGTTTGAACCCTAACATAGTTGTCCTTTGAGGCTTTTGTCTTTTTTAGATGGTCTTTCTTGTGGCTATTACCTCAGCAAGGAGGGTGAGTGACCTTCAGGCTCTTAGTTCAAAACCACCATGCATGCTGAAAGGATGGTCCTTAGGACCAGGGTTGCTTTTCTGCCTAAGGTGGTTACTCCCTTCCATCTAGGGCAGTCCATAACTCTTCCTGTGTTCTGTCCTCCCCCTCACCCTTCCAAGGAGGGGGAGAGATTTCACCACCTGGATCCTAAAAGAGCAGTGAGCTTTTATTTGGACAGGACTAAGGACTTGCAAGTGGACGATCAGCTCTGTGTGGGCTACTTTGGATGCATGAAGGGCAAGGCTGTGCACAAGCGCACTCTATCCTGGTGGATTATCTTGTGCATCAAGATCTGCTGCGCTCTGGCTGGTAAGGAGCCTCCTGAAGGTATCAGGGCTCATTCTACCAGAGCCAAGTCGTCATCTTCTGCTTTGGCCAGAGGTGTACCTGTGGACATTTGTAAGGCAGCGACTTGGGCCTCCCTCCACACTTTGGCAAAACATTATTGCTTGGATTCTGAAATGAGGAGGGAGGGCCACTTTGCACGTTCTGTCCTACAGGACTTTTTGGTATAGAAGGGTGAAAACCCTCCTCCGGGAGTGGGACGCTGTGTGAATCTATTCATAAGGCATGGAATCCACAGGCAGATGTATCCATCGGGAGAACAACTTACTTACCTTCGGTAACACTTTTTCTGGTGGATACAGTATCTGCCTGTGGATTCCTCACTGACCCACCCTCCTCCCCGATGTCCACCCTTATATACCTTAAAGGTGTTTTTGTTTAACATGATTGTTTAATATTTGATGTATCATGTTGCATTGTGTGGTTTATAGGAAAAGCTGTTGCTCTTTGGCTTTCCTTTTAAATTTACACTACGTGTGGTTGTTGAAATTCGTGTACTGTGTATACTTTGAATATGTTGTCGGTTCACCCTTTTGCCTCGGAGGCACGGAAAAAATGGGTGGAGCTGACATCATCACGCCGACGACACTCTCTTATGGCTCCGGTGATGTCATGCGGAGTCGTAAGCGGAGCTGTGACATTGTGACGTCCTCGTCGGTGTAGAGAGCTAGGGAAAAAATTCTGCGGAATGCTGGCGCAGGGGATATTCATAAGGTGAGGAATCCACAGGCAGATACTATATCCGCCAGAAAAAGCGTTACTAAAGGTAAGTAAATTGTTCGCTTGACCCAGATAGTAATTTATACGAGTAAGATTCACTTTACAAGGGAACTGCTGGGGGTAATGAGCATTATAGGTATTTATATATTGTGACTATTTTGAAGAAGCACGCTTAATTTCCAAACTGTAGGACTTTGCAATAATGATAATTTCATAGCACTTCTCTTTTTAATGCCAACATTTGTTATCCCTCTTTTAAAGTTCATGTGGAAAATGAAGAACAGTATACCCAGGCACTGGAGAAATTTGGCAGTAATTGTGTCTGCAGAGACGATCCGGATCTAGGAACAGCTTTCTTAAAATTTTCTGTGTTCACAAAGGAGCTGACAGCACTTTTCAAAAATTTGGTGAGAACTAAAATATATTTATTTGGCAAAGGGATAATTACTTCTGTAAAATTAGGATTCATGTTCCCGATCACCATAGTGTTTACATATGTGCAAGCTAATTTGTAGAATGATGATTGGAAACCATTATACTTAATGGATAGGATTAAGAAGTAGTTTTCAGTCTACATGATGTCATTTTTCATGCTCTTCTCATGTCCTTGCATTCCGTTCAGTCGATTATTGCAATGTTGTGGGTTCACACCAGAATATTATTTTTGCTTGCTCTACAATAACCGTAGCAAAACATTTTGGGATTCATCTATTTTGATTAGGAACCAATCAAGTCATGTTGGTACAAATCACCATAATAAACATATCTGCCTAAAAAATGAAACCCAAAAAGCATGAATACGAAATGGGCATGCTTCGATTTGAATCCAAAAGATGAGCAACTACGGAAAAGGAATGCAGAGCTGACACAATAAAAGAAAGGGATAACATAGGAGCAGAATTAAATCTGCAAAAACCACTGCCTGCTTTAGGAAACTTTCACAGAAACCATCAAAGCAGTGCAGATATGCACTGAATTTAGGGTATAAAAAAGCCCACTTGAGGCAACACTTATTACTTACCCGGCCACTCAGTTTTCAGTCACACTGGGTAGCCCCCAGATACTGCTAACCCGTTCTGTATCAGACCTTGTTTACTAAAGAAGATCTTTCTTCATAGCTAGAGTCTGCATGCACAAATCCGGGTACAGCAATAGCCTTTTGGTCCCCCGCAGCAGCTTTTTCTTAGACCCCTGACCGTGGGGATCTTTCTTGTTGTTCCAGGAATTCGACCACAGGCATCAAAGTAGCACAAGAACTGGGTTTGAATCTGGTTTTGTTAAGTGAGAGCCTGTAGGCCTGTGTCACTGTATCACATTTCTCAACTTGTTGTATGCCCAGAAGGTTGGCAAACATACTATGGAGACCATCCTCAAAGGTCTACGAAGATATCTCTGCTGGAACTTCAGAGCTTGTATGTGGTACCCCTTTTTCGGGTTGTTCAGCATCCTCCTGTCAGTGCTTCATCTTCTGAAAACTAAGTGTGAGATCCAAGAAGAAGTGGAAAGTTGGAGTCATCCCTGTTCGACATTAAACACTTGAAAAAGTCGAGGCATTGGACGTTGAGGCATACCATGACATCAAGGCACACAGACTTATATTTCGATTGGAAAAACCTGCAGGGTTGCTCAGAAGGATAATGGGGAGGAGATTACTGGCTGCGTCTGACTCGGAGTACGCTAGAGCATAATCTCCACCCAGGCCTCTGCTTCCACTGGTTGTTCTGTTATCCAACTTTCATGTCATCATCCAGCGATGACAACTCTTTCACCACCAGCACATTTGTATTCTCGTCAGCAAGTAGCTCCTCCAGTGCCACCTCGAAAACCATTTAGGACTTAGCCAGCCAGGTCAGCTTTGGCGCTTGTTGCTATCCACCCAGGATATCTCCATGACCTATGTATCTTCATAAACAATCAGAAGTTCAAGTCAGGGTCTCAGAGCCATTATTGTAACTCCAGTTGATCTATCCATACCTCATCTTCAAGTTGCTCATCTAGACCTAGGTGTCGATCTAGACCTCAATCACCTTCCTTCATGACTGCCTCTTCTTCTAGAGGAGTGCTTCCCAAACTATTTAGAACCACAACCCACTATTTAGTATGAAAAACGTTTGTAACCCACCTAGCTTTAAAGACCGTGACGTGAGCAATTTTGTATGTAACTAAAGCATTGTGTGGTAGCGCATTATCATTTACAGACAGCACATCTTTCATTGAAATGGTCAGAAAATTTGCACGGACATACAGTTTTACTGATAAAACCATATTGCACACAAATGATAATGTGTGGTAATCCGGTTTCAGTGAATATTGTTTATGCATCACCTAGTAAATTGTCTTGAATTGTTATGATTGTATTAAAATCGTTGTTTCCATCACACTTCCGAAGTACAAAAAAAATGTCCTTCATTTTTGGTTGCCTAACTGCTGAATGTGTACAGTTCATGTTTTCTTAAAATTTGTATTATTTTCTTTTTACAGAGTTTTATATATACATGAGGACACATTAATTTTTTGTTAGGCAAGGGAAGATTAAGTGATTTGCATAGAATTACAGGATGTTCAGCGTCATTGCCGAGACTCGAACCCAGTTCCCCAGATTTGAGGTCCACCGCCCTAGCCGTTAGGCCAACTCCTCTCCCCTCTTCATGTGGTAGAGACTTCTAGCTGCAGATTCTTTACATTAGAATTATCCCAGAGTCAGACTGGATTTGGAAAATGTTTGTGAGCAGTACCTCTGCGCACCAGTAGGAATCATCAGTTAGCCCTGCTTGGTGTCTTTCGCACAGGAAGTGGCGTGTACAGTGCCTATATGGGCTCCACCCCAGCGAGCTGACTTCCGTTCTTTTCAGTCAGTGCAGATCTGAAGAGAGCTATCCCTTAGTCATTTTTTGACGAAACTTTTTTTGTCTTTTGTCGAAGTGTTTTTTGAGATCTTCTGCTGGTGTGGCAGGGATGTCACACCAGAAGACCTGTTTCAAGCCCTGCGGCGCCTGCCACCAACTGATGTCAGTGACCATTCTGCATCTTAGATACCTTTGGTGCCTCAGTCATGATCCGAAGACCTTCTCCGATTGCCATGCCATGAACCCGAAGGCCTTGAAGGGGTGTTACCTCAAGCTCCTAGTCACTCGACTTGCAACACCACGTCAATTTCAATCCTAGTAGAGAGGAAAGGAAGGTCCTGGGAGCGATCATGGTGCCCGAAACCTTTGCTGCTCTCGAGTTCGTTGGGCCACTCTGGTAAGTCCCATTGTAAGAAGTGCAAGAAGTCAAAGAGGTCTGTATCACCTCCAGAGTATGGTGGACCTCTTGCATTTGCTGGGGTTTACTATCAACCTGCCGAAGTCACACTGGACTCCTTCTGAGACGCTCCCTTTCTTCTGAGCTGTTGTAGACACGGTGCAGTTTCGGGTCTGTTCTCCCAAACTGCGAATCCAGGATAATCAGGCTATGATATTGATGTTTCGGCCTCTATCCTGGATATCTGGGAGACTGAATCTGAGGCTTCTAGACCTCATGGCCTCCTGCTGGTGACACCTACCTGCTGACATATGCGGCTCTGCAGTGGGACCTGAAGTTCCAGTGGGCGCACCATCAGGAAAAATCTGGAAAATCTCTCCCACTTGGTCAAGATATTGAAGGGAAGTGCAAGAGATCTGCAGCGATGGATTACGTTTCGCAGTTAGGTCAGCAGCAGACCCCTCTTTCTTCCTAATCCAGATTTGACAGTGGTAACTGATGCGTCACTCCCGGGATGAGATGGCCATCCGGGAGAGGTGGAGAGCAGAGGTCTCTGGCGGAATCCAGACTCCATATCAAACTATTTGATCTCTGGTAGATCCGGCTGGCATTAAAAGCCTTTCTACCCTCCATCAAGGGAAGGCTAGACACGGACAACCCCACCGCCATGTGGTACTGCAACTAGTAAGGCAGGGTGGGGTTGTGGACCCTTTGTCAAGAGGCCCTGCATCCCTCGACTTTGCTGGAACATCAGGGCATTTCCCTGGTGGTTCAACACCTGGTGGGTTCTCTGAACGCCCAGGCGGACAAACTCATCCAATGATACACAAATGGCGTCTACGTCCGGAAATGGCACAGGTCTTTTTCAGCAGTGGGGAGAGCTTTGGTTTGATCTATTCGCCACCACTGAGACCCCGTAATGCCAGCAGATCTGCACGCGGGAGTTTCCAAGGCAGCTTTCGCTTGGACAAGTGTTGAGCTCAGGCCTCCTGTATGCCTTTCCACCCATACCAGTCTTGGACAGAGTTCTTAAGAAGATCAGGAATGACCAGACTCACGTCATTCTGGTGGTTTCGGACTGGCTCAGAGAATTTGGTATCCCGAGCTGTGGAACATAGCCATCGGTCCTCTGGTCAGGCTTCCCCTTCGGTACAATCACCTCTCATTTCAGAATAATCAATAGTAATGTAATGTGACACATGACAATCATGATTGTATAATGATAAAATAGAACACAAAAATGAGTAATATAGCTACTAAAGCATGATACTCTATCCCAGTGGATCAGCCATTTATAGTGCATTAGATCTATACATCTGAATAACAGGAATTGTAGTTGTCATGTAGAAGGTGTGCGAAAGCATCACTTTGGGTACTATGCCTTTATTGTTGTGGAAATATGTGATCACTTATCAGTATCATAATAGCATCAGATACGATCTACAATGCAATACATTAAACGTATGATAGCATTAAGATATCAAATGAATGAAATTACTCTGTGACCAGAGTCTTTAAAATAATAATGTGCAGCAAAAAAGTAACAACCCGAAAATGATATGTATTATTTTGCCCAGTTTGAAATTATTATTCTGTGACAATTTAAACAGAACAGAATTGTGAAACGTTTTAAAGTTTTAATTTGTTTACAAAACTACATTCCAATTCACTTTCTTCTATGTTTATGCACCGTGCGTCCTGTGTGAGACGCTTAAAATACTCGAGTAACAAACTATGGTCATGGGACCAAGACCCCGTGTGAGGTCGAGATGCGTCTTTTCCCCTCTGCCTGAATAAACACTTTCGTGAAAAACCAAACTTGCGTTGCTCTTTGTCTTACCGCAAGTGGTACAAGTTTCGTTGTGATGTGATATATATATATATATATAGAGAGAGAGAGATAGATAGATATATATCATTACTTCAATGATTCATTGGCCGAGTAAGATTCAGTTTATCATATTCTAGATATATATATTTATATATATATTTATATAAAATATATATCACCCAGCCTAAGTAATATTAATGAGGCAATATATTTGTATTACATACTTTTTTTATTTACATACGTGTGTGTTTATATATATATATTGCATTGATGGGATCTATTCCATTTGTATTTTTAAAGTAATTTTTAAACCTTTATTGTGTTGACTAAGTCCATGAAATTTTCATACTATTTACTTTATTTCATTTTTTTTCCAATCTATTGTAGATTCAGAATATGAACAACATAATTACTTTTCCACTGGACAGTTTGCTGAAGGGAGATTTAAAAGGAGTAAAAGGGGTAGGTGATGTTGAAACGTGGGATGTTTAAAAGTTTTCGTCCATGGCATATTTTGGGTTATTATAGGTGTATGGTTAATATACAAAACTGTCTTCACAGGGCAGAGTCAGAAGCTACCGTTTTTATGTATTGACGAAACTTAGAACCTGATGTGCTAAAGGTTTTGAGGTCACAAAACCCACTGTACTGAAAATCTGAGACGTTTTAGCCGCAGTCTACCAGACGCAATGTACAATAGGTAAATTGACAGTAATTTCTTTTGGACTTTCAGTGTGGACGAAGGGGTTTTCCACCTTTTGTGAATGCTAATGGCTTGATACTCCAGTATTGGAACTTTCATAGATTCACATGCCTGAATTATTCCCCGTTGTTGAGACGGGAGTCTCCGGTACATAAAAAAGCAATGCCTAGCAGTATAGCAAACTGAAAAGAGGCTTAGACCCATTTCCGTTTTGCAACCCATAGCCTTTGTTATGTAAAAAGGCCCAACATTTCTCCCTGAACCAATCGGCTATCCTCACCCTCTAGAACACTCCTGAGAGAAACCTTGCCCCTCAGATTTTCTACCGCACGTTGTGCTAGGGAGTCTCCTTTGAGCTCTGCTCAAACTCTTCATTTTCTACTCACTTTGACTGGAATTTGGGGTTCCCCTTTTTCTAGATTGGGTTATTGGAAGCTTCTCTTTTTCTTCTACCTTGGCTGACAAGGAGAAGTAAAGTTTATTTAGAGCTTGTGCCACCTGCTCTAAGAAAAGGCTTTATACAGATGATACTCATGAAGACTATATATTGCCTTTACCCAGATCATCAGGCGAAGGATTGTAAGATTTGTTGCACTTTCTCCAATAAGACCTTGAGGGATCGTGAAGGAAGGCTCCTGCTCTGGCTCCAGAAGGTTAAGGCCAGGAAGGAGATCCTCTCAAGTGACAGCGAGGAGGAGTCAGCATCATCCAGGAGATCTCAAAAGAGGAGCAGATCTCCACAGGCTCATAACTCAGGTGAGAGGCCTGAAAAACCCCCTAAAAAGACCACACCAGGTTCTTCGGGTCGCAGTCCCTCAAAATCTCCTTCAGGAAAGTCTAAGGAGAAGAAGGGTCATGCTTCAGAGGAGAAACAGGCTAAGAAAACTACATCAGAGCCGTCAAAATCTCCTCCAAAGGTAAAAATTGCCATCAAGAAATCTTTTTCTACACCTTCTGAGGTGAAAAAATCTGCATTTTCGACGAGGAGAACATAGTCGACGAAAACACCACCGTCGTCGACGAAAACTGAGGTAAAAGCTGTATCGCTGTCGACGAAGCTATCGACGACGAGTCCTTCATCGACGAAGGCAGTGACGACCATGACTACGCTCGCGTCATCGACAGGATCGTCGGCGACGACATCGACCATGGGACCGTCGACAACGACTGTGACGACAATGTCGACGATAGCGTCGACGGTTATGATTTTGTCGATGACGATCTTGTCGACGAGGGAAAAAACTCCGGAGAAGCGTTTATTGGCCTGGAAAAGAACAATAGCGTCAGAAGTTACGTCACCAAGTAAGGTATCACCATTGGTTCCTTCCCACCTTCTGGAGGAGGAAGATTGGGAGGAAGAGGATGATGGTGGTCCTTTTGGATATGCTAGTAGCCCATCTCAACTAAGGGTGAAGTACCAAGAGGAAGACTCACAAGATGAGTATGAGGATTTTCAAAGTAATCCCCATCAACATCACCACCAGGAACAACGAGAAGCGATGACAAGTGTGCCCTCTTCTTTACTGAAAGATCTTCAATCCATTCTGGAAGATTATAGGAAAAGATATCCTACACGTCAAACGTCTAAGGAAATCCCTGACGTTATACCTCGACCACGCTCTCTGCTGGGTACGCCAGTGCGTAGGCAAGAGATCTTGCCAGAGCCCCTGCCTAAGTCTCCGCCATCAAGACCTCAGCGGGATCCTGACGCTACTAATGAGGAACATGAGGATGGGGGAGATTACGGATCCTAGCAAGGAGTGGGGCGATTATCTCATTCCTTCATCTTCGGCCCCTTCACCGAAACCCATGGATTCCCCACAAGATTACATTGGGGGGTTTCATAAGCTGATGGAAAGGGCCACTAAAAGATTCGCACTTTCCATGAAAGAGGATAAGGCTGAATGTTTCTTATATGATTTTAAAGAAACCTATCGCAAATCGGTTCGATTTTTTCCGATTGTGAGTCATATTTGGGAAGAAGGCCTAAAGGTGATGGAAACACCAGCTACAGTGACTCCAGTACTCGCGAGATTAGATAAAAAGTATAAAGCGCCAGCAGATGCCCCAGCCTGCCTTTTGGGTCACCCCAAACCGGACTTGGTGATTACACAAGCGGCGCAACAGAAATCAAGAAACCCATCGGCTCCGATTACGACACCCCCGGACATAGAAGGAAGGAGGCTGGACAAGGCCGGGAAGAGATTTTCCTCGATGTCAGCTCTATTGGTAAAGGCCGCAAATGCTCTAGCCATCCTGGGAAGGCAATTGTGGTGCGACCTGTCACCTTATATTTATCACATGCCGGATGCGGAGAAACAAGAGGCCAGAAAGATTCTTCAGGAGGGGTAGAGGATTTCGGCCGAAGTCATAGACTGCGCTATGGATATAGCGACTACAGCTTTCAGGTCTCTAGGAGGAACGGCGGTGCTGCGCAGACAAGGGTGGTTAAGGGCTATGGCATTTAGCCTGGAGGTCCATAATAAAATCTTGGATCTTCCGTTCAACGGTGAAGACTTATTCGGCAAGCACGTGGATGACGCGCTGCAGAGTATCAAGAAAGACACTGACACTGATACTGCTAAAGCTTTGGGAACTCTGCAATACAGAAAGGTTCCTTTTCGCGGCTCTAAGGGTAGAGGCCAAACATCATACAGAGGAGGATATCAGCAGGGGAGATATTCTTCTTATACCTCCACTTCTCAGCCCTACCGTCAGCAGTACACACAGCGACAATCGGGGGAGTTATACCAAATCTGCTCCAAGAGGTAAAGGAGGTCGTCAGGGTAAAGACAACTCCAGACGACAATGACAACCTTCGAATGCTGATCACACCAGATACAGTGAGATCGTATGTTCTCCTGGGTGTAAAGATTACCCGGTTTCTTCACAATTGGCAAATAATAACGTCGGACCGATGGGTCCTCAACATTATTCGATTCGGCCACACTCTAGAATTTTTTCAGACACCTCCTCGTATGCCACCGATGCATCACAAGGTCAATCATTTGCATCAAATCTGAAAGGAGATTCGGACAATGCTCCAGAAGGGAGCAATAGAACCGGTACCGAATTCTCAAAAAGGAGAAGGATTTTACTCCCGATTTTTTCTTGTCAGGAAAAACATCCTACAATGGCGTCCTATTCTGGATCTCAGATCCCTAAATACCTATCTCAAAAAACAGTCATTCCGGATGATTTCTCTACAGGACATCCTTCTACTTTTAAACCCAGGAGATCATATGACCACCTTAGACTTACAAGACGCGTACTTTCACGTCCCAATCCATCCGGCACACAGACAGTACCTTCGTTTCTTGGTGGCCGAGGAACATTACCAATTCAGAGTACTGCCTTTTGGCCTCAAATCAGCCCCAAGAGTGTAAACAAAATGCCTGGCTCCAGTGGCGGCTGTTTTAAGGAAACAAAAACATCAGGTATTTCCTTACCTAGACGACTGGTTAGTCAAGGCACCAACAGAAGCACTAGCCAGAGCGTCAACGAGGGCGTTCATAGACTTGTTCACCAAGCTGGGATTGACTCTACACGAGAAAAAATCATCCCTTCAACCAAGGAAACAGATCACTTTTCTAGGAGCAATCTTAGACACGGAGAAAAACAAGGCGTTCCCCTCCAACGAAAGACAGCTAAAAATAGTGTCCCACTTCCAGAGGTTTCTAAAAAGAAAGTATCTTTCAGTACGCAGAGACAAATCATTGCTGGGGATAATGTCATCTTGCATCCCCCTCGTGCCGCACTGCAGATTAAGAATGCGGCCATTGCAAGAGCAGCTGGACCTCCAATGGCGTCAAGCAAAAGGATCCTTCGAGGACGTGGTGCAAG
The DNA here is from genome assembly GCF_964261635.1 of Lissotriton helveticus. Classification (NCBI taxonomy): domain Eukaryota; kingdom Metazoa; phylum Chordata; class Amphibia; order Caudata; family Salamandridae; genus Lissotriton; species Lissotriton helveticus. The sequence goes on along the minus strand of NC_136067.1, from coordinate 384,757,274 downwards.
TAACACCGGTCATGCTGCAGGCAGCAGCGTGGTGGACACAACGGCAAAATGTCTCTCAAGGACTCTCATTCCGCACAGCTCCAGCCCCATTGGTAGTGACTACAGATGCATCCCTAGAAGGATGGGGAGCATTTCTGCAAGACCTTCGGGTCAGCGGTCGATGGAAGTTGCTAGAGCAGCAACTGCACATAATCTTGCTGGAGCTCAGAGCAGAGCGCCTCGCGTTGCTGGCTTTCCTACCACGAATCAGAGGTTCGTCAGTGTTGATAACAACAGACAACACGACTGCAATGCACTACTCAAAAAAACAGGGAGGCACAAGATCTCTCTCCCTTTCTCAGGAAGCGCAGAGCATATGGGAATGGGCTCTACAGCAAGGAATATCCCTGTCTGCAGAACACCTACTGGGAAATCAGAACACCAAAGCAGATTCTCTCAGCAGACTCAAAACTTCCTGCCACGAGTGGGAGTTTTGCCCGGGGAGTCCTGGACAGCATTTTTCAGACATGGGGGAAACCAACGGTGGACCTCTTCGCCACAAGGGAAAACAAGAAATGCCGGTTCTTCGCAAGCTGGCTTCCCCAGTGGGAATCCTGGGGGAATGCGTTTTCGATGGCATGGTCCGACGTCTTTGCCTACGCTTTTTTCCACGATTCCCCTCCTGCCAAGGGTCCTGAGGAAGATAAAGGAACCGTGCAGGCTGATCCTGATAGCCCCATGGTGGCCCAGACAACACTGGTTCGCGGAGCTTCTGCTGCTGTCGGAAGCGCAGCCTATTCACCTCCAGCCGATACCATCACTTCTGACAATGTCCCAGGGACAAGTGCTCCATCTGGACCCGAACTCCTTGCACTTAGCAGCCTTTCTCCTGAGCACTGTGAGTTCCAACATCTGAATATTTCGCAGCAGTGCAGAAACATCCTATCGAAGGCTAGGGCAGAGAGCACAAACAAAACCTACAGAATGAAGTGGAAGAGGTTTTGTCTCTGGTGTCAACGCAATGGTACCAATCCTCTTGTGGCGGCACCTCATGAAATCATACCATACATCTTGCTATTAGCCTAGTCTGGATTAGCTCACGCTTCTTTAAAGGTGCATTTAGCTGCAATATCCCGATACAGGAGATCTGCATCAGGCCCTTCCTTATGGTCAGCTCGGATCATCAAGCAGTTTATGAAAGGATTCTACAGTTTTTTTCCTCCAATAAAACCTCCTCCTCCGCTCTGGAATCTCAACATAGTATTGTCTCAATTGATGAAACAACCTTTCGAACCCATACACAGAGCGGACTTTAAATTCTTATCTTGGAAAGTGGCTCTTCTCCTCGCCCTAAATTCAGCTAGGAGGGTTGGAGAACTACAAGCTCTCACAATTCGAGACCCTTTTTTACAGTTCAAAGAGGACAGAATGATTCTGATGACTAATCCAAGATTTATTCCTAAAGTGCCTACTGACTTCCATTTGAATGAGCCATTGGTGTTGAAGCGTTTCTTTCCTCAACCAACAACAGCGGCGGAAAGAGTCTTACATTCATTAGACGTTCAGAGATGTCTCAAGTTCTATCTTAAAGAAACCAAAGGTTTTCGAAAATCTTCACAGCTCTTTGTCGCTTTCAGTGCGCCCAGGAAGGGTTTTCCTTTATCAAAGCGCGGAATTGCCAGATGGATTTCCAGTGCAATTGTTTACTGTCATCAAGCTCCTCTGAACACACAAGTTCGTGCCCATTCGACGAGAGCAGTGTCCACGTCCACGGTGTTATTTGCAGGAGTGCCTATACAGGATATCTGCAGAGCAGCGACTTGGGCATGTACGCACTCATTTACTAAGCACGACTGCTTGGAAGCAGCCGCAGAGACGGAGGCGGCGTTGGGAGAAGCGGTGCTGAGAAATGTCATCCAGTAACGGTGAGCCTTTTTTTTTTTGCATCCCTCCATCATTTTCTCTTGTTTACAAAGTCACATTTATGATATTGTACTAAGCTTTGTAATGTACAGTTTGTGTTGCAAAATGATGAAATGTAAGGAACAAATGTGCTTTGTGATGTTACTGCTCACTATTCTAATTCAGGCATGTGAATCTATGAAAGTTCCAATACTGGAGTAAGAAAACAAGTTACTTCCCTGTAACTGTAGTTCTCCAGTATTGGAAGCTTTCATAGATTCACATACACCCACAATCCTCCCCTGAGAGGCTCACCTTGGATTCGGCATGACAAGTGTTTGGTATGCACAAGTGCGCGAAAATCTGAGGGGCAAGAGGTTCTCTCAGGAGTGTTCTAGAGGGTGAGGATAGCTGATTAGTTCAGGGAGAAATATTGGGCCTTTTTACATAACAAAGGCTATGGGTTGCAAAAGGGAAATGGGCCTAGGCCTCTTTTCAGTTTGCTGTACTGCTATGCATTGCTTTTTTATGTACTGGAGACTCCCTTCTCGACGATGTGGAATAATTCAGGCATGTGAATCTATGAAAGCTTCCAATACTGGAGAACTACAGTTACAGGTAAGTAACTTGTTTTCTTTCAGTGGTTTACATCCACAATTGTAGTCAGAAACGATTGATGCCATGAGGGACAGCATCCATCTTGTTAATGTTTCTATGGACACAGGTAGGAGTATACATTGGTGCAGGAGTCTGCAGCATGCTCTGCCTCCTGCCATTCACTGAATGCCTTTTTTATTTCTTCATTGCAAAGGGACTGCAAGAAGTGCATGGATGAGGTTTCGCAGCCAGCCCTTCACCACGGATCCCAGCTTAAGTAGTAGTAATGAGGCGATTCTCAGGTTTTCCCAACCTGTCTATTTTTACAATCTGAGTTTATAATATAAGGGCTGAGTACATCTCTCACGTCTCAAAGAGAGAGACTGGTCGTAGCGGAATGCAAAAGTGGTCTGCATTCAGCCTAAGACATTCAGATGATTACTCAGCTTCGCACCTGATGGACAACGCCAGAGGTATTTCTCTTTTAGGTCTGGTAGTACAAGAACAACCAAATACCCCAGGGAAACTTATTGGAAATCTATTTTTGTTGATGCTACAAACACTGCTTAACATAGACTGTTTAGTGTCCCAGATCTTGACCTCTTCTTAGTGTAACATGTTAAAGGACCCTGGGCGCTTACCCACCATAAAGGGGCATGTTCCTTCATGGGGCCTGTTCATGAGTGGGCTCAGACTTACAAGTTAAGGAAGTTCTTGTATTGAATGTAATCATGCCTCGATTAGGAATCCCTATATTTGGTGGTGCGGGTGGTTGCTTTAATCCGATGTAGCACTTCTAGGGGCTCAGGTCGCCGTACTAATCAGGCGTTCTATTCTGGGAAAATGTAGTCTCGAACGCGGCAGGAGAGACGTGATTATGATAGATCTCGCTGGCTGACCCAGAGCAAGAGACTACATTTTAGGATTAAAGCCTTATGCGTTGATATGCAGTATGGGAACCATTAACATTGATTACCGGAACGCCTGATTAGTACGGCGACCTGAGCCCCTAGGAGTGCTACATCGGATTAAAGCCTTATGCGTTGAGATGCAGTGTGGGAACCACTAACATTGATTACTGGACCGTCTGACTAACACGACGACTTTGAACTAGAGGAGCAATATAATTACCCCAAGCCCCACGTGGGTCCTCACTCCTTTGGAAATTTCTGTGGGCACCATTTGTGTCAACTAAGGGATTAGAAAGTCCAATGCGGCCGAAATAACTTCTATAACGTTAACCCCGGGTCCAACTCACGAAGGCCCACCGGCGCTTTATCACAGCCCCATATCCTGAAGAAGACCCGCTTTAGACCCACAACTAAGGCATCCATAGGGTCGAAACGTCGACGAGACTGATATCATTGGATCAGTACAGAATATCCGGTTTCATGATATCCAATTGAAGTGGATTACTGGGATAATTTTAACTAAATATAGGAACTGGCCAGAAGACTTTTTGTTTCTTTTTCCCCCTTTTCTTCACTCACTTGTATATAAACACGTTTGAATGTCACTATTTCACTTTATGTCACACTATAATCACTTAATTTTTTGCGCCGTCTTTTGAAAAATATTCATGAATTGTGAATAAGTCCTGATTAAAAAGTTTGATATGTATAAGGGGTGTTTATGAATGAAAAAACTAATTCATAGATTAAAAACGGATGATTACCCTGAACCTCTTTTGATGTTGGATTTGTATGGTGAGCAAGCTCTTAGGTTGGAGTTCTGTCTTAAGTAATTAGAAGACTAAAATTGCACCTGATAAAGAATTTAATTCATGTATGGAAGGAATCAAGTGACATACCCGAAAGAACCATTGTTTATATTAAATTGTATTGCCCAGGTTCTGAGGGATACTGGGTCGCCCCATGGTGATTTGCATTAGAAATTGTTAAACAAAAATATTAAGTTCTAAACTTTCCCTAGGAGAGCGAGAAACATGAAGGAAAAGGTGCCTGTTATACCAAAAATGCATAAGCTGAGACCGCATGCACTGCTGCTTTAAGGAGCCTGCATGTTCCATTTCCCAGTTTGGACTGTACTGGCAGTTTGCTTTAAAGCCTTTTTTTGCTTGCTCATGTTGAGCAAATCTTGGAGCACTTCAAGGTTTCTCCTTCCATTTTTGTTATGAGGTATTTTCTTCAAGTTGTAAAAATGTTCACCTTCATTCAACATTTAAAACATCTGTGAGCATTTCCCTTCATTTTTAAGAGATTTTGTCTCTCAAGATGCCCTGACATTTTGTACAGTGTCCCTTCTCTGTGTGGGCTGTCTACCCTACTCTGGTTGTGTGAAGCAGTGCAAATGTTGTCAAAAGATGACACAAAGTGCCCTGAAGGATCAAGAGGGAATTAACCTATGAGAAAAGCTGGAAAATCTTAGGGCAGAGGAATAATAAACCGAAAAAGCCATAGAGCTGTCCCCCTCTACTGAGCATGTGTCCTCTTGTGAAAAGGACTTGCACAGAAGAAGATGTAAAGAAAGTAAACAGAAGAGACATCACCACCACCACCACCGCTCCAGACTCTTCTGCCACACCCGAGAGCACAGTTCGTGGTTGACCTCACAGCAAGGGTCGGCACTGACACTCTCTCCATAGAGGAGTTTCACATCAGCATCACTGTGGTTGACTCGAGTATCATCGTCAGCGAGATCTATATCAATAAGATCTTCATCGAGGCATTGATTACTACCAAGAGACACTCCTTTGTCACCTAGATTTCCTGGAATGATGATTCCAAAGGAGGTCACAATTCAAGAACCTCTTGAATCATTAAGACTTCCACCAAGGCAGTTGTGGTGCTAAGGAGCCCTTTTCAGTGTCTCCCATGTTTAACACACCACCATAACCTTCTCCACCATCTCCCTACTGAGTGCCTCCTCGTACTACGCCGGAGGTATGCAGGAGAAAGAATGCTGTCAATTTCTTCTTCCTCTTCAAGGCACCACTAATTCATAAGAATCATATACTCTGACTACGCCAGCAGCATCTCCTGTGGGCACACCTCCAGTATATAATTTTGGTACTTTTCAGATTGTCTTGCCAAGGGGAAAAGCAAAATTAAGCTTGAAGGTGGAAGCTCCTCAGACTGCGGTCTCTCTTATATTGGAGACTTTACAACCAAGAGTCTGTCAAAGGTCCCTACAGCCATTGGCTCTAAGGTTTGCAGAGCTATCTGAGTAAAGGTTCCTGGTCCCAGCTACCATCAAATCCGCCACTCCTAGATTCCTGAAATAATACAAATCCTTGGATCAGGATCCAATCTATTTGAGTCAAGACACTAAGCCCAATTCTGTTATAATTTCAGAAGTGAGAAAAAGACATGCTCACACTTATGAAACTTCTGCCCTATCCAAGAGAGAAAGCAAATAGATTCTTCAGGACAAGTAATTTGTGGCTCAGCAGCTATACCATTTAAGACGGCAAGCACCTCTGGCTTGTTGGAAAAGGTAAGATAGAGCCTTGTGGGAGGCATTCATTTTTTTTGTAGATGATTTGACAAGAGCTAGGTGACAGGCTTTTGTTCAGGAAGGACAACTAGTAATTAGTCACATCTTAAGTGTAGCCAATGATTCAGGAGACCTGGCTGCCTCAGAGTTCTACCATGGTGTCTCCCTACGTCATGCGTTCTGGCTTGTATTAACAACTTTTAATTCAGATGCTAAGTTTAAGATCACAAATCTCTTATTTTCTGAAGCTGTCCTCTTCGGTTCTCAACCCAATGATGAAATTGAAAGGATAAAAAAAGAGAAGAGATTTTAAAGGTTTGGATGAGAAGAAATGTTACCATTCCCAGTACAGGTGCAGGGGCACAAAGTATCAAAAACAGATGCGTCTGCGGCGTGGCCTGACAATCTAAGTTGGTGGGCACAGCTTCATAAAGCTCCAACCAGTTCCCATAATCTGCCCATAATCCTATGAAACTTGATCATATTACACCCAATGTTTTGCGATCCGTTTGGTCCCACACCTGGGATGCAGTGGAAAAGTCTCTGCTCCGCACCAGAGAGACGAACCAGCCTGTGGGTCTGAAACTGGGTCCTGAGTGTGGCATTATCTGATTGGCAGTGGTCTTCCCAGAAGGGTAGAGGCAAGACCAGCCTCCCCTGCCACTCCGGGACTGGAGCAGTGAGCTGGTGCTTACAGAGGGGATGCGTAGGTGTACAGGGCAGGATGGGACTGGTGGCCAAGAGTTAGGAGGCTTTGTGATCTCCTCCTTACCCACTTCCCTCCCTCCTCTACTGGTTTGTACTGGGTTAGGGGGATGGGTCTTGCGAGTTGGCCGAGCCCTTTCCATTTCCAGACTCCGGAGGCACACAGCCTCCGCTCTTTATGGTCCGGACAAGGGACAGCTGAGTTGAGACCTCTATCTTTGCATCCTTTCAGTAAATGGGCCCAAAACACCAGCCATGGAAATAACTGACACACAGGGCCTCTAGGCCCGAGATCTGGTGCCACTGCAGCTCTGCACTGAACCTGGTAGGGGCTCCACTGAGACCTGCAGGTTTTGAGTCCTGAGGACAGCTTGCTAACCACCCACCAATCCCCTGCTCTTGAAGCAACAACTGCCACACCACTTGCCACCGATGATATCTTCTCCACCCCCCCCAGCTCACAAGCACAAGTGCCGCCCTGGAGGCTGCGCCTGAACCCATTGACATGGTGAAAGGGGGTTGGTGGCCTCCTCTTAGGGGAAGATTGAATGATTTATGAAGCTGGGTGAGACCCTGGCAGTGGCTCAGAGTGAAGTGGGCTGCATAGACCAGATGAACCAGGAAGGAGACTCCTCGCTAAGAGCAAACTCCTACATCTTATACGAGAATTTAGAGTGGCTGTAGAGGTAAGGATGGATGGGGTGGAGTCTTATATCTCGCTGCTGGGTCAAGACCTCTGCAGAGTGTCAGAATGCATTGTAGGTCGAAATTAGGGTCTCCTCAGTGGAAGATGACTTGCGTCTCCTTGCAAAAGACTTTGAGATTTTCCGAGAAATGGCTTTGCAACTGGAATTATGAACAAAGAATGGATGCTGAGGAAAGTTCTGCACAACTTGCCCCTATTAGAGCTCCCGAAAGATTTGAATGAGATGCACCCCGAAAACACCTTCTCTGAGTGGTTCAAGTCTTGGGTATAGGGGAAGGACCTGTTTTTAGCACACATGGCCGTCACTGCTAAGCACCCCCCTGGTGCCACACCTCGCCCTATCATACTGCGAATTCTGAGTTTTCTGGACAGGGGCGCTATTTTTAGGGCAGCTTGTGCCCAACAAAATCTCCTACTACAATCTGCCAGAGTAATGATTTTCCCGGATTACACTGCCAGGGTCCAACAACAGTGTAAATAAAACCTTTGCTTCTGTCACAGTTAAAATGAGAGCAATGCATGTTACCTATGTGCTCTTGGCAGTCCACCAACATAAGATTCACTTCTTCGCCATGGCTGATGATGTATGTCCCTGGATAGAAGAAGGAATGACCTGGGAGGTTCAGCCGCCCTACCCCGAAGGCTTTCAACACCATCAACGTGCACTTTTTACTATCCATGTTCCATAAAATGAATTTTGGCCCGCATTTTTTGGCTGCTGTCACTGCTCTCTATACAGCCCATCGGGCACAGGACTGGATTAACGGAGTGCTTCCCGACTACTACAATATAGAAAGAGGCATCCAACAAGGGTGCCCTTATTTCCCCTTCCTTTTCACTCGGCCGATAAAGCCGCTGGCGGTATGGATCTGCACTGATATGAAGCCTAAAGGATTTTGCTTGCCTGACAGCTTAGAAGACAGGATATCCCTGTACGCAGATGACTGTTACTACACATTCAAAACTCGATGATACTTTGCCACATCTGCGGAATATTTTGTTGGTAAATGGAGAGGCCTCTCGTTTGACAGTTAATTGGCACAGTCCACTTACATACAATTTCAAGGACGTAGACCACCAGATAATCTTTGTGCTCCAATGCAAATAACGGAAAAAAAATTCCTACATCTGGGAGCCACAGTCTCCTTACACCGGGATGAGACAAGTTAACACTTGCGATAATGGGTCGAATAGAACTTTACAAAATTATTACACTTCCTCGCTTCTTGTATGTTCAGCAAAGCTACTCCCAATACCTTTCCCCAACCTTTCTTTGCGGAAATGCAAAATATGGTTACATAATTATATGAAGCGGAAAGATTCCGAGGTTCACATATGCCAAATGCACAATGACGACGTTTGAAGGTGGAATGGGTTCCCAGGCCAGAAACTTCACTGTTGGGTCACAAAGTTGATTAATATAGCCGATTGGCTATTTAGGGGCAGATCTGACCCGATGCTCCAATTAGACCTTGTCTCCATAGAATGCCATGGCGTTTTGTATCTTCTGTATAGGAAGTACCCTCCTCACTCACTCCCACAGATAACTCAACTTCTGTTGCTGTGCTGGTGCGATGTACTGTGATGTAGAATTATTGGCCTGACCCTGCTTTGGCAAAGGACCCAACTATGACAAGTATCCCAATTAGCTGGATTTGAGAGCTGGGATCTTATTGAAATATCTACCCTGAGAGGGATATTAGATTATTTTGGTAGTTATCAGATGATTGTAACCTACACAAGTCCCAATTTTTTTAAATACCTCCAGTTGCACCTAGCACTCACTGCACACGAGGATAGGCTTAGGGGAGTCCCTGAGTTTAACGCTCTCAAGACTAAACTGATACTCGATCCACCTATTCGCAAGCTTATCTCACGACTATGTAAATCTGTTTTACTAAATGCACCCAAACTGATGAGTAATCCAAAAATAGCATGGGAGTCAGATCTAGGCAAATTAGAGGACAATGATTGGTGGAGGGCTATACAGTTTAAATACCTCCATAGAGAATAATATAGTCCAAAAAGGCTGTGGAGGATGAGAAGGGCAGAAAGTTCTGCGTGCGTGAAGTGTGGGGTTTCGGAGCCTCCTTTTTTCATGTTATTTGGGATTGCCTAGGATACGGGCATACTGGCATAGAATCTACAGCCTAATTGCTGACACAATCCAGACATTCAGATCTCCAGACCCTAGTGTAGCTATCCTGGGAATCATGGAGGTATAGACCTCGACAAGGACATTACGGACCAAGACTGGTGTGGCTTTTGTGGTTGCCAAAGGACCTAAAGCTCATCGTTGGCACCTAGATGAGTCTCCCTAGGTCACAGAATGAATGAATGGCAGGCAGTGGAGCATATAGTGTGTAAGTGGAGGGGCTGCGCTAGGAAACACAAAAATATGGGGACTGTTGCCTTCACTACAAGAAACACTATAATATGTACGATGTAATTGACACAACAAGCTGTAAATTTCAAATATTCTTCTGGCCATGAGGCCAATTTTTTTGTATTTAATTGTTTTCCACTGTCTCTTGATATGTTTTGCATAAAAATAATGTAATTGATACATCAAAAATACAGATGGTTCAATCCCCTCAAAGGTCTTTCCACCCACAGTGGCATCAACACCTAATAGCAGATCAATTATGGCCCAGTTGAGGGAGAGGACAGCAATAGCTCTTACTCCTCATGGAACTTCGTTACCGAAGAAAACAATGAGGGCTTACTATGTTCTATGCGAGGGAAAGTGACAAAATAACAGGCAGAGTGAAGGTCAATAACCATCACTAAATTGGTCTTATAGATGACAAAAATGCAGCTACTCTTGAGATCAAATCTCACCCACCATCAATACGTCCAAAAACTTGACAAAAACATAAGCCATGACTTTTACGGGTGGCAGTCAAATCTCTACTCACAAACATGCATTAGAGCCTGTCCCTTTGTCTCTAAGAGGAAAAATTATCTTTTTAAGGTAATTTTTAGTCCCCAAAAAAGATCCCAAACAAGATTTCAGCCCAATCCTGGACCCGAGGTAGGTGAACACATAGACCAAGAAGCAAAAATTCAGGATGCTGAGAGTGCATCAGATATAGCCAAAGCTCCTGCAGAGAGCCTGGATGTGCTCTGTGGATCTGCAGAATGTTTACTTCCACATTCCTATGGCTGTGAAACAGACTGTTTCTGCGATTCATAGTACGTAAAGCCCACTACCGATAGAAAGTCCTGATTGTTGGCTTGAAAAGTGCATAGCTATTGTTGCAGCTCCTCATATCAAACAAAAAAATCTATGTCTACCTGTACTTAGGCGACTGGTTGATACATATGCACACTCTGTACAACTGGCATGTCGAGAGTACAGCACCTTTGTCAAGTTGTTACGTCTCTTTGGTCTGCACATCAACCTTGAAAAAACTGTCCCTCGTATTAAAGTTGGTAAGTCTACATGGCTGCTTATTTAATTCTTAAACCCCCAGCCCTCCCACCCCCGATTCTGACCGTTGCTACTGAATGCAGGGATTACCAAACATCAAGGCTTTCTAGTCTTGATTACACCTCATGCTTCTTTCTTCCACCATCTTCTCCTTTTGGTCTGTTCATCTCACACTTGCAGATACTTTTTCATCCCTGCTTTCTCCCTTTGTCACTGTTTCATGGGCTTCCTATTTTCCTTCATTGTCTCTTATCGGCTTTTCATATGCTCTGTGGCAAAATCTGGTGATGAAAAATATGGCCCCTCCAGTGCTTAATTTAAGCCGGTGGTTTCCAGTGCTTGGCACCGGCACTTAATTGTCAACAGCGTCACCTGTGACAGTCTGCCACAAGGTGGGCTTGTCTGTCTAGTTTAGAGAGGACAACAACAACACTTAATTATTAATTCAATATACATTAAAATGACTGATACTTGCCACCCAAACCCTTCTTGTAGCTTTGGGGGCCTGAAATAGTCCAAATTGTACCACTTGTAGGTGTCTGATGGTTAGTAGTTGTGTTGGTACTGTCATTGGCAGTACAATGTGTTTTTTCAAGCTGCAGTGGCCTCCTGACGAGGGCCCTGGCACTTATTTTTTTTTCTTTTTCAAATTAAGCACTGGCGCTCTCCAAAAAAGAAATTCCATTGTCAACTACCTAAATGAATTAAGCACTGTAGTGCCTTCCTCTACCTAATGCTCCATTAGCTTCTTGACCATTTTTGCAAAACCCAAATGCAATTTTTTGTCTCCTGCGGGAAGGAATAACAAGCATTTACAATGCAACGGCCTCGGCATTGCAAAAGTTAGCTATTAGCATTGTAAATGAACGCGAGTTTAAGGTCTTGACATTGTAAATGACAAGGTCTTTTATTTATGTTTTAAAAACGAAAACATAAATAAAAGTCAGCGCGTTATAGCCGAGCCCTAAAAAGGCAGTAATTGCATTCTGCCTGACAGATTTTCCAAGGATCTTGGGAAGTGTCTGCTTTCAACGTTCAATATTCTTCTCCGTTGCTCACATCACAATGGAAGTCTGTGTCTGATGTTATTGTTCTGCACTCCCAATGTGCTTGTTTTGCCTTTGTTGCGTGATTGTTGTTTCATTTATAAAAGTTGCATTCATGTGAGAGCTGGAATTTTAGTATCTCTTCTTCAGGTTTATTTTACTTTTGTACTCCGCGAAGTCGCCAAAAATAGTCTTCTTTTTCCTCCCTGTTCTTTTTTACATCTCCTAAGTAATGTGATTTTGTTCACTTTTGATTTTAAATGAACGTTTAAAAAATATTGGAAATGTATCTCTGATCTTATGTTAGATTTTCTTATAGCGCCCTTCTCTGTATGTGCCTATGTGGGCTTTTTTTCTGGTCTGCAGTGTACAGCTGCTTTATGTCTTTGTGTAAAGTGATCAAGTGACTGTTACTGTGTCCTCACTGTCACTGATTTGAGGCTGGATAGTTTCATATATCTTCTGTTTCTGCTCTTTTAGCTTCTACTTGGAGACCAAAGCAAGTAGTCTGATAATCCACTTGCTATTAGCAACCAGGCTGACCTTGGCACATAGAAATCTCTAGAAAACTCATTAGATTTGTGGTGAAACATGGTAGCCGTGATGGAAAGAAAGTAGAGCATATGTTAGAAATGCATCTGACAACTGTATGTGCTCTTCGTCTCCGTTTCTTATTTATTTATTTGAGCAAGTTATAGAGCGTGCAAATGCCCGTGGGTGTCTTGGCGCTGTAGACGGAAGAGGCGATGGTACAGTGGTGTGCTATCCATTGATTAAACAGCCAGGTTTTTATTAGCTTTCTGAATGCCGACAGGGATGGGCAAGATTTGATTTGCTGGGGGAGGGAATTCCACAGTCTGGTTGTAGCAACGGTGAATCTTTTGTCCCCCCAGGAAACCTTATTTGTGCGTGGAATCATAAGGAGGTTGGCGGTTGAGGATCGTATGGTTCTACTTGGTAGGTGAGCACGAAATGCTTTCTTTAGAAAGTCCGGCCCGGTGTTGTGAATAGCCTTGAAGGCTATGCAGAGTGCCTTAAACTTTATGCGACTTGTGACTGGTAGCCAGTGAAGGTTTCGCATCACCAGGGATATCGGTTTGTACTTGGGGGTACGTGTTATCAACCTAGCCGCGGCATTCTGCACCATCTGTAATTTACTAGTGATCTTTTTCTGGGCATTCAAGAGCAGGCCGTTGCAATAGTCAATTTTAGACATGACTAGGGTGCTAATCAGGGTTTGCCAGCGCTGGGTGGAAGAAAGGGTAGCAGCTTCTTGATCATTCTCAGTGTGTAAAAGGATGATGAGACAGTGGCATTGGCGGGAGCTGAGAATATTAGTTTATCGTCGAAAATGACACCCAGAATTCTTACTTTCAGTACTGGAGGGTGTGGTGAGCCACCATGTGGGGGACCAAGTTGGGTGTGGGTTGCCAAAAATCATTACCTCCGTTTTGTCGGAGTTCAACTTTAGGCGATTTTTGGCCATTCAGGAGCTGATGTCAAGCATACCGGTTTGAAAACTGGTCGCAATTGCTCCTCCATCATTGTTAATTGCGAACACCAGCTGTGTATCATCAGCTTAAGATGTCAGCCCCATCCCATGGGCCTTGATGACCATGGCCAGGTCCGACACATAGATATTAAAGAGTGTCGGACTCAAGGATGATCCTTGTGGCACGCCACATAGGAGGGTAAATGGTGAAGAGTTGTATTCCCGAGGCTCACTAGCTGGGTGTGATTGGCCAGAAACGAAGCTAGTAAATCTTTGGCTTTGAGTTTAATGCCCATGTTTGAGACATCGTCGATCAGGGTGATATGATCGACCGTGTCAAAAGCTGCTGATAGGTCCAGCAGTATCAAGACTGCTGCTCCACCTTTGTCTTGGGTGGCTCTGATTTCGTCTGCTGCTTTGATAAGGGCGGACTCTGTGCCGTGGCCTTTCCTGAAGCCAAGTTGAGTCTAGTCTAAGAGATTATTTTCCTCGATGAACAGAGCCAACTGTATATTCATTATCTTTTCAAAAATTTTAGCTGGGAAGGGGAGGCTCGTGATGGGTCTGTATTTTTTTTTGTCTAGCGGGTTGAGATGTTGTTTCTTCAGCAGAGGTTTGATAATTGCCCTTGTCCAGGTTGCTGGGTAGATACCGGTATTAAACATTGCATTGCAAATGTCTGTGAGTTTAGGGGCTAGTTGATCGGGAATAAGTTTAGATACAGAGGCTGGGCATGGGTCCATGGGGGAACCAGATTTGATGGTGAGGATAAGATCATAGATTTGTTTGGGTAATCTTGTTTAAATTCTGAAAAGGTAGGGGAATTGTTGCCCTTGTCAGTGGGGGTTGAAAAGTCATTTTTAGGTTGCATGGCGAAGTTGTCATATATTTTGCTAACTTTATCTTGAAATGCAATAGCTAAAGTGTTGCACAAGTCCTGGGAGGGTGCGGGTGGGGGGGTTTGCTTTAGAACCGGATAGTTTGGTGACTACCTGGAAAAGTAATTTAGTGGAATCTTGGGCCATTCTTATTTGATTTGTGTAGTATGTGGTTTTTTCTGAGATAATGAGCATTTTGTATTGGGAGATGGCCAATTTATAGCAGGCTTTGTCGGCGGTGTTATAGTCTCTGCGCCAGTGCCTCTCGAGGTTCCTACAGCGCTGTTTCTCCAGTCTGAGGACATCTGAGAACCATGGTGTGTTTTTTGAGAGATTTTTCATAGGTACGAGGGCATCAAATGATTTGTGCAACCAGTCTAAGTAATTGGAAGAAGCTAATGATGGGTCTGGTGTAGGCTCGTAACTGGATGATAAAAGATGAGATTTTAGGGACTGCTGATCTAGGCAGCTCCAGGCTCCGAATTGACTAGGCCGTTTGGGAAAGTATGGTGGGGGTGATTTATTAGCCTGAATGTTAAAGAAGACTGCCCAGTGATCCGTCCAAGTAAGGGGTATAATTTTGTTTAGTGATAACTCTGTGTTATTAGTGAAAAGCCCATTAAGGGTTGACCGGCTTTGTGTGTCGGCTGGTGACCAATTGGCGGAGGTCAATGGCATCCAGTTCTGTAAGCAGCGTGACCGTGTCCTTGTCATCCCTGTTTTCCAGATGGAAGTTAAAATCACCCAAGATTGTGAAGTCCACTTCCCCTGCTACGGCTTCCAGTAAGCTGCCTAAGGAGGCAAGGAAGTCCGATCGTGGGCCTGGGGGGGGGGGGGGGGGGGGGGGGGGCGGTATAGTAGAGTTCCTTTGAAGGATTGAGAATGATTGAGCTTTATTGTGAATGTTATGGCTTCACATGTTGTGGTGGGGATGGTTTCTGTCCTGATCTGATATTCATCACGATGGATTGTTGCAGCCCGCCCCCTTTTTTATTAATTCTGTCCTGCCTGACTACGCAGTACCCTTCCGGAGAACCGGTGCAGAAGTCTGGTCCAGAAGAGGGGTCTCCCCAGGTTTCAGTTATGAATAAAATGTCTAAGCTATTATTAGATAAGAAATCTGCTAATTCATATTTGTGTTTGGGAAGGGAACGCGAGTTTATGAGTGTAGAGCATATGTTATCTTGGTTGATGTGAGATGGTTGGGGCTGGGCATTTCTTGACTTATTATGGATGTTCAGCTTAAAGAGGCAGGAGGGGCAGCTGAATGTTGTATTGTTTTCTAATACACAGGAATGGAGGTGCGAGCAGGCGGGGGTGTTGGCGAGATGGTGGATAGTTTTTAGCTGATTGCTGGAATAGGCAAGCGTTTTTTGGGGCTTATCTGGGTTGGTTGGGCCAGGGTTCCCGGTCCTGGGCCCAGTCCCGGCGCAGACTGGCTTGCCTTTGGCGCGCCGCCGGGCGAAGGCCATCTGACAGTTGATTGAAGGGTCATACCCTGACATGTTTACTCGCTCTCGGTGCAGAGTTCAAGCCTGGCTGATCACGTGATTTAGAAAGGATGGCTTGTTGGCGGCTTTGGTTGCATTTTGGAATGGGAAAAGGACTAGCAAGGTTTGAAGTGAGTGTTCCAACTATTAAAGCATAATGTTGATTATACCTGTTTTTTGCTACTCGACAAGCACACTTTTGAGGTCTCGGCTTGCGTTGCAGCGCATGCGTTGCTGGCTTGCGAGATAGTTTGTTGCCGGTTTTGCTTCGGAAGCATGGTGGAAGCTCCACCCATGCTTTTCATTGGCACCCATAAAAATACTCTCGTTTGATTGCAAGGGAGGCATGTTTGTTCCCTCCCTGTCTCCTGTTTGCCGCGCCTGCCCGGACTGGAGATTGTGCACACGCACGGCGTCTCTTTTGCTCACGGCAGACTCGACAGGGCTTCGTTAATTCAGTGTCGTATGTATCGGTTTCACTTTTGTATTTCACTGCATCTCGCCAGCGGCATCGTTTTTAAATATGTCACACATGCTGTGCACTACTTTGTTTACTACTTTCTTTACTGTGTGGGAGGTACGTTTCTGAATCTTAGCTACAAAAGCAACATGTTGCAACCTATTTATGTCCGTCACACCTTTAGTGTAATTGTTCTGCGTTTGCGGTCTGCAATCTGCTGGCTTCCATATTCATCTGCCTTTCTTTCAACACACCGCGGCAGTTCATTCTTTTTTAAGTGCCTTTTCAGATCTTCTAGTCGCTTTTGCTTGCCCACATTGCAGCGTTTTAATTTGGGTTTGTTGCTCTTAAAATTTTGATTACACCTTCGCTGTTGCAACATTAGCCCGTTGTGAGAAAGTGGCTCTATATATACTGAACCAAAGTAAGGTACAGTGTGTATAGAGACCACCAACCCCAGAGGTATAACAGAGGTTAAAGTCAGGGCTGACCTTACTCTCAAAAGTGTTAGCTTGGTCGAGCAGTAAGGCAGTACCAGAGGACAGTGTAAAGCATTTGTTGTACACACTCAGTCATCAAAAGGGTTTCACACACTCAAGGACTGAACTCTAGGCCAATTATTTTTTATATCAAAAGATATAGTTGTTTTATTTTTAAAACCAACCGGTATTATTAATATACTTTTCTCAATTAGGAATGGTCTCAAGTAATTACTTTGCAGAAAGGAAATGACTTTGTAAACACAACAGGTACAGGGGTTGCAGTAGGCAACCTAATTCTAAACACAATCTAACATTGAGCTCAATGGGTTTTTCTACAACAAAATGCCGCTGATTACTTTGTAAATTACTTTTGTAATTCCAGGACTGGATCCTAGATTCAGTCCTGGGGTCTAAGCTGAAAACATTTTTAGTAAAAACGTTTTGATTATTGCAATGATTTTAAGGAATATAAAGGTATTTTAATAGTTCACCCTTAGAAACTTTTCAGTGAAAATCTAGCAATGTTATCCAATGGGAGAAAATTCAGGTTACAGGTAAAGTACGTCTCGTTACTTTTGTAATCCAGTACTGGGCTCCTAGGTCCAGCACTGGGATCTCTACTTAAGACAGGTAAGTATTTACGTTTCTGTAGTAGGTACGGTTTTTAAGGAATATTTCAAGTTTTCAAAAGTAGACACTTAAGAAGAAATTTCATAGAAAAGCAGACAATGGATTCCTATGGAGAAAATGCAGGTTACTAGTAAACCCGGTTAGGATTACATTTGCGGTTCAGTACTGGGCTTCAAGGTACAGTTCTGGCTTCTCTCCTGATCACAGGTGAGTACTTCGGAATTCGGTATTCAGCTGATTTCAGAGTAATATTTTAGAGTTTCAAAACTTCACACTTAAAAGATTATTCGAGTCAAACCATTCAATGTTATTCCATGGCAGGAAAGTGAGTTATCGGTTTCCAGGTGAGTACTCGACTGGTGAAGTTAAGGTTTTGGGCTTAGACTCAGGGGTCCCCCAGGGTCAGGTAGGTACAGTTGGTACACCCTCAGCGACACAGGGGCAGCCGGTTGCAGAGGTAGGTAGGCCCAATGTTATCCAATGGAGGGGAGGGGGCCTTTGGTTGATGGCTGCAAGCTAGCAGGCCACGCGGCTGTGGGAGCTGAGCTCCTGGTCACTTACTCAGGGCAAGTGGGGAAGTAGAGTAGGGTAGTAGTTGCACTTCCAGCGGCACTCGGGCGGCTGGGTGCAGGGTGCTTTTGAGCTGTCGGGCGCCCAATGTTATTCAATGGAAAAGGTAAAAAGGAACAAAGGTTGCAGACTCTGGGACGGTGATTCTTCAGGTTCGACCACCACTTCGAGAGGTAAGTTGGGATCTTGGAGAGGAGGTAGGTACCCCAAAGGAAGGCACAGGGGGCTGCCGGGTGCAGGGGTGTCTTTTGGTGTCGGGAATCTTACCCTCGGCTGGTCGCGTCTCTGGTTCTGAGGCTGCAGGCGTCGTCTGGTTCGTCGAGGAGGGTCTTTGGGCACTGGACTTTGGGTTCCAATTGCCGTGGGGACGTCCACGTGGTCTTGGTTCTCTCGGGCACGGGCTGGGCTCGGCGGGTGCAGAGTGGGCTGGATTCGTGGTCCCTGGCTGGCACCAGGGGTGTTGCTGTTGGAGCAGAGCCTCTGCTCATGGGGCTCCCAGTCTCTAAGAGGGACAAGGCAGGCAGGTCCTCCAGGGTTGTCGAGGTTGCTGCCCGCAGGATACGCCGGGGTTAAGCAGGAGCAGGTTCAAGGATCCACATGCTGGTAGGGCTGGGGCCTAGTCAGTTTTCGTCGTACTTTTGTTAGCAGCTGCACGGATGGTCGTCCTTCTTCTTGTTCTTCTTGTTTTTCCAAACGGGATCTGAAGAAGGAAGGTTCAGGGAGCCCCTAAATACTGAATTTAGGGGCGTTACAGGTAGGGCAAGGGCAGGGACCAATAGGTCCCTGTCCTGGGGTGGGTACACCCCTTAGCCTGCTCCTCTCCGGTGGGAGGGGGCAGGAACCTAGCTGTGATTGGGCAGGGCTCCCCATCTTCAAGATGGCCGGAGCCCGGGGTCGTGCTTCACCTCGCCTCTCCCACATGAGGGGTGGGGTTGGCACAGGCTGGCACACCCCCCTTCCTGATGTAGGGTTTCCCGCCAGTCTTCCCGCCAGAGTGGGGTTCAGAACTGGTGGGGGCCAGTTGCTGGGTACAGCAAATGGTCTGGAGAAGCTCACAGAGGCGGCATGCCTTTGAAGCTTCCCCCTGCCCATCCTGGTGGAGGAGACCTAGCACCTTGGCCAGGATGTGCATTGTTGCAGGCCCAGAGAGTGGGCAGCTCTCCACCCAGGGGTCCAGCAACATGTCTGCTGTGTGGCAGCCTAGGCAGCCTCTCAGTCCAGACGTGGATTGTAGTTTAGGTTTCAGGGGGCATCTCTAAGATGCCCTCTGGTGCATTTTACATTAAACCTCACATTGACATCAGTGCAGGTTTAATGTGCTGAGCAGTTTGATACCAAACTTCTCAGTCTTCAGTGAAGCCATCATGGTGCTGTGGAGTTCGTAATGACGACCTCCCAGCACCATATACTCTTAAATGGCAGCCATGCACTTACAGTGCCCAGGAATGGCCCTGGGTACTGTTGGGGCACAGGGCTCATGTACCTGTGCCCACACCACTGGCATAGGGCACCCAGCTAGAGGGGTGACTGATGTATGCCAGGGCAGTGAGGTTCTGGGCATGGTACACAGGGATGTGTGCCATGTCGACTCTCTGTTTAGTTCTGTACTTAGACACTCAGCCTGAAAAGGCAGTATGTGGGTGTCAGGGTACAGGGCGCCTAAGGGTTGCACAATTAGTGCTGCAGCCCTTAGGGGTCTTCTCTGGTCACCATGCCCTGGGTACCTAGGGTACCATTATTTAGGGGCGGATAGGTGGCCAGAGATGCCAATTGGCAGGATCCCAGGGCACACTCAGTCAAAGCACATCAACAGTTCAGCAAAAAGTGGGGGCATACCAATGCAAGAAAGATGGCACTTTCTCACACCCGTTGTTTCACGTTAACTCACCCAACAGTTCATATATAAATGCGCAAATGAAGGCCTTTATTACACACTGCCTCCTATAATGCTGAATTAATGTTAGTGAACTGCCACAGTCGCCCAGCAGTTTTTTTGTACAACTAGCAATTTGTCTGCCTTTGCCCTTGAAGAGGTGGAGACTGTAATGTACTGTTCCTGTCACCCTGGGGCTCTATACGGGTTTAAGGATTGCATACTAACTCAGCTTATGGTGTACGTTCATGGCGACTTCACACAAGGCACACACATGCCTTGCAGCACACACATGCCTTGCAGCACTTTGTTTACTACTTCCTTTACTGTGTGGGAAGTAAGTTTCTGAATCTTACCTACAAAAGCCACATGCTGCAACCTATTTATATCCGTCACACCTTCAGTTAAATTGTTCTGTGTTCGCTGTCTGCAATCTGCTTGCTTCCATATTCATCTGGCTTTCTTTCAACATATCGCGGCGGTTCATTCTTTTCTAAGTGCCTTTTCAGACCTTGTCGCTTTTGCTTGCCCACAAAGCAGCGTTTTATTTTGAGTTTGTAGCTCGTAAGATTTTCATTGCGCTTTTGCAACATTAGCCCGTTGTTTCACGTTAACTCATGCAACAGTTCATGTATACGTGCGCATGTGAAGGCCTTTATTACACACTGCCTCCTATAATGCTGATTTAATGTTAGTGACCTGCCACAGTCGCCCAGCAGTATCCATAGCAATATTAAGAATAAAAGTACGCAATATTACGATTTTCTTTTGTACAACTAACAGTTTGTCTGCCTTTGCCCTTGAAGAGGTGTGAGACTGCAATGTACTGTTCCTGCCACCCTGGGGCTGTATTCAGGTTTAAGGATTGCATACTAACTCGGTGTGTGTCTGGATACTGGGCACTGCCAGCGCTCTGTGTGTAGTGAGAACATTCCACCCCAGGGACAGTACTGGGGTGTACACAGAGCCCTCATACCTGTGTGTGTGCTGAATCTGACGGTGTAGTGAGCTCTTGCTCGATGGTGTATGCTGGCTGGTTGCTTTTTTGTTGTGTTTCTTTTGCAGTTCTATGTAGCGCGAACTAGACCCAGAAGTTACACATCCACATACTTACTACACACATACATACCACTACTTATCTTTGAAATACATTAACAACACTCCGAACAAAACCATTAAGCAAGATTGTAATTACAATCCCAATAACTCTTACTCTAACTGATGCAAGACCTGTTGCATTGCAAATGCTTCTTCCTCTTGAAATGATCTCGTAGATTTCTTTTAAAAATATAGAACAGTTAATGCAGAGGGCATCCCACCAAAGGTTTTGCTGCAAAGGCAGTCAAGTGATTTGTGGTCACAATCTCTAGTAATCTTGTGTTCTGAATTGACTATCATGTGCGTTTTATCAAAATGTTGCCATTTTTCCTTGAAGTCAAACACTTCTGAGGAACATTTTATCAGTATGCTGTGTGCTCCAACGTGCTGAGTCTTAGTATATGTGCGCATTTTTACAGTGTTCGCTCTCATTTTATAATGCTGTACTATTTCTTTCATTTAAGGATCTTAAAAAGCCATTTGACAAAGCATGGAAAGACTATGAAACAAAAGTGTGAGTATGCCTGGTTGTAATCCATATAAAGACATCAAAATGTCATTGCTAACGTGAAACTTTATAGTTATCTTAAAGTTCTACTGCCAGTCTCAGTATTCACTTGTTTTTAGTACGCATGCTGTTGACAGGAGAATCCAAGGTAATCTGGTCTCAGCGAAGGGAAGGATTATTAATGTAATGTTTTGGTTAATATGCTTCAGCTCAATAATTACTGCAAGGTAGGATTTTTGCCAAGTATGTAACACTTGACATGTCGAACACCAGACTATAACTTAAAAACAATCAATTGGCTGTTGAACCTTCAGTTCTCCCCTGTTGCTGAACGACATAAATACATTCAAAATTATTTGTACACCTCACTGTGCTTATGCGGCAAAGACCAGGATATCTCTTAAACCTATACCACATTATGCTCCACAGAAACCTGCACTCATCAATAGCAGCAAACCTCATCACCTAGTGAATGTTTAAACGGCTGAAACATGGAGGGAGGTTACTGGTTGTACAGGTTCCCAAGCCGTAGAGCAAACTAAATGCATCTCTCAGGACAGAATTTCACCATCTGGTGTCAGGAAAGGCCTGAAAACTGAGCTGTTCTTGACAGTTTTCACCTGTTCTTGTCACAGGGGGAGTTGTGGTGGGCAAGCGATTGGTAAATATTGTGCCAGGCCATCCCTGTGCTTAGAGGATTTAACTTCTGCAATAAAATCAACAATTTGAGCAGGTCCTCACCAGCTTCCTTGCTGTCAGTCACCTCCTTCCTCCTGCCGCTGCTAGGCTGCTCCTGCCTGGAAGTTGGCTTTACCATCCAGCCTTACCAGCACATCTAGGTTCCTGTGCCCTAGGCTCCAGGCCCAGTGCCACTCGCAGTTTTCTCCTGCTTGCTGTTTTTCTGTCTCCCTGCCTGTCCAGCGCCCCTCCCAGGACCTACTTAATGGAGACTGCAGCGCGGGTCCATTGAGCAGGTCCTAATCAGCTCCCTTTGCTGCCACTTACCTCCTTCCTACCGTTGCTGCGAGGCTGCTCCTGCCTGGAAGTTAGGCTATGCCAGACAGTCTTGTCAGCTCTTCTAGGTTCCTGTGCCCAGTGCCACTCGCCTTTTTCTCCCGCTCTCCATCTGGCACCAGCTGGCAAGCAAGGCAACCGCCCAAGAGCACATTGGGCTTGCAGTGGTCAAGTTTCTAGATCTTAACATTCAGCTAGCCAATTGAATGTTGGACTTCGACTCATGAGAGGTCAAAGAGAAAGAATAAAGTAATTGAAACTAATAAAAGACAGTACCAAACTCCCAATAGCTTTAACAATCATAGGTGTGCTACGATAATGTTTTTTAAGTATATTGGTTTGATTCTTTTTATAAGTTAGTGCCTTAAACTTGCCAAGCTCAAACCCCAGATAACTGTTTTGGTGAGTCACATATTTCAGAGGCAGATGCATCATATTCTAAAATATAAGGTATTTGGTGCTTGCAAACGTCAACCATTGTTGAGTCCAGTACTTCTGGTGTTTCATTATTCTGTGTATATAATAATTAACCAAGCAACTGATGCCTGCTGCAAGCTTTTGTTCTCAACTGAGTCTGATTCTCTTATTTACAAATAATTTTATTCTTCGCTGCAGTCATTTTTTTAAGTCTTATCAATCTTAGCAAACTAATGGTTATATCATTCAATTTTGAGTCTTGTTTAAAGACAGTCTTAACCCTTTTCTTGGAAACATCTAATGATCAGTCAACCATATTCTCCAATATTGGATCATCCCCGTTGTCCAGCTGTTTTCCCCATGGTAGACACAGTGAGTAGAACAATCTTAAACATAGATGGAATAGCTTTAACTTAGTCATAACTATAGCCTACTAACAACATTGTAAAAGATCCGAAACTCAACATGTCAGTGCAAAGCGCTGTATTCACCCTTCTCCCCCTAGGCCACCAAAGCTCTGATTTTTGCTGCTCATCATGTCTGAAGGGAGTCCCCATACGTTCTGCTCAATCATTCAGAGAAGTTGGCTTATCATTTTTGTCTGCATTTCTGAGATACTTGCCTTCTTCATCTCATCATTTAGATAATCTTGAGCAGATCAGACATGTCTGAATTCTCTCTCTAAAAAAAAAGAAGGTAATTTTAGGCATTGGTGTACTTGCGGCAAAAAGATCTTCACTCTGAGGATCACCACAAAAAGTGTATAGATTGCCTTCAGCCAATCCACAATGCAAAGGATTGCAAGATCTGTAGAGTATATTCTAGCAGGACTCTTAAAGATAGAGAGACTAGACTGTTATTATTGCTCAAAAATCGAAACCTGGAGAGATATATACCTTTGTGGAAGAATGGAAGGGCTCTTTCAAAGCATTAGGAAAATTGTAAAAATGGGCACGTTCACATTCTGACCGCCTTCAAAGACAACATCTGAGGAAAAATCTTCAACCTCTAAAGAGCCATTCAAAAAGGCTTTTAAAAAGTCCATAAGAGAGTGAGCCACCCCATTCGAAAAAGAAGGTATTCATGGAGCCTTCAACAAAATCTTAACATTTGACCGATGAGACCTGCAATTACTGTTCAGGGCTTGGTGCTTACCCTAAATACAGATCTGGCTATTCTGCTGTCTGAGGCGACCTTTCCTCTAAGCCATTATGTCACCACACACTGGAATATGTGGTAGGCAAGTGATTTCGAGCGGTTACCACCTTCTCAGGAGGAAAAAGCCAAAGGCGTGAAAAAAATACTTGCTGATGAAGGAGCCAAGAGTCCAGATCCGCAAGTAGAGGGAGCGTGGTAAAAAAGTGAATCAACTTGTTGTTTTTTTTGCAATGCACCCTCAAATCAGAGTGAGGCCTTTAAATAGTAAAGGAAAAGGAACCAGCTTCAAGCACCACGTGACTGGAAATATAATTGTTTGTGAAAGTTAGAAACGAGGGAGGAAGAGCCATGATAGAAAAGGAAAAGAAAAGAGAACGAAAACTTGAAGTGGACTCGCTCTGGAGTCACTTTAAAAGGCTGCTGTAAACCCTCAATCAAGTGATTGCTATTTGTGAGGTGAAGTAAGAAGGAGCAGCAGCCAGAAGCACGAGGGGAGGCAGACCCATGTCACAGCTGTGGGCTGAGTACGGCATATCTTGTACACAGGGAACCATTGAAATCCACAAGGTGCAGTGGATCTCGGGCACCCAGGTGTCTGAAAAAGCACAGATGCAAGGGTATACCCCCCTCCTGAAGCTTCAGGTTTGTTAAAAAAGGCCATAAAACAAAAATGAGGAGCCAGTCTTGCGGCATGTACTGAAGAGGCAGGAACCTAAGAACACTCACTAGCAGGACAACCTTGTCGATGAACGAATAACTGCAACTGACCTCTGAAAATTCGGGAGTTCCAAATCTCGCTGACCTCGTATTCTGCTTCCCCATTTACGATGACAAGAGGAGGAAGAGAGATTTGACAAAAAGACATGAAAGGTTGGGTCACATAGAAAATTCAGAGACTAGAGACTCCTATCAACACTCTGAGGAGCATAATGATGCTGATTATGATGGGTGGGAGTATGGATTTGACACATACGATCAAACGGTGCAAACGTCTTAGAAGGAGATAATACATGTCCCTATAACTTTGGTTAAGGATCTGTGTTTAATGTTTGTTCATTATTTCAAGTGATTTCCAGAATCAACTCCATCTGATCCTAAGAAACCACGTTAAAAGCCGTCAACTCTGTCAATTTTCAAACGAGGTATACAACATCTTGCAGTACTGCACATTTATCACCTAAACAAAGTCCAAGAGCCCCTTTGTCACATAACTCACTTCTGGTGCCTCAGTCTGTCCAACCATAGGGTCCCGATACATATCATGACCAGCAAAAGGGACAGTTGGTAAATACTCAATATTCTGGTCCGTAATGGGGCGATTATGTCATACCTGCTCCAAGTGATACCATTGTAGGAAAGTAGGATATGCTTCTTATGGTTACCCCCACTTTTTGCCTGATGTTGCACTGTTTTTGACTAGTCTGACTGGGATCCGGCTTTCTCTTGAAAATGGAACACATGTACTTTGGTACACTCCAGATTGGATACTGGGGTACCCTTATCAGTCCCTAGTATATGTTAGACATGTACCCAGGGCATTGGTACCTCAGAGGCCTCCCATGGGCTGAAGCATGTGTTATGCCACCCATGAGAGGCCATGCAAAATGGAACTACAGGCTACTGCCACCTGTGTAAGATGGTGCTTGCCCCATTTACTTTAGATATAAGTTCATTATCTATAGGTCACTACACTTAAAACTTATAAGTCACCCCTATAGCAGTCCTTATCAATCCTGAAGGCAAGCTGCTAGATTTTTAGCTAGAGGGTGCCCCTGCATGAGCAGAGCCTCTCTGCAGCCTACGGAGACCATTCTCTCGGGTTGTCTGTGACTCAGCTGGACATATAGTAGGGGAGAGGATGTAGCCTTATGGCTAGAGCGGTCGACCTCAAAGCTGGGGAAACGGGTACGAGTCTCAGCAACGACGCTAAACATCCTGTGATACTGGGCAAATCATTTAATCTCCCCGTGCCTAACAAAAATGAATGTGTCCTTCTGTAACGAAACTGGTGCTGTGTAAAGCGCTCTGATACCCGATGTCTAGGGTCTAGTTCGCGCTATATAAAACAAAAAACAAAAAAAGTGCATTATAACCTCGCAGTAAATGCTATCTCGAAAACGGCTGCGTATAAACATATCGTGTTTGGTATCAAACACCATGGAATCATACCTCCACACTGGTAACCGGTGTGGAAGGTATGATTCCACCCTTCTGAATCAAGCTTCGAGGGGTCACTAGTCTACCCAGTAGCAGCCTTCTCGTCCCGGTCAGCACAAAATGGATGCTGCCGACCAGAGACACATTTCTGCCCTCCTGCTGCTGAGCCAAGCTCAAGCAGAGGAAGGCAGCACAATAGGCATCCTATCACAGGGAGGTGTGACCACCACCCAGACAGGATTTAGTGTATTGGGGCTGGGTGGGTGCACTCTGAGAGTGCCTGAAAGTCTGCAGTCTGGGCACATTTGGTGTCCCTGTGCATAGTCCAGCTCAAACCAGTTCAGGGAGCCGTGGGCTCCTGCTCTGGTGTAAAACTGGACAAAGCGCATGGGTGTAACCACCCCTCTGTCCTGTCTCTCCCCTAGGAGGGTCCCCCGAATCTGTCCAACCCTCTCCCGTGGGTACAAAGGGGCTTACCTGGCTGTAAGACTTTAGATTTTATGTGGACAAGGTTCTACAAGAAGAAACCACTGACTTTCGACCGTCTGGACACTCTGGATTTCAACTGGGCCCGACTTCAACTCCCTCTCCATCTAAAGCTTTGTCTATGCCCTTGCTCCATACAGACACCGTGCAGGACCTATGGTGCACCAAGTAGTGTAGGAGTCACTCCTTTGCCCTAGCAGGCACCTTCATGTAACTTACCGCTGCTCCCGAGCTCCTGTGGACTCCGAAGATTTCAGCAACACAGGAGGTGGAGTTTTGAAGGTCCCTGAGTTCGATCTACCCTCTCAGCAAGTTTGTGGCCTGTATCCCTCGTGGGAACTGCATAACCCGAACCCCTGTGCACCGCGTCCATTTGCAGTTGCATATGCTTGTTGGCGGTTCCCGAGCTTGTGCATTGGACTCTGTGTAGTCCTGACCCTGAACATTATTTGCACCAAAGAACTCTGGCCTCCTCTCACCGATGCTCCGTGGGCTGATACTTTGCAGTCTTGCTCGAGGCCCCCTCGCGACTCGTGGTCTTTCAGCCTGTGGGTCCTCCTGAGGGTCATCTTGATTTCTGTTGGGCTTTCCTGGTTGCTCCAGATGTGCCCTGACTCCCCGTTGGTTGGTGAGTCTCCTGGACCTTGCTGGTCCACACCGTAACCTGCTTGACCTTCTTGTGTGGGTTGCTTTTAATTCTAATTGGGGGCAACTCATGCGGACACTACCTGCGGGGGTCCAGTTCCTAATCCCTGCCAGCACACGCACTGCTGCACACGCTCTCCCCCGACGCCGCTCCTGACATCGCGGCCCCTGCGGGGAGAGAGCGAAGAGGACTACACATCCCAGCGTCCCCTCACTGCTAACGGGGGCGCCGAACCGCCGCATCAATCAGCTGCGCCCGGAGGCGCATAAGAGACAGCCGCCCCTGCTGCTGAGCGGGGGCCACTTCTAATTGGGGGCAACTCATGCGGACACTACCTGCGGGGGTCCAGTTCCTAATCCCTGCCAGCACATGCACTGCGGCACACGCTCTCCCCCGACGCCGCTCCTGACATCGCGGCCCCTGCGGGGAGAGAGCGAAGAGGACTACACATCCCAGCGTCCCCTCACTGCTAACGGGGGCGCCGAACCCCCGCATCAATCAGCTGCGCCCGGAGGCGCATAAGAGACAGCTGCCCCTGCTGCTGAGCGGGGGCCACTTCTAATTGGGGGCAACTCATGCGGACACTACCTGCAGGGGTCCAGTTCCTAATCCCTGCCAGCACACGCACTGCGGCACACGCTCTCCCCCGACGCCGCTCCTGACATCGCGGCCCCTGCGGGGAGAGAGCGAAGAGGTCTACACATCCCAGCGTCCCCTCACTGCTAACGGGGGCGCCGAACCGCCGCATCAATCAGCTGCGCCCGGAGGCGCATAAGAGACAGCCGCCCCTCCTGCCTCGCGGGACGCACGCGGGACCAGCCGGGCAAAGCCCGGGCAAAGGGCGGGCCCTCTGTGGCCCTCAGAGGCCCGAGAAGGACGGGACGGGCCACCCCCCTTGTCTCCATCAGAAAGAGCGTAAAAACTCTTACCTCCGATTTAACTTCCAAAACAAGGTACTTTTTGTCATCCGTTTGGCCAATCCTATTAACTGATTGATCATTCTTCTGCAATCACGATGACACGAAAGGGGGGAACTAATAAAGCCATCCCACATAGGGGCTCGCCAAAAGGGACACAAGACTTACTAGGAAACAAACCCACCCAGCAATCTCCCTTAAATCCAAGGGTAAATGAACCTATACAGTCACCCGAGTGTATAACTATTAATCATTCTCGCGTATCTGTCTATGACTATGGGAATAGCTTAACAGGGCTAGACGAACTAAACAGACTGTGTGGAACTAAGTACACTATAGCTGCAAGCAGTCCTGAATACAATAGCGCCCCAACTGGTTCACAAAACTTGATTAACAGACCGTACGAACGACCCCTAATTAACCCCATAGACGCCCAGAGCACAGTAACAGCATGGCCTCCACCTGGTAAAAGGAAGTGCGAGATAGATAAACAAAATGGGAATCAACCTAAACATCCTAAATTGTCTTCAAATTCCCCGCTGTCTGCGATTACTTCCCCTCCAACTACTGTTCCGGGTGAAACTGTGGAAGGGTTAGATCTCTCAGCACCGCCCTCACAGTCGTCCTTACTGACTCTCATTGAACGGCTAATTAACTCCGCCATTTCTCCACTGATGGCAAAAATAGATCTTCTGGGGGATAGACTTACGGAATTAGAGACCATGATCAACACAAACCTGGCCCCCATAATAAATCAGGTATATACCAGGCAATCCCCTTCATCTGCTGTTTTTGGAACCCTTAAACCAACTGCACTAAGCTCCAATGCTCAGCCTCAGGCCCCAGCTCCTAATATACTAGATCCAAAGGACCCTCACCCTCTGCCAAATCGTGTATCTCCACAGCGCAACATCGCCAGCTCAGGGTTAAACAAAGCACCTCATATTCATTTACCACCAGAGGCTGCTCCCTTTGTTTATGTTCTATCAGGAGTGCCACCAATCACACGGGGGAAAACCGAAACCCAACATGAGCTACAAAATAAAGTTATCCACTGGTTATCTAGGAATAGACCCCTGTCTCCTGAACTTAATGGCAGAATGATAGCTGTTAGAAGGGTGGGCTGGTTAGGTCCCCTTCGAAAGGACATTGTCGGGGATTTGGTCTTAGTGAAATTCTGCAACAGAAACATTGTTTCGTTTCTCCAATCTTGGTACCGACAAGAAGATGGCCCGATACATACTGGGGACCTTCATGACTTTTACCCCCATTACCCCGCACTTAGTCCAGGGGCAGGCTACACCCATGCTATTGGTAAACCTGTTTGGAGAACGACCAATAGCAACCTCCCTGTACCTAACCGTCTCGATATGCAACGCTATAGAGGCTTCTATTAATAGTCCATGGGGAGGGCGATATCTATGTAAAGGCAGGATTGCTAGAATATACTACTGCCTAAATATTCTGTAAAGTTTTTTTTTCATTACGAATAAGGTATGCATATTTTAGGACCGGGATCCTCTCCCTTTGAACACTCTTTTAAATTTCACTTTTAACTTCGTCAATATTTTGCGGCCCTTGTTAAGGATGTTCTATTGTATGTTTTTTGTATGCTTTTTTGTGCTTGTTTTTGTATGCTTTTATGATTTGTACAACAAAATCGAATAAAGCTATGGATGATGATGGGTTGCTTTTGCCAAGGCTTGTTGGTGCTCCAGCCAGACACCGACCCCTCAGCACTTGACATCCTTCGTGGGACAGCTAGCATCTGGCTCCTGGTCGTCCTCGATGTCTCCTGGTCCTTCTGATTGCAGAGTCAAGCAGCCATTCTTCGCACCTGAAGCACCCGTCATTGGTGGGCATTCGTCTACCGAGACCCCGGCACTCTGAAGTGACCCAGACTCTGTCCCCTCTGCTATCAGTTTCCTTCCTTCAAGAATCCAGACTTGGATTCCACCGGACCCTTTTCACCTTCACGGCAGCAGTACTTCTTCACAGCCCTCCTTTGAGAACGATGGCAGTTTCCGACACCCCTCCAGACCTGTGCACCTGACTCCTGTGGGATATGTAACACGGGTACTACAGTATCCACGGGTGGAGTGGCTCTCCAGCCTCTTAAGTTCCAACGGGTTTGCTTGAAGTCCTCCTAGAAGGGTCCTTAAACTACCCCATAGAACTGTATGGAGGCCGCTGTCGTGTTAGCACACTGCACCTGTCCTCCGTAGGGTCCCTATCTACTCTCCTTGGGGTCCCAGCGATTCTACGTGCTCTAGACCTTGTCTTGACTCAAGTCATAAGTGTTATACCACTATTTTAGTATATGTTTGGTCTCCCCCTGGAGCCCACTGTGTATTGTGCTCTTTAAAACTGTTCTATTGATCTTGTATTGTGTACTTTGTGTTATATCCTCGTGTAGAGGATACTAGAGAGTGTTATATTAATAAATACATATTTTTATATAACTACTGTGTGGTTCTTCTTTCATTTGGTTAATATAGGAGGTGATATTCTGATAAAACAAGCTGCTTTACATTTCTTCAAGATTACGCCTGAAGGCTGCTCTCCACAGCTACCACCAGGATAGCTGTCTAAAGGTTATCTTTGACCTCCTACATCATGAAATGAAATGAAAATAGGTACTTGCAAAGCGCACAGCTACTCCACAGAGTGTCCCAGCGCTGACAATGGGCCTACCGGAAGTCAGAAACAAGGCTTACAAACAGGCCAATGCCGCCGACGAATTACAGCTGGAAAAGCCAGGTTTTAAGCTGTCTTCTAAAAGTCAACAGGCCCTGCACTTGCCTAAGATGAGGAAGCAGTCCGTTCCATGAGCAGGCGGCCAGGACTTGAAACGAACGACTGCCTATACAGGAGCGGGCAAACTTGGGTATGTGCATTAGTGACTGGCTAGAGGACCTCAAGGTCCATTGGACCGTTATAAGGGTGGTTTGGACTGGTGCAAGGGATGCTGAACTCGAGGGGCAAGATGGCCGCTGACCGGCCATACGGAGCAGTCGCAATCCTCTCCCCTCCCGTGGAATCAATAATGTTGAAGTATGCGGAGTGTCTCTCACTGGTTGGCGCGATTGCTGAATAGACCGTACGAGTTAGAGAATCGACTCTGAAAATCTCGCCGTGCTCTTTTCTCCGTGGCCAAACTTTTCAGAGCTCGTCTCCTCCAGAATTTACGCTGTCTGGCCTCCAGAATGGCACCGAGAGGGACTAAGCTGAAAGAGCAGAAGGAGCCAGAGGAAACTGCAGCATCGACCCTTGCGCCGGCCCCTAGTCTACGAGGTGCTGCGCTTGCAAAAAAGTTGGCGGCGGCCAAGAACACTGGGGCTGCTGAGGATCAATGCGATCATAGCATCGGAGAGAATGAGATAGTTGCCGATGCTGTTAGGAAAGGCGTCAAGAATCGCCAAATTGGAGGCACAAAGACTAAAGAGAATATACTTCGGCAGCCTACCCTGTACGAGGTGTTTCCTGCGGTGAATGCTCCGGGCGGACTGGATCCGCGTGAAGATGGAAGCACTCAACCTTCGGTTGGGAAACCGATTTCTCCAGCTCCCGACCCGATGGAAAGACAGTGCAAGCCGAGTGTGATGAAGGCGGATGGCGGGTCACAGGTTGTCTCCTCACTGGTATCCGAGGCAGAGATCGGGGAGCGTAACCAATGGATGCCGGACAGCCGTACTGATGGCGAGATGGTGGATCGTGGGTAGGTGGAAATCTCCTCGCAGGTATCAGAGGCAGAACTCGTGAAACATAACAAACGGCCTGCGGGCTGCCGCACGGTCAGCCAGCAGGAGGGGGCAGCTCATCCCGACATTGATTCGGAGGAAAACGCGGAAGCCGATACGGGGCTACAGGTGCTACAGGTGCCTGATCCAACACTTACAGCAGAGCCGGCAGTACAGGTACTGGTGCACGTGGCGGGACAAGCTATAGATGACTCCTCCTCAGGCACTCATGGTATCGCTATACATAATGCTCAAATGGGACTAGGAGTAACCACTCCAGAGCAGGCACGGAAAAAGGGGAAAAAGGAATAAAAAGTATTAGAGGAGAAGGGCACAAGGCTGCTTCTGCAGGGACACTCATTTCCGGCGCCATCAGCATCGGTGGGTTTGGTTACCTCTAGGCAACTGCAGAAGGTAGCTCTCCCAGACTCAGCGCCTGGCTCTCCTAGTGATGACTGCTCTTTCTCTCTTAATGATGATACAGGCTCCTCACTATCTAGCGCGGAAAACCTTACAGCGGACTCTGACCCTTCCACTGAGGAAGGTATTTCAGTTCAGAGGGCATCAGCCACTCAGAGGGCAAAATAGCAGAAGGAAAGACCCCGGCACAAACCAAAATCGATAGGGAGCCCAACACAGGTAGAGGTAGTTAAAAAGCTCGACTGGGACTACTCTGCAACATCTCAGTTGTTTCATGAAAACTGAGTTTTAGATGCACAGCAACATACCGCCACTTCACTGCAGTCCCCTACCATGGATTTGTTGTATAATACTCTTAAACAAATGCAGTGGGAGGCCAGGGCAGAGACCCGAATGGCCAAGCAAGCAACTAAAAAAATACAAGGATCGCTAAGGAAAATGAATAAAATGTACATGGACATGGCAAGAAGAGTCACTCATGTGGGAGAAAGGACGGGGAAACTTGAGGACGAGGTTTCTAAATGGCATGAGTTCAAGGAGACCCAAGAGAAAATGGCAGAAGATTTGCAATGGAAGCTCGAAGATTTCGAGAACCGCCAAATGCGGAACAATATTAGACTGCTGGGTGTGGCGGAGGGGGCACAGGGGCAAGATGTCCATGAATTTGTCATCGCTTTTTTAAGGGGTGCTTTTC
The DNA here is from genome assembly GCF_964261635.1 of Lissotriton helveticus. NCBI lineage: Eukaryota > Metazoa > Chordata > Amphibia > Caudata > Salamandridae > Lissotriton > Lissotriton helveticus. Next base: position 384,724,320 of record NC_136067.1, on the reverse strand, counting down.
CTGAAATGTCAGCATGGAATGGGGAGAGCGAGGTGCAACGGGCACATCGGTTCCCTTTGACCCAGAGGAAAGGCTATGTAGCAGCCCCGAATGATAGGCCCAGAGCTATTCTTGTCTACGTGGGGAACTACCTTCTTAGGCAGGAAGTTATGGACAAGGCTAAACCGGAGGCAAGGCGCTCATTTGAGGGTACGACATTCTTTGCCCGCCCAGATTTTTGCCACGCTACTCTGGAGAGGAGGTGGCGGTTAAGACAAATGAGCCCGGCCTTTCAGTCTCTGGGTTACGAGGCTTTTTTATTATTTCCGTCTCGTCTGAAAGTGCTGGTGAATGGTCAACTTAGTATGTTTTTTCAGAGATAAAGGCCCAAGCATACTTGACGGAGTTAAAAGAAAAGAAAGGCTCAAAGGGGCACTAATGATGGAATGCGATAAATGATACTAAAGTCACCTCTGTAAGGGCATGGTCTTAGGCTTAGTATGGTACTAAGTATGAGACTAGGGTATCAGCATACTCGCACCAAGGTGGGACATAAACGGAGGGGGGGAGAGGGGTTTGCGACTTCCTGTGGGCTTATAGCTGTCACACATAGCTCATGTTTGACCTATTTGCCTGTAAGGGGGTGGGAGGGTTCTGAGGGAGGGGGGTTCCGGGGGAGCGGGGTGGGCGAGGGAGGCAGGGCACAGCACAGTAGGGCACATTCGAGACCATAGGCATGGCGCATGGAGGAATGCACAAAACAAAAAGATAGTAGGGGCGGACTCTGGAAGGTTTGAATACAATAGCAGAAATTTGATCACTGATGGACTGGATGATTGGTTAGGACAGGCAGGCACCAGATGTATTTTAATGTGTACATGAATAGCTACAATTAACGTGTGTGGCTTGAATGATCGGCTTAAGAGTCAGCGAGTATCAGCAGTATTGAGAGCTTCACGGGCGGACTTTATTTGTTTACAGGAGACACATATTGAAGGAACTAAGGGTTTTTTACTGGTACAGCTTAGGGTACCATGTGTTGGCTCACTCAAAGCAGGGGGCTAAAACTAGAAGGGTGGCAATATTGTCTAATTTAAAGGATGTCCTAGTTAAGAAGAAGCTTGAGGATCAATGGGGAAGGTGGGTTTTAATAGAATTTATGATTAAAGGGGGCTGGGTCACTTTGGGATCAATTTATGGTTCAACTGAGGATGACCCGGAGATATTTTCCTTTTTAGACTTGGAGTTAGCAGCATGGGCTCCACATGTGATTCTCTGTGGGGGATTTAATATCAATGGGGTAGGAGGTCTTGGTTTAGAGCCATCAGAGAAATATCAGGGGCAGAAGAAGAAAGTTTGTTGTGCAATTTTGAGTCTAGCAAGAAATAATGCGTTAGTAGACGTAGGGACAAAACTGAAGCCCCGTGACTTTGGGACCACCTACTACTCTGCTCCCCACAAGGTTTGCGTTAGGTTAGATTATTTTATGGTTTCTAATAGTTTGATGGTAAACTCCCAGGTTGAAAACTGCCTCGGATCGTCTCGGATCATAATCCTTTAGTTTTCTCCTTAGACACTGGAAGGAAAGCTAGACCTGAGTGCACGTAGACCTTTGAGCGGGGGTTATTTAAGGATAATAGTTATGTGCAACATATGAAAAACTGGATTAAAGGGTATTGGGACATTAATAGGGGTAGTACCTCCTTAGGAATCACCTGGGATGCCTTTAAGGCAGGTGTCCGCAGTGAAACATTAGGTTTTAGTTTATTTAAACAAAGACAGGAGCGTGTAAGGGCTATAGAACTGACTCAGGCCCTAGTGGAGGCTGAGGAGGAGTTGGTTGTGCTTTCAACAATGGGTGCACCCTTAGAACAGGTACTTGGGTACAGGTGGCTAGGGCAAAGGCTGAGGCAGAGGAAAATATTTCTAGCAAGGTGGCTGCCACTTATCTAGCAAAATAAGAGCATTGCTATGAGTTTAGTGAAGGGGTGAGCCACACTCTGCCAGTTCGCACAAGACAAAGGGCAGCTCTAGGTGAAATTAAAGGGATTATTGACAGTTCGGGGCACTTGCTTACGGATTCTAGAGGAATTCGTGAGGTTTTCAGACAGTTTTATTCAAAACTATATGATGGAGAACAAACAAAAGATCCCTTGGAAATTCAATCTTATCTTTCGGATATCCCTCCTCCATATCTCTCTCAGGAGAATAGAGATGGGCTTGATTCACCTCTCGGGGCGGAAGACATTATGGCTGCCTTGGCGAGTTTACCATCAGGTAAGGCCGCAGGGCCTGACCAGATACCTATTGAGTTTTATAAAACTTTTCTGGATGTAATCTCCCCGGATCTGATTGATGCAATGCAACAGGCCCAGGTTGGGAGTTCTGTCCCCAAAACTTGGGCGGGAGATGATATTTTAATTATTCTGAAAAAAGGGAAGCCTTCTACAGAACCGGGGTCTTATAAACCAATAACATTGAAGAACGCCGATGCAAAGATTCTTTCCGAAGCTTTGGCCGTTAGGTTATCAAAAGTGATAGATACATTAGTTAGCGTAACACAACATGGATTTATTCCAGGAAGAGGCACGACCCAACACATTCGTAGAGTCATCACCTTATTCGATGCCACAGAAGTTCCAGGAGATCCGATGTCTGTTATGTTGCTGGATGCTGAAAAAGCATTTGACCGGGTCTCCTTGGACTATCTCTGGTCATCTTTAAGATGGTCAGGTATTGGGGAGGACTATAGTCCGGCTATTCAGGCGTTATACTCTCCTCCCACAGCATGCGTTCGTGTGAATTATGAGTACACAAAGGCTTTAGAGATTAAACAAGGTACAAGGCAGGGCTGTCCGTGTATGCCACTGCTCTTCGCGTTGTATATAGACCCCCCTGCTCCGTAAATTAGAGACGAATGAGAGAATCCCTCCTATAAAGACCAATGGTGGTGAGTGTGAAATACTGGCATACACCGATGATGTGGCAATTGTCACTCCAGCACCTACAGAGATTATAGGGGAGGTTGAGATTGAAGCTGTGGGGTTTGGTCGAGTCTCTGGATATGCCCTCAATGGACCTAAAACACAGATAATTAAAAATGAGAAGGTGGTTTGTTCAGACTATCGGGTAGTAGAATCTGGAGTATATTTGGGGATTAATATCTCTGCAGATTTGGACATGGTGGTGGCTAGGAACATAGAACCCATAATTAATAAGGCAAAAAAAGACCTTGATAGATTCCATAATCTCCATCTTTCTATAGTAGGGCATACTAATATCATTAAAATGATCTTCTTACCAACATACAGTAACTTTCAATCGAACCCTAAGTTATACTGTTACTCAGACTAGTTGTCATATTTTCAGCACAGCCTGTGTGGCTCAATTTTTCAGAATATAATATGTTTAATCTCTTAGTAAACAGTCCACTCTCACCTTCTACACACAACTGGGTCTAACGTTTTCACTCTATGAAGTTCTTGAGTCTATCCAGTAGAGTGACTGTGAAAAGGCACAGGCCAGCGGGAGTCCCTATAGAGCTGATAAAGTGCACCATCAATCCCTGGGCTCCGCTACTGACCAACATTTTTAATAAAGTAAAATGCACCTTTCCATCAGGTTCTTAGTCATTGTCGGTCATTGTCTCAATATTCAAAAAAGGTGATCGATCCAACCCTAGCTGCTATTGTTCAAACATACTCATCGACACTTTGCAAAATTTTAGGGAGAATCATTTATGCTAGAATCAAGGACTGGGCCACAGAAAAAACTATCTTACAATTCAGTTAATATGGATTTAGGAATCATGTGGGTACAATAGAGCAATGTTTAAATCTAAACTTAATTATTGGCAAGTACACAATTGTACACAATTGCTAAACTCTGCACTCTTTATCTGCCTGTGTGCATCTGTCCACAGCCTTAGATTGGGTAAGATTGGGTAAATCGCTCAAAGCTATGGAGGTTCCTTTTGACCATGGGACTGGATGAGGCGCTTTTGCACTTTTTAGCAACCCTACATGAGAACATGAAAGCTAGCATAAGATATGGGCTGAATGGAGCACTCTCTAGCGAGTTTTAAATTTCCCACTGTGTAAGACAAGGTAGCGTTTTAGCACCTCTTCTTTTCATACGTTATATTAATAAACTAAGTCCCTATATGTGCTCTGTTACCCCAGATGTTCCTAGGGTCGATGGGCCATCTGTCCCCACACTGCTCTATCCAGACGACGCAGTGTTGACAGCCCGTACTCCGATAGCTTTGCGTTTTGTTCATTTTTGCTCTTACCCAATTATTGGGTGACAGATTTATTTACAAATTTCTCAAAGCCCTATATAATGGCTTGTGGCCCAAAACGAATTTGACTTCCAACTCTCCAAGTCGGCAATAAACACCTAAATAAAACTAATACTTTTTGTGTCTCAGGATCACTTTTGGTTCCTCAGGCTGGTGGATTCTTAATATTACACTACATAGGCTAGAGCTATTTAGAGCAATTGGCTCTCTTCTTACCCTTCCGCTGCCTCTTGGGGGGAGTGTACATCTTCCGCTATTGCAGATTTATAAAAGCAGTGTGTACCTATGGCAATGTATGGAGCCGAGTTTTGGGATATCACTAACTGCACTGCTATCCACGTGGAGGAAAACCGCTTCTGCAGAAAGAATCTGTCAGTCCCTTCATCTGCCTCTCATTGTATATGCCACGAGGAATAAGGCTGTCTCATCTTATCGACGAGCCCCGTTCTAGCGGGTTGATTTGAAAATATACAGACAAAGTGTTGCTGCTAAACCACGCGTATCTTAAAAGCCCACAATAGAATGCAAAAAACCCTCAGTCTCAGCTTATTTGCATTTGAGCCCTTATGGTGTCTTCCCATACACTATTTGATTAGCGCTCAAGATCGTTGGGAAAGATCATCGACTGTATCCAGTGGGGTGATGTAGATACTATGTAGGAATTTAAAGCGTAGTAGTTTGTCTTTGGTTAGTCGAGGTTCCCTGGATTTGAGTGCAGCTGTATGTAGGAAAGTGGGTTTCTGTTGCAGTAACCCCCCCCACACTTTTTGCCAGACTACTGATGCACTTTTTCTTGGAATGCCCTGGGTCCCTGCCAATCAAGTTCCCAGAGCCTGTGTTCTTTCCCCAAAACTAACCCAATTGGCATCTCTGGCAACAGGTCAGCCCCTGATAAATGGTACCAGAGGTACCCGGGGGCACTGTGACCATGGAATACCTCTAAGGGCTGCAGCACTTATTGTGTCACCCTTAGAGGCCCTGTACCTTTACACACACACATACTGCCTTTGCAGGCTGCGTGTTTTGGTGCAGAACAAAGTAAAGAGTCGACACGGCACACATCCCTGTGTGCGATGCCTACAACCTACTGCCCTGGCATAGATCAGTCACCCCTCTAGCTGGGTGTCCTATGCCAGTGATGAGGGTACAGGTGCAAAAGCCCTGTACCCCTACAGTGTCTACGTCCATTCTTAGGCATTGTAAGTGCAGTGCTGCCATTATGAGTATATGGTGCTGGGAGCTTGTCATTATGAACTCCACAGCTCCATAATGGCTACACTGAAAACTGAGAAATTTGGTATCAAACTTCTCAACACATTAAACCCACACTGATGCCAGTGCGGGATTTATTGAAAAATGCACACAGGGCATCTCAGAGATGCCCCCTGAAAATTAGCCCACCACTAGTGTCCGGGATGAGTGGCGGCTTGCAGCTGCCACCACCAGACATGTTTCTGGACACCTGGGCGAGAGCCTACTGCTCTCTGGGGGCTGAAACAATGCACATCCTGGGACGAGGTGCCAAGTCTCCTCCCCCAGGATGGGCAGGGTTCATGAAGGGGAATCTCCAAAGGCCTTTTCGAGCCTCCCCAGACCATTTGCTGCATTCAGCGACTGGTCCCCACTGGTTCTACCCCCCACTTTGGGCGGTAGAGCGAGCTGGAAAAACAAGTGAGGTAAAGAGGTGAGACCATCTCTGCCAACTCCACCCAGCAGGTGGGGGAGGCGAGGTGAAGCACAACTCTGAGTCCCCGCCATCTTGAAGGTGGGAGGACCCAACCAATCAGGGACAGGCTCCTGCCCCACTCCCACTGGAGGGTGGCACGATAGGGGGTGTACCCACCCCAGGAAAGGGACCCATTGGTCCCTGCCCTTTACCCACCTGTAATGCCCCTAAATATAGTATTTAGGGGGCACCCTGAACCTTACTTCCTCAAATCCAGAAACTAAAAGAAGAAGGACCGAAAAGCCGTGCAGCCAGCTAACAAGAGGAAGACACCCACTGACTTGGCCCCAGCCCTACAGGCCTGTCTCCCCTTGAACCTGCTCCTGCGAAATCCCGGTGTGTCTTGCAGCCAGCAACCTCGAAAACCCCCGCGGACCTGCCTGCCTTAACTTCCAAACACTGCTTCTCCCGTGAACATGGGATTTGTTCAAACAGCAACCTCTGGCAGCAGCCAGAAACCGCAAATCCAGCCCACTCTGCACCAACTGAACTCGGCCCGAGCTCGAGTGGAAAAACACCAAGAGGAAGTCACCACGACGATCCTGACCCGAGATCCAGTGACCCCTAACCTGCCTCAAGCCTGCAGCCGACGCCTGCAGCCTAAATCTAGTAGGTCCCCCTAACCGGGACCAGGAGCTGGTAAGAAGATCCGACCTCAAAAGGCACCACTGCACCCGACGCCCCACGGCCTTGTGTGCCCAAACCAACGGTGCCTAACCAACCCTTAACTTCCCCACGTACCTCTCGAAGTGGTGGTCGCACCCAGAAGTCCTTCGTCTCTCTGCCTGCAGTGCTTTTGCAACCCGGAGGTTCTCCATAGAAAACAGGGTGCCCGACGTCGAAACAGCACTCTGCAACCGGCCGCCTCAGTGTCGCTGAGGGTGCACCTTTTGTGCTACTATTTTCCCCATTTTCCCTGACCTAAACCCTAGGAGCTTTGCTCCCACGACCCAATGGTCTGCTTGCCAGCAGCCATCCACCGGAGGCCCCCTATCCCCCATTCGATAACAATGGGCCTCAACACTCTGCACCCGGCCATTCTAGTGCCGCTGAAGGTGTAACAAGAGTACATCACTGACCCTGGGGGACCCCTCAGTCTACCCCAGAACCTTAACTCTCACAGTCAATAACTTACCTGTGAACCGATAACCTGTTTTCCCTCCATAGGAGAACATTGACAATTTTCTTCCAAAAAGTGTGGAGTTTTGAAATCTAAAAATATTCTTAAAAAATCGCACGAATAACCAAAACTTTTTTACTACACCTGTTTGTTGGAAATGTCCCAGTGCTGAATCTAGGTATCCAGCGAGTTAGAAAAGTAACGTAAAAAGTAACTTACCTGTAATTTACTGAAAAAGCCTATTCATTTCAATGTACTGTATTTGCTCAGTATTGCAATCTACTGCATTCCCTGTAAGTCAAACAAAGTACAATTCCTATTGCATTTTGAAACTGTTCTACAATCAGCAACATAATGCTTACCTGTGCCAGGCTTGCTTGGTTCTAAGAATAAAACAGTATATTTTTTATACAAAAACAATTGGTCTAGAGTTCAGTGTGTGAATTCATTTGCTGATGGGTGTGTACATCAAATGCTTAACACTGTCCTCTGATACTGCCCTACTGCTCGACCACTCTACAGCAAATAGAGAGTAAGGTTCTATCTAACTTTAACCTTCCTACCTCTGGGGCCACCTGGACACTATACACGCTATACCTCACTTTGGTGTAGTATATATAGAGCTAGTTTCCTACACAGTAGGACCACATTTTATCTGTTAGAGTGCTGAGGTTTGCATGTCCAGGCCTCACGTACTTTGCGGGTTGTGTCTGGTTTTAACGCTAGGCAGCTGGGGTATAGTCTGGATATCAAGTGTGCTCCATCTATGTCCGATATAACAAGTGTTAACGGTGGAAACTCGTCCAGTCCAAGAGGGTAAGTAGGCAGTCGCGAACGGAGGGTGACATATAGGCGCTGGAATATAAAATGATGCATATGTGGTATGTTGTGGAACCTGGGGTCATCAGCTATTTGTAACACATGCCTATTGGGAAATAGATCCCCCACTGTGTAACTGTTATAGTGGAGTAGTGTGCGTTGTACAAGGGGTTCTCGGGTGAGGCTGAACCAGGGATTGTTTTTAACTGGAGACTATGGGAATAGAGCGGGCTAGCGAGCAACCGACGGCGGAGCGTGTGCCAGGCCCAGCATGTTGTGGACACAGTCATTATGTCCACTGTATACAGTGGTATTCTCCTTGGTGGGATACTCGAGTGTGACACGTCTCCCAGTTGATTCAACTCTGGTTTCAGATATGGGATGCGTGCGTCTGGATGCTACCACCGATGTGTATACTAGCACTGGGCCACCAGATAATATTTCTGGAGGTCAGGCACTCCCTGGCTGCCACAATCATATGGTAACGTCAGGGTGTTCCAGTACACACTTGGTCAGCAACCCTCCAAAATTAGTCTTAAGAGATGACTACGTAGAGTTCTGAAGAAGGAGTTCAGGAGCGGTATTGGGATATTTAAGAATAGGTACAGAAACTGGGGTAGCACAATCAATTTGATGATCACTACTTGGCCAACCAGTGTGAGTGGCAGCTTAATCCATCTCTCGATTTGAACCTTCAAATTCGCCATTGCAGGCCCATAATTTAATTGCAATGTTTGCTGTTGGTCTCTGTGTATCTGAATGCCAAGGTATCTGGTATGGCCCTCCGTCCATTAAAGAGGATGTCCGGTCACCACTTGCTGGGTAGCGTCTGTGAGTGGTAAGAGTTCTGACTCGGCCCAGTCGATCTGCAGGCCTGAATGGTTGCCGAATCGCACTGTCTCCTCAACTAGGGGGGGGAGAGATTGTCAGCGGGGTGTCTTATAAAAAGCAGGACGTCATCAGCATATAACTAGAGTAGCAGGGGCCCCTGTTTAAGCTGCAGCACTCGATGAAGATGCCTAGCCTACATACAAGTACCAAAGGGTCCATTGCAGTAATAAAAAGCAGAGGGGATAAGGGGCAGTCCTACCTAGTTTCACTAGTTATATGAGAGGGTTCAGTTAATGAACCATTAATGCTTATGCGAGCCTGTGGTTCGGTGTACAGTAGCATAATCATGGACAGTAAGGAAGGAGGGACCCCAAGTTTCAACAACACCGCCATCAAAATAAATGGCCACTCCAAAGAATTGAAAGCTTTTTCAGCATCTAGGAGAGTCACTGCCCCTGGCATGGTCGGCAATATAGAACAGTGAACGGTGTATGGAGATTGAGTGAGGTTGATCAGTGTGGCACGAAACCAGACTGCACTGGCGAGATAAGCTGTTCGATCAAAAGGGCTTGGCTAGTTGCCAGGGGCTTTGCAAATATTTTGTTATCCAGATTAAGGAGTGAGAGGGGCCTACAGGAGGCACAAAGAGTAGGGTCTTTACCTGGTTTTTATAACAGTGTGAGTACTGCTTCTCGCAAAGTGGGTGGTAGCAGACCGGTAGTCATAGCTTCATTATATAATATTAGAAGCTGAGAAGCCAGGTGGTCTTTAAAGCCTTATAGAGAGCACCTGTAGGCTATAAAGCCCGGTTGCCGTGGAGCCGTCTTGTGCGTCTGTGGCTTCCTTAATTTTATCGAGCGTGAGGGGTTTGCCAAGGAACATTTGGTTGCCGTCTTCTAGCCAGACCATTGCTATCTCTTATAAATATGAAGTGAGTTCCTGGGGGGCGTTTCGGAGAAGTGGGATGTGTATAAGCGCTTTAAGTATTGCAGAATAAGTTGGGTTTTTACTCCCTCTGTTCCGGGCATGCATGTGCCTACGTCCGTTCTAATTTCGATTATTTATTCCGCTGCTCCGTTAGGCCGCAGCATTCTAGCCAGTGTGCGTCCAGGTCTCTCTCCTACTCCTTACCTACATGCTCTAGCAAATTTATCCATATATATAATCTCCCAGTCTGCTAGTGCATGGAATTCTGTCACTAGTTGAGCCCGACGACGGAGTCTCGGATCCCCATCTGTCCCCGCCCTCCCGTTCAGTTCTCCCAGCTTCAATTCGACGTGTTTAATTTGTTAACGTATGTCCCGCAGTATGCCGCTCACTCTGCGAATGTAAAAACAACAAGTGATGGACTGAATGTGGATCAATGTCACACACTCCCCCAGTCAAAAGATCTGGGCCCAAATCCATCGTTTTTTTGCACTCCACACCACCCTGGGTTAGACAATGGCGATATGCAAATCAGCTCTGACCCTGTTGCCCCATGGGAACAGTCCAGTCCGAACTACAAAAGCCATGTCGTTCCCAGAACGGAATCAAGCATCCGAGGACCGGACCGGTTTCGAGGTAACACCTCTCTTCAGCCCGGCTAGCTTGACTCCAAGTGGTGTGGAGTGCCTGGGACCCACGTCTGGGCATCCCCAGCGCACTTAGGGCGGCAATTGCAAAAACAAGTGATGGACTGAATGTGGATCAATGTGTCACACTCCCCCAGTCAAAAGATCTGGGCCCAAATCCATCGTTTTTTTGCACTCCACACCACCCTGGGTTAGACAATGGCGATATGCAAATCAGCTCTGACCCTGTTGCCCCATGGGAACAGTCCAGTCCGAACTACAAAAGCCATGTCGTTCCCAGAACGGAATCAAGCATCCGAGGACCGGACCGGTTTCGAGGTGACACCTCTCTTCAGCCCGGCTAGCTTGACTCCAAGTGGTGTGGAGTGCCTGGGACCCACGTCTGGGCATCCCCAGCGCACTTAGGGCGGCAATTGCAAAAACAACAAGTGATGGACTGAATGTGGATCAATGTCACACACTCCCCCAGTCAAAAGATCTGGGCCCAAATCCATCGTTTTTTTGCACTCCACACCACCCTGGGTTAGACAATGGCGATATGCAAATCAGCTCTGACCCTGTTGCCCCATGGGAACAGTCCAGTCCGAACTACAAAAGCCATGTCGTTCCCAGAACGGAATCAAGCATCCGAGGACCGGACCGGTTTCGAGGTAACACCTCTCTTCAGCCCGGCTAGCTTGACTCCAAGTGGTGTGGAGTGCCTGGGACCCACGTCTGGGCATCCCCAGCGCACTTAGGGCGGCAATTGCAAAAACTACAAGTGAAGGACTGAATGTGGACTCTGCGAATGTAGGCCTTAAATTCATCCCAGAGTGTGGCTTGTGTGGTAACAGTGCCAGTGTTAATTGTGAAGTATACTACTACTAGCTCCAGCATTTGTTCTTTAAATACCTGCTCATGGAGAATGTTGCTGGGGAATTTCCAGCGTTTTTTGCCTTTGTCGCCTTATGGAATATCAAGATGCAGGAGGACAGGGTTGTGGTCAGAGAGGGTGCGTGGCAGCACTGTTATCTTGGAGGCCCCATGTAGGATATTCACTGATTAAAGCCACTAATCTAACTTGTCAATACTGCGTAAGGTGATGACTAGAAAGTATAACCTGGATCCGAGGGGTGTTGGGAGCGCCAGGAATCGCACAACGCATATGTGTCCATGATGTGTCGAAGTAGTGCCTTGGCTGTTGGCTTGTCACTGGGGCACACACTAGATGAACTAGTTGTGTACTTTGGATCAAGTTAAAGTCGGCTCCCATGATTACCTGGTTGATATCAACACAGCCTATAGGATTATAAACATCTTGGGGAAATGTTGTATTATCCACAGTGGGCCGTACATATTTATTAATAATGCCGGCTTGTCGGCCAGAAGACCATGGGGTATGAAATATTGGCCATCTGGGTCAGAATGGTCTGTGTATAAGTGAAAAGGAACACTTTTATGTATAAGTATGCAAATACCCCTGGAGTATCAGCGGTAAGTGGGAAAGTATCGGTGTGCGCACCATGACTTTGCATACCTGAGGCGGTAGCCAGGGGATTGGTGTGTTTCCTGAAGAAAAGCTATTTTGACACCATGCCTATTCAGGTATGCCAAAACCTGTTTGCCTTTACGTGGGGTATTTATACCACGAATATTCCAGGTGATGCAGGGTATGCCCACTCATTTAACGAAGTCTCGTGCCTGAGTGGGAAAGAGTATGGATATGTAGTATACGCATGCTTGCAGTGTCGGACGTAGGTGGTTGCAGAGTTGTTAGTGGTGACGCATGACCATAAGATGGGGACAGAAGAAGACAATTAAACATCAGCCTTCCCAGAACATACAAATACCCCCTCCCTCTTCCGACACTAGATACCAAAACACCCAGCGAATCTCAACCCGTGGAAATAAACAACAAAAAATTCTCTAATTTATGCAGATCGTGTACGCCATGGGGTGCAGAAGCAACCCGGCATGCAGCGGCCACTTTGAAACACATTAGGAACGCAGAGTGGGGAAAAAAAGTCTATTGTATCACCAATTTGGGATTGTTATAATGAAAAAGAAGGGGGGGGCACGTGTCCATGTGGCTAAAGTCCTTATCCAGTGTTCATGCTCCCCCCAACGCTTGTGCCTTATGCTAGTGTGTTCAATCGATATTAATCATCATTGCAGATGTCGTGGATCATTTTATAATGAAGCAGATATGATCATCTATCAGTCCGGTAATGGGAAGCCTCGCGGGTGAGTCATAGTGTCTTTCGGTCGTTTCTTGCAGAAGCTAGCAGCGTTTGCGGGGATTCAAAAACCTTGAGTTTCCCATTGTATTCAATTTTCAGACGGGCCAGATATAGCATCGCATACCATATGTTCAACTTTTGTAAAGTGTTCTTTACGTCGCCAAACTTTCCCCAGGCTTCCTGCACTGTGGGGGTAAAATCTGCCTAGATTGAGATATCAGATTCCTGGTATTGTAGCTCACCTCGTTCCCGAGCCAGGTGAAGGGCGATATCCCTGTCTTTGTACTTGAAGAGCAGCGCAATAAGAAAACGTGGCAGGTCTCCAGCAGGGTGCCTAGGCCCCAGAGTGCAGTCTGCTCTCTCCACGGAGAAAGTTGGAGAAAAGCTGGTTAAGTCAAACAGGTCACTCAGCTTGGGTTCAACAAATGCGTCAGGTCGGCCCATGTTGGTAGTCTCGGCAATGCCCGAAATTTGAATGTTGTTGCGCCTGGCCTCCAAATCTTCATTTTTTATTACCACCTGTTTAAGTATATGTTCTACCTTCTCCAGGTGTTTCTGAACTGTAGATGATGCGTCTTCAAGACTAGATATTCTCTACTCCGCACTGCACCATCTAGTCGTACTCCCTGACGGTCCATACATTCTCCGAGCTTGGCCATGCAGTACATCAAAGCGGGCATCCATAGGACACAACTCTGCCTTCAGCTCGAGCATGATGGCAGCAATGTCGTCGACCGAGGCATTTTCCATGAACATGCCAGATGTTTCTTCTGCATCAAAGCGTGCACCCCCACCTTTCGGCGGACCTGCCTGATGAAACTGCAGCTTACGCTGCTCCGGATCCATTCAATCCATTTTGTGCCATATTATTCGGTGGGTTATGTACACGTATAGCGTGTATAGATGACTGGTCTGCAAGTTGGGATGTCCTTGTGTGCCACAGATGGTGCAGCATGATAAAGCGCATAATAAGTGAGCGGGTAAGTGCATATCTACAAGGCTGTCACATATTGTATGGCCAAGTATTGTGGTTTTTTGACTGATAATGCAGGCAAATTGTAGGTCAGGATAAAATGGTTGCTGGAGTCCTAGCTCAGTATTGCCGGTGGTCGCATTGTGTGTCTTGCCTCATTCGGGGCATTTGCAAATCCTTTTGGTTGTCGCTTAGGATTCACTGCGACAAGGACTCCACCTCTCCAAACCCCCAGCCGGAGCGTTGGGGCCGCCGCTATGCAGGGTCTAGCCGGGCCTCAGCAAGAGGGGCTGGTGCATACGCAGTGGCTGCCACACGCACCATCCGTGCGGAGATAAAAGCCAGCCCTCTCAAGCAGAAAGTAGTCAACGCAGGGTCTTACCCGAAGTCCTTTGTCCGAAATGTGGAATAAGGCTCACCGTCTCCATGCCGTTTACTTGAGGCCTGCATCAGCGTAGCTCCAGCACGATCGAGGCTCAAGCTCACCTGTGGCCCCTGTCTCCTTGGGGGCTCAGAGGCAGGCTGGGCTGCACCCAAAGCCAGTCCAGTGCTGGAGCCCCTCCGGCTCCCGGGTCCGCCCGTCACGCATCCCTAACATCTCGGTCTGCCGCCGGGGAGGTGAGTTATGCCTCCCAGTGCGTCATAGTTGGTAATATGGCAAATTAAGGGCCGGGTGTGGCAGGAGCCTCACAAGGCTGCAGCAATCTTGTTGGGGGTCGCTGCCATGCCCCCAATACTACACTGTTAAAGTCAATAGGACTTGAAACAAAGGCTGCAAGGGGGACTAGGAGAACAGTTTGGGTGAACCCAAAGGGGGCTTAGGATGTGGGGTCCCTTAGATTAAGTGGACGCAGTTAAAAGTTGTGGACCCGGACTGTGGAGCTCAGGTGCAGAGGTGCTTGGCTGGCTGGCTGGCCACTTGCATTTGAGTCTCTCATGGTTTTTGGTATGCCTGCAGAGAGAAAACAAGGCAGCAGGGCCCCTCTGGTCGTGGGCCTTATCTGTCCTGATGTCCCAAGACGTGCAAAAAAGGCTTCCAAGACTGTGGTGTCCGGCTGGACGTCTAACAAGCCATAGCAGTACTCAGGCAGTACTCAGGTTATTGATGCTGGTGGGCTCTTTGAGGTTTGTCTAGTGTCACGAAACTCGACTGAGAGAAGGGGCTGATCTCCTAGAGCCATGGAGGCCTCCTCCTGGAGTGATGCTTCATCAGTGGGCCTGATGGCCAGCAACACGGGTGAACCGAATAGATGTGGTTGGTCCCTGGGATGCAGAGGGATGGCTCCCCCACTTCAAGGGACATGATAGCTGGTTGTCGAAGTTCTGGGCAGTCCTCCAACTTTTGACGAGTATGCACAGCCACATAACAAGCCAGGTCTTTGCAATTGATAATGAGGAAGCAGCAGGCAGGATTTGGTGTCAGGTTCTGTGCAGGTCTTTAGTTCTCGTAGTGTCTTCTCTTCTTTCTCTTTCTTAAGTTTCCAGGAAGTCTAATCTGCAGACCTGGTGTCGGGGGGGGGGGGGGGGTCGCATTTAGGGGAGTACGAAGAGGTAGTTAATGGGCTACCTACTCCTAGGTTGACCACTCCCACTATATGACCACCTCCTGTGTGGAGTGGGCATAATCCTGACCCAGAAGTCCCTATTTCACCAAAAACAAATTGGTGAAACCCTTCTCTGACTGTTCAGTTCAGTTCAGTTCAGGTAGCTCACCTTAGAGGTGTGGCTAGCCTGTGGGTGAAAAACACCTTCTGCTTAACAACTAATAAAAGACTGGCAATGTCGTGTTTTTTTAAATGCCTTGCACCATTTCATGCATCCTGCAGTGACAGTCTGCTTGCAGTTTGAGTGTTTGTTCTTTGGGTGGCATAATACATTCTGCAGCTCTTAGGGACCCTCTTTAGTACCCATGTACTGGGCTCCAGGGGTACCATTTACCAGGGTCTTGCAAGGTTTCTAAAGTTCTTGTCAATTAGGTTGCAATTAAGATATGCGTAGTTTTAGGGAGTGAGCACTGGCACTCGGGTCCGGTTATCAGGGACCCAGTGCACTTCCAATAAAAAGCATCAGTACTAGTGGACAAAACGTGGAGGTGACCATGTCTAAAAGAGTAACTTTACTAAATAACCCCCCACAAACGAAAGAGAATGTACTAACCTTTCCCAAGAGAGTCTTCATAGTCTAAGTGGAAAACCCTGGAAAGGCCATCTGCATTGGCATGGTCAGACCTGATCTGTGCTCCAATGTAAAGGCCATTCCCTGTAGGGAGCTGGACCACCTCAATTGGGTTTTTCATCTTTCTTCTGCATTAACCACCTTAGAGGCCTGTGGTTGGTTTGAAGAACGAAGTGGGTACAAAGAGGTATGGTCTCCGCTTCTTCAGTGACCAGACCATAGCAAAGGCTTCCCCTTCAATGGCACGCCAATGCTGTTCTCTCAGGAGTAACCTACTAATAAAAGCAACAGGCTAGTCCTGGCCTTCATTGTTGCTCTGGGATAGAACTGCCCCTATCCCATGCTTAGAAGCATCAGTCTTTACAATGAAGTGCTTAGTTCAATCTGGAGCTTTTAGTATAGGTGCTGAGCACATTTCTTCCTTCAGATTGTCAAAAGCCTTTTGACAGCTCACTGTCGAGTCAACCTTCTTTGGTTGTTGCTCGGAGGTCAGCTCTGTGAGGGGTGCCACAATAGTAGCATACTACTTCACAAACCTTCTCTAGTACCAAGTCAAGCCAAGGGATGCCCTGACTTGAGCCTGGGTTGTTGGAGCCACCCAGTCCACAATAGTCTGTATCTTGGGTTGTAAGGGTTGAACTTGGCATCCACCTAGAAGGTGGCCCAAGTACTCAACTGATCCCTGCCCTATCTGGCACTTGCTGGCCTTGATAGTGAAGCCTGCCTTCTGCTGAGCTTCAAGGACCTTCCCAATGAGGATCAGGTGAACCTGCCATGTGGAGCTATAGGCAGCAATACGTTCTAGATATGCTGCACTAGAAGACTCCAACCTAGCCAGAACTTTGTTCACTAGCCACTGGAAGGTTGCAGGTACATTATTTAGCCGAAATGCCATTTCAGTAAACTAGTAATGTCCTTCTGGGAGAATACTACCTTTTTCGGGCTCCAGTGGTGAGACCAATTTGCCAGTACCCTGATGTAAAGTCAAAGGTACTGAGAAACGTGTCTGCACCCCACCTGTCCATAAGCTCATCTACTTTTGAAATAGGGTGAGCATCCGTCTTTGTGACTGAAGCTTGCAGAAAACCTCAGCTCGGGTTACCTCCCTTGGAATTATGTTTGGGGACTAAGACAACTGAGCTGACCCAGGTGCTTTCAGAGGGTTTAATTGGCACTAACACCAGCACCCTGCCGATCTGAGTTCTGATGCTTTCACTAACTTGGTCAGACTGCCTGTAAATTGTATTTTATGACAGGATGGCTGTCCTAGTGTCCACATCATGTGTGCACCAGGTTGTCAGACCAGGGGCTAGGAAAAAGAGCTCAGCGTACTGCCCCAGAACTTGCCTGCAGTCAGTCTGTTATTGGGCAGTGAGCGCATCTGACAACGCCCTCAACAGAGCCATCTTTAGGGTTATTTGAGAGGAAGCAAGTGAGATGTTCATTCTCTTCTCCCTGTCCCTCATCAGTGACCATGAGAATCGTCACACCAGCCCTGTCATGAAAGGGTTTCAGGTGATTCACATGAATGACCCACCGGGAGCTCCTAGAAGTGCCAAGGTCCACCAAGAAGGTGGCCTCCCCTTTTCTTTCTAGGGTAGTCTGTGTGTCCTGGAGGGCCCTAGGTGCCACAGGCTCCAATACTCATATCTTTTGCCCTGGCAGAAATTCAACCAGTGCAGCCTTTTGGTGAAACCGTTGCTTCTGGAGCTCTTTGCTTTCCCCAAGGTTTGCCCCAAGGCAAAAAACTGCTTGAAGCTCAATTCCGATAAAACGGAGGTGGTTATCTTTGGCAACTTGCTGCCAGTCTGGTCTGTAGTTTGGTGGCCATCGGCTCTAGGCACTCCTCCCTGCCCCACCGCTAAGGTTAGAAACCTAGGAGTAACATTCGACGACCAGCTTAATTTCCTGGCTCATGCAAATAAGGTGGCAGCAAACGCCCATTTCAAGCTCAAAATGATAAGGAAAATGTTACCTTATCTACCAGACTCGGCTGCCAAGACGTTAGTCACCTCCCTGGTCTTGACATCCCTAGACTACTGTAATGGTCTTTTGCTCAATGCACAAAACAGAGTAACCAAAAAACTACAGACCGTGCAGAACGCGGCGGCACGCGTGCTGTCCAAAAAACCTAAATTTGCACCCATCTCAGACACTCTGAAAAGCTACCATTGGTTAACCATCCAAAACAGGATAAAATTCAAATCACTGTGCATAGTTTACAAAACACTGCAGGACCAAGGACCGCGTTTCCTTAAAGAGCAACTAATTCCCTATAATCCGCCCAGAACACTCAGATCCACCTCACTTAACCAACTGGTGGTTCAACGAAGCAGAACAGTCTCTTGGGGTGACCGCCGCTTCTCAGTTGCGGCCCCTAAAATCTGGAACACCCTGCCATACCACTTAAAAACAAGCCCCTCACTCCTTCAGTTTAGGAAAAAACTGAAGACGTGGTTATTTAACCAGTAAATCAAGCTTCTGGATCACCTGTTCAGGGAGAGACATTTTTGCAGACAGCGCCGAGACGCCCACGGGTAATTGTATGCGCTTTATAAATGTCATTAAATAAATAAATAAAATAAATAAATAAATAAAGGTTGTGGTTTGCTTTTTCCACATACTCAACCATCGTGGGTCGAAGGTCAAGCACAAAATCCAAGCATCTGTGCCAGTGAGCAAAAAGTTTGGGTGACCATGTCTAAAAGAGGCACTTTACTACACTCCTTCAGTTGGGTTCTGTGGGATCGGGGCTTGACGCAGCACTGTTATCTTTATTGTTATGTGCCCTTTATAAGTAATCTGAAAATGAATACAATTATTTTTTTTTTAAAGAGGAAAGGGCGTGGCCTCTCTGAGCAAGGTGCTTTATCTGGGCTCTCTCTGAGATTTGTATTACTACCTCAAGGGCTAAGCTGTCCTGAGGTTTCCACTAGGTTGTTTGTGAAATACTGTGCATTCTCTTATGCTTTACACCTGACATCCTCTTGCTTCAAATCTTGACTTCCGAATCCTGCTCCTTCTCTTGACCTCAGTACTGATTTTCCATTGATGACACACATGAGCTCAGCACTGACTGGCTTCAGAATCTTTAGCACAGCTGTCACACAACAGATGAACAATATAGATTTCAGGGAAACCCTATGCTAGAAAAACCTGTGTTTGGGAGGATATAGCAGGTAATGTTGCACAGTTCGGAATAACACTGTAAATCAGCATTGTTAACCGCTACAGCATTTATTCATCAATGAATATTATAATCGCTAATCTCTCATGGGTTATATTCAGTCATTTATTTTTAAACCTTGACAGGTTTGAATATAACACCCACCGACCTCAGTCTGCAGAAAAAAGACGGACCTTATTTAATTTAAAATAAGTTGCAATTACGTGTTAACACCAAGAGTATTCATAGCCTCTCATTAGAATGCGGCCTCAAACGGCTCTTGTCTTATAGTATACTATTAGAATCGAATTCTAAGGCAGTGCAAAACGATTCAGATGTACTTTAGAAGCATGTGGGTGCACATAAGCGAGGCAAAACATAATATAACAACACATCAATGGGGCTTGTTCGCTAAGTCTTTTGGAGTACAAAACTAGCGATCATGTAGTATTCTTACATAACTTTGTGAATTGCCCTAAACCTATCTAAAGTGGTAATATTCATAAACAGTTAACACAGATAGAAAGGGCTGTGTCCTTTTTTTGCATTAATTGGGAGTTGGACTTTTTAGGGAAATTCACAAAAGCATTTATGAGTGCTTTAATGAAAATTCCTGTACTCCACCTTTCTGTAGTCATATATGCTTTTGTGAATCAGCCTCAAGATGTTCATTTAAACTGAGGAATAGTTTATTTGTGCATAATTTAAAATATAACGTTAGTCCAATCAGTGTTTCTCAGCAACCTACAGTTTATGCATAGTGTTCATTTATAAGTTTTTATTTTTTTTCATTACCAGTTGCTTAAATAATATTAAGTGAATAGAATCGAAATGGGTTAAATTGGTAAATCAATTCTAAATTCAGAAGGCTGTCTTGTTTAAAGAAGACCTATGTTCCATGGTAGAGTCAAAACTTATTTTTCTAAGCTACATTGCCTCATTGCATTCCCGTAGTTTCATAGAAAATGGCTATTAGTGAATCCATACTTATTTGTCTTGAAACTTACTCTTTTGACACTTTAGTCTTGGCAGTGTTACAGTAACTGTCTACTGTGCGGTGAACAATGTTCCAGTCTCTACCTGTTCTTTCATAAGGACGTCTTCAGAAAAGCTGCCTTTAGTTGCATATTGGTTATGTGGGTTTGTAACCACACCCAGAATACCTGACAATGTAAATATAATTGTACTGTACTTTTGTAAATAACCAGTTAAGAATGTGTTAGCTTTGTGGTGGGTGTAAGATCTAATTCCCGCTATGGGTAATAAGCAGCGTGTGTGGTAAATAGATGAAGGTACTATTCAGGTGATATTTCTAAATTTGCCATCCTTATTTTCTTTTTTTTATCATAAGTACTAAAATTGAAAAGGAAAAAAAAGAGCACGCCAAACTACATGGAATGATCCGCACAGAAATAAGTGGGGCAGAAATTGCAGAAGAAATGGAGAAAGAGAGGAGGTTCTTTCAGCTACAGATGTGTGAGGTAGGATGACACGAATTTTAATTTTACTTGAACCATGGTAATGCGAACATTTGAGTGGAAATTATTTTCTTTTTCTTTGATGACAACAGGCCCATTTCCTGTGCTTTTCTTCATTGCAGCACAAGCCAGTGACTTGCACTTTTGTCACTTGGTCACCAGGAAGCTAGTGTGTTCCATTGTGAAGTGTCTATATGCTGTTGCTTCCATTCTCATCCCTACTACTTTTGGACGGTGATGCATCAAATAGTCCAGGGCTCCAGTGTCTTTTTTTTCTCTCCTCTGCTCCTGTTCTGCTTTATTTAAATGGAGCCTTATTTATTCTGTTGCATGTTTGGACAGGTCACTGTTGGCTTATTAAATGTAGATAGCTGTGCTCCATTAATTTTCATTTTCTCGTACCCGTCATACTGCCGTTCATTGTTGCCTTCTATAAAGCAACTCTCTTGCAGGTGTGAGGATGCAGAAAGCAAGGATCTAGGATGTTTGCTTTTTTTTATAAACATGTACTTCAGAAGCTTGGTTCAGAGTATTGGCTGTGTTTTTTTCCTATACTATTATTGTGGCTTCTTTTACTAAGTAGATTGTTCTCCACACCTCCACCTCCACCTCTTCGCTTCTATTTTATACCATTTTAATTGTCACTTTCACTTGTTCTCCTGAATGCTCATGTTGTGGAAACTGCTGAAGCAGAGGAGCCGTAATCACATTATATCGAAGTGTGGATCAGGGGTGTGGAATTCAATAAAATATCTACTTGTCCATGGGGCAGGTTGCTTCTTAAATCTACTTGTCCTGTAACAAAACCCACTTGTACCTTTGGTGCCATGTAGTGTGGCGACAAATTATGGCAGCAATCTCATTATATAAGAGCTCTGATATAGCCTCACTGATTATGCCAGGGCTCATACCATAGTAGTATTTCAATACTTTCAATCCCCTTATGTTGCCACTTTTCCGCAGATCTTCATACTGAAGCTGAAGGTAGTGGTAAGCAATAGTTCCAGGGTTAGAAGTCTCTTTTGAGTATGTGCAAACCTATCAACTTGCATGTTTTAAGGGTTTTCATCAACTCGTCTCTAAACTTTTCCCATACTTAGTAATGTTGGAAATTTACTCCTGACAATGCCAGGCGAAAACCGTCTTCCAGAGTTGGGAAAAAAGTGTTTGGAGGGAAAGTGAACTTGTAAACACTCAGATTTTTGTATGAGCAAATCTACACATGCATATTTGCTCATGCTAAAATGCAGTTAACAAATATTTTCTAGGAGTACTATTTTTTTTTCCTACTTATGTTTTTAGGAATTCATGAAAGCTGTATAGCTGCACTTAATACAAGGGCATATACCATGGGTGCACTTTTGAGACTTTCTTAAATAATTGTGACCCTAATTTGGTTGACCATGACCTTTTGCGTTTAATAAATTACATTCTCTCTCTCGCTCTCGCTCTCGCTCTCTCTCTCTCTCTCTCTCTCTCTCTCTCTCTCTCTCTCTCTTTCTCTCTCCCCCTCCCCCCCTCCCCCCTCCCCCTCCCCCTCCCCCCCTCTCTCTCTCTCTCTCGCTCTCCCCTCCTCTCTCGCTCTCCCCTCTCTCCACTGTGAGTGACAGCATTATGCTCTTTCACAAGGAGCATATTGGCACACAAAGTAGTTTTGTTCAGTGCCAGTAACTACTGTAGCAGCATGTGCTTTTTCAGACCAAAGCATGTTTTGCTTTTGACAATGTTTGTTATAATGGTGAGGGCCCGGCAGTTCCCACACCAATAAGGTTTTATAAAACCATTGCATGCCAAAACAAGTCACACATTCACTAAACTAAAAAGCTGGCCACCAATTTCAGACCTACTGGCTTTTCCATTGCTTGTTTATTTTTCTTTCCAATATTCCTATTTAAACTGGTTACCCAGATTTTCCATTATGAATAATTTTGGGGAATTTTAGCCTGCATTACCACGTTACTAAATGATGCTGCAAAGAAATGGTACCTGAAATTTTACTGTACTTAAGTGAAATGTTTTTTTTACCTGCTTCCATCTTTTTTATGAGCATTTCATTTTGAAAGCAAAGAATCATCAAGTTTGCTTTCAAGCTTCACAGATATTTGTATCAAATCAGAGAGCATTCTCGAAGCATTATACATGGCCTCTATTGCTAAACTATGAAAATGTGTTTACACATTTCTATACTTGAACCACAGTCAGTAGTCCAGTCATGGCTTACAACATTTACTTAGAGCGCTCACCCCAATAATAAAGGCTTTCAATTAATGAACCATAAATACAAGTTTGAACAGTATTAACATATGGACAAAAATATTACCTTAACTTCAGACAGTGTACTTCCCTGATCCATAATGTGGTGTTGTAATCTGGCAGCCAAAGGGTTTGTGCAGTAGGGGGTTGGGCCCAATATGTCCTGGGTGTTAGGCTATAGGAATTCCACATCTCTGCTGGATATGTGTTGGCAGCTCCTTCCTTGGGCATCCTAGTGGGTATTCCTGGCAGAGCTGTCCAACTGGGCATAACAGTCCTTAGATTACAAATTCTGCATTATAATTGAGCTGATATAGCTGATGTTCGGGCTAAAAGAAGACCTACCTTACAACTTTAGTACCCCCCTAAGTATTACTCGAAAAGACTCTTCATTAACCAGGATGGCACCACATTATGCAGGCACAATACTTTAATTTGGTTTTATAGTAGGTCAGTTCTCACATGTGATGGTTTGATCATAGGCTGAAAATTGTCCAGAGGGAGGTTCCAGATACAAGGTACATTTCTTGGATCAGTGGAATTGCTTCCCATATATACCCAAAGCAGGTAATCTGTTAGGCTGTGATTTATAATTTTTTTTAAGGAAATAAAGATTTTTCCATTGGACTTGTCATGAACATGAGGATGTGAAAGTCCTGATTTATGATTTTCTTGAAATCATTGTGTTTGGATAGAAAGCATACACGCAGATGTTAATTTTTGTGTCTTTTTTTCCTCTTTCCGCATAAGGTGCGCCTCTTTTGGGGGTAAAGAAAGCCTTTTCCTTGATTTCTCTTTCAATATCCTATGCATCTGGGTTTGTTTATAAGTGTCTTTGAGCTCTCAAAGCATTCATACTTTGTAGTGCAGTACCATATGATATCTAAGAATTGCCCACTTGGAATATTGGGCCAGATGTATCAACATTAGGAATTGCAGTTTACAATTTGCAATTCTTACCAAATCACAATTTGGAAATCTCAATTCCTACTGCATGACAGTTTCATTTTTTAAATTGCGATTCCTAGTGGGTCACAAATTGACCTACCTCATGAATATCAATGAAGTAGGGCGCAATTTCGACCCAGTAGGAATCGCAGTGATCACAGGGATGGTGGTCTGCTGGGGTCAGCAGACCACCATGTCTTTAGTTACTTTTTAATAAAGCAAGCTTTTTTTGTTTTATTAAGTGCAGCCCATTTCCCTCATAGGAAATGAGAGCTCATTTAAAAACAACAGTTTTCTTCTTTTTTGTTTAAGAAAAAGAGGTGGTCTCCCGGACCATGGCCTCCTCCTAAGCAAACATTTCTTTTGTATTCATAAAGTGGAAGGAGTCCCTTGCAGGCCGCTTTCCTTTTGCAGCTGCTTTACCACTTCGCTTTTGTACTAAGGAAGTATCAATGTTTTGCCACCTGAATTTGACCACAAAACATTAGTATATACATACCAATTCGTATTTGGAAGATACACCCAAAACCCGCTCCCCTTCCAAGTGCTGAATCGGTATGTATTCGCAATCCCAAAATGCGATTCGATAAAATGTTACTGAATCGCAATTTGGGACTAATACATACCAAAATGCCTTTTAGTGTTTGCAAACGGCCCGATTCTGTGAATCAGGCCTTTTGCAAACTCAAATAGGTTTGATACATCTGGCCCATTATCTCTTGAATGTATTGCTTGGAAACTCTCATAATGAAGAAAACTGTTTATGTCCTGGATTTGTATGTAGGGCTAGAGTTGGATCCCCTACTTCCCTCTGATCAAGAATATCTAAAATGGCTAATGGATGGTGGTTGAGCAGATGGAAACAAATCTTCTAGCCGTTTCTCGATGTTCTTTGGCATTCACACACACCAACCTCTTTATAATCCCCATGACCAGGTTCAAGGCATGTAGTGGCCAGAGTCAAACCTTTATCCACCACCTCCTCCTGTGGCAGGAAACTATGCCATATCTCGTACTATCTCTACTAATATAAGTACAACTTGATCATTTAATCCTCCAGTGCTGCATCAGCACCAAGTCATGTCTTTTTTCCTGCTTTGTTGCAAACCATAGACTGGCATCGCCTCTTTTGCTGCTCTGACTGCACTGTATGCCATTTATTGTTCAGCGGGTGTAGAATACCCTCTGTTACAATATCTTCTAACTCTTTCTGAAAAATAAACTCCTTGGGCTTTTTCATTTGGATTAGTTCTAAATCGAAATCTATTAGATAACCTTTTTTTGTTGCCAAACCCATGGACCCTTTGTTACCTTTTCCCATTGTTCAACAAAAAGTTTTAACCTTCCTCCCACTTTTACCCAGGTAAAACCAGAATGTAGCTTCATATTCACCTTGTCTTGAATAAGCATTTTGTCTTCGACCTCTTGAAGATCTAACTCTTCCTCCACTCCCTCTTTAGGATTTAGTGATGGAATCCTTGATTTGTCCTATAATTTCCACTGTCCTGGTTTCTTGCCTGATGGATCTTATAGTATCCACGGCTGAGAGGAGTCCTTCTCCTTAAAGCCTTCCCATAAAAACTATTTCCAGCAAATACTCTTCTCAGAAAATGGTGCCTTATCCAGACTTGTTAATGTTTGGACATATTTGCCTATGGTTTTTACCATACCATCTCCGTATAGAAGTCCCTTGGCTTCTTCACTAGACTCAAACACACCTAAATTTCCCAAATTTGGACTGAAACTTATTAAGACAGTCTTGCTTCTTTCTGCAAAAGGTCGGAATTTTTTTTTTCCAGAAAGCATATTTCTTGGCGACACCACTCTTCCAAAAGGTGGATGTTCAAATCGTGCCCTTTGAATAAGCTTCTTCTACGAAATCAAAATGTGTGCCAAAGGCCCAAGGATAGCCAATGCCTTGTCCTGGCATTGTTTCAACTATCTTTATAACCCCTTCCTAGGGTCTCTGCCCAGTTTAAAAATATATGTTATTACATTGGGATTTAAATTTGGTGTAACTGTCACCTTATCCTTAATCAAAGGTATGGGGCTTCTTTTCTCATAATATTTTTTCATCCCTTTCCAATGCGTTATATATCCTGCCACATGTTCTAATGGCCACCAATCTTTACCCCTTAGGTGTCTTATGTCTTTTGGATCAAATAATTTCCCAGCCAGTGGATCAAATGTTGATCTTTTTCCTTTATCTCTACTTTTATTACTTTCATTACTCTATTCATCTAAATTATCTTTATAATGTAAGTCCTGTATGTATTCATCTAAATCTTCACCTGCTGTTCAAATTTCTCAAACTTGTCTTCTTCGTTTGCAGTGCTAGACTGCCCGTCCTGCATGTCGCTCTAGACACCAAATCTTTTTGAGACGCTTTGGACTCCTTTCAGTTCTAAAGCATTCTTTATATGCTTTCACTGTTTGAAACACTTTCCACCTGGCCCCTATTAACATTATCCTCTCATTCTGAGATTGAAATATATTCCTAATCTTCCAGGTTTTTGTATTTTCTCTTTTTCTTTAATACTTTCTTTACTGTCTCTTGAACAGCCATCTGCTGTTCTTGTGATACTATTTTCAGCATCACATTTTCCGGCGCCAAATCGCCTGATGCCTGTTCTCCCATTTTCATATAACTTCGCCTTTTTGCCTTGCACTTAGTTGTTTATTTACTCATTAATGTACAATTTCTTCCTATTTAACTCTAGCGTATGCTAAAAAAAAGACAGCCTGATATGTACCTGTCTATGCAGCGATAGCCAACAAGTGTGTGAGACCAGGCAACCAGCCACTTTGCAAAGAGCCGAAGTGAGAGTGCTTCAATCCCTGTAGAAATATTGCATATTGACAGAAAACGTCATAAGCGAAAGTGATGCGTCACCCACATTAAATATGGCGACTGCATTCTAGTGACTACTAGATTTCGATTCTGCCCTCAATCAGAAAAGAAATGCCTACAGTCATGCGCTCCTCTTGGTAACGTGCCCCACGCTTTTTAAAAATATTCAGGGCCTAAAACAGGCTTCGTAATAACCAATCCTCTTTTTTTACCTTTTACCTAAAACTGGAAACTGTTCAATTATAGTGTAAATAAATCTTTAACCATCCACATATCGAATTTATTTATCTAAGAAGTGATGAAAGCTAATCATTTTGCAAGATTATACGTAACAGTCTGAGAGAACCGGATTCACAATATTCATCTACATAAATCACATTTATCCGAAAGCACAGCTTGCAGTCTGAAGACCGTGACAGAAGGTTAAAACAAAACAAATGAGCAGGTATCCATTTTTCAAAAAAAGAGCTCCGCTGTCTTGGAAATGTAAAAGAATGCTTGTGTGTCTTTGTTTATTCATGTAATGCATGAATTAAAGAGTGAAAAATGCGCTCCTGGTTTGAACATCAAAGTGAGTGTGCTTTTTCCTAGGAGACAAAAGATTGAAAAAAATTAAAATGTATTTAACCATGTTCTGGTTCACCTCTTGTGGTCATCGTGTGCCTTCAGTCCATTGACGCTGGTCTGCAGCAATTCTCCAAACCAATCCAAAGGCTGCTCTCATGCTGCTGATACTGTTAAGCTGCATGAAAGCAGCGCCAGGATTGGCTGGAGCGAGCTGCCTTGAGGCTCCATCAGGCACTTGGGGCCTATGCAAGTTCTCCACCCAGCTATCTAACACAGCTGGGTGGAGAGGTTTAAAAGGTGCATGTCAGGCTGGCTGTCGCAAAACAATCTGCCAAAGTGACATGCGCACTCTTAAGTAGTAGAGTGAGCACCACTCCTCTGAAGCCAGTCAGCAGCAGTGGCCCAAACCCCAAACATGGCTCGGCTGGGGAAAGGGAAAAATAAAATGGTAATAAATTAATTGTATTACCATTTAATTTTTCACCTTTGTGGCAGCATGGAGTGAGGGCAGAAGGTTGCTCTTCTGCCCAAATAGAGTGGCTGCCGCTGGGTTTTTGTTCACATTATCCTTTCAGTCAAAGCAGCCTGTGTCCAGGGCCATTCTTATTGACGGCGATAGACCCTTCTTTCTTAATATTGTGATCAGTTTGCTTATATTTTATGATTTGTACTAAATTTTGGGGTGACAACCAATCTGGTTGAATGGGCCTTTTATTTTAAAAATATTATATCACGCGTAAAGCCAAAGATCACACCCACCAATACTAGAACTTCAGATAACTACCAGAACCACCCAACTTTTGCCCACACACGATAATGTACTATATGTCATATTGTTTTGTATTCTGTAATATGTAAATACCAATAAAAACATATATAAAAAAAATACAATAAAAAGATTGCCTCCCTGAAAGCAAATTGATGACGGAAACTATTTTTAGAGAGGAGTTGGAGAGTAGTTTCATTTTTCATGGGCAGTGGCAGATTTTGTCCTTGTTAAATTGTGGGCATCTCTGTAGATAGCATTGTTTTAATGAGTAGCACTTTCTCTTTGACTTGTGCCTGTAGGGATGCTTAAGCAAATGTTAGATTTCTCTTGGTCAGAGTTACACGTGTCTCCCCTCTTGGTTTGGGTAATTTCTGGGCTGCTGTGTTTTTATATATTTTGATAAGGGGCAAGCACTTTCTTTGGTGGTTCTACTAGTAATATAGTGCAGTTGACCTAAGTCATTTGTTTTTTCCCCACATAAGTGAGCTATAGGAAGGTCTCACTCACCCTAGCTGCACATTTTTTCTGATAACAAAAGATAAACATAAGAGTGGGTATAATTCTTATTTTGGTTTGTTAAAGGGGCATTTCACTCTTTAGATGACATTATTTATGAATTTAAATAATTTCAAGAATATGGCTTGCGCTATCAGCACACCTCCATTGTCTACCCTTTTATCTTGTTCACCCAAGCAACCGGTTGTTTATTTAAATTCATTATGCTTTACTAGGCATTATTCAGAATATATTTTGCTTCTTCCTGTATAAGATTTAAATTTATTGGTTAGCCCTTACTAATGTGAATTGATGTTTTAACAGTATCTTCTGAAGGTTAATGAGATCAAGATTAAGAAGGGAGTCGACTTACTTCAGAATCTCATAAAATACTTCCATGCACAATGCAAGTAAGTTCTAATACCATTATCATATGACTTATTGTATATTTAAAGGAATTAATATTTATCGGAATGTCAACTGTTGTTTAAATGCTTTATCATAATTTGTCAGAGGAAAAAAATGTGAAATAGTATTACTGCTGGAAGGTGAATTTTGAAGATTTACCTTATCCACATGGGGTATGCTGAGTTAAAACAAGCATACGGTAAGTTTATCTTCTAAAAAAGAAAATATTTTCTTCAAATGAATAATAAGTGGTTGGGGGCAACACACAAATTAGATAGTAAAAGAGAGCAACCTGTAACACGTGTTTGACTCCTTCCCATTCCCAAAATCATTGGATGACTCTTGTGCGTTTTGGTTTGGAAGTGGAAACTCTTTCATAGCAGTTTCCAAAAGTGCAAGCCAAGTGATGCACAATACTTTCTTCCACTGCAACCCTGGCTGCCATCTCAATCAATCAATATACAAGGTTTTTCGGGTAGTACCCATAAAATACCAATAGATGAAAAGGGGTAGAATGATAAAGATCTCTCTTCCCATAGATCTTCATCAAAGTCATTGGCACCGAATAGTCCTGCCTATCTGCGAGGATTTCAGAACACTTCCTAAAAACAGAAATCTATACATTTGCATCATATACACCCATAAATAACTCTCTGCTGCTTATGCAAGGCTAAAAAGACAACATTTTATTTTCAAATAAAAAAAAGTAAAAAAGACCAATTATTTTCTATGTCTCCATAAACAATAAGTGACCATAAGAAATCTATCACAAACCTTTTTGAAAAAGAAAAAACAACAAAGGGCAGAATTAGCCAATAGGCATCAAGGAGAAACTCAACTAATAAAACTGACACTGTGCCTTTAAGAACCTCGCAGTACATCCAGTTTCCCATCAAGCCTTGACAGTTAATTTTTTTGGCTCTTGGAAACAGGATGCTGGGCACTAAGCTCTGAGCTACCTTTTTTTAACAAACAATATAGGAAATCTTTCCCAAGCCTTTGTTTCAAGGCTTTTACTTAGCATCCTTTTAGGATTAAAGTAGGCTTTTTACCTTTTTTTCTGACAGAGGAGAGTTCTTTTTCTGTCAGAATGTCTTCACTTTTCGTGAAGTACCCTTCCTGTGGCAAGAAGATGGCACAAGCAGATCCACACAGGGTCTGTATTCATTGCCTTCCTGAGTATCATCATCATGACTCATGCAGACACTGTCAAAAAGTCTCAAGAAAAACATTAAGAGAAAAAGAAAAACATCAGGCTGCATTAACTGCAGAGAAAGCTGTTTAATTTACAAGAAGCCATGGGGAAGGTCAGCCTTTCACTAGAGTGCTTTCCTTCTGCTCCATGGACTCCCCAAGCTGCTGGTCCAAGGAGAAAGATAATCACAGGGAGAGGTTTCGGTACTGTTCAACATCGAATAGTGTGAGATTGAAAACAGGCAATCTGCCCATTTGCTTTCCATCGAGAGGTACTCCGCTGAAGCAGTCGACATCAAAGTGCCATTCAACATCAAAAAAGCACTGCCGCTCAACGTCAAGGCAATAGTCGGTGTTGAATACACCTGTGTCAACTAGACCGCCTCAGTCGACGTCAAGATTTCCTCCAACGACTTCGATGACTCCACCACCACCGTCACAACAGACTTAGACAACATCAAGGCAAATTATATGTCACCAAGATCTACATCTCCCTACAGTTACCACTAAGTTGGTTGTAAAGCTCACATAAGAGGAGCAGGTACTTCAGGTTCTGATTACTTTCAAACCTATTTGCCTTTTAGAAATATTCCTCAAACAGTTTGTTCATCTCACTTTCTCCTGGTCCAGTAACATCTCTGGGGTCATTGGCAGAACCGGCTTATCCTCCTCTTCCAAGATGAACCCCTTCTTCAAGGAGAACATGATCCCCTAGAAGTCATTATACTCGCGCTAGATCTAGGAGTTCATCTAAAAAAGTGTCTAGAACAAGGTTGTCTTCTCACTCAAGAAGATCAGACATAAGATCTGCAAGGTCTCACTCTCGTCTTTAGATACATGCACCTTCCAGGACAACAACCTCATGATCTTCTGTAAGGAATTATTTATTTATTTATTTAAAATTTTATATAGCGCGCAGTTACCCTTGGGCATCCCAGCGCTTTTCCAGACAACATCCGATGGTACGGAGGGACAGATTAGCGCACTACGCGGGAAACAAAAAGGTTTTAAGACCTTTGCGAAAACGCAGTGTGCACGACTCGGCGCGTAATTTTAGAGGAAGCGAGTTCCACAGCTTTGCCGTGTTAAATGAGAATCTTCTCCCACCCGTACGGGCCTTTTTGACTCTAGGGACTAGCAAGAGATGTTTCCGATCAGATCGCAGCGTTCTACTTGCTTTGTATGGAATAACTAAGTTTTTTAAGATGAGGGGGCCTTTCCCTGAGAGGATTTTATGGGCAGTGCAGAGTGCCTTAAAAGTCACTCTCTCCCGCCCTGGGAGCCAATGCAGCGCCTTCAATGCCGGTTTCGCTGATTGCGTCCTCGGGACATCCATAAGCAGCCTTGCCGCTGCATTTTGGACCTGCTGAAGGGTCTTGAAGGTGGATTCAGGGGCGCCCAAAAAAATGGCGTTGCTATAATCATGTCTAGATGTTATAAGACCCTGAATCAACAGCTTCCTCGATGTTACCGGTAGGAGAGGGAAGATTTTTCGAGCCGACCGAAGCAGGGCATAACACACTCCTGCGGTTTTCTTGGCTTGGGTGCGAAATGACAAGTCTGGTTCTAGCCAGACTCCCAGGCTCTTAATCACTTCTTTGGGGACCGGGAGGTCACCCATGCATCTCGGCCAGCTAATCGAAGGGAAAAGAGGAGTTTTACTCCCAAGCAGCAATATTTCCGTCTTCGAACCGTTCAACTTGAGGGAAGATTCTTCCATCCAAGTATGAATGTCCGACAGGCAGGAGTTCAAGGTGTCCGGGTTGTCAGCCAGATGGGATAAGGAAACCACCAGCTGCGTATCGTCGGCGTAGCTGACGATTTTGATGTTATATGGGGACACTAGGTCCTCCAGGGGGGCCATGTAAACATTAAATAATGTAGGGCTCAGGGAGGAGCCCTGTGGCACTCCACACTGGAGGGGAATTGATTTAGAACTCTCACAGCCATCCCAAACCTGGTAAGTTCGTCCGGAAAGAAAAGATCTCAGCCACTGCAGGGCCACCCCAGACACCCCTACCTCAGCCAGCCGCCGAATCATCACCTGATGGTTCACGGTGTCAAATGCCGCACTGAGGTCCAGGAGGATCACTGCCACTGACCCTCCTGAATCAAGAATACGTCTAGTTTCATCGACGACCGCCAAGAGGGCCGTGTCGGTGCCCTGACCTGGGCGAAAGCCGGTCTGCGAAACCCGGAGGAGTCCATTCGACTCCAAGAAGGCTGACAATTGCTTGTTGACCAGCCGTTCAGCAATTTTGCCGAGGCCCGGCAGCAGCGAGATGGGCCTAAAGTTCGACAGGTCCGAGGGATCCAAATTGGGCTTTTTTAAAAGAGCCTTCACAACAGCAGTTTTCCAAGTAGGTGGCACCACACCCTGGACAAAAGAAGCATTCATTAGGTCCGTCACGGGAGCCACAATGGATGCTGTTACCTGTTTAAGGAACCTCATGGTAACAGGGTCCCTGGGGGAACCACTTTTAACCGATGCTAAGGTTAACCGATACTCTCCAACCTTAAGTGACACTCCTCCAGCAGATGACCCCTCCACATTTAATGATGTACTAGTTAGAGGTGCTGCAAAGTTGAATATCGCAATGCCCACCACCACCTCGACATCTGTCATTTTTGTGACTCTAAATTAAAAGTCCTCTTCAAGACCTTTACTACCATTGGTCAAAGTCTTCTGGAGCCTGCTATGCAGCTGTTCTTGACACTGCATCTATAAGGCCTGTTCTTTCTAGACTTCTGAAGAAGTACAAACTGCTGTATCAGGATCCTCTTTTCCTAAGACAAGGTCCTACTCCGGACTATGGAAACAGAAGTTATTAGTCTACCGATACCTGGATGACTTGCTATTAAATAGTCCACCCTCAAAAACGACTCTAGCATTACAAAATGTCTCTACACATTTTCAAAGGTCTTCAAGACAATATAAAGAAATCATTGACCTACATGGTTACATTGACCAGATTAAATTGGCAAGTCATTCCTGTTTCAGATTAATAATCCGATTTGTCAATAGGCGTGGCCAAGCTGGCGACCAAGATGGCTGCACTGCATTGAAGCACTCTGAGCATCGCCCGAAATATTCACTACATTGGGCATCATCTGCTTGGAGTGCTGCTTGCTGGTCGGGTCGGAGCTGGATGGCCAAGATCAGATGCTGCCATGTCCTCCTTCTCACTGAGAGGCCCGCTTGCTGGGGCCTGACGCAGCCTGCGGAGGCCCGGCAGGGACAGGGTCCGCAGGTGAGCTGAGGGCGGTGCCGCAGGGGTGCAGGTTGCCTGCACCCTTTATACTTGTCCGAGGGCCCCACCAGGGGCTTCTGCGCCTGCGGGACTCCCCTGGCTGGTCCTGTTAGCTTCACAGAGAACATGGGCGCTGGTGCACTCACCCGGGCTGCTGTGCGAAGGGATCATGTGTGTGGCCTCTAACTGGTGCGCCAGGCCTGCTGTACTGCTCTGGATCCCGGCCGGGCCTGCCTGATATAGCGGCCTACTTTCTACATTGTTGGGCCCTTACTACACGAGCTGTCCCAGCTGCTGCTCAGGCGGTGGCCTGATAGGGCAGTAAGGTGCAGCATTGTTTCTGTGTGGCAATGCTGGGAGGGCCGCTGCACCTGCCGTTGCCAGACTGATCTGTGGTTCTTTCTATTTTGCCTCATTTGCTTTATGCAGCAGTGGTTGCCCACTTTTCTCTGTGCTGCAGATTTTCAGACCTAGGCTCATCCTTGCCTCTCTCCTGCCTCCTTCCATTCTCAAAAGGCTGGTGACTCAATTTTGCCTTCACCACATGTGCGAGCTGTTTTGCCAGATTGTGAGCTCCTGGAGCTGGGGTGCTTGTCATTTATTCCACATCTGAGGTTCACATTCTTTCCCTTGCAGATTTTGGCTGGCTTGACGCATTTGGCCATTTTGTTCAGCCTTTGTGGTTAGGCTCTTATTGTGCAATTGGAGTCAAATTTGCCATCGGCTCTAGAGGTCTGCTTCATGTTGTGCCTGACTTTCTTTAGTGTTGTTTATTATTAAATTCACCCCTACTATTTTTACTTCTGCTGCCTAGCTATTTCCACCTACTGGCTCATGCCTGATTGTTGCTCGTTGCACTCTCCATGATTACAGTTGGCTCTGGCACCATTTTCTTGACAGGAACAGCTCACATAAATCAGTGGGACACTGTGATCCTAGGCAAAAGCAGCTTACCTTTGAACCCACCAGGACCCTGCCCGTGTTTTCCCTCAGAATCCACCATTACCTCATCAAACAATGGCAGCCACCCCCGTCGGATGGGACAGCCGCTATTATGGCCAATCTACGTACCAGCTTTAATTCTAGATTTGACACCCAAGCACAACTCTTTGATGCCATGTCTGAGCGCCTGGATGGCCACAACGTGAGGCTCAATGGTGCGGAGCGCAGGATCTTGGAAATCGAGGATAGCAATGCTGATACAGCACAGCGTCTTGAACGTGTGGAGCATCTCCTCAAAACTACCACAGCTAAGAACGAGGACCTAGGGGTGAGGTATAGACTAAATAATGTTTGTATAGCTGGCATACCGGATTTCACCAACACGGGACGGATGGATACTTTTGTGGAACATCTATTGGCATAACTCTTCGATAGGCAGTCCTTTACAGATACTTTTATAGTCGAGAGAGTACACCAGACACTTGTACCCCAGCCAGTTCCTGGGGTGCTGCCCGAGAGATTATTGCCAGGCTCTTAACCTTTAGAGATCCTGATACCACACTACGTATGGACCGCAACAGGGGATCCCTTCAATATCGGGGATCTATGATCTTGCTATAATCCAGACTACTCCAATAGTGCAAGAGGCCTGTTGCAAATTTACTGACGTTAAACACACTCTCCAAAAGTTGGTACTAAAATATGGATTGCTCTGTCCAGCATGTCGACGACCGGCATCACATCTTCAACACCCCTGCAGATGCTGACAAGTTTTGTAAAAATCACTCCTCTGGTAAATCCCCTTCTGGCACAAGTCCTGGTGCAACGGCTTCTGAAGACTCTGCGCCTGCTTCGCCTGGGACACACCCATAGTAACCCATCCCAAGTGCTTTGTTGATGTTTATTTTAGTTATTTATTTTTATTCAAAGAGTTTTGTATAGCGCGAACAAGACCCTTGGGTATCAGAGCGCTTTACATTGTATGAGGTAGAATAGAGACAAGTTTAGTATAGTGCAACTATACCCAGTTAAATGATGTACTTAAGAATACAAAAAACACAGTTGATGGACAGAATGTAGAACAATGTCATACATTCATCCCAGTACAAGGATCTGGGCCTAAATCCATCGTTTGTTTGCACTCCACACCACCCTGGGTTAGACACTGGCTATATGCAAATCAGCTCT
This sequence comes from Lissotriton helveticus, assembly GCF_964261635.1. Lineage (NCBI taxonomy): Eukaryota > Metazoa > Chordata > Amphibia > Caudata > Salamandridae > Lissotriton > Lissotriton helveticus. Next base: position 384,689,094 of record NC_136067.1, on the reverse strand, counting down.
GACCCTGTGCCTCATGGGAACAGTCCAGTTCGAACTACCAAGCCATGTCTTTCCCAGACCGGAATCAAGCATCCAAGGACCGGTTTCTGGCTATCAGCCTTCATCAGCCTGGATAGCTTGACTCCAGTGGTGTGGAGAGCCTGGGACTCACGTCTGAGCATACCCAGCCCACTCTTGCATATGGTCATGTCTGAAATGGGGTGGCTGAGTGGGCTAAAGAATGGTGATGGATTAAACCCAGATCAGTTGACTGGGGGTGAGTGTTTAATTTGCTCAAACGCTCCGTCCATCATCCCCTTTTGTATCGCTTTGTACTTCAGAATACAAACAACACGATCAAGCACATTACAGGGTTAACACAATTATGCAGTGCACAAGTAAGATATGTGATACAACTCCTTATGTTGGAAGATTCGACTTACTGATCGCAATAAGTTTTAAATGACCTTTCCTAAGCATTCTATATTCTACTAGTTCTGTGACCAGGAATTTGTATAGTACTGTTTGAAAGGCTATCTCCCAAAGAGTTGTGGCCTATAAGTAACAGGTTAGTAAACATACATACAGTGACCAGAGGTAGACTCGGGAAACGCCTCAGTGCAAATGTATTTTAGTTGATTTCTCCTTTATAAACCATCTTCTCCACTCAGAGTCTTGATACATGTCGTACTGCCCTCGCGTATGTCCAACTCAGCCGGCGCCTTTCTTTTCACTTCCCTAGAGTAAAAGTTTTGATCAGGACTATGACATGGTATTAAAGCTGAGCCATCTTGTCTATGTGAGGAACTTGCTCATTAGAAATATTTTCGTTTCCCTCTTAAAAGTTGCTGTGTTTGTTATTTTTCTAATGTTAGGCGGAAGAGAGTTCCAGATTCTGAGTGCTGCTCCTGAGAAAGCTCTATCATAGGTTCTCTTCTTCCGGAAAAAGGTTGGTCTCAGAACCAACTCCTTTGCTCTCCTATTTGGTCTATTTCCTCCAGATATTTCAATTTTCTGGGCTTGGTATATTGGTGTATTGTAATGAAACGCTTTGTGTGTGATGCATGCCATTTTTAGTTGAATTCTGGCTTCGTACGGTAGCCAGTTTAATACTTTCAGGTGTGGAGAGGTATGGTCGCCTTGAGCCGGTGATAATTCTTGCAGCTGCGTTGAGGCATGCTTTTAATGGTGCTGTGGATATTTTAGGAAGACCTGCTCAAGTAGTACAACCATATTCAATCTTCGAGATGACCAATGATTGGACTGCTAGTTTGAGATCCGTTTGAGAGATGAAGGGTTTCACTTTTCTAATGTAGTTCAAATGAAAACGGGTACTTTTAGCCATTGCTTTGATGTGGGCTTTCATATCAAGGTTCTCGTCGAGTGTGATTCCTAGTGATTTAGCCGATTCAACTAAAGTAGGGGTGCAGTTAAGTGCTGTGATCATTTTAGACCATTCCTTGACCTCTGTGTGGTTCTTTGGTGGAGAAATTAGTAGGAATTCTGTTTTCCGAGTGTTTAGCTTAAGATAATTGATTGTTAACCAATGTAATGTTGTTTGTAAAGCCTCGTTCATTAGCCTGATGTCTTCTAGAGGCGCGATCTTGATGTATATCTGTGTGTCGTCCGCGTACATATGAAAGGATATTTTGGACTTTCGAAGAATTTCCGTCATCGGTTCGACATTCAGGTTAAACAATGATGGAGATAATGTAGAACCTTGAGGGACTCCAATCGTATTAGGGCATGAAGGTGATAGAGCTTGGTTGACCAGGAATCTTTGCGTTCTATTTTTGAGGAAGGATTCAAACCAATTCAGCACATTACTCGATATTCCCATCCTGTCCTGGAGCCTGTTCAGTAATTTTGCATGATTTACCGTGTCAAATGCAGATGACCGGTCTAGGAGGATGAGTAGACATGATCTATTTTGGTCTAGGGACTGTAGGGCATCATCGACTATATGTAGAATTGCTGTTTCCGTGCTGTGTCCTGTTCTGAAACCCGACTGACAGTCATCCAGTAGGGAGAATTTGTCAATGTGTTCGCTAAGTTGTTTTTGTACACATTTCTCTATTAGTTTGGCAAGTATAGGAATGTTGGTTACCGGTCGAAAGTTATTCGGATCAGACGGGTCCGATGTCGGTTTTTTGATAATGGGGACGACTTGCCCACTTTTTAGGCATTCTGGAAGTATCCCTTGTGAGAGAGAGGCGTTAATAATTCTTGTCCATATTGGAATCACGATATGGATGATTTCTTTCATGCATTTTGCTGGGAGAGGGTCGTTATAGTGGTTATTAGGTTTGATATCTAGTAGCGTTTTGGCGATGTTATTCTGGTCCAGCAACTTTAACGTATCCCAATGTGCCTTATTTTTTGCCCTATCCTCAATTATTGAGTTGGAAGAGTTGGTTTTTGCTCGTTGTGGGTCTTTGCCTGTCTAGGTTATCCGCTGCACTCCCGAGCTCACTTTCCAACATGTTGGATTTGTTGGTGAAGAATGTTGAGAATTCTTCGCAGCTTAGTTGTATTTTTGTGGTTTCATGGGCCGATTTGGCCAACTTGTTGGATTGTTGTTTTAATATTTCGAATAGTTTCCGGGGTCTATTTTTGACGAGATCCAGTTCTGATCTATTAAATTCCTTTTTGGAATTGAGGATCTTCTTATTGTATTCTTTTCTGTTTTTTTCTGAGGGATTTCAGTTCAGGAGATGAAGGATGTTGTCTCCATTTTCTCTCTGCTAGTCTCAGTTTCCTTCTTTCCTCATTCAGTGTCCCGTTAAACCATGGATTTTTATCCTTCTTTGTAACTCTTTTCAACGTGGCTCCTTTCGCATGAGTTAGCTGTGTGCATGCTTGGGAGAGGTTTAGCTCGGCTAGGAAGTTTCTAATAGTGTTGACCTGTTTGTCATTGTTGTCGTTCCAGTGTAGATTAAAATCCCCTAGGAATATATTATTTGCGTCAGAGTTAGCATTTGCCCTGATGATCTCCATTAGTTGTTCTATGAAGGATATATTGTTACCTGGTGGGTGATAGATTGCATGCAGGTTGCAACTTTGGTTGTTAGGTCTTATATTGAGACCCAGGTATTCGCAGGATTTGAGTGGTTATGATTGTATTTGGCTTACTTCTATGTCCGAACGGTGGATGCAGGCTATGCCACTCCCTGACTTTTTTTTATCTATCCAGTCTCACAATGCTATAGAGGGGGGGCCCTAGTAGATCCATGACCGGAGATGATGATTCCGATAGCCATGTTTCCGTGAGGCTTGTCATATCAATTTCCTGGTTAATGATGAGGTCAGCTATGTCTGATGCATGTTTAGCTGCAGACCTACAATTGATCAGAAGGCATTTCAGTGTTTTCCCAGTGTTGTTTGAGTTCAGATTTTGCGGTTCGGTGATTATCTGGACTTGTTGTAAGTTATTAAGGTTGGGTTTCCTTTCATTCTGCCTTGATGTTCTATTGGAATTGATCCGGACTGTTCTGATTTCCTCCCCTCTCCTATGTTCCGTCGCGTCATACTCCCGGAGTAGGGATAGGGTTTCTTCTTCTGTTAAGTCTTTGTTTCCTGTCAGGTCAATTATTCTATGTAGATAGCCCAAGGATCGTGATCTTCCAGTTATTTTCCTTGATTTAAAGGGTATTTCAAGATGGCCGCCACTTTTACATGCCTTCTCTGTGATAGCCTTTCTCTCTTTCTGTTGCAGAGTAGTCCTCTTTCACTTGCCTTTACCTGGGGCTACTTAGAAGACCCTAGCAGTCCTCTTTCGATTGTTCTTATTTGCTGCTCCCATTTTGGAAAGGATAATCTACAGACATGTACCCTTCACATTGACCTCCTGCACTCAAGATGGCCGTATACTAAGTCCTGGAGTGTGTGCCTATTGAGGATGCATTGACCTCAGTGAAGGGGGGGCTACTGTAATTGACCACAAGGCTGGATGTCCTCGGCGGCCGCCAATTTAAGGTCAGGCAAGCCGGGTTTTAGCTTCTCTGTTCTTACTTCCCCTTCCAGTGAATATTTCGAGTCTATTGGTCTTCTTTTCATATTGTTGGATTATGCATTATATGGTACTGTTATGCTATTTTCTCTTATATTGCTCCTTTTTCAATAATTATTGCCGATATACATTTACTGTTCCTCCCGTGCTTTGTCACCCCCTACGGTATAAACCACTGTGTTGGTATCTCTGTTTTCTTTTTGGGATAGCTGGGTTCTGCAACCTATGTTTCGGCTGGAGTGAGTGAGGGATATTGTTGTTTGTTTTTTTGCATCATGTTTTGCTGAGGCCTTTCTACTGCTGTGGTACACACTAGGTTTACCTTTACGTGCTTCCTTTATACATATTATAAGCTGCAAGCAGCATGCCCTCAGTTGCTAGTAGAAACGAGTTTTTCTCAACCTCCTGCATGTTATGGAATATTAAAGATTTGACCAATCCTCGAAAAGGGAAGCAGGTCCTCGTTCATTTGCGTCACCACGGGATCCAGGTGACCTTCCTTCAGAAAAACGCATTTGGCCCCCAGTCCAGACTGTAAATACGCAACCACATGGGGTACGCAGAGCTATTTGTCTCGCTATAGTTCCTACTCACATAAGCTGTGCATCTTAATACATAGCAGTGTCCCCATTCAGCTGATCTGGACTGCAGCAGATTCTGTTGGTCGATACTCGTTTGTGATGGGCGAGTTGGCAGGTCGAAACAGTGTTACTAGTTAACGTCTATGCACCAAACACTGACTCCCTTACTGAGTTATCATCACGGATCACCAAATACCAGACTGACTATATTCTATTGGGAGGCGACCTGAATTTCACCTGACACCCAGAGCTTGAATTCACTAGCTCTGCAGCCAATTCCAAACCTTGTTCTTTACAGTCCCTTACAGACCTCTGTTACACATTTTATTTGACAGATGCATGGTGGCAAACATTTCTCAAAAGGAGTGAGTGAACTTTCTACTCTGCTCCGCACAACGCGTGCCTCCAAACATGCTCTTTGGTTACACACTATATTTCATTTATCTTGCACGCTGTCTGACCACGCCCCTGTGGTGATCACACAGGGTTGCAAACTGTCTCCCATTTGTCCATAATCGCCATGGACCCTCTTGTCCGACATTTCCAGGAAAGACATCTTCATAGGGGCCTCAGTTTCTCCCATAGGACACTACTAGCTTCCCTTTATGCAGACGACATAATGTTGTTTGTTCGCGATCCCGCAATCAATTTGTCTCTACTTGTGCGCGAGGTGCAGCGCTACGGCGTTTTCTCTGGATTGTGTATTAACTGGAGCAAGTCCAAGTTATTTCCACTCATGGATGCCACTATGCAGTGTGATCTTGATTTTGCCCTGCAGTGGTGCACAGACTCTGCTTAGATATCTGGGCATTCATATCCATAGGGAGCACTCAAAAGTAATGCGCCACAACTATCGACATGCTTTGACAAATCTTGAGACGCAGGTTGAAAGGTGGATTAAGCTTCAGCTGGGTATGGTTGGGCGTATAGCAGTTACTGAAATAATGGTGCTGCCCTGCATTCTTTATCTTTTTTTTTAAACATTCCCATTGCCTTAACTAGCATCTTTTTTACCTCCCTGCTTGGGCTAATCATTCGACTAATATGGGCCTGCTCCCGGCCTCGCATCCGCTGGTAGGTTATCACACTTCCCTATGAGCACAGCAGTTTTGGAGTGCCCGACCTTCAACTCTGTTTATGTAGCCCAAGCGCATTATGCTTAATACTGGTATCTTCCGGATACCATTTCTCAGTTCCTGAATGAGAACAACTACCACATCTTCCTCTTCACCGTCCTGAAGCCTTCAGAAGCGGTCGCTCCCCGCGCTGCTCCCCGCACTGCTGTGGTATCGTAGCGCTTTACACTGCCAGATTGGTTTACTACCAGATAGTTCGTGAACTCGCATTGCTCCTACTTCCATTAGTGCCTGTCTGCCATTAATATTTTTATCGTAGCGCTATATTTCGAAAACGCGCATTAGTGCCTACCTGCTGTTTACATATTTATCGTAGCGCTATATTTTTCAGTAGCATTGTATTGTGCTTGGCTGCCTTTGGCTGAATAATTTCATTTGTGCATAGCGTTCATCTAGGGTTGTGCCCCATTCCAGTTTCGATTTTGGCCTGCTGCCATTTTGTTGTTTGTTGTGGTGCCTCCCTGCCCGGCTCTCCACCCCGCTCCCGCCTCCCAGCTGCTCCTTCCTCGTCCCTCCCCTTCCACCATCCATATATGACAGATGCCTTTGCGCGCAGCGTTTCACGCGCAGCGGACACGCCCCATGCGCACCGAAGGTGCGCCAAAGGTAAGCCTGTCTACGCCCGTCCGCGCCTGGACCGCGCCCAGCGCCAGACCCGCTGCCCACCGCAACTCCCACTCCACCCGCTTAACATACGACGCCGCAACCCTCTCAGCCCTTAACCCCGGCCAAATCCCAAACTGCTACCAAGCCGCCCAAGGACACACCCATGGACCTTTCACCTGCCACTCCTGCAAATTCGACTGCATCGGGACCCACACCAAATCCACAAACTCCAAACAGTGCTCCGACACTAACCACCTGAAGTGCATCCTGCTCAACACCCGCTCAATCCACAAACACTCCACTGAACTCTGGAACCTTCCCGACACCACATCTCCGGACGTCGCCTTCCTTACGGAAACATGGATGAACGCCTCATCAGCGCCCGACATCGCCATAGCCATTCCGGACGGCTACAAGATCATCCGAAAGGACCGCAGCAACCAAACAGGAGGAGGCATTGCCATCGTCCATAAAGACACCATCCACATCACGACCAATTCCGACGATATCCTCGCTACCGCCGAACACCTTCACTTCCAGATCCACACCGACCCCAAGACCACACTCAGAGGCACCCTCATCTACAGACCACCAGGACCCCGTACACAATTCAGCGAAGACGTCACTGACTTCATCAGCCCACATACCCTCCCCTCCGAGAACTACATCTTACTGGGAGACCTCAACTTTCACCTGGAAAAGAAAAACTACAGCAATACCACCAACCTTCTGGACAACCTGGCCAATCTCGGACTCAAACAACTTGTTCACACCCCCACCCACCTTGCCGGACACACGCTCGACCCTATATTCTCCTCCAGCAAGCACATCTCCTTCGATCACACCACAGCTCTCCACTGGACGGACCACAGCTGCGTTCACTTCAACTACAAAAAGACCACGACCCACAACTCCCCACAACCTATTCCCCGAAGAAACTGGAACAAAATTACCACCGACCAGCTCTTCACATCGCTTCACCAAAACCCTCCTGCCAAATCATCGGACCCAAACCAAGCAGCCACCAACATCACACAATGGATCACCCACAGCGCCGACGAACTAGCACCCTTGAAAAACCACCAAATCAAGCAGGGCAGCAAAAAAGCCCCCTGGTTCAACGACGACCGTAAGAAATCCAAGAAGCTCTGTCGTACCCTCGAGAAAGCCTGGAGAAAAAACCCAACCACTGACAACCTGGCCTCCTTCAAGAACGCCACCCGCAAACATCACCAACTCATCAGATCCACCAAGAAATCAGCATTCAAGGATCGACTTGACAACAACGCACAAAACAGCAAGGAACTATTCAACATCGTCAAAGAATTCACCAACCCCACCGCCGGCACCAACGACATCACTCCCTCCCAAGACCTCTGCGACTCTCTATCCTCATTCTTCCACAACAAAATCGCCGACATACATAACAGCTTCAAAAACCAGCCCGAAGACCAGCCCTCTTCACCCACCCCCAAACCAAAACCGCACTCCAACAACCTTTATGCCTGGAACCCAATCACCACCGAAGACACCATCCGCCTGATGAACTCCATCCACTCAAGGATCGCCATCCGACCCATGCCCCCACCACATTTTCAACAAAGCAGACTCGATCATCGCACCCCATCTCCGCGATGTCATCAACTGTTCCTTCAACTCCGCTACCTTCCCGGAAAGCTGGAAACATGCCGAACTCAGCGCCCTCCTGAAGAAACCCACAGCAGACCCCACTGAACTTAAGAACTACCGCCCCATCTCGCTCCTCCCATTCCCTGCCAAAGTCATTGAGAAAGCCGTCAACAGTCAGCTCGCCACCTTCCTCGAAGCCAACAAATCCCTCGACCCCTCACAGTCCGGCTTCCGAGCCAAACACAGCACCGAGACCGCCCTCATCGCAGCAACAGATGACATTCGCACTCTACTGGACAACGGAGAAACAGCCGCCCTTGTCCTACTTGACCTCTCCGCAGCCTTCGACACAGTCTGTCATAGCACCCTCATACAACGCCTCAGCAACGTCGGATAACAAGGAAAAGCATTGGACTGGATCATCTCGTTCCTCGCTGGAAAAACCCAGAGAGTCCGCCTCCCCCCTTTCAGATCAGAGGCCACCGAAGTCATCTGCGGCGTACCACAAGGATCATCACTCAGTCCCACCCTCTTCAACGTATACATGAGCCCCCTCGCATCCATCGCGCGCCAACACAACCTCAACATCCTCTCCTACGCAGACGACACCCAGCTGATCCTTTCTCTCACCAAAGACCCAAACACCGCCAAAACCAACTTACACGAAAGAATGAAAGAAGTAGCCGAATGGATGAAGAACAGCTGTCTAAAACTGAACTCGGACAAAACGGAAGTCCTCATCTTAGGTTCATCCCCCTCTGCCTGGGACGACTCTTGGTGGCCACCGGCCCTGGGAACCGCACCCATTCCTACGGATCACGCACGTAACCTGGGCTTCATCCTGGACTCCTCCCTCTCGATGACCAGACAAGCCAACGCCGTCTCATCATCCTGCTTCAACATCCTACGCATGCTCAAAAAAGTCTTCCGCTGGATCCCCACCGAAACAAGAAAGACGGTCACCCACGCACTGGTCACAAGCCGACTGGACTACGGTATCACCCTTTACGCCGGAACCACAGCCAAACTACAGAAAAACTCCAACGCATCCAAAACGCCTCAGCCAGACTAATACTGGACATCCCTCGTCAAGCTCACATTTCCGGTCACCTGAAAGACCTCCACTGGCTCCCCGTCAACAAAAGAATAACGTTTCGTCTCCTCACCCACGCACACAAAGCCCTATACGACCTAGGACCCGAATGCCTCAACACGCGACTGTCCTTCTACACCCCCACCCGCCAACTACGATCGTCCAATCAAGCCCTCGCAGCAGTCAGCGCATCCATAGATCCACCATGGGGGGCAGATCCTTCTCCTACTTAGCGGCCAAGACCTGGAATTCTCTCCCCACCCACCTCCGCCTTAATCAGAACCACCTCTCCTTCAGAAAGCAACTTAAAACTTGGATATTCGATAAGTAAAAGCACCCCCCCCAAGCGCCTTGAGACCCTCTGGGTGAGTAGTGCGCTATATAAATCTCTGAACTTGAACTTGAACTTGACACCATACTCTGCCAAGGACTACTGCGTGACCCCAACACAATTCAAACGCTAGCCACTACTAGTTGGGCATGGTTTAAACTTCTGTGGTATCTCAGTGGGTTAACTCTTTATTCCTCTCATATCCCACTCATAAGCAACCCTTGGCTCTCACTCACTCTTGAGTATCTAGTGCAGTATACGCTTGGTGCGTACAACTGTGGGTCGCGGGCGGCCTGTTTCTAGAAGGTGTGCTCAAGACCAGCCCTATGATGGCCAAAGCAGATCAATCGTCGATTAAGGATAGATTTGAATTCCATCATTAACACAATACATTATGGGCAGTGCTGCCTGCCTACCCAACTGAACCCAAAGACTTTTCACCATTCACATTGCTGATCGCGTCCCCAGACAATAGACATCTGGTCTCTAAATTATATCATATTTCCCTACAGTTAAGGCCTGCCGGGCTGGAGAAAGCTGGGGCAGCCTGGGAGCCTGGCCTGGGTACTCCTATTTCCGAAAAGGTTTGGTATTACTGCTGTATGCAGACAAACCTTGTGCCAGGTAGTCACCGGCATAAGACATTACATTATAAATATCTACACAGAGCCTTCACTACCCCCGATGGGCTGGCGAAATTTGACCCTACCAGAATTCGCAAGTGCCCGAAATGTCTGGGGGCAATGCAGACTTCTCCCATTTGACATGGACTTGCGAGATGATAGCAACCTACTGGAAGTGTATCTTTTCCACTTAATCTCTTATGATCGAGAGTCCACTTTGGGCTGACCTCCTTATGGCCTTATTGGGGTATGTTAAGCCATTACCACTAGCAGACTTGCTCTAACTTTAGCTAAACGGCAAATTTCACTTCATTGGGTTACACACAGTCACAGCTTGACTGAAAGACTTTTTCTTCTGTGACACTACTTTCAAATTGTAAGCTTCACTGCAGCCAGTTGCATCAAGGCCTAAGGATATTTGGAAACCTCTGCGGAATTATTTGTTCTCCTTGGTTGATTTGGTGGATGATGTATCAACAGATTAGTCTCAAGTCCTATGCCATCTATTGTATTCGACACCCCCCTGTATTGTTTTATGGCAGCTAATGTGCTTTCATTACCTTTTTTTGTGGTAGGCTGTGCTTTTTGTATTTCTCCCTTTGCCTGTGTCTCTTGACCTCAGATATATGTATTCCTCTCGCTTTGGGTAACCTGTTGTACTTCATATGTGTAAACTTTTCTTTTACTGTCATTACGGTAATTGGCTTCACTGTATGTATTTGTTGAGAAATTATAAATAAAGTTTAAAATATACATATATATCCGATTTATCACAAACGCAATTGGAAAGAGAGGTCTGTCCAGCAGCAATACCTACTTGGCATGTGAAGATTTGTAATACAAGTGCCTATATCATTTGGGTATAACCTTGAAGATATATATGCAAATTTTGCCTTTGTGCATTTTATTTGCAGGGAATACAAATCCCAAGAAAATTTGAATGCATTTTGCATTGGCCGATTTAAGAGATTGTGTATAGCACAACCCTACTTTGACATCACATAATGAGTTCCCTATGTCTCTTTGAGAAATATATTTTAAAAAAGACCAAATATGGTTGTGTGAGGAATTTAGTAATGGAAAGTTCTGGCTATTTATATATGAGTTGACTGCATGTGTTTTAGTCCCAAATGTCGTTAAAATATTTTTTTTATTCCAGTTTCTTTCAGGACGGCTTGAAAGCTGTGGAGAGTCTTAAACCTTCAATTGAAAAACTTTCAACAGACCTACATGCTGTAAGTAATATTGGTTTTAAACATGTTGGGATAGAGGTCAGTGTTTTCTAATGACCATTGAATTCGTATTCTGAGGTAGCCCTCATTTTAGTTCTTACTGTATGTTTGGCTTAGTTTAGCAACTTTGAGCATTTTGTTTAAAACTGAGAATGTAGACACTCAGTGTGTGTTAGTAGCCAATGCTTCATAGAAATGTGTAATTGAGCTGCTGTTATGTATCGAATCACTAACAAGTTTTAACATTTTCTTTATAACGTGCCAGGTAAATAGTATTTTCTTTCTATGTGTATTTTATTACCTTCATACGATGCAAGACCAGAACTGCCATAAGCACCGCTGAACACCAGATATAAATATATTGTACCACATTGGTACCCTTATTTCAGTGTTCCATGCCATCAAAAACAGACAATTCACAAATTCTTTGGAAGAAAGTGGGTGTGTGATTTTCTATGTTTTACAAGTTTTGGTAGCTGTGGCGTAGACAAATTGCACATCTACTAAGCTCAATAAACTAAGGGTTTTGTAAATAAACATCCAAACAAAAGTCCGAGATGAGATACAGACAGTATTTAAATGTACTCTAGATCGTGTCCTAACACCCTCTTACCAATGAGGTGTACAATTGATTGTAAAGTATAATCAAAATACATAAATTCTCTGTGACACTGGAGTACACAGAACTCTGTTCATTATTATTATTGTGCCAAACAACCAGTCCATTAATTTTTTTCTCTTATATCCATTATTTTTACCACTTTAAGTGCTGTGGACAGCCTTGATTGTAAAGGGCAAGCATTCAATCACATCTGACTGCCAGAGGGTATTTTCAAGGGAATCGACAGAGCACCAATCTCTGTTTTTTTCTTATCAAACCTTCAACAGAATATCTCTGGACCCAGTGGGCCAGTTATCTTCATATATGGATTGTTTTGCTCCTGGTGGCTAGGACTAGCCACCAGGAACAATTTCAACAGGCCTTCTGTGCTCTAAAAGAGGTGCACTCTTAGTGGGGAGCTGGATTTACTGGCTCCCTACACCAGCCTTCTATACTGCCTGGCTCCTGGTTCTACTCGCCTGCTGGTGGGGGCAATTTGACCTCTGCAATAACAAGCAGAGCACCGTCCTACCTGCACTTCTCAGGCCCCAGAGCCTCTAGGCTGTCTTACAGAACACCCAGGGTGGCAGTGGAGTACTGGTCTTTCCCCCAACTGGTCCTTAGTGGGCATAAGGGGCCAGCGCTACAGACCTTGGAGAGACTCATCCTGGTCCTGGGATCAGCTGGATTGAAAGTCCTTAGTCCATCTTGGAAGGGCATCCGGTGACTCCTCTTTTTAGGTGGGCATTCTTCCACTATAAGGAAAGAGGTGTGGCGCCGCGGCTAGGGCGACTGACTCCGGAATCTGGGGATCACGGTTCGATCCCCGGCACCGGCGGCAAATTAGCCCAGCACCATGTGACTCTGGGCAATAGCTTGCTTAATCTTCCCGGCGGGTGATTGTGCGCTTTACAAATGTGGATTATTATTATTATTGTCTTCCAGGTCCAGGATCTCCTTCACTGTCTCTCCTCTGTGTAGCTGTTTTTAAATGGGGGTAAAAAGTTCTAAATCCCAGACACCCGTGGCCAATCCTAGGATGCCACACCATCCCTCCACCCCTATCCCAGCCCTCCTGCACAGTATTCTGGTACAATCTATCAAGGTGACTTGAAGTTTTTTTGTACAGAAAGAGCTCCTCTAAGGGCATCACTGCGAGATACCATCCCCCCAAAATGTTAAAAAGGGGGCCCTCCAGTGTTGGCTGTAGAGGTCTGGTCTTCCTTTTTTGTTCAGTGGCCCTGGGCTTGCCCAGTTCAGGTGCTGTGTGACAAGCTGATTGTCAGATGCAGATTCTCCCCACACACCTTCCTTTCTCAGGTAGTGAATCACTGATAATGACTCCTTTTGTATGAGGAAGCCTTTGCTCTCTCTGCTGGGGAGCAGAATAATTAGCTTGGCCTATTAGGGAGGACACAAACCTAGAATCTGATTATGAGCTGAACCAGAGAAATATGACAATTCCTTAAGTCCCATAAGATAGGGTTTGGGAACTACAATTGGACTGGACTGGACTGTGTAGGCCTAACCTAAGTGAAGTGAAACTGTATTTAAAGTCCAATTTAGACTTTTTGTATTATACAGTGAAAGTACTAAAGATTTTCCTGTAAACCCTTCTCGCCTATCTATGACGGCGCACTAATATATAAGGCCTACCCAAGATCAGTACCACTCTTTGCAGAGTCCCTTTTACGCTAGGCTACCTGTGTGCAATTACCGGGCTGCCACAGTGGTAGTCTCACGTGCAACCTGCACACGTGTTCATGTGTAACAGCCTAGTGCAGACTACCCTAGCTGCTTCGCACCAGCTTTTTCTTAAAAGGCAGACACTAGTGGAAGCATGCGCAGTCCAATTGCTGTGAAGTTACTGTGAGTGAGATAGATGGTGAGACTAACCCAAGTTAAAGTCCAAAAACCAGGTAAAACCTTGGTGGACTAAATGGGCAGAACCCAATTGTTACAATGCCTACATTTCATGACAGGTGTCTGAAATATTCCCTTGTCAGAACATAATTACCCCCAGAAGGTGAGAGTTATCTTATTGGTTCCCCCACTTTACAACATAATGACCTATTTCTGATGGAAATTCTAACCACAGATTATTCGCCTGGTGACTGTTTCCCAGGCATCAGACTGGATCGAGAAACATTTAGAGCAGTTTCCCTACAAGCTGATAGCTGCCGTTGTGCAGCTCCATGCTGATTTTGCTCCACTCTGAATGTGACAAACAGAGCCTCCTACAAGCGCCACTCCTGCACTGACATCAGTTCCTTTCTTTCTGTTCCTTTAGACATGGATTGGGAGCTTCTCCTTGACCTTTTGACCAGCTACTTTTCAAAATGTTACCAATGTGCAAGGGGAAATGTCTCCCTAAAATAACAGGGTTTAAATTCTGCAGGGGCAGTTGCAAACAAGATGTCTGTGATGGATCCTCACAAAGTCTGTTTGTGGTGTCTGGGGTCAAAGCAGGAATTCAGGACCTGCAGTGACGGTGCCCAGATGATCCCCAAGCCTATACGGGACTGTGAGGCTACATGTTACATCACCAAACACAAGAAAACTCCATGCTGTGACCTTTCAAAGTAAAAAACGATGGTCCTGTTCCCTCTGTAGATCGATGTCTCGCTTTGCGGTCTTCGTGCAAGACTACAAAGAAACAAGAAATCTAAGCTGAATCAGCCCCGCTCTGCCACTCTTGAACTTCAGAGATCATGCGATGACGTCAGTGTGCCCAGTGGCGTAGGAAAGGGGGGTGCGGTGGGTGCGGGCCACCTTGGGTGATATAATAGCAAACATTTGTTTTTTAAATTATAACATTTTTTGGGAGCTCACAACACTTTTTGCTGAAAAAATAATATCATTTAGAACGAGTTTAATAACTAAGTCGGACAATTAATTAACCTCAACATGTCAACATAATACTTATTGAAACTTTTTAGCTCAGTCAACAAACGCAACAAAACGCTGCTGAACTCGATGCTGTGTAGTGGAGAGCGTATGGATAAGGAAGGGGAGGAAATGTTTCTTTACACTGAAGTCTGTCTCTGCAGTTTGTGCTCGAGTGAGACATAAATAACTGTTGACTCATCATCCTTCAACCTGCAACCAATCCTAAACGCTGCCGTGCCGGTCAGTCATCTCACGTCATTCTGTTGAGTTAGTTGTGCATCATTATTGAAGCTTATGAATGCAGTGCAGAATTTATTTTATTACATTTTTTAGTTCATTGATTCATTGTGATCATCCTCTTCTCTATGATATTGAGTTTGGTAAGTAACATAACGTTATGATACATGCTATTTTTACGTTAAGCCGAGGGTGACAAGAAATTTTCCGCACCAGGTACCACCTGACCTTACTACGCCACTGAGCGTGCCTCCCAGTCTTGTTCCCAATCTCCATCGAAGCCATATTTGAGTTTGGTCCTGATGCACCCTGAATTTCCAGGTTGGAGTAAGTTGAGTCCTTCGGGGATGCTGTGCTGCATATATTTGGCACATCTTCAGGCCCAAGGATCCAGTCTTTGCCAGCGGGTCTGCCCTCTGCGCTTGGAACTGCATCAGGATTAGCACTGGCTCTAGTGCAGACTTCGGTTCAGGCACCAGTCCCAGCACCGGTTTCTCTCACATCAAAGCCTGTTGCCTATTTAGGATGAGGATGTACACCCCATAGTGCTCTTCAGCTCTGAAGTGGATCCACTCCAACTTCGACTGAAGTTCCGCCTGATGTGCAGCCACACAGCAAACCCGTCTGATGTCGATAATTTTCTTACAACATGGTACAACACAGACCTCAGACATTAATTTTAACACAGAGTTAGACAACGATAATTATGCTGATGGTGACAATTATGTTCCTTGACATGGAAAAAAGAAAACTGGTATGAAGACCCTCAGGATGCCAGTGGGCTGGACACTTCACCGGCTAATGGCAACATGTCAACCTTCCAATTCTCCCAGTGTGGCCACATAGGAGAACACCTCTTTTGCTGAAGTTATGTGAAGAGTGGCTGAAATGTTGGATTTGCAACTACCAACCATGGAAGTAAAAAGTAATGTACTGACAGAAATCTTGCAATCAGGTCATTCTCACACAGTGCCATTATTACCATTAACGAGGCCATTCCAAACACTTTTTAGGCGCTCGGTCTAAGCCTTTTTCAGCATCATCTGCTATTAGATAGGTTGTTGTTTGCCATCCCCTGCACCTGGCAACTATGCCTTTCTAACACAGTACCAGACTGCAGAGAGTCTGGTGGTACAGGAGTCAGCAAGCAAAGTAAATCCTAATGCCTTGCCTACCACTCCACTTGAGCGTAAGTTGAAACGTATAGAAACATTTGGTGAACAGATGTTACTACACTGCCCTCATTCTGATATCCGTAAATGCCAGCTGTCTTGTCAGCCGCTACTCCCATGCCATTTGGGACACACTGGCACACATTTTACTAGCTCTTCTGGACAACCTTAGGACATACCTTTCCCAGGCTATTCAGAAATGCCAGTATGCTGCAAAATGTGTAATCAGATCTGGACTGGGCACTTCGGTTCCATGACTGGATAAGGTCCGCTGGCGTCTCATGGGATGTGCATGTATCCTTAATGGACCTGCGATTTGACTGCTCTCGACTTTACTTCATGAAAGTGGACTCAACCGTGGAACATTTCAAGGAGAGCAGAACAGCGCGTTTTGGTTCTTTTTGGATCTCACAAGGCAATTCTATAAGCAATTTCACTTTTTATTGGTTATGGTAGAGGCATACTCCAACCCAGCAGGCCTTTCATACATTTTGTAGCAGAGTCCACAGTTCTCAGAATCAACTAGACAGCAAGGACAACGTGCAGCTCAATTCCTCCCCATCCTTTGATCAGCTGCGAAACCGATTTAGTGTGTCCTTGCCAGAACACAGCAAACCCTTTCAGAGGCAAGATATGATATTTTCTCCAAAAATGGCAGACCTTCAGGACAGACAAGCGGGTCCTCCAAATTATCCACCAGGACAATGCCTTTCATTCGTTTTTACCCTGCCTCACTTTCCACCACCTTCAGGGCAGCTGACTGAGCACCGTCTATCCATCTTAATGAAGGAAGAGCAGGATGTTTTGGCCAGAGGGACCATCAAGAGGGTTTCTGTCTCTGAGTAGGAACTGGGTTTTACCCCTTCTACTTCCTTGTGCTGAAGAAGGATGGAGGCCTTCGTCCTGTTTTACATTTGAGCCCTTTCAGCACCTTCCTACTGAATGACGAATTCAAGATGCTCGTGCTAACCCAGCCTCTGTCTGCCTTAGACCTTGGAAACTGGACTATGGCTTTGGACATGTAGAACACTTATTTCCACTTATTTGTCCTTCAGGCCCACAGGCGTCATCTTCGGTTCTTAGTGGTTAAGGAGCATTTTCGATTCCCAGTGCTCCCCTTTGGCCTCACCAGTTTTCCACTATCTCAACAACTGGCTGATAAAGGTTGGCTCACTCAAGGTAGTTGTCAACCAACTCTAGATAAAGGCAAAACTCCTAGCTTCATTCGGGTTCACTATCAATGTGCCAAAGTCACACCTGACTCTTTAGTAGACTCTCCCCTTCATCTGAGCCATTTCGGATATGGTACGGTTTCCTCCCTTTCCCCCGGAGCAGGGAGACCAGGAGATTCAGGCTCCAATCACAAAGTTTCAGCCTTGCTCCTAGATCTCAATATAGATTACTGTGAGGCTCTTGGGTTTGTTGGCCTCCTGCAAACCAAACACACCACATGGCACATGTGGGCTCTGTAGTGGGACCTTAAATCCCAGTGTCCACAACATCTGAGAAATCTGTTGGATTGTATCCAGAAGTCAGAGGAGCCTGCAAAAGAAGTGCAGTTATGAATACTGGGCCAGGATTGGGTCAGTGGCAGGTCATCTTCTCACCCCAACCCAGAGCTGACAATTGTCATGGATGCATCACTGCTGGGTTGTTGAGTCTATCTGGAGAAGTTGGAGGGGAAAGGCCTCTGGTCTCTACTGTACTCCACATCAGTATTTGCAATTCGGGGAGATTCACTTGGCTTTGAAGGCCTTTTTACCCCCCATTAAATGAAAACTGGTGCAGGTGCTCACGGCAATACCACCCCCATATGGTACTACAATCAGCAGGGCTGGTTGGGTTCTTGGGTCCTGTGTCAGGAGGCCAAGGGTCACTGGAAATGGCTGGACCGCCAAGGGATTTCTCTAGTGGTAAATCACCTGGCAAGATCTTTAAACGCCTAGGTGGCCAAACAGAGTCGCAGGCCTCTAGCAGATCATGAATGGCAGTTGCACCCGGAGGTGGCGCAATGTGTTTTCCAGCAATAGAGAGATCCCTAGCTCAATTTGTTTTTCCGGATCACCTCTGAGAATGTGCAGCTCAGCACCTTTTCTTGCTGGAGTTTTCAAATCATTTCTCTCTTAGATAACCTCTATCTAAAGAGGAGCTTTTGACTCCTATGGACTCTTGTATGCCTTCCTGCTACTGACTCTCCTACCCAAGGTTTGAAGAAGATCAAAAGTGATCAGGCCCAAGTCATCCTAGTGGCATGGGATTGGGCCAGGAGAGAAAGGAACCTAAAACTCGTGGGCATGAGCATCTGTCCTCCGAGCAAGCTACCGCTTGAGCAGAATCGTCTGTCACAGCAGCAGGGTTTGGTGTTGTACGTGGGCCTGCTCAATTTGCATTTCCGTGCTTGGAGATTGTTCCGAGTTGACCTGCTATCCGAGTTCATTGATGTCATCTTGCCAGCAAGGCATCCCTCAACAAAATATGTATGTCAGTAACTGGGACAAATTTGTGGATTGGTGCACCATCCAACAAATCAACCACTTAAACGTAAAGTGTCTGCATTTGTATTGATTGTTCTGTCCCTAGCCCATTAAGGACTCACTTTGGGCACTGTTAAAGGATACGTATTGGCTCTTTTGGCTTTATTGCAGTTGCCAAAACTTCTTTACTTAATTCTTCTGTTGTGATGAGATATTGGAAAGGTTTGCAACAATTTTTTTCCACCAAAACCCTTTGTGATGCCTCAGTGGGTGATGAATTTAGTATCCTATGTTCTGATGAGCAACACTTTTCAACTGCTGCACTGTTGTCCATTGAGACTAGTGACATTGAAAACTGTCTTTCTTATCGCCATCACTTTGGCTAGACATGTGAAAGAGCTTTAGCCTCTTTCTGTCAACCCACCTCATAGCAACTTCTTTCCAGATATGTTGATTTTGAGGACCTCAAGCTTAATTTTTACCAAACATGGTCATTCCTTTTCATGTCAGCCAGGCTATCACCCTTCTGGCATTATTTGCTGCACCTCTTCAGTCTAATGAGGCAGAAAGACTTGATCATTTGCACCCTAAAAGAGCAGTACGTTTCTATATTGTTCGCACCAAGGAACATCGAATGGATGAGCAGCTCTTTGTAGTATTTTCCAGAGCAAAGGAGAGCAAGGCAGTACAGAAATGGACCATCACTTAATGGATTGCTCTGTGCATAAAGATCTTCTATGCACAGGCGAAAAAGCAGCTCACAAAAGGTTTGCGGTTTCATTCCACCAGGTCCAAAGCTGCTGCCACTGTGTTGGCTAGCTAAGTGCCTGTCTTGGACATCTGTCATAAATGGGAGTCGGTACACACATTCGCAAATAGCTACTGCTTCAACAATGTGGGCTGTCAAGAGAAAAACTTTGTCTGGTCAGTCCTGCAGGACTTCTTGATCTGAGCCAGTTGACAGACCAGCCACTTCTGCAATAACAAGATAAGGAATCTGTGATTCTAAGTATCCATCGGAAGAAGTTACTTACCTTTGGTAACAATCTTACTGGTGGATACTCTGTGACTACTGATTCCTCACGGCCCTCTCATCTTCCTATTTTGTGAACTGGACTCTTTATCCTTCTGAAAAGGTCCCAATGTAGAGTGCTTTCACTGACCATGCCAATCTGCTGATGAGCCCTGCGTCTGAGGGCATGGAGAGCCTAGAAAGCAGCTGACAGTGTGCATAGGTGACACTTATATACAGCTCCTCTTGTCCATTCTGGAGCGGAACAGCGCAGCGTGGAGCAGCAGAATGCCGCCTATCAGTCCACTGGAGACAAAACATCAAAAACCTTTGTGGAGGAAACGGTATGAATCAGACACTTTACACCGCTTGAGCACCATTCACAAGTGCGCAGAAAATAGAGGGGATGGACTGCAAGCTACATGACAAAAAAACAGAATGCGACCATCCTGCAAAAAAAATAAAAATACAGCAGGGATCAAAGAAGGCACCCATTTGCCCCACTGATGCACACCAGGCCACAAGAATGCTGAAATTGTACATTCTCTATACCATGCAAGCCACAACCCTCAGTCAGTGTTGTAGGATGGGCGGAAGCATCATGAACTTCCCTGAGGTGAGGAGGGAACCCTAGAATACCAGTACCAACCCCAGAAAGAACTCCTTGCTAGAGACTCTGAAGACAGCCAACCTAGCAGAGGACTGACCTGCCTGGACAACCTTAATAGAATTGAAACTTTACTTTACGATTGCTAGGAATTTTTTCATTCTGTGTCAGGAATTGAGGTGAGGATTATGCAAGTTTAAAGCGCATTCACCATTAACGAGGCTATATCCACAATAAATTTGAAATACAAATTTAAAACAGTGGATTCTGAGGACCAGTCTGCTGCATTCATAATGTCCTCTTGCCACGTGCCCATCGAGAAGGCTTTGGATGCCATAGCACCCCTTTAAAGGTGGATGTATTAATGCCGGCCTCCTGCATTACCCGCCACATTCATTTGACAATTGTTGGGGAGGATACAGATTTGAAAGGTTTCCTAAGTGCAAAGAGATGTTGGCGTTCATCCATTGGTCTAACGTCTACAGTTGCGCTCTGATATGATTTGAAACATTTCACCACAGATAACTGAGTGTAATCATTAACGGCAGGGTATGAAACCATTCTAGGATGAGTTTTGGTGCTCCTGCAAACAGTGAAAGTGACCCCATCCGGGGTATACATTCTGTAGAGAGTAGGACAAGAATAGATTAAGCACGCTGTTAACATCCAAAAGGCTGGAATATCTGGGTACTGGGGGAAGTGATAATGCGATGGCCCTGAGAAGTTTCCTAACTGTAAGATGTCCCTTCCACCCCCACCCCTCACTCCCCCTGAAAGCCATCCACCGGCTAATGCCTTGCCGAAATGGCAGATATGATGGAGTTTACGGACATGTAGGACATACCCTGCCGGGCCAAGTCAGAGAGGAAGTTTAAGATATGTACAAGATCTGTTTCCATGGGATCCACGTGTCTCGACCCAACGGTTGTCTCCAGGCCGACCTGTATCTTTTGGTTGTATTGTCGGGCCCATGCCTTGCGGATGAGCTCCTGAGCGTGTTGCAAATGTCTCAAGATTTTCCTTCTTCCCCTATAGTCCTACATGCAATTAGTCATAGATTTTCTTCCAGCACCATCTGGTGAGGTAGAGGTTCCAGGTTCCCCAATCTGAGGATAATGGTGGAGTAGGATTGATGAATCCCAGAAAAGTCCAATGGTTTGTTCACCAACTGAAGTACTTGAGCATCTGATGATCTGTTCTAGAGGAAAAGCAGTGTTCAGGACTTTGAACACTTCTGGGTCAAGTTGCCACTAGCACGATTCTCTGAGGTGTCTGGTGTTCCAGTCCGCCACATTGTTGTCCGACAGAGAAGGTACTCTGCTGTCACCCAGATAAGGTTGTCTAGGCAGTATTGCTCGAATTTCTGTGCAATGTTAGTGAGGATCTTGGATCTTGTACCACCTAGTTGGTTAATATATCTCACAGCAGATATGTTGTCCATCCGGAGTCTTCAAAGGACTCCGCCGGAAGTTCTAGGCAATTGATTTGAAGATGGCTTTCTTGTTTTGACCAACTTCCCTCAGTGGATGACTCTCCATACCTGGCTCCCCAGCCCAGTTGACTTGCATCCGACTTGACTATGTCGAGATCCGAACTGGAGATCGCTCTCCTGTTCCACGCCTCCAGGTGGTTCAACCACCATCTGATTTCTTCATTGGATTCCTCTGAGAGTGGGACCAATTCTGAGTAAGTTAGTCTTCTCCTGAGATGGCAGACTTTGAAGCACTGTAGAGCCCTGTAGTGAAGGGGTCCTGGTTGTATGGTAGACGATAGAAGGCCCACTATACTTCCGATCTGTCTGAGTGAGTATTTTGGATTTGTCAAGACTCAGCTCCACTCCTGTCTGATCTTGGCCATCTTTTTGCTTGGAAGATTCAATGACTTATGCACAGAGTCTATCACAATAGGGAAGGGCTAAGGAAAGATCACCTGTAAGGAGGACGATAGAATGCCCACTATCTTTGCAAACGGTCGGAGAAGGATTTTGGATATGTCAGGAAGTGTCTCAACTCCTGTCTGATCTTGGCCCTCTTTTTTACTGGGAAGACTGAATGATGCCTGCACAGAGCCTATAACAAACTCCACAAATTACATTGTCTTACAGAGCAAAGTCCTGAACTTCCCGTTGTTGATGACAAAACCTATGGCCTCCAGGAGAAAGAGTCTACCATAACTGATTCACGGGTCTGATGGCTCAGTGGACTAATGCGTCCACTGCAGGGGCCTGTGTTCGACCCCATGGTCACTAGTTAAAATCCCGGCAGGTCCACTCAGCCTTTCATCCGTCTGAGGTTGATAAAATTGAATTTGGATTTGTAGCTACGTCTGATGAAGGCCTATCTAGCCCGAAATGCATTGGGTTTAAGAGATCTCAGCTGTCTAGGATGAATTGCGTATTCCCACGAGCTACTGAAAAAGGCTTGAGGCATATCTATAGCATATGAAAAAATGGGGATACACACAGCCTGTTAATGGAAAAAGCTTAGAGAAAATTGTGAATAAAATAAGGATAAAATAGAATAACAATGGATCAAAACGGAGTATTTAATTTACAATTTAATTTGTGGGATATATCCTTAATTTGCTGTGCGACTGAAAACATGGGGCAGGGCACATTGCCAGTCTGCATGCTAAACATTGCCTATGAGTATACTGTAAAAATGGACTGTTAAACAGGAAGGTGTGCATCCTGTCATATTAAACATACAGTCGATAAAATTAGTACCATTGAGTTGGGTAACAATAAACATCTGTTATTCAGGGTCAAGATGCCTACGGGTGAATGTGCGTTTTATAAATACTTATGTTAAGAGGTTGTCATCCAGATGGGATATCAAGCGTATGCCCCACATTCTGAGGATTTCCACAGCCGGTTTGAGGACTTAGATGAAACACCTCATGTACCCAGTTTTGATAGGTCTTTGAAATAAACAGATCAAGGTGCAATGCCTAAAGATAGAGGACTACTCAAAATCCTGATCAGACATTTCCTCAAAGGACCTTAATGGATTAACTCTAACGGGCGCAGGGAAAACAACCTCAATTTTAGAGTGCCAATTATATTGGACGAGGAGGCCTCACTCCCTAGTTGTGGTATGCTTCATCATCGCAACCTCATCACACCCTGGTAAGATGAAATTACCAGGGCGGGCTCATCTTGTTTGAGAGGGAGTTCTTAATAAAGCTGACTGTAGAAGATGGGATCTAGATAATCTAAAAAAAAAAAACAGTATTATACCTTTATTTGTGGGTAAGTGCATTTTATTGTTTTCAGTTATTTAAAATCATAACAATTTACCAAACATGTATAAAAACAGGATACAGTTTCATTGTAAAAGTGACATAATTCTGCTATTTTGTATCATCATGCAGACTAACTGTAATGTAGTGCCACAATACAGGTGTTGCATCTATGATAAATGAGTTCCTAAGCTACTTTCTCTAAGGAACATTTTAATAACCCACTGCTACACAGCAATAGCTATCTAAAGTGCATTTAGTAAGAACGACTGAACGACTTTGCAAAAGATATTGATAGAGTGCATAAATGTCTAAAAGCGAGATAAAAATACAGAATATTTCTAAAGTATCTTAATAAAGTGCAGCGTGCGATAGTAAAAATAGCAATGGCACTATTCATAAAAAATACTAAAAGAGTGATATGATATTTTAGCAACAAGGAAATACAGTATTTTCCAAAGGAATCACTCTTATTAATTGTCTTGTAAGTACCATTAAAAAACTTGAAAAACCTAGATGTTAACTGTACATTACACTCAAACACATTTTTATCACAGTTTTCATTTTTATCACTGTTTTACACTACCTTAAATTTAAATTAAGAAATATTGGTTTTAGCCGAAAGTACCCTAAAACCTTCAAACCACTGCAGAGGCACTGTGTCCGAGAACGATTTTTGCTTAGAGTGAGTCTGCCGTTGAAGGCGACACAGACAGTTCCAAGCGCCCATACTTATATAGGCCTTTAATGGTATTATTCCACACCTCAGCCTCATAAGGTCTTTTTGTCTGAGCGAGACTCAGAAGGCTGGATAGGTATGGTGTCTTCCCAATAGATTTGATAGAAGGTTGCACACAGGTCTGAATGGGCCCTCAGTACCAAGTCAAGCCAGTTATCAGTAAGAGTTTTGCTTTTGCGCACTTCAAAGTTTTGGAGGCAGATTTAGGGCCCACAATTTTCTGTGAATCCAAAAATGCAATTGAGTCACTTGCGTAGGTCTCTCTTTGGAGCTTTTTTACCCTGCATGCCCAGCCATATCAGTTCCCTTAATGCCTTAGGCTTGACGGAATAACCTAGAAACCTAGCTTTTGCCATGATCTATTGCTTGTATAGGTGGACTTCAAGTCTATTTTGAAATGATGAAGTTGCGTCTTGCAGCTGTAATGATGGTCTAGCACCGGCATTGGGCCTTATCCAACCTAGTAGCTAGACAATCCTTGAATACTAGCGTGTTGTACGTCAATGTTGGTATGACAGAGCAGATTACTGTTAAATCTGGTCCTCCCATATTGTTTAACAATTTTTGGAAACTGATATTAAGGAATGTACCTAATTCCTTTCACTGCTAAAAGCTGTGCTTGGTGTAAGCTGCGCTAGTTGATATCAATTCCCAGGGCAAACCTCATCTAAGATGTGTGTTGGCTAGGGTATCTTACTTCATTCATGCTCCGATTACCAAACATGAAGGCTGATGATTTGAGGGTGAACAGGAATGTCAGAGGAGGACTGGCTGTATAATTTGTTAAACCACCTCCGTACCAACCTCATACGTTTACCATAGTACCTTAACCCCTTCAGTGCTGGCCACGTTCAACGGACGTCGCGTGCACTACCTTTGTAGTGCTGCGCACGTCCGTTGAACGTCGCGGGCCCGCCCCCTCAATAGAACGTTCCGCACCAGCGCGGAACATTCAGCGCAGCGGAGGGGTTAAATACACTTCACATACTTTCTAAAATCATAGCTTGTCACCAATGTTGTTACCTTTAATTAAAAAAAAAAGGGGGGATCAATTTTCTGGTACATCCCATGAGCTTGCAGGCGAATCTGACCCGTTTAGCTGTGATGCGCCTGTTCAGGGAGCTACATTTCCTATGAAACCTGCCAACATATTGTAGTGTAGTTACTATATTCCCAATAGGCTCTGCGCATTGGAATAATATATCCTATAGATTAGACATAGGACTACTAGGTCTCTATCGAATATATTAAACTTAATTGTGAGTGCCAGCTAGCTCAGAGTTCACTAGAAACTTTCTTGAATTCACAAGAAGGGATTAGTTTCTGACAACCGCATAAACATGACAGCTTTATTTCCCCATGAATAAACGTATCTTCAGAGTCGTGGAAACAATCGATAGATATTTTACTCAGTCAATCGTTCATGCTTCGTTCCATCAGAAGTGTAGGGAGACGGGCGTTTTCAATAAAAGGGATTTTTTGAACAGTCTTCTTTCTCATGCAAGTAAAGTGAACTGCTACAATCGTAAGACAGGCTGTAAAGTATAATGCATACAGCGAGAAAAGTATTGTAAAATAATACTGTAAAAGCATTGTATGGTTTCTAAACCATAGATAAATACATACATAAATAACAAAGGCTAAAACTGGTGCTTCTTAAATAGGCCTACCCCGATGTACCTAATCTAAGTGTAGTACGAGGGAAGAATTAAGTGTGGTGTAGCATAGGTTTAGTTTCTTTGCCAAGAATCTATCCAAGATTTCTCTTAGGGTCTAATCCGCTCCGTAACTTGGTTTTAGAATGAAGGCGGTCTGGTATCCCTGTCTCGGGACTCGATTTCCCAACACCCCGCGAGGGGAGCTGGATTCTTAGCGAGAGAAATGCAGCCTCTCGATCAGTGCGTCAGCTGGAGAGTCGGCTCCCTTCGGCACTTGCTGTAGCGAGCTGCGTCGGGCAAGTAGATAGTCGAGCTGCTCCGAACCACTGTGTCTTTGCTAGGGCAAGTGTAGGCATATTTATACCTTGAAGGTGCCTAGTTTGAGAACCCCAAGGGAATGGTAGTTCTTTGAAAACTCCATGAGTCCTTGGGCAAATCAATATTCAAGCAAGGGGGTGTTCCTGACTGCTTAAGCCGATTTTTCCAAGAAATCGTTGTGGCTTTTTGGAACGGGTGGAAGTAGCCATGCCTGTATTTGGACTGCATGGGCTATGTATAAATAAGGTTATGATTGCTATGCCTATATAAGGGAAATGTGAATTGTACCTATAATAGGGCATGAATCGGGAAATTTCGCTCGGATCCGAAAAACGCCATACAACAGTATTTGTGGCTCACACAGATTTGATGACGGCGTGTGCCATTTAACGATGCCTGCTCACTATTTTGGCCATGAGCAGCTGGAAGATGGAGGCAAGTTAGGTTCTTTTCCAGTATTTCTCTTGACAGAGTAGGTTTCTTTTGTATTCGGGTTGCAGATGGATCCTTTTTTGCTATATGGCATTCAGACAGATGCCTCTATTGGCAATATTGAATGAACACTAAGATATCCCCACTGTCATCAATGTTTTTGAACACACTTGTAACTATGTGACCTATAAGATCATTATTCCAATACAAGTGAGCTACAGGGCTGGTTGACTGTGTGTGTACTCTGACTTTTATGTGATTGCGATCATACTAACAGCTTGTCTTCCTTAACATTCATTATAATGATGAACGATACCTTTAGAGATATTTACACGACATGACTAACACAAAAAGCACTTAGACAATCACAAAACAACTTTCCTGTGGATAAAAATCCTCTAAGAGTACATGTTTTTTGAATACATAGGTCTTAGTTAAAGAGTTTTAATGTATTGTCTTCTCATGAAACTATATACTGTGGAGAAGTGTGTCTCAATGGTTAGAGCGGCAGACCCTGATGCAGAGGTCTAGCCCGAGACCAGGGTTCAATTCCCCGCCTCGGCGGGTCTTGGGCTAAAAAATTCCACGGACCTGATAATTCTCGCCTCGGTGCCTATTCCAATCATGGAGTCTCACTCTGCAACTCTGGGCAATAGCTTGCTTAATCTCCACAACGGCCCCCACAACGCTAAGGATGCCTGGCCTCCACCTTGGGGGTGCCCAGGAGTGGACACCTCACAGGGAAAGCCAGGATGGGTTCCACAGCGGTATTCGTTCAAGCGCCTTGAGACCCTTGCGGGTGAGTAGTGCGCTATACACGTATCAATTTACAATTTACTACAGAGGATACCTCCTTAACTCCTCCCCCCAGACCACGGAGATCTAGTTCCCCAGATTTAGGGTAAGCAGCTATTCTATTAGGTTTAAGCCTGCAACCACCCTAGACAAGTGCCTCTCTTTTTTGCAGTGCAGTGTCACAAGTATGCTGCACTTTTGCGATAAGTTTGTCTGTGCATGCGATCAATTACCTGAGTACCTAATCAATACGGTCTAACGAATTGAGGTGTAGAAATTCTTATTTTTTTAACCTTATTTCATGGACAAATATTACCTGGGTTGTCAAGGCAGGACTCTCGATTTGACAATTCCTTCTTCCTTACTAATTAGGTATCGGGAATATAGATCGGAATCTCCTCCCTATTTGGCCCTGACGAACGTCCATGACGCGTACTGGCATATATGCGGGCAGAAACACGTTGATCATTGTGATATGCAGTTCATTATACCTGCATAATATCCCCTAAAGTTGGTTTTAGCTATATCTTGGGTACCCATAAATAAAGGAATTATCCTGGATTTACCTAAAGGTATTTTATATTATTTGGTTCCCGTCTTGTCCAGTCAGCTTTATTAAGAACTCCCTCTCAAAGAGTTTGAGGCCACCCTGCTAGTATCATAATACCAGGATGGGACGAGGTTGCCGATGAAGAAGCATGCCATAACTAGTGGGCTAGGCCTCCTCATCCAAAATAAATGGCACCCTAGAATTAAGGTCGTTTTTCCTGCGAACACAAGGGTTACTCCCTTATGTTCTTTTACGGAAATGTTCGATAGGGGTTTTGAGTAGCCCTCTATCTTAAGCCATCATGCCTTGATGTATTTATTTTGATCTTTGTGGAGGATTTGCAGTGGGTTATCTCCTACTCTCTCTTGGTGTTACATAGAGAGGTGTTGGCCCAAAAAGCTTTTTTAAGGTGATCTATGTGTCCTCAGCGTTGGAGTCTCTTGGATGCTTGGGAGTATGTTTTTGCTGCTTCTGAGGTTCTGACCCAGTGGGTCCTGGGAGGTCTTCTCTCTGAATGAGGCAGTCTGAATGGGCAGCCACCAGTTCAAAAAGTTTATTTTCCATAGGTGCCAAAACTGCTGTGAGGGCTTTTTGCCAGAGGCATCTACAGCCTCCGCAGTCTGACTGCCCCAAGGGACAAATTCCAGTTTCTCTGACACCATATAAGATTCTTCCCTTTCATACATGGCTAGGCCAGGTTTGGGCTGTATTTGGAGTCTTGCAGCAGATAAGGGTGGCAGTATCACAAACAATTCCCTTCATGAATAGGAGTTTATAGACACCATGGCCATAGTATGTAATGGCTGAGCCAAGGAGAAACAGAGGTCGAGACGCCCAGCGCATTCTTTTCAAGGGAGGTGTTGCAGGGATTCTGCTCACGAACAGAACAATGCTTGGGACCATAGTATGTAGGGACTGAGTCACCATCCCACCTCAGTATTTATGAGCCTGAGTCTGTCTAGCTACAGTGCCCCACTTGCCCTCCTAACCTTACCGGAGAAACAAGTGAGTTGGCACCCCAGAACACAACACTTTCGACCCACTCAGGGATCGAGGTAATAGGATACACCCTTTTGCTCTCTCACTAGTACTTGTCCACAATAAGATAAACAAGAGACACAAAGGAAGCTTAGAATATTAATTTAAACTACCGTGCTCTAAGATGCAGTATTTGTGCCACAATTAAGAAACAAATTCATATTGAAAATATCCTTAGCATGGTTAACAAACCATTGATAATAAAAAGCTCTGTCATATTATAAGACAGATTAGATGGGTGTTCTGCATCGAATATATGACGATATTCCTCAAAGAAAAATCCTGCATACCATCACTCCGCATTTTTTACAATGCGGGACAATTACTCCGCAAAGCCATAATTCCTCAAACTTTTACCCCGCATATGACTTTATCAAGCATGCCATTACAACGCAAATGCATGTGTGGTGAAGTCATATACTTTGTACAAATATTATATAATGCTCTTTAAAATACCCCAGCACCCTTAAACACTAACCCATCCTGACCCTAAAAATACACCCCGCACCCCAAAACCCAAAACTATCCCTGAACCCAATAAATGCCACTGTACCTTAAAACCAACCCTAACCCCTAAAAAAGCCCCTGTACCCCAAAACGTTAATACCCTCTAAACCCTCAATAAACCTGATCACCCCAAAACCTATCCCTGAACCCTAAAAAACCCCTGTACCCCAAAACCCAAACCTATCCCTGAACCATAAAAATACCCCTGTTCCCCCAAACTTATCCCTGAACCCTAAAAATACCCCTGTACCCCAAAACCCAAACCTAGCCCTGAACCCTAAAAATACCCCTGTAACCCAAACCTATCCCTGAACCCTTAAAATACCCAATCACCCCAAAACATATACCTCAGAACCCCAAAACATATATCTCTATACCCATACTTACCTTATCCTATCATATAAAAAAACATGCTTTTACCATTCATGCATTTACAACGAATTTCGTTGTAAATGTATGCATGGTAAAAGCATATAAAATGTAATGCCTTGCGTTATAATGGCATTGCGGAGTCATGGTTGTTTCGTAATAATAGTATGTGGAGTGATGGTATGCGGGAAGAAAGATTCGTGATAATGGGTGTTTACCTTCTGCATCATAGCTGTTGCAGTATTCTTGCCTCAGTACCTTAGCTGAGTGTTTGTCTATTAGAGCTACTGCCCTCGGTTATATGACAAGACATGTTTGCTCACAAACAGCAGCTGCGTTCTCGTGGAATGTCCAGGTGCTAGTGTCTGACCCGAAAGAACAATAAGGGGCATTGTTGTTTGACCTTGTCTATGGTGTTCAGACTAATTCCCAGGAAAAGAGCAGAACTCGAAAATGTATGCAGGTTCTTTGTGAAAATACAATGTGGCACAAAGCAAACATTTTTATTTAGTAATGTGTGCAAAACAAAATGCAGCCTACAACCTGCACAACTATGTTAACGTACGGAAAACGACAATGGGCCATACAGGAAACAATTGGCACTTGGCAGCCCCCATAAATAGGTTCATTAACAAATACAGACCCCTGTTCGGGGTGTCACGCTTCAGGCTCCTAAGGCCAGGGCCTGCGTTTGTCGAAATAAAGAGACCCCATCTGCACCGGGAGGCAGAGGAAGAAGCCTTCGCTACGCACTTGTGTAGTTGTGAGAAAAAAACAGTGTTCTTGTGAGGCGCGACGAAGACTCTGCAAGGGGGCGGGAGCCATCTGGCGCCCAGAAGACCGCAGTTCCGAAGCGTGGCCCCGCGCTAGTGAACCACTGGGCAGGGAATCGGAAAGCGATCCTACTGCAATAAGAGATCCGAGAAAAGAGACAATTTAAGTAATTAAAGAAACAGAAATTCTGTTAAAGCAAAACAAAGCTCATTATGATCAAAACATGAAATAAACCAGAGCGGGCTTATCTGCTGCTGGAGCAGCGATAAAAGAGAGAGTATAGGAAGCTGTCATACCTCCAATCGATACTGATTGGTTGCAGTTTGATTTCCCTCTGCTCTTGGGAAATGTAGTTTTCTTTAGTTCTGCAAGCTGCTGGAGTGAAATAAAAGAAGAAAGGTATGCATAATCATCGCCTCTGGTGTTGACATCGAATGGCTGTTATGGTCAGCAGAAGTGTGCCCCCAACTATACCATGATCCCAACTTGGCAAGGTACTGACTTTATTAGAGGATGTACCATAGCTACAGGGAAACCCACACCGATTATGGCAGTGCAACACCACAGGTTGCAGAGTGGCCTACGGACCATGACAATATAGGAGCTAAACCCTCACCAAACCTGCAGCTTGGAATTCTCAGTGCACTAATATGAACCACCTGGGAGTCAAGTGGCAGATGCTTCAGACTCATCGAAAACACGGTCCCAAAGAGCAGAAGAGACTGTAAGGGACAATTTAATTCTAGTGGGCGAGTCCTCTGACACTAGCTCAGGAACTCCTTGAATAAAGCCATAATCCACCAGTGGTGCCAAGACCAATGTGAAGACTCAGAAGGCTGAGGCAGATCCTAATATCTGAAGTGATAAACCAACTCAGAGACCCAGAACATTCAAGAGGCATGGAACAAGAATGCCACATTGGATCCGCCAGAAGCCGTAATGAACACTGAAGGGGAAAAAAGAAACAGGAAACCCATATTGGAAAGCTGGGAAAAGGTCTGATGTAAGTGATGACCAAAAAAAGACATAACGACACTAAAACCTGAAGTTGTGACATATAAGATGTACGTTTTGCCCACACGTCTTTACATATTCCAGACCTTACCACTCGGAATACCCAAACACTACATTGCAGATATACAGGTGATCTGCAGTCCATTTATATGGGCAAGCAAAAGGGAGAATCTGGCTAGAAAACAATGTACTCTGCGCTTGCGACTGGGGAGATTAAGTATCCCAGACCTTGCCAACTATTATGCAGTGGCCCACTTATGGTACCTCATACACTGGACATGGCAGGCGACGAGCAAGAGGTGGTGCATGATAGACAACACAATGGCTTGAACCCCTGTGAAAGATTCCTTGGCAACTACAAACACACCGGACCAACACACTCCATCTTTCTCCGATCACAAGTGCCACGCTAGAAATATGTGATAGTATAGCAATGAGGAGGCAGCTTCACTTCCTTCCCATTGCCCTTCATCCTCCTATTGGGGAGGGGGTGGTAATCCTGAGTTTCCACATGGAAAGACAGAAACCACTACCAGAAGTGGTTAGAAGAAGGGTACCAGATGTTTAGGGACCAAGCACCTTTCAAACCTCTGAAGAGTTACGAAGGAAATTTGCACTCCTGGAGGAGCACTTCTACCACCTACAGCTTTGACACTGGCTTCTGACCCCAGGAGTGAAACACGATTATATTAGACCCCCGCCCACCCTTTGAAAAATATCTTTTGTACTGCACGGGGGAGACACCATGCTACCTTTTTAGCCATCCTGGGAGAAGGAACGGAGTATAGCTCTTGTTCAGGAACAATGGAAAGAAATTATGGAGTGAGCTAACAACATTGCCTCCCATGCAGGGGGGCAGGGAATCACTCCTGAAAACTCTCTATCAATGGCACTACACCCCAGTGCACTTGGGGAAGATAGAAAGCGGGAGGGACCTGAAGTGCTGGAGTTGGTGCAGGGAAGAGAGATTGTTGACCCATGTGGGGTGGTTGTGTCCCACACAGATGAACTTCTGTCTACTGGTCTTGACTCAAGTTGAAGTCATCCCTGGATTGATTCTCACCAAACGCCCAGATGTGATATTGGAAGTAGAGGTCACCGAGTAAAATGCAGCTGATGGTGACTGAGCGAAGAAGTCTGTGACGAGACTGCGGAAGGTGGCACGTGGTCCAGTTGCTCGGTCGTGCCTTTGATGGAGGTGTGGCTGCCGGTCTTAAATCGGAAGGGCATGTGTTCCATGAAGGTTGTGTCCTCGTCGATGTAGGTGGTGTAGGTCCTTGTGGATGACAGCGAGTCCTTCTCCTGGTTTTCTTGTTTGGTCTGTCCTGGCGGGAGACCTTGTAGCCCAGTGGAATGGTTGTGGCAATGGTGGGTGCCAATGTGGGGTTTAGCCAGGTCTCTGTCAGGAAGAAGGAGTGCGTCTGAATGGTGTCCCAGATCTCAGTAGCATGTTTGCTGAGAGATCTTGTGTTGATAAGCATGCATGCCAGATGGAGCTTGCCTTTGCTGCCATTAAGTAGGTTCTGGATGGGAGCGCTAGTCAGAAGGTGGGGCTAGAGAAGGGCGGGGTGCAGGAGGGGCATTGTGACTGAGATCCGGCTAGGAGCGGGGAGGAGGGAAAGTACTGTTGTTTGTGGACCATTTTTCTAGATGTAGTTTGGCTTCCATGTGTCCATTAATTTCCTGTCTCAGGCTTTGGACTACTTCTCCCTTCCCCTACTGTAGAGCAGACTGGGCCACAGATTATCATGTCCTGCAGATTTTTCCCTTGGTGCGGAATTTCCCTGTTGGTGGCTACTTGTGGATATGCACACTGCTCTCATCCATTTGCAGTCTAGTTTATCCTTGCTAGTGCACTTAAATAACCCCTTTGCAAGATCTCTGCTACAACCTTTCCAATTTCTTCCTCAATAAAATCCTCAGCATCTATAGCAACTTTGACCCCCAATGCAGGACACAAGAACGCATCAACCTGCTGCCCACCACCACCAAATTGGACCACCAGATCACAAACTGGAGACACTGCGGAAATCATGAGAACAATCCACTCCGGGCCCCCCACCGATCTCTTCTCCCACCATATCTTCAACCTAGGAGGAACTCTGATCAGCTCCCACCTCACCGCTATCAATACCTCCATCCAAAGTAGAACCTTCCCGGACAATTGGTAAAAAAATCATGGCAGATCCAACGGAGTTCAGCAACTACATACCTATCTCACTCCCGACCTTCCTATCCAAAGTAGTTGAAGAAAGCTATCAACAAACAACTCTCCAACCATCTCAATTAGCACTAGCTACTACACATCTTGCACTGTGGATTCTGCAATAACCACAGCACGGAAACCTCTCATTACAGCCACTGACAACGTCTGTATCATCACGGACAAAGGAGAAAAAGCCACACTCATGCTAAGTAACTACTCTGCAGGATTTGATACCGTCTCCCACAGCACCCTCATCACAAGACCACAACTCTGTAATACATGGTTCTCTTCCAGGGGATACTCATCAATAGTCATTAGCACTGAATAGTCACGCCCACGTGCGTGACACCGGAGCAATAGCCAATAATATGCATATATCTACATATGTATATATATGTATATATAAATACATATAAATACACATAAATACCCATATATATAGATAATATGCATATACATATGCAGCCTGAAATACACCATACTAGGCTCCAAAACTGCCAATATTGCATGTAAAACTTTTTACATTTGCCAAATAAAGACATATAAATTACATTATATGATAATGTACAGAAGAAACACTGCCCTGGGTTTCTTTGAAACACACAACCTTTATTTTCAAAGGTAAAAACAGGCAGGATCATATAGGCAGATTTAGCCTAGATAGGCTGCATAGTAACAACTGAAAAATTGGCGCCGTGCCTTTAAGACCTCCATGAGCCTCCAGGCTCCCATCATGCACCACAGGTGACAGTTAGGTCAGTTCTTTTTTCCGGCTCCTTCTGTGAGGATCCTGGAGCATTGAGCTCGCCAGTTTGTGATATTTTATCACTTTCTTCTGGTATATTTCTAATTTTTTCGTCTTCACTCAACGTCTTTAGTCATTATTTGACTAATTCAATTTTTTTCCTGGTTTTTGCCTATTTTTCCAGTCATAATGCCGGCCTTATTTGTTAAGTGTCCGGCCTGTGGTAGAAAAATGGCCAAGACAGACCCTCATTCGGTCTGCATTGCTTGTTTACCATCTTCACACAAGCCAGAACTTTGCTACCACTGCAGCAAGTTGTCTAACAGAACCCTCAGGGAGAGGGAGAAGAGCAGACTGCAGTTCCTGTATGACAGAGGAGAAACAGAGAGTGGAAGAGAAGATTTTCACTCCAGGAAGACTTCTTCCCATCACAAAGAGCGCAAGGACAAAGGGGTGAAGAGAAAACATCGGTCTCCTTCTCCTTCGAGGGACAGATCTTCTTCCAAGGTACCTCTGTGCTCAAAATCGTCATCCAAATCGCCGTCGAGGCGTCCGTCGATGTCGAAGCATCCCTCACCGTCAAAGAAGATTTCACCGTCGAAGCAAGGTGAGAAAAGCCAGAGGATTAGGTCTCCTGTGCATAGGCGGTCCAGGTCTAGCTCGCCTACGACGGCAAGAGGTCGGGACTCGACGTCGTCTCATCGACGTCGACGGTCGCCGCCGAGAGGCTCGGAACACATGTCAAGACCACCGTCGAGAGGTGCCAGGACGTCGAACCGCCCAGCAGAAGTTTCGACGTCGAAGAGCCCCAGCCATTCGGCATCGAGGCACATGATGCCGCGAAGACCATCGCCGTCGAAGCACACGACGTCGACGCCTAAGAGACCATCGCTGCCGAGGAGATCGCCGCCGAGGAGATCGCCGCCGAGGAGATCGCCGCCGAGGAGGTCGCCGCCGAGGAGGTCGCCGCCGAGGAGGTCGCCGCCGAGGAGGTCGCCGTCGAGGAGGTCGTCGCCACCTCCTCGAGAAGGTCGCCGGCGAGGAGTTCGCCGTCGGCTTCTCCTGCAGCGAAGAGGCCTAGAACGGTGTCTAAAGACCGGTCTAACATTCCTACTGTGTCTTCTGGGAGTTCCTCTTCCTCCCCTGGACTTCAGATTGTGCAGGTCTCTCCAGAGCCCTCGAGAGCACCGTCTCCACTTCAGCCAACGACTAATATCTCGCCAAGATGGCTGGGAGATATTAAAGAGTGGAAGATAAGGAGAATTAATATTCCAAGGTCTTCTTCCAGGTCAAGGTCTCCTATTACTGACCATCCAACAGCTGCATCAAGATCAAGATCGCCTCCAAGGCAGTTGGTGCACTCTCCAAGGAGACGTGAGCGTACTCCTCCGAGAAAATCTCCATCAGTGAGGAGGCGGTCCTCACCCTCTCCCAGAACATCGCGTCACCACTCTTCGAGGAGGTGCAGTCATAGATCCTCGACAAGGTCTACGAATTTGAAGAGGGACTATTCTCCAACACTGTCATCAACTCCTCCGAGTAGGATATCACCAATTGATGACGTGATTACCTTTAATGAGGTTCTCTGTCGTGGAGCAGCTAAACTTAATACCGAAATGCCGGTCTCTACCACCAAGACGACGGTAATATTCGAAACCCTACATCAAAAGTTATCTTCAAGGCCTTTACTTCCTTTGGTACCAGGTCTGCTAGAGCCTGCGCA
The DNA here is from genome assembly GCF_964261635.1 of Lissotriton helveticus. NCBI lineage: Eukaryota > Metazoa > Chordata > Amphibia > Caudata > Salamandridae > Lissotriton > Lissotriton helveticus. Next base: position 384,652,775 of record NC_136067.1, on the reverse strand, counting down.
GCACAAGTTCCTAACTCCAGCAGTGTTGGGAGCGGTCCCATCTCGGATCTCTAAGAAATATAAAGCTCTGGACAATGATCCGTTTTTTCTGAGGTCTGAACCACCACCTGATTCTGTGATTGTCTCAGCAACACGTAAAAATCAAACAGGAGCAGCGTCATCTTCTGTGCCGCCGGATAAAGACAGTAAGGCTATGGACTCGGTAGGGAAGAGAATGTGTACCACCTCTGCTTCCTATATGAAGGTCGCCAGTGCCTCGGCCCTTCTGGGTCGTTATGACCGCGCACTATGGGACTCCATTTCTCGTTTCGCAGAAAAGCTTCCTAAGGAAGATAAACACGATTTTTTTTAGATCTTGCACGAAGGTGGGCTAGTGGCTAACCAAGTGATTAGTGCAGCCGCTGATGCTTCTGATCTATCTACGCATGGTTACGCACATGGACTCTGCGCCAGACATACAGCTTGGTTGAGGCTCACGGGTCTTAAGCCTGAAGCACAACACCGGATACTTAATCTACCTTTTAACGGAACATCGCTCTTCGGATCTCATGCTGACGATGAGATGTCACGAATGAAAACAGAACTCGATACAGTGAAGGCTGTTGGTCTTGAAAAAAGAAAGGATTTTAAGAAGAAATACCGTCCTTATGAACGGAGACAGAACCAGCAGAGAGTTCAAACCTCTCAATGGTCGTCACAACAAAATCAGGGAAGATCTCAGTTCTCCCAGCGTCGCCCTGGTAGAGGAAGAGGTGGCATTTCCAGCCAGTCTGCACCTGTTAACAAGCAACAGCAACAAAAACAGTGAGCTTTTGCTTCCCCTGGGCCCGTTACCCACTCCGGTGGGGAGGGGGAAGTGTTAGTTTTTGCCTGGAAGAGTGGACAAACATCACACTAGAAAAATGGGTTCTGAATATTGTAAGGAATGGATATGCCATCAGATTCAAGTCCCCCCCCCCCCCCCCACCTTCCATTCTTCCTCAAAAGACTGTCCCCCATCGTATACATCTTTTGAGACAAGAGGTGTCTGCTTTACTCCTAAAGAATGCCATCGAGGAGGTCTCAAGAAACCAGCATCGACAAGGCATTTACTCCCGATATTTTCTGGTTTTAAAGAAAGGTCCAAACAAGGAGTTCAGGCCCATACTAGATCTCAGACGTTTCAACAAGTTCATTCGACGAGAAAAATTCAGAATGTTGGCGTTACATCAAATAATTTCACTTCTGCATCAAGGGGATTGGATGTGCTCCATAGATCTTCAAGATGCTTATTTTCACATTCCCATCGCCCCAAAGCATCGGAAGTTTCTGAGGTTCTGAATTCAAACAAGCCACTTCCAATTCACAGTTTTGCCCTTCGGGCTGAAGTCAGCTCCTCGCACCTTCTCAAAGTGCATGGCAGTAGTAGCGGCTTTCCTGAGGAAGAGACACATTTTCGTCTACCCTTATCTAGACGACTGTCTTCTAAAGAGTGCGTCTCCGATTCTGCTACAGCAACATCTCACGTTCTGCATACACCAGCTGAGGAGACTTGGCCTGCAAGTAAACTTCAAAAAGTCTATCCTCAATCCAACACAGAGGATACACTACCTGGGTGCACTTCTGGATTCAGAGGACGCAAAAGCGTATCCTTCGGAGGAGAGACTATCCTCCATTCTCCTCAAGTGTCAGACTCTACTGACGACTCCTCGACCTACGGCCAGGCAGATCTCTTCTCTTCTAGGGTCTATGGCCTCCTGTATTTTCTTCGTTCCAAACGCCAGGCTGCACATGAGACCTCTGCAGCAGTCTCTGGAGGACCAGTGGTCCCAGTTTTCCAATCGTTGGGAGGACGAACTGTCACTACCCCTGTCAGTACAGATCTCCATCCGATGGGGGATGCAGCGGAGTCATCCGGTAGTGTGAGTTCCTTTCCAGGAGGACATGCCGAGACAATCGCTGGTGACGGATGCGTCCCTTCAGGGATGGGGCGCTCATCTAGGGTCTCTTCAAATTCAAGGAGTGTGGTCAGAAAAAGAGCGACTGTATCACATAAACATGTTGGAACTCAGAGCTGTCCACCTCGCTCTCAAAGCTTTCTTTACCGCAATCAAAACGTCCTCCCTGCTTGTTCAAACGGACAACACAACAACGATGTACTATCTGAACAAGCAGGGCGGAACGAGATCCAGACCTTTGTCGCTGGAAGCGCGAGCAATCTGGAAGTGGCTTGTGGCTCGAGGCATGAGAATATCGGAGGTTCATCTGCCGGGTGTCCTCAACGTCCAAGCAGACGACCTAAGCTTGGTCTTAAAAGAAGAAGTGGTACGAGACATCTTCCAGGCCTGGGGGACACCAGAAGTCGACCTCTATGCAGACGCCGAAAACGCAAAATGCCACGTCTTCGCATCCAGGTACCCACAACAAGGGTCTAAGGGGAATGCTCTGTGGATAGACTGGTCAGAGACATTACTCTACGCTTTTCCACCGATTCCACTCATTCCCTTGGTGATCAAGAAGCTGTACAAGTCCAAGACAGACATGATCCTGGTGGCTCCAGATTAGCCTCGCCAATCGTGGTATCCGGATCTCCTGCACCTGTCCAAAGTACCGCACAGGAGGCTGCCTTGCCATCCGGATCTGCTGACCAGAGAGAACGGCAGGGTGTTCCATCCCAACCTACCGTCCCTGAAGCTAGCAGTGTGGCTCCTGAGTTCGTCCAATACAGGCATTTAGGCCTCTCGCAGGACTGTATGCACATTTTAAGAGAGGCGAGGAGAGCTTCTACAAGAAAGTCGTACGCTTTCAAGTGGAAGCTTTTTTTCATGTGGTGCACTGCTGAAGGTCATGACCCTATTCGAGGTCAAGAATGACCATACTGTTACCATACTTACTTTCTTTGGCTAAAGCAGGTTTGCAGTATTCTTCCATAAAGGTCCATCTGGCAGCAATAACAGCATATCGAAAGTCCCCCACTCAGGTTTCTTTCTTTCAAATGCCAGTGGTTAAGGTTTATCCTCCTGTGAGGGCCCCCTCCCCTCCCTGGGAGCTTAACGTGGTTTTGTCCAATTTGATGGGTCCTCCATTCGAACCTATTCATAAGGCGTCCCTTCAACATCTGTCGTGGAAGGCTGCCTTCCTAGTGGCTATCACTTCTGCGCGCAGGGTGAGCGAGATACAGGCCTTTTGTTCTACAGAACCTTATCTCATTTTCCATGCAAATAGAGTGGTGCTTCGGGCCCATCTGAGATTCCTTCCTAAGGTAGTCTCGGATTTTCACATTAACCAGTCAGTCACACTGCCTACGTTCTTTGCTAACCTGAACACTCCAGCTGGGAAGGCTCTACACTCGTTGGATTTAAAAAGAGTTCTGAAATTTTCTCTTGATAAAACCAAGAGTGTTCGGAAGTCTGATCATTTGTTTGTGAATTACGGTCCTCTGAATACAGGCTTGCCTGCATCTAAGAGGTCCATTTCTAGATGGATTGTGTCATGTATTATGTTATCTTATCAGTTGGCACAGAAGCAGCTCCCGGGCAAACCGAGAGCGCATTCCACTAGAGGAAAAGCTGCTACGATAGCAATGCTTAAAAATGTTCCAATTCATGAAATTTGTAAGGCAGCTACATGGCGCTTGATTCATACCTTTGCACGCCATTACTGCCTTGATTCTGATACTCAGGCGAATGCTCAGGTTGGTCAAGCATCCCTGAGGAATTTGTTTGGGTAATATTTATTAGTATACATCGGTCTCCTTCTCCTTCGAGGGACAGATCTTCTTCCAAGGTACCTCTGTGCTCAAAATCGTCATCCAAATCGCCGTCGAGGCGTCCGTCGATGTCGAAGCATCCCTCACCGTCAAAGAAGATTTCACCGTCGAAGCAAGGTGAGAAAAGCCAGAGGATGAGGTCTCCTGTGCATAGGCGGTCCAGGTCTAGCTCGCCTACGACGGCAAGAGGTCGGGACTCGACGTCGTCTCATCGACGTCGACGGTCGCCGCCGAGAGGCTCGGAACACATGTCAAGACCACCGTCGAGAGGTGCCAGGACGTCGAACCGCCCAGCAGAAGTTTCGACGTCGAAGAGCCCCAGCCATTCGGCATCGAGGCACATGATGCCGCGAAGACCATCGCCGTCGAAGCACACGACGTCGACGCCTAAGAGACCATCGCTGCCGAGGAGATCGCCGCCGAGGAGATCGCCGCCGAGGAGGTCGCCGCCGAGGAGGTCGCCGCCGAGGAGGTCGCCGCCGAGGAGGTCGCCGTCGAGGAGGTCGTCGCCACCTCCTCGAGAAGGTCGCCGGCGAGGAGTTCGCCGTCGGCTTCTCCTGCAGCGAAGAGGCCTAGAACGGTGTCTAAAGACCGGTCTAACATTCCTACTGTGTCTTCTGGGAGTTCCTCTTCCTCCCCTGGACTTCAGATTGTGCAGGTCTCTCCAGAGCCCTCGAGAGCACCGTCTCCACTTCAGCCAACGACTAATATCTCGCCAAGATGGCTGGGAGATATTAAAGAGTGGAAGATAAGGAGAATTAATCTTCCAAGGTCTTCTTCCAGGTCAAGGTCTCCTATTACTGACCATCCAACAGCTGCGTCAAGATCAAGATCGCCTCCAAGGCAGTTGGTGCACTCTCCAAGGAGACGTGAGCGTACTCCTCCGAGAAAATCTCCATCAGTGAGGAGGCGGTCCTCACCCTCTCCCAGAACATCGCGTCACCACTCTTCGAGGAGGTGCAGTCATAGATCCTCGACAAGGTCTACGAATTTGAAGAGGGACTATTCTCCAACACTGTCATCAACTCCTCCGAGTAGGATATCACCAATTGATGACGTGATTACCTTTAATGAGGTTCTCTGTCGTGGAGCAGCTAAACTTAATACCGAAATGCCGGTCTCTACCACCAAGACGACGGTAATATTCGAAACCCTACATCAAAAGTTATCTTCAAGGCCTTTACTTCCTTTGGTACCAGGTCTGCTAGAGCCTGCGCAGCACAAGTTCCTAACTCCAGCAGCGTTGGGAGCGGTCCCATCTCGGATCTCTAAGAAATATAAAGCTCTGGACAATGATCCGTTTTTCTGAGGTCTGAACCACCACCTGATTCTGTGATTGTCTCAGCGACACGTAAAAATCAAACAGGAGCAGCGTCATCTTCTGTGCCGCCGGATAAAGACAGTAAGGCTATGGACTCGGTAGGGAAGAGAATGTGTACCACCTCTGCTTCCTATATGAAGGTCGCCAGTGCCTCGGCCCTTCTGGGTCGTTATGACCGCGCACTATGGGACTCCATTTCTCGTTTCGCAGAAAAGCTTCCTAAGGAAGATAAACACGATTTTTTTTAGATCTTGCACGAAGGTGGGCTAGTGGCTAACCAAGTGATTAGTGCAGCCGCTGATGCTTCTGATCTATCTACGCATGGTTACGCACATGGACTCTGCGCCAGACATACAGCTTGGTTGAGGCTCACGGGTCTTAAGCCTGAAGCACAACACCGGATACTTAATCTACCTTTTAACGGAACATCGCTCTTCGGATCTCATGCTGACGATGAGATGTCACGAATGAAAACAGAACTCGATACAGTGAAGGCTGTTGGTCTTGAAAAAAGAAAGGATTTTAAGAAGAAATACCGTCCTTATGAACGGAGACAGAACCAGCAGAGGGTTCAAACCTCTCAATGGTCGTCACAACAAAATCAGGGAAGATCTCAGTTCTCCCAGCGTCGCCCTGGTAGAGGAAGAGGTGGCATTTCCAGCCAGTCTGCACCTGTTAACAAGCAACAGCAACAAAAACAGTGAGCTTTTGCTTCCCCTGGGCCCGTTACCCACTCCGGTGGGGGGGGGGGGGGGGGAAGTGTTAGTTTTTGCCTGGAAGAGTGGACAAACATCACACTAGACAAATGGGTTCTGAATATTGTAAGGAATGGATATGCCATCAGATTCAAGTCCCCCCCCCCCCCCACCTTCCATTCTTCCTCAAAAGACTGTCCCCCATCGTATACATCTTTTGAGACAAGAGGTGTCTGCTTTACTCCTAAAGAATGCCATCGAGGAGGTCTCAAGAAACCAGCATCGACAAGGCATTTACTCCCGATATTTTCTGGTTTTAAAGAAAGGTCCAATCAAGGAGTTCAGGCCCACACTAGATCTCAGACGTTTCAACAAGTTCATTCGACGAGAAAAATTCAGAATGTTGGCGTTACATCAAATAATTTCACTTCTGCATCAAGGGGATTGGATGTGCTCCATAGATCTTCAAGATGCTTATTTTCACATTCCCATCGCCCCAAAGCATCGGAAGTTTCTGAGGTTCTGAATTCAAACAAGCCACTTCCAATTCACAGTTTTGCCCTTCGGGCTGAAGTCAGCTCCTCGCACCTTCTCAAAGTGCATGGCAGTAGTAGCGGCTTTCCTGAGGAAGAGACACATTTTCGTCTACCCTTATCTAGACGACTGTCTTCTAAAGAGTGCGTCTCCGATTCTGCTACAGCAACATCTCACGTTCTGCATACACCAGCTGAGGAGACTTGGCCTGCAAGTAAACTTCAAAAAGTCTATCCTCAATCCAACACAGAGGATACACTACCTGGGTGCACTTCTGGATTCAGAGGACGCAAAAGCGTATCCTTCGGAGGAGAGACTATCCTCCATTCTCCTCAAGTGTCAGACTCTACTGAGGACTCCTCGACCTACGGCCAACCAGATCTCTTCTCTTCTAGGGTCTATGGCCTCCTGTATTTTCTTCGTTCCAAACGCCAGGCTGCACATGAGACCTCTGCAGCAGTCTCTGGAGGACCAGTGGTCCCAGTTTTCCAATCGTTGGGAGGACGAACTGTCACTACCCCTGTCAGTACAGATCTCCATCCGATGGGGGATGCAGCGGAGTCATCCGGTAGTGGGAGTTCCTTTCCAGGAGGACATGCCGAGACAATCGCTGGTGACGGATGCGTCCCTTCAGGGATGGGGCGCTCATCTAGGGTCTCTTCAAATTCAAGGAGTGTGGTCAGAAAAAGAGCGACTGTATCACATAAACATGTTGGAACTCAGAGCTGTCCACCTCGCTCTCAAAGCTTTCTTTACCGCAATCAAAACGTCCTCCCTGCTTGTTCAAACGGACAACACAACAACGATGTACTATCTGAACAAGCAGGGCGGAACGAGATCCAGACCTTTGTCGCTGGAAGCGCGAGCAATCTGGAAGTGGCTTGTGGCTCGAGGCATGAGAATATCGGAGGTTCATCTGCCGGGTGTCCTCAACGTCCAAGCAGACGACCTAAGCTTGGTCTTAAAAGAAGAAGTGGTACGAGACATCTTCCAGGCCTGGGGGACACCAGAAGTCGACCTCTATGCAGACGCCGAAAACGCAAAATGCCACGTCTTCGCATCCAGGTACCCACAACAAGGGTCTAAGGGGAATGCTCTGTGGATAGACTGGTCAGAGACATTACTCTACGCTTTTCCACCGATTCCACTCATTCCCTTGGTGATCAAGAAGCTGTACAAGTCCAAGACAGACATGATCCTGGTGGCTCCAGATTAGCCTCGCCAATCGTGGTATCCGGATCTCCTGCACCTGTCCAAAGTACCGCACAGGAGGCTGCCTTGCCATCCGGATCTGCTGACCAGAGAGAACGGCAGGGTGTTCCATCCCAACCTACCGTCCCTGAAGCTAGCAGTGTGGCTCCTGAGTTCGTCCAATACAGGCATTTAGGCCTCTCGCAGGACTGTATGCACATTTTAAGAGAGGCGAGGAAAGCTTCTACAAGAAAGTCGTACGCTTTCAAGTGGAAGCTTTTTTTCATGTGGTGCACTGCTGAAGGTCATGACCCTATTCGAGGTCAAGAATGACCATACTGTTACCATACTTACTTTCTTTGGCTAAAGCAGGTTTGCAGTATTCTTCCATAAAGGTCCATCTGGCAGCAATAACAGCATATCGAAAGTCCCCCACTCAGGTTTCTTTCTTTCAAATGCCAGTGGTGAAAGTTTATCCTCCTGTGAGGGCCCCCTCCCCTCCCTGGGAGCTTAACGTGGTTTTGTCCAATTTGATGGGTCCTCCATTCGAACCTATTCATAAAGCGTCCCTTCAACATCTGTCGTGGAAGGCTGCCTTCCTAGTGGCTATCACTTCTGCGCGCAGGGTGAGCGAGATACAGGCCTTTTGTTCTACAGAACCTTATCTCATTTTCCATGCAAATAGAGTGGTGCTTCGGGCCCATCTGAGATTCCTTCCTAAGGTAGTCTCGGATTTTCACATTAACCAGTCAGTCACACTGCCTACGTTCTTTGCTAACCTGAACACTCCAGCTGGGAAGGCTCTACACTCGTTGGATTTAAAAAGAGTTCTGAAATTTTCTCTTGATAAAACCAAGAGTGTTCGGAAGTCTGATCATTTGTTTGTGAATTACGGTCCTCTGAATACAGGCTTGCCTGCATCTAAGAGGTCCATTTCTAGATGGATTGTGTCATGTATTATGTTATCTTATCAGTTTCCACAGAAGCAGCTCCCGGGCAAACCGAGAGCGCATTCCACTAGAGGAAAAGCTGCTACGATAGCAATGCTTAAAAATGTTCCAATTCATGAAATTTGTAAGGCAGCTACATGGCGCTTGATTCATACCTTTGCACGCCATTACTGCCTTGATTCTGATACTCAGGCGAATGCTCAGGTTGGTCAAGCATCCCTGAGGAATTTGTTTGGGTAATATTTATTAGTATACTGTTTAGAGAGATTGGTATTCGTCTGCAGGGTATGGGATGGGCTTGCTATTCTATTCAGTACTTATGACTATTGATGAGTATCCCCTGGAAGAGAAGGATAAGTTACTTACCTGTAATCCTAGTTCTCTTCCAGGGGTATACTCATCAAAGTCATAAGCAACCCACCCTCCTCCCCGGACGAATACCAGGACTGTCTATTTCACATGTTAGTATCAATGAGGACTAGCTAAATTTAAGGGGAGGGGGGATAAAGGGTGACTCAGGTACGTCAGACAATAAAAGGAAAAAAGCAATGTTTTCCTTTGAAAGCCCTCACCCACCGACCTAGTCGGTGGCATGCTTCATCATCGGGCCCACCACAGTGGCACCGAATGTGCCCCGGGTGTGCTGCAACGCCAGGTGACTGCGGAGCTGGTATATTGCTGCGTGTGCAGTGAAGGAGAGAGAAGTGAAAGTTTAAAAAGCTATACAAGCGGTCCCAGCACCCGAGGGTTAACAAGTATTTAATAAACTGGGCCTCCGTTAGCTGTTTTAAAAAGGCGAAAGGACAAAGTGGAGTGAATAATGATCTCCCATGTCCAGTGTGGTCTACATGTTTCTGCCAGTGCCTTTTCTATTATAAGCTGGCTTTCCTCAGGACCGATAGAGTAAAGTGAAAAAGTGCAGTTAAATAATAAACTAATAAACTATATTAAGTGTTTGTGTTATTTCATTGGCTATGTGTCGCGCTCGCTAAGGCGCTGTAGCTGTTAGAGGGGGATTCCCTCAGGCTTTTTCTGTTATTTCTTTGTAAAAAGCCTCATGGGTCGCCTGGCAGAGAAAGAGACCGAGTAGTTCGGTCTGGTTCCTCCTTGGACCTATTCGTCCTTCTGCGGCGCCCGGTCCACAAAGAAATAACAGAAAAAGCCTGAGGGAATCCCCCTCTAACAGCTACAGCGCCTTAGCGAGCGCGACACATAGCCAATGAAATAACACAAACACTTAATATAGTTTATTAGTTTATTATTTAACTGCACTTTTTCACTTTACTCTATTGGTCCTGAGGAAAGCCAGCTTATAATAGAAAAGGCACTGGCAGAAACATGTAGACCACACTGGACATGGGAGATCATTATTCACTCCACTTTGTCCTTTCGCCTTTTTAAAACAGCTAACGGAGGCCCAGTTTATTAAATACTTGTTAACCCTCGGGTGCTGGGACCGCTTGTATAGCTTTTTAAACTTTCACTTCTCACTCCTTCACTGCACACGCAGCAATATACCAGCTCCGCAGTCACCTGGCGTTGCAGCACACCCGGGGCACATTCGGTGCCACTGTGGTGGGCCCGATGATGAAGCATGCCACCGACTAGGTCGGTGGGTGAGGGCTTTCAAAGGAAAACATTGCTTTTTTCCTTTTATTGTCTGACGTACCTGAGTCACCCTTTATCCCCCCTCCCCTTAAATTTAGCTAGTCCTCATTGATACTTACATATAAACACAGGGGATACGGGCTAGCGTATCTAGTCCTCTCTCTCTCTTTGATCTGTATTATATTTCACATGTTACCCATGCTGTTATCACACTGTTATACGCCGTCCAAAAGAACTGACCTAACTGTCACCTGTGGTGCATGATGGGAGCCTGGAGGCTCATGGAGGTCTTAAAGGCACAGCGCCAATTTTTCAGTTGTTACTATGCAGCCTATCTAGGCTAAATCTGCCTCTATGATCCTGCCTGTTTTTACCTTTGAAAATAAAGGTTGTGTGTTTCAAAGAAACCCTGGGCAGTGTTTCTTCTGTACATTATCATATAATGTAATTTATATGTCTTTATTTGGCAAATGTAAAATGTTTTACATGCAATATTGGCAGTTTTTGAGCCTAGTATGGTGTATTTCAGACTGCATATGTATATGTATATATATAAATATATATATATATATTTATGTGTGTTTATATGTATTTATATATACACTGACGAAGGCGGCAACGCCGAAACGCGTTTGTAATCCTTGTTATGCTGCAGAGCTATGAATAAAATGGCTAACCACGCGAAAGTGACTATGAGTGCTCTCCTTTGAGATGAGTCCCGGGTACGGAGGGGCTGAAGTGTTTGAAAAAATATATGTAGATATATGCATATTATTGGCTATTGCTCCGGGGTCCCGCACGTGGGCGGGACTATTCAGTGCTTATGACTTTGATGAGTATACCCCTGGAAGAGAACTAGGATTACAGGTAAGTAACTTATCCTCTTGCTCTGATGTGCTGGCCTCCTTCCTCTTCGGCCAGACCCAGCAAATCAGGCTCCTGTCCTACATCTTCGAACCCAAGAACCATATAGGCGCAGTCCCTCAAGGATCATCACTAAGCCCTATCCACTTCAACGTCTACATGAGACCACTCTCCCACGTCATTACATTCCACCGAATCAACTGTGTACTCTATGTAAACGACACCCTGCTCATACTCTCCCTCACAGACAACAACACCACCACCACCAGGACAAACTTCAACACCTGCATGTCCAACGTAGCAAACTGGATGAAACAACTGCGTAAATCTCAACACAGATAAAACTGAACTCCTCATCTTTGGCAACAAGAGTTCCCCATGGGACTTCTTCGTGTGACCTGCAGACCTGAGAACCACACCCACCGACCACGCCAAACCGTTGGTATCATTGGGGACGACAGACTCACAGTGGCCAAACAAGTGAACGCTATCACCTCCTCCTGCTTCTCCATCCAACGCATGCTTTGCTAAATATTCCACTAAATCCCCACAGACACCAGATGCATGGTCACCCAGGTCCTCATCACCAGTAGATTGTACTATGGCAACGCACTCTACACCGGCATCACAAATCAACTCTTTCAAAGACTCACCCAGAATGCTGCCAGACTCATTCTCAACATCTCCCACAACGCAGACATTGCGCCCCACCTCCAGGAGCTACACTGGATAACAATCCAGAAGCGATGCCAATTCAAACTCCTCACTCGCACATACAGAGCTCTTCACCACGTCGGACCTGTCTACCTCAACCACCACTTCAACTTTCACCAATCCACGAGGCAACTGCACTCCGCCTCACTCCTCCTCGCACAAATACTCAGCAACCGCAGGAGCAACTCAGTAGGGCGCTCTTTTTCATACATTGCCACCAAATCTTGGAACGACCTTCAACACCACAGTAGGACCTTCTCATAGTCGAATAGCTAGAAACTAAAGACCTGGGTATTCAACTAGGAGCCCAATCGGTCTACTCATCTACTCCAGCGCCTGGACACCCCTCTGGTGATAAGCATGCTTTACAAATCTTCATAACATATGTTTAAGGCTTGTGAGGACATGGAGAGGTCCTGTCTGAATTGAAGCCCAGGCAACATGTACTTAACTAACCAACATGTGCAAGAGTTGGCCTTGAAGGCCTGAGCCTAGGAGGTTATGCTGCAGGAAGCTGAAGTTTGAAATGGCTCGCTTGGGACCCCTTGTGACAAGCATGCAACAAAAAGTCTGACATGCACTGCTGCATCACAGAGAAATGTCCACACCACCTAGCAATCCTACCCTTAACTTCAAGTAGATTCTGGTGCAATCAGGGTCCAAACAAGGGAAGGAGACAAAGCGAAGCATGGTACCCCCTATAGCCAACATATTCTTATACCACTATATAGAGGACACTAGCTACAGCAGAATCTAAATCTGGGTAGTAACTGCACATCCCCGATTTCTAACAATGCAAACTGCTGAATCCTTATGTGAACGCGACCATGTTTGAATTGGTTGTGCATCATGCCACGCAGCCCGTGTGACCACCCAAGCTGTAAAATCAGAGGGTCAATGTTGACCTGGGGGACTCTCAGACCTGCTGCCCAGCAGGGTAGCAAACAGTCTGAACCATGTACACCTGCGCACCTGCATATACATCTCCTCCCTGCAATCGCTGAACTCCAGTGTAGGGTTGATGGATAAAACAAGTCAAACACATAGATAGATGGAGATGCTACCATCGCCTACCTTCCAAACTCAAACTAGGTACACACACTATATGTGATGGCAGTAAGGATGCTCCCCCGAAAGGAGAATAGTAGTTATACTGGATGAAGATGCCTCACCCACATCTTATGGCATGTTTTATCATCAGTTTCCTTATCCCACCATATTAGGATGATACCAACAAGGCAAACTCAACTTATGAATGAGGGAGTTCTTATTACATGACACAGGATAAAGGTTAGACCCAGAAATACTAATTAAAAATACTTTGAGGTAAACCCAAGGATTTCCCTTTAACCCTTTCAGTGCTGCGCACGTTCAGCGGACGTCGCATGCACTACCTCGGTAGTGCTGCGCACGTCCGCTGAACGTCACGGCCCCGCCCTCGCAATAGAACATTCCGCACCAGCGCGGAACGTTCAGCGGAGGGGTTAAAAGTAGGTACCTCCAGTATAGTTAAAAATGTGGTTGGGTGATAGTTTGATATAATGACCAAATCATCCTATTAAGGCCAACGTGTTTCTACCCTCACTAGTACCACCAGAAAATGGTCAGCGGCAATCGTCAGGGCATCAAAGATCCCTGTTTCTTTTGTTGCCTGTGATGGTCACAGAGGACAGCTAGTTATAAGGAGATGAATTTGTTCATTCTGCCGGTATGCCAGTTGATGAATGTGTGACCAGAGGGGGTACCCCACTCCAGCCAGACCTTTAGGCTATTAAATCCACAGTCAGTAATTGATTGTTGTAAACTTTGAAGTTTCTTGAAATGTCCTTAATGAGACTCGTTGAAACTGTAAGGGGGTCATATAATACAAAGCTGTAATTCTAGAATTGACCTTGCTATCAATTTTAGACATGATTTTTAAAACCCTTTGCACTTCACGAGAGATATTTTTATTTTTGTTCCAGCCATTTTGCATCTTCATTAAGTCACAATTGAAAAATGTTTAGGTAGTAGTAAAATCGTTTACTGTTTTTAAAGGTCTTAGTATGTTACGTTCGTGATGCTAAAACTGTCAGTAGCCCCCATTTAAGACCTGCATCAATGGGATTGAATACATCTTGACTGCCATTCAAGATTAGACTGAGGGCTATGACGTTTTCTATAAGAGGTTGGATAAGTGTTGGCAGTCAGCTTCCTTTGTCTTAACAGTGGTTTCTCCTCTTTATGGTGCGTGGGGTCTGCCGTTCAGTACATGTACCACAGAGGACTGTTCAGTGATTTCTCTAATCCAATGTGATTTCTGCCATATTTGCAATGCTCAGTAATATTGGGAGTTGATAGGCAGTGGAGTATGCCACCTTTACTTTATAATTAATCTTAATATGCTTCACAAAGTTGAAGCACATTAATCGGTCTCTTGGTGAGCTGATGTTTAGGATTACCATAGCTGATATTTAAATTACACAGTGGAGATATTACATTTGCTTGAAGCATGGCTGATTTCACAAAGATCTAAAAATCACTCAATGAGCCATGGGCAATAGTCCAACCAAACGATACAACAACCAGTTGTATATTGACTGAAAGTAATAGCTGAATTGGGCTGCTAATACTTGGGAGGTAATATGTGGGATTTACACTTAATCACATTTAAGCAACTTGCCAAATGCAATAGCCACTCCATCTCCTGCTCCAGAGGTTATAGATGCCAGTGTTTAGGCATCCTTCAGCAGTTCTGTTTGTTTTATCCTTTTGTCCAGTATCCGCCGTAATGGCAAGCAGTGGCTGTCCCCAAACCCTCTACGTTGCTGTCTTCCAGCAAAACAGCCTATAAACCAGTCACCATCCATGGAACCTGTAAAGCTGTAGAAACTTCATGTCCGTTGTCACATACTCCCCAAGTATTCTGCCCTCTGCCCTCTGCTATCGGCAGAGCTGCAATTTCTCACATCAAGTTACTTGCAATGCATTCCTTGTATGTAATTCAATACGTGAAATTCCCATGACTCTCAGCAAAAGTCTTGCCACAATGAAACACAGACGCACTGCATATAGCCGGGTTTGAATGCAGAATACAAATTCAGTTGCAAACAATTTAAATGTATTTTACACATTTCTTTCTTTTTCTACTTAGATTAAGCAAGTACAAGATGAGGAAAGAAAGCAGCTAACCCAATTAAGAGATATTTTAAAGGCTGCTCTTCAAGTTGAACAGAAGGAGGTGAGCATATACTGTAATTGATTTCTCTCTATTGAATGCATAAATTGCTGTGGCTACTCACAGATCAAATATCAATCAACCCCTGTCCATATTTATAAGATACACCAAGAAAGCAAATTCAACTACGTTTGAGTGTGACTGATTACAGGTAACAGACTGTTCAGGAGCCACAATGGACTGTGAGAGGCTCTTTTGAACGTATGGTATGAATATTTCTGATTCTCTGTCATGAGATTGCCTCTGAGATCCATAAATAGCAGAAAATCTCTCCATGCATGCATGCATGGTTCCTGGAACATTCTTTCTAATATGGTTTTCTTTAAAAAAAAAAATTTGAAATAAATGAGAATATGCCTTTAAAAGGTAAAATTTCTTGCACTTCTTTATTTTTAAATAAACCCAAATAAGAATATTTAGTCATTTGATAGATTTACATGACAACATCACCGTCTACCTCCCAACATGCTAAGACTTTTTATTATATTTTTGTGGCAGTGTCCTTAATGCTTCATAACCTGTTTTCTGCAAAAGATATCCAGCCCAATTGTGCATCTCTCCCTGCTCCCTTTGTTGGGGATTCTAAAGGTATCCAGAAATTGGGGTTTCTGCGATTGACGTTGTTTTTTGTACAGGAAGGTGTTATTTCTATCTTAAAAATGCATCAACAAAAAGTTTGCTGTGGTTCGATAGTCTTCCTCCTAGCATTCATAAAGGAGTTGTAAAAAGAAATCTATTTTAGCTCAAAAGTATTTGCAATTTTCCAAGTGGTGGTCCTTCAGTCAGTCAAAAAAGGTAATTAGGACAAAGTTGTCCATAAAACAATTATGCAACCAGATAATTAACTACACATTTAAAAAAAACACATACAATACTGTCATGGCTTATTAAAACCTCTAAATAGTTCATATTAATAAAAAGATTTAAATTGACATCCCTTGTTAGTCATATACTTTTAAGAACAATGGTTTACAACTTCTAACGTACATCCAGTAATAGTTAACAATCAAATATTTCATTTTATTGTGATAGCAGATAAATTGCCACAGCTTGCAGCCTAGCTTTATTTGACTAATTGGACTGCCTAATTCCCACTAGTAAGAGAGAACAATTCTGCTAAAGAGTGGGCCTTAGTATATGATACAGAGGGAGCCTGCAAATGAAGCAATCCATAAGAGATTATTCACAACGGCCACCCAATGCTCTTCAGGAATAATACAGTTTAATAATATAGAATTCACTGAAGTACAGTCGTTTTGCAGGCACAAACATTTACTTAAATCCCAATGATTAATAACCTTATTCATGACTTATCAATTTTTATTATTCTACTTTCGCTTTTTTCTAATGACGTTTTTTTCTTTTTCTTAAACCTGCTCAGAGATGCAGTGCAACTCTGGTCTTGATTAAGGAGCCTTTTGCATTTTACAAACTGTATGTTTTAAGAATTGAGAAGACTCATCAAACCATTCAGAATTACTCTTGCCCTCAGTTTTACTTCCCAGTTTCCTCCTAGTTGACAGATTTGTCTGTAAGTATCAACCCTCTTTTTAATTGTATTTTTGTAAAACCCCATCTTGTTAACCAAGCCTACACAGATAATCCCACTTGAACAGAAGGACCTCTCTTACTGGCTGCTCTATTTTTATGTTTATAGTTACATATAGAGGCCACTGATCACTACTACCCACTTGTAATAAGAAACAATTATTAAAATTTGGCAATCAAATCCCAAAACAATATATAATCATTGGAACAAGACTGTGTACAAGTCCTAGAAGTCTGGCCTGCAGGACTTTTCATCTCGCTGTGTCCTTTTAGACAAACTTAACCATTATTGGCTAGTCATTTCAATAGATGATCAGCTTCTTTTGAAGGATGGTGAATTGGGAAGTCTGCTATTGAAACATTACATGCTTCCTTGCCAGATTAGATATTGTATTAGCAGTTATGGAAGGGGTTGGTTCAGCTTCATATTGAATTCGCCAGCACAAATCATAAGACGAGCATTAGAGTACAGAGTTGTAAACTTAATAAGACCTTCCTCCACATATAGTATTGAATATACTTAACAAGGATTATTGATGCACATATACATTGATTAATGCCAGCATTGATTCTTCACTGACCCAGCACTGTTTGAGTCTGACAACCTCTGGAATTCTTTTTTTTTAAATTTCAAAACTTTTATCTTGAGAGTTAGGCAAATAATTAAATATAGTGGATGGGGCATATCGGAATCCCTCCTTGGTTAGAAAATATGTAGAAGCAGTACAGGTACCATAGTAATTTGAACCATTTAGAGACTACAATGTATGATAAAAATACATAAATTCTGTTCATCACAGGTAAGCTGTACTCAGTGTGTTAAAGGAGGGGAACTGAAGAGGAAGCAAAATAGAAAGTAAAAAGATAGTGAACAAAGAGTGCAGCATAGTATGGAGAGAGAGCAGCTTCTAGAATTATTTGAAGTGATCTGTCAGTTTCACAGTCTGTGCATGTTTAGTTACAGGTTATTAAAGCCTCACTTTCTTTCCTTAAACAAATATTAAAAACATTCGTATTTTCAGTCAAAGGCAGACCAGTTTAAGGCATAAGCCGGGTCTTGTGGCTTAGCAAACTAATGCGTCCATTCTAGGGTCCTGTGTTCGATCTCATAGTCAAAGGTCCAAATCCCGGCGGGTCTATTCAGCCATTCATCCTTCTGAGGTCGAGAAAATGAGTACCATTGTGTTAGGTAACAGTAAACATCTGTTATTCAGCACCAAGATATGCCTGGGTGAGCGTGCGCTTTTCAAATACACATTATGTTACCAGTTGACTGATGTGAGTGATTGGTTTGACTTTCTTAATGCACAAAAAACTTGTGAAGAAAACACTGCCACTTGCAGGCATGTTTAATTTACTTAATGTTTTTACATTAACACAATTTAATAACAACACCAGTGCGTGTTGGATTTAGTTTATGATTGTCACAATACATGTTAGGCTACTGTCTTGGTTGTGGGATTTCATACTAAAACAGATCAGTCTTGTAGCCTTGATCAGTGGTATGTTGTCATAACCCACTTAGTCCTGTTGTATTGAGCACACGTTTCACCACCTGCCAAACAGTACAATAGAAGCAGTCTTTCAGTGGAGGCACTCAGCTTCTGCTCAATCAAAATCTGTACAGTTATACTATCACAAACAAGTAAATAGTTAAAGTTCGCAAAATAATACACAACCCATCCTAAAATGGTTTAACAATGATTCACAAAGTGCAGATCTTCTATTCTGAGGGTTTGTCACAGGGTTGCCAACACCAAAACCCATGCCTATTATGGTGATCTGTGAGACAATAACAAAATACCAACCTACACATTTTAACACCGTGTTATGACAATCGACCCGTAACCACCTATTTGCTTTAATATACTGTTTCTGTTTTCAAAATAAATAAGTCAGGTCTACTGCCTTTGTCATAACTTTTCATAATAAACAAATCAGATCTATAGCTTTAATCAGTGGCTTGTCGGCATAATAAGGTAGGCCATGCTGTGTTTTCAGCATAATCTTTCCTACAAGGCAGAAAGTGCAGTTCTACCACTCTTACAGCGGAAAGCACACAACTTCTTCCCAATCAAAATCTGTAATCAAGGTAGCCAAAATTTGGGTGGAGCTAAAGCCCTTATCTCAAGTGCTTTTTCATATGCAGTCTGGTGAAGATTATGCTGACAAGGCAGATTTAAAAATGGAATACTGAGAGCCTTAATTATAATCTGAAGGGGCAATCAAAGCTGAATGGTCTGTCCTTAGGGGACTGGGTTACATATCCCAAGTCTAATTAACAGAAGCTGATTTTGAGGATTTTTAACCAACCCATACAGATTTTAAATTGTTTTTTTCTTTAATGCCTTTGTCTGCATCTCATCTTTTTTTTAAACTATTGCCTCTTTATAAGCCCACAAGCATTCTAAATTATAGATTCATATGCCTGATCTTTTTTTAAAAAGATTTACCCATGATGCTTTGAATTCTCTAATCTGCAAAAGTAACAGTGTTCTTTGGGATCATCTGCCTAGCAAGCTTAGATTAAATGAGAGTGTTGAGAAGAATCAAAATAGAAGTGTTTTCTTACAGCTAATAGACTTGTTTATTTGGTCAGAGAGAAGCGAAAACTAATGTGGGTGGAAACGTATGCCTCTTTCAGAACTACCAAATTTTTCTTTCTTTTCGAGCAGAATTCTATGCAATCTACCACTTTTTTACTCTACTACAGCCTAATAGTTATGCTAGGCTTGTTGAAAAATGATTTAATGTTGGAAGAGTGAAATTCAACAGTATATTATTTTGTGCTCCTAATAAATATTTAAACATTCACATGCCCAGTTATTATATGATTGGAATTTGATCAAGTGGTGAAATCAGAATTTCCAACATCCATAAACTACAGAGCTTAAAGTGTGTTGCTCCTTTGTGATATTTGATGTATCATATGCACAGTACTGTAACTGAAGAGTTTATTCTTCTTTTCCCACTATGCTTTTACCTTTTGTGACCGAAGTCTAGGAGAGTAAGTGAATTTAATATTCTGATTTAATGTGGTTGCATGTATGTTATCTTAAATAACATTTTAGAGTAAAAGAATGTTGATGTTTGTTACTTGTTGTAAAGCCTAAACATTACAAAAAGTTATTGAAAGTATGCTGATATGTACAGATTTTAACTTTCCTCTAAATGAAATCTAATTACTCAATAATGTTCTGTTGCAAGTCCTCACATAATTTCCTTGTATTATATTTTCATCATTGATGTTTGTTTGGTACCCTTTTTAGTTAAATAACATCTGATACTGAAGGGGAAGGTTAGTTACCCATAATTTCTATTTCATCTTTACCATTGCTACATTTAATTTGTGCTTTTATATGTATATACATCTCATACATTTCATGTTTTACTCCAAAACGTTATTATTTTTACATATGCTATCCCTTCCTTCAATACCACTAGATAATGACATAGACATACCACTACGGAGTTAGCAAAAGCCATGATGCACCAGTAGTCAGTCTTAGATTTCTAGACGGCTGCCTAAACATATTGGCCTAGACATTGCATTTTACCTCTGTAAGCAAAAATGCTCCATAGAATGAAATAGTATTTCTTTATCCTAGACCCCAAGTGCTTCTTTTCTACTGATTAATGTGGAATTACTCTCAACGATCTGAAGTCCCAAGTGCACGTTCAGTAACCCCTCTGGACAGGCATTGGTATTGATAACATTAGTAAGTTTCACCTTGTCCTGCCTCTTTTCTGTTTCTCAAGATTGATTACAATCATCTACAGCTCGTTCAAGACCCCACTTATGTATTTCTTTTCTGGCAGTCTGGAGCTTTTTGTACCCACGAATATTCCTATGCCCGTTATCTTCTGTGTGCTTATTCCGAGGCTTCTGCTAATACTTCAGGCAACAAGATTCAAATGACATTGGTTCTGTGATGCTCAGTTTTGCTTGCTGATACTCAATGCTTTCAGAAGCTGAAGGTTGACCAACCCCTGCAGAGAATCTAAAGGTGTGATTATCTAATAGCAACGTTTCCAAATAATTGACTGAACAGTTAGATGGACATCTGTCATCCTAATAAGGGCCAGGACTTAGTCACATGGAACAAAAGTTAACTAAATATCACTGGTGCTACTGATTTCTTCTTTCTGGACAGGTCCTTTAAACCAATTTTTTTTTTTAAACTCTGGACACTTTTTTCCCCGCTAACCAGTGTTTTAAGTGGTTGTGCTCGCTCCCTAAAACATGTTAAAATTGTCCTATACTTAATTGGCATCTTTAATTTGCTTGTCAGATCATATAATATTTTATTGTTTCAATTATTAAAAACCATATACGAAATGTGAAACATCACAAAAAAGCAAAAGACATGAAGTTAAATATCGACAGCCCACCCAAGTTTAAAAATGTTAAAAGAAAGCATAAAAAAATGATTCCTTTTGTTCTAATTGTCCTCATGTTTAAATAATCACAAGTTTACCTTTCCCACCCCCTCATAAAAATGTCGTTACCTGTCCCACATGCTTTTGTGAAGTGCACCAAAAACAGAATAAAATTGCCTCGGGTTGTTCTCATTGATTCCATATTAAAAGACTGTTTCAATAGATTCTTACGAATGTCCATTAACTCAGGATATATACAGCTTATGTGTTCCAGTGTTTTCCTCTCAGAGTTAATATGAAGGGATTTTCTATTGTGCACCAACTGATTAAAAGGTAAATAGAGCAGTATGAAACATAACAATAATGTTATAGCCTTCATGGTAAAGTTAAAATCGAAGTATGGCTGTCACTTAGCCGAATAAGACTCCATAATATACAGAGTTTTATATATAGATGCCCTCTCGATGTCTAAGTGGCAACTGGTTCTTTTTATTTCTTGTTTTGACAATAACTTCAGAGTGCTTTGGTCATTTTGAGCAATTTGTTTATGGATAGCAGATTATGCTTGGTCAGGTAATCCTTACCGCGAGGCTCTGCGACTGATGCTTCAATGTGTGTTTTTGACAATTCTCTGTTAATATCAAATCTTATGGTGTTATTAACCGCTCCTTAACAGTATATGCATTAGTTGATGCATTTAACTGTAATCCAGACTGTAGTCGACATTAGACTTTGTGGAGTAGCTTTTTGTAGTTTAAATATCTTCCTTATACCGCCCATAAATGCAGTTTCTGCTCTCCTTATGGTTTCTGGAGGTCAGCAAGCTGCTCCATATGTACAAACTAGAAGCAGCTTGGCGTTAGTCACTGTTACCGTAGTGCAGATGGCATTCCCTCCATATTTTATTGCAAAGCTTTTTATCTCTCCAGAGACAACAGCCAGTTTCTGTCGCAGGTATTCCACGTGGGCATTCCAATTTAATTTGTTGAATCTCATCCTGAGGTATAAATAAGTAGATTCCTTCTCAATTTCATCCGGACCAGAAAACCAGGTGTATTGGGGCGAGGGGGAGTTTTAACAACCGAAGGACATAACTTTTCTTTTGTTGATGTTAATCTGGAGGTCATTAGCCAAGTTGTAGATGTTTAGACTGGTCAATTGTTTTGGGAGGCCAAGCAGTGAAGTTGATAAAATGATTAAGTTGTCGACATAAGGCAGGAAATCTATTTTGGTGTTTGCTAGTTTAGGGGAATCACCCCTGTTCGAGGCATATGAGCTGCAGATCGTACACTTTGCATTAGATCGCCACCTGGTGTTGGACTCGGATGATTGCAGGTTGTTGTCTTCTTGGAGAAGTCTTTGTAGTCACGATATAGGTGACTCCTCCCTTGGACAATACTGCGCATGGGCATCGGCTCCATCCTTAAACTGTTTTTTTCCGCCACTGGGTTCGGATGAAAGTTTCGCTGCTCCGGCTAGAAAGACTTTTCCAGCAACTTCGAAGCGCAAAAACTTCCTACAACTAATATCGACATCGAATATAATACTTTTGCCGCCATCAGCTCCATTCAGATTCATCGACGCGGGCCGTTGGGCCTATCGACGCCGTGCAGCCTACACCTCATCGGCAGAACTCCGTTCAAAAGATGCCCGGTATGTCGAGCAAAATTCCCACATAGCGATCATCACGAGGTCTGTCACCAGATCACGACGCGTCGACCTCCACAGCTTGTGCATCCTTCCGATCAAAGAAGACCATCCGGGATCGGAGGGCCCGTCGACACAAGATGAGGAGATCAACCCCTGCACCGGAGAATATCTTCGATGACGAGGTTCCGCTCGTTCCAGAAGAGGATTCGCCTGATCTCCAGATCATATCAGAGGCAGAAGACTCAGCTGACTCGATTCCATCTCGTCAACCCGTGAGTACTCCTGCCCCTGCACCACATACACTGCCCAAGCCGAAGGCAAAGGTCAGCACTCCGCCCAAGGGGCCCAGTCAACACCGAATACTTCCTCCTAAAGCCCCGCCGTCGAGCCCGGCACCGAGGAAAACAAACACGCCTTCAGGTGCTTCGGCACCGAGCAAACTGCACGTGCCGATTCCACCACCTCCATCCGCACCGAAGCCCAAAGATCCTTCGACACCGAGGCCGAAGGACTTTTCGGCGCCGAAACCTAAAGATCCTTCGGCACCGAAACCTAAAGAGGTACCGACACCAAAAACTGTACCTGTGCCGGCACCGAAAGAAGCTCCGACTCCAAAACCTAGAGAAGGGAAGCCAAAGTCCGACGCCACAAAACCGACGAGACCAGCTTCCACTGCGAAAACTCCCGCTTCAGTGCCAAAACCCACAAGGCCTGATTCCAAGGTTCCTAAGTCCTCGAACATGCCTACCAAGCCAAAAACAACACCTTCGGCACCGAGAACTTTGCCACAGGAAGCTGTAACACCTCCCAAGGCAAAACACCCAAAACAACCTCTATCTAAATCGAAAAGATCGACGCCGAAGAAGGTTGTGGAGGAAGAACAACTGTTTAAATCAGATCCTAAACAAAAGAAGATCTATATAAACCCACAGACTGGACATGTAGGTGCTATACCTCATAAAAAAAGACCAGCAGAAACACCACTAACACCTGTGGTTCCTGCCAAAAAGAAGGACTGTGCAACTTCTCCTATGCACCCTCCCTCGCCTGCACCTTCTTCCTCTCCTGTCCCTCCTTACATATCACCTCAAATCTCTCCTGTCCTTTCTCCTGCATCATCACATTCACATCACACTGATGATGAGTATGATTTAGGTGGTGGAGAGGGTCCACAGGAACCACATGCATACCCAGACCCAGATGCATATCCTATAGACGAAGATATCTATAAGTGTCCACCACACAATGTGCCTGACATTCCTGATCCACAGTCATACCCGACAAAACCTTCCCCTCCAGAAGATAGCATTGGCTTTAATCACCTCTTAAACAGAGCTGCTATCTACCACAACGTCACAATGCATTCTGATGACATTGAGGAAGATTTTCTACTAGATACATTTGAGCCATAACACAGATCTACTCAAATTCTCCCCATGATTAAAGGAGTCATTAAGCATGCTGCGGAAATATTTAAAGACCCAGTACGCACTTGGGTATTAAATCCAAGAATAGAAAAGAAATATAGGCCTGCACCCTCTGATCCAACCTATATTAGAGGACATCCGCCATTAGACTCTTTAGTAGTGTCCAATGCAAGGAAAAGAGCGAATTCCCAGACTTCTGGGGAAACGCCCCCACCTGACAAAGAATACAAAGTTATTGATGCGTCAGGTAAAAGAATAGCGGCAAAAGCTACAAATATATGGCGCATAGCAAATACGCAATCCCTTCTCTCACGCTATGACAGAGCTCATTACGATCAATTAGAGACACTACTACAACATCTCCCAGATCGGTATAAAGATCAGGCAACAGAGCTCATACAAGAAGGCTAATTCATTTCAAATGCTTCAATAAAATGTGCATTAGATGTCGCAGACACAGCATCTAGAGCTGTAAATACTAGTGTCATACTCGGAAGACATGGGTGGTTGCGCATTTCCGGGTTTAAACAAGAGGTGCAAACCACAATTTTAAACCAGCCTTTTAATCAAAACCAATTATTTGCGCCCAGAAGTAGACACTACACTGGAGAAAATGAAAAAAGACACAGACACTGCAAAGTCTATGGGGGCTTTACAGTCCACACAGGCTAGAGGTTCTTTTCGTTGCTCCTTTTATAGAGGAGGCTCCAAACAAATTGGAGCAGATACCACAGCATCTTTCAAGACACAAGCACAAACATCCTCTAACAAAGGGTATTTTAGAGGAGGATACAGAGGCAATAATAACAAGGGGATAGGTCGCGGTAACAACAACAATCGCTCCTCTTCCACACCTAAACAGTGACTTCCCTCTGCTTCCCCAACAGCATTCCACTCCTGTAGGGGGCAGATTAACACAGTTCCTGCCTGTCTGGAACTCCATCACAACAGACAGGTGGGTGAGACAGATTATCCAGCATGGCTACTGCCTAGAACTCACAGCGACCCTCTCAAACATACCACCCAGGCAGCGTCCTATGTCTACCGATCACCTAACTCTGCTTCAACAGGAAGTTATAGCACTGCTACAAAAAGATGCTATTCAACTAGTTCCGTTAGAAGAACAAGGAACAGGGGTTTACTCGCTGTATTTTCTAATTCCCAAAAAGGACGGGACACTGAGGCCAATTCTCGACCTCAGGCCCCTCAACTATTACATACAATCAGATCACTTTCATATGATCACTCTGCAACAAGTGCTCCCACTACTGCAACAAGGCGATTTCCTTTCAACACTAGACCTAAAGGACGCCTATTTTCACATTCCAATACATCCTGCTCACAGGAAGTACCTAAGATGTATAATACAAGGGCAACACTATCAGTTCGAAGTCCTTCCATTTGGTGTCATAACAGCACCACGGGTGTTCACAAAGTGCTTAGCAGTAGTAGCAGCACATCTCAGAAGACAACAGATACATGTCTTCTTTTATCTCGACGATTGGCTCATAAAAGCCAAATCATTCCACCAATGTGTACAACGTACACATCAGACAATTCAAACGTTGTACAACTTAGGGTTCACAATCAACTACACAAAGTCGCACCTAGAGCCTTCGCACGTGCATCAGTATCTAGGAGCTACCATAAACACATCTACAGCTCTAGCGTATCCCAGTCCAGCCAGAATACAGAGCATTCAAGCCTTAGTCTCCACCTTTCAACACCAACAGTCTCTCCAAGCCATAGTGTTCATGAGACTAATTGGCATGATGGCATCTTGCATCTTCATAGTACCGCATTCAAGACTGCAAATGCGTCCATTACAAGAATGTTTAGCACAACAATGGAATCAGGCTCAAGGTCAGCTCACAGACCTGGTGTTGGTAGACAGCCGTACGCATCGCTCTCTGCAATGGTGGAACACCAAGAACTTAACAAGAGGACGGCCGTTCCTCGAGCCTGTTCCACAAATAGTGCTCACAACAGACGCATCCCTCACAGGATGGGGAGCCCATCTCTTACACCATACTACTCAAGGCCAATGGAACAACCAACACAAACTGTTCCATATCAACCATCTAGAGCTGCTAGAAATATTCTTAGCACTCAAGACTTTTCAACTTCCAAGTACAGAGCAAAGCGGTCTTAATCCGGACGGACAATATGACCGCATTGTACTATATACAAAAACAGGGAGGGACACACTCTCTACAACTGTCCCAGCTCGCACAATGGGCTATTCCTCAAAACATAAATCTGTTAGTGGAACACCTTCCAGGAGTTCACAATCAGATAGCGGATCTGTTAAGTCGGCAGTCACAACAGATTCACGAATGGGAACTATATCCACAAGTGCTTCAACCATTCTTCCAACAGTGAGGGCATCCACACATAGACCTGTTTTCCACCCACGAAAATGCAAAATGCCCAACCTTCGCCGCCAGGTTCCCACACCCACTGTCCAAAGGCAATGCAATATGGATGAACTGGTCAGGCAAATTTGCGTACGCTTTTCCGCCTCTCCTCCTCATTCCACTAGTAGTCTCAAGCTCATACTGGTAGCTCCCACATGGGCACGCCAACCGTGGTTAACCACACTACTAGACCTCTCTCTGGTTCCACATCAAAAGTTACAGCTCACACCCTCGCTGTTAACACAGAACCATGGCGAAATCAGACACCCAGACCAACTAAATTTGGGGATCTGGCTCCTGAAGTCTTAGAGTTTGGTTATCTAAAACTACCACCAGACTGTATGAACATCATTAAACAGGCTAGGAGACCCACTACTAGAGCGTGTTATGCCGCTAAATGGAAAAGATTTGCAATATATTACAACAATAATGACATTGATCCACTGGATGCTTCCATCCAAAATATCATCTGTTACCCTTTACATCTACAAAGATCTAATTTGGCATACTCTTCCATACACCTACATCTTGCAGCAATTGCAGCCTATTTACAAAACAGACAGCACCTATCTCTTTTTAGAGTACCTGCAATAAAAGCATTTATGGAAGGATTAAAAAGAATAATCCCACCAAGGTTGCCACCTTCTCCAGTATGGAACCTCAATATTGTCCTTACAAGACTCATGGGACCCCCTTTTGAGCCTCTACATAAATGTGAACTGCAGTTTCTAACATGGAAAACTGCTTTCCTTGTTGCCATCACCTCTCTCAGAAGAGTGAGTGAAATAAAAGCATTCACTATACAAGAACCATTTTTTCAAATATATCCTAATAAAGTGGTTCTCAGGTCTAATCCAAAATTTCTTTCAAAGGTTATCACTCCTTTTCACCTGAACCAATCTGTAGAGTTACTACCTGTGTTTTTCCAAAACCCAGACTCTGCAGCAGAAAGGGCCTTACACACATTAGATGTTAAAAGAGCTCTGCTATACTACATAGATAGAACAAAATCCTTTAGAAAGACAAAACAATTGTTTGTATCTTTCTCTCCTCCACACAAAGGCAACCCTATCTCTAAAGCTGGGATTGCCAGGTGGATTGTAAAGTGTATACAAATATGCTATCAAAAAGCTAAACGTACACTAACAGTTCCTCCTAGAGCACATTCCACTCGCAAAGTAGGAGCCTCTATGGCTTTCTTTGGAAATATACCATTAGAGGACATATGCAAGGCAGCAACATGGTCTACACCACACACCTTCACTAAACACTATTGTGTTGATGTGCAAGCCAAGCAGCAAGCTGCAGTAGGCCAAGCTGTCCTCAGAACACTATTTCAAACTACTGCAACGGATACAAGCGACCACCGCTAAGGGAGACACTGCTGCACAATCGATGCAAAATGTACGATCTGCAGCTCATATGCCTCGAACGGAAAATGCTATTTACCAGTATGCATCTGTGCTGGCATGTAGAGCTGCAGAGTCGTACACGCCCTCCCGCCTCCCCGGGACTTGTATTCGTTCCAGTTCTCATCTTACTTAGATGCACACGCATGGACATCCTATTTTTCTCTTCACTTATACTAACTCCATCATTTCCCATCATGGCGAAAAACAATGTAAGGATGGAGCCGATGCCCATGAGCAGTATTGTCCAAGGGAGGAGCCACCTATATCGTGATTACAAAGACTTCTCCAAGAAGACAACAACCTGCAATCATCCGAGCCCAACACCAGGTGGCGATCTAATGCAAAGTGTACGACTCTGCAGCTCTACATGCCAAGAACAGATGCATACTGGTAAGTAGCATTTTCCTTCTTGCTGCAGCGCCTCTGCAAGAGCTCATATATATAAATTAAACAGCAGCGGGCTAGAGTGCATGTTTGTTTTTTAGCCATTATAAGTGTGGCTGTTTGGTCACATTCCTCTAACGTGGGAAAGTTTCACTCTCAGCCACTATAGAGATCAATTATAAGTTTTAGCAGTCCATTCTCAATCCTCCACAAATCCATTTTAGCCCATAGTTTAGCTCTTTTTACTCCATCAAAGCAGTTGAGAAGTAGATGAAACATGCAAACCAGTTGTTACCTTTAACTCTTACTGCTCTCTGAGCAAAAATAGCAAGTGCCATAATGTTATCAGTGGTGGAAAAATTTCTTCGGAATCCTTATTGATGGAAAGTTAATCTCCTGGCTGCATCATCCATTTTTGAAGGAAAGTGAATAAATGCTTAGTTCAGATTTTCCCTTGTACACCAAGCATAGCCATCAGCTTGTAGCTCTGTGGAGAATGTGTAGGGCCTTCCTTCCTTAGTGCAACACTAAGTTAATTATAGTAGACACCAGTACACTCCAGGCTGCTGAATCTCACTTCATCACTGCCATGGACTGATCGTTTGGGCCAGGATCTTTTGAGTTGTTACATTCGCTAATAAGCCGTTTGGTCTCCTGGGATGAAATGACGTAGCTGGCTCGCCCTCTGCCTTTGTCACTGGGTAATGTATTTGATGTTGGTCCTCCATAGAACATTGCCAAGTGTTATTTCCAGACCTTATGTGAAATGTGATAGTCTCCCCCTATTCTGATTGTTTTGGTTCCCTACCAGCCCCTAGAACTTCCTTGTATTTGTTGTATGGAATGCGTCTCACAGTTCAATCCATAGATGAGCTTGTTGTTCTCTCTTCATATTATAGATCTGCCATCGTTTTACCTGTTTTATGGCGTGTGAGTTATCTGGGGTAGAGGCCATCTTGCATTGGCATCTTAGTTGTCTTCTTGCCATTTTATTTTAGCTTTAAGGATTTTTGTCGAGTACTGCTGTAGCTGGTTCTTTGGGGGTAGAAGGGCTTTGAGATTATGCTAGAAAGTCAAATAATTCTCTTCGAAGAGTATTACACTTCTGGATGTCTGGTACTTGTGTGTCTGTCACCGATATTGCTTCTTTCATGGTATCCGTACAAAATGGTTGATGCCAAGTTATACAAGGAAGAGAACCATACAATCTTTTTCCCGGCTTTTACTGTTTGTTCACCCGCTACTTTTTTTATCCCAGGTGAACTCTCCATTATTTTTGTTTATTGCTGTATGCTGTGGATTCTGGTCGCTTTCATGTCTCAGTAAAATATGAAAGTGTTTCATCTTCTGAAAATCTGCTAATTGCATGAATATATAATTAATTGTTGACTTTAACCCCCTCTTACTGAAGGTAGCTTGAGCCGGTTGATCCTTCACAAATCTCCCATTAAGGGGACAAAGCCCAATTTCCAATAAGGTGGAACAAATTAACTTTGCTGAATGTTTCTTTTTGATTCTACTGAAAATTTAATCAGGATCTTAAAAAGTATGATCGGGGCAAAGTTGTCTCTGGCATCCTCTTAATAATGTGTTATTAAAGTCACCAGTTAATAGCAGCGAACCTGTCTTGTGTTTTGGTGGATCTTAGTAAGGGTACCCGTCAGGTGATTGATTTCATTCGAAGAGGCAGCACCAGGTCCTTCTTGGTACTCTTTCTTAAACTTTTCAAGTATAAATCTTCCATGGCCTAGATTGTTCTTGCACCCAGCTTGTTCTTGTACAAGCAGTTAAAGACTCACACAGTTGGAAAGTATCCCACAAGACCATCATCGTATCTGAGGACCATCAGTGTTGCTTTTCTATTGTATACTTATAACCACAGGTTCCTCGCCTTGTGAAAACTCCCCATGGTTGAGACTGGATCCAGAAACGTTTCAAGCAGTACTCCTGCATGCGCTAGGTGGCATTGTGCCGCCTCTTGTTAACATTGGTCCACTACAGAAGTGGCAAACGGAGATACATTTAGGCACCACCCATGCACACTTGCGTCACTTCCATTCTTTCTGCGATTCCAGGCTTGGATTCGTAGCAAAGTTTTGACTTCCTAAAAACATTTTTTCACAAATATTTTGTTTAAAATCAGTGTGCATGGGATGTCACTCCCTAAAACTACACCGTTTAAGTCTTGTAGATGTCTGTGACAGATCCCCACGAAGTATGCCTTCGGTGCTTGGGTGTAGGAACACAACTCCAGGGCCCGGGATGACTGCACCCAGATGAATCTGTGGACCATACGGGACTGCTAGGCAAAGCCTTATGTTGCCAAATACCGAAGGACTCAAAGTTGTGATTGGTCAAAGTCAAAAGGAAGGTCCCACTCCCAGAGTTGTTCCTGCTGCAGATCTTAGTCATGGTCAAAGTCACTGGATAAGTCCAAAAAGATGCACAAGAAATCCAAGTGGGACTCTGGCCCCTTTGCACCACTCATTAAAATCCAGAGAAGGCACTAGGTGTCAACATGCCTCTCAGTCTTGCTCCCGATCAACCTCGGAGCCAGTTCCAAGTGTGGATCTGATACATCCTGAATTTCCAGGCCCATCGGCAATGCCACCCCAGGTTGAGGCTTTCTGTAAAGGCATGCTGTGGCCTTTTGGCTTTTTACTGGTTCCCTCCGGTGTGAGAGGGACTCCAGTTGGACATCTGCCGTCGAGTTTTCCTTGGGTGCTAGGTGGACCCTTCAAACCACATTCTGCACCAGCTCCAGTCCTGACTTCGGTTCTGGCTTCATGCCTTATGCAGGTCCCTTCTGCATTGTTTGCACTGGAGGAGGAAGGCTGGCCAATCACACGCTCCGATTCACAGCCAAACTCATCTCGATCACAATCAAAGCTGCATCCCAATCCCACTGGGGCACAGTTTTCTGGCAGCCGATCAGATTCTGACACACTGCCCTCACCACGCAGCAAGACCCAAGAACTCCACAATATTTTTGGTATGGAATCGGACAACAATTTTAGTGATTCTGAAGAGTTTAGACATGCCCATGCCTCCTTAATAGACATGCAGTTTAATAACTCCTGCCTTTTTGTCGAGAAAGCAGGAACAGTTTAAAAATAGCAGGGCTACAGCACGTTCCCAGGGTCTTTCTTCCCCAGTTTGACAATGTCGCCAACAATTTGGCTGCCTCTGTACCGTCAATGCTAAGCCACACTACTGATCCTGCAGGTCCCCCAGCTTTTTCTTGGCTGAGACTGTGTTTCACAGAGGCAACGCCAAAGACATCATGGGAATGTGCAGCTGATGCCCTAACTCCCTGCTGCCACAGCTCAAAATCCACTTCAAAGGATCCACTATTTCCTTTAAGGATGGCAAACAGTTACTTCGGACAAGTGGGTCCTTCACACTTATACCTAGAAGCCATGTCCCTCTGTTTATTTCCACCCCACTGTACCTTCCACCACCAGGGAGGCTGACCGAGGACCACACACCAATCTTTCTAAAGAAAAGGCAAGCTCCTTTGGCCAAAGGGGCCATAAAGAGGTTCCCTGCATCAGAGGTAGGAACTGCATGTTACTCTCATTATTTAATTCGCCCTCTCAATGCCTTCTTGTGAAAGCACAAATTCAAGATACTTATTCTAGCACAGTTCCTTTCTGCCCTGGACCCAGGTGACTGGATGTTAGTGTCTGTTATGCAGGACGTTTATTTCCACATACCCGCTATGCGGGCCCCGGGTGCTATTTGTGGGTTCATAGTGAGCCACGAGCATTTTCAGTTTGGGTTGTTCCCCTTTAGCATCACCAGTCTTCCCCCTACCTCAACGATTGGTAGTTGGAGGCAGGCTTGTCCTAGGCAGTTGAAGACAACTGCCACGTGACAGCAAAACTTCTAAGACCATTGGCTTTCACAGTTATTGTGAACTCTTGTCACACCTGCCTGCTTTGCAAATACGCCCATTCATCAGAGCCATTCTGGACACTGTATGGTTTTGTGCCTTTCCCCCGGAGTGCAAAGATCAGAACATTGAGGCTATGATTATGGGGTTTCCGCCTCTGTCCTAAATCTCAGGATGATGCGGAGGCTGATGAGATTGCTGACATGTATTCTGTTGGTAAACCATGCCAGATGGCATATGCTGGCTTTGCAATGGGATCTGAAGTCCCAATGGTCTCAATACCAGGGCCATCTGTTGTATTGTGTTCGAGGCATGTGGGCTTCTGAATTCATATCTGTGCATAGACCGCCGCCTAGTGTTGGGTCCGGATGATTGCACATTGTTGTCCTGGAAGAGTCTTCGAAGTATCACGAGATAGGTGGCTCCTCCCTCGGACTACAGTGCGCATGGGCATCCTCTCCATCACCAGATTGTTTTTCTCTGCCATTGGGTTCGGATGTACTTTCCTACTCTCCAAGTTCGGAATCAAGAAAAACTTTTCGAAAGGCCAAAAGTCCTTCGGATCCGTCGGTATTGTTCAGCGCTCGGTACCGATACACTTTTTGAACGTTCGTTGCACTACAGTCGTCGAATCGGGCCGTGAGGCCTTCTCGACACCACGTGAACCGACCGTCGATGGAACGAAGTCCATTCAAGTACTGCCCGCAGTGCAACTGGAAGTTCCCGCACACAGACAAGCATCCAGTGTGCAACAAATGCCTATCTCCAGACCACAATGAATATAGTTGCTTAGCCTGTGCCCAGTTCTGATAAAAAAAAAAACTATCTGGAATCGACGGGCGGCGAGGCAAGAAATGCAAAGGTCGGCGCCAGCACCCGAGAACATCTTCGACGGTGACGGTGATCTAGCAAGCGCCGAGGACTCGGGTCAAGACGATCAACAATACTCAGAGCACCACTCCGAATATTACCTCGAGGAAGGAGAACTAACCGTCGATCTCGAGGAATATGATCAAGACATCGTATCGGTCGAAGACGACTCCGATGACGACGAGGGGCGTACCGTGAGTACACCGCCCTATATAGACACTACACCAATATCAGAGACTCAGGTCGAGGCATCGCCAGCAGGCCTTAGCCGAGATCAACAAACTCGTTCTACAGCCCCGCCATACGTCCGGCTAAGAACACACAAAAAGAGCCCTCTGAGACACGATATACGACACCGGTTCAATCGAAACCGAAACTCGGCGACAATACTGTCTTCGGACCGAATTACGTCGAACCGAAGGTGACTAAGCCGAAGGGCGTCGACCCGAAGGCCACAGTACCGATACAACCTTCGAAGCCAAAGACCATCGAGTCGACATCGAAGACCAAAGCTGTCGAGTCGAAGTCGAAAGCCGTCGAGTCAACCTCGAGGCCGAAACACGTCGAATCGACACAAAAACAAAAGCACGTCGATTCGACCCCCAGGAAGCACGTCGAATCCAGCAAACCAGCCTCAGGTATCGACAAGGGGAAAAAAACGGTAGACGAAAGCACGAGGCCTGCGCCCAAGACTACCGTCGAGCCGAAACCGAAACCGAAGGTGGACCAAAGTAAATCGGTCGAGCCGAAGCGCATCGAGCCGAAAAAGGGCATCGACCCAAAACCGCAGGCTCCAAAAACACCTAAAGACACTGTCGAACCGACAAAACAGCTTGGTCCGAAAAAGGTGGTGAAGCCAGCCAAAGACGTTGAACTGACAAAACCTGTCGAAAAACATCATAAACCAGTCCAACCACCAAAAGCGGTCGAAACAGCAAAAGGCGTCGACCCGAAAAAGGACAAACCAAAGGCTACAGCACCAAAACCAAGGACTGTGGAAGAGGAACTTATTCATCCAGATCCCTCCACAGAAGACCAGTCAAAACGGTTTATTGACCCAAACGCTGGTAAAGTGACTGTGTACACCAAAAAGAAAAGACCTCGGCCAACTGAAGACTTTTCTACAATTCCCCTAAAGAACAAGAGAGACTGTGCTACCTCTCCTATATTCTTTGCACCTATCAGTCCAGCTATGCCTCACCTGCACGCTCGGACTACAACCCAGACGAAGATCAGGACGCAGATGTAGGGCTTGGTTATCCACAAAACCCACTTGCAGACCCTCACTCACAGCCATGGGGTGGGGGAGGGGAACCAGACACTGAGGGGATTCTGCCCATTACAGACCCTGCAGTATACCCCACTAAGCCTTCTCCCACAGAAGACACAGTAGCCTTTAATTCACTACTGGATAGAGCAGCAACCTACCATAATGTAGATATGCACTCTGATGCTATTGAGGAAGACTTCCTCTTCGATACATTAACAACATCTGAGAGACATGTTAAAACACTCCCAATGCTAAAAGGCGTATTAAAACACTCAAGTGACATTTTTAAGGACACTGCTAGAGCACGGGTCATAAACCCTAGGATTGAAAAAAAGTATAGGGCTGCTCCTATAGACCCTACATATATCAAGGGGCAGCTACCCCTAGACTCCCTAGTGGTATCCAACGCACGTAAGTGTGCCAATTCCCAGACTACTGGAGAGGCTGCTCCTCCAGACAAGGAGTCAAAAATCTTTGAGGCATCAGGCAAGAGAGTAGCAGCTCAAGGAGCAAACTGATGGAGAATAGTTAACACACAGGCCTTGCTGGCCAGATATGACAGGGCGCACTATGTCAGCTTGGAAGACATTCTCCAACACTTACCTGATCCTTACAAACAGCAGGCAGATGAACTCATACAAGAAGGAAAGCTCATCACCATTGCCTCAATTAAATGTGCCCTTGATGCGGCAGACACAGCTGCCAGATCCATCAATACAAGCGTGCTGCTCCGGCGCCACTCATGGCTTCGCATATCGGGCTTTAAAAATGAAGTCCAATCCACAATCCTTAATCAGCCCATCAACCCTGACTTTTTGTTTGGTCCAGCAGTTGACTCAATTCTGGACAAAATGAAAAAAGATGCTGAAACTGCGAAGTCTATGGGAGCTCTCCAGTCCCAACAACACTGGGGCTCCTGTCGTCGCTCCAATTATAGAGGAGGAGCGCGTAATAATACATCACAGCAATCCTCCAACTACAAGAGTAACACACAATCC
The DNA here is from genome assembly GCF_964261635.1 of Lissotriton helveticus. Lineage (NCBI taxonomy): Eukaryota > Metazoa > Chordata > Amphibia > Caudata > Salamandridae > Lissotriton > Lissotriton helveticus. Next base: position 384,617,682 of record NC_136067.1, on the reverse strand, counting down.
ACATACAACAAAAACACCAACAGGGGTGAATACAGAGGAAACAACACCAAGGGAAGAGGTCGTGGAGGCAATGCAAATAGATCCTCCACTAACACCAAGCAGTGACTTCTTACCACTACCCCCAGACCACATAACATCAGTCGGGGGAAGAATACAACAGTTTCTGCCAGTCTGGTTAAATATCACAACAGACAAGTGGGTCAGGCAAATTATCGAACATGGCTATTGCCTCGAACTCACCTCACCTCCACCCAACATACCACCCGTGCACCGTCCAATGTCACAGGAACATATTACGCTACTACAGCAAGAGGTCATCAGTATGCTGCAAAAGGGGGCCATAGAACCAGTCCCACTACAACATCAGGGAACAGGAGTATACACTCTATACTTCCTGATTCCGAAAAAGGACGGGTCTCTCAGGCCAATATTGGACCTCAGGCCCCTCAACCTGTACATTCTGTCGGAGCATTTCCACATGTTCACTCTCCAGCAAGTCTTACCACTGCTTCGCCAGGGAGACTTCTTAGCAACCTTAGACCTCAAGGACGCATACTTTCATATCCCAATACACCCTGCTCACAGAAAGTATTTAAGGTTCGCCATTCAGGGACAACACTACCAGTTCAAAGTCCTATCATTTGGTGTCACAACAGCTCCAAGAGTGTTCACCAAATGTCTAGCTACAGTGGCAGCACATCTCAGACGGCAACACATCCATGTGTACCCCTATCTGGACGATTGGCTAATACACGCGCCAACAGCCCAGCAATGTGCCAACCACATGTCAAAGACCATACATCTCCTGCACAGTTTAGGATTCTCACTAAACTACCCAAAATCACATCTACAACCCTCCCACGTCCAACAATACCTGGGAGCAACAATAGATACACTGGCAGCAAAAGCATATCCCAACACAGCACAAATCAAGGGAATGCAAACGTTGATACAAAAATTCAGACCCCAACACTCACTACCAGCTCGAGTGTTTATGCAGCTAATAGGCATGATGGCCTCGTGCATATTCATAGTCCCTCATGCCAGACTACATATGCGTCCGCTCCAAGAATGCCTAGCAAGGCAGTGGAGTGAACCAGGCTCACGGGCAATTAAAGGACCTAGTGTTGGTGACCAGTCGGGCATACAACTCTCTGCATTTTTGGAATCCACAAAAACTTTGCAAGGGTCGACTGTTCCAAGAGCCTGTCCCACAAGTAGTGTTAACCGCGGACGCATCCCTCATGGGATGGGGAGCCCATGGCCTACACTACACAGTACAGGGACTCTGGACTGTACAACAAAAAAAGATGCACATCAACCTTCTGGAGTTGATGGCAGTCTTTCAAGCCCTGAAAGCTTTCAAAACACACTTATGCAACAAGGCTGTGTTGATCCGGACGGACAACATGACGGCTATGTATTACATTCAAAAACAAGGAGGGACACACTCACCACAGCTGTCGCACCTAGCTCAAGCAATGTGGAAATAGGCCATTCAGAGGAACATGTTTCTCATGGCAGAACACCTCCCAGGCAAGGACAATCAGGTAGCCGACCTGCTCAGCAGGCACAGCCAAAAGATACAAGAATGGGAAATTCACCCCAAAGTGCTCAAACCATTCTTCCGGAAGTGGGGACACCCGGAAATAGACCTGTTTGCCACAAGCGAAAACGCAAAATGCCAGTACTTTGCCGCCAGGTTCCCACATCCGCAATCGCAGGGGAATGCGATATGGATGAACTGGTCAGGCAAATTTGCGTACGCTTTTCCAGCAGCTCCATTAATACCGCTAGTGGCACGCAAAATGCGCCAACATTCCCTGACACTAATCCTGGTTGTTCCCACATGGGCGAGGCAACCATGGTACACAACGTTCCTAGAACTGTCAGTGGTGCCTCATCAAAGACTGCGACTCACACCCAGTCTTCTAACTCGGAACCATGGCGAAATCCAACACCCAGACCCGCAACAGCTGAACCTAGTGATCTGGCTCCTGAAATCTTAGAGTTTGGATACCTCAACTTGCCTCCAGACTGCGTGAATATTATCAGAGGCAAGAAAACCCACTACCAGAGCATGTTATGCATCAAAGTGGAAACGTTTCGTCATTTACTGTAATAACAATGACATTAACCCACTTGATGCTTCCACTCAAAACATCATTTGCTATCTCTTGCACCTACAACGTTGCAATTAGCCTATTCATCCATCAGGATACATTTAGCTGCGTTAGCAGCATATCTGCAAAACAGGCAACACCTTTCACTATTTAGGGTTCCAGCAATTAAAGCGTTTATGGAAGGACTTAAACGCGTCATTCCTCCAAGACACCCACCTTCACCAGCCTGGAATCTAAACGTTGTTTTAACCAGACTTATGGGACCACCTTTTGAATCACTACACTCATGCGAAATACAGTTTCTTACTTGGAAGGTGGCTTTCCTTATTGCCATTACTTCGCTTCGAAGAGTTAGCGAGCTGCAAGCCCTAACTATTCAAGAGCCATTCATTCAAGTACATGCAAATAGAGTAGTTCTCAGAACAAACCCTAAATTCATGCCAAAGGTGGTATCCCATTTCCATATAAATCAAACTATAGAACTACCAGTGTTCTTTCAGAACCCACAGACAGTAGCTGAAAGGGCCCTGCATACTCTAGATGTAAAAAGAGCTCTGCTATACTATATAAATAGAACTAAGGCATTTCTAAAAACAAAACAGTTGTTTGTTGCTTTCTCACCACAACACAAAGGCAACCCTATTTCAAAGTCAGGTATAGCCAGATGGATCGTTAAGTGCATTCAGATATGCTATTTAAAGGCAAAACGCACCTTAACAGTTCCCCCTAGGACGCATTCCACACGCAAGCTAGGGGCATCCATGGCTTTCCTAGGAAATTTTCCTTTACACGAAATTTCATGGTCAACCACACATACATTTACAAAACACTATTGTGTAGATGTACAAAACACTATTGTGTAGATGTACATTCAAAACAGCAAGCTGCTGTAGGCCAGGCTGTCCTCAAAACTCTCTTCCAGACTGCTGCAGCTGACACAGGTAGCCACCGCTAGGGGAGATACTGCAATACATTCTATGCACAGATATGAATTCAGCAGCCCACATGCCTCGAACGGAATATGCTACTTACCAGTATGCATCTGTTCTTGGCATGTAGGGCTGCTGACATTCATATCGCCCACCCACCTCCCTGGTGCCTGTCGCAGCTGTAGCATTCACTCTTTGCATGGTCATCTCTTACTGTACTATACTCCATCTCTGCCACAATGGCGAAAAACAATCTGGGGATGGAGAGGATGCCCCTGCGCACTGTAGTCCGAGGTAGGAGCCACCTATCTCGTGATACTTCGAAGACTCTTCCAGGACAACAATGTGCAATCATCCGGACCCAACACTAGGCCGCGATCTATGCACAGATATGAATGTCAGCAGCCCTACATGCCAAGAACAGATGCATACTGGTAAGTAGCATATTCCTTACAGATTATGAAGGAGCCTGCAAAAGAGCTGCAGTTGTGCTTATCAGACAGCAATTGGGCCGAATCCCTTTCCTTAACCCACCCACCCACAGTTGGCAGCGGTGACTGGTGTAACAATTCTGGTTCTGGGATAGATGGAAAGAAGCCTTTTGGAGATGCAGGCGATTGGTGTTGAGGACCTTTTTGCCCACCATCAGAGGGAGTTTGGTACAGGTGCTCATAGACAACACCACTGCTACACAACAATCAGGGCATGGTGGGCTCTTGAGTCCTGTGCCAGGGGGCTGTACGCTTTGGGAGTGCCTGGATCGGCCGGGGATTTCCCTGATAGTGAACAACCTGGCGGGATCTTTAAATACCAGAGCGGACCAGATCAGACACCGATGGCTGAGGGATCATGAATGGCCTTTTAATCAGAGGTGTAGCAGTGTGTCCTAAAATAATTGGGATAACTCTGGCTTGATTTGTTTGCCACTGCTGAGAATTTGCAATGTCACCACTTTTGGGTGCTGCAGTTTCCACTTCTGCTGTCTCTGAGATGCATTCTGAATACAGTAGAGCTTGGGTTTCCTGTATGACTTCCTGCCGCTGCCTCTCCTTCCTTAAGTTCTAAAGTAGATCAGGAACGACTGGGCCAAAGTCATCCTAGTTGCACCAGATTGGAAGAGGAGAATGTAGTACCTGGAACTCCTGGGCCTGAGTATATGACCTCTATTAAAAACTACTGCTTCAGAAAATCTTCTGTTGCAACAGCAGTACAGGATCCTGCGCTTGAGCCTACGCACTCTACATCTCCATTCTTGGAGATTGAGCGGCTTCAGTTGACCTTCTTCGACCTTCCCCCTGAGGTCATTGATTCCATCTTGAAGGCAAGGTGTGCTTCCATGACATCAGTGTGTGACAATTTTGGGATTAGTCCGACATCCAACAAGTTGACCCATTGCAAGCTAAATTGCCTTTCATTTTGTTTATTCTGGCCCAGCGAGGACTTGCTGTGGGCACTGTAAATGCTACTTATCCGCTCTTTCATTCTTTTTGAGGCTGCCGGATCAGCCCTCCTTATCTAAGCCACCCGTTGTGATCAAATATTTGAAAGGTTTGTAATATTGATTTACGCCCAAACCCTTTGTAATACTACAGTGGGACTGATGCCAAAGAAACAAGTGTACCACCGCTCTCTGTGCAGGTGGAATCTGTTGCAGCGTTTACCATGCTTTGTTAGGAATCTGCTGTAATGGACCAGCACCATAAGCAAAAGAATATCAAGCTTGGTTTTGATACACAGCACCACCGCTACACTATATTGAGCTATCACGTGACCTCCCAGTGAGTCACATGCTCAAATACACTAGATCCTGGTTTACTTTTTACTGCCTATGACCCTAAGCTGCAAGCAATACTTTCTAGCGTTCTCCTCGTTGTTGCTTCATTGATTTATTTAAGATTTGATCTTAAGGTGACAAGAGATTTGAGTCTATCCCTACACTGATGTTAAAATCCTTGGACAGCTGTTCCTTGATACACTATGGATCCTTCAGTGGTGTTGATGGATGAAATGAATTTCAAGGGCCACAGTGATGCCAGATTTTGTAATAATTGTATCTTCCATTGAAGTGTTGATTTACTCTCTCACATGGCCCAGTCAGTGTTGCTGTAATTGTACTACTGATCACCATCCTAATGCTGATCAGACTTTAGCATTTGGCCCAAGAATAAAATTATGAATGCTCATGTTGTCTGTCCGCTCCAGAAGAGTCCACGCCACAGGCTCCCACCTTGGGTGAGATCACAGTGCTCTCCTGGTAGCTTTGGTAGCAGATTCGTTTGGAATCCAAAAGCACCTGCGATCCATCTGCTTCCATCGCCTCCTCCACCCAGAGGCCACCACCTGTTCGTGATTTTCACCACTTTCCTGTAATTAGAACATAGTACAGGATACATTCATCAAATAAGTTGCACGCAGCCCACTTCAGCTGCACTCTCCCAGGAGTGGGCCACCTCCATACAGCTGATTCCTGCACACATATTCTACCACCTGCTTCATCATCCTTCTCTGACTATATAGGCGTGTTACAAAATGAATATGTGATATTTAGTTGGAATGCCGAGTTAACCTACATCTTGCAACATAAATCTAACCTCTTAAGCCAGAATACCTCTGCACCTATTGCGACCATCAACTCCAGGCTTGGAACTCGTTGTCAATGAAGAGACCCTTGAAAAAATATTAAACAAAAGATGCCTTAAACTAAGCATACAGAGGAGGTGAATGTTTACTGACTTACTGAATCTCTGCTACCAAAGCTACAGGGAGAGCACTAATAAATATGCGCTCCCTCAGGCTATCTTTCTTTGATCATAAATGAAACTCTTAACCAAACAATACGCTAGCCTCAAATCCCATACCTTTCTGAACTAGTCATCTTTACTTCCAACATCACTTTTATCACGAACAGCTATGGCATCAGTCCTAACAGCAAGGACAAGCCTACACTGTATTCCCATTTTGACAATCAGATTAAAATCAAACAGCTGGCAATTAATACTCTGACAAAGAGTCTCAACATTACCCTCCTTTTGATTCTTTGCACCACTGCAGGCCAACAGTGACTCATCACTTAGAACTGATTAACATGTTCCATTAGCACAACCTCCCTGTCCTTATAGTGTCAACACGTCCCATATCGTCATGATCTTCCTGCTTCCCGTTTGCTTTTCCATTTTCAGACACAAAAATTGGCGACAGTAGTTTTTATTTTGCAAATGCATTTACTTTCACATATACTTCTGTACCTGATTGCAGGTATTATTAATCTGTCATAAGGTATCAAGAGGAGAGGGAGGAACAGCAGGGCTAGTTCACTTCCCCTGAAATATATTTATTATCAATTGGAACTAGCCTCAAAGGGCTTAGGGACAGTGTGTTTGTATGGAAGAAAGAATTATTATTTCTTTTGAAAGCCCTCACCCCTGACCTAGTTGGTGGCATGCTGGGCAAATGGTGTGGAGTATTTAAGCCTGAGCACACAGAGGCTGAACATCCACAGAGATCGGTCAAGTAGGTGTTGACGCGGGGACCGAGCTTCACCCAAAAGGCATTTCTAAGCCGACCCCAATGCCGGATACTCATGAAGCTTTGCTCTGATAATCTCGAGTATAAAGCACCCTCTTACCCATATTGTACCTTAGTGAGTGCAACACATAGCGGGTCACTTGCACTCAATTCCTGACCCTACCTTTTTTTAAATCACTACACAAGCACTTCACACATTCATAGGTCCTGAAGAAAGCCAGCTCATTGCCAAGACCTGGCTGAAACATGTTAACCACACAGGGTGTGGGAGACCATAGATAACTCCACAACACATCCATTGCCTTGTTTTTAACACTGTCAAGGGCCCGCTAATAAAATTACCTAGTATAGGAATTGGGACCCGAGGACAGTGTTTAATTCACACTCACACGCTATCACTGCACACTCATTCACCACAAAATCAGCTCCGCTGTGAACAGGCGTTGAAGTACACCCGGGACACATTCGGTGCCACTAGGTGGAGCTCGATGATGAAGCATGCCACCAACTAGGTTGGTGGGTGAGGGCTTTCAAAAGAAATAATATTTCTTACTTCCGTACAAACACACTATCCTTATGCCATTTGAGGCTAGTTCCCATTGATAATACATTATTAATCTGTTATCACCAAAGTCATACATTAAATATCACTGTGGACAATTCATGCATTCTACATTCTGGAGGTGTTGCATTTAGTCTTATTACTTTATTGAATCAAACATAAAGTTGTAGCGTCCAAAACCCCTCAACATATTAAACTTTCAAAAAGTAAGGAATGCTGTTAGAATATGCTCCCATTTGTGGTACCGAATCTCAACCACATGGCACAAGACTTTCTCTCAACCCAAACAGAGAGAAGTAACAAATACACAAAGAAATTCTGGTTATGTCATCTCTGCCATGGTTATGTCAGCTATGCCAAGTCTGTCTTTGGACAGCACAGTTCAGGGCTGTTAAGGTAGCACGGGTTTGTGCTTTCCCCTAGCTCAATAATGTACGATGTGATTTCCTAAGATGTCACTAATTAAGCAAATTATTAACCACTCTTAAGAATGATCAGACTTTCAGAAGTATGGCCTGAGCCGCAAGGAGTAATGTAGCCTGAGATTTGGCATGGGACAATGTTAGACGTCTCAGATTATGCTGTCTTTCTTCCTAACGAATGCTGGTACTTTTATTTCGACTATTCATCATATTAATGGACAAATTAAGGTACTGCAGTTCAAAAAATGAAAGGAGACCAGAGCTCTCGCCAGTGCAACAGTTGTCTTTTTCTAACTGCTCGTGGAAAAGTTTCAGTCAAAGCTCCGCATACACATAAAGGCAGACGGGAATTAAAGAATTGTTACAGATATGCAAACTGAAAGCTCATCATCTATGAGCATGTTTTGTCTAAAAGATGAAATCCCCAACTCCATTTTTTAGAATAAACTTAGACACAAGGTAAGATGATGTTCTTTATGAAAACTGGTAATTAAAATAAGGCGTGTTATTGTTAGACCGTCCATTACTAATAGATGTGTGACTGTGCAACTTCTTTTGTGATTTTCTCATTTGGCACGTAAATGTGAATAAGTGTCATTTATTAATGTATTTCTTACAAATGTATAGGATTCTCAGGTACGTCAAAGTGTTGCCTACAGCTTACATCAACCTCAAGGGAACAAGGAGCATGGCACAGAACGATGTGGCAATCTCTATAAGAAAAGTGATGGGTAAGTACCCGCTCATGATAACATTAAAATAATAGTGTTTTAAAAACATTAGTCTGTGAAAATCAAAAGGACATGTTTTTTCACATTTTCAGAATTCGTAAAGTCTGGCAAAAAAGAAGATGTTCTGTGAAATATGGATTTTTGACAATTTCGCACGGCACAGTAAGTGGTTGAAGTACAAACTTTTAATTATTCTAAATAACAGTACATTTGTAGTATGGGAATGCTCTATACTTTAGTCAGTTATTGCAATTGTTATTCAGTTCCACTTCATTCTTAACAGAACCAAAGATATTGAAGATTTTGAAAAACTAAATGTAAGCATTGGTGTGAAGAAGCCCTTTTCTCTGTCTTGGGTTTCACTCTAATATTGATTGTAGGTAGAATCTCTCCAGGCAAATGAATGAACTCGGAACACATTTTGTAAATAAAATATAATCCTACTTTGAAATTCATTCTAAACTGAATCCAAACATTTTGTTTGGAGTTTTTTTAAAACATAAACCAAGTCAGTTAGGTAAGGAAAATTACTCTGACAACACTAAACAAGTGAATCAATGGCGATTCCTATCTCCGGTACATAAAAAAGCAATGCTTAGCAGTATAGCAAACTGCAAAGAGGCCTAGGCCGTTTTTCCTTTTGCCACCCATAGCCTTTGTTATGTAAAAAGGCCCAAACTTTTTCCTGAGCCAATCAGAGCTCCTCACCCTCTAGAACACTTCTGAGAGAACCTTTTGCCCCTCAGATTTTCTACCGCACGTTGTGCTTGGGAGTCTCCTTTGAGCTCTGCTCAATCTCTTCAATCTGCTCACTTTGACTGGGATTTGAGGTTGTCTCTTTTTCCAGATTCAATTATGTAAAGCTCCTTTTTCTTCTGACATGGCTGACAAGGAGAAGAAACGTCTATTTAGAGCTTGTGCCACCTGCTCTAAGAAAAGGCTTTATACAGATGATCCCCATAAAGACTGCATAAACTGCCTTTATCCAGACCATCCAGACCATCAAGCGAAGGATTGTAAGGTATGCCGCACCTTCTCCAATAAAACATTGAGGGATCGTGAAGGAAGGCTTCTACTTTGGCCCCAGAATGTGAAGGCCAGGAAGGAGATCCTCTCAAGTGACAGTGAGGAGGAGTCTGCCTCACCCAGGAGATCTCAGAAAAGGAATAGATCTCCTCAGGCCCATACCTCAGGTGAGAGGCCTGAGCAGGCCCCTAAAAAGACCACACCAGGGTTTTCGGGGCGCAGTCCCTCAAAATCTCCTTCAGGTAGAGCTAAGGAGAAGAAGGGTCATGCTTCAGAGGTGAAACGGGTAAAGAAAACTGCCTCAGAGCCCTCAAAATCTCCTCCCAGAGTCAGAATTACCATCAAGAAGTCCTCTTCTACACCTTCTGAGGAGAAGGAGAAAAGATCTGCGTCTTCGACTAGGAAAATCACATAATTGTTGACGAAGACGGCTTTGTCGTGGACGAAGCCTGAGGTAAAGGCTGTGTCTAAAGCTGTATCGCCGTCAGCACTTCCACCGTCGATGACGATGGCATTGACGACGACCATGACTACACTTGCGTTGTCGATGGGATTGTCGACGACAGCAACGACCACGGGACCGTCGACGACGACTACAACGGCAGCCGCGACGATTATGATTTCGTCGACGTTGGTGACTACTATCTCGTCGACGTGCTAGTTGAGGATAAAGGTTTTTTGGCCTGGAAAAGAACGATTACGCCAGAAATTACGTCTCCAAGTAAGATGTTGCCATTAGTTCCTTCTCACCTTCTGGAGGAAGAAGATTCAGAGGACGAAGATGATGTTGGTCCTTTTGGATATGCTAGTAGTCCATCCCAACTAAGGGTGAACTACTAGGAGGAGGACTCGCAGGATGAGTATGAAGAATTTCAGGATCATCCCCAACAACACCACCACGAGGAACAACGCAAGGAGATGACAAGTGTGCCATCTTCTTTATTAAAGGATCTTCAATTCATGCTAAGAAAAGATATCCTGCACCTCAGGCCTCTAAGGAAACTCCTGAGTTTACTCCTCGACCACGCTCTGTACCTGGTACGCCTGTGCGTAGGCGGGAGATCTTGCCAGAGCCTCTCCCTAAATCTCTGCCACCAAGACCTCAGCAGGATCCTAACACTACTGATGATGATCATGAAGAGGGGGGAGATTACGGATCCTAGTAAGAAGTGGGACGATTAACGTATTCCTTCACCTTCGTCTCCCTCACCAAAACCTGTGGATTCCCCACCAGAGGACATTGGTGGTTTTCATAACCTGATTGAAAGGGCCACTAAGAGATTCGCACTTTCCATGGTGGAGGATAAAGCTGAGTGTTTCATATGACTTTAAAGAAACCCATCGTAGGTCTGTTCGGTCCTTGCCGATCGTAAGTCATATTTGGGAAGAAGGCCTAAAGGTGATGGAATCACCGGCTACAGTGACTCCAGTACTCGCAAGACTGGATAAAAAATATAAAGCGCCTGCAGATGCTCCGGCCTGTCTTTTGGGTCACCCCAAACCGGACTCGGTTATTACACTAGCGGCGCAGCAGAAGTCGAGAAATCCGTCGGCTACGATTACGGCGCCTCCAGACAGAGAAGAAAGAAGGCTGAACAATGCAGGTAAAAGATTTTCCTCGATGTCAGCTCTGCTAGTGAAGGCTGCAAATGCCCTGGCCATCCTAGGAAGATACGACAGGCAAATGTGGTGCGACCTGTCACCATATATTGACCGTGTGCCTGACGCGTAGAGGCAGGAAGCCAGAAAGATTCTTCAAGAAGGGGAGAGGACTTCGGCGGAAGTCATAGATTGCGCTATGGATATAGCGACAACGGCTTTCAGGTCTCTAGGAGACGCAGCGGTGCTGCGCAGACAAGGGTGGTTGAGAGCGACAGCTTTTAGACTAGAGGTCCAGAATAAAATCTTGGATCTTCCTTTCAACGGTGAAGACTTATTTGGCAAGCATGTGAATGATGCTACAAAGTATCAAAAAAGATACTGCTACTGCTAAAGCATTGGGAACTCTACAATACAGGAAGGTTCCTTTTCGAGGCTCTAAGGTTAGGGGTCAACCATCTTATAGAGGAGGATATCAACAAGGGAGATATTCCTCTTATACCACCTCTTCTCAACCCTACGGTCAGCAGTACACACAGCGACAATCTGAAGGTTATACCAAATCTACTCCAAGAGGTAGAGGAGGTCGTCAGGGGAAAGACAACACCCGACGACAATGACAACCTTCAAGTTCCGGCTACACCAACTCTACTGGGATCATATGTTCCCCTGGGTGGAAAGATTGCTAATTTTCTTCAAAATTGGCAGGAAATAACTACGAACCAATGGGTCCTCAACATTATTCAATTCGGCCACACTCTAGAATTTTTACAAACACCCCCTTGTACGCCAACGATGCATCACAAGGTCAACCATTTGCATCAAATCCGAAAGGAGATTCGGACAATGCTCCAAAAAGGAGCAATAGAACTGGTGCCGAACTCCCAAAGAGGAAAGGGGCTTTACTCCCGATTCTTTTTAGTCAGAAAAAACACCTTCAAATGGCGTGCTATTCTGGATCTCAGATCCCTGAACACCTATCTCAAGAAGCAATCTTTCAGGATCGTTCTCTTCAGGACATCCTTCTACTATTGAACCCGGGGGATCATATGACTACCTTAGACATACAGGATGCGTACTTTCAGTCCCTATCCATCCTTCCCACAGGCAGTACCTTCTGTTCATGGTAGCCGGAGAACATTACCACTTCAAGGTACTGCCATTCGGCCTGAAATCAGCCCCAAGAGTGTTCACAAAATGCCTGGCTCCAGTGGCAGCTGTCTTAAGGAAACAAAAACATCAAGTTTTTCCTTACCTAGACGACTGGTTAGTCAAGGCATCATCAGAAGCACTAGCCAGAACGTCAACAAAGGCTTGCATAGACTTGTTCACCAAGCTGGGATTGACTCTACACGAGGAAAAATCATTCCTTCAACCAAATAAACGGATACTTTTCTGGGAGCAATTTTGGACACAGAGGGAAACAAGGCATTCCCCTCCAAAGAAAGACGGCTAAAGATTGTGTCTCACTTCCAGGAGTTTCAAAAAAGAAAGTATCTTTCAGTATGCAGGTACAAATCATTACTGGGGATAATGTCATCTTGCATCCCCCTCGTACCTCACTGCAGACTAAGAATGCGCCCGTTGCAAGCGGAGGGATCCTTCGAAGATGTGATCCAAGTGACACCGGTCATGAGGCAAGCAGCAGCATGGTGGACACAACAACTAGATGTCTCTCAAGGGCTGTCGTTCCTTGCAGCGCCAGACCCATTGTTAGTGACTACAGATGCGTCCCTAGAAGGGTGGGGAGCGTTTCTTCAGGACCTTCAGGTCTGCGATTGTTGGAAGTTGCACGAACAGCAATTACACATAAACTTGCTAGAACTCAGAGCGTTACGCTTCGCATTGCTAGCTTTCCTACCATAGGATAAGAGGTTCGTCGGTGTTGATAAGAACGGACAACACAACTGCGATGCACTACCTAAACAAACAGGGAGGAACAAGATCCCTCTCTCAGGAAGCCCTTAACATATGGGAATGGGCTCTACAGCAAAGGATATCCATGTCAGCAGAACATCTCCCAGGGGATCAGAACACTAAAGCAGATACTCTCAGCAGGCTCAAATCATCCTGCCACGAGTGGGAGTTGGACCGAGGAGTCCTGGACAACATTTTCAGAACATGGGGAAAACCAACAGTAGACCTTTTCGCCACAAGGGAGAACAAGAAATGCCGGTTCTTCGCAAGCTGGCTTCCCCAGTGGGGGTCCTGGGTCAATGCGTTTTCGATGGCATGGTCCGGAGTCTTTGCCTACGCTTTTCCTCCGATTCCCCTTCTGCCGCGAGTGATTGCGAAGATCAAGAAAGAACCGTGCAGGCTCATCCTGATAGCCCCATGGTGGCCCTGCCAACACTGGTTCAAGGAACTTCTGCTACTGTCGGAGAATCAACGAATCCGCCTCCAATCGATGCCATCAGTTCTGACATTGTCCCAGGGACAAGTGCTCCATCCGGACCCGAAATCCCTGCGCTTAGCAGCCTTTCTCCTGAGCACTGTGAATTTCGACACCTGAATATCTCAACAGAATATAGAAACATCCTCTCTAAAGCTAGGGCGGATAGCACAAACAAAACCTACAAGATGAAGTGGAAGAGATTTTGTCTCTTGTGTCAGCAGAATAAGATCCATCCTCTGACTGCAGCACCTTATGAAATTATCCCACACATCTTACTGTTAGCCAAGTCTGGATTGGCTCATGCATCTCTAAAGGTGCATTTAGCCGCAATATACAGCTACAGGAGGTCTGCCTCGGGTCCCTCCTTATGGTCATCGAGGATCATCAAACAATTTATGAAGGGATTATTCCGAGTTTTTCCTCCAATAAAGCCTCCACCACCGCTCTGGAATCTCAACATAGTGCTGTCACAATTGATGAAGCATCCTTTCGAGCCTATACACAGGGCGGACCTTAAATTCCTGTCATGGAAGGTGGTGCTTCTCATTGCTCTAACTTCAGCGAGAAGAGTAGGAGAGCTGCAGGCTCTAACGATTCGAGATCCTTTTCTACAGTTTGAAGAAGACAGACTGATTCTTAGGACTAATCCTAAATGTATTCCTAAAGTGCCAACTGACTCATTTGTTATGTTATGTTATAACAATTTATTGTGCGCACCACTAACCGAAGGTGTCTCTGCGCCCCCCTCGGTCCCCAAGAGAACTGAGAAGAAGAACTAGTATCTGAAAAGTCAAATTTTAAGCGACTTCCTGAACTCAAACTGGGAGGGGGATTTCCTAAGAGGGATTGGAAGAGCATTCCACTCCTTAATAGTATTATAGCTGAAACTCCTTCCTCCCCAATTAGAACTTTTAATTCTGGGGATGAGCATCAGGAAGGCATTGGCCGAGTGAAGCGCTCTGTTGGGAGAGTACCAGCCAAACCAATCTTTCAGGAAATGTGGTCCATCTCCATGCAAGGCCTTAAAGGCTATGCAGAGAGCCTTGAACTTAATCCGCTGGCCAACTGGTAACCAGTGTAAATCCCTAATACCTGCATTGATGGACTTATATTTAGGGACATCCAGGACCAGTCTGGCTGCGGCGTTCTGTACTGCCTGCAACCTTCTAAGTAAATTGGACTGCAGATTGATATACAGTCCATTACAGTAATCCAGTTTGGATAACACCAGGGAGGTCATAACAGTCTTTCTAGAGCTTATAGGGATGAACGGCAGAATTTTCCGTACCATTTTAATAGTAAGAAAAGAGGAAGAGATCACCTTAGAAACTTGGGCCTTCATATTAAGTTTCTCATCTATAATGACCCCAATATTTTTTGCCTTATCCACTGGTGTGGGAATAATGCCCAGTGTATCTGGCCACCAGACTGGAGACCACTGAGGAGAAAGACTGCCAAACAGCACCACCTCAGTTTTTCCTGAGTTCAGCTTGAGGCAATGTCTCCCCATCCAGTCGCTCAAGGAGACCATGCAATCATGGAGTTTGGTTGAATAGTTAATGTCCTTATCCACAGCTGAGATAACCAACTGAGTATCGTCAGCATAAGACGTTTGATATAGGTTAAAACTCCTAATCAGCGGGGCTAATTCCGAGACGTAAATATTAAACAACGTGGGGCTCAGAGAGGACCCCTGTGGCACCCCACATGGGAGGGTAAAAGGTGCAGATTTAAAGTTACCCAATTGCACCGTCTGTGTTCGATCCGAAAGGAAAGATGTTAGGAAGGAGAGGGCCCTTCCTCCTATCCTGATGGTTTGTAGGCGGGTGACTAGGCTCATATGGTCCACGGTATCAAACGCCGCGGACAAGTCAAGGAGAACAAGGGCGGCCGACCCTCCACCATCTAGTGTTTTACGGATCTCCACCGTGGTTTTTATAAGAGCTGTGTCGGTACTATGACCAGCTCTGAACCCAAACTGACTCTGATCCAGGATTTCATTCCCCGCAATAAAGTTGGAAAGTTCAGTATTTAACTGTTTCTCAAAGATTTTAGAGGGAATAGGAAGTCTGGCAATAGGATGGTAGTTGGCAGGGTCCATATTATCTAGGTTGGCTGTTTTTAGAAGAGGCAGGATGCAGGCCTATTTCCAAATTGTAGGAAAATGTCCTTGTAATAACATTTGGTTAAACAGGTTGGTTAGCACTGGGCTAATAATATGACTGATGTTTTTGAGAATCCTAGGGGGGACATGGATCGTCCGGTGATCCAGATTTAGTAGAAAGAAGCAAAGACGATACTTGTTCAGATCAGGCCGGAGAAAAATCTGTGAGTCGCTATGCCCGATTGTACTTGTGCTATGTTATTAGAAACAGATCTATGTTTGGAGAAAAGATCATATATTTGATCTACCTTGGACTTGAAGTAGTGGGCAAGAGTATTGCAGAAATCTTGGGTGGAACTATCAGCGTCATCTTTAGGTGCTGAAGTAAGGTTCTTTATAATTTTAAAGAGTTCCTTGCAAGAGGAGCCCGCCCCTTCAATTTGTGTCGTATAGTACTGACTTTTTTCCCTAATTAATTTTTTCTTATAGTCAGCCAATTTGACTTTATATATTTCTCCTCTCTTCATCATAACATTTCCTCCATCTTCTTTCTTGCCTTCTGCAAGCTTGCTTATCGAGTCGAAGGGCCTCCGAGAACCAAGGGGCAGACGGAACTTTCCTGTTTTTATTTATCACTATGGTGGGAGTAAGCATAGCAAAATTTGACTCTAACCATTCAGTATAGTTATTGGCTGAGCCTTCTGCTTCCTCATGCAAAGCAGGATGACTTTGACTTAGCTTGGCATCCAGGGTACTCTGGTCGATTTTTTTGCCATGCTCTGCCCAGCGTCTTGTTGCTGGTCGATTTGCCAGCCGACATTCGTGGCAGGTTGTAACTAAACAAAATGGCATGGTGATCCGACCAGGTCAAGGGGAGAGAGAAAGACTTAGTGATGGCAGGATTGTTTGTAAAAAGTCCATCCAAAGTATGCCCCGCTACATGCGTGGGGTAGTGTATAATCTGTTGTAACCCTACTTCCGTAGTGGCATCAAGAAGATCGCAAGTATCTCTCTCTTCTGGGAGGTCAAGATAGAAGTTCATATCCCCCAAGATATTAAAAAATTCTGAATGAAGCCCTTGCTCTAGTAGTGAATGCACATTAGTGAGGAACCTATGTCTAGGGCCGGGAGGACGGTAAATTAAAATCCCATTAAATGTAACTTTGTCATCAATGGAGATCTTGAAATGAACCGCCTCACAGTCCGGTACAAGTACGGATGAGCAGAAGGTGTTGTGCTCGACCTTATGAATGATAGCAAGGCCATCCCCTTTCTTGAGTAGTCTATCCTGTCTGACAACTTTATACCCATGGGGGACAGCGATGTTAAAATCCGAATCAGATGATTGGTCACCCCAGGTTTCAGTGACAAACAGGATGTCTAACTTCTTGTTAGTGATAAAATCCGCAATTTCATACTTATGTTTGAACAATGACCTGGCGTTAATAAGTGCTAGCAAGAGTACTCTAGGTTCCGGAGCAGAGATGCCCCATGTTTCTTTGGATTTGAACGGGACCTGGAGGCTCCTTGCGATTTTAGTTAGATAATCAGGACTCTGAAAGTCCTCTGCCCTATGATACGCTTCACAGGGGAGCAGTGCACATGTCTTACTCCTATGTATTCGGAGGGCATGAAGCGTATCTCTTGAGTACGTTAGTAGATTCCTACTTTTGACAAAAGATCCAGGGGTTATGGTCCCGGGCGAGGCGCAGACGGTCTTGCCTTAGGCGCGCCCGCTACGCGTCCTCTCCAGCATGCCTTAAGTATGTGCAGCTGGAGAACTAGCGCGCCAACCTTAGCGGAAGTGCGGCCCCGGAAGCGTGTGGAAACTAACCGGTCTTCCCTCCGCAACAAGCGGTACAAACCGTGGCGGACCGGGGAAGCCAGACAAGTAGATAGGTGAGTAGGAGCATTAAAGTGCACATACGGTGGAAAAACGAGCCATTGGCGTTAAAATGTTTCTTTCCTCAACCAACAACGGCGGCGGAAAGAGTTTTACATTCGCTAGAAGTTCAAAGATGCCTCAAATTCTATTTAAAAGAGACTAAGAGTTTTCGCAAATCTTCACAGCTCTTCGTCGCTTTCAGCGCACCCAGGAAAGGTTTCCCTTTATCAAAACGAGGGATTGCAAGGTGGATTTCCAGTGCAATTGTCTACTGTCATCAGGCTGTTGGAAAACCTCTAAACGCACAAGTTTGTGCCCATTCGACAAAAGCAGTGTCCATATCCACTGTTTATTTGGAGGAGTGCCAATCCAGGATATCTGCAGAGCAGCGACCTGGGCATCTACGCACACCTTCACCAGGCACTACTGCTTGGAAGCAGCCGCAGAGTCAGAGGCAGCGGTGGGAGAAGCGGTGCTGAGAAATATCATCCAGTGACGGTGAGCCTTTTTCTTTCCATCCCTCCATCCTTTTCTCTAGTTTGCAAAGACACATTTGTTGTATTTTGCTATGCTTGATTATATGCATAATGCATTACATGATGAGCAAATGTTAGCGACAAATGTGCTTTGTGATATCACTGCTTGCTATTCTGATTGAGGAGCTCTGATTGGTTCAGGGAAATGTTTGGGCCTTTTTACATAACAAAGGCTGTGGGTGGCAAAAGGGAAATGGGCCTAGGCCTCTTTTCAGTTTGCTATACTGCTAAACATTGCTTTTTTATGTACCAGAGACTCCCGTCTCGACGACGGGTAATGATTCAGGCATGTGAATCTATGAAAGCTTCCAATACTGGAGAACTACAGTTACAGGTAAGTAACTTGCTTTCTTATCTTTTTACAGTGGCATCATACAAAGCTAAGATTTGTTGAAGCTGCTTCGGATGCTAGTTTTCCTACCAACAGATTGCTTATGATCCGGCAGTTTGCATCCATGATATCACATGTGATAGAATCAATGACATTAATAACCACATATATTCCTGTCAAAAATAGGAATTAAAAAAAACAAAGCCATCCTTGTTGACATGTCCTACAAAACTACATTTGCAGATTAGTAAAGCTGGCCAGCCGACGAATGTGTCTTTCACTTGTGATTTTCTGGCTGTTCACACAAGCATGTGCACACACGCACACTCTTAGCCCTAATGCGGCCTGGACTCTAGTCCAGGTAGTCATGGACTCTCCACTGACATTAATAGCTTAAGCATGCCTGCCAGGCACCTATCTATCCTGCTCAAACTCCTGCCTTCTGTACCCTTCTGGATCGATGCACCTTCCACTGAAACTGTTCCACCTCTTACATTTCACACGACTTGTGTGTCCTCTGTATCGGCTGCTCATGTGCCTTCTACCCAGAGTCTGAGATGGGAGGAACCAGTGCTTAATTTGCCATGGCCCTCATCAGGAGGCCTCTGGAGCTTGCACCACCCATTGCTCCAGACATCGCTGCCAACAACAGTACCAACACAACTACTAACCATCAAACTCCTGCAAGTGTGACAATTCTTAATATTCAAGGCCCTGAAAGCTATAATAATAGCTTGGATCCAGGTATTAGTCATTTCTAATATATATTGTAATAATAAACAACTGTTCTGCTCATTTGTAAATTAGACAAACCGTGCCACCATGTGGCAGACTGTCATAAGTGCCTCTGCTGACAAGTATGTACTGGTTCCGATCACCGGAAACCACTGCTCAAATTAAGAACTGGAAGGAACACAAGCCATCAGGAGCTCAGGGAGACCTAGTAAGTGTGACGTTAAGTGTCATGTCTAGGCTATTTCTTCTGTTTTGATAAGCAAACAGAAATTTTCTTGTGTTAAAAATGTCGTTTGAGTTTTTGTTGTTCCCAGATACAATAAAATAGATTTTGTTGTGAACTTGTGAATCTTTTCACTGAATGTTTTTAATTTTTCTTTCTTGAATTAGGCTAAAGGACCTCCTGCAAAACTCAATCTATTAACCTGCCAAGTGAAAACTAATCCAGAAGAGAAAAAAAGTTTTGACCTCATATCACGTAGGTTTTCTTATTTATGAGACTGCTTCATGACATTGAATGCTATTGATATATTATCAGAAAATGTAAAGCACTCATTCGTTTTAGCATTTTTTCACACTTCACAGAAAGCTACATCATGTGAGTGTGATGGCCAGTACTGCAGTAAAAGAAAAGTCTTAAGCTACTCTCTGAAATTGCATTTTGTGCAGGGTGTAGTGACAGAGGGGTCTTACCCTGGTGTGCTCAACAATCTGAGCTTACTGTAGGTGCTCCCTTATTTTGTTTCACCTACATGTCTACTGGTTTGAGGATGCACCCAGTAGAAATTGGCTACTTACCCCACCCTCATAAAAGGTAATGCTATGACTGACATTTTGTAGCCCCCGATTGGAATAAAGTGATACACATCTTTTTACCTTAACCCATAGTAAGAAAGTTGATTATTGACTTTGCCCATGCAAATTATATACAGTCCCCGGTGGCTGGAGGCCTTTCCTTCCCAGAGTGTGCATGGTGCAGTGTGCTTTGGTATATTATAATCCTTTTTCTCTTCATCCATAGTGGGTAGGTTGCTTTCTGGCCTTGCATGTGTACAATATGTATAGTGCCTAATAACTGAGGCTCTTCCCTACAGAGTGTGTATGGGGTGGTGTGTTGTTAATGTAGAGCTAGTTTTAACTGCACTTCACTTGCTCACTTACCCCCTCCCAGAACCCTCTCATCTAGACGTTTAGTCTACCTCACTATTTCTATCAAAACATCCCTCAGCTCCTCCCTGTCAGAGAGGGGTTTGTAGCCCGAACTACGACTAGGTTCGTAGTGCGAGGAGATCCCCTATGATGACGCAGCCACCCTTGGGTGGGTGAGGGGAATTGTCCTAAGAAAGGGATACCCCAACTCTTCATTTTTGTACCAGACCCAGTGGCTTTCTATTGTTTTCGGGTTATGTAGTGTGAATTCAGCCTCTGGTGGTCTCTAAAAGTCCTCTGATCCTCTTTTTGTGTGAAATAAATACCAAAGTACATATTCATAAAAAGTTAAAATGAAAATTTTAAAACACTCTGTAAATGTGAAAGAATTTCAAATTGGAAGCAAAAAATGAAGTTGCTATCCTTATCTTGATTTGTGGGAGGACGCAGAGTAATCTGAATCTAGTATGGATGATTGGTTGCCTCAGTTGAAGCAGCAAACACACAAATGTTAATGGAAGGGATGCTTGCAATAAGTCCAACCCCAGGCAATCTCTTTGGGTAGTATTCCAACCTGTTGTTCTTTTGCCTTCCTTGCCACCTCAGATAAGACCCAGCCACATGAAACTGAGGCATGGTCCTGAGGCAATAGGAACAATCCAGCCTGAACTGTCAAGACAGGCCCTCGCTGAAACGAACACAAACAACCCAAGATCATTTTCGGCCTGGCTAGGCCTTTTCAGTTGGGGCTAGCTTGGATCCAGTGACACAGTGAGCAAGGGACTCACATCTGGGCATACTAATGGCCACTTAGGGTGTTACATCAAACATGCCAAAGGTGTAAAGTATCACTGGCAAAAAAAGCCTGCATTAGGAGCAAAAAAGACCAAGTTATATGCTAGAGTCAAGCATATCGTTTCATATTTTAGAATATTGAATTCCTCCAACCATCCCTTTGGACTTAAGTGAGGGTGGACATAAGTCAAAAGGTTAAGAATGGCGGCTTACATACATGATTAAAGACATCCCACAGTGGGAACATGTTTGCATTCAAAGAATGTATTTTATAATCAAATTTTATTTGCGCACAGTGGTGTACACCCCTTTACCCCTGCCCCCATCATTTTCACATCCCAATGTTACAGTAACAGCTACCGAGCCGTCTGTCCAGACCCCTAAATTCAGCAAGAGTTTTGCAGTCCAAAGTAGGGACACCATTTGCCCCACACTCTATAGTGTTTCTGCGGGCAGCCCCGCACTCTGTGAACGGTCTCCTCTAGTTTGAAACAGAAATCCATTCCCTTCCGCCTCTCTGAAATTGTAGGTGGGATTGGAGAGCTCCATTTGTGTGCAGTATCAAGCTTAGCCAGGCCTGATCAATTCCTATCAATGCCCACTTGCCCCTATTCCCTCCCACATCATCAAGGATCCTGTAAAGATTATTTTTGAAGATATAAGTACCATTCACATTAGGAGTCTATTGAAATATCAAGTAATTTTAAATGGTATACTTAACGATAAAGGGGTCTGGAGAAGATGAGGTGCTGCACAAGTTTAATTGCAAGCAGTCAGTTTATAGCTTGTAGGTGCGGCTGCCGAAAAGATGAATTTATTTCAAAAAGGGGGGTGGTGATGGACAGAGTATCTGAGTTAATCAGAACACTCCTACCCAGTCAACAGATCAGGGCTTGATCCATCACCGTTTTTTAGCTCACTGCACCATCCCAGTTCAGAACCTGGCTATATGCAAATTAGTCTGTCCCTGGCCCAGTGCATCATGGGAACAGGGCAGACCAAACCACCAAGCCAATTCTTCACTGGAAAGGAAACAAGCTTCCGCACTGGGACAGGAACAGACTAATTTGCATATAGCCAAGTTCTGAGCTGGGATGGTGCAGTGAGCTAAAAAACGGTGATGGATCAAGCCCTGATCTTTGGACTGGGTAAGAGTGGTCTGCTTAATTCAGGCACTCTGTTCTTCACCACCCCCTTTTCTGAATCATTTTGTCCACCATAAGCGTGGAAGGGTATACTCAGATGTGAGTCCCTTGCTCATTGCACCATCAGGATTCAAGCAAGCCGGGCCGACGACGCCTGAAATGGCAGAAACCGGTCCCCGGAAGCTTGTTTCCTTCCCAGTATAAGAATTGGCTTGGTAGTTTGGTTTGCCCTGTTCCCATCATGCACTGGGACAGGAATAGACTAATTTGCATATAGCCAAGTTCTGAGCTGGGATGGTGCAGTGAGCTAAAAAACGGTGATGGATCAAGCCCTGATCTTTGGACTGGGTAAGAGTGGTCTGCTTAATTCAGGCACTCTGTTCATCACCACCCCCTTTTCGAAAAGATGAATTTAGCTATATGAAATCCTCAGCAAGATAAGACCATCCTACAGAAGCTGGACTGTAGTTCACATTTACCTGGCCCAGTCAGGTGCCTCTTTAGTGTTATACAGTAGACGCTCCTTGAATGGTGTTATATGGACACGAGAAAGAAGTCGCAACCCTCGTGGCCTTCACCAGTGCCACTCTAGATTGTCCATATTCATTTGTTTTACTGGTGAGCTAGAATGTGCAGTTTCTTCATGGCTTTTAGGTTACAAACAAAAACCTGGTTGAAACAAGGAGGTTGCACACATGATTCTAGGAACAGTTACAGCCACTAGAGGTTGCACTCACGATTCTAGAAATAGTTACTGCCACTGGCAGCTCTTTTGGTGTCACATCTGCCGCATGTTTTGAACCGGTCTAGTCCCTGTTACAGAAGTGATGTGGTTGCTGCCAGTGAAAGTGCACCAAACACTGTCTCTGCCCGGGGACAGACTATCTTCAGACAAGTTCAGCTGCTATACAACATGACCTAGTTGTGGCTGGTGATCTTTGAAATTGACTGCTGACAAATACCTTCTGTTTTTTGACTGCACAAGCACATGAAGTCACAATCCTACACTCCTGTAGGAAGATAAAGAAGGGTTCTAGTTTGTTTTATAAGAACCATGCTTAAAAATACAGTATTACAGCTACAGGATGGGGCAGTGGGTCCACCCTCTTGAGCCATTACCTAACTTCACTGTGGTTGATGGCATTTGGCACCTCCAAACAGGGCACGCCAGCAAAAAATAAGTCTTATTTTGTGCCAGGCAATACTGTGGCAATGTGTGCTTTTTGATTAACTCTTTTATTCAAAGCTTTTTTCTAATTTGTTTGGACTAATTTATTGAACATGTGCTTAAGTAGGGATTTTTGCAAATGGGTTCCGTAGTCCACCAGTATTTTTCATCAAGTGTGCTTACTGCCAAAAACACGTAATACCCAGAGCTAACAACTGAGTTGCACATTTAAATTATTTTTCATTGTTACTAACTGTACAGCAGATAATATAGTACAACTAAAGCATTGAAAAATTAGGAAATTATGTATTTTTGTAATGTACACAAGATACTTAGTTTAAGAATAGTGGTTATTTTTTACACCTCTTAATTTGGGGTTACCCGTGCTATCATGTGATTTATACAGATTTTAGCAAAATGTTTTCTTTCTTACACACTGGCTCACATTCGGAAGCCACACATACAGAGAAATTCACTTGGTAGTAACACATGTTCTATTCTGTGTTTGAACATTGTAGGAAGCTGGGTTTCTGTTGTAGTAACCACTCCACCTGTTGCCAATTTTCTGATGCACTTTGCCTTGATGTGCCCTGGGTCCCTGCCAATCAGGTTCCGAGGGCCTGTGTTCATTCCCTAAACTGTACATTGGTACTCACAATTGGCACCTCTCTGGCCACATGGAAGTCCCTTATAAAAGGTACCAAGGGCACTGTGACCAGGAAAGGCCTCTAAAGGCTGTAGCTCCTATTGTGCCACCCTTGGAAGCCTGCACCTTCACACCCACACTCTGCCATTGCAGGCTGTGTATTTTGGTGCAGAGAAAAGTAAAGAGTCAACATGGCACACATACTTGTGTGCCATGCCTACATCCCACTGCCTGTGGTATAGGTGCAGCTATCTGGGATGTCCATGGGAAATTGCGCAGCCCCCACATACGCCAACATCTATATGCAAGAATTTGAAGTCACTAACATCTTGGAGAATCCCAATTGGAATAAAAATTTGAAATTATTCGTCAGATACATTGGCGATTTATTCTTCATTTGGAAGGACACCAGAGATAACTTGGAACAAGCTTTAGTTGAGTTGAATACTAAAGACAGCAGAATACAACTAACATGGGAGATAAGTGAGGAGAAAATCGCATTTTTAGACGTTCTGATCTCAAAAACAAACACTGGATTTGAAACTGATCTATTCCGGAAAGAAACGGACCGTAACAACACGTTACACTTCTCTAGTTTTCACCAGGGTTCACTTAAACGTCACTTACCTTTTTCGCAGATGCTACGCGCTAAACGCATAGCATCAAATACCGAAACATGTGAGACACGGATAAAGGAGATGGGCTCCAGATTTCTCAACAGAGGATACCCACTAGAAACCATCAAAGAAGCCAAAAACCGGGTATCTAAAATATCCAGAGAAAAGGCACTAACCAGAGTTACTAAACCGGTAGATAAAAGGATGGTATTAGTATCTAAATTCTCCACACAAAGTGTAGCTACAAAAAAATCATCTTAAGACACTGGCGAATCTTAACATCTGAGCCTGAGTTTAATGACATATTCAAAACACCTCCTATATTTGCCTATTCAAGAAATAACAATTTGAGAGAGATCCTCTCCAAAGAACCTACCAAGCGAGCAGAAGATAAAGGAACCCGCCCATGTTTAAACTGCAATAGTTGTAACAACGTGATGAAAGGTAACACCATCAGCCATCCCATGAAGGGGCACAGTATCAAATTACACATCAACGCCACATGTGATTCATCAAATCTAATCTATCTCCTCAAATGCCCCTGTGGCAAAATCCATATAGGGAAGACTGAAGAAAAATAAAAGTACGATTACATGAACATAAATCGAACATTCGAACAAAAAACGACAAATCCAACATTGCAATGCATTTTCTGGAACATAAACATAGCATTGCACAACTCAAGTTTTTGGTACTAGAAATCATCGAGAAAAAAGAGGGTAAAGATAACAACAAGACATTACTACAACGTGAAACAGCCTGGATATATCGCCTTCAGGCTATGAAGCCCTTCGGGCTTAATGACAGGACTGAATTCAGCTGCTTTTTGTAAACCACCAGACTGGTGGATATCTAATGCATAATACTTTTGTGCTGCCTGTAAAGCAAATGTTAATTTCATGGTTTGTACACTTATTGTTTATATAGTTTCGCGCATATAATTGAACCTCAATTTATCCTTTACATATCCCTGACACCCACACAACATGGCCGCCTACCATTCACCTAATACGCGAGTCCGTTTTCTATTGTTACCATTCACGGGAATACCGCTTCCGGGTTGGTGTTTTTAACCTCACCGCCAGACTAGCGTTTAGTTACTATGGAAGGATTAAACGCAACGTGTTTGGAATTCGTTCCTGTTACCGGCCTATAATTAATTTCCGAAGCACTTTCAAGTAAGTCGGCGCTTTCGCCCGCAGTCACCTTCCCTCTGAGCCAACGCTCGAGAGGTTAGCTTTTATTAACTTGGATCTTTCACTATTCGTTTTTCGACAGGTAGTGAACCTGTCCTAGCCGATTCACGTAAGCCAATAATTCTTTTACCGCGATGCATGTTTCACATCACTATCGAGCACATCACCCCTATTGAGCCACACACTTGATCACACACCCCCACCTACACGTTAACGCGTGAATGCACTCTTCCAGTTTTGCATGTAATTTAAATGCTTGTACTGTTATATGTGATATCTTTTGAAAGCTGAAATGACGGGCAATACTGTTTTATTTCATTTTTGAGCTTTTAGAGCTCCTTGAAAAAGGGCTAAGCAGCCCGAAATGCATCGGAGCGACTAAGCACTTTGTGAAAAGTACAAAGCTACAAAAAACATGGATTGTTTAACATGATGAAACTATATTGAATGGAATGATGTTTTCAACTTTGAAAAAGTAAAAAACTTAAGCAACAACAAACATGTGTGAATTGGAGTCTTCCTATGAAGAACTAAAGGTGTGCCCAAGGCAGGGATACACTCATAATTAATGTGTGTACTATTTCATGATATGGTATAGGTAAGACACCCCTCTAGCTGGATGCACTATACCGCTGGTGAGGGTACAGTTGCATGAGCACTGTGCCCCTACAGTGTCTAAGTGTCTTCCTAGACATTGCAAGTGCAGTAAAGCGATAAAAGCGTGTATGGTCTGGGAGTTTGTCATTACGAACTCCACAGCACCATAATGGCTTTACTGAATTCTGGGAAGTCTTGGTAGCAAACTTCCCAGCATAATAAGCCCACACTGATGCCAGTGTGGGATTTATTACACAATGTATTCAGAGTGCATCTTAGAGATGCCCCCTGAAAAATTACCAGCCTCTGGTGGGTTCCCTGACAGGTAAACACCAGCATGCCACCACAAGACATGTTTCTTGAGCAATGGGGTGGGAACCTTCACTCTCTGGACCCAGAAACAAAGCATTTCCTGGGCATAGGTGTTCACACCTCCCCCAGGTCAGGAAGAGCCATCTGTGGGAGGGGAGTTTCAAAGACCTTGCTGCCTTTGTAACACACACCCATCCTTTCCTGCTATCAGTAGCAGGCCTCCTTCCTGTCTTACACCCTTTTCAGCAGGAAGTTAGTCGGGAAAAATTAGAGCAGCCCAGAAGCTGTGCCCTGCATCTGCCAACCCCACCACTCAGGTGCGGGTGGAGAGGTGAAGCCCACTCTTGAGTGCCCACCATCTTGCAGATGGTAGGCACTCTCCAATCAGGATTAGGGATTTTGCCCACTCCCCCACGCGAGGTGAGCACACCAAAGGTGTAGTTACCCTAAGGTCAGTAGCCCACTGGTCACTGACCTCGAGACCCCTAAAACGTCCCTCCCCTAAGTACAGTATTTAGGGGGCATTCCTGAACCCAGATGGCAGATTCCCGCAGCCTGCGAAGAAAGAAGACGCCCTGCAGAGGAGACTGCAGAGAAGAACTGACTTGGCCCCAGACCTACTGGACTGTCTGCAGTTTCCAGCTCTGGCTGTGAACAGAGGCTTCAGGGAGCCCGAGGGGATTTCAATCCCTTTGCGCTCCCTGAAGGCCTTGTTTTATTTGTTAAAACATTCTGCCCTCTAGTGGCAGAATGTTCTAATAGCCTTATAGCCCTTCGTAGCAGGGCTATACCGGCAATTAAAGTCCTGCTACTTTGTTAAAGTCCCTCGCCTTCGGCTCGGGCCTTTAACACTGCAGCGGGCCTTTAATAGCCGATATAGCCCGCTACGGCGGGCTATAAGGCTATAGTATACTTACAAAAACTGATTTACTCAACTTTTATCTATGACATTTCCCAGTGTGATATCTAGGCATATCAGACAGAGTAGAAAAAGTAACTTAAAAGGTAATCTGAAAAGAAAATTATGAAGTAATCTCAATAGTAACTAAATAATGTAATTCCAACTGTTTTATGAACAAGTGACTTACCTTTAACCAATCAATCCAATTGCTTTAAACTGCATTCAAACTGTATTTAACTGCATTATTCTTGCAAAGTGCTATTACACTTACCTGTACCAGGCCTGGCTTGGTTCTAGGAATGAAATACAACTAAATAATATTTTTATACAAAACAAATTGGTCAGAGTTCAGTCTTTGAGTGTGTGAAATCATTCCTTGACTGAGTGTGTACAAAACATGCTTAATAGCGTTACTGCTCGCCCACACTACCATAAATTGAGAGTAATGTATTATCTACTTTAACCTCTACCTACCTTTGGGGATCCACTGGACTCTGTGCACACTATACCTTACTTTAGAATAGTATATTTAGAGACAGCTTCCTACGTACATGCCTCCCAATAACAATTATGCCCGACTTTAGTGACTTGACCTAACAACTGTGACATAAAACGCACCAAAATACGACCTGGAGAGGACATATTTCACCCAGCAGAATCAATGGTTGTGTTTTTTTTTGTGAGTAGCAGTGGATTATTGGCCCTAGCTCAGCCCCTCCCACCTGCCGCAGGCGAGACCTATCATACCTAGATATTCCAGAAAAACTAGGGCCCCTGTGGTGTCCTGGGTGGTGTTACTTATATGGTTTTCACAAGGTTTTCTTGCCCAGAAGTTCTTGCAAGCTTCACATTATGGCTAAAATAAAAATGTTCCTCACTTTTGATGGAAAGTACTGGAATCTTCGGGGATCCACATAAATATCCTGCCTACCAGCATTAACCCACGTCTTCCTATACCTCAGTTGTGTGGGTGGTCCTAGTGCCTGGCAGAAGAATAGATCCAAAATGTGAAATGGACACAGTAAAATCTTTCACTGAAAACAGCGCTTTTTCAGTTTGAGTAGATTTGGAGTTTGGGCCTCCGCTCAGCCAGCACCTAGGGAAACCGTTCATACCTATACATTTCTGAAAACTATTGTTTTGTACAACCCAACACAGTGATTTGCTTACCTGCATGGCCAAACAGCAGTTTTGCTGTACTCTGCTGTGGCTGGACTCTTTTATTGTCTCTTTAGTATCTTCGTACTAAACGAAATGCATCCTGCATCTATGCACACATAATCCAAACAGACATAATGCAAGATCCTCTAGATGCACTATCGGTACCAGCTGGCATGTTCTTCTGATACTGTCAGCCAATCAAGCATTGTAAAATAAAGGCCACTATGATACTCCATGCACTGTGTCACTTCATGATCACATGTAGGGAGATGTGATAGATTTAGTGCTGTGCTACATAGGAGCCACTGTGGGCACTTGCCTTATGGCACACCCCAAATGCCCACCCAAAGCCTATCAGATTGCAACCAACGCCCTAAAAAAGACTTTGTTGAGGGGTTTTAGGAGCACCTGGGCAGCAACATTTAATTTTGTTTAGGGTTCCGAATTTTATGTTACGATAGTAAAGCATAATATTCTTTAGCTAAGACCCTTCATTTGATTCTGTAGGTTCCCCAAGCCACACCATCCTTATCAAGTTCTGGAAAAGGCCTGAACATCTATCTTTTCAGACGTTTTATAAAAATGCCATTCATGTTGGTCAAATTCCCCTCTCCGTTTACCGGATCCTTTACAACTTTGTGATTCTGAGTATTTATAGTGATCCGAGGTCCCAGTTTGGAACAGAACGCACTGTGAATATGTAAATCATGATTTTAAAATTGGATGGAACACAGTACAAGATATGTTGTCACAAAATGTCCAAAAATGTTTAGTCTTTAAGATAAAACAAGTGATTTCAAAATATATATTTTTAGCTATATGCAGTGAGACTAGACTGTACCCGGTGCACACTTTTCTTTTAATAAGTGTCCATTAGAAGGACTGGTTTGTGATCTTCAAGTGAGGTTCACCAAGACATAGGCAGAATGCTTTCTTTTTTCAAAGATCCTAGAAGGAGAGTGGGTCATTGCAGTGGAGACACTCACACACACATACACATCACAGTCCAGGCACGCATACATTGCCAGTGGCAGGGACACAGTAAAATTTGTCATCAGATGCAGGCTGGACACGATAGGCTAGCTGGGCAGGATCATTGACTCATCAGTGGCTGCGGTCATCTGGCTTTTTTGGGGATGTCCAGACATCCCTCTTGGACATGCCCTGTGATGGCACTCTCCTTTTTGGAGTCAAGGTTGACTCAGTGCTTGAGCGCTTCAAGGAGAGTAGTGTTCTGCCCCATCGTTAAGACTTGTCATGGCACCCGCCCCCGCCGGCCTGACTCTTCTTTTTGCTCCTTCCGTAGCTACAGTAGGGGCTACCAGCCACAACCTTTCCAGCAAAGCCACCACGGGCACTCCTACAATTCTCGTGGCAGCCAAGGCCAGAGAACTGCCCAGTCAGCCATCCCCTGGGAGCCTCCAAACCCGTTTAGTATCCTCTCGCAACAACAGTCATCCTGTTTAAAAAATATTTTATTGTTTTGTGTTACGTGTGGATGATATACGTATATAATATCTGTGATTCTTCTCATTTATCGTATAGTTCAATAGTTTTTACAGACTGCCATGTATATCTATGCATTATCTCTTACACAAACATGTCCTTAAGAAATCCTTCCCTCCCGTTCCCCACTGCAGGTCACATTCGGGAATCAATTATTTATAGCGACACATCTCTAACCCATCTTCAGTCCCATCTGCCTCACACTAGTCTCTCACTGAAATCTTTAGGACGCCTCTCTTATTTTGGTTTGTTTGTATTCAGCTAATTGACCCATCCCTTTTCCCCCTCCAGTGCCTCGATGTGTTGAGCTCTCCGGCGGAGATTGTATCGATGGCAAAGGCTAGCCTGACTCTGGTTCGGGGTCTTTCGTACCATCTACTAGGGCTTCCCAGCACCTGGCCTGCTCAATTGAGCCTATTCCCTTGTGTTCGCTCCTGAGTAATGCTCTGCATCCCACCCAGAGTTTCTAGTTCCTTTTTTCTTTTTTGGTCAGGGTAAAGGCCAGGTCTTGGAATCTGTCAGTAACCCTCGTTTTAGAGGTGTGGGGAAACAGACTAAGGAGGTAGGGAGTCGGCACGCAGGGCACCACCCTTTCAATTACTTTCGCCCCTTCAGATGTGACCTCCTGCCAATAAGTGTGTAATGTTGTGCAGTCCCAGAACATGTGTAGCATTCCTGCTCCAGGTTCTCCACAGTGTGGGCATCCTGCAGCCATCCTGTGGAAGTATCGGTTGATACGCTCCGGAGTGAGGTATGCCCGATGAAGAGCGTACAAATCAATTCTTTTGAATCTGGCATTTCTAAAGATCTTAGGGTCCCTGGCCAGGATTTTCGCCTAGCCCTTATCCTCCATGGGAATGTCCAAGTCCATGGCCCAGCGCGCTCTGTGTTGTTAGAGGTTCAACCAATTGAAATGTACAAATCGGAAATCCACCAACAACTTTCTAATGTTAATCATTATACCGCACTGCGAGGTAATCCCCTTGGGGATATTCAGACTTATCTTAATGACTGCTTCTGAAGCAAAACATAATGTTTTTTTGAGCAGCAAAGAGTTTGATTTCTTAAACACCAAGGCACCTCGTACCCCAGTCCTGTACACCCTCCCCAAGGTTCATAAAAATCTCACCAACCCCCCAGGCCGACCCATAGTCTCTGGCTGTGGGTCGGTCTTGAAGCCTTTGTGTAAATATATTGATGTATTTATCAAAGATCTGGCTTTTTGAACTAGCAGTTATGTGCGAGACATTGGTGATATCATCCATCAGTTAGAACAGATATATTTTGACCCACAAAATGAGCTATTAGTGTGTGTGGACATTGATTCCTTATACACTAATATACTGCAATTGGAAGGTATAGAGGTCATCAGACGTGCATTGTAGACTCGGCCTGGTCCAGTAACTGTACCCACTGACTTTATCATTGAGTTATTGACGAGCTCCCTGACTCTTAATTATTTGAGTTTGATGGAGTCTTTTATTTTCAAATTAAGGGGACATCTATGGCAGCTTCTTATGCCCCCAGTTTAGCGATTCTGTATGTTGACAACTTTGAACAGCCGTACATCTACAACCCGATTAACAACCCTTTTTTTCAGAGTGTGCGCCATTGGCACCGATATATTGATGATATTTTTCTCATTTGGACCGGAGACACCACTATAAATGATTTTCTAAAATGGCTGAATACTTGCTCCGAGGATCTGAATTTCATTTCACAAGCCAGCAGTCAGAGTGCTGACTTTTTGGATTTGACAATTATCCCACATGATGGGAAGTTAGCTACTAAGCTGTTTACGAAACCTACATCACGTAATACACTTTTTGAATATACCAGCCACCATCCTAGGGGCCTCAAGGATGACCTCCCTTTTGGTCAGTTCTTGCGTATTCGCAGGAACTGCCAATTCCGGGAGGACTACTTTCGGGAGGCTGATGTGCTTGCTAAAAAACTAGAACATCGGGGCTATCCAAAGAGACTAATCAAACGTTCATTAAAGCAGGCTTGGTATAATAAATTGGGAGTGGTCATCTCCTTGGTAATACATCCAGACCAGTCTGGGTTCCTGTCTCATAGAAGCACTAGACTTAATTTCCGAAGTCTGTACGGGGTGTTGCAGGCCATTGGAGCTGACTCAGGAGAAGCTGCCATGCTGCTGTCGCTGATGCATGTATGGCGTTTGATCATATAGAATGGGCATATCTGCAGGCGCTGTTGTGAAAGGTTTGGCTTTGGCCCCGGTTTCTGTGCCTGGGTGCGGGTGCTATACGAAGGTCCGTTAGCGAGGGTACGAATGAATGGGGTCACCTCCGGGGTCATACAGCTGCATAAGGGCACGAGGCAGGGCTGTCCACTCTCGCCCATGTTATTTGCGCTGGCACTGGTGCCGTTGGCTGTATGGGTCAGAATGGACCCTTTTGTTAGAGGAATAAGCGGGGATAGGGATTGGGTTGAAAAAATATCTTTATATGAGGACGACATACTGTTGTATGTTACCAAACCAGCGTCCCCTGTTGGCCGAATCATACATATATTTCATCTGTTTGAAAACAGACTTTATTGTCCGACTGCACATATGTTGCAGGGCTCCGCACACCAGAGACATCTGCAGTTTTTAAACATTACATCAGCTGGAAGGCAATCAAGTTTTCTTTGTCAACAATACTTAAGAATTTACTGCTCCCCCTCCCAACAGCCCCAACCCCCCCCAACTCCCCCCCTCCCCGACTCCCTCCCCCCCAAAGTCGAGTCGCACAATGTCTACCAAGTTCTACCCACACACAACGTAATGTGCACAGAAAAAAAAATCTGTATATGCACACCCGCCTCCCAGGCCCCCCACACCCCCTACCCCAGTGCCACACGACCCCTTCATCACTCCCCCGGAAGATCTTCCAGCACCATGGGGGGCTCAAGCCGCAGGCCCTATAATCTGCCCAACGTTTCCAAATTTGATATTGTTTTCGAAGGCACCCCCTGGCTACGAAGATCGGCTGCTCCAACCCCATACGAAAGTCTAACCCTTTTTTCCATACGGCCCCCAACGGGGCCCGTGGATCTTTCCACGCTTTAGCAATGTCTCTCTTGGCCAACGTGAGGCCAAGTTGCATCAGGTGCCTTTTGTACACATTGCCACCCACCCCATCCATTACATGTAGCAAGGCAAACTGTGGCATACGTGGGAGCTCCCACCCCAATACTTTGGATAAACAGGCCAAGACCCCCCTCCAGAAATGATCCAGGGATCCACAACTCCAGACTATATGCAAGAACGTCCCTTCCTCCCTGCTACAGCAGGGGCATTCCGGTGAGGCAATCAATCCCGCCCGCCAAAGCCGAACCCTGGTGAAATAAACTCTGTGTAAATATTTAAATTGGATGAGACGGAGGCGCATTGCTATGGCCACATCCTGGGGGGCGGCCAGAGCCTCCCTCCAATCCTTTTCCTCCACCTCACCCACATCCTCTTCCCATGTCGCCCGGATCTTCTACAGCGTGGGGGAGCAGTGCGTGACTAGTGTCTGATAAATGCGAGATATCTTCTTCGTCTCCCATAAATACTTTCGCTTCTAGTGGGCTAAACTCAGGGATGGACTCCAAACCCTCCAGGCTGGGGGACAGTGCATGACGGAATTGGAGGTATCTAAAGAACTGGGAGCGAGGCATGCCAAATTCCTTACAAAGATCCTGAAAAGACTTAAGTGTCGTACTCCTCAGTACATCCCCTAGGGTCGAGATGCCAATGTTGTCCCATCCCCGAAAGCCCTGTAATGTCGCATGGCTGGGCAATTGCCCATTGTTCCACAAGGGGGGTTTCTCCAGTCAGGGTATTCCACCACCCCATATGGCGCAGAGCCTGTCTCCAAATTCGAAACACTACCTGTGTGGCCGATGGCAGTGCTCTCCGTAGCGGCGCTGTGTAAAGAATGGTGTGCAGCATATGAGACCCCATAAGATAGCGTTCCAAGGCGTATGCCGGGTCCCCCCTATCACCATACCACCACTCATTCAGTACCAGAAGGTGAGAGGCCTGGTAGTAGGAGAGGATGTCCAAGGTCGCCAACCCTCCACAATAAGTGGAGAGAATGCATGTGCGTAGCACCACACGCACCGCTCCACCCTCCCACAAAAACTGCCCACGGGCAAAGTCCACCAACTGGAACCATTTGAGCGGGATTGGATATGGGTGATTTTATTTCATCTGTTTGGAACCTACTCTGGATACAGAATAAATTGGAACAACTCCCTTCTATATGTATTGGCAGGCGCCACACCACAGTTACCCTCTAGTGCTAGCTCCTTAGAGATAAGAGACACCTTCAAGTGCCTAGGTATAATAATATCTAAAGGGAACACCCAGTTTCTGGAAGAGAACTTGTTCCCCCAGCTGGACAGAGTGCGAAGAGACATTGAGCACTGGAGAAAACTCCCACTGTCCCTAATGGGATGCGCTGCCTTATTCAAAATGATGGCACTTCCGCTGTTCCTATATGTTCTGCAGAACACCCTGTGTAAAATTCCACCCAGTTTTTTTCAAACAGGCAGATTCTGAGCTGAGGCTGCTCCTGTGGGGCGGAGGTCAGGCAAGAATAGCGCTACACAAGTTGCAGCGCAGTGTCTACGAAGGGTGGTTGACAATTCCCAATATTAAAAAGTATTATTGGGTTGCGCAATTGATGACTATAAACGAGTGGGTGTTCGCGGGAAGAAGAGAGAAACCTGATTATAGAATGGATCGACACAGTATGGGGATGGGAGGCTACCAAGCTGCATTATATGAGCGATCAATGAGCTACCCACACATACCAAAGTGACGGTACAGATCTGGAGGGATGCTACTGCATTTCTGGGTTGTAAGAATTACATTTCTGAGCGAACGCCATTATGAGTCATTAAACACCTAAAGGAGGTGGGTCAACTACAAGCATTCAAGCAATGGCAAACCATAGGGATTGAACTCCAAGGAGAAGTCTGGAGAGGGGGTAGACTGTTAAGGTTTGCGGATCTAAAAATAGAGTATCAAATGTCTGACAAGGAAATCTTACTGTATCTGTAGTTACGACATGTGCTACAGAAACATGTAATAAATGGGGACGAAATTTCAGAGTATGCCCCTTTTGAGGATAGATTACTCATGGACCCTATGCCTGAGAAAGCGGTTTCATTGATATACAAAAAGATAATGAATAATTCCCCCGACTCCCTGTTGGCTCTTAGGGAGGCCTGAACAAGAGACTTCGCGATGCTGGAGGATGACGACCGGACAGAGGCGATACAGAGTCCAAGGGAGGTGGCGATAAGGGAAGATTTTATTTAATACAATTAAGCATACTACACAGATCATACACCTCTACGGTGCTATTACACCATATTGGGCGCAGGGATTCTGACCAATGTGCACAGGGATGTGGGGAGGAGGGTAGGTTCTTTCATAGTATGTGGTCCTGCTCTAAGATACAACAGTTTTGGAAGAATGCCATACAGGTCATGTCGGAAGTCACCAAACAAGAAGTTCCATGTGAAGCAAAGTGGCATATCCAACCGAGATAACATGGCCGAAACATTCTAAAATATAGCTGACAACAGCTAGTATCGTGGTCAAATGCAACATAGCGAGGGAGTGGGGTGCGAGCCAACCGCCAAGCGTGCTGGAATGGCAGGAAGATCTGGACTGGTGCTGTAATGCTGAGAAGGTGGTGTACCAAGGGAGGGGGTGCCCAAAGAAGTGGGATAAGATATGGGGTAACTGGGTACAATATAGAGGACTTTAATTGTTGGATAATCTGAAATGTGTGGGAGGAAGGGGGAAAAAAATGTACCGTAATACATGAGCATGTGATGGATTTCACCTTACTATAAGGATTTTGTACGCTATGTAACAGACGCTGACAAGTGAAATTTATGCTGCCACAATTGCCCAAGATGTACTTACTTTCTGTCTTAACGCCAGGTTTGTTTTCTTTAATAAACGTAACTCTAATGGCTACAAGGAAACCAATTCTAATGAGCCAGTCAGTGAATCAGGGTGCCTGTACCATCAGAGAAACAATCTCTGAGTCAAAAGCTGCAACCCACTTAACTATCTCCATAAAATACAAATGTTAATTCTGTATGTACCAGGGTGTACATCTAGAAAAAATACAGATCTCTCCAGCTTGAGCATTAATCATCAGAGTTATCTTACCATTATTATTATTATTATTCGCTGAAAATTGCTGGGCACAAAAAGATCTCTGCAGCAGTTGCCTGTTGTAGTTATAATAATTTACAAGTTATGCAAGTTTGTTGTAGTCAATGCTCTGTATTTCATTTGATCTGTCCTATGTGTTGCGTGAGTTGAGCGAGCTCTGTTTGAGTATGTATATTCCAGTTCCAGATTTCGACATTTTGTAGAGACTGATCTGGATTGGAAAGGCTTTGGATGTGTTGAGGTGGGCTCCGTTTGACCTGTATTAAATCTCCTAAATAAACACTTTAACTACAATCTACAAGGTGTTCCTACGTGTACATTGAAAGGTACTTATTACATATGGCGAGAGGTGAGAGCGAAAGAGATTTCAGAGTACTTACTTGAAGGAGCTCAACTTGCTCAAAATTGCAGAGTACTGGCTGCTGAAAGAAACACTCCTCAGAGGTTGATCGCGGTACAGTACATGGCTGGCTGTGTGTGACCAAAGAAGGGGAAGTTAGCGTATGATTTCTGTACTGGGATTTCAGCGGCTAAGACGCTGTTGTCTTAAGGCTGAGTGACACGCAAGTCAGGCAAACGCCGTGTGGGACCCAACGCTCTATAATTGAATGCAAAAAGAACAATTGATGGGCAGAATGCAGAACAATGTCATACATTCACCCCAATACAGAGACCTGGGCCTAACTCCATCATTGTTTTGCGCAGCATGCCATTCCAGTTTGGCTCCAGCCATATGCAAATCAGTCTTAACCCTGCACCCAATGGGAACAGTCCAGTCCGAACTGCCAGGCCAGGTCCTCCCTGGACTGGAACCAAGCATCCTAGGACCGGTTTCGGGGTTTCACCCCTCACCAGCCAGGATAGCTTGACTCCAGTGGCATGGAGAGCACTAGACCCATGTCTGGCATGCCCGTCCCACTTGGGGTGACAAATGCAAAAAGAACAATTGATGGACAGAATGCAGAACAATGTCATACATTCACCCCAGTACAGAGATCTGGGCCTAAATCCAACATTTTTTTGCTCACCATGCCATTCCAGTTTGGACCCAGCCATACGCAAATCAGCCTTGACCCTACGCCCAATGGGAACAGTCAAGCTCGAACTGCCAGGCCAGGTCCTCCCTGGACTGGAAACCTGCATCCTAGGACCAGTTTCGAGGTTTCACCCCTCATCAGCCAGGATAGCTTGACTCCAGTGGCATGGAGAGCACAGGACCCACGTCTGGGCATACCCATCCCACTCGATGTGACAAATGCGAAAAGAAAAATAATTGTTATAAGTGAAGGCATGATGTTATGTGCTAATGTAGTGCAACGCTAGGCGGCCAGCTTAGACTCACACAAACTGCTGCTAGGACAGCGCATAGATTTCTGTGGCTTCATCTGAATAAATGCGTGGTACGTCAGAGCTCTTATACTCATGCCCGATGGCCATTTTGCGGTTGTCACTGTGTGGGTGAGGTCTGTGCTCCTGCGCTGATCACATGTGTACCAATAGGTCTTTAAAGCGGGTAGATGCGTAGACGTGCTGCTGGCGCGCTGAAGGCGCACCTGAGGTAAGCCTTTCTGGTCAGGGATGCTGCCTTTTTTTGCTCAGATGCTGAGCACCTATCTTACAGCCTCTCGGATATCCTTGCACTTAGCCCTTTGGTGAGCAAAGAAGGTTGTGATAGCTGGGACCCGCTAAATGTCTCAAAGTGGTGCTGCACTTGATGCTGGCTCCATGATTAAGCACTGCACAGAAAGTTGTGATAGTTAGACTTGTTTATTTGTGATAGAGACGTGGGCAAGGGAAGATTTGGGTCCTGATTTGGCAGTGTCCAATCCTCCAGGTAATACCATGATGAGATTAGATCGGGCCACTAGGAGAGGACTCTTTTGAGCAGACAATTAATGGTGCATTGTCTACATTCTACCCCCAATCCGGCGGCAAAAATTAAACCTCTTCTGGGACAAATTACATCGGGTCCCGAGATGACCGTTTCCCACCCACGGTGTTGCAACTCACACTGGATTTAATTGCTGCTTTCTTGGAGAAAGTTTATTCTGAGGCGTTGGTGTCAGGAGTATTCCCCCCGTGCCGGAAAGAGGCGATTATCATTCTCCTCATAAAGAAACCTAATGGGGATCCGGGAAACATGAAAAATCTTTGACCAATTTCCCTGCAGCCTGCACTGGCTAAAATTCTTAAGAAACCTACCGATCAGAAATTACCACAGTTTTTCTTGAGTCAGGAGCTTTTGGATCCTTCTGAGAATGGCTTTAGGAGGAACCACAGCACCAAATCAGAACTGATTGCAGTTGCAGAATCTGTTTGGCATCAAGTGGATCAGGGAGACGCAGCTATTCTAGTTATGCTATATTTATACACAGCCTTCAATACCACATATCCACTTTCACTGGTGCAAACACTGTGGGAGTGGGAACTGAGGGGTGCTACGTTAACGCTGCTATAATCTTTTTGGGTGAATATGACGCAAATGGTGAGCTACTGAGACTTCCAGGCCTATTTCTTTTCAGCTTCCATGTGGAGTCCCTCAGGGGTCCTTCCTCAGTCCCATCTTATTAGATCTTTATGTGTTAGGAACGTGGTTCCATTGGAGATTTTCAAAAAGATTTTATAGGGGGAAAATTACATATTCCAGGAGATTAACAAAACTGTTTCGAACGAAGGCAAATCTAATGAACACAAAATCGTGGAATGTAAAGGTAAAAATTGTCAAGGTGACCATATTGTGCTATCAACTCCTACCAACGATTCTGAGGAGTTTCAAGGTGCGGTTTTGATACAGTGTGAAACTCATGGTAATCAGGAAGAAGGTTCTATGGAGAGAGGTGGTGATAATGTAACAGATGTTATTAACTCCGGAGTGACGACTAGGATGGAACACATTTATAAGAAACCAGGGTATTTGCAAGATTTTTTCTCTTAAATAATTATAAAACATAAAATATATTACTTTTGATTTTGTTATAATAATAGGAGATGTTGTAGACAAACATCTCCTAATTTACATATTATGTAAGTTTGCTGCATAAAATGCTTTCTATTTCATTTAATCAGTTCTGTGGGTTGCTTGAGACGAGTGAGCTCTGTTTTCGAGTATTCCATTCTAGTTCCAGATTCCGACAGTTGGGAGACACAGGTGTGGACTGGAAAAACTTTGAATGGGTTGAGGTGGGCTCCTTTTCACCTGTACTAAATCTCTTCAATAACCACATTAGCTCCAATCTGTAAAGTGTTCCTGCATGTAAATTGGAAGGCTACTTATAGCAGTGCCTTCACCTGCAAAATATTTAAAAATGCAGCTTCTTAACTAAGTAAGCCAGAACAGAATTACTACTACGTTTCTCCATGTTGACAATTTCTTTGTGACAGAGTTTTTCTAAAAATAAATGGATACGTTGACTATCATACACAACTTTTCATGGCTCTGCCCCAGCTTACTCTACCCCCTTTCCACTGCCACTCCTTGACCCCCAATTTATTGGCTCCCAGAGTAAATTTCTTCCAATTCCATCACAGCCTGGATACGCCGATTGTGCCTATAAAGTTGAAATTAGTTTTTTTTGTATCAAAATGACGATTGAAGTTAAACCCAATGGAGGAATGAGGGTAAAATCCCTTGAATTCGGTCTATTCCGATTAGAAGAAAATGTGCTCCTAAATGGAATATTCCATCTACCTTGGTTTGTTACATTAAGTCCATGTTGAATAATCTTGTCCTAAATGATATATGGTACCATGCAGAATGTATGCTTCTGAGGGATTTGTAAATCCTAAAATCCCTTACTGGGGAGACAGAAACTTAGTTTGTTCTAAAGATGTGCATCGTTGAGGAGAGTATGGTTGAAATAATGTTTTAAAAGTATGACATAAGGCATGTCAAGTTTTCTGCATTGTACTCAAAGAGGAAAACATGCTTGCTGTGGTTGCCTGTATATGGAAAGAATGAAAAGTGAGAAATTAGGCTAGTATGACTTAGTTGCTGTTACATTACATGTAACCGAAGGATGCTTGGTAAAGCCCTATATTATTTAATTTACTGCTATATTACCGATGCAGTTAAGCGAATGAGTATCTTGAATTATACATAAAAAAATGTTAGTGTTTAATTTTTTTTATTGAAGATTTTTTTCTTATATGTATTGACATGGCTTGTTTTAGCTCACGATAATGACTGTCTAGAGTAAACCGTTATATATAATGTTTATAGTTTAAAATGCATGTTTTTTGTTTTTCAGATGATCGAACATATCATTTTCAAGCAGAAGATGAACAAGAGTGTCAGATGTAAGTGCGGCTGCGCTTTAAGCAGCTGATGGCAATCTCATATGATTAGAGTTTGATCCTTACCAGCCAGATATGCAATAAAATACTTTAGTGGGTGACTCTACCACATAATAATTGCAAGTAGCTCCTTGTAGCGGCAGAGAACCTTTTTAAACCACATACAGCTTGGCTAGGAAAAGAGATGAATGAAATGAAAGTATTTGCCTAGCACTCATTCCAAGCTCATCTTGATTACCGTGTGGCGATACCAGAATTTTGAGTCGCACATTCAGCTAAAGAGGTTTCTTATGGAATTTGATGCGTACATATTTGTGAATAAACTAGTGGTCATCCTTTCTGAGACCAAGATGCATATATGTAGGTAGCGGTGTAAGAAGCCCAGATGGCTTTGAAAAATCAGGTTTGAATATGTTGGCTGGGGCATGCATATGCCATGAAGAAACATGTTTTCTAAACGTGTCAGTCCCTCAGCTAGTCCTATTCTATAAGTTGTTTGAACTAGTTGATCGTTAGGGGGATTATCCATGGATGTGTTGTTGATTTGACCTTGCTCAATTCAGTGTACTCTTCCTAGATCAATGTTGGTCTTCACTTTGCCACAGTTCAAACTTGGTTTATTCAGAATTAATCTTCCAGCAACAGTCTCTGTCCTTTAAGCCCTATATGTAGGCGTGGCCTAGAGACTGCAATAGCTGTCTCATCAACACTAGGGGAAAAAGTGTATACGTGTGTGTATATATACTTTTATGTGTGTATATATATCGTCTGTAACTTCCACACTTTACCAACATCTTCCACCTAGTAGCGCTGGTGTCTCCAACTGTTTGTGACCACTGCCTACAATTTTGTCAGAAACTCCTCTACAAGGAAGAAAGCAGCACCCCGTCAGTAAAAGATGCCCCATGTTCAATTTTATTTGTGTGGTTAATGAAAACCATTACAAAAATTCATTAATTTCACACAATAAACATACACTGGTGCAAATGTTATCATATCTATCAGTAAAATTATGAAATCGACGTGACATAGTATTCTGCCACTTCCACATGATTCATTGAGTGAACATTATAAAATTACACAAAAACACTTAGAATTCATAGATGTGAAATAAAAGTACTCTCAATCATGCATATCAAGACAGAGTTCATAAAAAAAAGTTGTTTCCCCAAAAGTGCATAGTGTGTGTAAAGTGGTATCAAATTTGCTACATCTCTTACACTTGCAATTTATAGGTCTAAAATAAAGAAAACTGATTTCAGTCGGTTTAAAACGGGCATAGAGTATGTAAAGTGCTATCAAAATTACTATATCTCAGACCACAGCTGCATTTCACCATTGCATACTTTTGAGTCATAGATGAGGATGACCCCCAGCTATAGGCGCCGTCTTATTATGGAGCAATTAAACCGTCATGCAATAATTCTGAATATTAAATAAATTACAGTGCCTCCGGTCCATAGGTGCAAACATGATAGCTGCGTTTGGGACTGCCCTCTGGTGTTCTATTGGACATCAGACAAGCAGAATCTCACACTTTATCCAATTGAATTTCTCATATTACAAGTGAGGATAAAATCATCCACTCAGGTTTATCACTGCAAACATAATTTGCAAGCATTCGTCTCTAGGGTTCGGCACAATTTTGTTGCGAGTGAGTAAAAGGTCCACAGAAGATAATCTTAAAATGCCTATTTAGTATATTAATGACAGGGGGCTGCAGTGCTTAAAAAATTCTTGAATGCCTGCATGAATTTCACAAATCTCCCTGGCAAAATTGGATGCTCTGCTTTAAGACTAGCGATTACAGCAGATCTGCAAGAGCATATGCCCAGCAAATGGAGTTCAGTTCCCACCTTTCTTTCAACGAAACCGACCAAAGGCAGAGAACAAAGCCGGGTAAATGCAGACCATGTGCACAATTGTTTCTGTAAAAGTTTGGCAAAGACTACATATTGGTTGATATTTTTCCTTGTCATAGCGGATATGAAGTCTAAGTTTGGCAGCCCTCCAAACCTATTTTGCATAAGTTTTTGTTGGACATGTTTTGAAATACAAACATTTGTTATTGGTTGCATTCCCACTTAGACATCGTTGCT
The DNA here is from genome assembly GCF_964261635.1 of Lissotriton helveticus. NCBI lineage: Eukaryota > Metazoa > Chordata > Amphibia > Caudata > Salamandridae > Lissotriton > Lissotriton helveticus. The sequence continues at coordinate 384,575,001 of NC_136067.1, read as the reverse complement.
TAAGACCGACCAGGCATGCATATGTGAAGTCAATTTTTGTCTGTCTGTTAGCCGTGATTTTGGACGTGCCACTTTGAAAATTAACATTTTAAAATGTTCAAAAGTAATGGGGTTTACCCACAGTGCAGCTACTTGTAGGTTCTCTAATGATTGATCCAAATAGGCCCGAGCTGCAGATTGGCTATCAGGTCTAGTTATTTCTATGCATAGTTGCTTTTCCAAGGAGTCAGGCCTTAAAGCATGTTTTCAAGAAAGCCTTGTGTTTCCAGGGTTTGATTAAAAAGGCCAAACTCTAGCTGGAGAGGTGTGTTTAGGGATATGAAAAAACCTTCTATAGGTACTCCCTTTAAGTTTATCCATCCGGTTGGAATCACTTACAAGCATAACCTCTGTCTGATACATAGACTAGTGTGGGCATCATCGTAGCGCAAATCACTTTCAATGGTGTCAGAAAGTCTTCTTCAAAGAACAAAGCAGCACCAAGTCAGTGAAATATACCCTTTATTGGGCTACAAACCAGTAACACGTTTAGACTTCAGCGAGCCTTTATCCAGTTGAAAGCATGCCCGGCCGCCCATTAAAAAAAAAAAAAAGAAAATGGCAAACTAGCATGAACAAGTTACTTCAAATAAAAAGGCAAAATATTGAGCGTATATCACTGTTAATCCACACCCTGTTGATTACAAAAACAAACATAGGTTGCTTTGTATAACATTACAATTAATCTCAGCGTTGTGTTATATTCACATCATAAGTTAACTTATCAATAATAGGAATGAAAATAAAACACAATGCATATATGGATTAATTTCACTATGATTTCATCAAGGCAGGCACAGTTCTATACTGGAAATATAATGTATACACATAATTCTTTTTTTTTTTGCATAATCTGAAGATAAATATCGATGCATTCAACAGCCAGAAGGCCATCATTCATTACATAAACCTCACTCTGTAACCATGTGCCGTTAATCAAAACAACCTTCAATCTGTGGATGTTGGTCCATTATGAAATGTACTGGTTGTTGCATGCTTAATTATATATTATTAAGTGTGAATATGTAAACCAATCACCCCCCATGATGATGAAGTGCGATAATGCTAAATCACAGCTATCTGGAATATCATATTTGAAAAAAAAATAAAGAGAATATTTAATATCAAGATCCAAATCCCTCTACCAACATCTGTAGCACATCATAAATTGACAAATATCACATAATGGGCATTCCAGAGACTAAATGTAACCCCATAATTTTTTTAAGACATTTTTTCATTTTCTTCAGGCTATAATACATTTCATCTGTACAGCATGTACTATTTATGCGCAGCTTGATTTTACAATTATACATTATTGTTGTCGCATAACGGTGCATACAGTCATATAGTATTCAGGACCGGACCTGATTTAGCTTAAGCTGGGTGATCATTGGGTTGTTATCCTGCTAGTACATCAAAGTATTTATATTGCGTGATATTGATGAAAAACACAACATTTCATTAACAAAACTTCCCTCTCATCTACCCTACTGATGGGCGCAAGAAAGGTTAAATGTGTGCTGACTGGTTATCCAGTATTAGGGTATCTTTCATAGATTCACATGTCTGAATCATTCCCCGTCGTCGGGATGGGAGTCCCCAGTACATAAATAAAGTAATGTCCCATTAGACATACAGAGTAATAGGCCAAAGGCCTCACATTAGTAACATATCCAGGTCCTTTTGTAATAAGGACCAAACTCTAGAGAGCAACCAATCAGCTGCCACCCCCCTCTGGAACCTTCCTGGAAGGAGCTCTAGTCCCTCAGATTTCCTACCGCACGTCGTGCTAAGGGAGTCTCTACTGAGCTCTGCTTCGGTTCTTTCAGTATTTTTGGATTCTGAGTGAAGTCTATACTGTCTTCATGTCGGATACCCCTAAAAAAAGCCTTTTTAGGCCCTGTGAGACTTGCAAAAAGAAGAGATTGCAAGTCGATGACCAGCACAAAGACTGCCTCTGCTGTCTTTATCCAGACCAATCTCCTAAAGACTGCAAGGTATGTTGGACTTTTTCTACAAAAACTTTAAAAGATCGTGAGGGAAGGCTTTTGACTTGGCTGCAGAGACTTAAGGACAAAGAAGACCCAATGTCCTCTGAGGGGAGTGAAACATCATCGAAATCTTCTTCAAAAACTCCTCAGAAAAGGCTCAGAGAAGTTTCTCCAGGACCTTCTATGCATCAACCTCAAAGGAAGACGCAAAAACAGTCTTCAGAGGCTCCAAAGCTTAAGGATTTGCCTGCAAAAGTGTCTTCTCCCCTTCCAGAGTCAAAGAAGCCAGCTCCAGATCCTCTAACTCCACCGCTGAGGGTGAAGCACACTTTCAAAAAGCACAGATTGGCCAGGGAGTACTGTCATCTGAGCAAGGGTGTGTCGGAGGTACGCCAGGGGAAGAAGGGGCGGGAGGTCTTTGCGCCCCCCCCCCCCCCCCCGGTCCTAATGGAAGGTAACGAGAAAGAAAGCAGTGAATGTTTTTACTCAGTCACAGAGGAGGCGGAGTGGTTGGAAGAGGACCGAAGTTCATCTCAGTGGGAGAGTAACTTTGAGTCTGATTGTGATTTTGAGCAGAACCCCCCTAGCACAGCTAAAAGACCGAATGTCCAACTGAATGCTCAGGAGCAGCCCATGCGGGACTTAATATGGGACCACTCATCTGCCATGCCACTTCAGGGTAGCCCGAACGTAGAAACCCCAGCATCCCCAGCAACCCACCCTCCACTCCTAGACATCATCTATCAGACAATCCTTACCCATCGAGAGGAATCCAATCCAATCAGAAATTTGTATAGCGCGCTACTCACCCAGAGGGTCTCAAGGCGCGTAAGGGGGAGGGGTTCGCTATTGATCGAACAGCCAGGTTTTGAGTTGTTTTCTAAAGGAGAGGTGGTCCTGGGTAAGACGGAGGTGGGTGGGGAGGGAGTTCCAGGTCTTTGCCGCCAGGTAGGAGAAGGATCTTCCTCCCATGGTGGCTCTTCGGATGCGTGGAATCGTGGCGAGGGCTTGATTGGATGATCGCAGTTGGCGGGTGGGAGTGTAAAAGGTTAGGCGATTGTTGAGGTATTTGGGTCCTAGGTCGTGGAGGGCCTTGTGTGCATGGGTGAGGAGACGGACGTGATTCTCTTGCTGACGGGGAGCCAGTGAAGGTCTCTTAGGTGTTCGTATATGTGGCTTTGTCGAGGTATGTCCAGGATGAGTTGAGCGGAGGCGTTCTGGATGCGTTGAAGTCTTTTCTGCAGTTTGGCTGTGGTTCCGGTGCAGAGGGTGTTACCGTAGTCCAGTCGGCTGGTGACAAGTGCTTGGGTGACCGTCTTCCTTGTTTCGATGGGGATCCATCTGAAGATCTTTCGGAGCATGCGTAGGATGTTAAAACATGATGATGAGACGGCGTTCACTTGTCTGGTCATCGAGAGGGAGGAGTCTAGGATGAAGCCCAGGTTGCAAGCATGGTCCGTTGGTTTGGGTGCGCTGCCAAGGGCCGGGGGCCACCAGGAGTCGTCCCAGGCAGAGGGGGATGATCCTAGGATGAGGACTTCTGTCTTGTCTGAGTTCAGTTTTAGGCGGCTGTTCTTCATCCACTCGGCTACTTCTTTCATCCCTTCGTGTAGGTTGGTTCTGGCGATGGTTGGGTCTTTGGTGAGGGAGAGGATTAGCTGAGTGTCGTCCGCATAGGAGATGATGTTTAGGTTGTGTTGGTGTGCGATGGATGCGAGGGGGCTCATGTAGACGTTGAAGAGGGTGGGGCTGAGTGATGATCCTTGTGGTACGCCGCAGATGACTTCGGTGGCCTCTGAGCTGAAAGGGGGGAGGCGGACTCTCTGGGTTCTTCCGGCGAGGAACGAGATGATCCAATCCAATGCCTTATCTTGTATCCCGACGTTTCTGAGGCGTTGTACTAGGGTGCGGTGGCAAACCGCGTCGAACGCTGCGGAGAGGTCCAGGAGGATGAGGGCCGCTCTTTACCCGTTGTCGAGTAGGGTTCGGATGTCGTCTGTGGCTGCGATGAGGGCGGTCTCGGTGCTGTGGTTGGTTCGGAAGCCGGACTGTGAAGGGTCGAGGGAACCGTTAGACTCAAGGAAGGCGGTGAGCTGCTTGTTGACGGTCTTCTCTATGACTTTGGCGGGGAATGGGAGGAGCGAGATTGGGCGGTAGTTCTTAAGTTCGGTGGGGTCTGCTCAAGGTTTCTTCAGATGGGCGCTGAGTTCGGCATGCTTCCAGCTCTCCGGGAAGGTAGCAGTGTTGAAGGAGCAGTTGATGATGTCCCGGGGTTGGGGTGTGATGGCGGAGTCGGCCTTTTTGAAGATGTGATGGGGGCATGGGTCGGTAGGTGAACCGGAGTGGATGGAGTTCATCATGCGGATGGTGTCTTCGGTGCTGATCGGGGTCCAGGCGCGGAGTGTGGCGGTGGGGGTTTCGGTTCAGTGGTAGGGGCAGTGGTCTGGTCGCCGAAGCTGTTGTGTATGTCTGCGATCTTGCTGTGAAAGAACGAGGCGAGAGAGTCGCAGAGGTCTTGAGAGGGAGTGATGTCGTTGTTGCCGGCGCTGGGATTGGTGAGCTCTTTGACGATGCTGAAGAGTTCCTTGCTGTTGTGGGCGTTGTTGTCTAGTCGATCCTTAAATGCTGACTTCTTGGTGGTGCGGATCAGCTGGTGGTGTTTGTGGGTGGCGTTCTTGAGGGCGGTCATGTTGTCTGTGGTTGGGTTTCTTCGCCAGGCTTTCTCGAGTGTGCGGCAGTTCTTTATGGAGTTCTTGAGGTCGTCGTTGAACCAGGAGGCTTTTTTGCTTCCTGGCTTGTTGGGATTGTTTTTCAGGGGTGCTAGGTCGTCAGCACAGTGGGTGATCCACTGTGCGAGATTGATGGCTGCTTCATTTGGGTCCGTTGATCTGGCGGGAGCGTTTTGATTCAGTGAAGTGGTGAGCTGGTCGGCGGTAATTTTGTTCCAGCTTCTGCGGGGGACCTGTTGCGGGAAGTGGTGAGTTGTGTTCTTTCTGAAGCTGAAGTGGACGCAGCTGTGGTCTGTCCAGTGGAGTCCGGTGGAGTGGCTGAAGGAGATGTGCTTGCTGGAGGAGAATATTGGGTCGAGCGTGTGTCCGGCGTAGTGGGTGGGGGTGTTCACCAGTTGTTTGAGTCCGAAATTGGCGAGGTTGTCCAGCAGGGTGGTGGTTTGTTGTCGTTGTTATTCTCCAGGTGGAAGTTGAGGTCCCCTAGGAGAATGTAGTCAACGGAGGGGAGGGCGTGTGGGCTGACAAAGTCAGTGATGTCTTCGCTGAATTGTGTGCGGGGTCCTGGGGGTTTGTAAATGAGGGTGCCTCTCAGTGTGGTCTTGGGGTCGGTGTGTATCTGGAAGTGAAGGTGTTCGGTGGCTGTGTGGGTGTCGTCGGAACTGGTCGAGATGCGGATGGTGTTCTTGTGGACGATTGCGATGCCTCCTCCTGCTTGGTTGATGCGGTCCCTTCGGATGATCTTATATCCGTCCGGGATGGCTATGGCGATGTCGGGCGCTGATGAGGCGTTCATCCAGGTTTCCGTGAGAAAGGCGACGTCCGGAGTTATGGTGTCGAGTAGGTTCCATAGTTCAATGGCGTGTCTGTGGACCGAACGGGTGTTGAGCAGGATGCACTTCAGGTGGTTGTTGTTGGAGCTCTGTTTGGCGTGTGCCGTTTTAGTGTGGGTCCTGATGCAGCAGAACTTGCAGGCTTGGCAGGTGAAGGGTCCATGGGTGCGTCCTGGGGCGGCTCGGTGGCAATCGGGGAGTCGGCCGGTGTTGAGTGTTGAATGCAGTGAGGGTGGTGGCGTCGTATGTTATGCGGGAAGGATGGCCTCTGCGGGAGCCAGGGGGTCTAGCGCGGTCCAAGCACGTACGGGCGCAGACGTGCTTACCTTTGGCGTGCCTTCGGCGGCATAGGGCGCGCCCGCTGCGCGTGAACGCTGCGCGTTTGCCACTCTGTCATAAGTGGAGAGTGGAGGGGGCGGAGCGAGGGAGGAGCAGCTGGGAGGCGGGAGCGGGGTGGCGAGGTCCGGGGATCCTGGAGGGAACGGGGTGGGGCAGCGGGGGAGCAGCGGCAGGGAGCGGGGAGGGTTAAGAAGCACAACAAATGGCACCAAGACAATGCAGGCGAGATCGGGGGCACAATCTGGCACAAATACAGGTTAATAAACAATATCGATACGATACCAGGCACAATTGCAGGCGAGATCGGGGGCACAAGTAAGGCACACCAAGGAGCGAGTGGAGCGACCGGTTCTGACCATGTCAGGGCGGTAGGAAGCACGCCAGGACTGCCGAAAATCGCAAGCAGCCATGAGGAAAATGCAAGGCGTGGTCCATGTAGGAGACAGGGTGACAAATTTGGAAGAAAGGATCGTTGCAACAGAATCGGAGGCCGCCGCAGACACCACCAAAGTCACCACCAAAGTAGAGTCTCAAAGCAGCCAGGTCATCGATATCCAGTGGAAACTGGAGGATATGGAAAATAGGCTTATACGGAACAACTTACAGGTGCTTGGGATACCAGAAGGGGCTGAGGGGTCAGATGTCAGGGCCTACGTGATAAATCTATTTAAGCTGGCATTCCCAGAACTCTCCAAATGGACTGGTCGGCGGAAATCCAGAGGGCACACCGTACTCCGTTCAAAATTCGATCTGGCACAGGGAGCGGCGATAAACCAAGGGCAATCCTAATCTTTCTTGGTAATTTCATTCTTAGTCAGGCCATAGCCGAGAAGGCCAGACCGGAGGAAAGAAGATCTAGCGAGGGAGTCTAATTTTTCGTCAGGCCAGATTACTGCCACGCAACAGTGGAGAGGCGCTGGAGGCTGAGACAATTGATTAAACCCTTTCAGGACAAACATATACAAGTATATCTCATTAACCCAGCGCAGCTCAAAATAATAAAAGAAAGTCGGACCCAGTATTTTTCGTCTGAAGTAAAAGCACAGGAATTCTTGGACTCCCTTGGTAGCTAGCGAAGCCAGCAGCGAGATGACGATACTGGCAGACCTTGGGCAGGGGATAGCTGGGATGGTGTGGTGGTAGTAAATTTGGTAAATCTGGATCTATTTTTTTTATGGTAATAACGATCTCTCCATCCGTTTTCTCTCTACTATATTTTTCTTCTCTTAGGCTTTTTTGTTCTTTTCTTTTTTTTTTTGCTTGTGGAAGTATTGGGGCACGAAGTCCCTCACGGTAATTGTTGTAACTGCCCAATCACTGTTACTGCATCATAAGCACAGACCTAGGTCTGAGCGCTTCTCAAGGGAGTGAGAGGGTGGGAGAGTAGGGAGGGGAGAGTGGGGGGGCAAGGGGGCACAGGGGGGTAGTCGGGGGCAGCAAATGGGGAAAAATCAAAAAAAGAGAATTTATGGCACACATTTTTTTTCATTTCTGAGAGTGAGGTATGGTATTTTTAAAAAAAAAGGTTGTTTCTATCCAGAGGCTGGTATTAAAAATAAGGGAAATGTCTAAATTCATTAATGTAAATGTAAATGTAGTTGAGCTTATATAGCGCACAGCTACCCGCAGTGGGTTTCCCGGCGCTTGCTTAGGGAACCCTTCCTGGTATTCCCCTGTGAGATAGCAGGGTATCCACAAGGTGAAAGTCAGGCATCCCGCCGCGAGGGGCCGTTGTGGAGATTAAGCAAGCTATTGCCCAGAGTCGCAGAGTGTGAACCCGTGAGTCGAGGAGGCACCGGGGAGAGAATTATCAAGTCCGTGGAATTTTTAGCCCAAGACCCCGCCGAGGCAGGGAATTGAACCCTGGTCCAGGACCGATCTCAGCTTCCGGGTCTGCTGCCTCTAACCCCTGAGCCACACTTCCTTAGTATATATTCGATCAATATAGGAGGGCTGTACGACTGGAGAAAGAGGTCTAGCTTGACCGAGTTTGTTAAATCAGAACCTGTCGATATCTTGTGTTTACAAGAAACACCCCTACCCTGGGCAAAAAAACAGCTACTTAGGGTGGGAGGCTTTGATATTCTCTAATGTTCATCACATACCTCAATGGTAAGGGGGTGGCCCTCTTAGGTAAAACTGTTCTTGGGGGGGCTAAACGATCCAAGGCTGATGTGTTAGGCAGATGGGCTTTGGCCGAAATGTGTTGTGGGGTAACAATTTGTGGGGTGTATATGGCTCTAACCAAGATGATCCAGAAGTGTTTGAAGTATTGGAGAAGGAATTGTCAAGTTGGCCTTCCCCCATTCTGTTATGTGGAGATTTAAATATATCAGCTGACTTGGTTAATAAAAATCCTTATTTAGGCCGGAAGCCAAGGGTCTTTAGGGCATTGTGCTCCTTGATACATTCGCATGGTCTGGTAGATGTACGGGGAACAAAGGAGCCCGCCGAAACCGGGTTCACCTATTTTTTATGTCCATACTAAAAGTATACTAAACTGGACTTTTTTTTATTTCATCCACAGAAATAAGTAAAGTCACAGCAAAAGGAAACTACCTAAGGTCCTATCGGACCATAGCCTGTTATCGTTAAGGTATAATTGCTTAAGATCAGCTAGGAAACAAAGGGCCTGGACATTTATTAGGAAATTGCTGGCAGACAGCCTATATGCTGAACATCTGAGGAAATGGGCCCGGGAATTTTCTGAAGCCAATTGGTCTAGTGCAGCTAGAAATAGTGTCTGGGACGCATTCAAAGCAGCATTAAGGGGTGAGACAATTAGTTATGCCGCCCGAGCCAGGAAAAATAATCGCAGGTGGATAAGGATAGGCTTTTAGCCGAATTGATAAAAGCGGAAGAGTAACATGGCCAAGATATAACACAAGGGAAAGAAGGAAAATAAAGCCAACTGAGAATTAGCTCTGTTAAAGCAGAGGTACTTAAACAGATGGCCGAAAAGGCTGCGCTAGAATATCGAGCATATAGAGGGAAGATGTACGAAACAGGGGAGCAGGCGGGTAAGGCATTGGCACTTAGATTAGGCAGGACTCCACAAAAAATATAATAACTAGTATATAGGAGAACGGGCGAGAGTTTGTAGAAGCACAGGAGATACTCGAGGTATTTGCAAACTTCTATCAAACTTTATACAAAGAAGAGGTAGAGGGCGAGGAGCCACAGGAAGGCTATCCGGATGGAGGACCCAAACTGTGTGAGTCAGAAAGGGAAGGATTGGAGAGCGATGTGACGGCCAATGAAGTGCTTGAGGCATTACGAGATCTAGCAGCTGGCAAGGCAGCGGGCCGGACAGCATTCCATTGAAGGTGTATAAATGTATTTCTAGGGAGGTGGCACAAATGCTACTAGATCTATTTAATGATATAATGTGCATGGGACAAATACCGGAGACATGGAGGGACACAAACATAGTGGCTTTCCATAAGAAAGGAAAACCACAAGAAAACCCTGGGTCCTATAGGCCGATATCGCTCATAAATGCGGACAACAAAATCTATGCTAAAATCTTGGCAACGCGTCTGGGGAGGGTCATCCCCTTGGCAGCATGGCTTCATTCCGGGTCGAGGAACAACCGATCATATAAGAAGAGCAATCTCTCTGTTTGAAGTCCATGCTGTCGAGGGGAGGGGAATGGCCATGATCCTCCTCGACGCTGAAAAAGCATTTGACCGCGTTAGGTGGCATTATTTGTGGAGGGTCCTGGTAGGGAGATGTTTTGGTCAAAGAATCTTGACGGCCATTAAAGCCATGTATTCCGATCCAGTGGCTAGAGTACAGTTGATGGACGTGAGCTCGGGCAAAGTTAATATAACAAGGGGAACCCGTCAGGGGTGTCCCTGCTCGCCCATCTTATTCGCGCTGTACATTGATCCATTAGTCAGACAGATTCTGGGCAACCATGAGATCAAGGCGGTCATAATAAATGGATTTGAGACTAAAATATTAGCCTACACGGATGATTTGGCGGTGACTACATCTAAACCTGCTGTGGCTATGCGGGTACTGGTGGAAATCACCAAGGAATTTGGTGGACACTCAGGATACCGTTTGAACGAGGGGAAAACCCAGTTGATTTGTAAAAACAATATTATTAAAGTGGATAGTAGATATGTAGATTCCGCAATCTATCTTGGAGTGACAATTAATGCAGCAACAGAACTAATTATAAATGATAATTTTGTCCCAATGTTAAAAACGATCGAGCACGATCTGAAAAGAATGGGTACTCTGCATCTGTCACTAATAGGTAGATCGAAAGTCCTGAAAAGGACCATGTTGCCTAAGGTTCTTTATCTGTTTCGCTCCATTCCCTTTTTAATAGATGAGGGCACGATAAAAACAATGGAGTCCGTTTTTATGGAATTATGGGAAGATTAGGCTTTCATTAAAATATATGTCTCTCCCACAGGCACTGGGTGGCTTAGAAATCCCGAATTTAAGGTACTATCATTGGGCATGTTTGCTAACACAAATGTCAATTTTATTTCATCCATCTTCAAGTAAAGCACATACCCAAGATCCTTCATATACAATCCAAGATATCCCCTCCATTTATTAGTTATTGATGGGAAAAGAGGTGGTGCGGGTTCTGTTAAGAAAAAATGATCGTAGGTATTTTAAGAAAATGCAATACAAGATACTGATCAGTGTCTGGGAACTGTGGAAAAAACTCCAGAAAATATTATTAATCCCCAAGATTAATATGTATACACCACTTTGGAAGTCAGGGTTCTTCCCAAATTTGAGTTTGGATGGCGCATGGAGATCTTGGGAACAGGAGGGTATCCGGACAGTTGGGGATATAATGAAGGGAGACAGCGTTATGATCTTTGATGTGATCCAACAGAAATATGGGATATCTAGTAGCCAAGGTTTTAAATATGTTCAGATTTTGCAAATATCTAGAGCTATAAGACCCCGTATCTTCCCGGGCAAGTGTTGTAGCATACTGGACTATTTGTTAAAAGGTGGGAGCAGAATTATTATCTATAGGGACCTAATGGCAGGGATTCAAGATGACCTAGAAAAAAATGAAGCCGCCTGGGTAATAAAGCTGCAGGATCCAGACGTGGATCTGGATAAAGCGCAACATTTAGATAGAGAGATTTTTTGTTCGTCTAATCTAAAGGCACAACATTTTAAAACACTTTTTAATCTCTATTTTACACCCTCTAAATTATTTGATAAGGGGAAAAGGGAAGATAATAGCTGCCCTAGATGTCAGAAGAGGCCGGCGGATCTTTTGCACATGTTCCACCATTGTGAGAAACTTAGTGTCATCAAAGGGGAGATTGAGATATTTTGGGAGGGGCTGCTAGGCTTAAAAATCAGCTTATCCCCGACCTTAATGATCTTAGGAAGTGAAAGTAAGTTGGGTCAAAACAGGGAGACGGAAGCATTCATCTTTCTGTCCGTGGCAGTATTGCGTATCCTTATTTCAGCAGCATGGAAGGACGCTATTGCTCTATCTTTTCAGATGCGGCTGACTAGGCTCCTTGGTATTTACAATATTGAGTCCACACTTTATGCACATAAGGGCAGAAAAACACGGGAGTTTGGGTTAAAAATCTGGGCTCCCTTGAAAAAGTGGAGGCATTTACAATTACAAACATAGTTGAATATATATATATATATATATATCGAGATAACATATTCCACGTATCGAGGGCTTATTATTTCCTTGCAAATAGTGAAGTTTCTGTGAATGCATTTATGTCTATTTATTGTATGATATTTATTGTATTTATGGTATTTTCTCTTCTTTCTCGCAAGTTTGAATAATGTATGAAATGAAATTTTGATTATGGATATTTTTGTACCAATAGTAAATTCTCAATAAAAAACATTAAAAAAAAAAACAGTCTTCAGAGGCTTTAAAGCTTAAGGATTTGCCTGCAAAAGTGTCTTCTCCCCTTCCAGGGTCAAAGAAGCCAGCTCCAGACCCTCTAACTCCACCGCTGAGGGTGAAGCACACTTTCAAAAAGCCTTTATCAACCCTGTCGACGACCACCTCGTCGCCGATGGCATTGACGACGAAGAAATCTCCACAGATTACCATTGGAGTGACTTTGTCGACAACGTCGAGTTCAACACTATCAGTCTCGTCGGCGTTTCTTTCGTCAACGATGTCTTCGTCGATGACACATACCCCTTTGTCGTCGACGATTAAGATCAAGAAATCGACGACGACCGCGTCGACGACTTGCTCGACGAGAAGTGCATCGTCGTCGACAAAGAGTGTACTGTCGACGACCATCTCACGCGAAAAGTCCCTCGTCGACAGCAGCTATGTTACAATCAGCGACGATTCCTCGTCGACAACGTCTATACCGACGACGGCCTCGTCGACGACATCTACGCCAGGACTAAAAATTACATATTTTCGTCATTAAATTACAAAACGGAGGCTGTCGCCTTCTCTTACATCACCGAGTGGGGTTCAACCTTTGCCACCCTTGCACGTTTTGGGTGAGAAGGAGGATTCGGATGAGGACAGCATGTTTAGGGCTGCAAGAAGTCCCTCCGAACTTAATGTTAAGTATCAAGAGGATTCTGATTATGACTATCAGGACATGGATGAGCAGGAGTATTATCATGAGGACACTCATCAGCAACAACCACAGATGGTTTGTCTTCCTTCAGCCTTGGTCTCTGATCTGCAATTTATGATCTCGGACTACAGAAAGAGGTTTCCTACCTCTGCGCCGTCTCCTGCTCCAATGTTATCGCCGACACAGAGTGTACGTCCCACCTCCACCATTTCGACCACCTATTCCTATTGAGGTGCGGGTGCCACCCCTTCCATCTACGGACGATGAGGATGAAGGACAGGAATAGGGGGAGCTTCAGGATACGCAGTCACACCATGACGAATGGGACGACTACGTTATCCCTCTTCCCGCATCGCCTTTACCTCCTCAGCCGGACTCACCTCCTGAAGATATAGGAGGGTTCCATAATCTCCTGGAGAGAGCAGCCAACGATTCAAAGTACCAATGCCCTCTCACCAACAGGACTGTTTCCTTTACGACTTCAGGCAACCTTATAAAAAGTCTGTTAGGTGTATGCCTATCATAGACTATATTTGGGATTGAAGCATCAAGATCATGCAAAATCCCTCTACAGTTCCTCCAGTTCTACCAAGATTGGACAAGAAATAAAGGGCTCCAGACGATGCTCCAGCCCTGCCTCATTCGGCATGCAAAGCCTGATTCAGTGATTACTCAGACAGCGCAACGCAGATCGAAAAACCCTTCTGTCCCACTTTCAACTCCCCCGGATAAAGAGGGCAGGCGCCTGGACAATAACGGGAAACGGTTTTCCTCTGTCAGTGCTAACGGTACGAGCGTCTAACTCACTGGCGCTATTGGGACGCTACAGTAGACAAATGTGGTCGTATATTGCACCATACTTGGAGTCCTTGCCGCAAGAATCTAAAGACGAAGCAAGAAAGGTGCTTCTGGAAGGCGAAAGGTCGTCTTCTAAAATCATAGATTGCGCTATGGACATCGCATCAACTGGTTTCCGCCAACTGGCTGGTGCGGCAGTTCTGGGGCGCCAAGGGTGGCTTAAGGCAACAACATTCCGACCTGAAATTCAAACCAAGATCCTTGATATGCCTTATGACGGACAACTCCTTTTTGGTACCCATATTGATGAGGCCCTCCAAGGTATTAAAAAAGACATGGATACGGCCAGAGCCCTGGGTACCCTTCAATATAAAAACACCACTCTTCGTGGCTCAAGGGGTAGAGGACAATACTCTAATAGAGGAGGCTACCAACAATATAGGTCTTCATATTCCTCCTCCAACCAATGCAGGCCGCAGTTTCAGCAGAGACAACAAGCGCAGACTTCATACAACAAGTCTTCTTTTCGCAGAAAAGCCTGATGGCAGAAGGATTCAGCGCAACGCTAATGACTTCTCTCTACCGCCAGTCTCTGTTTCTTTTCCACCTTCCAGAGTGGGAGAAACAATTTCTCACTATCTTCATAATTGGAGTCAAATCACAACAGATCGTTGGGTTCTTCAACTGGTGCAGTTGGGACATTGCTTGGAATTTGTCCAAACCCCACCACCAACGCCTCCTCAACATAAGAATCACAAGCATCTGCACCTCTTATTCATGGAAATACAAGCGATGGTCCAGAAGTGTGCTATAGAACGAGTACCTGTCCATCAAAGAGGACAAGGTTTTTACTCCCGGTTCTTCTTGGTACGAAAGAAGGAAAAGAAATGGAGACCGATCCTAGATTTGAGAAGTCTAAACAAATACTTGAAAAATCAATCATTTCGCATGGTCACAATACAGTCCTACAGCTTCTCAATGTGAAGGGCTTTTGGCATCCTTAGACCTCCAGGATGCCTTCTTTCATATTCCGATCCACAAAAGGCACAAAAAGTTTCTAAGGTTCACTGTAGCGGGCAGACATTACCAATTCCGGATCATGCCTTTCAGGCTCAAGTCAGCCCCAATCATCTTCACAAAATGCCTTTCGCCAGTGGCTGCATTTCTCAGGCAATCGCATCACCAAATCTTACCATATCTCGACAACTGGCTTGTCAAGGCACCCTCTCTCGACAGCTTGAGAAGGTCTTCCAAAGCCTGTCTGCGGCTTTTCAGAAGATTAGGTCTATTTCTATTTTTCTATTTAGGGGGTTTTATAAAGCGCATGGTGACGCAACAACGGCGTGTCCCCGCGCTGAGGAGAAACTTTTATTACTGGAACTTACAGAAGCGGCAAACCTACTGAGCGAATAGAGCAGTTTTAAGCTTAGCTCTAAAAATTGATTCAGATGGCTCTAATCGCAGTGCCATGGGCAGCTTGTTCCATCTAGCGGCTGCAAGGCATCTGAAAGATCTCCCCCCCATCAGTGCTCTGGACACCTTAGGGACAACCAGGAGTCCAGAGCCGGAAGATCTCAGGGATCGGGGAGGCTCATAGGGTGTCAAAAGTCCTTGCAGAGGGAGAGGGGATCTCCCATTAATGATCCGATGGCACGTACAGAGTGCTTTAAATTCTACCCTGCTTCTGACCGGGAGCCAGTGCAAAGACCGGAGAGCCGCTGCAGAAGCAGCTCTTCTGGGTAGTCTAAGCACCAATCGGGCAGCGGCATTCTGTAGGACCTGTAAGCGGCTGAGATTCTTCTCCAAAGTGCCTAAATAGAGAAGGTTGCCATAGTCCATCCTTGATGTGACTAGTGCATGTACCAAGGTTTGTCGGGCTCTCACAGGCAAGAACTTCAGAGTCTTCCTGAGGCTTTTAAGGGTCCCAAAGCATAGTCCGACCACCTGGTTGATCTGCGGGCCAAAGGTGAGGGCGGCATCAAACCAAATGCCCAGATTCCTCGCTTTTTGGCACGGAATGGGTGTTGGGCCCAGGGAAGATGGCCACCATGCCGACGTCCACGCAGACTGGCAACCCCCCACGACCAGCACCTCGGTCTTGCCCCCGTTGAGCTTGAGGCAATTGGCGGACATCCAGGCAGCAAGGTCTTGCATGCATGCTCTGAAGATGTCCGCCGAAAGACCGGGTGCGCGCGATAGGGAGATGACCAACTGCGTGTCGTCGGCATACGACACCAAGCTGAGGCCGTGACTCTCTACTAAGGTGGCAATCGGAGCGACATAAAGATTGAAAAGTGTTGGACTCAGGGACGAGCCCTGCGGCACCCCCTGGTCCAAAGGAATTCGCTCCGAGTAGTAGTCACCCTGCCTCACTTGGAAACCCCGGCCAGTGAGAAATGAATAAATCCATTTCAACGCTGCCCCTCTCACCCCAACCTTGTTCAGACACTGTAGCAAGATGGAATGTGCTACAGTGTCGAACGCGGCGCTAAGATCTAATAAAATTAGCGCCATTGTTTGTCCCTCGTCGGCACCCTGCCTGAGGGCTTCGGTGGCCCTCAGAAGGGCGGACTCCGTAGAATGACGGGGCCGAAACCCGAATTGGGTAGAATGAAGATGGTTGCCTTCCTCCACATATGTCATTAGCTGTTTATTTGCCACCTTCTCCGCTACCTTGGAGAGATACGGCAGCAAGGAGATGGGGCGTAGATTGTCCAGGTTCTCGAAGCTAATGTTGGGCTTCTTGCGGAGGGGAAGCACCACAGCCTGTTTCCAATCCTCAGGTATTAAACTGGATCGGAAGGAGACATCTAGCACATGCCTGATGTAGGGTTCAAGGGTCTCCAAACTGTCACTCAATCTTTTAGGGGGTGCAGGATCTCGGGGAGAGCCAGATTTAACAGACCTGCAAATTTTAATTAGCTCTTCCGGTGATGGGGTGATAAAGTTAAGTAACTGATTTCGATCATCTTCCTCTGCTGCTAGGTCTATTGGCTCTTCCGCTGTATGAGGTATTTCGGAGAAAGCAGCGTAAATTTTAGACACTTTATCTCCGAAATAAGTAGCGATGCGGTTGCATGCTGCTACTGAGTGATCTTTGTCAGGACTTGCAGTTTTTGGGGTAGCTAGAGACTTATATATGCTAAACAGTTCCTTGGCGGAATTCTCTGCCCTCTGGATTCTGTCTGCATAGTATGTAGCTTTCTCTATACGGATTTTATTATGATAGATACGTCTCTTGATATGATAGGCTTCTTTCATCGAATCATCATATGCCACTCTCCATTGTCTCTCTGCCCGTTTACAGTCCCTTTTGGCGAGGCGCAGTGCCTCGCCAAACCAGGGAGCAGTTGTCTGTCTGTGGGCACCTTTTTTTGGCCGACCCAATGGGGCTGTGCAGTCCAGAGCGGCTATGATGCGGTCATTGAGCAATTTGTTTGCCGTTGTCACATCCTTGCCTCCTGGAGGCCCTTCCGCAATGAGAGCCTTATTGAACTCTGGCAGGGAAAATGTTGCCCACCTTCGACGAGGGTAATTGAGAGGGGCGGAAGCATGAGCTTTGTGCTTAGGCAGGTGAATGACAAATGGGACAAAAAAGTGATCTGTCCAGGGCAAGGGCTCTGGGGGTGCAGCCAGGACATCCTCCCAGTTGGCAAATATGGGATCTAACAGATGCCCACGGTTATGTGTGGGAAGCTGTCCCTTGAGCTCTAGCTGTAGGGTATTCAGTTCCTCACGGAGCTCCATCGCTCCTTTGTCTAGTGGATCTTCTAGATGTGTATTTAAGTCACCTAGCAGCAGAAACTTATCACTTCTTAACGCTGTTTCAGTGATACACTCTAGAAGATTACCTTTGAATCTGGACATAGGTCCTGGTTGGCGGTAAACTAGCAAGCCTTTTAGAGTTATGTTACCGTCAATTGTTATGGTGAAAAAGCCCGCCTCACAACTTGCCAAACTAATTAGTTCAAGTTTACAAGCCCAATGTTGTTTAAAGGCGATCGCAATTCCACCTCCTCTGCCTTTCGGTCTGTCCAGGCGGACCATCTGATAATTCTCTGGTAAGGCCTGTATAATATCAGGGTCACAGTTGGAATCAAGCCATGTTTCTGTAATGAACAGTAGGTCAGGATTTTTATCGATGAGAAGCTCATATACATAATATTTGTGACAACTCAACGATCTCACGTTAATGAGGCCACAGGACAAGGAAAAATTACTGGTCTTGTTATCTGCTTTCCCTGTGTGGAAACGAAATTGGCAGTGACGACACCCTTCATTCAACCCTACTCTAACACTGTGGAGTCCTGGAGTGCACACATTGAACAAGCAACTTACAAGTTCATTCCTGCTCCAAGTGATTCTGCTGGCCGGGGCAGGGGTTCGGGCCCTGGGCCGTGTCCGGTCGCAGACGAGCTTGGCTTAGGCGCGGCTTCGGCGCGCATCCGGCGCGCCCGCTGCGCCAGCCTGCTGCGCCGTCTGGCCGGAATACACATTTTATAGAGTGTTAAGAGGGTGGGAGGGCGGCGCGACTAGAGCGCACCCCCAGCCCTAGCTAAGATGGCGCCCGCCGGCGCTAACAACAATTCCAAGAAGACGACTGGGCGAGGCAGGGAGGGTACAGTACAGCGTGTGAAACAGATGTCAGTGTGCCTAACGAATTCCCCAATTAAAACTTAGCATTTAGAGCCCCCAGGTACAAATGGTAAAAAACGCTATAATCACAATTTAAAATGCAATTTTCGCCAGTTAAATGTGCCAGCAAGAGAGTCCAGATAAAAGTGCTCGCAGCCCTAGTGTCTCTCGCTAGGGAGAGCTCAGAGAAGGCCTGAAGTTGCCCTCAACCCGGACATGTCAGTTTTACAGCCTTCTCAGCAGATAACATTTCTGGGAGCTGTCCTAGATACTGTCCTGAAAAAAGCTTATCCATCGCAGGAGCGGCAACAAAAACTCCTACGATTGGCATAACGCATGCGCATAAGAAAGTCTCTTTCAGTGCGCCTCTTCAAATCCCTCCTTGGAATGATGTCTTCCTGCATCCTCCTGGTTCCGTACTGCCTTCTCCGCATGCGTACTCTTCAAGAGGCTCTCTCCGCACAATGGATTCAAGTCAGCGGATCCTTCGACGACGCCAAACAGGTGACTCCTCAGACGGTCGCCGCTCTCAACTGGTGGATTCAGCCACACAATCTGTCTTGAGGCCTATCCTTCCTGACTCAAGCATCTCCTCAGGTTATAACCACGGATGCTTCTCTGGAAGGTTGGGGAGCATTCCTTCAGGAGCTTCAGATCAGCGGGAAGTGGTCGCCTCCCGAACAGACTACACAAAAACCTCCTAGAACTCAGAGCTGTCTACCTAGCCCTCCTGGCTTTCCTTCCCAGAATAAAAGGTTCACAAGTGCTTGTCAGGACGGACAATACTACAACAATGCACTACCCGAACAAGCAGGGAGGGACTCGTTCATTGTCACTCAAGAATCACAAAAAATTTGGAACTGGTCTCTTCAGAACAAAGTTTCTCTACAAGCGGAGTACGTTCCAGGAAAAGACAATGCATTGGCAGACTCACTGAGCAGAATGCAGACCACCTGCCACGAGTGGGAGTTAAACCAACACACTCTCGACAGCATCTTCTCTCTGTGGGGCAAACCCCCGTTGGATCTTTTCGCCACACAGCAAAACGCCAAATGCCAACACTTTACAAGCTGGCATCCCCAACAGGGATCTCTGGGGAATGCATTTTCAATAGCATGGTTCAGCGTATTCGCCTACGCCTTTCCGCTGATTCCACTGATCCCCAGGATCCTCAGTAAGATGAAGGCAGAACCTTGCACTCTGATTCTAATAGCCCCAGCATGGCCTTGCCAACATTGGTTCACGGAGCTTCTTCTCCTCTCCCTTCAAACACCAATTCCATTGCAGCTGTTTCCATCCCTCCTCACAATGATCCAGGGACAAGTCCAGCACCTGGACCCAGCATCTCTCGAATTATTGGCCTGGCTCCTGAGTTCCGTGAGTTTCAAGATTTGAACATTCCTCCGGAATGCAGAGCTGTCCTATCCCGCGCCCGAGCAGATAGCACAAACAGGACTTATTCCTTAAAATGGAAGAGATTCTGTATCTGATGCAGGTCGGCTAAGGTGCATCCTGTCGCATCCTCTCCAGAAGAGATATTACCATACCTCCTTCGTATGGCTACTTCGGGCCTCGTCCGCGCTTTCATCAAAGTTCACCTGGCAGCAATATCCCGTTTCAGGACCTTCTCTTTGGTCAAACAGATTAATAAAACAGTTTCTCAAAGGTCTGTTTGGGACTTTCCCTCCTGTAAAGTCGCCACCTCCAACATGGCAACTAAACACAGTACTTGCTCAGCTGTTAAAGCACCCTTTTGAGCCGATACACAAGGCTGACCTCAAGTTCCTATCTTGGAAGACTGCGCTCCTTTTAGCCCTTGAATCGGCAAGGCGAGTTAGTGACTTTCACGATACAAGATCCCTTTCTAAAATTCAAAAATGGCAGGGTAATTCTTCGGACTAACCCAAAATTTATTCCAAAAGTACCATCAGACTTCCACCTAAATGAGCCTATTGTCTTAAAGACTTTCTTTCCAAATTCTCAAACGGCAGCAGAGAGAGCTCTCCATTCTCTGCATTTAAAACGCTCCCTTAAATTCTACCTTGTCATAACAAAAACTTTTTTTCCTGCAAATCCAACCAACTTTTTGTGGCTTACAGCTTACCCAGGAAGGGTTTCCCTCTCACAAAGCAAAGCATTTCCAGATGGATCTCTGGTGCTATGGTCTTCTGTAACCAGCAAGCTGGTCAGCCTTTTCAATCACGGATACGTGCCCATTCCACTAGGGCAGTCATTACCTCTACAGCACTATTTGCAGGTGTGCCCATCACGGAGATTTGCAGAGCGGCAACATGGAAGACGCCGCATACATTTACCAAACATTACTGTTTGGATACATAACTCACAAAGGATGCTGCAGTGGGACAGGCGGTGCTGCGTCATCTATTTTGATAAAGGTGAGCCTTTCTTCCTTCCCACCAACTTTTCTCTTATTTTTCCACGCACATTTCCTTATCACCATTATATCTTTTGATACACTTGCAACTTATTGCTTTGCATTTTAATGTTGTGATGTTTGCATATGTATATACATAGATATATATTCATTTGTTAACCAGTCTTTCATGCTCTTTATGCTAAAGGAAATGTGCCTATCATTGCTTTCTACTCTGATTCAGGCATTTGAATCTATGAAAGATACCCTAATACTGGATAAGAAATGCGTTACTTACCTGTAACTGCAGTTATCCAGTATTGGTATCTTTCATAGTCTAATGGGACATTACTTTATTTATGTACCGGCGACTCCCATCCCGACGGCGGGGAATGATTCAGGCATGTGAATCTATGAAAGATACCAATACTGGATAACTGCAGTTACAAGAAATTAACGCATTTCTTATTGCACGTCTGGCTGACTTCGTAGACACATGGGTCTGACTCTTTGAGGGAGCCATATATTTAGTGATAACTCTGTTTCAATGCATACGTTTTGGGATTATGGTGAGTATGGGGATGGTGTCGTACATCTACCTATGTAAAGTCCTGGGGAACTACTGTTGCCACCCAATGGGTGGATCTATGTTCTGAGTGTGAGGAGGGCTCATGTGTGAGTGCAGCGCTATCCTTGGGGAGTTGAGTATGTCAGAGGCTTTGAATGCTTCTAATAGGGTATCCCAGCTCATGGCTATAGGCTTCTTCTGGAGCCCTCTACGTTCTTATCTGTAAATAGCTACAATTTTCGCTGAACCCCAGTTTTTTTTACTTCTTCTCTCCAGTATTGTATCTTAGAGTGTGATGATGATTTCCATCTCCTTGTGATACCTCTTTTTGCTAGTATAAGAGCTAGATCTGCAAACTTGGCATGTACTTCGTTGTTATCCTCTGCAGTCCTCAGGATCAGGGTGATGCTGAGAAGGGTACACCTCTTGATCTAACCAAGCCTAGATAGCTATAATAGCATAGGTCAGTGGAAGGATCAAGCGAGGGAAGGTAAGGAAAGGAACAGAGAGATCTGAAACGACAACCAAAAATGTCATATAGTTTTGCTCTATATTATACTATGGTAAAGAACCATAGCATGTGTCATTCTTTACCTGTAACAAATAAAAATGGCTATGATATAAGAAGATCCTTTCTTATATATCTTGCTTTCTGTGCGGCGATACCATGGACTAGATCTGGCTTTCCTATATTTGTCCAGCTTCAAACGGGAAAGTTTTAACACGTGATGAACCTCTTTAAGGTGGAGGTATCCTAGCCCATCTGGTATGCCTTTGTGATACAATAGTACTATAACTTTCTTAGGGATGGAGCTTGAGAAGGTATAAAGGGTTTCTTCACCCCTGAGAACCATCCAGAGTAAGTAAATAAAAGAAGGAGAGTACCTCAAATAAATACTCCCGGCCGACAATACCGGGCGACTCCAGATATGGCCTCACAACCGTCCTCTGCACGAGCTGGATAAGACAGCTCACCAACAGAGGGCAGGACTTTGCTGGAAATGGCCGAGCTGTACGTTAGCACAAAACAAAAGCGTCCTTCGCATGAGCCGTTACCTACAGGCTCTCCAACGGAGGACTTTCAGGGCAACGTCCTATGCACGAGCTAAAAATAGCTTACCAACAGAGGGCAGGACTCGGCTGAAATGCTGAGCGATATCCTTAGGTAAGGACAACCGTCCTCTGCAGGAGCTGGAAATAGCTCACCAACAGAGGGCAGGACTCGGCTGAAGTGTCGAGCTATATCCTTAGGTGGTGGAATCGTTCTCCGCATGAGTCGCAGCCGCAGACTCACCAACGGAGGACCTTCATGGAAATAACGGCCGAAAATGCTGTTTGAAAGATAACTAGCGGATCCTCCTCCAAATAGACACTAACGAGGGATTACTGCCAAGGCTGGAACATAGAACACGCTGAAGACTGTGGAACACAGTCTTGGTTCGAAGAATTTCCGACAGTGGTTCCGGGTTACCGGCGTCCTAATGAGGACGTTCTTACGGCGTCATGCGTGACTCAAGGCATGATGGGAATTGTAGTTCCACATCGCGGGACAGTGTTGTTTTGTAATAAACATGCCGACAGGTGATCGTTTCGTCGCGCTCTAGTCCAGCGTATGTAACATTCGTATCCCTTTCGTCGCTGGTATTACCCTAATATGCAAGTTTCTATTGTTTGCCAACCCGCATCTCCCACCACTTAATCCAGGGTACCACCTATCGTATCCCAGTACTCTTGTAATCCATTGCAATACCATATCTTGTGGATGAGATCTGCGTCTTTTTCAGTACATTTGGGACAGGATTCTGTAACACTAAGGTAGAATGAGTGTAATTTGTGTGGTGTTAAGTATGCACTTTGAGTTATCATGTATTGGATACATTTTAGCCGAGTATTTCGGGATACACGTTTGGGATATTTCAATATTATTTTTCATTCTTTGTCTGAGAGTGGTTTGTTGACATATTTTTCCCACTTGGTGTGTATTAGAGTCAAAGGGGATGGTTGATGAGTGCGTATTCCGCGGTAGAACCATTGGGTTAGATGCCTATCCATACCCATGAGGTATACTAAATGAACTAATTTGTTTGTGGGGGGTTCCAATCCCTGGGGTACCCAGTGCTTCCTAATG
This sequence comes from Lissotriton helveticus, assembly GCF_964261635.1. NCBI lineage: Eukaryota > Metazoa > Chordata > Amphibia > Caudata > Salamandridae > Lissotriton > Lissotriton helveticus. The sequence goes on along the minus strand of NC_136067.1, from coordinate 384,551,995 downwards.
CATCTTACCAGGCTGGCGTGAATTAAACATAGTGCTCCTGTAACCACTTGTTCATTTGTGAAATCTGTGTGTGATAGCAGCACCCCCTCTCCAAAGAGGTCTCCCACTGTATTAACTACTGCCTTTGTCCAGAGATCCAGCTTGCGATTAGTGAGAGTACCCATGCTATGGGGATGCCCAAAAGTGGAATGTTGGGGTGTTGATTGTACATTTGAATTCTTGTTTCCAGTAAGCGATTGCAGATCTGAGCAGTGTTTGAGCAGAGGGTGGAACTACACGACTCGGGCATAGCAACCTGTGCAGTGTTCCTTTTGTGATTCAGAAAAGGGGGTGGTGATGAACAGAGTGTCTGAATTAAGCAGACCACTCTTACCCAGTCCAAAGATCAGGGCTTGATCCATCACCGTTATTTAGCTCACTGCCCCATCCCAGCTCAGAACCTGGCTATATGCAAATTAGTCTGTCCCTGGCCCAGTGCATCATGGGAACAGGGCAGACCAAACTACCAAGCCAATTCTTCACCAGAAAGGAGACAAGCTTCCGGGGACCGGTTTCTGCCATTCCAGGCGTCGTCGGCCCGGCTTGCTTGAATCCTGATGGAGCAGTGAGCAAGGGACTCATGTCTGAGTATACCCTTCCACGCTTATGGTGGACAAAATGATTCAGAAAAGGGGGTGGTGATGAACAGAGTGTCTGAATTAAGCAGACCACTCTTACCCAGTCCAAAGATCAGGGCTTGATCCATCACCGTTATTTAGCTCACTGCCCCATCCCAGCTCAGAACCTGGCTATATGCAAATTAGTCTGTCCCTGGCCCAGTGCATCATGGGAACAGGGCAGACCAAACTACCAAGCCAATTCTTCACCAGAAAGGAGACAAGCTTCCGGGGACCGGTTTCTGCCATTCCAGGCGTCGTCGGCCCGGCTTGCTTGAATCCTGATGGAGCAGTGAGCAAGGGACTCATGTCTGAGTATACCCTTCCACGCTTATGGTGGACAAAATGATTCAGAAAAGGGGGTGGTGATGAACAGAGTGTCTGAATTAAGCAGACCACTCTTACCCAGTCCAAAGATCAGGGCTTGATCCATCACCGTTATTTAGCTCACTGCCCCATCCCAGCTCAGAACCTGGCTATATGCAAATTAGTCTGTCCCTGGCCCAGTGCATCATGGGAACAGGACAGACCAAGCCAATTCTTCACCAGAAAGGAGACAAGCTTCCGGGGACCGGTTTCTGCCATTCCAGGCGTCGTCGGCCCGGCTTGCTTGAATCCTGATGGAGCAGTGAGCAAGGGACTCATGTCTGAGTATACCCTTCCACGCTTATGGTGGACAAAATGATTCAGAAAAGGGGGTGGTGATGAACAGAGTGTCTGAATTAAGCAGACCACTCTTACCCAGTCCAAAGATCAGGGCTTGATCCATCACCGTTATTTAGCTCACTGCCCCATCCCAGCTCAGAACCTGGCTATATGCAAATTAGTCTGTCCCTGGCCCAGTGCATCATGGGAACAGGGCAGACCAAACTACCAAGCCAATTCTTCACCAGAAAGGAGACAAGCTTCCGGGGACCGGTTTCTGCCATTCCAGGCGTCGTCGGCCCGGCTTGCTTGAATCCTGATGGAGCAGTGAGCAAGGGACTCATGTCTGAGTATACCCTTCCACGCTTATGGTGGACAAAATGATTCAGAAAAGGGGGTGGTGATGAACAGAGTGTCTGAATTAAGCAGACCACTCTTACCCAGTCCAAAGATCAGGGCTTGATCCATCACCGTTATTTAGCTCACTGCCCCATCCCAGCTCAGAACCTGGCTATATGCAAATTAGTCTGTCCCTGGCCCAGTGCATCATGGGAACAGGGCAGACCAAACTACCAAGCCAATTCTTCACCAGAAAGGAGACAAGCTTCCGGGGACCGGTTTCTGCCATTCCAGGCGTCGTCGGCCCGGCTTGCTTGAATCCTGATGGAGCAGTGAGCAAGGGACTCATGTCTGAGTATACCCTTCCACGCTTATGGTGGACAAAATGATTCAGAAAAGGGGGTGGTGATGAACAGAGTGTCTGAATTAAGCAGACCACTCTTACCCAGTCCAAAGATCAGGGCTTGATCCATCACCGTTATTTAGCTCACTGCCCCATCCCAGCTCAGAACCTGGCTATATGCAAATTAGTCTGTCCCTGGCCCAGTGCATCATGGGAACAGGGCAGACCAAACTACCAAGCCAATTCTTCACCAGAAAGGAGACAAGCTTCCGGGGACCGGTTTCTGCCATTCCAGGCGTCGTCGGCCCGGCTTGCTTGAATCCTGATGGAGCAGTGAGCAAGGGACTCATGTCTGAGTATACCCTTCCACGCTTATGGTGGACAAAATGATTCAGAAAAGGGGGTGGTGATGAACAGAGTGTCTGAATTAAGCAGACCACTCTTACCCAGTCCAAAGATCAGGGCTTGATCCATCACCGTTATTTAGCTCACTGCCCCATCCCAGCTCAGAACCTGGCTATATGCAAATTAGTCTGTCCCTGGCCCAGTGCATCATGGGAACAGGGCAGACCAAGCCAATTCTTCACCAGAAAGGAGACAAGCTTCCGGGGACCGGTTTCTGCCATTCCAGGCGTCGTCGGCCCGGCTTGCTTGAATCCTGATGGAGCAGTGAGCAAGGGACTCATGTCTGAGTATACCCTTCCACGCTTATGGTGGACAAAATGATTCAGAAAAGGGGGTGGTGATGAACAGAGTGTCTGAATTAAGCAGACCACTCTTACCCAGTCCAAAGATCAGGGCTTGATCCATCACCGTTATTTAGCTCACTGCCCCATCCCAGCTCAGAACCTGGCTATATGCAAATTAGTCTGTCCCTGGCCCAGTGCATCATGGGAACAGGGCAGACCAAACTACCAAGCCAATTCTTCACCAGAAAGGACACAAGCTTCCGGGGACCGGTTTCTGCCATTCCAGGCGTCGTCGGCCCGGCTTGCTTGAATCCTGATGGAGCAGTGAGCAAGGGACTCATGTCTGAGTATACCCTTCCACGCTTATGGTGGACAAAATGATTCAGAAAAGGGGGTGGTGATGAACAGAGTGTCTGAATTAAGCAGACCACTCTTACCCAGTCCAAAGATCAGGGCTTGATCCATCACCGTTATTTAGCTCACTGCCCCATCCCAGCTCAGAACCTGGCTATATGCAAATTAGTCTGTCCCTGGCCCAGTGCATCATGGGAACAGGGCAGACCAAACTACCAAGCCAATTCTTCACCAGAAAGGAGACAAGCTTCCGGGGACCGGTTTCTGCCATTCCAGGCGTCGTCGGCCCGGCTTGCTTGAATCCTGATGGAGCAGTGAGCAAGGGACTCATGTCTGAGTATACCCTTCCACGCTTATGGTGGACAAAATGATTCAGAAAAGGGGGTGGTGATGAACAGAGTGTCTGAATTAAGCAGACCACTCTTACCCAGTCCAAAGATCAGGGCTTGATCCATCACCGTTATTTAGCTCACTTCCCCATCCCAGCTCAGAACCTGGCTATATGCAAATTAGTCTGTCCCTGGCCCAGTGCATCATGGGAACAGGGCAGACCAAACTACCAAGCCAATTCTTCACCAGAAAGGAGACAAGCTTCCGGGGACCGGTTTCTGCCATTCCAGGCGTCGTCGGCCCGGCTTGCTTGAATCCTGATGGAGCAGTGAGCAAGGGACTCATGTCTGAGTATACCCTTCCACGCTTATGGTGGACAAAATGATTCAGAAAAGGGGGTGGTGATGAACAGAGTGTCTGAATTAAGCAGACCACTCTTACCCAGTCCAAAGATCAGGGCTTGATCCATCACCGTTATTTAGCTCACTGCCCCATCCCAGCTCAGAACCTGGCTATATGCAAATTAGTCTGTCCCTGGCCCAGTGCATCATGGGAACAGGGCAGACCAAGCCAATTCTTCACCAGAAAGGAGACAAGCTTCCGGGGACCGGTTTCTGCCATTCCAGGCGTCGTCGGCCCGGCTTGCTTGAATCCTGATGGAGCAGTGAGCAAGGGACTCATGTCTGAGTATACCCTTCCACGCTTATGGTGGACAAAATGATTCAGAAAAGGGGGTGGTGATGAACAGAGTGTCTGAATTAAGCAGACCACTCTTACCCAGTCCAAAGATCAGGGCTTGATCCATCACCGTTATTTAGCTCACTGCCCCATCCCAGCTCAGAACCTGGCTATATGCAAATTAGTCTGTCCCTGGCCCAGTGCATCATGGGAACAGGGCAGACCAAACTACCAAGCCAATTCTTCACCAGAAAGGACACAAGCTTCCGGGGACCGGTTTCTGCCATTCCAGGCGTCGTCCGCCCGGCTTGCTTGAATCCTGATGGAGCAGTGAGCAAGGGACTCATGTCTGAGTATACCCTTCCACGCTTATGGTGGACAAAATGATTCAGAAAAGGGGGTGGTGATGAACAGAGTGTCTGAATTAAGCAGACCACTCTTACCCAGTCCAAAGATCAGGGCTTGATCCATCACCGTTATTTAGCTCACTGCCCCATCCCAGCTCAGAACCTGGCTATATGCAAATTAGTCTGTCCCTGGCCCAGTGCATCATGGGAACAGGGCAGACCAAACTACCAAGCCAATTCTTCACCAGAAAGGAGACAAGCTTCCGGGGACCGGTTTCTGCCATTCCAGGCGTCGTCGGCCCGGCTTGCTTGAATCCTGATGGAGCAGTGAGCAAGGGACTCATGTCTGAGTAGATGCACTGGGCCAGGGACAGACTAATTTGCATACAGCCAGGTTCTGAAACTGGGATGGTGCAATGAGCTAAAAAACGGTGTTGGATCTAGCCCTGATCTCTTGACTGGGTGAGAGTACTCTGCTTAATTCAGAGACTCTGTCCATCACCACCCCTTGTTGTAAATAATGTTGTCCCCGGAAGCTTGTTTCCTTCCCAGTGTAAGAATTGGCTTTTGTAGTCTGGTCTGCCCTGTTCCCATGATGCACTGGGCCAGGGACAGACTAATTTGCATACAGCCAGGTTCTGAAACTGGGATGGTGCAATGAGCTAAAAAACGGTGTTGGATCTAGCCCTGATCTCTTGACTGGGTGAGAGTACTCTGCTTAATTCAGAGACTCTGTCCATCACCACCCCTTGTTGTAAATAATTTTGTCCACCCTAAGCGTGGAAGGGTATACTCAGATGTGAGTCCCTTGCTCATTGCACCATCAGGATTCAAGCAAGCCGGGCCGAAGACGCCTGAAATGGCAGAAACCGGTCCCCGGAAGCTTGTTTCCTTCCCAGTGTAAGAGTTGGCTTTTGTAGTCTGGTCTGCCCTGTTCCCATGATGCACTGGGCCAGGGACAGACTAATTTGCATACAGCCAGGTTCTGAAACTGGGATGGTGCAATGAGCTAAAAAACGGTGTTGGATCTAGCCCTGATCTCTTGACTGGGTGAGAGTACTCTGCTTAATTCAGAGACTCTGTCCATCACCACCCCTTGTTGTAAATAATTTTGTCCACCCTAAGCGTGGAAGGGTATACTCAGATGTGAGTCCCTTGCTCATTGCACCATCAGGATTCAAGCAAGCCGGGCCGAAGATGCCTGAAATGGCAGAAACCGGTCCCCGGAAGCTTGTTTCCTTCCCAGTGTAAGAATTGGCTTTTGTAGTCTGGTCTGCCCTGTTCCCATGATGCACTGGGCCAGGGACAGACTAATTTGCATACAGCCAGGTTCTGAAACTGGGATGGTGCAATGAGCTAAAAAACGGTGTTGGATCTAGCCCTGATCTCTTGACTGGGTGAGAGTACTCTGCTTAATTCAGAGACTCTGTCCATCACCACCCCTTGTTGTAAATAGTGTTCCTTTTGTGAGCATTTGGTTTGTGTAGGCTATCTCTTGTAAGTTTCGACGTGCTAGCCAGTATGAGAGCCACTGCAGTTGTGATGCCAGGCAGCAAGCATAGAAATCAGGTGCTCCCATCCCTCCGGCATCTGATGGGAGTTGTAGCTTCGCTAGGCTGATGCGTCCCCGGCACGTACCCCATATCAGATTGGTTAATAACGTGTTCCGTGTTTTGAAGATGGCTTTGGGAATTACTACTGGCAAGTTCGTAAAAAAATTGAGTAGACGCGGGAGCAGTACCATTTTTAAAATTGCTAGTCGTCCCGCAACTGAGAGGGGTTGGGACGTCCAAAAGGTGATTTGAGCCCTTATGTTTATGGGATTTGTAGAGCGCGTGACTACCCTTGGGCATCTCAGCGCTAAAGAAGCAGTACAGCGAGAGAGGGAAGCTAGTCCTGTGGGAAAAGCCAGGTCTTAAGTCTTTTCCTGAACTGTGCTTCTTCTTGGATGGATCGGATGTCGGGATCTAGGCTGTTCCAAAGCTTAGGTATCAGATGGGAAAAGGACCTTCCCCCCCCCATCTGGCTCTTTTGGTTACGGTGTTCTTCATGAGAAACCTTGAACTTGACCTGAGTTGTCGTTGGGGTGTGTAGTGGGTGACCAGGTTTTGAATGAGTGCCGGACCCCTTCCGTACATGGCACGATGGGCCAAGTTGAGGGATTTAAATTTGATTCTGGCTTGAACCGGAAGCCAGTGTAGTTCCTTCAGTCTTGGTTTAATTGATTGACGTCTGGGTGCGTTTAATAGTAGCCGTGCTGCTGCGTTTTGAACAACTTGAAGACGGTTGACTACATATTTCAGACAACCCAAAAAGAGGGAGTTGCCGCAGTCCTGCCTTGAGACCACCAGGGCCTGAACCACTGTTTTCTTTCCATCTTCTGTGAGTAGGTGCATAATCTTCCTAAGCAGACGTAATGTCCCAAAGCAAGTGCAGGATAGCTTTTTAGCCTGTATCTCCATTGTGAGATTTTGATCTAGCCACATGCTGAGGTTTTTTATGGCAGGTTTGGGTGAGGGCGGTGATCCCCAACTGACAGGCCATGGGATATCCATGTGGGGATTGAGGTTGTTACCCAGAATCATCAGTTCAGTTTTGTCACCGTTTAACTTAAGTTTACAGTCTGCCATCCAAGATCCGATTTTCTCGAGGCAAGGGACAAGCTGTCGGTGGTCAGAATTCAGGGTGTATGAGATTGAAAAAACTAGTTGTGTATCATCCTCGTATGACACGAAGGAGATACCAAATTCTTGGATAATAAGGGCTAATGGACTGAGGTAAATATTAAAAAGGGTAGAGCTCAAGGATGAGCCCTGAGGCACTCCCCGGGGTGCTGGGAAGGGATCTGACTTGAACCCACCTTCCACACATTGGAAGGACCTGTCACTCAGAAAGGAGGCCACTCATTTTTTCGCTGTACCATTTATGCCCACCTCTTCCAGTCTCTGGATCAGCACTGTGTGGTCAACCGTATCGAATGCGGCGCTTAAATCAAGAAGCACCACAGTGGCCATTATTCCTTGGTCTAGGATGGCTTTGAGATTTTCAGTGACCACTAACCGTGGTGACTCGGTAGTATGCTTGGGTCTGAACCCCATTTGTGTCTGATGGATGACATTGTTATTCTCGAGGAAGATGGAGATTGCAGAGTTCACATGTTTTTCTGCCATTTTGCCCACGATTGGCAGATGCGTTATTGGGCGATAAGTAGATAGGTCAGCTGGGTCTAGGTGTGGCTTTTTCAGCAGGGGTTTGATGATGGCGTGTTTCCATTCCTTTGGAACCATGCACTTTTCAAACGAGATATTGATGAGTTTCCTCTGTTGAGTAGTAACGGGTTCCCCACCTTGGACGAGAATGTTGGGCGGTTCTGGGTCTGAAGGAGAGCCTGATTTAATTTTTTTTAGTAGTGCCGATATCTGATCCGGCTTTATGGGAGGGATAGTCTTGAGGACTGGTCCGTCCAACGGAACTTTGGTCTGAGATTTGGGTGATAGAGGGGAGAGGTTTCCCAAGAGCCATTGGGGGTTGGATTGGAAAGAATTGTAAATAATTTAAATTTTGTTTTTAAAGAAGGTTGCCAACACATTGCACCTCTCTTTGGAATGTTCTGGGCTGTTGGGCTCTTGAACTGAGGTAGTGAGGGTTTTTACAATCTTAAAGAGCTCCCTCGGAGAATTAGAGGATTTGGCAATTCTTTCTTCATAGAAGATGGCCTGTGCTTTCCGGACGCTTATTTGATAGTGCCGTATGGCAACTCTATAGGTTATTTTTAGTTCGGGGTCATACGACTTCCTCCACTCTTGTTCTAGTTTTTTACAGTCCTTTTTCTGCTGAACTAGCATGGGAGAGAACCAGGAGGATCGGTTGGTGTTTTTATGAGATAAGGGGCCTGGCTTCCTGGAGTTCCTGTTGATGGAGCTGTTTATCCATGTTTGCCAGTTACTGTGGGCTTCGTTCAGATCTTTAGTTTCGGGGGGTGTGGAGGATTCCAGATCACGGATCCAGGCCTTCGGCACAGTTTTGGGCCATTTCCGTCCCGTAACTATAAGGGTTTTATTTGGTACTGTTATGGGGATCTGGAGTTGAAATGGAATCAAGGCATGATCGGTCCATGGCATCCAGATTGGATCTAATACTTTTAGTCTTTGATCGTTTGAGAAAATGGGGTCTAAAAGGTTGCCTTTCTCTTGTGTGGCGGAGGGGACCAGCTGTAGGAGCTGTAAGGCTTCCATGTCTGTTAGGCACCTCTTAGCGCAGGAGTCTTGGGAATCATCCAAATGGAGGTTAAAATTGCCTAGCACTGTTATGGCGTTTTTCTCTATGAGCATACTGGCCAATTGGTCTGGGTCTGAATCCAGAAACCTGGTGGAGGGTCCTGGGGGTCTATAGATTAGCCCTCCCGCGAAGGAGCTTGTTGCAGAGAAGGATAATCTGAAGCCACAGGCTTCGGAGTTGTTAATGTTAAGGGGAGATATTGTGCATTCAAGTTGGGCCTGGTATATGATGGCCAGTCCTCCTCCCATCGCTCCAGCCCTATCAAGGCGGGCAATTTTATAACCAGGGGGTAGTGCTTCTACAATGTCTGGGGCTGAGCTTTCTCTAAGCCAACTTTCAGTGATGAAGAGAGCCTCTAAGCGCTCTTCTTCAAGGAGTAGCTTGATTTCCAGCGCATGTTTGGGTAGGGATCTGCTTTTAATTAATCCCATTTTGGCTATTTTCCATTTGGTCTTTTCTGCATCTATTTCAATCCTATTATAGTTCCTAATGTCTCCCTTGAACCCACATACCGGACAATACAGCATTTGTTCTATATTTAGCAAGTGCTGACACTGCGGGTAGACTGTATCCTTTCCCTTCAGAAGTTCTGATCTGGTATAGGTGAGACGTGTGGGCAGGGTTCCTGGCCCCTGGTCCCGGAAGGTCGCGGACGGGCATAGACGGGCTTTCCTTTGGCGCTTCTTCGGCGCCCAGAACCCCGGCGCTGATGTAGGGAAGTCCAAAGTGCTTCCACCCCTTCCCCGCCCCTGTCGAGTCAGCTGTGAGGGTTTGGCCCCGCCCTCCACTCAAACGGCTCCTGCCGCGGTGGACAGGGGCTGGGGCAAAGTCCCGATGAACACGAGCTGTGCAAAGTAAGCAGGTAGGGGGAATCAGTGGGATTAAAAGTGATGTTTTAAAAGTTTCACGCAGTTAAAAAAGGAGTGGGGGGTGCTCTGTGGCAGCGTTCAGCTCTGGCGACAACACAGGATAAGCTGCCTCACCTCGCTGTTGTCCCAGAACCCCTGCGCTGATGTAGGGAAGTCCAAAGTGCTTCCGCCCCTTCCTCGCCCCCGTCGAGTCAGTTGGGAGAGTTTGGCCCCGCCCTCCACTCAAACGGCTCCTGCCGCGGTGGACCGGGGCTGAGGGCAAAGTCCCGATGAACAAGAGCTGTGCAAAGTAAGCATGTAGGGGGAATCAGGGGGATTAAAAGTGATGTTTTAAAAGTGTCACGCAGTTAAAAAAGGAGTGGGGGGTGCTCTGTAGCAGCGTTCAGCTCTGGCGGCAACACAGGATAAGCTGCCTCACCTCGCTCCCTTAGTGAACCTATTGCTTTTTTGTAAGTTCCCTTGGATGAGGTCCTGCTGGTTTCTCTATACTTGTATCCCTAAATATCGGAATGTGGTGTGGGCTATTGTTATAGTTCGGTTTCCGAAGGGGATAGTGTGGCTATCGGTTTCATTTACAAAGGGAAATGCATATGGTTTTTCATGGTTTATAGCCAATCCCGCAATAGTTTCAAACTGCAAAGAATTGTGCTACAGTGTCTAAATTGTCCTACAGTCTTCTGGTGTAAATTATAATATTGTCTGCGTAAAGTGATAGTGCGTGGTGGGTGCAGTTAAGTGAGACGTCCCAACAATTGAACACTGCCCATGTTCTATGGGCAAAAGGTTCGAGTGCAAGCACAAATAGCATGGGCGATAAGTGGCAGCCTTGTCTTGTGCCCCTTTGTAGTTGGTATGTTTGTGATATGTGTGATCCAGTGCGTACCCTGGCCATTGGGAGGTGGTAGAGTATTTGGATCGATTGCGTGTATTCTTGGGGGATCCTACATTTCTGCAGGGTGGTCAGCAAGTATTCCCAGCTTAGTTTATTGAATGACTGGGAAATATCTAGTGAAATACATCCCACCTCTGGTGTCTCAGTGGCACAGGCAAACATTGTTACATAACCTGCGTATATTGAAGGATGTATTATGTGCCTGGATGAAGCTGCATTTGTCAACTTTATTAATAACTTTATTAGAAGGGGTTGTAAACGGTTAGCTAAAATCTTACTTACAATTTTGTATTCTGTATTCAGCAAGGAGAGTAGGGGGTATGCCGCTAATATGGTATGAAATCTACCAGGTTTGGGCAGCGAGGTAATTAATGTTTGCACTGTGGTGGGGGCAAATCACAGATCTCGTAAGCTTTGTTGTATAATTTTTTAAGGTGGGGGGGTCAATTGTGTATAGGTAGCATATAGTTCTGCTGATAGACTGTCTATTCCTGGAGTTTTATTTTTGGGAAGCCCCTTGATCGCTGTACTTATTTCAGCTGATGTAATGGGGTTAGCCAGTGTATTTCAGGCCTCTTCGGTTATTTGGGGTAGATTAGTGTTTTGTAGTGATCATAGAAGGCTTTATTGATATCCGCTTGTGTGGTTGCCCGGGTGTGTTGAGGTGACATAATTTCTAATATTGGTGTTTAGGAGGGGCGTTTTTAAGGATACGTGTCTGGTCTATCCACTTTGGTATATACTTTGTGCATGTATTCTTGGTGATTTATGATGTGCAGTTGTACCAATAATTCCACATATTGTATGCAGGCCTCTTGGAGCTCAGGTTCTAATGATGGATCAAGGGCTGCCCCGTTCTCAAGTTTGCCTAATTTGTCTGCGACCTGCCTTTGCTCCCTGTTAACCCGTTGGCAAGCTCCTGTAATGGTACTGATCGTGGTGCCGGGCAAAACTACATTAAATGCGTCCCATTCCATACCACCGATACTGTATCAGCGTTTTCAGAAAAGTAGTGTGTAATGGTGAAAGCCAGAGTGTCCCTGAACGCCCAGCCTTCTAAATGGCGAGGGTCTAGTCTCCATGTGGGGACCAGGGATTGTGGACTCAAGCGCGCTGTGATCTGTTATCGTTTTCCCTATGTATGCCATACAGGTCATTTGTGTTAGGAGCGATGGACTACAGAATATGTGGTCAATCCTAGTGTGTAGGTCGTGTGTAGGTAAATAATAAGAGTATTCTCTCATGCCCTCATTGTGACTGCACCATATTTCTTTTAAAGACCACCCTTGTGCCCAGATCTGCAGTGACTTAGATTGGCATGATGTGAGAGCCCTGGGGAGGGGGGTGGGGGGTGAAATCGTCCAATGTGATATCTAGGATTGTATTATAATCGGCTCGTAGTATCCGGAGGAGTTCGGTCCACTCTGCAAGCTTGGTACCCACTTGAGTATAAAAGTTTCCTGTTCTGTGTTGGGGGCATATAAACTCCCTGTCACTATTGGTCTACCATTTAGGACACCCCGCAGTAGTACGTATCTGCCCTCTCTGTATATTCGCCTCTAGTGTGCAACAAAAGAGATTCCTGAGCATATTCACACGCTGCTCCCTGTGCGAATGCGGAGTTAGTTGTGGCATGTAGTTGTCCCCTCCATATTTTTGTAGTTTAGTGGCTTCTGCTGCTATTAAGTGTGTCTCCTGTAATAGCACTATATGTGCTTTACACCTAGCTAATTGTGCTTGTATTCTATGTCGTTCGTGTAGTGATCCCATTCCCCGTATGTTTCAAGTGAGATAGTTATAGTACTGTGTCGACTCCATGTTGGAATTTGTTATGTAGAGTTAAAAGCCATAACAACCCAATACTCAGTCCAATACTGGAACTTTGTTCGACCAAACAACTCTTATTTACTTTTTTTTTTTCTTTACTGTACAACCATAAAAGTACAATTAAATCGCATTTAAAATACATGACAAAAATAAGCCTGTTACAGTACATTAATAAATAGATTTCCGAAATCTAAAAATATTTTTAAGAAACACAGAGACAGATGCAACAGTTAATGTTATCTAATCTTTGGATAGCTAAAAAAGCAGGATCACACTGTTTTACGTCCATGATCTTCAAAATGGGAACAATCCATCTTTTCCTATGAACTGTATAAAATGTACAGAAAAACAAGATATGAATGTCTGATTGTTCAGACAAATCGTCACATGGGCATTTGCTAAGTTGCTTCAACCAATTATTCCTATTTGGAAAACTTAAAAATCTAAATACAAGGTGTACCCTAAAATGTATTAATAAAAACCGTTCAAAGTCGCTCATGTGTAGCTTAACATAAGGTTGCATGTTATTCGAGGTCATTATTAGTTGGTGCACAACCACAGTCTTTTTTGTCATTTCAGCATTGGTTCTGCGCTCACCCAAGATATGGGAAAGTTGGGGTAAAATCCGAAGATTTTGAATTAATCTACATTGTTTTTTTCTTCTTATCTGCCCCGGGTCCACAGTTCATGCAGAATGTCTTAGTACAATTAATTCTCAAGTCTAGGTTGGTCATGAAGTGTGAAAAAGATGTGACCATCCTTTGCATGGCCAGGGTCGTCCTGGCCATCAAGACCGCGTCATCAGCATATAGGAGTGCAGGGACAGCTCTATTAGCTATCCTCGGCATGTCCCTGCACTCCTGTAACAATGTTTTTTCCAAATCATGTATATAGATTGTAAATAGAATAAGGGGCAAGGACGCAGCCCTGCCGCACTCCTCTTGTAATGGCAAAAGTCTTGGTACACTCTCCATTTCTACCATACCTAACTCTGGCTCAAGCCCCTGAGTAGACCTCCCTAAGAAAATTAATAATATTGTTCGCCACCCCAAGTTTCTCCAAAATCAGCCAAAGTTTACTATGAGTGACGCAGTCAAAAGCTGACGGCAAGACAACAAATGTTAAAAATATGCGACTTCCCTTAGCTTTGGTGTATTTTTCTAAAAGTATGTGCAAATTAAGGCCCTAGTCAATAGTACCAAGGTCGTTCCTGAACCTATATTGAAGATCACTAATTATTGAGTGTTCCTCAGCCCAAGTTTTTAGTCTATTTAAAATCACATGGCCAAAAATCTTGATGGATGAGTCCAATAGTGATATAGGACGATAGCACAAACAACTTGCCCTATCTCCCTTTTTAAAAATAGGGACAATAATAGACTCGTACCATGATGGTAGCAAACCATTAGAGCAGGATGCATTAAACAACTGTGTAAGAAGTGGGCCCCATATGTCCAACAACTCTTATTAACTCTACAGATATAGGACTTGCAACTGCAGTAGGGGCCATGGTTGGCTTATAGTGTTCAGGATCCTCAGGAATTCCCGGTTGGTCTCCCTATGAGGGGTGTGGCTTCCCATCTCAAAAGTCCAGCCCACCATCAGTATTCATGTCTCTGTGCCACAGATATTATCCCCTTGTGAGAGTCTGATTAAGGCCTCAGTCTATGTAAGCCTCCGTTATGTTGACTAATCTTAGAGAGTTCTTGTTACTTCTTAAAACATTGGGTTTATAATATTGACCTGTCTTTTGTTAATTTCTTACTGCCACGCAGCACGAGTGCAGCTTCCTGATTTAGTCTGTGGGGTAGTGAAGATCCTTGTTTGCTGGTTCTTAGTTTAGCAGTTAATTTACCGTCTGTGGAGTCATGGATGGGAAGAGCAGTTGGCTATTTTCGGGTTCTGATTGCGCTGTGTCACCTGTGGAGGATTCATCATCTGTGATTGCTCTGGTTTCTCGGAATGTGGCTGCAGATATCAGTGCTGATAGTTGCCCCTCCAACATTTGCTCAGGTGTAGGAGCCAGGTCTTTCTTCTTCTTGCCTTCTTATTTTCGGGCACTGGTGTTGGATTTGCCACCTTCCAGTCTGTGGTTCCACATTCTGCCTAAGGGCCGGATTCATGGGTAGGTCAGGAAAGGTGTGCTGAAGCCAATGCAATGCTTCAGTAGGGGTGTCAAAAAGTTAATTTTCTAATCACGCAGGATTTTGAGTTTTGCTGGGTGCAGGAGGGTGTATTTTAGGTTTAGAGATTGAAGGTGTAGCTTGACTCCTTGTATTGAGGCTCGTTTCTTCTGAACTTGCAACGTGTAGTCATAGAATAGTGAAATGCGCACATTGTCTCGCTTGAGCTGTGCTTTTTCTCTCATCACCTGAAGAATCTGGTCACGATCCCTGTAGTTGAGCACTTGAACGACTATAGGGCGAGGCGGCATACCGGGTATTCTTCTCCTGGTGGGGACTGTGTGGGCCCTTTCGACGCAAAATGTTTCAGTTAATCTTCCTGCTGGCATCATAATCCTCAGCCATGTTTCTATGTATAGTATTGCGTTTTGGCCTTTGGTGTTTTCTGGCAACCCTAAGATGCAAACTTTATTACGGCGCAATCACCCTTCTACGTCTTCCATCCGTTTTTTCAGTATTGTGATTTGGTGCTGAAGGTGCTCAACCATTTCAGAGTGTTCTTTTTGATTTGGAATCAACTCTTGGAGTGCAATTTTGTTGGCGCTCACATTGTCTGCGAGTTTCTTGTAGTTGGCTCTGATCCGGGCGCTGTCTGTAGGGAGCGGTCCCAGCTGTTGCTCCATTACCGTGCAGGATTGCCTTATTTCTTGCAAGATGAGATCTAATGTATCCAGCTGCGGGTCTTCTTCAGTAGGGTGCACCCCCTCTGTGGGTGCACTGACGGAAGTAGCATTTGTGTCCTTGGTGTCCTGATACCTCCCTTTTGTTCGTCCCATTGCTGCGCAGTTCCTGCGTCTAGTGGTGGTTTGGTATTTCACTTGCTGTGTTAGTGATTAGAGGGTGCACATAGGCCGTCCCTCTCTTTAGGTGGTTGTGGCTTTTTTAACCCCGATCTTGTGTCTTACCCTCTGGTGTTTCCTTTTTTAGGTGGACACATGCCTTGTAGGTCATAATCTGTACTCTATGGTTTTTGCTTGATTGGACCCAATAGTCTCTAAGGGACGACTTCAGATCTGGCCTATGTGTGGGTTTATGTCTCTAGGACCCAGGTCTCAACTGGGTTCCAATGTCAGATATTTGTGCCCAGTGGTACTCGCCAGGGTTAGTCCAGTTTTGGCTCCTTCACGGATGTAGCCCCCGGGCGAGCCGAGACGAAGGCCCAGTCTCGTTCGGTACCAGCCCAGCTTTTTCCTGTACCGTGGCGATCGCCTGCCTCCTCTCAGCACACTTGGCACGAATCTTCCACCTGGGTGCTGGTGAGAGTCAATTCAATAGTGCCAGTAACTAGGCCGTGTGCCACTGTGGTATAGGCGTCGGTGTGATGGGGAGAAATTACATCAGCAGACCGTGTTTTTGGTGCACCACACGGTCTTAATTCTTTTACGCAACATGTTATCCTCCCAGACGATAATTACTTTGATTATATCCGGCACTCAGAGCGCGGCGCCTGCCAATGACTGGTCTAAAGCCCGACCCCATCCAGCAGAGGTCAATCCCCTTGTATTCTGGGAAGATGGCGCAGGTGTATCGGTCCGTGCAGTCTAAGTCCTACACTCCCGACTGACGCCGCACCAGCCAGCCCCTCCCGATGTCGCTTCTGCAGTGTGGAGCACTTCTTCTCCGGTGCTGGACTGCTTCTCCGTTCGGCGCTGATGGTTGGCGCGGCCTCTGACGGGCCCAGGAACTGAGGCATCTTTTTCAATTCACGGTCTTGATCTTCCACGCCTTCCTTTACCTTTCTGTTCACGGGGGGGCGGGGGCTACAGTGAGTTCACCACTTGTGGGGTGGCAGTCAAGGGTGGGCTTCGTTTCAGTTGATTGCGAGCCCGGCGCCTTTCCGCAGCCCTTCTGGTCCACTTTGCATCAGGTCGCTCATCATTTCTCAGAGTTCGGGAGGGAGTAGTTTAGTATTCTCAGGGGAAATAGGTACTCTCTGGGATTTAGTGTTTTCCCATATCGGACAGAATTGCCTGATGTTGCGGATTTTCGGCCGATGCCGGGTCCCGGGATGGGAGCGCTGCAATTATATGACCGCCATGTTCGGCGGTTAGCCATGCTCTCCCTCCCCCTCATGTAACCCCATCATTCGTAATAAGAATTAACACTGTGTTTCCAGGGTACATTTCTAGATAAGGAAAGGGGAGAAGGTAATAGAACTAAAAAGGGCAGGGTAATAACAACATAACTGTAGAAGTCAAAACCTCATTGTTGCATTTCTCAAGCAAACTCTGTACCATCCGTTTCTAAATGTTCAGGTGCATGGAGTCATAATATAATAGATCTAGAACTATGATCTAGTATGTTATGGCTACAAACCCAATATCAGTTGCAGTCACTGTTAGTGCCACAGCTTCGTTAAATACCATTGTGTACTGCCAACTCTGCAGATCACAAATAGCATCTCCATCTGGAGGTCATGGAAGGCCTCTTCCGCGACCGGTAAAACCCTTAGTTAGATCTGTTCGCCACGGCCGGGAATGTTTAAGTTTAGGAGGATCTCCTGTTGCAGCAGCAGGGCAGGGTTCTGCACTCAAATCTGCGTACGCTCCACCTTCATGCATTGAGATTGAGTGGCAACAGCTGACAGTCTTTGATTTTCTTTCTGGCAGTTAGGCATCCCTCAAATAAAACCATATTCACCTGCCATTGGAACAAGTTTGTGGCTTGCTGTACTACCAGAAACGTGATCCCCTGTCTGCATCTTTGTCAAAGGTGTTGATGGATTTGCCCAGCAAAGTTTCCTTTCGGCACACTTATAGGGTATCTTTCGGCCCTATCTGCATTCTTGCGGTTGCAGATTAGCCTTCTCTGTTTAAGTCACCTGTTGTGACTCATTTCCTGAAAGGACTCACTCCAACACGCAAACCCTTCATGACCCAGTGGGACCTTAATCCTGTGTTGATACTTCTGATGTGCTCACCCTTCAAGCCTATGCACAGCTGCCTTTTATGTCTGTTAACCATGAAAACTGCCTACAAGTGGCCATTCAGGCACACTCTGTACCCTTCATACACCAATTTCATTCCAGATAAATTTGTCCTCGGGAACTGTGCCTCTTTTTTAACCGAAGGTAATGACACACATCTATGTCAGCCAAAACATCACACTACCGACCTTTTTTTCTTCCACCCCATCCCTCTAAGGAAGATCAGAGACTCCATCGACTGCGCCCAAAAAGAGTGTTCTACATCAAACATACCAGAAAACACAAGGTTGATGATACATTTTTCATTTATTTGAAGGTTTTATATAGCCGCGAACAAGACCCTTGCGGGTATCAGAGCGCTCTACATGCCAGATGTAAAAAACAAGAGTAGACATAGCAAACACAGTTTTAAGTGAATCAGATATACGATACTCATAAACGTCAAAACTAGCGAAATAAAACAGTATGGAGCTCAAAAACAGAACTAGTAATTAAAATACAGTAATAAGTCAGTAAATTCACCTGAATTTAGCCAAGAGGATCTCTTTCACTTCTTTTTTGAAGGAGGCAGTGGAAACGTTCAATCTTGTTTCAGTGGGCAAAGCGTTCCAGATCCTGGGAGCCATACCAGAGAAGGATTGGTTATAATTTTTTTCTTGGCTAATCGTTGTGATTTCAGTAGAAGAGTCTTGGCACTCCTGGAGGCTCTATTGCCCGCAGAGAGCACCAGTTTCTGAGCTAGGTAGTGCGGGGAATTGTGGTGTAGGCCCTTGTGCGTCATACAAGTGATTTTCAGACGAATTCTAGCTTCAAACGGTAGCCAGTTGAGGCCTCTAAGGTCAGGAGAGATGTGAGAGGTTCTCTTTGAGCTCTTGATGAGTCTCGCAGCTGAGTTGATAGCGGCTCTTAGCGGGGCTGTCGAAGACCTTGGGATGCCGCATTTTTCCTTCTGTACCCTCCCCGCTCCCGCCTCCCAGCTGCTCCGCCCCCCCGCGCACTTGGCCATATATGGCGACCGTGCGACGCAGGTGAGTGTGACCTAGTCCTAGGACACCCCCGCGCCGCACGGCCACCAGCTGCTGCGAGTGCCCCCCTTGCCGGTCTACCTCGCTGCCGCCACGTGACCACGCCCCCTGCCTCCGAGCGGCGTGGTCCGTGATAGCCTGACCTGACCCTGTGGTTGTTTGCTGTTTTTTATTGTTTTGTCCAACTGTGTTGCCTGTTTTTTCTTAACTTCTTGTAATTTCCTTCCTGCTTTTCACCCTGTACTGCCGCCCGTGTCCTCCCTCCCCGCCACCGCCGCTAACCCCGCCCCTTTTTTCCTTCTGTACCCTCCCCGCTCCCGCCTCCCAGCTGCTCCGCCCCCCGCACACTTGGCCATATATGGCGACCGTGCGACGCAGGTGAGTGTGACCTAGTCCTAGGACACCCCCGCGCCGCACGGCCACCAGCTGCTGCGAGTGCCCCCCTTGCCGGTCTACCTCGCTGCCGCCGCGTGACCACGCCCCCTGCCTCCGAGCGGCGTGGTCCGTGATAGCCTGACCTGACCCTGTGGTTGTTTGCTGTTTTTTATTGTTTTGTCCAACTGTGTTGCCTGTTTTTTCTTAACTTCTTGTAATTTCCTTCCTGCTTTTCACCCTGTACTGCCGCCCGTCGTCCTCCCTCCCCGCTTCCCGCCACCGCCGCTAACCCCGCCCCTTTTTTCCTTCTGTACCCTCCCCGCTCCCGCCTCCCAGCTGCTCCGCCCCCCCGCGCACTTGGCCATATATGGCGACCGTGCGACGCAGGTGAGTGTGACCTAGTCCTAGGACACCCCCGCGCCGCACGGCCACCAGCTGCTGCGAGTGCCCCCCTTGCCGGTCTACCTCGCTGCCGCCGCGTGACCACGCCCCCTGCCTCCGAGCGGCGTGGTCCGTGATAGCCTGACCTGACCCTGTGGTTGTTTGCTGTTTTTTATTGTTTTGTCCAACTGTGTTGCCTGTTTTTTCTTAACTTCTTGTAATTTCCTTCCTGCTTTTCACCCTGTACTGCCGCCCGTCGTCCTCCCTCCCCGCTTCCCGCCACCGCCGCTAACCCCGCCCCTTTTTTCCTTCTGTACCCTCCCCGCTCCCGCCTCCCAGCTGCTCCGCCCCCCGCGCACTTGGCCATATATGGCGACCGTGCGACGCAGGTGAGTGTGACCTAGTCCTAGGACACCCCCGCGCCGCACGGCCACCAGCTGCTGCGAGTGCCCCCCTTGCCGGTCTACCTCGCTGCCGCCGCGTGACCACGCCCCCTGCCTCCGAGCGGCGTGGTCCGTGATAGCCGGACCTGACCCTGTGGTTGTTTGCTGTTTTTTATTGTTTTGTCCAACTGTGTTGCCTGTTTTTTCTTAACTTCTTGTAATTTCCTTCCTGCTTTTCACCCTGTACTGCCGCCCGTCGTCCTCCCTCCCCGCTTCCCGCCACCGCCGCTAACCCCGCCCCTTTTTTCCTTCTGTACCCTCCCCGCTCCCAGCTGCTCCGCCCCCCCGCGCACTTCGCCATATATGGCGACCGTGCGAACGCGCAGCGGGCGCGCCGATTGTGCGCCGAAGGCGCGCCAAAGGTAAGCCCGTCTGCGCCCGTCCGCGCCTGGACGGCGCCCAGTGCCAGGACCCCTGGCCCCCACCGACGGAAGCCGACCCGACGAACCTAAAACGCCGCGGAACTCCTCGCACTCAACACCGGCGGTATCCCGGGATGTCACCGAGCCACCCCGAAGCACACCCACGGACCCTTCAGCTGCCACGCCTGCAAGTTCACCTGCATCCGGACCTACCCTGCACCCGCCAAGCCGAACACCAGCAGCAACCACCTCAAGTGCATCCTGCTCAACACCCGCTCCGTCCACAGACACGCCATCGAACTCTGGAACCTCCTAGACACCACAGCCCCTGACATCGCCTTCCTCACGGAGACCTGGATGAACGCCTCCTCAGCGCCTGACATCGCCATCGCCATCCCACAGGGCTACAAGATCACCCGGAGGGACCGCACCGCCAACCAGATGGGAGGAGGCATCGCCATCATCCACAGAGACACCATCCGCATCACGACCAACACCGACGACACCCTAACCACCGCCGAACACCTGCACTTCCAGATCCACACCGACCCGAGGACCACCCTCAGAGGCACCCTGATCTACCGACCACCGGGACCACGCACACGATTCAGCGAGGACATCGCCGACTTCATCAGCCCGCACGCCCTCCCCTCCGCCGACTACATCCTCCTGGGGGACCTCAACTTCCACCTGGAGAACAACAGCGACCGCAACACCACTACCCTGCTCGACAACCTCGCCAACCTCGGACTCAAGCAGCTGGTGTCCACCCCCACCCACCTCGCCGGACACACACTCGACGCCGTCTTCTCATCCAGCAAAGACATCGCCTTCAATCACGCAACAGAACTCCACTGGACGGACCACAGCTGCGTCCACTTCACCTTCAAAAGAACGACGATCCACCACCACCAGCAACAGATTGCCCGAAGAAGCTGGAACAAGATCACAGCCTACCAGCTCACCGCCTCCCTGAACCAGCACCCTCCTGCCAGCTCAGCGAACCCGAGCCAGGCCGCCGACAACCTCACGAAGTGGATCAGCAACTGCGCAGACGAACTCGCCCCTCTAAGGGCCCCGCCCAGCAGACCCGGCAGCAGAAAAACCCCTTGGTTCACCGACGAACTCAAGAGCTCCAAGAAGAACTGCCGAGCCCTCGAGAAAGTATGGAGAAGGGAACCAACAACGGACAACATGACCACCCTCAAGCTCGCCACCCGGAAACACCACCAACTGATCCGCGCCACCAAGAAAAATGCATACAAGGACCGGCTGGACAACAACGCACACAACTGCAAGGAACTCTTCAACATCGTGAAAGAGCTCTCCAACCCCAACGCCGGTAACAACGACATCACCCCGTCGCAAGACCTCTGCAACTCCCTCGCCTCCTACTTCCACAACAAGATCGCGGACATACACAACAGCTTCAGCATCCAACCGACGCACGCCACAACCGCAGCAACGCCACCCACCACCATCCTCCGCGCCTGGACTCCGATCAGCACCGAAGACACCATCCGCACAATGAACTCCGTCCACTCCGGTTCTCCGACCGACCCCTGCCCTCACCACGTCTTCAACAAGGCCGACGTTGTCATCGCACCCCACCTACGGGACATTATCAACACCTCCTTCGACACCGCCACCTTCCCGGAGAGCTGGAAGCACGCAGAACTCAGCGCTCTACTCAAGAAACCTACAGCGGATCCAACCGAACTCAAGAATTACCGTCCCATCTCGCTCCTCCCGTTCCCGGCCAAAGTCATCGAAAAGACCGTCAACAAGCAGCTGGCCGCCTTCCTCGAGACGAATGGATCCCTCGACCCCTCACAGTCCGGCTTCCGAGCCAACCACAGCACCGAGACCGCCCTCATCGCCGCCACCGATGACATCCGAACCCTGATGGACAACGGAGAAACAGCGGCCCTCATCCTCCTGGACCTCTCCGCGGCATTCGACACCGTCTGCCACCGCACCCTGGTGCAGCGCCTCAGCAACATCGGAATCCAGGAGAAGGCACTGGAATGGATCACCTCCTTCCTCGACGGAAGAACTCAGAGAGTCCGCCCACCACCGTACAAATCAGAGGCCACCGAAGTCATCTGCGGCGTCCCTCAAGGATCCTCGTTGAGTCCCACCCTCTTCAACGTCTACATGAGCCCCCTCGCGGCCATCGCACGCCAACACAACCTCAACATAATCTCCTACGCCGACGACACCCAGCTGATCCTCTCCCTGACCAACGACCCCGCCGCCGCTAGAGCCAACCTGCACGAAGGGATGAGAGATGTAGCCGAGTGGATGACGACCAGCCGCCTGAAACTGAACTCAGACAAGACGGAGGTCCTCATCCTGGGCTCCTTGCCCTCCGCCTGGGACGACTCCTGGTGGCCCCCCGCCCTGGGCACCGCACCCAAACCGACGGACCACGCACGCAACCTGGGCTTCATCCTGGACTCCTCCCTCTCCATGACCAGACAAGTCAACGCCGTCTCCTCGTCATGCTTCAACATCCTACGCATGCTACGGAAGATCTTCTGGTGGATCCCCACCGAGACCAGGAAGACTGTCACCCAGGCCCTCGTCACCAGCCGACTGGACTACGGCAACGCCCTCTACGCCGGAACCACCGCCAAGCTCCAGAAGAGACTCCAGCGGATCCAGAACGCCTCAGCCAGACTCATCCTCGACATCCCACGAAACAGCCACATCTCCGGACATCTCAGAGACCTGCACTGGCTCCCCGTCAACAAAATAATCACCTTCCGTCTCCTCACCCACGCACACAAAGCCCTACACGACCAAGGCCCGAGCTACCTCAACAACCGAATCAACTTCTACGCTCCCAAGCGCCACCTCAGATCATCCAGCCACGCCCTCGCCGCCGTCCCACGCATCCGAAGAGCGACAACAGGAGGAAGGTCCTTCTCCTACCTGGCCGCCAAGACCTGGAACTCCCTCCCGACCGACCTGCGCCTGACCCAAGACCACCTCTCCTTCAGGAAGAAGCTCAAGACCTGGCTGTTCGAGCAGTAACGGCACCCCCCCCCTCCTAGCGCCTTGAGACCCTACGGGTGAGTAGTGCGCTCTATAAATGTATTGATTGATTGATAAGGTTACCGCCCCATATTCCACTCTAGGGATTACTAGGGCTTGAACTGCTTGTTTGAAATCGTAGGCTGTCAGGAAGTGTTTCAGTTTTCGCAGGGTCTTTATGTGGAAGTCGCTTCCTTTTATGGAAGCGCTAATATGCTTCTGCATCTTTAGGTTACTGTCCAGAGTTACACCTAGCGATTTCTCTGATTCAACGATGAGAGGTTGTCCTTTGAGAGCTGTTAAGTGCTTCAGCCAGTCCAGGATAGTGGATGCTTTGTTAGGGGGAGCGATTATGAGGAACTCCGTTTTGAGAGAGTTTAGTTTAAATGATTTTCAGCCAGCCATGTTTGGGTTTTTTGTAGTGTTGTGTTGAGCGATTTGAAGTCTTCAAGTGAGTGGATTTTGATGTAGATTTGGGTGTCGTCTGCATACATATGGAAGTGAATCTTGGCGAGACTGAGAAGTTTGGTGAGTGGTTCCATAAAAAGGTTGAAAAGAGTGGGTGAGAGGGAGGAGCCTTGCAGAACTCCTAACGTGACTGGCATGGAGTTGGACAGGGATTGATTGAACTTGAACCTTTGGGATCTATTTTGAAGGAAAGAGGCGAACCAGTTAAATACAGCTCCAGACAGTCCCATTCTGTGTTTCAGGAGGTCTAGCAAGTTTCCGTGTTTGACGGTGTCAAATGCTAATGACATGTCGAGTAAGATTAGTAAACGGGCTGCGTTTTGGTCCAGGATTTTTAGAGCGTTGTCAATTACATGTGTCATGGCTGATTCAGTACTGTGACCTGCTCGGAAGCCTGATTGAAATTGGTTAAGCAGGTTGAATTTTTCAATACGTGATTCTGTCTGTATTCCTATTTGGCACATATACTGCAACTATTAACTTACTTTCCCCACAATTGTAAAGCGCTCTGATATCCCTCGGGATCATGTTCGCGCTATATAAATAAATGAACAATGTGTCTGTTCAGCTGCATGTTAACACATTTTTCCAAGAGTTTGGCTAGCATAGGTATGTTGGAAATCGGACAATAGTTATTTAGATCTGAAGGGTCAGCTGTTGGTTCCTTTAGCATAGGGGATACATGACCTGTTTTCAGAATGTCTGTAATGGATCCTTGAAGGAGGGAAGTATTTATGATCTTGGGCCAGAGAGGTAGTAACAGAGGAATGAAGTCTTTTAAGTAGTTGGCCGGAGGCGGGTCTGTGAAATGGTTGGAAGGTTTCAGAGCGGTAGGCGTCTTTAGTATGGTATCTTCACTGTAAGTGTTGAAGTACGACCAAATTGCGTTGTTTTTTAGGTTGGATTTTTTTTTTTTTTTTTTTAATTAAAAATTGTTATTGAGCAATCATATAAAAATACAAAGATGGGCCCACAACCGCACGGGCTGGCCGCTAAGTCACATAGTACGACACATGAAATAATCAATCATTTCCGAGGCCAGGCCAAATCATAGAATAAAATTGCTCCAGACATAGGACAGGATACAACAATTTTCTATAGAAAACATGAAAATAACAAACACAAAGACAAGGCGAGTACAGTAATCAAGTCAGCCCAATTAGCAGGGGGGGAGGTCACTAAACAGGAGAACAGACGTAAATCAATGTGATTCGGCAAGGCCGTGAGGGGGGGGGAGCAGGGAGGACAGGAAAATCCTAGAACAGAGTGAAAAATTTCGGGAACGTCGGCCTAAGGAGACAGGGTAACATCGGAGGTGGCAACCAAGGGAGGGGTACAAATATCTCCACGGTATGCATTCCATTGACCCCAGATTTTCGTCCACGCCCCTGGTCTGCCCCTAGCCACGTAGACTGTCTTCTCTCGGAACATGGACCAGTCCATGTTGTCCTCCCACACCGAAACATCAGGAGGTCGGGATACGCCCCAGAGTTGCGCAATGTCGCGCTTCGCGACCATGTAACCCAGGGTCGCCCATCTAGTCTGGGCCACAGAGTAATCGGAGGGTTCCCACACATTCAGCAGGCATCGTCGGGCCTCAGGCCGCAGGGCAACACCCGTCACTACAGTCATTATCGCAAGCACATCCACCCAATAGGCCGCCACCACAGGACACTCCCAAAGTATGTGCAGAAAGGTAGCGCTCATCCCACAGCCACACCTACACAACCCATCCGGGGAAAAACCCATCACGACCAGACGCGGACCAGTCACATACACCCGGTGGAGGATCTTAAGTTGCACCAAACGAAGACGGGCGGGAATGGCGACCTCCTTTGGGGAGGAGAGTGCCGACTGCCAGTCCTCGTCATCCAGTTCCAACCCATCACCGACCCACATCTCCCGGAGTCGGACCAACAAATCCGCACGGTTATGAATCAGTTTCTTATAGATGAGCGAGATAGTGCTGTCGGGCAAGTGTCCATCTAGTATACGATCTTCAAGGGGGGAAGACTCGGGTAGGGTCACATCAGGAGTTAGAACCGAGGCCAAGGCATGTCGGACTTGCAGATACCGGAAAAACTCTCTTATCACTCAAGTCGTATTCCGCCTTAAGGGCCTGGAATGACTTCACGCGACCATTCACACATACGTCACCCACCTTACAAATCCCAATCATATCCCAGCGTTCAAAACCCTTGGTAGACCAGAGACATCCCAAACGTTCAGAAGCATAAAGCGGAGTCGCCAGCGTCAGTCGATTCTCCCATCCCAAACTCACATTCGCAGCACGCCACACTTTGACCGCAGCTCTGGACGGGCCCACAAGATGGCTCCCGGCCGATCTAGAATATAGCGTTCTATTAAAGTCCCCTCCCGGCAACTGGAGCCTATCCATCTCAAAAGCCGGATCGCGACCCGGCGAATACATCGCGTGGTTAATGGCCGAGAGCTGGGCAGCCCAGAAGTATCTCTTGATATCGGGGAGCGCCATGCCCCCGTCGTACCAAGGGATAGTAAGTTTCGCGAGGGCTATACGTGGGCGCCCGTCCCAAATCAAATGTCTTTGCAGACTCTCGACTTCTCTGAAATAAGTAGCGGGAATGTCGTCGAAGGAGTTCTGAAGGGCGTAGAGGAACCGCGGCAAGGACATCATTTTAAATAGAGCCGCCCTACCCAGAGGAGACAGGGGTAGCTTACGCCAACGGGCCACATCCTGGCGTAATCTAAGAAGCGGGGGGAGGAGATTGCGCTCAAACTGGAGGGAGGGGTCCAGGGTAATAAAAATCCCCAAATACTTGAAGCCAGACTGGACCACCTGGATAGGGAACCTGGCCGGCAAAGAGGGCAAAACACCCAAAAGAACGTACACGCAGGACTTAGCCCAGTTAATAACAAGGCCCGAGTTAGCTCCGAACGAAGTAAGAACATCAAATAAGACGTTCAAGGATTTACGCGGGGATGTAAGATATAGAAGAATGTCGTCCGCGTAAAGAGAGACACGGTCTTCAAAGTACGGCGACCAACGGATCCCTTTGAGTGATGGTTCCCATCGAATCCACGCAGCTAACGGTTCCAGGGCCAGCGCGAAAAGCAATGGAGATAAGGGGCAACCCTGCCGGGTCCCCCTACCGAGGCTGAAGGGGACAGAGACTCTACCGTTCACCACCACTTGCGCTAAGGGTTCCACATACAACAGCTTCACCCATCCAATAAATTCAGGTCCAAAACCAAATTTTTCGAGAGCTGCCCAAAGATAGGGCCACTCGACCGTGTCAAAAGCCATCGAGGCATCCAACGAGGCCAAAATGGCCGGCTCCGTCAGACGCCCCGCCCTCGCAACAGCACCGTGGAGACGACGTAGGTTAAGAGCCGTGTTGCGATGCGGGATAAAACCGGACTGATCCGGATGAACCAAGTCGCCAATGACCGTCAGTAGGCGGGTCGCCAGGAGCTTAGCCAGGACCTTAGGCTCAACATTTAACAGGGAAATGGGCCTATAAGACGAACAAAGGTCCCGCGGCTTCCCGTCCTTGGGAATTACGACTATCGTAGCAAGACGCTGGTCATACGGGAGAATACCCCGGTCCCGGGACTCCAAAAACATAGCACGAAGATGGGGCGCTACCTTGTCAGGGCGTAGCTTGTACAGCTCAATCGGCAACCCGTTCGGGCCCAAGGCCTTGCCCGAACGGAGCGAACGAATGGCAGTCGCTATTTCATCCGTAGTAAAAGGGGACTCCAACGAGACACGGTCTAGATCGGAAACACTGGGCAAAGCTATATCGCGCAACAAAAGGCGAGAGTCAGCCACATCCCGTCCAGACACAGGGGTATAAACCACACAAAAATATTCTGCAAAACATTCCACTATTCCAACCGGGTCTGTCACTTCAACACCATTCGACGACTGAATCACAGGCAACGCACGATTCGCTCTCTTTCTTATCCAACCACGCCAGCAATTTACCCGCTTTGTCCCCCACATCATATAGACGACCCTACTGTTCCCGAAACATCAGTCTAGCCGCATCCGTGACCAAGGATTTATAAGCAAATTGTTTCAGACCCAGGGCGTGGAGTTTATCAGAGGTGACCCCAGACTCTAAGTCGACCTCCCTCTCCGCAATCTCTGTCTCAAGGTCCACCACCTCCCGATTCCTAGCCTTCTTGGATTGAGCAATAAGGGAAAGGGCCTGCCCACGTATCACTGTTTTAAAGGCCTCCCACAGCGACACAGCCGAGGAAACCGACCCCTCGTTGTCCAAAAAGTAGGCATCTAAAGATTTAGTCAAAAGGTTTCGGGTCTCAGGGGAGGCAATATACCAGGGGTTGATAGGAGCCACTCGGCCCGCCGCCTCCACCCCAAACTCAAAACAAAGCCAGAGCGGAGAATGATCGGAGATGCCCCGGGGGAGGTGTCTGATCTCACGCACCGCCGGCGTCTGCGCCGCGGGCATCAGGAAATAATCCAGTCTAGACAGACTCCCATGGGCCCGCGAATGGAAGGTGTATTGGAGCTGGGTAGGATGCATGAGCCTCCAGCAATCCACCAAACCAAACGTGTCCAAAAACCCACCTAGCCATTGTTGGGCCGAAGGAGTATCCCTAGGGGGGTAGCGGTCATGTAGACCGGAAAGCACAGAATTAAAATCGCCTGCAAGAAAAAGAGTACTGTCAGGAAGGTTCAGCAACACACGACCCAAATCGGAAAAGGTGGAAGTCTGTAGGCCGGGGGGCACATAAACAGTAAACAAGGAGAGGGTACGACCCTCATAGCGACCCACGAGGACAGCATAGCGCCCCCGATCATCAAGGATCACATCATCAATGGTTAGGGGGAGGGAAGCCCGAACAAGGATACCCACCCCCCTGGAACCAGTGGTAAACCCCGAATGCGCAGCAAGGCGATATCCCCACCTGTTCATCGCACGACAAGAATTGCCCACCAAATGAGTTTCCTGCAAAAAAACAATATCTGGAGATAAACGGCGTAGACATTTTAACACCACGCTCCGCTTAATGCGATCTCCCAGACCATTAACATTCCACAAAACCAGCCTCAACCCGCTACCCCCCATCCCACACAGCAACGCCGAAACCCCCCCGTGATGAGCATGACATAACAAATATCAGAAGCAAGAGTGATTCGCCTTGAAAACATAACACATAAACATCAAACATCCCAATCACCCACCCCCCAACAATCAAGAGAACACCCCCCACCCTGCACCCCTGCAAAATGCGAAATAGCCACCCCAACATGCAGTGTGCCTGTCGCCCAAGAACCCCTATTCTACAAAAAGAACCCTGGAGGAGGAAAGGCTCTGGCCCACCCGCCACCCCGAAGAGGACAGATAATGAGGAAAACACACAAACAGCAGAGGCACTGAGGCATTAAATCCCTGAAGAGTTTACTCTATTCGAGGGCCCAGGCGTAGGCGGATTGTTCAGCTCCCCATGCCACCCTTAGCACCACCCGGGTGGGCGGCGGACTCAGTCTCAGGAGGTCGGTCAGGCAGAGAGTCCATCCAGTCATTTACAGAATCAGGCCGATCAAAGAAGAAGGTTCGGTCGTTGTACTCGACGCGCAGCCTGGTCGGAAAAAGCATGGCGTAGCGAAGCCCCATGTCTCGGAGACGTTTCTTGACATCACGGAAGCCCATACGCTGTCTCTGGACCTGTTGAGAAAAGTCCGGATAGAAGTTCACCGTGGCGTTCTCAAAGGCCACCGGGCCCTTCACACGCGATGCTTGCAGGATAGCGTCCCGATCCCTATAATGGAAGAGTTTCGCAACAATAGGCCTCGGCGGGGCACCCGGCTTACCCTTGCCCCCCGGAACACGATGAGCACGTTCCACTGCGAAAAACTTAGCCAAACCAGACGGGGAGAGGTGGTTCTGGATCAAGTCCTCAACAAGGAGATCAACAGAGTGAGGTTCTGGATTCTCCGGAACGCCGACCACGCGCACATTACAGCGACGGGCCCTGTTCTCAAAGTCCTCCAAGCGCCGGGTCATGAAGTCGTTCACCTTACGAAGGTTGCCGATCTCCGTCTGCATCTCCGAGACGTCTTCCATGAGACTGGATGACTTGAGATCTAACGACTTCACCTGCTCATTGGTTTTCGACAGGTCAGCACGAATCAAGTTCACATCAATGGCCACGGTGTCAATTTTGTGGGCCAAAGCTTCATATTGTTGGCCTATCGACTCCTTCATGGCAGAAATGGCGCCCATGACGTCCTGCAAGGATGGCTCCGTTGACGCATCCACCGTGTGGTCAGCGTTACTTGATCCGGGCAGGGCGGCTCCGGGGGACCCCTTGGAATGGGTGTAGCGGTCCATAACATTGGACTGGACCGGGCCCCCACGCAGGGGCGTCTTGGTCTTCCGAGTCTCTCGGTCCCCTCTGCCAGCCATGATAGAACTGCGTCACCAGGAGATCAACCAGGCTCGATAGAATGACCACAGGAAAGCAGGGCCTCGGGACCAAAGAACCGCAGCTAGGGTACCACTATTGGGAGGGTCAACAGACAGGAGAATAAACCAGCCAAAGGCTCGATAGCTGGTCCGTGCCCCGACTTCAGCCCAGGCCAGGCTCCTCTGCCAGATGTCTCAGTCTGAGGCAGAAACGAAACCGAAACTTAAGAGGGGGACCCACAAGTCGAATCCCCCTGCCGTTGTTGTTCAACTGCAAGACGGCCACTGAGCCTCACCCAGTCCCGGGCGTACCTAGAGGGCGGAGCCCGAAAGTCCGAATCGATGTAACTCCAGCACCCCGGTTCCAAATCAAATTTCAAAAAGTCCAGGGCAATCAGCCCAGTGTCCTCTACACAAATCCTCGTAAAAAGTCAGGATTAGTTCAGGATATCATGCCGGGAGTGGCGGGGGTCCGGGGAGCGCTGAGCTCACGCGGCCATCTCGGATGCCCGCCAAGCTCCTCCTTAGGTTGAATTTTGAGGGGTAGTTAGCTTGGGCACCTGCAGGGGGCAGTGATTAATTATTTTGCATGTCTGACAGGGATAAGAGGTCCTTGAGTATGTCTGTTTTTATAGATTCTGTTTTTGAAGCGAAGAAGGAGGCGAATTCATCACAATTGGATAGAGTGTCAGGGATAGCCTTGGGGAGAATGGGTGCGCTCTTTGTTTGAGCTTTGATAAGATCGAATAGCTTTTTGGGGCAGTTCTTGGCTTGGTCTAGTTAAATCCTGAAGAAGTCGATTTTAGATTATCTGATCTTTCTAAAGTAACAGTTTCTGGAGGTCCTTAGTAGCTTGAGGTGGTCAACTGAGGGTGCGGATCTCCAACGTCGTTAAATTACTCTAAGTGAGCGTCTGTCTTCATTTAGCCTCCCATCATACCAAGGTTTTGAGTCTTTTGTGGAAGTTCTTTTCAGTTGAAGGGGGGCTATTTTGCCCAGTAGGTTGTTCATGGAGTGAAAGTAAGGATTGATTAGCCCCTGGACATCGGCTAGGTCTTCCGGGGGACATCGTAGGTTTGAATTAGAGGATACTAGAAGGTCGGAACCGACGTTTTTCAGATTTCTCTTCCAGATCTTTGTTCTGAGGGGTTGTGTTGGAAGTCGTTTAACCGATTCCATGACTTGGAATGTAATGATGTGATGGTCAGACCAATCGCTGGGGAGGATCGGGTCGAGGTGTGTGGAGTTCACTTTGGAAATTACTAGGTCGAGAGTTGCGCCTTTGTCGTATATTGGGCTGTTACATATTTGGTTAAGATTTAGGTCTGAGAGGAAAGCTTTGAGGCTGTTTACCCCAGGGTCGTTCTGGTCATCCCAGTGAAGGTTGAAGTCCCCCAGGAATATTTGCTTATTTTGTTGGCTGTCATTTGACGCTAGAATATCAATGAGGTGTTCTATGAATGTGAGGCTATCTCCAGGAGGGTGGTCGAATCTGTGTAAAGTACATATTTGTTTGTTGTTACTAGCGATGTTTAAGCAGAGGTAGTCACATGAGGATAAAGGAGGGGCATTAAGGTTGGTCAGATTGTTCTGATGTATGCAGGCTATCCCACCGCCTCGCCTATCCGTTCTATCTAGTCTGGTGATGTCATAGTTAGGGGGTAGCGAAATGTCCATAGATGGACGTTGGATTCACCGGAGCTAAAAAGAAGAAAGATGTACAGAAAAGGGCCATCTCCAAATGGATTCTGCTCTGCATTAAGATTTGGTTCGCACTGGGCAAGATGCAACACCCTGTGAGCGTGCAGGCTCATTCTACCAGATCTAATGCAGCTACTACTGTGTTACCTGCTGCATCCCCGACATCTGTCTGGCATCTCTGAACACATTTACCAAGCATTGCTGTCTAGACAGGTCTGTCGTGCTGGGCACTTTGCCCATTCGGTCTCTAAGACTTCTTAGTCTGAACCTGTTTGCAGGCCCATCTCTGGCGTGGTATTGCTTGGGTATCTATTCTAAGATATGGAGTCTGCAGCTAGGAGTCTGTATCAGATGAAGAAAGTTATTTACCTTCACTAGACTCTATCTAGCCACAGATTCCTTATCGACACTTCCATCCTCTCAGCTTCTGCAAAGTGATTTTCCAGTTAGTTATGGGCCATGTAGGTCCATAGTGTATGCACAGTGACATTTTGTCATGGCTGCGTGTTTCAGGCGCTTAAATGTCACAAAAAAACCTAATGTCAGTGAGCTGGGGTGGTGCCTCTATAGGCACCTCACCCGTAATGTCTGGTGCGGACGATGCCAGCGTGAAGGTCGATCACTTCCCCCTACCGGCACAATTAGGTACTGCTCACGACTTTCCAATCCAGTCTGGTGCCTGGGGAATATTCTAAGGTAAAGTATTTACGACTAGATAGAGTCTAGCAGATAAGGCGTCAGCGAAGGTAACTACCTTGTGGCTGCCCTATTTTGAACAACCTGAAGTTTAGAGATCAGCTTTTAACTGACTTTAGCCAACAGGGCATTGCCATAATCCAGTCTGCCTATTATGATGGCCTGAATCAACGTTCTCCAGGCAGAAATAGGGAGGTAAGGAAAGATTCTGCGCAATAGGCGTAAGCAATGGTAACATGAGCCATTGGTGGCCAAAATGTGCTCTCTCATAGTTAAGGCTTGGTCCTAATTTATCCCAATATTCTTTACTGCTTGATTGGACCCAGGGTAGGCACCCAGTTGCTGCAGTCACCAATCATCAGCCCAGATGGAAGAGGCTTTACGGAACATCATGATCTCGGTTTTATCTGCATTCAGCTGGAGATACTTCTCATTCATCTAGTCTAAGATGGCTAACATGCCTGAGTAAACATCAGCTTGGTATCGTCAGCGTATGAGATTATATCTAAGCCAAAGCGCTCTGCGATCCCAGCCAAAGGAGCCATATAGGTATTAACCCCTTCGATGCTCATGACGAGCTGAGCTCGTCATGAGTTACGCCTCTCGTACACTCATGACGAGCTCAGCTCGTCATGTAACGCGGGTTTTTAAAAACCGCCGCGCACAGCGGGAAAACCGCTAGCGCGCATGCGGTTAAACAAGGTGGGCTCAGACATGAGCGGTGCGGCACGCCTTCATCTAAGATTATTTTGCGTGAAGAATAAGGACCCAAGATGACAGTTTGATGTCTAGCAGTCAGAAAATGTTGGAGCCATTTTAATGCCAGGCCCTGAATGCCAATTTTTTGTAGCTTTTCCATGAGCCTCACATGGGAAATGGTGTCAAAGGCTGAGGAGAGGTCCAGTAATACAAGTATCACTGGGTTTCCTGCATCCACTCCCAGGCGCAGAGAGTCAGTTGCTGCCAAAAGCGCCGTCTCTGTCCTATGGCATGGGCAGAAGCCAAATTGGGAGGTGTCAAGGATATGATTAAGTTCAAGATAAGAACTGAGTTGCTTATTAATAAGACCTTCAAGCTGTTTACCCAAAAGAAGTAATAAGGATATATGACGATAGTTACGTAGCGATTTTTGATCCAATGTAGGTTTCTTTAGAATATTTGACGTACGCAGGCCGTCTTCCACTCTGGCGGAATGGTACCTGTTTTGATTGAATAGTTCAAAATCTCTGAGATCCCTGGGGCGCAAAGATTGGCCAGCAGAGACATTGTTTTGGGTGAACAGGTATCCATCGGGGAACCAGACTTTGCTGATACCAAGGAGCTATGGATTTCTTCCACTGAAAAAGGCTCAAAAACTATTTAGAGTGTGAGAGGTAGTTGTTGGCTGCTTAGGCTTAAAGGTAGAGACCCCTGAGTCTTAATGGGGTACAATGTGAAATTCTGACTAAATATAGGAAATTTTATCCTGAAAGAAATTGGCCAACAAGTCGCACACATTTTGGGATTAAGGCAGAGACTGGGAGCACGCCGGAGGCGTAATAAAGTCATGGACTATACTAACAAGCATTTGTAATGCTATAGGTCTCGTATTACTGAAAGTTTGAGCTACTGGCGTTACATAATTATTTGCAACGCCATTAGCTCAAAATGTTAGTGATGAAAGACCTATTGCATTGCAAATGCATGTTTTTTTGGGGGTTACATTAGATTTTACTGACAGTAAGTTGATGTTGGTGGCTATGAAGGAGAACTCATTTAAAGCATCAGTACGGCTCCCCTCTGCAGTTTACAGATGTCTTTATCGAAAATATATTAGCACATCATGCTATACAGCTCAGGCAGCTGATTTGATTAGAATTGGTAAATTTACCCCAAGTTGCTAATTGTTCTATGTTGGCATTGTGGTTAATGCCCTGCACTTAGACTTTGCTCACAATGTATAATGCTATAGATTGCCCCAGCCACCTGCTCTTAAAACAAGCTACCTTCCCTCACCCACTATGTTGCAAATTATCATTGAAGAATTGATGAAGTGCACTCTCCTAGGTTGCTAGCCGTCATAACTCATTT
This sequence comes from Lissotriton helveticus, assembly GCF_964261635.1. Taxonomy (NCBI): domain Eukaryota; kingdom Metazoa; phylum Chordata; class Amphibia; order Caudata; family Salamandridae; genus Lissotriton; species Lissotriton helveticus. Next base: position 384,517,657 of record NC_136067.1, on the reverse strand, counting down.
TTGCCAACAGCAAGGATTACCTTTTAAACAGCACTTTCTTCCACACTCTGATGCATTGCAGCATACCAATAACAAGTATTACTATTTTGCAACTCAACAATACTACTTTGTGTAGACCTTGAAAGGATAAAAGGCAGTCAGCTCCTTCAGAAGTTAGACTTACGAAGTTCAGGTCACACAAAGATTTCTGCAGCAGGTGCAACATTTAACTGAGCTATCTAACGATTAAGAATTTGACATTGCCTGGACTATCCTAAAACCCATAAATGTCACCATGTAAAAATCAGCAGGGTTTTAGTGTTCTTTTTCAACAACTGTGCATATTTTTTTTAATGATTTTCTAAATATAATTTACAGATAGTAAAAAAAGCAGCTTCATGAGAAACTCTGGCAATTGTGTTCATTCGAATGATTATCAGAGGCGTAGAAAAAAGTTAGTTACTTGAGAAGTCTGAATCAAACATCTTTGCTAAAATAAACCCCATCATTCTATTCACTCATTTGTGATTTGGACATGCTCTGTAAAACCTTAGACTTCTCAAATAATAAGTGTGCAGCGTTATATTTCTGATAAGGGTCATCAATAAATATTTGTAACACAGCTGCTTATTAGCACAGTTTTATAAAGGAATCATAATGTAAACAACTCATAACATTTGACAGGACTTGTTTACATTTTAAAATCCAGCGTAAACGTTAAAAAGCAAGCACAAAATGTCTAACAATTTGCCAAATCTACACTAGTAACAAGTTTAACTGGCGTCTTTCTAAAAGCTTTCAGGAGAAACATTTTGGGAGAAAGTAGCAGCAATTGAAGGTCTTCTTATTATTATTTTAGACTTGTCAGACCACAAAGCAACATACGTGATATTCGCTTAAAAATCATTACGTTTAGGTTTAAAGCATTTTATTGATTTATCCACTGACAAAACAAAAATTACAATGGTCGCATCAAAGTCAAGACATAATATCGCCACCCCAGGGCTCGTGGCATGGAAAATCTTTGCAAAGAAAGCGATTAGTCAGCATTGGTGTTGGTGCGCATACCGCGACCTGAACACACTAATGAACAATCCCACACCAACTCCCCGAACCCTCCCACCTTCCCCATCCCTCCCCCCTCCCTCGTCCAGTGCCTGATTAAGTCACTTGCTACTCCTCAACTCCTGCCCCACTCCCCGGCACCCCCACCCCCAATCCTTCAAGTAGATGAGCCCGCAGGTGATGACAGCCTCAAGAGTCTAAGATTCCTTGGGCACGTAAGTTCTCTGAATTCCTTAACCAACAGCGAGTGGAACGGTTGCCATAAGTCATCAAATTGGTCCACGTCACCCGCTACTGCGAGCGACAACTTCTCCATGCCCAAGACATGCCATAATCTATGTAGCCAACTTGTGAACGAGAGGAGTGTAGTGGTGCGCCAGTGTATGAGAATGTTTTGCACGGCTGAGCCCAGTGCAATCGCAATTTGCCGGCCTCTTCGGGACTTCAGCGGGTACATTAACCGGTTGGGCAAGCCCAGCAGCACATAGGCAGGGAAGGGCGGGAGTTCAATGTCAAAGTGTGCGTCTATTCCATCTAATACCTCCGTCCAGTAGGAGCGCAGTAAAGGGCAATCCCATAACACATGTGTAAGTGTACCCACCTGCCCACAAGCCCTCCAACACGTGTTCTCAATATTACGATTCATTTCGTGCAACCTTTCCGGAGTGTAGTACCAGTAAGTTGTCACCTTAGTGAATGTTTCTGTAAGGCCTGTGTGGTATGCAGAGTGTCGTGCCCGGTATGAGATCTGGTCCCACTCTTTATGATCCAGTGTCCTCACCAGTTCCCGTTCCCACCGCTCCCTACCCGGGTTATGAATATGATAGGAGGGAGGCTGCAGTAATCGGTAAAGATCCGAGATTAGCTTCGCGTCCGAGGTACGTGTCACTAGCCATTTCTCGTAGAATGTAAGCTGCCTATCTGCCGAGTCACGCACCTGTGGTTGCAGCGCCCAGTGTCGCACCTGCAAATATCGCAACCTCTCCGATTCAGGCATATGGTGTTCGCGCTTAAAATCCTCAAACGGGATAATGCCCTCTGGAGTATACATGTGGTACAGTGCTGTACACCTCTCCTCTCGCCAACGCCGAAAGGCACCAAGATCCATCCCGGGGGTGAAATCTGGGTTCCAAACCAGTGGTGTAAACGGGGAGGGGAACGTGGTGAGACCATGAGCAACGCTAGTGGCATCCCATGTTTGCAGCGGGAGTCGCGTGATTAAAGACGCGTACAAGTTGGGTGGGCAGTGAGGTCTGCGCAAGAAGGGTATCGCCTGTAATGGCCTGCCCGCTACTGCCTGGTCCTGAAAAAGCCAGTGTTTATCTGACTCCCGTCTGCTCCATTCAACTAGATAGCGCAGTTGCGCCGCTTGGAAATACTTGCGTAAGTCCGGCATACCTAGACCTCCCGCTTCTGGGGCCAGTGTAATGAGTGCTCTCTTTATCCGGGGTTTGCACCCCTGCCAGATGAATCGAGCAAGGTCCGCTTGCGTCTGGTGAAGCCACCCTTTAGGAGGGTGGAGCGGTAGGGCTCGGAATAGATACAAGACTTGTGGTAAGATTGTCATTTTAACTGCCGTTACTCTGCCCAGCCAGGACAGGGTGCCTTTGTCCCAGCGGCGCAGTTCTTCCTTAATTTTCTTAGCCAATGCCGCGTAGTTAGCAGTAACCATGGCAGGCAGGGTGGGCGCCAAAAGAATGCCTAGGTAGGGCACCACATCTGAAGACCAGTGCATGGGGAAGAGCCTCTGGAGATCAGTTGTAGTGGCCGCGGTCAGTGAGACATCAAGGGCCGCGGACTTCCCCATGTTCATTTTGAACCCTGCCACGGACGAGAAGGCCTCCAATTCCGCTATACACGCCGGAAGTGCCCCTCTCCGGTTAGTTAACGTCAATATCACATCGTCCGCATAGAGGCTGATTGTGTGAACAAACCCCCCCATTTTCACCCCTGTCACGGCTGGGTTTAGGCGTATCCTCTGAGCTAGAGGCTCCATATAGAGGGCAAAGAGCAGCGGGGACAGAGGGCACCCTTGCCTGGTGCCCCTCTCTATGGTGAACCTCTGGGAGCTGTCACCATTCACCCGCACCACCGCCGATGGGAGTTTATAGCAGTTGAACACCAAAGTGCGGAACTTCTCCCCAATACCTATTTTTGCCAGGACGCGTTCTAAATAAGGCCAGTGCACCCGGTCAAACGCCTTCTCCGCGTCGACGGCCAACAGCATTGTTTCACCGGAGGTCCGGGAGACCTTCTCAAGTAGGTGTACCACCCTCTTGGTGTTGTCCACCGTCTGTCTCCCGGGGACAAATCCAGCCTGGTCCGGGTCAATCAGCCCAGGTAGATGGAGTGCCAGTCTCGTCGCAAGGATCCCGGTGTACAGCTTGAGATCTATGTTCAGGAGGGAGATCGGTCTATACGAGCTGCATTGAGTACGATCCTTACCCGGTTTGGGAATGACCGAGACGGTTGCTCGAAGCAGATCCGGGGGGATAGCTCCCGGAGTAGAGAATGAATTGAAGAGCCGGGTGAGAATAGGAGCCAGTATAGAGCAGAACGTCTTATAGAAAAGGGAAGTATAGCCATCCGGGCCCGGGGCCTTCCTGTGCTTAAGCTTAGAGATGGCTGTAATCACTTCTTCGACCCGAATGTCCCTTCCAGGTATTCCGCCTGCTCCGGAGTCAAGGCAGGGAGGGCGACCGAGTCCAGGTAACTCGCCTCCGTCCACGGAGATGAGGGCTCACCCGCATAGAGCTCCGCATAGTATATACGGAAGGTCTCGGCTATCTGAGCGTCGTCCGAGACCGTCTCCTCGCTGGAGGTCCGCAGCTCTTTCACGCGATGCTGTTGGTGCACAACACGGAGTTTGTTCGCCAACAGCCGGCCACACTTGTCCCCGCCCATGTAATACGCATGCTTCAAGCGCAGCGCAGCATACTCTGCCCTATCCGTGTCTAGAGCAGATAAGAGTTTCCTCGCCGCCTTAAGTTGTCTTCACACCCTAGGGGCTCCGGTGCGTTGGTGCACCTGTTCTAGCTCCTTAACTGCACGCGTGAGCTCGTCTCGCTTGAGTTGTCGTTCCTTATTTTCCGCAGAAGAGATCGCTATGAACTCCCCTCTGAGCACCGTTTTAAGGGCCATCCATTGCGTCGCCAAGGAGGTATCCGTGTTATCATTGTGGGTCTGGTATTCGCGGATGGAGTCAGTGATGTGCTTCACCACCGGCTTTTTATGCAGTAGCGTGTCCCTGAGGTGCCAAACCCCTCGTGACGAAGACACCGGAGGGAGGCGAAAGGTGCCCGTGACGGGTGCATGATCAGACAGGGAGAGAACCCCCATTTCAGACGACGTGGCAAGGGCACAGACCAGTCCCGTGACCAAGAGGTGGTCCAATCTTGCATACGTCTTATGCGCATGTGAGTAAAAGGAGTAGTCCCTATCGGTTGGGTGAAAGCGGCGCCAAAGATCGTGTAAGTCTATAAGTCCTTCAAGTGGGATTTACCCCCTTGGGAAAGTTCTCCTGTTTGTGGGAATCTCTGCGCTGACCTATCCAAGGACGAGTCAAATACCATGTTCAGGTCTCCCCCTATGATGATGTGCCTGTCTGCGGTGGCTGTGACATCCACTATGGCTGAGTATAAAAACCGCTCCGGCTGCTTGTTGGGGCTATATATGGATCCTATAGTGAACACCAGCCCTCCCAATTTCACCCTGTACGCTAAAAGCCTCCCTTTGTGTTCAGCAACTTTATGTAAAACCTCCCCCTTAAAAGTTCGGGAGAGCAAGATTGCCACCCCCGCTGTCTTGGTAGCGTTGGAGGAAAAGAATTGCGTGGGAAAATTGCGAGACCGCATCCTATGGCAATCCCGGGCTAGCAGGCGAGTCTCCTGTAGGAGACAAATGTCCGCTTGGGTGTTTTCAAGTAGGGAGAGTACCGCCCTCCTTTTGACTGGATTATTTAGCCCCTTCACATTAAGGGACACTACTTTAAGAGTGGCCATGATCATGGGTCAGTGGCATCGCAAGCAATGATTCAGAGCCTGGACATGGCAGCACGGTGGCGATCAGTGTACCGGAGCATCGTCTGGCTAGTGTGTGTGGCCTCAGGGCACTGGACGGCCTCTCTCCCCTCTCCCTCAACATCCCCTGAACAGTCCCGAATCCAAAAACCCCAAACTACAGAAACAAAAAACCCCAACAACCCCCCCACCCCGCAATGAGCCCCTTGGTCCTTTAGTCCCAGTCCAGTCCATCCAGAACAAGACTGTGGTTGGTTACGATAATGGACGTCCAGCCACCGCATCCCCTCCCGCCCCTCACCCCCTCACCCCCAAACCTGCATTAGTAAAGGCGATGTCCATCTCCCCCGGAGTCATCTCACGCTGTTCGCGCGGCAGTGTTAGTGGTTGTGCTTCTGGCCGCCTCCTGTATTGCCCTATCCATTCCTGACCGGGCAGTGGGCGAGTCTGGGCGGCTGGAGGTGGCAGATGGTCGTCGATCCGGGATGCTCTGCCAGCCGTCCCTGGTGGCGCGTCTGCGATGCGGTGTGGATGGGCCCTCGTCCGACGCCGTGATTCCCAGTACTTCACACGTATCCTGAAGGGAGTGGAGTTGGTGCAGGGTGCCGTTCCAGCGAAAGATAAGCCGGAAAGGGTGTCCCCAGGCGTACTGCGTTTCATGGCTTCTCAGAAAGTCAGTTGCGATCTTAAATGTCCTAAGTTTTTGGAGCGTAAACGCTGATAAGTCTTGGAAAAGTGCGATCGCGTGACCACGGAAGTTTAGCGATTGTCGTCTCCTCGCTTCACGGAGGGTCCGCTCTTTAAGTGGGTAATCCGGCAGGAAGGCCAGGATGTCCGGCGGCGGTGCTGAGGTCCGGCGTGTCAAGCCCACTCTGTGCGCCCTGTCTATCCTGATGGGGAAGTCTTCCGATTCTCCCAGTACGTCCCTGAACAGAGATTGCAGATAAGCGGTAACGTCCTCCCCTTCTTCTTTGGATGGCACCCCGCGGACTCTGATATTGTTGCGGCGGGACCGGTTCTCAAGGTCCTCGTTGTGTGCTTGCAAGTCCAGTTGTTGATCTCGTAGGTGGAGCACTTCCTGCTGCAAGTGTTCGATCGCCTCATCCCTAGAGTGACAAGCTTCCTCCACTGTGGCCACCTTCTCACCGAGGTTATCCACTTCCCTACGTACTTCCCTGACTTCTCCGGCCACCTCCTGCTTTAATGTCTGGAAGTCGTCTCTCAGGGAGCTGAATAGGGATTCCAGAAAGGATCTGGTGACTGGCGGCTCCTTGTCTTCCGTATCCGGCGGGGTTCTCGAGGGGCCTGGCGAGTGCTGCCCCTTGTCAGGTTTCGAAGGCCCCTTGGTCAGCATCTCGGGCAGAGTCCGTTCACCTTTCTTTTTTTTTTTTTTTTTAAAACCTTTATTGTACAGAAGGCGCTCACAGATACGGGCCTACAACCCACCGGGCCGGCCACCACAATAAAGAGATAAAGAGACATACGAGGCAATACAGGAGCGACAACAGGATTTCTAAATAGCTCATATGAAAGGCAAAGGCAACAAGTCTTTGAGTCGCCAACACGGACAGGATAAAAGTAGGTTAATTTTATAATAGAAAAAAGGGGGTGTCACAGGATAATGACAATCTGTAAAGTCCAGAGGGCCGTGGTGGGCCGTGAGCAAGCCGAAGTCTCGAATACAGGAAAAGACCAAAAGAACAGTACATTTTGGCAAAGGCAGAACGTGAGTCCCACATCAAGAACAATCACAATCGCTGCTCAGCACCCACCCACCACTACCAGGGCACATAATAATAAAACAGCGAAAAATACGCTTACAAAACTAAAAGCCCTCCGTTACAACAACCCAAGGGAGGAAAAGAAAATGGGGGGGGAAAGGGAAAAAAAGGGAGGAAGAGGACATAAAAAAAAGGGAGGGGGAAAGTGAGGGCGCAGCGTCAGTGCACGCCCCCCACGGCTAACAAAGCACCCAATACTAATTCGGCACATGGAACTAGTGGCAACAGGAGAAATGAATGCGTAGTAAACCGTGACAGCAGACATACCAAAAGGGCCATGCCAGCACAAACACCCCGGGGGGCTACGTGCCGACACCGCGCCACGAAATTAGGGGATACATAAGAGCCATAGAACCAAAAAGAGGAACAGGGAAAGATACAATAAACAGACCCCCCCACCACCCCGCACAGCCCACCCTGCACCCCTGCAGAAGGCTATGGCCTACCCCCCAGCAGCGTGCCTGTCGCCCTAATTAGAACCCGAAATATAGAGAAATATAAGAAAGAAAGAATCACTTAGATTAAAAAAGGGGGGGGAAGGGAAAACAGGGAAAAACAGCGGGAGAGGAGCCACATAATCAAAACCCGTTCAGCTCCCACCCCCCCGCCCGAAAATACTCAGAGCCCACGGGAAGATAGTAAACACACGGATAAGCTCCAGGAACGTAAAGACGTATCAAACATAATCATACAATTATGTACGGATCACCCAACCATACCACAAAATAACAGTCCACAGAGGCAAGATCAGCTCAACCCTGTCCTCGTTTTTCGCAAACTGTAGTCATCCAACGCACCAGGAACCAGATCACATGGAACCGGAGGTGAATAACAGGGAGTCGAATCAAAAATACACTCAAGTTATAGCGATCGCGACCCGGATGATCCAGAAAGTACAGTAACCACTTCAGGCAAAGCAGGCAAAGTTCCGATGAGAATACGGAGAAAGCCGGTCCAGCGGCGCCGTCACAGGATCTTCGTTCGGCCATGTGAGGCAAAAGAGGAAAAAGAGACCCATCGAGGTCGGTCCAGACGGGATCCAGCCGGGGAACCTCCGGAGTAGAAGGAGGCACAGGACGAAGAAGGGCAGCGGACCCCCGTACATCCACAGCAACAGCAGCCTCCAGGTCCACGACCCCAAGGAAAGTTCCAGCAGCACACAACAGAGATGAAGCCGCACAAACCGAGGGGGGTCCGGCAGGCCCAACAAAGGGACCCCTCTCCAGGATAGCGGTCGGTGCGGTCATGGGTGCCCCCCAGGAGCGCAGGGCGGCGAGGATGTCGCCAAGCGTAGGCTCACCTTTACAGTATTCAGCAAACGTGCCGCGCGGCGGACCCGCATCGCCGGTCCCCGCAAGGCCGAGAGTCACGGGGCCGGCCGCCATCTTAGAAGCCCGGCGGGGCCGCTGCGAACACCGACCCCCGCCCGGATATCAGCGGGGCAGAACAGGATACCGGCAACCACCAGCGGAGGTGCCACCAGGGCAGGAAGGGGAGCCACCAGAAGAAGGCGATGCGCCGGCACCCCACACGCCGCCGGCACTGTTCTCCGAGTCCGGGCGGAGGAACTCAAAATGGCCGGGCCGGAGAACAAAGGGGAGACGAGCCAGATGTACGGTTAACCCCGTCCATGGAAGTCAGCTCCCCAACACCAGGCCGCAGGACCGCCGGACCAGGCCCGGGAGGCCGCAATCGGTCTATTAGCACATCGACCCCTCCGACCGACTCCACACCACCACCAAGGGCCGGCCACCGCGCCCCGTCCAGCCCGGGCGCCGCCAAGGAATGCCAGGCCCGGCCGCTCCGGAGGCCCCGAAGCAGGCAGGGGCGTAACTCAGGATCCGTGACACCCAGGAATCACCGGAGCAAACGGTAAGTGCCTGTGAGTTATCGTCGTTCCACTGCGCATCATGGAATACTTCCCGGGGCAGGATAAAGTACAGGATATTTGTTGCAGACAGGAGAGTGAACGGAGCCGAGCTAAAACGCGGCCATCTCGGACGCGAGCTTGGCTCCTCGCCCCCGTTCACCTTTCTTGAGTCCTCTATTGCCAGCCATCGTCGAGGTTAATGGCGCGTAGTCCAGCCGCCGAATTTCTAGGCCGGTTCGAGGGGCTGCCGCGCTTCAGTGAAAGTCTGTCCGGGGTGGGTGCTATTTCAGGATCTGTGTTGTAGCCCCCGTGCCTCAGCTAAGGATGCAGAGCTCCTTCCAGTCCCCTCTCCTGCACAGGGCGAGACCTCCGGTCAATGCTGCGCGGTCCGCTCGGTTCTCGCTGCGGCACACGATGTGGACCTCCGCAGCGCCAAGGCCATCAGTCTTAGCACGTCGACGCCTCCTTAGGCCTTACAGAATGCAGATAGGGACCCCCCAGGTGTGCCACGAGGCGAGTCCAGTGCAGAGCGCCAGGCCGGCGCCGTGTGTGAGGGCGCTGGTCAGGGCCGGAGTCCGTGTCTTGCGGTAATCGTCGCGGGCCTAAGCTCTCAGGGGGCAGGTCCCCGGCTTCTCGCCTCCGTCGTCGGTTCGGTGCTCGCCGTCCCCCGGCTCGAGGGGAGCCGGTCGCGCTAGATGGGGTAGGGGAAGGGGGCGCCCGCCGCGACTTTAGAGGCCGCCTGCGATTCCCCCCAGGGGGGTCAAGTCCCGCTAGCTGCTTGAGGGTCAGGTGTCCGCAGGCCCTTCTTCAAGTTTAGGGTAGGGGGAACGTCCTCCCTATCCTCGGCAGTAGTCCGCGTCCCCGCCCTCACGTGTGATCCTCGCCCAGGGTCGTGTCCCAGGCGGTGCTCCACAGGGGTCCCTGGGGCTCAGGGTCTGTAGCTCGCTGTATCCTGCTGTCTCCGGGACTGAGAGGCAGAGGCCCCGACGTTGTATAGTTCGCGCAGCGCTGGGCCCGGTCACTCTACCACGGGACTCCTGGCGCCGCTCTGGCTGCTGTTCGGGCCCGCTCTCTCCGGCGATGTTGCAGCCAGGCTGTCCCCGGTGAGTCCTCCGGGGTCGGGTGTACTCCGTGTCTCACCCCCGGAGTTGGTGTTTGATGCGGTCTGTCCGTGCCCGTGTGGGCCACGACAGAGAGCCGGGGCGCTCCGTTAGTAGGCCGCGACCCCGGCCTCGCTTGAAGATTTCCGGTGCTGTGGGCCTTCGAGGGGGTGCCGTCGTCCGCTGCCTCCGGACGCCACCCGATCCCCAGGTCCGGCTGGGCGACCAACGGCACCCGTCGCTGTGCGCCCGGTAGCGCACCGTCCTCCCTGCGGCCACCCGGCACTGAAGCCGTTGATCCTCGCTGCTCAGGCGCCTCGCCGTGCGGAGCCTCGCATAGGCCGCTGTCTGTAGGCCGCCGATCTCGGGGCTCACCGGTCGATGATAGTGCTTCACCGCTACAGCTGCGACGCAGTCCGGGGGGAGGTCTGCGCTAATTCACGGTCATAGGGGCCCGGTGTCGGAGGAGCCGCGGAGAGTGCGTCCGCTCAGCTCGCCATCTTGGCCACGCCCCCCAAATCATTACTTTTAAAGGGGTTCCTCTCTAAGTGCCTCTGCCCATTTTCCCTCACCACACGCAGAGCGCCACTGCCCGGCTGCCGCACTAGGAAAGTGCGAGGCTTCGGTAGGCAGCCAGTTGACAGGATTTCCTCCTACCGTTGGTGATCAGCTTGGCTGAGAGCTGCTTGACCAGCTCGGAATCGGCTCCACTGGCACTCGTAGCGACATCGCTCGATCTCGATCTCAATCTCTAGCCGGGAGCCTGCCTTCTTGGTGGCCATGGTGGAGCGGGGAGACCCCCGGGAGCAGTGGGAGGAGGTCGGCAGAACAGCGAAGGCAGCGTTGGGAGGAGCCCAAACACACCCACCCCACCACCGGTAACTAAAGTCACTTTCCTGAGGTATTTCCCTGCTACCAGTGCTCATGCAAATAAGTAGTTTGTATTTCAATAGTTGTATTTATGTGCATTCGGTTATTTCGTAAACTGCATTAAATAAGCTTGCTGCCCTCGCGCTGGCAGCAGGGGGGGAGGGAGACAGGAGGGGGCCTGGCCTGCTTCCCTTACAGGAACGAGCGCTGACAACATATGTTTGCAAGTTAATTACAAACATATGGTGTCAGCTCTCGAGCCCGCAAGGGAATAGCCACACGTGCACGTAATGCCATTGAAGGCAATGGAACATGTGCACTGTTGTGGCTTAAAAAGGGGACCAATGGCATTAGGTCTCCTCCTGTGCAGCGTATGCACGCTGCATAGGCCAAGAACTAAAAAGGACTTTGGGAGAATTAACTGCCCTGTCAATTTGATTGCGAATAAAGCTATGCCTGGCTGTAGCAGGTCAGTGTTTGTCTATACAAATCCTTATCTGGGGGCCTCTTGCTCTTACACCAGGGCCGCTCTAGATTCTTGCCTTTTGATTTTTCAGTTTTTACCTCTGGTGTGTACCAGGGGGCCGAGGGTCGATGATGGGTAGAACGGCAGGTTTTTTGAGGGACGGTTATATCCAATGCAACCGGCAGAGCAGAGTTAAAAGACTCCAGTAGCTCTGAGACCGTTCGATTTTTTTTGTGGCAGGCTCAGATGGAAAGTTTCCTGAAAGGTTTCAACAGTGAGTTTATGCCATGGTCTGTAGGTGTCACCTGCCAGTCTACTGTTACTAGTATTAGACTGGGAGTGAGAGGACAGAACATCAAAAAGGATTAGATGATGATCTGTCCACATCATTGAATTTAGCATCTGTAAGTCTGTAAGTTGTCAAATTGAGAAATGGACTTGCTACAAATAAAGTGCATACATGGTTCAACACTCGGAGTGTGCTGTATGCAGGTGTATAATGTGCATGCATCTAATTTAAGCATGGTATAGGTGGATTCCTATTTGATGTCACCATGCAAAAAATCAACACCACCCTGGCAGTATAATGGAAAAGTAGTGACATGCTGTGATATGAAGTGGTTCAAAAAAATGGCTGTGTTCTCTAGGTGGTTGCCATCTGATGACACATTAAATGTCTCTGGTAGTTTAGTGGAATGCTTATGTATTTTTTGTAATAGGTACAGGCATGGTGTTCTAGGATTATCAGTTTAAAAAAATCTGTACTCAATCAATATCTATCAAACCACGCTCATTACATTCCCATCGCAAATTGTGATAGGTTTTAATAGATCTCCTGGATTTCATGATCTATCACCTCATAACATTCAATAACAGCCAGCTGTCTTTTGCCTTCAGAACTAGAGTCCTCAATATCCATCAGGGCTATGTTCCCTCTCTTGTCCTCGCGCTTTACCACTATGTTTTTGTCCATAGTCTAGAATCACAGTGCTGATCTCTGTTCTGGTGTTAAGTTACCCCGTCAATTAGACACCTCTCGACGCAGGCCATAGTTCATACGTAATGACATTATGAAAAGCCCTTAAGATGGGATCAGACTTGGATTTAGGTTTGAAGTCAATAGGGATGGTTTGTCTAATATGAAATTCATCTTCTTCAATGTATTTCTATTGTCCTAAATATCAAGCATGTTACTGGTCTAACTCCAGCAGTGGTAGCAATGTGTCATTATCATCCAATTTACGATTGCTCATATTCTCCATACTTACGGCAGACACACCATTATATTGGGATTTGCCAGTCATTTGGTAGTTTGATTAGTTCTAGTTTTCAAAGGACAGGTCAGTTTTCTTTCTAGTGTATTCGATATTGGTATCTGGGACAAATGCTATGCAAAGTCTTCTAACTCTTCCAATCGTTTCCCCTGCAGTGCTTTGTTCTGTAGGTCTTTTGCCGCCTCTTCTTCCTTATCCTTTTGATTTTTCCCAGCATGGATATTCTGGCTTCTGCTTCGCCAGCTGAAAAATCTCTCAAAACTTAAGAGGTCTGCCACCAGTTGCGTCACCCAGGGTAACCTTGATCTCCAAACTCAATTTCGTCTAGTCTAGCTCCAGTCTCTGTACCACGTTTAGATCAGTAAGCCCCGAGTCAAACTTGCAGGCAAAGGCCAGAACGCGTCCATTGGCATAGTCTTATTTTAACCCGGGAGGAATTTTCAACATGTCTTTATTTTAATACCTTCTAGAAAAGGTTGGCTCAAAATTCCTTCTTTTCTCCTAATACAGACCCCCGAGGAAGGGTCCCTGACCCAAAATGCATTGGGTGTACGAGAAGTGATGAAGAATGATTAATTGACTAAATCATGAAGTTTATGTTATGAATGAATAAATAAACCACATCAACAGATGAAAATTGGATGAATTCTTTTATGAATGACTGAAAAATTAGAAATTTGGGATGGCCTATTAGGTCAGAGTTGAAGAGTGCAGACGACCACTAAAGGTGGGGAAGCCGCCACCTTTTCTAGGAATTATTAGAATAATAGTGTTCTTAGACAAATCACTTAGGAAGTAGTTGCACTAAAATTATAATTGGATTACATCAGTTAAACTCATCGATAAAAAAGAGTGCACCAACGGATCTAGTATAGTTTATTTTAATATCCTCATATTTTGTTAACCTTTCCTTGAGTGCAGCTAGAAACTACTTTGCTATCTCATATTCCTTATGTTTATTAAGTTTTTTCCATGATTAGGGTCAGTTCTTTCTTAGTTGATTCCAAATCAATTTTGGCACACTTCACAAGAATCTCAATTATGCCCATTTTTCAATAAAAGTTTACCATTCCTTTAATAATTCAGGGTGCAGTTTCTCATGGTTGAGGACGATTGATATACCGTAATCACTTAGGGACGCTTCCATCTTCCAAGTAGCTACTAATGGAAGTAACTTCCCAAAATGTATTCAGCTGGGGGGGTCACTGGTGGGTGAAGGGTTGGGATAAAAAGGGAAAAAAATACTTATCCTCAATTGAGCTCCAATCAAAATGTATTAACCCCTTCGACGCTCATGACGAGCTGGGCTCGTCATGAGGTAGCCTCCTCGCACGCTCATGACGAGCCCAGCTCGTCATGAATAATGGGTTTTTTAAAACATGAGCACAGGAGGGGAATTTCGCTAGCGCTCATGTGGTTATGGAATCTACTCCTTATCGGCAGTTAGACAGGGCATTGTTTCATTCAACAGCATTTTCTGGTACCACCCACTCTCAGTGCTATGAGTAAGCTCAGGATTTTCTCCTGGAATGTAAATGGTCTTCGCACCAAACCTCGAGCAAACAAAATTCTGCAGTATCTACGTGACTTGATGCGGGGATCATTATACTCCAGGAGACTCATCTAATTGAGGGTGAGATGCTTGAGCTAGTGAAGAAGAATAGGTGGTTAGATATCTCAGTCTCTACCTCCCAATCGCTAAATATAAGGGGTGTGTCAATCTTGTTTAAAAAACCTATGAACATGAAAATTATTCAGCAAAAGGTGGACACTGGCGGGAGATGGGCCATTGTAGCGGTCGAGATGGGTGGCATATCTTTAACATTGGTTGGTTATTACGGGCCGAATCGTGATGACCCCTCGGCACTTGAATCTATATTTCTACATCTCCTACAATTTCCAGAGCCAGTTATAATAATTGGTGACTTTAACATTGTGTTAAATCCCTGACTGGATAAGTCCCCAACAAGTAGACAGCAGGTTCTCTCAAAATCTAGAAACTGCCTACTTGGGTGTATGAAACAATATGGCTATGTTGACATTTGGAGGGTAAGAACAGGGGAGAGGCAATTATTTTCGTTCTCAAATCACATATATCGACATCGGTCGAGGATAGATTTTATGTTAGTCAGCCGTGCCCTGGTTGACTCAGTTTAGAATGTAGGCTATGCTCCTTCACATCTTTCTGACCATTCGTCCATGATGTTAGAACTTGAGTGGGGGGCTAAGCTTCCCATTAGGATCTGGTCTTTTGATAGATCTTTCCTTACCTCCACGGAGGATATAGAGTTCATTCAATCTGAAGCACGGGAATTCTTCACAATTAATACTGGTTCAGCACCACTTGGTGTTGTTTGGGACGCTTTTAAGTGCACACTAAGAGGACTGATAAAAAATAAGACTGTTTACAGAAGAAGGCAGTATATGGAAGAGGTGTCTTCCATCGAAGCCAGTATGACAGCAGTGCAGACAGACATCGATGATTGCAGGGCTGATGGTAATCATGATTTATCCCTGAAACACGAAAACTTGGTAGTTTTGAAAAATAAATGGTCTTCTGTTTGCGATAAGCGCATTTCACAGAGATGGGAGGCCAGCAAACTATCTCACTTTTCATATGGGGAGGGGGCCGGTAGGTTGCTGGCATGGAAAGCAAAATCCGATCGGGCACGAGATATTATTGAGTCGGTTATAACAGATAGAGGTACCCTTACAAAAGATGCAGACATTAGGGCAACCTTTAAGGATTTCTTCCAGGCAATATACCAGGAGGACCTCAGTGTGACGTCTGAAAGTATTACGAGTTGGTTGGAGGATATCTCTCTACCATCTTTGTCGGTCGAACAGAGTAATTTCCTAGACAAGGAAATAACCAAGGCAGAGGTACAGGAGGCTATACGGGGAGTTAAGGGAGGTAAGGCTGCAGGAACTGACGGCTTGCCGTCTGAAATTTACAAAAACTTGCTATTAGAGGTTGCTCCCGTCCTGGCGACTCTGTTCAATCAGATATTGAGGGAAGGTGAGGTCCCTCCTGCCTCCTGGGACAACGACTCCATAACACTTATCTTGAAGCCAGGAAAGCCCCCAGCCGACTGTGGCTCGTATCGGCCAATTTCGATATTAAATGCCGACTATAAGATCTTTGCTACAATATTGGCTAAGAGGCTTGGTCAGGTAGCCCCGGATATACTGCATCCCAATCAAAAAGGCTTTGTAAAGGGGAGGCAGTTATATGAGCTTATTTATGATCTTATAGGCGCCATAGATATTGCAACGAAGGAAGGCATGCCCCTGTCGGTTCTTACGTTGGATGCCACCAAGGCCTTCGACAGGGTGAAGTGGCTGTACCTGTCGGAGGCCTTGTTGAAATTCAACGTGGGGGATAAGTTCCGCAGAGCTATACATTTGCTCTATAGGAGTCCGTCTGCCTCAATATTGATTAATGGGGGCCTATCCGAGCCATTTCAGGTAACGAGGGGTACGAGACAGGGTTGCCCCCTGTCGCCCCTGTTATTCGATTTATACATTGAGCCGTTTGCGCAGAAATTAAGAGAAGACACCACAATAAAATCTTTTGTTTATGGCGAATGGGTAAAAAAAGTAGCCCTTTACGCTGATGATATTATGATCTTTTCATCAGACATTAATACAGCATTCCCAGCGGCTATTGACTTAGCCCTGGAATTTGGTAGGGTTTCAGGATATGAGGTAAATGCCTCCAAAACTGAGTCGATGTCATGGAATGTAGATTTAAATATGCACAGACAAATATCAAGTGTCAACTTGAGGTACCTGGGGATAAATATAGATAAAGATATAAAATTGATCGCCCCTTTAAACTTTGCTATAGTAGCAGCGCAGTGCCGAAAACTAATGAGAGCTTGGGCGCATCTCCCGCTTACCATCTTGGGGAAGGTAAACCTTGTTAAAATGTCTATACTGGGGCGTGGCCAAGATGGCGGAGTGAGCGGACGCGTCTCGTCTCAGCTCCTGCCACCGGCCCGAATTTTGCAACGGTTCTGGCGCCTCTCCTGACCGTAGTCGGTGCCCAGGGCTGCCGGAGCCGTCCTCGCACCAGAGCGGACCTTGCTGGGGGTGTTGGCGGCGCCGCGAACGGAGGCGGCAGAGCGTGGCGGACTGGGGGCGCCCGTCCCCCCTCTGGCCTGGAAACGAGGCCGGCTGAGGCCGGAGACACAGCCGAGCGTAGAGACCCTGGCGCGGCGTCACCGCGGGGACAGAGACCCGAGGCCCCAGCGGAGGACGCCACAAGCCTGAATAGCGTCGAGATCCGGTCGGCCGGCCGGAGAGCGCCGCATGGGAGCCCCGTGAGGCGTGGAAGACGGCAGCAACCATCGGCGACAGGACGAGAGGTGAGAGCGGGCCCGGGGCACGGCAGGCTGCGCTTGACTGAACTTGGGCGGTGATAGGGTGATTCTGGCAGCGGGCCCCTCGGCGGGCGCATCGGCCCGAGGCCTGCAGCGCCCTGCGTGCCCGCCTCCCTTTCCTTGCCCGGGCCCGCGCTAGAGGCCCGGCGGGGGAGAGCCCCCTGCCTCCTGCGGCACGTGCATTAACCGCTGGACGTGACCGGACCCTCCACCCTCCTTACCTGATCAGCGGCGCCCACGGAGAGACAGCGCCAGGGGGCCCGCATTAGCACATCGGAGATCTACCCGGTCCCGAGGATCTGACCGCGGCCGGCGTAGTGCTGCAGAGTGCTCTCTGGCGGCGCACCCACCCTGGATTTGGCGGCCCTCACGCCTCCGGGGCGCGGTGGCAGCGGCCCTCGCCCCTCGCGGGCCTTCATCACTCCCCGAGGCCCCTGACTCCAGAAACTGCACGCCGCGACAGGCGCTATGCGGCTAATTGTTTGAGGCGCAAGAGAGACGTCCCGCCATATTTGCCCGGAATCCGCGGACGGCCCCCGCTGTGAGGGAGGCCTGGTGGGGCCACTCACACGTTGACGACCGCACGGCGACAGGAGTCCGGTTGTCCGCAAGGTGGTTGTGGGGACGGGGGCGCCCAGACCGCCAGGCAGAGGGATGTCCACGGGCAGGCCGCCCCGAGGCAAGACGGTGAAAGAAATGTTCGCCAAGACGCAATCCCCTCTACAGAAGGATGCCATGGCCCCTGCGCCGAAGCAGACGGACCGGGCCACGGAGGAGGGCGCGGAGCCCATAACGAAGGCCTTCTTGGAGTCCCTTTTTGCCTCCCTGCGGGATGATATCCAGACCTTCAAGACTGAATTCACTAGCGAAATCCGCGAGGTGAGGTGCGAAATGGATGGCATAGGTGAACGAGTGGCGGACTTGGAGGCCAAGGGCGATGAACGGGAGACGGAACTCTCTGCTCAACAACAGGAGATCATCCGCCTACATGATCAGCAAGTGGATCTACAACTCCATCTGGAGGACTTGGAGAATCGTTCCAGGCGGCACAACATCCGCATTTGCAATGTTGCCACATCGGATGCCACACAGGATGTGTTTCGGTATGCCAAGGAGCTCTTCAACCATGTGCTAGGGAGACCGCTGGACTCGCCACTGCAGCTTGACAGGGCCCACAGGACGGGTCCGCCCAGCGCAGCTACAGCCCCCCCGCCCGACATCCTGGTGTGTGTTCAAGACTACCGGACCAAGGAGGAAATACTACAGAGGGCGCGCCAGACTCATCCGATAACGTTCCAGGGCACCTCGCCGCAACTATATCAGGACCTGGCGGCACTCACTCTACACAAGCCGGTCACCTCCTTCCTGCAGCAGAAGGGTATCCCGTACAGCTGGGGCCACCCCTTCCGTCTTGTCTTCAGACTGGAGAATAAGCAGTACCAGCTCCGATCGGTCACCGAGGCCTGCTCCTTGCTTGGTATAGAGATGCCGGAGGAGGAGACAGGGGCCCAGGGGCCGGCGCCTGCGACAGAGGGAAGGAGGCCGCAATGGACCCAACAGCGGCGGCGGAGGCGGGTCAAGAAGCCACAGACGATGGAGATCGCAGCAGGGCAACGCGCCGCGGTAGATGCAGTGGCTGCGGACGGCGACGCCGGCCCCCCAGGATGAAAGCTTCATGACAGTGCCTGGTTTGATCGTCTGCTCTGGCCATCGGGCCGTTGGCGGGAAGAAGACTCCCGAATTGACTAGTAAGACTACCTTACTTTACCGTTTATCAAAAGGAGATAGGACACTTGTAGCCACTTTTTCCAAGAGATTTGAAAAAGCCCTCATAAACGCTGCGTATCTCGAGAAGCGGTATATTTTATTCTCCGCCCCACGCAAGCGTTCTGGCAACAGTCATTGGGCTTATTCAGTCAGTGTCTTGCCAGCCTCACCCGAGGCGATCTCTGGTTTTTTGTGGCAGTATCCAGAGAAAAGCGAGTTACCCCACTGAAGCTGAGTGATAAGATAAAAAAGTGTGCAGGTGAATATAGGCTTTATTCAGTTCACTTGACCACTTATTAAAATTTATTAGGTATGCTCTGGGGATAGTTAGGAACCCTTAGCATAAGTCAATTAGACACAAAATAACGTCGACATGTTTCTGCTCTGTCGGCCCGAGGGTCTAAGAGCTTTCGTCAGGACAAATATACAAAAAAACACACAAAGTGAGTAAAAAAATTGAGTAGAGAAATTGAATTGATGTCAAATTTTTGACATAAAGGGACTCTATTAATTAATAGTCTTACCCTTGAAGGTTTTCATATACCTAAGTATTTAAGAGGAAAGAGAAATGGGGGTAACTAATGACCATTTGGCATTTTCATTCTAGAATTTTGGTTTAATCAAACATGCATTGTGTCGATATGCATATTGTATAATTTTTACAACCAATAGTGCAATTATAAGAAACACACAACTGAAGTGACATTAAGGTGAATTTTGGGGGAAGAAACAGCGATATCACAGTAGTGCACAGTTAACTTATGGTATGATGTGAATTATGGCTTGGTTTTTAGGCGCTTCAATAGCAAGAGGCAGGAAATGTAAAATCACTCTTGTACTAGTATAGGCATTGTTCCTCGTGGAGAGGTCTTACCTTAAAAAGAAATCAACCGCATTTCAGCAGGAGGATTCAGGCTGAAAGGACATCAAGAAACGGGGTTGTGAGGGAGCTGTGTGTTAGTAACTAACACACGGCGGTGGAAGTGGAAACACTCACCCGCTTTCGAAGCGTACTCCGCGTCTTGTGCTGGCTCTGCCTCCTGGACGCCGGGAGCACGCGTTCGATGGCGTTTTACCAGATTTAATCATGGAAAGAGAGAGCGGACATTTGTTGTGTTGCAAAACGGGGTACTTTTAGAGACAAAAAAATGCAGTTAGCTTCCTATGATTTTGCAATAAATGATTTTTGCGTGATGAGCATGGTTTATCTTAAATTACCAGAACTTAAAAGCGGTATTGTTAAACAATCGGCAAAATGCCGAACGAGGTGGTTTTTATACCATTTGCTTCTCACTTCGATGTTAATGTGTCTCATTTATTGTGTGGGGCTTGCAATTGAATTGTTAGGACTCAATTTACAAAGTTTGCTGTGGTGCTCATAGGTTCAGCGTGCAAAGCGGACATTGTTGTCTGGCAAAACGGGGTACTATTAGGGACAAAAGAATGCAGTTAGCTTCCTAAATTTTAGCAATAAATTATTTTTGCATGATGAGCATGGTTTATCTTAAATTACCAGAACTTAAAAACGGTATTATTAAAAAATCGGCAAAATGCCGAGCAAGGTGGTTATCATACCATTAGCATCTCACTTCGATGTTGATGTATCTCATTTATGTGTGGAGCTTGCAATTGAGTTAGAGCTCAATTTACAAAGTTTACTGTGATGCTCGTAAGTTCAGCGTGCAAAATGATGCCATAAAATATCATCATTCAAACCAATTTTATTGGTTTTAAGACGATCTACCCAACGTTGTTCTTTCTCATATAATATTTTATCTGCGTTGGGTGTAGTTTCTGATATCTTTTCTATTACTGTCCACCTCAGGTCTTCAATGCTATGATTTTGCTCGATGAAGTGAGAGCTAAGCTTGGTTGTATTCTTTTTAAGGCGAATATTGCTTTTGTGTTCCCCTACGCGTAGTTTCACCTTCCTACAAGTCATCCCTATGTATTTTTTATCGCAAGGGCAGGTGACCATATAGATCACATGGGATGAATTGCAGTTGCTGTGTTGTCTCTGTGTCCATTGTAGTGTAGGGGACAATTGTAGGGTTTTTGTGCTAGTGGTCGATTTGCAGGCTAGACAGGACCCGCATGGATAGTGTCCTGTAACTGGAACCATGTGGGCATTTATTGTAGGTTTTGCCATGATTGTTTTCTTCGGGCGCGTGTGTACCAACATATCCCGTAAGTTCTTTGTGCGTTTGTTTGCCATCCGTGGCTTTGGCCATTTGAATTTTCCAATATTGACAATATGCCAGTTTTTGTGGATGAGTTTGTTCACCTGGTATGAAGCTGGGCAAAAAGTGGTTACGCATGTCATCAGATCCACAGTTTCACTTTTTTCAACAGTTGTCAGGAGGTTATCTCTAGGTTGGTTCGATGCTCTTTTTCTGCATTTTGCTATGGTCGATGTCTTGTACTCCCTTTGAAGCAGTCTCTTGCTAAGTTCTTTTGATTGTGCCAGATAGTCCTTTTTTTGGCTGCAGTTCCTTTTCAACCGTAAAAATTGGCTGTACGGTAGATTGTCCCTTAACGGTTGAGGATGGTAGCTCTTGTAGGACAATAAACTGTTCTTAGCTGTTGGTTTCCTGAATGACTTGGTTTCTATTTGCAGATCTTTTGAGTATATAGTCAGGTCTAGGAAGTCAATGCTTTCTTTATCTGCCATATATGTGAAGCGGAGCCATGGATCACGAGTATTCAGCCAATTCACAAATATTTTTAGATCTTGGGTGTTATGCCATATTAGGAGGACGTCATCAATGTAACGTTTCCAGTAGAGTATACTGGAAACGTAGGGATTGGTTTGTGTCAATACATGGTTGGTTTCGAAATTGCTCACGTAGAGTCCCGCCACCGAAGGGGCAAAGGCACTCCCCATTGAGGTTCCGTGGCTCTGCAAGAATAGTTGATCCTCAAATTCAAAATAATTTTCGGTGAGTGCCATCCGGCAACACTCTAGGACAAAGTGTCTAGGTGTCCTGAAGTTCCAATTCTCAGTGAATAGAACGTCTTCCAACATGTCTAGTGTTTCTTTTTGGGGTAGGCTTGTGTATAAGGACTCGACGTCCAGTCCTACTAAGAGCATCGTAGTGGGATCAAAAGATCGATCTTTGAGTTGATTTAGCAGATCTCTGGTGTCCTGTAGGTATGTGGGGGTTTTTTTAACCAATGGTTGGAGAAATTGATCTGCAAATTTGGAGAGAGGTTCTAAAGCTGATCCGATACCCGAAACTATCGGGCGGCCCGGGGGTGGGACTCTGTTTTTGTGGGTTTTGGGTAGCGAGTAGAAGTATGGAATTTTTGGATTCTCAGTGGTTAAAAAATCTGCTTCTTTTTTGCTTACCCATCCATTTGTTTCGGCTTCATAAACCATCATAGCTATAGTTGTTTTTAGTCTGGGTGTTGGATCAGAATTGATTTTTGTATAGAATTTTTCATCCGCAAGTAGTGTCAGGCATTGGGTCCGGTACTCTTCTTTTCCGAGGATGACCACTCCTCCACCCTTATCTGCGGGTTTGATGACTATGTCCGTATTTGTTTGAAGATCTTCTAAAGCTTTTCTTTCCAAACGGGTCAGGTTTTGATACGGTCTCTTGACACTCTTTTCCATCTCATCAATTCCTGTTAGGATGGCCTGTTCGAAGGTTAGTATTTCTACTGGTACCATGTTGGTAGGTGGTGTAAAATTAGACTTCTTGCGGAGGTTAGTGTCTCCGAGATCGGTGATTGGGGCAGACTCAGAAAAGTAAGCTTTTAATTTGAGTGAGCGACAGAATTCAGATAGTTCACATTTTAATCTGAAGAGGTCAAGATTAGGAGTAGGGACATAACCAAGTCCCTTGTTTAGGACGTTTTCTTGTTCCTTCGATAGAATCACTGAGCTTAAATTAACTATTAGTGACTCGTTTTGCTGGTTCCTGGTTTGGATGATGTCATGCTCCTCGTTTGAACATTCGGCTGTTGGTCTTGCCATGAAATTGTTCTTCTTCTTCCTCTTTGATTTTGGCCCCTCAATAAAAAAGGATCCTGATTCTGGTTGTTATTCCCCTGCGGTGGTATGCCCATGTAATTCTGCATTTGCTGGGATCCGTGGTTGTACGGATTCATCCATCCGGTATATGGTGGCATGTAGGGCTGAAAGAATGGCATAGGAGGGCCCATGAAGTTTTGTCTTGGCCATCTATTACCTCTTCTTTGTGGTCTAGATCGAAAGTTACCTCGGCCTTGTCTGCGGCCTGAGTCATCAGACCCTGTATCAGACCCTCCGGATGAGTCCCAAGCATCGGAATCATTATCTGTTTTTGAGTCATTCGTCTTATAATCGGTTTTGGTATAAGGGTGCATTCTTTCATGACTAAACTTTTTTATATCCTTGCTTAGTTTCTGCAGTTTACTTTGCATCAGGAAGTCTTCACTGTCTGATATTTCTTTGTTTAGATCTTCTAGTCTTTTTTTATAGATAGCTGGTTGTATGCCTTTCTTTAGTTCCGCTTCAATGGCTTCTATCTCTATTAATAGGGCATCCGATAGTCTCTTGGCAGTTTTTACTATTAGCACAAGGTAGTCGAGGGTGCACTTCCAAGAGATTGCCGACCAATCGCGTCTAAAGGCTAGATCATGAAGAAAAATTCTTGGTGCATTGGTGATCCAGAGACCACGGGGCGCTATTTTTGCGCGTAGGTACTCAGTCATGATGATTCCGTGAATTGCGACCCTTATTTGTTCCTGTTTTTTTGCTGTAAGACTGTCCCAATCATCGGTCTGTGCCAGTACTTGAACTAGATCTGTGTTCTGAATTAAGGTATGTGCTGCTAGAATCTCGCTGATATCATTCCCCGTGAAACTCAAACCATTCATGTCTTCCATGTTGGATTTCTTGACAAAGTGTCTGTTAGACAAAGTTCCTACAGCTGCACGCTGCTTAATGTACTTAGTTATCAATAGGAAGGAAGAGGAATGGCTGTCCTATCGGTTCCCCGGAATAAGGTACAGTTTATCAAAAGGAGATAGGACACTTGTAGCCACTTTTTCCAAGAGATTTGAAAAAGCCCTCATAAACGCTGCGTATCTCGAGAAGCGGTATATTTTATTCTCCGCCCCACGCAAGCGTTCTGGCAACAGTCATTGGGCTTATTCAGTCAGTGTCTTGCCAGCCTCACCCGAGGCGATCTCTGGTTTTTTGTGGCAGTATCCAGAGAAAAGCGAGTTACCCCACTGAAGCTGAGTGATAAGATAAAAAAGTGTGCAGGTGAATATAGGCTTTATTCAGTTCACTTGACCACTTATTAAAATGTATTAGGTATGCTCTGGGGATAGTTAGGAACCCTTAGCATAAGTCAATTAGACACAAAATAACGTCGACATGTTTCTGCTCTGTCGGCCCGAGGGTCTAAGAGCTTTCGTCAGGACAAATATACAAAAAAACACACAAAGTGAGTAAAAAAATTGAGTAGAGAAATTGAATTGATGTCAAATTTTTGACATAAAGGGACTCTATTAATTAATAGTCTTACCCTTGAAGGTTTTCATATACCTAAGGATTTAAGAGGAAAGAGAAATGGGGGTAACTAATGACCATTTGGCATTTTCATTCTAGAATTTTGGTTTAATCAAACATGCATTGTGTCGATATGCATATTGTATAATTTTTACAACCAATAGTGCAATTATAAGAAACACACAACTGAAGTGACATTAAGGTGAATTTTGGGGGAAGAAACAGCGATATCACAGTAGTGCACAGTTAACTTATGGTATGATGTGAATTATGGCTTGGTTTTTAGGCGCTTCAATAGCAAGAGGCAGGAAATGTAAAATCACTCTTGTACTAGTATAGGCATTGTTCCTCGTGGAGAGGTCTTACCTTAAAAAGAAATCAACCGCATTTCAGCAGGAGGATTCAGGCTGAAAGGACATCAAGAAACGGGGTTGTGAGGGAGCTGTGTGTTAGGAACTAACACACGGCGGTGGAAGTGGAAACACTCACCCGCTTTCGAAGCGTACTCCGCGTCTTGTGCTGGCTCTGCCTCCTGGACGCCGGGAGCACGCGTTCGATGGCGTTTTACCAGATTTAATCATGGAAAGAGAGAGCGGACATTTGTTGTGTTGCAAAACGGGGTACTTTTAGAGACAAAAAAATGCAGTTAGCTTCCTATGATTTTGCAATAAATGATTTTTGCGTGATGAGCATGGTTTATCTTAAATTACCAGAACTTAAAAGCGGTATTGTTAAACAATCGGCAAAATGCCGAACGAGGTGGTTTTTATACCATTTGCTTCTCACTTCGATGTTAATGTGTCTCATTTATTGTGTGGGGCTTGCAATTGAATTGTTAGGACTCAATTTACAAAGTTTGCTGTGGTGTACCTTACTTTACCTCCTGTTCTCCTTTTCATCCTTGGATGAGAGACAATGGAACTCTTTGGGGTATGCATTGACTGTTTGCAGTTGTGGGGGAGGGGGGTGGGGAGTTGGGTAGGGGGGGTGGTTCATGGGGGTTGAGGGATTGGGGGGGGGTTCATGGTCCATGGTCGGCGGGTGTCGTACTGGGTTGGCTCCCCTGGGGGAGGTAGGGCGGCACCGCTGGGGAGTGGGTGATTCTATCAGTCGGAGCGCTGGGCACTGCCATAATGGCTATCTGGCAATCTTTCGCTTTCTAGATGGCGCGGGATGACATTGTTGTTCTCACTTTGAATGTGAGAGGCTTGAACAATCCAGTGAAACGCAAAGCAGTGCTCCTGTTCTTAGAACACTCCAAAGCAGACATCTGCCTATTGCAAGAGACACACCTTCTAGCTAAAGACTGCCACCGCCTTCACACTCCCAGGTTCCCGCAGCAATTCTTCTCCTCCTGTACGGAGAAAAAAGCAGGGGTGGCAATACTGGTAGCGCGCACTTTCAAGGGCAAAGTCCTGGGTAAGGTGGCGGAAATTAAGGGGCGGCTACTGGTTTATAGGTTTATAGGTTTACACTGGGAGACATACACTACACGATTGGCTTGTTATACGGGCCGAATGAGGGTCAAGAGAGGTTCCTACATTCCGCACTTACGGAAGCGACTGCAACGCTAGATCGTCACATACTGTTAGGGGGGGACTTGAATTTGGTTCTAGACAATTCACTCGACCGCTCCTGCCAGCGCGTTAGTCAGGTGGGTGCTCTGTCAGCGTCTGGTTTGGCTCGCTTGAACGACCTGGGGCTTGTAGATGTTTGGCGCGAGCTTCACCCGGGTGTGACAGAATACACTCACTTCTCAGCAGCGCGTAAAACATATGCACGCTTAGATTACCTGCTTGTCTCCACAGCGGCGCGCACTCTGGTCACCAGCGCTGAAATCGGTACGGCGTCTCTATCCGACCACGCCCCAGTCGTGGTCGCCCTGGCAGGGCCACGGGAACCGCGCCCGGGTAGAGTGTGGAGGCTTCGAGATTCTCTGCTTCACAAACAGGATGCGGTTGCCAGAATTCAGGGAACTTTAAAAGATTACCTGTCCCATAATAGTAACGGGGACACCACGCTGGCTACTCAGTGGGCCGCGCTCAAGGCTGTGCTGAGGGGCGAATTCATTTCGATTTCCGCCGCGGAAAACGCGGAACGCCAGGCCAAGAGGGATGAGCTCACCCAAAAGACCAGGGAACTGGAGCACATTCACAGAAGGACGGGGGCCCCGAGGATTTGGCGTCAGTTACGAGCTGCTCGTCAACAGCTGGCGGCACTGGACATCGACAGGGCGGAGTACGCAGCGCTGAGGCTGAAACACGCCTACTACACCGGGGGGGACAGATGCGGGCGTCTCTTGGCGCATAAACTGCGGACAGTTGCTCAAAAACGGGAGGTTAAAGAATTGAAATGAAGCGACGGTACCGGTGTCACCGGCGATCGAGCAATAGCGGGGCTTTTAGCGCCTTCTATGCCACGCTATACGGAGCAGACCCGCCTGACCCGGAGGCGGAATCAGCCTTTCTCGACGGAATCCCTCTTCCGGCCCTCACCCAGGAGCAAATGGAAACTCTGGAGAGAGACATCCGCCCAGAGGACGTCATCTCAGCGATCTCGCGCCTCAAACTCGGGAAGGCGCCGGGGCTGGATGGCTTCCCGGCGTGCTT
The DNA here is from genome assembly GCF_964261635.1 of Lissotriton helveticus. NCBI lineage: Eukaryota > Metazoa > Chordata > Amphibia > Caudata > Salamandridae > Lissotriton > Lissotriton helveticus. The sequence continues at coordinate 384,490,969 of NC_136067.1, read as the reverse complement.
CTACAAAACCTTCTGTGTTCAGCTTGCGCCGCTCCTTGCCAGACTCTTCACATCGTTTGCGGAAGACGGAGCAATCTCCCGGGAACTCTTGGAGGCCTCCATTGCGGTTATACCCAAGCCAGGCAAAGACCACACCGACTGTGGGGCATACAGGCCCATCTCCCTTTTAAACGTTGACCTTAAGCTCTATACGGGGATCCTCGCCTCCAGACTGGGCCCCTACATGGGAGGTCTAATTCAACCGGACCAGTCGGGCTTCATCCCGGAGCGTCAGACCTCTGACAACACCAAACGGGCCCTCCACCTCATTGAGAAGGCGGCCCGCACACCGGGCGAATACATGATGCTGGCCATTGATGCAGAGAAGGCCTTTGATAGGGTTCATTGGCCCTATCTGGAGAAAGTCCTGCAGAAGGCGGGTATGGGGCCCAAATTCCGGACAAGAGTACTGAACTGCTATAAATTCCCTTCGGCCTCGGTCAGGGTTAATGGCTTGTCCTCCCCGCGTTTCCAGATTGAGAGGGGCACCAGGCAGGGGTGCCCGCTGTCCCCTCTCCTGTTTGCCCTCTACATGGAACCGCTAGCACAGCTCATCCGAACTGACCCGGAGGTCAAAGGAATCAAATTTGGAGCAGACGTCCACGTCATCAGTCTCTATGCAGATGATGTCTTGTTGTCACTCGCGGACCCCCGAAGTTCTCTCCCAGCCTGCATGGCCGACCTTGATAGGTTTGGCAGCGTGTCGGGCTTCAAAGTCAACCTGACGAAATCAGTGGCCCTTGACCTATCCCTCGCTGTGGACACGCGAGCCTCGCTGCAGTCCCAGTTCCCGCTGCAGTGGGCTACGGAAGCGGTCCCCTACCTGGGAATCAAACTGGCTGCCTCCGTTCAAACCACGGTGGACGTTAACTATGACCACCTCCGGCGGAGGGTACGACAGGAGCTGGGACAGTGGAAGCACTACCCGTTGTCCTGGTTAGGCAGGGTGGCGGCGATCAAGATGACGATTTTACCCCAGATTCTCTATATTTTTCGCACTATACCTCTCGCCCCCCCCTAAGGGATGGATTAAAGTGATGCAGTCGGAACTTTCCCGATTTGTCTGGAATGGGAGGAAACCGCGTCTGAAAGCCCATATCGCGATGCTCACGCCCGAACAGGGGGGGATCGGGATTCCGAATCTATCCGCCTACTTCCAGGCGGCGCAACTACGCTTTCTGGCGGAATGGGTCCAATGGGAATCCGGGAAGCACTGGTTATTCCAGGACCAAGCGGTGGCGGGGCGCACTCTGCAAGAGATCCTGTTCATACGCAAGGCACACAGGCCCCGTAACCTGTATGCGTCCCACATTACTCGAGTCCCCCTTGAGATCTGGGACCGGGTTGGACTGGAGCTCGGCCTTACCACCCCCATTTCACCTCTCACCCCCATCCTCGATAACCCTGACTTCCAGCCGGGGCTAGATGGTAAGGCCTTTGAACGATGGAAGTCGGCCGGCTGTCGATCTCTTTGCCACATGTATGATTCCGAAGGGATAATCCCCTTTCCACAATTACGCCAAGACTTCGGCCTCCCGGAGACCGAGCGACTCCATTATTTCCAAGTCAGGCACTGGGCCCTTAACAAGTCAGTCAGAGCAGATGCGGATAGGCGACTAACGGATTTTGAGTACTGGTTGATCACCCGCAAATCAGACAAGCAGCTAATCTCGGACCTATACAAAATGCTCACACACAAACACGAATACACCTATAGCGCGAGTAGGGCTCGTTGGGAAAGGGAGATGGGGAGGTCCTTTACACATAAGGAATGGGAGGGTAAATACTACAGAGCAAGGCACTCGGCGTATCATATGGGGCTCACTGACACTCTGACGAAAGTGGTGACCTATTGGTACTACACACCTGAACGACTATATGAAATGGACAGTAGCAAAGACCCCCTCTGCTGGCGGGGCTGTGGACAACTAGGCACCCTCACGCATACACTGTGGGAATGTAGTCTTTTGCAGGATTACTGGGGTCGAGTCCTGGACGACGTGGATAAACACTTTGACACCGAAATCCCACGCTTCCCCTCCTACGTCGTCCTGGGGCTCCCAAATGCACTGACCTACCCATTACGATCACGAAGGGGTCGCTTGATAGCTATAGCTCTAGGTTCGGCGCTACAAAACATCATAGCACATTGGCGCACGACCCACATACCCACATACCAACGTTGGCTCCATCGCCTATGGATGGTCCTGGTTATGGAAAGGCTCTCCCTGTATAAGGCGGGGGAAGGGGCGAAGTATGCTGAGCTTTGGCAACCGTTCTTAGCCCTCCTGTCCTCGGAGTTCGTAGAAATCACCTGTCCGAGGTATCTCCGCTTGTTGAGGTTGACAGAGCCAGCCCCGAAAGTGGGAAACAACGAACCTGCCCCGAATTCGGAGAAGTGATGGTGTGTGAACAGCTGACACGAGACTGTGGACCATGGGGAGGGGGGGTGGGGGGGAAAGGGGTTTGGATTTGTTGGGGTGGGATGTGGGGGGGGGGGGGAGTGTTGGGCATGGGGTGGGGTTAGTTGATGCAAGAGAGGGTGGGTATGGGGGGAAGTTCCTGAGGGTCCTGGCAACCTACAAATTCGATCTATGGGGGCCAGCCATATTCTACTTCAGCGAGGGAGGGGACGGACTGGCAGGAAAACTTGGAGCTGCCTTGAATAACATCGCACTGCTTGAAACGCGGCCGGCCTGAGATGGGTTGTAGGCGGCTTGCTGTGTATAATCACGATTTGCTATATACTGCGTACCTCCGACCCCTTTGATGCACTTGAGGCCCTGTGTGGGATGCCACGTATGACAAGAGCTCTTGATTGTTGATGCCTGTACTGTGTTAACTTACTTAATAAAAATATTTAATACTAAAATGTCTATACTGCCGAAGGTTTCCTTTTTATTTAATTCAATTCCGTTGTTTTTTGATCCGAATATAATTTCAAAGCTGCAGAGCGAGATTTCCTCATTTATTTGGAACAACAAGAATCCAAGAATTGCTTGGAAAAAGATAAGGCGATGAAGGGAGAAGGGCGGGTTGGCGGGTCCTGATCTCCAGGCTTATGCGTGGGCATTTCAGTTATCACACGCATGAATGATTTTGAAACCACCTACGGAGACAGGCGTGGGCCTTATGTTTTCCACCCTGCTAAGCTGTGAGGGTGTAGGGCAGGGTAGTTTTTTGTTTAAATTCGGAGACCCCAAATAAAAAAAAAATAAAAAACTGAAGGTACTACAGGGGATGGCTAACACCTGGTACAAAGTGAGGCTCTCGATTAAACTAAGTTATCATTCTAGTAGAGCTCCAATATGGGATTTACCTGCGCCCCCAGCCTGGACGGGAGATGCATTAGCATTACCACTCAAAGAGAATGGAATTACATCTTGGGGCGACTTGTTTATCGACGGATCTTTACTTCCATGGAACTACTTGGTCAACAAAGTTGGGCCAAGATTTTCAAGATTTAAATACTTACAAATCTCAAGTTGAGCTCAGGCGCTTCATATACAGTCTACGTGGAACAGCAGCTTGCCTATAGGGGAGAAAGCGAATTAGAGGCATGTCTGGTTGATAAACCCCCTGTAAAGAAAGAGATCTCGCTTTGGTATAACATGATCTTAGAGGAAGTTGAAGGCAAATTTTGTCTTCCAACGTTATTGTGGCTGGTGAGTTGATGCCAGAAAAAGACGTGTAAGAACTCTGGACTACTTCATGTAGGGTGTTGTGGGACTTGGTTAAACCCGCGTGGCTCCGAAGGAACCATTTATTCACAATGCATAGGGCCTACTATTCCCCGCAGAGGCTGTCTAAATTTTCTCTGACGGGTCCGGTCGCTTGTGCAAGATGTGGCTTGGAGGCAGCGTCCGATATACATATGTTTTTCGAATGCCCGCAAACTACCTCCTTCTGGGACTCCATAAGCAACAAACTGTCCTCGATATTGGATTTTCCTTTCTCCATAGATCTGGGTCTTGTCATCTTTGGCCTGAGTGGGAAATCCCGTAGCGCAGCCTCGAACCTGGTGTTTTATTCCATTCTGGCGGCTCGCAGGGAAATTTGCAGACATTGGAAGGATGCCTTGCCGCCTACTTTCTTTGAATGGCGTTCCTCTATCCTCCAAATCTCGAAACTCGACCTGGCAAGGGGAGGGAATCAGGAAAAGAGAGCCTTTTGGTATCAGCTGGATGGGTCACATTGAACCTGGGGTTTTTTTTTTTTTTTTTTTTTTTTCCCCCAGGTCCTATGATTACGCAGACATGGTTCACCTTCAGGTTCTGCTGCAGCATGTAGCAATACTTTTGGGGCCCTGGTGGGTCGGGTGCTATCGATCAACAAAATAGCCCGCTTGTCAGAGGTTTCTGGCTCGCCAACAGTTACTGTTGGGATTTTGTTGCCATCCTCACTATGTTATCCCTGCCAGCCAATGCTGAGACAGTACAGTGGCATGCCTGCTTCTCTGCTCTGTGGCAGTTTTGTCTTGATAGATTGGAGCCATGCACGCGAATGAGGATTAAAAAAAAAACAATAAAAAAAAAAAACAGATATTGGTACCTGGGCCAAATGCTATGCAAAGTCTTCTAACTCTTCCAATCGTTTCCCCTGCAGTGCTTTGTTCTGTAGGTCTTTTGCCGCCTCTTCTTCCTTATCCTTTTGATTTTTCCAAGCATGGATATTCTGGCTTCTGCTTCGCCAGCTGAAAAATCTCTCAAAACTTAAGAGGTCTGCCACCAGTTGCGTCACCCAGGGTAACCTTGATCTCCAAACTCAATTTCGTCTAGTCTAGCTCCAGTCTCTGTACCACGTTTAGATCAGTAAGCCCCGAGTCAAACTTGCAGGCAAAGGCCAGAAAGCGTCCATTGGCATAGTCTTATTTTTAACCCGGGAGGAATTTTCAACATGTCTTTATTTTAATATCTTCTAGAAAAGGTTGGCTCAAAATTCCTTGTTTTCTCCTAATACAGACCCCCGAGGAAGGGTCCCTGACCCAAAATGCATTGGGTGTACGAGAAGTGATGAAGAATGATTAATTGACTAAATCATGAAGTTTATGTTATGAATGAATAAATAAACCACATCTACAGATGAAAATTGGATGAATTCTTTTATGAATGACTGAAAAATTAGAAATTTGGGGATGGCCTATTAGGTCAGAGTTGAAGAGTGCAGACGACCACTAAAGGTGGGGAGCCTCCACCTTTCTAGGAATTATTAGAATAATAGTGTTCTTAGACAAATCACTTAGGAAGTAGTTGCACTAAAATTATAATTGGATTACATCAGTTAAACTCATCGATAAAAAAGAGTGCACCAACGGATCTAGTATAGTTTATTTTAATATCCTCATATTTTGTTAACCTTTCCTTGAGTGCAGCTAGAAACTACTTTGCTATCTCATATTCCTTATGTTTATTAATTTCTTCCATGATTAGGGTCAGTTCTTTCTTAGTTGATTCCAAATCAATTTTGGCACACTTCACAAGAATCTCAATTATGCCCATTTTTCAATAAAAGTTTACCATTCCTTTAATAATTCAGGGTGCAGATTCTCATGGTTGAGGACGATTGATATACCGTAATCACTTAGGGACGCTTCCATCTTCCAAGTAGCTAGTAATGGAAGTAACTTCCCAAAATGTATTCAGCGGATGCTTCACAGGTTTTTCCAATTGGTATAACTTCCGTTTTAGTGATAGGTCCTTCATGCCTGTTTCTTTAGATCTTGGAGAGACCACTGGCACCTTTGCATTATCTTTAACTACAGAACGAACAGCCTCACACATCTGTTTTTCCCATTCATTAATGCTGTATCCAAGTATCGGTATCCACTGAAGCTGTAGTCGAAATTAACAGTGCTGGCAGTGCGAAGACTTCTCTGTTAGTATCAGCCGCAGCGTTTATAGGGGAAACAATTTCGGGAGAGTGCCCCGTTGTGTGAGTTGGCCGATCAGCACTTGCGCAGCCCTCTACCAAAATTTCACTTCCTGTTGAGGTTCCACTTACTGCTCGTCACAGTTCGTCTTAGTCCAAATGGATGCTTTAGAGAGGCAGTAGGATACAGTGTTCTCTAAATCCTCTGCACCTTCCACGCTTCAACATCTTCCTTCAGTGCATGGCCACCACCTCCAATTGTGTCAGAAATTCCTCTTCAAGGACTAAAGTAGCACTCTGTCAGTGAAATATACTTTTTATTGTGCAACAAACCAACAATGCGTTTCGGCTTCAACTAGCCATTGTTGAGTTGTAAGCATGCCGGACTGCCTGTAAATTTCTTTTACTGTGGTCGTGCAAATTCATCAAATCCACAGTTATGTTGTGAATGCTGCAGCCACAGAGTTGGTAAAAACTACAAACCATCATAACTATTTATTAACAACTTACTCAAAAAAGGTAGGTAACAAAAACCTAGACCTTCTAATCAGGGCACAAGTCCTAGAAGAATAAGTGGAGGGACTAACCTAGTTAGGCAGTATGCAGGTGACATGGCGCGCGACATCACGGTGCATAACATCACACATGCCATCACAGGAATTGACATCATAGAAAGTGGCATCACAAGCCATGACTTTACAGGAAGTGGCATCACAAGTTCTAAAGCCCTTACATATATGTTTAGCAGGTCTATCATGTGTACGTTTGAGCACATTGCGACGAAAATAGCACAGTGAGCTATGGAAGATGATATGTGACTTATCCAGTATTAGGGTATCTTTCATAGATTCACCCCCCCCGACGAGGTGGGAGTCTCGCGGTACAATAAAATATATACATTATAGTAATAATAACATTACATCATAGGCTATAGTAGATAGCAACATCACTACACTAGCCTAACCTAGTCCTTTTGCAAAAAGAACCAAACTTGGAAACCAGGCATCAGCCCCTCCTAGAACCTTCCCCACAGAGAGGCAAACCCTCAGATTTTCTACCGCACCTCATATGTTAGGGAGTCTCCCTGAGCTCTGCTGTTTTTTTTCCTACAAGCTTTACTTCTTTGAAGAAATATGTCTGATTCCAAGAAGAGTTTGTTTTTGGCCTGCTCTTCATGTGGAAAAAAGAGACTGCACTTTGAGGACCCACATAAGGAGTGTATTTATTGCCTCTACCTGGCACACAAGGTCAAGGACTGCAGGATCTGTAGAACCTTTCCTGCCAGGACCTTAAAGGATAGAGAAGGTCGCCTGCTGGTTTGGTTGGAGAAGTTGAAGGCATCATCTGGAGTGGTATCTGAAGGTGACGGCAGTGTTAGTCCTCACGTGTCCACCCCCATATCCAAGAAGAGGGATAGATCTGGAGATCCTCCTGAGAAGCTGAGTAAGACCTTGAAAACATCCTCTTCTGAGTTGGGTCACTCTTCCTCAAAATAAGAGAAAGTCTCTTCTGAGGTAAAATCTAGTGATAAGGTGAAGGTTTCTCAGAAAACTACCTCAAAATCTTCAGGATCCTTCGTTGATGAGTAAAACATCTTCGTCGACGAGAAAATCACCACAGAAGATGAGTGGATCTTCAGAATCGAAGAAAAGTATACCGTCGACGAGATACCTGTTAACGGCATCGACGACGACCGTCCCTACGCCGTCGACGACTCACATCATGTCGACGCCGGCTTAGTCGTCTAAGATCCCGTCGATGATGCCGTTGACGATGGTTATCCCGTCGTCGACGAGTATTCCGTCGACGATGCTTCATGTACTGTCCACGAGCCCTCCGTCGATGACGTTACCGTCAACGAGCCCGCCGTCGACGATACCGTCGACGATGAATATTCCCTCGACGACGAGTCCACCGTCGACCACAACTTCAACCATGACGTCGACAACCACATCGTCGAAGATGTCTTTTCCGTCGACGACGACTATGATCACAACGTCGGCTATGCCGTCTGTTACAGCCATTTCTGCAGAATATGAATCGCCATCGACATATATTTCTGCCACTTTGAAGGGTAAAAAACCTGCGCCTTTACAATTTACTCCTATTTTGAGCTCTAAATTGTCGACTTCCAGACAATTTTTTCATGATGTATCACATATTTCACCTTTACCTCCAAGCCATTACTTGGAGGAATCTGAAGATGATGATGACTTCTACGGACAGGCTCATGATCCTTAACAACTTAGGATAAAATATCAAGACGATGATGAAGAAGAAGAATATTATGAACCATGTGAGTCTCTAAGAGGGCCTCAAGAAGTTTTCCATCAAGAACCGGTGGTTCAAATGCCTGCTTCTTTGCTTCAGGACCTTACGGCAGCCGTTTTCCTCCAGCTCCACCTCCACAACAACCTTCTAGTGTGCAAATGCAACCTGTGACACCTGCAACACCAGTTTCTGAGCCCCAGGTGACGTTGCCTTCACAGCTGCTACAGGACGATGACGAGGACACAGTGGCTGAGGATGGAGAAATTCCTAATTTGCCCACTACCGTAGACGAATGGGATGAATATCTAATTCCGGCTCCAGCTTCACCGATTCCTCCAGCTGCAGACTCTCCTCCTGAGGACATAGGAGGATTCCATGCCATTATGGAAAGGGCTTCTGCTAGGTTTCACCTAAACATGCCAGTACAGAAGACAGAGTGCTTCTTATATGATTTTAAAGACCAAAGCAGGAAGTCTACACGCTCTATTCCTACAATTGATCACATATGGAAAGAGGGAGTAAAAATCGTGAAAACTCCATTCTCCGTTCCGGCAATCTTCCCTAGGATTGACAAAAAGTACAAAGCGCTGAATGATGCACTAGCCTGCCTTTCAGGTCACCCTAAAGCAGACTGTTATCTCTCAAGCAGCACAAAGAAAATAAAGGAACCCTTCAGCTCCAATAACAGCTCCTCCTGATAAGGATGGAAGGCGCCTGGACAATATAGGCAAACGTTTTACCACAATGGCAGGCGCTACTGTTCGGCCTACACATTGTTTAGCCATTCTAAGCAGATATGACCGTCAACTGTGGTCAGACATCTCGCCCTATATAGAAGATCTGCCAGATGATAAGAAAATGGAGGCAAGAAAAATTCTCACGGAGGGTGAAAGGGCCGCTTCCGAGATCATAGATATCTCTATGGATATTGCGTCTCTTGGATTCCGTCAACTAGCAGGAGCGGCTACACTTAGAAGACAGGGCTGGCTTAAAGCCACAAATTTTCACCCAGAGATCCAGACGAAAATCCTGGACATCTTAGACTTACGAAAGCTGAACAAATACCTACAGAAGAAATCCTTTCGCATGGTAACACCTAAGGAAATTCTTCAGCTTCTAGACCATGCGGATTTCATGACAACCTTGGATCTTCAGGATGCGTATTTTCATATCCCTATTCACCCCAAACATCGAACGTTTCTGAGATTCACTGTTGCAGGTGCACATTTCCAATTCAAAGTCATTCCATTTGGCCTGCGCTCGGCTCCAAGAGTCTTTACCAAATTTCTAGCTCCAGTAGCAGCTCATCTCAGGCTGCAAGGCATCCAACTGTTCCCATATCTGGACGACTGGCTAATAAAGGCTCCATCCCTTCGCCAGGCTTCTCTTGCAAAAACCAAATGCCTGCATATGTTTCATTCTCTGGGCCTCTCGTTAAACGCCCAAAAGTCAAGCCTCTATCCTTCTCAAGTGATACAATTTCTGGGAGCAAAATTAGACACTGTTCAAAACAAAGTATTCTTGTACATAGAGAATATCTAGCCTTCTCTCTCTGGCATCCGACCTCCTAAAAATAAAGTTTGCTTCAGTGAGAATGATCAAATCTTTTCTGGGGATTTTGTCGTCAGCAATTCTGCTAGTGCCTCAGGCACGGCTAAAGTTGAGGCCAATTCAAGAGGAGATGGACTATCAGTGGCTCCAGATCTCAGGTTCATTCGACGACATGGTTCAAGTAACTCCAGTTATGAAAGAAACGCTTTCTTGGTGGAGGCGTTTCAAGAATGTCTCAGTAGGGCTCACTTTTCAGCCTCCAGTTCCGGATTTTATCATCACCACAGATGCTTCCCTGGAAGGTTGGGGTGCGCATCTTCAAGATCTAACCGTAAGAGGGAAGTGGCCTTCAGCAATGGCGAAAATGCACATCAACTTTTTGGAGCTTCGAGCAATATCACTGGCCCTGCAGTCTTTTCTACCTCGTCTCCGAGAATCTACAGTTCTCATCAGAACCGACAACACCACTTGCATGCATTACCTAAACAAGCAGGGTGGTACAAGGTCTCACATTCTGTCCCAGGAAGCTCAAAACATCTGGAAGTGGCTTTTCCAGCACAATATCATAATCAAGGTGGAACATCTTCCAGGGGTCCAAAATACCTGGGCAGATTCCCTCAACAGGGCAAATAAATCGTGTCATGAGTGAGAGTTGGATCAAACTATGCTGGACAATATCTTTCAAAAGTGAGGCAAGCCAAGTCTGGATCTCTTTGTCACCAAAGACAATCGGAAGTGCTTTTTCTTCACAAGTTGGGAACCGGAGAAAGGTTCCTGAGGGAACGATTTAATGATGAGATGGTCGGGAACCTTTGCCTACGCATTCCCTCCTGTTCCTCTGATCCCGAGGCTTCTACACAAGATGAAGAAGGAGCCATGCTGCAAGATTCTGATTGCACCGAAATGGCCACATCAGCACTGGTTCACAGAGCTTCTCCTTCTCTCCAAGTGCAGGCCATTCCGCCTTTCCATACTACCGGATCTACTAACCATGAGCAAAGGCCAGATTCTTCATCCTTGCCCAGCTCAACTGAAACTCCATGCTTGGTTCCCGGACTCACAGATTTCAGGGATGTAGACTTACCTCAAGAATGCAGGGACATACTGAATAAAGCAAGAGCCCCTTCTACATTACGGACCTATGCCTTAAAATGGAAGAGATTCTGTTGCTGGTGTTCTAACAACAGCTTGCATCCGCTGGAATGTCCTCCTGATAAGGTTCTGCCTTATCTTTTGTCGCTTTCAAAGTCTGGTCTAATGTTCGCATCGGTTAAGTTGCATTTAGCCGCTATTTCCACATACAGAAGATCTTCTGGGATGGCATCACTTTGTTCAAATCGTCTCATTAAGCAGTTCCTGAAGGCACTTTTCAGAACTTTCCTCCGCCGGAATGGAGACTGAACCTGGTTCTACAACAACTGATGAAACATCCATTTGAACCTATTCATAAAGCGGATATCAAGTATCTCTCATGGAAGACGGCTCTACTGTTGGCACTCACCACTTCCTGACGAGTGAGTGAAATACAGGCGTTTACTATAAGGCAACCATATTTGAAATTTGCTAATGATTATGTCCTCCTGCGGCCTATTCCCACATTTATACCTAAAGTTCCTACTTCATTTCATCTCAATGAGCCGGTAGTATTGCGAACATTCTTTCCTAATCCGACTTCGGCAGCGGAGAAGTCATTGCATACCTTGGATGTCAAAAGATGCTTGAAATTTTACATATCTCGGACTGTCCATCAGAAAATCTGATCAGTTATGGTGTATGGTGGACCCAAGCCAGGCTCAGCTGTATCAAAAGCTACTATCTCGAAGTGGATTGCATCCGCCATTCAATTCTGCCATTGTAAGGCAGGCCATCCATTGTCAAGCAAGCCTAAATCTCATTCTACCAGGGCAATGTCCTCATCTACGGCATTGTTTGCTGGTGTGTCTTTGGACAAGATTTGCCTAGCTGCACCCTGTAAGAGTATGCATACTTTCACTCCGCATTATTGCCTGGATCTGGCAACAGAAGCTGAGTCAGCAGTTGGACAAGCAGTACTACAAAACCTCTTTAGAAAAGGTAAGCCTGATGGCAAGAATATATTGTTTCTGATATTCTGACTTCAGAAGCTGAGTCGTTATAGTGTACAATCATTGTTGTGTATGTGTATGACTTACGCTTTCTCACAATATAGTTTTGTTTAAATATTTGTGTGTATATATATATATATATATATATATATATATATGTATTGCAATGGTTTGACATGGTATCTCTTGAACTTCTTATGATACCCACCATCCACTATGTCTATAAGTATTGTTTACTGCTAGCTACTCTGATTCTAAGCATGTGAATCTATGAAAGATACCCCAATACTGGATAAGAAAACAAGTTACTTTCCTGTAACTTCAGTTATCCAGTATTGGTATCGGTATAAAGCCTTTACAACGAAACTTTTACAACGAACTACCATTACAATGCAACTTTTACAACGCATAGCGCTGGGGGGCGCTCTAGGATAGGGAATAGGTTTAATGTACTATCCAACACCTTCCCTACTATCCACGGGGACTGGAGTTGGAATAGTAAATTAAACTATTCACTATCGTTCGCCCAAAAGCATTATGCGTTGTAATGGTATGCGTTGTAAAACTTGTGATGTAAAGGTAGGCGTTGTAAAAGTATGCGTTGTAACGTCATACATCCATTGGTATCTTTCATAAATTCACATGCGACCCTACCTCCTCCCCGGAGAGGCTTACCTTATCAGTTGACTGGGAGTGAGTGTTTGTATTGTCAACGCTCCGTCCATCATCACCTTTGGTTTTTCTTTCTACCTTATCATTATGACATATTTATTGTCACTTGTGCTACAAAAATCTGAGGGTTTGCCTCTCTGTGGGGAAGGTTCTAGGAGGGGCTGATGCCTGATTGGCTGGTTTCCAAGTTTGGTTCTTTTTGCAAAAGGACTAAGATAGGCTAGTGTAGTGACTTTGCTATCTTCCATAGCCTATGGTGTAATGTTATTACTATAATGTATATATTTTATTGTACCCCGAGACTCCCACCTCGTCGGCGGGGATGATTCGAAGCATGTGAATCTATGAAAGATACCAATACTGGATAACTGAAGTTACAGGTAACTCGTTTTCTTCTACACCTTCCAATCCCTCAGTTTTATGCAACACATCCTGTACATTCATTTACAAACTTTTATAATTTATTGTACATGTAATATGCATATGTTTATGTAAAGCGCTCTGACACCCTGCATTGAAATGAGTAGGGCTATACAAGAAGAAATAGTGGTTCTTAAATTATTTCAAGGCCTCCTCAGGGAAAGTAAGCTCTATATAAATTCAATTTGCTTTGTGTAAATCCTGGGAAAGACGAACACATCTGACATTCTTGCAGTGCATGGGTATCTCCTAAACAGGGACTGAACAAAGTGAAAAGCTGCCTCTCTTAACTGTGTGAAATGCTAACATGGTGTTATCCTTTGTTTTCCCTCCGCTCAATTTGAATCAGGAGTGAGGGTCCTGACTTCTTCCAGCTAAGAGACAGTAACAAAAGGTGACCTGTTGAACCCTCAAATTAACCCTTTGTTATGGGCCCAGCAGGAGTCTAAAATCAGAAAGCCCGTCCCCGCCTGTACGTTGTTGCTTGTTGCAGATGGAAAGCAGACAACGTGCAGGCGCTGCTGAAAGTGTCCCGGTGTTTGGGAATTACACAGGGACGAGTTCAGCACATCATTCAGTGGAGCCCAAATTCTTGGTTGGGTGGACGGCGTTCACCCTGTGAAAACAGTGGGCGGACGCCATCCACCGCATGTACCCCTGACTCGTGCCCTGCTTCTAATTCCAATAAGGTTAATTTTTAGCTGCACTTTAAAGGAAACCGCTTTTTCAAACTACTCCAGACTATACATGTAATATAAAAATACATGATGGGTGCCATGTATGATAAGGTCCTGTATTGCCCTCTTGGAATTCTGATGACATTTACAAATCACTCTGCTTTCGACCTTGTGGTTTAGGATATCAGCAGACTCCCTTGATGGCAATATTTGACCATATTACATTGTTAACCGTATGTATGCTTTCTCCATATAAAGTATAAATGCAGATACGTAGAGTGTAATATGATATTTATTACCATTGTTGGGTGTGGGGAGGGGCCATGAGCTGCAACAGGCAAAGTTGTGAGTGAATTGTGATTACCCTCTCCTCCCTCAATATTGGTAATAAATTGCATATTGGTCTGTACGTTTGTATATATGTTTGTGCCATTGTATATTTCATGTGTATTTGTTTTGACTAAAATTATTTAACCAAAACTGTGCAGGGTGCCAGGGATTGCATTTATTGCAGCAAGGTAAAATCACGTAGAAGAGATGTCGTGACTATTAGGAGAGTTGTTTTCCCATGCAAACTAATTGTTACGTGAATCTGTGTGGCAGAAAGACATGTTTTTCATGTCTGTCTTGCTGTACTGTGGTAATCAATTCAAATATGACCTATACACAGTAGTAATGTACGTTATCATAAGTGTTTATTAGTAGATTTTCTCTAACTAATATTTTCACTGCCATGGCATTATCATATGTAAATACACCTCTTGAACAATCTGGGTCAGATCACATGAACAACTACCTTCAGATTCACCAAAAGACACTGAAAAAGACCCATGGTGGGTCATCAGAAGACCCTAGAACCTCAAGAGAACTCTCTCGTATACAGAAAAAAGAGAAAGTCTCCTCAGAAAAGATGTGATCTGAGCCTACCACTCCTTCACCTAGTCTGGCATTACATTTGAAGAAAGCCACCCTCAGTGCCGTTGACAGACAAATCTGTCACAGTAACCAGCAGGTCTTATTTAAAATTGTCGCCAGCTATGGCATTGTCGACCACTTCAACTTCAATGATAACAACGTTGACGTTTACATGGACGTCACCATCGACAACGGCACAGTCTATGAAAAAATCATCTCCAACGATAAAGATTACAGTTGGGCCGTTGACAACATCGTCGATGGTAAGGGGAAAATGCACTCTGACATCTTAAAGCCTAAAACACATACCATGGGTTTGTAGATTCACTTTCTGAACCTGTTCATCATGGCACTTTGCCTCTTGCTGCTGCTAACCATGCTTTGATCCTGTTGAGCTCAGGCTCTCCCTCTCGGCAGTTGTACTTCCGACTTAACTATCAGAAGAACCACTAAACTCCTCATTCCAAATCAGCCTTCCGGCTTTTAAACCTGGAACTAGGGTAATAACTGCTGCAGTCAGATTGCACACCACTTGTTTTGGGTTGTACTACTTACCTGTGACCACACACTGCCTACTAATGCATGCATCAGTTTACTCAACTCGATTCCTTTTTGTCATCTAAGTGGCACGTTTTCCTCCCGGGTTGCAAAAGAACACAACAATTCTTTTCATGGTATATATTGCTACAAACGATACTTAAAGGGTGGTGGCAGTTTGTGAAATAAAACTTTTGAGTCTACAATCATGAACAGGATTCTGCAGGTGGCACATGAATCCACTGGGTTATCTTGCCCTAAATTGTGAAAGCCATTTGCGTTGACTTTACATTTTAATGGTTGTATTGACGTGTGGGAGCAGCGGTATGGGGCTGGCAATGGTTTTAAGAGGGCATGAATGTGGTGGCTGTCTTGACATTTTCAATATGTTCCTGTATTGGCCGTATTACTATCACCCTTACTGCCCTACTAAAGCCCACCACAAGCCAGTCCCCTAACTTTGTTACATTTTCCGGCACTTTGAACTACAAGATTATAGTTGTCTTGCCACCAAAACTCTCAACTTCCCGGGAAAGTGAGCTAACCCAGCAGCATCCGCATCTAGCGGAGTCTGCCACCCTGAGATCGATAGAAAATAACGGCTGCAATGTGAACTTGCACTCAGAGCGTTTTGTTTCCCTCCATATAATCATATGCATGTGCACCTGTCTAGTTTTGCAAAGTGTGCACACTCACAGCTGCGACCTAAAAATCAGTGCACCATCTGTGATATCCAGGTATCTATTGTATTGCTTTTTCGAAACCTTCTCTTCGAGAACTTGAAATAATTCTTGTATTGAACAGTCACATAACCTATTTACATTTCAAGGATGATCAAAAATGCAGTAAAATGTTAATAGTTTGACACTGACGTATACGGTTTAATCTCCATAAACCTTTATCGGTACATTATAGACCCCTACTCCAGTGGTTCTTAACCTGATGTTTGCAACAGATAAACAGGGACTTTACAACTGTTTAGAAGATTTAAATAATATTATCAAATCAATAAAGTATACTTACATAAAGAAAGCACGTTTGAAAATTTTAAAAAGCTGTGTAAATGTGTAGGAATTTAAAACTGGCGGCTAAAAGTTTAGTTGTATCCTTAGTTTGGCTCATGGAAACAGCGCAAGTACTGTAAACAAAATCTTGTATGGACAATTGGTGGCCTTAATTGAAGCAATTTGTATGTTTATAAAATTAAAATATTTCATAATTTGTTTGATATAGTCTTGATTCTTTAATAGTGTATTGTTCTGTGTTTAATATCATATCTGGAATTCCGTAAACACCTTAAGACCTTCCTGTTTTCCAGATCCTTAGCAGTCTAGCCTCCCTCTCTGCCTCTATTGGTTCACCGCCGTCTAGCGCCATGAAACCGTCCCGGTAAAAGTGCGCTTAATAAATATTTTAAAATTCAAATTCAAATTATAAATTGCCAAGGCCGTTCCCTGGCCTCTAGTAGTGATTGAGGTTGCACATAAGTCAAAAGATTAACAACTGCTGTTTTATGCCATAGGGCAGTCAACTAGCTGTCGCTGTGAAGCCTTCAAAATGAAAATAAGACGCAAGTTAATTCTTTGAAGGGTGAATTGCATGGCAGGTGTACATAGGGTGCCTGTTGCACCAGAATGAGTGTGAGTCCAGTATTGAGCTCACTCCATGAATGTTAAAGTTACAGTTCAGCATGTTCCATTAGTCCAGCGCATAAACTCCTTCTGATGAATCAATGTGGGCTGCTGAACAGATGTCTTATAATTAAAAACAGTCAAAACCAAAAGCAAAACCACAACATAGACCGGTGCTAGTGCAAGGGTCCCCACCCTCCACCATCCCTCCGCTTCCCCAACAGCACATCACAACACGCCAGTCTGGCTGTTACCCCAGACTCTGTCCATCACCACCCCTTGTTGTAAATTATTTTGTCCACCCTAAGCGTGGAAGGGTATACTCAGATGTGAGTCCCTTGCTCATTGCACCATCAGGATTCAAGCAAGCCGGGCCGAAGACGCCTGAAATGGCAGAAACCGGTCCCCGGAAGCTTGTTTCCTTCCCAGTGTAAGAATTGGCTTTTGTGGTCTGCCCTGTTCCCATGATGCACTGGGCCAGGGACAGACTAATTTGCATACAGCCAGGTTCTGAAACTGGGATGGTGCAATGAGCTAAAAAACGGTGTTGGATCTAGCCCTGATCTCTTGACTGGGTGAGAGTACTCTGCTTAATTCAGAGACTCTGTCCATCACCACCCCTTGTTGTAAATTATTTTGTCCACCCTAAGCGTGGAAGGGTATACTCAGATGTGAGTCCCTTGCTCATTGCACCATCAGGATTCAAGCAAGCCGGGCCGAAGACGCCTGAAATGGCAGAAACCGGTCCCCGGAAGCTTGTTTCCTTCCCAGTGTAAGAATTGGCTTTTGTAGTCTGGTCTGCCCTGTTCCCATGATGCACTGGGCCAGGGACAGACTAATTTGCATACAGCCAGGTTCTGAAACTGGGATGGTGCAATGAGCTAAAAAACGGTGTTGGATCTAGCCCTGATCTCTTGACTGGGTGAGAGTACTCTGCTTAATTCAGAGACTCTGTCCATCACCACCCCTTGTTGTAAATTACCCCTCACACTGGCACCAGCTACATTCATCAGCAGTTCCCTCTGCCCTACCCCATGCGGAGAACAAGTGCCTCCATACTTGTATATGAGGTGGGTCTTGCGCCTTCCACCTCTTAGTGAGAAGTCTCTTGGCGACCACTAGCCCCAGGTCGAGGAACCGGGATGTTACTTCTGTGGCCGGTGTTCAACGGAAATGGTGTAGCAGGTAAATAGTCCAGTCAAAGGGTATGTCGCGGCCTGTGCTTACGTGTAGTAACTTGCTGATGGTGCGCAAGTATGCGTGCATAGTGAGGTTTCTTGTGTTGAAGCATGCAAGGTGGGTAGATATAAAATTGAGTTATCAGCCCATATCATTGCAAAGTCCCAGCTTTGATAACAGAATGAAAGCGCTGGGCTAATCTTACTTTCAGTCTAGTGGGCCTTCTGTTTGGCAGAACGTTTGTTACGTTGCTTAAGCAGAAGCATTTTGAACTTTTCTATTAAGCCTTGGCCTCTTTTGATTTAACATTTTTATTGGAAAATTCTTCGGGTCCCCTTGGGTTGGGCACATTTGATGTTTTTTCTCTCTTGGATGTAGTTTTTTAAAAGTGTCAATTTGAGATTGTGTCTTGTAGAAAAATGCAATAAAGTGATCTAACATTAGAGAGTTGGTGTCTAGCATTAACCTATTTTTGGTAATGTAGTTGCTATTCTACCTCTACTTTTAAATCTTGATTTTAATGTTTTGTTTTTGTTGCTTTACTGAAGTTTCAATTTTAATGAACTTTCAAACTCCAGTATTGTTTGACACTTTTTATTTATTTTCAGTAGACATTTCTTATTTGAAGCCATTTGTGTGTATAAACTCAGCTGCCTCTAGGATCAGGTAGAAGTGCTGCATCTTTGTGCTGGGAGATTGACAGTGCAAATCCAGTAGAATCTTGAAATCCTGATCTGTGATTCTTCTTAACTTGTAAAGCATCACAGACCATGTGTTATATGCATGTTTATCATTTTTTGAAGTTTATAATTCAACAAACCTGTAATTGCATCCCAGTTAGAGCATAACTCGACAAATAAGTAATAACAGGAATCACAAATTCGAATTTTTAAGAACAGCACCAGGATGGGTATGACTATGAGGAGGAGAAAACCAAAGGGGTGAGAAAGAAAGAAAGATAAACCCTAATAAGCAGGTCAGGTTACCATCCATAAGAATATTTGCACTAAGAATTGCAAAATTAGGAACAGCATTCTCATGAGGGCGATCTACAAGTGATGTACTTCTCTCAAAATGTCTTAATTCACAAGAATTTTATACACAGGTTTAGCTTCACTATAGCATTTGGTCAACTGTACACAGCTATAAAAAGCAGTTGTCTGAATGGATCTTGACACCAGTAGAGTTATCATAATTATATTTTAGAGGTTGATGTTTCAAAAATATAGTTTATCTCACTGGTTGGTTTCTGAAAGCTTTGTGGTTTGCAACAGTTTTTGTCGGTTTGGAGTATGACCCAAATTAAGAGAAAGTCAAAGGCGTAAAAGGAGGCTTTTTAGAGAATACTTACTGTACAGGACATAGTATATAGTCTTGACTTTATCGAAAATATTCTACTTGTGTTTTAGATGGATGTCTGTGCTACAAAATAGCAAAGAAGAAGCACTAAATAATGCATTCAAAGGCGATCAGAGCACCGGAGAAAATAATATTGTTCAAGAACTGACAAAAGAAATTATATCCGAAGTCCAGAGGATGACTGGGAATGATATATGCTGTGATTGTGGAGCATCAGGTAACACTGATACATTATTAATGGAAAATAACCGGATCATGGATAAATGAATGCTTGTGGGTTTCATCAAGCGTTAAGCATTTATTCTACCTGGACCGTACCCACTGTCATCTGATTTTTCCACTGTCCATATACATATAAAAATCTGTCTGTATTCATAAGGAGAGTAAACAGCAAGGAAAAGATGATTTCTTGGGTCTTAAGAATTATTTGTGTTACACTTTTTGATAACCACATGGAAGTACTGCAAGTGTTCATTCTCAAAACTCTTGGACCTTTGTTGCTGCATAGGTTAAACAATTAATACCAAAGCGAAGTAATTCTTGAATTAAATGCATTGCCATCTGGTTTCTCCTAGAACCTACGTGGCTGTCTACAAATCTGGGAATTTTGACTTGTATTGAGTGCTCAGGAATACACAGAGAACTTGGAGTACACTATTCAAGGATACAGTCTCTTACGTTAGATGTGCTGGGAACATCTGAACTCTTGGTAAGAATTTATTGCGCTACATTTATAGTAATTATAAAGAAAGATATTCTTTTGTATCTTCTTGTTTTCAAATAATTGTTTTAGGCTTTTAACTGTAAGCTAGAACCATTCATTTGAACAAGAAAAATGTGTGCTTGACATTAAAGTCTTTTGTGCTTTGCAATATTCCTTAGGGTTAGCCCAAGAGTCCAGTAGGATATCATTTCAAAGTCTTAAATACTGTTGATTTTCTGCACTGCTGTTATTTCCAGGAACACTGTCGCCAGTCAATTGCAAGGTCACTAAATTTGTCTCTGACCACTATCTTCCTTCTTTGCAACTCTTAAACTGATTGCAAGATAGAAGGAGCACTTGTAACTAAGGGAGTCAGAAAATCCTGATTCCACCATCAAGAACTGATGCATGGGACAGGTTTGTCTGTAGACAGGTTCTAATATTCAGGGACTGAACATTCCAGGTAGCCCAGAAGAACCAGAAAGGTCTGATAATTTCAGTCGAAGATAATTTTGCCTCCTGGTGCCTTGAGTTAATCTAAGTACAGGGACACAAATGATACCGTCCAACAGAGTTGGCAGTCCCACCTGCCGTATCACGATATGACCAGCATGCAGGCGGTCGGAAATTGCCTTTTTCCACTGCGCATTCTGCTGCAACCATGAAAAGGGCTGCAGCACAAGCCACAGTAAAAAAAGGCACTTTTTAATCATCTGTGCACCATGGGCGAGGCGCCATTTGGTGCCTGGCCCACAGTGCATGGATGTTTGGAGGGTACCACATGTGCCCAGGTGGAGTACAGATGTTCCCCCTATATGTGTTCCAGGCTCCCCATATTGTCTCCCACTAATTTGGGCAGCTGCGGCTAATATTCCGCCTTCTTTGCCACCATGGCCCCGTCCATATCTTTACACCAGTCGTATAGTGTTGGAGTGGATTGTGACCCCCAGAATGTAGCTATATTTCATTTGGCGAACATCATCCCAAGCGTTGCCCAGTCCTGTGAAGCGTGAGTGAGATCCATGGGCTCCCAGACATTTAGGAGACATTGCTTGGGCTCAGGTAGCACTGAGACTCCACCCATTTGAGTAATAGTTCGCATAACTGCCGTCCAGTAGGGCACTATTCGTGGGTACTGCCATATTGTGTGGTAAAACGTACCCTCCGCCCCACTGTTCCGGAGACCAAGCGAGTTCTCACCCCCCCTATTTCATGTAGGATCACTCTGGTATAGTATGTTCGGTGTAGTATTTTCAGTTGCACCAGTCTTAGTCTGGAGGATATCGCTACTTTGCGCGGTGATGAGA
The DNA here is from genome assembly GCF_964261635.1 of Lissotriton helveticus. Taxonomy (NCBI): domain Eukaryota; kingdom Metazoa; phylum Chordata; class Amphibia; order Caudata; family Salamandridae; genus Lissotriton; species Lissotriton helveticus. Next base: position 384,469,756 of record NC_136067.1, on the reverse strand, counting down.
GCGCCTACTGCCAGTCTGTGTCATCTAAGTCCCCAAGTTTGTTGAACGATAGTTCACGGAGGGTCGTCATAGGATCTGGTAAATTATTGGCGAGTTTGCGGTAGGTGAGGGAAGTGGCCTTCTTAGCCATGTAATCTGTCAATAACCTATCCTTTAGGGGGGAGGCCTCCAGAAGTGTGGTACCAGCTGGAATCGCTGCTTTTAGTGCATGCCTGATCTCTGTGTATCTGAATATTTCAGAGGGTGCCAGTACATACTGTTCTTTGAGGTGGGCGAAGGTAGCTACCTCTCCCTTGATCCATAAGTCCCCCACCGTTGATATTCCGATAGAGTCCCATCGCGGAAGCCCTAACTATTACAACAAGACTTCTTAGAGGTTCTCCAGGAGGGTATAATGATCTCAAATGATTGGTGCTGCAGAGGATTCTGCAGTCTTAGCCACTCATGGCTACTATCATAGTCTGACCCTCGGTCAATCTTCATGGCATCACCTGACAGGTTTAAAAGAAGAGTCTCAACAAAGGATTTTAAACCAACCATTTTCTGGGGACTCTTTGCCTGTGGCTCTTGCAGACGATGAAATGCAGCCCATAAAAGCTGATTTGAAGACACTTAAAGTACTTGGCCTAGAGAAGCTAAGTGTTATAGGGGACATTCATACAAACATTATGAGAAGCATGAGCATCAGCAGAAGGTTCCAACTCCTCAGTGGTCGCAGCAGTACCATTAACAACAAAAACACAAGCAGTCCTTTCAACCTCGAAAGAGTAGGAAAGGTTTCCAACAAACACCAATTGCTGCTGGAAATCCCTCCAAACAGTGACACCCCTTTCAGCCTCTTGTTCGCTACTCCAGTAGGAAGCAGGGAGCAGGGGGAAGCATCCACAGTCATCTCGTACAATGGAGAAAAATAACAGACCGATGTGCTGACTGACTATTCTCAGACGTTCAAGTCATCTCCTCTGTTCATTCCTCTGATGAAGGCATCTTAGTACCATCTAGAGTTCCTTCTTTTGTAAGTCAGCTCCCACCTGATCCTTCTCTTTATAATTACATTTGGTTCTCTGCAACAGAAAGGAACTTTAGAGTTACCTTCTACTTCCTGGTTCCAAAGAAAGGACCAAAACAGGAATACCATCCAATTTGAGACCTTAGAACAGCCAACAAATAACTAAAGAGACACAAGCTTCAGATGTTTGCACTTCACAGATATATCCAATACTCTACCAGGGGAGTAGATGTATGCCTTAGAATTCCAAGATGCATACTTTCATACTCTCTTCATTCGGAAACATCGCAAATTCTTGAGATTTCTGGTGGTCAGTTCCCATTATCAATATAAGTTTCTGCCTTTCGACCGCAATGCAGCACTACAAACATTTTACAAGTTTACGGCAGTGGTTGCAGCACAACTCAGAAGAATGGAAATCTACCTATAACTATACTTGGAGGACTGGTCTATGAGGCACCAACACGTCAAAAGTCTATAGCATCACACTTTGTGTTTGATCAACTGGGTTTTAAGCTGAGTTTCTCCAAATCTATGGCCATTTCTATGCAGTCCATACGTTACCTTAGGGATTTCATTGACACATTGTCAGCAAGAGTGTTTCTTTTGGGGAAGAGGCTATATTCTAACTATTTAAAATGTCCGATACGTTAAAGGATGAAACACTAAACGGCACTCCAAAACTATTTTCCTTTCTGCAAATGAGACCATTGCAACAGTGCGTGGAAGACTGATGGTGTCAGCTTTCAGGCAGTTGGGAGGTTAAACTGACTCTTTCACAAAATGCAACTGACTTCTTCCTTGTGGTGCTTTTAGTCCAATTTCCTGAAAGGTGTAACTTTTCTATCAGAGACCAAATTAAGACTATCATGACACGTCCCTTACTAAGCCCTGATGAATAGTCTTCAGGTTCAAAGGTTGTGGTGGTCAAAAGAAACTACCTACTAAATTAACCATCTGGCATTAAGGGCAGTTCATCTAACCCTCAAGCCTTTTCTGCCAAGCTACCCAACATCTTCCTTGCTTGTTCAGTTGGATAATACTACAACAATGCATTATCTTAAGAAGCAGGGATGCACGAGATCCAGAGCTCAGTCTCTTAGAAGCCCAAAATATTTAGAGATGGCAGATTGCGGGAAACCTGTGCATCACAGAAGTCTACCTACATGTAGTACAGGGTGCGGAAACAAATAATTCAATACAACCACAAATGGTTAATGAATGAGGGGAGCTTCTGCATGACCTTGTTTGTAAATGGGGGTTTCCAGACAAAGACTTGTTCACAAAAACACAGATAACAAGAAATGCCCAGATTATTCATCTAGGTATTACCAACCAGTAATTATGGTGATATCACTTTTGATCGACGGGTCAATGAAATGTAACTGTGTGTTTTGCCAGTGTCAATGATTCCGATAATGGTCATCAAATTGAAAAGAGACAAAGCAAGAATGATACTCTTCGCCCCAGAGTGGCTCCAGAAGTGATGGTATACTAACCTTCTACACCTATTGGACGCTAATGTGGCAGGCCCAATCTCCTATTCAAGATTGGGGGCTGGATCCCGCACTTCAACCAAACGTCAATGAGTTAAGCTACTTAACTACTAAACTCTTACAGTATACATCATTTAGAACTGCTAAAATATTGCATATTCATTCTGAGAGAAACCAGACTCTCTTCCACAAGAAAACCCTAGTTCATTTAAAAATAAGTTGTTCTGCATCTGGTGTTATCAAAAACGTTTTAAGCCTGCTCCCCCACTGCTCTTCATCCCCCCAGACAAGAACAAGTGGACGGAGTGACGGAGTACTCCCATGCATTTATAACTGGTCAAATCTGAGCTGCATACTTTGATTATAGTATATCTAGCAGCCATAAACGTTTACACTAGAAACCCGTCACAAACCTCTTCTTTCATGATTCTTGCTGTAAAAGGCTTTTTAAAAAATCATACAAAGACTTATCCTCCCTTAAAGATACAATCTCCTCCTTGGGAGCTGAATATAGTTATGTCAAAAAGAATGTGTTCCTCTTTTTAACCCACTCATAAGACTTGTCATCTGCAACTTTCCTAAAGCACTGCTTTTCTAGTCGCTATTACTTTCACTGTGAGTTAGTGAGACCCAAGCTGCTGTAAAGAACAATATGCAATGTTCCATAACAACATATTAGCAAAGATAACTCAGCCACCCTAATCAGACAATTTTCCTTCCTACGTTCTACCAAAATCTTCCTCCTCCAATTGAGAAGAACTTGTATTTGCTGATGTAAAAATGGTTCTTAAATTCTAGTTAAATATAACCATAGGCATTAGGCTGCCTGACCATCTGTTTGTAAACTGTGGCCTGGTAGGAGCACTGTTTCATGTCCGAACAGTCTGACTCCGAGTAGATTATTTCCAGGATTTTTCTGTGTTACATCAAAGCTAACAAATCTTTGTAAGAAAGACCCAAAGCTCCACTAAAGGCATATCTGCTACTGTGAAATTGCTGAGAAAAGTCTGTTCTGAACATCTGTAAAGCTCCTCCATGGATGTCTGTATACACTTTCACAAGACAATACTATCTTTATACAGATTTCAGAGGTGAAGTTCAAGGGGTCAATCCCCTCAGCAAAATCTTTTTGGCTAGTTTTTAATATGGTTACTTGCCCTTTCCATTCCTTTTTGTGAATGGCTTTCCTATTATATTCAGTGCTTAGTACTAATAGTGAAGATCCATTCATGGAGAAGGAATAGGTACTTACCTTTAATTTTAGTTTTCCTCCAGGGACTGTAGTCCTAAGCAACCCTTCCGTCCCCTGAGAAGGGCAAAGGGTGCTATTTTTAGAACTTTACCATGATACTTTGTTTCGGTAAAAGTAAGGACTGAACTGCCACCTGCGGCACATGATGGTATACTGATGGTATGGATACTGGTGGTGGAAGGAGCAGCACCAGTTTTCCAGTCTTTCAGACTTTAACCTAAAAGACTATATTGTTCCTATTTTCTTACTCTCATCTTTTCAAAATAGTTTGTAAAAGTGTATTCAAGTCACATTGTTTTCTCTGAAATTTTTTGTTCTTAACCGTATCATTTTATAAGTGGCTGAGAAGTGACCAGCATAGCCTTTTATAGGCTGTTTTAAAATATCTTCTTTTACCCATAAAAACTGGCTTTCTTAAAATAATAAATGTGTACTATATTTGTTAAATGCACTCTGGTGTCCCATAAAGGGCGGTACAGTTCAGTACACATCACTATAAGGAAGATTCCGTGGAGGAGAACTAGGATAACAGATAGGTATTCCTTTTTCAGTTGAAGAGCCCTTACTTAATGATGTTTCATTGGATCCAGTCTTACCTGCCTGGGAGAAGCTTTTCCTGATCCTCATCAGTACACAGACAAATTTCCACGTGCCATCGATCTTATCAAGGGGGCTCTATTTTTCCTTGCTCCCATCACTAAAGAGTTTGTTAGTTAAAGCGTTACTGCTCTTCAGGCCAGGCACAGGGGACTTTTTCTCTCAGCCCCATCGGACAGAAAATGCAAGAGCGTGGAAGCACGAGGAAAGAAAATCTTCAGAGCTGGCTGCATGGCCCTGAAGTTTTTTAATGCTTATTGCCTTTTAGTCCTCTTTGTACATGCCCTGTGGGACATATGGCTCAAATGATAGTGCATTATGTTACAAAACAAATGCAAATGCATTTTCGAAAAATCCTAAATGATGGGCAGAATGCTTCTATGCACATGATCAAGTCTGGCATAGATAGAGGGGATTCTATGGCAAGAGTAATGGGTACTCTGATCTCGATCAGACGCTGTGCCTGGCACAGAACCTCCAGCTCTTTGAAGCATTTGTAATCGAATTTGATGGACCTACCCTTTGACGGAACTCATCTATTGGAGAGAAAATGGATGCTGCTCTGGGAACATTTCAAGCCAACAAGGCAATTGCGTTTCTCTGGTGCTTCAGCAACCTCAGCCCCAGAGAGACTACAGGCAATTGTGTTGCTTTTGATATTTCGATTCTTGCTGACACCCGTTTCTGAACGCGGTAACTGCACTACTTTGATCACTTCGAGTCCCCTGATGCATGGACTTTCGTCCCGAAATGCATAGGGATTTTTGTACTCTGAATCGCCTTGATGGATGAAACTTCAAATAACGTTACTTGAGTCATTATGATTATAATATATGACTTTCATGAATACATTTTTGATGAACTGATCGGACATTTGAACTTGATTAACTCAGACAAAACCAGAGGTTATTTGCCTCCATAGGAGCACCCACAGGAACCAGTGTGGGAGTGTCCCACACCTACTCGACAAAAGCTTTTGATATTTTGCCAGGAGCTTCGCCTTTCGACAACACTGTCAGCCACAGACGCCGCAGCCCCTAAATACGCTGGTCCTCGACTACAAAGGTAAGGGCCGATATAAAGGCAGAAGATCCCTCAAGCAAGTCTCCCCTTCTCCTCCTCTTCCTCATTTACCCCCAAGAAAGCAGTCTTAGGTCTGTACACCAACCTCATTTGAAGCCTGTGGGAGGGCGAGTGTCCTCCTGTCTGCCGTCCTCGAGGTCCATTACTTCGAGCCAGTGGGTCCTTTTAAAAGTGGAAAGAGGTTACTCTCCCCAACTTCCTCCCCCACTCTACTAGACCATCTTGCCATTTGTCAGCTAGTGACAGCACTCCTGCAGAAGAGAGCAGCAGAGTTAGAGCCAGAACTGGAAAAATGACAAGGATGCTACTTCGGTTATTTCATTGTGACCAAGAAGGGCGGTGGTCTGCGTCTGACTCCTGACCTGAGGGAGTTGAACTACTTCCTGAAAAAGGTGACCCTCATCCAAGTGTTGCTGGCGTTAGAAGCTGAGGACTGCATGGTGTCACTCGACTTGCAGGATGCGTATTTCTACATCCCTATCCTACGGTCATATTAGAAGTATTTGTGCTTTGTTTTACACATTACCAGTTTGCAGTAATAATAATAATAGTCACATTTATAAAGCGCAATGGTTACACTATGTCCAGTGTGTCCCCGCGCTGTGGTTGCGTTGCCCATGATTCTGCTACCCACCTCTGCCACCCTACTTATCTCGGGGGAAGAGATACGTTTTTAAGTATTTCCTGAAGCAGCTCTCCTGAGCCTCCATATGGAGGCCCACCGGGAGAGCGTTCCAATGTTTAGCGGCCAGAAGGCGAAAAGACCTTCTGCCCATCCTGGCTCTCTTGACAGCTTGCTCACACAGGCCCACTCCACCTGACCTCAGCTGGCGTGTAGGCACATAGGGGGTGAGAAGATCGAACAGGTACGATGGAGCACTCCCCTGCAGGATCCGGTGACACACACAGAGTGCCTTGAATAAGACTCTTTCTTTTATTAGGAGCCAGTGTAACGCAATTCGTGCTGCCCTCGCAGACGACATTCTAGGGCGCCTAAGAATCAGGCGGGCCGCCGCGCTCTGCACTCCCTGAAGTCGGAGCATGCATTTGGTCGTCACACCCAGATAAAGAATGTTGCCATAATCCAGGCGCGACGTCACCAAGGCGTGAACCATAGTCTGCCTGGCCATCGCAGGCAGTAGGTCCAATGTTTTCCGCGTACTCTCATTTAGCCTAACATCTTCACCAAGGTGATGGTAGAAGTTGTGACTCAAAGCATTTTCCCACCGTTTTACCGTTCCTGGATGACTGGCTGATCAAAGCCTGGTCATCAGAGGTGGAGTTGCACTATCTGTAGTCAATAGTGTGTCTACTGTTCGACCTGGACTTTTTGATCAGTGAGCCTAGTTCTCACCTGAGGCCCTCCTAATGACTCCAGTTCATAGGGTCAGAACGGGGCACCACCCTTCCCCGCATGCTTCCTCCACCTCAGAGTATTACCAACATCCAGGAAATTATCTCACCCTTCCTGCATGGCTCAAGACTTCCAGTCCCGATGATCCAGAAAATCCTGGGTCTGCTGACTTCCTGCATTTACCTAGTCACACATGCACATTGGCACAAGAGGGCCCTGCAGTGGTGCCTCAAACAGCAGTGGCTGCAGTATAGGGAGACCTATTGGACTCCATTGTGATCTCACCCAGCGCTGCAGCGAAAGTTGCTTGATGGAAAAATGGGCTGAAACGCAGCTGCGGGATGGGCTTCACTCCCCCTACAGTCGTGTCTACAGTAATGAATGATACCTCCACCTTAAGATGAAGAGGTCACCTGGAGGATCTGGTGAACAGAGGCCTCTGGTCTTCGGAAGAACAGGTTCTACACATCAACCTTTTGGAATTGCGGATGATTCAGCTGGTGCTCAAAGGTTTACTCCCCTCCAGCCAAGGTTGGCTGATGTTATTCTTTTGGCACATCGCTCCTCTACAAAAATTGCTTACCCTGACAGATGAAGTAACTTTGTTGCATGGTGAGCGCACAACAACATAGACCCTTTGCAGGACAAGTTATCCCGGGTTCTACAATTTGCACTTTGCCCAGAGAGATTGTGCAGTTCTACCTGTCAAGGCAAGGCATATTTAGTGGCATTGTTGGTGTTACTCTGTCTGCCAGACCAGCCGTCCCATTTCAAATCCCCCATTGCGATGCCTTTTCAGAAGGGATTAACAAATCCGTACCCTTCAACCCCATTTGTTGTTCTCCAGTGGGACCTTAATTTAGCGTTAACTTTTCTGATAGGGACTCTCTATCACTGCACAGTTGTCCCTTAAGGATGTTGACCTTTGTTGGACAGGCCACATGAAGGGCTCGCTCCCTCCCCGCAGGACAGGGCCCGGGCCACCGTCAGCACCATTGCCCGGCCCAGCCGCCATCTTGGACACGGCACCACGCGGCCGTGCGGCCTCAGCCCGACCCCAACCCTGGGCCTGGCCAGGCCCCGACATCCCGGCACCACCCTCCACCCAGGAGGTGAACGGCCCACTTGGCAGGTCAATGGGAGTACGAAGTGTCGATGGCTCTCCCCCGCCAGGTGCCGAGCACCCCCAGCCTCCTCGGGCGCTGGCTCCACCCCCCTGCTGGGTGTCTGGACTCCCTCATCCCAGACCTCCCGACCTCCAAGAGCGAGGGTCCGGACATCAAAGGGCGCCAGACCTATAACTGAGGCAGCCCCAGGACAGGAAGGCAGTTGTATCCTGGAGTCGAGAGACACCGCGACGAACTCATCCTTGACGGACTGTTGGCGCTGCCACAGCCCTGCCTTGTGAACTATTGTCCTGCCTGCTGGCGCTGCCGCGGCCCTCTGCAACCTTCATCCTCGTGGGACCTGCTGGCGCTGCCGCGGCCCTCTGCAACCTTCATCCTCGTGGGACCTGCTGGCGCTGCCGCGGCCCTTTGCAACCTGCACTCTCGTGGGACCTGCTGGCGCTGCCGCGGCCCGTTGTAACCTTCATCCTCGTTGGGACCTGCTGGCGCTGCCGCGGCCCGTTGCAACCTGCATTCTCGTGGGACCTGCTGGCGCAGCCGCGGCCCGTTGTAACCTTCATCCTCGTTGGGACCTGCTGGCGCTGCCGCGGCCCGTGCCACCTACGACCTCTTCGGGACCTGCCGGCGCTGCCGCGGTCTGACCCCTCCGAACACCGAGCTCGAGGATTGTGAGCTATCACCGTTACACACCCGTACCCGTGGGTACCAAGACTGTCCCGCTACCCCCTTCCCTTACTAGAGGCTAGAATTGAGAGGATCATCGTGTCCTGATTGCCTTGTATCGTACCACTCTACTCCCAGAAGTGCCTATAAAAGGTGTTACCCTGAACTTTGTGTGGTGTCCATCTGTGGGGGGGAAGTTACCTGTCTGTGCGATCACTGTGCTCGGCCGACCCTCCAGGTCCCCGTCTAACATTGGTGGCTAGCGGCGCGATCCGAACCAACGCGTACCGTACAGACAGTAACTCACCCTACGACTAAAACCACAATGACGACCAAAGAGAGCGGATCGGCAGAGAAGTTCCAGATGGAAAAGCTGGAAGAATACAACCACCGAGAGCTCAAACAATTTTGCATGGACTTAGGCATTGCTACCACCGGGCTAAGCACAAAAGAAGACTTCAAAAACGCCCTAGAGGCCTGGACAGAGACAAATACCGCAACCCCCCGGGACCCCGCAGCCCCGGAAGTCAACACCACCCGGACGGAGGAACGGAGAACAGGCCCCTCCCATGAAGAGATCCAAGAGCGGGAAAAAAATAGATTGCACGAGTTAGACTTGGCACGACTCAGATTAGACGGAGAATTGAAACTGGCGGAACAAAAAATAAACTTAGAACACTTACGGCTCAGAGAAGAGCGAGAGGAAAAACAGAGACAGAGAGACCTCGAAGAAAAAAGACTGGCATACGAGCACGAGTGCAAACTAGCGGAGATAGAAATGCGCAAACTGAACAAAAACCTAGGGGTGCCCGAGCAACCGCACTCCCCGGGTCCTACCGAGCAGAAGGTCCACATCCCCAAGGATGTGGTCCGAGAATATCACCGGAACGACGACATACAGCAGTGGTTCAAGGCCTATGAGATTGCCATGACCGCCCACCGGGTCGCTCGAAGTGACTGGGGAGCCGGTCTATGGGGGAGATTCGTCAACGAGGGTCGTGATGCCCTGCTGCAGCTTCCGGACCATCAAATGACGTCCTATGACCACATGAAGGCCGCCCTCCTCAGTCGATATGGACTTACACCCGAAATGTACCGCCAGAGGTTCCGCAACTGCACCAGGATCCCAGGTACGACGTGGTTGGAATACGTGAACTATTTCAGCCGAGCCTTCGAGGGGTGGATCAAGGGTAACAACGTAACCACTTACGAACAACTCTTCAATCTCATTGTGTGGGAGCACCTCTCCAACAACTGCTTTGTCGAGCTCAGGCAGCACCTCCTCGACAGTAAATTGACTGAACCCCGGCAGCTCGCCACCGAGGCTGACCGGTGGGAGAGCACCCGAGTGGCCCGGAGTGGGCCGAATGAGCAGAACAGAACCAACCAAGGTCACCATCGTCCCCGAGGAGGAGGAGGAGGCCCGGGCCGGGGCAGAGACGCCGCCCCGGCCGCACCCACTAACGCCACCCCGGCCCCAGCAGGCCGGGGAAACCCCCCGATGCGCCCGGGGTTCCGAGCTAACGTGACGTGTCATCGATGCCAGCGAGTCGGCCACTATGCCAGTGACCCGACCTGCCCGAAGAACCAGGCCCCCGGGCCCCGCCAGATGGCGGCCGCCGCCCTGGGAGAAGAACAAGTCTCCGAAGACACGGAGACCTATGAGTCGGAGCAGTTCGAGTGGGAACCCGCCGCCATGACCCTGGCATGCCTAGGAGGAAGAGACATGGTCCCGCGGACTCCCCTGCCCGCCAACACTCGGAAGTACAGCCAATGGGTGAGCATCAATGGGCGCAAGGCCGAGGCCCTGCGTGACACCGGGGCCAGTGTGACGGCTGTCCGCTGTCACCTGGTGACCCCAGAACAAATCCTACCAAACGTACTTTGCCCCGTCCGATCGGCAGATAACTCGGAGAGCCTGTGTCGGATGGCCTGCGTCCCCTTCGAATGGGGAGGAGTGTCCGGCATGCTGAAAGTAACTGTCCGTGACGATGCCCCCGTAGACTGCCTCCTGGGGAACGATCTCGAGAGCTCCCCGTGGGCCGCTGTGGAAAGAAGAGAGCATCTGGGGATGTTGGGTCTCCCGGACTGGGCGTGCGTAACCACCCGGTCCATGGCCACCCGCACCATCCCTAGACCAGAAGAACCAGAATGGGCAGCACCTCCGCCCTCGATCACTCCAGAAGAAGACTTCCTCCAGACCGACCACCCGGACCCCACCCCAGAGGGGTCCACACAGCCCCCCGAGCTTCCCGACCTGGCTCAGTGGCGTCAAGAAGGGGGGCCCACCCAGGAACAATTCCGGCAGGAGCAAAAGACCTGCCCCTCCCTCGAGGGATTGCGACAGCAAGCGCTCGCCCAGAGCCAAGGAGACACCACCGGGGCCCACTGGGTTTATTGGGACAATGATCTATTGTACAGCGAACAGAAAATCGCAGAACTGGGGGCCGGGCGAGTGCTGGTGGTGCCCCTCCACTTCAGAGACTTCCTGTTGAACCTAGCCCATGATGCCCCCCTGGCCGGGCACCTGGGCCAAGACAAGACCTACCACCGCCTGGTGACTCACTTTTTTTGGCCCAAAATGAGAAATGACGTATCCAACCATTGCCGGTCCTGCCCGACCTGCCAGGCCAGTGGGAAGAGCGGCCGCAAACTCAAGGCACCCCTACAACCATTCCCCGTGGTGACCACCCCGTTCGAAAGGGTGGGAATAGACATTGTGGGGCCCCTGGACCCCCGAACAGCACAGGGACATCGCTTCATCCTGGTCCTGGTGGATCACGCTACCCGCTATCCTGAGGCGGTCCCCCTTCGTACGATAACAGCCCCAGTAGTGGGTCGAGCCTTGATGGGGATCTTCTCTCGAGTGGGCTTCCCCCGGGAAGTCGTCAGCGACAGGGGTACGAACTTTATCTCAAAATACATGAAGTCCCTCTGGCAACAGTGTGGGGTCACCTACCGATTCACGACCCCCTATCACCCTCAAGGGAATGGACTGGTTGAGCGGTTCAACCGCACGCTCAAAGGGATGATTGGGGGGTTGGATGAGCCCCTCCGTCGCCAGTGGGATGTGCTACTACCGTGCCTTCTCTTTGCCTACCGAGAAGTCCCCCAGAAGTCCCTCGGCTTCAGCCCTTTCGAACTCTTGTATGGACACCCGGTGCGAGGCCCGCTCAGCCTAGTCAAAGAAGGCTGGGAAATGCCCCCTCTAAAGAACCCTCCAGATGTTTTCAAGTACCTCCTAACCCTCCGCAACCAGACCAGAAGGTTCAGAGAGATGGCAAAAACAAACCTGGAGGCCAGTCAGGAGGACATGAAAAGGTGGTACGATCAAAATGCATCCTCCATCGAATTTGAACCCGGCCAACAAGTGTGGGTAATGTCTCCCACCGAACCATGCGCCCTGCAAGACAAATGGACGGGGCCCTTCAAAGTAATCGAGCGCAAGAGCCCTGTCACCTATCTCATCGATATGGAATCTTCCCGAAACCCTCTCCGGGTCCTCCACGCTAATAGACTGAAACCCCACTTTGTACGCTCCGAACTCAGTCTCCTGATGGCAACCGACAATGGAACCGAGGAGGACTCCGAACCCCTTCCTGACCTCCTACGGTCACGGGAGATGGACGGCTCCGTGGACGGGGTCCGACTCTCGGAGGCCCTCACCCTGGAACAGCGCCAAGACTGCCGGGTCCTCCTGCTCCAGTTCTCCACCCTGTTCTCCCTCACCCCAGGGGTCACCCCCTGGTGCTTACACGACGTGGACACTGGAGACAGTCCCCCTATCCGCCATCGGGCCTACCGCGTACCAGATCGGGTACGGGCCTGCATCCAAGAGGAGGTGGCCAAGATGCTCACACTCGGGATCATCGAGCCCTCAGACAGCCCCTGGGCCAGCCCAGTGGTACTGGTCCCCAAAGCGGCCGCCCCCGGCGCCACGCCGGAGCTCCGGTTCTGCGTCGACTACCGGGGCTTGAATGCGGTCACCAGAACAGACGCACACCCCATCCCCCGAGCAGATGAACTAATCGACCGCATGGGAGCTGCCCGCTACCTCAGCATCTTCGACCTGACAGCGGGCTACTGGCAGATCGGTCTCACACCCCGGGCCCAAGAACGATCGGCATTCTCTACCCCTGATGGCCACTATCACTTCAAGGTCATGCCATTCGGCATGAAGAATGCGCCAGCAACATTTCAGCGGCTAGTAAACCAGGTCCTGGCAGGACTCGAAGGATTCAGCGCCGCCTACCTGGACGATATCGCTGTGTACAGCCACCACTGGTCCGACCACCGCCACCACCTCCGAGAGGTGCTACAGGCCCTCCAACGAGCTGGCCTCACGATCAAGGCCAGCAAATGCCAAATTGGCCAGGGGTCCGTGACCTATCTCGGGCACCAGGTGGGAAGCGGTCTGGTGGCCCCTCTGCAACTCAAGATCGCTGCCATCCAGTCGTGGCAGTCCCCCATCACCCAGACCGAGGTCCGCGCCTTCTTGGGACTCACAGGCTACTACCGACGGTTCGTGAGGGACTATGGCAGCATCGTAGGGCCCCTCACGGAACTTACCTCCAAAAACCAACCAAAGAAGGTCAACTGGACCCCAGACTGTCAAGCGGCCTTCGAGAAGCTGAAGGCCGCCATGTGCTCCGCCCCGGTGCTCCAGGCCCCCGACTACAGCCGGGAATTTATCGTCCAAACAGATGCCTCCGACCATGGCGTTGGGGCAGTCCTTTCCCAGCTGAACCCCGAAGGGCTTGACCAGCCAGTGGCTTTCATCAGCAGACGGCTCCTGGCCCGAGAACGACGCTGGAGCGCCATCGAGAGGGAGGCCTTCGCCGTGGTGTGGGCCCTCAAAAAGCTCCGGCCTTATCTCTTCGGCACCCACTTCCGGGTCCAGACCGATCATCGACCCCTGCAATGGCTCATGCAGATGCGGGGGGAAAACCCGAAACTACTACGTTGGTCCATCTCCCTGCAGGGGATGGACTTCACTGTGGAACATCGACCCGGCCAAGACCACGCCAACGCGGATGGCCTGTCCCGCTTTTTCCGCCTCGACGAGGAAAGTCCCCAAGAAGATGGGTGACTCTCCCCGCCTTCAGCTGGGGGGGACGCATGTTGGACAGGCCACATGAAGGGCTCGCTCCCTCCCCGCAGGACAGGGCCCGGGCCACCGTCAGCACCATTGCCCGGCCCAGCCGCCATCTTGGACACGGCACCACGCGGCCGTGCGGCCTCAGCCCGACCCCAACCCTGGGCCTGGCCAGGCCCTGACATCCCGGCACCACCCTCCACCCAGGAGGTGAACGGCCCACTTGGCAGGTCAATGGGAGTACGAAGTGTCGATGGCTCTCCCCCGCCAGGTGCCGAGCACCCCCAGCCTCCTCGGGCGCTGGCTCCACCCCCCTGCTGGGTGTCTGGACTCCCTCATCCCAGACCTCCCGACCTCCAAGAGCGAGGGTCCGGACATCAAAGGGCGCCAGACCTATAACTGAGGCAGCCCCAGGACAGGAAGGCAGTTGTATCCTGGAGTCGAGAGACACCGCGACGAACTCATCCTTGACGGACTGTTGGCGCTGCCACAGCCCTGCCTTGTGAACTATTGTCCTGCCTGCTGGCGCTGCCGCGGCCCTCTGCAACCTTCATCCTCGTGGGACCTGCTGGCGCTGCCGCGGCCCTCTGCAACCTTCATCCTCGTGGGACCTGCTGGCGCTGCCGCGGCCCTTTGCAACCTGCACTCTCGTGGGACCTGCTGGCGCTGCCGCGGCCCGTTGTAACCTTCATCCTCGTTGGGACCTGCTGGCGCTGCCGCGGCCCGTTGCAACCTGCATTCTCGTGGGACCTGCTGGCGCTGCCGCGGCCCGTTGTAACCTTCATCCTCGTTGGGACCTGCTGGCGCTGCCGCGGCCCGTGCCACCTACGACCTCTTCGGGACCTGCCGGCGCTGCCGCGGTCTGACCCCTCCGAACACCGAGCTCGAGGATTTTGAGCTATCACCGTTACACACCCGTACCCGTGGGTACCAAGACTGTCCCGCTACCCCCTTCCCTTACTAGAGGCTAGAATTGAGAGGATCATCGTGTCCTGATTGCCTTGTATCGTACCACTCTACTCCCAGAAGTGCCTATAAAAGGTGTTACCCTGAACTTTGTGTGGTGTCCATCTGTGGGGGGGAAGTTACCTGTCTGTGCGATCACTGTGCTCGGCCGACCCTCCAGGTCCCCGTCTAACAACCTTGAAGACAGTTTTTCTACTAGTGATAATTTCAGCTAGTTGGGTGAGTGAGTTACAGGCTCTTAGTTCTTGTCTACCTTTTCTATCCTTTTACCCTGACCAGTTTGTATTGAGAGCCAGTGCTGTTTTCCTAGCTAAGGTGGTGACTCCATTCTATTTGAATCAGTCCATCACCCTTCAGATCTTCTAACTCCGTCCCATCCCACAAAGGAAGAGGAACAGTTACATAGATTGGAACCTAGGCTGGCACTCAAATACTAGCTGGACAACACTATGGACACACAACTATATGACCAACTCTTTTTAGGGTAATGGGGTACCAGAAAGGCAAAGCACTGCAGAAAATGACTCTTTTAAGGTAGATCCTTCTCTACATTAAGACCTGCTATGCGGGCCAAGAAAGAACCGCAAGAAGGAATCAGGCCCATTCTACCAGGGCTAAAATCCCTACTTCTACCCTTGCAAGAGGAGCTCCGATTTTAGAGATATGCAAGACAGCCAAGTAGCCGTCTCTGCATACATTCACCAAGCAATACTGCCTAAAATCTGAGGTGCGTAGAAATGATAATTTTGCCAGAAACGTCATAAAGGATTTCCTGGTATAACCACTGTAGGGAAGGTCCCTTTTTAGGTCTCGGCAACGAGAACTATTGTCGCCGAGTAAGCTCGCAAGGGAGTACAGAGCAGTGCACGAGCCGACCAGGGTCTGTGGACGCGCACACACAAAGGCAGGCAGGCAGGCAGGCGCACACCAGACACAGACAGACAGACACACGCACGCACACACACACACACACACACCCTCCCTCTCTGCCCACTCCCTCTCTGCCGCCCCCCTCTACCCCCACTCACCGGGCTCTTTCCCTCTGCAGCGGGTCAGTCACGGCAGCAGGCAGGCTCGGTGTCTTCTCCGGCGATCTTCAGCTGATGTGCACGCTCACGCTGCGTCTCCTGCGCGCCCACCACGCTGTTTCGCGCCCGTTGATCCTCAGCTTGTGATTACTACTCCTTCTAACCCGGATTCTAAATTACTATTTCTTGGTTCTCTAACTCCACTCTGTTGATTCGTAACAAACTGATATTCAGCACATTTCACAGTCTCGCTTTTGCTTCTCATAAATACAATAAGATTATTTTAAGCAATGTCTACCCTTCTTTTGGTTCTGTGCCTATTATGCTTCGGACTATAGAGTTTTAGAAAGTGTGGTGGAAGATTCCATGATATCAGTGGTGTGCACAGTGCAGAGTGAGTGTGCAGAGTGCAGAGTAGTGAGTGCGCAGAGTAGTGAGTGCGCAGAGTAGTGAGTGCGCAGAGTAGTGAGTGCGCAGAGTAGTGAGTGCGCAGAGTAGTGAGTGCGCAGAGTGCAGAGTAGTGAGTGCAGAGTAGTGAGTGCAGAGTAGTGAGTGCAGAGTAGTGAGTGCAGAGTAGTGAGTGCAGAGTAGTGAGTGCAGAGTAGTGAGTGCAGAGTGCAGAGTAGTGAGTGCAGAGTAGTGAGTGCAGAGTAGTGAGTGCAGAGTAGTGAGTAGTGAGTGCAGAGTAGTGAGTAGTGAGTGGTGAGTAGTGAGTGCAGAGTAGTGAGTGCAGAGTAGTGAGTGCAGAGTAGTGAGTGCAGAGTAGTGAGTGCAGAGTAGTGAGTGCAGAGTAGTGAGTGCAGAGTAGTGAGTAGTGAGTGCAGAGTAGTGAGTAGTGAGTGCAGAGTAGTGAGTAGTGAGTGCAGAGTAGTGAGTGCAGAGTAGTGAGTAGTGAGTGCAGAGTAGTGAGTGCAGAGTAGTGAGTAGTGAGTGCAGAGTAGTGAGTAGTGAGTGCAGAGTAGTGAGTAGTGAGTGCAGAGTAGTGAGTGCAGAGTGCAGAGTAGTGAGTGCAGAGTGCAGAGTAGTGAGTGCAGAGTAGTGAGTGCAGAGTAGTGAGTGCAGAGTAGTGAGTGCAGAGTGCAGAGTAGTGAGTGCAGAGTGCAGAGTAGTGAGTGCAGAGTAGTGAGTGCAGAGTAGTGAGTGCAGAGTAGTGAGTGCAGAGTGCAGAGTAGTGAGTGCAGAGTGCAGAGTAGTGAGTGCAGAGTGCAGAGTGCAGAGTAGTGAGTGCAGAGTAGTGAGTGCAGAGGAGTGAGTGCAGAGGAGTGAGTGCAGAGGAGTGAGTGCAGAGGAGTGAGTGCAGAGGAGTGAGTGCAGAGGAGTGAGTAGTGAGTAGTGAGTGCAGAGTAGTGAGTGCAGAGTAGTGAGTGCAGAGGAGTGAGTGCAGAGGAGTGAGTGCAGAGGAGTGAGTAGTGAGTGCAGAGGAGTGAGTAGTGAGTGCAGAGTAGTGAGTGCAGAGTGCAGAGTAGTGAGTGCAGAGTAGTGAGGACAGAGTGCAGAGTAGTGAGGACAGAGTGCAGAGTAGTGAGGACAGAGTGCAGAGTAGTGAGGACAGAGTGCAGAGTAGTGAGGACAGAGTGCAGAGTAGTGAGTGCAGAGTGCAGAGTAGTGAGTGCAGAGTGCAGAGTAGTGAGTGCAGAGTGCAGAGTAGTGAGTGCAGAGTGCAGAGTAGTGAGTGCAGAGTGCAGAGTAGTGAGTGCAGAGGAGTGAGTGCAGAGGAGTGAGTGCAGAGGAGTGAGTGCAGAGGAGTGAGTGCAGAGGAGTGAGTGCAGAGGAGTGAGTGCAGAGGAGTGAGTGCAGAGGAGTGAGTGCAGAGGAGTGAGGACAGAGTGCAGAGGAGTGAGGACAGAGTGCAGAGGAGTGAGGACAGAGTGCAGAGGAGTGAGGACAGAGTGCAGAGGAGTGAGGACAGAGTGCAGAGTAGTGAGGACAGAGTGCAGAGTAGTGAGGACAGAGTGCAGAATAGTGAGGACAGAGTGCAGAATAGTGAGGACAGAGTGCAGAGTAGTGAGGACAGAGTGCAGAGTAGTGAGTGCAGAGTAGTGAGTGCGCATAGTAGTGAGTGCGCATAGTAGTGAGTGCGCAGAGTAGTGAGTGCGCAGAGTAGTGAGTGCGCAGAGTAGTGAGTAGTGAGTGCAGAGTAGTGAGTAGTGAGTGCAGAGTAGTGAGTAGTGAGTGCAGAGTAGTGAGTAGTGAGTGCAGAGTAGTGAGTGCAGAGTAGTGAGTGGAGAGTGCAGTGCAGGTGAGTGCAGGCGAGTGCAGTGCAGTGCAGGTGAGTGCAGTGCAGGTGAGTGCAGTGCAGTGCAGGTCAGTGCAGTGCAGTGCAGGTCAGTGCAGTGCAGTGCAGTGCAGGTCAGTGCAGTGCAGTGCAGGTCAGTGCAGGTCAGTGCAGTGCAGGTCAGTGCAGTGCAGGTCAGTGCAGGTCAGTGCAGTGCAGGTCAGTGCAGTGCAGGTCAGTGCAGTGCAGGTCAGTGCAGTGCAGGTCAGTGCAGTGCAGGGCAGTGCAGGTGAGTGCAGTGCAGGTGAGTGCAGTGCAGGTGAGTGCAGTGCAGGTGAGTGCAGTGCAGTGCAGGTGAGTGCAGTGCAGGTGAGTGCAGTGCAGGTGAGTGCAGTGCAGTGCAGGTGAGTGCAGTGCAGTGCAGGTGACTGCAGGTCAGTGCAGTGCAGTGCAGGTCAGTGCAGTGCAGGTCAGTGCAGTGCAGGTCAGTGCAGTGCAGGTCAGTGCAGGTGAGTGCAGGTCAGTGCAGTGCAGGTGAGTGCAGGTCAGTGCAGTGCAGGTGAGTGCAGGTCAGTGCAGTGCAGTGCAGGTCAGTGCAGGTGAGTGCAGTGCAGGTGAGTGCAGTGCAGGTGAGTGCAGTGCAGGTGAGTGCAGGTCAGTGCAGTGCAGGTCAGTGCAGGTCAGGTCAGTGCAGTGCAGGTGAGTGCAGTGCAGTGCAGGTGAGTGCAGTGCAGGTGAGTGCAGTGCAGGTTAGTGCAGTGCAGGTGAGTGCAGAGTAGTGAGTGCAGAGTAGTGAGTGCAGAGTAGTGAGTGCAGAGTAGTGAGTGCAGAGTAGTGAGGGCAGAGTAGTGAGTGCAGAGTAGTGAGGGCAGAGTAGTGAGTGCAGAGTAGTGAGGGCAGAGTAGTGAGTGCGCAGAGTAGTGAGTGCGCAGAGTAGTGAGTGCGCAGAGTAGTGAGTGCGCAGAGTAGTGAGTGCGCAGAGTAGTGAGTGCGCAGAGTAGTGAGTGCGCAGAGTAGTGAGTGCGCAGAGTAGTGAGTGCAGAGTAGTGAGTGCAGAGTAGTGAGTGCAGAGAGTAGTGAGTGCAGAGAGTAGTGAGTGCAGAGAGTAGTGAGTGCAGAGAGTAGTGAGTGCAGAGTGCAGTGCAGGTGAGTGCAGTGCAGTGCAGGTGAGTGCAGTGCAGTGCAGGTGAGTGCAGTGCAGGTGAGTGCAGTGCAGATGAGTGCAGTGCGGGTGAGTGCAGTGCAGTTGAGTGCAGTGCAGGTGAGTGCAGTGCAGGTGAGTGCAGTGCAGGTGAGTGCAGTGCAGGTGAGTGCAGTGCAGTGCAGGTGAGTGCAGTGCAGTGCAGGTGAGTGCAGTGCAGTGCAGGTGAGTGCAGTGCAGTGCAGGTGAGTGCAGTGCAGTGCAGGTGAGTGCAGTGCAGTGCAGGTGAGTGCAGTGCAGTGCAGGTGAGTGCAGTGCAGTGCAGTGCAGTGCAGGTGAGTGCAGTGCAGTGCAGGTGAGTGCAGTGCAGTGCAAGTGAGAGCAGTGCAGGTCAGTGCAGTGCAGGTGAGTGCAGGTGAGTGCAGGTGAGTGCAGTGCAGGTCAGTGCAGTGCAGGTCAGTGCAGTGCAGGTCAGTGCAGGTCAGTGCAGGTCAGTGCAGTGCAGTGCAGTGCAGGTGAGTGCAGTGCAGGTGAGTGCAGTGCAGGTGAGTGCAGTGCAGGTGAGTGCAGTGCAGGTGAGTGCAGTGCAGGTGAGTGCAGTGCAGGTGAGTGCAGTGCAGTGCAGGTGAGTGCAGTGCAGGTGAGTGCAGTGCAGGTGAGTGCAGTGCAGGTGAGTGCAGGTGAGTGCAGTGCAGGTGAGTGCAGTGCAGGTGAGTGCAGTGCAGGTGAGTGCAGTGCAGGTGAGTGCAGTGCAGGTGAGTGCAGTGCAGTGCAGGTGGTGCAGTGCAGGTGAGTGCAGTGCAGGTGGTGCAGTGCAGGTGAGTGCAGTGCAGGTGAGTGCAGTGCAGGTGAGTGCAGTGCAGTGCAATTGAGTGCAGTGCAGGTGAGTGCAGGTGAGTGCAGTGCAGGTGAGTGCAGTGCAGTGCAGGTGAGTGCAGTGCAGGTGAGTGCAGTGCAGGTGAGTGCAGTGCAGGCGAGTGCAGTGCAGGTGAGTGCAGTGCAGTGCAGGCGAGTGCAGTGCAGGCGAGTGCAGTGCAGGTGAGTGCAGTGCAGGTGAGTGCAGTGCAGGTGAGTACAGTGCAGTGCAGATGAGTGCAGTGCATGTGAGTGCAGTGCAGGTGAGTGCAGTGCAGTGCAGGTGAGTGCAGTGCAGTGCAGGTGAGTGCAGTGCAGGTGAGTGCAGTGCATGTGAGTGCAGTGCAGTGCAGTGCAGGTGAGTGCAGTGCAGGTGAGTGCAGTGCAGGTGAGTGCAGTGCAGTGCAGGCGAGTGCAGTGCAGGCGAGTGCAGTGCAGGTGAGTGCAGTGCAGGTGAGTGCAGTGCAGGTGAGTACAGTGCAGTGCAGATGAGTGCAGTGCATGTGAGTGCAGTGCAGGTGAGTGCAGTGCAGTGCAGGTGAGTGCAGTGCAGGTGAGTGCAGTGCAGTGCAGGTGAGTGCAGTGCAGGTGAGTGCAGTGCATGTGAGTGCAGTGCAGTGCAGTGCAGGTGAGTGCAGTGCAGGTGAGTGCAGTGCAGGTGAGTGCAGTGCAGAGTAGTGAGTGCAGAGTGCAGTGCAGGTGAGTGCAGGCGAGTGCAGTGCAGGTGAGTGCAGTGCAGTGCAGGTGAGTGCAGTGCAGGTGAGTGCAGTGCAGTGCAGGTGAGTGCAGTGCAGGTCAGTGCAGTGCAGGTCAGTGCAGTGCAGGTGAGTGCAGTGCAGGTGAGTGCAGTGCAGTGCAGGTGAGTGCAGTGCAGTGCAGGTGAGTGCAGTGCAGTGCAGGTCAGTGCAGGTCAGTGCAGTGCAGGTCAGTGCAGTGCAGGTGAGTGCAGGTCAGTGCAGTGCAGGTCAGGTCAGTGCAGTGCAGGTGAGTGCAGTGCAGTGCAGGTCAGTGCAATGCAGTGCAGGTCAGTGCAGGTGAGTGCAGGTCAGTGCAGTGCAGGTCAGTGCAGGTCAGTGCAGTGCAGGTCAGTGCAGTGCAGTGCAGGTCAGTGCAGGTGAGTGCAGTGCAGGTGAGTGCAGTGCAGGTGAGTGCAGTGCAGGTGAGTGCAGTGCAGGTGAGTGCAGGTCAGTGCAGTGCAGGTGAGTGCAGTGCAGGTGAGTGCAGTGCAGGTGAGTGCAGTGCAGGTGAGTGCAGTGCAGGTGAGTGCAGTGCAGTGAGTGCAGTGCAGTGAGTGCAGTGCAGTGAGTGCAGTGCAGTGAGTGCAGAGTAGTGAGTGCAGAGTAGTGAGTGCAGAGTAGTGAGTGCAGAGTAGTGAGTGCAGAGTAGTGAGGGCAGAGTAGTGAGGGCAGAGTAGTGAGGGCAGAGTAGTGAGGGCAGAGTAGTGAGGGCAGAGTAGTGAGGGCAGAGTAGTGAGTGCGCAGAGTAGTGAGTGCGCAGAGTAGTGAGTGCGCAGAGTAGTGAGTGCGCAGAGTAGTGAGTGCGCAGAGTAGTGAGTGCGCAGAGTAGTGAGTGCGCAGAGTAGTGAGTGCGCAGAGTAGTGAGTGCGCAGAGTAGTGAGTGCGCAGAGTAGTGAGTGCAGAGAGTAGTGAGTGCAGAGAGTAGTGAGTGCAGAGAGTAGTGAGTGCAGAGAGTAGTGAGTGCAGAGAGTAGTGAGTGCAGAGAGTAGTGAGTGCAGAGAGTAGTGAGTGCAGAGAGTAGTGAGTGCAGAGTAGTGAGTGCAGAGTAGTGAGTGCAGAGTGCAGTGCAGGTGAGTGCAGTGCAGGTGAGTGCAGTGCAGTGCAGGTGAGTGCAGGTGAGTGCAGGTCAGTGCAGTGCAGGTCAGTGCAGGTCAGTGCAGTGCAGGTCAGTGCAGTGCAGGTGAGTGCAGTGCAGGTCAGTGCAGTGCAGGTGAGTGCAGTGCAGTGCAGGTCAGTGCAGTGCAGGTGAGTGCAGTGCAGGTGAGTGCAGTGCAGGTGAGTGCAGTGCAGGTGAGTGCAGTGCAGTGCAGGTCAGTGCAGTGCAGGTGAGTGCAGTGCAGGTGAGTGCAGTGCAGTGCAGGTGAGTGCAGTGCAGGTGAGTGCAGTGCAGTGCAGGTGAGTGCAGTGCAGTTGAGTGCAGTGCAGGTGAGTGCAGTGCAGTGCAGTTGAGTGCAGTGCAGGTGAGTGCAGTGCAGTGCAGGTGAGTGCAGTGCAGGTGAGTGCAGTGCAGTGCAGGTGAGTGCAGGTCAGTGCAGTGCAGTGCAGGTGAGTGCAGTGCAGTGCAGGTGAGTGCAGTGCAGTGCAGGTGAGTGCAGTGCAGTGCAGGTCAGTGCAGTGCAGGTCAGTGCAGTACAGGTGAGTGCAGTGCAGGTCAGTGCAGTGCAGGTCAGTGCAGTGCAGGTCAGTGCAGTGCAGGTCAGTGCAGGTCAGTGCAGTGCAGGTGAGTGCAGGTCAGTGCAGTGCAGGTCAGTGCAGTGCAGGTGAGTGCAGTGCAGGTGAGTGCAGTGCAGGTGAGTGCAGTGCAGGTGAGTGCAGTGCAGGTGAGTGCAGTGCAGGTGAGTGCAGTGCAGTGCAGGTGAGTGCAGGTGAGTGCAGTGCAGGTGAGTGCAGTGCAGGTCAGTGCAGTGCAGGTCAGTGCAGTGCAGTGCAGGTGAGTGCAGTGCAGGTGAGTGCAGTGCAGGTGAGTGCAGTGCAGGTGAGTGCAGTGCATGTGAGTGCAGTGCAGGTGAGTGCAGTGCAGGTCAGTGCAGGTGAGTGCAGTGCAGGTGAGTGCAGTGCAGTGCAGGTGAGTGCAGTGCAGTGCAGGTGAGTGCAGTGCAGGTGAGTGCAGTGCAGGTGAGTGCAGTGCAGTGCAGGTGAGTGCAGTGCAGTGCAGGTGAGTGCAGTGCAGGTGAGTGTAGTGCAGGTGAGTGCAGTGCAGTGCAGGTGAGTGCAGTGCAGTGCAGGTGAGTGCAGTGCAGGTGAGTGCAGTGCAGTGCAGGTGAGTGCAGTGCAGTGCAGGCGAGTGCAGTGCAGTGCAGGCGAGTGCAGTGCAGTGTAGGTGAGTGCAGTGCAGGTGAGTGCAGTGCAGTGCAGGTGAGTGCAGTGCAGGTGAGTGCAGTGCAGTGCAGGTGAGTGCAGTGCATGTGAGTGCAGTGCAGGTGAGTGCAGTGCAGTGCAGGTGAGTGCAGTGCAGGTGAGTGCAGTGCAGGTGAGTGCAGTGCAGGTGAGTGCAGTGCAGGTGAGTGCAGTGCAGGTGAGTGCAGTGCAGTGCAGGTGAGTGCAGTGCAGGTGAGTGCAGTGCAGGTGAGTGCATGTGAGTGCAGTGCATGTGAGTGCAGTGCATGTGAGTGCAGTGCAGGTTTGTGCAGGTGAGTGCAGTGCAGTGCAGGTGAGTGCAGTGCAGTGCAGGTGAGTGCAGTGCAGGTGAGTGCAGTGCAGGTGAGTGCAGTGCAGTGCAGGTGAGTGCAGTTGAGTGCAGTGCAGTGCAGGTGAGTGCAGTGCAGTGCAGGTGAGTGCAGTTGAGTGCAGTGCAGGTGAGTGCAGGTGAGTGCAGGTGAGTGCAGTGCAGTGCTGGTGAGTGCAGTTGAGTGCAGTGCAGGTGAGTGCAGTTGAGTGCAGAGTGGTGTGTATTGACAATGTAAATGACAATGCCATTTATTTATGATTTAAAGAAAAAAAAATGTCATGAGCAATGCCAATAGCTCTACCTTTAATGATGCCGAGACCATTGCATTGTAAATGCTTGTTTACATGGTTGCCCACTGTATTGATGTTTTTTACAGGAAGTGCACTGGGTCCCTGCTAACCAAGCTCCAGTACCAAATGCACTTTCTCTAAAATGTACCTCTGTGCAATTGTAATCCAATTGGCAAGAACTTAAACACCCAGGTAAGCCCCTGGTAAATGGTATCCTTGGTACCCAGGGCATAGGTATTTAAGAGGATCCTATAGGCTGCAGCGTGTATAATGCCTCCCAAAGGGACCCACCTACTGAACACAGATAGACTGCCATCGCTGGCTGCATTAAATTGTGCAAACCATTTTGAAAACACAACATAGCATACTCACTGTGGACATTGCCTATGTACACTGCATATAATATATGTAAGTCACCCCTCCAGCAGGCCATAGAGTCCTAGGGCAAGGGTGAATTACATTTCATGTGAGGACTTAACCTGCACAAGCAGATATTCCCCTTTGATGCCCAGTTCCATTGCTGGCCATTACAAATGTGCAGGAAGCTTTTTCGAGTACATGGACGGATCCTTGGCCATTACGAGTTACTCCGCTATATGATGGCTTCACTGAAAGTATTGGTGTTTAGTTACATCTGTACTGATGCCAGTATCAGATCTATTATGACATGCACCCAGAGGGCACCTTAGAGGTGCCCCCTGAAATCATACTAGTCTTAGTGTATTGGCTGAATGGTGTCGTCCAGCCTGCCACTACAGACAGGTTTCTGACATCCTGTATGGGGGAGCCAGCGCTCTTAGAGGTCAGAAACAATGCCTGCTCCGGAGGAAGGTGTCCACACCTCCTCCAGCAGGATGGGTAGTGAATTAGCTTGTCAAGGCCAGAGGCTTCAAAGCCTCTACTTCCTTTGATATGCGACCCTGGCTTCCCCCAGACCTGGGGATTGTCACCCCCTGCCCTGAGACCCATTTCAGCACCAGAGCAGGTGGGAAATTAGTTAGTCAGAAGGTATGTCACACTTGAAGGCTGGACACACCCCTAAAGTGGGCCACCTGAGGTGGACAGTTGAGGAAGGGTTTCACTATCTTTTTTGTGGTGAATCTAGGAACTCTGGGTCAGGATTATGCTCACTCTCCACAGGAAGTGGTCATATAGGGGTGTGGCTCATTAGCTACTGCCCCACACTCTTCGGCACATACCTAAATTCAGTATTTAGGGGCCCCCCTGACACCAGGAACTCAGATTTGTCTACTGGGAATCGAAGAAATGACAAAAAAGGGCCAAAGTCGTGAGAACATAGGTCCTGCATGATTGGTGCAGAATTCTGCCTGGCTGCTTGCACCGCAACAGTCACTAAGACTGACCCGTCCAGAAGCTAAGCAGCCTCCCTAAACCCTTCGGGGACTGTTCTCTCCTTCAGCACCCACGTAGCATCTCCCTTGGAGTGGAGGAGCCATTTGCCTGCATCTGTATGCACCGACGCAACAACCCAGTACTTCGGCTTGCTGGCCAGCGGGTCCACCGAGAGAGCAACTCACCAGGAAGAGGTTGTCATGAGTTTAGGAGGTCAGCCTCATCGGTTTCCCAAAGTCTTGAGACGCTGACCTCTCCAGGAGCCTCTTAGTACCAATACCCTGGGTACCGGAGCCCTTGCATCTACCATGGCTTGTTGTATGTCCAGCCCGGAAACCACCGAGGCCGACCTGCAGTCGATGGACTACAAGATCCACTTGGCCTTCATTGATAGGGGCCCTGCTGCCCTATTTTCTCTCCCACTCCAGGTCACCAAAGCAGAGTGAGAGCCTCTAATTACAGTGTCCCCGCCAGACAAAACACCTTTGCACTTGAGCCTCTCAGCCCGGGTTCACATAAACTGACTGTGCCCATGTGCTTCAGAGACCCTCAAGGACCGAGCCCCCCTTTGGGTTCTGCCGGACTTGTCCCTAAGTCCCCACTGTAAGCCTTTCTTTTTCAGGTAGTTCTTCCATTGACTTTAACAAATAGCATTTGAGGCTACCAACATGACCAGCACCTCTTCACCCAGACGCACTACGGCAGGAAAAATCGAACTTTCTTGGACCTTGGCCCCTAACCACCTTTAGTCCTACAAGTATATCTATGCAGTGTGTTGTTCGCCCATAGTATAACATTAACACGTTTGAGGCTCATATCTCAAAACTGGTATTCAACTTTATTTGTCTATTCCTTATAAAATCTATGACCCCGAAAGTACTTACCTGATTCTGATGATCTTGAAGTCTAAAATTATATAAAAATCTGTTATTTTTTTCAAAATTGGTTGTGATTTTCTTTTTGAGTGGCTCTCTTATTTATTGACTCTGTGTGTACAACAAGTGCTCAGCCGTCCCCTCTGATCAGCCTAAGTGGCTCTGTTAGACGGGGACCTGGAGGGTCGGCCGAGCACAGTGATCGCACAGACAGGTAACTTCCCCCCCACAGATGGACACCACACAAAGTTCAGGGTAACACCTTTTATAGGCACTTCTGGGAGTAGAGTGGTACGATACAAGGCAATCAGGACACGAGGATCCTCTCAATTCTAGTCTCTAGTAAGGGAAGGGGGTAGCGGGACAGTCTTGGTACCCACGGGTACGGGTGTGTAACGGTGATAGCTCACAATCCTCGAGCTCGGTGTTCGGAGGGGTCAGACCGCGGCAGCGCCGGCAGGTCCCGAAGAGGTCGTAGGTGGCATGGGCCGCGGCAGCGCCAGCAGGTCCCAACGAGGATGAAGGTTACAACGGGCCGCGGCAGCGCCAGCAGGTCCCACGAGAATGCAGGTTGCAACGGGCCGCGGCAGCGCCAGCAGGTCCCAACGAGGATGAAGGTTACAACGGGCCGCGGCAGCGCCAGCAGGTCCCACGAGAGTGCAGGTTGCAAAGGGCCGCGGCAGCGCCAGCAGGTCCCACGAGGATGAAGGTTGCAGAGGGCCGCGGCAGCGCCAGCAGGTCCCACGAGGATGAAGGTTGCAGAGGGCCGCGGCAGCGCCAGCAGGCAGGACAATAGTTCACAAGGCAGGGCTGTGGCAGCGCCAACAGTCCGTCAAGGATGAGTTCGTCGCGGTGTCTCTCGACTCCAGGATACAACTGCCTTCCTGTCCTGGGGCTGCCTCAGTTATAGGTCTGGCGCCCTTTGATGTCCGGACCCTCGCTCTTGGAGGTCGGGAGGTCTGGGATGAGGGAGTCCAGACACCCAGCAGGGGGGTGGAGCCAGCGCCCGAGGAGGCTGGGGGTGCTCGGCACCTGGCGGGGGAGAGCCATCGACACTTCGTACTCCCATTGGCCTGCCAAGTGGGCCGTTCACCTCCTGGGTGGAGGGTGGTGCCGGGATGTCGGGGCCTGGCCAGGCCCAGGGTTGGGGTCGGGCTGAGGTCGCACGGCCGCGTGGTGCCGTGTCCAAGATGGCGGCTGGGCCGGGCAATGGTGCTGACGGTGGCCCGGGCCCTGTCCTGCGGGGAGGGAGCGAGCCCTTCATGTGGCCTGTCCAACATGCGTCCCCCCCAGCTGAAGGCGGGGAGAGTCACCCATCTTCTTGGGGACTTTCCTCGTCGAGGCGGAAAAAGCGGGACAGGCCATCCGCGTTGGCGTGGTCTTGGCCGGGTCGATGTTCCACAGTGAAGTCCATCCCCTGCAGGGAGATGGACCAACGTAGTAGTTTCGGGTTTTCCCCCCGCATCTGCATGAGCCATTGCAGGGGTCGATGATCGGTCTGGACCCGGAAGTGGGTGCCGAAGAGATAAGGCCGGAGCTTTTTGAGGGCCCACACCACGGCGAAGGCCTCCCTCTCGATGGTGCTCCAGCGTCGTTCTCGGGCCAGGAGCCGTCTGCTGATGAAAGCCACTGGCTGGTCAAGCCCTTCGGGGTTCAGCTGGGAAAGGACTGCCCCAACGCCATGGTCGGAGGCATCTGTTTGGACGATAAATTCCCGGCTGTAGTCGGGGGCCTGGAGCACCGGGGCGGAGCACATGGCGGCCTTCAGCTTCTCGAAGGCCGCTTGACAGTCTGGGGTCCAGTTGACCTTCTTTGGTTGGTTTTTGGAGGTAAGTTCCGTGAGGGGCCCTACGATGCTGCCATAGTCCCTCACGAACCGTCGGTAGTAGCCTGTGAGTCCCAAGAAGGCGCGGACCTCGGTCTGGGTGATGGGGGACTGCCACGACTGGATGGCAGCGATCTTGAGTTGCAGAGGGGCCACCAGACCGCTTCCCACCTGGTGCCCGAGATAGGTCACGGACCCCTGGCCAATTTGGCATTTGCTGGCCTTGATCGTGAGGCCAGCTCGTTGGAGGGCCTGTAGCACCTCTCGGAGGTGGTGGCGGTGGTCGGACCAGTGGTGGCTGTACACAGCGATATCGTCCAGGTAGGCGGCGCTGAATCCTTCGAGTCCTGCCAGGACCTGGTTTACTAGCCGCTGAAATGTTGCTGGCGCATTCTTCATGCCGAATGGC
Source organism: Lissotriton helveticus (assembly GCF_964261635.1). NCBI lineage: Eukaryota > Metazoa > Chordata > Amphibia > Caudata > Salamandridae > Lissotriton > Lissotriton helveticus. The sequence continues at coordinate 384,441,718 of NC_136067.1, read as the reverse complement.
ATGACCTTGAAGTGATAGTGGCCATCAGGGGTAGAGAATGCCGATCGTTCTTGGGCCCGGGGTGTGAGACCGATCTGCCAGTAGCCCGCTGTCAGGTCGAAGATGCTGAGGTAGCGGGCAGCTCCCATGCGGTCGATTAGTTCATCTGCTCGGGGGATGGGGTGTGCGTCTGTTCTGGTGACCGCATTCAAGCCCCGGTAGTCGACGCAGAACCGGAGCTCCGGCGTGGCGCCGGGGGCGGCCGCTTTGGGGACCAGTACCACTGGGCTGGCCCAGGGGCTGTCTGAGGGCTCGATGATCCCGAGTGTGAGCATCTTGGCCACCTCCTCTTGGATGCAGGCCCGTACCCGATCTGGTACGCGGTAGGCCCGATGGCGGATAGGGGGACTGTCTCCAGTGTCCACGTCGTGTAAGCACCAGGGGGTGACCCCTGGGGTGAGGGAGAACAGGGTGGAGAACTGGAGCAGGAGGACTCGGCAGTCTTGGCGCTGTTCCAGGGTGAGGGCCTCCGAGAGTCGGACCCCATCCACGGAGCCGTCCATCTCCCGTGACCGTAGGAGGTCAGGAAGGGGTTCGGAGTCCTCCTCGGTTCCATTGTCGGTTGCCATCAGGAGACTGAGTTCGGAGCGTACAAAGTGGGGTTTCAGTCTATTAGCGTGGACGACCCGGAGAGGGTTTCGGGAAGATTCCATATCGATGAGATAGGTGACAGGGCTCTTGCGCTCGATTACTTTGAAGGGCCCCGTCCATTTGTCTTGCAGGGCGCATGGTTCGGTGGGAGACATTACCCACACTTGTTGGCCGGGTTCAAATTCGATGGAGGATGCATTTTGATCGTACCACCTTTTCATGTCTTCCTGACTGGCCTCCAGGTTTGTTTTTGCCATCTCTCTGAACCTTCTGGTCTGGTTGCGGAGGGTTAGGAGGTACTTGAAAACATCTGGAGGGTTCTTTAGAGGGGGCATTTCCCAGCCTTCTTTGACTAGGCTGAGCGGGCCTCGCACCGGGTGTCCATACAAGAGTTCGAAAGGGCTGAAGCCGAGGGACTTCTGGGGGACTTCTCGGTAGGCAAAGAGAAGGCACGGTAGTAGCACATCCCACTGGCGACGGAGGGGCTCATCCAACCCCCCAATCATCCCTTTGAGCGTGCGGTTGAACCGCTCAACCAGTCCGTTCCCTTGAGGGTGATAGGGGGTCGTGAATCGGTAGGTGACCCCACACTGTTGCCAGAGGGACTTCATGTATTTTGAGATAAAGTTCGTACCCCTGTCGCTGACGACTTCCCGGGGGAAGCCTACTCGAGAGAAGATCCCCATCAAGGCTCGACCCACTACTGGGGCTGTTATCGTACGAAGGGGGACCGCCTCAGGATAGCGGGTAGCGTGATCCACCAGGACCAGGATGAAGCGATGTCCCTGTGCTGTTCGGGGGTCCAGGGGCCCCACAATGTCTATTCCCACCCTTTCGAACGGGGTGGTCACCACGGGGAATGGTTGTAGGGGTGCCTTGAGTTTGCGGCCGCTCTTCCCACTGGCCTGGCAGGTCGGGCAGGACCGGCAATGGTTGGATACGTCATTTCTCATTTTGGGCCAAAAAAACTGAGTCACCAGGCGGTGGTAGGTCTTGTCTTGGCCCAGGTGCCCGGCCAGGGGGGCATCATGGGCTAGGTTCAACAGGAAGTCTCTGAAGTGGAGGGGCACCACCAGCACTCGCCCGGCCCCCAGTTCTGCGATTTTCTGTTCGCTGTACAATAGATCATTGTCCCAATAAACCCAGTGGGCCCCGGTGGTGTCTCCTTGGCTCTGGGCGAGCGCTTGCTGTCGCAATCCCTCGAGGGAGGGGCAGGTCTTTTGCTCCTGCCGGAATTGTTCCTGGGTGGGCCCCCCTTCTTGACGCCACTGAGCCAGGTCGGGAAGCTCGGGGGGCTGTGTGGACCCCTCTGGGGTGGGGTCCGGGTGGTCGGTCTGGAGGAAGTCTTCTTCTGGAGTGATCGAGGGCGGAGGTGCTGCCCATTCTGGTTCTTCTGGTCTAGGGATGGTGCGGGTGGCCATGGACCGGGTGGTTACGCACGCCCAGTCCGGGAGACCCAACATCCCCAGATGCTCTCTTCTTTCCACAGCGGCCCACGGGGAGCTCTCGAGATCGTTCCCCAGGAGGCAGTCTACGGGGGCATCGTCACGGACAGTTACTTTCAGCATGCCGGACACTCCTCCCCATTCGAAGGGGACGCAGGCCATCCGACACAGGCTCTCCGAGTTATCTGCCGATCGGACGGGGCAAAGTACGTTTGGTAGGATTTGTTCTGGGGTCACCAGGTGACAGCGGACAGCCGTCACACTGGCCCCGGTGTCACGCAGGGCCTCGGCCTTGCGCCCATTGATGCTCACCCATTGGCTGTACTTCCGAGTGTTGGCGGGCAGGGGAGTCCGCGGGACCATGTCTCTTCCTCCTAGGCATGCCAGGGTCATGGCGGCGGGTTCCCACTCGAACTGCTCCGACTCATAGGTCTCCGTGTCTTCGGAGACTTGTTCTTCTCCCAGGGCGGCGGCCGCCATCTGGCGGGGCCCGGGGGCCTGGTTCTTCGGGCAGGTCGGGTCACTGGCATAGTGGCCGACTCGCTGGCATCGATGACACGTCACGTTAGCTCGGAACCCCGGGCGCATCGGGGGGTTTCCCCGGCCTGCTGGGGCCGGGGTGGCGTTAGTGGGTGCGGCCGGGGCGGCGTCTCTGCCCCGGCCCGGGCCTCCTCCTCCTCCTCGGGGACGATGGTGACCTTGGTTGGTTCTGTTCTGCTCATTCGGCCCACTCCGGGCCACTCGGGTGCTCTCCCACCGGTCAGCCTCGGTGGCGAGCTGCCGGGGTTCAGTCAATTTACTGTCGAGGAGGTGCTGCCTGAGCTCGACAAAGCAGTTGTTGGAGAGGTGCTCCCATACAATGAGATTGAAGAGTTGTTCGTAAGTGGTTACGTTGTTACCCTTGATCCACCCCTCGAAGGCTCGGCTGAAATAGTTCACGTATTCCAACCACGTCGTACCTGGGATCCTGGTGCAGTTGCGGAACCTCTGGCGGTACATTTCGGGTGTAAGTCCATATCGACTGAGGAGGGCGGCCTTCATGTGGTCATAGGACGTCATTTGATGGTCCGGAAGCTGCAGCAGGGCATCACGACCCTCGTTGACGAATCTCCCCCATAGACCGGCTCCCCAGTCACTTCGAGCGACCCGGTGGGCGGTCATGGCAATCTCATAGGCCTTGAACCACTGCTGTATGTCGTCGTTCCGGTGATATTCTCGGACCACATCCTTGGGGATGTGGACCTTCTGCTCCGTAGGACCCGGGGAGTGCGGTTGCTCGGGCACCCCTAGGTTTTTGTTCAGTTTGCGCATTTCTATCTCCGCTAGTTTGCACTCGTGCTCGTATGCCAGTCTTTTTTCTTCGAGGTCTCTCTGTCTCTGTTTTTCCTCTCGCTCTTCTCTGAGCCGTAAGTGTTCTAAGTTTATTTTTTGTTCCGCCAGTTTCAATTCTCCGTCTAATCTGAGTCGTGCCAAGTCTAACTCGTGTAATCTATTTTTTTCCCGCTCTTGGATCTCTTCATGGGAGGGGCCTGTTCTCCGTTCCTCCGTCCGGGTGGTGTTGACTTCCGGGGCTGCGGGGTCCCGGGGGGTTGCGGTATTTGTCTCTGTCCAGGCCTCTAGGGCGTTTTTGAAGTCTTCTTTTGTGCTTAGCCCGGTGGTAGCAATGCCTAAGTCCATGCAAAATTGTTTGAGCTCTCGGTGGTTGTATTCTTCCAGCTTTTCCATCTGGAACTTCTCTGCCGATCCGCTCTCTTTGGTCGTCATTGTGGTTTTAGTCGTAGGGTGAGTTACTGTCTGTACGGTACGCGTTGGTTCGGATCGCGCCGCTAGCCACCAATGTTAGACGGGGACCTGGAGGGTCGGCCGAGCACAGTGATCGCACAGACATGTAACTTCCCCCCCACAGATGGACACCACACAAAGTTCAGGGTAACACCTTTTATAGGCACTTCTGGGAGTAGAGTGGTACGATACAAGGCAATCAGGACACGAGGATCCTCTCAATTCTAGTCTCTAGTAAGGGAAAGGGGTAGCGGGACAGTCTTGGTACCCACGGGTACGGGTGTGTAACGGTGATAGCTCACAATCCTCGAGCTCGGTGTTCGGAGGGGTCAGACCGCGGCAGCGCCGGCAGGTCCCGAAGAGGTCGTAGGTGGCACGGGCCGCGGCAGCGCCAGCAGGTCCCAACGAGGATGAAGGTTACAACGGGCCGCGGCAGCGCCAGCAGGTCCCACGAGAATGCAGGTTGCAACGGGCCGCGGCAGCGCCAGCAGGTCCCAACGAGGATGAAGGTTACAACGGGCCGCGGCAGCGCCAGCAGGTCCCACGAGAGTGCAGGTTGCAAAGGGCCGCGGCAGCGCCAGCAGGTCCCACGAGGATGAAGGTTGCAGAGGGCCGCGGCAGCGCCAGCAGGTCCCACGAGGATGAAGGTTGCAGAGGGCCGCGGCAGCGCCAGCAGGCAGGACAATAGTTCACAAGGCAGGGCTGTGGCAGCGCCAACAGTCCGTCAAGGATGAGTTCGTCGCGGTGTCTCTCGACTCCAGGATACAACTGCCTTCCTGTCCTGGGGCTGCCTCAGTTATAGGTCTGGCGCCCTTTGATGTCCGGACCCTCGCTCTTGGAGGTCGGGAGGTCTGGGATGAGGGAGTCCAGACACCCAGCAGGGGGGTGGAGCCAGCGCCCGAGGAGGCTGGGGGTGCTCGGCACCTGGCGGGGGAGAGCCATCGACACTTCGTACTCCCATTGACCTGCCAAGTGGGCCGTTCACCTCCTGGGTGGAGGGTGGTGCCGGGATGTCGGGGCCTGGCCAGGCCCAGGGTTGGGGTCGGGCTGAGGTCGCACGGCCGCGTGGTGCCGTGTCCAAGATGGCGGCTGGGCCGGGCAATGGTGCTGACGGTGGCCCGGGCCCTGTCCTGCGGGGAGGGAGCGAGCCCTTCATGTGGCCTGTCCAACAGGCTCGAACACACTACCACAAATAGAGCACTTGGGATTATTAATGTAATCCCCTGTAAACCAATAAGGGTCATCGGGATTTTTTGCATGGTGTACCCTACAATGGTAAATTACATAAAAAGCAAGCTTCCTACCACCGCCCATCAACTCTCCTCCTCGGTGCATATGAATATGGAATCTATTTTAGAGACAAGGAATCCGAAGAAAATGTACTTACCTAAGGTAACAATGTTTCTGGCGGATTTTCTGTCAACCTGTACATTGCTCACCAACCTGTCCCCCTCCCCGTTTGATGGATAGTTAAATGGAAAGGTCCTAAGTTCCCAAATATGCATATATAGACTGCACTAGTCTTCCAATGTCATTCTGTCCCCTAACCTCGAAGGGTGGGTAAAAAAATTGATGATAACTGGCGTCATTACACTAGGGTGGGTGATATATGGCTTTGGGGACATCGTCTGAAGTCATCTGTTGAAACAAAGTCAATGCCCCCTAATAGCGATGTGAAAGCTTTAAAGTTTTCAAACCCAGACTGACACCTGGAATTATTCTACAGGTGAGGAATCAGCTGGTAGATAGAGTATCCTCCAGAAAGAATATTACTGCAGGAAAGTAACTTTTTCTATCAGTCCTGAACTTTCCCAGAACTGAAAATTAAATGTCCTTCTGGACCGTGACTCGAGAGGTGGCCTTTTTTACTGCTGTATTGAGAGGCCATAGAGGTGGCATTCAGGCCAGCCTGGTAGACATGTGGTTTGACGGCACTCACTTATTTGACTCAGTCCTAGAATTTTTTAAGATGATTGGGGCAACTGCTCGATCTTTGGGCCTAGTGGCCCCATCCTGAAACTTCCTCAGACAGTTAAAGAAGTTTTGGGTCTGCCTGAAAGGTCTATCCTATAGTCCGCTGCAGCCAGTCCAACAGTCTAATCAATTTAATAGGCTGTACAGAAGCCCAGGCAAGTACAAAGGCAGACCATCCCAGCATCCCTCCTCATCATCCTCCTCACATCATCTGGGGAGCTGCTTTAGTACACTCACAAGGGATCATGTGCAGTCATTTGGAGGAAGGGGGTATTTCTTAATGCCGACCAGGAATTCCATTACACCGACCAGAGTGCCTTTCAGGTTGAAGAGAGGGGATATGGTATTGCCTTACAGAAGTCTGTCCTCCCAACCCCTCCACTTCAGTTCCTCTATTCATAGGCACATACTTGAATTTCTCAACAGAAGGTGGTGGCAGTTTTGTAGAAAGGAGCTGTGGAGTTGGTCCCAGAGCAGGAAATTGAGGACAGTTGCTACTGAATGTATTTCCTGCTTTCCAGGAAGGGCAGTGGCCTGCGTCCGATCCTGGATCTCAGTCTTGAACTTTAACCTGTGCAAGTAGAAGTTCAAGACACTGTCCCTGGTTCAGGTGCTTTTAGCCATGGAAGAAGACAACTGAATGGTGAGTCAACGTGTACGATTTATACCTACATATGACAATCCTGCAGAAAGCAGCTGCGATTCGTGGTCGGTTCCACTCACTACTAGTTTGGACTAGCATCGGTACCCGGAGTCTGTAGGTCCAGTGACATCACATTTCCACTGCTACCGACGCTAAGAAGGAGGGAGTACCACCTTCTGTCGTAGCAGAGCTATTGCAAAATTTTGGGATTCAGTCTGGTGCCTAGTTATATTAAAAAGGTGAGGAATCTGCAGGTAGATAATATCTTCCTGAAAGATCATTCCCAAAGGTAAGTAACTTTTTTAACTTTCCAACATAGATGTTTTTCATGGAGTTTGTCAGGCACTTGTGTGTTTATATACATATGTATGTATGCATTTTCTAACTTGGATTTACAACGTTCACCTCGCAGGCGCGACAAAAGATGCTGGAATTTTCTTTCAGACCTCAGGTAGATGAGGAAATAAATAACAAAATTAAAACTGAAACAGAGACCTCGAAGTATCTGAGTCTGTAATAAAGTGTGTTCACTGGAATGCTGATAGAGCAAGGGGAAAAAGCATTAGCACATTTCATACTGGAAAAGACAACTGCAAGAGCGCAAGCAGCAGCAGCAATCGATTTTGAGGCAAAAGTCTTTTAAAGGGAGTGATTATGGCCAACAGTCTTACAGTACCACAGGAAAGGCACCTGTCAAACTATAACTCCCTCGTCCTGCCTCCCACAGTGAGCACTATGGTGGGAGGATGCACATGAAGCATCTGCAATATTGTTCGAGAATCAGTGGTGTCAGAAGTCAGGAATTTCAGATGACAAAGTACGACTGACTTCAAATGCCCTACAGCTCCTATAGTGGTGGTGCAAAATGAATACCCTGGCAGAATTTCGATTTCGACCATGAATTTCTTCACAAACAGTCGTGACAGATTCCTCTATGGAAAGCTGGGGTACTTGCATGGACAGTCTAAGAACTCAGAGGATGTAGTACCCAATGGCAAGATGGATGCCATATCAGCATGTTGTAGTTGAGGGCAATTCACCTGGCTCTGAAGTCCAATTGTTAGTAATGAAATTGAGCCCTTTTCAACTCCAGACTGACAACATGGCAATGTCTGGGGCCTCTTCCAAGAAGTACAGGTAGCTTGACATTGGATGCTGGTATAGGGGCATTTGGGTGATGGTAGTTCATCGTTCACTTCTGAGGAACACAAACGCAGACTACTTGAGCCACCACTTCTTAGGACAATACAAATGAGTATTAATTGGCGTAGTCCTGGCAGACGTCTTTGCCTTTTGGGGCAGTTGCAATCATCCTTCTTTACAACAGGAGGAAACAAATGTCTTATTAATGGCTTTAGGTTTCCTTCGTCTCGGTCGCTGAGAGATGTACTTTTGTTAAAATGGTTGAGAGTATTTCCCTCTGCTTTTCTTCTGATCCCTCTTTTTCCCACCAAGTTCAGGCCTATCAAGATAATTCTTATTGCCCCAGAGTACCTCATCACTGGTGTTTTCCTCCTTAATATATCTCTTCTGCTACACAAGAAACCTCTGATCTGTTCAGATTTGCTTTCCAGTGTGCTATGCAGAAGCTTTCAATCCAGCCTTCCCTGGTCGAACCAACAAGCAGATGCAGGTGGACGAAAGATCTTGCCAGTAACAGATGGTATGACTTTTCCTGAGCATCAGACTAAATTTGGTAAATGGTTTAATTCTCTCAGAAACATTGTTTGCTGGAAGTCTCCTTCCCGTGCATCTTTTTCACTATTCTAATGATTCTGGATTTTCTGGAGGGTCTTTGAAAATTGTTGCCTCCAGTTTCCTGCAGTCCTCCCTGGGAACTGAATGTTGTCCTTTCTAAGAAGATGGCACCCTTTGAACTAATGCACACAGTTGATGTAATACCTTCATTGTGTTAGTTGTAATTCCCATGCTGTGCATTGTATATGAATATTACCACAGCGCCCTGACAACAGATACTTTTTTTTCTGTGCCTTTTGCCTCGGATCCAGAGCATTTCTACTCATATGAGGTAATTTTTGCTCTCAAAAATCTGTTAAGTACAATTCTTAGGGACATGTCGCAACCGAAAGAGTCAGGATTTAAAACTTTTATTAGGTGTGATGGACATATATCCACATTTACACTCATTAGAGTTGTCTGTTGTGTCTAGGGATGATTCTTCCATGTGTGACCTTTGCCTTCGAATGACGCCTAAAAGAGTGAAGGAGAAAGAGGCCAAACTGTTTTATGACTTGTGCCAAAGATGATCATTGAGGCTGTCATCGACCAAGATCTAGATCCAGGGCCTTAACCAATTCAAGGTCGCCCTCCCACTCCTCTCCATCTACAAATTCCTGCAGAGAAAAAAAGACATAAGAAAAAGAAGCAAATCGCTTCCCCTAAGAGGTGATCAAGATCTATAGATAGTTCATCTCCTCTGACTTCACCCAATGCTCTCTCCTTTTTGGGGCCAAAACTGATGGAGCATTTACCTCAGGCCATCCCTGTGGTGTTGCCTACTCCAGCACCAGATCTGGTGCCACTTGCATTGATGCTGATAATGATTCCAACCTTCTCTTCGCTGGTGCGGATGTTGCTGACCCAATCCTTTTTCTCCAGACTGTGCTGGAAATGTTCAGTCGGGCAGTGGTCCCAGTTACTCTCAAGGGGAGAGTAAGGGTTGTTGCCAGGACCTTCGTTAGTCTTATCCCACCCCAATACTGGTGTCAATTCTGCTCGCTCCTCCACCACCTAATGCTCAAGATCCTCTCTTGGTGCCTACTAAGCCCACAAGATCCTAATGAGATATTCAAATGCTTGACTCATTCCCTATATTCAGGCTGGGAATCCCCGGCACTTTGAAACAGTATATAATGTAAAGTGGCCACAGGCATGAAACAACACAGTGTATTTAGTAAATATCAACCTCTTTTGAAAGAACCCAAACTTCAGCCAATGAGGTGAAAGCTTAAGCATTCCTACTTCCCCAGAGGCCACCATAGCTCAGATTTCTACCGCACATCAGCACATCATGTATGAGGGAGTACCCTGTCAGAGCTCTGCTCTAACCTTTCAGTGAACCTGAAATTGTTTCCATTTTGGTCTACCCAGGCTTTGTACTGGCCCTTTCTTCAGCTCTTCTGTACTGTGAGTTGTTTTTAGGGAAAGATTATATCAATTTTTGGCCCACCAGGAAGATCTTTGGTCTAACAAGCTACTGTCACTAAATGTCACCATGGCTGACCAGGAGAAGAGGCCTCTTTTTAAAACCTGTTTATCTTGTGGCAGCACGACTATTTACACTGATGACCCACACTCTGTGTATTTATTGTCTTTATCCTAAACATAAGTCAGCGGATTGCAAGGTGTGTAAGTCTTTATCAACTAGGACTCTTAAGACCCGAGAAAGGAGGTTGGCATTATTTCTGATGAATAAAGAGAATGTTCCTCCTTCTAAAGGAGATGTCCCCTCTTCAGCAGAGGAGACTTGTCCAGTTTCCTGACCATGATCTATTTGGTACCGAGCTTGCAGTCATCTACTCTGTTGAAAAAACAGAGTCTAAGCACTACAGAGACTCACCTGTGACAAAAAAGAATTTGTCAAAGGAAACCTAATTGACGGCGAGACTGTCTGTATCAAAGACCTTAGCTCCTTCGTCGACGATGACACCACCGACATCGAGCATTCCGCCCACAACGATACAGTCCACATCGAACATTCCATACATGACAACACTGTCTATGTCGGACACTCTGTTAACGTTGAACATGCCATCGACGATGAGTAAACTGTTGATTTCAAACACACCATCAACTACAATGACAATTCCGTTGACGAAAACATGGCAGATGAAATATTTAAATTTCATTCGTTGATTGAAAGAACTGCTAAGAAATTCAACCTACCAATGATCTCTGTAGATCAACCTTGTTTTCTAAATGGCTTTAAAGAACAACCTCAGAAATACGTTAAATCCATACCTATTTTTGATTATGTCTGGTCAGAAGGTCTAAAAGGAATGAAGACACCTCCTACTGTTCCAGCTCTGATATCTTGTCTGGAAAAGAAGTACAGAGCCTGGGATTCAGTTCCGATTTGCCTCACTGGCCATACTAGACTTGATTCAGTAATTGCTTCAGCAGCTCAGAGAAGGACCAAGACCCCAATAATGGCCTCATCTAGTCTGCCAGACAAGGATAGCAAACGTATTGATTATCTGGGTCGGAGAATTTCTTCAATGTCTACAATCTCAATTAAGACAGCCAATGCCTTGGGTAGCTGTGGATTTTGGAACCTAGCTCAGCCGGCACCTAGGGAAACCTAGCAAACCAGTACATTTTTGAAAACCATCTACGTTTTTTACATGGTTTATCTCCCTTCCCGCACAGGTCATTGCACTGGCTCGTGAGTAATAGCACCAACGTTGCGCTACCTGGTATTCGGTTGGATTCATTATCTATGGATCACTTACAAATTTTCATCCACTTAGGTATATTTTTCAGCAGCTGGCTCACTCACTTTCCCGTGCATACATGCATCCGCAGTAATCACACTGTTCTTACCTTCTCTCCTTTATCAAGGGTATTGCACCTCCCCTTACTGCCATCCCTTCATGGTACTTGGTTAATTTCTTTTAATTTCGACTCCCTCTTTCCTTAATACATGGTAAGATGCTGCCCATACTCGAATTGTTTTTCACACCAAATAGCTTTTGATGATTTACTCACTGTGTTCCCTTTTTCACCAGCACCAAGACGCTTGTGTCATATAACTCAGCTTTGTGTAAACAAAATTGGGGGAGGGTGATCCAATTGGATCAAAAGGGCGAAAGTACCACTCAAGGGGAGTGGAAGGTCCAGCCGCAGTCCGTGCCCTGCGCAAGTATTTATCAAAGAAGATGGACAAGGCTGTTCCTGGAAAGAGGTAGTGTGCTGGTCACAGGGAAGAGGAAGCGTGGTGGTTAGCGTGTGCAAGCCTACCACTGGGTATCCATTATGTTGGATATAGTTGCCTCACACACCTTTGCAGGTGTCATGCTTCATCATAGGCAGTGCTCCTCGTTGGGTAGGGGGTGCAATACCCAACGGGCACACCTCAAAGAGGGGCTCTTTAGCGGAGATCTTTTAGTCCAACTGCCTATGGGTGAAGTGCGGGTGTGGGGCCAGGAGGTTGTAGACAGAAATGTGAATTAAAATGGAGCAAAGGGTACCTGAGACTACTTTATTCGGGCGGTCCCTTGCTTCAATTAAAAGTGAAGCTAGTCTGGGCTTACTGGAATTTAATGTTTCCTTGCTCTAGACTAGACTAGGAAGTGTTAAAAATCGGTCAACATGTTTCTCGCATTGGTGCATTGACACGCGATTCATCAGGTCCTCTGTGGTATAGTCTACAAACAATAATCCTATATCAGAAATATACGTTCATTACCAGTTATGGGAACGTTGTACCTCTGTTGCACTGTTCCTTGCCTAATGGTCAAGAACTACATACAACATCAATGCCCGGCGGGTCGTACATCAGGGATGAGGCCTCTCTGTATAAGGCTCGAATCTCCTGTGTAATGGACAATCGTCCTACCCCTCTCCTGGCCCCACACCCGTACTTCACCCATAGGCAGTTGGACTAAAAGATCTCCGCTAAAGAGCCCCTCTTTGAGGTGTGTCCGTTGGGTATTGCACCGCCTACCCAACGAGGAGCACTGCCTATGATGAAGCATGACACCTGCAAAGGTGTGTGAGGCAACTATTTCCTACATAATGGATACCCAGTGGTAGGCTTGCACACGCTAACCACCACGCTTCCTCTTCCCTGTGACCAGCACACTACCTCTTTCCAGGAACAGCCTTGTCCATCTTCTTTGATAAATAACTCAGCTTTGCCCACGTGCTACCAAGTTATTCTCTTGTGTCATTACTTTGCCTGACTACCTGCTTAATGCGATTACTCTTGGTAAGCCTTTCTCACCAGAGATAGTCAGCCTCCCACAACACACACGTCGCTTCAGCACTTGAATACTGGGCTGCCACTTTCCGTGATCACGTCTAGTATCCCAGCGTAACACTTAAAGGTCTTGTTCCAATTTGCACAGTGAGATCTCTGATAGTAGCGGTTTCTTTTACCCATCATGTGTACCTCAGTAACACCTAGCACATGACGTCTGGATGAAAGGTTTTTTCACCTAGTTCTTCACAGGCACTATGTATCAGAGACTGTGTTCAACCATCTCTATGATCTGCTTACGATTTTCTTCTATATCTCTTACTACTTGTTTACAGGCTTACTTTCTCTCAGGCATGTACACATTACGTCCTGATGATGATCCCAGTATTGGATTTACGGGATCGAAACGTCGTCGACCTTACACCGTAAATGCAATTGAAATAATTACTGATGTGTAATGGTGTCATTGCTTATTGTCGGATGTTGCATTTCTATATATAATTTACAAGCAATTTTTGTCCTGACTGATCCTATTTGTGAATTCTTGTTCATTTATGTTTTCTGTTATATGTGTTGCGTTGGACGCAGAATTGTGTCCCACTTTATTCTTGTTTTTGTGATTTGAAACATTATTAAAATCCCCTGTCCAGCTGAACAGCCCTAATATAGCACTGATTTCAGGACTATACTAATTGTTCCTTTTGTGTATCTCCCTTGTTAGGGACTACTTTGTAATATAACGTACAATCTCAATTAAGACAGCCAATGCCTTGGGTAGCTGTGGATTTTAGAACCTAGCTCAGCCGGCACCTATGGAAAGCTAACAAATCAGTCCTTTTTGATAAACCAGACACCTGTGGGAAATCCAGGGTGGGGTGTCTTGCATAGCTCTCACCAGGAGTTTTTTACCCAGAATGTCTTGCAAACCACAAACATGAATAAAAAACACACACATTCCTCAAAGTTCTGGAGCCTGCAGCGAGCCACAAACTCCCTTCCACCCAGCATTTCCCCAAGTCTCCCAATAAAAATGTTACTTCACTTGTGTGCGTAGGCCTAGTACTCACAAGACGAAGCGACCCAAAGTGCAACATGGACGCATCACGTTGTTCCACTCAAAACGAACCCTTTTTTTAAAAGGTGTACATTTTGAGCCTTAGCTCAACCGGCACCTAGGGAAACCTAGCAAACTTGCGCATTTTTGAAAACTAGACACTTGTGGGAATCCAGGGTGGGGTGAATTGCGTGACTTTCACCAAACTTCAAACTTTGACCAAAAAACACATTTCCCTCACATTTCTGGGATGGAAAGTTCTGGAATCTGTGGGGAGCCACTAACTTCCTTCCACCCAGCATTCCTTGAAGTCTTATATTAAAAATGATATCTCACTTGTGTGGGTAGGCCTAGTGCCAGCAAGAGAAAAAAGACAAAACTCAACATGGGTACATAACCTTTTTCCGCTCAAAACGGTAACTTTTATTTTTAAAGCGGGTAGGTGTGAATTTATGACCCCAGTACAGCCGCCACCTACGGCAACCTAGTAAACGTGCCCATTTTTTCAAACTAGACACTTGGGGGAATACAAAATGGGGAAACTTGCGTGTCTTCACCCTGAATTCCTTGCAAACCTCAAACTTTGACTAAAAACATTTTCCTCACATTTCTGTGATGGAACGGTCTAGAATCTGCAGGGAGCCACAGACGTCCTTCCACCCAGCATTCTCCCAAGTTTGCTGATAAAAATGGCATCTCATTTATGTGGGTAGGTCTAGTGCCTGCTTCAGGAAACGGTCCAAAAAGCACCATGGAAACATCAAATTTTTCCATTCAAAACTGATCCATTTTTTAAAAAAGTGGGTAGCTGTGGATTTTGATACCCTAGTTTAGCCGGCATCTAGGTAAACCTACCAAACATGCACATTTTTTAAAACTAGACACTTGGGTGAATCTAGGGTGGGTCACTTGCATGACCCTCATCAGGTTTTTTTACCCAGAATCGCAGGCAAACCTCATACTGTGGCTAAAAAAAGCATGTTTTCCTCACATTTCTGTGACACAAAGTTCTGGCATCTGTGGGGAGCCACAAACGTCCTTCCTTCCAGCATTCCCCCAAGTCTTCCAATATAAATGGTACCTCCTGAGTGGGTAGGCCTAGTTCCTACAACAGAAAAAGGCCCAAAACACAACATAGACACATCACATTCACTCTGAAAATGCCCCCCTATTTTGCAAAGTGTTTAGCTGGGGATTTTGGGCTCTAGCTCAGATGGCGCATAGGTATACCTAGCACACCTGCCCATTTTTGAAAAATAGACAACCAGGGTAGTCTAAGAGTGCGTGACTTGTATGGCTCTTACTAGGTCATTTTACCCGGAATTCTCTGCAAACCTCACAAAACTACTAAAAACACACATTTTCCACACATTGCTATATGGCAAACTTCTGCTATCTACGATGAGCCACAAATTTCCTATCCACAATAAGAATGGTACCCCACTTGTGTGCGTGAAACAAGAGAACATTACACAAAAGCCCCATAAGCACTACATTGAGAAATAAGGAATAAGGATAGCTGCTGTATTTGGGGCTTACATGCTGTGGCACCATCCATGCAACCGTACGAACAACTGACATTTTTGGAAACTAGGCAACCAGGGGAGTCCAGGATGGTGTGCTTTGCGTGGATCCACAGAGGTTTCTTACCCACAATGCCCTGCAAACCTCAGAAATTGACTGAAACAACACATTTTCCATATATTTCTCTGATAGAAACTTCTGGAGTCTGCAGGAATTTACAAAATTCCTACCATCCAGCATTACCCCACTTGTGCAGACAAAAACGCTGTCCCACTTGTGTGCTTGGCCTAGTGCTTCTCTCAACTTAGCGCCTTAGGGCTCTTAGTGTTGTGATCTTTTGGCCCACCCACACACTTGTGGGTACTGTTCATATCGGGAGATGTGTGGAAACTCAGGCTGTTGTGACGGAATAGCCTTACTCTCACAAATTTAAATCTGCTTCGAAGTTTTTAAAGTTAGTTCACCACTTACACTGGTTGGTTTTAACACCTCCAGAAATGCTAGCTTCAAAGCACAAATGCTTTTCACAGGTTCAGAATATTGAAACAGGCTACTGAAGGGGATCCATAAAGCCACGCCAACGCACCAACCGCTTTATGGTCCATTAACTCACCACACGCAAGACTTTCATCCCGCCGACCACGGGCCCAATCTAACAGATCAGTGCACTTAAATCAACATACCGCCAACATTCAAGGGCTCATCACATTCATACGCCACAGGACTGAATCCCCATTCCAGGCAACCTATCAACCAGTCATCAACCAAATTTCACACAAACCCACCACACACAAACCTCTATAAGCATATATGTCCAGACATGTTGACAGTTGGCGCATCCACAACCGAAAAAACAGTTTGACTACATTTTTACCTCCTGTCAAGTACCCACCTCCAGTCTGAACATTACCAAATGTATGCCTAGTGAACCTTTAATAATGCCTCCCATGACCGTGATGTGAGGCTCAGGAAGAGTTGTCTTACAGGTGCCTTAGGCGTACTCACTGTGGTAAATCCAACTCCTTCCAGTATGTGGATGCAAGTTGGGATGTTATAGAATTGGGGATGCAAGTTGGAGATCTTTGGGAGGTCATCGAACTGAGTGAATACATCTACCTTTGAAACTAAGGCAAACATGCCGGGGAATACTGTGTAAGTTCCTGAAAAAGCATGTCATAAACTACGAAGAATGTTAGGTCTAAGTTAGGTAGTCAGTGAGAAAGTAGTACATGCCCTATCCACTGTTATGTGTAGTGCTGTGACTAGAATGTGCTTGTCATATAGCAGACTGAACATCTACTAAGTTCTGACAGAGGATGAACATGGCAAGCAGGACAAACATTTCACCCATATGTGTAGATATGGGTGTAGAGTTCTCTGTAATGTTAGGATTTTTCATGGGTGTGGAATTCAGTAAAATATCTACTTGTCCATTGGGCAGGTTGCTTCATAAATCTACTTGTCCTTTAACAAAATCCACTTGTCCCTTTGGTGCCATGTAGTGTGGCTACAAATTATGGCAGAAATCTCATTATATAAGAGCTCCGATATAGCCTCTCTGATTATGCCAAGGTTCTTTTTTTTTTTTTTTTTTTTTTTTTTTTTGACAAGCAAGTCAAGGAAATCAACATATCGAATACATAATCTGAAAAAAATAAATCGAATTCAATTTGATGCAGATACGTATTAGAAAAATAAAAACACAAAAAAGTAATAGAAGTAGTTCCTACTCAGGACAAATTGCTAATAATTAATAATATCATAAACAAAGGAAAAAACAAAAAAAAAAAACACATACATGGTTCAAATCATTGCCGACATAGCAAAAACATTACCCCACATTTTAATAAACTTAATTTTGGCTTTAGTTCCTCTATTCCTGGCAATAGCTTCTTCCATAGTATGAATTTCATAAACCAATGACCACCATTCAGTTATATGAGGAGGATTGTGGAGAAGCGTGGCTCAGTGGTTTGAGGCGGCAGACCCGGAAGCTGAGATCAGCCGTGGACCAGGGTTCGATTCCCCGCCTCGGCGGGTCTCGGGCTCAAAAAAATTCCACGGACTCGACAATTCTCGCTCCGGTGCCTACTCGACTCACGGGGTCACCTGGCTTTCACCTTGTGAATACCCTGCCGGGGTATCTCACAGGGGAATACCAGGACGGGTTCCCTAAGCAAGCGCCTTGAGACCCCTGGGTGATTCGTGCGCTATATAAATCGAAATACATTTACATTTACATTTACATTTACATTTACATTTACATTCTGAGAAATCCAGGCCCTTGCTACCACCAGTCTTGCACAAGCCAATGTAATATTTAGCAAATCTTTATAAATAGGACTAACCGGGTATATAGCTAAAAGTACCGCAGCGGCATTTAACGAAAAATTGATCAGTTGATTATGGGTTAAAATATTTTCTATGTCCCACCAAAATTTTGCAAATAATGGGCACAAATAAATCATATGTATACGGTCAGCTGCCACCAGACCACATTTAGGACATTTAGTACGATCATTGTTGGAATTATTTTGCGCCCATTTTGAAATTTTTAATGGAGTGTAGTACAGTTGACTAATCGTCCTATAAGATTGGAGTTTCAAACTGGAAGACTGGACGGCTTTACTGATATTGACTAAGGCAGCGGAGATATTCTGGGTTGTCACGTTAGATCCTAAGCTAGTAGTCCATTTTAGTGCCAATCTAGGGGCTTCGTCAGAGCTATTTTGGCTGAGACATTTATATCCCAAGCTAATTAGTGATTTTCTATGCACAGAATAGAAACATGTCCATATATCTGAGCTAGTAATTTCTACCAGATTCATTTTGCGTATTAAATAGTCCTTAACTTGAATGTATTTGTATCTCATTTTTTCGGGCAATTTATATAAAAGTTGTAATGTTGGAAATTGTAGAAACCCATCCGTACCATAGAGATCACCTAGTGTCTCAATACCATAATTGTCCATTCTCGGCCAGTTTTATCTCTAAATATATATGGAAGTCCAGGATTATCCCATATTGGCAGTTCTTTGTGAAAAAACGAAGTATTGCACTTAGTCAACATCTGTTTCCATATAAATACCGCATCTCTCGCGGTCTTAAATTTTACCCGTTTGAAATAATTTGGGTCTTGTACTTTGGCCAGGAATTGTTTTGAATAGCCACCTAGCATGAATTGGTGAAAAAAAATATTGGTTATTAGCAACAAATAAACTACGAAGCCGGCCTAGAAAAGAAGCAATAAAATAAGCTTTGAAATCCGGGAAGTTTAAACCTCCCTTCTCAGGTGGGAGTTTTAATATTATCATAGACCTACGAGCCTTCTTATAGCCCCAAATGAAACTACTTAAAATGCCGTCTAATTTTTTAAAGAATAAGTTATTAACGCGACAAGGTATAGAACGGAAAAGATATAAAAACTTCGGCAGTATGTTCATTTTGATCAAATTCATACGACCTATGAGATTTAATGGAATCTTGTGCCATTTTTTCAGAAGATTAGTCACTTCTTTTAATAAAGGATCATAATTTAATGAGTTTATATCAGCGATATTAGATGATATCTTTACCCCTAGATATACTGCAGATTGACAAAGTCCTTGCACTGGTAAATTGGCCTTATAGTTCATAATGACTTGTGTTTTATTTATATTTAATTTGTAGCCAGAGATAGATCCAAAGTTTTTAGCTTCTGTCGTGATCCCTGATAGTGCATCCACAACGTTGGTGGTGTAAATAGCTAAGTCATCTGCATATGCAGTAATTTTAAGAGATTTACCTTCATGGAAGATCGGGGCAATCTTAGTTTGAGCTTCCATGGCGTTAATAAATGGCTCCATGGAGAGAGCGAAAAGCAGGGGTGATAGCGGACATCCCTGCCGCGTCCCTCGTAGGATTGGAAAAGCTGATGAGAGAGCCCCAGCATAGCTGATTTTGCCATTAGGATCCTTATACAATGCCTGTATGCTTCTCACAAAACGCCCTCTAAAGCCAAATTGTCTTAGGACGCCCCACAAATAATCCCACCCCACTCGGTCAAACGCCTTCTCCGCGTCTAAAAGTATCATACCGAGTGGGGTGTGATCAGTTGTAGCAACGTCAAAGGCAGGAATAGCCATATTAATATGTATAGTGGTGTCTCTCCCAACAACAAAACCATGTTGTTGATCATTTACCAAATGGGGCATAAGGGGAGCTAATCTCATTGCTAAAAGTTTAGAATAAACTTTTGCGTCAGTATTTATCAGAGAGATAGGTCTGTAAGACCCACACTCCACCGGAGGTTTATTTTTTTTTAGAAAGAACATAATTTTAGCTGTTTTCCATGAATCTGGGGCCTTCCCAGTAGCAGCAATTGAATTAATGACCAAGCAGAGCAGTGGTAGAATTTCTTCTGCGCAAATTTTATATAACTCTATGGGAAGTGTATCCTCGCCAGCCGCTTTATTAGATGGAAGAGAGGTAACAGCAAGACGAAGCTCAGATAATGTAACCTCCTCTTCCAGTTGGTCAATTAATGTTTGTTCCAAGTATGTTCCTGCAGACAAATTCTTGTTAATATAAGATTGTTTCTGGTCTTCAGTGCATCTGCTCTCAGGGTATATAAATTTTCATAATATGAGACAAATTGTCCCAGAATTTGAGCCGATTGAGTATATAAGATATTATGGGGACCCTTAATTGCTTTAACTAGGGTCGTTGCACGATCATCTGCGACTTTATATGCCAAAAACTTCCCAACTCTGTCACCACATTCATATTGAGATAATTTGTATTTGATAATTTTCTGAGAGTTTTTCTCCCTAAGAGAGCTTTTAAGAATTGAGCGCTGACTTACAAGTTTAATTTCTAATTGTGCTATACTTTGCGCATTCGTCTCAGCAGCTCTAAGTTTTTCACCCAACTGATTTTCTGATAATAAAATATTGGCTAAAATAGCCTTGGTCTCTTCCTTCCGGATAGAGTTTTGTCTGAGTACATATTGCTGCGCAACTCCCCTGATAAAAGCTTTACAAGCGTCCCAAACTGATAGAAGGTTAGCAGTATTGATATTAATTTCAATATATTCTTTTATATGTTCCTTAAGCTTAGCTACAAATACTAAATCAGTTAACAAATATCTAGAGAACGTGAAGGGTCTAGAATCGGGTGCCCTTTGAACGATATTAAATATGAGGAGTATAGGGCTGTGATCGGATGAGATCCTTGGGAAAATCTCCATGTGTCCTGTATTGATAATTTCATCCGACGCCCAAGCCAGATCTATTCGTGAGCACCGTTTATGGGGTGGGGAGTAGTATGTGTATCCAGGTATATCGGGGAATAGATTTCTCCACACATCTTTAACATTGTGTATCCTTGCTAATTCTAAGATTGCTGCCCTAGTTTTACGCATACGTCGAAATATACCTCTCTTTGTAACATCTTGATCATAGTCTAACACACAGTTAAAATCTCCCATTACAATAAGTTCCCCCTCCCATGCAAGTAGTTCCAAATTTAACCAATCAAAAATATGTGGGTCATCAATATTCGGCCCATAAATAGCACAAAAAACAAATTTGCGATTTTCTAACTGCATTTGGGTAATTGCCCAACGGCCCCCCTTGTCTGCTGCAGATTTAATTACTTCTGCACTTAAATGTCTCTTTTTCAAAATAGCCACACCTCGAATAGAAGCATTTAAAGTAGTACATGTATCCCAGCTCATATCCCAATTGAGTCAATAACTTCTTGTCCTTAAAACAAATATGCGTTTCAGTTAATAAAACCATATGTGGGTCATATATTTTCAGTTCTTCATATATCAAATTTCTTTTGTTTTTATTATTCAAGCCTGACACATTCCAAGCTAAACATCTAAAACGCAACATACTGTCTAATTATAAGATCAAAGTAAACTGCACCTTTCCTTACGTTCAAGCTCAATCTTAGTCTATAAGATACTAAGTCAATTACCCTTAAACTTGTCTTGTCGTTTTCTGTTTTATCCCCCCTTTCCCTCGTTGTCCTATCCCCTCCCCACTGTCAGCCTTTAACCCCAACCCCCAGCACTTAAAGCACCCCCTCCCCGTGTCTCCCCGGAAGCTTACCCCTATCTTCTGCTGCCGTTCAAGGGGCAGCCGATCAGAGAGGTCTCCCCGAGACCCGCAGATCTCCGTATTAACCTCATACGAAAAGAAATCATAAACTAAAAAAAGTGCCCCAGTGAGTTTCCAGTAAACTTTACAATCTCCGTTTTCCTTCCATTTCATTTTTTGGCTATTTCTAATCTTTACCCCCTCTCTCTCATTCCTTCAACTCCTCCAGCGATCTGATATTAAACATTTACATTCATTTTAGTAAGTAATTGCTCAGCCTCCTTTACATCATTGAAAAAATAAGTATGACCAGATTTCATGACTTTAAGACGGGCAGGTTCTTGGAGGAAGACTGTGGCACCCTTAGATTTGAAAGGATCAATCAGTTTCCGCAACTCCCACCTTTTGTCCATAGTTATCTTACTAAGATCAGATCTAACAAAGAAAGTTATATTGTCCAATGTCACAGGAGTATTAGGTCTAGCCTTAATTGAGACTGCTTGTCTTAGCAAATAATTGCCGAAGTAAATCATAATTGGGCGTGGGTATTTGCTTTCCTTGTTTCTAGAAATTATAGGTAATCTGTGCACCCGTTGTAATTGGCAATCCCAATCCCAATCAGACAGGTCAGGGAATGCCCGTTCGAATAATTTGACCAAGTAAGCCCTAGCATCTGATCCCTCTGATCCCTCGGGTATTCCAAAAAGTCTTAAATTCTGTCGCCTCTGCCTGTTTGCCAAGGTTCATACCATAGTTGAGTTTAACCTGTTCAGAACGGCCGACGGGAGCACTCCCTCCCTGGTGCTGCGAGCGGCCAGTGGCCGGCGCAGCCCCGCCCACTCTCCAGAACGCCCGCACCGCGGCGGAATTGCTGCCGCGGTTAAGGTGTTAAATATTTGCAATCCCCTTATGTTGCCACGTTTCCGCAGATCTACATACTGGGGCTGAAGGTAGTGGTAAGCAATAGTTCCATGGTTAGAATGCCCTTTTGAGTCTGTGCAAACTCACTGACTTGCTTGTTTTAAGAGTTTTCAACAACTATTCTCTAATCTTTTCACATACTAAAAAATATTGGGAATTTACTGACAATGGCAGACGTAAACCTTTTTCCAAAGTTGGGGAAAAAGTGGTTGGTGGGAAAATGAACTTGAAAACACACAGATTTTTGCATGAGCAAATCTAAACATGCATGTTTGCTCATGCTAACATGCAGTTCACAGATATTTTCTAGGAGTATAATTTCTAGTCCTAGTTCTGGAAATTCTTGGGAATTCACGAAAGCCGTATAGCTGCACTTAATGTAAGGACATATACCATAGTTGCACTTTTGAGACTTTCTTTAATGATTGGGCCCCTAATTTGGTCTGGCGTTGTCCATGACCTTTTGCGTTTATTAAAATTATGTCTCTCTCTGTATCGACTGGCATTACTATGAGTGACCGCATTCTGCTCTTTCATAAGGAGCATATTGGCTCACAAAGTAGTTATGTTCAGTGCGACAACTACTGTGGCAGTGTGTGCTTTTTGAGACCAAAAACAATTTTTGCTTTCGCCAATGTTTGTTATAATGGTGAGGGCCCAGCAGCACCCACACCAATAAGGTTTTACAAAAACCTATGGCAAAATAATTCACACATTGACAAAACTAAAAAGCTGACCATCAATTTCAACCCTACTGGCTTTGCCAATGCTTGTTTATTTTTGTTTCCCATCATCTTAATAAAACTGGTTATACTGATTTTCCATTATGAATACTTTTGGGAAATGGTAGCATGCATCAATGCATGTTACTAACTGATGCTGGAAAAAAATGGTACCTGAAATTTTACATTCGTTTAGCTAAATGTTTTTTTCCTGCTTTCATTTTTGTTGAACATTTTATTTTGAAAGCAAAGAATCATCAATCTTGCTTTCAAGCTTCTGCAAATATTTGAATCAAATCAGAGAGCAATCTGGGAGCATTATACATAGCTTCATATTGCTGAACTTTGAAAACGTGTGTATGCTTATGTATACTGCAACCACTGTCAGTAGTGCAGTCAGAGCTTACAAAATTTACTTAGAGCTCTCACCCTAATACTAAAGGCTTTCAATTAATGAACCATAAATACAAGTTTGAACAGCATTAACATATGGACACAAATATTACCTTCACTGCAGGCAATGCCCTTCCCTGGTCCATAATGTGGTGCTGCAAACTGGCAGCCAAAGGGTTTGTGCTGCACGGTGTTGGGCCTAATTGTCCCAAGGACAAAATACGCATGAAAACATGTTGCCATTGAGCCCAATAAATATGTCCTGGGCACCGGGCTATGGGAATTCCTCATCCCTGATTTTGTTTTTGAAAATCACACTATCACCTCGGAGGGTATCATGTCGCTGACACAGGCACAGTCACGGCTGATCCATGGATTAACCTTGTTGAAGAGTCAAGTGTTCAGCTTCATGCAGAATGCAATCATTTTAGAGTCGGCATATATGTGTTGGGGCACATAATTCTGCCCTTTGAAATCAATTAGGAGAAGTCACTTCTTGTTCTGGTGCTGTGTATGTGTAAAATGTGTGCGAGTACGTGTCTGGCTGAGCAAAGGTGTCTGGAAGGTTTCTGAAATCTGTGGCGATATGGAAGTTTGCTGGACCATTGTTGTGTAAGGCTTTGAATGTGTGTTTTAGGAGTTTGAAAAGAGCAGTTGATGGATGGGGAGTCAGTGAAGCTGTTTGAGATGCAAGGTGTGTGTGTGTTTGGGGAAATTGAAGAAGGAGGCTGCCTGAAACGTTATGTATGGTATGGAGTCATCTGCTTAATAGAGTGAGGGAGTAATTCTGTGTCATGGTGAGTGCGGTGCCTATGAGTTTGAGTCCGTAAGCGAAGATGAAGCAATGGCATGTCTATCTGTACTACCTTGACTATCTCCATTCTACCTATGCAATATTCCCTGTGAAAGTACACCTTGCCTAAGCTTTTCGTACCTGTTCACATCTCTGTTCGCATCAAAGTCCTGACTAATCCCGTATACATGGTTGTGAACCTATACTTCCGCCTTGTGTTTCTAAGTACTTCAAGCTCAAGAAAACGTGTCTTTCATACGTCTTCAGGGCACTCCCTGTGCTAAATGCTGGTGAATACTTCCTACTTTTCCTAAAGTAATAAGCCAAACAAAGGTCCACCGCGACTCATTTGCCAACACTTATGCTTTTGCTTTGGGAGTGGGAAGTTACTAATTGAGTTTGAAAGTAGAAGTGTTGGTTAAGTGTTGATCCTGCAGCCTCGCTTCATCCTCCAGAGAATATGACGGGGAGGCTGCTGGAGCAGTAAGACTGTAAATGACGGTCAACTGAAAGTCAAGGAAAGACTTGAGTCTTCTTGTGGTGGTCAGATGATAAACAGATGATTGTATGTTGCCATCTGGGTCAGATGGGTAAACAGCTTCTTATACCAAGTGTGGCCGAAGATCCTGGTCATTCTTATCCACTCCGTCCATTTACTTGTTGTAATCAAGTATTCAGGGGGGCTTATGAACTTAGGTAATCTGACACCAGACCGTGATGTGGGAAGTTATCCCATCATCAATTGTTGTGAGCACATACACTACACACCTGAGAGAACCTGACTGTGAGCAGTTTGTTGGAGCATAAAGCAGTGTTCTGGTATTTTTATAGCTTCATTTAGACATGCCTCCTGTGGGAATCCTTTGCGGCGGCAAAAGGTAGGGTGACAGTGGCAGTGTCATCCGATCCGCTTGCTTGCTAAGAGGTAACAGAATTGTGCCTTGCGCTGTGCTGCTGCACTGAGAGAATTGCTAATCACTTAATACTGTGTGCTGTTGATTTGATAACGCTGCAGTCTATTTTAAAAACGAAAGACTATCCTAACATGCAATCATTTTAAAATCGAATTTCTTGTGTCTGTAGAAATTTTAAAAACGTGTACAGAATAACTGTGTTAGTGATACCTGTACCACCTCGCCTCAGCCCTGAATTAAAGAGGGGGAGGATGACATTTGTGGTCAGTAAGGAAGCCTGGGCTCGATTCTCACTCCTGCCCGCCCCGGTCCGACGCTGTAGCCAGTACCGTTGCGCGGAGGGCGGGTCAGGGAGAGCCAGGCACTTCCTGTGGGGCTGATTGCTAGAGCGGTTAGCGCTCTAGTTGCCTGCATTTCTCTGGGCTATTTAGGCGGAGCCATTACATCGGCGAGCTGCGGTAGGGTGACGGTGGCAGTGTCATCCGATCCGCTTGCTTGCTAAGAGGTAACAGAATTGTGCCTTGCGCTGTGCTGCTGCACTGAGAGAATTGCTAATCACTTAATACTGTTTGCTGTTGATTTGATAACGCTGCAGTCTATTTTAAAAACGAAAGACTATCCTAACATACAATCATTTTAAAATCGAATTTCTTGTGTCTGTAGAAATTTTAAAAACGTGTACAGAATAACTGTGTTAGTGATACCTGTACCACCTCGCCTCAGCCCTGAATTAAAGAGGGGAGGACGACATTTGTGGTCAGTAAGGAAGCCTGAGCTCGATTCTCACTCCTGCCCGCCCCGGTCCGACGCGCTAGCCAGTACCGTTGCGCGGAGGGCGGCTCAGGGAGAGCCAGGCTCTTCCTGTGGGGCTGATTGCTAGAGCGGTTAGCGCTCTAGTTGCCGAAGAGTAGCCAAAGAGTTGCCCGTCTGCGCCCGTCCGCGCCAGGACGGGGCTAGGGGCCATACTCCCTGGCTGATATATAATGGACACCACGAAAGTCCCTAGACTAAGGTACTCCTCCCAAGCGTTACGCAATCTTCGTCCTCTGAACGAAGGGGGAAGGGGGCTGTGTCCGTGATCAATGGCCATGTTTGGAGGGTACCTTTTCGTGCATACTCTGCAGATTCCAAGCAACCCACACTGCCATTTCAATCGGACATATGGTTACAGAAAAACCAATTTCTAAGGGCTGGAAATGTTTCCTCCTTAATGTACGTTCACTACCCAAGCACTATCTGGAGATTTGGGACCTCATACATACCTTGAGTCCCGAAATATGCTTTTTAACAGAAACATAGTTAAAACAACATTCCACCCCAGCCATTGCTCTGGGAATCCCTGAAGGATACAAATTTCTTAGGCTTGACCGCCCCGTGAAAACTGGAGGCGGATTAGCTATAGTATATAAAGAAGATCTGAAAGTCACCATAACTGAGCAAAGTTGTAGTCCAGTGATGGAAATGATGATTTTCAAGATAGAGTCAGGCTCCAAACATAACTGGAAAGGAGCTTTGATCTACCGCCCACCTGGGCAGGTAAGGATTTCACTTTATCACTAACAGAACTACTAGCACAACACCTAAAAGCTAAAGAAATCTTTTTGCTAGTAGGTGATTTCAACTTTCACATTGACATCCCCGACCTCCCTGAAACCATGTCCCTACTTTCAGACCTCTCCTTACTAGGACTCCAGTTACAAAACAATGGTCCTACTCATATAGGAGGCCATACCTTAGATCTGATTTTTTCCAATGGCCCTAAGCTCTGTAGTCGACCCCCTACTCGAGTTAACTGGTCAGACCACTGTCTTGTTGAATTCACTCTTCCCGGATTAGCAAAACCAATTAAAAAACTATCTGCTCCCCCCATATGGCGCAGACAATGGCACAAGGTCACACTAGAGGAAATCCAGAAGGTATGGAAAGAACCACTTATCACAGCAATAGATAATGCGGAATCGGCTCTTTTCAAATATAACACAACCCTTAAAGAAGCTGTTGACCTAATCGCCCCATTGAAGCTTAAAAAACAATATCCCATGTCGAAACAAGAGATATGGTATACTGAACAACTGAGGATTGAAAAGCAAGGCTGTAGGAAATTAGAAAAGGTAGGGAAAAAGACACACACAGAAGAGAGCCGGAAAAATCATTCAGAAGCTCCAAGCTCCTACTATAAAAATATTAAGCTAGCCAAAAAGAACAGCCTAACATCTCAGCTAGCAGAAGCAGGGAACTCCTCCAGAGAGCTGTTCAGGATCTTACAGACCTTTGTAAAGCCTTTGGCTTGTGAGAGCCCTGATGAATTTACCCAAACACTATGTAATGATATCTCCCTCTTCTTTGAAGAAAAAATTGACACCATCTACCAAAAGATCACAATGGCTAAAAACCTTGGGACTAACACCAAAAGTACTCTGAGACCCTCTGATAATACCCAACCTAAGTTAATTGAGTTCCCTGAAACCAGTCAAACAGAAATCCTATCCCTGATCAGTAGCATTAAAACCGGCTCTCCACTAGATCTCATTCCAGCAAAAACAACGGCCTCACTAAGCAATCTTCTGTCTCCCATGATACAGACGATCATCAACTTATCTCTCAAAGAGGGACGGATCCCACAAGACTGGAAAAAGGCGGTAGTAAATCCCATCCGTAAAAACACGGCCTTGACATGGTCAGAAATATCCAACCTACGCCCCATCTCCCTACTACCATTCTTAAGCTAGCTGGCCGAAAAACATGTAAACACTCATGTATCACGGTTTGTTGAGGCTGCAGAGGACCTGGACCATTCTCAATCAGGGTTCAGACCCAACTACAGCACCGAATCAGCACTACTCTCCGTGTCAGACAACATCAAAATGACACAGGATAGAGGAGGCTCTATGATTATGGTGCTGCTAGACCTGTCTGCAGCCTTTGACACCGTGTCCCAGGAGATTCTCCTCGGCCGGCTGCAGCAGCTGGGGATCGAAGGCGTAGCTCTGTCCTGGCTGGAGAGTTTTCTCACAGGCCGCTCACAAAGTGTCAGCCTGGGCCCCTACCACTCCATCTCCAGGGAGCTCACCAAGGGGGTTCCGCAGGGCTCATGCCTAAGCCCCACATTATTTAATGTGTATGTGGCCCCCCTTGCTGACATTGTGAGACAGTATGGGTTTACCCCTGTGTCGTATGCGGACGACACCCAGCTCCTGTTCCCCTTTCAGACTTTAACCCCAGAAATCAAGAACTCCTTCTCTGAGGGTATGAGAGCGGTATCACACTGGATGGCTTCCAACTGCCTCCAGTGTAACGTGGGCAAGACAGAAGTCATGCTGTTTGGGAACGCAAATCTTCTGTGGTCACCAGACTGGTGGCCCCTGGAACTGGGACCTATTCCAAGTCCGAAACAATCAGTTAAGAACCTGGGAGTCAGACTAGACCAGAACCTGGTCCTAAAAGACCACGTGAATCTAGTGACTGGGTCCTGTTTTCGGACAATTGGTCTTCTGAGAAGGGTTTTCCCCTACCTATCAGATTGCTACAGAAAGACCTTAGTCCAGGCGCTGGTAATAAGTCGGTTGGATTACTGTAATGGCCTCCTCATCTCAGCAAACGAACATGTAATCAACCGACTTCAAGTGGCCCAAAATACTGCGGCCAGACTGGTTCTCAATGTTCCCTCAAGAACTCCATCTAGGCCCCTTCTAGAAGAACTTCACTGGCTGCCTGTACGCCAGCGAATCAAATTTAAAATTTGCTGTATCATCCACAAAAGTCTCTTCGGATCAGGTCCTCACTACCTGACTCAATTATTTCAAACCTACAAATCGAAACGCCTTCTGCGCTCCAACAGCCAATTCCTTCTAAAAATTCCATTTATAAAAAAGGCGAGGCAAGGTGGCCGTGCCCTCTCTTATATAGGACCTTCCCTCTGGAATAAGCTTCCCTTAGACCTACGTCATAACATCAATTTTCTCTTCTTCAGGAAGGCATTAAAAACCTTCCTTTTTAGGGAAGCTTAGACACTTAAATGATCCAGCACCCAAGACTCTACTCTACTACCCACAGCATGTGAAGCGCGGAGATACCCCTCATGGGGTCGAGTCCTGCGCTATAGAAGCAAATAAATAAATACATTTAAAAAACCTGTACCGCATGCCACAGTGCTGGCTTTGTACAGCTTACTGAACAGCTCTACTTCCATATAGAAGTTGTCCACATAAATGTTATAACCTTTGAGAAGGAGTGGCTTGACAAACTCCCTTACAATGTTTCCTGTGAATCCTAGTGAGGGAGGGAAATCTACAGAGTTTAGAGTGGAGTCCCTCCCTAAATATACTCTCATGCTGTACACATAGCCAGTTGAGCTCTCACACAACATGTACAACTTGATGCCACAGCAAGCTCTTTAACTCGCAATGTGCTGCTTGAACAGCAGCCGCCCTTTGTACGGGATCAAGAACTCTTTAAAAGCTATATTCTTTCCAGGAGTATGAATCTCACCTGTAAAACTAATGTTCACAACAGGCTGAATTTTGAAGGTCCTGTCATGGTCTGGATAGTCCCGGGCCAATGCCGCAGAATTGTCATTGAAAAGCAGCATACAATGCAATAGCAAAAACGATCTTCGCTCATTTACAGTCCGAAGATGGATGTTACCAAAACCGTGCAAGTAGACCGGTAGGACTGGAAGCTTGATTTGTACACTAACCTCATTTTGAGCGTATGGCCCAAAAATATCTTCAACTCCTCAAGTGAAATAAGAGTCAACAGGTGTGCCCTAGATTGCCTGCATTCTCCCTCAGAAATTATTTGGCACACAGATGTGTTTGCTGCACAGGTTGTTCAAAGAAGTCAATATCCAAAAAGAGATGGACGCAGTCAATTGGCAAACAATTGATCGTATCCACTTTACATCCAGTGTTGCCAGTGATCGGCAAAATTTGTGGCTAAACTAAATTGAAGGGCTACCAAGAGAGAACCCTGTCTGTGCTTGCCGCTGCACGTGCCCACGCTATCATTTGATCTACCCTGCTATGGTCGCTCCGCTGCACAGACTGTGTTTGCGAAAAATGGACAGCACAACTGCCATCATCATGTGTCTTCAGAATCACCAGAAGACAAGCCAGTGACTGGAACTTCGCCAACTGAAAAGTCACCTCCGGTATCTTCTGGGTTTTTCTCTCCCTCAGATGCAGTCTCAGTATTTGCTGTCTCAGTCTCTGATCCTGCCTCAAAGCTGTCCTCCATAACCCGAGTTAGGGCCTGAGTAGCAGTCATCCATGGAGGCGCCTTTTCCGTTGACTGGCTTAAACCTGTGTACAATAGTAAATAAACTCAAAACTGCTTTATTTGGTTCCCTGAATCTTCAGGTTCTCCATTGACACTAACAAAAAATACAAAAAGATACACAGTTCACCTTGCCACATACCCAATACTACGGCATACTTTTGTCATGGCTTATGCAAAACGTTATTGTTGGTGGCGCTCCTGGGCCTTTGTCAGTATAAAACTAATTTCCTAAAACGTAAAATCTACCTTTGAACCCAAGAAGCATTCTTTCACATAGTAAGTAGGCCCTACAAGTTAGTGCATAGGCGTGCTCCGTGTGAAAACACCCATTGCTATCACCATGGTCACTGGAATTATGCAGCGGGAGCGCACCTAATTGTGTGACAGGTTGACTACATTATGTGGCAATAAAAGGCAAATCATGC
Organism: Lissotriton helveticus; assembly: GCF_964261635.1. Classification (NCBI taxonomy): domain Eukaryota; kingdom Metazoa; phylum Chordata; class Amphibia; order Caudata; family Salamandridae; genus Lissotriton; species Lissotriton helveticus. The sequence continues at coordinate 384,411,194 of NC_136067.1, read as the reverse complement.
AGCATAATGCAACACTTTTTTTGATAGTATTAATACTGCCTAGGAAAAGACTTCACCTCATTTTATTACTGGTATACTCATGGGGAGGGGCGTAGGGCAATCACCCAACCAGTAGAAAACAAACATTTATGAAAAAAAAGCTCCAAAAGGGGTCAACCCCTGTCCTCAGGCCCGACCCCCAACTCCTACATCTCTTTTAATTTTTTTAGAAATGTGTGCTTTCTCTTGAGGGGAAGTGGGGGACACGTTCGGATGCACTGACAGCCGTCTTGTTAGATTTTGTCCTAATGAGAAAAACAATGTCCAAGATGGTCACTGGTGCATCAGTTTTAAACAGGTTTTGTAAAAGAAAATGAATCTAAGATGGCTACCAGTGTGTGTGCATGTGTTGTGAAATCATTACGCTTGCGTAAACGTCATAGCACATCAGAAGCCATCCTTTTGTGTAAGTTTACTTTATCATTCCAAAATGGCCCATAGCTATATTTGTCTGACAACTAACAAAAAAGTAATAATGTGAGCACAGAAATAAAGTAATAAGGGGCCCAGTAGCAGTAGCAGCTGCCGGGTCCTCACAGAAAAATAAAATCACCACATGTGCGTTTGGGGAACGAAAAGCAATCAGAGGAGCAGGTGAGAGGGGACGAAAAGCAACAAAGGAGTGGGGAGGGGCAGCAGAGTAACAGGTAGGAGGAGGACCAAAAGAAACAGAAGATAACAAATGGGGCGGGTGGGTAGAAGCAACAAAGGAAGTGGGAGAACGCAGCATGCACTATAGACGGGGTAGGGGCAAAAATGTAAACCAAAATAAGCACACAGGCTCTTCCAGGGAGTGCTGAAAGAAAAAGTAGTTCCATGATTGTATGCAGTGGAAACATAAAACTCATCCACCCAGAAATAGTGTAAAACAGTTTTGCTCCAGGTGAGGCACAGACACAAAAAGAGGAAGGAAAGCCATCAAATAACATGGTCAGCGACTAGCTGCCGCCTCCCCCCCAATCCGGCACCCAACACCAAGGAACGTGGACACGAGACGTGTTTACTCTTTGGAAGGCGGGCGCTAGTCGCCCGGCCGTATTTATTAAAGTATGAAATTAAAAAGGGTTTTAATTGCATAATCAACAATGAAATACAAAAATCAGCAGGACATTCAGTTATACAATCGTTATCAACAAGTTTGAGAGCCTGACCTTAACAAAACTCTAATACAAGTTGTTCCTAGCTTAACTAAACATCCTATCTTGATTTTTGTACATTTCTGGCCATATGGCAGGGTCACTACCGGTGTCAGGTCCTACAAGCTGCGCCTTCCCCTTAGAAGTGCGCATGCGCAGTGTTACCCCGGGAATTGCCCGGTCTACGCCCCAAACTCCATTTACCCACTAAAGGAGGGCCCTTACTCTGCGCCGGTGGCGTCATGAGTCCACGCGCGCGGGGTGGCTACCAGCCTAAGGAAAGCGTGAACTACTCCTACCCGCGCTCCTTTGCATATTACCTTGCCCCTGGAGTACTGGGAGTGGCCCGCAGGCTCCTCCCCCTGGGCGGGAACCTCCATAGGATGATGCCCGCCCCCTCAGACCTCAAATATGTGCTCACCGATAATGACCTTACCGCATGCCCCATACCTAATAAATACGACGACCTATGGAAAAAAGTCTAAAGGACAACTACACTGGCTAATAAATAACAGTATCCACGCATAGCTAAAGGGGAAAAAAGGCCTAACGACACATGGCATAAAATTACAATTCAGTTCACGCATGTTGCTCATAATCACAATATCTACGTATATCTACAAAGGGAAAAAAAAAAAAAAAAAAAAAAAAAAAAAGGCCTAACGACACATATCTTCAAATATAGTTCACTTCAAACATCATTTTTCTACAAAGGGAAAAAGGTCCTGACAACAGATCACAAAATACCACAACAACCTACTCTCTCCCGCGGTCTATACCTATGAAACTTACCATTAGACCGGACATAACGCTGCTTAAGCTTTGTACCAAGGGATGGTGGGTGGGAAACAAAGAAGCCCCGAACGCGGGGCACAACGTTCAGCGAGGGAGCGTCCAGGGACAAGGGAGTCTCCTGGGCGCTCCCTACTTCTTATTCCCGAGGGGCCGGGTGGCCCCTCCTCACGCCCGCCCCCCCCGACCCGGAACCAGTCCATTGATTCCGGGTCAGGAGAGGCGCCAGCCAATCGGCGGTGGGCCGCGCCCCCAGGGCACGCCCCCACCGTCGAAGGACCCGCGGGGAGAGGGGGTGAGGCGGTCGCCGCGCCGCCATGCGTGCGGGGGGGCCGAGGGCCCCCCCTTTTCACATGGTCAGCGACTAGCTGCCGCCTCCCCCCCAATCCGGCACCCAACACCAAGGAACGTGGACACGAGACGTGTTTACTCTTTGGAAGGCGGGCGCTAGTCGCCCGGCCGTATTTATTAAAGTATGAAATTAAAAAGGGTTTTAATTGCATAATCAACAATGAAATACAAAAATCAGCAGGACATTCAGTTATACAATCGTTATCAACAAGTTTGAGAGCCTGACCTTAACAAAACTCTAATACAAGTTGTTCCTAGCTTAACTAAACATCCTATCTTGATTTTTGTACATTTCTGGCCATATGGCAGGGTCACTACCGGTGTCAGGTCCTACAAGCTGCGCCTTCCCCTTAGAAGTGCGCATGCGCAGTGTTACCCCGGGAATTGCCCGGTCTACGCCCCAAACTCCATTTACCCACTAAAGGAGGGCCCTTACTCTGCGCCGGTGGCGTCATGAGTCCACGCGCGCGGGGTGGCTACCAGCCTAAGGAAAGCGTGAACTACTCCTACCCGCGCTCCTTTGCATATTACCTTGCCCCTGGAGTACTGGGAGTGGCCCGCAGGCTCCTCCCCCTGGGCGGGAACCTCCATAGGATGATGCCCGCCCCCTCAGACCTCAAATATGTGCTCACCGATAATGACCTTACCGCCACAGGCCAGTATTGTTAACCGACGATCTGGCCTCCCCCTCTAGCCCCTATCTAAGGACACAGCCTCCTACCCCAGCCCTCCAGCCAAGCCCAGATATTGTCAGCCCATAGGACATTACCCTCGTCTGTCAGATGAACCCCGTCTTTCAAGTAATATTTTTGACCCCAGATGCACCCATGAGGTATTGACTGTAACACGGGGGTTCGGAACAACCTATCCAGCCGTGTGTTGATCCTCTTTACCGAGTGATTCAACGCCCTGACTGAATCGCCCCCCCGCCACTGAAGTCGAGGTATTAGTTGTGACCATACTAGTGTGCACCCGGGGCAGGTCCTAGCTATCCAACCCGCTGTTGAGATAATCTCCTCAATCAAGGTGCGCCTGCCCAGTGTTGCCAAATCGTTCTCCCCAAGGTGAAGTATCACCACTGACGGTGGAGCCCGCTGGCGTGCTAACAGCCCTAGGAAGAATCCCCTAAACTCGTGAAGACACAACCCTCCTCTGCCAAAGAACGTGATATTCAACCCTAGTTGTGCCGCCCTTTCCTTCTTGTCACCTGACAGGAAAACACATTCTGCTCGCTTAACATATGAATGACCAACAATCCAGACATTGTTCTTTGTTGTTTCCTGGTCGCCGCTCCGTGCCGATGAATATTGGCGGTGCCCGACGACAAATTCCTCCCCTGCGTAACAGGTCTGAGAAACTGTAAGAGAGCGGAAAAGAGACCAAGCGTGAGTGACAGGTAATCATAGCATGTCAATCCGAACATAACGTTTATAGCAGTCTGACGACCACCTCCCAATTGTCTTCACTCTTTCCACTGGGAGGCCCCCCGCCACCGCCTCAGTTGCTGCCCCAATCCTGAAGGAATGAGATCCAAAATCTCTAGGATCAAGACCCGCTTTTGTAACCCCTATTTCGAACACTCTCCTGAATTGATACCTGGTCAAGGGGCTCCCGTCGGCGTGACAGAGCAACGCCCTGCCTGCTGAACCGACCAATAATCCCATGAGTGATTCCACGTGCCTCACCGGGCAGCACGGGTTGGCGGGGGCCCGTTGCAGAACTATGGTGTGACCCCTAGCTTCTTGATCGGTCTTTGATTTCTGGATAATCACCCACATGGTGTCACCCCTTATCGTCACCCCAGCCTTCTGCAAGCCACCTAGTATGTCAGCCTTAGATCCTGCCACAAGTTCACTAATTCTCAGTGCCCCATAAAATGCCAGGGAGAATGCCGCCCTAAAAAGAAGCACTTCCCACTCTGAGTTACAGACAATCTCCAGCGTGCCCAGTAAGGCTGTTAGCCGGGCCAACCCCATGGGCTTCCTCTTATCCTTCTGGTGTCCTTGAATACGGCGCCATCCCCTTAAAGCCTTGCGTATCATAAAGGTATTGGTGGGATCCCGGAAGCCCCTAGCTTGAGCGAAGAATGACACTGCTGCCCTATGTCTGGTTGCCGCTGCTACTGAGCGCCCCTCTTTGTGCATCCATTCTAAATAGGCTGCAAACCCATCCTCCTTCGCCCAAAGCACTTCCCACTGTGGCCCCAAAAAGGAACAATAAGACAGAAACGCCCCTTCGTAAGCCGTCTTGGTCCTGGGGGCTAGGCTAGCGACCACGAGGTCTTGTAATCTGGGGCACCAATCTGCCAAAGTACTGCTGGGAAGTGTGCTGGCGAGGGGTCTGCTGTGGGGAGATGTTCCCTGAAAACCTGCATTTTGAAGCGAGAAAGGGCGTCAGCAGCATTGTTTAAAACACCAGGGACATGTTTGGCTCTAAAATTAGCATTCAGTTTAAGGCAACGCAGAACAATTTCTTTGATCAGACGAAGTATGAAAGGACACCGCGCCCCCTGCTGATTGATACATTCCACCACTGTCATGTTATCTGACCAAAACACCACTGATTGGTTACATAGGTGTTCGGGCCAAACCATCAGTGCCACCCATATTGGAAAAAGTTCCAGGAAGCCAATGTTGCCGAGCAAACCCCATGTGTTCCATTCTTCTGGCCATTGTTGAGCGACCCACCTATTCCCTAGGATGGCACCAAAGCCCATACTACCGGCCGCATCGGTCCATAGTCCTAACTCCGCTGATGTAGTGAGCGGGCCGGGCCAGACCACCCTACCGTTAAAATCCTCCAGGAATGCCATCCAAATAAGCATATCCTGGCGAATTTCAGACGATAGGCGCGTGCGGTGGTGCTTTTCCCTCAGCCCCTGCATCGCGTGCGCGATGGAGCGAGAGAAGGGGCGAGCCATTGGGATGATTCTTAATGCGAAATTCAGTTGCCCCACCACCTCCTGTAATTGCTGCAAAGTGACCTTCTCCTTCCGGAGGCATAACTGTAGCGACGTCTTGAATTTGCGCACCTTGTCCTTAGGTAGTCTAAAACATTTCTCCACCGAGTCAATCTCGATGCCCAGAAATTCCAAGCAGGTGGTCGGGCCCACCGTCTTCCCAGGCGCAAGCGGGACCCCAAAAGCCCGCATGAGCACGCAAAATTCCTGCAATGCTAGTGCGCACTCCTGAGAACCCGCTGTACCGAGGAAGAGGAAATCATCTAAGTAATGCATGACCCTTTGGTGGCCTGTCACCTGTCTCATGGCCCATTCAAGAAATGAACTAAACATCTCAAAGTAGGCGCAAGAAATAGAACAACCCATAGGCATGCATTTGTCCATGTAGAACCTATCTCTAAAGGTGAAACCTAAAAGATGTTGGTCTGCCGGGTGGACTGGGAGGAGGCGGAAGGCGGACTCTATGTCTGATTTCGCCATCAGCGCCCCGGGTCCAGTGGCCTGTAATAAGGTCACAGCCTGATCAAAAGAGGCGTACTTAACACTACAGATATCTTCGTCAATGGCATCATTCAGTGAGGCCCCCTTTGGCGCTGATAGGTTATGAATCAATCTGAATTGCCCCTTCTCTTTCTTGGGGACAACTCCCAGTGGGGAACACACAAAGTTGTGTCTTGGCACTGCAGAAAAAGGGCCAGATATCCTGCCTAAGGAAAGCTCCTTGTCAATTTTGGCGGCCACCACAGCCGGATTGTGTGTGACTGATAATTGATTTCTACAGTGCGCACTGCCTGTGTATCCCCCGGCCGGGATCCTAAAACCTTTAGAAAAACCTTCCTGGAGTAGGGTGGCCGCTTTGTGGTCAGGGTATCTGTTCAAGAGTGGAATCATTGCCACCACATCCACTGGAGTGGGGGGGCGTGACGTGTCTGACTTATAGTGGCCTTCCCCTACCTCTCTGTCCCGTGTTACCTTGCTTGGACCTACAGGTAGATTCTGGATGAGAGGGGTGCCCACAGGAGGCACATGCATGCCTAAACTTACACGCGGCCCTTGTGCAGGTACGCTTATTAAAATCCCAGCACACTCCTTTCTTCTCTGGCCCACCTGCCCTAAATTTCCCAGGTACTTCACTCGTTTGGGGGGGCCGAAAGGGCTGCTGCGGTCTAGTGAACACCCTGCCCGCACCGAACTGAGGGGGAGGTGCAGTGTCAGAGAACTGTTTGTGCCAGGCCATGGAATCTACCGAGTCCCATGGTAATGCTCTATTGAATTCCAATGCCTTCCTAAAATTTACATCATAACCCTTCCATGCTTCCCCAGAATACTGCTGACTCCACCCCACAATCCTGCTCGAGTAGCAAGCCAATGCAGCCTGCAGATCTGGAGGACGCTCAGCCTTAACTGCAGTGAAAACGGCCCATGCTTGCATCCAATTATTGAGATTTTCCTCAACCCTGAATCTAGTACACTGCGCCCTCCATTCACTTGGGAGCATCCACTCTTTCAGTGCTTTCGCCTGCTCCATTTCCCTATTATCCAATAATAAAGAATAAATGTACACGTATTTGTCAGCCCAAATCATTTCTTTAACAGCTAAAGACACATGTTGAGCTAGATTTTCGCTCCTGGAAGGTACTACACCGTCCCCCAAGAGCGGCAATGCCACTTCCTTACCAAGCGCGGGCACCGGGGGCGGCTGCCCTTGTACTCCGTCCAGCTGGGGAACACTTGGACCTGCAAGGGGAGAAGAAATTGGCAATGCAACACTGTCGGCGATCGGTGCCGATCTGATTTTTTCTACGAACCTTGCCGCCTCTGCCGCATGGTCTGCAGAATTCGGGAAGGCTCCTCCTTTTTGGAGCCATGGCATCATGGCCGTTAACTGAGATAACAATTCGGGTGGCATTGAATCTACGTTACCCCCCGGGACAACAGGTACCACTGGGGTTATGCCCAGTGGTCCTGGCACAGCTGGCAGAGCGGGCGCCGGGTGTGGCCCGCCTGTACCCGGGATTGTGGGCACCGGTGCGGAAGCAGCCCCAGCGTCTACTGGTTGACCTGTCGGCACCGGCACCACAGGGGCAATGGGTGTAGGCACATGCGGGGGTGGGACCACCGCGGGGGGTGCGGCGGGTAACGGATCCCCTGGGCCTGGGGTGGGGACCGCCTCCCTGGGTCTTTTGGACCTAGGTTTCCCTTGCGGGGTGACAAATTCCCCTCTTGGCACTGGTGCCACCCTCTTGCGGACCGGTCTCCCGGACGGGCCCGGTGCCTCGCCCTCTCTATCCTCCAACCGCGCCTCCCGCTCCTTAATTTGTCCTAGCTGTTGCTTAATGTCGCTCATTTCCCGCATCATAGCCCGCATCATAGCCTCCATGTTGGACCCCCTTTTTCCACCCCTTGGACCCGGCATGACACTTACCCTCACAGACAAAAACACCCGCTGCCTACTCTGTTCTCAACAGGTCAACTGTGTGTACCTTTCAGATGGAGGGTCACCAGGGGGCTTTCAGCACCATGCAACGGCGACCGCAACACTAGCGGCTTGTCCGCTTATGTAAAGGGGTGAGTAGACCTAATGTAAACCCACCCGGCGGCCACCAGGAGCAATGAATGCTAGCCCCCCGTACCCCTCTTACCGATCAGTCCTGCGTCTCCGCCGCTGATGATGATCTGCGGTCGCAGCTCCCACAATGTTGCGTGCCCTGTCTGCGAGTGAAAACGTGCCGAGAATATTGTTAAGGTTGCCTGAAATTGAAAAAAGGTATTACTACTGTGCCATAAAGCCGGAAAATTTTGGGAAATCCCACTTAAATACCGTCCTTTAAAAAGCCAACAATGCAAAAGGCCGGTACACTATATTGCAAAGGCTCGCAATTATTCACTGTTTTGTGTCATTACTCGAACAACAAGTCATGAGATAAGTAATACCACAGTAGAAAATACTTTAAACAATGTGACCTCTTCTGTATACTTGGACAACAATTCAATACAATTTGATACCACACAGTAATGACAAACCCCTAAAGAAATGCCACCTCGTTTTCTGAAATTGCACCCTCTGTTGAACAATCTGTAAAATGTATTATAACGCACCAGGCAATGTCACTTCGTTTTCCTTCAAATTGCACACTGTGTTGCCCAAACAGTACAATGAATTATCACCAAATATATGAATGTAACGTGCAAATATTCACATAGCCTCCTCGTTTTTTTTTGCACAACCCTCTTTTGCTTAAATTCGCTCTCTTCGCTCTTTCACACACTTTATATGGGGCCCCCCCTACAAAATTGCCCTACGCGCACCAGCGTGAAACCACAGCGAAAAAAGGGCGCGAAGCGGGTAATCCCCGAGGCGAGAGCTCTTTCCAACCGCCTAACAATCACCGGCCGTTCGTTTACCTTCTGCCACAATCCTTCGTCTTAAATCAAGCCCCTGTGGGGCGGGCAGGGACACAGAAACCCTCCGTTCGCCGAGCTGCACCCTCTTCTCAGAGGCCGACGCTCTCCCGCACGTCTTTGCCCTGCCCCTTCCCGCCGTCTACACAATACCTCACGAGGCCCGACCGCCTCACTTTCCTTCCGCCGCTCCTCGGCTAACCCGCTCTAGTTGTACGCGACGCTCCTGCCTCTCGACGCGGTTGGCTCCGACGTGGCTCCGCTAAATGCGCCACAGTCACCGCTCCTCGCCACCTCGCTCCTGCCTCGCCACCTCGGAAGCCTAAAGGGAAAAAAGGGGAGAGATGAACCCAATCGAAGGCGCTCCTGCCCACTCGACGTCTCCCCTGCACCGCTCGAAAAGTCCTGCAAAATAAAGCAAAAAAGAATTATAAAACAAAGAAGCCCCGAACGCGGGGCACAACGTTCAGCGAGGGAGCGTCCAGGGACAAGGGAGTCTCCTGGGCGCTCCCTACTTCTTATTCCCGAGGGGCCGGGTGGCCCCTCCTCACGCCCGCCCCCCCCGACCCGGAACCAGTCCATTGATTCCGGGTCAGGAGAGGCGCCAGCCAATCGGCGGTGGGCCGCGCCCCCAGGGCACGCCCCCACCGTCGAAGGACCCGCGGGGAGAGGGGGTGAGGCGGTCGCCGCGCCGCCATGCGTGCGGGGGGGCCGAGGGCCCCCCCTTTTCAGAAGCAAGGAAATGAGATTGGCAAGAAAGCCAACCAATAATAAGCAATGGTCTTACGCTAAGCTCCTTAGTATTGTTAGTTTTATAGACAATCGTTTTTTCAACAGACAGCTATTCCTGTTTAAAGAAAAGGCATAAAAAATACTTGACTTCGTCTTCAAGTATTTTAGTGAAGCATTTATAAACTTGAAAAATAGATGTTCCATCGAAAGTGCGAATTTTACTCTTAAGCAAAGCTTGATAACTTGTAAATATATTTCCTTTCAATTGCTCTAGTCAAGTATTGAAATTCCTCTTGCTATCGCTGTGTTCCTCTTTTTGCACCGAGGCCTTTTCAGGTAAAATACGGAAATTTGTGATCGTTGTGAAATTACATCAAAACTATTAACACTTTTGTGACCTTTTTGGTAAATTATTAACAACTATGGAATTGTATTTATGACTGGATTTTTTCTTTTGCATTATGTGATATGAGTGCTATTTATTCGTACGTCTTAAAACGTAAGCGTTATTGCAATGTTGTTTTTTAATAAATGCCAATGTCGATCACAAAGCATTAATGTAATTATGCGGACTATCAAGTTCTAGTCTCAAATCTCAACGTATAAACCTTGTTTGTTGTCTTAATAACACATCACTATTATAGTTTTCATCAAACCCATATTTGTATTCATTTCACAGCTTGCCAAAAACATTGGGAATACAGCATTTAATGATATTATGGAGGCTAGCCTCTCTAATGAAACATTAAAACCAAATCCATCCAGCGACATGTGAGTACTGAGCATGCATGTTTTCTCTTTTGGATGTAAACAAAGGGGATATATATATTATTTTCAGATGTTTTCAAGTATTGATTGACACAAAAGTAATTTGAAAATAAATATGTTCAAGGTTATAAATGTTTCGATTTAGAGCGCAATTAACATTCTGTCCATGATTGTTTTAAGAGTACAATAGAGGCAATTTTGCCGGTGGTGAATAGCTTTCATTTATTAGGAAGTCTTTGTAATTTGTTTTATTTTTTCTGAAAGCAGACATTCATAATACTCTTATGAACCACATGTGTGAATTATTATAGACATGCTTATAATTAAGAAGCATTGCCTTTCCATACATTACTATGCAAACATTATGTTCTTCACAGAGACTAAAGAATCCAAGTGTGGTCCTAGGGCACCTTTCTCTATACACAGAACAGGACCAGTTAGTGCAGTGAATATACAGAGACACCCCCTTAGATTAACTTTGTTTCCAGTGGAACATAATCTGCTCCTGGTATTTGATTACTCTCCCGACTATATAATTTCCAGGTGAAATAAAACAACATGCAGTAACTATTTTGAAGGTTGATACTATAATTTTATATAGCTGGGTTTTAACCAGAATCTGTGTTCCATTCCTAATTGTGGGCAAAGGCAGATGAGATGGGTGGGAGATAAGTCTTTATAGCTGCATCATATATATTATAGCAACATTAGTAAGAGCACATTCCGATTGTCCAAGTTAATTTGAGTTAACTTGTCTCTATTATTAATAAACGAAGCCTGAACTACTTTTGTGGAAGTTTTTGGTAACAGTGGGATCATCAAGGAGCTCAGTGAAAGTAAGATTTTACAGAATACCTACTTTATTCATTTGCACACCTCTAATATGTAAGAATCATCCAAATAATATTTAGATCACGAAGTATAACCATAACTTGAAGGAATCCACTTTTAGCTTTGAGTTATTCATTCGCTCATGTAAATTTCGATTCACAAGCAATCGTCTGCTAATTACATTTTCCCAGAATCTCTGAATAATTGTGCCAGTCCATACCATGTGAATAAAGTTTGCCTCTTCTCCATTAATATTGTGTGCAGTGTCCTGCGTGTGACCTATAAATCGTACATAATCACTCTGGGGTTAAGTATGTCTGCTGTTTTTAATATGTTTAAATTATGCATTTCTCAATATTGTGGCTATGTTACTTGATCCATTGTTCTTCACTCATTTCCCTGCCTCATGTCTTCCAAAATGTGTTTGTACGTAACTGTTACCGCTCTCTGTGTAAAGATCACTGAGAACACGTTTGATAATTAAGTGCCAAAAAGTGGACACTTAAAAGTACTACACAAGTTGTGTGAGTATATATACCTTTTTTGTATGTTAGTCCTGACGAAAGCTCCATAGACCCGGCTGGGCCAAGGGGAGCTGAAACATGTCGACAAGCTTATTCCAGTAATACTATCGGATCTAGTAACTCAATCCTTTTCAAGTATGCCAGTATTTTACCTCAATAGAATCTCACCCTCTATTAAAGTATCACGGTGACGTTCTCTTTTTTAAAACAATTTTTTGCACTTTTTCTTTGGGGGCATCCCTCAATCTCTGGACACTGCATTCTATACCAGAGGTGCCTCTGGATGAGGCTGGCATTGAGCACGACTGCAACATCCAATGATAAATGCCACAATATCAATGTGGGGCGGATGAAGAATATATACCGCTTTTCCAAAATAACATTGATTTTTTTGAGGGTGTTTTCTAACCAAAGGTTTAGAATTGTAACAAGTGTCCAATTTCCTTTTCTGATAACTGAATATGTAAGTGAACTGTCAAGATGGCATACTTGTTCCTAACTTCTTCAGAAGTATGCATTTCTACTGCATGTATAGCTCACCCACCTTGTTGAGTTAGGCCTTTGTTTAGACTTGTTTATCCATTGTGTCAGCTATTCCTTGGAACCTGGGTAGGCACCAGAGCAGGATCTTCTGGGTTTATATTACTTTCACTCAAACTCTTCTGATTTATCTATTCCAGCAGTGTTTGGCTACGTTGGCCTACAACTTCTGCTACCTGTTGCAGCACCTTCTTCACCATCTTCCTGTCTCCTAGCAAATGCATTGCTGCCTGAGGTTTATATTCTCCTGTCCTTTGGCCAGCGTAGTACAGCTGGGCTGCCAGATAACTCTATCCAAAAACTGGGATCCCTAAATCGCCTTTTAAGAGGGTAAGGAGAAATTTGTCAAAGCAGCTCTGTTCCTACCTCCATCCAAATCCAACCAGAAACTAACACATTTAGTTATTAATAGAACTTTTGGGTTAGTGGAACATTCACAAACTATTCTCAATAGTATTTCTATTTTTATATGAGTGACTCGTCCCATAACTGGTGGTTGGAGACTGTTTCATAAGTCCATGGAGCCTCAAATCACTCTTATTGCCTTATTTATGTGCCTCCACGTCCACTTTCAAATGAGACATGTATGTCCCCATAAACCAAAATTTAACATTCCCATTTCAGATGGGTTAAATTTGTTGCCAGTAGTTCTTCAACAGTGGTCTGCTTCATGACAGAAAAAAGCAAGAATCTTGCCACTTTGCTCATAGGGCAGCTAATGTAATGAAGTCTATTATTTCTATGATATGTGCCACATGCTGTGAAAGATCCTGGTTGTATAGTGGTATATTAGCTACATAAAGTGAGATGTGCTGGATTATAGACACATTGATAATTATATGGATACCAAGCATTCTGTAGTAGCACGCTGGTGGTGCCATTGACACAGGATAAAGGACCACCCTGCCTGATGCCACCTCCTAACTGCCATTGAGAGGAGTATACTTAACACGTTACAAATCTAGCTGTTGGCTTAGTACAAACAAATGTTTTTCAGCTTATTATTAGAAGACCAAATCCTATCTTATCTAGTACTGCATACAAGGAGTCTCCTCAGGTTCACCACATTACCTGAGAATATCACAGCAAGAGGACTTTGTGAGGGATACACTGATATCATGTGAAAATGTCATCTAAAATTTGAATATGTGCTAATCCCTTTGATTACTCTTTTCACTTTTAAGGTTGCTACTATTTTATAGTCTAGGTTTAGTAATGATAGTGGTCTTTAGAATCGTTACTCTAGTGGGCCTTTCCAGTTTGGGCAGCACCATTACCATCACCTTGCTGGTTGACTGAGATATTTTTTTGGCTGTCTTGAGGATCATTATTTGGGGTATTTGTTGTGCACTGTATGTGTCATACAATTCCAGTAGAAGGCCATCTGATCCAGGTGTTCTCCATCTGCCCATTGCCTGTATTGCTGCTCTATTTACTTGTCGGGAAAGTGGTGTTAGTAACAGTTTACTTTTTTTGCGTGAGGGAAGGGTAGCTGTGTTCAAATGCCTGCCATTTCCAGGAACTCAGGTATTTGATCTATGTAGGGCGTGGGCTCCTCTGAATAAATGATAGGCGTAGTTAACAGAGTTGGAATATTTTATTTCTGGGTGCAGATTCACTAGCACACCGTTCACGTGGCATGGTGTCAGTTATGGTCGGCTGTCTTCTGTGCAGTAGAGCCCTGCTTTTAGTTTTCCTGAATGGTTCCTCTCTTTGTGACTTCTCTTCATGTACGAGTAATAATGAAGGTATCAAAGTCATTCTCTGGAAGCTGCGTCTGGCGTTCTAGGTAATGGGGAAATTTCATGTGCTGGGTCATGTACATGTCCAATTGTATCTGTTTCATGTTCCCTTCCAGCTTAGTCATGTCTCTCAATAAGGTTTACTGGACCGACCATTTTATCTGTCTTAATGCATGCATCCTTCAATTTTACTTTGAAGGCTTCACATAAGATCCCTTACCAAGCTTTTGTTCTCTTGAAAGTAGTAGGTAATTTTATTTCTTAATGTACCTTCAAAAGCTTCCCCTTGGATGTGCTGTGACTTGTAACTACCAGAATAGTATGTAATAGTGAGATTACTCCAAGAAATAGTTGTTATTATGGGGCTATGACTCGATATTGGACCGTATAGATATTTGGATCTTTCATAGATTCATGTGCTTGAATCATCCCCATCGTCGTAGTGGAAGTCCCATGGTATCCTTATGAAATCTGTAGACAGTACTAGTATAGGCTAGAATGCAAACAACAGTCACTGCTATAGCTTAGCTACTTTCCTTTGTAAAAAAGAACCAAACTTAGGAAATAGCCAATCAGGCAACAGCACCCTGTAGAACACTCCCAAGAGAGGATAAGTTCCTGGGATTTTCTACCCCATGTCGTGTGACATGAAGTTTCGCTGAGCTCTGCTCAGTTTTTCCTTCAATATTACCAGATATCTTCAAAGTATCAGATTCTTCAAAGAAAGGACTCTTCATGTCATGTGTAACGTGCAGTAAGAAGAGGCTGCATTCTGAAGACCCCCATAAAAACTGTATATACTGTCTCTACCCCTAGCATAAAATAAAGGCCTACAAGATGTGTAGAACTTTCTCAACTAAAACCCTTAAAAACAGAGGGTAGGTTGTTGATTTGGCTGCAGAGACTGAAAAATAAGTCTGATGTCTCTGATGATGAGGGAAGCTCTGACTCGCCTACTTCTCTGGAAAGATCTAAAACGAGAGAGAGGTCTCAAGAATTTCCTGAGGATTCTAGTAAGATGGGTTCCTAAAAGTCCCATCATAAAACAGCAGGCCCTCACAAAAATGAAAGCATTTATTTTCTACTGACGAGAAAAAACCATCTGACCTCTAAGCATGAGAAACCTCTTCAGAGCCATCTATAAAGATTACAGTCTCTACAAAACCTGTATCGTCGACGGCACCATCCTCTGGGTCCCCATCAACGCAGATATCACCTTCTGGGCAAAATTCCCCTGCATCATCGTCTAAGATCTCGTAGTCGAAAAATCCATTGTCGACGAGGGACATAGACGGCGGCTCCACCGATTACGCCTTAAGTGACGGCTAAGGTACAATCACTGCAGACGGCTTCCTTTTCGATGATGTGTTCACTTTCGACAACGACTTCCTCGGCGACGAGCGCATCCTTGTAGAAGACATTTGTTCCACCTCTTCGTCCGCTACGACCTCAGCGACAAAGACAGTTCCCACATTGGCGGCGAAGGCTCCGATAATTTCGTCTTCAGTTCTAATTAGGTCTTCATGGATAACACCAGCACCACCGTTGACGACTTCTCGTTGACGACACTGTTGGCAAGGCATTTTCTCCAAAATCCTGCATTGGTTTCGCCTTTGCCACCTTTAACTTTTTTTGAGGCATCAAATGAAGATGACATGTTTAGCTCTGCTCACAGTCCCTCTCAATTTCATATCAAGTATCAGGACGACTATGAACGTTATTATCAGCAGGACTTTCACTCTCCACATGAAAAGGTGCAATACATTGAGCCTGTTCATGAACCCATGGTCCACCTTTCAGTGGCATTAGTCCAAGAATTGCAAGACATGTTGCAGGACTATCGTATTCATTTTACTTCATCAAGTGCACCTCCACCGACATCTCTGCCACAAATGTCTGATTCTTCGCCTAGAACGTCGCCTGTGACATATAGTGTTTTACCT
Organism: Lissotriton helveticus; assembly: GCF_964261635.1. Classification (NCBI taxonomy): domain Eukaryota; kingdom Metazoa; phylum Chordata; class Amphibia; order Caudata; family Salamandridae; genus Lissotriton; species Lissotriton helveticus. The sequence continues at coordinate 384,395,435 of NC_136067.1, read as the reverse complement.
TCACAACAGCATGATACTTCTGATGATGGGTAGATAGAGGAAGGTGAACCTCAAGGTACAAGACCAACGGGCAATGAGTGGGGGATTACGTTACCTCAACACCTGCTTCCCTGTCTCTGCCGGAGGACATTGGACGCTTCCACACATTAAGGGAAAGGGCAGCTTCTCGCTTTCAATTATCAATGGCTGTCAAGCAGTTTGACTGCTTATTTTATGACTTTAAAGATTTATCTTGGAAAACTATCAGAGCAATACCTATTATAGACCATATTTGAGAGGAAGGTGTAAAGGTTATGAAAACCCCTCCTACAGTAATTGCAGTCTTGTCCAGAATACATAAAAAAATATATAAGGCTCCTGATGATGCACCAGCTTGTCTGGTAGGGCACCTGAAACCAGACTCAGTAATCACACAAGCTGCACAACGGGGGTCAAGGAATCCTTCTGTGCCTATCACCGCACCACCTGACATGACATTATTGTTTGGAACTGGAAGCTGTAGGACAGGCGGTCTTACGTCATCTGTTTCAATAAGGTAAGCCTCTACTATTAGAGGTATTTCTTCCTTTTTCATTTATGTGTTTTTACCATTGTAAAGTTATGGTATGCTGTTTTTCACTTTCACATGTTACATTGTTCATATACCAGTGATAAACAACTGCATTCTATATAACAAGTTGAAGTACATGCATATATCATTACCCGTCATCCTCTAAGGGTGTATGTGTATGTATATATATATATATATATATATATATATATATATATATATATACACACACACACACAAACACTCCAGCTTCCTCAGAAACATCCAATGAAGAAAGCACGGACTCAAGGCTGTTTAGGATATGGCTTCTTTTATTGTTTCTGGTCACCCTCCACCCAAAGGCACAAGAGACGCGTTTTGGCTTCACAGAAGACTTTGTCAATCAACTGGGAAAAAAAGATATAGTTTTTTTTTTTCACTGAAAAAAACGTAGGTTTCAGGGACATTATAGTTAGTTGGAGATTTGACTCGTATAAAACCATAGAAATTCGGCAGGTATAGTTAGTAGACCTAACTATAACTCGCGCCCCCACATTGCACTGCTGATGGCGTCACATGTTACATCACTCATGACATGCTCAGTAACATCACTGATGACATCTCAAATGGCATCACTCATGACATCATCCACATGATCCTCAGTGATGTCACTTGAGATGTCAAACCCCCCCCCCCCCAGTGACCCCCATTATTGAAGGGAAATGAATTTCCCAATTAAGCAATTAAATACCTCTAATAGTAGCTCCTCTTGTGGAAGAGCGAGAGCAGATTTCCCTGCTCTCGCTTCAATGAAGCAAAGCAGTTTGCAATGACAGGGCGGGAGCCACACTGCTCCCGCCCTGTCATTGCAAACAGCAGTGTCCCGGGAGTGGGCACCCCGGGACACTGCAGGAGCTGGCCCTGGGGGGTGGCGGTCCCCATGGCCATCAAGGTCTCCAGAAGGGGGGCCGTGTGGCCCCCCTCCCAAAGTGTGCACAGCCCCGGGAGGTGGTGGTCCTCCCGGGGCTCTCAGCAACAACTGAACGGATTTACACCATTCAAACAAATGGGCGCTTTCTGAACAAAGCACTACCTTTTTGTCAAATTTGGTGTAATTCCGTTCGGCAGTACGAGCTGTAGCCGTGTGTAAAGTTTCCTACGGGAAATTGATTTTCCGAACTCTTTTATTTTTTTTATTTCTCAGGAACGACTGAACGGATGTACACTATATAACAAAAATGGCTCTTTCTGAACCAAGGGCTACCTTTTTGCCAAATTTGGTGTAGTTCCGTTCAGCAGTTTGTACTGTAGCCGTGTCTAAAGTTTCCTGTAGAAAATACCATGGAGAAAACACGTTTTGGGACCCCCCTTTTTTCTTGGCCCCTGCTTGGGGAATCACCCTGAAATTTTCAGGATAGTAGCTGACCGAAGCGGGCCACTAGTTTTGAAAATTCCACGAACATTCAACATCCGGTGCCAAAGTTATTGGGGGAAAAAACGCTTTTTCTATAGAAAGTAGGTCCTAACTATAACTATCTACTGGCGAACACCAGGAGAGAGAGAGAGAGAGAGAGAGAGAGAGAGAGAGAGAGAGAGAGAGAGAGAGAGAGAGAGAGAGAGAGAGGAGAGAGGAGAGAGGAGAGAGGGAGAGGGAGAGGAAGAAGATATGGTTGCTTTTATGCACATTGCTCTATGCTACTGCTTGCTACTCTGATTCAAGCATGTCAATCTATTAAAGGTCCAATAATGGAGAAGAAAATTAGTTACTTACCTGTAACTACAGTTCTCCAGTATTGGTATCTTTCATAGATGCACATGCGACCCACCCTCCTCCCCTGAGAGGCTTCCCTTATTTACTCAAGGTATATAGTTTCACACTTGTGCTTGACAATCTGAGGAACTTAGCCTTTCTTGGAGTGTTCTACGGTTTGCTGTTGCCTGATTGACTATTACCTACGTTTGGTTCTGTAGTAGGGGATCTCTGTGTATAGTCATAATCTAGAGAATAGTCCCGCCCATGTGCGTGGACCCCGAAGCAATCAAAAAGAATCTTTTAAGTCATCCTCTTTCCAGTCCTGCATAGACACTTAAGAGAAAATTAAAGACAATAATGCAGCCTGTTCCTACAAGGCTACACTGTCCAGTACTTCAGACACATAATGGCAGCCGATGGAGGCTTGTCTGTCCATCCCTTCCTCTCTATCATTCCAAGGTTTTTGTGAAGGGGAAGTTTCTCTATGAATGGAACTTGACACATTATGGTAAATGTGATGTTGGTAAAATATCCTTGGCATTTCTAGTTGAAGTACTGGACAGTGTAGCCTTGTAGGTAGAGGCTGCATTATTGTCTTTAATTTTCTCCTAAGTGTCTATGCAGGACTGCAAAGAGGATGACTTAAGAGATTATTTTTGATTGCTCCGGGGTCCACGCACATGGGCGGAACTATTTTCTAGATTATGACTATATCAGAGATACCCCTACTACAGAACTGGAGTTACAGGTAAGAAACTACTCCTTCATTTTTACAAAAGAAAGTAGATAGGCTAACGCAGTGACTGTTCTTTGCATTCTACGCCTTGATAGTATTATCTACTGCTTTTATGAGGATACCATGGGACTCCCACTACGAATACAAAGATGATTCAAGCATGTGAATCTATGAAAGATGCCACTACTGGAGAACCTTAGTTACTGGTAAGTAACTCATTTTCATCTGGAGTTTTTAATGCCTTATTTGGTAGAGACCCTTTCTAGCTGTAGAATCCTTACAAACCCTCCTATCCTCCCCCTTTTTGTGAACTTTGTTTTCTGTTTAGAAGGTCCCTGTAGGTCCTTAGTGTTGGCACACTAGCCCAGCGACTTTCTAATGTGGCTCAGTGCTTCTGGCACAAAAAGAAACTGGTGTCAAAACACTGGTGTGGCCCCTATATTGGCACAGTGCATGTCAACGCCGGCGTAGACGGCACTGATGACGCAGAGCCAATTGACACCACTTCCTGGCACACAAAGGTACTGCTCAAGATTTTCTGGATCAAGTGTGACGCCTGGGAAATATTCTAAGGTAAGGAATCTGCGGTCTGATAGTGTCTACCAGATAAAGCCTTATCAAAGGTATGTAGCTATTTCTTCACTGTTGTTCATCAGCATAGGGCAGTTTTAAGAGCGCAATCTTCCTTTTTACAAAATGTAGTTTCTGATTTTAAAATAAACCAGTCTATTACTCTTGCTACTTTCTTTCCTAACCCATTTAATGAAGTGGAAAGATCTTTCCATTCTCTAGATATAAAATGGGTTATCTGCTTTTATTAAGATAGTTCCAAAGTATGAGGAAATGGGATGTATTATGTGGTTTGGTTGAGAGACCTCACTGTGTAATACACTTACCAAGCCTGGAAAGTTTTGTGTCTGAGTAGGCAGGCTTACACAACGAAACAAGTGTAAAGCATTTAAACCGCACCAAAACAATTGAGAAAGAAATACACATGACACTTGAGAAATCCAACGCCAATGTATAAAAAGAGCTTTTTTTTCATTTAGACACCAAAATGAAAAATGTCCACGCAGAGAAAAGGTATTTACTAGATGTACTAAACCAGCACTTTTCTCTTGCCTGTGACCAAGCATTGGCAAATGCAACAAATTTGACCGAAACATTTTCAGGAAATTCTTTGGTAAGTATCAATGCGGCACTTTAGAGCTACAGTAGGTTATCAACTCTGGCAGGAATCCTGTCAAGGGAACCAGCCAAGTCCACAGACGCAGTTCTGTTGTGCAGAAAAGCAGTCTTCAGTTCAGTTCCAGCGTCAGTGACTCCTTGCAATTGACTTCAGGTGGAGTGGTACTTATGCAAGGGATACAGGATGCTGAAGATACTGTGTGGTTGACGTGGGTCTTCCCCATGGTACTCCTCGTACCACAGGCTTGGTGAGGTGACCATTGCCGCAGGGGTACATGTCCTTTGAACTCCTCTTGAGCTTGGCAGAAGTCCAATTGCCACTGGTCTACCAGTCACCTGGTAGAGCGAGTTCAGCTGTTCCCTTCTTTTGTCAGTACCTTGCTTTCTGGGCGACCAAGATCCACTCCGACAACTCTCCCAGTTCCAGCAGAACTCGGATGGGTGCAACTTTTGAGCGTTGGGGTCCTGCTCCCTGGTGCTACGCAGCAGCGATCCAGTGGTTTGGGCGGCCAACTCGCCCCAGGAGGCTTCCTCAGCTGATGTGGCCTGTGTGCTACTCTGTTCCGTGTTTGTGGCTATCAGTTAAGATACTACAATGCAGTAGGAAAGGTTACGTACCTGTGGTCCTAGCTGTTCATCGTAGACCTATTAATAGAAGTCATAAACAACCCACTCTCCTCCCCAGCTGTTACTAAACCTATTCAGCTGTAGATACTTTACATTTTATTATTCTTCAAAAAAGAGTTGAATCCCACAAGCGACTGCCATGACTAGGTATTGTGGGTTGGGATTCCTCCTATGTCCTTAAGGAAAAGGCTTTATTTTTCATCTTTCTCAATGTAAGCCTATCGTTCTGCATTTTTAACTGCATGCGCTCAATGTTGAATGGTGGTTCTTTTATGACAGAATATGTTACCCCCAGAAGTTGTTTTAAAAAAAAAAAAATATTTGCATTTAAGCAGACAAAACACAACACAGTTGAATACGTAAGCAAGCAGTATGATCAGCAATAATATCTCATGTATTATAGGAATGACAGGCGACAAAGTGTCAAACAGATTCCAATCATGCAGGCAGAGTGTGAAAACGTCCCTATTCCCGCCGCATTCCAGGGCTCCACACATTCATTGCACCCACACCCATCGGGTAATGTAACCTCAAGAAGTTGATTATTTTCCACATTTCAGGCATTCAGAAAGAAAATCGCATCTCTGACAGTCTAACACTGTTAGAAGAAATTAACATGGATTTATGACATGTTACAATGTCAATTTCATTAAAAACATTATGAGAAAAGGTGTTCCAGGTTCCACCCAGGCAGCGGGGAATTATGTTGCATTTATGGCCTCAATCTAGATTCCTACACTGCTGAACTGGGATCGCAGATATGTAACCTTTCCATACCAGTGTGAACCCCATGTGTAGTTTTCACGAAACATCAATTTACACTTGTGAATGTGTTTGAGCAAGGTTTCTGCAAGGGGTTTCTTGTAGGCATATAACGTTGAGGATTCCTGCAACATATAGCACATTCCAAATGCGGAAGTTTGTGATTTTCTCAGGTCAAATGCTCATCATCTTCCCCTGTGAGTTTGTGCTTGTGATTATTAAGGTCCCAAGGAATGCAAACATATATGTCGTATTGTCAATGTCTTGATGCTGTCTCAGTTGTTCTCATCACACCTCGATGGGGTGCAGATAAAGTAGGAACAGATGCAAGCACACTGGTTGATGCTTTATATACTCAAATGTTGTAACATCCTGAGCGGGCAGAGTTGCCGCTGAGACTGCATGACAAAGCTATTGCTGAGGGAAAAAGTTTCTGGAACTAGCCAAGCACCTCGTAGATATTTGTAAGGGGAGGAATCTGTAGGAAGCTGAGGTGTCTACCAGAAATATTGTTATCAAAGGTCAGTAACTAGACTAGCGACTGTTGCAGATTTCCAGAGTGCTTCTGGAGTTTGCTATACTTAACAAAAATTAAAATAAAAAAGTCAGGATTTTACTCCAAACGTAGGCATTTACCTTTCTGTTGGTTTTCTGATTAATCTGCCCGTTCTGATTATGATCTCTTATTGAAATGTGTGGTATGTATTATTTGCAGTTTTATATCATTGGAGTGCTTTTAACATTATACAAACTAAACAGTTATTTTGAGTAGTTTATGTTAATCTTTCAGGAATGCAAGAAAGGATTACATTAATACAAAGTATATTGAAAGAAAATATGCAAGGAAGAAATATGTTGATAATTCTGCTAAGCTTAGCAGTCTTTGTGAAGCTGTCAAAACAAGAGACATTTTTGGACTAATACAACTATATGCTGATGGTGCGGATCTGACTGAAATAATTCCACTGGCCAACGGACATGTAAGAACACATTTTCGGTTTATTATTCAAATATAATTTTTTGGGGTGAGATTGACTTTGTTGCAATAATATTCATCATAAGGCAATTTAAATATTTCTTTGAAAGGTTATTTTTAATCTTACTATCTAATGGACACTTCTAACTTTAGATTCCTCTTCTTTAGACTAGGCTCAGGTGCCATACTGAAACTGACATTTTCTCAGCAGTGCCATCAGGCTGCTGGGTGGCGCCTTGAAGCACTGTGTTGGTTTCATTCTACCCCTTAAGTGATAGACCGGAGCGTCATGTAAGCAACCCTGCGCACTGATTCCATTCCTTTCTTTCCGCGGCTTCAAATGTGAAACCGGAGCTCTGCTCTAATTTTCATAATTTTTCATTGTTTTCCTGTTCGAATCAAGTGTGCAAAGAAACAATATTCCCACCTAAAACTAAAATGTTCAAACCAGTTTGTGAGTGTCGGAAACAGGTGTCAGTAACTTGTACAAGGTGTGTCTTTGGGCATGACTCCAGGTTGTGCGGTGAGTGTGCTCCAGTGTACCCAAAGGTGATCCAGGACCACAATGCAAGGTTGTATATGGCCGAGCATCAAAAGTAGTTATGGACCTCCTGTAAGTCCAGCTCCCGCTCAAAGTCGAGTGCACGGACCCGCTCCTGCTCTCGAGTTCTGAGTTGACCAGAGACAGATTCTCTTTGTTGTCGAAATCATCAGATTCGTCAAAGTTCAATTTGAAGGGGAAACCCAAGAAGGCAAAACGCGTCTCAACGCCATCCCACTTTCTATGGAAAGAGAAGTTGGGAAGGTGTCAAGATGCCAATCAGTCTCACTACTAATCCCTTCTTACGGTGCCGTTTCTGTAGCTGATCTGGATGCACCTGAGTTCGGTTGTATGATGCTACAGCGATAACTTTTTCAATGCGCAGCTTTACATTGCATATAGCGTTACACCGCCATGTTTCACATCGAACGTCCTTGCGACGCTACTGCGGTGAATCCTATTGGCAGCATAGCACATCGCATTCCTTTAAATCGCGCGTCAATACAACGCGTGATCTCGTATCTGAGGGGGGTGGGTGTTATATAATGTGTCGCCCACCGTGCCTGCATCCATTGTGTCTGTACGGGTTCTCCCGACGTTGGCCTTGAAATCGGTAAGTCATTGGAATGCAAGTGAGGTGGTTTCTTAATGCGTTACTGCATGTGTGCACGGAAGTTGCAGTCCCGCAATTTGAGTTTTCTATCCTTGCGTTTTGTCCCATTGTTGGTGTATCTATAGCCTGGGAGGGTTGGAAAGCCAGTCCCTACCTGAATGGCACTTTACTTCTCCCACCGTCCGCCCTCTGATGCTTCGATGCAGGATCGGATTGGGATCACAATTTGGCCCGGGCACTGATGAAAAAAGTGGCCCACATTCGCGGAGCGTGGCCCACATTACAGGGGTGTGGCCCACATTTTCAGATCGTGGCCCACATTCGGGGGCTTGCCCTTTCATGAAACATATGAGGAATGTAAGTGGGAGGATATTGTTCCTGGGAAGCACACAGGGCCAAGGTGTCAATGTCCTACAAGCTGAGCAACTGAAAAACAGGGCCGGTTCTAGGATTTGCGAGGCCCTGGGCCAAAAGGGAATGTGCGAGGCCCCTCTAATTTAAATAAGTGACCCTTTGAAAGGAGGCCATTCAGAGACACTGCGGGAGGCCCATTGTCAAGCATTTTAGCCCCCACACAGTTTTAGCTTACAACCCAAAAGCAATTCTCACACCCTCAGCACGATAGGTTTGAGAATTGCTTGTGAGCTAAAAGTTAAAACTGTGGGGTCGGTAATATGCTGGACAATGGGCATCCTGCAGTGTTTCTGAATGGGTCTCCTTGCAATTGGGACAAGAGGAAGCGTCTCCCTCCCTTAGGCCTCTAGACACCATCCCTGAGAGGCCCAGGGAGGGGGCCCCTCCCATGGACCCTAAGTGCAAGGAGACGGGGGCGTGGCCACGGAGGCGACCGAAATGGCTGCCTCTGTGCGAAGCTCCGCCACTCGGGCTCCCAATAGTGCAGCCTGACATGTAACCTGCCCCTATCCTGCCCGCATCGACCACCGCTCCGGCTCAGCAGATGATCCTGCACCCCCTGACGGCTTCGATCGCCCGGGGAACAGCGTGAGGGACTCGAACGGCGGAGGGGACTGTAGGCCTCCCTGGCCTCGGCGACGTCCTCCCTATCTGCGCCCGCCTCCCGGTGAGTGATTTCTTGGGGTGCCCCTGCCGGACGTGTTTCCCCCTGCGGCCGCGGGCCCCGGACCTCTCCCCCCTGTTGGCCGCCTGTTTTGATCTCGCTGCGGGGGCGCTGGGCTCCCGGGGTGGTCCCGCGGCCTTCGGGCCTGGACGCGTCCTGGAGCCGGGGCCCCGGGTGACGGGATCTCTGGTGAGACTCGGGGTGGTACTGGTGGGCCTGTGGAGGGCAGGGTTTGCTATAGTGAAGGTATCGGGCGCCCTGGGGGTTGCCCGGGCTGGTTTTGTGTGGCGGCCCCGCCTGATCCCCACGCTGATCACACCTCTCCCCCATACTGAATATCTGGGCAATTCTTTTGCCCCCACAGGGATCGCATTGCACCTGGGCCTCATTGGATGGAACAAGCACTGCATTGTGCGCCGGTTGCTGCTGTCTCTGCCACGATGCCGTTCATGAGAAGCCTGATGGTCGGTTGGACCTCTCCCCATTCTGCAGTGCCTGTCTCAACAGTCCCTGGACTTCGAGTCGGCCATTTCACGCTGCCTGAGCGCTGAACCATTGCGCCTGTGAGGACTGTTGCCCTCGTGGGGGGCATTAGTGACACTAGCCTTGGTTGGGGTCGTGCTTTTTTCGCCACCCCTCTCCTGAATGACGCCTTGATTCATCGACTTGATTCATCGGTGCTGCTGCCTGTGCTGGACATCAGCCATCAGCTCCACGACGGCCTGGGAACTCTAGTGCTAGGTGGCCCTCCCCTGTTTGCTTCCTCGAGCTCCTGCTTTCTTTCTTTGGCTGCACTGCTTTTCCTCCGCGCCGCATTGCTGCCTTTGGTTCAATTATGGGAAGAAAGATCCCAACCAGCGTAAACTCAGCTTTGACAAAACCTCCCTCCTCACTTCGGACGTCCCGCCGGGTCCGTCTGCTGGGGCCACTGGACCTGCTGACGGTGGTGATGCTACCTCCCTGGTTACAGCCATGCTAGGTGAAATGCGGGCGGGTTTCAAGTCGCTTGACAGTCGCTTCGATACCCTTGAGCAGAAGCTGGCTGATATGGGAACTAAGGTCCAGGCCCACGACCGCCGCCTAAACGTGGTGGAGTCCAGGGTGTCGGACATTGAGGACAATGCCACGAAGTCACTGAAAAGACTGGAACGCGTCGAGAAAATCCTAAAAGAGGTAGCCATAAAAAACGAGGATTTGGAGGCGCGTAGCCGAAGAAACAACATCCGTATAATGGGCGTGGCGGAGACGACAGCGACGGGACGCATGGACACCTTTGTTGAGCAACTATTCATCGAACTGTTTGGCAGAGACACTTTCAAGAGTGGATTTGTTGTGGAACGTGCTCACAGATCTTTGGGACCTCGTCCTCGGCCTGGTCTACCTCCACGCCCGATTATTGCCAGACTCATGAACTTCCGCGACCGTGACTCTGCACTACGCGCTGCCCGCGAGAAAGGGGAGGTCCAGTGGCAGGGCAGTGCCCTTTCCTTCTTTCCAGATTTCACATTGCTGGTGCAAGAGGCGCGTCGCAAATATGCTGGAGTTGAGGCGACGTTGCGTAACCTAGGTCTCAAGTACAGCATGATGTATCCTGCGAGGTTGAGGGTGGAGGTGGCCGGTAAACCACGTTTCTTTGAATCCCCTGCTGAGGTGCAGGAGTTCTGCCAGAACTACAGGAAGCGGGGATCTCAGGCAGCCTCCGGCTCCACACCACAGTCCCCGACCCGCGGAGACTCGCAGAACAGCGTCGACCTTTTCGCCGATCTGGGCCAGGGCTGATGTTTTGAATTGTCACTTTCTTTCGTCCTGATCAATATGTGGTTCAATTTGATGTGGGCTTTCCATATGCTTACTGCTATGCATTGTTCCGATTTCTTCGCTGTTTAGGATGCCCGATAGGCGAGGCGTTGCTACCCCCCATGGCGAATGCCCTTTTTGTCTTTCTTCTTTGGGATTTGCATCTTGATGTTTTATTGTTTTATTATTTGGATTTTGGCATGTAGATCCTTCATAACTATTGTTTGTTCATTTGGGGATTGCCTCCATGGGGATGTTAGGAGGCTGGGTGGTGGGTGAGGGGCGGGGTGTTTTTTGGGTTTGTGTACATTTCATAATGTTGACAATGGTGAAACAGCTGAGACGGAATTGAGTAGCGCACTGTGCACTTTTCTTTTGTTTTTTCATGCTCTATGGCTAAAGAAGGACGTCAGTCTGGGCCTTCCAGACTATCTTTAATGTCCTGGAATGTTCGGGCCTGAATAATACCAGAAAACGCAAACAGGTCCTTCATTATGTAGCTCGCCATAATATCGATATTCTTTTTTTACAAGAGACACACTTGACACAAGCAGACACAGCTTCCATCGCCAGAAGCTGGGGAGTCCACCGGGTGTTTTCAAACTTCAGTCGATATGCTACAGGTGTAGCCATATTTATACATCGACGGCTGTCCTTTGTGTTGTCCGGTAGCGTAGTAGACAGCGAGGGTAGATATGTGATTGTCACTGGCGTACTCATGGGCTACAAGATAACTTTGGTAGGAGTTTACGGCCCCAATCTCGATTCCCCCTCCTTTTTTCAAGACTTACAGGTGAAACTCCTTAATATTGACATTGACCTATTGGTTGTTGGAGGAGACTTTAACTTGCTAATGAACCCCACTAGAGATAGCACCTCCCCTTCCCCGGACATTAAAGCCCGTTCCCGCCGAGTGCTAGCTGATATATGCACTCATTTCTCCCTCATTGACATAGAAGCCCGACTTCACTCTCATTCACCAGCCTACACACACCATTCCAGTTTTCACAACACACGCACCAGGATTGATTACTGGCTTCTCTCTCCTGGGGTCGCGGGCTGGGCTGAGGACCTTGTTACTCTGCCGCGCACATTGTCTGATCACTCCCCTATTGTATCAACGCTGCAGATACCCAGGTTGGGGGGCTATGAGAGACAGTGGCGGTTTCCCGGTAGGGCCTTGACAGACCAGGTTTTTACTGAGGAGATCAGATGTGCCATTGAGGACTATTTTGCCCTTAACACCGGGTCTGTGGGATCCTGGGGTACCCTTTGGGAGGGGTTCAAGGCCACTATTCGCGGGGTATGTATCGCCAAATATGTGGGTGCCCTGCGAGATATCCGGTCCACTCTATCCCGTATCGAGGAAGACATCTCAGCTGTGGACGAGACACTGCTGGTTAACCCGACGGAGGCTGGGGAGGCCAGACGCTTGGAACTATTACTGGAGTTTAGAGAGAATGCTGACAGAGAACTGCGGTTTTTGTGCAAGCAACACACAGCACGCCATTATGGGGAGGGTGACAGACCGGGCAAACTATTGGCGCAGTTGCTCCGCCCTCCACATCAAGCGTCATATATTACGGAAATTGTAGACCCACAAGGAACAGGACACTATTCCACCCCCGCCATCTGCAACACCTTTCTGTCATACTACAAAACCCTCTACACATCCACGCTGTCAGGAGTTCACTTGGGCCCTGGACCTTATTTAAATGAGATTGCCATGGTTTATCTCGAAAAACACATGCAGGAATTCCTTGCTATGCCCATCACTCCGGATAGCATTGTCGAAGCCATTGACGCATTACGAGGCTCCTCGGCGCCGGGCTTGGACGGATTCTCCGCGGCCTTTTATAAGGAATATAAAGAGGAGTTGATCCCGAGATTTGTAGAGGTGTATGCTGAAGCACTAGAATCTGGCATTTTACCACCGACTCTTCGTGAGGCGGTAATCGTCCTTCTCCCGAAACCTGGCCGATACCCCTCCTCTTGTGGCTCGTACAGACCCCTATTCTTATTGAACCTGGATTATAAAATCCTGGCTAAGGTTCTGGCCATCCGGCTCTCGCTCTTGATGGAATCCATTATCTCGCCCGCACAGTCGGGATTTGTCCCCCATTGTTCCACCTCCTTAAACTTGAGAACGCTGTTTTCGGTATTACATCGCATAGACCCCTCTACCCCGGCTGCCGCTGTGCTTTTGGACGCTGAAAAAGCGTTTGACACACTAGAAAGGCCCTTCTTTTTATCTGTTATGAGACGCATGGGTATGCCGGAGGTGTTTGTGTCTACAGTTGCTCTGTTATATACCGCACCCACGGCCCGGCTACGTTTGAATGGCACTATCTCTGAACGTTTTTCACTGTCGCGAGGTACACGCCAGGGCTGTCCCCTCTCCCCTGTTGTTCATCCTTGCGATGGACCCTTTGGTTCGCCATTTTCAGGAGAAGCACCTTCATCGGGGACTACAGTTCCGTACTGGCCTTCTCCTCCTTTCTTTATACACCGATGACACGATCTTGTATGCAAGAACACCTCAGGTCAATCTAGAACCTTTAGTGCTTGAGACAATTCGCTTTGGAGAGTATTCAGGCCTACGCATCAACTGGCATAAATCCGTCATTTTCCACTCACCCCTTCCACCGTACAATGGAACTGTGCCTTTCCACTGGAGTGGAACACTGAATCGGTTAAATATTTGGGTGTTCACGTGCATCTCGACACGGTTTCCATAATTAGACTGAATTATGGACGTGCCCTTGATTTTTTTAGAGGACAACCCAGAGCGTTGGATGCGCCTTCCACTGTCCATGGCCGGGCGGATTGCTATAATAAAAATGAATGTTCTACCCCGCTTCTTATACCTTTTCAATAACCTCCCGATTCCGCTCACCAAGACCTTTTTCACTCAACTACGTTCCTTATTGTTACGATTGGTCTGGGGTGACAAGACTCCACGAGTATCCTGGCGAGTTTTGACGCTGCCATATGAGAGGGGCGGTTTTGGGTTTCCTGTTTTTTATCTTTATTTTCTGGTTGCGCAAGGCTCATACGCGCACTCCTGGTTCCACCCGGATGACAGGATCTTGTATTTGAAACCAGAAGCTGACTTGGTGCTCCCTGTGCCTCTTAACACTGTTCTTCCCAGGGGTATCCCCCGTGACCCGCAAGATATACAAACTGTCTCGTCGACGTGCTGGGCTTGGGACAAGATGCATAGGCTGCTTCGAATGGACCGCTTGTACTCTCCCGCCCTTCCTCTGCCCAACGCCCATTGGCTCCCTATAACCAGCGAGCCTGTGGTCCAACGCACATTGTCCGAATTTCAAATCTACACAATAGGCGACCTCTTCCCCGAGGATCATGTCTTTTCCATTACTGAGGACCAACGATTTACTGACCGCTCCTTTATGGACTCTTTCATTTTGACTAGACTCTGGTCCATGCTATGGGCCGAGTTCCCCTCATATCCGATTTCCCCTGATGACACTACACCACTTACGCTTATCATACAGAGTCAGAATGGGTCACACTTGGTCTCTAGGCTGTACAAAGCATGTGTGGCCTTGCTCCCTTCTCTGGACTCTAAAATACGCGCTGCATGGGAGGGAGACTTGGGTAAACCAATAACAGATGAGCAATGGATGCAGTGCTGTAGAGCCACGAGGGACGTATCCCTTAACAGTAGACACAAACTTGTACACTTTAAATTTTTAAGGCGTCTTTACCACACCCCTGCTCTTTCGCATAAGATAGACCCCGGCAGGCCACACTGTTGCCCTAAGTGTAAGGCTCCCTATGCGGATTTCTCCCACCTTTCCTGGACCTGCCCCCTCTTGCATGACTTTTGGGTCCAAATGCATCGCATTTTTGGCGATATGCTGGGCATTGACCTACCCCCGAAATTGCATTATTGGGATATGTCGCTAATTTCCCACGCACCATCCGCAAACTCCCTGCCCTTGGATTTCTGTTGGCAAAACGTGAAATTGCGCTGCTTTGGTGTTCTAAGCGTTCTCCTAGCATCCGCTCTTGGCTTAGAAGCATGGCTTTTTGTAATGTTAATTGTGTCGAATATTCTGACCAGATCCCACTCGCATCCCGCCCCATAGATATTTGGGGGCCATATCGTTCATACATTGCTAAAGTTATTGGCGAACAACAATCTCAGGCGATGAGTTCCATTGTCCCAGAGGGGGTTGGTTAGAACCGCAAGTGCGGATGTATTTCTATTGCATTCAATCCCCCCCCCTTTTTCTTTTTCTACTACAATCCTATCTGATGTACTGAACAGTGTTGGGATCTGGTTTGATGGTATGTGCTTTGTGAGACCCAGAGATGCGAATACGGTTCTTAGTTTTCATTGTTTGCGCTTTGTATTGGTATGCACTATTGCCACGTCAATGTAAACCTTTCTTCATGACGATATTGGTGTACAGCCAGTTCCCGAGTTATTATGATGGTCCTCATTGCGCGTTGTCCGCTGCTCTCCCTCATCTTTATGATTGTCCTTTTGCTCTGTTCTATGTCTCACTATTGTATTGCTATATATGACTATAATTGTCTTATTGTACTTTTCTTTTGAAAATGATAAATACATTTTTTTTTTTAAAGTGCAAGGAGACAATTTTCTTCCAAATTGATTGTTAGGGAAACAACAGATCACACCACCGTTGCGGGCCCCATGCTGGTAGGCTGAGTGCGAGGCCCTGGGCAGCTGCCAACACTGCCCATGCCTAGCGCCGGCCCTGCTGAAAAACAGCAAGGCCCCTTTCTCCTACAAAATATTCCCCAGCCATCCAGCACAGGAGCACCTGAAAAACAGCGAGGCCCCAGCTATTTGGAAATTACTCAGCTCTCCCAAGCTCTTCACTGGCTCGGGTCAATGGCCTGGCAAGAGAGGGGATAAAGCAAAAAACACTGCTGCTGGGCCATCCATGGGCGTGGGGGTGATGCTAAGGTGAAGATGGTGCCAGTTCCCAACCTTACCTGGCCCCCACAGCGAGACCCATTCTTCCTCGCCCACTATGCCCTAAATGAGAAGGGCTGTGGGTGAGGTGGTTAATGCAAACACTGTTTCAGGGCTGCGTGGGCCCCGGGGGGGGGCCGAGGTGAAAATGGATCAAAGGCCTGAGCAACACCTGCCCCCTGGGAGGCTGATTCCCCAGCCCACCATCACCGTGATTGCTTGGCAGGGGAGGGGGGTCAAGGAGAGGCTACAGCTGAACATCGCTGAATGGCCGCACAGCGAGGCTGCTTTCCAGTGCTCTCTGTGGACTGGGAAAGGGGGGAAAACGGCCCATAGAGGGCACTGAGGCACCGGCCCTTCGGCCCATGCCCGAGTGCCCGCATTACTAATCCGTCCCTGCTTCGATGCAAACATTTTAAGTCCGTTCCTGATGTTGTGAGCAGTGCAGCGTGTTGGAAATGTTTCATGGGTACAGAGGATTAAATATTTAAAGCAGTTTAAAGCAAATTTGTGTTCTAAGGGCCCCTCCAAGCTCTGTCTCGGAGGAAGGCGCGCACAGCTGGGAGGACGACCGCAGATTTGTTAGTTAGAAGGCGGTGAAGGCACGCCGCCCTCAGGCCTCTGTTATAGAGTTTCTGATGCTTTATAGCTAACTTCGAAGCCCCTTAATTTCAACAATAATACGCTATGATCACTGAACGCGCATTACCAAGGGTATATTTCAGAATTCTGGGGTTTTGGCCAATCGGAGTGCTGGGTTCTAACTTAGAGGTCAAGGAGAGCTTAGAAAGCGGAGGTTTTTGCATTGGAAGGTTTGTGGGTAGATCCAAAAAGGAAGCCTTTAGATAGTAAAGGAGGATGGGCCGTGGGGTAGGAGTTAAATTAGTATTAACTTGCTCCTGAGAATAGCCTGTAAGACGATGGAACAAGCTAAAACAATCTGCAAACGAAAGCTATTTTTTTAGGTCTCGGCTATAACGCGCTGAAAGCGCGTTCTCGCCAGAGAACTATTGTCGGCGTCTCAGCAGTCTGAGACGCCGAAGGGAGACAAGACCTGGCCGCGTGCAGCGTTTTTCCATAGGATAACGTTGTGCGCGCGGCCAGGTCTTGTCTCCACGGCATGCATGGCAGGCCGGATCGCGTCGCGCGCCTCTGTGGCATGCAGGGGGGAGTCTGCAGAGAGGCGCGCGGCGCTGATAATCAGCCATGCATTTTTTTTACGTGCCGTCTAAGCAGCCCTACTGTACACCAGCCCTTTTCATCGGCTTTTTACATCTTTGCGTCCCCGTTGTGCACGTTCCTATCTATCAGTATTATATAGTGGCCATTCGGTTTTTCTCACCGGTTAAATCTCTTTATGCGGCAATCACAGTCTGTTTATCTATTCTTCAGCGTATTTTACACTCCTGTTTACTTTTTCAATTTTTCCGCTATTGATTTGCGGCCCGTTACATCATGGCGCCCATTTTCCAGACTCCTCGCAAGTTCGCTTTCTTTATTTACTACTGTGTGATGCGTTCTAATACTGGCGCACTTTGTAAAACCTTACACTTCCTCGTTTCTACTTTCCAGTGTCATACCCAGACTATACAGGAGGGCAAGCGCTCTTGCGCTGCAGTGGACTATCGGTACGAATTTACTATTTGGACACAGCTCAGTGTCTCACGCATTTTTCTCATTACAGACTTGAAACCCTGTTGGTATTTAGTCACCTGGTTGCCTGCATGGTCATCTCCAGGTAGGAATCACCTTCGAACTGCTTTGACTTGTTCAACCACGGCACACTCCAACCGGCACTTTGTTCACTATATTGTACCGTCCCTGCACTCTTTTCAATCATTGATTAATCGAGATAGACTTGCATTTTTTCTTGCCCACGTGTTTATTTTCGCTGCACGTACCACCACGTTGTTTACTTCAGACACGGTTGAATTAGCGGTTCACCGTGACAAAACTTGCACTCTGCTTTGTACATTTATGCCGTATGGTGTCAACCACTTGTACATCACGCTTGTTGTAAATTCGTGTTTTGCATCTTTTTTCACCCTATTCTTTTGTTCCGTTTTTTATAAAAAATACCTCGCACATTTTACTGGTATGACGTACACCCACTTTCGACCTATTTTGCTTTCATTTCAATAACCACACAAGAGCTTGGTTCTTTCTTACCATTCATTTCTTCATTTCTACTTGTACACACCAGAAGGTCTTCCTTCTTGAGTTTTGATTCTGAATTATTTACTTACAGGATAAAAAGCCAAGTAATGCATTGGGATGGCCTATAAAAAATTTCGCAATATTAAAAACACACAGAAATGATGTACTGTCATATATGAGAAGTATTATTATGATGATCTCCAAATGATAATAAACAAGATACCTTCAGAATTGATATGCTATGATTCTACTTGTGAAACTTGTTTTAATTTGAAAAAGGTTATTCTTACCATTATGGAGTGCAACTGAGGGACACTAAGTATTCAGAATTAGTGCTTTTTTAGGTCTCGGCTATAACGCGCTGAAAAGCGCGTTCTCGCCAGAGAACTATTGTCGGCGTCTCGGCAGTCTGAGAACACCGAAGTGAGACAAGACCTGGCCGCGCGCAGCACACACTCCCATGCACTCCCATGCACACACGGACACCACCACTGCCATGCACACACGGACACCACCACTGCCATGCACACACGGACACCACCACTGCCATGCACACACGGACACCACCACTGCCATGCACACACGGACACCACCACTGCCATGCACACACGGACACCACCACTGCCATACGCACACGGACACCACCACTGCCATACGCACACGGACACCACCACTGCCATGCACACACAGACACCACCACTCCCATGCACACACGGACACCACCACTCCCATGCACACACGGACACCACCACTCCCATGCACACACGGACGCCACCACTGCCATGCACACACGGACACCACCACTGCCATACACACACGGATACCACCACTGGCATACACATGGATACCACCACTGCCGTGCACACACGGACACCACCACTGCCGTACACACACGGACACCACCACTGCCGTGCACACACGCACACCACCACTGCCATGCACACACGCACACCACCACTGCCATGCACACACGGACACCCCCACTCCCATGCACACACGGACACCACCACTCCCATGCACACACGGACACCACCACTGCCATGCAGACATGGACACCACCCGTGCTTAACTTGTAAAAAAAAAAAGTGCCAGGGCTTTCATTTGTAAAAAATTAAGTGAAAGGGCACTCGTCAGGAGGCTACTGTAGTTTGCCATACACATTACGCGACTTTGAGCTATTGGCATTGTAAATGACAATGACTTTTATTTATGTTTTGGTTTTTAAAACATAAATAAAAGACCTTGTCATTTACAATGTCAAGACCTTAAACTCGCGTTCATTTACAATGCTAATGGCTCTAACTTTTGCAATGCCGAGACCGTTGCATTGTAAATGCTTGTTATATTTATTTAAGAATTTTATATAGCGCTAGACCCGAAGGTATCAGAGCGCATTACAACAGTACATGTTCATATCAAAGATAACAAGTCCCTACAGAGCATGTGAAATTTCTCACTATTTAGTTATTAGTGTTTGCAAATGTATGTAGTGCGCACCTGGCTTAGGTGGGTCAGAAGGATGTACAGTGGATGCTAAGCAACTTACTTAAAGGGAAAAATACAGAAAGAAAAACTGCAGAAGTGAAATAATATATTGAAGTGAGAATGGAATGGTACTAAGCCAGGGTCATGTGCACCTAGCGCGAAAAAGCAGTCTTTTCACACTTCCTGATGTGTATCACTGACTCCACCTTACTCTCCAAGTGCAACTCCTGAGGGAACTCAGCTGCAGCCCAGGAAACATAAATGTACATGGTTGGTAACAGTGGGTCGCTCTACAATCCAATGACATTACCAGGAAGGTCTACTCCAGCCAATCACTAGTGCTGCACAGTGCAAGAATTGTGAGCTAGGGAATGAGTGAATGTGTGAACCTCAAATGTATACAGGACCCAAAATATTCTATGATGCAGAGATCGGAGTGGGCTGGAAGTGTAGGGAACGGCACTTAGGACTGGCTGCCTTCTCTTGTATCAACATGAAGGGAAAACACAGCCCTACACCTGTAAAACAGTACGAATTATACCCTATTTACAAAAAAAATAATTTAAAAAGAAATGCATTCGTTTAAAGATGAGTCTTCGGTTGAAAGAAATCTCACATTTTGAATATATAATAGCTCCATATGATACAATTATTTTTCCAGTCATTTAATAACTTTAGATATAGTGCTGCATACTGCACTTTTACCATTTGTGTTCACTGCGAATAATAGGTGTTACTTTCACTCAATTCCATGGCAGTCGGTTTACCGATTTAGGAAGGATTAAAGACTGAATTGACTTTGTTGGGATTCAAACTACAGTGAAAGCAACACATTTTCCATGGCTCCACCTCAGCTTGTAATTCACTGGCTTTGTGCCCAGGGTCTGACGCCTCTTCTGTTTTTTAGAAAATCATTGAAACCCCGGCCTTTTCTGTCAAATTTCAATTGCTAGCACACCATTTAAACTTCGCGATTATTGTCTATTCCATTTGGTTAAAATATGGTGGATGGGTGAGTGGAAGGATGAGTGGATGGGTGAGTGGATGGATGGTGGCTGAATGAGTGGAAGGATGCCTCAATGGTTTACATTGCATCCATCCATACATCCACTCATTCAGCCACCTTCCGCTCATTTCAGACACAAATGCCTTCCGTTTTCACTCGGCCTTCCATCATTTACATCGCATTGCCGTCCAAACGCTCGGCACCTATAATTTAATTTTCCGACATAAATGCCTTCCGTTCAAATGCATTACATTTCAGTAATTTCATTTCCCGACACAAATGCCTTCCGTTCAAATGCTCAACACCATGTACAATAATTTCACTTTTCCGACACAAATGCCTTCCTTTCAAATGCATTCCAGAGACAAATGCATTCCATCATCGCATTGCCGTCCAAACGCTCGGCACCCAATTCATTTACATCGCGTTGCCGTCCAAATACCTTGTGATCTAACAGTAAACGTGAAAAGAAGACGACACCAAGTAGGAGTAGAGCTCTTCTTTAATAATGTCGGTGGATAGCTCTCTCGGCAGCAACTGCCGACCAAACGAAAGTAAACATTCCAGCAGAGAATAAAGAATACAGAAGGAATGTCCCGTGCGCACTGGCACACGGAACAACAGTAAAGATAACATCTTTACACCTCCCCCTTCCTACATGGCAAACCCCCAAAAAAAAATTTGAAGGAGAAAATGCAACCTAACACAAAATTAACAAAATGCTAAAATACCTTAAACCAACCCTTCCCCCATACATAACTAAAATAACAAAAGAGAAGAAAGAAAAACAAAAAAAAAACCCCAAGGAGAATATACAGATAAGATAACAATTTTAGGATACTATAAAGTCACGATACTTGGTTGGCATAGATTTAGATCTTGACGACCTGCGCAGAAAACCAGAGCGGCAAGTAGAGGTGGTTGAAGAAGTAATTGGATTCCTAACACAGGAGGAATCAAGGGAATCCAAACCAAATTTATTTCTAACAAACTCAACCTTGCATTTGGGTACAATTGAAATGCACGACTCGTTCCAAATTTTCCCATTGTCAAGCACCACAACCTGATCTTACACCTCTTTGACTTGTACAGGAGGGGAGAACTTGGCCTGTCCTTTGCGTACAAACACAGGTTTCTTAATTCTTACCCAATCACCCTGACATACTGGAGACGTACTGACACTTTTCTGAGCATATTTTGCCTGAGCAGCACTCCTAACATCAGCAACTCTCCCAATCTTGGTAACGTCAATGTCTTTTCTCAACATCCAATCTTTATTGAGCTTGGAACCAGCTACTCTACCTCTTAGCAAGGTGAAAGGTGAAATACCTGTGCTAACATGAGGCGTGACCCTCATAACCCACAACATGTCAGAAATTACGTGTTTCCAATGAAGACCGTTTATGGAGGCAAGTTGCAACTGATCTTTAATAACACGATTCAGGCGCTCAACCAAACCATTGCTACATGGATGATATAAAGAAGTGAGCACATGTTTGATCCCATGGCTTTTAAAATAACTTTCCTTCTCACCAGAAACTAATTGGGTACCATTATCAGATATCAATTCCTCTGGGAAACCCTCTCGTAGAAAAACTTCAGTAAGAAAATTGATGATGGTGGCAGAATTGATACCCTCCACAAACTTCACTTCAGGCCATTTTGACATATAGTCAACCAGAACTAAAGCATACTTAGGAGTATTGCCTAAATCATTGAATGGACCAGCCACATCAAAGGCTAACTTGTTCCAAGGTATTTCCTTCACAGAAATGGGATTGACAGAAGATGGGCAAGTGACTTGAGTTTTGTCGCTAAGTACACATGCACCACAATCCCTAACACAATGCTCGATGGCCCGATCAACACCAGGCCACCAAAAATCCTCACGTACTCTCCGCTTCATGGCACGAATACCTAAATGGCCCACATGAGCCAAGTCAAGCACAGATTTGCAAAGTGAAGTAGGAACAACAAGAAGACTACCTCGGCGTAAAATACCATTAACTAAAGACAGTTCATCACAAACTCTTCTAAAGGGAACTAACTCAGGAGATAAGGATTTGTCATTAGGCCAACCTTGAGACAAAAAATCTATTACTTTGCACAAATTCTCATCATCAGAAATGGCGCGCTTCCAATCAGTTTCTGATAAAGCAGCACCAGTGTCAGATACAGAACCCACAGCACACACCAATTCAAATTGATCCGGTTCCTCCCCATGATCGGTATGAGAAAGGGGTAACCTAGATAAGCAGTCAGCAAGATTATTTTTTATACCAGGAACATACTCCAAATGATAATTAAATTCGGCAAGTCTGTATTGCCATTTGGCAATGCGAGGTGTAGCCCTGCCACCACCCTTGGTAGTAAAAAGATCCACTAAAGGTTTATGGTCCGTTTTAAGAATTACATGATTACCCTACAAAAAGTTACTGAAGTATTGTACACCCCACCATAGAGCCAATGCCTCCTTTTCAATTGTGGAATAAGTGTCCTCAGCACCTCTCAGTGTTCTGGAAGCAAAAGCAATTACTTCTTCACAATTGTTAGCTCTCTTCTGCATCAAGACAGCTCCCAGCCCAACATTACTGGCATCAGTAACAACAATGCATTGGTCATTCAAGTCAAAGGATTTGAGAGGGCGTGCCAGAACAATTACAGTCTTCAACAAGTTGAAATCATTCGTGCACTGTTCAGACCATTCATACTTGGCATTTTTTTTCAATAGATTACGTAAACAAACGGTCTTGTCAGCAAAATTTGGAACAAATTTCGCATAGTATTCAACTAGACCTAGAAAGGAACGCAGTTGATCTTTATTTTTTGGTTCAGGCGCATTACGGATGGCATCCAAAAGTTTCATTTTAGGCTCTACACCTTTGGCTGAAATATGGTGACCTAGATAATCCACACCATCTCTGAAAAATTTACATTTGTCCTTTCTTAAGGTCAAACCATACAGCTTCACAATATCCAACACTTTCCTTACTCTATCATTATGTTCCTGCACCGTCTTACCATGTATAAGGATATCATCCTGAAAGAAGGCGACTCCTGCAGTGTCCTTAAATAGACTGCCCATAAGACGTTGGAACACTGCAGAAGCCGACGCCAAACCGAATGGCATCCTAAGATAGCGGAACGCCCCTTCAGGAGTCACAAATGAAGTGAGATGTCTGGAATCTTTACTTAATTCAATCTGATGGTAGGCGGAGAATATATCCAGAGTGGTAAAGTATTTGGCACCTTCCAGGGTAGACAGCATCTCATTAATGTTAGGGAGAGGTTGGCGATCTATCCAGATACATGCATTTAAATCGCGTAAGTCAACACACATCCTAAGAGATTTATCAGCCTTTCGTGCCAAGACAACGGGGCTTAACCATTCTGACCCTTCAATTGGTTTGATGACACCCAAAGAACACAACCTATCTAATTCCCCTTTCAATTCACCACACATACTCAAAGGTACTTTGCGAACTTTGTGAGCAACGGGTATCGCCCCGTCTTTTAACACTATCCGATGTTGGAAACCCTTAAGCTTGCCAAGATTGTCGCTAAACACTTCCGGATAAGCACGAACCCATTCATTCTCATTCATAGTCGTCACAACATGTACAGACTCAGGAAGTGCTAATGAACTGTAATATTGTTTGGCTTCATGCCTAGACAAGACCATGTCAGGATGATTAGTGTCCAGTATAATGTTCAGCTCACCTTGTTCGTGCCATCCCAACAAATTGGCACCATCTTTGACAACATAAGTTACACATGGCGTGCACTCACCCTTGAATTCAAGTTTGTTTTTGAACTTACCCAAAACTTCAACCCTTTTTCCACCATAAGCAAACATCTTAATTGATGATGACACTAAAGCGATGTCACCCAAACTACCAAAATCCTTAACATTAATCAAGGTAAACGGGGAACCAGAATCCGCCAGAAATGTGACCGATTTGTTGTTCAAGAGTATAGCGCAAGTAGGGGATTTCCTCCTGCAGGGTTGATTAAGTGATGCAATCTCTACAATACCTTCTGCTTCCAAAGGAGAAGCTGATAACATTAGCAATTCATAACAATTATCATCATTTTCACATTCAACATCCTGGGCACTTTCACATTCTATATTCTTCACACTTTGTGACGGTGACTTTTGAGAAAAACCAATTTTGCACATTCGTGCAAGATGACCCATCCTTCCACACTTAAAACAAGACTGATTAATTGCAAAACAAAACTTGAAATTTCCCAGATGCGACCTGCTACCACAGCGATGACACGACAGAGCTTGAGCATCATTCTTGGGTTTGTTTGGTCAATTGCACCAGGTAGAGTATAGTTAGGACTTCTGGAAAATCTTGGAACTGAAGCTTTGACATATTTAGGAGGAAGCTTGGATGTTACTAAGTTAACTTCAGATGACACAGGTGTAGCTGTGGTAGGCGTACTAAGTTCTTTCATGCAAAACTGGGAATGTTCAACAGACTTGGCAAGAGTCAATGCAGTCTCCAAATCCGGGTCATCAAAGGACAAAAGCTTCTCTCGCACCTTTTTATCACAAGTTCGTTCAATTAATTGGTCTTGAATAATTTCATCTCTAAACTCCCTATAATTGCAATTCACAGCTAAAATCCTTAAGGCAGCAACGAAATCGTCAATGGATTCACCAGGCATCTGTGCACGTTGCAAAAATTTGTGACGTTCTAAAACTATGTTGCGTTTTGGATTGAACCTTTTATCCAAAGTTTTTATGAGGGATGCATATTCGTCAATCACCAATGTATCACCATCTTCTCGAGAACCATTGGATACTCTCACTTCCTCTAGAGGTAGAGTCTCAAGAATAGATCTGCCTTCGGCTCCTAAATTGTAAACAAGCAACGCTCTCTTTTTTTTAGAGGTGAAGGTGTCACAATCTATAGCATCAATGTAGGCTTCAAAAGTTGCTTTCCACTGCTTCCAAATCATTGGAGGTGGGCCAGGAGACTGTAAAAAGGGAGGTGGTGAAGTTACTTTCTCCATTAGCGTGGGTGAGTTGCTACCACAAGTAAAATAAAACAATAGTAAAACAGTTCTATATTTTTAAAATGTACTTTCCTTGCTCAGATATGACGTTATTAAATCAAGTGTCATCTGATACTTTGCTCTGCTTTCCTTGTCCAGTTTCAGTAAATGACCAATCCGCTTCTTGAGAATGTCACAATCTGCTATTAGAAAATGTCTCATGAAGAACTAAACTGCTGCTTAAATGAAAAAATAATAAATAAATGCTCCATGACGTTTTTGAATCAGCTGAGAAAATTATTTAAAACAATTTGCTTGATGTTCCCTTTTTTATTTCATTGTTTGTGGAAATCTCACAGTATGATTCACTCATATGCTGAGAAAACTGAACATGTGCCCACTGAGAAATGCTAAATGAATTCCATGGCAATACATCAAAGGGGTGAAACGCAGGCTGGAACGCACGCAAGGAAGAAAGCTGACGTGACGTTAACAATGCCACGGTGCACGTCAAGAATGGAGCGTGCAAAAGAATGCTGTCATGTGAATGCTGACGAGTTTGCGCTCGAGAGCATGGGAGCATTAGCAGCGCAAAAATAGCAGATAACTATTCATTTACTGTGCCAAAGCGGAGAAAAGAAAGAAAAGAGGTTCAAATCCTCGGCGAGGAACTCACGATAGGCAGACCAGGACAGAGCAGGAAGGAAAGTCCATTTGAAAACAGAAGCTCAGGAGAACGCGATTCAACGTCGCAGTTGCCTCGCCACAGAACACCAGTCCGGGACGTCCAGCAACACTTAAGAGGCAGCCAGCACCGAAAACGATCGTCGCCAGTGAAAAGAAGACGACACCAAGTAGGAGTAGAGCTCTTCTTTAATAATGTCGGTGGATAGCTCTCTCGGCAGCAACTGCCGACCAAACGAAAGTAAACATTCCAGCAGAGAATAGAGAATACAGAAGGAATGTCCCGTGCGCGCTGGCACACGGAACAACAGTAAAGATAACATCTTTACAAAACGCTATCTCATCGCATGCGATGTAACCGCCCCGCGATGCAAAGGTCGCGATGCGATGGCAGCGCGACGTAACACTGTCGGTGTTATGGGTGTTTCCCCTGAGTTCGCCAGGCCTACAGTGACGCACAGCAAGTTAAGGCCTTCAAGGTGCCAAGTTGGATATTTTTTGCACTTTTCCAGTTCCCTTTGTCATGCCGTGAGGCCGCAGAGGACCCATAGAGGCCTCAGGAAGTTACTGCGCGTAAATCTGCCCTTGGCGCCGTCTGAAGCCTTAGAATCCACCCCGGTTTCCGCACTAACTCCGGTGCTGACTGTAATTCTGGCTCAGAGACCTGCGCCGGTTCCACCTTCATCAGCAGTGATACCAAAGCCTCAGGAATACCATGTCCAACCCCAACAAAGGTTCTAGGCACAATCAACTTCAGCACACTCTGTTCTGTTATAATCTGTTTCTGACAATATATAGCCACTATTACGGAGCCATCCTCAGAGGCTCATCAAATTTTTGGTTCCAGTTTGGAATGATATTGGTGATGATGGAAATGATTTACTCCCACATTGTGATGATGACAGTTACTACTTGGACCTACAGGAGACCAGTGGGCTTGATATACATGCTTCTATTAGGTTGTTGTCCACCATTGGCCCCAAACCAAAGAGATTGCTTTCTTTGTTGTGGTAGTTCAGCATGCTGGTCGGGTCCTGAACATACATCTGCCTTTTGTTGATGTTAAAACGAATGTCCTTACTGGACATCCTACAGCTTAGGCCTTCTTCATCTGAGCACCTGCTTCCATTCAACAACAGCATAAATGATGGTGCCCTCAGAAACACTTTAAAATTTGGAAACGATGGGTGGATTTTAGGGGCCTCTTATTAGAACCGCCTCCGCCACAACCTTCGGAAGTTGAAACAATATATAGAGAGACCGCACAGGGCAGTAAGGTCGTTCAATTAGGTATGATGGGCATAGATAGGCTTGATGGGCATGACCGGGGTTTTGTCCTGCGGGAGGTGACACAGATGTTAAAAATGTTTGGGGCTGTCGTTTATGGACCCGAATTGTTTACTTTCTTGTTCTACAAATATTATATAATAGTCACGTGCTTAAAAATCAGTATATTGACAACTGTATGTTTTCATTACTTTGTAATGCTTGCTATTACTGTATCTGCTGACTCAATAAAAAAAGTTTTGAGATAAAAAATAAGCATAAGTGATCTATGATGGCACCTGATCTAAGCCTTGCTCTTTGGTGCAAAGAAATTCACACTAGCTGAATAAATCAATCACAGACCCGAAGATATTCACTTAATTCATTTATTTTATTGTTTTCTCTTAAAATAGCAATTTCTCTTACAAAAATAGCAATATCAATTACTTTTCCTTAAAATCCTGCATTACTGCTGCCAGTTCATTCATATCTCACACAGTCCAAACATCTCAAATAGACTGCATTTTCAAAGGCACATATCTATTGTTAGATTCATTGAAATGCCAAACAACTCATTGTAGACAGATATACAGTTTGTGGATATTTGATTACTGTAGGTGGTATTAAACAACATGATCACAACTTTGCAATTGATGGTAACAATCAAATATTAAATATGGCTGGTGCACATTTCAATGCTGGGAATTTACAAATACAGGTGAGCTTATAAAAACATATTTGTCCAGTGGACCTACTTTCCCATCACCAGGTCACCTCCGTGTGGAACAAACTACCCATCAGGGCCTATCCCTCCATCATGCTTTCCGCTCCTTTGCAACTTATCCCTTGGACATATAAGTAGAGAGGTTATCATTATTTTGTGTTTGGGGGAATCTTGTAATTTTTATAGGCACTATGCCTTGCTCTTACCCACAGATGAACAGGCTTGTGGTTAGACGCCAGAGACTAGTGCCAGGTGACACTTTTTCTGATGCAGCATCCAAGGTTGGTCAATGAAGTTTGCCTGCTAGGCTGATAAACACACGCCCTCTGGGACATGGCCAGCAAGATCTCGGCAGTGATTCTGGAAGAACTTCATGCCTCCCTAGCTCAAACCATTCAGGATGCAGCCCAATGAATCATCCGTGCTGCCTGGAAACAACTGATTGCTTGGGGCGAACAGTTGACACCAGTTTGGTGCTCCGTCGCAATGCTTGGATGGGGTCCACTGGGTTTACAGGATATGTTCCGGCATCCCTTATGGATCCCGCCTATTTGGCGAGACAGAAGCCTCCACCTTAAAACGTTTTAAGCGGAGCCAGGCTGCAGCACGCTCTTTCTACCTCTCCACCCCTGCTAGACCGTCTTCCCACCAGTTGTGGCCTTTCCGAGGCTAATCAAGGTGTTTGGTATACAAGCAGCAACAGGACCCTGACCCTCCACACCCCACAGCAGTCGCCCCAGTCTTTTCAGGGACATAGATCAAGCAGGCGCCATACAGGTCCCCAAATACACTCATTTTTGCCAGTCCCTGTCCTTTGTGGCACCATTTGCCAAGCCAAATTAGTTTGACCTTAGTCGCGCATACCCACCTAGCTGGAGACGGAATCCAACCCTTTCAGCCATGGTGGGAATCAATAAGATCCTACCGATAGATCCTTCAGATAGTTCAGCAGAGCTATGCCCTTCCAATCTTTTGCAACCCACCCCAGCTTCTTCTTCTCACATCAGAGCCCCTCTTAGAATGACACAATTCCAGCTTGCTACAAGATGTGCAACTCTGCTTCACAAAGGAGCCAGGGTACTTGCCCCTGAGATACAGCCAGATTGTTACTTCTGCTATTTGTTACTTCCGCTATTTCTTTGTGCCAAAGAAGGATGGAGGCCTCCATCCAATTTCATAACTTCACCCTCTGAATGCTTTTTTGAGGAAGGACAGATTTAGAATGCTCACACTGGGCAAGGTTCTGTCTGCTCTTGATCCAGGCAACTAGATGGTAGCCTGAGGTGGACGTCGTTTTTTGGCCTTTTTGCCTCCTGCATCCTTCTTGTTGAGTATGTCTGGTGGCATTTGCAGGCTCTGCAGTGGCTAATACAGAGTCCATGGACTGGCCACTCATCATTACGAAGTTCCCAGCTCCATGGTTTCTACACTTTTCCCCTAAGATGTTTGATACCAAACATTTTGTCTTTATAAACACGCACTGATGCCAGTGTCGGATTTATTAATAAATGGCCACAGAGGGCACCTTCTAGGTGCCCCTTGAAAACCTACTGAGTACTAGTATGGTTGCCGACTGGTCTCAGCCAGCCTGTTATCACTAGACGTGCTTCTGGCCTCCTGTGGTGAGCGCCGTCACTCTCAGAGGGCATGGAAAAAAGCCTGCCCTGGACAGAGGTGTTCACACCTCGTCCAAGCAGGAACTGCCTTTCAGGGTGGGAAGCTTCAAAAGCCAGGCCTCTCCAAATAATGGAAGATGCCAACTCCCCCGTCCTGACCCTACTTTTCAGCGAAAAGACAGGCGGGAAAATTAGTTGGATTAGGAGGTGGGCCGACACCAACGTAGCACCACCTCTAAGGTGGGGCAGCTGATGTCAACCCCACGTTTCCAAATCCTCCATCTTGTGATTGAGGGATTTAGCCTATTAGGGGCAGGATTATGCCCACTCCCCACAGGAAGTGGTCATATAGAGAGCGTATTCACCCTAAGGTAGGTAGCCCATTGGGTGCTACCTGGTATTCCCCTAAATTGAGTATTTAGGTGGAACCCCTCGACCTAGAACTTCAGATGTGACGGACCAAAAGCCAAAGAAGATGAAAAGGAGCCTCTAACCCAAGAACTGTCAATCTTCAGTGAAGTTTTGACACAAAACCCTGCCTGCTTACTCTAAGTCTCAACCATCGTGGTGAATGGCCCCATCCTGCTGCTGTGTGGCCTCTAAGAACCCCAGATGATCACCAGGCCTACACAAATCACTGAAGAACGCCCTTGGTGTAGAGGAACCACTTCACTGAAGTCTGCCGGCACTGAAAACCCCAGAGTCCGGTCCACCGACTGGCAGCTCTCCCGCCCGACCGATGCAGCAACCAACCAGGAAAGAAGTACTCGTGCTCTGGAAGGTCAGTTCTGTCTCCCCACGAGTGTGGAGGCACTAGGACCAACCAAAGCCGTTCAGTACCAATCCCTGGGGCATCGGATGCCCTGCACCAAGACTGACCACAAAGAGTCCAGTTGGGACTCCACCTGCCCAGAAAGGAAGCACCGTCAAGGGACATCAGCACCCTGAGACCCGCTCCTAGAGTAGCCAAGCTGTCCTGACACCATCCCTGCCAGTTGTTTGCTCCTGACCGCGAAGACGGCCTGTGCGTGCACACAGAGTCTTGCCGACCTATATGCTCTGACCCCGGCTCACCCGGCCTGTGTAACAACGAAACAGCTGGGCTCCTGTACTGCTGAGGCCCGTGTTACCTGAGCCCCCACATGTGAGGTCTCGGACTAGCATACAAGTACTCTTCTGCAGCCTGTTTCTAAATGTCCCCCCCTTCTTTGTACCACACGTACTACCACCTCCTGCGGCTCCCTGCTCCTGGCCAAATCCAGTACTCTCCCGACGAATTTCTGGTAGAACTTTGGACCCCGGTTTGCTATCACTTCGAACCCAGAAGGTGAACCCGTAGAACCATCTGCCTGATTTACTATGCATTTCTGCTTTTTCCTCCGATGGGAATGCTTTTACCTCCCATAGGAGTCATGTGCAATTATGCACAGTTGTGTGTAATTGCGCACAACTGTGAACTATTTTCAAAACTTTGATAATTTATAAGAAAAACATTACTTACCTTTGAACAAAGTTCTTGGTTTGAAAATATATATATATAAAAATAAGTGTTATTTTTCTAAATTGGTCCCGGAATTATTCTTCGAGTGTGTCTAATTTATTGATTCTGTGAGTACAACAGATGCTTAGCACTACCCTAAGATAAGCCTAACTGCTCGCCCACACTACCACACATAGTGTTAGTATAATCTACTTCTGCCTCTGTAAACCAATTGACTCTGCAGTGTGCTTCTTTTTGGTGCACTATATAGAGAGTCCGCTTCCTACAGTAACCATCTAAAGGATCATCATCTGCATCTTCAGGAACTGCAACAAGTGATTTTGCAGCTTTTCCCCAAGTGCCCTACAGAACAAGTTCTCAAAACGCAGATCAATGCTTTTATTCCTGATTCTTCTTGGTAAAGAAGAAAAGAAGTGGCTGGAAACCAATGCTGGATCTCCGGGAGCTCATCAAGTTTCTGAAGATGCAGCCCTTTTAGATGGTTACCCTTCAGAAAGTATTCTACTTGCTGCAGGAAGGAGAATTCCTCAACTCCCTAGAACTCCAGTATGCTTCTTTCCACGTCCCCATGCACCCCATACATCATAGACTATTTCTGAGATTCTCCCTCTTATCACCTCGAGGGACTTTTCTTCAGCTGGCCATCTGTTCACTGGGTTTTCACTAAGTGCATAGCTCTGGTGTCGGCTTTCCTGTGACATAAATGTCTGGTCACCAGGTGATTCCATGCTTGAGAGATAAGTCAGTGAAGGCCTCTTCTACTCAGAACGTAGGCACAATCAAGCAAAGTCAATCATCAAAGAAGGAGCAAATGCACCAGTGACTATTCTCAACATTGCAATAGATATTTCCACTGCTGGTATCCATCTACTCTCGATTCATTGTCCACCGAAGACAGGAATGGCTGAAGTTCACTTCAATCCACCCGGAGTCATATGCCACGATTCATTAACTATTTGATGGCAGTACCCTATTTGGAAAGCTTGTCAACAATGCCCTGCAGGAAAACAAATCAAGCACTGACACTGCTGGTTCCTTACAAGCCCTACTGTACAGGCTTTCCTCAGTGTATTCGCTTTGAGGCTCCACAAGATCTCCGTCATATGGGTACATATCCTTCAAGCATGTATATTAGGGCAGGTAATATTGCCGATATTAATGGATCTCTGCATCATTCTGTTTTATTGCCTGGTCGTGACATTGAAAGCAACCAAGTCATCAACCACACCAGTGACTAGCGTCCAGATCCTGACTTCAATATATAATTCTAGGCAAAGCCTTTCCAGCTGAAGTGGCAGACCGTGGCCACAACTTTTAGAAACACGCTACAATCCGTCAGTTTTCTAATCACTCTTTGGTCAGATTGCATTCTGCATACCATTTAATACTGTTTTTGCTTTATACAATGATACCCATTCACCAGGATCTGAAGCTGCAGAGGCAGCAGACAATGTGCCCATGGGGAAACAGTGTCAACCTCTCTCAATGTCTGCAGCATGCTCTGCTATTCTAAAGATTCCAAGCAAACCTCTCAGTAGGGCTTCCATTTCACCCCAACCACACCAAGCTGTTCACAATGACAGAACTCTTAGACCTAAGGAGAGTACATAAAGTACCTCTCTACAAGAGGTCTGTGGTCGGAGGAAGAGAAATATCTCCATATCAATATATTGGCTCTCCAAGCCATTCATCTGTCCTTACACGTATTTCCACCCTCACTGTCCATCTAGGAAGCTCTGATAAAAGCTGACCCTGCCACCTTCAGGTAATACTTAGTCAAACAGGGCCATAAGACCTCAAATTCTATTGGAGATGGCCTGATTGTTGTGGGACTGGGCTATCGTCAGTGGAGTGAAGGTCTGTGTGGAACACTGCCAGGGACGCAGAATGAACAAGCAGATGCTTTCAGTCGCTTCTTATCGAATTGCAACAAACATCGCTACCTCACTACCTCACACAGTGAAGAAATGTGAATGGCAATTTCATATCTAACACCATCAGGCCTGGCTGAAATAAGAATGACTCAAGAACAATCAGAGTCATTTTGGTAAGTTTGCAATGCTGTTGTGACAAGAATGTATCCAAAATTACTTGATTAGACACATTTGCATAAATTAGAATCCTATTTTGCAGAACGAGTCAAACGTATGATCCGGGCCACAGCATCATTGGGTACTGTTCGTTTATTTGGTAAATCTAGCATAGAAGAACGTTTTTCCCAAGCTGCAGGTGGACTTATCCATTCCTATGTGCCAGAACCCTGCCTAGGCGAGAGTGGACTGCGAATCAGTAATAATGTTTAATTTAAAATTAACGAAGATGGTGAGCACTAACTAGCACCTTGCCCGATAGGGAAAAACTGATTTTGAGTTCACATTTTAGAGCACAAATGAACTGTGTGGACTTGTGTTATGCTAATTTTGTACGTTTATGTCAAAATAGATGTCCGAATCCTCTAAAACGTATCCTTTATTTCTATTCTGATTCTTTGGAATCGCACCTGGCTAGTTAGACACTCTGTTAATTACTTTTGTCACAAAATTGTAAACTTAATGAATTTGTACCACACTGGCAAAGTATAAAATTTGACATGCTTAATATTTTTTTTTTTTATGTGTAGTGCTTTGTTACCATTTTGTTAAAGTAATATATGTAATTTGAATTCCAGGATATTATTTCCAAATAGTAGGAGTTAATTAATGTAAGGAAGAGTGCAGATCATCTGATTGGACGATGAAAAGAAGAAAAATATTATTTTAGTGTTTTTGTCAATGTGTCCGAATTTGAAAATGTATATTCAGATTTTCTTTAAAAAAAATATTAAACTGTATCTGTTTTCTGGATTTGTGTATTACGTTAGTGAATTATTTTTTGGTATTAAAGAATTCCCCTAGCACATATTGTTTTAAAACTGTAACTATTTTGTAGGATCATTTATTTTTTGTGTCTTCGGATCTTAATGCGATAGTGTCTTTAAGCAAAGTTAAAAAATCATCACTGGCATTTGTGGGAATAACTCCTACTCCTGGATTAAAAAATAACACATTGAAAGACACATTTAGGAAAACTCATACAAATATTTAAATATTGACAAAAAAACTAAAGTTAAACATTACTGAAAACATAATCTGATACAAATGATATATCAGATATGAAATAAAAAAATAAAGTCCACTCCATATTTAATCGTTGGTGTGCACGTAAAGTTGTGTAAATTACATTTGCATACAAATATTTATTACACCATAAATGGAGATCTGCTTGCTAAATTAAAAAAAATATATATATTACCTACTGGCGGTCGCCAGTAGGTAGTTATAGTTAGGATTGTTTTCCATAGGAAATTCGCAACATTCTATTGGGAATAACTTTGGCGCCGAATGAGGGATCTGCCTTTAATTTTCCTTAACTTTGCCTCGCTGTGCTCCGCTCCTTCCCTGAAAGTTTCGGGGGGATCCGTCAAGCCGGGGCCGAGATAAAAGGGGGGTCCCAAAACGTGTTTTCCCCATGTTAATTTCCATAGGGCGGTTGGACTCACTTTTAGCCCGAACGGCTGAATGGATTTCCACCAAACTTGGCAAAATTGTAGGGACTGGTACCCCGATGTGCCTTTGCTATGTCTCAAGATATATGCTCCAGTGGATTTTATGAAAATTAACTTTGAAAAAATATATATTGGGCTACATTGGGCTATATATATGTTAGAGCCCAAATGTAGCCCAATGTAGCCCAAAGATGGCCACCAGAGACAAAAAAAAACAAATGTAGCCCAAATATCAGCCAGATGTAGCCCAACTATAGCCCAATGACAGAATGTCCCAGAGTGTTCTAAAGAACAACTAGAGCGCTAACAGTCTTATTTATGACAAACGTATGGCACACCTGAAGTCATCTTGTTTGGAATAAAGTGTTAACACTTAAAACATTTAATTTGCAAAGGAACAAAATGAGGGGGTTCATTTTGCCATAGAAATTATGATTAGTGCTGAAGAAAGAAAAATTAGGGCACATTTTGAGTGACTTCTCAAATCCTCTTATATTTCATTAAAAAAATTCTGATATGCAGTCTCCCAAGATGGCCACCAGAGACAAAAGAGCCCAAATATCAGCCAGATGTAGCCCAACTATAGCCCAATGACAGAATGTCCCAAAGTGTTCTAAAGAACAACTAGAACGCTAACAGTCTTACTTATGACAAAAGTATGGCACACCTGAAGTCATCTTGATTGGAATAAAGTGGTAACACTTAATACATTTAATTTGAAAAGGAACAAAATGAGGGGTTTCATTTTGCCATAGAAATTTTATATATATATATATATATATATATATATATATACATATTCACTGAAAAAACCATAGGTTTCACACCAGTTATAGTTAGGAATTAGCATTTAAAAAACCTATTAAATTCACTGAAAAAACCATAGGTTTCACACCAGTTATAGTTAGGTGGAAATTTTACTCGCATAAAACCATTGAAATTCCCACGTTATAGTTAGTTGGACTCACTATAACTTGCGTGTGCAATGCACTGCTGATGACGTCACATATTATATCACTCATGACATGGTCAGTGACATCACTCATGACATCACTGATGACATCTCAGATGACATCTCAAAAGACAGTATCCAGTGAATGTGTATCTTTCTGAAAAATAAATATTTTTTATATATGTATATCTAAAGGTTGATGGAAGAATAAATGGGTAAATAAATGTCTAAATGGATGTTTTTTTATGTAAAATTGATTGGTTAACTGACTTATTAAATGTATCTTAGTGAATACATATATTAGCGAGTAATGTTTAAATATTTAAATATCTGTATCTGTGTCTCACTTTGTGTATAAGTGGCTGTATGGGTTGGTGAGTAGCTACATGAGTGTGTATATGGGTTATTAGTTGTTTTTTTGAGTATCAGTGTCTGTATGGCTCGGTGGGGATATTACTTAGAGCACAGATGCATGAATGAGTGACTCACTATTTGTATGTATTTTGAAGACAGCATGTGTGCAAGACTGTATGGGTGGATGATTGTGTGTATGGGTGGGTTAGTGAGTATGTGTTTTTATAATTGATTGTTTAAGAGAGTAAATATGTTTCCGTTTCTGTAGAAGTATGTGTAGTGGTGTGAATATAGCAGTATAATCAAGTAAATGTTTTTTTGATAGTTTATTTGCATGTGTGAATTTGTGTGTGAGTAACTATATGGATGAGTATTAGTGTGTAACAGGATGTATAGGTGTATGAGTACATATGATGAGTAAGTACATGCATGAGTGACTATATAGAACTGTTGGTGAATGAGTGGATGTGTATGTAGATATTGGAATTACCTAATAAGTTGTTGTAATTGGTATTGGTTTCTCCTTTTTTAAGAAAATGTTAGTTTCTATTTTTGAATGTGTGTGTCAAAGGTTATTTTATGCTGATAGGAGGTCTGCCACTTTGTCACAAGGATGTTGTCATTTGAGATGTCATCAGTGATGTCATGAGTGATGTCACTGACCATGTCATGAGTGATGTAATATGTGACGTCATCAGCAGTGCATTGCACGCGCAAGTTATAGTGAGTCCAACTAACTATAACGTGGGAATTTCAATGGTTTTATGCGAGTAAAATTTCCACCTAACTATAACTGGTGTGAAACTTATGTTTTTTTCAGTGAATATATATATATATATATATATATATATGTATATATATATGTATATATATATATGTATATATATATATATATATATATATATATATATATATATATATATATATATATATATATATATATATTCAGATTGAGCATGACCTACAACATAAACTCAAAAAGCACACATTTGTTAGATGTCATACATTACGAGAAAAGTAAAACGACTTTTTTACTGTTATTGTTCTAATGCAGTCTGAGTATAGGAAACTAAGTAACAGTTTTTATTGACAGCCGTTAATGGATAACTATATACATTTTTTGTTTGAAAAATCAAAAAATGACCTAAGATTTTTTTTCTTAGGAACAAGGTGAAACTGCACTGCATCTTGCGGTCAGATCAGTTGATAGAACTTCTCTTCACATAGTTGACTTTTTAGTCCAGAACAGGTGAGTATTTTTTGTTTTTCTGGTTTCATTCAAATGCATTTGTGTTTTCTTGTTTTGCTTGTTTAATTGACCATATGAAATCTACACTGTCTAAAGAGAGGGTGTTCATTTAGTTATGTAATTTTATTTAATAGTCAGTTACAAATTGAGATCATATCAACAAACGTCCCATAAGATTTCACAGTGTGTTACCTGTGATGGCTTTTTAGTAATACTTGATCTTTAAAACTCTTTTTCTGATGGATAATTTAACCCACAGACTCTTTACCTTTATATTCGCCAGGCATCAAACTGGATCTGGAAATTATACAACAGTACTCCTGCACAGGGTTAGGTAGCATCATGTAGCTCTGCGTCAATGGCTTTCTGCTCCGAAAGTGATTAACCAAACCACATACTAGTGCCAACAATGCTTGGTGACATCAGTTTCTTTCTTTCTGCGCTTTCAGAGGCGGAGCCAGAATTTCTCCTTGGGCTTCAAGACCATAAATTTCTTCAAGATTTACCAATGTCCAACTGAAAATGTCATCCCCTAAAACGACATGGTTCAAACAATGTAGGTACTGTCGCAAACAGATATCTGAGACCAGACCTTCATGAAGTATGTTTGTGGTGTCTCGGTTTAGAGCTATACTCCAGGGCCTGTGACAACTGTGCACAATGAACCTGAAGACCATACAGAACTGTGAGGCCAGACTTTACATCCCCTAACATAAGAAGACTCCACAATGTGACCGATTGAAGTCGAAAGGAAGGTCATCATCCTGTTATCGAGGCTTTGCCCTCCTATTTTATCTCCACCAAACCTTCCACGACCATCCGGGTGGTTTGTGGAAACCCATCTGTCTGTCTTGATACCGAAGTGCGGGCCCTTTTGATTAAAGAGACCATAGAGAGGGTTCTGGCCTCTGAAGTAATAACTCCCACCACAACCTTGTACTAAAGAAGGACAAAGGTTTTCATCCTATTTTAAACTTTTGCCTTTCTGTGAAAGGGCAAATCCAAGATGCTCGCACTAGCCAAGTTCCTGTCTGCCCTAGAACCCAGAGACTTCCATATCCCCATGCTACGTGCCCACAAACCTTACCTGCTGTTCAAAGTGGGCCAGGAGCATTTTCAGTTCATAGCGCTCCCCTTTGGCCTTAACATCGCCCCTCATGTGTTCATAAAAGTGATGGTGGCAGCACACCTTCGGAGCTTGGGGTACCAGCCCTCTTCTTCCCTAATGACCGGCTGATGAATGCAGGCTCACCCCAGGCAGTCATCAACCAACTCCAGACGACGCATACCTCCTAACATCATTGGGGTTCAATATTGATGTCACTTCTTCCCAGAGGCTCCTGTTCATCAGAGCTATTGTGGATACTGCATTGTTTTGTGCCTTTCCCCCAGAGTATTCAGGCTGTGAACCTGATGTATCCACCGTGGTCCTGGATCTCATTGTGGATCCTTCTGAGGCTTCTGCAGTAGTTGACCTCCTGCATCCTGCCGGCCAAACTTGGTAGGTCACGCATGTGGGCTCTGCAGTGGGACCTCAAATC
Organism: Lissotriton helveticus; assembly: GCF_964261635.1. Taxonomy (NCBI): domain Eukaryota; kingdom Metazoa; phylum Chordata; class Amphibia; order Caudata; family Salamandridae; genus Lissotriton; species Lissotriton helveticus. The sequence continues at coordinate 384,356,777 of NC_136067.1, read as the reverse complement.
ACAGAGGGCACAGCATCAGGGGAATTTTTAAGATTGTATCCACATCTCAGAAGGAGACTGCAAAAGGCGTGCAGTGGTGGCTGCTGGACAGCACCTGGGCCAGTGGCAGAACCCTCACCTTACCCCTGCCAGAGCTGACTGTGGCCACAGACTTATCACTGCTGAGTTGGAAAGGTCTAGGAGAGGTGGTGATCCTAGGCCTCTGGTCTCTGATGGAGACTCTACTCCACATCACTTTGTTGACTTGAGGGTGAGTGAAAGCCTTCCTTTCCACCACCAGATGAAGAACAACACCACGGTCATGTGGTACTGCAACCAGCAGGGTAGGGTGGGGTCTTGGGTCCTGCGTCAGGAGAATCTGATAAAGCCTTCTAACCACAGATTCCTTACCGTAGGATATTCCCTAGGTGTTAAACTTGATCCAGAAATGTTTGGAGCAGTACCTCTGAGCACTAGAATATGGTGTTGATTGGCTTCTCATTGTCCTTGCCGTAAGAAACCTGATCTGTAGTTATATAGGCACCATCCCAGCGTGCGGAGTTCTTTACTTTCCACCCCATCAGCACAGATCTGGAGAGAGCTACCTCAGTCTACTTTTTGGGCTATTTTTTTTTTACTTTTTGCTTTCCTATAAGCCTGAAAATGAATATCCCATAACAACTCTGGAGTTTAACATTTGTAGTTCCTGTTACTGGGACAGACCCCCCCACCTGTATTGTCCCTGATGCCTGAAGCAGAGTCACGACTCCAAGGCCTTTGAAGACTCTTGTGCCATGAATCCTAAGGCACTTCAGGGGTGGTTGTTGATGCTCCTGGTCAACTGACATTGATCATCTTCACGACACTCCGGATCATGATTGCGCTGAAGGTCCCAGGATCGCTCGCAGAGCTGCTCTTGGCCATCATCGTTGCGATCAAAATCATTGTCGGATAAATCCCACAAAATGTTATCAAAATCCATGAAGTCCAAATGCTCTTTGACTTTGCTGTGCCAGCTGCTTAGTCTGTGCCTGAGTCCACTCCTCGCCTCACAGTGTTTCCTGGAGCGGAGCAACGCCCGTCCGAGCCAAGGACTTTTATGAGGCCATACACCTTATATTTGCCAGCAAGACTTCTCTGGATCGTCTTTGGGCCCCTTGGCTATGAAGAGAGCTCCCACTGGATTCCTGCCAGCGGGTCTGCCCATGCCACCAGTCGGGCCCCTTGGATCTGATGCTAGATCCGGAGCTGCTCCACCCATGAAATGGTGACCTTCCCCAAAGCCTGCTCCATTGCTGTAATTCCCGGTGCCGCCGACACCCTACGGTGGTGCCAAACACCATCTTCATACCCAACTCCAATACGGAGCCAGATCGGCATTACCAAACACCGAACCTGGTGGTATCTGGAACCCGGTCCTTTTTTCTTTGATTAGCCCAGTGAGGAGTACGATTGGGAGGATTTATGGATCTTTATGGCTACTCTCTTAGAAGAGTCCGAAGAAAACTGGAATGAGGTGGATGTCAATGGTTTGCATACATTGACAGACACTGGCCTGGTCTCTCCTTCTCCTTCTGTTGCTACAGAAGAAGGGTCATCATTTGCCATGGTGGTGCTTAGGACGGCTGAGGTCCTGAACCTTACGCTGTCCCCGGTGACAGTCAAGAACGACGTCTAGACAGAAGTGCTTTAGTCTGGAGTCGCCCCCCATGCCCCCAGAGACCTCTCATCCCATTTAGTGAAGCCCTCTCTAATGTCCTGCACAGGTCATGTGCGAAGCCCTGTACACTGGCTCCTGTGCACAGAACAATTTCCTGCTGCCATTGCCCCGCTCCTTGGTACCAAGTTTTCCTCATCCAACAATCCACCCCAGAGAGCCTGGTTGTCCTAACCTCCATGTCCAAAGTCAGCCTCAGTACATTCCCCAATACACCACTGTACAACTGGCTTCTTGGGGGATGTCCAGGCTTCCTTTATGGACATGCATGGGATCCTGGACCAGTTCCCACTTCCAAACAAGTGAGAAATTTAGCAATTAAACTTGATCATACCCTATCCTTAAGAGACGAAGTTAACGCCACATGTGGGACTTATTCTGCCACAATGAGGCTATTAAAAAAGTATTTCCATGGTTTTCTTCCACCTTTAGGAAAACCGTGGTCCAGGCACTTGGAACTATGGAAATATATTGTTAGTTGCAGCAAATGACACCTTGCTGGCTAAACTACAGGTCGTTTAGAACACTGCTACCCGGTTGATGTGTAGTTTACCTTCTCAGTCATCCTTGGCTCTTCTATTAAAAGAATTACATTGGCTGCCCATAAAAAAAGGGCAATCTTCAAGCTCCGTTGCTTGACTCATTACTTGTCTTCCAGACAGTTAAAATCTTCTGATTAAGCCTTTTTACAGGTTCCACGTATTTGGACTGCCAGATTTGGCAGTAAGGCTTTCTCATATCTGGCTCCTCATTTTTGTAACCATCTTCCTCTCTATACTCGCACCTGCTCCAATTTTATGAATTTCAGGAAGATGCTCAAAACATAGTAGTTCTAGACAGTTTTTTACCTGCCTGCTCAGTGGAAGTGCCAAGATACTCCTTCTGTAGTGAGTTGTGCGAGATATGAAGTACATATAACATAACATAACTGTGGCCGATTGGGTGGGAATAGGCAATAGACGAGTCTTTGTAGGGTTCAGACAAGGTTTTATTGAATGGAACAGTCTGTCTGTACAAGTTGGACGAACGCGTACAGGTCGGGGGGACCGGCTTCTTTCCTTCCTAGTCTTTATGTTGCCTTCCGGTTCTCGCCGCCGTATCGGGCTCCTTCTCCCAGGCACGTCGGGCTCCGTCTTGCCCCAGACTGCACCGAAGGGGGGAGACAAGAAAACAGAGGAGGTCTTAGTACCCAGTTAGCTCCTACAGACTGTAACAGGGAAGGGGGTGAGGGATACTCTGTGCTACAATGCTGTTTCACTCAGTGAGGGGAGTGCAGGGGGTATGTTAACCTAAGGGATAGCGGGTCCTCCTTTCCCAAACCTCAACCACCCTGTAACCCGACCCCGTACCTCTGTTAGCCACGCCCCTCCGGAGGAGTGGCTGGGCGAAGCGTGGGTCCGTTGCCCTCCTGGGTCCGTCGCTGCCGCGGGTCTCCGAAATGCTCCTCGAAGTCGGCTTCCCGTCTCTTCCTCCTCTCCGCAGGATACTCCCCTTCCTGATGCGCCGCCGCCCTGTTGCTTTCCCGAGTCCTCCGTTCCTTTCCCGATCCCGGCTCTGTCCGAGGGCCCCGCTGCTCCGCTCCTCTCCCCCTCTCCAAGTTAGTCCTCGGTTCCAGTCTTCTCCTCCGCTCCACGTCTCGTCTCCCTTCCTCTTCGTTCTCCGCTTCTCCTCGATTCCGCTGCTCCACGCCTCTCCTCCACTCTGTTCCTCTCTGACCACTCCTCCGGTGTATAGACACACCTGATCCAGGTTCTGGGCGTCTCTTGTAGGGAAGACCAGCCCCTCCTCCTCATCATCTGCTCTGGGCCAGTTAAAGGGGCCGTGCTCGAAGTCCTCTTCGTCGCAGCTATACGTGACCGCTCCAGGGGTCCAGCTCGTGGTCTCTGACACCTGTTGAGAGAAGAGGGGGGGTCACAGTTTATAGGCTCAGTCCGGGGTGCAGGGGGGGGGCGCCCCTCCTCCCGGTTACAATAACATAACTTGCCATTCTATGGCACCCACCTCTTTGTCAATAAGACAGAATCGGCGCTGGAGCTCTTAAAGGACAGCCTTGTAACTGCCCTCTTGATGGGTCTCTCCATTGCCCCGTGCCAATGCCACTCTGACTTTCTCCCCTACAGTAGCAATGGGAGGGGCTACCAGCTGCGTCCACTCCATCCCAGTACCAAGGCCAACAAGCTCCCCAGTACTTTTGTGGCTGCAGGCGTGGCTCCCACAAGCTTTGTGGGACACCCAGCCAGAGATCTACCCAGTCAGCCGCCACCCAATCATTCCCACGCCCCAGGCAGCAGCAACCTCAAAACTAGTCTACTCTCTTACCAACACAGGCACCCAGTGGGTGGCAGGATCTGACACCACCTGCTCCACTGGCATTCCATAACATCAGACAAGTGGGTATTCCAAATTGTTTAATGGAGTTATTCTATTCCCTTCTTAGAAACTCAGCTGCCCATGTCACCTTCAATAAACCGGCTGACAGAGGACCACCTCTCTCAACTTCATTAGAACGTTAGAAAGTTCAGGCTCTTCTGGCAAAAGGAGCCATTGAGAGGATGCCGGCGTCAGAAGTAGGTCTTGGTTGCTACTACAGCTGCTTTCCGGTGCCCTGCTTTAGACCTGCGCTTTCTCAACTTCTTCCTGAAGGAGAAATTCAGGATGCTCATGTTGGCTCAGGTTCTGTCTACCCTGGAGACTGGGTGGTAGTGCTGGACTTGCAGAACACCAATTTCCATATACCTTTGCCTGCTCACAGGCGTTACCTACCGTTCACAGTGGGCCGCAAGCATTTTTGATTCTCTGTGCTCCCTTTTCGGCTTTTCAGCACCCCTTTGGTGTTTAGCAAGGTGCCAACAGTGGTTACAGCACATCTGCAGATGTCAGGGGTTGAAGTCTTCCTCAAAAACTGGCTTGTGCCAATCAGCCATCTCCCACCCCCAGACTGCAGCAGACCTCCAGAATTTGCTGCAGTTCACTATCGACATGCTGAATTCACACCTGACTGCCTCTTAGATGCTCCCTTTCATCTAAGCTGTTCCGGACAAAGTGCCTCTCTGGCCTATCCTTCGAAGTGGTGAGTCCAAAATATTCAGGCTATGATTCTGATGCTTTCCTCCTCTATCTTGGATTTCGGTGAGACTGACTCTAAAGCTTATGAGCCTCATGGCCTCCTGCATCCTGCTGGTAACATATGTAGGCTTTACAGTGGGAACCTGACGTTCAAGTGGGTGCAGCATCAGGGGAATCTCTCTGATCTGGTCCTGATATGAAAGGGAACTACAAAAGATCTGCAGTGGTGGCTGACGATCCACGATTGTGTCAGTGGAAGACCCCTTTCCCTTCCCCACCAGAGCTGACGATGGTGACAGATGTGCTGGGGTTTGGCACCCATCTTGGAGCGGTGGAGATCAGAGGACTCTGTTCTCCTGCTGAGTCTCAGCTACACATCAACTTGTTGGATCTGAAAGTGATATGACTACCATTGAAAGCCTTTTTTCCTTCCATCAATAGAAAGCTGGTTCAGGTATACACGTACAGCACCACTGTCATGTGGTATTGCAACAACATCAGGGGGGTGGGATTGTGGGCCTTGTGTCAAGAGGCACTGCATCTTTGATCTGATAGAAACTACTAGCCGCAGATTCCGTAACGTAGAATTATTCCCCAGGCGTGAGACTGAACCCCAGCATCTCTGTGCGCCAGGGAAGGGGCGGCACCACGCGACTCTGCCCGACGTCCTCCGCAGGTGTGATGTCAGCGAGATAACAAAAGCCCCACCCCAGCGAGCTGACATCAGTTTTCTTCTTTTCCACGTGCAACGTGGACCCGGTTAGTGTTCCTCGCCTGTTTCAGGCCTCCCCTTTTTTCCCCTATTGTGCATTTTTTCTGGGAACAGTGTGTGAATACCTTCCGGTTTTAAAGCGTGCTCGTCTTGTGCATGCCAAATGTCGGCGACTGTTCCTCATTCCATCTGCTTGTGGTGTATGGGGGAGCACCACGACTCCACATGAGGCATGTCAGCAACTGAAGCCGGAGTGAGGCTCGGATGAAACTTCTTTCGGCTCGAATGTCCAAGTCGGCTTTGTCGCCATGTTCATCCCCTGTGGACGGCTTCCGGAACCGCCGCTTCTGCCTCCGACATCGTCCTTCTCCCAAGCCGCAGGAGCGTCGTTTACCTGTTGGTAAGTGTCGCAGTTGGTCCCCGCAGGCCGGTCCCTGGCCTGTTGGGGGCGTGGGCTCTCCGCGGATGGTGTGGCCACGCGTGTCGTCACCCTATCCGCCGTTCTCTGCCGCAGGGGCGACTAGAGCCCAGATAGTGGCCTATGTGGCGGCCTTGCAGGCCTCATTGGCTCCTTCTCCTCCTTCCCCTCCTGGGAAGTCTGCGGATCCCGTGCTGCATGCGGGGCCCTCCGCAGCATCACTGGCGGCTCCGGCGCCGACGGGTTTGGCTCCAGGTTGAGAGGATGAGTGTCGTCGGGATGCGGCCCTTCGGGGTTCCCTCCTTCGGACCATTGCGCCTCTGCCTCGCCGCAACCCCCCGCGGGGAGGCGCCGGCGGCTGCTGGCCTGGGCAGCGCCGCAGGGGCTGACTAGGGGTCGGGCGCGTCCCCGCCCCCCTCATCCCTCCACGCTGGCGGCTGCCTCGTCGGAGTTCGAGTCGATGCCTTTTCGGCACCGTTCCTTGGACACCCCGGCTCCGACCCGACCTTGGTCTCCTGCTCCGAGCGGTGTGGCGGCGGTTGACGTTGACCTGACTCCTGTTGTGGATTCTACGGCGCTGGGTCGTTGATTCGTCTTCGGGTGCTTCCTCCTCTTCCCCAGAGGTTCGGTGGCTGATGGTGCCATCCTCACCGGACGCAGGACGCTGAGTGGTGGCTTTTTCCCCGGCGTCGTCTAAGGACGGCTCTACGCCGTTGCCATGGCCGCACTCTTCGCCAGAGGCGCCTCAGGTTCCTCATTCTTCGGATCCCTTCCCCCATTTTGGACTTGGCCTTTCCTTCCTCTGGTTGGCCTAGAGGATGGCCGCCTTAGTTTGCAGCCGTCACCCACAGAAGAGCTACTTTCCCCACCGCGGGGCCCTAAGGAGGCAAGTGCTGCTTTCGCTCGTGCTGTCTCCACGGCTGCGGGGATCTTGCGCTTGGGAGATCCAGCGGCCCATTTCCCCATGGATCATCTTCTGGAGGTCCTTCATTGGGGCTCTAGTGGTCGGGAGCTGCGTTTGCCCCTCGAGGCTTCGCTCCATACTTTCATTATAGGGGCTTGGGGATGACCTGCCACGGGGAACCCGGTGCTGCTCCACCTTCTGCACCGCCACCGCCTCATGATCCTGTCTGTCTTTCCCTCCACCCCTCTACCAGAGGCCCTCTTTTGCAGAAGGGCTTTCCCTCCCTGCCATCGTTGTTGTGTCCCCCGTCGCGGAAGGCGCGCTGGTTGGGTTCCTGGGGCCGCAATATCTTTGCCTCCACCAGTGCGGCCTTGCGGGCCCATAACACTCTTTGTGTTGTGGCTAGGGCCACTTCTTGCTTGTGGGATTCGGCTGAGACCCTCCTGTCTGCTGTTTCTCGAGAAGGTGCCTGTGTTGATCTTCGGCACCATGTCTTGGATGGCCATGAGCTGGCGGCGTTTATTCTCCTCTCCGCTCTGAATGTTTCGGAGGTAATTGGTCGTGCCATGGCCTCTTCGGTGGCCCTTCGCCGCCATGCATGGCTCCCGGAGAATGTTTGGGAACAGTTGGTGGACCTCCCTTTTGATGGCACCCTTTTGCGGACTCTGCCATTCAGAGGTTTCTGGCGGGTCTCTGTCCCTCCCCCCCTCCTCCCCCTTCTCCCCCTTAGTGATCTGTAGGCCCGTCTGGGTTTTTGGAGGTGTCTGCTTGCTGGGCCCGGTCCTGTTGTAAGCCATTGGACACAGTCTGGTTTCATGCCTTTCTCCAGGAAAAGTAGAGTCCAGGATATACTGGCCTTGATCCCAATCTTTCAGCCTCTTTTCTGGAATTAAGTGAAGTCAACTCTGAGGCTACTGTAACTGATGGTGTCCTGCATCCTACCAATCAAGCACACCAGTTAACATATACATGCTCTGCAGTAGGATCTGGAAGTCTAAGTGGACCCAACATTAAGGGGACCCCTAGACCACATCCAGATCTTGGAGGAGAATGTGAAAGATATGCAGTGGTGGTTACAGGACCGTGGTTAGGTCAATGGTTGACTCCTTCCCTACCCCACCCAGAACTGACAGTGGTGATAGTTGGTACACAATAGAAGGGCGTTCCCCAAGACAAAACAGCTTGTGTGTTCCCCTCCCTGGCTCCATCTGTTTGCCCTGACGAAGGTGCCTTACACCGAAACGCGCGTCGGCGCTACCATCAAGGCTGGCAACTTTATACCATCTAATTTGCCCCTTCATTTCTGCACCCCTGCCCATGCAACGATAAGTCCATCCATTTGTTGCAGGTCACCTGTGTAAACGGCCTGAATGTGTTTGAGTCTGAATGATCCCCTGAAGATGTAAGGGCCTGTTGAGTCCCCTTAATTTGCCCCGGAGTGAATGGAACACTTTAATGTATGATGTTGTTCTCATCATCCTGACTTGAAATATAATGTTGATTGTATATTTTTTTTAATGTCCGAACAGCTAATCCCTGAATGCTTTTTTATAAATATGTGCATAAAAAACAATAAAAAGATATGTTTTTCATAAAAAGTATGATCTGAGTTTCTGGCTCTGATACTCGGTAATTTAGCTCCTTTATTAACTGAACTGGATTCCTTAGAGGACCATATGGTATTTACTCCGGCAGGGTGTTCTTCGGTAATTCAGTGGTGATAGTTGGATCGCTTCTGGGTACGGGGGGCTATCTAGTACAGGTGGCCTCTGGTGTCTGTCTGTGGCCCAACCTCCTGGGGCTGAGGGCCATTCCCAGGCATTGAAGTCTTCCTTCTGTCCATCAAGGGGAGTCTGATTCAGCTGCCCATGGACTGCACCACCTCCAAGTGTCATTGCAACAAGCACTGTAGTGTGGCGTCTTCGACCTTGTGCCGGAAGGCATTATGCCTCTGGCCCAGATCTCTGTACTGGGGTGAATGTATGACATTGTTCTGCATTCTGTCCATCAATTGTTGTTTTTGCATTTGTCACCCCGAGTGGGATGGGTATGCTCAGACGTGAGTCCCATGCCCTCCACACCACTGGAGTCAAGCTATCCAGGCTGATGAAGGCTGATAGCCAGAAACCGGTCCTTGGATGCTTGATTCCGGTCCAGGAAAGACATGGCTTGGCAGTTCGGGCTGGACTGTTCCCATGACATGAGGCACAGGGTCAAGGCTGATTTGCATATGGCCATGTCTGACCTGGGGTGGTGTGGAGTGCAAAAAAGCGATGGATTTAGGCCCAGATCTCTCTACTGGGGTGAATGTATGACATTGTTCTGCATTCTGTCCATCAATTGTTGTTTTTGCATCTGGAAATGGCTGGGCCTTCAAGGGATTCTCCTGCCGTTTAACCATCTGGCCAGATATTTGAATACCAGGGTGGACAAGCTCAGTTGTCGACCCCTAGTGGATCATGAGTGACAGTTACACCTGGAGGTGGTGCAAGGTCTCTTTAGCATATGGGGAGAACCTTGGCTTCATCTGTTCGCTGCTGCTGAGAACTATCAATGTGAGCAGTTCTGGGCTTTGGAGCTTCCTACGTGTCTCTCTCTCAGAGACGTGTTCTGCTTAGAGTGAAACTCAAGACTCCTGTATGCCTTCCCATCGAGCTCTCTTCTGCCTCTTGTTTTGAATAAGATCAGGACTGACTTGGCCTAAGTCATTCTAGTGGCTCCTGATTTGGTACAGAGATTATGTATCAAGAGCTCCTGGGCTTTAGCATCTCTCCTCTGATCAGGCTGCCTCTCCTGGAGAATATGCTGTAACAGCAACGGGGCAAACTTCTGCACACAGATCTTTGTAGTCTCCACCTTCAAGCATGGAGAATGAGCAGCGACCGCTGAATACCTCCGACATTCCTCATGAGGTGGTTGATGTCATCTTGACAGTTAGGCATCCCTAAATAAAAAATTTACATACCTGTTGTTGAGACAAATTTGTGGTTTGGTGCAGCACACACCAGATTTACCTCCTCCAGGCTAAGTTATTTGATATGCTGTTGTTTGTTTTGTTCTTGCAGGAGGCTTTGCTTTGAGCACAGTTATGGGATATCTTTTGGCCTTTTGACGTTGCTGGACCAGCCCTCATTGTTTAAATCACCGGTTGTGATGCGTTTTCTGAAAGGTCTCCAACACTTGCTTCCTCCTCCTTTTTTCGTCATACCACCATGGGACATTAACTTGGTAGTCGCATATTTGAATTGTACTCACTTTGAGCACTTCACAACTGTCCTTTGTGGCTTCTTACCCATAAGACGTTGTTACTACATGCCATAAAATCGGCACAACAAGTGAATGAGCTGAAGGCTTTTTGTGTTATACATGTAACTGTGCCACAGATGCCGAAAGGTATGTCCTGATCCACAAATACATAGGGCACAGGCTCTCAGTCACCCATACACCTATATCCCATTCATATGAACTCATGTTCATACATCCCAAAGGGCCACACTCTTACGGACACACATGGCAGCTCTGTCGTACTGCCCCAGTCAAAGTATTTGTTTCAAATCATTATATCTGGCTCGATGGACGTTAACCTTAAAGTCAATGAAGCTGGACTTGGGGATGTTTGGAAGCAATGTGCGAGTTGTTTAGCCTTCAGTAGCTCACAGTAAATTGTATCTGGCTCGATGGACGTTAACCTTAAAGTCAGTGAAGCTGGACTTGGGGATGTTTGGCAGCAATGTGCGAGTTGTATAGCGTTCAGTAGCTCACAGTTGTTTTCAGTGATCAGAAGTAGCTCTCACTTTAGAAAAGATTATAGACCCCTGGTCTGCACAGCCAAGTTAGTCAAAAGGAGCATTTCACTCACTTGGTCCTACATAACTTATTGGTTTGAGCTAAATTACAGTCCCACTTCTGATAGACACAGCTCTGGTTTCTATTCAAATGTTGAAGAATCTGTTGTTAGAAATCACTATCAAAAGATCAGGTTACTTTTGTTCCTTATTACTGTTTATGGTAGAGACTGCAGATTACTCACTGACTTTCCTATCCTTCCTATTCTGAGAATTGGGCTCCCCCATTAATAAGATCTCAAGTCTAGGAATCTGCACACTGGTCAGAATTTGTGGTTTGAGCTCTGCGCCCGGGGGTGCGTACAGCTTCAAAAGCCACTGACGTTAGCACGCAGGAGTGGCTTTTATATGGTTCCAGCAGGTCATTCCTGGTACAGAACGCAGTCAGTGCGGAGCTGCACAGCACCATCCTGCGGGGCACAGAGGGAATGCTAAAAAATAACTGAATCCAGTCTGGAACCTGTGGAATATTCAAAAGATTAGTAATCCGTGGTTAGATAGTCTCTACCAGAAAGAGCATTACACAAGGAAAGTTACATGTTCTTTGAGGGCATTTTTACTGAAATTGCATGTTTAACATTAAACTTTTACATGTTCTACTTTTAAATACCGTGCATCCTGCTTTTATGGGCAATAAAGCTAACATAGGGGTGTAGGAAAGTGCCTCTTTTACTCCAGTATTGGAACTTTCATAGATTCCCATTGCTTGTATCATTCCCAGTCATCGAGATGGGAGTCCCCGGGAAATAAAACAAATACCATAGAAATAGGTACAAAAAAATAAGGCCTAGGCCTCATCACATTTTGTAACATATCCACCTCTTTTTGTAAAAGAGACCAAATAAAATGAACAGCCAATTAGAACAGCCTCACCCCGTAGAACCTTCCTGGGAGAGCCTCAGTTTTTCTACCACACATTGTGCAAGGGAGTCTCCACTGAGCTCTGCTCAGTTTTCTTCAACTACTTTTTTACTTCAGCTCTTCACAAATTCAACATGTCAGACAAAGAGAAGAAAGCTCTTTTCAAAGCTTGTGCCACTTGCTCCAAAAAGAGACTTTATGTGGAGGACAAACATAAAGACTGTATTTATTGTTTGTATCCTGACCATAAAGCTATTGGCTGCAAAATCTGTCGGACCTTCTCCACCAAGACCTTGCGGGACCGTGTGGGACCTCTACTCTTTTGGCTTTAGAAACTAAAGTCACGGAAAGATCCTGTTTATAGTGACAGTGATGAAGCTTCATCTGCTACTTCGAGGAGATCACAATAAAGGGGTAGGTCTTCACCTTCTACTTCTTCAGACCCTCTTCGAAAGCCTTACAAAAGACCTCTGATAGGTTTGATAGGCGTAGTCCCATCAAATATCCTCACCGTGGTGTAAAGGAGAGGGAAGGACTTTCTTTAGGTGTGGCACCTGTGAAGAAGACCAACCATGTGCCTTCTGCTTCTTCTCCTTCTTGAAAGGCTAAACCTTTCAAAAAAACAGCTACTGTCCCACCTGAGGGTATCAATACTGTTAACGACGACTTCAAAAGTCTTACCAGTGTCTACTTCGGCTCCGTTGACGGGCTTGTCGACAAGAGTTTCCTCGTCTCCATCGGCTTCGTCGACGCCGGCTTTGACGACAACTCCACACACAGAGGTACCTTTCATTCTGTCATCGACGTCTACTTGGACAACTTCCACATTGACAAGGATGACGACGGTGATGGTGTCGACGGCACGTCGACAGCGATGACATCGACAGCTTCCAGCCTGATAATGACGACGGTCTCGACGACGCTCCCTGTCGACGGCGGCTATCTCCTCATCGACGGTTCAAACATCATCGGTGGCTGCTCCGTCGACAACCTCGTCGATGATGCAAAATGTGGCAATTTCTATACGGCGACGTCGCATTACTCCAGAAATGACTTCTCCAAGGAAAGTGACATCCCTGCCGCCTGCTCTCTTTTTGGAAGAGTAGTTTTCTGAGGACGATGACGGTCCTTATGGTGATGCAGCTGAGATGGGCTATCTGCATGTTAAATATCAGGACTCTAACTCTGAGGAATATTACATGGAGCAGCAACAGTATGTGCCACAATCGAAATCTCAGGAACAATATCAACAGGAGAGGGTCTATATGCCATCTTCCCTCAATACAGACCTGCAGTTCATGCTTTCGGATTACAGGAAGAGATTTCCAACACAACCCTCTGTCCAAGAAACAGTGAAAGTGCCTTCAACTCCACTTGCTCTTCCGGTTACACCTCAGCTTCCTCAAATTCAAATACCAGAGTTACCGGAACCACAGCAGAATGTGGTTACAGTCCAGGATGATGCATCCAATGAGGTTCAATGACGATTCTGGACCCTGACAGTGAAGGGGATGAGTACATCATTCCGGATCCCGCCTCTCCCATTCCAGAACTGGCGGATTCCCCTCCAGCGGCTATTGGGTGCTTTCAGGATCTAATGGAGAGAGCTTCTAAACGTTTTGATCTGCCCATTCCATCTGTGCAGTCAGAATGTTTTTTATATGACTTTAAAGAACCATACAGGCAGTCAGTTAGCTCTATCCCTATCGTGGGTCGCGTCTGGGATGAGGGACTAAAAGTTATGAAGTCGCTGGTCACAGTCATACCTGTTATTCCTCGTCTGGAAAAGAAGTACAAGCCTCCAGATGATAGCCCCGCTTGTCTTGTCACCCAGCCGAAACCGGATTCTATGATTCTCAAGCGGCCCAGAGAAAGTCTAAAAATCCGGCGGCCCCTCTTACCACACCACCTGATAAAGAGGGAAGGCGGTTGGATAATGGTAGGAAGAGGTTCTCTTCCATGTCCAGCCTCCTGGTCAGAGCAGCCAATGCCTTGGCAATTCTTGGAAGGTATGATCGCCAGATGTGGTTTGTCTCCGTATCTAGACCAGCTGCCGGAAGAAGCTAAAGCTGAAACCAAAAAGGTGCTCCAGGAGGAAGAAAGAACATCTTCCGAAATAATTGACTACGCAATGGATATTGCCACTACAGCCTTCCGTTCCCTAGCAGGGGCAGAAGTCCTTCGACGCTAAGGTTGGCTTTGTGCCACTTGTTTCCCGGCCGGAAGTCCAAAACAAGATCCTGCATCTTCCCTTTCACGGTGAAGCGCTTTTTGGGAAGCACATTGATGATGCGATGCAAGAGATAAAGAAAGACACTGAAACTGCAAAGTCCCTTGGGACTCTACAATACTGCAAGGTTCCTTTCCGTGGAGCGAGAGGTAGAGGTTTTTCCTCATACAGAGGCGGATATCAGCAGCAGCGCTAATCCTCTTACTCGCAGCCTTCTCAATCATAGCAGCCGCAGTATTCTCAATGACAGGGCCAGTCGTCTTCTTTCTCTCGATCTTAATCTAGAGGACGGCAAGGGCGACAGGGGAGGGATTCCTCTAAGCGCCAGTAGCGGCTTCCTGGCTCTTCCTACTATTCCTTTGTTCCCTGTAACACCAGTGGGGGGCAGGATATCCCAATACTTCCACAACTGGTAACTTATAACATCAGATCGGTGGGTTCTCAATATTGTTTTAACAGGCCATACTCTGGCATTTCAACATCAACCACCATCCAAAGCCCCTCGCGCCACTGAATCCAAACATCTACACCTTCTACGTCCAGAAGCCCACCAACTACTTCTCAAGGGAGCGATAGAACCGGTCCCTCTATCCCAACAGGGCAAAGGATTCTATTGCTGGTTATTTCTTGTTCAAAAGACCGTCGAAAAATGGCGCCCAATTTTAGACCTGAGGGAGCTAAACACCTATCTCATAAAACTCTCTTTTGGGATGGTCTCCTTACAGGACATTTTACAGCTCCTCAATTCAGGAGATTACATGGCCACCCTGGACCTCGAAGACGCATACTTCCATGTCCCCATCCACCCTGCCCACAGGAAGTTTTTAGGCTTTACAGTAGCTAAGAGCCACTTTCAATTCAAGGTCCTGCCTTTCGGACTCCGATCTGCTCCGCGGATTTTCCCAAAAATCCTAGCCCCGGTCGCAGCATTTCTCAGGAAACAGAAGCTCCAGGTCTTTCCTTACCTGGACGACTGGTTGGTGAAAGCTCCGGAAGAGGCTGTCGGAATATGCACACAGCTCTTTCGTCACCTGGGGCTGCAGCTAAACACGGAAAAGTAACTCCTGTGCCCGTCCAAGTTGGCCAATTTCTTGGGAGCCATTCTGGACACATCTTGCTGCAAACCGTTCCCATCAAAAGAAAGGCAGACAAAACTGATGACCTCTGCTCCTCGGTTGCAAAGAAGACGTCCACTTTCAGTTTGCCTCTACAAGTCTCTTCTGAGGTCAATCTCGTACTGCATTCCCTTGATTCCACATTGCAGGTTATAAATTCACCCCCTCCAAGAACAACTGGATTTGCAGTGGCACCAGGCAGAAGGCTCTTTCGAAGACAAGATCACAATAACTCAGCCTATTAAAGAGGCGGCCAGGTGGTGGTCAGTCAGAGACAATATCTCTCAGGGTCTCACCTTCAGGGTCACCCCAGCTCCACTAATAATAACAGCGGACGCCTCACTAGAAGGCTGGGGAGTTGTCTTACAAGACCTTCAGGTAAGCGGCCGCTGCCTGCTCCAGCATCGCCTTCTCCACATCAATCTGTTGGAACTCAGAGTGATTTGTCTAGCCTTACAGGCCTTCCTAACGCGGATTCGACGATCCACTGTCCTGGTCCGTACGGACAACACGACGGCCATGCATTATGTAAACAAGCAGGGAGGTACAAGGTCTTGTCCACTATCCAAAGAGGCTCAGGAAATTTGGGAATGGGCAATCCAAAAGGAGATATCACTCTTGGTGGAACATCTTCCAGGTGCCCTCAACAAGACAGCGGACACGCTCAGTCGCCTCAAGTCAGTGAGCCACGAGTGGGAATTTGACCAAGACACTCTGGAGTAAATTTTCAGTCTCTGGGCACTCCCCCCATAGATCTCTTTGCCACCCCAGAGAACAAGAAATGCTGACTCAGGGATCTTTATCTGGGATCATTGGGGAATGCGCTTTCGATGGCCTGGTCTTTGTTTACACTTTTTCTCTGATCCCACTAATTCTCAGACTTCTCAGGAAGCTCAAGGCGGAACCCTGCAGGATGATTCCTTTAACACTCCGTCCATCATATCCTTTGGTTTTTCTTTGTTCGCCATAAGTTGGCAGGGTATGCTCAGACGTGAGTCCCTTGCTCACTTTGCCACTGGATTCAAGCAAGCCGGGCTGAAGACGGCTGAAATGCCAAAAACCGGTCCTCGGTAGCTTGTTTCCGGTCCAGGGAAGGCATGGCTTAGCAGTTCGGGCTGGACTGTTCCCATGAGGCACAGGGTCAGACTGATTTGCATTTGGCCATGTCTGAACTGGGGTGGCAGAGTGGGCTAAAGAACGGTGATGGATTAAACCCAGATCAGTTGACTGGGGGTGAGTGCTTGTATTGTCAACGCTCCGTCCATCATTTCCTTTGGTTTTTCTTTGTTCGCCATAAGTTGGCAGGGTATGCTCAGGCGTGAGTCCCTTGCTCACTTTGCCAATGGATTCAAGCAAGCCGGGCTGAAGACGGCTGAAATGCCAGAAACCGCTACTCGGTAGCTTGTTTCCGGTCCAGGGAAGGCATGGCTTGGCAGTTCGGGCTGGACTGTTCCCATGAGACACAGGGTCAGACTGATTTGCATATGGCCATGTCTGAACTGGGGTGGCAGAGTGGGCTAAAGAACGGTGATGGATTAAACCCAGATCAGTTGACTGGGGGTGAGTGCTTGTATTGTCAGCGCTCCGTCCATCATTTCCTTTGGTTTTTCTTTGTTCGCCATAAGTTGGCAGGGTATGCTCAGACGTAAGTCCCTTGCTCACTTTGCCACTGGATTCGAGCAAGCCGGGCTGAAGACGGCTGAAATGCCAGAAACCGGTCCTCGGTAGCTTGTTTCCGGTCCAGGGAAGGTATGGCTTGGCAGTTAGGGCTGGACTGTTCCCAGGAGGCGCAGAGTCAGACTGATTTGCATATGGCCATGTCTGAACTGGGGTGGCAGAGTGGGCTAAAGAACGGTGATGGATTAAACCCAGATCAGTTGACTGGGGGTGAGTGCTTGTATTGTCAAAGCTCCGTCCATCATTTCCTTTGGTTAATCTATGAAAGTTACCAATACTGGAGAACCAAAGTTACAGATAAGTAACTTGTTTTCTTTGTCATGGTCACCTCCACCTTTTGCCACTGGTACTGATTTTTTTTGACTGATACGCACTGGGTCTCTGGTAACCAGGCACCGGTGCTCTTTCGGTAATCTGGAAAGGGGCTAATGCTCAAAATGGCATATTGAAAATTGCACTTGTAATGGCACCTCGAAAGGAGACAGTAGAGCCTTTTTTGATCTTTGTCTCATCTATATATACCCGCCAACCAGGCGCGTGTGTGCCAGCTTTTTTCAGCCAAGTTGCACTATTGCATTAAAGAAGTGACCGCAGATGCTTGTGTGGCCCCTTCTGTAATACTGATAGCAATGTTGCACATGTAGCACCAGTGCTATCCAGAGAGAGCATTCCATCGTTTTCATGGCCATGCAAATGAGGGAATCGCTTTGCCGTATTACTATATCTGAAAGAAACATGTTAGTTAGATTCCTTACCTTGGAATATCCCCAGGCGTCAGACTGGATCCGGAAAGTTTTCGTCAGCAGTACCCCGGCGCGTCAGTAGGCGTCGTCAGCGGCTCCGCGTCCCTCGTTGGCATCGTGATCGCCGGGATGAAGTTGTCGGAGTACTTAGACGCCGCACTCGCGCGCTGACGTCAGTTCTGTACATAGGTTTCCGCGCCAGGACGCAGAGCCATGCAAGAAACCGACACTGGTGCCATGAAACTAGGGCCCTCAAAGGGAGATACCTTAACCCTAGATATCAAATCGCCGAACAGGGAGGATGGGTGGGGCGGTAAGGAATCTAACTAACTAATGTTTCTTACAGATATATCGTTACCGATGGTAAGTAACTTGTTCATCTGAAAGAAACGCGTTAGTTATATTCCTTACCTTAGAATAGATACCATAGCAATACCAACCCGGAGGTGGGTCTGAGAACTAAGATCATACCAGGAAGTCCTGGAGAATGGAACGGCCGAAAAAGCCATCTCTCCAGACTTGGCTGTCCAGGCAGTAGTGCTCTCAAACGTGTGCAGCGAAGCCCACGTAGCTGCCTGACAGATGTCCTGCAAGGGGACTCCCCAACCCAGGGCAGTAGTAGCCACCGTGGCCCGAGTGGAATGGGCGCGCAGCCCCACAGGAGGCTCCTTTTTCGCCAAGGAATAACAGACTAGATGCACAAAACGACCCACCGAGAGATGGTCCGCTTGTGCACCGCCTGTCCGTTCTTAACACCCACGTAAACAACAAAGAGCTGGTCGTGCACCTGGACCTGGCGTATGCGGTCTAGATAAAAGGAGAGCGCACGTTTTGGGTCCAGACGGTGGAGCCTCTCTTCCTCTTTCGAGGGATGCAGAGGCGGAAAGGCGGAAGTACGCCTTGAGGTCCCTAGAGGGATGGATTCTTTCACAACAATTGCACCTCTGTATTTCTTCCTTCAATATTAGTGCGTTGCTGTTCATCCATGAGGCTACATGAGTCAAACAGGAGTTCAGTGGCTCCTGAATCTGGATCCTGTGCTGATGATAAAGAAAAGATGATCTAGGTACAATCGGCATAGGAGAACACAGTTAACTCGGAACATTTCACCAGGTTGGCCAATGGGCAGACATTGATGTTGAAAAGTGCTGGACTGACCTGATCACTGCAGGACCCTGGAGGTCAGAGCATGGTGTTTAGATGAGGCGTGGCCCGAGAAGACCTGAAAAGTTCGGTCCTTTAGATAAGAGGACAGCCAGGCAAGTGACGTACCTTGAAGCCCCAGCTGTGCCAATCTTACCAGAAGCATATCATGAAACACCGTATAGAAAGGAGCGCTTAGATCGATTAAATTCAGCGCTGCTGTCTCACCCTCATCTAGGATCCATCTATGGCCTGTGTCATAATTCTGTGATCCCGAGGAGGGCGGCCTCAGTGCTATGCCCAGCTCTGAACCAGACTGGAAGTCATGCAAGAGTCTTTAGGACTCCATGTAGGTGGAGAGTTGTTTACAGACAGGATTTTCCAAAATTTAGGGCAGAATGGGAAGCAGAGAGATATGTCTATAATTGGACCAGCTGGAAGGGTCCACAGTAGGTTTCTTAAGAAGGGGGAGGACTATGGCGTGCTTCCAGGGCTGAGGGATGACTCCCTCCATTCAGATGCGGACAGGCGCAGAAGGGCTTGCTTTTGGTGGGCTTTTGGCGCACCTGATGCATGCCAGGTGTGCGTCCGCAGTGGCCATGCCTAAATAGGGGGAGATGACCCAAAACCGAACCCACTAACAGAACCGCAAAATACGCTCCCCAAGATGGCTGCTGTATTATACACGAGCCGGCACTTAAAAACATGCACCTGCTTCGTTCAAAATGCTCAATTTATAACCTTCTCTCCAACGATCATCTATAGAGGAGAGTAAGTTGTTGAGCAGCATTTTGCGTCCACACTATGGACAACGTAGAAACAAGTCTGAATGGCATGCAAATGTTGCTTGCTTCTTCTTTCCAAATCTGTTCTGGGCGTGGGCGTATGGCCTTGCAATTTTAATCACTTACATATAGTTTGCTTGACCGCAGAGTGGAAGATTACTCTCTGCTGCATTTCTGTTATTTTTGTTAGCACGACTAATGCCAACCAGCTTGTAAAAAAGAAAAATACGGCGATCTTGCACACTCTGTTAGTCGTTGCTACCTTTCAATAAAAGTAGCTCCCTAGGCCCTAATACATTTAATTGAGCCGATATTACAAATAGCTTTCTAATATGACATAGTGCAGTACTCTCTACAATAGCTACGTCAGTACTCAAAATTAAAAAACTACAAACGTTTAAATAAATGTACATATTTTGACTGGACATTGTGTTCTTATGGTCCTACCTGTGACGTCTGTTTCCTGTCTATTGTTTTCCTTTGCATTGTAGTGAAATATGTAATGTATGTTTGCTTTTGTTATGAAACTTCTTTTTTTTTTTTTTTTCTTTTTTTAATAGCGGCAACCTTGATAAGCAGACTGCTAAAGGTAGTACAGCGTTGCACTATTGTTGCTTAACAGACAATACTGAGTGCCTCAAATTGCTTCTAAGAGGAAAGGCTTCTATCGAAATAGGTAAGATTACCAAGAGTTCTATACATATCAATGAACATTTCCTAGCATTAATTGCCATGTGGTACAACTATGTTGCTAATTTGAATATTGAAGCATCCTCTGTATCTCTAAATGGCACCAGCTACTGATACATCAGTTCCATCATACTGGAAGTAACTCAGAAGGTCCATAATGGTATTATTGGCTCTTGGGACTTCTTCTTTTTTGGGTTAGTCACAGATATCAGGATTTATGAGGAACCGTAGAACACGTGCACTTGCATCATGTACTTTTTGAACCACGTTTTCAGAACCTGTGAATAATTTTTTGTCACCTTTCAATCCTCTTGCTCTAAGCTTTGCTTGGAATGTAGATGGCAAATGTGAGTTTCTGAAGCACATTCTTTATGTACATTGTGGCTCTTGAGCATCCATGCCTTCCTGTACTCAAACGCAGTCAGGAAGATGCTTCCCTGGTCCTCAGTAATTAGTGGTTCATATTCAAGAAGTGTGTTGTAGTCAGAAGCTAGCTTCTCCACACAGGAGTATAACGCCACACAGATAGGATATATGTTCTTTATTTAATGTTAAGCCCTTGATATACTACCAGCGTCTGGTATCTTCTTGCAGGACTTCAGCCTCCTTCCATCTGAACTGCCAGGCTACAACCAGCACTCAGAACTAAGAGTCCACAGCATTATCACATTCTCATTACATCCACACTCAACATTGCACAGCAAGCCTACTCAGACCATGCATATACAGCCACGTCAAGTCACTATATCATTGACCTTTCTTCTATGTAAGACAACCCAGTCATGCCGCCTTCATCATTCTCTTCGTTACACAGTGTTCAGGTGTCGGACACAACAGATATTCAGAAACAAAAAGGCAAACTTGCACCCACAGAAGTGCAGCCCAGCGCTTGCAAGGAGTTTACCATCTAGTCAAACTTGGTGGCCAAACCAACGTGACAAAGTGCCAGACTGAAGAAAGCAGATATATCTGAACCCAGCGCAATGCCATCTGAATGCTGTACAACCACCATATGCAACTTTTCCTGTACGCAATGATGACGGCTCTCAGTGCGCATAGACTAAAACCTTCTGCAAAGTAAACTACTGAGTGTTGTTTTGACCTCCCATTTCTAAAACCATTCTGTGTCTGCACACAAGGTCAACAATCTAAAATGACACGGTACGGAAGCACCCACATACCACACCTACACACTTTGAAACCCAGAACATATTCGTGTCAAATCATCCCATTCATACACAGTGATGACTAACCCCAGTACAAGCAAACTGAAATAAACCCACCAGTACACAAACAAGACAATCACCAATGTAATGTGCCTCCAGAACCATGCACCTGTTAAATCATCACATTTGTACAAAGTGGGGCCCATGTAGGTGAAACAACACATCTCACACTAAGTTACTCATCCTCAGTCCTATGAGCTTGGTGAATCTTAACCTCATACACGGTTGCAACTGCTACCTGAGGACATTAAGGTGGAGCATGTGATTAACATTGACAACACCATAGGGTATTAACCTTCTAAAATCTTCCTTATGCGAAAGGGTACTGTTCTTTCCCTCATTCATAACCCCAAAATACACACCGTGCAACAGAGTACTGCTCCTCTGCACATTAGCAAGAGCAGAAACCAGTGTACTTGTTGCAACATGGTACTCCCGTTTCCCACATTTACACATCAGAACATTCTTTTTCAGTGTGTGGCTTCAAAACAGTACGTACAAGGGTAAAAAACTGTTGTTCTCCTAGCTGTTTATCTGACTCCCACAACGAGGCAGAGTCTACTAGGCATACAAACACCATTCGCCCATCACCTACATGGGGTACTCTCAACTTTGTGATATTGCATTCAGGCTTTATCTTCAAACCACATATAGTTAATCAAATACAGAAATTCAGAAAATAATCAAAAAGTAAAATTTAGTTTAAATTACACACCCACCACAATGAACAAGTGGTTACTGTCTTTTGTTCTCCCGCACTGCTAGGCAAGAGTGAATCATGTGAACCCTGAACATCTTATACGCACATTGCAGAACATAAGAATTTAGGAACATGGCAAGCTACAAACCAAAAAGCATGCAAATTACTCCACATACTGTGGGGTAATGTAAAACTGCAAACATAAAAATATGCAACACTCAAAGGAATAAAAACTGGAGAAGTGACCCCCTCTCTGACATAAATGTCTTTTACATACACATTAAAATACTCCGCGTTTCCCAGAGGGAAAAAAGAGTTCCCCAGAATTTAAGTGTATCAAATCCGAGATCTTCTGCATTATATTTAATCTCTTGATGTGTTGCTGTGTTAATTGCCATCTACCTTATTTGTGTTACTTAATGACATCCAGCAGAAAATACCCAAATCCCTTCCTATTTTTTATAGTTATACATTGTGTTTTCATTCATTTCCACTACATGTCTAAGGAAGTGCTTTGTGTATATATTTTTTTTCATTGCTGGGCGGGCATGGGTTACATATATCAGTATAGCATGCTGCATTTGTCCTTGTTACTCCACATGTGAGGTGGGCACTATAAAGGTGCCACATGCAATCTCATGAAAATGTTTCCTTCTGCAGTTTTACATCCCCATAGAGCATGCTATCTCATAAAGCCTCTCCTCTTTCCTTAAACCCCTGCATGGAATATTGGGCCTGACTTTGAACTACCAATTGGGGTCTCTTCTTCCTTTTAATAGAATGACCTTCTCCTATCCTTCCCCTTCTTGCTTTACTCTCTCTGATTGAATCCTAATTTAAGCCTCACACATATCTGCTTTACTCCCTATTATTGCATTTCTGAAAATTACCCAAATCTCACCTCATAAATCACAACATCTCCTTTAAAATCATATCTCTACACCTTAACAATAATCTCCTCAAGCCTACTAATTAATCTGACTAGCCATTTGCATGAACTCACACTACTGTCACATATAACTCCTGTTTAATTTAATCTACCAACAAAGAAGTTGGAGTAAATGCAAGAAATAGTTTTATTGAGAGCACAAGACTAATCTAAATAACCAACAATAACCAATAGGTTCTGAAGTAGAGTGATACCCACAGTAAAGTGCTTAAACTCCTTATGACGTAAATTAAGCGCTACATAAATTCAATTACAGTGCAATACAATACAAAATGCAGTCCTCCTTTACTTTCTGCCACCTAGAAAGAAGAAGTACTTTCTTTCTAGGCATTTCCATTTTGTCTTGTGGTATTAATCCTTCTTTCATTGCCATTTTTCTTGGTGGCACAAGGAAACCCCTTCTGACCCTTCAGCCAGAACAGCGATCCTGACACAAAATCCTCCTACATTATATCAGAAACCAGCCATAAAGTGAGATGCTCCAAAGTCTTTTCTTCTTGTCAAAATCGGAGACTTTCAAATAGGCTGTGCATAATGTTGCCCCAGGGAACTGACAGTCTAGGTTTGTGACTACACATTACCAGGTTAAAGGACACTGCAGGGGTATGTTACACAGCCCCATCTGCCCTACATAGGGGCCCATGTTTACCAGCCCTGGCACATTACTCCCACTTAGAAAGAAAACACAATACACAACACCTGTCTTTATGTATGTATTTATTTTCTTTTTCTTTTCATGATTGACATCATTTTACATCCGAGCCTTTAAAATGTTTATTTTATTTTCTTTCATAATTAATGGCCCTTACATCAGAGACTTTCAACTTTGACAGTGCATGATGATACTGGCTCCCTGTCTATCATCGCTAAAAACATTACTCACTCATAGAAAGAAAGAAGTGACAATTGGACAACCAGAGTTTTTATTTATTTCCCTTATTTTCCTTTGCACAACTGGCATCATTTTATATCAGAGACCTTAAAATATGTATTTATTTATTTTTTCCTTTTCATAACAGGAATCATTTTACACCAGGCACTTTAAAACTTAGGCTGTGCAAAATATTGCACAGGCACCCTAGCAGTCTGGGGCTGATGCAGGACAGTCCACCATGTTACAGAACACTGCCTGGACATGCTGCCAACCCCCTGCTGTTGCTTTACAAGATGACCATGTTTATCAGCCCAAATACATTACCACATATGTAAAAGAAATCACAATTGCATAACCCTTGTCTTTATTTATTTATTTATGTTTTTTAAATTTTATTTTCATAACTGCTCTCATTTCACAGTACATCCTTTTTAAAATTAGGCGGCAGAATTACTGCCGCAGCAAACCAATGGTCTAGCTTCCCGCCTCTTTTAGGACCAATGGCTTTCCGGCCCTCTGCTGACTATGGCACACCCCCACGCCTCAGGCCACCATTCAGGAACGCCATCGCCATCAGACACGCCTCCTAGGGGGCTGGCCTATCTCCCAAAAAAGATCCTGCAACACTCTAGGGCTCCCATTCCACAGATGGACCTCGCCGCTGCTCATGCAACACCCGCCTGCAACCGCACCTACCCGCTGAACATGCCCAGACATGTCTCTGCATGCCCAGACATGTCTCTGCATGCCCAGCAAACATGGCGCACACAGGTAAGTCTTTGCTCATCCATCCCACAACCCTAAACACCCCAGTAGGCCCCACTGGCTGCCTTGCCGCTAGCCCTAGCCTCCCCGCACCACCACTCTACACCATTGACACATAACCATTAATTCCCGTGTGAAGGGCACTCACACACATTACACCTGTCCCACTTCCTGGCTTGCCCCACAGGTGCTGGACTTCCGGCCATGGACTTCCAACCCTGGACTTCCGACCCTGGACTTCCGACCCTGGACTTCCGACCCTGGACTTCCGGCTCAGGACTTCCGGCCCTGGACTTCCGGCTCAGGACTTCCGGCCCCGGACTTCCAGGGGAGGGACTTCCGGGGGCGGGACTTCCGGGGCGGGACTTCCGGCTCCTACGTCACTTCCGGGGGCGTTCCCACCTGTCAAAAAATGAATGGTGATGAAAGGTATCATCTTAGACTACTTCCTTTTGTGAGTTATCCAGCGTCCTATAAAAGCATAATTCAACAACTTCTTGTAAAATGTTCAGCCAACCTCTGTTCTCTGCCCACCTTCCTTGCTGAGCTACTCCTGTTCAACTAGCTGGGCAAGAGGAACCCAGTGAAAGAAAAAACAAAAAACAAGTGTAAACATTGCTTCTAGCTTTTGCTTCTGACCGATACTTCTAAGTCCAGATTACTCACCTTGTGAATATTCCCTAGGCATCATAAGAGATCTAGAAACTGTAATGCATTACTCAGGCACACTGGTAGGTGGCGTTGTGTAGCTCTGCACCAACGCTGTTCAGCTCCGGAAGCAACGAGCTGAGCTGCAAATAAGCGCATGCTTTCCATGCCTTCACTCATGAATCTGGAACTTCTACTTGGTTTCCAAGACCTGTTTCTCGTCAAAATAAATTCAAGTGCGCAAGGGAAGATGTCAGTCCCCCCTCCACCCTCCCCCACAAGCCAACAGGGTTCAAACTAGCTTAAAGAGGATAAACTGAGCAGGGCTCAGGGAGTCTCCCTTCATATGATGTGTGATCAGAAAGAGGTATTGTGCTCCTTGAGGGGTAGGGTGCTTCAGGAGCTGCGTCCTTTATTGCTGAAGTTTAGTTATTTTTAAAATGTTGTGAATTGGTTAACAATGTCACTCATTTAAGCTTTGTTGTACAGTGCTTTCCTTGGTACTGCTTGTTAAAACTACTGTGGGATTCCCACCCCAAGAATGGTTAAGATTCAAGCATGTGAATCTATGAATGATGCAATACTGGAGAATTGTAAAAATTAGTCCCTACCACTTAAGAATGGGAAAGTGACAGCATTAAATGGATCGCCTGCTGGTTGCATAACTGCCGGAGCCAGGTTTGGCCTCAATCAAGTTTGGGGTGGTTTCTGCTTGGAGTGAGATAGCATAATGGGCTGCAAATCCTTCTCCAGCATTGGTATTGATGCAAAAGGAACCCACTTGGGATGGTGCCAGTAACAAATCTGCACTGGAGTCGGTGCTGAACGTTAGAAGGGCACTGACTTCCTGAGCATGAACCCGCAGTGGAAGTCTGACTCGGGACCATTGAGGATCCTTGACTCCAAAAACATCCCCTCTACTATTTAGAATGTTTATTCTGATTATGGCGAATCTGAACATGATGAGATAACCCCGGATCAACCAGCTCACACTGGAGCGGAATTGTATGAGTATGTGGCACCACTGTCAGCCCCTCGTACTCCACTGGCTGCTGGCTTTTTACCAAATGATATTGGAGAGTTCCACACTCTTTTGGCAATAACTTCCAAGAGATTTGATCTTCCATTTCCCATTAAGCAAACTTGCTCTATAATGTCCAGGAGCCGCTACATAAGTCTGTTAAAGTAATATCTATAATTGACCACTTATGTTAAGAGGGCTTGAAAGTGATGTAGAATACAGCCACGCTTTAATGAGAAGTACAAGGCCCCAAGCGATTCTTTTCAGGCGCCCATGTCCGAACTCTGTGGTTTTGCAGGCTGATCTGAAGCATTCTAGAAATCCTTCCACACCTTGTTCCACTCCACCTGACAAGGAAAACAGATGCCTGGATAATGTAGGCGAAAGGTTTTCTGCGATGGCAGCTACCATTATTATTTATCTGATTCTCTAGCCATATTAGGAAGGTAAGACAGGTACGATGTATGATGTGATCCGATCTTGTAGCTTATTTGGAGTTTCTACCAGATGCAAGAAAAATGAAGAAAGGGCAATTATACAACAGGGCAAAAGAACATCCTGCGATATCATTGACACAGCCATGGATGTTTCGTCCTCTGGCTTTCATCAGCTTGCTGCCACGACCATCTAGAGAAGGCAAGAATGGCTTAAGGCATCATCCTTTTAACCTGAGATTCTGGCTAAAATATTGGACGTGCCCTACAAAAGGGAGGTCCAATTTGGAAAAGTTATTTGGTGCTCCTCAGTCTATAAAGGGGGATACAGAGACGGCATGGTCTTTAGGGTTTTTGCAGCAGTGCAGATTCCAAGCCTTTTATGGTACTAGAGGAAGGGGGCAGTTATATTACAGAGGAAACATTCAGTTTTACAGGTACCAGCCTTACCTCCAGCACCACCATGTTTATTGCCAGCCGTACTCCGAACAGCAGTACAGACCAACACTGACTGCAGCTTATCCAAGTCAGCTACACATAGGAGATCATCATCTCTCAACAGTGGACTAGACTCATCCATGCATCAATGATGCCTTTTAGGCAATGGTCATCTTTGCTTCCCTACGACAGGTGGGCAGAAGACTCTGCAATTACTGAAACAACTGAAAATCTTTTACAACAGATCAATGGGTGCTGCATCTAATTCATCATGGCCACACTATAGAATTTGTTCAGAAACCTCAAAATCCACCTCGCAGGTCACATCAAAATCTCATTCTGTTAAAATTTGAGTTCCTCTCCTCCAGAAAGAAGCCATGGAAATGTGTTCACACTCATCGGAACACAAGGTTTCTATTCCAGTTTTCATCCTTATCAAGTAAAAGTTGGGCAATAGCGGCAGATACTCGATTTATGGCAGCTAAAGAAATTCTTGAAATTTCAAATGGTTATGCCGCAGGAAATTCTCCAATTATTAAACCAAAGAGACTTTATGGTATCCCTAGATCGCAAGAATTCTTATTTTCATATCCCCATTTATCTAAAACATGGAAAATATTTAAGGTTTGAGGTGGCCAGATGCCATTGCCAATTCAAAGCTCTACTTTATCTCAAGCTCGCTCCTTGAGCATTTACCAGGTACAGGGCCCCAGTTGTGGCTTACCTGAAAAGAAACTGGATTCAGATTTTCCCACACCTGGAAGACTGACTTATAAAAGGTCCTTTGTATCTTAGTGCAAAGGAATCCACAATAGCCTGCCTTCAAGTGTTTAAAAACCTAGGTTTGATGCTAAACAGGGAAAATCTTGCCTTCAGACCAGCAGAAAAATAACTTTTCCTGGGGCTCTTTTTGGGTACAATCTCATGCAAAGCTTTCCCTACAAAAGAAACCATGCTGAGACTAAATGATGTTGCCACTTCCTGTTCGACAAAAAAGTCTGTGTTCAGTTCATCTATTCAAATAGTTTCTGGATATGTCCTCTTTCATTCCTCTAATTCCACATTGTCACTTACACAACACCATTTCAGGAAGAGATAGACAGAGTGGACTTAAAGCCAATGAAATTTTTAAAACATCGATCAGTTCATTCCCAGACTAAGACTTACTATGCTTTGGTGAATGCAGGAAGACAATACATTGTTAGGCCTAACATTCCGAAACCCACAGCCTTAATTCCTGATGACTACAGATGCATCCCTAGAAGGATGGCAAGCACATTGGCAGATGTTAGAAGTCAACGGCTGGTGGTAGTTGGAAGAATCCAAAGTGCACATCAATCTGCTAGTGTCAAGGGCAGTTGTCCAAGAACTTCAGTGATTTTACTGAGAATAAAACATTCAACAATGCTAGTTCTTACAGATAAATGACAGCACAGTATACCACCTGAAGAAGTATGGAGGAACATTTCATACGATGCTAGTTCTTACAGATAAATGACCACAAAGTATACTATCTGAACAAGTAAGGAGGGACAAAGTTACACCTCTTTTCCATGGATGCCCAAAATATATGATAATGGATTCTGCAACACGGCATTACTTAAAAAGTGGATCGTGTTCCCGAAATTAAAAAATCAATGGTCATACACTCTTAGCAGAACATTAAGAGAGTGCCACGAGTGGGAATTAGATCAGAGTCCACTAACCAACTGTAGGAAACTGGAATTTTATTGCATTTGTCCCTCCACTTTTTGCTCCCTTTTTAGGTCTCACCTACGCAGCGTGCAAGCGCTGGTTAGGAGGGGACCTTTAGCCATTGCTCAGGACTTTTGCCTAAAAGCGTGCATGTTTTAGATTTGTCTCTATTGCGACTCGTGCACGTTTGGCGTTTCCCTTGCTGGAGCGAGTAGCGGCGCCATCAGGAGCGAGATGAGGCGCCATCTGTTAGCAATTATTGCGCACACTCCTGCAAGGAAAATGATGCGCATCGCTACTCGCCTACAGATTGTCCAGATGTAATTCCCACAGGAGCAATTATGCATCATTCATACTTTAAGCAGGTACGTTGGAGGCTTTATATTCACGTTGGGTGTTGCTCTGTCTAGAATTATGCTGTTTTCTGATGCTAACTGCATTAAACAAATGCATTTACCCTAACATGAAGCGCGCTCTGCGCAACATTTAAATTGCAGTGATGTAACTGGCCATCTGGGTGGCTGGGTCGCATCAGTATACTAACTTCTTTCGAGCAAGGCGGTTGCTAATACTAGGATCACTTTAAGTTGCTCGGTGAACTTCTGTCGTGCCAGTTGAGGCTTGCCGAAACTTTCAAATGGTCGCTGTTCTAATGACATAGATTTGCTATGCTATTTCGGCGAAGAAGTGATGTTTTATTGTTGGTCTAATGTCGACGCAATGACACTGACCATACCCCCTGGAGTGCTTCTGCCCACCACAACCCCATGTATTTCATTGTAGGTCAAGGTATTTCTGCCAATGGTGGGTGGCGAAGCTGAACTCAGAACAGCGCTGACTTTAGCCCACTCAACTGTGTATCTGCATTTCTGAAACCCAAAATGGTTGTAATGGCGCCCTCTTGTGGACAGTAGAACAAATGCACATGACTAGCATTGGTGCTTCCTGCAGTTACACGAGGTCTGTCAGTGGCTTAATTTGTTTCTTAGCATCCGTTTATGCCACTGCATCTCGAGGAATCGATTTTCCTTTGCACCCATCCAAATTTGGGTACCTTGTAACCTTTTCCGCTTCCCTTTTCCCTAACCAGATTCCTTGCTAGAGCTGCCTCAAATAAGGCGTTATTACAATGAAAAAATAATAAAACATGCCTCGCTTATTATGACTGTTGTTGAATGCCCCCACACACACATCCCACATGCACTTACTCATTCATAATTCCCTGCTCTTTCACAAATTACTCCAATGTGTATTTAGCCACAGATTCGTATTGGGACGTTTAGGTGAGTAAGCCGGTACTTTATTTTGCAAGACACTGGTGAAACCTTATGTCCTTTGAATGCACTCCATTAGACTGCGACCTCCGGGGGGGCGCCATCTAACTACCGTGCATTGTGCCTTTGTTAAAGCTAGAGCTCTTGGCATTCAAAATCATAATGTTTTTTACTTTAGCAATGGCAATAGCGCTATGCAAATATAATGACTCCACTGCAAATAAAAAAAAGTATGTAAAAAACATTGCCTTTTTCAATGCCAACAGCTGTAACATTAACAAATGTGAGACCTATTGGATTGCAAATACTTGTTTACTACTAGATGCTGGTTTTCAACTCTGACAGTACACTGAGGCCTGCTTACCAGGCTCCAGCACCAGTGTTCTTTCCCTAAAACAAACCACATGTACAAATGTGAACCAGTTGACAAGGACTGTAGCACCGCTGTAAGTCCCTTGTAAATAGTACCCTAGGTACCTAGGGCATGGGTACTATAGAGGGTCCACAAGGCTGCAGCATGTAGTGTTCCACCCTAAGGGGCCCACACTCAAAACCATCCAGACTGCCATTGCAGGATTCGTGAAATGGTGCAAACATGGTGAAAACACAAAATGGCACACTCCCTATGTGCAATGCATGCAGACACTGCATGCAACCTATGTAAGTCACTCCTACAGCAGGCCTTAAAGCAGGGTGCATTATATTGCATGTAAAGGCCCATGTCCGTGAATAGATATGCCCCTTTGATGTCTAGTTCCGTTGCTAGATATTACAAGTAGTCAGGTAGCTCTTTTGATTATGTGTTCCTGGGCACTGTTCATTATGAGTTACCTAGCTACATAATGGCTTTCCTGAAAATAATGGTGTTTGGCATCAAACACCTCATCTTGCCAGATCCATACTGATGCCAATATTGGATTTGTCCTGACATGCACCCAAAGGGCACCTTAAAGGTGCCCCCTGCAACCTACTAGTCTTAGTGTGCTGGCTGACTGGTATCATACGGCCTGCCACCACAGGCAAGTTTCTGACCCCTCTGCAGATGTGAACCCGCAGTCTCTGAGGTCAGAAACCATGCCTGCCCCGGAGGAAGGTGTTCACACCTCCTCCAGCAGGAGTACTAGTATTTTAGCACATCGAGGCAAGAGGTTTCAAAGCCTCTTCCGCCCTTGATGCGCAAAACCAGCTTCTCCGCATACCTGGGAATGCCTCCCTCTACTCTGAGGCCCATTTGGCACCAGGTCAAGTGGGACAATTAGCAAGTCAGAAGGCGTGTCACGCTTACAGGCTGGGCATACCCCTAAGGTGGGCCACCAGACGTCGACACTCGAAGAAGGGTTTCACAATCTTGTTTTTGGTGAAACTAGGAACTCTGGGTCTGGTTTATGCCCTCACTCCACAGAAAGGGGTCATATCGGGGTGTAGTCACCCCAGGAGTAGGTAACCCTTTGGCTACTACCTTACACTCCCTTAATGCCCCTAAATTTAGTACCTATGTGTCCCCCTGATACCAGGAAAACAGATTTGACTACTGGGAACTGAAGAAGTACGCAAAAAGACCAACAGAGGGCAAGCACCAAAGGTTGGCACCAAACCCTACCTGGCTGCTTGCCCCTCGACATTCACAGATTCTTCGTAGTCCACAAGCTTCACATCCTTCCCAAACCTTTGGAGGACTGCCCAGCATCTCAACAACCACCAAACATCTCCCTTTGGGTGGAGGAGCCACTCCTCTGCTTGTGCAGGCACCTGACTACACCAGCCTAGTTCACTGTTTTGCTGACCCGTGGGTCCAATGAGGGAGAAACTCGCCAGCAGGAGTTTACAGAGTGTCCAGGAGGCCAGCCTCATCTGTTCACTAAGTCTCAAGACGCTGTGCTTGCCCTGAGCCTCCCTGCACCAATTCCCAGGATACTGGAGCCCTTGCAACTACCATGACTTGCTGTGTGTCCAGGCACCACCAACACTGACCTGCTGACCAAGGACATCAGGATCTCCAAGGCCATCAATGAAAGTGGGCCTGCAGTCTTGTTTTCTTCCCCTCTCCAGGACTCCAACACAAAGTGAAAGCCTCTAACAGCAGCCACCTGCTGGACAAAACACCTCTGAACCTCTGCACACGAGCCCCCTAGCCCAGGTCCACATAAACCAACATTGTCCTTGTGCTCTAGAGACCCTCAAGACCCGAGCCCCCATCTGCGTTCTTCCGGTCTTTTCCCCGACAGGTGACGTTCGAAGCTATCGCAACTAGCACCTCTGCACATGGACACACCAGGTAAGGTAAACCGAACTGCTCATGGTTCTTTGGTTCTTTGCACCTAACCTGTTTGTATGTGTACCTATGCAGGGAATGTTTCTCTCATAGGATAAGATTACTGCTTTTGAAGCTCATGCCTCAAATCTGACTGCTATGATTTTCTACTGTTTCCTGTAAAAATATATAATGTCTAAAATATTTACCTGATTCTGATGATCTTGGTGTTTTAAATTAATATTGTAAAGAAACAAGGGGGAGATAGAGGAAAGATTCAGAGAAGTCTCGTCCTCCTTAGTACGTATGTGTTGATCAAAAATAGCCCTTCTGTGAAAAAAAGGGAAGGGTTGTTATCCAGTATTGGGGTATCTTTCATAGATTCACATGCCTGAATCATTCCACGTCGCCGAGGCGGGAGTCCCACGGTAATATTATATACAAAAGCAGTGCCTTAGTAAGAAACTGTAGTAAGCTGACAAGATAATAGGCCCAAAAGGCCCAAAGCTTAGTAGCCTATCTACCTCATCATATGAAAAGAACTAAAAATTAGTTCCAACCAATCAGCTGCCAGCACCCTCAAGAACCTTCCCAGCAGAGGCAGTTCTCCTCAGATTTTCACCGCACGTCGTGTGGAAGGGAGTCTCCCTGAGTGCCTACTCAGTTTTCTTCTTTTTCTCTTCAGGATGTCTGAAAAGAAAGCCCTATTCAAAGCTTGCAGGACCTGTGATAAGAAGAGGGTCCATATAGATGATCAGCATAAAGACTGCATCTACTGCCTACATCCCAATCACATTGTGAAGGATTGTAGGATTTGTCGCACCTTCCTCGCCAAAACAATCAGGGACAGGGAAGCGAGGGTTCTTATATGGCTCAAATCATCTTCCAGCAAAAGAGCCAGATCCAAAGACAGCTCTTCTCCTGAGAGGAGGAAACATCAAAAATCCTCTCATAGAGCTTCAGAACCCACAGGAAGGTCATCTTCTCCTCCTTCTGAATCTCCATTATCTCCGCCTTCAGGATCTTCAGCGTCTAAAACAGTGAGTAAAGCCCAGGCAAAAACTGTTTCACTGGGGGTCTTCTCACACAGTCTCTGTGACTTCTACCACCTCAAGCTCTTCTGCTACGGTGTCTACTTCAGCTATAACTTCTATTGTGTCAGCCAAAGTCTCTTCTAAGACATCTTCTGAGGCTAAGGACACTTCTTCAATTTCAATACTGTCGACGACAGTTTCATCGTCGACTAAGTCATCGTCGACGAAGGCCTTGTCGAAGTCATCGTCGATGAAGAGCCCGTCGACGTCGAAGAGCCCGTCGACGACTGGATTATCAAAGAAGAGCCCGTCGACGACTGTCCCGTCGACGACAGCCTCGTCGACGAAGAGTCCATCAACGACGGCCTGTCGACGACAGCACCGTCGACTGCGATCCAGTCGACGAGAAGTCCATCGACAGCAACTCAGTTGACGACGAGTCCATCGACGACAAGCTCGTCGACGGCAATCCCATCAATGACTCAGCCGCCTACAATTAAGACACCTAACTCAACAAGGAGTCCTTTAATCACCAAAACTCCACCTGCAAGAGCCTGGCCTTCTTTACCTCGAGTGTCTCATGCGTCATCTGTGGCGTACACTCATTTTCAGTTAAAAACCTATCATAGGCAGGACTACCCTAATATTTCGCCATTGATGCAATCACACATTTTGGAAACATATGTGGAAGAAGAGGAATCTGATGAGGATGATGGAGACGAAGAAGGCCCCTTTGGGATTGCACGCCATCCATCAGAATTACTGATAAAATGTCAAGAAGAGGATATTCAGGAGCATTTCTATCAAGGGGATTTGTCTACACCTTACCATAGACAATCACATAGAGCTCCACGTTCGGGGGAGACAAGCCATCTCCCTCCTTCTTTGATTCAGGACTTACAGGCCATGTTGGCAGACTATCGCCAGAGGTTCCCGCCTACACCGTCCACTCCAACCGTGCCTCCTGTACCGGCGGATGTACTTATGCCTCCACCACCGCAGGTTCCAGTGTCGCCAAGACACACTGTAGACCTCATGCCACAAGAGGATCAGGATACTTCCTCTTCGGATGAAGATGGAAGAGAGGAAGGCGAGCTGCCGAATGACAATACACCTGGAGATCCGTGGGATGAATATTTAATCCCCATGCCTTCGCCTCCTTTGCCGCAACCCTCTGATTCGCCACCTGAGGACATTGGCGGCTTTCACAATATAATGCAAAGAGCTGCTACAAGGTTTGAACTTCCAGTTACTATTGAGCAGTCGGACTGTTTTTTGCACGACTTTAAAGAGGGGTATAGAAAAATCACCAGGGGTATACCTATCATAGATTTCATTTGGAAGGAAAGTCTTAACATTATGAAGACACCGGCTTCTATTCCTGCAGTCTTTCCGCGTATTGAAAAGAAATATAGAGCACCGCCAGAAACTCCATCTTGTCTGTTAGGCCACCCACATCTGGACTCTGTAATTTCGCAAACTGCTCAACAGAAGTCCTAGAATCCATCCACCCCAATTTCAACTCCACCAGATAAAGAGGGCAGAAGATTGGATTTAATAGGGAAAAAGTTCTCCACCAATGCTGCATCATCCATCAAGGCAGCAAATTCTCTTGCAATCATTGCACGCTCTGACCAACAGATGTGGTCTGATTTGTCGGAA
Organism: Lissotriton helveticus; assembly: GCF_964261635.1. Lineage (NCBI taxonomy): Eukaryota > Metazoa > Chordata > Amphibia > Caudata > Salamandridae > Lissotriton > Lissotriton helveticus. The sequence goes on along the minus strand of NC_136067.1, from coordinate 384,321,921 downwards.
TTTGTAGATTTGATACCGGAAGATCGTCAATAGGAAGCACGTAAGATAGTGCTTGAAGGAGAGAGGGCGGCATCAGAGATAAAAGACTGCACCCTGGACATTGCAAATACTAACTTTCGACAGTTAGCGGGTGCTGCGGTTCTCAGACGCCAGGGTTGGCTCAAAGCAACTTCTTTCAGGCCGGAGGTGCAAACAAAGAACCTTGATATCGCTTACGATGGGGACTCGCTCTTCGGTAAGCACATAGATGACGCCCTACTGACCATTAAGACGGATACTGACACTGCTAAATCACTTGGTACCCTACAATATAAGAGAGGCTCGTTTAAAGGAGCACGGGTCGTGGTTTTTCTTCTAGAGGAAATTACCACAATCAACAAAACAGACAATACCACTCTCAGTATAAACAGCCGTATTACCAATCTTCATACAGCCAAGCCTCTTCGAACAATTTCTCTCGTCAAGGAGGACGACGGAGATCGAATAATCAAGGCTGGGATTCCAATAAACGTCAATGAGCTTTGCCGGACGCCAGTCCAACATTCTCCCCTCCTTGTGGGCGTGAAGATCTCAACCTTTTTCCAACAATGGCGGAGCATAACATCGGATCAGTGGGTCCTCGACCTGGTGGAGAAAGGACACACTCTGGAGTTCTTAAAGACACCACCTACGACCCCGCCCAAGGGCTCCCCTTCCCCTCGTCTTCACTTATTGTTCAAAGAAGCCTTAAACATGTTTCGAAAGAATGCGATAGAAAAGGTTCCAATCTCGCAGAAAGGAAAAGGATTCTACTCTCGCTTCTTCTTCATAAAGAAAAAGTCGGGAGAGTGATGCCCGATTCTGGATTTGCGCAAACTCAACAAGTTCTTGAAGAAGCAGAGTTTTGCATGGTGACTCTAGCAGATGTACTCAGTTGCCTCAACGAAGGGGACTTTATGGCTTCTCTGGACTTGGAAGACGCTTACTTCCATATCCCTATACATCCCAAACATCGCAAATACCTATGATTCACGGTGGCTGGCGTCCACTTTCAATTCAAGGTGCTCCCGTTCGGACTGAAGTCCGCACCAAGAATATTCACAAAATGTCTAGCCCCAGTCTCTGCTGCGCTGAGGTCTCAGGGAATACAAGTCTTCCCTTACCTCGACGACTGGCTGCTCAAAGGACCGTCAAAACAGGCTACAAGACAAGCAGTCAAAAGTTGCCTGCATCTATTCTCAAATCTGGGACTCACTCTCTATGCAAAGAAGTCACAATTACAACCCCTCCAAGTTTTAACCTTACTGGGAGCGTCACTAGACACCCAATAGTGCAAGGCGTTCTTGTCTCAGGAACGGCAGAGCAAATTACAAAGCCTGGCAAGACTAATCTCAAGAAAAAAGTCAGTTTCTGTCCAAACATTCACATCTCTTCTGGGGATGTGCTCTTCAGCATCAGTTTAGTTCCATTTGCAAGACTCAGGATGAGGCCGCTGCAAGAGGAGTTGCACCATCAATGGCAACAAATTGGAGGTTCTTTCAACGATCACATAAAAGTGACCTCAGGAATGAAACGTGCTCTCCAATGGTGGTCAAGAAGAAGCAACCTGTCTCTGGGTCTCACGTTTCTTTCAATCCTTCCGGAGTTTATCCTGACCACGGACGCGTCTATGGAAGGATGGGGAGGTCACCTTCCGGACCTTCATATTCATGGCCGATGGTCTCACCAATATCGGCAGAAACACATCAACAGTCTCGAGTTAAGAGCCATTTTCCTTTCTCTGCAGGCATTCCTTCCGAGAATTGCGAATTCCTCAGTGCTGGTGCATACGGACAATACCACCAGCATGTTTTACATCAACAAACCGGGGAGAACGAGGTCTCTCTCCCTATCGCAGGAAGCTCAAGAGATGTGGGAATGGGTTATAACATATGGCATAACCCTCAGAGCGGAGCATGTGAAAGGGGTTAAAAACTCTCTGGCCGACAACCTCAGCAGATCTCTCACAGGTTGGCATGAATGGGAGCTGGAACAAGAACAGGTGAACAAGATCTTTCAAAGATGGGGTACCCCAACTCTAGATCTGTTTGCGACACAACAGAACAGCAAATGCCTTTATTACACCAGCAGTTTTCCTCAACGGGGATCAAGAGGGAATGCCCTGTCCATGTGATGGTCCGGAATCTATGCTTACGCTTTTCCCCCGATTCCGTTAATACCGAGGATTCTGCTAAAGTTGAAGAGGGAACATTGCACTCTTCTTCTCATCAGAACATACCGTTTTAAATGGAGACGCTTCTGTTGTTGGTGTGAAACCAATAATATTCATCCGCTCCAAGCTCCTCCGGAAGATATGCTTCCTTACTTGCTATCACTAGCTAAAGCAGGTCTAGTATTCTCCTCTATCAAAGTTCATCTTGCTGCTATCTCTAGATTCAGGAAGAGTTCGAACAAGCCATCACTCTGTTCTTCCTCGCTTATAAAACAATTCATGAGGGGGATTGTTTCGAGCCTTTCCTCCAATTCGACCTCCACCTCCTGAATGGGATCTCAATATAGTTTTATCTCAGTTAATGAGGAGACCTTTCGAACTAATTCACAGGACTGAGCTAAAGTTTTTAACCTGGAAGGTGGCTATTTTACTAGCTCTCACTTCACCCCGGAGGGTTAGTGAAATACAAGCTTTCAAGATTTCAGAACCTTTCCTTCATTTCTCTAAAGACTACGTCACTTTGAGAACAAATCCGAAATTCATTCCTAAAGTACCGTCTCAATTTCATCTAAACCAACCGGTAAAGTTAAAGACTTTTTTCCCGGATCCAGTCACACCAGCAGAAAAGGCCCTGCACTCTCTTGATGTGAAACGTTGCCTGAAGTTCTATCTTCAGAAAACTAAGGACATACGAAAATCTAATCAACTATTTATCGCGTATGGTCAAGCCACATTGGGGCAAGCCGTGACAAAAGCAACGATAGCCAGGTGGCTATCTTCTGTAATACAATTTTGTCACGAAAAAGCTAACAAGCCTCTAATCAGAAAGGTGAAAGCGCATTCCACCAGAATGATGTCAGCATCGACAGCCCTATTTGCTGGGGTCACGCTGGAGGACATTTGCCGAGCTGCAACATGGAAGAGTGTCCATACATTTACAAAGCATTACTGCTTGCAGTCGGCATCGCAGGACGATACAGCAGTGGGACAAGCAGTACTGCAGCATCTTCTTCATTAAGGTTAGATTTTTAAATGTCTCTCATATTGCCTTTATGAGGTATGAGTATAACATAATCCACTGTGATGTTTTGCTTGTCAAATACTGTTTTTTACTATGAAGTATGTTACCTGACTATAATTATTTCATTTCAGAAGGTTTCTGCATTTATGTATGTTTACATTTTCTAGTGCTCTATAACCTTCCGGATGCGTGGGGATATGTACAGTTACTCTTGTCTCCCACCTTCCCCAAACAACATGTTTAGGTTTACTGCTTGCTATTCTGATTCAGGCATGTGAATGTATGAAAGATACCCCAATACTGGATAAGAAAGCAAGTTACTTACCTGTAACTACGGTTATCCAGTATTGGTATCTTTCATAGATTCACATGCACCCACCCTCCTCTCTGACAAGACAGTTCTCTGTTTGGTATACTTACCTGAATCACAAGAGATCTCTGGGCAACAGAAATCGAGAGCCTAGCTACTAACTATAGTCCTATTCACAACATTCAATGGGGTTGGAATAGTGTGTATAGTGGTAGAAAAAGAGAATTGCTCTTTTTCTCTTTTGTCCCCTCACTCACCAGGGTTGCCCCACGGTGACATGCTTCATCATTGGGGCCATCCCAGTCCGCTGCGGACTGGGGCATTCTGCCACTTGCGAATTACGTAGGAGCACTTTTAATTCTTGACTATGTGTGGTGCGAAGGTAGTGATGTGATGGAGTGGGGTTATGTGTAAATTGTTAAAATTACCTGCCTAGTAAGCTTTAAATAGTTTATTCTTGCTTCCAGGTGGTAGAGTTAAAACCGGGGTTCAAGTATTAGGATACCCAAAAGGCAATGTATTTAGGTGTACCTATCAACTCCTGTCAACATGTTTCATGCATCCCCCAAGCACTTCCTCAGGACTACGCAGGGACCAGCCCTGTGTTCGCCACTCCTAAAAGACGCTGCAATGAGCTAAATGGTGAAAGATGCTGCAACCAAAAATTAATGCATGCATACAGTACCTACGTAACCAATTGAATCACGTGGGTCCTGTAAGACAAAAAACATAGCTTAATAGTCACGGGGTAGTCATGACCCCCAGTGTATGTACACAGAAAACACACACATAGGACAAAAAAAGAAGAACAGTGAGTATATTCCCGTGGTCCTAAGAGAACGTTTTCCTGCATAAAAAACGCGGTTTTCACCTTTGTGGTATAAAAGCAGGCACTCATCCAACTAGCACACTCATACATTTCGTTTTTACATGCATGTGGTAGGGCCTAGCTGCGCCCCATGGACTCGGAGGGTTTCAGTATCCCGGCAATCTGTAATGTCGGGAGGAAGCAAATATTACCAGGTTGTTTCGTTGTTAAAAAAAGGGACTACGAGGCTATGTGTCTCGTGCTCCGTGATCGGCAACAAACTGGGTTGCAAAGAAACTCCGTCTGTTAAACACGGATTTGCATGGCATTATCAGCACTTACTTGCCAACTGGATACCTCCCTATTTTTGCACCTACTCGCGCGTCTCCGGTCCGAATGTTGTATGACCGGGGACGCCGGGCTGCTTTTAGCTTTCCTTTCGCCTCCCACTTCCGCGTTGTTCCCGACAAAGACTAGAGCGCGCTGGGACATGAGCGATCGGTTTTGGCGGCCATGTTTGGTGTATGGAAGTAATTCCAACACGGATTTTTTGTTAAAGGGCTTGACTATTTCCCTATTTTTATAATTTACAGCGTAACGCAGCTTTTTCTTGTTTTTATCAGTTTAGTTTGGCAAATTTTTTTGAAAAAATATTAAGTGATCACAAAGTATCGAAAACATATATAAAATATATACAAATAATTATCGAGTGGTTGGATCATGGTTTTATTCATTTTATACCTCTTAACGTTTCCGTTTAGATTGGTATTTTGATGAGGTTACTCTGGATGTCAGTACTTGGCCAACTAGATAGGAGACTTCCAGTGAGTCAGATTATGTGAATTGTCCCCGCGGGATATCATCATTTAGGCCCACGATGTGAGAACGAAGTTTAAAAACCCAACGCTGTTCTTTTTCTAAGAGTTTTTTCTCCATGTCAGTGTGTGGCTGTTGTGTTTCAAGGACCACCTAACGCATGTCATTTGGGGTGTGTCCTTTTTCCAGGAAGTGTGTAGTCATTTTTGTGTTGGAATGTTTACACCTAAAATTACTACGGTGTTCCACCATACGTGTATTGACCTTCCTGGTGGTCATGCCAATGTAGTGAAGGTTACACGTGCAAGTAATCATATAGACTACCCCTGTTGTGTTACAGTTTGAGTATGCCCTTAGTTCCCAGGTCAAACATTGTTGCAGGTGACTTGTTTTGTTGCTGTGGTTAGATGACACACACTGCAGTTTGAATAAGGGTAGTGTCCTGATGGTAGTGGGTGTAGGCGACGTATTGGCCTTCCGTACCTTTTGGGCGTGTGTGGACTAACAAGTCTCACTTGGCATGTGAATCTATGAAAGATACCAATACTGGATAACCGTAGTTACAGGTAAATAACTTGTTTTCTTATTCTTTCTTTCCAATCACAGGTTTGTTTAGGAAAAAGGTGTGTTTTCCCTAAATTATCCTCACCCCCCAGGGTTTCCACTTTGTGGCATGCTTCATCAAAAGGTTTCTTCCCGCTCCGCCGCGGAATGGGGCGGGCTACAACCTGGGAGTTACAAGGGAGCACTTACAGGTGGTAAAAGATCTAATCTGAAAGAGACTATTAGTTATGGATTCCTCACCTTAGAATTACCCCCAAGTGTCAGACTGGATCCGGAAAATCTTTCTTCAGCAATACCCCTGCGCGTCGGTTGGTGGCGTCGGTCGACTCTGCGTTTGTTGTTGGCGTTGTGATCGCCGGAATGACGTTATAGTATCTACTTAGACGCCGCCTCTGCACGCTGACGTTGGTTCTTTCTTTTTCCGTGCCAGCCAGCACAAATCCGGAGAGAGCGGTACCTCAAATTACTGTTTGACTGTCTTTTTTTTACTTTTTGTCGACATCTTTTCGAGTCTTCCGAATCCTGGTGCACAGGGATGTCACATTGGTAAACCGGCTTCATGTTGTGTGGCTCCTGCCACAAGCTGATGTCTGTCACGGACCCTCATCTTGTGTGCCTCTTGTTTCTGAAGTGCAACCACGCCCCGAAGTCGTGCTCCGACTGCCAGGCCATGGCCCGAAGTCTTTGCGGGAGCTTCTGGAGGCCATACAGCTGGTTACGTGCCGCGCGAGGTCCCGGTAGGCGGGATGTGGATGGTAGTTATCCAGCTCCGCCTGCAGAGCCTGTTCGGTCGACTCCGAACCTTCTTCCCGCGAAGCCGGGGCAACCCCTGCCCAACCTCGTAGTTTTTACGAAGCCCTCCCGTCCATATTTGGGCAGCCCGACTCCACCTGCGTGCCTTCGAGCACCGCAGACTTGGCATTGGGCTCTAGGCCTTCGATGCCAGCGGCTTCTGTCCCGGCGCCGTCGGGCCCCGAGGGATCCAGGCCTGGTTCCGGATCAGCACAGGTCTACCTTACGACACCCCCTCTGGCACCGAATCCATTGACGACACCTCCGACCCCTCCGACCCCCTCCGACGCCGGTTGTGTCCTCACTGTGAAGCCTTCTCTGCTTTCTTTAAGCTAAAGACTGACAACATAAGAAATGACCTCATCATGGATGTAAGCCGATTCCCCAACCACACCAGAATGGCTAACACGCAACCTAAAAACAAGGCATCTTGGCTGGACTTCGATACCTACTCGGAAGAAGCAATACACAAACTGCTCTGCACCTTGAAGCCCTCTAATCACCTCACAGACCCTCTACCTGCTAATGCTGTAAAAGACTTCATCCCCTTGCTCCTCCCTCTCTGGACCAAAATCATCAACAGCTCCCTGCAACAAGGCCTCATTCCAGACTCCCTCAAGGTGGGGCAAGTCACGCCTATACTCAAGAAACCTACAGCAGATCCGTCTGACCTAAATAATTACCGGCCCATCACCAATATCCCCACGCTGGCCAAACTGCTGGAGAAATGTGTCCAACTCCAACTAACAAAACACATTGACCAATTTGACCTCCTCAACCCTCATCAATCAGGCTTCCGAGCGAAACATAGCACGGAAACAGCTATGACACACATAATTGATGACGCCCTCCAAATTCTTGATCGCAATGAGTCCTGCCTCCTCATCCTTCTTGACCTCTCGTCAGCATTTGACACGGTCAAACATGAGAACTTGCTGGAGCTGCTAAGCACTAGAATGGGTCTATCGGGAACTGTTCTCAAATGGTTTTCGTCCTTCCTTCACAACCGGTCTCAGAAGTTCAAGATCGACAATGTGCTATCTACACCTGTGCCTGCAGATCTAGGTGTTCCACAAGGATCCTCCCTCTCCCCCACACTGTTAGACCTCGTCATGGAACCGCTCGCCACCTTGCTCCAAGCTTCCAATGTCCAATTCCATATGTACGCCGACGACACACAACTTTACCTAAAGCTACAATCCCCGGAAGATATCAAACATCTGAATTCCACGCTTATTAACACTCAATCTTGGCTGGCCGATAATCACCTCAAACTAAATGCTCTGAAAACTGAGTTCCTACTCATCTCACCCCCGGCGAAAATTTCCACCACCCAAACCTGGCTCAATAACCTAACAGCACTCAATGTCCAACCTACCATCGTGGATTCGGCGAAATCCCTAGGCATCACACTCGACGCCAAGCTCAACATGCAGCAGCACGTTAGCAAAGCCACAAAAGCAGCTAATTTCCAAATCAACACACTGAGGAAAATTAAACCCTTCCTCCCTGCCGAAGACTTCCGAACTGCTGTACAAGCTTTAGTCATCCCTCGAATAGACTACGGAATTGTGGCCCTCAGCGGACTCCCGCTATCCACAACAGCACCCTTAAGAGCCTCCCTGAACGCTGCCGCGAGACTCATTACTGGCTCAAGAAAACATTCGCATATATCCCCAGACTTAAAGTCTCTAAAATGGCTACCCTTTGAAGCCAGAATACAGCTAAAAATTGCAGTTATGACACACGCGGCCATGCACCACAATGCACCCAACTACCTCGCTCAAAAGTTGTCTATATCAGGAGGTTCGAGATCCAATAGAAGTACAAAAAATCTACTCCTGAAACCTCGTAGATTCCGGAAAGAGAAAACATACAAGCGCTCCTTCTCAGGAATGGCACCCAGGATCTGGAATGCGCTCCCTCCTGAAACCAGGCTTATGTCCTCCGCTGCACTCTTCAAGAAAAAGGTGAAAACCATCCTTCTGGCCAAGATCTCCTGAACCTTATAGGTGCTGGATCAGAGACTCTGCATTGCTTTGTATCACTGTTCACCTTGTCCTTTGGCACTATACTTCTACTTGATGGGGACACTACTACGCTACTCTGTTACTACCGACCAATATATGATACAAGTTGGTTTACTGATTCACTCTCCCGATGCCCCCACTCAGTGTTCTCTCTATACTAAAACATTGGTATAAGCCATCCACACACCCAAGGTGTTCCTGAACACCTCTGTAGTGGGATCAATGACTTGTGCCGTCTGATATTACTTGTTTACCTGATTGTATACTGATATGTTTTATGTATGTTATTATTATCCTACCATGTTAGTGACTATTATACTGCTCCCATTTTCTCTGTTCATTCCTACTGCCCCTACCCTGTCTTTGTGAAAGCGCTCTGATATCTGTAAGGATCTTGTTCGCGCTATACAAAACTTTGAATAAATAAACCGACGTCGACCACAGCCTCCCCCTCGACTTGTACACAGAGCCGGACCTGCGTCGACCGATGTCGCTACCGGCGCCGACCAGTACTTTTGTACCCCCGTTCTCCCCCCTGGTGTTCCCTATTGCCCTGAGTGGCTACCAAAGGAGGGTGAGGAGGACTGGGAGGAGTCTTTTGACCCTTTGGCAGACCAGTTAGAAGAACCGGACTAGAGAGAGGAGTTAAGTGAGGCCAGTGGTCTGGATACTTCTCCAGTCCTTGGCATGCTATCTCCCCTACCGTGGCTATGGAGAAGGGTGCCTCTTACGCCGTGGTGTTGTGTAGGGCGGCTGAGGCCTTGAACCTCGTGCTTCCAATGGTGACGGTCAGGACTAACCTCCTGACCAAGGTGCTTAAAACGGCTGCAGCCTCTTCGGAGCCCCTGCTGCCGTTCAATGAGGCCCTCCCGGACATCCTTCTGGGCACTTGGTCCAAGCCTAGCACAGGGACCCCTGTGGATAGGATGATTGCCCGCTGCCACCACCCGGCCGACCCCATTTTCGTCTCCCAGCACCCTACCCCTGAGAGCTTGGTGGTCCAAGCCTCGACTTCCAAGGGTGCATTCCTTACCACTCCACCTGATGGGGAATTCAAGAAGCTGGACCACCTTGGGAAGAAAATCTTTTCTTCCGCCAGCTTAGCACTGCAGTCGGTGAACACAGCATGTTTCTTGGGCCGATACTCCCATTCTGTGTGGGACACGGTCGCGCAGCTGCTGCCACAGTGCCCGGAGGAGGCCCGGGCCGTGCTCTCCTGAGGGGAGAGACACAGCGAAGTTCACATTACAATGTGGACTGGACACCGCCGACTCGCTGGGCCGGACGAGTTCAACGTCAGTAGCCCTGAGACGCTACACCTGGCTGAGGTCCACTGGCTTTTTAGGTGATGTCCAATCTACCATTTTGGACATGCCGTCGTTTGTTTAGCGACAAAGCAGTCAATGCACTGGAGCGCTTTAAGGACTCCAGGGCTACAGCCAGGTCCTTGGGCTTCGCTTCTACCTCTTGCCCCACGCAGTCACCGCCACCGATTGCCAGTAGGCGGCAGGATTTGCCATCACCTCGCCCACTGGGTCAGCATATGTCGGACAGGGGGTAGTGCAGATAGTCGAAAGGGGCTACTCCCTCCCCTTCGACACTACCCATCCATCCATGCCACCTCTGTTCCATTGCATATCTGAGGATCACTTGGCCCTTCTCTGCCAGGAAGTTACAGCTCTCTTGGCCAAGGAAACCGTTGAGTGAGTTCCTGCCCCCAAAGTAGGCCGTGGTTGTTATTCCCACTACTTTCTGGTGCCCAAGAAGGGCACAGGCCTGCGTCCTATTTTGGATCTCAAGAGCGTCAACTGTTTCCTCCGGAAGGAGAAGTTCAAAATGTTGACATTGACTCAGGTCCTGTCTGCCCTAGACCGTTGAGACTGGATGGTAGCGTTGGACTTGAAGACGCTTATTTTCACATTCCTGTCCTGCCGGCCCACAGGTGTTACCTACGGTTCACGGTAGACTACGAGCACTTTCAGTTTACCGTGCTCCCCTTTGTCCTTACCAGCACCCCTCGATGTTTACGAAAGTGATGGCGGTGGTCGCTGTTCATCTGCGCAGATCAGGGATTCCAGCCTTCCCCTAAATCGACGACTGGCTGTTGAAGGCGGGCTCGCCTCAGGCTGTTGAATGCGGGCACGCCCAAGGCTGTTGTCTCCCACCTCCAGACTACGGCCGACCTCCTACATTCTCTGGGATTCACCATCAACGTGCCAAAGTCACACCTGATTCCCTTTCAGAAGCTCCTTTTCATCGGAGCGGTTCTGGACACACTGCAGTTTTGGCCTTATCCTCCCGAGCAGCGAGTCAGGGATATTCGGGCCATAATTCCGATCTTTCAGTCTCTTTCCTGGCGTTCGGTCAGAACACCGGTCAGAACAGGTTTGTTTAGGAAAATGGTGTGTTTTCCCTAAATTATCCTCACCCCCCAGGGTTTCCACTTTGTGGCATGCTTCATCAAAAGGTTTCTACTGAGCCTTATGGCCTCTTGCATCCTGCTGGTGGACTGTGCCAGGTGGCATATGCGGGCTCTGCAGTAGGACCTGAAGTTCCAGTAGGCACAGCATCAGGGGAATCGTTCCGATTGCATCCAGATCTCAGAGGGCACTGCACACCAATTGCAGTGGTGGCTAACGAACCAGGATTGGGTCAACGGCAGGTCTCTCCCTTCCCCAACCAGAGTTCACAGATGCATCACTTCTGGGGTGGGGCGGCCACTTGAAGGGGGCTGAAAACAGAGGCCTCTGGTCTACGTCGGAGTCCGACCTCCACATGAATCTCCTGGAGCTCTGGGCAATTCGTCTTGCACTGAAGGCTTTCCTTCCTTCTGTCAAAGGAAGAGTAGTGCAGGTGTTCACGAACAACACCACCACCATGTGGTACTGCAACAAACAGGGCGAGGTGGGGTTGTGACCCCATGTTCAAGAGGCTCTTTGCCTTTGGTCGTGGCATGGAACATCAGTGCATGTCCCTGGTGGTTCAACACCTGACAGTTTCTCTGAAATCCTAGGGTGGACAAACTCAGCCGCCGGTGCATGATGGATTATGAAGGGTGTCTTCACTCGGAGGTGGTGCAAGGTCTCTTTCAGCAGTGGGGAGAACCTTGGTTAGATCTATTTGCCACTGAATACTGCAACAAACAGGGCGAGGTGGGGTTGTGGACCCTATGAGAAGAGGTTCTTTGCCTTTGGATGTGTCTGGAGCATCAGTGCATGTCCCTGGTGGTTCAACACATGGCAGGTTCTCTGAACGCCAGGGCGGACAAACTCAGCCACCGGTGCATGATGGATCACGAATGGCGTCTTCACTCGGAGGTGGTGCAAGGTCTCTTTCAGCAGTCGGGAGAACCTTGGTTAGATCTATTCGGCACCGAAGAAAACGCGGAATGTCAGCAGTTGTGTACGTTGGAATTTCTAAGGCGGCACCTGATAGGCGACACTTTTCGCCGCGAGTGGAGTGCCGTTCTTCTATACGCCTTTCCGCCTATGCTACTTCTGCCCAGAATGCTTAAGATGATCAGGCGTAACCGGACCCAAGTCATCCTTGTGGCTCCGGATTGGGCGCGAAGAGTTTGTTACCCCGAGCTCCTGCACATGGCCATCGATTCTCCAATCAGACTGCCTCTTCGGTAGGATCTTCTGTCGCAGCAACAGGGGACGGTCCTCCACCTCCTTGTGTGGAGGTTGGGCGGCGACAGTTGACAGCTTTCGACCTTCCTCCCGAAGACTGTAACGTTAACTTGGCAGCCAGGCGTCCTTCCACCAAAACAGTATACGCCTGTAGATGGAACTCATTTGTGGCATGGTGGGCAGCAAAGGCTGTGGATCCCCTTTCTGCCCCTCTTTCAGAGGTTCTCCTCTTCATTCTTTCCTTGGTCCAGCAGGGCTCTGCTCTGGGCACTCTCAAAGGCTATTTTCGGCCATTTCGGCCTTTCTTCGCCTTCCAGATCAACATTCTCTTTTCAAGACCCCTATTGAAAATAGTTTTCTTAAGGGCATTACTCACTTGTTTCCTCCTATTCCTTTCGTAATGCCCCAGTGAAACTTGAGCTTGGTACTGACCTACCTTACGCGCGCTCCTTGCGAGCCGCTACATAACTGTCCTCTCAGACTTCTGACACTCAAAACTGCCTTTTTGGTTGCCATCACTTCTGCTCGCAGGGTGAGTGAGCTTCAGGCTCTTTCTTCCAAACCTCCTTTCCTGGCTGTTCATTCAGACAAGATTGTCCTTCGTATGTATGTGTGTGTGTGTGTGTGTGTATATATATGTGTAGATAGATAGATATAGATATATCAATAACCAAGTTCCAAGACCGTCCATGCTACAATGGGAAGAAAGGGTACGGACTCCACTTTTAGTTTCGGTCATATATATATTCACACATTCCGAGTTGCAGTTTGTGAATTGTCCCAAGTTGTATTATCATTGAATGTAATTCTCTGTTGCTTGGGTGAGGGGACAGATGCTGCAGACCCTGCATGGATGATGGCCTTGGACTGGGAAAAAAACGTAACTGAATGTCATCAGTGTTGTTGGTTTTTCGCGACAGTGTGTGAACCAACATGTCTCTGATACTCTTTACTCCTTTGTTTGAGAACTTTGATCTAGTGAACTGAAGAGTACCACTGTTCATAACTCTCCAATGTTTGGTGATGATCTTACTTATTTGGTTTGATGCCAAGCTGTAGGTGGTGAAACATATTGGTCGCTGTTCTTGTTGCTTTTGAGGAGGTTCCTACTGTAGGGCTTCTCTGTGGTTGTTCTTTGCCCGTTTCATAGCTCCTGAAATTATTTTATAAGGATAGTTTCTAGCTTCCCGTTTTTGTGATAGTTTCTGCTTTTTTCTGTAGTTGTGAAGGGCAGAACAGTTCTGTCTTAGTTTGAGGCACTGACCAAAAGGTAACTTCTCTTTTAGGCGTCTTGGTCGGTCTCAGTGTTTCCCTTTCTGTAATAATGTTTAGGTCAAGGAACACTAATTCTGTTCTAGAGATGGTATATGTGAATTCTAGGAATGCGTTCTGTTTGTTGAGCCATTTGATGAAATCATGAGCACTTGGCTCATCTCCATTCCAAATTATCAGGATGTCATCAATGTAATGTTTCCATATTTTGATATTGAGAAAAAAAGGATTGGGGTGCTTAAGGATTTTGTGTTTCTCAATGTGATGTACAAAAAGTCCAGCTATACTAGGCGCAAAGGCGCTGCCCATACTGGTCTCATATTTCTGTAGATATAAGGTTGCTTCAAACCTGAAAAAATTGGAGATGAGGGCCTATTTGCAGCATTCCAGAGCAGAACCCAGGCAGTTCATCTTGCAGGATTCTCCGCTCCTCCCCGCCCTCTTGCGTGCGGAGTTCCTCAAGGCTCTTCTCTTTCCCCTCTTCTCTTCAATCTTTATATCTACCCTCTCATTTTTTCTCTTCTGGAGCTGGGGGTCTCCGTGTATAACTACGCGGATGACCTTCAGCTCATCTTTGATCTGTCCACCCCTGACTCTCCTTCTTTTCTTAGCTCTACCCTAGTCTTCATTTCGGATTGGATGATCTCGAATCATCTCAAGCTGAATCCGGACAAGACGGAGCTTGTCCTCACGTGTGGTCCCTCCAACCCTTGGTCCCCTTCCCACTGGCCCCCCTCCTTTGGCCCCCCCCTCACCTGCTTCCTCTGTACGCACCTTGGGCATTAAGCTTAGTAACGACCTTTCCATGCATGCCCAAATCAGCTCCGTTATTTCATCTTGTTTTTTGTCCCTCCGCCTCATTCGGAAAATCTCCCGTTTCTTTTCTACCATTGCCCTTAAAACGATTATCATGGCTCTTATCACCTCCCGTCTTGATTACGGGAACTGCCTTTATGTTGGCATCCCAGCTCTCGAATCACGACGGCTACAGGCAATCCAAAATCAAGCAGCCCGTCTCATTTTCCATCTCCCCAAATTCTCTCACATCACCCCTGTCCTTAAATCCCTTCACTGGCTCCCGGTGCACCTCCGTTCCTTCTTCAAACTAGCCTGTTTAGCCTTTCTGGCCTACACTCACTCCGCCCCTGCCTTTATTGTTTCCTTAGTCACCCCCTACACCCCCACTCGCACTCTCCGCTCCTCATCTCATCTTCTTCTCCAAGTACCCCGTTTCCGCAAATCTCGAACCGGTGGTACCCGCTTCTCGGTTTTGGCCCCCCAGTTTTGGAACAGCCTTCCGTTGTCCATTCGGTCCATCCCCCTCTATCCCTCCTTTCGTAAAGCTTTAAAAACTTTTCTTTTTTCCCAGGCCTTCCCGGTTTAGCCCCCTGGTAGCACTGTAGAATCCGACCTTCCCCCCCCCCCCCAGCGCCAGGAAGCCGCTTGGCCGCAGTGCGCTTTAGCAAGCATCTTTTCATTCATTCTTTTCATTCATTCCATGGTGACGTTTCTGGGGGTCTGGAAATCCCAGTCCACCTCAAATAATAGATTCTCGATGATGTTGAGAGTTTTGTTGTGTGGAAGGCTTGTATAGAAGCTCTCGATGTCCAGGTCTATCAATAGTTAGTTAGTGAGAGCAAAAGTCATGGTATTGAGAAGCCTCAGGACATCCTTTGTGTCCCTCAGGTAAATATCCGTCTTCTGTACAGTCGGTCGGAGGAAGGCATCCACGAATTTTGTAAGCCGTTCTAGAATTGAACCAATCCCTGATACAATGGGATGTCCTGGGGGTGAGGTCAGGTTTTTATTTATTTTTGGGATAGTGTAAAAATAAGGGATGACTGGAGATTTATTGGTTAGGAAATTATCTTCCTGACGTGAGATCCAGCTATGTGCTAACGCTCCCACTGTCATGGTGAGGATATGAATCCTCAGCAATTCTGTTGGGTCCTCTTGTAGTTGTTCATAGTGCCTGGTGTCGCTTAGTAGGCGGAGGCATTCATTATGGCACGCCTCTGTATTTTGTAACACTACTGCTCCTTCTTTGTCAGCTAGTTTTATCACAATATTTTTTATCTGTGGTTAATTTTTTGATAGTTTGTGTTGTGGAATATTTTTATTGTGCCCGGATTGATCTCACCAGTGTTCTTCAGAACGGCCTTTTAAAATGCCAAGATTTTGGTCGCAAACCTGCAGCTCCTTGTCGGTCCGTTTGCTGATGAACTTATTTCACAAATTAGTCCAAATTGGCCGTGGGGACAAAACCAAAATCTTTTTCCAGGCCTGGTAATTGAGGTAAGGTGAGAACTCATGCAGTGAGATGCACTATTAGGCCGGTTGCTCAGTCCCGGTTGGATGTTGTTGGTCATGCTCCAAGTTGATACACCGATTTGTTCCTGATCTTAGGCCTACTGGACTTGGATCCTCTTCCTTGTCCTGCCTCTCTGACATCCTTGGCGTGATCCTAAAAGGGCCTGATAATTGTTGACAGGACCAGAGAAGCCATAGAGAGTGTTACAATCTTGGAAGCAGCGACCTCCAGTTAGTTTTCAACAATGACACCTCTGCATCATCTGTGTCCAGATTCCAATCTGCTATGAATTTCATTAGTGATTGGATGAACACTAACCAACTTAAGCTAATTCCAGACAAAAAGGAGCTGATTCTGACGGGTGGTTTGGCCAACCCCTGGAATTCCAACTTTTGGCCTCCACCATTAGGGAGGTCCCCTCTCCCAGTCAGCTCGTCTGGGAATCGTCATCAGTAATGACCTAACCATGAAGGCCCAGATTAGTTCAGTGGTCTCTGCATGCTTTTTCCATCTCAGAAGAATTCGGAAAATTAATTGATTCCTTTCCACCGAGCCTTGACCCAAGTGGTTCTTGCCCTAATCGTTTCTCGTATTGACTATGCGAACTCTCTATATACTGGCATACCGGCCTATCAGTTACATCAGATGCAACTGGTTCAGAATCAGGCAAGTAGGCTTATTTTTGGGCAGCCCAAGCACAGACATGTGAGCCCTCTGTGTAAAAGCCTTCACTGGCTTGTAGTGTAGTTCCTATTATCCCAATAGGCTCTGCGCATTGGAATAATACCTTCAATACTAAAGGCCTAGACCAGACGTTAACTAGGTCTACTACTGACGATATTAGACTTAAAGTTTTGGGTTTGCCAGCTAGCTCAGAGTTCACTAGAAACTTTCTCGAATGTTCAGGAAGGAATTAACTTCCCTGATTAGACAAGAAGGGATTTAGTTTCTGACAACCATAGAACATGACAACTTTGCTCTCCCCTAATCAAGAGTGTATCTCGAGAGTCGTGTGAACAAAAGGCAATTTATTTTACTCAGTCAGTACGTGCATTCTTAGTCTCATCAGAATGTAGAGAAAAGGAAGAGACGGGCGTGTTCAATAAAAAGGTGTTATTTATTGATCAGTCTCTTTTCTCATACAAGAGAAATGGATCGATATTATTGCAATACTTATAGTTAAGTAAAGTGCATACATTAAAAGCAGAAGTATAAAATAATACTGTAAAAACATTGATATGGTTTCTAAGCCATAAGATGTTTTAAAATGAATAAAATATATTATATACACATATACATTTGACTAAACGTACTCAACTGGTGTTTCTAAATACGCCTACCCCGTGTACCTGACCTAAGCCTAATACGTGGGCGGGAATAGAAAGTTACAGTTTAAGTTAAGTTTGTTTTTGCCAAGTGAATAACTAAAGAATTCTCTGCGAGGGGTTATTCAGTTCTGTACCTGGAATTAAGGATGAATGAGGGATGGTATCTCTCTCTCTGGTCTCGATATTCCAGGCTGCCTGCGAGGGCTACCCGGAAGCGCCGGTGCTGGATCTCTCGGTAGGAGAAAGCAGCGCGTCTCGTTCTCAGCGCGTCAGGAAGGCGGGGCTGTGCCAGCTGGGTCTGCTCTGCTCTGGGCTTCGGCAAGTATGGCTGCTCCGTCTCGTCACCACCGCGTGTGTTTGCATAGGGCAATATCGGTAATATTTATACCTTTAAGGTGCCGAGATTGACGTAAGGATGGACATAGATACGTCAATAAGGATTTCATACGACTTGCTCGTTAGCACATTCTTTTGCTGAAGTTCTCGGTGAAATCAAAACAATGGCCGCAGGGTTTTGCCCAGGTTGTCATAGGTTTGATTTGTTATGAGAACTCCGTATGCCTTATCAGGGGCTGGAGGAATATCGCTTGTCTAATTAGATCACAAGCGTTATGACCTAATCAGATAACACGTTCCTGTGCCGTAGTGTGACTGCGTCAGATAACGGTATCTGCATCATGGGGGTTTTCTGCCTCATTGGCTGACTGCTAGTTAACTTGTTGGTTTGTTTAACCAGAATAGGGTCAGGAATAGGGGGATCGATTCAGAACCTATAGGAATACATCACACCCACTCCACGCTAACTATGGACATATTTACTAATCTATGCATAGTAAAACATACTATAGAGTATAGTGTATACCTTACCACCCCAAAACACATAATACATAAATGCATTTTGAAATTTTTCAAATATACGGAAGAAATTGCAATCATTTGTATTGTATGCACTCAAGCTGTTAGAATAATGCCAAAGTAATCACGCATTTGTATACATTATTGCTATTTGGTATATGAGAATCTACACATGAAATGGCTCTTAATACAGAAAAAAAGTTCGAGACCATTCCATCACACAATAAAATATTTATGAACATACCAGCGGGCAGCTAATGTCTATAAGCTATCTAAAATTTAGAAACCTTAGTTCTCTAAGAATAGTTCTTACTTTAAGCAGAAGATAGTGTCCCGAAAAATATGCAAAAATATTTTGGGGCTGCTGAAAAATTGCTGTCCGTGAACTGGAGGTAAAATTGTTCATGTGACTTTATTTTTAAAGTTGAAGGCCGAATTCAGGGAACGCCGTGTGCGAGCTTGCTCAAAAGTCTCTATTTCTGCTCTGGTGAGAACATCATATCATTTAGGCTTTCGAAAAAGCTGTCAACAGCTTCCTGGGTAAGTTCCACTAACTCGGAAAAAGGTGTAACCATGCATTCGTGCGCATGATTTTTCTCCATTGACATTCTGATTCGCATTGCTGACAGAAGGTCGTACCTGTTCGATGCTGCTTTCATCTTGAACTTCACTACCCCTTAATCGTAGTGGTGAAGCTTCCACGAATGCCGTCATCAGGATTGGTAGCCTTTGAGGGCAGCACAAAGCGTGAACCTTGATCGGGCTCAACAATGTTTCTGCATCCATTGGCGCATCCGATTGTAGTGTCAGACAGGTGTTCTAACACGCATTCTTCTCCGCATAGCAGACACCTCAATACAGGTAAAACACATCTTTGCCACATTGGTCGAAATGATAGAAACCAAGTCATGTTCAGGTCTCTAAGCCGGGAGAGTCCCAGGATTTTTGATATCCGGTCCCGGTATCCAATGGCTAGGATTGTTTCTTCCCTTGTCGCTAGAGTTTGGTCTGTGACATGGGTTGCCATAACGAAAAATAAGGACCAAGAATAGGATTCCTGCAATTAGTCCCAAGATCAGGGGAAGTCCGCCAAAAATCGAATGGACGAAATCTGGAAAAATACCCAGTATGGCTTTGAATGGTGTTAATGCCATCGAAAATACTGTCTTAAATACCTTTGAGACCCCATTGGTATCAGAAATATTTAAGATTTCATTCAGGATTTCTGCGAAATGTAAGGGGGAATTAGTCGATAACAATGAAGCGCTGTTCCTGTGTTGTTGCTGTCTGGCCATTTCGTTACGCCTCGCGGCCCCCGCTTCGCGGGGGCCGCTCGTAGGCTAAGACTCTTTCCAGGGAATTACCTTTTGCTTCCTTTCACGTGCGTTGAGCACCAACGCGCCCCTTGCAAGCTGCCATCTGGTCAACAAGGGTAGAGGCGGGACTGCGAGGACCAGCGTTCCCAGCGGCGTGGATCGGCCGCAGCTGGTCCTCTTCCCGCCCCTCCTCCTCCTCATTAAAATCTGCGCGGAGTGAGAGTGCATTGGGACCCTGCCTGCAAAGAAGCGCTGTTCCTGTGTTGTTGCTGTCTGGCCATTTCGTTACGCCTCGCGGCCCCCGCTTCGCGGGAGCCGCTCGTAGGCTAAGACTCTTTCCAGGGAATTACCTTTTGCTTCCTTTCACGTGCGTTGAGCACCAACGCGCCCCTTGCAAGCTGCCATCTGGTCAACAAGGGTAGAGGCGGGACTGCGAGGACCAGCGTTCCCAGCGGCGTGGATCGGCCGCAGCTGGTCCTCTTCCCGCCCCTCCTCCTCCTCATTAAAATCTGCGCGGAGTGAGAGTGCCTTGGGACCCTGCCTGCAAAGAAGCGCTGTTCCTGTGTTGTTGCTGTCTGGCCATTTCGTTACGCCTCGCGGCCCCCGCTTCGCGGGTGCCGCTCGTAGGCTAAGACTCTTTCCAGGGAATTACCTTTTGCTTCCTTTCACGTGCGTTGAGCACCAACGCGCCCCTTGCAAGCTGCCATCTGGTCAACAAGGGTAGAGGCGGGACTGCGAGGACCAGCGTTCCCAGCGGCGTGGATCGGCCGCAGCTGGTCCTCTTCCCGCCCCCTCCTCTTGTCTCTCCTTTATAACGTGTGCGGGCAACGCGCACGCGGGACGCGCGCGGGGCAAAGGCCGGGGCGAAGACCGGGCAAAGAGCGGGCCGTTTAAGGCCGTTCAAGGACGGCAGAGGACGGCCCTGGCCCTGAACCCCTGTCTGATTGCCCCCAAATCATCGATAAGGTAGGCGGAACTGTGTTTTCTATTCCTCCCCTAAACACTGGTGGCCGCCCCCAGCTATACATTACCATCTTCTACTGCCCTTGCGTCACAGATGTCAGCCATGCGCAACAGAACTAGAAGTTGTACTAAAAAAGCTACGGTGGTAGCACAGGTGACTGGACCCATAGATCTCTTCATTTCACGGGTGAATGAGACTATCGACAAAAGTATTGTTTTACTGGAAAAAAGAGTTTCCTTGGATCTCGCGAACGCCAAGCGTTCGTCTTTGGGTTCTCTTGCAAATGCTAAATCACCCTCCCAGCAGTTATTGAACAATTGTTCCTTACCCTTATCCTTGCCTACCACCGGCGCATTCACTGTACCGAATGCTGTCGATTTATCAGTTACCCAATCTGACTCGGATCCGTCTTATGTCGATCTTGAGGCTACCCCAGATCTAGAAGCCTGTCAGTCACCTGGCAAAGCGGAGCCGAGTCTAGATGGGCCAACTGATACGGAAACAGCTCCTGTACTTATAGATTCTGGGGGAAGGGTTATTATCCCTCCAAAGGTTATGTCCAAAAGTAAGAATAAGGAAAAACCTAAAGTTAAAGTTAGGAATCATAACCTGATATCACCCACCCCGCAATTGGCGCCAGGTATACCCTGCTGGGTTCAAAATATGGTAACAGATCTTAAATTGGACCTTGAGGCCACAATAGCAGCACAAATTAAGCCTTTAATTTCCAAACTTGATAGGCTCACGTCTTTAATGCACTCGAAATGGCCTAATAAGACGAACGGACCAGGGCTTGTTCAGCCACAAGGGATTAAAGAAGCAGCCCCTAAATGCTCATCCTGTGTCCAGCTTTCTAAAGATGCATCAAATAATGCACAAGTAACCATAGCTTCCGGGGATCCAGCTACACTACATCTGTCCCAAACAGGGAATAATTCTGTCCAATCCCCAGCTCTACCCACTCCGAAGGTGGTGGGTTCTACTTCTGCTTATCAACACTCTGTTGATGGAAATAAAACCACCACCTCACAAGCAAAAGATGTTGTAGGAAAGTCTATTAACCCTTCAGTTTCTCTCCCTACAAATAAGACCGAAAGTTTTAAGCCAAAGCAGGCACGCTTTAAGTCAATCAGCCTGCCACCAGAAGTCTCCCCTTTTGTGGTCGTGTTGACAGCTGTTCCTCCACTGAAGGAGGGAGTAAAAGAAACCTTTGTTGAGTTAAGAAATAAATGCGCCCAGTGGCTCCACCTACATAAACCTCTACCTAGTAATATGAGTGGTGAAATTCTTACTGTGCGTAGAGGGGACTGGGTGGGCAGAAGTAAGAAAACAATAGTAGGGGACGTAATTACAGTTAACTTTAGGGATATAGGGGCAGCTAGTTACATATGTAATGCACCCAACAGTGGTCCTGCTACTCAAATCAATCCACTCCCTTTGTCCTATTTTCTTCCCATGCCATCAAGACCAAATCCTTCTCGTCCTACTTTTCCAAGTAATAGAGGATCTGTGTATCCCCCGCAACATATCATTAAACCTTGGCAGCAACCACCACACCTTTCATCTTTTTTTCCACATCATGTTAGTTTTCAGCAGCAGCCACCACATCCCTCATCTTTTCCCCCACACCATGTTAATCCTCAGTGGGAACAACCTCCCCATTATCCACCACCTTTATATCAGTCTGCTCATCAGTGGCAGCAACCTTTTCAGCCCCCACAACCCGTTAAACCCCAGTGGCAACAAACATGGCAGGACATGCCTCCTTCTCTTGATCCCTCGTACCCACAATTTGCTCATCCTAACAGATATGGTGTGTTAGACGAGGTAGACTGACTCAGCTTTATTAAAGCTTCAGATTCAAACATCTCTACCACCAAAAAAGATATGGAGAGTGTTTTTCCAGCCATACCTTTCCCTTCACTTCCTGAATCCCCAATAGTGGCATCGTCAATACCACCTTCGCATATATTAAATAGGGATAGCCCTGATGCATGTACATCTACCGTTACAGCTAGACTAGGCCCAGATACCAACCTCCAGGAAGATAGTCCTACTCCACCATGTGTAATCCAGCCAGAGTTGGATACTCTTGGCGACACTGGTAAGCCAGCGGGACTTTCTTTTATCTCCTGGAATATTGCTGGCCTTGCCAGTAAAATAGGTTCACCCTTCTGGACCAGATTTATTGGGGAGGGATTAGATATAATCCTCCTCCAGGAAACGTGGTGTTTGGACCTTATTAATGTTGAAGGGTACACATCTCACTGCCTTAAAGCTACTAAATCCAGCTCGGGCAGGGCCAAGGGGGGCCTTTTGATGCTTTTGTCCAACAAGCTGTGTAATTGTACAGTCAAAAGTAGTACGACAGTTGGGACCCACAGTCAAGTAATAAGGGTGGAGTGCAGTAAGAGTATTGACCTAGTTGTAGTAAATTTCTACAACAACATTTTTGATGCCACCAGAGGAGATATTTTACCACCCCTGGAAAAGGAAATTGCTAAGGCCATGGGCATTTCGAAAAGAAAGGCTGAGGTTGTTTGGGCAGGGGATTTTAATTTACAGCCCTGCCATTTGTCCAATGGGAATATCTGTGGCTTCGGATCGGCTATGAGCAGTCATTGGGTGGGGCCGGGAGTGAGGGAGGATTTTCTCCACTTCCAACACTGCAGTTATGGTTCTACATTAAACAACATGCTAGTTACACTAGACCTGACCCTGTTAAACTGTAACATAAATAACCAGGCAATAACATGCCCCACATTTACAGGTAGGGACGCAGGATCATTTATAGATCATATTCTGTTGTCTAGCAGTGGAGACTTTACTAACTTGTATGTAAATGAAGAAAGTCTCAGCGACCATAATAGCATTCGTGTTACCCTCCTAGGGCATGGTACCCCATCAGTTTCAGGTGAAAAATGCTCTACTGACCTAGTACCAATTAGACCGAAGGGCCTAAGGATTAGATGGACTGGAACTAATTCTAAGGCCAAGCAGAAGGAGTTTCTTACCAGTTGTAAGAACCAAATTAGTTCCTGTCTAGATATCGAAAGTGACCCTGGCTGCTTATTACTTCACTTTGTCTCCATTAATAGTATTATTGATGGTATTTTTACTAAGGCCCCGACATCCAATAGTGGTCCGAAGCAGGGGTGGTTTGACAAGCCCTGTATAGTCGCCCTCCGAGAACTGAAGAACGCTTTCGGTACTAAACCACGCGATAAGGAGGGTATAAAACACCTCAGGTCTAGATATAAAATAGCAATCAATAATAGGAAAAGGGTATTACAGACTGAGGCGTGGGATAAGTTGAAAGAAGCAGCCGAGACCAAAAACTGCAAACTTTATTGGGAAACAATTAATAGTCCTTTTCTCAATAAAGAAGATGTTCCAGAACTAACATCATATGTGGCATGCAGCGATTGGGTCAGTCACTTTTCCAAAATTTTCAATCCAGAAGGGTTACCCATTGAGTCATCGTCTCCTGAGTCTACCCCTTGGCTACCCCTCCCGTTGGGAATAACATTAGAAGAAAGCCATGAAGGAATTTCTATTAGCAAAGGAGGCAAGGCCCCTGGCCCTGATGGGGTCCCGCTGGATTTATACAAAGATGAACCAGATTTGTGGGCTCCCATCCTGGTGAGGATATTCAATTGTGCGGCAGAAACTAATTTCCCTTCTACTTGGGGTCAATCAGTTATTATTCCCTTACATAAGAAAGGTAACAAATCAGAGGCTTCCAATTATCGGCCAATTTCCTTGTTGGACGCCTCTGTAAAGGTAATGAGTAGGATTATGCTCAAAAGGCTAGAAAATTGGGCAACTGATTCAAATATTTTAACTAGAGTCCAATACGGCTTTCGGAAAGGCATGGGCACATTGGATCAATGTGTAAATTTGGACCTTTTCAAAACCGTATTTATTAAAAGTTCAAGCAGATCAAGTGTACAGCACCCCAAAAGCAGGGGAACACGACAATATGCAAAGTACAGTAGAAAATACGTACGGCTCAAACTTTCGATTAACCCCTACCCGCCCCTGTATCCCCCCCACAATCCCAACAGTACCAACTACCCACCCCTTATCCCACCCTAACCCGACGCACGTGATCACAAGTAGCTGCAGAAGACAAGAGAAAACACACTAAGTGTCTTGGAGCTATCCGGGCCCCGAGGCTTCAATCATCAGACAGACCATCATCCGTTACAATGGGAGGATCTAATGTCAGGTCTCTGTAGTCCGCCCACCGCTTCCAGATCTTGTAATGTTTCCTAGGGCAGCCCCTGGCCTCAAACACCGGCTTTTCCAGCCCCATGAGGAAGTCTAAGCCCGCCTTCCAGGCGCCAAGTGGGGGGGCACGGTCACTCTTCCAGGCCCTCGCCAGGTCTCTCTTGGCCACAACAAGGCCCAACAGCAGGAGATGGCGCTTATAGACGTTACCACCCACTTGATCTAGGACATGAAGAAGACCCAACCTAGGTGTACGTGGTAGCTCCCACCCCAGCACCTCCGACAGGCAGTCCCACACCCCACCCCAGAACCGGACCAGGCCCACACATGACCACACAGTATGCACTAATGTGCCCCTCTCGGCCCCACAGCGCAGGCAATCTGGGGAAGCAATAAGGCCCGCCCTCCACAGTCTCTC
Source organism: Lissotriton helveticus (assembly GCF_964261635.1). Lineage (NCBI taxonomy): Eukaryota > Metazoa > Chordata > Amphibia > Caudata > Salamandridae > Lissotriton > Lissotriton helveticus. The sequence goes on along the minus strand of NC_136067.1, from coordinate 384,297,060 downwards.
CCTGGTGTAATAGGCCCGATGTAGGTATTTAAATTGTATGAATCTCAACCGTACTGCAATAGCCGCACCCCGGGGGGATTCCAGCGCCTCTCTCCAGTCATCCTCATCCAGCGGTCCAACATCCACCTCCCAAGCGGCCTTCAACGACACCAGGGAAGAGGAGCAGTGAGTGACCAACGATTGGTAGATTTTCGAGACTTTTTTATCCCCAAGGTCTCCCATGAACAGCTTAGCCTCAACGGGGCTGAAGTCTGGAAGCTGGTCCAGCTCCACTAGGCTCGGCGCCAGCGCATGACGAAGCTGTAGGTACTTAAAAAACTGGGTCTTGGGCATCGCAAACTCACCGCTGAGCACTTCAAAGGACTTAAGGGTAGTCCCGGTAAGTACGTGACCAAGCGACGAGATCCCTATGGAGTCCCAGCCACCAAACCCTTGCAAAGAAGCCAGCGCCGGGAGTCGCCCGTTGTGCCACAGCGGAGTTTCGGCCGTCAGCCGTCCCCACCAACCCATTCGACGTAGTGCCTGCCTCCAAATCAGGAAGACCACTTGTGTCGCATGTGGCAGCGATTTCCGCCGCCCCGCTGAATACAAGAGGGTATGGAGCGTGGCATCTCCCATCAGAAAATGTTCCAGGGCATACGCCGGGTCGTCGCGGCCCCCGTACCACCACTCATTCAAGACCAGCAGATGAGAGGCTTGATAGTAGGACAATATGTCTGACGTCGCGAGGCCTCCACAGTACGTGGACAAGAAGCAGGTCCGCAGTGCCACCCTAGAAGCACCCCCAGCCCACAAAAACCGGCCTAATAGGGAGTTCACACGCCGGAACCACTGCGGGTCCACTCTGTATGGATGGTTCTGTAGTTGGTAAAGTAGTCTAGGGAGGGCCACCATCTTAAAAATAGCAGATCTGCCATAGATGTTCAGAGGCATGCGCGACCATGTCTTAACGTCGGATTGAACCCTGTCCCACACCGGTAGTATGTTACGCTCCCAGGCAACAGCGGCAGACTCCGACAGGAAGACTCCGAGATACTTCAGGCCACCAACCGCCACCTGCAGATCCACTGCCCAAGGAGACACCTCGCGCCGGCCCCCCAACAACCAGAGGGTCGATTTGCGTGGGTTAAGGTATAGTCCCGAGACCTCCCCAAACACACGCATTATCTCCAAAATACGCGGTCCTGAACGATCCAGGTCTGTCAAAAAGAAAAGAACATCATCCGCATACAGTGCGATTCTGTCCGTGAGGCTCGCACTCCACACAAAGCCACGAAGCTGTGCATCAATGCGCACCCAGGCCGCCAGCGGCTCCATGGCTAGCGCAAAGAGATACGGGGACAGGGGGCACCCTTGCCGGGTCCCCCTAGCAATCGGGAATTTCTCCGAAATGGCGCCCGAGACACGCACCGAGGCTGTGATGTCGGTGTACAGCAGTCGGACGTACGAGACAAAAACTGGGCCTAAGTTGAGGCGCGGCAACAGAGCAAAGAGGTATGTCCAACTGACAGAATCAAACGCCCTGTCGATGTCCGCCAGTAAGAGCGCCGCCCGCTCCCCAGTCGCCCCCATCGCACTAACCGCCACCTGCGCCCGTCTGATGTTGTGCCTTGTCGCCCTGCCCGGCATAAATCCCGCCTGATCCGGGTGGACCAGATCCGTCACATACGGGAGAAGGCGATTTGCCAACGCCTTAGCCAATAATTTGGCCTCAAAATTAATAAGAGAAATCGGGCGATACGACTCGTGCCTGTCAGGGGGCCTACCCGGTTTCAGGAACACCACTATTTCAGCCTGACGCCAGTCGACCGGCAAGCAACCACCCTCTCGCGCCGCCTCCAAAGCCTTCCGATAGTGCGGTCCCAGCTGCAAATGAAATTTCTTGTAAAATTCGCTAGGGAAGCCACTCGGTCCCGGCGCCTTGCCCGTGTTAAGCTGTCCCAGCGCATCGCCCAGTTCCTCCGCCGACAGGGGAAGGTCAAGGGCTGTCCTGGCCTCATCCGATAATGCCCGGGGGGGTAGGTCAGCTATGAATTTGTCAATCGCCTCCGGTGGGAGACAATCACGCGAAGCGTATTGTACCCTATAATAGTCGGCAAAACTCGCCGCAAGCGCAGCAGGGTCCGTCATAGCAATCCCCTCCCTGTCCGTAAGGCCCGGCAGAGAGATCGGCTGTAGAGTTCGCTGACACAGGCGGTGGAGCATAGTGCACGATTTGTCACCCCACTGATACACCCTACTGCGCGTGGCCAGCCAGGCCTGACGAGCCTCGTCCAGCAGGATCGAAGCATAGGAACGCTGCGCCTGGAGAAGTAGCCTAAGCGCCACATCCCCTGCATTGTCACCACACTGCCCCTCCAAAGTTCTCACCGCAGCCGCAGCCGCTACAGTGGCCTCCTGACGCCCCCGACGGGCGGCAGCACACCAGGCGATGTCTACGCCCCGTAGCGTGGGTTTCATGGCCTCCCAGACCGTCACACTGTCCATGCCTTCGGTCAAATTCTCCCGCCAATATCGGGCTATCGCACCGCGCAAGTGGGTCGTATATTCCGCCCGTTGGAGATGCCACGAAGACATCCGCCAACGGAACGGCTGACGGGGTTTACGTAGTGCAATCCGCACTGCGACCGGGGAATGATCTGACAATCCACGGGGCTGGATCACGGCCTGCTGCACCCTATCGAGGAAGGCCCCGGATACAAACACACAGTCTAACCGGGAAAAGGAGCCATGCACCGCCGACACAAACGTGTACTCACGCGCCCTGGCATGCAGATGTCGCCATGCATCCACCCAACCGAGCCCATCACTCATAGCTTTCAGACGAGTAGGGGCAGGCGCCCCCGCGGCCACTTGCAGTCTCTGCCTGTCTAGATTCACATCCATCACATCATTCCAGTCACCCCCTATAACAGCTAGGCAGTCCGGAATATCGGCCCACAATTCAAACAGGCGCTCCGCTAGAGACCACTGCAGGGGAGGGGGAGCATACACACTGCCGAATACCACAGGTTCCACACCAATCATGCCCTTGACAAACACAAACCGACCCTGGGGATCAAGCCAATGGCGCTCGTGAACATAAGATAAGCGTCGATGGATGAGGACAGCCGCCCCTCTCGACCCCCTGGTAAAACCTGCATGGAACACCTGGGTATAACCAAAACGTTGTAGACTCAGCACCTTCGTCCCTAACATATGTGTTTCTTGCAGCAACATGACATCCGCCGAGTCCCTCTTACCCCAGCGCAGCACTGCCCCCCTTTTAATTTTGTCCAGCATGCCCCTGACATTCCAGCTAAGAATCCTCATGGAGCCACTAACAGGCGCCGCCCCTGGAGAATCACCCATAGTCTCGGTGGGAGAGCATCTGGAAATCCCCGGACCCAGCCCAAGCACCCAGTAGTACAAAAACCACAGCAGCAAAAATCACGTGCATCCCTATCCAACCACCCTGCACCCCCCCCCACCCGAACACCCACACAACATCCTCAACTACCAAACCCCCGCCTATCCCCCCTCCCCCACCCCTATACCTCATGAAACAGTGAAGTACCTGTCGCGGCATAAAGAGCCCCGGGCCCAAAACAGAGCGCCCAAGGTCCCCCAGGCCAATGGATCCCCTCACACTCCCCAACTAACAGTACCTCCCCTTTGGGCCCCCCTCGAACATGGGAGGAATGGGCCGCCCATGGGTCAGCACCCCGAACCCCATTACTCACATGTGGCCCACCGCTTAAGCGCAGCGGGACAGAACTACTATAAACATCACGCCCATCCCCTGTGGGACCAGCCACGGCCCAGACCACCCCACACCACACACCAGCCCATCAATCAATAGTGTCACCCCTATGGCCACCAGCCCAGGCTAGAAACGAAGGACATGCAGGAGATAGGAGAGGGCCCTACGCCCCTCAGGTCCCAGTCCCAGACCGAGCAGTATCTGACTGTGCACCATCCAGTAGGTCACCCCCGGATCGGGAGCGTCGTCGCGATCTGGACTTCCGGCGTCTCCTGCTCCCATTGGAAGATTCGCCCCTCTCCGGCGATGACCCACGCGATGCTCCGGAGTTCAGGCCCGGCTGGGCATTCGGACGGATCCTGACAGTCTCATCTGTCCATTGAAAAACCGCCTCCGGGGTGTCAAAGAAGTGGGTCTTGGAATGAAACACAACACGCAGACGTGCAGGGTACAACAGCGAATACTGAATTTTCAGTCCACGTAACTTGGCTTTCGCATCCTGGAAGGACCGGCGCTGCTGCTGCACCAGCCTGGTATAGTCCGGAAAGATCATGATCCTGTGACCCTCAAACGACAAGTCCTCCTTTGCCCTTGCTTCCCTAAGGATCACATCCCGGTCATGAAAATTGAGGATCTTAGCGATGACCGGACGCGGTCGCTCCCCCGCCGGTGGTTTCTGCGCCAAGGCTCTATGGGCACGCTCCACCACAAAGCAGTGCGATAAAGCGTCCGGGGGAAGCCAGCTCTCCAACCAGTGCGCCAAGAATGAATCCATGGACCCCTTCTCACAATCCTCCGGAAAGCCCACAAAGCGCAGATTATTCCTTCGCGCCCTCCCCTCCGCATCCTCGACACGGAGCGCCAGCCCCCTTTGGATCCTGGCCATGTCCTCCACCTTCTTTTTCAGGGCCACCACATCGTCCTCCACTCCAGTAATCCGAGTCTCGGTTTCGGTGATGCGGGCCACAGCATTGCGGAGATCTTGACGCAGCAGCATGACATCGGCGCCAACGGCCCCAATCTTGGCATCAAGCATGTCTCTGGACTGCGTAATGGCGGCCATCAGGGCCGCATTATCAGGGCCCGCGTTCTGGCCACCACCGGAGGCCCCGGATCCTCCACTGGGCCCCGTGAATTTATCAATTGTCCCTTGCTTGGTGGACCCAGTGCCGCCCCCTCCTCTCGTCATGGTTAGCGGCAAGGAAAATGGCCACACTGCCCCAGTGGGGGGCCCCCGTCGACAGCAATGCAACAGGTACGGCCACTCAGGGGGGCCAGGGAAACTCCGTCGGGGTTCAAATGCCGTCTCCAGTGAGCACCCCCAGCACACCAACACCGCAGCCCAGCTCCAGGCAGCAAGCCCCAGCGGGAATGCCTGGCAGGACAGTCACGGCACTAGGGAAGGGCTTCCAGGATCGCAGACTGGACCCTACCCCGGACCCATGAGCCGGGACGCGCAGAGGAAGGTTCCAGGAATCGGGGACGTCCAGCCCCGTCGACCGCCCGGCCACTCCACACCCCACCCGAGTCGCAAAGCAGCGGCTAATGCAGAGGAGGGGGGGGGGGGGCACTCACAGTTCGTCTCGGGCTATCCGTAGGAGACCTCCACGCACCATCCGGGCAGCAGGCTTGTCCCTCCAGGTACCACCAGCTCTGGCCAACCAAGACCGACGTGGCGTGCAAATCGCTAGGACTCTATCTGCTCTGAGCCCACCTCTCGGTCCAGGAGCCAGGGAAAGTACCATCCGGCTAAGGCCCACCAAACTCGAGGCCCCGGCGTCTCCAGGGCCAGGCAGGCAGCAAGGACACTCCAGCGCCCCAGTATCCGAGGCAGGATCCAGCGGGGACTCCCTCCGTCGTCTCACCGGCCCCAATCAATCCTGGGAACAGGCCCGGGGAGTCGCGCCTCAGAGCGCACGTTACGAGGAGATTGCAAGGCCACCGGGCAGTAGGGCGCGATCCGCGACCCAGTCCTTCAGGGTCCCCCTGGATGATGACAGCGGTCACCGCTCACAACAGGCGCCGCACTGACCCCAGGAGCCAACTTCCGCGACCCCCGGTCGCACAGACACGGACCGGCCCGGGGTCGCAAAACTCGAGGCCCCGGTCTCCCGGGGTCCACACAGGCCGCGGCGTCCCCACACCGTCCCAGGAACACCCCAGGGGCAGCCGCCGATGATTCAGGCACTCTCAGCGGTCCCCGCGGGTTCCGGTGCCGATGCTGCTGGGTGAGGGTTCTCCCGACCGGCTCAACCGCCGGCCGACGGTCTCGGGTCTCGAAAATCGAGGCCCCGGCTCCACTCGTGGGCAGTAGGCCGCACCACGTCGCCAGCAAGTGCGGGTCGCCGGAGCAGCTGAAGAAGCGGGGCGGCACACCGGACAGGTCTCGGTGCCACCCGGAACACTGCCAGCACAGGTAGGGTAGTTTGCGGGGCTCGGGGGCCAGGATAACAGTCGGATAACGTGTGGGCCGGCGGGAGCTCCTCTAAGCTGCGACCGCCATCGACGCCCTCCAAGCCACGCCCCCCAAAAATTTGGACCTTTTAATTAATAAATATACTGTGGCTAAAAATGGCAACCTCTTTTTATGTTTTGCTGATTTGAGTAGCGCTTTTGATTTGGTTAACCATGCTATTCTTTGGGAGGTTCTGCTTGAAGCAGGGGCACCGAGGGAAATCGTCCATTTCTTAGCTAGACTTTATGAAAAACTCTCCTGTAAGGTCCGCTATGGCACCCTAGGCGAATGCACCCCTTTTTTTAAAGTTTCACGGGGCATACGCCAGGGATGTGTTTTGGCCCCTCTTTTATTCTCCCTCTTTATTAATGGTGTTGACCGTTCTCTGGTTGACATCCCAGCAGACGCTCCTCTGATTGGAGGAAAACCCGTCCCGCTATTACTTTATGCGGATGACGCTGTTCTTTTATCTCGGACACAGATTGGCCTCCAGCGCTTAATTGATAGTTTTATGCAGTTTATCCAAATTAGGAGGCTTCGAGTGAACAAAACCAAGACGTATGTTATGTCATGCGGTCAGGCAGCAAAACAGTCAAAGCATACCTTTTTTCTGGATAAAGAAAAACTGACTCATGTTAAATCCTTTTGTTATTTGGGAATTACATACAACAATAGTGGGACTTGGACCTCTGAATTTGACTCTATTAGATTAAAAATGCTGCGGTCCACCAGCAGCATTTTTCGATTTGCCTCTAAACTTGGCTCAAGAAGCATTTCAGACATGATGAATATATATAATGTTTGTTGTGTCTCCTCTGCACTGTATGGGGCCATAGTGAGGGCACTTCCCTACAGAAGGATGAAAACAAGTTTTTAAGGAGGTTGTTATGTGTTCCCCCTTCTGCCTCTGTTCAACTGATCCATGAAGAGGTTGGGGTCGAGTTTATTTCTGACTTAGCAGCAGTTCGGCCACTTTTACTGTGGCGTTCTATTTGGGCTAAGCCAGAGACTCGATTCACTCAAGATATTATTCTTGACTGTATAGGTTTGGACCACTCTTCACGCATACAGTGGCTGAGATACATTCATCGCTGGTATCTTCTTCTTTTTAATATTGATGTGTTCCTTGAGCCAGAAGAGGTTGTTTCTATCCCAAAAAAAGAAATTAAGACAACGTTTCTAAAATTTCAAAAGGCAGAGCGAGATAAAATCTCTGGTAATTTAACTACCGTGAAATTTTACAAGGACCTGAATTTAATCTCGGGGTTTCAACCTTACCTTGTGTACGTGACCCGTCCCTCTCATCAATATGTATTAACACGTGTCAGACTGGGTATTGTCCACCATCTGGTTGCATTCCCAAACCCGAAAGCCAGATCAGAGACACTCTGTCCGTGTGACGGTACTTCCCGCCAGAGTAGTTGCCATTTTTTACTTTTTTGTAAATTTTTTCATTTCCTTAGGATAAAATACCTTAAACCGATTTTTATAAAGTATAATATTCGTACCACAAAAACTGCACTGATACTTTTATCCTCACTGGAGAATGAGGATATCTGTTTCTTTTTGGCTACCTTCGTTTTGAAGTGTACAGCTGCCAGGAAAAGTATCGTACTGTAATATCTTTTATACTTACCTGTCTGTACCCATGTTATACAGCTGCCAGGAATTGTATTATGCTGCTATTACCTTTTACACTCCTGTCTGTATATGCAGGTTTCCAAGTTTTACATTAAATCTCTGTAACTAAGGTATAATTTTACTCGTTGATGTCCACAGTATGTAATGTACGGTCTCCCTTTCTTCTTTTTTCCTTTAATCATTCTTATGCCAGTCTAAAAAGGTTTAGAATCATTTTATCGGTATTATTTAAATTGAAATGTACAGCTGCCAGGAAATTGTCTATCAAGTAAACCCTATCGATTTCCTGTCTGTTCACTTATGAATGTTTTGTATTATTGTAACAGTCTGTTGATTTTAAAAGGAAAGATTAACTTTTAACTGTTGCACACTAGCCTTTGCACATCTTCCTACTCCTTTTCTTATTTGTGTTCATATGGTGATTTTAATACCTTAACTATGTATCTTATTATGCTTGTATGATTTGTATGTACAAATCGAATAAAAGCTTTTGAAATTAAAATTAAGAATGTATCTCTGCAGTCGTCCTTGCGACTTGTAGATCATACGTTTCTTTTGATGACGTGAGCCTTGTAGGCGTCTGAAGAAGCACTGTTTTCATTCTGCTTAAAGTATCTATTCTAATAGAAGTAATTTTCAAGTTGGGCCATGCCCTTGCCTCCCTGTCTGGAAAGGAGCTGGGGAACAATGAGCGTCCACAGCACTTGACCTTCGCAGTCGTAGTTACGAGATAAGGAGTCCCGGGCATAAGACTACAACATCTGCGATCTACAATTAGAATGTAACTCCCATTATAGAGTCTTTGAAAGAATGGTTCAATCTCTGTTGCAGGTGCGCCTTGCTGGTGACATGAAAGGTTGTATGAATTCCCTTCACAGGCTCCATGCAAACTAATTCTGTTACACAGAAGCGTGCCGCTTAGTGACATTGCACAATTATTGCCACTAAGAAACACTTTCTGTCCTTTATTACTGACACATGCATGTGAATAGGGCAGGTTCCATGTTGTTTTAATGTACCCCTTTCCCAATTTCTCGTACATGCCAGCCTGTATATATTTTTGGCAGTATTGAAACCTGAAGGTTGAGATTGGAATATTTATTATCCCATGTATTATCCATTCACTGACAGGTCGTTCTGACATTGTCACTGGTAATCTTTCGAGTTTTTCAATGCTCAAGATTGTATAATCAGCACCCTTTTGTGCCATACTGATTTGTCTATCAGTAAGGTTAAAGATTTGGAATAGTGACGTTGTGTTGATTAAACGCCAAGGCACATAGCCTGAACGTAGATTTTGTAACGTCCAGCCAAGCTGTACAATAGAACGCAATTGAGACTGACCGTGTTGTAATAACAGTAAGTCTTGCGATAATATGTCGATTGCTGAAGACACAATGCTGTCCAAAGAAAAAATTCTGGAGGACAGAGTCATTAACCCATTGTCCACTACAGAAAGTGATTTTTCCAAATTAATACGGTCAATTTCCCGTATTCTCTCCGCTGTTTCAATTTGAGTAACCTTCCAGGCCTCATTGTATGCTGCATATACAGAGGCTGCTATGAAACGTTTCTGACGCTGTTTGCGTGGTCCCAAAATGAAATCACGCAAGTCAGCACCATCAGTAAGTAAAGTTAGGTGTTGCTTAATTTCTGTCAGTGTGGAAGTTTGTAGCCACTGAAGGCATAATTTGCCCACACTGTAGGTGGTTATTATCCCTGGGTGATGTCTTTGGGGATATCTAGGGTCTGGCCTGGTCATTTTGAACCCCTGCGTTTTGTTCAGGAATCTGTCTTGACAGTTATTAGTATCTGTGGGCCAGATCAACCACTGTTTCCAATCAGGATGTGTTCTGTTTAGGTTTAATACATAATTTACGTCTATCTCTTCATCTATAGAGCTATTGCTGTACATTGTTGGTTTTGGAATAGACGGTTTATTTAAGTCTTTAATTTTGGCTAGGCCAAGACAGGTAGTTTGTTGAACAGTGTCATTTAAAAATATCATTTGTTCTGGGATCATGCAGGCTCTAAACAAAGATTCTATACCCTGCACTTGCCATTCTTTTGTACCCCAAACACTTTTCAATTCCACATTTTTGTCCCAATAATCAAAACCAAAAGTATTCATTTGTTCAAAAAATGAGTCCGAATATATCAATTTTGTGTTTGTTATCATGGTCTTAGTTCCTGTCTTGTTTGACAATTTGAAATAAAATGTTTCAGCATTACTTATGTTAAAACCTGAAAAGTATGAGTATTTGTCATAGAAGGTTCTTGAGCTTCCTTTTGGAGGGGTTGCACAATGTTCCCATTGATTATAATTTAAAACATTTCTAGGTTGTGCAGATCTATGTAGAAAATGGTTACCATAGTGGTTATAACAGTACATACTATCATAATTTGTAGAACCCTGCAAATAATCATGTTTGGTAAATTTAGCAGACATTACTAAGTCAGACATCATATTATTAATGCTTTCGAAGTCCCAATCATCAGCAAATGAGCTTGGTTTTGCAAAGTCACTCAATGAGATCTTAATTTGGTGTGGATATTTCAGGATTTCGACCGGACCATAAATTTCATAGTCAGTGTTGTCCCAGGCTACCCCACCCGGTATCGGATTGGCTGTGAAGTTGACTGAAGAAAGTTCTCTTTTCTCGACGTGTGACGATGTGTGTGGTTTGAGGATCAAGTTGATTTTCTGACTTGCTGTGTCCATTTTAGCATATTTTCCCTCAATGAAGCGTCCCAAAGTAAGTACCATGATGAGCCAAAGTATGAGGATAAATGCACCAAAACCCACCCAAAATTCGATCCATGGAGAAATCAGATATGTTTCTTTCAGTTGTTTCAAAAGTTCTTTAGCTTTATCTTTAAAGGTTTTTGATGATGTCTGTGTCTTTGATTCACTGAAGCCTTCAGAGGAATCATCGAAGTTTATGAAGTAGCCGGATGCAGTTCTGTCAATTGTTCCAATTGCTTCAGGATTACTGTTTCCTGCATTTTCGCTTGTTACTTCATTGTAGATTGGTGTGTCTCTGCTAAAAGTTTTTATTTGGGTTTTCAGAGGTCTGAGTTCTATTGCATTGTTGCATAGTCCTTGTTGTTCTTCTGTAGGCGTTTCGAATGTGATGAGCCTCTTCGTTAGGACCTCTGTACTGGTAGCAAACCTTGGTGTTCGGCTACTTATTGGGAGTCCACTTGGCCTACTGTTTGTTATCGGCCACATGATTGTGGTTTTACCAGGTCGATGGATACAACTCGGTTCTCCTTTTTACCAGCAAGTGGCGGTAGTACAACAGATCTTGTCCCGTTGATAGACAAGACAGGAACTGCTTTCCTGTAAGAAGGCCCAAATTCCTTCTTTACCGCGATCTTTTCCCTGACTAGATCCCCGACTTTTGGAATCCAGACAGGTCTTGCTGGGACAGGTGGTGGTTCTTCAGTGGTTGTTGGCTGTTGTTTCAACTTTATGTTGCTCAGGTCTTTTCTTGTTTTGTTTAAGTCCTGCAAAATAGCCAAACGGTCTTTGATATCAAAGCTTTTTTCTTTCACCACTGAAGTCTGACTATCAATGTCAGAGATCAACATCCTAGTTCCAAATAATAATTCGTACGCACTGAATCCCTTCAGAGAATTTCTTGGCAAGTTATTTAGACTACGTTGGACACTTATTAGATGTTTGACCCACCCAGCTCCCGAACCTAATATCCTTTCCGTTATAGATTGCTTTATGCCTTGGTTTTTTCTTTACACCATCCCGTATCCCTCAGGAAGGAAGTGAGAAGATTCCCGCTGTGCTATGCTCATTTGGCCATGTTTCCCATCAGGCTGGAGGGCTAGAGTGAAAACAATGGTCAAACGTAGCATGCTCTTAGCTTATATGCCATTTAGACTCGCAAATCTTTGTATAACAGTCCAGACGTCAGCCGAGTGCTGGTGATCTACATTATAAGTGGAAACTAGCCTGTATATGTTAATCGCAAGCCTTCCTTTTTACTCTCGATTTTTCCTGGAGTAAACCGACGAGGTATTAAACTGTTTCTCTCCCCACTGCGATCTCTGTTGCAGTTTGGGCAGTTTTTTACAAACATGGTGTGACGCAGGCTCATGCCTGGCCACCAGTACCGTGATTGTAATTCTTCCAGAGAATCTTTTAGTTTGAGGTGTCTGAGACCCTCGCCCATATGTGCGTCTGCGCTTAACAAGTTTCTCCTGTCCATGTTTGGAATCACTCTATCCCCCACTCCAGGGATTCGGGCAAAAGGGACGGAGTTTGCATCGATTATGTATGTATAATTGAGTGGATAGTTGATCGGTAGCGCTGAGCAGTCGCCTTTCGATGACGTTTTCACCGCCAGCACTGTTTCACCGTCAATGTATTTTAATGTACGCTTTTTTCGAACTACGGGGGCCGATTTAGTGGCTGCCGCTGTGGCTGTCTCAGCCAATGAATTCCCTGCAACGTGAACGCCATCACGCTGATGACTCAGTGAGTGTGTCACGTGAGCCTTTGGTAGCTCTCTTTGTAAGAGAGCTATTTGTTCCCAGAGCAGGTTCTGCTTTATTGGTGCATCTGTGTCATCTTTGTAACCGTTTTGAATCCATGTCTGCAAATCCTTGTTATATGATTTGACGCAGTAATATGAATCTGACACTATAAGTGTCGGGAATTCGCGATCCGCATTATCTAGCGCCATTTTCAATGCTAGTATTTCAGTTTGTTGTTCTGAATTAGTTTCTACTGAGTGTGTTTTTGTTAATAGAGGTTTTAGTTTACCTCCGCGCCACACTTCTTTTGTAATCCCACATGTGGGGTTGTATGCCTGTTCTCCCCAAACTGGGGGTTGAGCATGTCCGTCTGTATATATTACACAGGCGTAATGTCGTAAAGGCAGAATGTCGATTGGCAGAGGGAATGTTCGTTCATATTCTAAATTTTCCATTTCTTCTAGTTCTTGGAGTACGGCATATTTTTCTAGAAAATTGTCAGCCAGGCTATACTTGATAATTCATATCCTAAGAACAGGACTGTCAGATGGGCAATTCTGGATTTTTTAAAGTTGAATTTGTAACCCTCTGCTGCGAACTCAAGTATTATGGTGTTCACTCTCTTCAAGTGAGTCTCCAAGTCATCATCTGTTAAGTAAATGTCGTCGACATAAGATAATGCTTCATCATCATATATTTGTAGTAATTCTGTTACTCTCGCTGAGAATACTCCCGGGCTGTTCTTGTACCCCTGGGCTAACCGACAGAATTGTTTTTGAGTGTCATTTATTGAGAACGCAGACAAATATCTGCTCTCTGGTGCTATGTTTTGACAAAAGAATCCATTAGAGATGTCTAAGGTTGTTTTGTATTTTTTGCGCACTATGTTATTCATTAGTGCAGCACTATGCGAATTTTGCACTGCAAAAGTTTTGCAACATGTGTTAAGGTGTCGGTAATCCAAAACTAGACGATATGAATTGTCTGGTTTGGAGACCGGAAACAAAGGGTTGTTCATTTGTGAGGTGCAAGTTTCAATCACCCCCTGGTATTCTAGCTGATCTAGTATTTCTTTTACCTGTTTTTTCGCTTCTTGCTTAATTGGGTACTGCCTTTGTGCAGTAGGTTGTGATTTTAACTGGATTTTGTGAGGAGGAGAGTCCTCATCCCATCCCACGTGATTTTTATATAAAGCAGGGGCTAGAGCCACTGCCCACTTTCTAGCAAGTGTGTATTTTTTATGAATTGGGATATGATTTGAGAAGGCAGGCATAATTACTTCTTTGCCATGAGGGCAATCCCTGACAAACTCTGGTGGCCAGTCTTTTTCAGCTAGAAGGATATCATAGCCCTTGGAGAGATTATCCCAAAATAGTCCCCTTATTTTTCTAGTCTAATCTCCCTCTATACGTAATGTTATTTCGTATATTTTGTGAGGTTTGCTAACTCTGGTGTCCGCAGTTTCCACTTGAAGATATTCATTCGTGTCCACTGTCTCCAGATGATTCATAAGGACTTTGCGAGCTATGCTCACTTCTGCTGCGCTGTCTAGCATTGTCTGAGCCCATTCCCCGTTTTTCAGTTGTGTCCTCAGAATTCTCGGCATTGTTAACTATTTTAATGCTGGCTACCTTCTTCTTTGGAAATTGTAATTTCTTTTTTAGCTGAGCAGTTTCCTTGTCTTTGGACTTGGCGTGCTCTTCTCTTTGTTCTGATCGTCCTCTTCTTTCCGATTTCTGCGAGGAAGTCTGAAAAGATTGAGAGGGACGTGTATCAATGTCTTGATATCTATCAGGCTTTTTTATATTATCCCTATTTCTAAGGTTATATCTTTTCCCAGAGGGGTCACTCTGCGGTGACCTGTGTCTTTGGTTCGGAGATTTCTCTCTTCGCCTAGGAGACCTTCCTATGGCCTGGAATTTCTTTTCTTTGGGATTGGATTGTTTGTTTCCATCCCAGCTCTTTTTCTGTGATGTTGAATTATTATTAAAAAATATTTTTTCAGGACTTTCAATCAGTTGTGGTTTTACTGGTATTCCACCTAAACTATCTCTACCTAGTTCCTCATAGGATTTTTCTATGATTCTGGCAATTTCAGCTGGTTGGTCTGCTATATCTGTCTCCTTTAACCTCTGGCGGATCGCCACGTTTGCTGCTTCTCCCTTTATGTTGGCTAATAATATAGCCGAGACCTGCTTGAAGTCTTTTAGTAATTTCATACCAAGAGTTAAAGCGGGTTCTGGACCGTATTCGTCTTGAATTTGTTTTAGCACATCTGGTATTACCGAAATGGATGGAACACCGTGCGTTTTTGTGTAGATGGAAGTAAAGACTGTACCCCAAGTGTCACAGTCCTCAATGTGTGGTGCGATTCCCATTGGAAGACAGATAGTCAGAATCCTGTGCTTTTCCAGCGGGGTGGTGTCTGGAAACACCGCCTCTATTTGGGTGATTTTCTGCGCTAGCCAGAATGGTATTTGTTCCCGTTTAGCCGGTACTTTACCTAGGCAGGACTGGATGTTCTGTGGTGTAATTTTATTTGTGTTCCCCTGGTGAGGGGTCAGCTGTGGGAGTTTAATCGCTGGCTGAATTGTTGAAGTCCGCATCACATACTGGACTAATTGTCTATGTATTTTTATTAATTGTTTTAGCTGTGTTAACAGGTTGGCTGCAGACATCCCGTCGATGTCTGGATGTGGTGTGTATCCGGCTAGGACCGGCCACGTTGCTCCTGGTCTACCTAAAGGACCGAGCCTGGTGATGTGATTATTATGTTTTAGGGCGCCATCAAATAAGAGCAAATGCTCTTGAAATTTGAGTGGTACTTCCACCTCCTCGAAAGGAGTGTACGTTTCAGGAGGTTCCTCTATTTTGTAATAGTGGAAGTACTTTGTTACAGGATTTACTGCTGGAAAATGTATCCATGAATAGTATACCTCTGTCTGCCGATATTCGTGTGCCTCAATTACGAATATGACTGTACCACCTCTAGGTGTCAGTCCATTTTCTATAAGTTTTATGGTTATAGATTTTCTTTTAATGACCGGGATGAGTATTATATCCGGGTCAGCTTCCTGTATGGTAGCATCAGCTGCTGCGAGTTCAGTTGCTAATCTAACTGCCTCTCTTTCTTCATCACTGTCTACCATTTTACCGACAGGATGGTTATTTTGTTTGTTTGCAGATCAGGTTTCTTATGGAAACAAAGATTAGATGCACAATATTTTGGAACAGTGTATCCTTCAACGTTGACTATACCAAGAACCATACATAGGAGTTCCCTCCTGCGAGGTCTGGCGGATATGACCTTTTACCCACTCCAGACGTCTTTGGAGTATTATGGGAGAAAGGGGTCTGAGTGAGAAAGCACGTCTGAGTTACTTTAAATGTCTTACGTTAGTTTTATCGCCCTTTCCAAACGCGTTGGGCGCCATGTAGTGTAGTTCCTATTATCCCAATAGGCTCTGCGCATTGGAATAATACCTTCAATAGTAAAGGCCTAGACCAGACGTTAACTAGGTCTACTACTGACGATATTAGACTTAAAGTTTTGGGTTTGCCAGCTAGCTCAGAGTTCACTAGAAACTTTCTCGAATGTTCAGGAAGGAATTAACTTCCCTGATTAGACAAGAAGGGATTTAGTTTCTGACAACCATAGAACATGACAACTTTGCTCTCCCCTAATCAAGAGTGTATCTCGAGAGTCGTGTGAACAAAAGGCAATTTATTTTAGTCAGTACGTGCATTCTTAGTCTCATCAGAATGTAGAGAAAAGGAAGAGAAGGGCGTGTTCAATAAAAAGGTGTTATTTATTGATCAGTCTCTTTTCTCATACAAGAGAAATGGATCGATATTATTGCAATACTTATAGTTAAGTAAAGTGCATACATTAAAAGCAGAAGTACAAAATAATACTGTAAAAACATTGATATGGTTTCTAAGCCATAAGATGTTTTAAAATGAATAAAATATATTATATACACATATACATTTGACTAAACGTACTCAACTGGTGTTTCTAAATACGCCTACCCCGTGTACCTGACCTAAGCCTAATACGTGGGCGGGAATAGAAAGTTACAGTTTAAGTTAAGTTTGTTTTTGCCAAGTGAATAACTAAAGAATTCTCTGCGAGGGGTTATTCAGTTCTGTACCTGGAATTAAGGATGAATGAGGGATGGTATCTCTCTCTCTGGTCTCGATATTCCAGGCTGCCTGCGAGGGCTACCCGGAAGCGCCGGTGCTGGATCTCTCGGTAGGAGAAAGCAGCGCGTCTCGTTCTCAGCGCGTCAGGAAGGCGGGGCTGTGCCAGCTGGGTCTGCTCTGCTCTGGGCTTCGGCAAGTATGGCTGCTCCGTCTCGTCACCACCGCGTGTGTTTGCATAGGGCAATATCGGTAATATTTATACCTTTAAGGTGCCGAGATTGACGTAAGGATGGACATAGATACGTCAATAAGGATGTCATACGACTTGCTCGTTAGCACATTCTTTTGCTGAAGTTCTCGGTGAAATCAAAACAATGGCCGCAGGGTTTTGCCCAGGTTGTCATAGGTTTGATTTGTTATGAGAACTCCGTATGCCTTATCAGGGGCTGGAGGAATATCGCTTGTCTAATTAGATCGCAAGCGTTATGACCTAATCAGATAACACGTTCCTGTGCCGTAGTGTGACTGCGTCAGATAACGGTATCTGCATCATGGGGGTTTTCTGCCTCATGGGCTGACTGCTAGTTAACTTGTTGGTTTGTTTAACCAGAATAGGGTCAGGAATAGGGGGATCGATTCAGAACCTATAGGAATACATCACAGGCTCCCTTTACCTCAACGCTGCCTGTTTAAATTGGGTTGTACCATCTATAAAGCCCTCTCTGGACGTGGGCCTGCCTTCATCACTTCCAAATCACAGAGGTAGACTCCAGCCCTTGACCTACGTTCTTCAAATAAAAAACTGCTGGTTCCCCACAGTTTCAAACAAAAGAAACATGGAAGTCTCAGATATACGACCCTGGCCCCTCAGTTCTGGACTACCCTCCCCTCCAATTTGCGCACCGCCATCTCCTACACTGAGTTTAGAAAGTTACTTAAGACCTGGCTAGTTATCCAAGTGTACAACTGAAGATTCGTTCACTCTTGTACAACTGCCATCCTCTCTCAGCGCCAAGAAACTGCCTGGTGAACGTGCGCTCTACAGATTACATTTAACATAACATACCATAACAATTGGGTTTAACTCCCTTTACTTCTTTGGGCCAAAGAAGGGTATGTATAGCCCTCATCCTGTTTAGGATCTTTCCCCTCTAAATGCCTTCCTGCGAAAGGAGAAATTTAAGATGCTTACCAGTCCAGTTCCTGTCTGACCTAGAACCCCGAGACTGGATGGTGGCATTGAACCTGCAGGATGCTTATTTCCATAGTCCCATCCTGCAGTCCCACATGCTCAACCAGCTGTTCACAGTGGGCCACAAACATTTTCAGTTCGCTGTTCTCCCTTCTGGCCTCACCAGTGCCCCTCAGGTGCTTACAGAAGTAATAGAGGTGGTTGCAATACACCTTCAGTGGCCAAGGTTATCATTTGTCTCCTACCTCAATGACTGGCTGCAGAAGGTGGGGTCATCAACCACATCCAGATGATGGCGAACCTCCTAACATCTTTTGGGTTCACTAGCAACATTCAGAATTCACAGTTGACTCTTTCGCAGATTCTATTCTGGATACAATACAGTTTTGTACCTTTCCCCCGGAGCGGAGAGTGCATAACATTCAGGCTTTGATCCCAGTCTTTCAACCTCGGTCCTGGATCTTCATGCAGATAACCCTGAGGCTCATGGGATTGTTGGGTTCCTGCATCCTGCTGGCTGAACATTCCAAGTGGCACATGCAGGGTCTGCAGTGGGACTGCAAATCCCAGTGGGCACAGCATCATGGGAAATTGTTGGATTGTATCCAGATTCAGAGGAGACTGTTAAAGACCCTCTCCTTACTCCACCCAGAGTGTGCGGTGGTCACGGATGCATCACATCTGGGCCGGGGAGGCAGTTTGTAAGAAGTGGAGGTCGGAGGTCTCTGGTCTCCAGCAGAGGCTCAACCCCACATAAATGTTTTGGAGTTGCGGGTGATTTGCTGTGCATTGGAGGCCTTCCTGCTCACCATCCAAGGACAGCTGCTGCAGGTGTTCACAGACAACACCACGCTGTGGGGTACTGCAATGAGCAGGGTGAGTTGTTGTCTTGAGCCCTGTATCAAGAGGCTTAGTGCCATTGGAAGTGGCTGGGCAGCCAAGGAATTTCTTTAACCGTAAACCACCTTGTGGAATCTCTAAATGCCAGTGCGGACTAACCCAACTGCAGACGCTTAGCGGCTCACAAATGACAGTTGCACCAAGAGTTGGCACAGGGTGTCTTCCGTCAGTGGAGGAAACTCTGACTCTATCTTTTATTCACTGCTAAGACTGCACAATGTTAGCACTTCTGCATGTTGCAGTTTCCCAGGCAACTCTCTCTGACGCCCCTTCTGTCCGAAATCCAGCTCAGCACTTCTATATGTCTTCTCGCCGCTGCCTGTGCTGCCCACAATTCTGAAGAAGATCAGGAACGAACAAGACCTCGTCATGGTTAGTGGCACCAGATTGGGAACTCCTGGGAAGAGCATCATTCCTGCGATCAAGCTCGCCATTTCAGGGAGATCTTCTGTTGAAGAAGCAGGGCAAGGTACTGCACCCAGACCTGCACAGTTTGCATTTTCATGCTTAGAGATTGTTTGGCGATAGTTGACCTCTTTCAGCCTTCCTTCTGAGGTTGATGATGTCATCTTAGCAGTGAGGCATCCTTCCAAAACATCCTTGCATGCCAGTCGTTGGGGTGAAATTGTGACTTAGTATTACACCTGACAAAATGACCCACTAGAAGAAAAGCTGTTGGCTAATTTGTTGCTTACTTTGTCCCTGTCCCTTCAAGGACATGCTTTAGGCACTGTTAGGCTAGTTATCAGCTATTTCCTCTTCTTTATTGTTGTTAGAGCAGCTTTTTTTATTTAAATTACCTTTTCTGATCAGATTTTTGAAAGGTTTGCAGCGTTTCTTTTCACCAAACCCTTTGTAATTCCACAGAGTGACTTGAACTTAGTATTCACTTTTTTGATTGTGCATCCTTTTTGAACTGCTGCACAGTTGTCCATAGCGGCTCTTGACATTGCTACAGCCAGGTTATTGAGCCTTTCTATGGCCCCTAGCCACCCTCAATCCGCCTTTCTCTCTTTTTGTGGCACAGAAGGGGTTTCCAGTCACATCTATATCCTCCCATCCACCGCTGCACTCAAGCTTCCTAGCCTCTGTGTGGCTGAGGATGCAGTTCCCACAGGCCCCATCAGTCGGGCAGCCAAGGGTCTGTCCACCACCCCTCGGCATCCTCCAAACCCTTTTAGTCTGCCTTCTTACCATCATGGGCACCCAGTGGAAGGCAGGATACACCATCACCTGCCCCCACTGGAGGTCTATAATATCAGTCTGATGGGTTCTCCCTTCACTAAGTCACTACCCCGCCACCTACTTGCGACAGTCTGACGGAGGACCATCTTTCCTTGCTTCACTATAAAGTGGTGATTCTCTTGGCCATCGAGAGGATGCCAACACCAGAAATAGGTTATACTTACTTTTCCGGCTACTTCTTGGTGTCCAAGAAAGATGGAGGCATTTGTCCTATCCTAGACCAGTTTCCTCTCAATTTGTTCCTCAAAGAGAAAAGTTTCAAAATGCTCCCGCTCGCTCAAGTTCTCTCTGGTCTACACCCGGGGGATTGGATGGTAGCGTTAGACTTGCAGGACCCATATTTCCATATTCCCCAACCTGCCCCTGCGGTTCCCGGTGGGCCATGCGCACTTTCAGTTCATTGTGCTCTCTTTTTGCCATACCAGCGCCCCTCTTGTGTTTACCAAGGTGCAGACGGTGGTTGTAGCTCATCTGCAGTGTCTTCCCCTATCTCGACAAATGGCTGTTGAAGGCGGGCTCGCCCCAGGCTGTTTTCTCCCAACTCCAAACTACGGCGGAACTCCTGCATTCGCTGAGGTTCACTATCAAGATGCTGACGTCACCCCTTTTTTTTGTTTAAATAGAGTTTTAGATATTGCAAACTAGACCCGAGAAATCGGGTATCAGAGCGCTTTACATGAGCACCAGTTTCGTTACAGATAGACACATTCATTTTTGTTAGGCACGGGGAGATTGTGATTTGCCCAGAATCACAGGATGTTGAGCGTTGTTGCAGAGACTCGAATCCGGTTCCCCAGCTTCAAGGTCGACTGATCTAGCCCTAAGGCTACATCTTTGTGACCTCTTTTCATCAGAGCTATTATGGACCCGGTGCAATTTCGGTCTTATCCTCCCTCGTAGTGCTCAAGGCTACCTACGCGACCAGCACCTCTGCACCCGGTCTCACCAGGGAAGGTAAATCCAAACTGCTGGTTGTGTCTTAGAGCTTGCCCCCTGAGCACCATAAGTCCCTAAAGGTTTTCTCCAAAACTGTTTGCAAGTGTACCTTTGCTGTGTATGTTTCTCCCATGGGATAACATTATTGTGTTTGAAGTTCATACCTCAAAACCGTTATTTGACTGTATTTTTCTAATACTGCCAAAATATATAACTCCAAAAGTACTTATCTGATTCAGATTATCTTGGTGTCTGAAATTATTTAACAATTGGTGTTATTTTTCTAAATTGGTCTCAAAATTCTTTTTGAGTGTGTCACATTTATTGACTCTGTGTGTACAACAAATGCTCAACACTACTCTGAGCCTAAATTGCTCGCCCACACTACCGGTAGAAGAGTGCCTGAGATTATTAAACTAAGCCCCTGCAAATCAAAAAGGGTCGTCTGGACTATTTGCATGGTGTGCCCCTATATTTGGTGCACACATAAATAGCAAGATTCCTACAATGACTCGAACAGGTGTTCTCGGAAAACACCATCTGCGTGTGGCACTGCAACAAACAGGGCGGGTTGGGCTCATGGACCCTTTGTCAATAGGCCCTGCATCTCTTGGACATTGCTGGAATGTCAGGGCATTTTCCTAGATGGTTCAACACCTGGCAGGCTCTTTGACGGCCAGGGCAGACAAACTCAGCCAACGATGCTTAGCGGATCACAAGTGGCATCTCCGTTTGGAGGTGGTGCAATGTCTCTTTCAGCAGTGAGTATAACCTCGGTTGGATCTGTTCGCCACCGGCAAAAACGTGCAATGACAGCAGTTCTGCACGCTGGAGTTTCCAAAGCAAATTTAGTCTTGAATGAAGCTCAGGCCTCCTGTAGGTCTTTCCGCCCATACCACTCTAGCCCAGAGCTCTCAAGAAGATCAGGAATGCCTGACATCATGTTTCAGTGGAACCATAATCTAGTGCTTACTTTCCTGACACGGGCTCCCTTTGAGCCCTTGCACAAATGTGCTCTCAGGCTCATTACCATCAAGACTGCCTTCCTGGTTGCATTAACATCTGCCTGGAGGGTCAATGAGCTTCAGGCTATGTCATCCAAGCCTCCATATTTACCAATACAGACTGGGTCTACGAACTAGGGCTTCCTTTCTGCCAAAGGTCATTGCTCCCATTCATGTAGGCCAGACCATCACCTTGCCTACTTTTTACGCTCCGCCACATCCCTCTAAAGAAGAGGAGTGACTTCACCGACTGGACCCAAAAAGAGCATTGTCGTTCTACCCTAACCTCACAAGAGAGTTTGGGGTTGACGACCAACTGTTCATGGGGTATGTCGGAGCGAGGAAGGGAAAAGCTGTGGAGAAGTGGACCATCTCCTGATGGATTGTGCTGTTTATCAAAATATGCTACACAGTGGCTAAGAAGCAGCCCCCCTGAGGACTTGGATGCTCATTTCACCAGAGCCAAGGCTGCGACCCCCGCGTTAGTCGAGTCGAATAGCAACTTGGGCCTCTGCACATGTTCACGAAATACTACTGCATGGACAGTCAGATTTGTGGGGATAAACATTTTGCCTGTTCGGTCCTGCAGGACTTTTTAGTGTGGAATTATTTCACAGACCCACCTCCAGCTTTCTGGGGACACGGCTTTCCCTTTTCAGGGCCCTAGTTTTCCACACCAGTGGTCCATGTTCTTCTTGGTTCCATGCTCCTGGCGTGGAAAGTCGCAAAAAGAAGCAAAAGTCCACACCTATATCGCCACTGCGCATGTCACGTTCGACCCGTCAAATCTACGCAGAGCCGAATGACGCCACCTAGTGGCAAGCAGGGGTACTGTTGATGAAAAATTTCCAGATCTAATCTGACGCCTGGGGATAATTCCAATGTAAGGTATCTTCAGCTAGATAGAGTCTGTACCAGATAAGGAGTCTCCAAAGGTAAGTAATTTGTTCTTCAAGTCTCTCATTTGTCATTTCATGATTAGAATGCTTATGAATGTCCAACTGTCCCATACTACTATCTTATAGTTCCCCATCAATTGAGTGTTCTATCAGACTGAAAAGAAGCCACCATCTTGTAATGCTACTAGGTACCACAAATCAATAGTGTATAATACATCTGCCGATAGGATTAAAATATTTTCTGAGTATTACCTGACTGCCATCTTAAAATTCCACATGTATCAAGAAATAGGGGCTCTATCTTGTAACCTATATTAATAATATACACCTGAGAAGACAACAGTCATAACATTATTTTCCCATTCTCAACTGTACTCCGGATAAAAAACACTCATACCACCCGTTTCCACTTTATTGCCATTTTGGAGTAAACATGTGAGTGAACTATAATCAAGTACAAAATAGATCTAACAAAATGTTACTATAGCACCTAACTCACAGCCCTCATGTCCATCACCAACACCCCATCTAGGGGCCGATTCCGATTCGGGAAAAACCGCTCCGAATATCCGTTCGGAGCGTTTTTCCCGTACGAATCGTACCCTGCAACGTCCCCCGTACGTACGACGAAGTACGATTTGTACCAGGAGCCGTACTCCGTACGAGTCGTACAGAGACCGTACGAGTCGTACAGAGACCGTACGACTCTAATCTCCGTACGATTCTCCCTCGGAACCGGCTGTATGCGACATCTGTACAGTTCGCGGCTGGTTTTTACGACCCAGCAAGTACGATACGTGTCGGGTACGCACCGTACGACCCTTTTTCTACGGGAGCTGAAAACAGCCGTAAAAGCAGAGTTCGCACTGAAACAGGTACGGAACGCCACCCCGGGGTACGGCTCGTACACCCCATGATCGCAGGGGTACGGTGCGTACCCCTGCGATCATGGGAGGTACGGATCGTACGGTGTGTATGTGTTTGTTTGCATTTCCGTACGACTCGCCCTTACCTGACGTGGACCGTACGAATCGCGTCCTCATACACCGGTCCTGATCATACTCGTTGGGTCGTACGGCATGTGTACGAGTCGTACGGCATGTGTACGAGTCGTACGACATGTGTGCGAGTCGTACGGTTCACGGTTTCAGCCTTGCAATACGTACGGATCGCGACGATTCGGACGGATTCACGCAATACGGATCGTACTACGCGACTCGGACGGACGGGTAAGATTCGTACGGAGAGGCTCCGGATACAAATCGTACGGACGTTTTTTTTCCCCGAATTGGAATCGACCCCCTAATGCTACATATTTTCGCTTGTAAAAAAAAACGACCTTTCGTGATATAAAAATTTAAAAAATTCAGACTGTTAGTCTTGTAATTAGATAAGTCATAATAAATTTGCTTTCTTAACGTTATTCATGTATAACCTGTGTATTTCGTGTAAAAAATAGCAGATGGGACTTTTATTAATATGATTGGCAAATCAAAAATGTAATTGAATTTTTTGAGTGCTTCCCTTTTCTATTATTATCTTGTGGTAGGTACTGTCTAGCCGCAGATTCCTTACCAACCCTCCCTGCTCTACGAGCAGATTGCAATAAAAGGGAAACCCTTCTCAATGCCTGAGGTTTTTCACACTAGTCATCAGCTCTCATCGTGGCTCCGTAACTGATGTCAGCGTTCCAGGGTGACACCTATATAGGTGCCCCGCACGTCACTTCTGATGCGAAAGACGCCGATGTGGAAGAAAACGGCGCCACCTACCGGTGCACAGGGGTATTGCTCAAAAAAGGTATGGATCCAGCCGGACACCTGGAGATTATTCTGAGGTAAAACATATGCAGCTAGATCGAGTCTCTAACAGTAATTTCTTCATTAGTAACAACATGAGGCAACTAGAAAATTTGAGGCAACTAGAAAATTTGACCACAAGGTAGCATTGCAGATTGCTTCTGCAGAAAAGAAGCAGTTGCATCATCACTAATGGACATTTCAACCTGCAGATTTCTCACTTTTCAATATTCCAAGGTGCAGACAGTATCCAGCAACATTTTAGTAGCCCTCCTAAGCCAGTAGATGGAGGCTACTCCGTTCTGACATCAGACGCGGAGTTGTACTGATGTCACTGCATTGATATAGCATTAACACCAGCATTATAGCGGTAGTTCTTTTTTTTGTGTGCAATCTATAAATATCGAGGATGTGCCTTAAGTATGCAGGTGACAAAGGTTAAGACCTATGCATTTCAGTATATCCTCTAACTGTGACGTGACAACTTTGTGGACTAACCTTTATAATCAGCTGTTTTTGGTGTTACCTGGATGTTCTTCTTTGCTTCTATTTTCTATTATGTGTACCAAATACAAAAACAATAAACCAAATTATTAAAAAATGTTTGTAAAAAGTTGGGCTTTAAGTACTGTTAGTTTTGTGATGGACACATATCCATTATAATCTCCATGAGAGAATAGTGAACCTTTTTATTGCTTGTTCCAAGGAAAGCGATCAAAGACACCGTCAGTTGAGATTGTGAAAGAGGTTGAGTTTCCCTTTGTGATCCTGTATCTAGACGACTAGCTCATCAAAGCCAGTTCACTCGAGTTAGTTGCACCATTCAACAGCTTTACTGCTGTTAGACCTGGAATTTTTGTATCCGTGGTCCCAAATCTCAGTGCCCACGTTTCATTGGGGCGGTACTGAATACAATCAGACTTTGTGCCTTCCCTCCTCCGCAGATGATCCAAAGCATTCAGGATATGCGTCCAATGTTTCGAGTGGGAGCATACTTTCCAGTCTTGTAGGCCGTTCATTAGTTAAGTCGGTTTGCTTCCTGCAGACTTCTGGTCACTCATGCTTGCTGGCACATGAGTGCTCTACAATGATGCCTCCGCAGACATTGGTCCCAACTTCAGGGAGACTTGATGGAAGACATTATGGTTTCCAGAGACACTGTGGTGAAGTTACTCTGGCTGGGGGAAGAGAAAAACCTCATTGGAGGAATGCCCTTTCGTCCCCCTTCAGAAGTGACCACAGTAGTAACCGATGCCTCCACCTTCCAGTTGGGTGCACATCTTGACGACCTGGAGATGAAAGGATTATGGTCTCCGGAAGAGCAGAGGTTACACATCAGTCTCCTAAAATTGAGGTCGTCAATTCAAGGTCAGTCTATTTAGATGTCGACTGATAACACCACTGCCATTTAGTATCTAAACAAGCAAGATGGAGAAGGATTCTAGGATCTCTGTTGAGAAGCCGTGAGGCTGCTGAAATGGGTGCATCGATTCAGAAAAGGGGGTGGTGATGAACAGAGTGTCTGAATTAAGCAGACCACTCTTACCCAGTCCAAAGATCAGGGCTTGATCCATCACCGTTTTTTAGCTCACTGCACCATCCCAGCTCAGAACCTGGCTACATGCAAATTAGTCTGTTCCTGTCCCAGTGCATGATGGGAACAGGGCAAACCAAACTACCAAGCCAATTCTTATACTGGGAAGGAAACAAGCTTCCGGGGACCGGTTTCTGGCATTTCAGCCGTCGTCGGCCCGGCTTGCTTGAATCCTGATGGTGCAATGAGCAAGGGACTAACATCTGAGTATACCCTTCCACGCTTATGGTGGACAAAATGATTCAGAAAAGGGGGTGGTGATGAACAGAGTGTCTGAATTAAGCAGACCACTCTTACCCAGTCCAAAGATCAGGGCTTGATCCATCACCGTTTTTTAGCTCACTGCACCATCCCAGCTCAGAACCTGGCTACATGCAAATTAGTCTGTTCCTGTCCCAGTGCATGATGGGAACAGGGCAAACCAAACTACCAAGCCAATTCTTATACTGGGAAGGAAACAAGCTTCCGGGGACCGGTTTCTGGCATTTCAGCCGTCGTCGGCCCGGCTTGCTTGAATCCTGATGGTGCAATGAGCAAGGGACTCACATCTGAGTATACCCTTCCACGCTTATGGTGGACAAAATGATTCAGAAAAGGGGGTGGTGATGAACAGAGTGTCTGAATTAAGCAGACCACTCTTACCCAGTCCAAAGATCAGGGCTTGATCCATCACCGTTTTTTAGCTCACTGCACCATCCCAGCTCAGAACCTGGCTACATGCAAATTAGTCTGTTCCTGTCCCAGTGCATGATGGGAACAGGGCAAACCAAACTACCAAGCCAATTCTTATACTGGGAAGGAAACAAGCTTCCGGGGACCGGTTTCTGGCATTTCAGCCGTCGTCGGCCCGGCTTGCTTGAATCCTGATGGTGCAATGAGCAAGGGACTCACATCTGAGTATACCCTTCCACGCTTATGGTGGACAAAATGATTCAGAAAAGGGGGTGGTGATAAACAGAGTGTCTGAATTAAGCAGACCACTCTTACCCAGTCCAAAGATCAGGGCTTGATCCATCACCGTTTTTTAGCTCACTGCACCATCCCAGCTCAGAACCTGGCTACATGCAAATTAGTCTGTTCCTGTCCCAGTGCATGATGGGAACAGGGCAAACCAAACTACCAAGCCAATTCTTATACTGGGAAGGAAACAAGCTTCCGGGGACCGGTTTCTGGCATTTCAGCCGTCGTCGGCCCGGCTTGCTTGAATCCTGATGGTGCAATGAGCAAGGGACTCACATCTGAGTATACCCTTCCACGCTTATGGTGGACAAAATGATTCAGAAAAGGGGGTGGTGATGAACAGAGTGTCTGAATTAAGCAGACCACTCTTACCCAGTCCAAAGATCAGGGCTTGATCCATCACCGTTTTTTAGCTCACTGCACCATCCCAGCTCAGAACCTGGCTACATGCAAATTAGTCTGTTCCTGTCCCAGTGCATGATGGGAACAGGGCAAACCAAACTACCAAGCCAATTCTTATACTGGGAAGGAAACAAGCTTCCGGGGACCGGTTTCTGGCATTTCAGCCGTCTTCGGCCCGGCTTGCTTGAATCCTGATGGTGCAATGAGCAAGGGACTCACATCTGAGTATACCCTTCCACGCTTATGGTGGACAAAATGATTCAGAAAAGGGGGTGGTGATGAACAGAGTGTCTGAATTAAGCAGACCACTCTTACCCAGTCCAAAGATCAGGGCTTGATCCATCACCGTTTTTTAGCTCACTGCACCATCCCAGCTCAGAACCTGGCTACATGCAAATTAGTCTGTTCCTGTCCCAGTGCATGATGGGAACAGGGCAAACCAAACTACCAAGCCAATTCTTATACTGGGAAGGAAACAAGCTTCCGGGGACCGGTTTCTGGCATTTCAGCCGTCGTCGGCCCGGCTTGCTTGAATCCTGATGGTGCAATGAGCAAGGGACTCACATCTGAGTATACCCTTCCACGCTTATGGTGGACAAAATGATTCAGAAAAGGGGGTGGTGATGAACAGAGTGTCTGAATTAAGCAGACCACTCTTACCCAGTCCAAAGATCAGGGCTTGATCCATCACCGTTTTTTAGCTCACTGCACCATCCCAGCTCAGAACCTGGCTACATGCAAATTAGTCTGTTCCTGTCCCAGTGCATGATGGGAACAGGGCAAACCAAACTACCAAGCCAATTCTTATACTGGGAAGGAAACAAGCTTCCGGGGACCGGTTTCTGGCATTTCAGCCGTCGTCGGCCCGGCTTGCTTGAATCCTGATGGTGCAATGAGCAAGGGACTCACATCTGAGTATACCCTTCCACGCTTATGGTGGACAAAATGATTCAGAAAAGGGGGTGGTGATGAACAGAGTGTCTGAATTAAGCAGACCACTCTTACCCAGTCCAAAGATCAGGGCTTGATCCATCACCGTTTTTTAGCTCACTGCACCATCCCAGCTCAGAACCTGGCTACATGCAAATTAGTCTGTTCCTGTCCCAGTGCATGATGGGAACAGGGCAAACCAAACTACCAAGCCAATTCTTATACTGGGAAGGAAACAAGCTTCCGGGGACCGGTTTCTGGCATTTCAGCCGTCGTCGGCCCGGCTTGCTTGAATCCTGATGGTGCAATGAGCAAGGGACTCACATCTGAGTATACCCTTCCACGCTTATGGTGGACAAAATGATTCAGAAAAGGGGGTGGTGATGAACAGAGTGTCTGAATTAAGCAGACCACTCTTACCCAGTCCAAAGATCAGGGCTTGATCCATCACCGTTTTTTAGCTCACTGCACCATCCCAGCTCAGAACCTGGCTACATGCAAATTAGTCTGTTCCTGTCCCAGTGCATGATGGGAACAGGGCAAACCAAACTACCAAGCCAATTCTTATACTGGGAAGGAAACAAGCTTCCGGGGACCGGTTTCTGGCATTTCAGCCGTCGTCGGCCCGGCTTGCTTGAATCCTGATGGTGCAATGAGCAAGGGACTCACATCTGAGTATACCCTTCCACGCTTATGGTGGACAAAATGATTCAGAAAAGGGGGTGGTGATGAACAGAGTGTCTGAATTAAGCAGACCACTCTTACCCAGTCCAAAGATCAGGGCTTGATCCATCACCGTTTTTTAGCTCACTGCACCATCCCAGCTCAGAACCTGGCTACATGCAAATTAGTCTGTTCCTGTCCCAGTGCATGATGGGAACAGGGCAAACCAAACTACCAAGCCAATTCTTATACTGGGAAGGAAACAAGCTTCCGGGGACCGGTTTCTGGCATTTCAGCCGTCGTCGGCCCGGCTTGCTTGAATCCTGATGGTGCAATGAGCAAGGGACTCACATCTGAGTATACCCTTCCACGCTTATGGTGGACAAAATGATTCAGAAAAGGGGGTGGTGATGAACAGAGTGTCTGAATTAAGCAGACCACTCTTACCCAGTCCAAAGATCAGGGCTTGATCCATCACCGTTTTTTAGCTCACTGCACCATCCCAGCTCAGAACCTGGCTACATGCAAATTAGTCTGTTCCTGTCCCAGTGCATGATGGGAACAGGGCAAACCAAACTACCAAGCCAATTCTTATACTGGGAAGGAAACAAGCTTCCGGGGACCGGTTTCTGGCATTTCAGCCGTCGTCGGCCCGGCTTGCTTGAATCCTGATGGTGCAATGAGCAAGGGACTCACATCTGAGTATACCCTTCCACGCTTATGGTGGACAAAATGATTCAGAAAAGGGGGTGGTGATGAACAGAGTGTCTGAATTAAGCAGACCACTCTTACCCAGTCCAAAGATCAGGGCTTGATCCATCACCGTTTTTTAGCTCACTGCACCATCCCAGCTCAGAACCTGGCTACATGCAAATTAGTCTGTTCCTGTCCCAGTGCATGATGGGAACAGGGCAAACCAAACTACCAAGCCAATTCTTATACTGGGAAGGAAACAAGCTTCCGGGGACCGGTTTCTGGCATTTCAGCCGTCGTCGGCCCGGCTTGCTTGAATCCTGATGGTGCAATGAGCAAGGGACTCACATCTGAGTATACCCTTCCACGCTTATGGTGGACAAAATGATTCAGAAAAGGGGGTGGTGATGAACAGAGTGTCTGAATTAAGCAGACCACTCTTACCCAGTCCAAAGATCAGGGCTTGATCCATCACCGTTTTTTAGCTCACTGCACCATCCCAGCTCAGAACCTGGCTACATGCAAATTAGTCTGTTCCTGTCCCAGTGCATGATGGGAACAGGGCAAACCAAACTACCAAGCCAATTCTTATACTGGGAAGGAAACAAGCTTCCGGGGACCGGTTTCTGGCATTTCAGCCGTCGTCGGCCCGGCTTGCTTGAATCCTGATGGTGCAATGAGCAAGGGACTCACATCTGAGTATACCCTTCCACGCTTATGGTGGACAAAATGATTCAGAAAAGGGGGTGGTGATGAACAGAGTGTCTGAATTAAGCAGACCACTCTTACCCAGTCCAAAGATCAGGGCTTGATCCATCACCGTTTTTTAGCTCACTGCACCATCCCAGCTCAGAACCTGGCTACATGCAAATTAGTCTGTTCCTGTCCCAGTGCATGATGGGAACAGGGCAAACCAAACTACCAAGCCAATTCTTATACTGGGAAGGAAACAAGCTTCCGGGGACCCGTTTCTGGCATTTCAGCCGTCGTCGGCCCGGCTTGCTTGAATCCTGATGGTGCAATGAGCAAGGGACTCACATCTGAGTATACCCTTCCACGCTTATGGTGGACAAAATGATTCAGAAAAGGGGGTGGTGATGAACAGAGTGTCTGAATTAAGCAGACCACTCTTACCCAGTCCAAAGATCAGGGCTTGATCCATCACCGTTTTTTAGCTCACTGCACTATCCCAGCTCAGAACCTGGCTACATGCAAATTAGTCTGTTCCTGTCCCAGTGCATGATGGGAACAGGGCAAACCAAACTACCAAGCCAATTCTTATACTGGGAAGGAAACAAGCTTCCGGGGACCGGTTTCTGGCATTTCAGCCGTCGTCGGCCCGGCTTGCTTGAATCCTGATGGTGCAATGAGCAAGGGACTCACATCTGAGTATACCCTTCCACGCTTATGGTGGACAAAATGATTCAGAAAAGGGGGTGGTGATGAACAAAGTGTCTGAATTAAGCAGACCACTCTTACCCAGTCCAAAGATCAGGGCTTGATCCATCACCGTTTTTTAGCTCACTGCACCATCCCAGCTCAGAACCTGGCTACATGCAAATTAGTCTGTTCCTGTCCCAGTGCATGATGGGAACAGGGCAAACCAAACTACCAAGCCAATTCTTATACTGGGAAGGAAACAAGCTTCCGGGGACCGGTTTCTGGCATTTCAGCCGTCGTCGGCCCGGCTTGCTTGAATCCTGATGGTGCAATGAGCAAGGGACTCACATCTGAGTATACCCTTCCACGCTTATGGTGGACAAAATGATTCAGAAAAGGGGGTGGTGATGAACAGAGTGTCTGAATTAAGCAGACCACTCTTACCCAGTCCAAAGATCAGGGCTTGATCCATCACCGTTTTTTAGCTCACTGCACCATCCCAGCTCAGAACCTGGCTACATGCAAATTAGTCTGTTCCTGTCCCAGTGCATGATGGGAACAGGGCAAACCAAACTACCAAGCCAATTCTTATACTGGGAAGGAAACAAGCTTCCGGGGACCGGTTTCTGGCATTTCAGCCGTCGTCGGCCCGGCTTGCTTGAATCCTGATGGTGCAATGAGCAAGGGACTCACATCTGAGTATACCCTTCCACGCTTATGGTGGACAAAATGATTCAGAAAAGGGGGTGGTGATGAACAGAGTGTCTGAATTAAGCAGACCACTCTTACCCAGTCCAAAGATCAGGGCTTGATCCATCACCGTTTTTTAGCTCACTGCACCATCCCAGCTCAGAACCTGGCTACATGCAAATTAGTCTGTTCCTGTCCCAGTGCATGATGGGAACAGGGCAAACCAAACTACCAAGCCAATTCTTATACTGGGAAGGAAACAAGCTTCCGGGGACCGGTTTCTGGCATTTCAGCCGTCGTCGGCCCGGCTTGCTTGAATCCTGATGGTGCAATGAGCAAGGGACTCACATCTGAGTATACCCTTCCACGCTTATGGTGGACAAAATGATTCAGAAAAGGGGGTGGTGATGAACAGAGTGTCTGAATTAAGCAGACCACTCTTACCCAGTCCAAAGATCAGGGCTTGATCCATCACCGTTTTTTAGCTCACTGCACCATCCCAGCTCAGAACCTGGCTACATGCAAATTAGTCTGTTCCTGTCCCAGTGCATGATGGGAACAGGGCAAACCAAACTACCAAGCCAATTCTTATACTGGGAAGGAAACAAGCTTCCGGGGACCGGTTTCTGGCATTTCAGCCGTCGTCGGCCCGGCTTGCTTGAATCCTGATGGTGCAATGAGCAAGGGACTCACATCTGAGTATACCCTTCCACGCTTATGGTGGACAAAATGATTCAGAAAAGAGGGTGGTGATGAACAGAGTGTCTGAATTAAGCAGACCACTCTTACCCAGTCCAAAGATCAGGGCTTGATCCATCACCGTTTTTTAGCTCACTGCACCATCCCAGCTCAGAACCTGGCTACATGCAAATTAGTCTGTTCCTGTCCCAGTGCATGATGGGAACAGGGCAAACCAAACTACCAAGCCAATTCTTATACTGGGAAGGAAACAAGCTTCCGGGGACCGGTTTCTGGCATTTCAGCCGTCGTCGGCCCGGCTTGCTTGAATCCTGATGGTGCAATGAGCAAGGGACTCACATCTGAGTATACCCTTCCACGCTTATGGTGGACAAAATGATTCAGAAAAGGGGGTGGTGATGAACAGAGTGTCTGAATTAAGCAGACCACTCTTACCCAGTCCAAAGATCAGGGCTTGATCCATCACCGTTTTTTAGCTCACTGCACCATCCCAGCTCAGAACCTGGCTACATGCAAATTAGTCTGTTCCTGTCCCAGTGCATGATGGGAACAGGGCAAACCAAACTACCAAGCCAATTCTTATACTGGGAAGGAAACAAGCTTCCGGGGACCGGTTTCTGGCATTTCAGCCGTCGTCGGCCCGGCTTGCTTGAATCCTGATGGTGCAATGAGCAAGGGACTCACATCTGAGTATACCCTTCCACGCTTATGGTGGACAAAATGATTCAGAAAAGGGGGTGGTGATGAACAGAGTGTCTGAATTAAGCAGACCACTCTTACCCAGTCCAAAGATCAGGGCTTGATCCATCACCGTTTTTTAGCTCACTGCACCATCCCAGCTCAGAACCTGGCTACATGCAAATTAGTCTGTTCCTGTCCCAGTGCATGATGGGAACAGGGCAAACCAAACTACCAAGCCAATTCTTATACTGGGAAGGAAACAAGCTTCCGGGGACCGGTTTCTGGCATTTCAGCCGTCGTCGGCCCGGCTTGCTTGAATCCTGATGGTGCAATGAGCAAGGGACTCACATCTGAGTATACCCTTCCACGCTTATGGTGGACAAAATGATTCAGAAAAGGGGGTGGTGATGAACAGAGTGTCTGAATTAAGCAGACCACTCTTACCCAGTCCAAAGATCAGGGCTTGATCCATCACCGTTTTTTAGCTCACTGCACCATCCCAGCTCAGAACCTGGCTACATGCAAATTAGTCTGTTCCTGTCCCAGTGCATGATGGGAACAGGGCAAACCAAACTACCAAGCCAATTCTTATACTGGGAAGGAAACAAGCTTCCGGGGACCGGTTTCTGGCATTTCAGCCGTCGTCGGCCCGGCTTGCTTGAATCCTGATGGTGCAATGAGCAAGGGACTCACATCTGAGTATACCCTTCCACGCTTATGGTGGACAAAATGATTCAGAAAAGGGGGTGGTGATGAACAGAGTGTCTGAATTAAGCAGACCACTCTTACCCAGTCCAAAGATCAGGGCTTGATCCATCACCGTTTTTTAGCTCACTGCACCATCCCAGCTCAGAACCTGGCTACATGCAAATTAGTCTGTTCCTGTCCCAGTGCATGATGGGAACAGGGCAAACCAAACTACCAAGCCAATTCTTATACTGGGAAGGAAACAAGCTTCCGGGGACCGGTTTCTGGCATTTCAGCCGTCGTCGGCCCGGCTTGCTTGAATCCTGATGGTGCAATGAGCAAGGGACTCACATCTGAGTATACCCTTCCACGCTTATGGTGGACAAAATGATTCAGAAAAGGGGGTGGTGATGAACAGAGTGTCTGAATTAAGCAGACCACTCTTACCCAGTCCAAAGATCAGGGCTTGATCCATCACCGTTTTTTAGCTCACTGCACCATCCCAGCTCAGAACCTGGCTACATGCAAATTAGTCTGTTCCTGTCCCAGTGCATGATGGGAACAGGGCAAACCAAACTACCAAGCCAATTCTTATACTGGGAAGGAAACAAGCTTCCGGGGACCGGTTTCTGGCATTTCAGCCGTCGTCGGCCCGGCTTGCTTGAATCCTGATGGTGCAATGAGCAAGGGACTCACATCTGAGTATACCCTTCCACGCTTATGGTGGACAAAATGATTCAGAAAAGGGGGTGGTGATGAACAGAGTGTCTGAATTAAGCAGACCATTCTTACCCAGTCCAAAGATCAGGGCTTGATCCATCACCGTTTTTTAGCTCACTGCACCATCCCAGCTCAGAACCTGGCTACATGCAAATTAGTCTGTTCCTGTCCCAGTGCATGATGGGAACAGGGCAAACCAAACTACCAAGCCAATTCTTATACTGGGAAGGAAACAAGCTTCCGGGGACCGGTTTCTGGCATTTCAGCCGTCGTCGGCCCGGCTTGCTTGAATCCTGATGGTGCAATGAGCAAGGGACTCACATCTGAGTATACCCTTCCACGCTTATGGTGGACAAAATGATTCAGAAAAGGGGGTGGTGATGAACAGAGTGTCTGAATTAAGCAGACCACTCTTACCCAGTCCAAAGATCAGGGCTTGATCCATCACCGTTTTTTAGCTCACTGCACCATCCCAGCTCAGAACCTGGCTACATGCAAATTAGTCTGTTCCTGTCCCAGTGCATGATGGGAACAGGGCAAACCAAACTACCAAGCCAATTCTTATACTGGGAAGGAAACAAGCTTCCGGGGACCGGTTTCTGGCATTTCAGCCGTCGTCGGCCCGGCTTGCTTGAATCCTGATGGTGCAATGAGCAAGGGACTCACATCTGAGTATACCCTTCCACGCTTATGGTGGACAAAATGATTCAGAAAAGGGGGTGGTGATGAACAGAGTGTCTGAATTAAGCAGACCACTCTTACCCAGTCCAAAGATCAGGGCTTGATCCATCACCGTTTTTTAGCTCACTGCACCATCCCAGCTCAGAACCTGGCTACATGCAAATTAGTCTGTTCCTGTCCCAGTGCATGATGGGAACAGGGCAAACCAAACTACCAAGCCAATTCTTATACTGGGAAGGAAACAAGCTTCCGGGGACCGGTTTCTGGCATTTCAGCCGTCGTCGGCCCGGCTTGCTTGAATCCTGATGGTGCAATGAGCAAGGGACTCACATCTGAGTATACCCTTCCACGCTTATGGTGGACAAAATGATTCAGAAAAGGGGGTGGTGATGAACAGAGTGTCTGAATTAAGCAGACCACTCTTACCCAGTCCAAAGATCAGGGCTTGATCCATCACCGTTTTTTAGCTCACTGCACCATCCCAGCTCAGAACCTGGCTACATGCAAATTAGTCTGTTCCTGTCCCAGTGCATGATGGGAACAGGGCAAACCAAACTACCAAGCCAATTCTTATACTGGGAAGGAAACAAGCTTCCGGGGACCGGTTTCTGGCATTTCAGCCGTCGTCGGCCCGGCTTGCTTGAATCCTGATGGTGCAATGAGCAAGGGACTCACATCTGAGTATACCCTTCCACGCTTATGGTGGACAAAATGATTCAGAAAAGGGGGTGGTGATGAACAGAGTGTCTGAATTAAGCAGACCACTCTTACCCAGTCCAAAGATCAGGGCTTGATCCATCACCGTTTTTTAGCTCACTGCACCATCCCAGCTCAGAACCTGGCTACATGCAAATTAGTCTGTTCCTGTCCCAGTGCATGATGGGAACAGGGCAAACCAAACTACCAAGCCAATTCTTATACTGGGAAGGAAACAAGCTTCCGGGGACCGGTTTCTGGCATTTCAGCCGTCGTCGGCCCGGCTTGCTTGAATCCTGATGGTGCAATGAGCAAGGGACTCACATCTGAGTATACCCTTCCACGCTTATGGTGGACAAAATGATTCAGAAAAGGGGGTGGTGATGAACAGAGTGTCTGAATTAAGCAGACCACTCTTACCCAGTCCAAAGATCAGGGCTTGATCCATCACCGTTTTTTAGCTCACTGCACCATCCCAGCTCAGAACCTGGCTACATGCAAATTAGTCTGTTCCTGTCCCAGTGCATGATGGGAACAGGGCAAACCAAACTACCAAGCCAATTCTTATACTGGGAAGGAAACAAGCTTCCGGGGACCGGTTTCTGGCATTTCAGCCGTCGTCGGCCCGGCTTGCTTGAATCCTGATGGTGCAATGAGCAAGGGACTCACATCTGAGTATACCCTTCCACGCTTATGGTGGACAAAATGATTCAGAAAAGGGGGGGGGGTGCATCAACATGATCTGTGGCTGGTAGCCAATCATTTGGCTGCCTCCTTTAGTACCAGAGCCAACAGGATGAATTGGCGTCATCTAACTCCTTCAGCCAGAGGTAATCCAATACCTGTTCAATCTTTGGGGCACACCTCAGATGTGCCTATACTCAACTCAAAGCAACAGCTTTTCCCCAAAATTCGGCACCCTCCAGTATCTGTTACATGGAGCATTGGAGGATGTGTTTCACTCTTAACTACACTTTCCCTTCCATACCCTTAATTGCTCGAATTCTGAGAAAGATTTGCCAAGACTGGATCCAGGTCATTCTCATTGCCCCAAATTGGCAGAGAAGGGTGTGGTACATAGATTTATGGCACCTTACTGTAACAGCCCTACTTTATCTGCCGCTTAAATAGAATCTATTGTCCCAATCAGGAGGACAGACCCACCACCCCAGTCTTCAGAGTCTACACCTTCATTGATGGAGATTGAGTAAAGTAATACGAGCTCCTTAATACTTTCATCTAAAGTGGTGGATGTGATGCTTTCCTCACTTCACCCATCTACAAAATCTGTATTCTCTGGAAAATGGAACAAATGTGTTTACTGGTGCGCTGACTTAGAGATAGATCCTCTGAAATGATCCATCTCCAATGTAATACAATTTGCGCTGTTCTTAGCTCAACAAGGCTCTACAATAGCTATGGTGAAGGGTCCTTATCAGCATTCCTTTGTTGTCAGACCAGCCTTCCCTTTTCAAATTTCTGGTGTTTCAAAATTCCTGAAAGGCTTGGATAACCTGTATGCTGCAATACCTTTCACTATGGCACAGTGGGATTTTACCCTAGTAGTAATGTTTTTATCAGAACTCCTTTTGAACCGTTACCCAATTGCCAACTGACATTACTAACTCATAAAACTGTTTTCTTTATGCTCATGACTTCAGCTCGACTTGTTAGCGAGCTTCATACCCTTTCTGTTTGTCTGCCGTTTGCAAGCTTCTTCTCAGGCTAGTTGGTGCTGCGAATTAAAGCTGCTTTGCTACTGAAAGTGCTGTCCTCTTCATCTAGAACTGGGGTTTCCAACCTTCTCTGTAATAAACATTACTTACAATCAGTAAAAACCATCCTGAGCTACTAATATCATTAGTGTTTTCAATAGTGACCACGTCAGATAAGATTGTTAGTGGTGACCCTATATAAAATTACCCTTAGTGATTATTTGAACTTATCAGGTAAGATTGCAAGCAGTAATGTAAAAAAATAGCTTTAGAATGCCTTTACGCAGGTAATACATAATGGCAATAGCTTAAATGTCCCTGGCACCAAAGTAATAAAATTAACAATAAAGCTTCTCATTGTCAAATGTGATTTAGCACTCAAATAACAGTTTTAAATAGAATTTGGAAATTCAAACATCCCATTATCCGTAATAAAAATACCCACATTTTTGTCTCTAATACTCACTTTTCAGTTTTGATATACATACATTCAGACAAGCAAAAGCATCTAATTTAAAAGGCTGGACTGGACACAGGAGAGCTACTTACCGGTAACTCGAGAGCTACTCGTTGGAGAAGCCTGATCTAGAACAATCCATCTAACTACTGTCCTTTTACCATTCTCAGTTTCTTTCGAAGGGCAAATAAAGGCTACACAGATTAGAACCTAGAGGGATGGTAAATGATTACATCAGCCACACTAAGGATCATACTAAGGACTTTAGATCAGATGACCAAATTGGGTCTGCCGGATTCAGAAAAGGTAAATCAATACAAGAACTTATAATTTCCAGAAAGATAATTATGTGCATCAAGATCTGATACTTCTTAGCTAAGAAAAGACCCACGTGAAGTAACAACTCATTCTGCCAGAGCAAAATCGCCTATAACTGTGTTAGTGAGAGAGGTACCAGTAGCTGACATATGCAGATCTGCTACATATCCTTCTCTACATATTTTTGGCAAGCATTACTGTTATCACATACAAAGAGATGGACTCTTTGCCCGCTCTGTACTTTAAAGATTTTCTAATATAGTAGTTTTCTCACTCCCTCCTCTAACAACTTGTTGTTTAGGAATCTATTCATATGTGAGGAATTTGCAGGTAGATGTATTCATCAGAAGAAAAAGTTTCTTTCCTTCTCTAATTTTCTTTATGGTGAATACTTTGTCTGACCACAGCTTCCTCACTGCCCCTCCCTATGATCTCCCCTAATGGAGTTAACTCAGTAAGTACTAAAATAATATAAACTTAACCAAGACAGTTATACAATGCAGCAATATAAAAGTGTTGTTCTCTTTAATTGTCTAGAAAGTCGCAGCAAAAACAGAGTAGAAGTTCTGTTATGATGCTGGTCGCAAGACTGTATGACTTCAGTGATGTCATCATGACCCTGTGTCTCACGTCATAATAGAGTCTTCTCAGTCTTGCTGCGAAGAAGAGCTATTTCAAAAGTGTCTGAATCCCGTCTAGGCTTGATAGTATACAAAGAGAGGAATCTGCAGGTAGATAAAGTATCCACCAGAAAGATAATTACTGAAGGTAAGTACCTATTCGTAGCATGTGTTGGCTGCAGATACACATGCTATGCATACTCCTGCCATCTAGTGTTGGGCTCGGACTTTGCAAGTTGATTTCCTCAAGGAAGCTTTATGATCGGCATCAAATGTCAATTCACCTCCCCCTCAAGACATTACGCATGTCTAAGTCTTTGTTCCTCAGAAAGTTTTTTTCCGTCATCGGGCTCGGACGGATTACATCCAAGATATTCAAGATTTGACACCGCACGACTAAAGGGACAAAGGTAATCACCGGATTTGATTTCTACACCGGGGTAGGACTTCCCAAATTACAGTAAACTGTCAAGAATGATCATCTCTGGATTATGGAGACGATAAAGAACTCTTCAGACCGTGTTTCCGATGTGGAGCCAAGTATGCACACTCCGACACACATGACTGTAACTTGTGCCTCTCTCTGGAGCACAAACAAAAACAGTGCGCCATTTGTGCATTGTTTAAAAATAAAAAGAATCTTCGATCACAATGGGTTCGAAGGTTTGCACATAATATGGAGCACGCAGCTGAGGCAGAGTCCAGCCGCTGCACGGATAGCAAAGCCAGCGCTCCAAGCACGAGGCGGGACGGTAATAGCCAGCCAACACTACAGAAGTATCTTCTGGGGGAAGAACTAGCTCCGGTACAACCCACATCACCGGTGCTGATCACAGACTCTGGAATGAGAACTAAGACGATGCCATGTACTGTGAGTACTACTACCCCCCCATAAAAAGGTTATACATTCGCCACCATCAATACCCCGTCATGGTGCGCCACAACCTTCTGGAGCAGGCCGACACTGTGACCAAGAATTGGGCAAGAGTATTCTCAATCCTGATCGGGTGGCCAGGCATCAAATTGGGGATGATTTCAAAACTATTACGGCACTGAAGACCACATCGACTCCAACCAAGCCTTCGAAACCAAGGCATCAATCGGAACTGATAAAAGCATTGCCACCAAAGAGCTCCAAGACACACATATCGGATCCGAAAAAGCATTCGGAATCTACCGGAACAAAGTTTTAAACTTTGGAACCGAGTTCTGAGCAACACCATGGACACTGCTACACAGAAGAAAAACCCCGATTCCAGTAGTTCTACAAAATAGAGTGTTTCTAAAAGCACAACAACTGCACACCGGAAACAGAAGACACAAACTACTAAGCCCACTGAAGATCACGGATTAGTATTTGAAAGACTACAACAGTCCATGCAACAAAAAAGAAAGGAGACTGCAAAAAGAAAGGCAGAAGAAAGATAACGTTCTGAGCCTCCACAATAATTTATAATCCAAGAAACTAGAGGCACAGGTCCTATAGGTTTTAGTGTACCTGCTTCACCTAACACGTGTTCAACATCTCCACAAGGAGAAGACGAGGGATAAATACAGGACACTGATTCCCGTGGTACACACACACAAAATGAGGACACACCTGACCCAAGCGAAGACTATTATGATATAGATCAACCTGTGCCCACAAAGCATTCTCCCCAAAGAGTTGCTGAATATCCTAATTTCCACCTGTATTCAACAGAGGAGAAAAGTGACTTTCTGGTTGAAACCTTATCATGCACAGAATGTACTGTTCAATATTTGCCCATGATTGGATCTATCCTGAATGAAGCTAAAGAGGTGTTCAAGGACCCAGTAAAATCAAGAGTCCTAACTCCATGCTTTGAAAGGAAATACAAAGCCTCACCAACCAACCCAATATATATTCGAGGTCATCCTCCTGCAGATTCACATTGTTGTCACCACTGCCAGGAAGAGAGTTATTGCACAAGACACTGGAGAAGCACCTCCTCCAGATAAAGAAAAGAAAAAAATAGAGGCAGCAGCAAAAAGAGTTGCTACAGGCCATACAAACAATTGGAGGATTGCAAACTGTGGGACTCTTCTCACGCTATAACAGAGCTACCTGCGATGAGATACAGGCGCTCATGCAACATCTTCCAGAGGAATACAGGAAGAAGGGGGACATCTAGTCAATGAATGGAAGATAATTTCAAATGCTACATTCAAATGTGCCTTAGATGGAGCTGACACTACGGCTAGGGGCATAAATACTTCTACTATGCTCAGAAGGCATGCATGGCTACGCATTTCTGGCTTCAAACCTGAGGTACAACAACATATTTTAAATGTACCTTCTTATGGAGAACATCTTTTTGGGCATGCAGTAGATTATCAATTAGAAAAGATTAAAAAAGACACCAATACTGCAAAGTCTATGGGTGCTTTACAAACCACTACACAGAAACAACAGCCCTTTCATAAGTACCAAGGTAGAGGCGCTACAAAAACCTCTACCACAGAAAATACTTCCTATCAAGGCCAACAGTAGCAATACCATTCAACAATGGCATGGTTATTATTGGGGAGGATACAAAAACAACAAAGTTGGAGGAAGATGCACACCCGACAAGGGCTCTTCCACCACCGCTACAAAATGGCTTGCTAATACTCCCCTTCCTCCACCCCCTGACTGCACATTGCCTGTCCGGGGGTGGAGGGGTACAAGGTTCCCATCTATTGTGGCAAAACATTACATCAGACCAATGGGTCGTAGACATTATCAAACAATGATATTGCCTGGAGTTACTCCAACAACCACCAAAATAGTCCACCAAACATTCAGGTATTAAATCCACAACATCGACACCTGCTCACAGAAGAAGTAAAGACATTACTGCAACAAGGGGCCATCAAGAAAGTTCCATACAAATACCAAAACAAAGGGGTTTACTCTGTTTACTTTCTAAAAACCAAAAAAGATGGAAACCTAAGACCCATTCTGGATCTACGGCCACTAAATCGCTACATACTGTTAGACTAATTTTACATGGTCACACTACAAGATGTAATTCAATTACTTCAAAACTGTGACTTTATGGCCTTATTAGACCTGAAGGATGCTTACTTTCATATTCCAATACATCCAGCACACAGAACGCTTCTGAGATTTGTGGTAAGTGGACATCATTATCAATTCAAAGTCCTACCCTTTGGAGTAACAACAGCTCCAAGGCTATTCGCAAAATGTCTAGCAGTAGTAGCAGCAAAACTATTCAGAGAAAGCATTCTTGTGTTTCCTTATCTTGAGGATTGGCTGATTAAGAGTCCAGATGAATACAAATGTGTATCAGACACAAAAAAAACAATAGATTTACCTGATCAGTTGGGTTTCTCAATCAATGTGGCAAAATCACATCTCCAACCATCTCAAATTCAACCTTATCTAGGGTCAATTCTTGATGCCATTTCGGTGACTGCTTACCCCGATCCCCAAAGGGTTCTCAATCTCCAGAACCAACTGGATCTTTTTCAGCCACATCATCACCTACCAGTGAAAACAATAATGAGACTTTTAGGAATGATTGCTTCTTGTATAGCAATAGTACCTCATACTCGCCTACTCATGAGACCCCACCAGGAGTGTTTAGCATCTCAGTAGTCACAAGCTGGAGGAAATCTGGAAGATCTGGTGTTTGTTTCACCAAAGGTTCATCAAGCTCTATCATGGTGAAACAATCAGAACATTTTAGCAGGGAGAGTCTTCAAGGTTCTAATTCCGCAAATAACAATCACAACAGATGCATTACTTCTGGGATGGGGAGCTCATATGAAGGATATTGTAGTTCAGGGACACTGGACACCACAACAACAATTGCTACACATCAACATGTTGGAGCTATTAGCCATTTCCATGGCTCTCCAAGCTTTTCTCACAAACATAACATTAAAGACAGCCCTTCGACGCACAGACAATATGACTGCCTTGTATGACATACAAAAACAGGGGGGGGGGCCTATTCCATACAATTGTGCCAGTTGGCTCAGAAAATATGGAAATGGCCCAACAATCACAAGATCCATCTCCTTGCACAATACATACCAGGAGAGGAGACCACCATGGTAGATCTCCTCAGCAGAACACACTAGCTGGTGCATGAATGGGAGAGACACAGTACATTACTACAAACATACTTCCAAAGGTGGGGAATACCCACAATAGACCTTTTTTTAAAAAAAAATTTATTTGATTGTTGCATCTTAACAGACAAATCAGCAGCTGTATTCATTCGTCGGAGTAGCGTCAACATTCAGCTACATCCAACCGTTAGCGCAACTTTTCCATATTAATACATAACTTTGAACTTTGAGGTTCTCAGATTGGATATTCAGCAGTCGTCAAGATATACTATGCCTTATTTTAGTTGTAACAGTATAGCGGTGAAGGCCTTGTATCCCACAGATCGCATATCTATTGTCTGTACCAGGAGAGCCCGGGAGTCCCTGGATTCCTCCCCGCCGTCGTGTACCCCCACCTCCCCCTTCTCGCCTACTCTACGTCATCTTCATCCCCTGAACTATCTACATCCTCCTCTTCCGGAAGTGGCTCACACAGCTCCCCCCTGTATGTGTTGCAGGGCAACCATAGTTTATTCCATTTACGTGGATTAGCTCTTTGTTGATACACCGCCCTTTCCATCACCATGAGCACATCCATCCACTGCGCTAAGGTCGGTGCAGCCGACGCCCCCCATTTTTGCGCTATGTCCCGCTTTGCCAACATCACTCCAATCACCACCCATTGCCGGCCGTGCGGTGTTAGGTCGTTTGGGCCCCATACATGCAACAAACATACTCTAGGGTCAGGCGTGACGGGGACTCGTAGTGTCTGGGCAATAGTGCGCGTCACACGCCGCCAGTAATCCATCATACTGGGGCAGGACCACAGGGTGTGGAACAATGTGCCTTCTTCTCCGCAGTTTCTCAAGCAGTAAGGGTGGTCTGCCCTCCGGATTTTGTGTAAGGTAGTGCGCGTGTAGTATACCCGGTGGAGTATTTTAAATTGTACCAGTCGGAATCTCGCCGAGATTCCAGCTTCCCTAGGTGACGCCAGAGCAGCATTCCAATTCGTCTCATCTAACTTCCCTATCTCGTCCTCCCATTTCTCTTTTAGTTTCTGCAATGGGTCGGGTAGGTTGTTTATCAGTTTGCGATATGTGAGGGAGGTGGCGCTGGCTTCCATGTAGTCTGTGAGCACCCGATCTTCCAGTGGAGCCGACTCTGGGACCGAAGTGCCTGGCTTAATTGCAGTCAATAATGCATGTCTAATCTGCATGTATCGGTACGTCTCCGTAATGCCCATCCCGTACTGCTCTCTCAGGGTCTCAAACGGAACCACCCCATCCGTCGTCCACATATCACCCACCGTGGAGATCCCGATGCTGTCCCATTGGGCAAATCCTTTGCTGTGTCTCAGATTACCCAGGGAGTGGGAGTCCCACAAGGGCGTAAGCCGTGTGATCACACCCTCCAACTTCAGTCGTGTTTGGGCTTTATGCCACAGTGTCACTGTGTTTAGTTGGGCCGATCAATTTTGCCTTTAATCCTTTGTTGTAGAGCGGAGCCAGAAGGGTGTTAGTGCCTAGCTGCCGTCTGTCCGCTAAATAGGCAGGGTCGTCCTGCGGCGCATGAACCCATTGGTTGATCA
This sequence comes from Lissotriton helveticus, assembly GCF_964261635.1. Lineage (NCBI taxonomy): Eukaryota > Metazoa > Chordata > Amphibia > Caudata > Salamandridae > Lissotriton > Lissotriton helveticus. The sequence continues at coordinate 384,252,353 of NC_136067.1, read as the reverse complement.
CCTTGAGGTGAGCCGCCCAATAGTACAGTTCCAAGTTTGGGAGTGCTATCCCCCCACTGTACCAATCTCTAATCAGTTTCACATGTGCGACCCTAGCTGGTCGATCTCCCCATAATAGGCCTGACAGTTGACCTGATACCTGTCTGAAAAAGGACGATGGGACCATCGTCGGCGTGTTTTCCAAGACATATAGGATGCGGGGCAGCGCCATCATTTTGAAAAGCGCCGCTCTGCCCAGTAATGTTAGCGGGAGGGCCTTCCAGTGTCTTACATCCGCTTTCAATCTGTCGAGCAGCGGTCGTAGATTCAGGTCCTGAAAGGCTGTGTGATCTCGCGTTATTTGGATCCCTTAGTATCTGAAGGAGACGGTCTCCAATAATAAAGGGCATTCCTCACTTAGATGCGGCGGCGGTCCGTGCAGCATGTAAATCACCGATTTCGTCCAGTTGATTTTATAGCCTGAAGCTCTACCGTGGCGCTCGCAGACCGCCAATAACACCGGGATACTTACCGCCAGGTCTGTAAGGTATATTAACATATCGTCAGCATATAGTGACACTCTGTCCTCCCAGTTGTCTCCCCAGTTTATGCCCCGCAGTAGCTGGGTGGTCCTAATGATAGTGGCCAAAGGCTCCAGCACCAAGGCAAACAGTAGCGGCGAGAGCGGGCAGCCTTGTCTCGTACCCCTTTCCAGCGGTATTTCTCTCGAGATGTGACCATTTGCCGTCACTCGCGCCACAGGGTTTTTATACAATAGCCTAATCCACGCTATGAATTTTGGGCCGAAACCCATCTGCTGTAGGACTGCGAAAAGGTAACGCCATTCCACCAAATCAAATGCCATTTTGGCGTCAAGCGAGAGGACTGCCGCAGGCTCCGTCAATAATGGGGCCCGCGCCATCACACCATGCAATCGCCTGAGATTCATTGCCGTACTCCTGTGCGGCATAAATCCCGACTGGTCTGAATGTATTAAGTGTGTGAGGTGAGGCAATAGTCTGTTGGCCAGTAGTTTCGCCAAGATTTTGCTTTCGGCGTTAAGGAGGGATATTGGACGGTATGAGCCGCAATCCTCCGGCGATTTGCCGGGTTTCGGGATCGCTATGATGGTAGCCACTCGCTGGTCAGGCGGCAATTGCCCCTGTACCAGACTGTCCGTAAACATGTTGAGTAGAGGTGTGGTAAGCGTCTCCGACATGGTTTTGTACCATTCAATCGGTATCCCATTGGGACCCAAGGCTTTCCCTGAATGTAATTGTAACGCAGTAATAGCCGTCTGTATCTCCTCAGCAGTTAGGTCTGCTTCTAGCTCGTCCACATTGTCCTGCGACAAGGTGCGGGTGGGTATTCCCATGAGAGCTGTCTCTGCCATTTCCTGTGGAACATCTACTTCAGGGGAATACACTGTTTGGTAATGATCTGCCAGTAGTTCTACTATCAGTGAAGGACGGGTTTGTATTACACCCGCAGAGTCTTTCAGTTGTAGTATAGTCCGCTGTCAAGCCCGATTCTTCTCCAGCCAAGCTAGGAGCTTACTTGCTTTGTCCCCTACATCGTATATCCTTTGCGTTGTGGCCGTTATATTCTCCACTACTCTACGGCGTATAAGATCTGTATGACGTTGCTGACACAGCCGAAGCGTGTGCAGCGTGTCCTTCGTCGGATTAGCCATATGGTTTTCGTCCTCTAAGTCTATTAGTTCCTGTTTTTGGGTGCGTTTATACCTTGTTATAGTGGATATAGCTTGTCCTCGCAGAACCGTTTTATAGGCTTCCCACAGGACAGAGGGCGATGATACTGATCCTGAGTTTTCAGCGAGGTAGCACCTTGTCGCTTTTTTAAGTGTTTTAGCCACTAGTGGCACCTTAAGGTATCCCGGGTAGATCGGGTAGATGCGTTTACGGGTCCGCTCTGGGTTGGAGAGAACCAGTGTCAGCGGGGAGTGATCCGAGATACTCCTCGGCCTAATCTGTACGTTGTCAACCGTGAGGAGTCCGTGTCCCAGTGTCAGGAAATAGTCGATCCGCGATAAACTATCATGGACCGCTGAGTGGTACGTGTACTGTTGATCGGTCGGGTGGTGTCTCCTCCAAAGGTCCGTCAAACCCTGTGCCTCTAGGAAGCCACTCAGCCGGGAAGGTCCGGGGGTCTGTGTTCGTATCGGGAATCTGTCTAGAGTATTGTGTACCACCGCGTTGAAGTCCCCTCCCAAGATGAGATCTCCTTCCGGGAGTTCCAACAGAAATTTCCCCAATTCTGGGAGAGCGACTGCGTGCAGTGCCGGCGGGATATATACCGAGACCACATTTAGCGGTCTCCCCTCCCACTGTCCATGTGCCGCTGCAAAGCGCCCCTGTGTGTCTATTTTCGTGGACTGGAGTATGTACCTGGAGGATCGGTGCATTAGGATCCCTGTACCACGGGACCCCCTAGTAAATTCTGAATGGAAAATCATACGGTAGCCTTTCCTGTCTAGGGCATGTGTTGCTGTGCCTGTTACGTGTGTCTCCTGTAGCAGGACCAGGGCCGGAGTGAATCTTCTTATACTTTGCAGTACTAAGCCCCGTTTGACCTTGTCCCCTAAACCCCTCACATTCCAAGACATAAGGTGGAGTGGTGTCACTGGTCCCATCCTAGGATCCCCCCTCCCTGTGTCAGCTCGTGTGGTGTGTGCCATTACCTCTGTGGTTAAGGGTACCTACGTGTCGTATTAAGTGCGGGCTAATGCATTGCCGGGTTCTCGCTATACTGTGTGCGTGTGCCATGTAAATCCAATCGTGACCTGAGGAACATTCTAGAAAATGCAAAACCTCCCGACCCCCAACTCCCCCCCTCCCTGCCCCCCTGCTAGACGGACTTAGAACTGCCCGCCCCCCCAACTCAGCAGAGTGCCTGACCCAAACCCGAAACACAGTACTTGCTCGCTGGGGTGAAGGACTCTCCGGAGTCGGCGGCCCCCCTTCTTGTCCACGGAGGACCTCCGCCCAGTGTCCTTGGCGACACGCCCGGTCAGTGTTGCTTTTGGTCTATAACGGTAACATCGGGAAGTCATTGTTCTTCGTTATCTTCATTCTCTTGAATTTCGCTCAGGGGTGAGTGTAGATCCATGTCTTCACCGGACGCCTGGGTGTCCGGGCGAGGTCCGATAGAGCGGTGTTTGTTAGATCTGTTGGAACGGCGAGGTAGGCCCGTCGGTCTCCAGCCAGTCCTGTGCTGCCTCCGGTGTGTCGAAGAACCAAGTTTTATTGTCCGCCACTATCCTCAATTTGGCTGGGAAGAGCATCGCATAAGGAATCCCTCTTGCCCTAAGTTCTTTTTTCACTTCAAAGAATGTTCTCCTCCTACGTGCGACCTCCGCCGTATAGTCCGGAAAGAACGCCAATGTGGAGTTTTGGATTTTAATGGGGGGTGAGTTTCTTGCTGCTTGTAAGATCGCATCCCTGTCCCTGAAATTGAAGAGCCGTGCAATGATCGGCTGTGGGGTAGCGCCAGGTTTCGGGCGTCCCCCCGGGACTCGGTGCGCCCTTTCCACTGAGAGAAAGGCGGAAAGACCCTTAGGCTTAAGTTCTTGTTTGATCAGCTCCTCCACATACAGGTCCATCACTCTTGTGTCTTCCGATTCCGGAACCCCAATTATGCGGATGTTGTTCCGTCTTGAGCGCCCTTCCTGGTCATCCAGTTTTTCACGGAGGTCCTTATTTTCTTTCGAGATCCGTTTCATGCTTATTTGCAGCTCCGATACATCCTCCACTAAGGAGTTGGTCACTATCTCCATTGTGTTCACTTTTTCCGACATTTTGTGGAAGTCCGCTCTTATTAGTGTGATTTCTGTTGATATCGACCCCACCGTCGCCTGAACTTGCGTCAGGGCCCGCATCACATCGTCCAGAGTCGCTTTCTTACCCCCTGCAGTTTCGGCCGTTTTGCTCGCCTGTATTTTGGCGTCCGTTGGGGAGGAAGGTGTTTTATCATAAGCGTACTTTTCAAGACGTGCCTGTGTGTTCCCTCCCTTCGGCCCTTTACCGGCCATTTCGGTGAGTATTGCAGTGGCGCCCGGCAGCAGAAGATCCGTTGCGAATAGCGTCCTTAGGGAGCTGGGTCCGTCGGGAGGCGTGCCCGGTGGAGGCTCTCAGCTTTTCTTGTAGCTTTCGGAGGTATTCGGGCCGAGCCGTTATGCTGGCCACCGGGCGATGGCGGTCTCTCCCCCTTCTCTCAGGCCACTGGTGGGTGCAGCCAGCTCCGTGCGTCGCTCTCAGGGTGCAAATCGATCTCAATTTTGTTGGTAGTGGCTACGTCGCCTTATGCTCCGCCGAGTATACTCGCTTGCGTTTCCGAGGTGGTGCAGGTTATCCGTGGCAAAGGTGTCGTGGGTGATGCAGCTCTTCGGATATCTTCCTCGCCGTGACCCCTTTAGGCCATCGATGGTTGGCGCAGTCTGTGGTAGCCCCAGATCTCAGGCCGGGCCCACTTCTGCCACAGCAGGGAAGCCCCCAACGTGTTCGCTCCTGCCAATGTGTATGCGGCGTTCCCCAGCCGCCGCGCTCAGTGGCACCGCCGCCGGCGATGTGGACCGCCCGTCCGTATAGCAGGAGAGCGGGGCCGGATATATCCACGCCCCGATAGGAATGATTGAAGCACTGTTTTCCCACTAGGAGACCGGGTCTGTGACCGGGACACCAAGTCCAACTATAGGCGACTGTATCAGATTTATGAGCTGGTGCGCCAGTTCTTGCCCCTGTGCCACTGTCCAGTGGGTGTTCTGGGGTCGACGATTCCCCTCACCGGGTAGTCCGTGGTATGGAGAATGTCACCCTCTGACCCCTGTGGCGCGATCAGGGTCCCGCGCTGATTTTTGTAGCCCTTCCGCACTCCTATGCCTCAGGCACCTTGTCGATCGGAAGCCTCGGCATGTCCGTCCTCCTCAGTCCAACGGCCAGGTCCGCGGTCGGCGATATCCACCCCCCGGGTCACCGGTACCTGGGTCTGTAGTCAGCGCCGGTCCGCGGATCCCTCTCGCACTCGGAGCTCCTCCACGAGCGGTGACTTCCGGTGTCCCTTCGCCCAGCCCGCAGCACTTCCGGTCGGCTCTCCGCGCCAGGCAGTGCCCCGGCTCCTGTTCTTCTCTGCGGCCTGAGCGGGCTAAGTGACGATCTTCACTTCCCGTCGTCGGAGTCTCGTTCTGTCTTCCGCCGGTTGTGCCGCCCGGTCCTGGGCCTCGGTACCTTCCCGCCGGGAAGTTTTAACTGCCGGATTAGTGTTCGGATCTACCAGGAGGCCGCTTCAATCCCGGAGCTCGCCTTCTACGCTGCCGCCATCTCCAGCTGCTAGCCACGCCCCCCACAATAGACCTTTTTGAAACAAAAGGAAAATGCAAAATTCCAAAGCTTTGCATTCAGACATCCATTACACAGTTGTCAAATACAATTTTCAACATGGAAATAGCTTTCCTAGTCACAGTAACATCATTAGTAAGGGTCAGCGAAATACATACTATCACAATTGAAGAGCCTTCTTTCCAAGTCTTCAAAGACAAAGTGTGTTTACGTACCAACCCCAAATGTTTACCCAAGGTTATTTTGCCATTTCACTTCAAACAAACCTTGGAACTACCAGTTTTCTTTCCAAAACCACAAACTGGTGCAGATTGTTCCTTACACACCTTAAATATTAAAGGGCGCATATATAATATGTGGAACATACTTAAACCCTTCAGAAAAATAACCAACTTTTTGTCTCCTGTACTAATCCAACAAAAGGAAATGCTATATCCGAAGCTGGTATAGCAAGATGGATTGTTAATTGCATTCATATATGTTATGCAAAAGCAAAAGGAACATTACCACATGCACCAAGAGCTCATTCAACAAGGAAACAAGCATTGGCATAGCCAATAGGTCTCGCCTTTGGGACCTTATACTTATTTAGTTATGCAGCACAATATTCCTACTGCAACAACATTAACTGTTGCATGGCTAAAAACTTATGAGGTCCTAAAGGCAAGACCTATTGGCTATGCCAATGCTTGTTTTAAATGTTATTAGTTTCCTCGTCACAATGTCATACTCATCTGCCATAACGCATTTTATTTCCTGGTATCATATTATTTTTTATCGTACTGTCTTGTGTTTTTGTACTGTTATTTGAAAAGCAATAAAGGTGATTTGAAATTGTAATGTAAATGAAGAATATATCAAATGTAACAATGACTCTCCAAGGCCAGACCTATTAGCGTTGACAGCACTTGTTTTGGTATCATGGATTCCACTAATTAGGTCAGACCTCTGAAGGCAATCATTGTTCTTCTAAAAGCCCATGATCAGGATGACAGCCTCACCTCACTTTGCACCTCACTGACCTCCTTGTCCTCAAATAAGAGTTATTTCTAGAAAGTGACATAGTAAAATAACTTTGAGAACTAGTGTTTTCCCTGCTTTCACACTCTCCTTTTCTCCCACCGCCCCTCCCCAGCTCCATGTGGTTGCCACTAAAGTAGGCATTAGTAGGCCTCACTGCTGGGCAGGTGAAGTCCCTTTGTCCTTTTAATGTTTATATTGAGTGAGTTCCACAGACACAGTGGGACGTACAAAGGTGAGACGACATTGGCTGTGTCTTGTCTTAGATTGTCCTGAAAGGCCCTGCCACGGATTATGGAACTATGAGGCTTACTGTGGTGGACGGCCTGTCACAGAGTTAGTATGCACTTCTGTACGCATACAGATTAAACCAACCACGGTAGATCCCTTCAGACAGCCTCAACAGTTGCTTCTGAAGATGGGGTGTCTTTGGCCTAAGCTCAGCCACACAGAGTTTTTCATGTATCTGGGATGGGATGAAAATGTAAAATTGCCTCTAATCTCCACCTTAATTCCTAAGGTTCCTGTAGATGCTGGTTTATAGGGCAGCTTCCTGTCCCTTGGGGTGCTTTGGAATAACCCACACGAGGGGATGGATACTGGCAGAGAGGGTAGAGTAAGCACCTTTGGAACTGAGGAGTGAGGGGCTTGTGCCTCGACTTCATGTGAGGGGCTCGTGCCTCGACTTCATGTGAGGGGCTCTTGGCACAGGCCTTCCAATGCCATATACATTTCTGGCCCATCAGAGTATATTATCCTCTTTAGGTATTTGTTCTTTCAGTGGTCACAGATAGTCGAGCTTTGCCTTTATCCTATGGTTTATCCTTCATTACTGACATACCTGTCTGTCCACCTACCTATCTAAGCCCCTGATCCAGCGACCTATCTACAAATTTTTCAATATCTATCCACGGAGCCTGGGACAGACAGCATGGAGGAAAGAGAATCTCCAGGCACCTAGACCCAGGGTGCAAGTAGCCTTGAGGAAAGTGAACCTGGTCAGGAAAACAAGGGTGCATAGAAAAACAGGGACAGAGGGAGCAGCGAATTTTAACCTAGAGTAGGAGTGTTTTGGAAAAAACAGATATAACGACTTGAGAAAAAAAGATACAAACTATAAAAGCAGGCAGGCTTGTGCCAAGTGGAGAGAGCGGGGCCTTAAGAAACGTTATTACTTGCATATTAAGGGGGTAGTGCTAGCATTCAGAATACAGTGCAAAAGGACTGCTTTGCGCCAGCCTGGATCTATGACTATAACTCATGGTTTGTGCACCGGAAAATGTACAAAAGTAGTCGAAATATGTAACAAAGTAACGCGTAAGGTTGACATTGCCTCGGTCATTCACAAACACCGAACCTAACCTTTCCAGAAAGAACCCGCTTCTGCTGTGTGACCCTGAGAAGTCAGGTGAACCCTCGACTCTGCAAATGCTGTGCTAGTTTGTAAACTGGAGCCCTCCTCTTAATTAACAGGTTCCCCCTTCGAATCGTTACCCTTCGATACATCAAGGCTATTGCGTGTTTTCCAATTAACAACTTGATTAAAATTATTAGTGAAACTAAGCCGGAATGCGTGTAAAAATGTAATCAAATGAAGAAAAGACAAGCTCGCATGTCGTGCGGCAGCAGGGAGAGGGGTGGGAGGAGGGGGCCTGCTCAGGTTTCCCTTGCGGGAGCGAGCACCAAGGCGCGATAATTGCTCACATATGGTGACACTGCTTGCTCCCGCAAGGGAATCTCCAAACGTGCACGAGTTGCCATTGGAAGCAATGCAACGCATGCACGTTTTTGCCTGCAAAAGTGTTGCGATGGCTAAAGGTCTTTTTCCTATGCAGCGCATTCGTGCTATGTGGCGAGACCTAAAAAGGAACAACCATGGCTTTTATTGGAAATATCTCTCTCAATGATATTTGCAAAGCAGCAACATGGATAAATCCATACACTTTTACGAAACATTTTAAGACAAAAGCACAGGTGCACTATACAACAAAACTTTATCAAGAAGGACAGTTATAACGTCCGTATTGAGAGTTCTTCAATTTTTTATTTCTCTTTTATTGTTTCATTTTCATTTCACGTAGATAAAACACAGCGTCCAGTTTTAACATATTGTGTGGATGTTCAACCAAGACATCAAGCTCTTGTTGGACAAACTGCCCATCAAACATTATTTTTTTTAAACAACTGCACCATCTCATCCCTAAAGCCACTGCATGGATGGGTACTGCTTTACAGTCTATGGATAGCATGTGTATCTGCAGCCAACACATGCTACAAATGGATTATGTTACTTACCCTGTAAGCATCTATTCATAGCGTGTAGTGCTGCAGATTAACATACACCCTCCCATCTCCCCAGCAGGTATTAGATGGTGACAAAGTACCTACTTAGCAGCATGTATAACAAAAGAACGCTTACAAAGCAGACAATATCCTCACACCCTTTACTGCAAAAACAAAACTTTCTAAGGAAAGACATGCGCAATGCCTCGAGGGGGAGGAGTATCAATGCATGACGCCTTATCATAAAGCTTCCTCGAGAAAAACAACTTGCAAAGTAAAATCTGTTTACAAGGCAGCTTTTGGGTTTGAGTGACATAAATTTGTAAAACATTATTACCGAAGATTTCATAATAGAAGTAACTCGTTGTTTGGAAGATCATTGGTCCAGTATGCTTTTTGGTAGCCGTTTTCAGACTGTCCATAGCAGACCTACCTCTCCATTTACAAAATATTCAATCCTCACTCGCCAGACTTTCCAGGTACCAACATAACATACTTACAGGCCGTTGACTGCACCATATTGCTTAGTCATACTCCATTAGACCTACAACGACTAATAGATACATTTAATAACTACATTATAGCCAATAGCCTACAAATTAATATAAAGAAAACTAAAATAATGTCGATGGGCCACTCTAAATTCGGTATGAGTGAATAGAAATTACATGGGTCATCAATTGAAACTGTTTAAACTTACAAGTATTTAAGGAATTATGCTTGACGATAGAGTATATTTTAAAAATCATTTTAATATTTTAAGAGCAAAGGCTACATCTTTTACATTTGCCTTTAGAACATTGCGAAATAAGCGTCTATGTCCTAGTCATGAGTTCTTAGTTAGAACCATGAAGGTAAAGCCTCCTTGGCTTATGGGCCAGTAATATTTTGAGGTAAAAATTCCAAACTCCTGGACAGCTTGCAACTTCAAGTGTTTACATCTATTTTTAATATTCGAAAAAATATTGGCCATGCTAATGTCCTTCTGGAATTTGGCTTGACCAACCAAACCCTAGTGAGCCAATCGGCATTTTTAAAAACTTTATATCCCTTTTATTCTTCCTAACTTGGTACTTTAGCAAATAAGTGCTGGCAAGAACTAATGAAATACAACTATGCAAGTGTCTGGAGAAACTATTTAACTGAGAGTCTTCAGACTTTTCATGTTCTGCCTTTTGGCTATTTGAATATAAACAAAACTTCTCTCATGGGGATAGTAAATCGATCAACTAAATTTCTATATTTATTGTTAGACATGGAGGCTCTTGTGGGGAATAAGCATGCTTGGGCGGTTATCAATTAGTTAAACAAGATAGAGCTTCAATCATATCTATTGACACACCTTCTGCAATTTATCAAAGACCAATTTCTTAGGTTAAGATTTTGAAGATATCCAACAAAGGATAGAACCCCAGTTTGGATACAAAAATGGCCATCGAACAGCTGCTTTCTCTGTGGCGCCTCAAATTAAACTCTATTACTCGTGGTGTGCATTTGCCCACACATGCTAAAAGAGCAGCAAGCCCTGCTGAAACCTGGTTTTAATCAGACAGTGAGAACCAACCCTCAAGCTATAATATGTTGTCTTTCCAGGCAATTAGCTCACCTAACCACCCAATTTGTTACGTTTATTCGCACAAAAGATAACATGCTGAACCAGGACTTAAATCTCCCATAGCCTGGGAAGCATGCAGGCACATTATTCGCTATGTCATAAGCGCGTACAACATAAAGTAGGTAGGCACTTGACTGATTAGGATACATTTTATACTTGTTTGAGGTTGAGTTTAGTAAATTCTTATTAGTTCGGAAGCATGTTTAAGAAGATTAATATGTTGTCATATCATAGTTTTATTTTGTTTTATTGGATTCATGAATTGGGATTTTTAAAGATGTGAATATGATATTAACTCTTTGAATGGCATGCTATTATATACAATTTGATATAAAACTTTACTTTGTATGATGTGTATATGTGTATACTTGGTGTCCATGCTTCCAGTACGGCATGTTACCCTCAAAGCTTCATAACATTTGTAGCAATACTGCTTTGAGTTTTATGGAATTTTTACTGCATTCAATATAGCATCCCCTTTGTAAATTATTTATAGGACTTAATGTGCATATAGCTTCATATCTCTAATGATTTTCAATAATCAGTCAATAAAGATCTCATTAATACGCTGATTGCCATTTTCTCTTGTTATATGAGATCACTCCCTCCAAAACCTAAATTGTTTTTGAAGTAATTGAGAATCTGAATAGGAAATAACTCCCATTAGAATAAAAAGCTGATTTGCCTGTAGATTGTTTATTACTCGCCCATTTCCCCAAAGAGTCCTTAATAATAATAATAATAATAATAATAATAAAAACATTTATTAAGCGCCTGAAAACACTAAAACAGTGCGTCTCTGCGCTAGGATGCATTCCCACTTAAAATAAGAATAGAGATCACTACCTACACAGGGAAAGGAGACAGGGGGAGGGGGAACGCTAGGAAGATATTAAGCTACAGGGAACAAATACTTCTTGAGTTTCTGTCGGAATCTAATTTCCGACGGTTCCATACGGAGCTCAACAGGAAGATCATTCCACTGCTTACTTGCCAAGAACCTGAAAGAGCGCCCACCCATCCGAGATTTGTAAATGCGGGGGACCGAGAACTGCATACTACCCATAGATCTCAAAAGGCATTACGGGCAGTATATGGTAAGTAACCTATGAAGATGCATCGGGCCCTTGCCATGTGCAATCCGATGACTAATGCACATGGTCTTAAACCGAATGCGTTCTCTCACGGGGAGCCAGTGCAAGGTCTGTAACGCACATTTCCCCGAGGACTTCCTAGGCAGCTTTAAAACCAACCTAGCCGCCGCATTTTGCACATATTGCAGCTGGTTCACGCTCTTATTACTAAGGCCACACAGCAGGGAGTTCCCGTAGTCAAGATGGGACGTGGCCAAGGCATGCACTAATATTTTCCTAGCTGTAATAGGTAGGAGATCCAAGATTTTGCGCAGGACCTTCAATATGCCATAACATTTCCCTGCTATCTTTGCAATATGTTGGGAGTATGAAAGATTGGTGTCCAACAAAACACCCAAGTTCTTCACTGTGTTAGAGGGGGCAGGTGTCGGACCCAATTCCATGGGCCACCATGCGGATGACCAAATGGATGGAGAAGGGACAATCCCCAATAGTTCAGTCTTATTGCCATTAAGGCGAAGGCAATTGCTCTTCATCCAAGCTGCAAGTGATACCAGACATGCGGAGAAGTTGTCCGCCGTCTCAACTGGGTTGTGGGATAGAGTAACCACCAGTTGCGTATCATCCGCATAGGATACAATGTCCACCCCGTAGCACTCCACCATCCTGGCCAGGGGTTCCATATAGAGATTAAACAACGTAGGGCTCAAAATAGAGCCCTGCGGGACCCCTTGTTTTAGGATTCGGGACGTGGACCTAAAGGGGGGACAGTGTATTTGGAATTTTCTGTCCGCCAAAAAAGAGACCATCCATTCATATGCTGGCCCCTCAACCCCCAACTCGCTCAAACTGGTCAGAAGTTTAGAGTGCGACACGGTATCAAATGCCGCTCTTAAGTCCAGCAATATTAGAGCGGCAGTCTGTCCTTCATCTACTCTCTGACGAAGCAGCTCTGTTGAGGAAAGGAGGGCAGTCTCTGTAGAATGTTTGGACCTAAAACCAAACTGGGAAGCATGTAGGAGATGATTGTCCTCCATAAATTTGACCAGCTGGTTATTCACCAATTTTTCTACCACCTTGGCACAGAAAGGAAGAAGGGAAATGGGCCGGAGGTTATCCAATTGGAAAATATTCAAGTTAGCCTTTTTTTTAATGGGAACTACCTGTGCCAGTTTCCATTCCTCAGGCAAATGTCTTTCTTGAAACGAGAGGATCGCCAGATTGCCTATATAATTCCACAGGAGATGAACCTGCTCCCTTAGAATTTTAGGCTGAGCCACATCTAAAGGGGATCCTGACTGGATACTCATAATAAGATTTATCAGTTCCTCCCTTGGGGGCACCATGAATTCCTTAAGATGGGCTTTCTTAATAGGTGCATGGCAGGTATCCCCCACAGAGTTTTCATCGACTGGATCCTGCTGAAAGGACATATAAATCTGTTCCACTTTATTCACAAAATGATCTGCGTTAGATTCGCATATCTCCGTGGAATAGAGATCTTTAGTCTCTACCCTTGTAAGCACCGTGAGCTCTTTATAAATTAGAAAGAGCTCTTTGGAGGAATTTTCCGAGGAATCTATCCTCCCTTGGATAAATTCTCACTTGGCCTTATTAATCCTTCCATGGTACTCCTTCAGACTGATCCTATATGACTCTTTCCGGGCTGTGTCATAATCCTTGCGCCACAGACGTTCCAATCTTTTACATCTGGCTTTAACCGCGCGCAAATCATTGGTATACCAAGGGGCCGACCTAGGCTTACGTACTGGGACTTTTAGGGTCCATGGGGCCACCTTGTCTAGCACCTTCGATATCCATTCTTCATACTCCATCCGTGCATTTTTAAAGGTATAAGCGGGGGCTTATCCTGCATTAGCATACATTCAAATGCCTTCTGGGTACATTTTTTCCAGTTCCTGCGTTTAGAATCTGTGGGTTTCTTACATGTTTCTCCTACAGACAAATCTGTTATTATGAGTGGAATAAGGTAATTGTTAGAAGCGGCTGTCTCTAGTTGGCAGAGGTATACACTTCTGACAAATAGGGACACACCTTTTCTAGTCAGGGCAAGGGGATCACACACTTAGATAACCCCTGCTTGGCAAAGCAGACAGGCTTATCTCAGAGGCAGTGCGTTAAGCATTTATGACCACATACAGTAATAAAGTGAATACACTACAAATGGACACGACACAGTAGTATTATAAAAATAAGGATTTTTATATAAGGCTTAGCACAAGACCAAATAACGACAAAATATACCACAGTCTTAATAAATACTCTTGGAAGGAAAAATAACAGTTCAAGCACGGTTTCTTCTTAGCACAAAGTCTTTAGTATCAAAAGCAACTATTCTTCTTTAAGACACAGTTCTTGGCAACAATGTAACCCACACGGGAGTCACACGACGTCGAGGCAAAGTTAATCCAAAGGTTCGGCGTCGACCGCGAGGAGCGCTACGTCGAGCCCGGAGTCGCACAGACCCCCACAACACAGTACCTTGGAAAAGTGAAGCACTCGATGATCAGCGGCGTCGAGATGTCCGGCGTCGCGTCTTCGGCGTCGATCGGGCCTCGGAGTCGGGGCGATCTGCAGCGGCATCGACCGAAGTCAGGCAGGAGCAGCGCTCACGAGATGAAGCAGGATACGGCGTCGTCGATGTCGATGTTGCAAGAGTGAGCAGCGCTCACGGCGTCGAGAGGGCTCGAAGTCGATGCGATCAGCAGCGGTGCCGACACGAGGTCACTTGGAGCTGGAGCCGAACTCACTACTCACTGGCGTTGTTGCTGGCGTCGATCGGGGCCGGCGTCGAGGAAGCGGGACACTGGAGCCGTTACTCACGATGTCGCGCTGGATTCGGCGGCGTCCGTCGGCGTCGAGATTGCTGGATTCTTTCAGAGGTGCTGGAGTCACAAGTTCCAGCAAACAGCACTATAAGCAGATGAAGTCCTTTAGCCCTGTGACTTCAACAGGAGACTGGCACTCTTCCAGCCCTTGGAGATTTTCTTAGCAAAGATTGAGAGTACACACACAGTTCCTCTCTCCTGGTTCCTTGGCAAAAATAAAGAAGCAATGCAGGATTCCCCCAACAAACAGCACTCTGGCAGAAGGGGTAGGCAGTCCTTAGATCAGTAGGCTTCTTGTCCTTGGTTCAGGTTTCCTTGTCAGAAGTGATCTAAATTCTTGGTTCAGGGGTCCTTCTCTTATACCCCTTTTTGGCTTTGATCCCTTTGTCCATGCAGGGGAATTTCCCCCCATCTTGGGTTTGTTGTGGGTGTTGCCAGGCCGAAGCACCTGGCCTATTCACTGTGCAGGGCAGAGTCTTCAGACGCCCAGCAGGAGCGGAGCCAGCATTGTCACTGGCAGGGGCAGGGCCATCAGTAGCCCGGCAGGAGGTGGGCCAGGAAAGTCCCAGGCAGGCACAGGGTCATCAGTCGCCTGGCAGGGGGGCGGAGCCAGCATTGTATCAGGCAGGGCAGGCTATCAGGAGCTACTCTTCCCCTACTCTCAATGCAAATGCCCCACTCATCCCACACTGACTCATTGAGACCTCTGGAGCCACCCAGCTCCTGTCATACGCACACCAGAACCAGCAGAGACCGGTAGACAGTTAGACAAGAAAATAGCTACTTTCTAAAAGTGCTATTTTCAAACACAGAGTCCAAAAACCATCCACACAAACGGATGCGTTATTAAACCCTGAGTTCAGGGATACCAAACTCGACATTGCACCATGCTCCCCGAGCCCGCTAGGATTATAGCATTAATATTCCTGGCAGCCCATTCTAACTGATGGAGAGCAGGTTACCTTACACTAGTGAAAAACGAATATGGCTGTAATTCACTATTAGGACATGCCAACCTTGTCAGGCTTGTCCTACCTTATGCTTACAATGCACCCTGCCCGTGGGCCTACCATAGGGGTCACTAACATGAAGTTAAGGGAAGGTTTAGGGACTGGCAAGTAGGTGTACTTGCGCAGTCTGCGTGAGAGTACCAGACTGCACGTGGTCTAGCAATGGTAGACCTTCAGACATACTTTTACTAGGCCGCTCTTGTGGGTGGCACAACACGTGCTGCAGGTCCACTAGCAGCATTTGTATTTACAAGCCCTGGCACTCCTGGTGCACTCTACTAGGGACTGACAGTAAACCAAATAAGCCAAACATGGAATTCAATCAATACAGCAATTTCACATAGGGAGCACTTGCACTGTGGCACTGATCAGCAGTGGCACAGTGCCCAAAGCATTTACCAGCAAAAACATCGTAAACAGAGGAGGCAAACAGAAAAAATGGAGGAGAGACTCATGCCAATGATGCCAGGTCTAACAGTAATGATCAGACCACAAAATCCTAATGGGAGTTAACACCCTTGCCCCATTCCAATGAGCAAATATGGGATCTAAAAGATGACCCGCCTGGTGAGTTGGCATCTCACCTAAGAGAGTAAGCATCAGTGATTTTAATGAGACAGTCAAAGATTGTGCCTCAGCACAGTTTACATCCTCAAAATGTATGTTGAGGTCGCCTAATATAAGGAATTTCTTGTAACGTAGAGCCGGTTGAACAACCGATTCCAGTAGGCTATCAGCAAACTGCTTGATGCTCCCGGGGGGGGCGGTATAGGAGAAAACCCATAATTGTACATTCGGGGGATACCTTGATGGAAAAGAGGCCGGCTTCACAATTACTAATTTTTACTTGCTCTAATGAGCACACAAGCTTAGTATTGTACACCATAGAGGGGCTCTTTATCGGAGATCTTTTATCCTACTGCCTATGGGTGAAGTGGGGGTGAAGGGCCAGGACAGAGTAGATAGTGCGGGTGAGGATAAAATGTGGTACAAGGTACCGGAAAACAATTTTATTCTGGTGGTCTTCTACCACAATTAAAATCAAGGGCAGCCGGTGTTCATGGGAACTTTGGTTTCCCAGATTGGACCGGGGCTAAAGTGCAAGTGGTGTGGTCCACTTTGAGGTGAGCCCGTTGGGCATTGCACCGCCTGCCCGATAAGAAGCATTGCCTATGATGAAGCATGACACTCGCAAGGGTGTGTGAGGCCATTATATCCAACAAATTGGATACCCAGGGGTGGTCCTCCATTGAGCACTAGCCCTTATACCTTAGTGACCTTTTCCTTCTTTCTTTCTCCCCCTAGGAACAGCCCAGTCATCTCTCTTGTTGTCTTGATATCTAGGGCTACGACTGCGGCCGGACCTTCCATTCTCTTTTCTCTGAATGGTAATCAAAGCCCTACTGGATCACAGTTGATCCTTGTCCTCCCCTACCCTTTGTTACACACGAGTCTATCACTGCCATTATTACCCTAGGAAACATCATGTTCAGTCACCTCCGCGCAGCGGACAAGTGGGAACTTGTGACTCAAATGATGTTATATGGCACCAAAAAATGTTTAAGTGGTACCAAGCGTGCAGATGGACTTCTATACATGCATAGCTAAAATTCTGTAATTTAAACAAGTATCCATCATTACAAACTTCCCTGAACCTTTGTAACAGTGTCTTCTTCCCAATGAGAGTTATTCCACCTTTTTACTGTATTTTCAGCCTAGAGTAAACCAATCCTCTATTTAGTGAAGCCATGAAAGGAGGTGGGACAGCACTATGTAGCATGCTAAGATGGTTGTATTGCTAGAGGTGCTGGCAGGCATACTGTTTTTTTAGCTTTTCCATTGAATGTTAGTATGTACCTCTGGTGAGCAAGATCATTGCACGGTATCGTCACTTGATTGTGGGTAGGTTTAATTATTGCATGACAATAAAAACATTGAAGTAATATATACGTTCCACATTTGTGCTCATGGGTCTGAAATGTGACCGGATCTCGTCACACGAACATTAAAAAAAAAGTTCTTGACGTGTTTTTGTGTATAACCTGCATTCTTAGAGGGCGTTTTCACTTGTGGAGCTCAAGGCAGTTTTTTGTTATTTATCAAAACAAAAGAAAGCATCAGAGTTTGGTTTCAGAACTAATTGTATGAAATTTGTTCCTGGAATATTCTATATTTATCACGCAGCACTGGTGCTAAAAGTTTGTGTCATGGCTTGGCCCGAATAGATCTCACCAAATGGCTGGTTATTTCCTTTTGATAAACACACAGAAAACACAATGGCTAATTTATTTTCCGAGGTTTAAAGAGGTAATCTCTGTTGTAGCTGTTGCATTTTACATTTGTAAATGTAAATTATGTCTACTTTTTGTTGCATTGTTTTGCAGCTAATGAAGCAGGAGAGACGCCGCTAGACATTGCCAGACGCCTTAAGCATACACAGTGTGAAGACTTGGTATGTTTTTTGCTAGTGTTATTTAGATTCTTCTTTAAAATCAAATCATCAATAAGGAATTTGAAAGAGTC
Source organism: Lissotriton helveticus (assembly GCF_964261635.1). Classification (NCBI taxonomy): domain Eukaryota; kingdom Metazoa; phylum Chordata; class Amphibia; order Caudata; family Salamandridae; genus Lissotriton; species Lissotriton helveticus. Next base: position 384,234,626 of record NC_136067.1, on the reverse strand, counting down.
GAAAAAGAAACTGACGACATGTAAATGTTTTAACGAACAACAGATCTGAAATGATAGTTCATTTGTAGTAGCCACCGAGGCATTATTGCATACTTGAAAACTGTTTGTGAATTGCAAACAGATACAGAGGAGCCCCATACATACACAGCTAATGAGTGCAGTGCTCATTTCCCTTATGTGTTGAACTACAACCGTCTTTGGTGTAAGTTTCTTAAATGCACATGAGATTTGCCAGGACTTGGAAGTGGTGACCCTATTCACAAAGTCATTTTCACAGGTCACTCCAACTAACCGGCAAATTGATTTCTACAGGAGTATTAATCCTTGTAAATCGCAGCAAATTGTTTTAAACTTGTAAAAGGATTTTATTTTCCCAGGGATGGGTGTGGGCGTTCGGAGGATGAAGTCCCCTGGAAAGTTTTGTAGCACTCACAGATGTACTTGTTTTCGGTATTCATAATCGGTTCCACAACAATTTCCCTTTCTGGAACTATTTGTTGATTTACTTCTGTTATGGATAGAACTAAATCTGTTTCCTGGATGGGAATGGGAATGACCATACCCAACATTTGCGGGGATGGGGTTGTGGCTTCCTCCACAAGGAAATATACCTTTTCTGAGGAGGAAGAAAAACATGCAGTTACCCTAAAGCAGTGTATTCGTTAAGGCTCACTTTGTACCTTTAATCTGAAAGAAACACATAGTGATAGATTCTTTACCTTAAAATTACCCCCAGGTGTCAGACTGGATCCAGAAAGTTTTTGTCAGCATTACCCCTACGCGTCGGTAGGTGGCGTTGTGCGGCTCCGTGTCTGTCGTTGGCGTCATGGTCGCCGAGATGACGGCGAGGGCGCTACTTAGACACCGCCCACGCGCACTGACATCAGTTCTTTCTTTTTCCGCGCAGGCAAGCTCAGATCCGGGAAGAGCAGGAATCCTTTTTTTGGGAGGATTTTTGTCTCCAATTTTTTCATTGAGTTTTCGACTCCTAAGATGCAGTTAGGATGCCCGGTTTTAAGTCCTGCGAGGACTGTCACCGTATGTCAGTGATGGACCCGCACTGAGTGTGTCTTTTCTGCCTGGGGCGTGACAAAGACCCCAAGACCTGCCCAGCAGTCGGCTCCACGCCGATCGAGGTTCCGTGGGAGATCGAGAGACCATGCGCGGAGTCATCACCATCGGTCTTCGGGATCACAGTCTTCGCACTCGGGGTCAGGTAAGGCGAAGCACAAGAAGTTGAAGAAACAACATTGTTTTCTGACCCCTCGCCGGTCACGCGAGGGGTGAGTGGTGCCTCCTCCGCGGCTCTGGCGGAGCCTATGCAGTCGCCACCAGCCTACCTGCCCTTTCGGGGTGCGTCGGCGACCCCAGCCCAGATGCAGGAATTCCTGACGGCCATGGCTCGCATCTTTGGGCCGTTGGGTCTCACCGGTGCGCCTTCGAGTCCCGCGCGGGGGTCCTCGCCTTTCACCGCCGGTGGCTCCGGCTCCGGCCCCGGAACCGACATCTGCTCCGGCACTCCAGGACACCCCTGGATCCATGCCTGGATCCCGGTCGACGCCGGTTGACCTTGTAACACCTCCACCGACGTCGCCCCGGCGGCACCACTTCCGACATCACCCGCTCCTCGTGATGATGTCGGCCCCGGTTTCAGGCCCGAAGTGGAAGCGGCGTCACTCGATGCCGTTTTCAACGCCGCTCTGGGATTTCTATCCCCATGTCCCTATCCCTTATTTTCAGCCTGTACACCAGCCTGAGGAGGAAGGGGGAGACTGGGAGTGGTCTGAGGATCCTATCGCAGCTGCTTGCGAGTCTGAATAGGACTGGGCAGAGGAGTTGGGGAATGCCAGTGTTCTGAATATCTCACCAGACCTTGGCATGTTATCTCCTCCTACCGTGGCTATGGAGGAGGTGCAAGTTATGCAGTGGTGTTGCGTAGGGCGGCCGAGGCCCTCCACCTTGAGCTCCATATAGTAGCCATCTGGACTAACCTCCTGACAGAAGTTCTTCAACCAGGAGCTACTTCTGTGGAGCCGCTGCTTCCCTTCAACAAAGCACTTTCTGATGTTCTTTTGGGCACTTGGTCCAGGCTCACCACAGGGGCTCCTGTGGATAGGAACGTGACCCAACCCATCGCCCGGCTCCGGGAGACCCCATTTTCCTCTCTCAACACCCACTCCTGAGAGTTTGGTTGTCCAAGCCTCAACTTCCCCGACTGCCTTCCCTTCCACACCCCCGGATAGGGAATCCAAGAAACTGGATCAGTTCGGAAAGAAGTTTTTTTCTTACGCCAGTTCTGCGCTGCGGTCCGTGAACACTGCATGCCTCTTGGGCCAATATTCCCACTCTCTGTGGGATACGGTGGCGCAAGTGCTGCCTCAGTGTCCAGAGGAGGCCCTGACCGCTCTCTCCCAGGCTATTGCAGAGGGGAGAGACGCAGTTCATGATTCGTTGTGGCATAGACACTGCCGACTCACTGGGCAGATCAATGGCAACGACGGTGGCGGTTCGACCCCACGCCTGGTTGAGGACAACTGGATTTTCGGGGGATGTCCAAACACACTTATGGACATGCCCTTTGATGGCCGTCGCCTCTTCAGCGACAAAGCAGACCACGCGTTGGAGCGGTTTAAAGACTCACGGGCTACGGCCAAGTTCTTGGTGCTCTCCGCAGTTCGCCCTCCTCTGCCGGCTGCTTTTCACTCCTTTCGTGGCACTCGAAGTGTTCGCAACAGAGCCACAAGCCTGCGCAGAAAACATCCCAGCGTGGCCGCAGAGGCTGGTTCCGCTGTGGCGGACCAAGGGATCAGCGGGCGGGTCAGTTTACCTCCACCCCAGCCACTACTGCCTCCAAACCTTCCTAGTCGGAGCTTTCAGGCCCATCAGCCGCCAGTGGGCAGCAGGCTTGACCATCACCTCCCCCACTGGCGCACCATCACATCGGACCGGTGGGTTTTAAAAATAGTCCGAAGGGGCTACTCCCTCCCCCTTAAGACCACCCCTCCAGCCATGCCACCTCAATACCACCGCATGTTGGGGGATCTCTTGGCGCTTCTTCAGCAGGAAGTTGCGGCCCTCTTGGCCAAGGGGGCCATCGAGCGAGTTCCAACGCCAGAAGTAGGTCGTGGTTGCTATTCCCTCTACTTTCTGGTGCCAAATAAGGACAAGGACCTGCGTCCTATCTTAGATCTCCGCGACATCAATCGCTTCCTCCGCAAAGAGAAGTTCAAGATGCTCACTTTGACTCAGGTCTTGTCTGCACTCGACCCACAAGACTGGATGATAGCGCTGGACTTGCAGGATGCTTACTTCCACATCCCAGTCCTGCATGCCCACCGGTGTTACCTACGGTTCACGGTAGGCCACAAGCATTTTCAGTTCACGTGCTCCTTTATGGCGTTATCAGCGCCCCTCGAGTGTTCGTGAAGGTGGGGTTCGCAGCGCATCTGCTCAGGTCCGGGGTTTGTCTTCCCCTATCTCGACGATTGGTTGTTGAAGGCGGGCTCGCCCCAGACAGTTATCTCCCACCTCCAGACTACGGCTGACCTCCTGCATTTGCTGGGGTTTTCCATCAATGTGCCGTAGTCGCACCTGATTCCCTCTCAGAAGCTCCTCTTCATCAGAGCGGTTCTGGACACAGTTTTGGGTTTATCCTCCCAAACAACGAGTCCGGCATATTCGGGCTCTGATTACGATCTTTCAGCCCTTATCCTAGGATTCAGCCAGAGTGACCCTGAGGCTGCTGGGCCTCATGGCATCCTGCTGATCAATCATGCCAGATGGCATATGCGGGCCCTGCAGTGGGACCTGAAGCTCCAGTGGGCACAGCATCAGGCGCGACCGGGCCCAAGTCATTCTTGTGGCCTAGGACTGGGCTAGAAGAGTTTGGTATCCCGAGCTAATCGGTATGAGCATCGATCCTCAGATCAGACTGCCTCTTCAGGAGGATCTTCTGTCTCAGCAGCAGGGGAAGGTCCTCTACCCGAACCTTTTAAACCTCCACCTCCAGGCATGGAGATTGAGTGGTGACAGTTGACACCTTTCAATTTCCCTCCCGAAGTCTGTGATGTTATTCTGGCAGCCAGGCGTCCCTCCACTAAGGTGGTATACGCCTGCAGGTGGAACAAATTTGTGGCAGGGGGCACAGAAAAGGCTGTGGATCCCCTTTCTGCCCCTCTTTCTGAGGTCCTTTTGTTCCTTCTCTCTTTAGCCCAGAAGGGCTCTGCCTTGGGCTCTCTCAAAGGTTATCTTTCTTTTATTTCGGCCTTTCTCAGGGTCCCTGATCAGCATTCTCTTTTCAAGTCCCCTGTTGTAAATAGATTTCTCAAAGGCATTACACACCTTTTCCCTCCTATTCCGTTTGTGATGCCGCAGTGGGACTTGAATCTGGTTCTTACTTATCTCATGTGTGCTCCTTTTGAGCCCCTTCATAACTGTCCTCTTCGTCTCTTGTCCCTGAAGACTGTCTTCCTGGTAGCCATCACCTCCGCTAGGCGGGTGAGTGAGATTCAGGCTCTTTCTTGTAAGCCTCCTTTTCTGTTGGTCCATTTGGACAAGGTTGTGCTCAGGCCCCGTTCTTCCTTTTTGCCAAAAGTTGTTTCTGCCTTTCACATTGGGCAGACTATTACCTTGAGGCTCCACCGTCTGGACCCAAAACGTGCGCTTTCCTTTGATCTCAACTGCACACAGCAGTTCCGGGTGGATGACCAACTTTTTGTTGGCTACGTTTGCATCAAGAAAGGTCGGGCGGTGCATAAGAGGACTATCTCCAGCTGGGTCATCATATGTCTCAAAGCCTGTTACTCGTTGTCTAAAAAAGAACCTCCAGGGGGTCTGTGTGCTCATTCCACTAGAGCAACTGCATCCACTACTGCATTGGGACGTGGTGTCCCCCTGCAAGACATTTGTCAGGCAGCCACATGGGCCTCGCTGCACACAGTTACTAAGCTTAGCTTCTTTGGCCGTTCTGTTCTCCAGTACTTTCTGGTGTGATCTTGGTTCGCAGACCCACCAACGGGGTTGGTATTGCTGTGGTATCTATTCTAAGGTAAGGAACCCATCAATATGCGTTTCTTTTAGATGAACAAGTTACTTACCTTCCGTAATGATATATCTGAAAAAAACATGTTAATGTTAATTTCTTTACCTTAGAATATCCCCTAAAATAACCCCAAGCGTCAGACTGGATCCGGAAATTCTTCGCTAGCAGTACCTCTGCACATCAGTAGGTGCTCCGCGTCCATCGCTGGCGTCGTATGCGCCGAGATGACATCACGGAGACTACTTAGGCGCCACCCGTGAGCGCTGACATCAGTTCTTTCTTTTTCTGCGCCAGTAAGCACAGATCCGGTTAGAGCACATATCTTAATCACTTTTTGACTATCTTTTTGAGACTGGTTTTAAGTCATGTGGGGCCTGCCGTCGCAATGTGCCGGTGACGGACCCCCATGACGTCTGTCTCTGCTGCCTGGAGAGCAACCACGACTCTCGGTCCTGTATGGACTGTCTGGCCCGAAGGCCTTGAGGGAGTGGCGCCGGAAGCTGCTTGAGGTCCGACACTCGTCCCAGCGCCATTCATGGACCAGGGGCCGCTCCAGAGAACACTCGCGGGGCCACCATCATCGCTCCTCGGGCTCCAAGTCTTCACCCTCGGTTTAGGGTAAGAGACGACACAAAAAGAAGTTGAAGAAGCGGTGTCGCTCTCTGACGTCCCCCCGTCGGTACCCGGATGCAGACGAAGGGGACAGGGGTTCTGCCCCGCGACTTCTTCGGATCCTGGGAATCTCGCGGCCTACCCACCTTAACCGGGTCCGTCGGCGACTCCTGCACAGGTGCAAGAATTTCTTGCTACCATGGACCGCCTGTTTAGGCCTCGGACTCCCGCCGTCGTGCCCTTGGACCCCCCCGATCCTGTGTCAGGATCCTGTCGGCGCTGCCAGCGGCTCTGGCACCACAGGATCATGCGCTGCAGGATCCTGCGCCGCTGGCTCCGGCCACGGCACCACAAGGTCCCATGCTGCCGGCCCCGGCCCAAGCACCACCCTCAGCTCCGCCTCTGGCGCCGCAGGGGATGCCATTTGTTCCGCCCCTGCCCCGGTTCCAGGACAATTTTGTCCCTACCTGGGATCCGCATTGGGCCACGGCGCCGATTCGGCTCCATCCGGCGCCGTTTGTTCCTTCCCCTGTCCCTGCCCTGCCGCCGCGGTTTGTGCCACATACGGCGGAGATGAAGGACATCTGGGAGGGGTCCGAGGACCCTCTTGCTCGTCAGTGTGAGTCTGAGCAGGACTGGGCGGACGAGTTAGAGGAGGCCGGCGGCCTTGATGTCTCCTCTGACCCTGGGTTTGCCTCTCCCCCGCCTGCCATGGAGGAGGGTGCTTCTTACACGGTGGTGATACGTCGGGCAGCTGAGGTCCTTAACCTTGATCTCCCTACTGTGGCCCTAAAAACTAATTCCTCACTGAGGTGCTCTAGAACGGCGTCCACTTCGTCGGAGCCCCTACTGCCATTTAATGACGGCCTCACTGACGTCTTACTGGGCTCTTGGTCACGGCAAGCCACAGGGGGCCCTGTGGAGAAGAACACCCGGCGGCGTGTGACCCTGCCTTTCGGACCACTCATCCTACGCCCAAGAGCCTGGTCATCCAAGCTTTGATGTCCCAGAGTGCCTTTCCTTCGGCTCAGCCGGATAAGGACTCTAAGAAGCTGGAGCAGTTCGGCAAGTGGTTGTTCTCTTCGGCCAGCTTAGGGCTGCGGTCGGTGAACACCGCATGCCTATTGGCCGCTATTCCCACGCAGTGTGGGATACAGTTGTACAGGTGTTGTCTCTGTGTCCTGAAGAGATCCAAGCTGTGCTTTCCCAAGCTGTTGCCGCGGGTAAAGATGCAGCTAAGTTCGCCATTCAGTGTAGTTTGGACACCGCGGACTCATTAGGTAGGGCAATTTCTACGACTGTGGCGCTTCGTCACCACGCCTGGTTGAGATCTACTGGGTTCTCGCCAGATGTCCAAAGGTCACTCATGGACATACCCTTTGATGGCACTCGCCTGTTTGGCGATAAAGCAGACAGTTTACTGGAGCGTTTTAAGGACTCTCGGGCCACGGCCAAGTCCTTAGGTCTTTCCAAGAAAATCCCAGCAACTCCTGGTTTTCGTTCCTTTCATGGCCACGGAAGGGCCGCCCAGGCACGTTCCTTCAGCAAGCCCATGCAGAACCAACCTCTGCGCTGACGCGGTTTCCGCAGGGGCGGGTCTGGGAATCAGCGTGGGGGTCAGTCCACCTCCGCCGCTTCTACCTCCAAACCTTCCTAATCTGAGCTTTGGGGGGCACACCACGCCAGTGGGTGGCAGGATCCGCTATCACATTGGACAAGAGGGTGTTGCAGATCATCTGCAAGGGTTACTCCCTTCCCTTTCAGTACACCCCTCCAGCCATGCCACCTCAGTACCGCCGCATGTCTGGGGAACACTTGGCACTTCTCCAGCAGGAAGTCAAGGCCCTCTTGGCCAAGGGGGCCATAGGGTGCGTTCCTGGGCCAGAAGTAGGGGGTGGTTGTTATTCCCACTACTTTCTGGTTCCCAAGAAGGACAAAGGGGGTCTGCGCCCCATCTTGGACCTCCGGAACGTCAACCGCTTCCTCCGGAAGGAGAAGTTCAAGATGTTGACTTTGGCTCAGGTCTTGTCTGCTCTCGATCCAGGAGACTGGATGGTAGCGTTAGACTTGCAGGACACCTATTTTCATGATCCCGTCCTGCCGACCCACTGGTGTTACGAGCACTTTCAGTTTACCGTGCTCCCCTTTGGCTTTACCAGCACCTCTCGGGTGTTCATGAAAGTGATGGCAGTGGTCACAGCTCAGCTGCGCAGGTCGGGGGTCTCAGTCTTTCCCTATCTAGACGTCTGGTTTTTGAAGGCGGGCTCGCCCCAAACGGTCGCCTCCCACCTCCAGACTACGGCCGACCTCGTGCATTTGCTGGGGTTTTCCATCAATGTGCCGAAGTCACACTTGAGCCCCTCTCAGAAGCTCCACTTCATCAGAGCAGTTCTGGATTCGGCGCAGTTTCAGGTCTGTCCTCCCGAACAATGGATCCGGGATATTCAGGCTATGATTCCGATCTTTCAGCTTCTGTCCCGGGTTTCAGTCAGGATGACCCTCCGGCCCCTGGGACTGATGGCCTCCTGCATCCTGCTGATGCATCATGCCAGGTGGCATATGCGGGCTCTGCAGTGAGACCTAAAGTTCCAGTGGGCGCAGCATCAGGGCAACCTGTCCGACCAAGTCCAGATCTCAAAGGGCACTGCACGACACTTACAGTGGTGGCTCACGAACCGCGATTGGGTCCAAGGCAGATCCCTCTCCCTTCCCCAGCCAGAGCTCACAGTGGTGACGGATGCATCCCTCCTGAGATGGGGTGGCCACATGGGAGAGTCGGAGATCAGGGGCCTCTGGTCTCCGGCGGAGTACCGGCTCCATATCAACCTTCTGGAGCTGCGGGCGATCGACTTGCTCTGAAAGCCGTCCTTCCCTCTGTCTGGGGACAGGTAGTGCAGGTGTTCACAGACAACACCAGCACCATGTGGTATTGCAACAAACAGGGTGGGGTGGGGTCGTGAACCCTATGTCAGGAGGCTCTGCGCCTCTGGACATGGCTGGAACTTCGGGGCATGTCTCTGGTGGTTCAACACCTGGCAGGCTCCCTGAATGCCAGAGGCGGACAAACTCAACCGCAGATGCATGCTGGATCACGAATGGCGTCTGACCTCAGACGTGGTGGAAGGTCTCTTTCTGCAGTGGGGAGAGCCTTGGTTAGATCTATTCGCCACCGAAGACAACGCACAATGTCATCAATTCTGCGCGTTGGAATTTCCAAGGCGGCACTCGCTCGGAGACGCTTTTCATCGCGAGTGGAGTTGCGGTCTGTTGTACGCTTTTCTGCCTATACCACTTCTGCCCAGAGTGCTGAAGAAGATCAGGCGCGACCGGGCCCAAGTCCTTCTTGTGGCTCCGGATTGGGCAAAAAGAGTATGGTATCCCGAGCTAGTCAGTCTTGCAATCTGTCCTTCAATCCGACTGCCTCTTCGGGAGGATCTTCTGTCGCAGCAGCAGGGGACGGTCCATCATCCGAATCTGTCCAGCCTCCACCTCCATGCGTGGAGACTGAGCGGTGACAGTTGACAGCTTTTGACCTTCCGACCGAAGTCTGTGATGTAAATTTAAATGTAAATGTGTGTATACTTGTAAAGCGCACTGCCGCCCCATCTCGGGGCATCCTGGCGCTGCATACCGCTGTGGAACCCATCCTGGCTTTCCCTGTGAGATGCCCCCTCCAGGGCACCCCCAAGGTGAAGCCAGGCATCCCAGTGCTGTTGGGGCCGTTGTGGAGATTAAGCAAGCTATTGCCCAGAGTTGCAGAGTGGGACCCATGATTAGAGTAGGCACCGAGGCGAGAATTACCTCTTCTAACCAGTGAGCCACACTTCTCCACTCCACCACTGTGATGTTATCCTGGCAGCCAGGCGTCCCTCCACTAAGACGGTATACGCCTGCAGGTGGAATACATTTGTGGCATGGTGCACAGGAAAGGTTGTGGATCCCCTTTCAGAAGTTCTTCTGTTCCTCTTTTCTCTGGCCCAGCAGGGCTCTGCTCTGGGCACTATTAAGGGCTATATCTCGGCCATTTTCGCCTTTTTAAGGCTTCCAGATCAGCCTTCTCTTTTCAAGTCCCCTGTTTGTTGTTTCTTGAAATGCATTACACGCACATTCCCTCTGGTTCCCTTTATAATGCCTCAGTGGGACTTGAATCTTGTGTTGACTTATTTGATGTGCGCTCCCTTTGAGCCGCTTCACAACTGTTTTTTACGTTCTCTCACCTTAAAGACTGCTTTCCTGGTTGCTATCACCTCTGCCAGAAGAGTGAGTGAGCTTCAGGCTCTTTCTTCTAAACCTCCTTTCCTTTCTGTTCATCCGGACAAGGTGGTGTTAAGGACCCGTCCTTCTTTTCTGCCCAAGGTTGTCACGCCCTTCCACATCGGGCAGACCATCACTTTGCCCACCTTCGTTCTGCCTCCGCATCCTTCGAAAGAGAAAGAGAGGCTCCACAGCCTGGACCCAAAACCTGCGCTATCGTTCTATCTAAAACGTACACAACAGTTACGGGGGTTGATCAACCTTATGTTGGCTACGTGGGCGCCAAGAAAGGTCGGGCTGTGCACAAACAAACCATCTCTCAGTGTTTTTTTTAGTGTATTAAAGCCTGTTACTCAAAAAAAAGGAAAAAAAGCCTGTTACTCCCTGGTTAAAAAGGAGCCTCCTGTGGGGCTGCGTGCCCATTCTACTCTGGCGACTGCAGCCACTACTGCTCTGGGACGGGGAGTTCCTTTGCAGGATATCTGTCAGGCAGCTGCGTGGTCCTCACTGCATACCTTTACCAAGCATTATTGCCTTGACAGCCAAGTCCAGAGAGACGGCTTCTTTGGCCGTTCTGTTCTCCGGGATTTTCTGGTGTGATCTTATTTCGCAGACCCACCACCCGGGTTGGTATTGCTGGGGTATGTATTCTAAGGTAAGAAATCTAACACTAACGTGTTTCTTTCAGATGAGCAAGTTACTTACCTTCGGTAACAATATATCTGTAAGAAACATTAGTTAGTGTTAGATTCCTTACCGCCCCACTCATCCTCCCCGTTCTGTGAACTGATTTCTAGGGTTAAGGTCATCCATTTTAGGGCTCTAGTTTTATGCACTAAGTAACTTGTTCATCTGTAAGAAACATTAGTAGTGATAGATTCCTGACCGCCCCACCCATCCTCCCCGTTCTGCAAACTGATTTCTCTGTTTAAGGTCATCCCTTTCAGGGCCCTAGTTTTATTTTTTATTTTTTATTTTTATTTTTTAATTATTCAGTTCATAGCAGATAACATTTGTAAATCAAACAATGAAATCATAAGTGTAGGAATATTACGCAGTTGTATGTAATAGCACCAAACATAAATCACACTGAGGCAAACATTTTTTTTTAAAAAGACAGAGATAATCAAAGCAGCTACATTTCAAATCGGCATCTTCATATATTGTAACGTAGGCTGCCAGATTTTAATCCCTAGTTGTTTCTTCCGCAAAGATTTTATGCAATACAAGCTAAATTCAAGATACACACATCGGGCCACAGCCATAGCAATAAATATTAAATAACGAAAAGGATAGCAAATCTGCATGGGTTCAATATCCTCACCCACACCTACTAACATAGTCTCTCAAGAAATACGGACATCGACCCCCGTGGTTTGCGATAGAAATTCTGAGATGCCAGCTAGAAATTGTTTTAAAACTGTACAATCACAAAATATATGTACAATATCCGCTTTCTCTGCCTGACATCTAAAACATTTCCCGTCGTGTACCCCACCCCACTGTAGTGTAGTTCCTATATTCCCAATAGGCTCTGCGCATTGGAATAATATATCCTATAGATTAGACGTAGGACTGAGGTCGACTATGTCTCTATTGAATATACTAGACTTAATTGTGTGTGCCAGCTAGCTCAGAGGTCAGTAGAAACGTTCTCGAATTCACAAGAATGGATTAGTCTCTGAGAAACCGCATAAACATGACAACTTTGTTTCCCCAAGATAAAACGTATCTTCAGAGTCGTGGAAACAATAGATAGATATTTCACTCAGTCAATCGTGCATGCTTCATTTCACTAGAGTTGCAGAGAAAGTAGAAAGACGGGCGTTTTCAATAAATGGATTTATTGAACAGTCTTCTTTCTCAAGCATAAGAAATGAACTGCTACAATCGTAACACAGTTAGTAAAATATAATGCATACAGTATAAATAGTAGAATAAAATAATACTGTAAGAGCATTGTATGGTTCCTAAACCATAAAGAAATACATACATAAATAACAGAGGCTAAAAGTACTCAACTGGTGCTTCTAAAATACGCCTACCCCGGTGTACCTAACCTAAGCTTAGTACGAAGGAAGAAGTAAGTGAGGTGCAGCATAAAGGTAGTATTGTTTTGCCAAGGATCTGCTCAAGATTTCTCTAAGGGTCTAATCAGCTCCGTACCTTAGTTTAGAATGGGGAAGGCTGATCTCGGGACTCGATTTCCCAAAAACCCGCAAGAGTAGCTTGGAAACACTGGAGCTGGATTTCTCGGCAGGAGAAAAGACAGCGTCTCTCTCAGTGCGTCTGCTGGAGGGTTGGCTTCCTTCGGCACTTGCTGTAGCAGGGCGCGTCGGGCAAGTAGATAGTCGAACTGCTCCAAACCACCGTGTGTTTGCTTGGGCGAGTGTGGGCTTATTTATACCTTGAAAGTGCCGACTTTGACGTACAGTTGGACATAATAACGTCATCAAAGAGTCTTAGTTCTTTGAAAACTCAATGAGTTCTTGGACAAATCAATATGCAAGCAAAGGGAAGTCCCCGGCTGCTGAAGCTGAGTTTTCCAAGAAGTTGTTGTGGATTTTCTGAACTAGTGGAAGTAGCCCTGCCGTATTTGGACTGCATGAGCTATGCCTAAATAAGTTTATGATTTCTATGCCTATATAAGGATATGGTGAATTATACCTATATACGAGCATGAATCGGGAAACTTACAATAGGGTCCTAAAATGATACATAACACCACTTCATCATCGTGACCTGTGTATGGTATAGATTAAACAGAGTTTTATAGTGTTGGGTGCGTAGATTTGCCGTCAGCATAACTTTACTAGCCACATCTATAGATGATTGCACATATGAGTCATTATTACCAAATCTATCCCTCCACTTTGCATCATGCTTCTCAATGTCATCCTGCTGTGTCATCTGCAATATGTCGTACAGTGCCCCAATCTTAGCTCTTTTAGACAATGCCTCTAATAAATCATCGGTTGTTATAGACTTATATCTGCAATGTTTGTGAATAAAATCACAAATTTGCAAATATTTGAAAAAATAATTTTGTACCGTTCCACTAAATCTGAAAACAGAATAATTATCCCAGCCCTATTCATATCCCCTAGACGTCGTATCCCCTTGCCCTTTCAAGTAGCCATCTTTGTATCCCAAAACACCAGTGGAAATATTTCGGTGGAGTTTAAAGGCGTATAGTAGCCAATCCGATTTATAGATACGATTTTGCGTATCAACTTCCACGCCTCATATGCAGCAGAGGCGATTTTAAATCGAGTTCTTTTGAAAAAACTTGGTTCGTAGAACTTAAGCAAGGCCTCCCTCTCCTGAGTCCCCAACAACATCTGATATATGTTAGGAGCTTCAAATGTCCATGCTTCATCCCCAACCACCAGATACTGCATATTCTGCAGAAGACAAACTTGATAATAAAAAACAAAATTTGGCACCCCCCATCCACCACGTGCCAATGGAAGCATTAAATATTTTGAAGCACGCCGATTTTTCTTCCATCCCCATATAAACCGATCTGCAATAGACTGAAGCTGCTTCAACTGTACCCGTGTCAACTCTAGCAGTACCGTCCTAAAATAGTACATTACCCAGGGAGGGCCCTAGTTTCAATGCACCATTGGTCAGTTTTTTGCATGGCTCTGCGTTCCTGGTGTGGAAAGTCATGTACAGAACTGACGTCATCGTGCGTGGGCGGTGTCTAAGTAGCTCCTGCGACGAAGGAGGGGGTGTAATGATATCCATTCTGCTCCCACTTTGATTCTCCTGTTATTTAGCGTATTGGAAGTTTTAGGCTGCTTTTGCTTTGCACAGCCACACATAACCCATTTGTATTTGTGCCATTATTTTAGGAATAAGCTGTACATGTTTATTATTTAGTGAGTCTTCTCAGGGGTCAGTCTGCACATTTTATAGAAGGTTGCCTGGAATGCATAACAACCTAATGTACAGGTTTCTTTTGCATTGTAAGTTGCTTAAATAAATCTTTTTGAACGCGGATACTGAGGATCCAACAAGAAATCCGATAGGTCCATGTCTTATGACAGAAGGGAAACATGTTGTTTTACTGCAGACAGTGTGGAAAGTTCCAACCATTATTGGCACAATTTCCCTACTGAATCGGTAGTGACTAGTGTTGTGTATGGGAATAACAAGGATCAGGGCTGTTTGCTTCAAACCCCGGTGTGGGATAAAAAAAACGAGCACAACCACCATTTATTTCCACTGCCCACAATAGCCACCTGTTTGGAAATTAAAGTATGGAGTTAAATGTAGCATTCTACATCATACTATGGAGCTACTTTTCAGTATAATTTTTTTTAATGTTGTCAATTGTAAAAATGGTTTTAATTTTAGTGAGTCCTAGACAAACCGCCTTTTGAACTGTGTCATTTAGAAAAATCATTTGTGTTGGAATTAAGGAGGCTGTAAATAAGGTGTCTGTTTCCTGAACCGGACAAGGTTTGGTGGCACAAATAGATTTCATGCCAATGGTGTCCTTCCAATACTCATAACCTTTTAAGGATAACTGTTTGACATACAAATCTGTATATATTAGCTTGGTTTGTGTCAGCATATATTTCTTTGCTTTTATAGGTACAAATTTAAAATAAAACATTTTGTGTCTAAGGAATCCTATCCATAAAAAATATATGAATTTATCCCTATATGTTTTTGAGCTACCTTGTGGGTTTGTTGGACAATGTTCCTATTGTGTGTAATTAAAAAAGTGTACCGTGGACACTAGCTCGATGTAAATAATGATGTCCATAATTATGATAACAGAACATTCCACCACAATTAACAGAATTTAGGTACAGGTCTTAACTTTCAAAAACAGTATAGTATTCCAGCTCTAAGAAAATGGAGTTTACTGTGTCAACATCCCAATTGTCGTAATGTAAACCAGGTACAATAACATCACCGAAAGACACTTTAAAAACATAAGAAACCTGCAGTGTTTCTGTGGGGCTAAAAATCTCCTAGGAGACCTTATGCCAAACAATTCCACCAATTACTGGCACAGCTGAAATGACAGGTATTTTTTCAGGTGAGGTGAAGATGAGTGAGATGTTGACACCAGTACTGTGGCAGAGAGTTCTGCAATGTAATGGCCATTTATTAGCAAGAAGAAAACAGTCACAAATCCAATCCAAAGAAATAGAAAAACCAAGGAAAGTGTTATCTAAACATATATCCAAGGAGAGACCAGATAAGTGCATTTCAGCCATGTAAAGAAAACACAGGCCCTGTATGTGGAGTGTCGAGAGCAGTGGAACTGTCAAGAGTCTGATGAAAAATCATCTGTTTCCATAAAATAGCCAGAAGCAGTATGTTGAAAAACAGGAGCCACAGGTGCAGTAAGAGAACTGGTAGATTCTACAATGTGTCGATCAGTATAAACAACATAATCTGCAGGAGACACCATAGTAAGTACAGTAGTCACTTACATTGTATTACTTGCATTTGTAGCGGTAATAGTAATTTAATTAAGTTTTATTCATCCATCCCTTCCACCTCCACGAAACTGCTGGAGAGAAAGTGCTTAGATGTTGCTCACAAGCTGTAGAGGAATTTCCTGTATTGTAGCAAGAGAAGTTAGGCAACTACCAAGGATTCCTCGTAGTCTACTTTGCAGAATGCCACATGATGTAGCTTCATTTGATCAATGGAGACAAAAAAAATCGTCTTTCGAACAAGCTAGCATTGGCAGTATCACAGTTCTTGTACCTTGAATGCCAAGGACTGGCAGAAGTGAGCAGTATGATGGGCCAAATTTCTTCATCACATCAACCTTTTGACAAACGAGATTCACAATTTGTGGAATCCAGCTGGAAGGTACTGGCTGCTCCTTTATTTTGGTAGAGGCAGGCATCTTCAACGACTTGTTGGATCGGCCATCGAAGATGTTTTGTGAATCCTGTAAGACAGCACAGCGATCATTTTTGTCAAAGGGCATGGCAGTCGCCATGATATCTGGACAATCAAGGTCTGGAACATACATATTGATACCAAAGCCGACCTTGTATGTGGTCCGGCCACCGGGAGATCGTTTAGGCGATTCTTAAGTGCTCTTGGTAAACTATATGGGTAATGGATCCAACTAGGCCCTGTGCCCAAGACTCTAGCTGTTAAGGATATCTTAATGTCACGGTTCATCCTCTTCACCACTAAATTTCCCTCAGGACAGTAGCGGGAAGAGAAATGTACCTCTACTGCCACGGAGCCCATAGTTTCCCTGCAAGCATTAGAGGTAAAAGCAGGGCGCTGGTCTGAGTGGGATATAGTGCATGCATGTGTTCTGATAAAGACTTGGAAATCTTTAATACCAGTGCGAGCATTTGCCGAACATTGTGGCCATACCCAGTGAAGCCTTAAGCAAGAATCACTTGGAAGTTGGATACATTTAAACACTCCATCCGAATTAAGAGGACCACAATGGTCCAAGTACACACAGCTAAAAGTTTTGTTGGAAATCAACAGGTGTGTCTGCGGTGGGCGTGCCACGGTAGAGCTCTTCATTTGTTGACAAATGTCACAACAAAAGCCATATTTCTTGCTCTGTTTATATAAGCCATGCCACCAAGAACGTTGCTATATTAACGAAATTGTGGCCACTACACCTATGTGTGAAGAAGCAGCACCTTCATCGCAGCGATCACTTAGGCTAGTCTGCAGTCTATTTGGGGAATCAAATGATCACCAACCCTTGGAATTGTAACAAAGGGAACTTTTGGTTTGCTTAAATGATAAGTACATTTAGCTGGATAGCCCCGAGGCAAAGGGGTGCCATCCCTGTAGCATTAATGGCAGCCAGTATATTGTCATCTACCCTCATATAACAATGAGTAATTGCAGCAACTGTCGCAACTGCGGATCTGGCTGTGTCATCTGCCAAAGAATTTCCTGTAGCGTGTGGTTCCGCATGCTGATGACTCAATTTATGAATGACATGAGTACATGCCCTCCCATCTTTTAGGTCTGCCCCCTTCACCCAAAGCAATTTATGGTTCATAGTGTTGCCTTTAAAATCTTTGAGTCCATTCTAGTGCCAGTAATGCAAATTGTTATTAATACAGTGGACACTAAAAGTGTGGGGGATTCAATATCTATATGTTCTATTGCAAGAAGTAAGGCTTTTAGTTCAGCCTACTGTGCAGTGGAGTTGCCTAAAGACTGTCTGCAAGTTTTAGCAGTTGGAATTTTACGTCCAACATCACACCAAGAACGGTTGCTCATGCTGCTGAATATTGGTGCTTGGACCTTGTATTTGAACCAATAATATACTTATACTGCTCAAGAGCCAAAGGATTGCTAGGCATGGGATAAACATGCTCATATTGAAGAAATTATTTTGTCTGTAATGACGGGTCAAAGACGAAGTCTACATCGTAGGTGTTAAGGATGTTGCCCATTTTATACATCTATACAGAGGGTTTTAGCAT
The DNA here is from genome assembly GCF_964261635.1 of Lissotriton helveticus. Classification (NCBI taxonomy): domain Eukaryota; kingdom Metazoa; phylum Chordata; class Amphibia; order Caudata; family Salamandridae; genus Lissotriton; species Lissotriton helveticus. The sequence goes on along the minus strand of NC_136067.1, from coordinate 384,217,265 downwards.
TTGGAACGCTTGCTTTTGTAACAACCCTTTAAGGCTGGAGTGGTAGTAATGCCAATAATGCGTTTCCCTTGTGCAATTGGCTGCATTTTAGATCGAGCCTAGGCAGTGTGCATGCGCTGTCTGGAAGACCTGCTGTATTCAACTTTGCTCATGCCTGCTGCCCTTCCATTGGTTCAGTGTAGTGTTGCTCTTATTTGCAGGTTCCTATCTGGTACCAACAGCAAAATGTCACTTCTGTTTTTTGCCGAGGAGCACCACCTAAGTTCAGTTTTTTTCCACTTGCATTCTTTATCAGTACTTTCAGAGAACTCTTTTTTAGTTAATGTTGCTTCGTGGTATGCCGAGGTTTATGTTAAAGTATGGCACCGCCGGCAGAGTGCCAAGCACAAGCACCAGGAGCTGCTTGGTTTTCTACTTGTACACCTTTAGATGTCTCAAAGACTTGTAATGTAAACATTTTGCTCTGTAAAAGAGGGCTTTGTAGAGTGTAAACTGGGATAGAGTGGAAGGGTGTCTATGGAATCATGAGGTAATGCCGCCGGCTGGATGGCCTGTTTATTGAGGTTTGTGTCACCCACGTTATTAGGGGTGCTGCAACTGGAGAGATCTGTGTGTCCGGGTGAAGCCCACAACATTCATCATCCTCCACTTGTTCCAAGGGGACCAGACACAGTTTGTATGATAAAACTACTGTGTTGGAAAGCTGCAGCTTTGCTACCGTGTTATGTCTAAAACATTAGGAGCTGCTGCTGCCCGGGCAAAAGAAAACAGTACATTATGTTGTTATGTATTCTAGGCAACCCTGTACAAAATGTGCATATTGACTCCTGAGAAGTATCACTGAATAACAAATAACATGTTCAGCTGATTCCTAAAATAATGGCACAAAAGCAAATGTATTATGTGTGGCTGGGCAAAGCAAAGGCAGCCTAAAACATCTAGTATGCTAAACTAAGGGAGAACCGAAGTAGGCCCAGAAGGGAAACCACTACACTTTGTCTGAGATAGCTTTCTGATCCCACCAGAGCACAGCCAAAAGACAACCCTTCCTACTCTGGCACACTACTGTTACCATGTGGCAGAGCTCATACATTACCCGGCTCAGGCAATAATAACAACTATGATGAAGGGGACAATCTTGTCCCACAGTACGGTGAGGACAGTTGGTATGAGGAACTATAGGATACCAGTGGTCTAGACACCGCCTTAGACAGTGAACTTGTTTCTCCCCTGGTCCTTTTGCAGGGCACAGTGCTTCTTTTGCAGATAGCATAAAAAGGTCTCATGCGGTCCATAACCTGTTGCTCTCTAGCATTGAAGTAAAGAACCACATCCTCACTACGGTTCTCCTGCCTCACCAGGCATCTTCTGAATCTTAACAAAACCCTTACAGATAGCCTCTTGGACACTTGGGCAAAGTTATATTCTAGAACTCCAGTCAATATATGCAGGTAGCTCACAGACCAGCATTGGGTGTCCTGACTTCCTGACTCAGAGCACTACTCCTGAGAGTTTGATGGTAGAGGCGTCCACCAGCAAGTAAACTACTCCTCCTAGGAGCGAATCCAAACATATGGAGGTCTTTGGCAAGCGCATGTTTTCTTCTGCCAGTCTTGCCTTACTTTATGTCAAAACCAGCTGCCTCTTTGTTTGCAACACTCATGTGTTGTGGGACATAGTAGGCCAATCCTATTGTCAGTTCAGGATGACCTTGGGGTGTTTTTAGTCCAAACTGTCCAGGATGCAGAAAATGTGTTATGCAGTCTGTTGGACCTAGGGAACCCCAAGTCACATAAGGTAGCTTGGCACTAAGTGGGCAGGCCTAACTCCAAGGAACATGTGCTAAGTTTGCGTCACACCCTTCAATAACATAACATCCATCCACTCAAAAATAAGGACACTACACCAATTTTGGAAAAATACGAGCTGTTTTATAAAAGTTCTCTTAGTTCCTTCGTTTTCCAACTATACCGCAATTTAATGTAATTGAGTTTTCACAATCCCATTTCTTTTCTACATTGACCAGGTAAACATTTACATCTTTCAACAGGTTATGTGCAACATTAAAGTTCTCCAGTAATCGCTTTTATACCTCCTCCTGAAGCCCGACTTTTACCATACAGTTAAACCATGCCACCATGTATTTTATTTCAAGAAAAGCAGGCTGGCATGAACTGTTCCCCAGATGACTCAAGGTTAACAATTTACTAGATAACCCCACCGGTCAGAGAACCCTTTCTCCTGTTATGGTTGAAGAAGGTTACACACAACTGTAGCTGGAAGAGAACAGGCAAGTGAAATCACATTGGCTTAGATCAGGTTAAACCCCTCAACAAAAGAAGAGTCTACGTCTTACACATGTGCAGCCTTGCCCTGAGGAGTCCCCACTAGCAACTAAGGTGAGTCAGCTGGCTTATTATATTTCTTTTCCCCAGCAGACCCCCTTTTGCTTAGATAACCCTGGAACCAGCCAGTGCTGTACTGAGTAGTTGCTACTGAATAGGCTAGATGCAGTGCTGCCCAGTTCTCCTTTCTTGACAGACTTCGGGCTTGTCCTGCTGCTCCCCCCCACCTTCCCAGCTTACTTGGCCGTGTAGCTCATGTGTTCCAGTCAACGACCGCCCCCTTTCTCTTCGAGTTCTTCTTTCTCGATGGAAAGGGTTTCCTTGCTCTCCCTCCCCTGTCAGGCGAGCAGGCGCCCTATCGTGCGTGTCACTCGGCAGCACTCGGCGCTTCCTGGCAGACCAGCAGGCGTTCCACAGAGCGCAACCCGCTCCCGCTGCAGCGTAGGGCGGACTTCCGTGCACTCCTCCTCAACGACTCCTCCCTCAGGGCTCCGCCTGAAGTCGTCCTCTTCCGGCGCTTCCACGCCTCCTCACGCGTCACTGGGTCTTCCCGCAGCCGACCTCTTCCGGCGCTTCCACACCTCCTCACGCGTCACTGGGGTCCTCCTGCAGCCGACCTCTTCCGGCGCTTCCACGCCTCCTCGCTCGTCACCGGAGCCTTTCCGAGGGACAATTTGACCGCTGAGCAGATCAGCTGTGCAGTAAGCTTTTTCTCACAGCACCCGCAGTCGCGACCTCACACAGCGCCTCAGCAGGGGTGGGGGCCGAACTCGTGGCCCAGTCAGGAAGTTTTTCCCCAAATAGCAGAGAGGTCCAATTAATACACGGAGGCGGTGACACGCCAGGGTCAGCTTCACTCCTCTCCTCACTCCTCGTTGGGTATTCCGGAGCAGGCAGGGTTCGGTAGACAGACAAAGGGGCACGTCAGCATAGAAGGGCAGCCTGCCCGAAGGTCGATCTCTCCCCTCTCAGTGCGTGCTCCTCCTCACTAAGTCGCCTTACTCCTGACCAGTCCCATTTCACACTTTCTCTGCCCAGCACTCTAAAATGGTTCTGGCCTTATATAGGCTAGCCCTGGCCATCAGAACCCTCCAGAAGGTTCTAGTACCTTCTTAGTGTAACCCTATGGTCCCTTATCTAGAGGTGACAGTTATGACAGTTAATAGCGACCATTTTGTGGGTCTGGCATATCTAGTCAGAAGAGGCACCTAGGCCTCAGGGAAAAGGACTACGAGGGTCAAAGAGCATCTAACCCCTAGCCAACACCTCAAAAAATTCAGTGGACATAAAAATTAAGGGATTTGAGGGGCAAAAAGGGGACAAAAAAAAGGGACTACCCTGAGGCAGACAGGTCCAACACGCGTCGTCCCCCAGCTGAAAGTGGGGAGAGCTACCCAACCCCTTGGGAGTCCTCATTACTAAGGCGGAAATACCTAGAGAGACCGTCTGCATTGGCGTGGTCCACGCCAGGCCGATGTTCCACCCGGAAGTCCATTCCCTGTAGGGAGATGGACCATCTCAACAACTTGGGATTTTCCCCCTTCATTTGCATCAGCCAACGAAGGGGTCGGTGGTCAGTCTGAACCAGGAAGTGCGAGCCAAACAGGTATGGCCGCAGCTTCTTCAGAGCCTACACCACCGCAAAAGCTTCCCGTTCAACTGCACTCCACTTCTGTTCCCGGGGAAGCAGTCTCCTGGATAGGAAAACTACAGGCTGATCAGACCCTCTTCATTGAGTTGCGATAACACTGCCCCAATGCCATGTTCTGATGCGTCTATCTGAAAGAAACAGGTTAGTATTAGATTCCTTACCTTAGAATATCCCCAGGCGTCAGTCTGGATCCGGAAACTTTTGCGTAGCAGTACCCCTGCGCGTCGGTAGGCGTCGTCTGCAGGCGTCCCCTGCGGCTCCGCGTCGTCGGCGTCGTGCGCCGTGATGACGTCGCTGGAGTATATAGACGCCGCCTCCGCGCGCTGACGTCAGTTCTTCTTTTTTCCGCGCCAGTTAGCGCAGATCCGAAGAGCAGTACTCCGGTCTTTTGACCAAGTTTTTTGTTAACTTCTTTACGGTGCCGGTAGGATGCCCGGTTTCAAGAGTTGTGACGAGTGCGACCGCATGATGTCGGTCACCGACCACCATCGACTCTGCCTCCGGTGTCTGGGCGCGGACCACGACGTGGAGTCCTGCGTCGACTGTCGGGCCTTGACTGGAAAAGCTAGGCGGGAGCGGTCCCGCAAGCTTCTCGAACTCCGGTTGTCGGCCCCGCGTCGAGAGCGGTCCCGGTCCGGTCGGAGGTCGAGGGAGCGGTCGAGGGAGCGGTCGCGGAGCCGCCATGGGCGCTCCGGGAGTCGCCACCATTCCTCCGGCTCGTCAGGTAAGCACAAGAAGTCGGGGCGTCGCCATCGCACCCCCGACTCCCCCCGACGCCCGCGTGCTGCGGCCGGGGGCTCGGGTGACCCCACCCCCGCGGTCCCGCATGGGTCGCCGACGCCGTCTGCCCCACACCTGTCGGTCCCTGGGGAAGGCGCGTCGCGTGAGGAGATCGAGGCCTTCCTCATTGCTATGAGGGCGAGGTCTTCTCCGGCGGGGCCTTCGGCGCCTGCGGGCCCGTCGGTCCCGTCTGGGGGCCCGAGCGGTTCGGGTGCTCCTGCCCCGGCGCCGCCGGTGGCTCCGGCCCCGGCGCCGCTGGTTCCCTCTGGTTCGTCGCCGGCTGGTCTCCCGGCCTCTCCGGCGTCGGTTCCTGTGGGCCAGCCCATGGTACCGCCCCCGCGTGGTGCAGCGACTCCGCCGTCGGCTCCGGCCGGCGTCGGGTCCCCGGCACCGACGCCGCGCGGCGCCACCCCCCTTTCCTCCCCGACTCCGGACTCGGAGCCGGACCGGCGTCGGCCGACGCCGGACCCGACGCCGATGGGGCCTGTTGACCCCGATGTCTATATCGTCGACCCAGAATATGGGTATGACGAGGAGGAGTATGGAGAGGGTTGGGAGGGGTCTGAGGACCCTCTATCCCGTGCCTGCCAGTACGATGTGGACTGGGTAGGTGATCTGGGTGATGCCAGTGGCCTGGACGAGTCGCCCAACCCTGGGTTTGTCTCTCCGTCCCCTGTGGCGTCCGAGGCGGGTGCTGCCTATTCGGTGGTCCTGATGAGGGCTGCCAAGGCCTTACACCTTGAGCTCCCCGTCGCGAAGGTCAAACCGAATATCCTGACGGAAGTTTTTAAACCGCAGTCATGCCCCCAGGAGCCTCTGCTGCCGTTTAATGAGGCCCTGACGGATGTCCTTCTGGGCACCTGGTCCAGGCCCGCCTCTGGTGCGCCGGTTGACCGGAACGTTGCCAGGCGTCACCGTCCCTGCGCGGACGACCCTGCCTTCCTGTCCACCCATCCCTCCCCGGAGAGTCTGGTGATCCAGGCCTCCACTTCGCAGTCCGCATTTCCGTCGGCTCCGCCCGACCGGGAATCAAAGAGGTACGACCAATTCGGAAAGAAAGTGTTTTCCTCTTTGAGTGCTGGGCTGCGGTCTTGTAACACCGCGTGCCTCTTGGGCCGCTACACCCACTCCCTGTGGGATACGGTCGAGGAGTGTTTGCCGCAATGCCCCCAGGAAGTGCGGGACAAGCTCACCCGGGCCTTTGTTGAAGGCCGGGATGCGGCGCGGTACTCGATCCGTTGTGGTCTGGACACCACGGACTCACTGGGACGGGCCATGTCCACTACGGTGGCGATTCGTCGCCATGCCTGGCTGAGATCTGCCAACTTCTCACCAGACGTCCAAAATACGCTTATGGACATGCCATTTGATGGCAGTCGCCTATTTGGTGACAAAGCGGACCACGCGCTGGAGCGCTTCAAGGACTCCAGGGTCACGGCCAAGTCCTTGGGTCTCTCGACCCAGACCCAGCGCCAGCAGACGGGTTCGTTTCGGCCCTTTCGTGGCCAAGGGAGAGGAGGTCCCACACGTGCTGCCAGCCACGCGGCGCAGAGCGCTCCCCAGCGCGGTGGCGCCCGTGGTTTCCGCCGTGGTGGCGGTAGAGGCCAGCGTCGTGGTCAGTCCACGCCTCCCTCCGCTGCGGCATCCAAGCCTTCCTAGTCCGAGCTTTCGGGCTCACGTGACGCCAGTGGGTGGCAGGGTTCGCCATCACCACTCCCGCTGGCGCGCGATAACATCGGACAGGTGGGTGCTGCAGCTTGTCCGAAGGGGCTATGCCCTCCCCTTCGAGTCCACTCCTCCAGCCATGCCACCGCAGAACCACCGTGTGTCGGGGGACCACTTGACACTTCTGCAGGAGGAAGTTGCGGCCCTCTTGGCCAAGGGGGCCATCGAGCGCGTTCCTGGGCCAGAAGTAGGGTGTGGTTGCTACTCCCACTACTTTCTGGTACCCAAGAAGGACAAGGGAGGCCTGCGTCCTATCTTGGATCTACGGAACGTCAACGGCTTCCTCCGGAAGGAGAAGTTCAAGATGTTGACTTTGGCTCAGGTCTTGGCTGCTCTAGACCCACACGACTGGATGGTAGCGTTGGACTTGCAGGATGCGTACTTTCACATCCCCGTCCTGCCGGCCCACCGGCGTTACCTGCGGTTCACGGTAGGCCACGAGCATTTTCAGTTTATCGTGCTCCCATTCGGCCTTACCAGCGCCCCACGGGTGTTCACGAAAGTGATGGCGGTGGTCGCAGCTCATCTGCGCCGGTTAGGGGTTTCAGTCTTCCCCTACCTCGACGACTGGCTGTTGAAGGCGGGCTCGCCCCAGACAGTCGTCCACCACCTTCAGATGACGGCAGACCTCCTGCACGAGTTGGGGTTTTCCATCAATGTGCCGAAATCACACCTGTGTCCCTCTCAAAAGCTCCTTTTCATCGGAGCGGTTCTCGACTCGGCGCAGTTTCGGGTTTATCCCCCGGAACGGCGGGTCCGGGATATTCAGGCTCTGATTCCCATCTTTCAGCCGTTATCCCGGGTTTCGGTCAGGTTGACGCTGCGGCTTCTGGGGCTGATGGCCTCCTGCATCCTTCTGGTGCATCACGCCAGATGGCGGATGCGGGCTCTGCAGTGGGACCTGAAGTTTCAGTGGGCCCAGCATCAGGGCAACCTATCCGACCATGTCCTGATCTCGGAGGGCACTGCGAGACAGTTGCAGTGGTGGCTTACAGACCGCGATTGGGTCAGGGGCAGATCCCTCTCCCTTCCCCAGCCGGAGCACGTGGTTGTGACGGACGCGTCCCTCCAAGGCTGGGGTGGCCACTTGGGAGAGGCGGAGATCAGAGGCCTCTGGTCTCCGGCGGAGTCCCGGCTCCATATCAACATGTTGGAGCTGCGGGCGATTCGCCTGGCACTGAAGGCATTCCTCCCCTTTGTCAACGGGAGTGTAGTGCAGGTGTTCACGGACAACACCACCGCCATGTGGTACTGCAACAAACAGGGCGGTGTGGGGTCGTGGACCCTTTGCCAAGAGGCTCTGCGCCTCTGGCAATGGCTGGAACGTCAGGGCGTGACTCTGACGGTTCAACACCTGGCAGGTTCTCTGAACGCCAGGGCGGACGAACTCAGCCGTCGGTGCTCGGTGGATCACGAATGGCGTCTGAACTCGGATGTGGCGAGAGGCCTCTTTCAGCAATGGGGAGAGCCTTGGTTAGATCTATTCGCCACAGAAGAGAACGCGCAATGTCATCAGTTCTGCGCGTTGGAGTTTCCAAGACGGCACTCGCTCGGCGACGCCTTTCGGCGCGAGTGGAGTTGCGGTCTGTTGTACGCCTTTCCGCCTATACCACTTCTGCCCAGAGTGCTGAAGAAGATCAGGCGCGACCGGGCCCAAGTTATCCTTGTGGCTCCGGACTGGGCTCGAAGGTACTGGTATCCCGAGCTACTCAGCATGACAGTCGGTCCCTCGATCCGCCTGCCCCTTCAGGAGGACCTTCTGTCGCAGCAGCAGGGGACGGTCCTCCACCCGAACCTGTCCAGTCTCCACCTCCATGCGTGGAGATTGAGCGGCGACAGTTGAGGCCATTTGACTTGCCTCCTGAAGTCTGTGATGTCATTCTGGCAGCCAGGCGTCCCTCCACAAAGTCGGTATACGCCTGCCGGTGGAACAGATTTGTGGCATGGTGCACAGCAAAGGCTGTGGATCCCCTTTCTGCCCCTCTGTCTGAGGTTCTCCTCTTCCTCCTTTCCCTTGCCCAGCAGGGCTCTGCTCTGGGCACTGTCAAGGGCTATCTTTCTGCCCTTTCCGCCTTCTTGAGGCTGCCTGATCAGCCATCTTTGTTCAAGTCCCCTATTGTGTTAAGATTCTTAAAGGGCATCACGCACATGTATCCTCCAGCTCCGTTCGTGATGCCTCAGTGGGACTTGAACCTGGTTTTGACTTTCCTGATGTGCGCTCCCTTTGAGCCCCTTCATTCCTGTCCTCTCCGTCTTCTCACCTTAAAGACGGCCTTCCTGGTAGCCATCACCTCTGCCAGGAGAGTGAGTGAGCTCCAGGCTCTTTCTGTTCAACCTCCTTTCTTGTCTGTTCATCCTGATAAGGTGGTTCTTCGGACCAGACCTTCTTTCCTGCCCAAGGTAGTCTCTGCTTTTCACATTGGGCAGTCCATCACCTTGCCCTCCTTCTTCCCGCCTCCGCATCCTTCAAAGGATGAAGAGCGGCTCCATCGTCTGGACCCAAAACGTGCGCTTTCATTCTATATGGATCGCACACGCCAGTTCCGGGTGGATGACCAACTGTTTGTTGGCTACGTGGGTGAGAAGAAGGGAAGGGCGGTACAGAAACGGACCATCTCTCGGTGGGTCGTCCTGTGCATCAAAGCATGCTACTCTTTGGCTCGGAAGGAGCCTCCTGTTGGGCTGAGGGCCCATTCCACTCGGGCCACGGCGGCTACTACTGCCCTGGGCCGGGGAGTCCCTTTGCAGGACATTTGCCAGGCGGCCACGTGGGCCTCGCTGCACACCTTTGCGAGGCACTACTGCCTGGACAGTCAAGTCCGGAGGGATGGCTTCTTTGGCCGTTCGGTCCTCCAGGACTTTCTGGTGTAGGTTGTATTGGTTCGCAGACCCACCACCGGGGTTGGTATTGCTGGGGTATCTATTCTAAGGTAAGGAATCTAATACTAACCTGTTTCTTTCAGATGAACAAGTTACTTACCTTCGGTAACGATATATCTGTAAGAAACAGTAGTTAGTATTAGATTCCTTACCGCCCCGCCCGTCCTCCCCGTTCTGCGAACTGATACCTAGGGTTAGGGACATCCCTTTCAGGGCCCTAGTTTCAAATGGCACCAGTGTTGGTTCTCACATGGCTCTGCGTGTTCTGGCGCGGAAAAGCTGTGTGCAAAGAACTGACGTCAGCGCGCGGAGGCGGCGTCTATATACTCCAGCGACGTCATCACGGCGCACGACGCCGACGACGCGGAGCCGCAGGGGACGCCTGCAGACGACGCCTACCGACGCGCAGGGGTACTGCTACGCAAAAGTTTCCGGATCCAGACTGACGCCTGGGGATATTCTAAGGTAAGGAATCTAATACTAACTACTGTTTCTTACAGATATATCGTTACCGAAGGTAAGTAACTTGTTCGTCTGGACAATGAACTCCTTGGAGAAGTCTGGGGCTCTCAGGACCGGTGCTGCACACATTGCCTGTTTCAATTTCTCAAAGGCCCGCTGACAAGCCTCTGTCCAGACTACCCGTTGAGGTTGTTTCTTGGATGTGAGCTCTGTGAGGGGCGCTACAATAGTGCCATACCCCTTCACAAAGCGACGGTAGTAACCTGTGAGGCCCAGGAAAGCTCGGACCTCAGTTTGGGTCTTGGGGGGTTCCCAGGCCATGATTGCCTCAATCTTTGCCTGAAGGGGCTGCACCGTTCCCCTACCCACCAAGTGGCCTAGGTACACAACCGACCTCTGCCCAATCTGACATTTGCTGGCCTTGATTGTCAAGCCAGCCTGTTTCAGGGCTTGGAGAACAGCTTGCAAGTGACGCAAATGATCCTTCCAACTGCTGCTGAAGACAGCAATGTCATCCAGGTAAGCAGCGGAGAAAGCCTCCATTCCGGAGAGGACCTGGTTCACCAGCCACTGAAAAGTGGCAGGGGCGTTCTTGAGCCCAAAGGGCATCACGCAGAACTGGAAGTGTCCCTCAGGCGTGGAGAAAGCTGACCTTTCTTTGGCTCCATCTGTAAGGGAGATCTGCCAGTACCCTGAAGTGAGGTCAAAGGTACTCAGATATTGGGCAGCTCCCAGCCGGTCAATCAATTCATCCGCCCTAGGGATCGATGAGCATCAGTCTTGATTACGGAGTTCAGTCCCCGGTAATCCACACAGAACCTCAGTTCTGGAGTGGTGCCCGGTGAAGCAGCTGTTGGCACTAGAACCACCGGACTGGACCAGGGGCTGCTGGAAGGTTCAATAACTCCTAGCTCCAGCATCTTGGTAACCTCACCGTGGATGCTGGCCTTCACCTTGTCTGACAGCCGGTAGGTCTTTGACTTCACTGGTGGGCTGTCTCCTGTGTCCACATCATGGGTACACAGGTGGGTCCTTCCCGGGACAAGGGAGAACAACGAAGAGTACTGCTTCAATATCTGACTGCAGTCCTCCCGCTGTTCAGGAGTTAGGGATGGGGAGAGAATCACTCCCTCCACCGACCCATCCTTTTCCTGAGACGAAAACAAGTCCGGGAGAGGCTCGCTTTCCGCTTCCTCTCCTCCATCAGTCACCATCATCAAGATGACCTCGGGCCTCTCATGGTGGGGTTTGAGGCGATTAGCATGCAGCACCCGTAGGGGCTGTCGAGGGGTCTTAAGGTCCACCAGGTATGTGGCCTTACCCTTCTTCTCTAACACCTCAAAGGGGCCTGTCCAGCGATCCTGGAGTGTACTTAGCTCTCCAGGCTCCATCACCCACACTTTCTGGCCAGGCTCCAACTCCACCGGGTGAGCGTTGTGGTCATACCACTCCTTCATAACTGCTTGGCTGGCTTCCAAGTTGTCAGAAGCTTGCTTCCACAACTTTGCCATTTGGCTCCGGAAGGCCAGCATGTAGCTCACCACATCCTGGGGAGGTTTTCTGGGAGACTTTTCCCATCCATCCTTCACCAGGCTGAGAGGTCCACGTACAGGGTGCCCATACAGAAGCTCAAAGGGGCTGAAGCCCACTCCCTTCTGCGGTACTTCCCTGTAAGAAAATAGCAAACAGGGTAGGAGGACATCCCATTTCCTCCGCAGGCTCTCAGGCAGACTTCTGATCATGCCTTTCAAGGTCTTGCTAAACCTTTCTACCAGTCCATTTGACTGGGGGTGGTAGGGAGTGGTGAACCGGTAGCTCACTCCACACTCCTTCCACATTGCCCGCATGTATGCTGACATGAAGTTGGTCCCCCTGTCGAACACAACTTCCTTGGGGAAACCCACTTGGGTAAAGATCCCCATCAGAGCCCTAGCCACAACAGGTGCAGTGACGGTCCTCAAAGGAATTGCCTCTGGGTACCGTGTGGCGTGATCCACCAGAACCAGGATAAACCTGTGACCAGCTGTAGTTGGTGGATCCAATGGCCCCACAATGTCGATGCCCACCCTTTCAAAGGGGGTGCTAACGACAGGTAGTGGTTCCAGGGGAGCTTTCAGCTTCACCCCTGTCTTCCCACTGGCTTGACAGGATACACATGTCCGACAGTAGGTGTCAGACGCCACTTTCATCTGAGGCCAGTAAAAGTGGGGGACAAGCCGGGCAAACGTCTTGTCCTGACCTAAGTGTCCTGCCAAGGGTATTTCATGAGCCAATTCTAACAGAAAAGCTTGGTATCGTTGAGGGACTACCAAGGCCCTGGACAAACCGGGTAAAGGTACCTTGGGTTCACTGTAGAGGAGTCCGTCCTCCCAGTAAATGTGGTATATATATAATATAATATAATCCACATTTGTAAAGCGCACAATCACCCGTTAGGGTCTCTAGGCGCTGGGGGCTGTCGGGAAGATTAAGCAAGCTATTGCCCAGAGTCACATGGTGCTGGGCTAACCTGCCGTCGGAGCCGGGGATCGAACCGTGATCCCCAGATTCCAGCGTCGGTCGCCCTGGCCGCGGCGCCACACCTCTTCCTGGTAGTGTCCTGCAACATTCCCTGCTGCCTGGGCTTCAGCCTGTCGCCTCAGCCCCTCAAGGGTAGGGCACTCCTTCTGGCCCTTACAGAGCTCCTCCCTGGTAGGCCCTCCCTCCACATGCCACTCAGCAGGGATGGGTAGGTCCTCCAGAGAGACTATTTCCCCCTCCACGGACTCCTGGCTCACCACCGCAGGTGGCCGATCTGTCACATGGGGCGTGGAAACCGAAGCAGGCTTCTCCTGACTTCGGGTCTGTCCCTTTTTGGCAGCGGGCTGGGCCATTGTTCCAGGCTCCAACCCAGGCGAACTCCCTCTCTGGGCAGTCGCAGACCTTGTGCTTACACAGGCCTAGTCAGGTGTACCCAGCATCTCCGAATGAGTCCGGTATTCCACCTCTCTCCAAGCGTTGTGCTCCATGTCATTCCCTAACAGACAATCGACTGGCACGGCAGGGCTTACGGCAACTCGAAGTGAACCTGCAACCCCTTCCCACTCAAAGGGAACCTCGGCCACAGGGTAGTGGCCCATTCTGCCGTCAGCCATCGCGGCAGGGTGGAGTACATTGGAAATCACCTGCTCTGGAGACACCAGTTGACTCCTTACCATAGTCATACTGGCTCCTGTATCTCTCAGAGCCTCCCCTCTCTGGCCATTGATGGTGATCCACTGCCCATACTTGGTAGTATTTGGGGGCACCTGGATCTTAGGAACCATCTCCCGATCTCCCAGGGACACTAAGGTGACACCCGCCCACTCACCCCCCTTATCTAAGGGCAACTCCTCCCCGAGCGCTACACTAGCTACTCCCGGGGATTTTCCTCCGGTGGGAGGGGGTGGTCTCTTTGGGCACTTGACATCTCCCTTATAATGTCCAACACCACCACACTCAAAGCAGTGGACAACCCTTGGCTGCTGGCTTTGGCCAGGATGAGGGTTTCTGGGCGGGTTAGCCTTAGGGGTGAAACCTGTTCCCTTACTCTGGAAACTATTTTGGGGACCTTTAGAGAACTCCCGCTTTTTATCTCCCCCCTCCTTCTTCTGGGGGGTGCCCTGTCCGGTCCTCTGGGAATCCCCTCCAGTCCCCTTTGAGGACACCCGGGTACTTGCCCAGATGTCCGCCTCCTCTGCAAGCTTCCAGGGGTTAGTCAGCTTGCTGTCCACCAGGTGTTGGCGCAGCTCGGGAAAACATTTCTCGAGTAGGTGCTCTTTGAGAAAAAGGTCATATAACCCCTCATAGTCCCTCACCTCGCTGCCTTGTATCCAGCCCTCCAATGCCTTCCTTGCATAGTCCAGGAAATCCACCCAGTTTTGGGTGCTTAATTTGTGACTCCCCCTGAACTTTTGCCTGTACTTCTCTGGGGTCAGCCCAAACTTTTTAATCAGCGCCACTTTCATGGTGGGGTAGTGGGTCTGCTCATCCTGCTCTAGGGCCAATAGTGTATCCCGTCCAGTAGGAGGCATGTACTTGTATAAACCACCCCCCCCAGTGTTTCTCCTGGATCCCATGGGCTCTTAAGGAGACCTCATAGGCAGCCAGCCACTTGGCGATGTCATCCCCTTAGCTGTAGCTAGCAACTATGTCTTTAGGTAGGTAGGGTCTGGATTCCCTGGTTAATTCTTTGGTTTCGCTGCCACCATTCGGAGAATTGGAGGGCCCTAACTGTAGGGCCTTGAGTTCTAGCTCTCTCAGTTTTATCTCATGAGCCATCCTCTGTTCCTCCCTCCCCTGTTCCAATTTGGCTAATTCCAACTTTAATTGTCTTTTCTCCCTCCTGTCCATTTGTTCAGCTTCGGTCAAGCTTCCTCCGGAGACACTACTACCCTTCCTTGAGTAGGTCATTGGTCCTGGAAGTAGGTTTCCCATCTCAGGATGGAACAATCCCTCTACCTCTATGACTGTGTCCCGGTCCGTCCCCTCTTCCTCCTCCTTCTCTTCCCCATGTGCTGCCACCCAAGCCCTCAAACTGGTCTGGAGTTCCCCCTTCTTCGCACCACGCTTAAAAAACACTCCCATCTTTTGGCAAAAGTCTCTAAGCTGGGCTACAGAATAAGTTTCCATTTCTTCCAGAGCAAATTCCATTTTGCTGAAGAGTAAGGTATGGACAAGCACACAAAAAGAATAAATTCAAAAGGGACAATTCGAAGCTACCTCCACCCACCACCAGGAGTAAATTTAGAAAAAGCAAAAGTAGGAATTGGGAAGTCCGCCAGGAGAAAACTCCAGGTGTAGGCCTGTGGGGGATGCTTTGTTACTTCAGAGTAGACGCAAACACAGTTCGTATCCCACCGCTGGACACCAATTATGTTGGACCTAGGGAACCCCAAGTCACATAAGGTAGCTTGGCACTAAGTGGGCAGGCCTAACTCCAAGGAACATGTGCTAAGTTTGCGTCACACCCTTCAATAACATAACATCCATCCACTCAAAAATAAGGACACTACACCAATTTTGGAAAAATACGAGCTGTTTTATAAAAGTTCTCTTAGTTCCTTCGTTTTCCAACTATACCACAATTTAATGTAATTGAGTTTTCACAATCCCATTTCTTTTCTACATTGACCAGGTAAACATTTACATCTTTCAACAGCTTATGTGCAACATTAAAGTTCTCCAGTAATCGCTTTTATACCTCCTCCTGAAGCCCGACTTTTACCATACAGTTAAACCATCCCACCATGTATTTTATTTCAAGAAAAGCAGGCTGGCATGAACTGTTCCCCAGATGACTCAAGGTTAACAATTTACTAGATAACCCCACCGGTCAGAGAACCCTTTCTTCTGTTATGGTTGAAGAAGGTTACACACAACTGTAGCTGGAAGAGAACAGGCAAATGAAATCACATTGCCTTAGATCAGGTCAAACCCCTCAACAAAAGAAGAGTCTACGTCTTACACATGTGCAGCCTTGCCCTGAGGAGTCCCCACTAGCAACTAAGGTGAATCAGCTGGCTTGTTATATTTCTTTTCCCCAGCAGACCCCCTTTTTCTTAGATAACCCTGGAACCAGCCAGTGCTGTACTGAGTAGTAGCTACTGAATAGGCTAGATGCAGTGCTGCCCAGTTCTCCTTTCTTGACAGACTTCGGGCTTGTCCTGCTGCTCCCCCCACCTTCCCAGCTTACTTGGCCGTGTAGCTCATGTGTTCCAGTCAACCCCCCCTTTCTCTTAGAGTTCTTCTTTCTCGATGGAAAGGGTTTCCTTGCTCTCACTCCCCTGTCAGGCGAGCAGGCGCCCTATCGTGCGTGTCACTCGGCAGCACTCGGCGCTTCCTGGCAGACCAGCAGGCGTTCCACAGAGCGCAACCCGCTCCCGCTGCAGCGTAGGGCGGACTTCCGTGCACTCCTCCTCACCGACTCCTCCCTCAGGGCTCCGCCTGCAGTCGTCCTCTTCCGGCGCTTCCACGCCTCCTCACGCGTCACTGGGTCTTCCCGCAGCCGACCTCTTCCGGCGCTTCCACGCCTCCTCACGCGTCACTGGGGTCCTCCTGCAGCCGACCTCTTCCGGCGCTTCCACGCCTCCTCGCTCGTCACCGGAGCCTTTTCGAGGGACGATTTGACCGCTGAGCAGATCAGCTGTGCGGTAAGCTTTTTCTCACAGCACCCGCAGTCGCGACCTCACACAGCGCCTCAGCAGGGGTGGGGGCCGAACTCGTGGCCCAGTCAGGAAGTTTTTCCCCAAATAGCAGAGAGGTCCAATTAATACACGGAGGCGGTGACACGCCAGGGTCAGCTTCACTCCTCTCCTCACTCCTCGTTGGGTATTCCGGAGCAGGCAGGGTTCGGTAGACAGACAAGGGGGCACGTCAGCATAGAAGGGCAGCCTGCCCGAAGGTCGATCTCTCCCATCTCAGTGCATGCTCCTCCTCACTAAGTCGCCTTACTCCTGACCAGTCCCACTTCACACTTTCTCTGCCCAGCACTCTAAAATGGCCGCTCTGGTTCTGGCCTTATATAGGCTAGCCCTGGCCATCAGAACCCTCCAGAAGGTTCTAGTACCTTCTTAGTGTAACCCTATGGTCCCTTATCTAGAGGTGACAGTTATGACAGTTAATGGCGACCATTTTGTGGGTCTGGCATATCTAGTCAGAAGAGGCACCTAGGCCTCAGGGAAAAGGACTACGAGGGTCAAAGAGCATCTAACCCCTAGCCAACACCGCAAAAAAATCAGTGGACATAAAAATTAAGGGATTTGAGGGGCAAAAAGGGGACTAAAAAAATAGGAGGGACTACCCTAAGGCAGACAGGTCCAACACAGTCTAGCCTTACCACGACTGATTGCTTGGATCTAGCAATCGGCATAAGTGTGGTGGTTCTGCGCCACTCCTGGATGAGGTCTATGGGCTACTCAGGGGTGATAAGCAGCATCCTTGATGGGCATGCCATTGGTCGGCTCTTGCCTTTTCAATGAGAATACTACCTTGGCCCTGGAATGATTTAAAGAATGTCATGCCGCAGATCATTTATTTGGGGTTGTGTGCTCCTACCACACACTTTTACCAAGGGTTCCTCTCCTTCACTTCTACACTATATATCACCAACTCCAGATGCTGCTGCCACAACACACTTTTCAGCCCTTTGGTGGCTAACGCCACAGCTGCTAGAAACAAAGCTCATGGCATTGGGGACAGTTCGGAGAGCTTAGTCCTTCCTCTCCAGGAACCAAAACCGCAAAATGACTTTAGTGTGTCCTTTTTGACACAAACCCTCGTTTTAGGAGTCCGGAACCATTTCTTCCAAGGGTGACGAGACATCACTTAGAACACGTGGGTCTTCCAAATTTCCCAGCGGTGCTACGCTTTTTCATTTCATTGTAAACCAGCCGCGCCTTCCACCCTTCAATCCGGCTAATAGAGGACCACATGCCCTTTTTGCAGCAGGTAGTGCTGGCCCTTTTGGCCAAAGGAGCCAGACAGAAGAATACGGCCTAAGAAGTAGGAACTGGGTGCTATTCTTGTTACATCCTTGTTCAGACGGACAGACGCCTTCATCCTATTTTATCTCTGCACCTTAAACGCATTCCTAAGGAGGACAAATTCTAGATGCTCACTGTGGCCCAGGTTTTGTCTGCCCTGGACCCTGGATACTGTATGTTAGCTTTGGACCACCTTCAGGGTTCCTATCTTCAGTTCACTGTGGGCCTGGAGCATTTTCAGTTTGCTTTGCTCACTTTTGGCCTGGTCCCTCGAATTTTTACGAAAGTGATGGTGGTGGTCACAACCCACCTTAAGAGGTCGGTGTGCTAGTCTTCCCCTACCTTCATAATTTGCTGTTAAAAGCAGACGTGTCCCAGGCAGTCATGCACCACTTCAATACAATGGTGAACCTCTTAACATTGTTGGTGGCCACTATCTGTGTGCCGAAGTCACACCACACTCCTTTGCACACTCTCCCAGTTTTCAAAGCCACCCTGGATAGGATGCAGTTTCATACCTTCCACAGTAACCAAGTGTTCAGGACATTCAGACTATGATCCAGATGTTTCAGCCTCTGACCTAGATCCCAGTGAGGATATTGTTGAGGCAACTGTCACTTTTGGCTTTCTGCATCCTCAAAGTCAGCCACATGAGAGAGCACATGTGGGCTCTGCAGTGGGATCTAAAGTTCCAGTAGGCACAGCTCAGAGATACTTACCTAAATGCTTGCAATTTTGGAGGAGATTACAAAATATCTGCATTGGTGGCTGATAGACCACGATTGGGTCAGTGGCACATTTCTCTCCTTACCCTACCCTGACCTCGGTGATGGATGCATCACTGAAAGGGGTGGACTCATTAATTTGTTGGAGTTACAGGCGACCCGCTTGGCATTAGAGGTCTTCCTACCAACCATCTGAAGGAAGCTAGTCCAGGTCCTCACAGACAACACCACCGCCAAGTGGTATCGTAACAAGCATGGCGGAGTGGGGTCTTTGGTTCTGTGCCAGAAGGCTCACTGCCTCTGGAAGTGATAGGGGATAAACAGTAAACAACATGGCATGATCGCTAAAAGCCAGGCTGGATGAACTCAGTCACCAATGCCTAGTGGATCACAAATGCCAGTTAACCCTGAATGGGTGTCTTCCATCAATGATGAGAACCCTGGCTCTATCTTTTCGCCACAGCTGAGGGTGCACAATGTCAGCTGTTTTGCGCGTTGAAGTTTTCAAGACAGCTGTCTCTCTGAAACACCTTCTGTTCAAAGCTGAGTTAGGGACTTCTGTATGCCTTCTCGTCACTGCCTGTCCTGTCCACAGTTCTGAAGATTAGGAACGAATGGGCCCAAGTCTCCTAGTGGCACTAGATTGGTCCAGGGGAGTGTGGGACCAGTAATTCCGGGGCATGAGTATCTATCTTGCGACCAAGCTGCAGCTTCAAGGGGATCTTCTGTCGCTGCATTAGGGCTGGGTACTGCACCCAGGCCTGCGCAGTTTGCATCTCCAGAGGCGGAGCAGGGCAGTAGAGCAATGAGAGAAGCCTGGCTTGGTCTTTTTACCACCTTTGACAATGCGCAATGTTAACATTTTTACACAGTAGAGTACTAAGGCCGCTCTCTCTCTCAGAGACACATTCCTCCTAGAGTGGGGTTTGGGACTCCTCTATGCCTTTCAGCCTCTACCTCTCCTGGGTCAAGTTTTGAGGAATCTGGCCCCAAGTCCTCCTAATAGCTCTGAATTACACCAGGAAGGTGTGG
Source organism: Lissotriton helveticus (assembly GCF_964261635.1). NCBI lineage: Eukaryota > Metazoa > Chordata > Amphibia > Caudata > Salamandridae > Lissotriton > Lissotriton helveticus. The sequence goes on along the minus strand of NC_136067.1, from coordinate 384,198,163 downwards.
CACCAGAACCTCTGGGCATGAGCATCTGTCCTTTGATTAAGCTGCTGCTTCTGAAAGATATACTGTCTGAGCAACAGGGCAGATATTTTAACCTTGGCTTCCCATTTCAACACCTCCATTTGTGGCGATTTAGCTATGGCAACTAATTTCCTTCGCTCTTCTGGATAGTATTCTGGCAAGAAAATGCCCATTTAGAAAATCTGTGTATGCCCAGTTTTGGAACAAGTGTGTGGCTTGTTGCGGCACATTCTGTATTGACCTGTTACAAGCAAACTATTTGAATTATTATTAGGTTGAGCCTGGGCAGCGCATGCTCTGCTTTGCGAGGCATGTTGTATTGAGGTATAGAATAGAAGCTTCGCCCATTTCCCAACAATCTTTTAAATTGGCTCATTTTACTGTCCTTTCTAAATCGTTGCTTTTAATTTGTGACTAGGCTTAGTAGTCCCTCCTTAATACTGTCTTGTCTGCATTTGTAACCTCCCTTAAGGACTGGAATTTTTACTTGTATTGTTACATTGTCTGCATTATGTTGTCGGTGAGTACCATTTTCTTTAATGATCTTCCCCTATTCTGCCCACGACGTTGCAGCACGCCACCCTTTTTACATGGTTCTTACTAATCTATTTATTTCATTTACAGCGTGGTCCGCTTTACCTATTGCGGCCACGCTTATTTATTTAATTTAGGGCGCTGGTCCCTTTCACTTTCATGCCCACGCTTATTTATTTATTTTATAGCACAGTCCACTTTCGAGCAGCTGCACGCCTTTATTTTCTTCTGCCTTTTTAAAAAATTATTATTATTAGTTTTATTAGTGAAATGAAAAAATACAATACATAAGTAACCAGATGAAGGTTACAGTCACTTGTAGATATAACAAGCACATGTAATAGCTTCACATTTACATCTGTTGTCATGCTGTTGTGTAGAGACATCCGTGTTCTTAACGTGATATCATTTCTAGTATAGTTCTTGGCCTGTACACAACTCAAAAGCTTTACAGTCCCTCTCCAATATATATTGGGACAGTTTATTTTATCATTACTGTTATAGCATTGTATCTCTCTGCAGTGGTCTATCATAAGTACATTCTGGAAGGTACTGCTCTGTGTTACCTAATGCTGAGTTCATGGTGTTGGGGCTTTGGTGGCCTCTAACTTTCCTTCATTTGTTCCTACTGAATATGTTTGGTAAGCTCCCCATATGTTTTGGGTCTGTTCTGGTGGGGTAACAATTTGTTATATGCTTCTGATTGGGTATTGCAATACAGCATGTCATTATGCTATTCTTTAAGAGTCAGTGCTGGGCCTCTAGCCCATCTCATCGCTACCCTGCGATTTGCCGGTAGCTTACCAAAAGATATCAATTTTCAGTTTGCTCTGCCTATTGTCTTACTATATCCTAGTAATGCTATCAGTGGGTTCTCCTCCAGTGTCGTGTCTGTTATCTTCCCTATCGCTGACATAACTTCTGTCCAAAACGCCATTATCTCCGGGTAGTGCCATGCCAAATGTATGACGTTTGTATTTTGTTCAGCGCATCTATTAATTTAGTAGGGGTGGTTTCTTTTATTAGGGATGAAAGTGCTGGCATGGCTGGGGGCTCTAGCATGTCGTCTCCCAACCATTCGCGTAGCATATGTCTGACTAGTAGTAATGAAAGCGGGTGAAGACTGTTTGGTGTTCTAATTCCATTCCCACGTCCTCCCAGCTCTTCACCACCCCATCTTTGAATAGGTCTCCCATTTTGGTGATCGCTACAGCCCCTAACAATTGTATTACTTCTAGTTCCTTTCCTATTTAAAGCCAGGAGCACCATTTTACCGGTGTATGTGGCGAATACAGCACTGATCTGGCCTGTTTCTCCAGAAGGGTCCACCAGTTTTGAGTTGTAGTATTCAAAGAGTCAAAGACACCATGCTGCCATTTAGGGGTAGAGAATAGTGTTTGTGGGAGCTTGCAGGGGTCTGCTGCATCTCTTTCTATGTAGAGATATGGCAGGTCTTGTGATCCGTGCAGCCAGTAGTGTCCATAAGAGCTCTGCACAACTTTGTATGACTCCAAATCTGGAGCATTGAGTCCTACCATGTCATATGGCATAGTAAGCGTTTCCCATTTCACTCTCGGCTGCTTATCGGCCCAAACAAGTTTAATTAGGTGAGATCTCCGTGTAGTGATAAATGTATTGGAATATTTTGAAATAGGAATAGAAACCTAGGCAGAATCACCATTTTCATAATTTCAACACTCCCTAGTAGGGATAATGGAGGTTTAATCCTAGATCTATGTCTCTTTCCATTTTCGTAATCGCAGTGCCGTAGTTTGCCAATACAACTGTTGCAGGATCCGTATGGATCTGAATGCCTAGATACCTGATTGGTTCCATCAACCAGGACAAAGGGAATTCAAGTGGTGTAGGTTTTGCAACCGAGGTGAGGGGAAACACTACACTTCTCCCAGTTGATGCGGAGTACCGTCAGTCCTCTGAATCGTACCACCTCTCTAAGAATAGGGTTGAAGTTTTCCTCCGGATCCCAGACGTATATTAATGTATTTCATCTTTACTGCAGGCTTGGCTGTACCAGTATGAGTGTAATGTATAAAGGTTTGTGGATGTGATTGGTTTTATCAGTGTGAAAGTGAGTGTGACTTTAGTATGGTTGCCTGGGAGTGTATGGGACATGTATATATATTGTAAATTTATCTTATGAGAGGTTGTTTTTTCCTCCTTTTATTTAATACAGCATAGGGATCAGATCGTAACCCATGCTACTTGAAAATATCTAAACAGATTAACAAATAAACAAGAAATAACAAAATGAAAATTGTGTGATGTGTACCTGGCTCTGATGTTCATTTTTGTCACCTTTATTTAAAACAAAGGATCCCTTGCGGGACTGTAATCTACACTCTGGCAGGGTTCCTTTTTTATCTATTTTGCTGGTATATTAATGTATTGTCCGCATATGCTGAGATTATGAATCTATAATTGGGAAACCATATGTCTCTGTGGCCGTGATATTCCCGCATAGCACACGCTAGTGGTTCCAGCACTAGGGCATATAGTAAAGGGGAGAAGGGGCACCCTTGACAGGTGCCTATAGTGATACATAACTGCGTTGTAACTGTATTTCCCACCCCCGACTCCTGCTATTGGCTCCGTATATAGTATTTCTACTAGTTTTAGGTAGACTTCTCCCACTAGGCGCAGAACTGCTTTCAGGAAAGACCATTCGGCTGAGTAAAATGCTTTCACTGCATCAAGAAAAATGGCATCTGGCTTGACTTCAGTGTTTATTTGCTGTATCACATCAAGGATGGTGCAGAGATTAGATATTTTGCTTCACCCAGGGATAAATCCGGATTGTTCCCGATGTATCAACTCGAGTAATAATGGGGCCAATCTGTTCGCTAGGATCTTGGCATGCAACTTGGTGTCAGCATTTAGTAGTGAGGGTGATCTATACGAAGAGCGCGCATTTTGGGGCTTACCTGGTTTTAGGATCGTTATGATTATGGCTTCACGTATAGAGGGAGGCATAATGCCCGACTGCACCATTTCTTCAAACAACGTGACTAAGTGTGGAATTAAAAAATCTTGGTAAGCCTTGTAAAAGGACACTGTTAGTCCCTCTGCCTCAGGTGCCTTACCAGGCTGCAGACTCGCAATGGGTGCTCTTACCTCAGATGATTGCAATAGAGCCATTTGGTGCTGCTCCCTGTGTTCTGTGGTTAGACACGTCATTTTTATATGTTCTAAGCAGTAATTTACACTTTCTGCGTCTATTTTCTATACATGAACAGTATAGGTCTCCGTAGTATCTACGGAACGTGTGTGCTGTAGTGTCCTCAATGTTCTGTGTTTCCCCTTCTTCGTCTAGGATTTCCTTAATTTCCTCGTTCCTCTCTTTGGCAACATTGCGGCTAGTGCTGCTCAGGGCGCTCACCCTCTCCAAATATTCTGGCCATAATGTATTTGCTCATATGTTTTACTTCACTGTTCGCTATATCATGATACTCTGTCATTCTCATTTTTATGTCTCCTAGTAGTGAGTTTTCCCCCGTTTGCTAGTGCTGCTTTTGCAGTTACGCTAGCTCCTTCTCCAATAGAGATAGTCTTCCACTCAGTGATTTCACTACCTCTGCATGTTCAGAGATAGTGATCACTTATATATATATATGTATATATATATATATGTGTATATAAATTTGTCTACAGACCCCACATTGTCGGTAAATAAATCTTCTGTTGATTTGGCTAAGTCTTCTCTAAATACAGGGTCCAGTAAAGAGTAGGGGGGAAGCTCCATGTGAAAGCTGCTGCTGCCTGGCCTTGCATGTCCATATCTAGCATCACTGGTGAGTGATCGGATTAGGTGCGCGGTAGTGGTTCACATCGGAGGGCTCATGTCACCAGGTTCTTAGATACCAGCCAGTAGTTTCAGTCACCTGTTTTGGTGAGATTTATTAAAGTGTTGGTACATGTGTTCCCTCCCTAGCTGCAGTGGGACCTTAACTGGATATTGACTTTTCCTATGTATACACCCTTAGAGCCAATGCATAGTTGTTGGCTGAACCGCCTTACTTTGAGGACTGTCTTCCTCATTGAAAGCATGTCACTTGAGTGAAATCCAGGCACTTTCAGTGCAAATACCATACACCACCTCAGAGAAGTTAATGCTGAAGACTCGTATGTCATTCTTGCCTAAAGTTGTGACTCCTTTTCATGTAGGGAATCCTTCTTCCTGCCCTCTTTGCTCCTCCTCGCCCCATCCAAAGAGGAGGAGAGGTTCCATTGGCTATACACACCATCGAGACTTTAGGCTTTTACATTGATCGTAACAAGGAACTCCCTGTGGATAGTCAGTTTTTGTTTGCATTCTGGGGCAAAGAAACAGAAGCCTGTCCACAAGAGGACCCTGGCAAGGCATCGATATCTGCTCTGGACTGGCTGAGAAGCAGCCACTGCAATTTCCTATTACACCAGAGCTAAGGATGCTCACCAAGTGCCTGTCCTTGGCATCTGCCAGGCTGTGATGTGGATGTCAGAGCATACATTTACAGGGCCTTACAACCTTCATGGCCAGATCCAGTGGGAAGAATACTTCACCCACCCAGTGCTGCAGAACTGGTTTGTCTGAGTCCACTCCACAGGCACTCCAGACAGAGAGGTACTGCTTTGGTATCTGTTATAAGGTGATGAATCTGTGTTATCTATGACAACAGGGTTCACCAAAGTCGGTCCTGGAGGGCTGGATCCACGCCAGATTTTTAGAATATCCCCATTTAGAGAAATGTAGTTTTATTAAAAATCCGTTCAGTATCCTGCCCTCGAGGACCAACTTTGGAGAACCCCTCATTAGAAGAACACGTCACTTACATTTGGTTGTGCTCTTTGATGCAGATACTCTATCAAACTGACGATTTCTCCCCACATCTGTATTCTATGGTCTTCTATTAGAATCAACCATTTTTATTTAGCAGCAGAACATCCTATAACACAGCTCAGCTGCCTACATCCGCTGGCCGGCAGAGCAAGATCCATTATCAATAAACACAGCGTTCAGGCCTACAACCCGGAGGGCGACCCCGCGAAAGAGAATGCAATGCCATGAGAAGCAGCCAGTACAATTACCAATCTACTGCAATCAATTATAAGAACAGGAACAACAAAGACAAAAGAAACCCCCCACCCCTACACCTCCCCCCGCCTCCCACCACCCTCCTCCGCATCAGTCTTATCTACTCACTTACACTCCAAGCCGCGCCCTCCCCCTAGCACCACTCAGACCACTCAAGTCTTTTTGGCTGGACCCCGAGGCTCCAAGGGAATGAGTTGAAGAATCTTCAAATACTTTGGACACTTTACCTCCCGCAGATCCCTGGATAGAAGATGTATGAATGGGCCCCATAATTCCGCATAGTCTGCCCCCTTTCCGTCCATACACAGCGAGAGTCGCTCCATAGCTAACAGATGCCACAGCCGTCGGACCCAGTCCTTCGGGTCAGGAGAATCAGGGGGCCCGCATTGTGCGAGGATGACTAAGCGCGCCGCTAGCAAGGCCAAAGCAATCTGTCTACCCCTCAGTGAGCGCAAGGGGAACGCTTTTGCATGAGGAAGCCCAAACAGCACATGTTTAGGAGCTCTTGGGAACGTGATCTGAAACACATCATCTAAGTCATCAAGGACCGCCTTCCAGTACCGCTCTTGCTTCGGGCAATGACACAGCAGGTGTGTCAAGGTGCCTGGGGAACCACATCCCCTCCAACACAGGCCTGAATGTTTCTGATCCCAAGTCTTAATACGCGCTGGAGTATAATACCAATAGGTAACTGGCTTATAGGCTGACTCTGTACCTGCAACGTTGGCAGTGATGTGGTGCGCGCGGTAGAACACCCGTTCCCACTCTTTATGTGACAGCAGGCGCCCCAACTCTGTCTCCCAGCGAACCTGCGCTTTGGTACGTAAAGCTTTGGGGCGCGCCATGATCATGGCATACAAATCGGATATAAGTTTGCGATCATCATTCTTGCATACCACCCAACGTTTAAAGGCTGTCAGCGGGCGGGACATAGCAGCAACGTTAGGGGGTTGAGTGACCCAATGCGCTACCTGCGAATACAGAAATGCATCGGACTCTGAGAGAATTAGTCCCGGCGGAGCAAGGGGAGCGGGATTAGGCCATCAAGATCAAAGAAGGAGCCCACTCTCTTGCAACCTTCCTCCCTCCAGCGCTGAAAGATCGGGGACGAACAGCCAGGCTGGAAGTCTGGATTGTCTACAATGGCGTCATAGGCGACGGGAAAGTAGTCCAACCTTTACGCTGCGCCAATTGGTCCCACACCTTCATAGTTGGTGACGTCACAGGGGAAGAGTAAAGACCCCACACTCTATGCTTCCGAGGGAGCCACAACTCACGCCAAATATTGCGCCCCGCCACCGTCTGGTCCATAAAGTTCCAGTGCTTACTGGACCATGGCCTGTTCCATTCGAGGATGAATCGCAGACAGGCCGCCTGGATGTAGGCCTTCAGCAAGGGGAAACCCAACCCGCCGCTGGCCTTAGGGGCTGTACTCAACGATAAAGCAAGCCGTGGACGTTTATGATTCGATAAGAACTTATTAATTAGCCCTTGCAGCTTCTGGATGTAACCCGGCGGAGGGCTCAGAGGGAGCATCTGAAAGAGGTACAAGATGCGCTGGAGCACGTCATTTTAACTGCAACCAGTCTACCAAACCAGGCCAGCTAGAGACGGGACCAGTCGGACAGCGATTTGGCTGTTTGGTCCACTAAGAGCTTGTAATTAATGGAAGCTGTCTGTGCTATAGAGGGGGCAAGGCGAATTCCCAGATACGGGATGTCGGAGTGAACCCACTGGAAGGCGAAATCCTGTTGCAGATCCAGCACTTCAGCTGCAGGGACCGACACATTAAGAATCTGCGATTTGGAAAAGTTAACTTTAAATCCCGCAACTCTAACAAATTTGTGAAGTTCTGTCGACAGGTGCGGCAAGGAGGAGTGAGGTTGCGCAAGCGAAAGAATCACGTCCTCTGCGTACAAGCTAATTTTGTGCGTGTCCGCGCCAAACTGAATCCCCGCAATACCCCCGTGGGACTGCACCCGCTGAGCAAAGGGCTCCATATAGAGCGCAAAAAGCAGCGGGGACAAGGGGCGCCCTTGCCTTGTCCCTCTAGTTATAGGAAAAAGAGTAGACCTGCAACCATTTACCCGGACCGCCGCCTTCGGAGCCGCATACAGGCAGCGGACCCATCGCACAAAGTTATCCCCCAGACCGAAGGCTTTCAAAACGGCAAACAAATACGTCCAATCTACACGGTCGAAGGCCTTCTCCGCATCTATGGATAATAAGAGGGCCTGCGCACGAGAACGGTGAACTAAGTCAGTGAGGTGTAGAAGTCTCTTAGTATTGTCCCCCCCTGTCGCGTCGGAATAAAACCCGCCTGGTCCGGATCTATTATGCCGTCCATCAACGGGCTGAGGCGTGCGGCTAAAATGCTGGCGCAGAGCTTGGCGTCAATGTTAAGGAGTGAGATCGGGCGATACGATCCACACTCCATAGGGTCCTTCCCGGGCTTGGGAATGACCGTGATAGCGGCCTCCGACATGGAGGGAGTCACCTCCCCCACCTCTAGGAAAGAATTAAAAAGGCGCGTTAAAAAGGGAGCCAGCTCCACACAAAACGTCTTATAAAAGATGGCTGAGAAGCCGTCCGGCCCCGGGGATTTGGCCGTTTCAGCCGCGCAAACGCGGAGATGACCTCGATACGTATCTCAGCATCCAGAGCCTCTGCCGAGACCTGAAAGAGAGGCGTAACACCGCATGATGCCAAATTAGCCACTACTCGCTCAGGGTCCGAAGGTTCCCCTTGATATAAGGTTTGGTAAAACCACCTGAAGGAATCTTCAATAAGAGAATAGGTAGTCTGTTCCACCGCTTGAGAGTCCCTAATGGACTGGACGGCTGACCGCTGCGCTCATGCCCTCAACCTGTGAGCCAACATCCGGCCCCCTCTGTCCCCGCTAAGATAAAACTTGTGGCAAAAGGGCATATTCCGCCCGGTCCAGATCAAGGTGTTTCAGCATGCGTTTTTTCGTTTCCAACTCCCTCCATACGCGTGGGGCCCCTGTCCTCTGATGTTTCGCCTCCAGGTCACCCACCTCCCTCTCCAGCTCTGTTCGTTTCTCCCTACGTATCCGAGCATATGTCCCGGACAACGCAATGAACTCTCCCCGGACCACCAGTTTGAGGGCCTCCCAAACGGACCCCAAGGACATACCATCCCGATCGTTGGTGGCGAAGTACTGGGTGATAGCATCCCTAATGCGGATGACTGCAGACTCCGAGCTGAGGAGAGAGTCTCAAAGACGCCAGCCAAACGACGGCAGCCGCTGCCCACTACAGGTAAGCTGAACAGAAATAAGGGCGTGGTCTGACAGAGCACGGGGTAATAGCCGCCTCGGACAAATTGGGCAGGAGAGAAGTCGAAGCCAAAAAGTGATCTAAGCGCGCATACGTTTTATGAGTTGAGGAATAATGTGTAGTCCCGCTCTAGGGGGTGCTGAGTGCGCCAAACATCATGCAGCCCCCGTCTTGTAACCATTGCTTCCCTCCCTGCAAGAGGGCCTGCGCTTGGTGTGAACGCGCAGCAGATCTATCCAGCCCAGAGTCCATCACTATATTCAGGTCCCCCCCACCAGCACAAACACATCTTGGGAAGCTAGCACGTCGGAGAGAGCTGCCTTCAAGAAGGGCTCTTGGCGCTCGTTTGGTGCATACAATGAGCCCACTGTCAAATGTGTGTCCCCCATTGAACCCTGACCGCCAGGAATCGTCCTTTAATATTGACCACTTGGGATAGGATCTTGCAGTAAGCCTTAGCACTAAAAAGGATAGCCACCCCATGCTTCTTTGCCGGGCCTGAGGACCATAACTGCACGGGGAAGCGCCTGTCCTTCATCCTCTTAGTATCTTTGGAGAGGAGGTGGGTCTCCTGCAACAGACACACATCACCTTCTGCATTCTCCAACAGAGACAGGATGGCTGCGCGCTTAACAGGGTTATTTGGGCCCCGCACATTCAAGCTGACAATTTTCAGATCCCTACCCAAATTCTGACCGGGCCACCGGGGGACACATCGGAAGCACACAGCCACCCCAACCTACACCTAACCCCCCAGAGAACTGATGCGGAGCCCCTAAAACAACCCCTTCCCCAAAACCCTCCCCAACCTCCCCACAACAAGACAGAACCACAAAAAAGGTGAAGAGCAGAAGAAAAAGTCTTGTGAGATGACCAATGTTCATCAGAAGAATCACTCTGGAAGGGGAACATGGCACCATTCGGAACCTTACCCAACCCTGATACAGGGCACCACCTCCCACTAAGGACAAAAAGGAGAGCGGATATCACAGTTTTAACCCTCAGGGCCCCCCGCCAACGCCGCCATGCGACCCAGTCTGGGCAAAGCAAACAGCGTTCAAGGAGCACTCTCACTGTCGGTCACCAATGCCACCGAGAAGACTCGCAGAAGGGTCTGGCCTCCCCAGCGGGGGTGACCTCCCCACTCTCTGCCATTCCGTGGAGCGCCTGTGTCGCCGAGCGGGAGACCCGGCTGGTCCAGCTGGAGTGTCTGACCTCTACAAGCCCAGCGTCTCATATGCTGCGTCCAGAGAGCGAAGCTGCAGGAGTTTACCCTTGAACTTCAAAATGATGCGGAAACGATGCCCCCACGAATAGGGGATGCCTTGTTCACGCAAGTACGTGGTAATTGGCTTGAAACTACAACGCTTGATGAGAGTGGAGGCCACCAAATCTTGAAAAAGGGTAGGTTGGTGACCACAAAACTGCACTGAGGGGAGAGCTCGCGCTTTGCGAAGGATCCGCTCCTTAATATGGAAATCGTGGACCCAGACTAAAATGTCTGGTGGTGGAGCCTTAGCCCCCCTCCGCAAGTCAACGCGATGCACCCGGTCCAGTTGGAGGTCAAGGTCGTCCCCCTCCTCCAGGATCTGTCTGAACAACGCCGCCACATACTCCGGCAGGCTATCCCCCTCTCTCTTCCATGGGACCGCTCAGATCCTGATGTTGTTCCTCCGCGAGCGGTTTTCCAGATCTTCGGTGTGCGCCTGCAAGTCCAGATTCTGTTCCGGCAAGTGGAGAACACCTTGCTGGAGCTGATGGATCTCTTCGGCAGTGCTTAGATCGTGCTCCTCTAGGGTCGCCACTCTCTCACCAATGGCGTCAATGTCTCGCCGCATTTCTCGGACATCGGAGGAGAGCTGAGAACGGAGTCGTAGGATGTCTTCCTTGATGGCGGCAAAGAGCTCCAGCATAAAGGCCTTAGTCGCCGGCGCATCAACATCCTCAAGCTGCGCAGACTGGGCATCCGATTGCGAGGCAGGCCGGCTCGCCAGCTTTTGTAGTGAGTCCTTCAGGGGCTTGTCTTTCTTGCCCCTGTTAGCCGACATAGCGGCGTCGCTAGGGGCCCAGTGGGGCACAAACAGGCTCCAGCAGCCGCTTCACCTCCCCGTTCAGCCCAGACCCGGGCCCCCGCTGGAAAATGCTGCCCGCCGATACGCAGGCCGATGGCGTGCCCCCCGCAATCCAACAAGCCCCTCACTCAGACAGCGCCAAGGGGGAGCAGACCCAAGGACCGCCAACCGTAAAAGTCCACCCCAGTACAAGGCTTCCACAGGCCGCTGCCCGTTCACATCCCCACCACCTAGGTGGCTGCGTCAATCGTCAAACCAGGGCATCCACGGGCTCACAAAGGTCGTTACCCGGGCAATCAGCCCGTCATGCACTCCCGTCCTCTGCATGCTGTGAGAAGCTAAGCAGGGGAACACTAAAACGAGAAATCTCCGCCCGCCGAAATGTGGGCCGATATGAGGCCCCACACCAGTCCCGCAGTGGCCACACCCCGGGCGCTCCAACCAGCAGAGGAGAAGGGCCCCATCGATGCACTGATGCACTGCCCGCCGATCCGCGGGTCGAAGCGGAGCGCTGCGGGCCCCAGACCAGCAGGATTCAGCTATGCTGCACTCGCCACCAGCATCGAGGCCCACCACCTAGAGCCCCTGCAGTGGCCTCACGTCGTCCGCTGGATTGCGGACCAAATCACATACCTCGCGGCGGCAGCACTAGGCGCCCCAGCCAGCAGGGGGGGAAGGGTCCCGCCGCCCGCCGATCCGCGGGCCGGGACAGGGTGCCGCCGGGCCCCAAAGCAGCAAGGTCCAGTTAGCGCAGCCCAGTGGGCAGTCACATCCAGGGCGGGGGCCGCACTAGTCACTAGTCTCGCGTCCCACCACTGAGGGCACTTGCGCGGTGCCCCACTCCGTCCGCCGAACCGTGGACCGACCCACCAGCCGCCCCTCCGCTCCTCACCTCTATTGCCCGGCAACCTCCGCCCGAGGCGCTCGACCGCCGTACCCACAGCGGGAGCTCACGGGCAGCGCCAGCCTCTCCGGGGGCAGACCCCAGCGCGATATGGGGACCAGCGCTTCTCCGGGCCCAACAGCGGTTGCCCCACTCTGCAGCTGCCGCCAACACAGTTCACTTGCAATCCCCGGTACCAGGGGTGGCCGCCCACAGCCCGGAATGTGCCGCACCGCGGCGTACAGGCCTTCGCTCCTCTCACCACGAGGCGGGCCGGACCCAGGGGACGTCAGGGCCGCGCAGCTCCAAAAAGACGAATCTCCCTAATTCACCTCCAAAATAAAAGGCACCGCCGGGACCAGGACAGCGAGAGGACTCAGGAGCACCCCTTCGGCGGCGTGGATGGGCACCAGGTAGGGTGATATACAACACTAGATGCCAGGCGGTGCCGGAGGGACAAAGAAGCACGTCCTACTCCGCCGCCATCTTGGCCACGCCCCTATGGTCTCCTTTAACATTTAAAAATTAGAAATATAAAAGGAACAGATGATGGATGGAATGCTAAAAAAATCAAACATTCACCCCCAATAACAGATCTGGAATAAATCCATTGTTTTCTTGCTCACCACGCCATTCCAGTTTGGACCCAGCAATATGCAAAACAGTCTTGCCCCTGCTTCCCATGGGAACAGTCCAGGCCAAAATGCCAAGCCTGGACCAGAAATAAGCATCCTTGGACTGGTTTTGGGGTATTATACCTCATCAGCCAGGCTAGCTTGAATACGATTGCATTACGATCATGGGACCTAATTCTGGGCATACCCTTCTCACTTAGGGCTACAAAGCCAAGAAGAACAGATGATGTTCTTTTTGCCAAGGTTATTTCTGGGGTGGTACGAAGTCAACGTGAAGCTACACACCACCACCACCTTGCCACTCATGGGAGCACTGCTGAGAAAAGGATTTCTGGATCTAGTCAGGTGCCTGGGAAATATTCTAAGGTGAGGAATCAATAGAATCGATTAGATAGATTATCCACCAGAAGGAGCATTGCTGAAGGCAAATAATCTGTTCGAGTGGGCACATTCTTTGTAAATAATTTCACATCTACGTTTAACAGAATTATCTGATGATATGAGGCACACAAGGTGCTGTCTTAACCCAGCTTCAGCATAGCTGTTATTGTCTCCATGGGTTGGGGTGACATCCCAGTAATTCAGAAGACCTGTAAGACCTCCACTAATAGTGGTAGTAGCTGGAGGGCAACATTGAAGGTAGCTGTTAAACCATCTGGGTTTGTAAACTTTGCTAGCTTCAAGGCTCTAGCCACCCTAAGGGCCTTCTCCTTGGTGAATCGTTGCCTCGTGTAGCTTAGGTAGATTCACGGAAGATGAATGTTGTTTTCACACCTGGGGTTCCGTTGGGGAGGCCTTATGGAGCTCTTGATAGATCGAATGAAACACTTTTAGCTTCCCCTCTTCAGTCATCTGTGTCGCTCTAGTTTAATTTTTCATGTCTGCTGCGAAAGCTCACATCTGTGTGGCTTTTAATTTCCTAACAATCTACTTGTGTTGCCCCTGCCTTAGTGGTATTTCATCCCTAAACATAATGTGCCTTATTATTTTCTAATGCCCATATCTGCCCCAGTAGTTTGTTCAAGGTGGCCTTGACTGGATTTGATTTTTGTTTTGCCTGTACAAGTCTTAATTTATCAATTAGTTTATTCAGTGGAGCTTTCCTCATTGCTTACAGGCGCTCAGTCTCTTTGATAAATGTTATTAATATAAATCATTATTTTAAATCTGCATTCTTATTGTGTTGTCAGTATGTGTAACATTGGTGTATCAACTGCATTATGTGTTTGAAAGTATACAGTAAAGGCCATTTAATTAATTCTTTTTCAGCTCAAAAAGAGAAAAGGTGCACAAAGGGGAGTCTCTGTAGAGGAATGATTTTTTAGAATAGTGATGAAATCTAGAATATTTTAAAGATATGCAGAAATCAAAGATAATCTCTAGTGCAAAAGGTTAAAGCAAGTATGTCCCTGGTGAAGAGATCATGTGCACTCAAACATTTGGTATTGCTAAGCAACTTTTTATTCCAATGTATATCTCCCAACAGCCCCTCCAGTAAATTAATTAATCATTATATATTCATGAATTGACTGATGAATATAGTTATTATCAATGACTGGTATTGTGACTGCAATTATGTTCTCAGCTTATGCAGGCATTATCTGGACGGTTCAATTCCCATGTTCATGTAGAATATGAATGGAGACTACATCATCATCAAGATCTGGATGAAAGTGATGATGATACCGATGAAAAGCTCCAGGTTTGTGTCCTTAATGATCATATTTACAGTGGTTCATCTTTGGTTTTATTATTATTTTTTTATAAGACCTTCAATATTTCTAGTATTGTTTCATGCTTATAATACAGTTTGCCAAGCAGATAAAGCTTGCATTTTTTTTTAATTGTTTAGTCCTGGAAATATTAATCTGATTGAGACCTCAAGCCACAGATTCCTTACCATAGAATATTCCCAGGCATCAGGCTGGATCATAACTTTTTTTTTCTAGCTGTCCCCCTTGCACGCCAGTAGGTGACATCGTTCAGCTATACCTGGTGTCGGCATTTCTCGCATTGAAAATAACTTTTGAGGTGCCTGTATCGGCACCACCCCAGCGCGCTGACATCAGTCTCTTCTTTTCCATGCCATCAGCGTGGATACCGATTGAGCTCCCTTCAGTCGTTTTTTGACTCACTTTTTTCAACCTTTTTTAAAAATTCTAGTGTGCCTTCTATTTTTCCAACTGTTTTTCGCAGATGTGCCTGAAGAAACCCACCAGGTTCATCCTTTGTGCTGCTTGTCATTGACAGATGTCAGTGACAGACCCCAACTTGGTATGTCTGTAGTGCCTGGAGAGGGATCACAACTCTGCGTCATGTGAGGGGTGTAAGATCATGAACCCCAAGGCTACCCGCAAGCAAGCCATGAAGCTCCTAGGCCACCATAAGTGTGTCAGGGTATGCTCAGAAGTGAATCCCTTGCTCACTTTGCCACTGGATTCAAGCATGCCGGGCTGAAGACGGCTGGAATGCCAGAAACCGTCCCCGGAAGCTTGTTTCCGGTCCAGGGAAGGCATGGCTTGGCAGTTCGGGCTGGACTGTTCCCATGAGGCACAGGGTCAGACTGATTTGCATATAGCCATGTCTGAACTGGGGTGGCAGAGTGGGCTAAAGAACAGTGATGGATCAAACCCAGATCTTTTGACTGGGTGTGAGTGTTTGATTGGTTCAGATGCTCCGTCCATCACCATCCCCTTTTGTACCGCATGAAGCTCCTAGTCACACTTCATTAGACTCCACGCTTCTCTATGTCCCGTTCGCATGGGAGGTCTCAGGACCACTCCTTGCATTACTTGTGCCAGCCCTTGCCCCACTCCAGGACTTCTTCTGATAAGCTCCACTAGAAGTCAAAGCAAACTCCGATTTCTCTGCGTTACCCTCATTCTTCAGACAATTTGAGCGAATGATGCCACAAGTCCTGACCTTGCTGTCCAGGTTGTTCCTGTGCAGCCAGCATTGAAAACTAGGTCTGCTCCACGCTCCCCTGAGTTCCCTGGAGCCGTAGCAACCCCTGCCTAATGCAGAGAGTTTTATGAGGCAATGAGCCTCAGTTTTGTTAGGTCGAACCCATCTGGTGTATCTCTGGGTTTCACTGGTTAGGGACGCTCTTCGACTGGGGTTTCACCGGCGGGTTTGCATTCGCCACCAGTTGGCCCCTTGAGATCTGTTGCCGGATCTGAATCGGCCCTGGCCATGACTTTGCGATCTCCTCTGGGCGTTCATTCCAATGACACAGTTCCCAACTCTGCCAAACCCATTGTGATTCCCGATGCCGATACAGAGCCACACTGACATCACGCAACCTTGGTTCCATCTCTGAGCAGGGTCACACAGGCTGAATTGGAGACCGCCATATTTTGCTGAATGGCTTACTGACAAACACGAATGGGGGAGGGATCTAATAAATCCCTGTTCCTAGACTGACCTACCAGCCGAATGCATGGCCTACGACTACTGGTATGAGGACCTAGCTTCTTCTCTCCTCCCACAGTGGCCATTGTGAATGGGGGGTTTCCTTTGTAATGGTGGTCCAAAGTGCGGTTGCTGTCCTAGCTTGCAGCTGCCCAGGGTTCAAGTCAAAACAAGTGTTTTGATACAAGTGCTTCAGCTGGGGTGATCCCTATCAGAACCCTTACTACTCTTCAACAAATCTCTCACTGATGTCCCTCTTAGGGTCTGGTCCAAGCCTTGCACTGGCATCCCTGAGCACAGAACCATTGATCGCCGCCTGTGGCCCGCTCCTGGGGATCCAGCCTTCCTCTCCCATCACCCTGCTCCTGAGAGTCTGGCAACCCAGGCCTCAACTTCCTAAGGCAATCTCAGAACATTCCCCTACCACACCACTGGATAGTGAATCTAAGTTGCTGGATAGCTTCGGAAAAAGGATTTTTCTTCCCCCAGCCTGGCAGTGCGGTCAGTAAACATCACATGCTTATTGGGCTGCTATTCCCTTACCGTGTGGGATACGGTTGTGCATGTGGAGCCAATGGTCTCAGATGTGGCCCAAGACAAACTTTCCCATGCCATGCGATTGTTGACAGGCGAGACGCATCAAACTTCACAGTCAGATGTGGTTTGGATACGACGACTCACTGGCCAGAGCCATTGCTTCTTCAGTGGCTCTTCAACAATATGTGTGGTTGAGGAATGCTGGCCATTCAGGGGACGTCCGAGCCCCGTTTATGGACATGCCATTCGATGGATCCTGTCTCGTTGGAGAGAAGACGGTTTTGGCCTTGGAGAGATTCAAGGACAGTAGGGCCAGCCACTGCTAGGCTGTTGTGACTCTCTGTGGCCCCACGACAGCTGCATTCCACCTTACACCCATTCCGTGGCTACAGTAGGGGCTATGAGCCGCATACTTTCCCCCCGTCATCACCACCGCCAGCAGGCTCAGTCCGTCCATTTGTGGCCGCAGACACAGCTCCCACTAGCCTTATGGGGCCCAAAACCCATAGGTCCACCCAATCCGCTCTGCCCCCAGCAGCCGCACAATCAAAGCCTCTTTAGTTTGCCTTCAATCTAACATGGGCATTGACTGGCGGCAGAATCAGATACCATCTGCACAAGTGGAGTGAGATTACATACAAATCTGTGCTCCAGAAGGTCCAATGGGGTTACACCCCCCATTCCAACAAGCCCTACCGCCACTCCCTCCGTCCCCAGATCGGCTGAGGGTAGACCAGGACGTATAGGCCATCGAGAGGGTACCAGCATCAGAAGCAGGTTGTGGTTGCTATTTCCGCTACTTTCTGGTGCCAAAGAAGGATGGAGACCTCTTGTTATGTTCCATATAGGTACCCCAATATAGGCTCACGTAGTCACCTAACCTTCCACCTATATTCTCCCCTATCATTACACTATATAAAGGTTCTTGGTACTGACCTTTTACCCTGTTACTTCACTGCTTACAGGACTTTGGGTTTTCCCTGAAAACTAGCCTCATCCATTATGCATGAGGATTCTTGGAAACTCAGCAGGACTACCATCTCCTGCATAATAACTAAATACAAGGGTCATTCCTTACGTCATCCTTGGTCCGACATGACACAGCAAGGTAGAACCCATGAGGGTACCACTTTGGGTATATAAACACCATATCTTGTCAAGGTAGTCAGAGGAGAAAAGGACTTCCATGCCAACACACTGATGCGTGACGCTGAGGTTCCTGCATGCAGGCACTCCAGCTCGCAGTGGTCTGACATCCCTTGCGGGGTGTCCATCTTGAGACTAAGACGGGGTCCCACAGTCTCTCACTTCAGGTAATAGGGTTGACTTTATCCGAGAGAGGATTCTTGGCTTTACACCCTCATACATGCTAGGTACACTTAGGTACATCTAGTTAGGGTCATATCGTATAAATGCTTATTGAAAAACGTCCCCACCGTTTATTCTGTGTATCTCTCTCAGATGACGTGAGCACAAGTGACTGAGAGAAAAGTATTGCTGTTTCCACGTTCCTGAGGGATCAGGGTTGTCATGTTCGATAGTTGCTAAGAACAATTCTCTCCTTGGCAAGAGGGGTTTCTAGTGGCACTGTGAGCTAGCTGGTATACAGGCTAACATACCCGGTGGAGGTGTTTAGAATCAGTCCGGACACCAATCCTACAGTGCATGTTGTCTAAACACCAGATCCCATATAGGTTTGTAGGAACTACACGACATGGCGCCGCCATCATTGGTTTGGTACTTATTTAACAGTCAACTCTGAGTAGTTCAGTCACGTTTTTCTCAGAGACCCCTACTCATATTTCTCCAGAGACATCTGGATTGGGAAGGGAACTATCAGCCACAGCTGAGTAGGCATATCCCATGTATTGGCTATAGGTTTATCAAGCTTGTAGGACAAACTGTTCCCATTGTGCATAAAACCATATCTCAGTTTGCTTGAAACTCTTCCTTGAAAACCTTTGTCAACAATGGCTGACGAAGACGCAGCTATGCGAGCACAACATGCTGCAGTTGAGGAAGAACTAGAAGGGAAATTCATCGTTTCAAAAAATGTCAGAACTGCCCTTACTCTAAAACAAGCAGACTACAGAGTCGCGTCTAGGGGTGGGGCAGTAACATTTGTGATTGAGGCTCATGAGACATATAGAACAGAGGTATTCTATTCATAGGTAAATTCCCACAAGCAGATGCACAATCAAATACATTTCATTCTTACACTGAAGATGAAACACCAGATGAATACTGTCCTTATAAGGACATTGAAGTTCAGCTCACCTACCAGGAGCACATAAACTGGTTTAAAGGCGCCCTCCCCCACACAAAAGACAAAGTAAGTCTAGGTCTGCTTGGTAGAGATGAAGTCACTTGGCCGGTCCAAGCTGCTTACACATCACATCCAGACATTGACTCAATGCCAGTGGCAGACGTATGTCCACTTCATAAAGAAATAATAACACTTTACAGAAACCAGATACAGTTTGTGATGAGAACACTCACACTTCAGCAAACAAGGGCTACACAAACAGGATAAGTTCAGGGATCTACAACTAAAATTACACCACAGACGCTATACACAGTTATGGGTAAAATGCCCACTAAACATGAGCAAATGCCATTCTGGATAGCTCAAAAAAGAACACAGCTAGAGGCAGTATTTCCACACACAAGCCCTCAAGAAAAACACAGAATGTTAATTATCTTCTTGCCAATGGGGATAGCTCCCCAAATGGAGGATTGTACCACTTGGGGTGCAGTTTTTGCTGGCATATATACCAGCACTCATGGTATCCCATCATTAGCAGTAATACCAGGCGTATTAAGACAAATACAAACAGAGTATGGAGCAGAACCTGCTCTAAACTTAGGGATGAAATTATTAGGTTATTTTGCCTAGGTATCAGCTATAATATTAGCAAATATAAAAGGGGAGGCAGCAGTAGTGGCACTACGCCAACGCCTTAGGGATTTTACTCCTTTACAACAGGAATGTGAATAGAGATAGTTCGGTAGCTAGAGCAACTAAACCTCAACTCCTGGGTGGGCTTGAAAAGGATAACTCCAAGCAAGCGCCTGATTCTTCCAAGAAGAAATGGGATAACAATGTTAAGGTTGTACCTCCGAAAGGAAGTACAACCTTAGGAATAGAGATAGCATAAAAAAAACCTGACAGGTATCAAGATACTGATACACGTTCCTCTCGTTCCTTTCAGGGTTCACCAAGAAACTTATAGAGGGAAGGATGGTCAGAACACAGACAAAAAGAGCGTACAAAGTCCAGAGGCACGCCACACACACAGCAGATTATACTTCTAAGAAAGAAGAGAAGCCATAATCAAAACCCCAATTTAAAAAGAAGAAAGTAGCAAGTCTTAAAGTTAGACATGCCCAGAATTCTGAGGACACAACTTCTGAACGGGTCCTGACAATGCTAGACAGCACAGCAGAAGTAACAATAGTTTGCCAGAACCTGATGGAATTTCTGGTGACAGCAGAGTTGAATGAGCATATCTCGGTGGAAACACCTGATACATGGGTGAGTGTCCCACATAGGTTACATGAGAACACTCCAAATGGAAGGGGACACACCCAGAAAAATGAAAGGTCTCTTTTGGAAGAACCTGACCTTTGGCTATGACATCCTTTTAGCTGAGAAAGATTGACCGCCTGAGATTGTTATGGATTGCCCAAATGGAGAAACAGTTATCTTACCGCCCTTTTCTGAACTTGTTCCAATTTACTTAAAACACACATATGCGCAGGAGTGGGAGGTAGCCCTTTCTCCGGCCTTATATCACAACCATGTTGGGTGGGATGCTGAGTCACGACTCCATGTAATCCGAGTAAAACCTACTCCAACTCCACAGAGACAGTACCCAATAAAGCAGGTCAGGGAGATCATAGATCAACTTGAATACCAGGGCGTAATTGAAACTTGCACCTTTCCAATGAATAATGCTTTGTTTCCAGAAAGGAAACCAGATAACTCATACCGTCTAGTTTTATACTATAGACATCTGAGCACATGCACAAAGATATTTGCAGTACAGAATGCACATAGTGCTGCATTAAAGAATAACATTGTGCGCAAAAAAGACAAAGGAATACTATCTCAAATAGATCCTTCTGCCAAAACATAGCGCCTAAAAGCAGTTTTTTAACCGCGTTTTCTGCACTAGGTTCGCAGGGTCAATTTTGTCGACTCCCCAAGGGTACGGGAATAGCCCCGGGTTGTTCAGCGCAAGGGTAACATAGTTACTTCAGAATTTGGATGAAGAGGCATTGTCCTATGTAGATTATATTTATCTGACAAATGATGATTTAAAGGATCACTTGTCCAGGGTTAGCAACATCATTTTGGGGTTTATCTCTGAGGGCTACAAATTTAATGTAAAAAAATATAAAATAGCTCACCTCAATGTCCTATTTTTGCGATATGTCAAGTCAAGTCAAGTCAAAGAATTTATATAGCGCACTACATACCCAGAGGGTTTCAAGGCGCTTAGGAAGGGGAGGAGGATTACTTGTCAAATATCCACGTTTTAAGTTGCTTTCTGAATGCAAGGTGGTTCTGGGTAAGGCGAAGGTAAGCGGGGAGTGAGTTCCATGTTTTAGCAGCCAGGTATGAGAAGGATCTGCCACCCATGGTGGTCTTGTTGATGCGAGGTACAATGGCGAGGGCTTGGTTGGAAGAGCGTAGTTGGCGGGAGGGGGAGTAGAAGGACAGTCGTGAGTTGAGGCATTCTGGTCCGATGTCGTAGAGTGATTTGTGAGCGTGGGTAAGCAGTCGGAAAGTGATCCTCTTATTGACGGGTAGCCAGTGGAGGTCTTTAAGGTGACCAGAGATGTGTTCGTTGCGTGGGATGTCTAATATGATCCTGGCTGAGGCGTTTTGGATTCGTTGGAGTTTCTTCTGGAGTTTAGCGGTAGTGCCTGCGTAGAGGGTGTTTCCGTAGTCCAGTCGGCTCGTGATCAGAGCGTGGGTGACTGTTTTCCTTGTTTCGGAGGGGATCCAGCGAAATGTTTTTCTGAGCATGCGAAGAATGTTGAAGCAGGAAGAGGATACGGCGCTGACTTGTCTGTTCATTGAGAGTGAGGAATCCAGGATGACGCCTAAGTTCCGTGCGTGGTCTGTCGGGATGGGTGCTTTTCCGAGGGCTTCCGGCCACCAGGAGTCGTCCCATGCGGAGGGGGATGTACCTAAGATGAGGACTTCTGTTTTGTCTGAGTTCAGTTTCAGACGGCTTTGTTTCAATGAGTTATCAAGTGAAGGAAAAAGCATGCTCCAACCTCCTAAGTTGCTGAAAAACATACCATCCATATTGGGATTTGTACATTTTGGCAGAACATATATTTTAGATTACGCAGAAAAAAGTAAAACCTTTCTACGACTTGATAAGACCTGATTTTTTTCGGTTAGGCATTGGACACAGGAACACACGGATATCTTTTGTTCCCTACAAGCTGGCATGATAAGCTTGAAAACACTTGCAGACACGCGAAAATGTCTGCAACCTGGTGATCAGTGTTATAGCGGGTCGATCTGGGTACATTTATGTAACCTTCAACGAAGGAGAAACGTTATCCATAGCACACTTGTAAAAAAAAACACTGAAATGTGCTTTGCTTCTACAGAGAAAATCCTGACAGCAGTACAGATCGCTGCACTGAGCTGCAAAGAGCACTGGCTCAGGGGAAATTAATAATTGTTGTAAATCTGGTACCAGCCTAAGAGGCTGCTATAAAGGTAAGCGTTACTAATGCTAAAGCCTTACATCCAAGATGGATGTGATGGGCTAATTCTCTCACTGCAATGGATGTAGAATACAGATATGACCCTAATCTAAAGACACAAGCATTCCTGCAATGTGAACAAGAATATCCTCTACCAAATGAAATAATGCCTGTAGATTAGTATGAATATATTATTTACACTGACGGATCTGCTCAGCCAGCTATAGGAAGTAAACAGCAATACAGCGCCGCGTTTACGATTGTAAAAGGTTGTACGCAGGTATGCAAGTTCCATCCAGTGATACAAAGACACAGTCTCTAGGAGAATGCACGGCTCAGCTGGCAGAATCAAAAGCCTTATTACTGGCACTAATAAATACGATCGAGAATTCCCCACACTGATTGTGTGCGATTCTTTTTATTGTGTCCAGTGATACAACAAATCTCTTCACTACTGAAGTCAAAATGGGTTTAAAGACTGAAAAGGTGGCACAATGAAGCTTACAATGCTATGGGAACAGGTAGCTGAGTTGAAAAACGAACTACAGAGAGCTCATGTGATACACACGCTGAGTCATCAATGTGATGGCGTTCACATTGAAGGAAATTCATTGGCTGATGAAGCCGCAAAGGGGGCAGTACGAACTGCTACCGTAGCTGCAATCACCTGTTCGAAAACGGACACATAATGGTAGCTGTCATTGCTTCACGCAAATACTGCACAGCCTTACCGAAAGATTTTCCACCCAAGTACTCCCACAAGTTAGATGCAAACAATATTCCGTATGCTGAAATTCCAGGAGTGGGGGATAGAGTAATACCAAACATGGATCGCAGATTCAGTTTAATACTAGCTGCACACTAGGGTCTAGGTTCTGCGCACGCATGAGTTACAGCAACAGTTTCTTTACTGAAAAAAACGCTATTTGTGACCTAGTTTAACAAAACAGACAAAGAGTTTTGTCTCAAAATGCGACATCTGCCAGCAGATGAAGGGTTCCACTGTGGCACGTCCAGCACAGACACCGCTACTAATATCAGAAAAACCACTTGCGTGTGTCTATTTGGACCACTGCGGCCCCCTACAATCGGATGGAGCTTACAAGTACATCTTGGTGGCAGTGGATTCATGCTCTAGATTCCTCTGAGTATGGCGTCAGCGCTCTGCTGACGCTCGAATTGTTATAAAAGATTTGCGAGTCTTTACAGGGACATATTCAGTTAGCACATTACAATCTGACCGCGGCCCCGCGTTTAGCTCCATAGCTTACAAGGAAGCCATGGGTGTAGTATTGCGGTACTCCTCTCCGTACCATCCCGAGGGAAATTCGGTTGTGGAGTGGAAAAGCCACGACTAAAAGCAATCTTTAACAGCAAGAGTATTAGGCTCAGGTGGTAGTTGGGTCAATCATTTATACGGGGTCCAACGTGCCCGCAATAACATGCCAAGAAGTTCTCTAGGGGGTGTCGCTCCTTACAAGGTCCTATTTGGGAAGAGAATGTGGGGATCTGATCTTGATTATGAAAGTACAGTGGCAAATGCAAAACCATTTGATATCAATATATGTCTGGCTGTTTTACAGATCTAAAAGAAACATGTTAGATATAGATTCCTTACTTTAGAATTACCCCCAGGCGTCAGACTGGATCCGGAAAGTTTTTTCATCAGCAGTACCTCTGCGCGTCGGAAGGTGGCGTTGGCCGGCTCCGTTTCCGGCGTTGTGGTCACCAGGATGAAGTCGTGGTAGCTACTTAGATGCCGCCCTTGGGCGCTGACGTCAGTTCTTTCTTTTTCCACACCAGCCTGTGTAGATCCTGAGAGAGCAGTGCCTCCAGTCACTTTTTTACTGACTTTTTTGAGGAACTTTTGTCGATGTCTTTTTTGAGTCGACGACTCCTGGTGCACGAGGGATGCTCGATTTCAAGGCATGCAGTCGGGGGACTGATTTCGGTTATGAATCCGCACCGCGTGTGCCTTTGTTGCCTGGAGCGCGACCACAACTCAGTCGTGCTCAGACTGCCTGGCGATAAATCCGAAGCCTTTGCAGGAGTGGTCCCAAAAGATGCTTAAGCGCCGGTGGTCAGCTCCGCGCCGTTCGAGTTCCCGGTCGTGAGGGAGGTTGAGGGACCGGTCGCAGAGCCATCACCAGTCGGCCAAGTCATCGAAGTCTTCGCACTGGGTCGGGTAAGTCGAAGCACAAAAAGAAGTTGAAGAAGAATCGTCGCTCTTCGACTTCTCCCCGTCGGTCAGCTGAGGCGAAGAGGGATGCAGGCAGTGCCCCTCCCGCGGCTCCGCACGTGGAACCGGAACAGTCAACTCCGGGCTTCCCTCCCTTTCTGGGACACGGAGCGACTCACACCCAACTACATAGATTTTACGAGGCGATGCATGTCATCCTTGGGCGGCCTGAACCCGTCAGCACGCCTGCGGACTCAGTTTGGGGGCCTAGGCCTTCTCCGCCGTTGGCTCCAGTCCCCCTTGGAATCTGATTCAGAAAAGGGGGTGGTGATGGACAGAGCATCTGAATTAAGCAGAACACTCCTACCCAGTCAAAAGATCAGGGCTTGATCCATCACCGTTTTTTAGCTCACTGCACCAACCCAGCTCAGAACCTGGCTATGTGCAAATTAGTCTGACCCTGGCCCAGTGCATCATGGGTACAGGGCAGATCAAACTACCAAGCCAATTCTTTACTGGAAAGGAAACAAGCTTCCGGGGACCGGTTTCTGGCATTACAGCCGTCTTCGGCCCGGCTTGCTTGAATCCTGATGGTGCAGTGAGCAAGGGACTCATGTCTGAGCATACCCTTCCACTCCTATAGTGGCCAAAACGATTAAGAAAAGGGGGTGGTGATGGACAGAGCATCTGAATTAAGCAGAACACTCCTACCCAGTCAAAAGATCAGGGCTTGATCCATCACCGTTTTTTAGCTCACTGCACCAACCCAGCTCAGAACCTGGCTATGTGCAAATTAGTCTGACCCTGGCCCAGTGCATCATGGGTACAGGGCAGACCAAACTACCAAGCATATTCTTTACTGGAAAGGAAACAAGCTTCCAGGGACCGGTTTCTGGCATTACAGCCTTCTTCGGCCCGGCTTGCTTGAATCCTGATGGTGCAGTGAGCAAGGGACTCATGTCTGAGCATACCCTTCCACTCCTATAGTGGCCAAAACGATTCAGAAAAGGGGGTGGTGATGGACAGAGCATCTGAATTAAGCAGAACACTCCTACCCAGTCAAAAGATCAGGGCTTGATCCATCACCGTTTTTTAGCTCACTGCACCAACCCAGCTCAGAACCTGGCTATGTGCAAATTAGTCTGACCCTGGCCCAGTGCATCATGGGTACAGGGCAGACCAAACTACCAAGCCAATTCTTTACTGGAAAGGAAACAAGCTTCCGGGGACCGGTTTCTGGCATTACAGCCGTCTTCGGCCCGGCTTGCTTGAATCCTGATGGTGCAGTGAGCAAGGGACTCATGTCTGAGCATACCCTTCCACTCCTATAGTGGCCAAAACGATTAAGAAAAGGGGGTGGTGATGGACAGAGCATCTGAATTAAGCAGAACACTCCTACCCAGTCAAAAGATCAGGGCTTGATCCATCACCGTTTTTTAGCTCACTGCACCAACCCAGCTCAGAACCTGGCTATGTGCAAATTAGTCTGACCCTGGCCCAGTGCATCATGGGTACAGGGCAGACCAAACTACCAAGCCAATTCTTTACTGGAAAGGAAACAAGCTTCCAGGGACCGGTTTCTGGCATTACAGCCTTCTTCGGCCCGGCTTGCTTGAATCCTGATGGTGCAGTGAGCAAGGGACTCATGTCTGAGCATACCCTTCCACTCCTATAGTGGCCAAAACGATTAAGAAAAGGGGGTGGTGATGGACAGAGCATCTGAATTAAGCAGAACACTCCTACCCAGTCAAAAGATCAGGGCTTGATCCATCACCGTTTTTTAGCTCACTGCACCAACCCAGCTCAGAACCTGGCTATGTGCAAATTAGTCTGACCCTGGCCCAGTGCATCATGGGTACAGGGCAGACCAAACTACCAAGCCAATTCTTTACTGGAAAGGAAACAAGCTTCCAGGGACCGGTTTCTGGCATTACAGCCTTCTTCGGCCCGGCTTGCTTGAATCCTGATGGTGCAGTGAGCAAGGGACTCATGTCTGAGCATACCCTTCCACTCCTATAGTGGCCAAAACGATTCAGAAAAGGGGGTGGTGATGGACAGAGCATCTGAATTAAGCAGAACACTCCTACCCAGTCAAAAGATCAGGGCTTGATCCATCACCGTTTTTTAGCTCACTGCACCAACCCAGCTCAGAACCTGGCTATGTGCAAATTAGTCTGACCCTGGCCCAGTGCATCATGGGTACAGGGCAGACCAAACTACCAAGCCAATTCTTTACTGGAAAGGAAACAAGCTTCCGGGGACCGGTTTCTGGCATTACAGCTGTCTTCGGCCCGGCTTGCTTGAATCCTGATGGTGCAGTGAGCAAGGGACTCATGTCTGAGCATACCCTTCCACTCCTATAGTGGCCAAAACGATTCAGAAAAAGGGGTTGGTGATGGACAGAGCATCTGAATTAAGCAGAACACTCCTACCCAGTCAAAAGATCAGGGCTTGATCCATCACCGTTTTTTAGCTCACTGCACCAACCCAGCTCAGAACCTGGCTATGTGCAAATTAGTCTGACCCTGGCCCAGTGCATCATGGGTACAGGGCAGACCAAACTACCAAGCCAATTCTTTACTGGAAAGGAAACAAGCTTCAGGGGACCGGTTTCTAGCATTACAGCCGTCTTCGGCCCGGCTTGCTTGAATCCTGATGGTGCAGTGAGCAAGGGACTCATGTCTGAGCATACCCTTCCACTCCTATAGTGGCCAAAACGATTGAATCTGAGCAGGACTGGAGAGAGGAACTGGGGAAGGCCAGTGGTCTTGACACATCCCCTGACCTTGACATGTTGTCTCCTCCTACCGTGGCTACGGAGGAGGGAGCATCATACACAGTGTTGTTGCGTAGGGCAGCCGAGGCCCTCAACCTTCCTATGGTGGCGATCAGGGCTAACCTCCTGACGGAGGTGCTTCAGCCAGCAGCGAGCTCTTTGGAACCCCTGCTGCCGTTTAGTGAGGGCCCCTATCGATGTCCTTTTGGGCAGGTAGTCCAGGCCCAACACAGGAGCGCCTGTGGATAGGATGATTGTCCGACACCACCGCCCAGCTCCGGGCGACCCCACTTTCCTCTCCCAACACCCCACCAAGGAAAGCTTGGTGGTCCAAGCCTCCACTTCCAAGAGCGCATTCCCTACCGCTCCATCGGATAGGGAATCCAAGAAGCTGGACCATCTTGGGAAGACAATGTTCTCTTCTGCCAGCTTGGGACTGCAGTCGGTAAACACTGCATGTCTATTGGGCCATTATTCCCACTATGTGTGGGATGCGGTTGCGCGCTGTCCGGAGGAGACCTGGCCACTCCTCTCCCAGGCTGTCGCCGTCTGGAGGGATGCGGGTAAGAGTACCATCCTGTGACGGGGGGGAACGGGACAACCCCTTATGTCATGATACATCCCACGGACATATGAACAAAACATTTTCCCCTCTTTCTATGCAGCAAATGGAGAACTGGAAACTGACAGACACAGGCGCAACCTTACCCGGGCTCGAACAGAAGGAGGAACACTGTTTCTTTAATTGGGCGGAGCTCGAGCAGGAACACACCCCCAGAAGTGACGGAGTCAAGCAAGTAAATACTGGGAACAACCCCATACCGGTGTGTTCATCACCCGGAGGAAGAGAAGGCATGAGACGAGGCGAGGACGAGAGCGAAGGAGGAAGGTTCGAAGACAGCGTGGAAAAGGAGAAGAGTGGAGGAGACCGGAGAACGGAGGCGGATCGAGACACAGACAAGCCAGGAGGCCAACGACAAAGCGCTTCGTCCAGCCACACTTCAAGGGAAGTGTGGCTTTCCCAGGTACGTTCCCGAATCGCGGGCTGGGTGGGTATCAAGGGATTTAAACCTCCCTGAAACTTCACACGAACGTCCCGTGCACTACCCTGTTCCTCACACCACCGGCACTTCGTAAAGCACTGTTTTTTGAGAACCTTGTGCACGTGTGTGAACCTCACCCCCTTTTCCCGAAGCAAGTCTGCCTTTTTTCTTTTTTTTTGGTACTACGGTGACGGCAACGACGGCCGAGCCAGCAACTACATCTCCCAGAAGCCCTCGGGTGTGGAGAAAAATTGGACTGGAACACAGGAAAGAGAGACTCTCTCCCTCTGGAATAGACGCTGAGCCTCCCCTCCCGTATTACCGGAGTGTGATACGGCAGCGACGGTTGTTAAAACCAATGAAACCGGCATTACCCCCCCCCCCCCCCCCGTGTCCGTGAGTCTGTTTACCCCGCAACACATCCGTTGTGGGCTGGATACCGCTGACTGTCTAGGCGGGACGATTTCCACGTCTGTAGCACTTCATCGCTACGCCTGGATGAGATCGACTGGTTTTTCGGGGGATGTCCAGAACGTCTTGATGGACATATCCTTCGATGGCCGTCGCCTTTTTGGCGACAAAGCGGACAACGCTCTAGAGCGTTTCAAGGACTCACGGCTATGGCCAAGTGCTTGGGCCTCTCCAGCCGCCCAGCGCAGTCTGTTTTTCGCCTCTTTCATGGCTACGGATGTGGTGCCCCACTGCCTTCCATCCAGAGCCGCAGGTCGCAGCAAGTTTCCCAACCTTCACGTAGCCGGGATCGTAGTTACCAACGCTGTGGTTCAGGGGGCCAGCAGGCGGGCCAGTCCACCAACCCCCCCTCTGCAGGAGCCTCCAAAGCCTCCTAGTTCGACCTTTCTGGCCCATCAAACGCCAGTGGGCGGCAGGATTCCCCATCACCTCTCCCACTAGCGAACCATCATGTCGGACAGGTGGGTTTTGCAAATAATCCGAAGGGGCTACACCTTCCCCTTCGAGGCTACCCCTCCAGCCATGCCACCTCAATACCACAGCATATCGGAGGATCACCTGGCACTTCACCAACAGGAAGTTTTGGCTCTCTTGGCCAAGAGAGTCATCAAGCGCGTTCCTGCCCCAGAAGTAGGTTGTGGTTGGTATTCCCACTACTTTCTGGTGCCCAAGAAGGACAAGGGCTTGCGTCCTAGCTTGGATCTCAGGAACGTCAACCGCTTCCTCCGGAAGGCGATGTCCAAGATCTTGACGCTCACTCAGGTCTTCTCTGCGCTCGACCATGGAGACTGGATGGTAGCGTTGGACTTGCAGGAGGCTTATTTTCACATCCCCTTCCTGCCGGTCCACCGACGTTAGCTGCGGTTCATGGTAGACCATGAGCATTTTTTCAGTTTACCCTCCTCCCTCGAGTGTTAACAAACGTGATGGCGGTGGTTGCAGTTCATCTGCGCAGATCATGGGTTCCAGTCTTCCCCTTTCTCGACGGCTGGCTGTTGAAGGCGGGCTCGCCCCAGGCAGTCGTCTCCCACCTCCAGACTACTACCGACCTCCTGCATTCGCTGGGTTCCCCATCAATGTGCCGATGTCACACCTGATTCCCTCTCAGAAGCACCTCTTCATTGGAACGGTTCTTGTCACGACGCGGTTTCGGGTTATCCTCCCGAACAGCGAGTTCAGGATATTCGGGCAATGATTCCGATCTTTCAGCCTCTATCCCGGGTTTCGGTCCGGATGACCCTGAAGCTGCTGGGCTTAATGGCCTCCTGCATCCTGCTGGTCAATCATGCCAGGTGGCATATGCGGACTCTGCAGTGGGATCTGAAGTTCAATTGCATCCAGATCTCGGAGGGCACTGCTCGACAGTTGCAGTGGTGGCTCACAAAACAGGATTGGTTCAACGGCAGATCCCTCTACCTTCCCCAACCAGAACACACAGTGGTGACAGACACATCCCTTCTGGGATGGGGCAGCCACATGGGAGAGGTGGAGATCAGAGGCCTCTGGTCTCCTGTGGAGTCCGAGCTCCACATCAATCTTCTGGAGCTTCGGTGGATTTGTCTTGCACTCAAGGCATTCCTTCCCTCTGTCCGGGGAAGAGTAGTGCAGGTGTTCACGGACGACACCACCGCCATGTGGTACTGCAACAAACAGGGCGGGGTGAGGTTGTGAACCCTATGTCAGGAGGCCTTCCGCCTCTGGACATGGCTTGGAACATCAGGGCATATCCCTGGTGGTTCAACATCTGGCAGGATCCCAGGGAGGACGAATTCTGCTGCAGGTGCATGATGGATCACGAATGGCGTCTTCACTCGGAGGGGGTGCAAGGCCTTTTTCAACAGTCGGGAGAACTTTGGTTAGATCTATTTGCCACCGAAGAGAACGCGCAATGTCAGCAATTCTGGTCATTGGAATTTCCAAGGCGGCACTCGCTAGGCAACGCTTTTGGTGGCGAGTGGAGTTGCTGTCTGTTGTACACCTTTCCGCCTATACCACTTCTGCCCAGAGTGCTGAAGAGGTCAGGCGCGACCAGGCCCAAGTCATCCTTGTGGCTCTGGATTGGGCATGAAGAGTTTGGTATCCCGAGCTGCTCAACATGGCCATCGATCCTCCGACCCGTCTGCCTCTTCGGGAGGATCTTCTTTCGCAGCAACAGGGGACCGTCCTCCATCCAAACCTGCCCAACCTCAACTTCCTTGCATGGAGATTGAGCGGCAACAGTTACTGTCTTTTGACCTGCCTCCTGAGGTTTGCGATGTAATCTTGGCAGCCAGGCGTCTCTCCACTAAGACGGTATATGCCTGCCGGTGGAACAAGTTTGTGGCATGGTGCACAGCAAAGGCCGTGGATCCCCTTTCTGCCCCTCTTTCTGAGGTTCTCTTGTTCCTTCACTCTTTAGCCCAGCAGGGATCTGCTCTGGGCACTATCAAAGACCATCTTTCGGCCATCTTTGCCTTCCTTCTGCTTCCCAATCAGCATTCTCTTTTCAAGTCCCCAGTTGTTAATCATTTCTTGAAAGGCATAACTCATCTCTTTCCTCCAATCCCCTTCGTTATGCCTCAGTGAGACTTTAATCTAGTCTTAAACTTTTTAATGAGCGCTCCCTTTGAGCCGCTTCACAACTCTCCTTTAAGGTTTCTGACGCTTAAAGCTGCTTTCCTGGCAGCCATCACATCTGCCAGGCGGGTGAGTGAGCTCCAGGCCCCTTCCTCCATGCCCCCTTTCCTGTCTGTCCATCCCGACTTGTCCATCCTTCCTGCTCAAGTTGTCACTGCCTTTCATATCGGGCAGACCATCACTTTGCCCACCTTATTTCCGCATCCTTCGAAAGAAGAGGAGAGGCTCCACCGTCTGGACCCAAAACGTGCGCTTTCCTATTATCTGGATCGCACAAAACAGTTCCGGGTGGATGAACAGCTCTTTGTTGGCTACGTGGGTGCCAAAAAAGGTCGGGCAGTACACAAGCAGACTATCTCCCTATGGGCCGTTTTGTGTATTAAAGCCTGTTATTCTCTGGCAAAGAAGGAGCCTCCAGTGGGGCTGCGCGCCGATTCCACCAGGGCGACCGCAGCAACTACTGCTTTGGGACAGGGAGTTCCTCTGAATTACATTAGTCAGGCAGGTACGTGGGCTTCGTTGCACACCTTTACCAAACACTACTGCCTTGACAATCAAGTCCGGAGAGACGGCTTCAATGGCTGTTCGGTTCTCCAGGACTTTCTGGTGTGATCTTGTTCGCAGACCCACCTCCGGGGTTGGTATTACTGGGGTATCTATTCTAAGGTAAGGAATCTATAACTAACATGTTTCTTTCAGATGAACAAGTTACTTACCGTCGGTAACATTATAATATATCTGTAAGAAACATTAGTCAGTTATAGATTTCTTACCACCCCACCCATCCTCCCCGTTCTGCGAACTGATTTCTAGGGTTAAGGATGACCTTTCAGGGCCCTAGTTTTGTGCACCAGTGGTCAGTGTCTTGCATGGCTCTGCGTTTCTGGCGCGGAAAGTCGTGTACAGGACTGAAGTCAGCGCACAAGGGCGGCGTCTAAGTAGCTATCGCGAAGCCATCCTGTCGACCGACGCCACCTTCCGACACGCAGAGGTACTGCTGACGAAAAACTTTCCGAGTCCAGTCTGACGCCTGGGGGTAATTCTAAGGGAAGGAATCTATAACTAACTAATGTTTCTTACAGATATATTGTTACCGAAGGTAAGCAACTTGTTCGATCTGAATGAATCCCGAGCACTACTAGGCAACGTGCAAGTAAAACGTACCGCCACTGGGGAAGCCAAATCAGTCATGACAAGAGTTGTCTGGATCCCTAAAGTCGGGGATATGTTCATAGAAATGATCGAGGACAAAAAAGAATTTGGGCTTTCATACAGAAAGCCTGAACCTGTCCTGGCTGTCGAAGGAACAAGAACAGTACTTCTTCCGCCTCTTGCTGGTAAAAAAGAAAAGAGATTTGTCTCTATTGATCTTATCAAACCACACTATGTGGCCGATACTGAATAGTAGGCCTTGTGGGCTCCTGGGTAGCAGACTTTCTCCTGTCACTACCATACAGGAAGTTCAGACAGAAAGACTCATAACATTTAAAGAGTCGCCAATACAAAATGATGGAATTTCCAACAATGAAATGGAACTCGTTCCTCTTGAAACGGAACTTCAAAGCGCAAATGAAAGACAAATATCACTTTGACCTAACACGATGTCTACATCAATACACCTCGACATGAAACACCTGCCAGTTTAACAAAACCTACTAAGCTACCAAAAAATAGATTGAACTGCATCTGGCTACTTAATCGATTTTAATACCTTCTCTCTTGATCCCAGTGAGGTAAGCAACAAATTTGTGAATTCTACACTTTTCTGAAAAATACTTATTTAGTACCACCCTGGCTCCAGCTCTGGATCATAACTGGAATATTGTTTTTTCTGTTCTGGATTGGCCTAGGTACTGTTTTTTTATTACTCATAAATGGAAAATATCTCCCAGAACGCTCTGCAGTATCAAATGTGAACTCTGTCCTGAAACCTCATACACAATATCATCGAAAACAAAGAGACACCTTCTTTGTGAACATTACAGCCGTTCCAATTCCTGATGGTATAGTTTGGTACAAAGTAGATTATGCTGTATTTGGCCCCACTGAACTATTTAAAATACCACATTTATTAAAAATTTCTCTAAATTATGTAATTACCTCCAGTACATTTTTTGATGATTGGGATTTTGAAACGGTAAATAATATGTTGTCTAATTTAGATCAATCAGCTGCATTTTCAAGCATCGAAATGTTAGAAGAAACATCAGACTATAACACTATGTACTGTTACCATTATTATGGTCATCATTTTTTTACACAAATCCAGTATTCCACATATTATTTTCACATACCACCAAAGGGAATATTGCCCAACACCACCTAAAGGTAGTTTGAAATGTTGGCACAGAAATGTTCTTATTTTTCTGGGTTTAATACTTCTGTCCTGACCTCATATTACTATAAGGTTGCACCTGCACAGAAAAACACCAAAAACATATTTACTCTGCATCCTTTATTTCCCAACTGTCTGAACAGGGTTTCGACTTATGTAAGGGCACTGTAGACACAAAATCAGTCTGGGGTTGCAAGAAATTGCAAGTTCAGGGAACAGAAGCACTATTTAGAGGGTGCCTCATTCCACAGCAGATCTTTTGAATGAAACTGTGCTACAGCCTTACTGTCTTGAACTAGTCAAGAACAAGGACTTGAACACGCCTTGGATTACCACACCTTCATACATCAATTTTACATCACATGGAGGGGATACAATAGATGACATCATTCAGTACAATACAGTACAATACTTTAGACCCCATTTGGAAGGGATGGTTAGTTTGACGCACAGACACAAACAGATGTCAATCATGATTCAAGGGTACAACCAAATGGTTTAGTATCCATAGGCCAGACCAACGCTATGTACAGAGAGAACATCCAGGGGTGGTGACATCATACATTGTTGGGAAGTTGTGCCTCAATTGGCTGAAAACCTCAACACTGTCTCAGGTGAAACTGCACTTGAGGTGGATCTGAGGGATTTTTATTAAGTCCTCGAAAGCCACGTCAGAAACATTTCTATTATTCTGTCAATAATGAAATCTGGAAGATCTCTCAACAAGAAGCTGGGAGAACCTTTGGGAAATTGATAGAATTAACCTAGAAAAGGCGCTGGCTGTAGTTGATAATTGTATGACTGCATTAACATCCATGATTTATTCACTGGGCAAAATGGTATCTTCTGCTATAGATATACTAGAGCAAGAAATGTCCATACTACAACACTGCTTTAAGTAATAATAATTCCTAGGCAACTAAATACTTGTCTGGAGTCAGGTGTTACACATACAAATTGATAAACAGGACCTCAGTGTACTGACAAACGAACAAAGTTAAAAAAAATGTTCATTTTATTATTACACATAAAAATTATAAAACAATTTCAATGTCCCATACATATCATGGACTGACACTGACACTGACAATCTCAACTATGTTCTATTATATTATTAAGCTGGACGCTGCAATCATTGCACGCTTGTTATGTGCCTTGGCAATTTATCAACAGCAGGTCCCTATTTTCTGCATACGATCTAACTGTAAAGCAGATAACTTTGGCACAAAGGGGAGCAAAGTATACAATGCTTCATATTGAAAACCTCAACAAGTTACCGTTTACTGTGGCAGAGTCACCATCCACAGAATGGTTAATCCATGGCTATATAACACTACCAGTCAGAATTTTCCAGTTTCACTATTGCCTTAAACAACAACAGGCGGGCAGATATGAAGCGATTGGTAGGAAATTCATCAAGGGATCTTGGGAATTACCATACAGATTTTGATGCAGGAATGTGGACATGGAAATGTTCCTTAGCAGTATCAACTGCGAAAATTCTTCCAGTGGATCTCTCATATACCAGTGTGGTATCGGGTTCTATCAGGTCTACATACTTGCAGAAACACTCGGACACCATAAAACAGAAGTTGGCACGGAAACTGAAAATGCAAAGAGACAAGTTTATTAGGACCCCATGGGGTGGTGGTACATTCCTACAGCACCCTTCGGCAATGCAAGAAGTATCACACCGAACATCGGTGTGCGAACTCTTTTATACAGTTTAAAGGTAATAAAAAGGTAGGCGGTATACATTTGAACAGTTTTAGGTACATATAAGGGCATTTTTGGAACACAGCCAACATGAGGGAGGGGTTTAATACCACTGGTCAGTTGGGAGGAACATTCCTAAGGAGTGACCATTCTCTAGTCCAAAGATCAGATGTACGCATGCGCGAGACTGACCATTGCTAAAAATAGCCTGTTGCTGGGTAGGGTAAAGGTTCATTGGCATGAAGGAAGGACGAAAGGGCATGCTGACCACGAGGCCGCATGTTCATAGAAAATGGAAGCCACCGAATACAAAATGGCCCCCACACGTTTAGTCAAGTTAACAGAAATGTTCGTGTAGCTGAGCTTAAAGCTAACTCAGGTACTGCCAAATTACGACAGACGACCCTTTTAGCGTTTAGCTCAAGCTACCTCATAATGGAAGTAATCCGAATGTTCATCATTAATGTCAATCATCATGATTTGCTTCACTTCAGCATTACTCATCTGTACATTTTTAGCAATAGCTCGTTTGGATGGGATACAGGCCGTAATACATATAGTACATAAAGTAGGACCACATTGAATACATAGGCAACAGAAGAAAAATATCCCAATAATCACACATAGAACAGTTAGCAGTTTCCAACCCCAGGTACTAAGCAGAGTCCAAAACCAGCTAGAAAAAGTCCAAGTACCATTGTCAGTGTGAATTTCAGAGGCAATTTTGTGCAACCTAGAGATAGCATCATACACGGATGGTGAATTATCTGGCACATAAACACAACAACTACTTCCAATGACGCGGCATGCACCCCCACGATCAGCTAACACTACGTCCAGAACCATCCGGTTCTGAGGGTAACGATTCTTGTAATCTGAAGCTCTTCAGTTATATTCCCTAAAGCAGAAGCAGTCTCATTAGCAACTGCCTCCACAACACGTGTTAACCGTCTAATTTTCCTGCTGTTTAGGGCAGCACCTACAAAAGAGAACAACCCTAAATTAAAATCCACATATTGTTGTAGTGAGGTGTCGGTTTGGTCGACTTCATCAATATCCAATGTTCTCTTAACTCTATTCAATAGAAAATAGTGATACAATACATAATCATTATGGTACATAGGTGGGGCAATAAACACAGGGGGTAATACAAAAGATATATAACATGTACCTAACCATCCAAGAGGAAGACGATGATAACCTTTATTACCGCAAATAAAGTAAGTGTTTCGTGAGGCCACAAATGAAACACCATTGGGTGTATCAAAGGCAAGAGTAACATTGCATTCACTTTTCCCCACCGGAATTGTTCCCTTATTCCTAATACAAAGGTCTGCTTTTGTATCAATAACGGTAATTACATGTAAACTGGTCATATTTGTAAGTCTCTGATTGGTGAAGATACGAGGCGTAGATACGTTGTCTGGTCGATATTCTTCCCACTCGAATTTAGTTCCTTCTGCTTGTGGATAGCCATCTCGATCGTTATAGCAAACTTTGTTCAATCGAAAAAGTAGTCCACCTTTTGTTGGCCATCTCAATGTAAAGAGAAGAGTGTACCAAGCATTACATGACCCATTGTGAGAAAAAGGAAGAGGAATAAGTGGGGTTCCTCCCTTCTTCTGATGCCCAGGTAACATCCCACATACCCAACAATTGGACGTGTTGGTCATATTATGCGTGTGGTGCAATATCTGAATGAAACTATTATTCAAATAGGTCTGTCTATGTCTTTCTTCGTGATAGGGCAAAGTAAAATGGAAATGTTCAGATGGAATTGGAGTGGTAGGCAGTAAATAGTCCCGTGCAGGAAAAAGTCTTTCTATAGTCCAAGCTATTACTGCTATTACCACTATTGTCGCAACAAAAAGAACCGCACCCAGAATTCTTCTGTTTTTCAATGTCATAGGTGCCATGGTACAATGAACAAAAGTCTCAAGAAACAAACTAAAAAAAATAAAAATATGGTGCTGAGAACCGAGGCTGCCGTTGAGTTTTTCTCCGAGATTCAAGACGGGTGTCGCTACACTGGACAGAACTGATCCCCCCCCCCCCCTTGATATTCCCGGCTTCCGTTTCACAAACCTCGGAACGGTTACCAACCAGTCATGAAAAATAAAAAATAAATTATTTCCTTGGCCGTAGATTGTACTTCACTCCGCCAGAAATAGTGTGGTCCGGGAAGGCTCCCTCCGACTCGTGAGGCGTAACAGCTGGGCCCTTCTCCGCATCCAAGATGTCTCGGTAATCAGACAGGACAGTAGGGTTCACCAGATCCGGAGAAAAACGTCGACAGTGCGTTGAATGTATCCACCGCTTCTTATTCGTGACTCGCACAGCCGTTCGCGTTGCCAGCAGCACTTGCTCAGGGCCACGCCACCTAGGCTCCAAACTGCTGGATCTCTCAAACACCCGGATCATGACATGGTCGCCAGGACGAAGATTGTGAGCCTCTCCAATGGAATTGTCGGGGAGCGCTTCTCGAACCTGTTGATGAATAGAAAGTAAATCATTTGTTAATCGTGCCAAATAATCGTTCATCATTATACAAGGCACATTATGTATCAAACGAGGCTTTGGAACTCCCCAGATATTCATGGGCCTTCCAAACACCACTTCATAGGGTGTGAGGCCAGTTCGGGAGTGTGGCACTGATCTAATAGACAATAATGCCAATGGCAAAGCGTCTGGCCATTTCAAAGACGTGGATGCCACGATCTTCGCTAGCTTCAGCTTCAGAGTCGCATTATACCTTTCTACTAGACCTGCTGACTGTGGGTGGAATACAGCGTGGAATTTTTGTCTGATTCCCAATCCTTTCAGGACATGCTCCACTATCTTCCCAACAAAATGAGGACCATTATCATTCCACAAGAATTTACAAACACCATAACGTGGGAAGTACTCTTTTAGTAGTACCTTAGCTGTTGTTAATGCTGTATTGTCCTTTGTGGGGTAGGCTTCAACCCATTTACTAAAAGCACACACCACCACTAGGACATACTTGAGGTTATTACAGCGCTCCAGTTGGATATAGTCCATTTGCAGTACTTCGAATGGTGCAGTAGGTGGAACGATCCCTCCTTTAGGAGTAGAGGTCCCTTTTGCAGGATTGCACTGTAGGCATATCAGACAGGTCTGTACTATTCTCCTAGCCGTGCTGGTAATCTCAGGATGCTCCCAAACTCGTGTAAGCGATTTAGTAATCGCAAGAGCTCCAATATGTGCCAACCCATGTGTCATTTGAACCATTGCCTGCAAGTAAGCAGCAGGTAATTTCCATCTCTTCATGTCTTTGCTTCTCCAGCAACCCTCATCATCCAACACTCCCTCTATTGCCCATGCTGCAAGCTCCGCTTCAGACGCTGATTTCTGTATGTCTAAAACTTCCTCTCTAGCATCATGCCATCGCTCGGCTTGCGATCTCACCACATACATAGGGGAGTCATTTTGCAACATGGCAGTCTCTCTCGCTATGCGGTCTGCAAAAGCGTTTCCTTGCCCTATTTTGTCCGTCACCTTTTTATGTGCACTACATTTTATTATCGCCACCTTCCTTGGGCATAATATTGCATTCAGGAGGTCGCATACCAACTCTCCGTACATAATATGTGTTCCGTGTGAAGTCATAAACCCTCGTTCCCTCCAGAGTAGGCCAAAATTGTGCGCTACTCCAAAGGCATAACGACTATCGGTGTAGATATTCACACATAATCCAGCACTTAGCTCACATGCTTTCGTTAAGGCTATCAATTCAGCCGCTTGAGCAGATTTTTGTGGTATTCGTGCTGTTTCTACCACTGTCTTAAGTGTCGTGATCGCATAGGCCGCGGAAGCCGTACCATCTGGCAATCTCACACACGATCCATCAACCCACAGTTCCCCATCTACATCAGGAAGTGGCGTGTCCTGTAAATCGACACGACCCTTTGTTTGTTCATCAGTCAGAAAAACACAATCATGTTGTTCTTCTTCCTGGGTCTCAGTAACAGGATATGGCAATAAAGTAGCGGGGTTCAAAGTGGCGCACCTCTTCAATGTAATGTGTGGCGCCAGCAATGTTAACTCGTATCCTGTTAAACGGGCACTGGTTAGATGCTGCGTTTTCGTTTGGTTCAATAGCGCATCTACTGCATGGGGAACTAACACCAACAATTTGTGTGACAAAATTATTCCCTCACTCTGCCGTATAGCTACTGCTGTTGCTGCAACTGCTCGAAGGCATCCAGGCAGTCCTCGAGCCACAGGATCGAGTACCGCTGAAAAGTATGCGCAAGGCCTCTGTTTATCTCCGTGTAACTGTACCAAGACTGACAATGCGCACCCATCCATCCCATGTACATACAGTGTAAAGAGCTTTGTATAATCTGGTGTACCTAACACTGGCGCAGAACAAAGAGCTTGTCTCAATTGTTCAAAAGCATTTTGACATTCGTCCGTCCATTCGAGGGGGAGTGGTGCAGTTTTTGACAGCAATGCTAACAAAGGTTTTACAATGTACGAAAATCCTAGTATCCATTGCCTACAGAAGGACGTCAACCCTATGAAAGCACGAACATCCTTCTGCGTGCAAGGGACTGGTGTATCTAAGATTGCTTGAATTCGGTCTGATGTTAATGCACGTCCCTCCTTAGACAAAAGATGACCAATATATGTCACCTTTGGTCTACAATATTGTAGCTTCTTCCGCGAAACCTTGTGATTGTGTTCCGCAAGGAAAGAAAGCAGGGAGAGTGTACTCTCCTCACATTGCTCCTGTGTGTCTGCTGCAAGCAGAATGTCATCAACATATTGGATTAGTGCCACCCCAGACTGCAAATCAAATGAATCAAGTTGTCTTTTCAAAGCCTGACTGTAAATGCTAGGACTTTCTGTGTAACCTTGAGGAACTCGACAAAATCTATAAGATTTATTATTTAATGTAAAGCCGAACAAATATCGGCTATCAGGATAGATAGGGATTGAAAAGAAAGCGTTTTTCAAATCAATCACTGTAAATGTAGTAGCCGTGGGTGGAACCAAAGTAAGTAAAGTGGTAATGTCAGATACTACTGGATACTGCTGTACAACTATCTTATTAATTTCCCTCAAATCAATAATAAAATGATAGATCTTAGTATCTGTGTCTTTCTTTAGGATCGGAAGAATTAGACTATTGCAAACATTATAGGGAACTTCCTCCACCACCCCTGCCGTTATCAAGTCATTCACAATGTGTATCAAAGCTATTTCGCCTTCTCTAGAGATCTTGTACTGAGGAACACGAGGTAAAACCGCTCCCTCCTTCACAGTAATGCGTAC
The DNA here is from genome assembly GCF_964261635.1 of Lissotriton helveticus. Classification (NCBI taxonomy): domain Eukaryota; kingdom Metazoa; phylum Chordata; class Amphibia; order Caudata; family Salamandridae; genus Lissotriton; species Lissotriton helveticus. The sequence goes on along the minus strand of NC_136067.1, from coordinate 384,157,512 downwards.
AGGAGGAATAATCATTTGACCCACATCAGTATCGGAAGTAGCCTATAACGTACTTGGAAGGGAAGCTAATGCGTCGGCCTCTTGCATGAGGCACGATCTCTCTATTTCTGGGTAGTTTTCATTCAAAATGACCCGCACCCCTTCAGGGGCCCAGCGTATTGTTGCACGAAAATGCTTTAGCATGTCAAGTCCCATAATATTATCTGGCGTATTTTGAGATAATAAAAACGGACATGGGGCAGTGAATTTATCAACATGAAATGTAAGGTGTTGAGACAATGGGCTTAGTGAAGGTGTTCCATCGAACCCTATTGCTGTAATCGTTTCGCCAGACAGGGGAGCCCTTGGAACCAAGTGTTTAGACAGAGCACTTCGAGTAGCTCCTGTGTCTACCAGAAACTGATCAGTAGAACCCAAAACATGTGCTGATGTATATGGACCCCTTTGATCGACTGGTACTTCAACCGATTCCACACCCCATCCTACGCAACCCTATTCATAATTATTATCCTGAGACTCAGTATACTCTCCTTCAGCTATCTGATACTGATTCCGTCGATCAAAAGTATTATGTTCAACCTGACCACGACCCCTCTCTTCACCCCTACCGCGATCATTCGCTCCACCTCTTGGTCCTGAATAACTATTCCGTGACCTTCCACTTCCTCGACCCCTCTGACTACGCTGTTCACGAAGTACTGGACAATCTGCGAGCCAATGTCCAAACTGCTTACAGTATGCACACTGATCCTCAGAAATGTCGGAACGAGGGGGAGACGTAACGTACGATCCTCGTCTACCCCTATCGTTCCCTCTCGATTGCGTAGCACAAACCTGTGCCAACATCACTTTCGTCTTTAAGTCCTTCGCTTTCTTATCACTACTCTCTTTAGCCTCTAGTTCCTGACGTTCATAATACTGAGCCATAGTTAATAAGGAGGCAGGCGTTGCCGTGGTCCATGAACTTTCACTAGCCTTTAATCGCTTTGCAATCTCCGGTAGGAGATTAGCCACATACTTATCTACGAATAAGTGCCTGCCCGTGTCCTCTGTTAATGATTGGCCACTGTAATCATGGAATGCTTCCTCAAAACGTGAAAAGAAATCAGAAACCGATTCGTCTGGCTTCTGCTTACACGACGCTAACACTGTCCAATCTATTTTCTTAGGAGGAACAAGCGTTTTTAATTTATTCAAGATAGCTGTTGGCAAATCTAAAATCAACTGACACGGTTTACATGCAGGTTCCCTATCTGAATCAGCTCTCACTATGTCCTTCCAATCTGCGCCTAATATCGTTCGATCGTCAAACTTACAAATCACCCTCCACATATCAGGAGGCAATATCAGCCCAAAGAAAAGATCAATATCAACTAACGTCATAATACACGAAGAAATAGCACCCTCCACACCTTCATAGAAAGCTGCTGGATTTTTACGGGGGTCAGGCAAAGCATTTTTAAGTGCCATAACATCTGTTCTATTCCATGGCGTATAAACCCAATTATACACAAAATAGCCCTTTGAATCTTTAGACGTCTTATCATCATCCGTACCGTCCCCTTTAGGAGGGACATACAAAGGTGCAGCTTCCCGCATAGGCAAAACATTAATTGCAACACTCTTATCTGATCCATAAATAGGGCACACTCGGGTATTTTCCGTCGATCCAGACGCTGATTGCTCTGATGTCTTGTTCGCCGCTCGCAATCGCGTCGCCTCATCTCGTAACTGAACCAACCGCTGGAAGAATTCGTCCGCATCTGAAAGAGCAAAAATACCTTTACGAAAATTCTCACGACCAACTGATATATCTTTAGGTTCCAACTCAGGAGAGTGTTTTCTAAACCGCTCAACAACTTCACCTGCAAGGTGATCTAAAAAATACAATCGTTCCTTGTCGGACCACTTGCTCATAAAATCATCAACCTCTGAAACAGTTATAGAATTTACATTAAGTTTACGGGCAATCGAACGCAATTCCGTCATACGCTCGGCATGTAACCTGGTACGTTGTTTGTCCTGATTATCCTCGTCCGATTCCACATCCGGAGCCGTAGGCTGAACATACGGAGGCGGGCAACGATCTAACAATGAAAAATCATCTAATTCATTAGTAAGGACAGGATAAAGAGGACGTCTAATAGGAAACTGACCATTAACCTGCAGGTTACGTTCTCGACTCTTTCTCTTTCTGTTCCTGCAATTCCTTCTCCTGTAGCTGTAAAGCTTTATCCCGAGCAGCCTTTCGCTGCTCTTTGTCCGCCAAGGCTTCTGCACGCTTCATTCGTTCACGCACCGCTTTCTCCCACATGCGCACACAATCAAACATATCCTGTCTAGACCTGATCTGAAACAAACACTGTTCTACATACTGGACTTTTCGCAAATCGAATGACCCATGTAGTGGCCATTACAATTCACGATCAGGTTTAGTGTATTTGTGCCATAACGTGCTATACATTATGGGAGGAAGGCCAAATTTAATGTACATTTCGCGATTAGGAGTCCCCTCTGGGGGAGCCGGCTGAGATTCATTTAATCGATAAGTGGTACCATTTCCAAAGCAGCACATTCCTCGGAGTGTGCTGAGGACAGGCATGTTCAAAATATCACGGAAAAACGCAATATTACATAAAATGGCACTTAAGGGTACTTATGCACAATGTGCCGTTCAAACAAATTCAAAAGCAGAGAAATATCCCTACATGCCTGCCTATGTGAGGTGCACTCCACATATAATTCAAATCATAGGTCCAAATGTTAGCTAACTCATACAAATTCAAATTCAAATTCAAAAAGCCACAGTAAGTGTCAATAGACTACCTTACCAAACATAAGCTTACCAAATATCTTCAAAAGTGTCCAGATTCCAACTGCCAAGTTCCGTAGCCGAATCAGCCAAAACAGGCACTACACGACAAGCCAAACGATCAGAACCTCAGTCGAGGACCGGCGCCACCTGGAAGGTCAGATCAGAAGGAAAGGAAAAAAACACCGTGGGTGCCTAGACTCGGGTCACTCAGTGGCAGCGTACGCGTCCATAGCGAGTTTCCAATCCTTCGTCGTGACCTCTCCTTCGGGCATTCGAGTCGCCGATGAGGTCCCTTCGTGGTCGCCAATTGTGGTATCGGGTTCTATCAGGTCTACATACTTGCAGAAACACTCGGACACCATAAAACAGAAGTTGGCATGGAAACTGAAAATGCAAAGAGACAAGTTTATTAGGACCCCATGGGGTGGTGGTACATTCCTACAGCACCTTTCGGCAATGCAAGAAGTATCACACCGAACATCGGTGTGCGACCTCTTTTATACAGTTTAAAGGTAATAAAAAGGTAGGCGGTATACATTTGAACAGTTTTAGGTACATATAAGGGCATTTTTGGAACACAGCCAACATGAGGGAGGGGTTTAATACCACTGGTCAGTTGGGAGGAACATTCCTAAGGAGTGACCATTCTCTAGTCCAAAGATCAGATGTACGCATGCGCGAGACTGACCATTGCTAAAAATAGCCTGTTGCTGGGTAGGGTAAAGGTTCATTGGCATGAAGGAAGGACGAAAGGGCATGCTGACCACGAGGCCGCATGTTCATAGAAAATGGAAGCCACCGAATACAAAATGGCCCCCACACGTTTAGTCAAGTTAACAGAAATGTTTGTGTAGCTGAGCTTAACGCTAACTCCGGTACTGCCAAATTACGACACCAGCATATCATGCTATACTTGGGTAATGTCTTTTCTGGTAGAGTTTTTATCCAGCCGTTTATTACTTACTGGCCCTCCCAGTTCTGCAAACTGATGTTTCTACCTAAAAACAGTCCTTGTAGTTTCTGCACGCTGTTCAGTCAGCCTTCTGACGTGGCTTTGTGCTTCTGGCACTTAAGGAGTCACGTAAAGAAACCAATGTCAGCGTGCTTGATTGGCACCTATTGAGGCACTGCGCACGTCTCATCTGCTGCGGCTAACGATACCGATTTGAATCTGATCTGCACCTCCTTCCAACACACAGAGGTGCTCATCATTATTTTCTTGATCCAGTCTGACAACTGTGGAGCATTCTATGGTAAGTAATCTGTAGCTCGATAGAATCTCTACCAATCTGATAGAGACTTCTAGCAGCATATTCCTTGAATTGCCCAGGCATTAAGCTGGATCTGGAAACTGTTGCTGAGCAATCCCCCTTGCGTCCGACATTGGGTGGCTCTATTCGGCTCCGTGTGACGTTATCAGCGTCGTTAGCATCAGGCTTTTGCATCCTTCACAATCTGGTTTTCGTAGCGGTCACTCTATGGAGACTGCTCTTCTAGGCGTATTCGAAATGCTGCGCCAGAATTTGGATGCAGGCAACACGGTCACACTTGTCTTATTGGATTTAAGTGTGGCCTTTGACACGGTGTTTCATTGATAAATGCCCTTCAATCCATAGGGGTCACTGGTTCCGCACTTGGGGCCCGATGTAGGTAATCCCAGATTACCGATTCTTAAATACCGAATCATACCGATTCGGTATTTAAGAACAGGCAAATGGGATGTAGGTAATTTTTCTTTAAAAATTACCGAATCGGTAAGATTCGGTAATTACCGAATCGGTATTTACCGATTCGGTAATTGCCATTCATTCCTATGGGCCTGTAGGCCCATAGGAATGAATGTCAATTACCGAATCGGTAAATACCGATTCGGTAATTGGGGGAAACATTGAAGGGTGGCAGGGTGTCACTTTGACACCCTGTTGCACCCCTCAATTGTGCATGGATGCACATGTTGCAGACATACATACCCCTAGGGCATGTATGTCTGCAACATGGCATTGTTTAAAAAGCAAAAACAATGCTTTTTAAAGGATTTTCATTATTTACCACCAACTTCTAGTTGGTGGTAAATAACGAATTCTTAGACCCCTGTAGCACTGATTGCAGTGCTACCTACATGTCAAAATACAGAATCGGTAAAATTACCGATTCGCTAAAATTACCGAATCTGTATTTTAACATGCCCCTACATTTCCATCTTCAAATACCGGTCGGTAACGGCCGAAATCGGCCGTTACCGACCGGTATTTGGCGACCTACATCGGGCCCTTAGTTGGTTAACCTCTTTTCTTACTGACCGTACGTTTCAGATCTTCTCTTCTATAGCAAACTCCAAGAGTCATTAAGCCCCGTACAGAGTTCCCCAGGGGTCTATCCTCGGAGTTCCCCAGGGGTCTATCATCAGTCCGTTGTTGTTTAATATTTATGTTAGACCCCTGGCAACCGTCGTTGAAGAAGCTGGACTGTTGTTATTTTCATATGCTGACGACACACATTATTTTTTCGCTTTCTGCGGGAAAAGATTCAGAGCATTCTGCTCTCCAGGCTGGTCTTAGCATAGTGGCATCATGGATGCATGCCAATTTTCTCAAGCTGAATGGTGAAAAAACAGAGGTCTTGGTACTTGAGAAAGACAGAGAGCTCTGGGGTCCGCAACATTGGCCCGCAGAAATGGGTGCAGTACCGCAACCCTCCCATCATGTTTGCAACCTCGGCTTTATTATTGACGACTCACTATCTATGCGTCAACAAGCATTGACGGTTGCTGCAACATGTTTCACCATTCTGTAATGGCTGAGAAAAATTGTGTGGATGCTTCCAAGCCCCACTCAGAGAACCGTGGTCCAGGCTCTTGTTACTTCTAGACTGGACTACAGTAATATGCTCTACCTTGGAGCTAATAAAGATTTGATACAAAAGCTACAGAGAGTTCATAACTCCGCGGCCAGACTGCTTTGCTGTATTCCTAGAACAGCTTCTATTTCCTCTTTCTTGAGGGACCTTCATTGGTTAAGAGTAGAAAATCGGATTACATTTAAAGCTCTGAACTATATGTTCAGAAATAAGCACGGCATGGCTCCCATGTATGCGCAAAATATAGTCCACCCTTATTTGCCTTCACGTACCCTCAGATCCACTACTCAGGCTAAATTTCAGGTACCAAAGATTAGACTTTACCGTATGGGTGGCCGTTCCTTTTCCTATTTGGGCCCTGTTCTGTGGAATGCTCTTCCGATGTCCCTTCGCACTCAGACAAGCATTACACTTTTTCGCAAGTCTTTAAAAACTTGGCTTTTTAATCAGTACTTTTATTCATTCTAACCCTTGCCCAGCAGGGATCTGCTTTGGGAACTCTCAACGGTTCCTTCTCCTCTGTCTGCTTTTTCGCGGCTGCCAGACAAACCCTCTCTCTTCAAGTCTCCTATTGTGAATAGATTTCTCAAAGGGCTGGCTCACTTGTTTCCACCCACTCCCTTTGTCATGCCACAGTGGGACCTTCATTTGGTCCATACCTATCTGGTGTGTGCTCCTTTTGAGACTCTACCAATTGCCCCCTCCAGATTTTAACCATCAAAACAACTTTTTTAGTAGCAATTACATCGGCCCAGAGGGTGAGTGAGTTGCAGGTGTTATCTTGCTCGCCGCCTTACCTTATGTGCTTTCCGGACAAGCTGGTGCTTTACACCAGAGCATCCTTTTTTGTCAAAGGTTGTGACCCAATTCCACCTGGGGCCCCTGCATCCCTGTAAGAAAGAGGAGGGTCTCCACCGGGTGGACCCAAAAAGAGCGTTTTCGTTCTACCTTGACCGCACTAAAAAGTTCCGGGTGGATGGGATGACCAACTCTTTGTGGGGTACGTGGGAGTGAAGAAGCGAAGGGCAGTGCAGAAAAGGACCATCTCTCGCTGGGTCGTTCTCTGCATCAAGATCTGTTATGCCTTGGCAAATAAGCAGCCCCTTGAGGGATTAAGGGCTCATTCCACCAGGGGAAAAGCTGCGACTACGGCCTTGGCTCGGGGTGTCCCAGTCAGGCAGCAACATGGACTTTGCACACTTTGCAAAACATTACTGCCTTGATGGCCAGGTGCGCAGGGGCTGGCATTTTGCCCGTTCAGTCCTGCAAGACTTTTTAGTTTAGGATATGAGTCCCCAACCCACTGCCATGTTGGTATGGCTCGGGTATCTGATTTAAAGGTAAGGAATCTGCAGCTGGAAGTCTCTATCAGATGAATAAGTTACTTACCTTCGGTAACACATTATCTGGTAGAGACTAGCCGTAGATTCCTTGCAGTCCCACCCAAGCCTTCACGCTTGTGGACTGATATTGTAGGAGTAGGGTTGTTTCTCCCTTTCAGGGCCCTAGTTTTGCACGCGACTACGTCAGTTACTTCGTGGCTCTGCGCTTCTTGTGCAGAAAAAATGAAAAGTACTGACATCTGCGCACCAACTTCATAACCAACGCCGACGACGTCACGCAGAGCCGAATGGAGCCACCGGACGTAGCGTGCAAGGGGTATTGCTCAGCAATAGTTTCCGGATCCAGCCTGACACCTGGGAAATTCAAAGGTAAGGATTCTGCAGCTAGATAGTCTCTACCAAATAATGCTTTACCAAAGGTAGATAACTTATTTGTTAAAGGGTTCCAGAAGGTAAGTAACTTGTTCTCTGATGCAATTACACACATCTGCACTTACAAATAGAATGTTTGTGCTTAAAGGTTGCAAGAAAAGGTATACCGTGGTCCTCAAAGTGATGTAAGAAACTCAAAGCATAAGCCACTTAAAAGAAAGCAAACAGAGGGAAATACATTTAAGCAAGAGTAAATGGAAACAGACTTGTTTGCATGGTGAACATGAAGCAGGATATGCGAAATTTAAGCTAATAGTTTAAACAGTGTAAATGCAAGTACAGGTTAAACATAATTTCAGGCACCATAAATAATTCTAAATTCAATTGTAAATGCAAAAGATGTGATCAACTGGACCATAGTTATGGAGGAAATCTGGCTTGGTCTAACTATTCTGGTAAAGCAGACTGGGAAAACTTAGCTCTTTCAAAAAAAATATATTGAGAATGTAACCCCTTAACATAAGATTACCTTACAGTGTTCTTTGGGGGAAAATGCTTTCCGGTAGCAGCATCTCGGCTCTTTCATCAGTCTATTTAAACAAATGAGTGTTTAAATGATGTGACTTTCTCTGAACCAAGTTTTCAGGCGGTAACTCTTTTCTTTTTCTGCTTTCAGCAGCCAAGTCCAAATCGAAGGGAAGATCGACCCGTTAGTTTCTATCAAATATCATCAAACCAGATTCACACTAATGTGGCATCACTTGCAAGAGATGCTGCTAACATTGCAAAGGATAAACAGCGAAGCTTTGTGCCTAGTATATTACAAAATGAAACCTATGGCGCACTCCTTAGTGGCAATAATCCACCTGCACAAGCAGTAATACCTGTTTCTACAAGTGGACCTCCTCTTCCTCCAAGAAATTTTGGAAAAGGTAACAATATGGTAAACAGCAGTGATGTATTTAAAATGCATTCAAAGTGTATGATCCTATTTTCAGTGTTAGATCAAATTGTAGGAACTGATAGAGACTTCTAGCTGCAGATTCCTTACCTTAGAATTATCCCCAGGCTTTTGACTGTATCTGGAAATTTTTCACGAGCAGTACCCCGGCACGCAGGTAGGTGGCAACGTTCAGCTCCGCTGGTGTCATTCACTCTGGAAGCGACGTGCACGGGGCCTATATAGGAGCCACCTTACTGCATTGATGTCCATTCTTTTCTTTCCGCGCCAGTCTGTGCAGATCCAGAGAGACCTTCTTCTATTCACCTTTTGACTGCCTTTTTTTTACTTTTTGTCCTGAAGTTTTTTTAGAATTGTCTCATGATTTGGCAGGGATGTCCTCGAGGAAGGCTGGATTCAAGCCCTACTGTGCCTGTCGCTGGCAAATGTCAGTGATGAACTTTGGCTGTCTATGGTGACTTGAGCACGACTATGATGTCAATACCTGCGTCGATTGTTGAGCCATGCACCCCAGGACCTGGAGGAAGCAATCCCTCTAGCTCCTTGGCGTTCGACGTGCGATGCCACGACTTTCATGATGCCGGTCAAAAGGAAGGTTCCGGGATCATTTGCATAGCCGTAGATCTTTGTCACAGTCAAAGTTATCCCACTCTGGTAAGTCCTACAAAAAGAAGAAGAGCAAGGAGTCAAAGAGGTCTTCAACTTCACCCTTTCCTTTGAAGTCATCTGATGAGATGGGGCAGTGTCTTCACTCGAGGCCTCGTTCCGCTGTTGGCCTGCGCCTGGGCCGCAGTTTCGAGATTGCCCCCTATCTGTTCACCGGCGGTGGGTCCACCCTCGGCACCCGTCGTACCCCTTTGGATCCACGATGGATCCGGAGCTGCACCGGTCATGCCACCTCGACCTTTCCTGACTCCAGTCTCACTGTCTACGCTTCCTGTCTCCTTTCTTATCCCCATGTCTGACATGAAATCGAAGGGGCCTTGTCCGACTAGAGGCATTCCCTCCAGGTCGGAGCCTGGGCCCTATTCCTCTGGGCTAGGACTTGGGGAAGATTGGGAGAGGCCTCTGGACCCTGAAGAATACCAGCTCTTAGACCTAAATATGGACAGCCGTGAGCAATTGGGAGATGCCAGTGGACCTGACACCTCCCCAGATAATGGCTTGGTCGCTACTCCTACCGTGGCTATGGAGGAGGGTTCCACATTTGCTATGGTGGTGAGGAGGGCGGCCGAGGTCCTGGAGCTGCATCCTCCAAGCCTTTCTTGTTTGCCATGCGCCCATCTTTGGCAACCAGTGGGTGGCAGGATACACCATCACCTGCACCACTGGAGGTAACATCAGACTGCTGGGTTCTCCAGATTGTCTGAAGGGGCTACTCCCTCAACTCATGCCACCCACTTACAACAGGCTGACAGTGGACCATCTCTCCCTACTCCACCAGGAAGTGTTGGCTTTCTTGGCCGAGGGAGCTATAAAGAGGGTGCTGACATCAGAAGTTATTCTTAATTGCTAATCCCGCTACTTTCAGGTGTCCACGAAGGACGGAGGTCTTCATCTTCGTCTTGTCTTAGACCTGTACTCTGTCAATGTCTTTCTGAAAAAGGAGAAATTCAAAACGCTCGCACAAGTCCTATCTGCCCTGGAGCCGGGAGACTGGCTTGTGGCTTTCGACTTGCAAGATGCTTATTTACTCATACTCGTCCTGCGTGCCCACAGATGTTACCTGCGGTTCATGGTAAGTCGCAAACACTTTCAGTTTGTCGTGCTAACCTTTGGCCTTCCTGCGCTGCTCGGGTGTTCAAGGTGATTGTGTGGTTGCAGCTCATCTGCGGAGATATGATGTGCCAGACTTCATCTTGATGACTGGCTGTTAAAGATGGGCTTATCCCAGGCAGTTCTTTCCCACCTCCAGAATTTGGTGGGCCTTCTGCACTCACTGGGATTCACTATCAACTTGCCGAAGACACAACTGACCCTTTCTCAGAGGCTGCTTTTCATCTGAGCTGTTCTTGACAAAGTGCAGTTTTGGGCTTATTTTCCAGAACGGATAGTCCAAGATATTTAGGCTGACTGCAATGTTTCATCCTCTATTCTGGGTTTCTGTGAGACTGACTATGAGGCTGATGGGCCTCATGGTCTCCTGCATCCTGTCTGTGACACATTCCTGCTGGCATATGCGAGCTGTGCAGTGGGAACTGAAGTTTCATTGGGCTCAGTATTAGCTGATTCTCTGCTACATGGTCCAGATCTCGGAGGGCACTGCAAAAAATCTGCACTGGTGGTTAACAAACCGCAGTTGGGCCAGTGGCAGATCTCTCTCCCTTCCTCAACCAGATCTGACAGTGGTGACAGATGCGTCCCATCTGGGATGAGGCAGCCATCTGGGAGCGGGAGAGATCAGAGACTTCTGGTCTCGCACGGAATCCAGACTCTACATCAACCTGTTAAAGCTACGGGCGATCTGGCTGGCATGGAAAGCCTTTATGCCCTCCATCAAGGGGAGACTCGTGCAGGTGTTCATGGACAACACCATCCCCATGTGGTACTGCAACAAATAGGGCAAGTGGGGTAATGAACCCTTTGTCAAAAGAACATGTGCCTCTGAACATGACTGGAACATCAGGGCATTTCCGTGGTGGTTAAACACCTGGGGGGGGGGGCTCTCTGAACACCAGAGCAGACACACTGAGCCAAAGATACCTAGAGGATCACAAATGGCATCTCCATCGGGAACTGGTGCAAGGACTCTTTCAGCGGTGGGAAGAGTCTTGGTTCTTGGTTAGATATGTTCACCACCGCCAAGAACACGCAATACCATTACTTTCAAGATGCTTTTTTGTATCGAGTGGAGCTCATGCCTCGTGTACACCTTTCTGCCCATACCACTTCTGCCGAGAGTTCTCAAGAAGATCAGGAATAATCGAGACCAAGTCATTCTGGTGGCTCCAGGCTGGGCTTTGAGAATTTGGTATCCCAAGCTGTTGAGCATGGCCATTGGTCTTCTGGATGAGGTGCCCCTTCAAGAGCATCTTCTGTTACAGCAGCAGAAGAGGGTTCTCCCCTGGAACCTGCCGACTCTCCTCCTTCACGTGGAGATTTAGCGGTGACAGTTTACTGCTTTTTACCTTCTGCCCCAAGTCTGCAGTGCTATCTTGGCAGCCCCGCATTCCTCCACCAAGTCGGTATACGTCGGTTATTAGAATACATTTGTTGCATGGTGTGCTGAGAAACAGATTGATCCCTTATCTGCTCCTCTTTCCCAAGTTCTTTTGTTTATCTTTACCCTAGTCCAGCAGGGCTTTGCATTGGGCACTTTGAAGTGTTATTTATCTGCTATCGGGGAGCCGCAGAAACGTGGAGATCAGCCCTCTGTCTTCAAGACCTCTACTGTACATAGGTTTCTTAAAAGTCCGCAACACGTTTCCCCCATCTCCCTTTGTTATGCCTCAATGGGACCTTAACTTGGTTCTTACTTTCTTAATATGCGCTCCCTCTGAGCTGCTTCATTCTTGTCCTTTTAGGCTCCTCACCATCAAGACGGCCTTTCTGGTGGCGCTTACATCTGCCTGGAGGGTTAGTGAGCTATAGGCACTGTCCTCTCAGCCTCCCTACATCTAATTTTTCCTCGATTATCTGGTCCCTCAGGCTCCAGCATTCTTCTTGCCAAAAGTAGTCACCCCGTTCCACGCAGGCCAGTTCATCACTTTGCCTACCTTTTAAGCTCTGCCTCATCTCTCTAATTAAGAGGAAAGACTTCACTGTCTGGCCCCAAAAAGAGTGTTGTCGTTCTACCTTACCCTCACAGAATCGTTCCGAATGGATGATCACCTCTTCGTGGGGCATGCCGGGGTCAAGAAAGGGAAAGCTATGCAGATTCCCTGCCGACCCACCCATCCTCTCTGCGTCCAGATTTCTAGGGACAGGGCTGTTCCCCTTTCAGAGCCCTAGATTACCCCTGCAGGGAAAGTCGTGGAAAGAAACTGACATCAGCACGCTAGGGTACCGCCTATAAATGCAATTTGCTTGTCACTCCTGGGCCGGATGACACCTACGCCTCGCCAAGCCAAACAATACCACCTACCGGTGCTCAAGGTTATTGCTCACAAAACATTTCTGTTTTTAGTCTAACACCTCTGGATAACTCTCAGATAAGGACTTTGCACCTAGTTAGAGTCTCTACCAGATAAGGTGTTACCAAAGGTAAGTTAATTGTTCATTGTGTCACTAATGGATGCTAATACCATTGTAGTTACTTTCTTCGAAATTATGCAGATGTCAGGCTGGAAGACCCAGAACCTTATCCTGCAACCACAGAGAGAAAATATATGTTGACAATAGTCTCCTGTGACTGCTGCATCATTGAAGACTGACATAACTGTTGAATAGCAACAGGGGGACTGAGCCTCCTGTAAAAGGCTATATGGAGGACAACTACAACATTTTACAAAAATATCACTTTAGATCTCTCACCTAATTTAGGTCATATAGGCATCTGCAGTGTAGTGATGAGGAAACTTGAATTTTTCTAGACATGATTACTGCAAGAGGACCAATGTTTAAAGTGCTTGGAAGCAAGTGCCTACATTTTTTTTCTGATGTGGTGTTTGGTACAAAGGAGGGAATTTAAAAGGCTAACTATAGCACCACGTTTCGAAGTCTTATTAAGGATATTGCAGTATGAAACGTTCATGTCAGACATCAACCGCATCATGATGCAGATGAAGATGCATTTGGATTCATCAACCTCCTCTGTGTCCACTACCAGGCACAATGGGGGTTACATCAATATGATGATTACGATGGTGTCTGTGACTACATCAGTGCCAAGCAGAACTACCATCAGAGCCTGTACCTGATCTCTGTATGTTACAGAAGCATCACAGAGTATGAAGATAACAGTTTCCCTGTATCTCCTGTAGTTCCCCAGATTCCCCAAAAACCTGAAATTGGCCCTTTCAAGCATTACGCCTTCAGAAAGAACCAGGATATGTGCTTGCTTCTCTTCCAGGGGATCCTCATCAATAGTCATAAGCACTGAATATTCCCGCCCACGTGCGGGGACCCCGGAAATAATATAAAATTATATATGTAAATCACATATAAATAGCTCCACATATATGTATTCACATATATCATTTTTTCTCACACCAATGCAGCCCCAAAATAGAGGCTAAACAATGTAAATACTTATACATACACTGCAATTAGCAAGGAAACAAAAAACACATTAGGTCAAATAGCCCTTGAACTTTGTGTTTTAATGAGCAAAAATACTCATAAATCCTGAAAATTGCTAATAAATAGACATTGTTAGCCACAGGCTGCATTGAACAGCAATAGCATAGAAAATGAAACCATTTTCAACAAAAACTGGCACCGTGCCTTTAAGGCAGCCATGACCCCTGGCTTCCCATCATGCCTCAGGGGTGACAGTTAGGTCAGTTGTTCTTTCCGGCTCCTTCAGTCAGGACCCTGGTTCAACAGCTCCCTTTGTTTTTGACTTTCTGTCAAAAAATACTTGAGATTTTCTACAATTTTTACTTTCACTCGACGTCTTTTGGACATAGAGTGTTTGTGCTGCCTTTTTTGACTCTTAAAAAAGGTATTTTTCTGTCCAAAAGCCTTCTCTTTTTGACAACTGCCCTTCCTGTGGGAAGAAGAAGGCCAAGACACACACACATCCTGTGTGTATCCTCTGCCTCCCTGACACTCATTCTGCAAGTTCTTGTGAACACTGCAAGACTTTATCCAGGAGAACTCTCAGAAAGGCTCACCAACATCATACCCTGAACTGGCCTGTTGTCTGTGGGGCTTTTTTCATACCTGATTTGGTGCTTTGTTTTAAAGAACCACAGATGAAGGGAAGTCTGAATCTTTCCTGCAGAACACATTCTTTTCACCATTGTAGGCCATATATGTGGCAGGGTAGACTCCTACTTTCATGGTTCCACTTGCCCGCCTCAATAGCATCCTGCTGAGTGTGCAGTGAGCACTGGTCCCTTCCTCCAAAAGGCCTCCCAACCCTCTACAGCTCTCACAACCCCATCCCAGTATGAGACTGTCCCCAGTGAGCAGCCTAAGGCCCACATCCCCTCTTTCGCAGCCTAAGCCCTAACCTCTGTGGTGCTAGAGATGAAAGGACTCCGGTCATTGAAGGCAGCAGGAGGCAGAGACCCAGGGAGCCAGCCAAGGCCGCAGTCTACTGCAAAGAAAAGGAAGATTCTGAATGGCCGGTATAGCCTGTCCCAGCCCAGGCATATTAAAACTGTTCCATTCCTCTATGTAAAAACCCCTGAGGACAAGTACAGGACTGGCGGACACTGGCGAATGATGACACGGACGAACTGCAAATTTCTTCAAGCTAAGCTCCAACAAGATGAAAGAGAGGTGAGGCTTCAAAAGCGACTGGGTTGCTCTCCTGCCATACCTGCTTCTTCCGAACTGTGTGCCCTGGAAAATGTGATAACTTTGATCCAATGTGGTATCAGATTAATTAACCTGGATGGGATCTGCTGTACTCCTCCCCAGACCGCAGTTGCCTATCAATAGAGAGCAATAAGCAGCATCAGGTGCTAGGTAGCAGAAGTCGCTGACTCCACACCCACTCCAACTTTGTACTTATCAACCTGCCCTGCCCCCAGCCCTTCTGTTTAACGTGATCCTGTGATTCCAAACATGGCCTTTATTATTACCGTTCCAAACTCAACCCTGTGCCAGACATTAAAACTCACCACACCCACCACAGTGTTGTCACTGTCTTAGCTTATGACTCCAGGGTGAGGGAAGTCTCGCCCAGCCTGTGCATGTGTAGGAGGCACCAACCCCCTACCCCCACTGAAAAACACATTCAGCTCCTTTTACCACCAATGACTATTGTTTTACAAGACTTTGCGCTGCCTATTTGAGCGGAACGACCCCGCTGGTATGCCCTCGGGCCCCGCTGAGTCAGATGGGGCCCCATCGGGTTCGATTCCGTGGGCCACGTAGCCATTGGGATCTCAAGGATTCAATCCCGGGTGACGCTGGTCGTGCCATCGCCACTTTTCCCAGCGCCATTCCCATCCTCAGCACCAATGACACAAAGCCAGAACAACGTCACCCGATGCCAATTCTGGCATCGATAGAACCCAGAGGTTCTGTGTTGTCGCCTGAGCACTTTGAAGATGTGCTAGACCCTTGAGAGGAATCTAAGCGGTCTATGAACCCTCTGGAACACCAGGATGTCTCTGTGGAGAACGTGGACTGGTATGGGGAACTTGGGGAGGTCAGTGGGCTAGACACTTTCCTAGATATTGGCATGCTTTCTCCGCCAACAGTGGCAATGGAGGAGGGGCATCCCATGCTATGGTGGTAAAGAGGGTGGCTGAGGTCCTTGGACTAGAGCTGCCCTCAGTGCAGGTCAGGACTAATCTCCTGCCCGAGGTGCTTCAACCAAGGGCTTCCACTTCTGAATACCTTTTGCCCTTTAATGAGGCACTTATGAACGTCCTTCTAGGCACGTGGTCCAAGCCTAGCACAGGGGCTTCTGTGAATAGGGCGATTGTAGGCCGCCATCGCCCAGCTCCAAGCGACCCATAGTTCCTCAGCCAACGCCCCACCCCAGAAAGTTTGATGGCGCAGGCCTCAAGTCCCAGGGCATATTCACTTCTGCCTTCCCCCCCCCCCACCCGGATAGGGAAACCAGAGGCTGGACTCATTTGGAAAGAAGTTGTTTTCTTCCTCCAGCCTGGCATTGCGGTCTGTGAATACTTCATGCTTATTGGACTGATTCTCCCATTCCCTTTGGGAGATGGTTGAACAAGTACTGCCACAGGTCCTGGAGGAGGCCCGGGTTGTGCTCTCCCAAGCGGTCAAGGATGGGAGAGATGCCGCAAAACTTACCATACTGTGTGGCCTAGATATGACAGATTCGCTGGGCAGATCAATTTCAACGATAGTAGCCTTGAGGCCTGGCTTCGAACAACTAGCTTCTCTGGAGATGTCCAAGCCAATCTGATGGACACGCCCTTTGATGAAACTCATCTTTTTGGGAAAAGGCAATTTCTGCCCTGGTTAGGTTCAAGGACTCTCAATCTAAAGCTAGATTATTCAGCCTCTCCTCCACTCCTCGAGGCCAGTCTTCCTTTTGCCCCTTTTGTGGCAACAGAAGGGGTTTCCAGCCGCGTCAGCCCTATCCCGGCCACTGTTCTGCACAGACTGCCCAAGTCATGCGAGGACGTGGATGCGGTGTATCCAGATCCAGGAATGGAGGTCAGAAGTCATCGGCCGCACTACCCCCAGCAGCGTCCGCTTCCAAGCACTCCTAGGCTGACTCTGCAGGACCACACTACTCCAGTTGGTGGGAGAATTCGTCATCATCAACGCCACTGGAGATCCATAAAATTGGAAACGTGGGTCTTGTAGATTGTCCAGGAGGGCTGTTCTCTGTCTTTTCTCTTTTTTTTATCACTCTGCCAAATCAGGAACGGGTGACAGAGGATCATTTAAGGTTGCTCCAAGAGGAAGTTACAGCTCTCTTTTCCAAGGGAGGTATAGAAAGAGTTCCGGTTTCAGAAGTAGATAGTGGTTGTTATTCCCTGCTACTTTCGGATTCCGAAGATGAACAAAGGTTTACAGCCCATTTTAGATCCTCAGACCGTCAGTCTCTTCTTCAAGAAGGAGAAGTTCAAGATGCTCATTCTAGCTCAGGTCTTGTCTGCTCTAGACCAAGAAGACTGGTTAGTAGCGTTGGACCTGCAGGATGTGTATTTTCACATCCCCATCCTGCCGGGCCACAGGCGTTAGCTGCAGTTCAAGGTAGGCCGCAAGCACTTTCAGTTTACCGTGCTCCCCTTCGGCCTCACCAGTGCCCCTCAGGTTTTCACCAAGGTGATGGCGGTGTTCGCAGCTCATCTGCCCAAGTTAGGGGTGTCCGTCTTCCCCTACTTAAACGACTGGCTGTTGAAGGCATCCTCACCCCAGGCCGTCGTCTTCTACCTTCAGACTACGGTTGACCTCCTGCATTTGCGGGGGGTTCTTTCTAAATGTGCCGAAGACGCACCTGACTCCTTCTAAGACGCTCCCTTTCATTGGGGCAATTCTGGACACAGTGCAGTTTTGGACCTATCCTACCGAGCAGCGAGTCAAGGATATTCAGGTTATGATTTCAATGTTTCAGCATCTATCCTGGATTTTGGTGAGACTGACTCTGAGGCTGTTGGGCCTCATGGTCTCCTGCATCCTGTTGGTTAAGCATGCCAGGTGGCGTATACGGGCTCTGCAGTGGTACCTGAAGTTCTAATACCCATTACAAATTAATGGGGTAACCTGAGCATCACTAAACACAAAAGAAGGTCCCAGGGGAATGTTTCAAGACCCCGACTGCTAAACCCCCTGACTAGAAATGACACCAACAACAATTAGCAGTGAGTCTGAATAAAAGCCAATCCATTCGTGTACCCAAACAAAAAAGTAGGAAGAAAGGGAAAAGTCAACACTTACACATTTCTTAAGCACTGCTATTCAGTTCCCCACTAGACACACCATATTCACTTCTGTGGTATATTATTTGGGATATCCATTGACTTGGTTATATCATCTGCCGGGTCAGCAGTGGTTTCCCAGATAACCTTGATTTGTACAAGAGATCCCAGATGATGAAGGGCTGTCTCGATGGTGGACTGATGGGAACTCGTTCCAATTGTTGACTTTTCCCTTTCTTCCTACTTTTTTGTTTGGGTACACGAATGGATTGGCTTTTATTCAGACTCACTGCTAATTGTTGTTGGTGTCGTAACCTGAGCATCACCAAAGGACCTTGGTACAATATAATATTAAAAAAACTGGTCCTTCACTAACTCAAATACTGAGGGAAATGTAATCATAAGGGGGTTGCCATTTCGGTCAACCACTGGTAATTAATACTACTCAACTGCAAATGCACACCCTGAAGGCAAGGAGAAACTATCTAGATACACAGTGCTTATATACAAACTACACCCACAATTTTTAAGTTGAATTAATTCATTTGTTGTATATTCTCAAAGTTGATTGCCAACATAAATACAATGGTAAAGACAATACCACACAGATGTAATAAGAGGTTGCTTGAGAGAAAGAGGGGAAGGAAGTGCTCGTGCTGGAGAAAAAGGGGGTAAAAATCACACGCTTTAGAGTTGCATTCCTTGTTTCAAGAGGATGCTGGTTTATGAGAAGAACCAGTACAATATGGCCTGTCCACGACATTATTTACAATACATTTTAATTTATTCTCTAGTGCATGAATGCAACATCCGATGGTGGGGCAAAGGTGGTCAAATTAATGGTGCAGGCCCTTGCTGGGGGGGTATGCATAAAATGTATTCTAAATGTCACTTTTTGATTTCATTTTTGATTTCCAGTGCAAAATGTGTGCTGCCCTAGAGCTTTAAAATCGCTTGTAGACAATGGCGGCTCCTCCTCTAAGGCAGAGTAGCGTCGCCCGACTGCTAATTCAGCAGTGCACAAATGAATAATAGCATGACATAATCATTTTATTTTTCTATGCGGAGCCAGGTGGAGGTGGGCTGGGCTCCGTAATGCCAAGCAGAGTGAGGAGTGGTTTGCACTCCTCTACTCTAAGTGAGCATGATGGTTTGGCCAGCCCTATTGGGCCGGCCAAACCATCATGCGCACTTGGCATGTTCTCCATTAGGCTGTGTTGCACACCCCCATGGTGAAAATGCCCAGCCTCCGCAGGAGGCCTTCGACAAGAACAAGGATAGACGGGCGGCACCGAAGGAAAGGTAAGTTCATTTTTTATATTATTATTTTTGTAATCCATTCCTCCCCCGCCTCACCAGCCCAGTCCTGGGGCAGCCGCCACTGCCTATAGAGTTAAGCACTTGCAGAGCACAGGTACAGTTCGAGGCATGTTTAAAACTGCATCATATCCTTCCAATGGTATTAAATTGAGTATGAATTAGTTGTGTAATATTAACAATGATTTTTTTTTTCATTCACTGAAGTTTCAAAGCACTGTAGTTTACAGGTGTTACTATCACTAACTTTAATGATGCTCAAGTTACCAAACTTCACAAGGATGCTGGACTAAGTTGGCTTTACTGGGATTCAGACTCGTGACTTGCCACACACTGCATATTTCCATGACAAACATTCAACTCGTTGAGCCATCCTTCCCGCTTATTTAACACCTGTTATGTAAAGTGCTTTGAAAATACACAACTGAAGTAGCAAGCACTATATATAAAATAAGCTACGTATTGTTACCTTGCATTACTTTGACAGAGGGGGAACAGTATGTGTTTCTGTTTCAGTTCAGCCCTCTGTTATTGGAAGTGGTGTTCAGACGACAGCTTCCACAAATTCGACATGGAAATCAAGTACTATAGGAATGGAAAATATAGGTAGACAAAGGTCTTCTTCGGATCCTCCAGCAATTAAACCCCCTGTGCCACCGCTACGTGTGACATCTACTGCAACAAGTAGGTTTATACCTATATTTAACAAACTAATATGCACTTTCAACTATTATAACAACATAATATGCTGCATTTCTTTTTTTACTCTACTCTTCACAGTTCATACTAAATGTTGTAACATTACAATGTAGCAAAGGTAGTGACTGCTTACACAATGTTTTGCCATTTAGATAACACAATTAGTGCTAGTTGTTAGGGGTTTAAATCATAAATAAATAATTACATTCATGAATTAACTTATCTGACTATACAGAAAGTATTGGAGGGGCCAGCTCTGATTTCTGATGAATAATACTAGCTGCATAATCCTCACCGTGTGAATGTTCCCTGGGTCTCAGACTGATCCATAAACTTTAGAGCAGTACTCCTGTGTGTCGGTAGTTTGCTTTGTGCTGGACATTCCGCTAAAGAAGTGACAAGCAGGGTCGCATATAAGTGCAACCCATCTTCCTTTTTGTGTCCCTAGACACTCATCTGGAGTTTCTCCTTGGCCTTGGGTCCTTGGACCAAAAATATCATCAAAGTTTTATCGGTGTGCAAGGGAAAATGTTGCCTCCTGAGACAATCGGTTTATACCTGATAGTGGCTGTTGCCAACAGATGTCTGTGGGTGTGTTTTTGCTGCCTGGGGTCGTAACACAACTTCCGGTCCTGTGATAACAGGCGCCCAGATGAACCTCAATGCCATCTAGGACCACAAGCTCAAACTTTAAGGTTGCCAAACACAGGAAGACTTCACAACGTGACTGGTTGAAGCTGAAAGGAAGGTCCTGTTCCCACTGCAGATCATTGCTTTGGTCAAAGTTGTTTGGCAAGTCCAAGATACAGCATAAGAAGTAGAATGTGTGATCAACCCCTTCCCGCCACTCTTGGACCTCATAGATGGCATCAGTTTGCCTCCTGGTCTTGCTCTCTGCCACATCCGGCTTCCATTAGCATAGCCCCAACAGCCAATCCTTCAGATTCTGAAACTTTACCCCAACCACATGATAGGATGCAAACTTTCCACTGCCTTTTTAGCACTGACTCAGACAGTGACAGTCATAAGGAAGGGGGTAATTATATCTCACAATACGTTGATGAAATGGGATTGGAAGATGCCAGTAGCCTGGATAGTTCTCCATATACCAGTCTTGTATTTTCACCTGGTCCAGCTATAGAGGAAAGCAACTCCTTCAAACTCATTAATCGGAGGCCAGCAGAGTACAGCTCATTACTATAGAGATAAAAACTAATGTTTTAACGGAGGTACTTCAGCCAGGTCAGCCCATACCGAGCCTCATCTGCCATTTAATGAGGCCGTCATTAAAACCCCTTTTGGGTACTTGTGTGAAACCATGTTCAAGGCCACCTAATAGGCAGATTGCTTTCACAGCATCTGACACCAGAGCGTTTGGTGATACAGGCATCCACCAGCAAAGTATATTCCATTGCCTTTCCTATTTTAGATCTTGACACTCTCAGCACCTTCCTGCGGAAGAACAATTTCAAGATGCTCACATGAGCCTTTCGGAGATCTGCAGTAGTGGCCACTGGATCGTGATTGGGTCAGTGGCAGGCCCTGCTCCTTACCACAAAAGGATCGGGCAGTAATGGAAGAATCACTACTGGGTTGGAGAAGTCATCTGGGGAAAGGTGGAGATCAGGGACTTCTGATCTTCGGCAGAGACTAACTCCACTTGTTGGCATTGAGGGTGGTTCACTTGGTGTTGAAGGTCCTCTGTTCATCATCAAAGAAAGACTGGTGCAAGTGCTCATGGAAAACAACACTGCTATGTGGTACTGTAACATGCAGGGTGCAGTGGCGTCCTGGGTCCTGTACCAGGAGACCTTGTGTCTCTGGAAGTGGCTGGACCATCCTGGGATTTTTCTGGTAGTGAACCACCTGGCGGGATCTTTAAACATCAGGGTGGACAAGCTCAGCTGAAGTCGTCTAGCAGATCACGAATGGCAGTTGCACCTGGAGGTGGCACAGGTATTCTTCCATGAATGGGGATAGTCCTGGCTGGCTCTTTTTACTACCATTGAGAACATACATTGTGAGGGCTACTGTATGCTGGAGTTTCCAAAGCAGCTCTCACTTGGAGACACCTTCTGTTTAGAGTGTAGCTCATGACTCCGGTATGCCTCCCCACCACTACCTCTTCTGCCTAGGTTCTGAAAAAGGTCAGGAACGACGACCGGGCCCAAACCACCTGTAGGAAAGTAGGATCTGCCTTCATGGTTACCCCCACTTTTTGCTGATGTCAGTATGTTTTTTTTGTGTTTTTGTTACTAGTCTGACTAGGATCTTGCTAATCAGGACCCCAGTCACTGTGCTATCCGCCTAAAATTAACTTTGGTAATACTTCTGTACCTCCACAATTGGCTACTGATGTACACTTGTAAGTCCCTAGTATATGGTACTGAGGTACACAGGCCATAGGTACACCAGGGGTCTCCCATGGACTGCAGCATGTATTGTGCCACCCACGAGAGAACACTCAAACAGTGACTACAGGTCTGCCCTTGCAGCCTGTGTGTGGTGTTGCTTGCACTTCTCACGACAGGTATAAGTTTCCTTATATCTGAGATCACCACACTTAAAACCTATAAGTCACCCCTCTGCCAGGTCTTTCAGTCCTGAAGGCAGGGTGCTTGGTTATCAGTGTGAGGGTGCCCCTGTATGAGCAGGACACGCCTACAAACCCCAGAGTCGATTCTTCAGGCTTTGTAATTGCGGTGAGCCCTTTATAATACATATAGTGGACATCAGTCATTACGAGATGTCTAACTATATAGTGGCTGCACCGAATCCAGTCATGTTTGGTATCAATCATGTTGGAATCTCTCCCCAACACTGATTCCAGTGTTGGAAGTATGATCCCATGTACTTGTGGGCTCCATTAGGGTACCGCATGTACTCCTGGTTACAGCCTTTTAGGGTCTGACAGCAAGCTAGTGCTGCTGTCGACAACAGCCACGATTCTGCTCTTTTGCTGCTGAGCCAAGAAACAATAGGTTTCCTGTTGCAGGGAGGTGTGACCACCTCCCAAACAGGACTTGATGTATTGGGCTGGGGTGGGACGCTTGCCAGCGCCACCAGACTGCTTTGAAGGACACATTTGCTGCCCTCCTTGAGTTGAACCAATTTAGGGAGTCCTTGGCTCCTGCTCTGGTGCAAAACTGGAGAAAGGACATGGAACTATCTATCCTCCTCTCTGTCCAGACCCTCCTCTGGGAGGGACCAGCGAGTCATCCTATCCCCTTTTCTAGTGTATTTAAGTGCTTATCTGTGAGTGGGGTCCTCAGGTTCATCATGGGACAAGACTCAAGCCTGAAACCAGTCTGGACACTTGGACCTCACCTGCAACCGAGACTGCATCATGGAAGGCTCCTGCTGCTCCTGATCTTGCTGTTATGCAAGTCTTCTTTGTCACATGTGCTTCTTCCAGGATAGTCAACAGACCTTTGGA
The DNA here is from genome assembly GCF_964261635.1 of Lissotriton helveticus. NCBI lineage: Eukaryota > Metazoa > Chordata > Amphibia > Caudata > Salamandridae > Lissotriton > Lissotriton helveticus. Next base: position 384,134,249 of record NC_136067.1, on the reverse strand, counting down.
CATCAAGGAAACCGAAATAATCTCTCTTGTAGTGAAGGAGTCACGTTTGAGGCCAGTATCTCTTGTCTGAACCGTTGGGGCTGAACCCCTTTGCACAATGTCAACCTGCCATTGCCAAGGCTTGTTGGCTCTGTACTCCAGAGATCTTCGGGCTACAAAAAGCTTCAGCCTCCAGCATCTCTTCCTGCCAAGTACAGCGTATTCACTGCATCCACTGCGCCGAGGGCCTTCCTGTTCGAGGTCCTCTGTGACTCATGTGCCTTCTGCCTGTGGGTCTTGCTTCAGTGGGCTCCCCTGCTTGCTTGGGGCCTGCTCTGACTACCCTGCTGGTGGTGAGTCCGTTGGACCTTGCTGGTCCCGACATTGTTTCTTCTTCACTTTCCACGCCTCTTGTAGATGCCAAGGCTTGTTGCTGCTCCCGCCGGACACCGACCCCTGGTTCTCAACTTCCGATGTGGGACAGCTCGTGCACGGCTCCTGGTCTTCCTCGGTGTCGCCTGGTACTCACAGCTGCAGCGACAATGTCATAGTCAACTCCTTTGAACCGTCCGTCATCAGTGGGCGTTGTTCTTCCGTACCTCCTAGTCACCTCCGAGTGGCATAGACACTGTCCCCTCTGCTTACAGGTTCTCCTCTTTAAGAATCCCCTCTTGGATTCCACTGGACTCTTGCACATTCTTCCACAGTGGGATCTTTACTGAAGCCCTCCATTGTGGTCTAAGGTTGTTTCGGATGTCACTTCTCACCTAAGCAACCGGCTTCCCTGATGTAGGTATCCTGGTTTCTGGGGTATCCACGGGTAGGGTGACTCTCCAACCTTCTGTCTTCCATGGAGTTTCTTCATGATCCACTGGAAAGGGTCCTTCTTCCTTAAAACTGCAACCACGACTTTCATTGGACACGCGGCTGGGTTTCCACTCTGCACACAGCCTCCGTGGGGTTCCTGGGTACTTACCTTAGGTTGTTCCATGTGTCCCCAGTCTCCTGGTCCAAGTCCCGACTTTGGTTGCAGTTCGTATTCCACTTTCTTAATATATGGTTTGGTCTCCCCCTGGAGACCACTGTATTTTGTGCTTACTTACCTGTTACAATTGAAGTATTCTTGTGTATTTGTGTTTATATCTCTTGGTAGGAATCATGCATTAGTGAGTGTTGTGTAATAAATCGAACTATTTTTATATATACACTATGTGATTCTTCTGGATTTAACCTACACTACATGATTAGATCTGGTGCAACAAGCTGCTTAACACTTCTTCAAGATACGCCTGAAGGCTGCTCTCCACAGTTACACCTTAGAGAGCTCACTAAGGTTGTCTAAGACCACTAAAATCACCATAAGGGTTCGTTTGGTTTGTTCTTTTTTTGTCCTCATTTGCCTTTTCACTGCCCAAAACTCAACGAAACCACCATGAGCTTTTCCAACCTCATTTACTGGATTTAAAGAAGGGGGAGACCAAACGCTTTCTAGAAAAGAGGTTCCCCTCTGGGTAAACCCATTGATGGAAAGGACGGGGAGCCTCTCTCCACAGCGCAGTCAACCATTCCCCCAATTCTTCCCTGTAGTCTAAAAGAGATTCTCCAGCCAAGGCAGACAAGGCTTAATCATAGGACTTATACCACCTATAACACCATATCACCCTATCCTCACCCAAAACATGCCAAAAAAAGGAGTCCAAAATGTATATCTCTTCTTTGTCTGATCTGAAATATCCAATTTTGCGATAAATTTCATAGCCCGTAACCAATCAAATTCTGTCGCGAGACCGATGAAACCCATAATTTACATATCTCTCTTCGTGCCAAGAGTGTAGCATTAAAAATAAGCTTTGCATTATCGTCAGGCTTACCTTGATCTGCATCCCTAGGGCACTCAAAAAACAGCTACTCACAGCCTCCCAGAAAGCCTGAATCTTCAGGCAAAGCAGAAACATGTGCAGATCATCTTCATTTGGGCTTTTGCACTTGGGACACACCACCACGCCACCAGAGCCAAATTTGGAGAGTCTTTGCAGTGACCAATACACCCTATGCATTGTAAAAAATTGATTTCTTCTTAGATTCGCAGGCTTTACAATTTTATAGAGCATAGACATTGTTACTTGCCATTAGTCTTCCGTAGCGATCTCCGGCAAGCATTCTCCCCACCAGGTTCTCCGGTAACTTGAAGGGGCCATCCTCCATTTCTAAAATCAGCCAGTACCATAAGGCTATTTTTTTCATAAATACGGTATTAGAAAAAAGCTTCTCTTCCAGCTCATTATAAGATCCAATTTGGTCACCCAATGCCGCCGCCCAACTTTGAATCTGGAGAAACTTTGACCCCACTCCTCCTCACAATGCCTCCAAGAAATTGGCTTTCCATCTGGAAATAATTCCTTCCATCTCAGAAGACCCTCCTCCTTTAGTGGGTGAGCCAACAAGTCCCTGGAACATAGTGGATATCCCGGCGCATTCCAAATCAAAGCCATCTGACTATAATATGGAATTTTTAAAGCCCTCCTGATTCTAAACCAAGTCTCTGCCAAGTCTCTTTACAGCTTTAATCTAACCTTTAAAAAAAAATTGGATCAGGAAATTTGTACATGAAACCATTTTGATTATAATTTTGCTTCTTCAGCATTGCTTGAAACATTTTCCCAATAACAGAATTAGTCGGACTATCCATCAGCATTCTGCAGTTTTTCAACAAAAAAGCCCATGAATAAAGTTGCAGGTCTGGGACCGCTAAACCACCTTTTGCCAATCTTCTCCTCAGCTTCTTCCAAGAAAGACGCGTCCCTTTTGATGACCACAGAAAAGAACTGATCTCACTCTGTAAACCTACAAACCAGTCCTTCTTAAAAATCAAAGGTATTGATTCAAATAAAAAAGTTAACCTCGGCAAAATCATCATTTTAACCAGGTTTACCTGACCATACAGAGTTAACGGTAAGTGCGACCATCCTCGTAAACTAGCGCTTACCCCTTTTTTAAGCCTAGTAAAATTCACTTTAGTGAGATCTGCGATATTATGAGTTATCCTAACTCCAAGATACCTCATCTCATTTTTACAAGAAATACCCTCCGTATTTATATTCCAGGTCATAACTTCTGTTTTTTCTTTGTTGATGTCATAACCTGAGACAGCCGCAAATTCTTTAGCTAAGTCTAGGAGACTACTCATTGATTGCAGTAAATTAGGAGTGTAGATAATTATATCATCTGCATATAATCCAATTTTCCTAGACCAGTCTGCAAACTTAAAAGGGGCAATATTCTCAGCAGCCCTTATTCTACACGCCAACGGTTCTATGTATAGATTGAATAGAAGTGTGCAAATATACCCTGTTAACTCACTTTAATTAAGCATTGGAACCTGGGATCGAATTTTAGTAAATTTCTATTAGTGCTATATCAGGCCCCTACAGCAAGAGTGTTAGTGAACGGGACCCTGACCCAGCCAGTTTCAATCCTGCAGGGCACCAGGCAAGAGTGGCCGCTGTCACCACTTCTGTTCGATCTTTACATAGAACCGTTGGCGCGTAGAATAAGGGCTGCTTGATAGCAAGAAGAACGGAGGGGGAAAACATGGCGGCCGGCTAGTTGTGGCTGCGGGTGTCGGTCAAGCAAGGGTGGGGTCTAGTGCTTTTTGACGTACTGCAAGGGGTCTGGTGAGACACGGGAGGGGTTTGAAGGATGCGGTAGTCTTCGTGGCTGCTTTTTCGGGAGAGAATAGCAATGCGCTAGTGGTAAGTAAATCACCGAGTGAAGGAGGTGTATGGCTGGGTCAACTGCGGGAGCCGTATCGAGTCTGGCGAGACGCGAGGCATTTGGAGAGGTGGAGCCAGCAGGGAGAGAGCGGCATCGGAGATCGGCAAGGGTCGACGAGCTGCAGCCAGAATCCTTTTTCGAGGGGGAGGACGGGGGAGAGGAAACCAAGCGGACAGAAGCGGCGGGAGTTTTATAGAGGAACGGTTTTCTGCAACAAAAACCCAGAAGGTACTTTTGTCTTGTACTGTGCTCAGCAACGGTCATACAAGCCCCAGGAGATTCATGATTGCATAAAAATCAAATGGTTCCGGCGGCCCCAGGGCGTTAAACTCCTGTAGTAAAGTGTGCGGGGGGGGTTCTGTGGAGCTTGGTAACCTAGGGGGAGTAGTAGAGGCTGTTGTAGAAGCAGGGGGAGGCTCGGGCAGTATCTCCAGGTACGCATTAAGGAGTGCAGGAAGGGGGGCGCGGTAGCTGCTGTTCAATCGGGGGGGTCTCCTGTTTCTCCTGTCTCTAACAACAAAGAGGTCATACAGGTTAAGGCTAAGGGTAGGCTAATTAAGAATAAGAAAACCTGCAAGAAAGTGGTGGGGTAGGCTCTTCGGAGCCTATGGTTAAGGTTACTCCATCACTTAGCTCATTTTTTAAGGTCCTGCCAAAGACTTTGATATTGAACCGGAAATCTCCAACAAAGTTAATTGGGCATGCGATATCCCCCAAAGTCGGACGTGAGTATCTAAGTGGGCAGAGTAGTTTGGCCAGTGGGGAGTGTTTGGGAGAGGTGTCTAAATTAGATCTGGTGGATTGGTCCTAACATTTAAGTCCCAATCGTTTCCAGCTCCTGTCTTAGATATGGGTGACGGTGAGGGTGTAGTCCAGGTCCAGGATGAGGTTAATTTAAATTTAAATGTACCACAACAGGTTTCTGCGTGTGGTGCGCCCTCACTAGAGATGGAGGGAGAGCAGTTGAACAAGTTGGAGCAGCAGAGGGAGGTAGAGCAGAAGTGCAGTGATCTCTCTGTTATTACGTTGCTTAAAAATTTTAATCTTGAGATGCATAAGAGATTTAAGGTGTCGGAGTCAAATCAGGAAAGCATTAGGGCAGCGTGCGGGCTATTCGAGAGAAAGATGGATGACTTAAGTAGTCGAACGATGTCATTAGAAGTCGAGGTTAAAGACCTAAGAGAGGAGGTTATGGCAAATCGGAAAGAGCTAGAAGTATTCAAGGTTAAGGAAAGGGAGCATGAGGAAAGGGTAGAAAGGTTGGAGAATATGCAAAGAAGAAACAACCTGAAAATGTTAAAACTCCCGGAGGATAGAGAAGGATCGGATATTAGAACATATGTAGTCCAGTTATTGAAGAGTGAGTTGCAGTTGGAGGAAACAGAGGAGGAGATCTCCAGGGATATCCAGAGAATACTTTGTGATCCCTTCAGGTTGAACCCGAACCGTGCTAAACCTAGGAGAATCTTGATTAATTTCATGACTTGTACTTTAAAAGAAAAGATTTTAGCAGCTGCTCTCAAGAAGAAAACAATTGAATTGGAGGCTGCTAAGATTGAGATAAGATCGGATTTATCATCTGTAACTGCTAATAGACAGTGGGAGCTTGGTAAAAGGATTGAGCCATTAAGGAAATTAGGAGTGTCAGTCCAATTGAAGTTTCCAGCACTTTTGAAGGTGATGTGGAACAACAAAATGCACTCCTTCCGTTTTGTTGATGAGGTTGATACGTTTTTGGAACAGTGTCAGCCTGGTGATATTTGAGTTAGAAGTTACAGTTTGATTGGTAGATGGTTGTCAGTTTGTTTATGCTATGTTTTGTTTCTTAATGACTCCAGGTATGTACATACGTCATAGTTCTTATTAAAGATGTAATGTTTGCTATTTTCACCACCTGTCAAAGGGCACCCATAGGGCTTAGTAGCCATGGGTATTTGGAACGGGTTTTCCGGGGTAAGAGGGTGGGTTCTAGGGTGTTTTTGGGTAGGGGTGGTAGGGATAAAGGGAGAATACATAAAAATCCTCAGAAGCTTTTTTTGCTGCCAATGGATTAGTGGATGCGTAAGAATGTTTATTTATGTTTGGGATGAGTGGGGGTAGTTTAAATGAGTTGAGATTTTTGTCGTGGAATGTGAATGGTATGCGTGTGAAAAGAAGAAGGGACTTGATTTTGAAGTATTTGAAAGATTCCTTGGCTCATATATTTATTTTACAGGAGACCCATCTGACGAGATGAGAGTGAGAAGTTGTTCTCTTCTCAGCGGTGGTTGGCTCATGCATTTTATACTTCACAGACAGCTGTGACTAAGGGAGTTGCAGTCCTTATTAAGCAAGGTTTAACTATTTCCGTGGAAGGAAAGGCAGCCAGTGTAGGAGGGAGGTGATTGATTGTTAAGTTAAAGTTACATGGACAAGTGCTTATTGTGGTGGGCTATTATGGTCCAAACCAGGATGACATAGGACCTTTAGACGAGTTGGCTAGTGAGCTATTGAACTTTTCAGGGCAGGTGATTTTAATACAGTATTAGATCATAAATTAGACCGTTCTGAGAGGAGTATAGCAGTTGTTAATTCTAGAATGTCGAATAGAGTCAGATTGATGATGTCCCAGCTGGGCTTATGTGATGTTTGGAGATCCAGGTTTAGACAACAGTTAGGATTTACGTTTTATAATAAAAAATACAATCATCAGCGGACGCGCGCAGCGGGAGCACCGAATGAGCGCCGAAGGTGCGCCAAAGGTAAGCCCGTCTGCGCCTGGACCGCGCCCAGTGCCATGACACCTGGCCCCCACCGCCGGAAGCCGACCAGACGGACCTACGACGCCACCGAACTCAACGCACTCAACACCGGCCGAACCCCGGTTTGCTACCGAGCCACACCGAGACGCACCCACGGACCCTTCAGCTGTCACTCCTGCAAGTTCACCTGCAACCGGACCCACGCCACACCAGCTCCCACCAAGCCTAACTCCAGCAGCACCCACCTGAAGTGCATCCTGCTCAACACCTGCTCCGTCCACAGACACGCCGTCGAGCTCTGGAACCTGCTCGACACCACAGACCCTGACGTCGCCTTCCTCAGGGAAACCTGGATGAACGCCTCTTCCGCGCCCGACATCGCCATCGCCATCCCAGAGGGCTACAAGATCACCCGGAGGGACCGCGCCAACCAGACAGGAGGAGGCATCGCCATCATTCACAGGAACACCATCCGCATCTCGACCAACACCGACGACACCCTCGCACCCGCCGAACACCTGCACTTCCAGATCCACGTCAACCCCAAGACCACCCTCAGAGGCACCCTCATCTACAGACCCCTGGGACCACGCACACAATTCAGCGAGGACATAGCCGACTTAGTCAGCCCGCACGCACTCCCCTCCGCCGACTACATCCTCCTCGGGGACCTCAACTTCCACCTGGAGAACAACAACGACCGCAACACCACCACCCTGCTGGACAACCTCGCCAACCTCGGAACGACTGGACAACAACGCACACAACAGCAAGGAACTCTTCAACATCGTGAAAGAGCTCTCCAACCCCAAAGCCGGAAACAACAACATCACCCCTTCGCAAGACCTCTGCAACTCCCTTGCCTCCTACTTCCACAACAAGATCGCGGACATACACAACAGCTTCAGCACTCAACCTACGCACGCCACGACCGAACCACCGCCCCCCACCACCACCATCCGCGCCTGGACCCCGATCAGCACCGAAGACACCATCCGCACGATGAACTCCATCCACTCCGGATCTCTGACAGACCCCTGCCCTCATCACGTCTTCAACAAGGCCGACGCTGTCATCGCACCCCACCTGCGGGACATCATCAACACCTCCTTCGACATCGCCACCTTCCCGGAGAGCTGGAAGCACGCCGAACTCAGCGCTCTACTCAAGAAACCATCAGCAGACCCAACCGACCTCAAGAACTACCGCCCCATCTCGCTGCTCCCGTTTCCGGCCAAAGTCATCGAGAAGACCGTCAACAAGCAACTGGCCGCCTTCCTCGAGACGAACGGCTCCCTCGACCACTCGCAGTCTGGCTTCCGGGCCAACCACAGCACCGAGACCGCCCTGATCGCAGCCACCGATGACATCCGAGCCCTGCTCGACAACGGAGAAACAGCGGCCCTCATCCTCCTGGACCTCTCCGCGGCCTTCGACACTGTCTGCCACCGTACCCTAGTACAGCGCCTCAGCAACGTCGGAATCCAGGAGAAGGCACTGGAGTGGATCACCTCCTTCCTCGCCGGAAGGACACAGAGAGTCCGCCTCCCCCCGTTCAGATCGGAAGCCACCGAAGTCATCTGCGGCGTTCCTCAAGGCTCCTCGCTCAGCCCAACACTCTTCAACGTCTACATGAGCCCCTTCGCAGACATCGCACGCCAGCACAACCTGAACATCATCTCCTACGCCGACGACACCCAGCTGATCCTCTCCCTCACCAACGACCCCGCCACCGCCAGAGCCAACCTACACGAAGGGATGACAGACGTAGCCAAATGGATGTCGAACAGCCGCCTGAAACTGAACTCAGACAAGACGGAAGTCCTCATCCTGGGATCCTCACCCTCCGCCTGGGACGACTCCTGGTGGCCCCCCGCCCTGGGCAGCGCACCCAAACCAACAGACCACGCACGCAACCTGGGCTTCATCCTGGACTCCTCCCTCTCCATGACCAGACAAATCAACGCCGTCTCCTAGTCATGCTTCAACATCCTGCGCATGCTTCGAAAGATCTTCCGATGGATCCCCACCGAGACCAGAAAGACGGTCACCCAGGCCCTCGTCACCAGCCGTCTGGACTACGGCAACTCCCTCTACGCTGGAACCACCGCCAAACTCCAGAAAAGACTCCAGCGGATCCAGAACACCTCAGCACGACTCATCCTGGACATCCCCCGCCGCAGCCACATCTCCGGACACCTGAGAGACCTGCACTGGCTCCCGGTCAACAAGAGAATCACCTTCCGGTTCCTCACCCATGCACACAAAGCCCTACACAACCGAGGACCAGGATACCTCAACAGCCGCCTCAACTTCTACGCTCCCAAACGCCAGCTGCGTTCGACCTGCCACGCCCTCGCCGCCGTCCCCCGCATCCGAAGAGCCACCACAGGAGGAAGGTCCTTCTCCTACCTGGCCGCCAAGACTTGGAACTCCCTTCCGACCCACCTCCGCCTGACCCAGGACCACCTCGCCTTCAGGAAGCAGCTCAAGACCTGGCTGTTCGAGCAGTAGCGGACCCCCTCCCCCCAGCGCCTTGAGACCCTCCGGGTGAGTACTGCGCTATATAAATGCTCTGATTGATTGATTGATTGATTGATAAATCTCGGATTGATTATTATTTGGTGGATCAAAGGTTGGTGGATTTAGTCACTCAGGTGGGACATGTGGGAGTACATATCTCGGACCTCTCAGCCGTATCTCTTCGGTTGGTAATGGGGGACAGCGCTTCAGCTTCAATCTGGAGGTTAGATCGTACGATACTCTCTGATCAGGAAGCGGTAGAGGTTTTGAAGGAGGAGACCAAGGTTTTTTTTTTAATGAATTTGGGATCTGCAAGGATAGAGATTGTGTGGGATGCATATTAGGCATTTGTGCGAGGGAAACTGGGGACTTTGGCAGCTAGGAAAAGGAGACTCTATTATGGCAGGGTTGCAGATTTGGAGGAAAACATTCGTAAATTGGAGGTGGGCCTGGTAAAACTGAGTAGTAGGGGGCCTAATGAAAAGGTCCTTCAAGATCTCACGGACTTGAAAGCTGATCTAGTAGGAGTTTTGAGAGAGAGAGTTAAGGAAAAGTGGCATACTAGCCAGCTTGTTCGTTTTGAGTATGGCGAGGGATGCAGTAAGTTGTTAGCGTGGAAGACAAAAACCGACCAAGTTCGAAATCTGATTAAAGAAGTAAAGAATGAGGATTCAGGTCTGATGATCTCAGATGATAAAGGAATAGCTGCAGCTTTTTATACTTATTTTGGAAAGGTCTATCAGGAAGATATGATGGTTGAAGATCAGGCTGTTCAGAGATGGGTGGAACTTATGAATCCTTTATCAGATGAGCTGAGGGAGGTTTTGAATCAAGAGATCACGGAGATGGAGGTTGGGGAGGTTGTGAGGGGGGGAAAGAGGTAAGGCACCTGGGCCAGATGGACTTCCTGCTGAAGTGTATAAACCTTTGCTTGGAATTTTAGCGTCGATTATATGTCCGCTGTTTGATGAGATCTTCTTGGGTGACGCTCCTTGCCCCCCTCTTGGAATGAGGCAAACATAACGTTATTACTTAACCCTGGGAAATCACCAAAGAATGTTGAATCATATAGGCCTATTTCCTTATTAAACACCGATTACAAGTTTTTTACTAAAATTATTGCAGGGAGGCTGAGTGGTGTTATTCAACAGTTAGTTCAGGAGGACCAAAAAGGTTTTATCAGAGGCAGATATTTGAAAGAGCTGACTTTCTTGCTTATCGGTGCTATAGACATGGCCTCTGTTTATGATCTTCCCTTGGCGGTTATCACTTTAACTGGGTATATTTGCACACTTTAAAAAATCACCATTAGGGTTGTCTGGATTAGTACAAGGTGCTTCGCCTAAATAAGTGTGCACCATATACTAAGCCAGCCTCCTACACATGTGTCTAGATATAACAGCACTGCCTGCACCACCTTTGCTAAAAATAAAACTTCAGCAACTTTGAATTAAGCATACTGCATGTAACGAGAATGCAATGGGGTAAACTGTGCTGGGATGAGTGGCAGTGGGCTCCCTCCCCACATAAGATTATAAGCAGTTTCCGAAATGTTGAGTCTTTGTATATGGCTGTCATTTCTAGCAAAGCTAGTAATACAGTCCCTGCAGCTGAAAAAAAGCCCACTACTTATTCAGTACAGGAGCAGTGGAAAAGGCTGAGCCAACACCATTCATCAAACAGTTCTTTCTCCTCTTTTCCCTTCCACTGGTGAAGAAGCTCTAGTTCGCCCAAGTTGGAGCTTGTCAAACCGCTAGGAGGTCGAGTGTACTCCCATCTACATGCTTGGAAAACCACAACTTCAGATCAGTAGGTAATTCAAATTGTAGAAAGGATGCATGCCCTACCCTTCCAACAGCCCCTCCTCGGTTTGCTCCATTCAACCAGACCAACTGTGTGTGTACTGGAGCTGGAGGTGGCAGTTCTGCTGCAGAAAAGAGCAGTTAAATTGGTGTCAAAGGAGGAAATTGAGCTGGGGTGCTAATCTCCCTACTACCTAATTCCCAAGAATAACGGCATTCTTCGTCCGATCCAGGATCTCAGGGTTTTTAATTTTCCTCCATAAGGAAAAGTTAAAGAGGCTGTCCCTTGCTCTTTTGCCTCTGAAAGTAATTGATTAGATGGTGGCTCTCAACATGCAACATGTGTACTTCCACATATCGATATTGCAGTCTCTCAGGAGGTGCCTACGAAACGTACTTTGGTCCACTCACTAGCAGTTCGCAGTCCTCCCATTTGGCTTGATATCGGCACCTTGACTCTTCGCAACCGTCAATATGGTGGTGGTGGCTCATCTTAGGATGTTGAGAATCCTGTTATTCCCTTATGTGGGCAACTGGTTGCTCAAGGCCGAGTCACAACAGATGGTGTCACGCAACTTGCAAGCAACAGCATCCTGGCTATTCGATCTTGCCTTTTGTTCAGTGTGCCCAAGTCTCACCTACAGATCTCTCAGCGCCTTCTATTCACTGGGGCAGTTCTGGGCATGACATTGCTTGAAGCCTTCCCTCCTACACAGAGAATCTGGGACATTCAGGCTAGGCTATCCAGTGCTCGGAGTCCTGTCCTGATGAGCTTACGACTGCTACGTCTGCTGGCTTCCTGCAGTCGCCTGATCATGTACACATGCTGTCGCATGTCGGCTTTCAGTGGTACCTCTGCAGACTTTGGTTCAAGCACAGGTTAAACCTGTAAACTATATTCTGATCTCCCGCAACTCTGCAGAAAACTGACCTGGAGGCCAGTGGAGGAGAATATTTCAAGACTGATGCCTTTCCGTTCCCTGCCTGCTGTGGCCATGAATGTGACAGACGTCTCCACTCAAGGGTGTAGTTCGCACCAGGGGCCTTGGGTCTCAGGTGGTGCAGGTTCTGTACATCAACATGGTCAAACTGAGGGTTATTTAGCTGGTGCTCAAGCCTTCCTCTCTTCCTTTTATGGGAAATCTTTCCAGATCTTGATGGATAACATAACCACGATGTGGTATGTCAGCAAACACGCAGGAGTGGGAGATTCTCACCTTTTCTATCAGGAAGCACTGAGAGTTTGGCCTTGAACACCCCAGCATGGACTTTGACTTGTAGCTAACCATCTGGCCAGCTTTGTGATCACCAGTACCGACAGCTACAGTCGGTGTAACCTTACAGACTACAAATGGCCTTTACACTCACAGATGTTCATGCACATATTTACCCTGTGGGCAATCCTCTGGTGGATCGGTTTGCCACTTGCAGTAACTCCCATCATGCTCAGTACTATGCCTTCCTGTATCTGTCGCATTAAACCTTGAAGGGATGTCTTTTCCTTGAAGTGGGGTTTTCCACTTCACAATGCGTTTCCTCCCCCACCCTTGATGCAGGTTTTGAGGAATATTTGCCAACACTGGACCCATGTCATTCTCATCGCCCCAGATTGGCCGAGAAGGCTGTGGTTCATCGACCTCCTACACCCCTCCCTGTGCCACCCCACTCCTTCTTCCTTTAAAGGCAGACTTCCTCTGCCAGTTGGAGAAGCAGATATTACTTTCCAACCTACATGTCTGAAGATTGAGCTCCTGAGTTAGTTCCAACTGGTGGCAGAAGTAGTTGAAGGCATTTTGCTTGCTTGCCGAGATTCCACCTAAAACAGTGTACTGTGGAAAGTGGACAGATTTATCACTTGCTGTGCCAATAACAATGTGAAGTTTTTGTTGGCTCACCTGTCAGATATCCTTAGGTTTGCATTCTTATTAAGCCAGCAAGGGTGTACTGAAGGTACAGTCAAGGGATACCTACAGCCTTGTTGGCTTTTCTGTGCTTTCCAGATCAGCCATCTTTATTTAAATCAGCCATTGGTAAAAGGGTTTAAAAGACATAACCAACATTTTCGCTCTTGCCCTCTGTTATGCTACAATGAGACCTTAATCTAGTTAAGACATTTTTGATGGGGTCTCTATTCATGTCATTACACAATTGCAAGTTGTTTTCTTAATGGTTATAACTTCAGCAGGGTGCATCAGTGAGTTGCAAGCACTGAGTGTCTGTCTTTCATGTACTTGTATTTCCCCCCAACAAGTTAGTTCTTCAAGCCAGAGCTGCTTTTTGCCAAATGGGGTGACTCCTTTCAGTCTCTGTCAATACTCCTACTGTACCCTCCTTTTATTCCCCACATAATCTCCCCCCATGGTTGAACAGAGGCTGCATAGGTTAGATCCCAAGACGGCAATCGGCTTTTAAAGCAATCGTGCCAAGGAATTTTGGAATAACCAGCAGCTCTCTATAAGAGACAGCCAGAAGTGTCAAACATCACAAAAAAGGTGCTTTGTACATGGATCATCTGTGTTTGAAGATGTACTCTGGCCCTTGCTCATAAGGAACGACTGATGGGCTTAAGAGCCCATTGCTTAAGGGCAAAAGCATTAACTTCAGTCTTGGGAAGGGAGTCTCTTTGGCTGAAAACTGTAATGCAGCAACAATGGCATCCCTTCGTACTTTTACTGAGTGTTATTGCATGGATATGGAAGTAAGAAGGGATTGACAATTCTGTGTGCTCTGTCTTCCAGCATTATTTTGTCTGAGCATTTCTTCAAGATGCTCCACCAGATTGCGTACTACTTGTGTGCCTCAGGGGTCTGCATTGAGCCCTGCTCTCATTAATGTCTTATTTGTCACCTTTGGCGAAGTTGGGGTAGACCTTTGGAGCTAAGGTTATTTCAGATGCAGGTGACACACATCTTTTTTTCTCCTTTCATGAGGGGGAAGATGTTGACTCTGGTCTCCTCAAGTCGTGTCTGACAGCTGTATTTGAATAAATGCGTCATAATCACCTGATGTGTAATATGGACATGAGAGAAATATTTCTATTTCGGCAATTTTCTTCTGACAAGGGAGCTTCTTGCTGGCCCGACACAGCCCCTTTTCTGCTTCTTACGCTGGAAGTGATAGACAATTTGGGGTCAAATTTGACAACCAGTTTTCTTTTCAGCCACAAGTGTGAGTCAGCTGTGGTGGGGACTTGTTTTGGCCTGCTTCGGGCACTCAATCAATTTTTGCACTTCCTTATTCTCTCTGCCAGGAAGACAGGTATCCATGCCTTGATCACCTCCAGACTGGATTATGGTAAAGTCCTTTATTTTGGCATCACATATCACAGGGTCAAGTGGCTCCAGATTGTGTAGAATGCGGCTGCGCTGCTTATTCTTAAGCTGCCTTTTAGAACTTTGGTCTCGCCCCATCTGAGGTCTCTCTATTGGCTCCCTGTCAAGAAACCTATTATTTTCAAAGCTATGGTATTGAATCAGAGTTTTTTGGCGCTCTGGACCTCAGTTTCGGACTGCCAGAATACTTTCTTACACTCCTGGCAGGCAATTGCGCTTGTCTCATGAGGCTTTGGCCAGTGTAAGGATGGCCAGAAGGGTGGCCACTCAGTTTCTGTTTTGGCATCCTTAGCCTGGGACAAGTTCCATTATGATTTCTCTCTGTGGCCTCGGAACCTTTGTTTAGGAAGAAGCTCAAGAATTGGTTTTCTCTCAGGTTAAATTATTGTTTGCTCCTCATTTGTCTCTAGCTCTTGGAACTCTTTGTAGCAGTAAAGAGAAGAAAATTCCCCTTGGTTGAATAAGTTAACACCAGAGCTTTTCTTCTAAATCAGATCATACACACTCAGCATCCAACTCTTACTATATCAACCTGTTATCAACATAGTATCCAAAGCATACCCCAAATAGAGATGTAATGCTTACAAATATTTGTTTAGTCTTAAAATTTAGGTCATGAAAACTCGGTAAATCAGAGTGTCAAAAACAATCAATACATTATTAAAATATAATCATAAATTGTGCATTCTAATACCTTAATTGTGCATTCTAATACATTAAGTGCTAAACATGATAAAATACGGTGTGATAACTAAAAATACAACCAAATAAGAAAAAACCCTTATTGCATAGTTCTATACAGACTGTTGCACACCAAGATCCAACACTGTAAACTTATAGATCAGAAACCCTGGTTGAATAACTATTCCTTTCCCAGACGTTTGTACAATTGGATTCAAGAAAAAAGGAGTTGGCTCGTTTCGGTGGTGTGAAGACGAATTTAAATACCACCTTCTTAAGGACTCTAGACTAGGGATGTACTCCTCCTCTGAACAATGTTATATCCTTACTAGTGTAGTTATTGTCGCTTTTTGAAGTAGAGCGTCGCAATAGTCTCTGTTTTTTCATGTAGCCATTACCGATGATTGGCATACAGATCCAATCGGAGTGTTCTGGGGACTCCTAGTTGTGAAAGCTAAGAGTGTGTTCATACAAATAAATGTTTTCTTCCCCTGTAGTATGGCCCTTTATTCAGCTTCAATCAATTTTAATCACACCATGCTGTACCTCATGGGCCGGTGGGTTGGCAAAAGTATCTCCCGTATCAGGGATGTAATTTTGTTCAGTAGTAGATTTTCTTATCTAATCTTTGTTTTTTCAGAATTAAAACCGCCAAATAGGTCGGGGAGTTCAGAAGTGTGAGAAAGTGCAATCTTTCTTGCATAGGTATGCCCCCACTTTTTGCTGAATTGCTGATGTGCTTTGACTGAGTGTGCCCTGGGCTCCTGCCAACCAGGTGCCCAGGGCCTTTGTTCCTTCCCTAAAACTGTGTTGAAACCAAAACCCAGTTGGCATCTCTGGCCACCTGTCGGCCCCTAGTAAGTGGGACTCTAGGTACCCAGGGCATGGTGACCAGAGAAGACCCCTAAGGACTGCCGCACTCATTGTGCCACCCTTAGGGGCCCTGTACCCTGACACCCACACACTGCCTTTGCAGGCTGAGTGTCTAAGTACAGAACTAAACAAAGAGATGACATGGCACACATCCCTGTGTGCCATGCCCACAGAACCCACTGCCCTGGCATACATCAGCCACCCCTCTAGCTGGGTGCCCTGCCTGTGCCAGTGGTGGGGGCACAGATGCACGAGCCCTGTGCCCCTACTGTACCCAGGGCCATTCCTGGGCACTGTAAGTGCAGTGGTGCCATTAAGAGTATATGGTGCTGGGAGGTTGTCATTACGAACTCCACAGCACCATAATGTCTACACTGAAGACTGACATGTTTGATATCAAACTTCTCAGCACATTAAACCCACACTGATGCCAGTGTAGGATTTAATGTAAAATGCACTACAGAGGGCATCTTAGAGATGCCCCCTGAAACCTAACCTACAATCCGCGTCTTGTCTGAGAGCCTGCCTAGGCTGCCACCCAGCAGACATGTTGCTGGACCCCTGGGTGGAGAACCCTCGCTCTCCTGAGCCTGCAACAATGCACATCCTGGGACGAGGTGCCAAGCCTCCTCCCCCAGGATGGGCAGGGGAAGCTTCAAAGGCATTCCGCCTTTGTGAGCTTCTCCAAACCATTTACTGTACTCAGCAACTGGCCCCCACCAGTTTTGACCCCCACTATGGCGGGAAAACCTTACGTCAGGAAGGGGGGGGTGCCAGCCTGTACCAACTCCACCCCTCAGGTGGGAGAGGCGAGGTGAAGCACGAACCCGGGCTCCGGCCATCTTGAAGATGGGGAGCCCTTCCCCATCACAGCTAGGCTCCTGCCCCCTCCCACAGGAGTGGAGCAGGCTAGGGGGTGTACCCACCCCAGGACAGGGACCCATTGGTCCCTGCCCTTGCCCTACCTGTAATGCCCCTACATTTAGTATTTAGGGGAACCCTGAACCTTCCTTCCTCAGATCCCGATTTGCAACAACAAGAAGACCAAGAAACACGAAGACATGTGCTAAAAAAAGGACGACGCCCACTGACTTGGCCCCAGAACTCTACAGGCCTGTTGATCCTTGAACCTGCTCCTGCGAAACTCCGACGTCTCCAGCGGACAGCAATCTCGACAACCCCGGAGGACCTGCCTACCTTGAAACTTCCAAAAGACTGGGACTCCCATGAGCAATGGTTCTCCTCCAACAGCAATACCCCTGGTGCCAGCCAGGAACCGCGAATCCAGCCCACTCTGCACCCTCCAAGCCCCGGCCTGTGCCTGAGTGATCCAAGACCCCGAGGATGTCCCCCCCCCCCGGCGACTGGGACCCGAATTCCAGTGCCCAAAGATCCTCCTCGATGACCCAGACGACGCCTGCAGCCTCAGAACCAGGGACCCTTCCAACCGCGACCAGCCGAGGGTAAGATTTCCCAACCCCAAAAGACACCCCTGTACCCGGCGGCCCACGGCCTCCTGCGCCCTCCTTTGGGGTACCTACCTTTTCTCCAAGAACCCAACTTACCTCTCGAAGTGGTGGTCGCACCTGAAGAATCTCCGAGCCTGCAGCCTTTGTTCACTTTCTAACTTTCCCATTGGATAACATTGAGCGCCTGATGGCTCAAAAGCACCCTGCACCCTGCCGCCCGAGTGCCGCTGGAAGTACAACTACTACCCTACTCTACTTCCCACTTGCCCTGAGTAAGTGACCAGGAGCTCAGCTCCCACAGCCGCGTGGCTTGCCTGCTTGCAGCCACCAACCAAAGGCCCCCTACCCTCCATTGGATTGCATTGAGTCCACTCTCTCTTCACCCGGCTGCCCCAGTGCCGCTGAGGGTGTAACAACTGTACCTTTCCAAACCTGGTAGACCCCTGAGTCTATGCCCAGAACCTTAACTCCACCAGTCGAGTACTCACCTGAAAGCCGATAACTCACTTTCCTTCCGTAGGCTAACATTGACTGGTTTTCACAGAAATTTCTTCTAAGAATAGAGTTTTTAAATTTTAAAATATTCATCTATAATCAGCCGAATGATGAATTCCGAAATACTCACCTGTGACCAGGAGAGAAGCCAGTACTGTACCTTTTAGCCCAGTTCTGAACCACAAAAGTAATCCTAACTATACTTACCAGTAACTTGAATTTTCTTCAATAGGAAACCATTGACTGTTGACTGTTTTTCTCTGAAATTTCTTCTAAGTGTCGATTTTTGCAAACTAGAAATATTCCTTAAAAATCGTACCAAATACTTAAACATAATTACTTACCTGTCTTAGGTGGAGGTCCCAGTGCTGAACCTAGGAGTCCAGTACTGGATTACAAAAGTAACGAGAACCTACTTTACCTGTGACTTGAATTTCCTTCCATAGGATAACATTGCTAGTTTTTCATTGAAAAGTTTCTGTGTCAACTTTGAAAATACATTTATATTCTTTAAAAATCACAACTGTAACCAATCCGCTTTTACTTAACTGTTTACAGCTTAGGTCCCGGGACTGAATCCAGGATCCAGTCCTGTGGTTAGAAAAGTAATCCTTAAAGAAATCAACTGCATTTATGTAGAAAAACCCAATTAGCTCAATGTTAAATTGTGTTTAAAATTGTTTTGCCTATTGCAACCACTGTAGCTATTGTACTTACAAAGTCTATTGCCTTTCTGCAAAGTAATTACCTAAAGTCACTCATATTGAGAAAAGTATATTTTGATACCTTTTGGTTCGAAAATAAAACAATTATATCTTTTGATATAAAAACAATTGGCCTAGAGTTCAGTCTTTGACTGTGTGAAACCTTTTACTGACTGAGTGTGTACAGCAAATGCTTTACACTGTCCTCTGATACTGCCTTACTGCTCGACCAAGCTACCACTTTAGAGAGTAAGGTCATATCTGACTTTAGCCTCTGTTATACCTCTGGAGACTGGGGACTCTATACACACTGTACCTTACGTTGGTCCAGTATATATAGAGCCACTTTCTTGGTTGGTGGATCAGCGGTGGGATACAAATTTGCATTTGTTGGACTACTTGGTTACCATCTGATCACATGACAGAACTCATAAATTGCCTTTAGAATTCTGAAATTGGTTTTTCCAAAATACTAAAAGTCTTGTCAGGTCCTTGCTTAAGTCCCTTTAGAAGTTTAGAAAAATAAACATCACTTTAGTCAAGAGTAGAGGGTTAAAACTGTCGGGTTGGAATGTCTCAACAGAACCCAGCTATTAGTGAAGATGACACCATGGACCTGGTTGAGGAGCTCGACCTCTCACTTTACTTACACTTGTCTTTCAAGGAATTGAGGTCCTTATGCAAAATTAAAAATATTCAAATGGGCCTGCATCCAACCATCAAGGGCTCCAGGAGCTCCTGGCTGAGTATGCTAAAGGCCACCCCTCTGAACATGGTGATGACCAGTGAGAAGCAGGAGAGGTGTCAGAGAGGAGGAAAATCCCCCCCTCCACCCCGTTCCTTCCCTCCACAGTCATCTCTAGGGAGGAGAGGGCCCCCATACCCTTTACTCCAAGAATCACTCTCTGGGATCCTAGGCCTCACAGAGGTGGAAAAGGTCCCAGAGAAAACATTGGGAATATTCCCAGTGAAGAGGACAGCTTTCTAGCCAAGCTGGCCAAGAGAATAGACCTAGAGTCCAGACTCATGGCTCTAGAAAAAGAAAGGAAAGAGATGGGTTTAGCACCCATAAATGGTTGCAGCTATAATGCCAATAAGTATAGAGAAGATAATTCTGATCCTAAAATCCCCAAAGGGATTGTCCCTAAATTTGAAGAAGGTGATGATATCACCAAGTGGTTCACAGCCTTTGAAAGGGCCTGTGAAATAAGGAGAGTAAAGAAACCTCTCTGGGGTCACTCCTGTGGGAACTGTTCTCTGGTAACTGCAGAGACAGGCTTCTGACCTCTCTGGGCCAGATGCGATGCAGGGTCCTATGACCTCATGAAGAACACTCTGATTGAGGGATTTGGACTTACTACTGAGGAATACAGAATTAGATTCAGGTTGGCTTACAACACCCAGACCCAGTCCTGGATTGACTTCGTAGACTACTCAGTAAAGACACTGGATGGTTGGTTAGCTGGACATAATGTGCATGATTTCACTAGACTTTACAATCTGTTCATGAAGGAACATATATTAAGTAACTGCACAAATGAAGAGTTGCATCAGCATTTGGTAGACCTAGGTCTAATTTCTCCCCAAGAATTGGGAAAGTAGGCAGACCACTGGGTCAAGACTAGGGTGACGAGGACAACCACTGGGGGTGACCAAAAGAAGGTTGTTCCAAAGGACCCCAAAAACCTGTACAGGTGGGGGGGGTCCCAAACTACTCCCTATGTGCCTCAGCCCTATAGGGGGGATAACATTGATTCCTCCAAGGCCTATTGTAACAACTGTAAGAAGTTGGGACATTTAACTATGGACAAAAATTGCCCCCACAACAAAGGCCCTAAGGCACCCAGTACAGCTACTGCTGGAGCAGCAAGTCTACAAATGGGAGCAGAGGAGTGCCCAGAGCAAATCTGGGAATACACTCAAGCAAGCCTAGTCTCCTTAGGGGAAGTGGAGTTTGCCACTGTAGCTGTGTGGCCACCCAACTTAAAAAAGTATTTGCAATACCCTTACATTAATGGAACTAGGATTAAAGCCCTGAGGAATACAGGTGCCAGTGTCACTATGGTGAGAAATACACTTGTTTCCCCAGAGCAATACCTGATTGGGGAAACTCACCCAGTCACCAATGCTGACAGTGTTACCACTATTCATCCTATGGCTATCGTGACATTAGGCCGGGGGTTGGGACTGGCTTGAAACAGGTAGTAGTCTCTCAGAAGTTGCCAGCTGACTGTCTGCTTGAAAATGACCTAGAAACTTAAGCCTGGGCTGAAGTTGAGCAAGTAACCCATGCAGCCATGCTGGGTATCCCTGAATTGGTGTGTGTGCAAACCAGAGCAGAGAGCAAAAAGAAGGGTGAACAAGTAGGTTTGGAGCCTGAAAGTATGGCCCAACCAATCAAGAGAAAAAACAAGAAGACTGGGGGACCAGCTTCTGCACAGCAAACCTCTCAGGCACCCTTTCCTCATGGAGAGGACTTGGAAACCCTTGAGGGAACTGAGCCCCTGGAACTTGAACCTTACCAGGTTGAACTCCTGGGCCCAGGGGGACCCACTAGAGAAGAGCTGTGCCAGGGTCAGCAAGACTGTCCCACTCTTGAAAGCCTGAGGCTGCAAGCTGTTTCAGAAGCACAGGAGATGTCAGTGGTACCCACAGAGCTTATTGGGAAGATGGCTTACTGTATGCTGAGGCAAGAAACCCCACTCCTGGAGCCACCAGGAGAGTGGTAGTGCCACAGAAGTTCAGGGAGCTCCTCCTAACTTTGGCTCATGACATCCCCCTAGGTGGGCATCTGAGTCAAAACAAAACTTGGGAAAGGCTAGTTAGTCACTTCTACTGGCCCCAGATGCATCGAAAGGTGAAGGAGTGTGTGAGCTCCTGTGTTACCTGTCAGGCCAGTGACAAGACAGGTGGCCACCCAAAGGCCCCCCTGATACCACTGCCAGTGGTGGGGGTCCCCTTTGAAAGGGTAGGTGTGGACATTGTGGGTCCACTTGAACCTCCCACAGCCTCAGGGAACAAATTCATTCTAGTGGTAGTGGATCATGCTACTAGGTACCCTGAAGCAGTTCCCATTAGGGTTACTACAGCTCCTGCAGTAACCAAGGCCCTCCCGGGTGTCTTCACCAGGGTAGGGTTCCCTAAGGAGGTGGTTTCAGACAGAGGTTCCAACTTCATGTCTGCTTACCTGAAGCACATGTGGAAGGAGTGTGGTGTGCAGTACAAGTTTACTACCCCATACCATCCACAAACCAATGGCCTTGTTGAGAGATTCAACAAGACTTTGAAAGTTACGATCACGGGGCTCCCTGAAAAACTCAGAAGGAGATGGAATGTCCTGCTGCCATGCCTGCTTTTCGCTTATAGTGAAGTGCCACAGAAGGGAGTAGGGTTTTCCCCCTTTGAACTTCTGTTTGGTCATACTGTAAGGGGACCACTTTGCCTGTGAAAGAGGGTTTGGAGAGGCAACAGGTGTGGGTTTTGGAGCCAGTCGCACCAAGGGCTCTCCAAGACAAATGGAGTGGCCCTTACCCTATCCTGGAGAAGAAGAGTGAGGTCACTTCCCTAGTGGACCTGAGCACAAGCAGGACACCCAAAAGGGTTATCCATGTAAACCGCCTTAAACTCTACAATGACAGGGTTGGCATCACCATGCTGATGGTTACTGATGAGGAACAGGAAGCAGAGAGTGAACCTCTCCCTGATCTCCTCTCGTGCACCCCAAAAGATGGGTCAGTGGATGGAGTAGTCTTTTCAGACACCCTCTCTGCCTAACAGCTGACTGACTGCAAGCAAGTCTTGCAACAGTATGCTAGTTTATTTTCCCTGACCCCTGGTCTGACCAACTGGTGTGCCCATGATGTGGACACTGGTGACACTGGTGACAGTAACACTGTCAAAAACAAGATCTATCGACAATCAGACCAAGTCAAGGAAAGCATCAAAGCTGAAGTCAGCAAGATGCTGGAGTTAGGGGTTATTGAACCCTCTGAGAGCCCCTGGGCTAGCCCAGTGGTTCTGGTCCTCAAGCCTCATCCACAGGGTGGAAAGAGAGAGATGAGATTCTGTGTGGACTATAGAGGGCTCAACTCTGTCACAAAGACAGATGCTCACCCTATCCCAAGAGCAGATGAGTTGATAGATAAGTTGGGGGCAGCCAAATTGCTAAGTACCTTTGACTTAACTGCAGGGTACTGGCAGATTGGCATGGCCCCAGGAACAAAAGAGAAAACCGCATTCTCCACCCCTGATGGGCACGACCCCAGACTCCGGCCATCTTGAAGATGGGGAGCCCTGCCCAATCACAGCTAGGTTCCTGCCCCCCTCCCACTGGAGAGGAGCAGGCTAGGGGGTGTACCCACCCCAGGACATGGACCCATTGGTCCCTGCCCTTGCCCTACCTGTAACGCCCCTAAATTTAGTATTCTGATGGATACATCTGCCAGTGGATTCCTCACCTTGTGAATATCCCCTGCGCAGCTGGCAATCGGAAACTTTTGTAGCTCTCCACGCCGGCAAGGTCATGGACAACGACACAGAGGGTACGACTTCACTCGCGACCCTGCTGACGTCACTGGATCCATAATAGGGCCTCGCCGGCGTTATGACGTCAGTTCCCTTTTTTCCGCGCCGTCGACGCCAACGGTTTCTTTGGGACTCTCCATAGTAACTTTGTATTTCTTGCTGTTTTCTTCTGTTTCTCTTGTTTCTCTCGACAATGTCTGCGAGGAAGTCTGGTTTTATGCCATGCAGGGAGTGCGGTAAGCAGATGTCCATCACTGACCCGCACGAGGATTGTGTGTGGTGCTTGTCTTCCTACCATAACGTCGATGAATGTCCATGCTGCAGGAAGATGAACCTGAAGGCATTGAAAGAAAGAGAGGCGAAGTTATTTATGGCCAGGATGAGAAAGAATAAGAAAGCAGGTAGGAGAAGATCGAAGTCCTGTTCCGAATCCAGAACGGGATCGAAGTCGACGTCCGGACACTCGAAGCCGAGGAAGCATAAGAAAAAGAAGCATTCCTCAAGGCATCGATCTGAAAAAGAAGCGGCGCCGAAATCGACCTCGCCTCTGCGTCACATAAGGGATAATGTCTCTCCTTCATTGTCGAATCCAGCCTCTCCAGAGAAGTCAGCTTCACCCAAAGTCTCTCCGCGTCGATCACAGACGCCGGCTCCATCTCCGGTTTCGGTCCATTCTCAGGATCCGAATGAAGATCATCCTGTGCCGGAAGAACAGGAGCAACCAGAAGATCTTCCGATGTTGGCGCCGGCTGGCCCGAATCCAGGAACACCAGCTTCAGGGACAGTACAAGGAGCTTACCCTCCATTCCCAGCTCCAGGACAAGACCCATCGCATTACCTTAATGCCATGTATGGTGTCTTCACAAGAGCAATGTTCCCCTCTGGTGCGCCTGCGGGTCCCATGGGTCCATTAGCCTTTAATTTGGGGGTTCCTCAGGCCTATGCTCAGACCCCCTTCATGCCGTTCCTCCCGGCAGCTCCGTCTTGGAGTTTCCCGGCGCCGAGGGCTCAGACGCCGGTTACATCTTCACCGGCGCCGTCTGTTCGGCGCAAGCGGCGCCGTCGGATCCGTGCACGACGCCGGCCCCGAATCCGACGGAGTCGGTTATGGATCCTTCGACGTCTGTTAAAAGGATTTGCTCCAGGAGAGAGGCCCAGAGGTTTTTAGAAGAGGAGCGTTACCGTGAGGAAGTTGAAGAAGGTGAGCTGCTTGATTCAGAAGACTATTTTGCTGAATTGAGGGAGGCCAGCGGCCTGGAAATTTCACCTGAATGGGAGTTTTCACCTGATTCTGAAGCACCATCAAAAGATGTAGCCCCATATCATGTGGTTGTAAGAAAAGTGGCTGAATTGTTAGGCATTAAACTCCCTACCACTGAGTTCAAGTCAAATTTGTTAACGGAGGTCCTCCATTCACCTTCTTCAGTTGTTGAGCCTCTCTTGCCTTTCAATGAGGCAATTCTTGAACCTATTTTAGAGGTCTGGCGAAAACCTAATTCTGCGCCTGCAGTTTCAAGGTCTATTGCACGAAGATGTAGAGTGGCTCCTAGCGATCCGGAGTTTTTATCTTCTCATGCGTTACCTGAGAGCCTAGTGGTTCAGGCTGCATGCTCAAAAATATCTTCAGGGGCTTTACCTCAAGTACCAGCTGACAGGGAATCTAAAAGAATTAGCCAATCTGCCAAGAAAGTATTTTCCTCGGCAAGCATGGCGTTGAATTCTACGAATGCTACCTGTTTGATGGGAAGGTACATACATGCTTTGATGGATTCATCTAAACAATTGCGGCCTAAACTGAATGAGGAAGATAGGAAAAACGTTCAGGAAGTTTTGGACGATACCCAGGCTGCTGCCCGTTAAGTCATTCAAAGTGGCTTGGACACAGCTGACTCAGTGGCAAGGATTATGGGTTCTGCAGTGGCTACTAAAAGGGGCGCGTGGTTGAAGTCAACGGACTTTTCAACAGATGTGCAGGCTACTCTGATGGATTTACCATTTGATGGTTCAGGACTCTTTGGTAAAAAGGCTGACGCTGCCCTCGAGAGGTTTAAAGAAAGCAAGGCCACAGCTAGATCACTTGGCTTGCAGGCGCCATCTAGAGGTTCCTTTCGTAGATACAGAGGATTTGGGCAGTCATCCTTTCGTTCCTTTGGCCAGCCTCGTCAGCAGAAACAACAACAGAACTCTCTATACAAGTCATATAGAGGAAAGAGTAGAGGTCGTCCCTGAGGCCACCAACCCTCTTCCTCCTCTTCTTCCTCTACCTCCCCTCCGATCACCGCAGCAAAGCAGCCCTAGATTCCCCATTCCGGATCATGTTGGTCCTGTAGGGGGTTGGCTTACTCATTTTCTGCAAGATTGGGAATCGGTTACTACAAACCTATGGGTTCTCAATCTTGAAGAAAATGGGTATTCTCTTCCCTTTTGGGAATTCCCTCCAAATTACCCTCCTTGTTAAGGGGCTTGCTCGGAAGAACATCTCCATCTCCTTCAGGAGGAAGTTCTGACCTTGCTAAAGAAAGGTGCGATAGAGGTGGTTTCAGAGCAGGAAAGGGGTCAGGGAAGCTACTCCCGGTACTTCCTGATTCCCAAGAAGGATGGCAGGTTACGTCCAATCCTGGATCTCAGGATGTTGAATCTTTATCTGAAACAAGAGAAGTTCAAGATGCTTACCCTCGCGCAGGTTCTTAAGGTGCTGCTGGAAGAAGACTGGATGGTGTCGATCGACTTGTAGGATGCGTATTTCCACATCCCCATCCTGAAGTCAGACAGGAAGTATCTCCATTTCACGGTGCGTATTTCCACAACCCCATGCTGAAGTCACACAGGAAGTATCTCAGTTTCACGGTGGGATCGCAACATTATTCGTTTGTGGTTCTCCCGTTTGGACTTACTACTGCACCTCGAGTCTTCACCAAGGTGATGGCAGTGGTGGCAGCTCATTTCAGAAGATCAGGGAATCCAGTTTTCCCCTATCTGGACGACTGGCTGATCAAGGCAGAGTCTCCAGAGAAGGTGCTTCATTATTTGCAGGTGACAACCCAGCTGTTGTACAAATTGGGGTTTTCGATAAATGTACCCAAATCTCACCTGATGCCCTCACAGCGCAACCTGTTCATAAGGGCGGTACTGGACACTACTGTTTGTTGAGCATTCCCTCCACCTCAAAGGATTCTCGACATTCAGGAAATGATTCCCTTGTTTTACAATGGAGCGGTCGTTCCAGTCCTGAAGGTCCTTCGCCTGCTCGGTCTGTTTGCTTCCTGCATTCTGTTGGTCAACCATGCACGCTGGCACATGAGGGCGCTCCAGTGGTGCCTCCGCAGGCAGTGGTATCAACACAACGGAGATCTCAGGGAGTCAGTCAAGATCTCCAGAGGAACTGCAGCGGATCTGTCTTGGTGGAGCGTGGAGGGCAATCTGTCTGAAGGAAAGCCCTTCAATCTGCCTCCATCGGTTGCTACAGTGATAACGGATACATCCCCCCTAGGCTGGGGTGCTCATCTGGGGATCTGGAGGTCAAGGGTCTTTGGTCTCCAGAGGAAAGTTTGCTTCACATCAACCTTCTAGAGTTACGGGCGATAGGTTACGGGCGATAGGTTTGGCGCTCAAGGCCTTCCTGGAGAAGTGTGGCTCACTGGTTAGAGGAGGCAGACCTGGAAGCAGAGGTCAGCCCGGGACCAGGGTTCAATTCCCGGCTCGGCGGGGTCTTGAGTCCTAAAATGTCCATGGACTCGACAATTCTCGCTCCGGTGCCTACTCGATTCATGGGTTCACACTCTGCGACTCTGGGCAATAGCTTGCTTAATCTCCACAACGGCCCCTCACGGCGGGATGCCTGGCTTTCACCTTGCGGATACCCTGTCGGGGTTATCTCACAGGGGAATACCAGGACGGGTTCCCTAAGCAAGCGCTTAGAGACCGCTTGGTGATTTGCGCTATATAAATTCCTGTACATTTACATTTACATTCCTTCCTTCCTTTCGCGGTCAGTCGGTTCAAGTCCTAACGGACAACACGACTGCGATGTGGTATGTCAACAAACAGGAAGGAGTGGGGTCGCAGTGTCTCTGCAGAGAGGCTCTGCGTCTCTGGTCCTGGGTTCAGCACCACCAGATTTGTTTGATGGCAAATCATCTGGCCAGAGTTCTGAACGTGCGTGCAGACAGTCTCAGTCTGCAGTTCTCGGCCGACCACGAGTGGAGGCTTCATCCAGAGATAGTTTGTTTCATGTCCCGGACGTGGGGAACTCCTCGGGTGGACCTGTTTGCTGCTTGCGAGAATGCTCACTGCCCGTCATTCTGCAGTCTCCAGTATCCGGTTCAGGGAGCTTTGGGGGACGCGTTTCAGTTGAGTTGGGGCTCACAACTCCTTTATGCGTTTCCTCCCATACCCTTGATTCCTCGGGTTCTGAGGAAGATTCGTCAAGATCGGGCCCAAGTTATATTGATCGCCCCGGATTGGCCAAGAAGGGTGTGGTACACAGATCTTCTCCACCTCTCCTTGTGCCCGCCGCTCCGTCTCCCTCTCAGGGCAGACCTCCTCTCTCAGATGGAGGGGCAGGTTCTACACCCCCAACTCCAGAGCTTACACCTTCATGCATGGAGATTGAACGGGGCAACCTGAATTCTTTTTCTCTCCCGCCTGATGTGGTGGATGTTATTCTTTCAGCCAGGCATCTTTCCACCAAGTTAATCTATTCTTATAGATGTCTAAATTTGTTTTGTGGTGTGGAGAAAAATCTATTGACCCTTTAAGAGCTCGTTTGTCCAACATACTTCAGTTTGCTCTTTCTTTGGCCCAGCAGGGTTTTGCTGTTACGACTGTAAAAGGTTATTTATCGGCCTTGTCGGCATTCCTTTGTTTGCCGGACCAACCGTCTTTGTTTATGTCACCTATTGTGTTAAGTTTCATAAAAGTTCTTACTAACAAATTCCGTCCTACTCCATTTATTGTGCCTCAATCGGACTTGAATCTTGTTTTAACCTATTTGATGGTTTCACCTTTTGAACCTTTGCACAAGTGTCCCATGAGACTTCTGTATTTTAAGACAGTTTGTCTTGTAGCAATTATCTCAGCAAGGAGGGTAAGTGAGCTTCAAGCTCTTAGTCCAAAGCCCCCATTCTTGACCATTCATGCTGAAAGATTGGTTCTCAGGACCAGGCTGCTTTTCTGCCTAAGGTGGTAACTCCTTTTCATCTGGGGCAATCCATTACCCTTCCTACCTTCTATCCTCCCCCTCACCCTTTCAAGGAGGAGGAGCGGCTTCATCGTCTGGACCCTAAGAGGGCGGTGAGCTTTAATCTCGATAGAACTAAGGACTATCATGTGGATTACCAGCTCTTTGTTGGATTTGCTGGCTGCAAGAAAGGAAGAGCGGTGCCCAAGCGCACGCTATCAAGATGGATTATCCTGTGTATTAAGATCTGCTACGCCCTGGCTAGTAAGGAACCTCCAGAGGGTATAAGAGCTCACTCTACTAGAGCAACGTCTTCTACATCTGCTTTGTCTAGGGGTGTTCCTGTAGAGGACATTTGCAGAGCGGCAACTTGGGCCTCCCTCAACACATTTGCGAAGCATTACTGCTTGGATTCCGAAGTGAGGAGGGACGGCCATTTTTCTCGTTCTGTTATTCAGGATTTTCTGGTATAGAAGAGTGAAGACTGCTGTGGGATTCTATTCACAAGGTGAGGAATCCACTGGCAGATGTATCCATCAGAAGAACAAGTTACTTACCTTCGGTAACGCTTTTTCTGGTGGATACAGTATCTGCCTGTGGATTCCTCACTGACCCACCTGCCTCCCCGTTGTCCACGCTTCTATACCTGATAAGTGTATATTTGTAATTTTCAATGGAAGTGTTTAATTGTTCCTGCTTATTGCATTGATTTCACACGATGTGTGTTATTTTGAATACTGTGTACTATGTATACTGTGCCTATTTATGTTGGTCCGTCCGTGTGCCTCGAGGGCACGGAAAAAAGGGCGGAACTGGCGTCATCACGCCGTCGAGGCCCTTTTATGGATCCAGTGACGTCAGCGGGGTCGCGAGCGGAGTCGTACCCTCTGTGACGTCGTCCATGACCTCGCCGGCGTGGAGAGCCACAAAAGTTTCCGATTGGCTGCTGCGCAGGGGATATTGTGCGCGGTGAGGAATCCACAGGCAGATACTTATCCACAAGAAAAAGCGTTACCGAAGGTAAGTAACTTGTTCTTTAGGGGCACCCTGAACCTTCCTTCCTCAGATCCTGATTTGCAACAACAAGAAGACCAAGAAACACGAAGACCTGCCGTGCAGCTGCTAACAAAAGGACGACGCCTACTGACTTGGCCCCAGAACTCTACAGTCCTGTTGATCCTTGAACCTGCTCCTGCGAAACTCCGGTGTCTCCAGCGGACTGCAACCTCGACAACCCCGGAGGACCTGCCTGCCTTGAACTTTCCAAAAGACTGGGACTACCATGAGCAGTGGTTCTGCTCCAACAGCAATACCCCTGGTGCCAGCCTGGAACCGCAAATCCAGCCCACTCAGCACCCGCCAAGTCCGGCCTGTGCCTGAGTGATCCAAGACCACGAGGCCGTCCCCCTGGCGACTGGGACCCGAAGTCCAGTGCCCAAAGACGCTCCTCGATGACCCAGACGACGCCTGCAGCCTCAGAACCAACCGCGACCAGCTGAAGGTAAGATTTGCTGACACCAAAAAGCACCCCTACACCCGGCGCCCCACGGCCCCCTGTGCCCTCCTTTGGGGTACCTACCGCTTCTCCAAGATCCCAACTTACCTCTCGAAGTGGTGATCGCACCTGAAGAATCTCCATCCCCGAGCCTGCAGCCTTTATTCACTTTCCAACTTTCCCATTGGATAACATTGAGCGCCCGACGGCTCAAAAGCACCCTGCACCCAGCCGCCCGAGTGCCGCTGGAAGTGCAACTACTACCCTACTCTACTTCCCCACTTGCCTGGAGTAAGTGACCAGGAGCTCAGCTTCCACAGCTGCGTGGCCTGTCTGCTTACAGCCACCAACCAAAGGCCCCCTACCCTCCGTTGGATTGCATTGGGCCTACTCTCTCTGCACCCGGCTGCCTCTGTGCCGCTGAGGGTGTAACAACTGTACCTTTCTGACCCTGGGTGACCCCTGAGTCTATGCCCAGAACCTTAACTCCACCAGTCGAGTACTCACCTGAAAGCCAATAACTTACTTTCCTTCCATAGGCTAACATTGACTGGTTTTCACTGAAATTTCTTCTAAATGTGGAGTTTTGAAACTTTAAAATATTCATCTATAATCAGCTGAATAACAAATTACGAAATATTTACCTGTGATCAGGAGAGAAGCCAGTACTGTACCTTTTAGCCCAGTACTGAACCGCAAAAGTAATCCTAACTGTACTTACCAGTAACTTGAATTTTCTTCCATAGGAAACCATTGACTGCTTTTCTCTGAAATTTCTTCAAAGTGGAGATTTTTGCAAACTAGAAATATTCCTTAAAAATCGTACCAAATACTTAAACATAATTACTTACCTTTCTTAGGTAGAGGTCCCAGTGCTGAACCTAGGAGTCAAGTACTGGATTTCAAAAATAACGAGAACCTACTTTACCTGTGACTTGAATTTCCTTCCATAGGATAACATTGCTAGTTTTTCATTGAAAAGTTTCTGTCAACTTTCAAAATACATTTATATTCTTTAAAAATCACAACTGCAACCAATATGCTTTTACTTAACTGTTTACAGCTTAGGTCCCTGTACTGAATCCAGGATCCAGTCATGTGGTTAGAAAAGTAATCCTTAAAGTAATCAACTGCATTCATGTCGAAAAACCCATTGAGCGCAATGTTAAATTGTGTTTAGAATTGTGTTGCCTATTGTAACCACTGTAGCTGTCGTACTTACAAAGTCTATTGCTTTTCTGCAAAGTAATTACCTAAAGTCACTCATATTGAGAAAAGTATATTTTGATACCTGTTGGTTCTAAAAAAAAAAACAATTATATCTTTTGATATGAAAACAATTGGCCTAGAGTTCAGTTCTTGAGTGTGTGAAACCTTTTGCTGACTGAGTGTGTACAACAAATGCTTTACACTGTCCTTTGATACTGCCTTACCGCTCGACCAAGCTACCACTTTAGAGAGTAAGGTCATATCTGACTGTAGCATCTGTTATACCTCTGGAGACTGGGGACTCTATACACACTGTACCTTATTTTGGTCCAGTATATATAGAGCCACTTTCTTACAAGAAGTTCCTCAGATCAATGGCGTCTGCGTCCGTTTGTGTCCTGTTTTAACTCTGGCGACGTCGGAAGTGGTACCGGAGGGGTCGACGTCGGTGGAGGTGTTACAAGGTCAACCGGCGTCGACCGGGATCCAGGCATGGATCCAGGGGGGTCCTGCGGAGCTGACGGTGATGCCGGGGCTGGAGCCACCGGCGGTGAAAGGCGAGGATCCCTACGCAGGACCGTGGGGCCCAAAGGCGCACCAGCGGGACCCAACAGCCCAAAGAGGTGTGCCATGGCCGTCAGGAATTCCTGTATCTGGGCCAGAGTCGCCGACAAACCGGGAAAGGGTGGGTAGGCCGGCGGCGACTGCATAGGCTCCGCCGGTGCCGAGGGGGAGGCACCACCCGCACCCTCAGCCCTGTTGCGCAACCGGCGAGGGGAAGTCGGAGAAAGATGTTGTTTCTTCGACTTGTTGTCCTTCGCCTTACCTGACCCTGAGTGCGAAGACTTTGATCCCGAAGAACGATGATGATGACTCCGCGCACGTTTCCTCGACCTCCCATGGAACCGTGACCTCGATCGGAGCAGAGTTGACTGCCGGGCTTCCAGCAAATTTCAGGACCACTCACGCAAAGTTTTCAGCGCCATGGCCCGGCAGTCGGGGCATGACTTGGGGTCGTGGTCGCACCCCAGGCTCACCGACATCATACGGTGACAGTCCTTGCAAGACTTAAAACCGGGCATCCTAACTACACCTTAGGAGTCGGAGACTCGATAAAAGAATTGGAGACAAAAAGCCTCAAAAAGTCATTAAAAAATTGACTGGGGGTTCCTGCTCTTCCCGGATCTGCGCTTGCTGGCGCGAAAAAAGAAAGAACTGATGTCGGAGCGCGTGGACGGCGTCTAAGTAATGCCCACAACGTCATCTCAGCGACCACGACGCCAAGGACGACGCGGAGACGCACAACGCGTCGGGTTACTGTTGACGAAAATTTTCCGGATCTAGTCTGACGCCTGGGGGTACTCATAAGGTAAGGAATCTATCACTACTAACGTTTCTTACAGATATATAATTACCGAAGGTAAGTAACTTGTTCAGAGGAGGAGTAAATCCCTAATCTAGAGTCCTGAAGAAGGTGGTATTTAAATTTGTCTTCCCACCACTGAAACGCGTCGAAGCCTTTTTTTTCTTGAATCCGACTGTACACATGTCTGGGAAAGGAATAGTTGTTCAACCAGGGTTTCTGATATATAAGTTTACAGTGTTGGATCTTGGGGTGCATCAGTCTGTATAGAACTGTGCAATAAGGTTTTCTTCTTATTTGGTTGTATTTTTAGTTATCGCTTTTGCGCCGTATTTTATCATGTTTAGCACTTAATGTATTAGGATGCAAAATTTATGGCATGCATAAAATTTTAACAGCGTACTGATTATTTTTTAACAATGTATTGATTCTTTTTTTACACTCTAATTTACAAAGTTTTCTTGTCCTAAATTTTGAGAATAAACAAATATTTGTAAGTATTACATCTCTATTTGGGGTATGCTTTGGATATTATGTTGATAACAGGTGGCTGTAGTAAGAGTTGGATGTTGAGTGTGTATGATCTGATTTAGAGGAAAAGCTCTGTTGTTATCTTATTCAACCAAGGGGAAATGTCTTTACTGGTTTTTAGTGCCCTGCTCCCTTGGACAGTGGGGCCACCTCTTTAGCTTCATTACTAACTCTTTGGAGCAGCCATTTCGCATTACAAGAACTACTTCATTCATCCATCAGTCCGTTGTGGTCCGCTGCCCCAAGACTGCCCATAGGAAGCCTGTGAAGCTTGCAGTTGGTATACCTTGAGTGCAATTATTCCTTGGTATCCCAGACATGGCATCCCAGTATCAAATGTGGTTGAAAGGTAGACCTGGAATTCAACTTCAAAGCTTGCTCAAATAAACCTTTACGTGAATAGGAGGTGTAGAAATGGATAACAAAAGACAGACCATTGTTTTTAGTATAATAAGAAAAGAACTGTATTTTTTTCATCTTGTATAGCTATCAAATAAAGTATACATTAAACACTTTGCAATACAGTTTTTGTCAGAGATGTAGAGTACATCAAACATTGCAGTAGAATCACTACAAAAGTGTAATGCCACTCATGCTCCAATTTGCCTTTCCAGATCCTCCGCTTGCAGTTCCACCACCTCCTGTACCAAAGACAACTCCTGGTACTGAGGCAAATCAGCCAACAAAGCCAACGCCACCTGCTCTTCCGCTGAACAAACCTGTTCCTCCCCCACTGCCACCACAACCACCAAGTCGTATCTCACAAAAGAAGCCTATTCCAAGGTAATACTTGCATGCGTTTTGTTTTATACAGCAATTCCTATCTCAGTGTTTTTTAACCATTTCTATCACTATGGTCCATCCTATTTAAATGCTGCAATTTAATTACAGTGGTGCCATTTTCATGTGGAAAATAACTGTAAAATCCCACTTGACTACAATGGGAAATATTACAGGGGAGATGTAATTCCTCTTATGTTAAGGCAGAAACCTCAGTTGATTGGAAAGTCCAAGTGGTGCAATTAAACTATCACATGCTAACCTTTCCTTCATTAGGTACCTTTTTTGATTTAGTGAAAATCTGTTTAGTTGAGTGTCTGTTGCACATATCAGAAGCTCCCCGTATTTAATATTGTTTGCAGTTTAGAAGATTGAGGACAAAATTACACAGGGCCCATGTGTACTATAGACTCATGCTTATTTTTTAACTATTCGCAGATATCTGGAGGAGAAAATAAAACGAATGCAGCATTGCTTGAGAAGTTTTGATGCATTAGTAATACTTAATTCATACTTAAGGATATATCTCCCTTTAGCAACCTGTCCAGCTGGCCTGGAAAGCAGTAGGGGAAGTAAACATGGCCAGCTGCTGTGGAAACACCAAGGTAGTAAATATAGCCTCCACCCATAATGCCAAGGGTTGAAGAGCTAGTTAATTCCCTTCCCTGGTGTTGCCTAAGAGGCTGGGAGGGGTAAACAATGCCGATAATGCCTTCCTTGCCCAAAGTGGGGGGGAGTGGGGCAGGGGCGGAGACAATTTAAAGTCACACCAGGGCAGCTGTAAGTGATGTGGGTCCTCTTCCTCCCCCTGGGTTGGTACAGTTCGGGGGGGGGGGAATTTTCACTCCATTCACCTCTGCCTTGTCTAAGAATGGGGTAAAAAATGGTGTACATGCCTTTAAACACCACCTCTAGCCTTGCCCCTGGCAGCTAGTAGCTTCTCATCTCTATTGTGACCTGCCTAATACTTCAGGACAAGGGGGTGGGCATTTTCTCTCCATTCACCTCAGCCTTGTCTAAGGTCTAAGAATGGGGTAAGAAATGGCATACATGCCTTTAAAAACAACCTGTAGCCTTGCCCCTGGCAGCTGGTAGCTTCTCATCTCTATTGTGACCTGCTTAATACTTCAGGCCAAGGATGAGCTGATCAGCAGCTATCTGCGCCTGTGCCCGGCACATCACCTTCTCTTCCATGGCCCACATCATTGTGCATGTGAATATTGTGAGGAGCTGTGTGCTGCTTCTGTGTTTGTTTTGCTCCCATGCAGTAGGGACAATCTTCACTCTTGTAGACCAACCACCTCTTCTGTCACCATGCGCTGGTTCACGCCCTCCTGACACCTTTCGCATGTTGAAAATTCTTTGTTGGCCCACTTTCTTTGCTATGTCTTTTTTTGCTAGCATTGAGCCCAGAAAGAAGCTTCCTAGTTTCTTCCTTGTCATATCCACATCTTTCAGGATTCCTTTATCACTAATTGTGGCAACCCTCCACTGCCAACATCTCTGGCATTGTATCTTGCATCTTTACCTAGGATTCCTGTCTGACTTTGAATTCCTACTCTGTGTGAAACAAAGTGCCTTCTCTTTCAGTACACCTCAAACAAATGTTACTGGACACTTAAACATTTGCCTTCTATTGTAATACACTTGATGTAATATTTTCAAATGGGTGAGTTATAGGTCTGCTCAGATAGCTACCGCTCTGGGATGTAGAGGTGCCGCCTTACTGTCGAACTCTTCTAGTGTCCCTTGTTAGTGTTCCCATGACTCATAAGATTAATGACCTGTATATAACGGAAATGGCTCCTTTAATCAATCCTCGTGTCCGGATCCTACTTTTCAGACTACTGTCCCCAGGCAAGTCTTTCCAGTCAGTAGAGCAGATCGCTACAGTATTTCTAATTGCCTGTAGCATTATTTCTGTGATCGGAACAACTCGTATCAATTGTACAATTGATCACTTGTATTTGCTCCCAACACCCAGTCACATATCCACACTGGCTATTCCAGTTTTTTCTCCAATGCCAGAATCCTTTCACTGTTGCTACTTCGCTAAGCAAGAACTGACTATAAAGAAGTTTTTATTTTTTACTTTACGCTTCCACTCCAGTGATGTGTTGGCAACTTCCCATGACCTGATCCATGTAGACGTCAAGGCCAGAAGTGTGGATTCTCTTGCTCTTACCCTCTTCATAAATGTAATAAAGATAGGGCTTTATCTTATGGCCATGTTGCCTTGTCTAGTGAAGACATTATCAATCAGTGAATATATCCATTTGTTTAACATCAGGCGCTAGGAGGCACCGTGGTAGCATCTGATGTACAGGAGTCTTATAGAAGGAGACAAGTGCAATCCCATCCCATAGCAGGCATCTTATTTCCCTCTCAAGTTGTTTAAAAACGTGCTCTGGAACCATATATGTAGTGTATTCCAGCATATATATGACCCTTGACAAATAAATAATTTAAATGATTGCTGCACTTCCCATCAATGAGAGTGACAGTTTGAGCCAACTTTGGTCATCCTCTTCAAACTCACTGATTTCTCTCTGTAAGTTGCTTTAAAAAAAAGGGATTTTGCTTATCTCTGCTGCCTGATATCGGGTACTTGCTACTTAGCTTAAGGCAAGCATTAATGCCAACTATTTCCTGTATGACTACTAGTCTGCACTCCGATCATGCTACATCACAAAGACTGCTACCTTGCACATCATAGATGAAGCCCTTCTTACCACGGATGAAGCTGACCCCTGCCTCCTGTTATTGCTGGACCACTCTTCTGCCTTCAGCACTTTCAACCATCCCACCATTGTTCGCACCCAGGAGTCTCGAGTGGGATTCAAAAACAACAATTGATGGACAGAATGCAAAACAATGTCGTACATTCACCCCAGTACATAGATCTGGGCCTAAATCCATAGTTTTTTTTGCTCACCATGCCATTCCAGTTTGAACCCAGCCATATGCAAATCATTCTTGACCCTGCGCCCAATGGGAACAGTCCAGCCCGAACTGCCAAACCTGGTCCTCCCTGGACTGGAAACAAGCATCCCAGGACCGGTTTCTCGAGTGGGATTCACCAGCAATGTCCTTCATTGGTTGTCCTTCTAACGTTCCACCAACACCAGTTTATTCACATGGGCACTGCCAGTCCCAAAAAGACCCATCATCTTATGGAGTTTCTCAAAGTTCCATACTATCCCCTCTCATCTTTATGGAGTTGCTTGGTGCTCTTCTCACAGATAATAGCATCAATATTTACCAGTATGCTGATAATGCATGTTAGAAATGGGGTCTCTAGTTTGCAGTGGTTTGCACCCTGTCCAAGTAGGGATCCTCACTCTAGTCAGGGTAAGGGGATTACACACCTTGTATAACCATTGCTCACCCCTCTTTGTAACTTGGTACGAGCAGTCAGGCTTATCTCAGAGGCAATGTGTAAAGTATTTGTATATATACACACACACACACACACAGAGTAATACAATGAAAACACGTCAAAAGAAGACCCACCTTTTCAGTAAATTATCAAATATTTATCTGAATGAAACCAGACCAAAATGACAAAAATCCAACATACACAAGTCAACATATCACTTTTTAAAGGTTTAAGCAAGTTTAGTTCATAGAAATAAATGGATGCATTAGTTTAAGACAAAGTACCTTAGATGTGTCAAAAGTCAAAGCTGAGGCACGACATAGGGGAGGTGAAGTGTTGAAAAGGCAGGTGATGCATCAGTTCCGTACTGCTACAGTGGAGGTGAGGCGTTGGTTCTTTACTGCTTGGCAGGGAAGGTGCTGTGTCAGTTGCTTATTGCTAGGCAGGAGAGGTGAGGCTTCGTTTGCAGACACGGGGTGTTGGTTCCTTACTGTTGTGCAGTGTTGATGAAAAAATCAGCACCCAGGGTCGATGTGTCACAAATCGAGCTGCGTCGATTCCACAGCGGCGAAGCAGGTACTTCGTCCGCTATGCGTCACAGACTTTGGTGATTCAGTGCTCGAAATTCAAGCAGCGGCATTTCTTTCGGCGGTTTGCGATGGAAAGCTGGGGCCTGCATTGTAAGCCACGGTAGTTGCGTCAAGCGAGGACCACTCTCAGGTGCTGGAAGCGGCGATGCGTTGAGTTGTGCAGCGCATCATCGTTTCGGGCTGATGCTGTGAGTCGATGCATAGTTTTTCTCCTTGAAATTACCAGAATTCTCTTCCAAGGGCTCAGAAACTGGATTAGGAACTACTTGGCAAGTCAGGACTCTCAGTAGAAGAGCCCAAGTACTGGCAGGTGAAGTCTTTGATGGCCCTGCGACTTCTTAACAGGAGGCAAGATCAACTCAAGCCTTTGGAGATACAAATTTCATCCTTTGAAGTAGGTAAACTTCAAAGGAAAGTCGTTGTAGTCCACAAGGCTCTGCCTTTCCATGCTTTGACTCAAGACTTACTCCAGGGGGGTGGAGACTGCTTTGTATGAGGACAACCACAGGCCTATTCAGGTTTCAGTGACAACTCCTCCCATCACTCTAGCTCAGGAAGGCCCATCCGCCTGATAATGGGCCATCAGGGTATGCAGGGCACACTCCAGCTCCCTGTATGTGACTGTCTGGAATGAATGCAGAAACAGCCTAACTGTCATTCTAACAGCAGACAGGCAGAGGCGCAGAATGGTTAAAGTTTTAAAAAATTGCAACTTTCAGAAAGTGGCATTTCCAGACCTGCAGTTTAAAAAACAATTTTACTAAACAATGTATTTTCAAATTGTAAGTTCAGAGACCTCAAATCCAATTCTCTATCATCTCCCAATTGGAAGATACACTTATAAGAGGTTACAAGGCAGCTCCAATGCTAACCTATGGTAGAGATAGGCCTGCAGTAGTGAAAAACTAATTTAGCGGTGTTTCACTACCAGGACATGTAAAACACAGCAGTGCATGTCCAACCTTTTAAATACGCTGCATCCTGCCCTTTGGGCTACCTTGAACCTATCTTAGGGGTGCCTTACATGTACAAAAAGGGAAGGTTTGGGCATGGCAAGTGTGGGTGCACTTGCCTGTCGAAATGGCAGTTTACAACTGCGCACACACACTGCAGTGGCAGGCCTGAGACAAGTTTGCAAGGCTACTCTTATGGGTGGCACAATCAGTGCCACAGGTCCACTAATAACATTTGATTTACAGGCCCTTGGCACACACAGTGCACAGTACTAGGGACTTACTAGTAAATCAAATATTCCAATCATGGATAAAGCAATTACCATAAAATTTTCCACAGGAAGCACTAGCACTGGCAAGCAGTGGTAAAGTGCCCACGGTCTAAAACCAGCAAAAACACAATGCAACCCACAGTTAGAAACAGGAAGTCAGTAGGAAAAAGACAGGGGATATCACTCTATAAGAGACAGGTTTAACAATGCACAACTCTACCTTGAAGTTTCCTCTGCTTCCAACATTCCACACCTCAAACCCTTCATCCAGACCTGGATGCTCAGCATCTACCTTAAGCTCGACCCAACCAAGACAGAATTTCTGTTATTTGCCAAGAACAACAAACCAGAATCTGTACACAGCTTTGAACCCTAACTTTCACTGAATGCTAGATCATTTTTGCTCTAAAAATCTTGTTTCTGATAGATACATCTGCCGTGTGGATTCCTCACCTTGTGAATATCCCCCTTGCGTCAGCAACGTTCGGAATTTTTTCTTCGTAGCACGCCGGCGTGGACGACGTCATAGGAGCACGGCATCGCGCGCGACTCCGTCTGATGTCACCGACTCCTTATTAGGCCCACGTCGGCGTGATGACGTCAGTTCCCTTTTTTCCGCGTCTCCGACGCTAACTGTTTTCGGGATCTTCTCGATACTTAGTATCTGGCTATTATTTAATCTTTACTGTTTCTCCTTTGCGATTTGTTTCTTCATCGAGGATGTCGTCGAGGAAGACAGGATTTAAACAATGTGGGTCTTGTGCCCGCATGATGTCAATCACCGACCCACATAGCGATTGTTTGTGGTGTCTGGGTTCAGACCACGACGTCAAGAACTGTCTATCTTGTTTTAAGATGAACCCAAAGGCGCTTCGAGAGCGTGAAGCAAAACTACTTCTCGCGAAGGTAAAGGGAAGAGATGCTGGGAGATCTTCGAGGTCGACGTCGAGACGCTCGAGATCGAAACAAAAGTCTCGATCGAGGTCGGCGTCGAGGTCCAGAGCGGAGTCGAGATCCAAAGCGAGGTCGAGGTCCAGAGAGAGATCAAGATCGAGATCGAAGTCGACTTCGGGTCACGCTTCGGGCTCCTCGAAGAGAAAGCACAAGAGGAGGAAGCACAGCTCAAAGCATCATTCGGAGAAGGAATCTTCAGATTCGAAGAAGAAGTCTCACAAACACCATAAGGACTTCGTTTCTCCTTCTCCTGCTCAGTCCATCGGAGGTTCCCCGACTCCGGAACCGGATCCGGTATCTTTACATTCTTCGGAACATGAGGAAGAAGAAGAGGTAGTTCCTAAAACTCCGACTTCGATGGAGACTCCTGTGGACCAAGAGGGTCAGAATGAACCTGTGTCGGATCGACCTCCTTTAGAGCATCCGGTAGGTTCGTACCTTCCCTTTCCTGGTCCTGGTCAGGACCCCTCGCATTTTCTCAGTGCGATGTTTGGGGTGTATTCCAGAGCGATGTACCCCACTGGAGCACCTGTTGGTCCCATGGGTCCATTATCATACAATTTGGGCATTCCTCAGTCGTACGCCCCAGCTCCATTTATGCCTTTTATGCCGGCGCCTCTTACACCTTGGCTCGGTATGGCACCACCGAGGTCTTTGACTCCGCATGCGGCTTCGCCGACTCCGGATCGACCTCGTAGTTTGGATCGAAGTTCCACACCTGTCCGTGAGTCTCGTCCTCCGGTTGCCCCGACTCCTCACTCCACGTCGAATCCGGCTCCGTCGGAGTCGTTACCGAATCCGTCGACTTGATTCGAATAGAGTGGTCGATACGAAGGGCTCAGCGTCTTCTGGAAGAAAAGGGAGATGAAGATTCAGATGTGGAAGAGGGTGAACTTCTTGATCATGATGATGACTTTGAAGACCTACGTGATGCTAGTGGTCTGGAGCTCTCTCCTGAGTGGGGTTTACCTTCAGCTTCTGATGCTCCTTCTAGGGACGTGGCACCCTATCACGTCGTTGATAGGAAGGCTGCAGATCTTCTCAACTTGAAACTGCCCACGGTTGAGTACAAGCCCAACATACTTACTGAAGTTTTGCACTCTCCCTCTTCTATTGTTGAACCTACGTTACCGTTCACTGATGCCTTATCAGATCCAATAAAAGAGATCTGGAAGAGACCATTATCTGCTCCTGCGGTTTCAAGATCTGTTGCAAGGCGCTACAGGGTGGCTCCTGGTGACCCTGAGTTTCTTTCTTCGCACCCCTCTCCTGAAAGTCTTGTGCAGGCGGCATGTTCTAACAGGGCTGCAGGCTCTTTCCCTCAAGTGCCAGCGGACAAAGACTCAAAAAAGTTGGATCAGTCTGCAAAGAAGACTTTCTCTTCAGGGAGCATGGCTCTTAAATCCACTAATGCTACTTGTCTTTTAGGAAGATATGTCTATGCATTGATGGATTCTGTGAAGCAGTTATCATCTAAGCTTCCTGAGGAGGATAGAAAGAACTTTAATGAGGTGGTCTCAGACACTCAGGCTGCTGCACGCATGGTTATTCAGAGTGGCATGGACACGGTTGATTCTGTTGCCAGGATTATGGGCTCTTCTATTGCGACCAGGAGGGCCGCGTGGTTAAAATCCTCTGATTTCTCTGCGGATGTGCAATCTACGTTGCTGGACTTGCCTTTTGGAGGGACTGGCCTTTTTGGTAAAAAAGCGGATGTCGCCTTGGAAAGGTTTAAAGATAGCCGTGCTACTGCAAGATCCTTGGGTCTCCAGATGAGAGGGTCGACAACTAGAAAGTTTAGAGGCTTTGGTAGATCCTCTTTTCGTCCCTTCAGACAAGGCCAACAACAACAGCAGCAACAGCAGAACCCTCTGTATAAGTCCTATAGAGGTAGACAGAAGGGTCGTGGACGTGGGCGTCAAATCTCCTATTCCTCCACTTCCTCCAATAATACCCAACCCCCACCCGCATCAGCAAATCAGCCCTAGATCCACCATTCTGGATCATGTGGGGCCAGTAGGGGGTCGGCTTACTCATTTTCTACGAGATTGGGAATCGGTTACATCAGATCTTTGGGTTCTCAATGTCGTGGAAAATGGGTATGCACTTCCCTTTCAGGAGTTCCCTCCCAATTACCCTCCTTGCCAAGGTTATTGTTCGGAGGACCACCTGCTGCTCCTGCAGGAAGAAGTCCTGGCTCTGTTCCGAAAGGGTGCAATAGAGGTGGTTCCAGAGCAGGAGAGGGGTCAAGGGTGCTACTCCCGGTATTTCTTGATACCCAAGAAGGATGGCAGGCTTCGGCCAATCCTGGATCTCAGGATTTTGAACCTCTATCTCAAACAGGAGAAGTTCAAAATGCTCACCCTTGCTCAGGTTCTTCAAGCGCTGATGGAAGAAGACTGGATGGTGTCGATCGACTTGCAGGATGCGTATTTTCACATCCCCATTCTGAAGTCGCACAGAAAGTATCTCCGTTTTACGGTGGGATCGCAGCACTACCAATTTGCGGTCCTTCCGTTTGGGCTTACTACTGCGCCTCGAGTATTCACCAAGGTGATGGCAGTGGTGGCTGCGCATCTCAGGAGATCGGGGATACCTGTGTTCCCCTATCTGGACGACTGGCTGATCAAAGCGGAGTCGCCGGAGAAGGTGCTCCATCATCTGCAGGAGACAACTCAGTTGTTGCACAGGTTGGGTTTTTCGATCAATGTACCCAAGTCTCACCTGGTGCCCTCCCAGCGCAACCTGTTCATAGGTGCGGTACTGGACACTACTGTATGTCGTGCATTCCCTCCACCTCAAAGGATTCACGACATACAGGAGATGATTCCTTTATTCTGCAATGGAGCGGTTGTTCCAGTCCTGAAGGTCCTTCGTCTGCTCGGTCTGATGGCTTCTTGCATTCTGTTGGTCAGTCATGCACGCTGGCACATGAGGGCACTCCAGTGGTGCCTCCGCAGGCAGTGGTATCAACACAACGGAGATCTCAGGGAGTCATTGAGGATCTCCAGAGAAGCTGCGGCGGATCTGTCTTGGTGGGGCGTGGAAGGCAATCTGTCTCAAGGAAAGCCTTTTCAACTGCCTCCATCAGTGGCCACAGTGATAACGGATGCATCCACTCTCGGGTGGGGTGCTCATATGGGGGACCTGGAGGTCAAGGGCCTTTGGTCTCCAGAAGAAAGGTTGCTTCACATCAACCTTCTGGAATTACGGGCGATACGTTTGGCGCTGAAGGCCTTCCTCCCTTCCCTTCGCGGTCAGTCGGTTCAAGTCCTGACGGACAACACGAACGCGATGTGGTACATCAACAAGCAGGGAGGCGTAGGGTCGCAGTGTCTCTGCAGAGAGGCTCTGCGTCTCTGGTCCTGGACCATCAGATTTGTCTGATGGCAAATCATCTGGCCGGGGTTCTGAACGTTCGTGCAGACAGTCTCAGTCGGCAGTTCTCTGCCGACCACGAGTGGAGGCTTCACCCGGAGGTGGTTCACGACATCTTTCAGATGTGGGGTGCTCCTCGGGTGGACCTGTTTGCCACTTGCGAGAATGCTCACTGCCCGTCATTCTGCAGTCTCCAGTATCCGTTGCAAGGAGCCATGGGGGACGCGTTTCAGTTGAGTTGGGGAAATCAACTCCTTTTCGCGTTTCCTCCCATACCCTTGATTCCTCGGGTTCCGAGGAAGATTCGCCAAGACCGGGCCCAAGTCATATTGATCGCCCCGGATTGGCCAAGAAGGGTGTGGTACACAGACCTTCTCCACCTCTCCTCTCACCCGCCGCTCCGTCTCCCTCACAGGGCAGACCTCCTCTCTCAGATGGAGGGGCAGGTTCTACACCCCCACCTCCAGACATTACACCTTCATGCCTGGAGATTGAACGGGGCAACTTGGGTTCTTTTTCTCTCCCTCACGATGTGGTGGATGTCATTATTTCTGCCAGGCGTGACACCACTAAGTCCATTTATTCCTATAGGTGGTCTAAATTTGTTTCTTGGTGCAGGGAGAAGGATGTTGACCCTTTGAAGGCTCATTTATCTGTCATTTTACAATTTGCTCTTTCTCTGGCGCAGCAAGGTTTTGCTGTAGCCACGGTCAAGAGGTATCTTTCGGCCTTATCGGCATTTCTCTGTTTGCCGGATCAGCCCTCTCTTTTTAAATCTCCGGTGGTTTTAAGGTTTTTGAGGGGTCTAACAAATATGTTCCCTCCTACTCCTTTTGTTGTTCCTCATTGGGATTTGAATCTTGTGCTGACCTTCTTAATGGGTTCTCCCTTTGAACCCTTGCACAAGTGTCCATTGAGGTTTCTTTCTTTTAAAACGATCTTCCTCGTTGCAATCACCTCGGCAAGGAGGGTAAGTGAGCTTCAGGCTCTTAGTTCCAAGCCCCCATTCCTGACCATTCATGCTGAAAGGATGGTTCTCAGGACCAGGGCTGCTTTTCTGCCTAAGGTGGTTACTCCCTTCCATCTTGGACAGTCCATTACCCTTCCTACCTTCTATCCTCCCCCTCACCCTTCTAAGAGAGACTGCACCGTCTGGACCCTAAGAGGGCGGTGTCTTTCTATCTGGACAGGACTAAGGACTTCCGGGTGGACGACCAGCTGTTTGTTGGTTTTGCTGGCTGTCGGAAGGGCAGAGCGGTGCACAAGCGCACACTTTCCAGGTGGATAATCCTGTGCATCAAGATCTGCTACTCCCTTGCGGGTAAGGACCCTCCTGAGGGTATTAGAGCACATTCAACTAGAGCAAAGTCTGCAACATCTGCTTTGTCTAGAGGTGTACCTGTTGAGGACATTTGCAGAGCCGCGACTTGGGCCTCCCTCCACACTTTCGCAAAGCACTACTGCTTGGATACCGAGGTGAGGAGGGACGGCCACTTCGCGCGCTCTGTTCTCCAAGATTTCCTGGTATGGCAGAGTGGTCACCCTCCTCCGGGAGTGGGGACTGCTGTGGGACTCTATT
This sequence comes from Lissotriton helveticus, assembly GCF_964261635.1. Classification (NCBI taxonomy): domain Eukaryota; kingdom Metazoa; phylum Chordata; class Amphibia; order Caudata; family Salamandridae; genus Lissotriton; species Lissotriton helveticus. The sequence goes on along the minus strand of NC_136067.1, from coordinate 384,089,690 downwards.
CACAAGGTGAGGAATCCACACAGCAGATGTATCTATCAGAAGAACAAGTTACTTACCTTCGGTAACGCTTTTTCTGGTAGATACTATATCTGCCTGTGGATTCCTCACATGCCCACCCGCCTCCCCGTTGTCCACTCTGCTATACCTGGTTTTATTGTTTGTATATATTTTGGGTTTTGATACCTTTGCTATGCACTGTGTGCTATGATGGTTTGTATGTACTGTGTACATTGTATATATGCATATTTGCTGTCGTTGGTCCGTCCGTGTGCCTCGAAGGCACGGAAAAAAGGGCGGAACTGACGTCATCACGCCGACGTGGGCCTAATAAGGAGTCGGTGACGTCAGACGGAGTCGCGCGCGATGCCGTGCTCCTATGACGTCGTCCACGCCGGCGTGCTACGAAGAAAAAATTCCGAACGTTGCTGACGCAAGGGGGATATTCACAAGGTGAGGAATCCACAGGCAGATATAGTATCTACCAGAAAAGGCGTTACCGAAGGTAAGTAACTTGTTCTTTTGGTGCAGTGTAGGGAAAAAGCTCCCCTGGAAAGGTCAAGTTTCAAGCCCTGCTGTTGGAGTGATGGTCATATGTAGATCACAGATCTGTACAACTGTAGCCTTTGGCACCTCTGATGGAGGCATGTTTCAGAAGTTGAGTAATCTTTTTCTTTGAGCTTATGAATAAGAGCCCATTTTGTGTTTTTGTGGTAACTAGAATACAAATGGGCTCTTCCATAATTATGAGAATCCTGTTATTTTGCTTTAGGATTAGATGCTTATTTTCCCATGTTTTCATTGCAGGACAGAGAAGCCAACAGCTACAAGTAATAAAGAACAACCTCGTGGATTGGGATCCTCTCAAGAACCTGGTATGTTACAAATAATGTTTTTATTTTTTCGAAAAATATAATGGCAATATAATATCTGATAGACTTATAACCACAGAATTATTACCTTAGACTATTCCCCAGTCGTCAGACTTGATCTGTAACATTTTGATTAGTACCCCCGCGTGCTGGTAGGTGGCGTCGTTCTGCTCCACGTCATCCCCACCAGAAGTGACTTACTCGATGCCTATATAGATGCCGCACTAGTGTGATGACTTCAGTTGTTTTCTTTCCTCCGTGCAGATCCGGAGAGAGCTGCCTCTGTCCACTTTTTGAACAATTTTTTCACATTTTGTTGGTTATTTTTGAGACATCATCTCCCATGGTTGCCTTCTAAAAAAAACTATGGGGTTTAAACCCTTTGGTTCCTGTCACAGATATCAGTGACAGACCCCCTTCTGATTTGCTTTTGGGACCTCTAGCTGAGCTTCAAGGCTGTGAAGATTGTTGCGCTATGAATCCCAAAGCACTTCAGGAGATGACCCTAAAGCTCTTAGTCGCCCAGCGCCAGTCAACTCCATGACATTCCAAGTCTCAGTCGCGTGGAAGGCATCCGGCTCATTTGCAGAGCTGTTCCTGGTGCTCATCACTGGGCTGGAAGTTGTTGAAGAAGTCTCACAAGAAATCAGAAAAAAACTAAGAAGTTTAAGCACTCTTAAACTTCGTCATGCTTGTCCAAGTCATTGGTCTAAGCGTAGGAACGATGTCATCATTCTTTAATGAGTCGGCTACAGAGCCTCTGTCCGGGTCCCCCCCCCCCCGAATTTCCCCTGAGTGACCACCGCAAAGCTAAGGGAGTTTTGTGATGCCATGCATCTTATGTTTAGACAGGACAACCACTCTGTAGCACCTTCTGGTCTCTTGGTTTCGGCAGGTGCTCAATGCTTGCCAGAACTCAGACCTCCAATGTCAGAGCCAGGGCTTATTTTTTCAGAAGGTCCTGTGAGGAGTATGATTATGCAGGATCTGAGGATTCTTAGGGCTACCAGAACCCCTTGGAAAAGCACGATGATAAACGGCATGAGGAACTGAGTATGCTAGTAGTCTGGACACCTCCCCAACCGCTGGGTTAGTCTTCTCCTAGTGTGGCTACGGAAGCAGGGACTTCCTTTCCCATGGCGTTGAGGAGGGCAGCTTAGGTCCTGGACCCTCCCCTCAGGGGCCGTCAAGATGACCATCTTGACATAGGTGCTTCAGCAAGGAGTCACCCCCACAAAACCTCTTCTCCCTTTTAATAAAGCCCTCACAAATTTCCTGCTTCGAGATGATAGGTCTGCACAAGGGCTCCTTTGCACATGATAATTGCCTGCCGCTACCGCATCGCTACTAGGGACCCAGATGGGGACCAAGCTTTCCTCACCCATCACCTCACTTCAGAGAGCCTGGTCCACCAGTGCACCTCTGAAGTCAATTCTGAATCCATAGGGCTGGATACCTTTGGTAAGAGGATGTTCTCTTCCTCCAGCCTTGCACTGCAGTCAGTAAACTCTGCATGTTTCTTGGGCTGGTATACCCGTTTGGGTTTTGGTTGTGTAAGTGGTGCCCATGGTTTCACAGGAGATCCTAGCCATCCTGACCAAGGCTATTGCAGTTGGCAAAGACATGGCAAAGTTCATCATTTGCGGCTGATTGGATACTACCGGTTCGCTAGGCAGGTGAATTGCATCATTAGTGGCCTTAGACGCCAGGCCTGGCTGGGTTCTACTGGCTTTCAGGGATGTTGAGGCAACCCTTACGGATATGATGTTCGATTGCACTTGACCCTTTGATGATACGGCAGATTCTGACATTAGGAAAGGGGGTTCTTCAAAGTGTTCACTGGTGTTATACCATCCCTTTCGTAGAAACCCCACTGCACATGGCACCATCCTCAGACCACTTCTCCCTGCTCCGTCAGGAAATGCAGGCTTAATGGCTTAAGGGGCCATTGAGAGGGTGCTGACATCAGAAGTAGGCTGTGGTTGCTATTCCTGCTACTTTCTGATGCCCAAAAAGGACATAGTTCTCCATCCTATTTTAGATCTGCACCCTCTAAACTCCTTCCTGAAGAAGTAAAAATTCAAGATGCTCATGTTGGCTCAGGTCTTGTCTACTCTGGAGACTGAATGATAGCATTTGCCTTCAGGGGCATCTGTTTTCACATGAACCGGTCTGTCTGCCTACTGGTGTCGCTTCGGTTCACGGTGGTCCTTGAGCACTTTCAGTTTGCTGTGCTCCCCTTTTGCCTCACCAGCGCCCCTCAGGTGTTCACCAAGGTGATGTAGGGGTTGCAGCCCATCTACTGGCTGTTGAAAACAGGCTCATCCCAGACAGTCGTCTCCCACCTCCAGATGATGGCGGATCGCCTGCATTCGCAGAGGTTCACTGTCAATGTGCCAAAGTCACACCAGACTCACTCTCCGACTGTCACTTTCATCGAGCCATTTTGGACACAGTGCGGTTTTGGGCCTATCCTCTAAAGAGGTGAGTTTAGGATAGTCAGGCTACGATTCTGATGTTTCAGCCTGTATCCTGGATTTCAGTGAGAGTGTCTCTGAAGCTGCTGGGCTTTATGGCCTCCTGCATCCTGCCAGTGACGCAGGCCCCTTGGCGTATGTGGAATCTGTAATGGGTGCTAAATTTCCAGTGGGCGCAACATCAGGGGAATCTCTCCTAACTAGTCCAAATCTCGGATGGAACTGAAAAAGACCTGCAGTGGTGGTTAACAAAACGCAATTGGGTTAGCGGCAGGCCCCTCTTCCTTCCCCAACCAGAACTGACTGTAGTGACAGATACTTTACTCCTGGGCTGGGGCAGAAATCTGGAAGAGATGGACATAAGAGAAGTGTGGTCTCCAGCGGAGTCCAGGCTCCACATCAACTTGCTGGAACCAGGGGCGATCTTGCTGGCATTGTAAGTCTTTCTTCCTTCGATCAAAGAAAGGCATGTGCAGGTCTTCACAGACAACACTACCTCCATGTGATACTATAAGAAACAGGGCTGAGTAGGGTTGTGGACCCTGTGTCAAGAGACCATGCGTCTCTGGACATGGTTGAAACGTCAGGGCAATTCCCTGGTGGTTCAACACCTGGCGGGTTCTCTGAACGCCTGAGCGGACAATCTCAGTTGTCGGTGCCTAGTGGTTCATGAAGTGAGGTTCAATCCTGAGGTGGGGCAAGGTCTCTTCCGAGATTGTGGAAAACCTTGGTTAGATCTGTTCGCCACCACCGAGTGCAGGCAATGTCAGCAGTTCTGCGCCCTGGAGTTTCCAAGGCAGTTCTAACTCTGAGATGCTTTTCATCTCCAGTGGAGCTCAGGCTCCCTGTACGCCTTTCCACCAAAACCACTCCTGCCCAGAGTTCTCAAGGTCAGGAACAACCTGGGCCACGTCATTCTTGTGGCTTAGGATTGGGCACGGAGAGTTTGGTATCTGAACATGTCCTGCTATCAGGCTATCCCTTCGGGAGGATCTTTTGTCACAGCAGCAAGGCACGATGCTGCACCTGAACCTGCGCCCACTCCGCCTTCATGCATGGAGTTTGAGCGGTAACAGTTGAGAGCTTTTTACCTTCCCTCTGAAGACTGTAATGTTATTGTGACAGCCAGGCATCCCTCACTTGTTTGATCTGCCCACTCCAACTAGGGACCTGCTTAATTGCTAGTTCCCTTAAATTCATTGGTTATCCTTTTTCCAAAGTACTTCCCTCAAAATATCAACCACGGCTTCAGTCGTCACCACCTCAGCAATCTTTACTTTTACCAAAGGTTGTTAAACTTCATTTACTTAAATATTTGGGAGGCTGATAAGAAATAATCTAATTGTAGTTGAGCAAAGGTTTTGACTCCTGTGGTTTCCTTGGACCTTGAGTAATGTGTAGATTTTTACTGTGTCCCAGCCTTTGAATTTTCTGAGTTTACTTCACTCTGGTATCCTAGTTATGGCCCATAGTAGAGTTTTGTGGGTGTGATGTCCTTTGAAATCCTGTATCTTCTGACATGTTTATCACTAGCCTTGTAGCTGTTGGTATGTCATATCCCAATTTACATCCATGTAGTACGTACATTTAGCATGCAACCTTCCTTACCTTTTGCATGTCTGTGTCCAGGCATGATTTTTTTAAATATAATTTATTTATAATATGTTGTATCATCTTTTTCTTTGTTTTTGTCAACAAGTAATGACATCAGTTACATAAACAATAGCCAACCACAACTATGTCACAGAGAAGTACAATCCATACTGCTTGAATCAAACAAGAACATTATACCCAAATCCAAACAGTCTCCTTCATAACCTTAACACAGTTCAGCCATCATGTGAATCAGTAGTCTCAATCCTCCCTTGAGGCATGTAACAGAGTGTCCCCTGAGTCTACAAACCTGGCCAGGAGTTAAGCCATCATCCCCAAATCCTCTTCCACCTTATCATCATGTCTACATTGCTTCAGTTCAGTCTCCCAGCGTCTCACAACCACCCCCCTCACCAGGCAAACACGTTTAATTACTCAGCTTGGATCCTGAATGCTAGTACATCCCAAAATACAACGTCCCTGGCATAAGTACCCTTCCCCAATACTACCTTGACCGTCCATTCCCACAAAGAGGCAGTCTGTCTAATGGTCTATGACACCAATGCTGCTCCCCAGCTCCTGCCATCAGAAGTTGCAGGAGAGAGCCCCCCTTGTCCTGTAAGAGTGATTTCTCCCAGTGCAGCATGCTGAATCTGAGAGGCCAAGTAATATATTGGGGATCGCTAACCCCCCTCCTCCGGTGGTCATAACAGGAAATCCCTCACCACTCTACTCCTACCCCCAGCCCATATCAGCGTAGTAATGAGGGAGTGTAATCTCCTAAACACCATACGGGGAAGAGTATCTCACAAGTGTTGCATAGAATACAGACCACATGGGAGAAACAACATCTTGGAAACTGCCACTTGGTCCATAAGAAAGAGTGGACTGGAGTTCCAGAATTGGACAGAGGACTGCATGCACTCAGTGACCTTCCTGATGTTACACTGTGTGCATTGCTCGAGTATTTGTGCCACAATAACCCCTAAGTATCAAAACTGATCTGTCTCTCAATGTAGTGGCAATTCCGGCAGTGTGTTCAGTGCTTAGTCAACCAGAACGCCCAAAGGAAACGCCAACAATTTCCTGTGATTAATCCTAAGACCTGATAACTCCTCAAAGGATTCAGTTGGTGCAATAGGAGAGGAAGGGACCTCTGAGGAGCCTAAAGATAGAAAATGGTGTAGTCTGCATATAGAGACACCCGGTGGTTTACTGCCCCCACTCTGATTCCCCATCCAGCCATGTTCTGTTGGATATGGTTAGCCAGATGTACAACGTGATCGCAGAGAGGAGAGGCGATAACGGACAACCCCGCGGAAATGTACACCAATCGCCATCTCCTCCAGTACTCTCATAAGGTAATGCCAGTCAACTGTGTCAAATACTTTGGCAGTATCAATAGAGACAACTGCCAGCTCCTCGTCTCTACCTTGCACCTCGTGGAGCACATGCATTAGCTGACGTTAGTTCATAGTGGTGCTGTTTCCAGGTACAAAACTGCATTGGTCATCATAAATTAATCGTGAAATCACCAGGTGTAACCTGAGGGATATTGCTCTGCAAAGCATCTTCGTATTCATGTTAATCATTGTAAGTGGTCGATAGTGGGACGGATCCGAGGCATCAGAACCTGGTTTTAAGATCAAGAGATTAAGCCGTCCCGCATGAATGGAGAGAGCACCCCAGACTTCCTAGCCTCCAAGTGTACCTCCATCAATCGTTGTGTAAGTTTGGATGCAAAAGCCTGATAAAATTGAGAGGGTAAACCATCACTGACCGGGGCCTTCCCGCTGGGCAGGTGAGAATGAGCTCTCGGCATTATTTCCAAGGTGACATCTGTATCCAAGTCATGAGCAGCAGCTTCCCCCAGCCTTGAAAGCGGCAGGATGTTCAAAAAGCAGCAATGCAGTCCAGGTCGGAGAGCTTCGGATTATGGTACCCCTGTTCCAGATAGGGCTTAAGGACATCCACTATGCCCCTTTGCGTGTAAACTTCCCGCCCAGGTGAGGACCTAAGGTGAAGAATCCAGGCCAACAACCAACCAGAGCTGCCCCCTCTCTATGGAGAAGCTGATAAGATTTAAGGGTGTACGTCTTCAGCCTATCCCTCACAGCAGCAACCTGCTGCTGATCTAATACTTCCCCTCTCTGCTCTTCCACATCATCCTGGTGTAGTCGCTGAATACGTGCCAGCTCATCCTCCCTCTGAATGAGTTCAGCCCACAAAGATAGCTGCACCCCGCAAGAGAGCCTATACATTACCCCCAAATCACCGTCTTCATTGCCTCTCAATCAGTGGACCGACTGTACGTAGAGGACCAGTTAATGTCAAAGAAACGGGTCAGGGAACCTGCCAATTTCTCTCTGCTCACAGGGTCCTGAAACATCTCAGGAGGTAATCTCCAAGTTAATGGGGACCAAGCACCACTACCCACTCAATCTCGCAGCAAACAGGAGCAGGATCAGATAAATAGCGAGACAAATGTGTCACCACGAGGACTTTGTAACCCAATGGGGTATAAAACAATATGCAATCCAGTCTACTGAAAATACTGTGAGTCAGGGAATAACATGTATAGATCCTCGAGGTGAGGTGGGAAGCCCTCCAAATATCACAAAGACCCAATTGAGCCGTAACCTTCCGAAGTGAAGAGGTCATCCTTGGTTTAGAGTTAGGACTTGCAAAAACAGGATTCATATTCTGTGCTTCTGAGCCGATAGGGGAGGTGATTCCAGATTTTGTTAATGCATGCTAAGAAGGAGGTCTCACCACGTCTAGTTTTTGTTGAAGCAAGGGATTGCTATGAGGTGGGCCTTACTGGAATGTTGATTTCTGCTGGGCTGGTACTCAGTAATTCTATTGTACAGATAGCTGGGTTGGTGTTATACAAGGCCCTGTGTACTAGAGTAAGTGGTTTTAAGATGATCCTTTTATTAACAGGGACCCAGTGCAATTAGATGATGAAGGGTGAAGTGGGGGTGCATTTTTGCAGAATAAAGAGCAGGCACTCTGCCTAGTTTTGGACCACCATTAGTCTATGGAACAAATATGCAGGTAGACCAAGATACAAGGTGTTTGCTTAGTCCAGCCGAGAGAGGATCATAGAGGAAGAGGTGTGGCGACGCGGCCAGGGCGACTGACTCCGGAATCTGGGGATCACGGTTCGATCCCCTGCACCGGCGGCAGATTAGCCCAGCACCGTGTGACTCTGGGCAATAGCTTGCTTAATCTTCCCGACGGCCCCCAGCGCCTAGAGACCCTAACGGGTGATTGTGCGCTTTACAAATGTGGATATTATTACAAATGTGGATATTATTATAGCTCAGACTACGGTTTTGTGGGCTTCCCATGGGAGGAGGGGGAAGGAATTTCCTGAGTTCCTTGAAGATGCACATACAGTATCCACATACTTGATGACAGAGCAGCAGTGAATCATTGTCTTTCAGTGCAAGTGCCTGCCTCTACAATATTGCAACTTCTCCCAAAATAAAGTGTCCCAGTGCTTTTGAGTAATCTTTGTCTCTCCTCGTCTGCGCTGAGACTGTAATTTTATGTGCAGAGCTCATCGAGATGAGCTACTGCACCTGCTGACTGTTAAAACCACTAGAGCACAAACTCCCCCAAGATGGCATCTCTTAGTGGCAACCAGGAAGTGAGTGGGTAGCTTAAAGGTGCAGGTAGCAAAAGATAAAAACTCAGTATTTAAGAACACCTACAACAGATCGAAAATATACCTCTTTCTTTTAAAGCATTAATACAACATTCAGATTCCATGTTTTAACATGGTGACATAAAAACAACATTGCGATAGAGCAACAGTGCAATATAGTCTTTCCGTGTAAGTGCCTGCCTCTACAATATTAGAATTTTCCCCCAACTAATTTGACACTTCAAACGTTTTCAAGAAAAACTTGGGTACATATCATTGCTGTTACTTTAGGTGACCAACTCCAGTATAGAACAAGTCAGAGGGACCAGCAAGGTCTGCCAAAACAGTTACCTTAAAGGACGAAGCAGACTTCAGTTAGTTCCTGCCATTTTTATCTCCTTACCGTAGACTCCTTTGTAAGTGGTCCTGATGCAAGGGATACAGGATGCTAAAGATGCTCAAAGATGCTGCGGATGCGATGTCCTTGACTGGGGTCTTCCTGCGGGCTACTCGGTCCACATGCTTGGAAGGACCACCACCCGCAACAAGTTCCTCGCAGGAGCTGGAACAAGATCACCACCGACCAGCTCACCACCTCCCTCAGCCAGAACCCACCCGCCAGCACAAAGGACCCCAACGAAGCAGCCAGCAACCTCACACAGTGGATCACCAACTGCGCAGACGACCTCGCACCACTGAAGACCCCTCCCAGCAGACCCGGCAGCAAGAAAGCCTCTTGGTTCACCGACGAACTTAAGAACTCCAAGAAGAACTGCCGCACCCTCGAGAAAGCCTGGCGCAACGACCAGACCACAGACAACATGACTGTCCTCAAGCACGCCACCCGCAAACACCACCAGCTGATCCGCACCACCAAGAAGACAGCATTCAAAGAACGACTGTACAACAACGCCCACAACAGCAAGGAACTCTTCAGCATCGTCAAAGAGCTCTCCAACCCCAGCGCCAGAAACAACGACATCACTCCCTCGCAAGACCTCTGCGACTCACTCGCCTCGTTCTTCCACAGCAAGATCGCCGACATACACAACAACTTCTGCGCACAGACCACGCACCCAACCTCCAAACCAACGCCCCCCACCCCACCCTCTGCGCCTGGACCACGGTCAGCACCGAAGACACCACCCGCACGATGAACACCATCCAATCCGGATCACCAACCGACCCCTGCCCCCACCACATCTTCAACAAGGCCGATTCCATCATCGCACCCTAACTCCGGGACATCATTAACACCTTCTTCAACACCGCCACCTTCCCGGAGAGCTGGAAGCACGCCGAGCTCAGCGCCCTCCTGAGGAAACCAACAGCGGACCCCACCGACCTAAAAAACTTCCGCCCCATCTCGCTCCTCCCTTTTCCCGCCAAAGTCATCGAGAAGACCGTCAACAGACAGCTTGCCGCCTTCCTCGAGACGAACGGATCCCTCGACCACTCGCAGTCCGGTTTCCGAGCCAACCACAGCACCGAGACCACCCTCATCGCAGCCACTGACGACATCAGATCCCTGCTCGACAACGGGGAAACAGCGGCCCTCATCCTCCTGGACCTCTCTGCAGCGTTCGACACTGTCTGTCACCGCACCCTAGTGCAGCGCCTCAGCAACATCGTAATCCAAGATAGGGCACTGGAGTGGATCATCTCGTTCCTCACCGGAAGAACCCAGAGAGTCCGCCTCCCCCCATTCAGATCCAAGGCCACCGAAGTCATCTGCGGCGTACCACAAGGATCATCACTCAGCCCCACCCTCTTCAACATCTACATGAGCCCCCTCGCAGCCATCACACGCCAACACAACCTCAACATCATCTCCTATGCCGACGACACCCAGCTGATCCTCTCCCTCACCAACGACCCCGCCACCGCCAGAACCAGCCTACACGAAGGGATGAAAGACGTCGCCGAGTGGATGAAGAACAGCCGCCTGAAACTGAACTCAGACAAGACTGAAGTCCTCATCCTGGGATCATCGCCCTCCGCCTGGGACGACTCCTGGTGGCCCCCTGCCCTGGGCTCCACTCCCCAGCCAATGGACCACGCACGTAACCTGGGCTTCATCCTGGACTCCTCCCTCTCGATGACCAGACAAGTCAACGCCGTCTCATCATCATGCTTCAACACCCTACGCATGCTCCGAAAGATCTTCCGGTGGATCCCCACCAAAACCAGGAAGACGGTCACCCAGGCACTCGTCACCAGCCGACTGGACTACGGAAACACCCTCTACGCCGGAACCACAGCCAAACTTCAGAAAAGACTCCAGCGCATCCAGAACGCCTCCGCACGACTCGTCCTGGACATCCCCCGACACAGCCACATCTCCGGCCACCTGAGAGACCTGCACTGGCTCCCCGTCAGCAAGAGGATCACGTTCAGACTCCTCACCCACGCACACAAGGCCCTCTACGACCTGGGCCCCAAGTACCTCAACAACCGCCTGACCTTCTACACTCCCACCCGCCAGCTACGATCTACCAGCCTCGCCCTCGCCGCCGTTCCACGCATCCGCAGAGCCACCACCGGAGGAAGCTCCTTCTCCTACCTGGCGGCCAAGACCTGGAACTCCCTCCCCATCCACCTCCGGCTAACCCATCTCTCCTTCAGGAAGCAACTCAAGACCTGGCTTTTCGAGCAGTAACGTACCCCCCTCCTCCAGCTCCTTGAGACCCCTACGGGTGAGTAGCGCGCTATACAAATGTTATGATTGATTGATTGATTGATTGAGGCGATCCTGACCATCTAGGTCGATGTCTGTTGATGTTCTCTCAGTTCGGGCAGAGGTACATTCGCTACTGGGTGTCTTGCCTTCCACTCCCAAATAAAAGATTTTCAGCACTCTAAAGATGAGGCACTCTGTAAAGAGACTCAGCACTCACAAAATGAGGCAAATGAACCTTCAATAGACCGTTTCAAAATGAGGTGTGGGATTTTATTAGTACTACACTCTCTAACAGAAAGACTTTCCCAGATTTAAAATGAAACTTGCAAAACAACATGCAAATGTGTGTGTATATATATGTATATATATATATATATATATATATATATATATATATATATATATATATATATATATATATATATATATATATATATATTATTGCTCCGCTGCCAAAAACTTGACACACCAGCACTCGTAGTAGGTTAAACCTAGTCAGGTTTATTGCACAGAAAAACAATGAAACAGACGCGTTTCAGCACTTGCCTTCGTCAGTGTCAGCTGGCGAGGCGGAAATTGATAAAGGCAAACATAATCAAAATAAAAACGGACTACTGTCCAAATCATAAGCGCCATCTTGTAATGGCCAAAAAAACAAATTACAATTTCATCAGTTCAAGTGTATCAGTTCAGATTACTGTTGGAAAATATATATATACATGTGGTGTTTAATATTGCATTACACCAAATAAATAATTACATCCCTGTCTAGAGCCCTGAATGGGCAATCGTTACGGGACAGTTGATTCAGTGTCATCTGAATTAATTAATATGTCACAGTCCCACAGTCTCTGAAATGCACCTGAGTTATTATATCATGTAGTGGCATGTCATGGGGAGAATCTGATTATATTAAAACGTGCAGCAAAATTAAACTTGCAAAACAACATGCAAATGTACATATATATATATATATATATATATATATATATATTATCCACCAATTTGTTCACTCGAAGGTGCACACTTTGCACGGCCGGTGCAGGACAGCAGGGATGAACATCCCCCCACTCATAATTATTCACCAAGAAAGGATTAATGTCCGCACTCGCTCAATACGATAAGTTGGGTTTATTTTAACAAGAGACTACAAAATAGTCTCTTGTTATAAACCCAACTTATCGTATTGAGCGAGTGTGGACATTAATCCTTTCTTCGTGAATAAATATATATATATATATATATATATATATATATATATATATATATATATATATATATATATATATATATATATATATATATATATATATAGAGAGAGAGAGAGAGAGAGAGGTAGATATGTGTGTGTGTACAAACAAATAAGAAAACACTAATAATCCAACTGTCAAATGCAAGGGATACAAAATAAGCAATTAATAATAATAAAACACATTGGACATACGCCAATTAAACCTACTCAGCTTTAGGATCGGAGCACAGGCACTGAGGTCTGGTTAGCAGGTCTCATTGCACTCTCAGAGAGTTGAAAAACCAGCAACATCTGAAAGAAACACATAGTGATAGATTCCTTACCTTAGAATTACCCCAGGCGTCAGACTGGATCCGGAAGGTTATTGTCAGCAGTACCCCTGCGCGTCAGTAGGTGGCATCATGTGGCTTGACTCTGCGTCCTTTGTTAGCGTCGTGGTTACCGAGATGACGTTGCGGGCGCTACTTAGACGCCGCCCACCCGCGCTGACTTCAGTTCTTTCTTTTTCCGTGCCAGCAAGTGCAGATCCGGGAAGAGCAGGAACCCCCAGTCAATTTTTGACTGACTTTTTGAGGCCTTTTGTCTCCAGTTTTTTTATCGAATCTTCGACTCCTAAGGTGCAGTTAGGATGCCCGGTTTTAAGTCCTGCGAGGACTGTCACCGTATGATGTCGGTGACGGACCCGCACCGAGTGTGTCTTTTCTGCCTGGGGCACGACCGCAACCACAAGTTGTGCCCCGACTGCCGGGTCATGGCGCTGAAAACTTTGTGAGAGACGGTCACGAAATTTGCTGAAAGCCCGGCAGTCGGCTCCGCGCCAATCGAGGTCCCGGTACTGTGGGAGGTCGAGGGACCGGGTGCCGAGTCATCATCATCGGTGTTCGGGATCAAAGTCTTTGCACTCGGGGTCAGGTAAGGCAAAGCACAAGAAATCATAGAAACAACCTCGTTCTCCGACTTCCGGTGCCCCAATGCGACTGAGGGCGCGGGTGGTGCCTCCCCCGCGGATCCGGTGGAGCCTATGCAGTCGCCGCCAGCCTAACTGCCCTTTCTGAGTTTGTCTGCAACTCCGGCCCAGATACAGGAATACCTGTTGGCCATGGCTCGCCTCTTTGGGCCGTCAGGTCCCGCAGGTGCGCCTTAGGGTCCCGCATTGGGGTCCTCGCCTTTCACCGCTGGTGGCTCCGGCCCCTGCGTCGCCGTAGGCTCCGGCGCCAGCACCGCGGGACCCTTCTGGATCCCGGTTGACCTTGTAACACCTCCACCGACGTCGACCCTGCCGGCACCACTACTGACATTGCCTGCTCCTCGGGACGACGTCTACCCCTGTTTCAGCCCCGAAGTGGACGTGGCGTCGGCCCGGTGTCGCTCGATGTTGTTTTCGATGCCGCTAGGGGATTTCTATCCCCATGTCCCCACTCCTTATTTTCAGCCTGTACACCAGCCTGAGGAGGAAGAGGGAGACTGGGAGGGGTCTGAGGACCCTCTCGCAGCTGCCTGCGAATCTGAACAGGACTGGGGAGAGGAGTTGGAAGATGCCAGTGGTCTGGATACCTCATGGCATGCTATCGCCTCCTACTGTGGTTACGGAGGAGCGTTCAAGTTACGCAGTGGTGTTGCATAGGGCGGCCGAGGCCCTCCATCTCGAGCTCCCTGCAGTGGCCGTAAGGACTAACCTTTTGAGAGAAGTTCTTCAGCCAGCAGCTACTTCTGCGGAGCCACTGCTTCCCTTCAACGAAGCACTTTCTGACGTTCTTTTGGGTACTTGGTCCAGGCCAACCACAGGGGCTTCTGTGGATAGGAACGTGGCCCTACGCCATTGCCCGGCTCCAGGTCACCCCATTTTCCTCTTCCAACAACCCTCCCCTGAGAGCTTGGTTGTCCAAGCCTCTGCTTCCCTGACTGCCTACCCTTCCGCACCCCCGGATAGGGAATCCAAGAAACTGGATCGGTTCGGATTTTTATTTTCGCCAGTTCTGCGCTGCGGTCCTTGAACACCCCATGTCTCTTGGGCCGTTATTCCCACTCTCTGTGCAAGGCCTGCCTCAGTGTCCGGAGGAGGCCTGCACAGCTCGCTCCCAGGCTGTTGCAAAGGGGAGAGACGCAGCCAAGTTCATAATTAGTTGTGGCCTAGACAAACAAGTTACTTACCTTCGGTAATGATGTTTCTGATGGATACATCTGTCAGTGGATTCCTCACCTTGTGAATATCCCTTGCGCCAACAACATACGGAAATTTTTTGTAGCTCTCCACGCCGACGAGGACAACGTCCTAGAAGCCTGGCTTCGCTCATGACTCCGCTGACATCACTGGAGCCATAAGAGAGCCTCGTCGGCGTGATGGCGTCAGTTCCCTTTTTTCCGCGCCGTCGACGCTAACGGTTTTTCTAGGGCTCTCCGTGTTACGCTTGTTACTTTGTGTTTCTGGCTGTGTTCCTGTGCTTCTTCTTGTTTCCTTTTAAGGATGTTGTTGAGGAAGTCCGGGTTCAAGCCTTGCAGGGAGTGCGGAGGACACATGTCCATTACTGATCCACACGAGGACTGTGTTTGGTGTTTATCATCTGACCATGACGTCGAGGGATGTGCTTGCTGAAGGAAGATGAATCCGAAGGCACTGAAAGAGAGGGAAGCGAAGCTCTTCATGGCGAAGATGAGAAAGGAAAAACGAGGTAGGAGAAGGTCGAGGTCGCGCTTCAGGTCGAGCTCGGGCTCGAAGTCGACGTCTGGGCATGCTTCGAGAGCTAAGAAGCACAAGAAGAAGAAGAGGCATTCTTCAAGACGCCATTCTGACAAAGAAGCGGCGCCGAAGTCGACCTTTCCATCTCATGGACGCCTTAAGGACTTCGTGTCTCCTTCCCCCTCGGATCCAGCTTCACCTGAAAAGTCGGCTTCGCCTGCAGCTTCTCCACCTCGATATCCGACGCCGGTTCCCTCACCGACTTCGGTACAATCTCCGGTTCCAAAAGAAGAGATACCAAACATGGTACCGCCTGCCTCAGATTCAATCCCAGGGACCTACCCTCCTTTTCCAGGTCCGGGTCAAGATCCGGCGCATTATCTTAATGCTATGTACGGAGTCGTAAGGCTTTGCGTATGTCATTGGCGTCGTAGTTGCGGAGATGTCGTCGCTGGAGCTACTTGGATGCGCCAACGCACGCTGGCGTCAGTTCTGTACACGACTTTCCATGCCAGGAACGCAGAGCCATGCAGGATACTGACAACTGGTGCTTTGAAACTAGGGCCCTGAAATGGAAGACCTTAACCCTGGAAATCAGTTTGCAGAATGGAGAGGATGGGTGGGGTGGTAAGGAATCTATCACTGACTAATGTTTCTTACAGATATATTGTTACCGAAGGTAAGTAACTTGTTCGTCTGAAAGAAACATGTTAGTGATAGATTCCTTACCTTAGAATAGATACCCCAGCAAAACCAACCCCGGTGGTGGGTCTACAAACAAAGATTACACCAGAAAGTCACACAGAACAGAACGTCCAAAGAAGCTGTCTCTCCAGACTTGACTGTCAAAGCAATAATGCTTAGTAAAAGTGTGCAGAGAGGCCCACGTGGCTGCCTGACTTATGTCTTGCAGGGGAACACCACGTTCCAATGCAGTAGTAACGGATGTCGCCCTGGTAGAATGGGTGCGCAACCCCGTAGGAGGTTCCTTTTTAGCCAGAGAATAACGGGCCTTGATACACAAGACGACCCAGCGGGAGATTGTCCTCTTGTGTACAGCCCGGCCTTTCTTGGCACCCACGTAGCCAACAAAGAGCTGGTCATCCACCCGGAACTGTTGTGTGAGATTCAGATAAAAGGAGAGCGCACATTTTGTGTCCAGACGGTGGAGCCTCTCTGCCTCTCTGGAAGGGTGCGGAGGCGGAAAGAAAGTGGGTACGGTGATAGTTTGCCCGATGTGGAAGGCAGTGATAACCTTTGGCAAGAAGGAAGGACGAGTGTGAAGCACAACCTTGTCCAGATGGACCGACAGAAAAGGAGGCTTACAGGAAAGAGCCTGGCGCTCACTCACACGCCTAGCAGAGGTAATGACAACCAGGAAAGTGTTCTTCAAAGTCAATAAACGAAGAAGCCAGTTGTGAAGCGGCTCAAAGGGGGCGCACATCAAATAGGTAAGAACCAGATTCAAGTCCCACTGAGGCATTACAAACAAAATAGGAGGGACAAGGTGAGCAATGCCTTTGAGAAATCTACTTACAACAGGGGACTTGAAAAGAGAGGCATGATCAGGGAGCCTGAGAACGGCTGAAATTGAAGAAAGATAGCCCATAATTGTGCCCAGAGCAGAGCCCTGCTGGGCCAGAAAAAAAAGAAACAAAAGGACTTCTGAAAGAGGGGCAGAAAGGGGATCCACAGCCTTTGCTGTGCACCATGCCATAAATTATTTCAACCTGCAGGCATATACCGATATAGTGAAGGGACGCCTGGCTGCCTGAATGATATCACAGACTTCAGGAGGCAAGTCAAAATAAATCAACTGTCGCCGCTCAATCTCCACGCATGTAGGTGGAGGCTGGAGAGGTTTGGGTGGAGGACTGCCCCCTGCTGCTGCGACAGAAGATCCTTCCAAAGAGGCAGTCGGATCGGGGGATCCATTCTCATACTGAGTAGCTCAGCATACCAAACTCTTTGATCCCAATCCGGAGCTACAAGAATGACTTGGGCCCTGTTGCACCTGATCTTCTTCAGCACTCTGGGTGGAAGTGGTATAGGCGGAAAAGCGTACAATAGACCACAGCTCCACTCGTGACGAAAAGCATCACCGAGTGAGTGCTGCCTTGGAAATTCCAACGCGTAGAAGTGATGACATTGCGCGTTCTCTTCGGTGGCGAATAGATCTAACCAAGGCTTTCCCCACTGTTGAGAGACCTTGCGCCACCTCTGAGTAGAGACGCCATTCGTGATCCCTCATGCACCTGTGGCTGAGTTTGTCCGCACTGGCGTTCAAAGAACATGCCAGGTGTTGAACCGTCAAGGAAATGCAATGACGTTCCAGCCATGTCCAGAGGCGCAGAGCCTCCTGACATAGGGTCCACAACCCCGCCCCGCCTTGTTTGTTGCAATACCACATGGCGGTGGTGTTGTCTTTGAACACCTGCACGACCCTCCCTTTGACAGAGGGAAGGAATGCCTTCAGTGCAAGTAGGATCGCCCGGAGTTCCAGAAGGTTTATATGGAGTCTGAACTCCGCCGGAGAATAGAGGCCTCTGATCTCCGCCTCTCCCATGTGGCCGCCCCATCCCAGGAGGGACGCTTCTGTCACCACTGTGTGCTCTGTTTGGGGAAGGCAGAGGATTCTGCTGCTGACTCAACGCTGGTTCGTGAGCCGCCACTGCAACTGTTGGGCAGTGCCCTCCGAGATCTGGACATACTCGGACAGGTCCCCTTGATGCTGCGCCCACTGGAACTTCAGGTCCCACTGCAGAGCCCGCATATGCCATCTGGCATGATTGGTCAGCAGGAGGCCATGAGGCCCAGCAGCCTCAAGGTCATCCTGACGGAAATCCAGGACAAGGGCCGAAAGATCAAAATCATAGACCGAATGTCCTGAACTCGCTGTTCGGGAGGTTAAACCCCAAAACAGTGCCGTGTCCAGAACCGCTCTGATGAAGAGGAGCTTCTGAGAGGGAATCAGGTGCGACTTCGGCACATTGATGGAGAACCCCAGCAAATGCAGGAGGTCGGCCGTAGTCTAGAGGTGGGAGACGATTGCCTGGGGCGAGCCCGCCTTCAACAGCCAGTCATCAAGATAGGGTAAGACTGAAACCCCTGATCTGCACAGATGAGCTGCGACCACCACCATCACTATCGTGAACACCCGAGGGGTGCTGGTAAGGCCAAAAGGGAGCAGGGTGAACTGAAAGTGCTCGTGGCCTACCGTGAACCGCATGTAACACCGGTGGGCCAGCAGTACGTGTATATGAAAGTAAGCGTCCTGCAAGTCCAACGCTACCATCCAGTCCTGCGGGTCTAGGGCAGACAAGACCTGAGCAAATGTGAGCATCTTGAACTTCTTCCGGAGGAAGCGATTGACGTTCCGAAGGTCTAAAATAGGACGCAGGCCCTTTTCATTTTTCAGAACCAGGACGTAGTGGGAGTAGCGACCACAACATACTTCTGGCATCGGAACGCGCTCAATGGCTCTTTTGGCCAAGAGGGACGCAACGTCCTGCTGGAGAAGTGCCAAGTGATCCCCCGACATGCGGTGGTACTGAGGTGGCTTGGCTGGAGGGGTAGTCTCAAAGGGTAGGGAGTAGCCCCGTCGGACTATCTGCATAACCCACCTGTCCGAAGTCATGATGCACCAGTGGGGGAGGCGAATCCTACCACCTACTGGTGTGTCACGGGCCTGAAACACCCTAAATGGGAGGTTTGGAGGCAGTGGCTGCAGGGGAGGTGGTGACTGACCCACCCGCTGGCCCCTTGACCCACCTCTGCGGGTCCCATTTCCGCGGCTGCGCTGGGACTGTTGCTGCGCAGGCCTGTGGCTCTGAAGCTAACGTGTTTTTGCGCCCCTTCCTTGGCCACGAAAGGGGCGAAAAGCAGAAGCGGAAGGAGTGCGCGTGGCCGAAAGGCCCAAGGACTTACATGGTCGTAGCCCGAGAGTCCTTAAAACGCTCCAACGCACTGTCTGCCATGTCGCCAAAAAGGAGAGTGCCATCAAAGGGCATGTCCATCAGAGTGTTCTGGACATCCCCGGAAAAGCCAGTCGTCCTCAGCCTGGCGTGTCGGCGTAGCACCACTTTCGAGGAAAACGCTCTGCCCAGCGAGTGGGCGGTCAAGGCCACAATCAATTGTGAACTTGGCTGCGTCTCTCCCCTCAGCAAAAGATTGAGAGAGCACCATCCAGGCTTCCACCGGACACTGAGGCAGCACCTGCGCAACCGTGTCCCACACAGAATGGGAATAACAGGCCAAGAGGCATGCAGTGTTAATTGACCGCAGACCTGAACTGGCGGAAGTCAAAATTTTCTTCCCAAATTGTTCCAGTTTCCTGGATTCCCTGTCTGGAGGTGTGGAAGGGAATGCGCTAGGGGACGCAGAGGCTTGGACAACCAAACTCTCAGGGGTGGGGAAAATGGGTTCACCCGGTGCCGGGCTATGGCATCGGGCCATGTTCCTATCCACAGTAGCCCCTGTGTTGGGCCTGGACCAGGTGCCCAAAAGAACGTATGAAAGTGCGTCATTAAAGGGCAACAGCGGCTCCGCGGAGGAGGACTCAGACTAAAGCACTTCTGTCAGAAGGTTAGTCCTGACTGCCACCGTAGGGACCTCAAGGTGGAGAGCCTCGGCTGCCCTACGCAACACCACAGAATATGTACCACCCTCCTCCGTAGCCACGGTAGGAGGAGATAGTGTGCCAGGTTCTGGAGTAAATTTCAAGTCACCTGCACCCTCCCTTTCCTCTTCCCAGTCCGGGTCTAACTCGCACTGGGCTGCGAGAGGGTCCTCAGACTCCTCCCCGTCCTCCACAACCTGCCGGGCAAGCGGAAAAGAAGGAGGTGGATAGGGAAAGGGATAGAAATCCCCTGTCGGCATAGGAATTGGCGTCGATCTACACCGTTCTGGCACCGTCCCCACGTCGGGATGTAAGACGGCGTCGGTCGGGAAGCCGGCCGATGCCGTCGATGTCGTACTAGGCCAACCGACATCGGCTGGGATTCAAGCATGGATCCATGGGGGTCTCTCAGCGTCGAGACCGGAGTCGTCGAAGATGTCGGGCCAGAGCCAACAATGTTGAAGAGCAAGGACCCCTAGTTGGACCCACGGGGCCCGAAGGCATGCCGACGGGGCTCGACTGGCCAAAGATGTGTGCCATGGCTGAAAGGAACTCCTGCAGCTGGGCCGGAGTCGCAGATGGACCCGGAAAAGGCAGGTAGGCCATCAGCAACTGCGTAGGATCCGCCGGATTCACGGGGGCGGTGCCACCTGCACCCTCAGCCTTGTCGCACGACAGGCTAGGGGAAGGCGAAGAGCGACGTCGCTTCTTCGACTTCTTGTGCTTCGCCTTACCTGACTCCTGAGTGCGAAGACTTTGGCGAACGATGGTGACGGCTGCTCCGCGAACGGTCCCTTGACCTCCCACGGGACCGGGACCTTGAACGGCGGGGAGCCGACTCCCGGGCTTCCAGCAACTTTCTGGACCGCTCCCGCAAAATTTCAGAGTCAAGGCCTGGCATCCGGGCACGATTCGGAGTTGTGGCTGTGCCCCAGATAGTAGAGACTCTCACGGTGCGGATCTGTCACTGA
Organism: Lissotriton helveticus; assembly: GCF_964261635.1. Lineage (NCBI taxonomy): Eukaryota > Metazoa > Chordata > Amphibia > Caudata > Salamandridae > Lissotriton > Lissotriton helveticus. The sequence continues at coordinate 384,068,901 of NC_136067.1, read as the reverse complement.
TATTGTGCAGGGACAAGCCGCGCAGGACTTTAAACCAGGCATCCCTACATACCAGGAGTCAAAGACTCAAAACGAACCAGAGACAAAAGTCCCCAAAAAGTCAGTCAAAAATCGACTTGGGGTACCGCTCTCTTCGGATCTGCGCTTGCTGGCGAGGAAAAGTAAGAACTGACGTCAGCGCGCGTTGGCGCGTCTATGTAGCTCCAGCGACGTCATCTCGGTGACTACAACGCCAATGAAGTACGCTGAGGCGTACGACGACGCCTACCGATGCGAAGGGGTACTGCAGACTAAAGCTTTCTGGATCCAGTCTGACGCCTGTGGGTTATTCTATAGTAAGGAATCTATCACTAACGTGTTTATTTCAGATACCGCCGACTCACTGGGCAGATCGGTGGCAACAACTGTAGCGGTTCAACACCATGCCTGTTTGAGGACAACTGGATTTTCGGGGGATGTCCAAAGCACACTTATGGACATGCCCTTTGATGGCCGTCGCCTCTTCGGTGACAAAGCAGACCACGCGTTGGAGCGGTTTAAGGACTCACGGGCTACGGCCAGGTTCTTGGGGCTCAACGCAGTTCTCCCTCCTCCGCCGGCTGTAGAAGGGTGCAATCGAGATAGTTCCAGAGCAGGAAAGAGGTCAAGTGTGCTACTCCCGGTACTTCCTGATTCCCAAAAAGGACGGTCGTTTACAGCCAATTCTCGACCTCAGATTTTTAAATTTTCATCTCAAACAGGAGAAGTTCAAAATATTGACCCTGGCACAGGTTCTTCTCATGCCTGAGAACGAAGACTGGATGGTGTTGATCGATTTACAGGATGGGTATTTTCCCATTTCACTTGTGAAGTCACATCGGAAGTATCTCTGCTTTACGGTGGGGCTCAACCAGTTTGCAGTCCTTCCATTCGGCCTTACTTCCGCACCTCGGGTCTTCACAAAGGTGGTGGTGGTGGTCGCAGCATATCTCAGAAGGTCCGGGATGCCTGTTTCACTATCTGGATGACTGGCTGCTCAAAGCGAAGTTGCCAGAGATAGTGCAGATTTATTTGCAGGTAACAACACAGCTGTGGTTCAGTTTGGGTTTTTCTGTAAATGTACCCAAGTCTCACCTGGTGCACTCTCAGCGCAACTGTTCATAAGGTCAGTACTAGACACTACTGTGAGCTGTGCCTTCCCGCCTCCACAGAGGATTCAAGGCATCCAGGAGATGATTCCACTTTCTCAGAATGGAGCATCTGTTCCAGTCCTGAAGGTGTTGCGCCTGCTAAATCGATTTGCGTTCTGCATTCCAACCATGCATGCTGGCATATGAGGACCCTCCAGTGGTGCCTCCACAAGCAATGGTTTCAACACAACGGAGATCTCGAACGGAGGTGGTCAGAATCTCCAGTGACACTGCAGCGGGTCTCCTATGGTGGAGTGTTCTAGGCAACCTGTCTCAAGGGAAGCCATTTCATCCTACTTCTCTGTGGCCACATTGATAATGGATGCCTGCACTCTAGGGTCGTGAGCTCATTTGAGGGATCTGGAGGTCAAAGGTCTTTGGTCTCCAGAGGAAAGATTGTTACACCTCAATCTTTTGAAATTGCAGGTGATACGTTTGGCTCGCAAGACCTTTTCTTCCTTCCCTTCGCGGTCAGTCAGTTCAGATTTTAACAGATAACACTACTGCTATGTGGTACATCAACAAACCGGGAGGAGTAGGGTTTTATCTTCCCTGCAAAGAGGCTCTTCGACTCTGGTCCTGTGCTCACGACCTTCATATTTGCGTAATTGCAAATCACTTGGCCAGAGTGCTGAATTTGCGTTGGGACCGTCTCAGTCGGCAATATTCGGCTGAACACAGAGTAGCGTCTCCATCAGGAGGTGATTCTTCACATTTTCAGGATGCGGGGGTTTCCTCGGTTGGACCTATTTGCCACTCACGAGAAGGCGCACTGCAGTCTCCAGTATCCAACGCAGGGAGCATTTCAGTTAGATTGGGGCTCACAGCTTATTTACGCGTTTTACCCTTGATTCCTCTAGTTTTGAGGAAGATTTGCCAAGACCAGTCCCAAGTCCTATTGATCGCCCCGGATTGGCCTCAGAGGATGTGATACACAGACCACCTTTACCTCTCATTGCACCCTCTGCTCCATCTCCCCCTCAGGGCAGACCTCGCCTCGCAGTCGCAGGTTCTACACCCTCACCTCCAGAGCTTGCACCTTCATGCCTGGAGATTGAATGGGGCAACCTGAGTTCTTTCTCTCTCCCACCGGATGTGATGGATGTTATTTTATCAGCCAGAAGACACGCCACCAAATCTGTCTATGCTGGTAGGTCACCAGTTAACCTGAGTAGTGTCTAACACCACAGGAATTGTTTAAAAGAGACCTCACACACCAACCTGGCTGGTGTCATGCTTCATCATTGGGTTCCCAGTTGGGTAACCGAATGCTACCCAACTGTGCTACGACTCCTGATTGAAGAGCTGAAACATGTCGACCTAAGAATAATTCAGACACTTATTTGCAGTTCTGACATATTATCCATCTCACCTTGTTTTAAACATACCCTGGGCCACTGGGAATAAAGTATCGAATAGTGAGTTTCCTAGAGGTATTTTTAATGTCACCACACTCGTGCAAAAACCTAAAACCTGCTCCCCTGTAATCAGGTGTCGTAGCACAGTTGGGTAGCATTCGGCTACCCAACTGGGAACCCAATGATGAAGCATGACACCAACCAGGTTGGTGTGTGAGGATTCTTTTAAACAATTTCTGTGGTGTTAGACACTGCTCAGGTTAAATAGTCACTCTCTAGTGGCCCGTCTCTGTTGGTTATTTGAATATTACATTGGGACAAGGATGGCTCACACACTGTCCGGACTCTGACCTTTTGTTTTTTGAAGTATGCTGGTAGGTGGTCTATATTTGTGAAATGTTGTGGAGAGAAATCGATTGATCACTAAAATGCCCATTTGTCTGATGTTCTGAGTTTTTCTGTGTTTTTCTCTTTCCCTCGTCTCCCTTTACATCTTTCCATGCGAATCAGATGGTTCTTAGGACCAGAGCTGCTTTCGTGCCTAAGGTAGTCACTCCTTTCAACTTGGGGCAGTCCATCACCTTATCTACCTTCTATCCTCCCCCTCATCCTTCTAAGGAGTGACCTCATCACCTGGATCCCAAGGGAGTGGTGAGCTTCTACTTAGACAGAAATAAGGACTTCAGGCTCTTCATAGGATATGTGGGCAAAATGAAGGGCAAGGCTGTCCATACAAGAACACTGTCAAGGTGGATAATCCAGTTCTTTAAGAACTTCTATTCCTTGGCCAAAAAGGAGCCTCCTGAAGTTATTTATGCTCATTGTACTAGAGCTATGTCTTCTTCTTCGACTTTGGATAGAAGTGTCCCAGTGGTAGGCATCTGCAGAGCGGCAACTTGGGCCTCCCTCCACCCTTTTGCAAATCACTATTGTTTGGATTTGAAAGCGAGGAGGGACGGCCATTTTGCTTGTTCAGTGTTGCTGGATTTTTTGGTATGGTGCAGGCAGGCATCCTCCTCCGGGAGCGGGACTTCTTGGGGATTCAATTCAAAAGGTGAGGAATCCACAGGCAGATATATCCATCAGAAGAACAAGTTACATGTTATGTTATGTTATGTTATGTATTTGTTGAGCGCACTGTCACCGTGAGTTTCCTGGCGCTTCAAGGATCCTGAAGCTAAAACGGAAGAATTTAATAACAATGGGAGAAAAGCAAAGTTTTTAAGGATTTCCTAAAGGCAAAGAGGGAACAGGAGGTCTTGAGGGGGAGAGGGAGGGAGTTCCACAGCTTAGGGGCCAGATAAGAGAAGCTGCGACCACCGGATCTGGTGAATTTGACACGGGGGACAACTAAGAGATGAAGATGGGTAGACCTTAGGGCTCGAGAGGGACAATAGGGAGTGATCAGGGACTTGAGGAAGACAGGAGAAGGGCCTTTGGTAATGCTTTTTCTGATGGATACAGTATCTGGCTTTGGATTCCTCACTGACCCACCCGCCTCCCCGTTGCCTGTCTGCTTATACCAATCAATCAATCAATCAGGTCATTTATAGAGCGCACTACTCACCCGTAGGGTCTCAAGGCGCTGGGTGGGGGGGGGGGTGCCGTTACTGCTCGAACAGCCAGGTCTTGAGCTTCTTCCTGAAGGAGAGGTGGTCTTGGGTCAGGCGCAGGTCGGTTGGGAGTGAGTTCCAGGTCTTGGCGGCCAGGTAGGAGAAGGACCTTCCTCCTGTTGTCGCTCTTCGGATGCGGGGGACGGCGGCGAGGGCGTGGCTGGTTGATCTGAGGAGGCGCTTGGGAGTGTAGAAGTTGATCCGGTTGTTGAGGTAGCTCGGGCCTTGGTCGTGTAGGGCTTTGTGAGCGTGGGTGAGGAGACGGAAGGTGATTCTCTTGTTGACCGGGAGCCAATGCAGATCTCTCAGGTGTCCGGAGATGTGGCTGCGTCGGGGGATGTCGAGGATGAGTCTGGCCGAGGCGTTCTGGATCCGCTGGAGTCTGGATACCAAACATTAATTAATTAATTAATGCTTTATGTGATTTCTTGTTTGAATCATGAGGTTGCTTAAGTTTTAGAAATATCTATGATGTGGGGTTTCCATATTTGACTGGGTTTTGTATACTATGTATACTTGTGAGAAGGTTGTTGGTTCATCCGTTTTACCTTGAAGGCACAGAAAAAATGGGTGGAACTGACATCAGCACACCGACTAGGTTTTCTTATGGCTCCAATGAGGTCACGCGGAGTCACGTGTGTAGCCGTTCCTTTGTAACTGCCTTGTCGACGTGGGAGAGCTGAGGATAAAGGATTCCGTGGAATACTACGCATTGGGATAATTCAAAAGATCAGAAATCCACAGGCAGATACTGTATCCACCAGAAAAAGCGTTACCGAAGGTAAGTAACTTGTTCTTTTCGACCGTTTTGTTGATTTGATCAGTGTGCCTTTTTATCCACTTGTTTTTTAAACTATGTCCCCGAAAAAGCCAACCGGTTTCAAGCCTTGTGGCGCCTGTCACAGGCAAATGTCTGTGGCAGACCCCTACTTTGTTTGTCTGAGGTGCCTGGAGTGGACCACAACTCCAAGGCTTGCGAGGATTGCAGGACCATGAATCAGAAGTCCATGAAGCTTCTGGCCCCTCACCACCCGCACCAGTCCAGGTCCCACTTGCGAGGGATGTCCCGGGACTGCTCTCGGAGTTGCTTGCGCTGGGCATTGTTGCAATCTTGTACTTTTTCAGATAAGTCCCACAAGAAGAAGTCAAAGCTCTCATCAACTTCTCTGCACCAATCTCATTCATTAACGACGTGCAGGAATGCCGCCAAAAATCCAGGCCCGCTCCCAGATAGTCTCTGTGGAGCCTGTGCCTGACACTGGGCCTGCTCAGCGCTTCCTCGCATTTCCCAGAGAAGGACTAACCTTATCCGAACTTCAAGAGTTTTATGAGGCCATGAGCCTCATTTTGGGCAGTCCAACCCCTCTGGAGCGCCTTTGGGTCTTATCGATGCAGGAGAGACTCCGACTGGGACTCCTCCAGCAGGTCGACCTCTCTGGATCCGTTGATGTAGCCAGAAAGGCACTGACTGTGCCTTGACAAAGTCCTTTGGTGGCAACGTTCCAGTGGCAATGTTCACATTGTAATTCCCCACATCCATGCAGGGCCAGATCGGTATTGCACAACGAACATTCGGGCACCGGCCATGCCCACATGGCCTCAATTAGAGGAGGAGCCTTTTACCGAATAGAGACTTCTAGCCGCAGATTCCTTGCCTTGGAATTATCTACAGGCGTCAGTCTGGATCCAGAAATTTGTCATTAGCAGTACACTTGTGCGCCAATAGTGGGCAATATTTGGCTCAACGTGGGGTCTTCCGTGCCAGAAGTGACGCTCGTGGTGCCTATATAAGTGCCACCCCTGCGAGCTGACGTAAGTTCCTTTTCGCAACTTTACACGGCAGAAGCATGGAGCCACGAAGATTACTGGCCTCTGGTGTGTGAAACTGGTGTTTTGAAAGGGGACAGCCCTGAATCTACAAATCCATTTGCAGGGCAGATGGCTTGCTGGGGTGGTGTCTATACAGGTACCACGCACTTCTGGCGCTGCCAACGCGGAGCTGAACAACGGCATCTACCAGTGCGTGGAAGTAATGTTATAAAATCTTCTGGATCCAGTCTAACACTTGAGGATATTGTAAGGTAAAGAATCTGCACTAGATAGAGCCTCTACCAGATAAGGCATTACCAAAGGTAAGTAACTTGTTCTTTGTGTTGTTTGCATTTGTTTCAGAACTACTTGGGAAGGTTACAAAACCACTGAATGTCATGGTGGTTTGATTAACCTCTTCTTTTTCTTACTTCACTTTAAAAGCATAACAATGTAAGGCTCAAAGTCCTAAATCATGTATTCGTTTGTTTCTATATATTCTGCAATAGGAGACTCCTCTGATGCAAAAGCGTGTACTTCAATTCAGCCACCAGCTCCAATGCCAAGAAAATCCCAGATGGTAAGTTTTGTGATGGATTTAACTAATTTGTTGCTTATTCTCTAGTAGACTAATTTTGCTAAGCACCATGAATTAGAAAATTCACCTTGCATAACAAGGCAGGTGAGGTTGAATGAGTTTGGTATAAACGAAGGGCAGATTGTCCACTTTAGTTATAGTTTTATAACTGTACCAACGACCACTGATACATTTATCTAGTTTAATGCTTGGGATGGAAAGCTTTTCGGTATTACATTGCTTGATAAAACAACCCCAGTGTGATGCCCCTATCATATTCTGATCGAGACCTCTAACTGCATTCTAAGGTGAGGAATCTGCAGTTAGATACAGTCGCTAGCAGAATAAAGTTTACGTCAGGTGAATAACTTGTTCATCTTGCACATATCCTTTTCTTTTTTCTTCACAAGTTCTTTTTGATCTGCAGATGTTGATAAACATTAGAGGAAGGCCATAAACGATTATTTATACACACTGGAGAACAGTCTGCAAGTAATCATGTTTTGAGTCGCGTTGTGGGTCCGGGGCTTGAATAGTTTAATATTTTGAACAGAAATTACTTTAATTTTATGCTGTTACAATGTTTGTGTTTTCACAATATTTGTATATTGCCTTTTTTTGTTCTAGCTTATCTGAAAATAAAATAGTCTAGCATGAAGATTAAATGTAAAAACAAAAATGTCGCATTGCTAAGATCTATTTTCCTTTTCCAGTTAAAGGCAAAGCCTAAAAGGGTGAAGGCAATTTACAACTGTTTAGCTGACAACCCAGATGAGCTAACTTTTTCCGAGGGAGAATTTATTATTGTTGATGGTGAGGAAGATCTGGATTGGTGGGTAAGTATTAGAAACTCATTCTAGAGGGTAATGGTAATGTGATAGTTTTATAATGGAGCGGACTGCCACAGTTTTCACATTGTAAATAAAAAGTTGATAATTTTACCCAGTACATCATTACTCATATTGATTGTGATTAGAAGGATCGAAGGTTAAGTAGATCCTGCCAGGTTTAAAGCTGTGACCTGCATGCTACGCTCAGATCTTCGCAACGAATGCTCAACTGACAAAGTATGTATTCCAAACAAACACAAATTGTCCTTTTTTAAACTAAAACCTGAAAGTGGGTAATGTGATTGAGGACAGTTTTTGATATTGATACTCCTAACTTACTCCTCTGTCCTACAGATACCAATTCACACTTTTCTATGCTGGACTTGCAGTAATCTGCAGATTCTCCATGCCTGGAATTCTTTAGTTTGATTCCACTATTTGAGGCATCACCTGTTTGGGGATTGATAGCACAGGTGTTTTTTGATAATGGAGTGATGACCAGTGAGTTATGTCATTTGCCTCTCCTTATTGCTCTCATTTCTCTTTCTCTTGGATGGATGGATGGATGAATACGTGGACGAGTGGATGGGTGAACAGATTGTAGTGCGGATTGTTATGAGTAGATGCATGGGTGACTCTATACGTTTACTAATAGTTCTACAAGTAGTCTATACATAAAAAAAAAACACTTACCTCCCTAAGCTCAAGAGGAACCAAGCACTCGTGCTCAATTAAGCCTTCAAGATTAGTGACTAGAACCAGTGATTTCCCACTTGACTCACCATCCATAAGAAAAACCTGTTGACAACAAACTGCTGCACAACATAGGAAACATTCCCTTGGTGGATCCACCTCCTGTCTCAACCAAACAAAATAGCAGACTGAATTTCAGTAAATTGTAGGGGTGCAGGATCTACAACTCAGCAACGATCCAAAACTCTCTCATCATGTAGTACCAGAAGCATATGACCCACACATCCTTGTCTCACTGACCGCCAACTACATACAATGAAAACTGCCACAGATTGTGCTGCCCTGCAAGTGGTAAGACATTCCTATGATGCAACCACCGGCACAGGAAATCTTCATCCGTGCCTGTCACACTATGTATATATCAACAACAAAGGAAACAGTAAGGTTACAGGAAAATTGTGACCTTAAAAAGTGAAATTAATGAAGGCTTGTTTGCTTTGCCCCAGCATTGGTCTAGTGATTACTCCCTGGTCTCAGCTCTTGATTGGAAGAGGAGTTAGAAGCTTGATTCCATGCTGTTATGATGGTTGATTTAATTGATTACAGCTGTTTTCGTTCTTTTCATTCAGTCTGGTCACCATGTTTTATTATTTTGTTGCGTTTATGGTATTCTTTTCTAAATCTTGCATTCTTCTCAACCAATTAGTATATTTATTGTATTATCTCAATAATTTATTATAAATCGTTTTGATTAGAGTTGTAAGGAGGTTCTACAAAATAAATAATACAATTACTAGCAAGGGAAGCTATCCCTGTGTCTGTTTCTCAGTATGGCCAGACGTATGTCAGGGCTCTTTCTGATGATTGCATGTCACCTACAAATCGGGCCTGATTGTTTGATAAACATGACTGCTGCCCTAGTGTGTGTATTTGAAGGGGTTAAGGTCTAGAAAATTAATATTTTGATTGGAGGTAATAGCTAGAAGGGTGTGCAAGATCATAACATAATAATCAGATTGACATTAGTTGTGTTAACAAAAATAACATAAATGCATCAACAAGGAAACTTCCATTCTGAATGCACCGTCCCTGTTTGCCTGTGGCGCATGTTCAGATTGGTGCACCAGTGTCAATAGGAACATTCCACCCTGTTACAAAGAATGCGCTGCTCTTAGGGCAGAAGCTTACTCACTGCTGCCCTGTGGACTGTGCATTCGTGCAATATGGAGCAGCTGATCAAAGGGACCGCTCCGCCCTTCACTGTGTAGGTGGCGCATGGCCTACTCTTCAAGGGGCAAGAGATACCCTTGTAGGCAAGCGCAGTGAATTACTGCAACTACCTGTAGGGGTATATCTGGAAGGTCCATGGGGTCATCTTTGCACCCTACAGAGTGCTTCCCTCAGGTGGTGTACTGTCAGTGCACCTCCGGATGGTCACCAGCCTGCTATGCCCCAAGCAAGTGAGGAAACAGCCTCTAAAGATAGCACCAGCGCTATCTGTATTACAGCAGGGGATGCACAATGGTCTGCCGTTCTAATGCTAGAATGCCCCAAGGGTGCAATAAACTGGTGCACATGCTTGTTGTGTCCCACATCTGTTTCCTGCTGTTTAAAAGGTTTGAGCCCCATTTTGAACATATTGTTGAGACCCCCCTACCCAATAGAGGGGCACACCAACCAACAATGATTTTCTTAGCCCCCAAGGGGAACTTACTTTTTGCATCCCTTCAGAGAAAAGGGAAACAGACAAGTGTCTCTCATTCTTATCTCTAATGAGTTAAGCTCACCCAGATTTAGAGTGATAAGAGTTACACAGTTCTGCCACAAAAGCTGTAATGTGCAGGGGTTATTTGTAGTTCTCCAACATTGGATCTTTGAAATATTCACATGCTAGAATCATTCCTCGTCATCAGGCTGTGAATCCCCGGTACATTAAAATAGCAGTACAGTGTAATATATATTACAAACAGTATATAATGTAAAATGGCCGTAGGCCTGAAATAACTTAGTTTGTTTAGTAACACATACACCTCATTTGAAAGAACCCAAACTTCAGCCAATAATGTGGAGGTTTAAGCACTCCTACTCCCCCTAGAGGCCACTATAGCTGAGATTTCTACCCCACGTCGTATGTGAGGGAGTCCTCTCAGAGCTCTGCTCTAACCTTTCAGTGAACCTTAAAAGATTTCCAGTTGGCCCGCTCTGGATTTGAACCAGCCCTGTCTTTATCACTACTGTACTGTGAGTTGTTTTTATAGAAGATTACTACAATATCTAGACCAGGGAGATTTGTATGGTCTGACAAGCAACTGTCACAATGGCTGACAAAGAGAAGAGATCTCTTTTTTTAAAACCTGTTTATTTTGTGGCATCAAGAACATTTGCACTGATGACCCAAACTCTCAGTGTATTTATTGTCTTTATCCTAAGCTTCAGTCAGTGGAATAAAAGATCTGTAAGTCTTTCGCCAATAAGACTCTTAAGGATAGAGAAAGGAGGTTGGCATTATTTCTCCTACTAAATGAAATGCGCCCTCTTCATGAGAAGAATTTGTGAGAACTGCCCCCTCAAGCACTTTAATTAAGGCAGCGCACAAGAGGAGACTTTTACAGTTTCCTGAGCATGATCTATTTGATACAGAGCTTGCATCCACCTCCTCTGCTGACAAACCAGAGTCTAAGCACTACAGAGACTCACCTGTGATAAAAAAAGAAGAAATCTTCAATGGAAACCTCATCGACGACGAGACTGTAATGTCAAAATCTTAACTCCTTCGTCGGTGACAAAGATACCATTGACGATGACGACGTCGCGCATTCCGTCGTCGACAACACCGTTGACGTTGAGCGTGCCATTGATGGCCTCACCATCAATGACCACTATACTTTTGACGACTATTAACATACTGTCAAGTGCATCACCGTTGGGAACCACACAGCCAATAAATAAAATGGGATAACTTGTTTTTTCACCTTTAAAGGTGACTGATGTGCCTCCAGTATGAGGATTGCAGTCAGATCATAAAAAAGAGGCTAGTGATTAGGCTTCACTGACCGTTTACAGCCTAACACAATTGAATGTGAGATATGTCCCAATTTTGAAGAGGACGCAATGGACAATGAGGAGTCCTGCAGTAACATTTTGTGTCAACAGAAGTACAGGTCTGGAAGTACCTAAATGGATTTAAGGCAGAATCTATCTGAATATTATAGAGAGCCAGATGTCGTCCAAGTGCCAATGGCCTTCTAATCAACGGTTTATTTTTATTAGTTTTATATAGTGCCTCAACTCGAAGGTATCGGAGCACTTTACATGAGCTGCAGTTGCGTTACAGATGGACACCTTAATTTTTTGTTAGGCATGGGGAGATTGAGTGATTGACCCAGAATCACAGGATGATGAGCGTCCCTGCCGAGACTCGCACCCAGTTCCCGTTCGTGGTCGACCTCTTTAGCCGTTAGGCCACATCCTCTCTCTTCTCGTTGCAGCAAGTGATGAATAATTTTTCAAAATTATTGCCACAACAACCATCTAATAATCCCAAAATGGGTTACCTACTGTTCCCATCCTGCCCCTCCTCAGCCTGCTCTTTTACCGATTTCAACTCCTAAACAGCCATCACCGCTACCTCCTCCTCCAACGCCAAGGTAATCGGTCCATGGAGAAGACATGGATGATGTTTTTGCTAATGGGGGTTGCCTATTCTGATGTAGAAGGAGAGGAAAGTGAGCTACCACCAGACAGTGGTGGAAGTGTTATTGTCCCAAGTGGAAACAATGGACCAAGCCCACAAGAAGGTACATATGATATCTCTAAATTTCATACGTTGATTGAAACTGACAAAAAACACAACTTACCAATGACCTCTGTAGATCAAGTATGTTTTCTACATGACTTTAAAAAGCAACCTCTGAAATATGATAGATCCATACCCATTCTTGATTGTCTGGCCGGCTGTTATACCTCATCTTTAAAGGAAATACAGAGCCCTGTATAAAGGCTCCAGCTTTCCTCACTGGTCAAACTAGACCAGATCCAGTAATTGCTTCAGCAAGTCAGAGAAGAACCAAGACCCCCCAAACCGCCATCACCTATTCCACCAGTAAAGGATAGCAAACATATTGAAAATCTCAGTTGGAGAATTTCCTCTGTGGCAGCAACCTCAGTTAAAACAACCAGTGTCCTGACGGTTCTAGGTCAGTATGATTGCCAGATGTGGCAAGACATAGATTCATTACTGTATCTTATCCCTAAGGATAAGAGGGAAACAGCAAGAGCTATCATAAAGGAAAAAGATCTAACCTCTTCTTTCATTATTGACGTGGCGAGGAATGCTTCAAATACAGGTTTTCACCACTTGGCAGGAGGGACTGTACTCCGGAGGCAAGGCTGGTTACAATCCACAGCCTTCCGTGCTGATGTCTCGTCTAAAATGGTAGACATGCCTTATGATGGGCTAACGCTTTTTGGTAAACATGTTGATGAAGCTATGTAAGGCTTTAAAACCAGCACAGATACAGCAAGGGTGTTAGGACTGTTGCGGTATCACAGATTTGGGACATATACTGTAGATGGCTCACAGACATCACAAACTTTTAGAGTCTGGATATGATCAAGGATACTCCTTTAATTGAAACCATAGTTAAATTTACGGGAGGTCTGCAGGAAGCAAAAAAGGTTTGTTACAAGTACAAACAAATGATAATACGAAGAGAGCTAGACTCACAGCTCGCACCTACCTAACCCCCCCTCTCCACCCGCCCTTTTCCATCTGGTCCTCAGAAGTCGTGAGGGTAAGGAGGGGAGACCTGTTCAGTTTAGGGTTTGTGAATGTTTAATGTTTAGGGTTGATAAAGCGCATGGCTACCCATGGGCTTCCCCGCGCTAGTGAGAGTACTGGACAGGGTGACTATGGCTAGTAAGAGGTTACTGGGGGAATAACCGTCTTGAGTTTTTTTCCTGAAAGTGAGTTCCTTTTCCAGTAGTTTTCAGTAAGAGCTGAATTCACAATTGAAAAAGGAGTAAGGCTCATGGAAAGATATGGTCTGTGTCACAAGAATGTACTTGAAATAAGCACTGATCTGGTGGAAAATTCCCCAAAACTTAACTATGGGTCTCTTTCCCTACCATTAACAGAAATGTTATTACTCACCATGGATGCATCCATGGTCAGATGGCGAGTATCACATGCAAGAGCTTTCAAGAAGAGGCCTTTGTTCAGATGCAGAGAAGAAGCTCCATGACATAAGACTGGGTTTACATGCATTCCTTCCCAGATTGCCAGGTCAGCTGGTCCTAGTCAGAACAGAAGGCACAACATCCATGCTCTACCTAGCAAAGCTAGGTGGTTTGCGGTCGAGGATCCTTTTAGAAGAAGCTCAACTGCCGTGGAACTGGGCCATTTCTCACAGGATTGACATTGCTGTTGAACATCTTCCAGGCTGCCAGAATATTCAGGCGGAAGCACTCCGCCAACAAATGACGGATTGTCACGAGTGGGATTCAGAACAGAAACAGGTGGATTACTTTTTCAGTCTATGGAGTCCCACTCAATCAATCTGTTTGCCCCTCCGAAGAACAGGAAATGCCAATGCTTTGCAAGCAGGTTCTGGCATCCAGGGGCGATGGGCAATGCTCTTTCAATCAGTTGGTTCCAGATATTTGCCTACGCTTTTCCTCTGTTTCTCCTGATCTCTAAGGTGTTGCAGAAGGCAAAGGTAGAACGTTGCACTCTGATCCTCATTGCTCCGACGTGTCCTCAACATTACTGGTACAGCGAGCTGCTGCAGCTAGCAGTACTTCCAGCTGTTTCTTTGAAGGTGCATCCCAGGATGTTGTTCAGACATCATCGAGAGATTCTCCACCATGATCCCATGTTGCTGAAATTGACAGCACGGTACCTCACAACGTAGAATTTGGCCATTTAAATGTATCACAAGAGTGTAAACCGATTCTAGCACAGGCTGGTGCTCTAGCAACCAATAAGACTTACAATGTTAAATAGAGGCGTTTCTGTGTCAGGTGCAGGAATAATGGTCATAATCTGCTTCAAATAAAACCTTCTCAGATCTTGTCATATTTGTTAAGCTTGGACAAAAGTGGTCTACAAAATATTCAGTCAGGGTCCATCTGGCTGCAATATCGAGATCCAGAAGGACTGACAGTTCGACATCCACTTTGTTTTTCAAAAGGATCATTAAACAGTTCATGAAAGAGCTTTTTAGAGCATTTCCACCTCTTCTTCATCCTCCACTTCCATAGGAACTGAATACAGTCTCCAGTCAGCTTACATTACTTCCTTTTGAGCTTACACATAAAGTAGATTTAAAATTTGTTTCATGAAGGACAGCACTGCTCCTCGCTCTGACATCCATTAGGAGAGTGGGAGAGATTCAGGCATTCACCATCAGAGAACCTTTTCTCCTGTTCACCAAGGACAAAGTGATACTCGGAACCAATACTAAATCTATTCTTAAGGTGCCTACTGACTTCCATTTGAATGAGCCAGTTATTCTTAGATCTTTCTTTCCTAATCCATCTTCACCAGCAGAAAGATCATCACACTCTATAGGCTTGCGTAGATGTCTCAAGTTGTATTTAGGCAAAACAAAGGACATACACACATCAGACCAGCTATTCGCATCATTTGTAAAACCACGAAACAGCCAAGCCATGTCTAAACAGCGGATAGCATGTTGGCTCTCAGCCTGTATTTTTTCATTCCAAAGCCGATCATCCTCTCCAGGGAAGTGTGAGGGCGCATTCCACCAGGGGATTCGCTTCAACTGCAGCATTGTATGCTGAGGTGCCTTTGAGAGACATCTGCTGTGCAGCCACTTGGAGGAGCAGGCACACGTTCACGAAGCATTACTGCCCAGACATGGATGCAGAAGCTGACTGGCAGTCCTCAGAGACCTCTATCACTAAAGGTAGCCCTGCTTCCCTCTTTGTTGTATTCTATATTGTGTACTGCTTGCTTTTCTGATTCAACTTGTGAATATATAAAAGATCCATCAATGTGTAAGAAGAAATACTTTCTGCAACATTGGTGTCTTTCATGTATTTACACTTGTGTTTTCAAAACTGAGCTGGGATGGCCTCTGTGGGAGTAGGAGTGCTTAAGCTTCCACCTCATTTGCTTAAGTTTGAATTCTTTCAAATGAGGTGGATGTGTTACTAAACATACTATGTTTTTTCAGGCCTATGGCAATTTCACATCATATACTGTTTGTTATATATTTTACACTGTATATTGCTATTTTTGTACCAAGGATTCCTAGTCTGACTACGTGTAATGATTCAAGCATGTGACTATATAAAAGACTAGCAGCCCGTCCCGACGTTGTCCGTTTATGAAATAGAATGTGTGCAATGTGTGTATTTGGCAAGGGCAATTTATTTTAAAATCTCGCGGTAGACAACATTTTTTGTTTCATTTGAATCTGGACGGAGAATAAATTGGACGGTCTTCGGCCCGAGTGTTTTTGAAACGCACCCAGGGCAAGGCCCACACTGCATTCAGCCCTTTCAGACGCACCCAGGCCAAGGCACATACTGCATTCGTCCCCAGTATGTGTGAGACAATGGGCAGTCCCCCAAGGGAGTCGAGCGAACGGTTACTTACCACGCCTCCAGGTGAACGCAGATGCCGATTGAAGGCATACACCCAGGTGCGCGATTGGTATCCTATTTTTAGAATGTGTGGTGATTGGTGGCTGCCGATTGCCGCGCACATTGTGTATGCCCCTTGCTCCCGTGCAATCCGCAATTGCCTTGCCCACTATCGTTTGTGATGCCCATTGATGCGGCGCAATTGCGTAATTCGCGCGCCTCCAGCTGAACGCAGACGCCCATTGAACGCTCTTGCTCCCGTGCATTTTTTGGTCGCTGTGTGTAAATTAATTTATGCACACATTTGAGGGACAGCGCGCCGGAGACGCTGCAGTAATTTTCCCCGCAGACACGCTCATTCGCGTGTGGTCTCGCTTGAGGCCCAGCGCAAGCTACGAATGTGAGCCTTGTATTATTTTTCCGATATGATTTTTTTGTATGTACGACCCACATGGCATGAGGGGCGGAACGTAGCACACGCCCCCAGCGTTTGTCACGCCCCCAGCAGACGCCCATAGCACACGATATGATTATTTTGTATGTACGACCCACATGGCATGAAGGGCGGAACGTAGCATACGCCCCCAGCGTTTGTCACGTCCCGAGCTCACACCCACAGCACACGATATGATTATTTTGTATGTACAACCCACATGGCATGAAGGGCGGAACGTAGCACGCGCCCCCAGCGTTTGTTATGTGGTATATAAATAAATAATACCGGATCTATTTTTGAATGAATGAATGAATAACAGATAGCTCAATAAATAAGAGTCAAAATTCGAGGTAGTAGGAGTTTTGCAGGTTTATTACAGCATAAGGACAGGAACAGGACAACCTGCACGGAATAGGATGGCAAGCCTGGCAGCGCTGCCGTGGTCAGGGTATAGAATGGCTCACCAACAGGATCGGAACTGGGAACACTTTTTAATAACAATACATGAGCATATATACATAATGCCAACACATAGCATTACATTGCAATGGGCGTAGCAGTGGGTGGAGCAAGAGGCATGACGCGAAACAGTCGCGAAAGATAAGGGCTAAAGAGGGTGTAACTGGGTGTGCACATAGACATGTGATGCAAATGTAACAGAATATGTCATGAATGGGCGGAAACATTGGAGGGGGCTACCTAAGGAGCCGGGACCTCTAACCTGATGGTGCGCGCAAACTGGCAATGACGTGTTACTAGGAGAAGCTGGGGGCTATGAACTCTGTGCTAGGAGCAGAGACTAAAGTCTGGAGGGTCGGAGCGACATGTACCTAAACCCTATCTGGTATCTGATGTTTAGAGAACATGTTGATATAAACTATAAGTCAGGAGAGGAAAGGCTAACTTGATTCTAAGACTGGACCATGCATTATTCTACATGTAGTACGTGATGAAGAATATGAAATGACCATTAAATGCAGTATTTCTCTAACGTGGAGACGTGAAGGCTAGACAATGACGGAAACTATTGATGTAGTTCAGTAGCTTGGGAATGCAGAGAAGGAGGACTGAACTGATAACTGGAACTATAACATACTCTTGGCAGACTCCGAGGCAGAGCCAAGCTGCACCGGGCACTGCGAGGCAGGAAGTAAGCGAAAGGTCGAGGATACAGGTGGGGGCTGGATCGCTCCTCAGCGAGGGTTCAGGAGACAGGAGCTGAATCTGATGTCCGGGCCCTGTTGAGGCCTAGAAACGGGGACTTTATAATGAAATAACGTGCACACTGAGAAACGTGGCAACATAACTTTACATAGGCCTGATACTCATATTACTCATGAGGACTGGGAAATGACATACCAGAGGTGGACACAACTATAATTGCGTCTTGAATCGGACATGGGGAATAACATATGCATATTGATCATGCACACATAACATATGATGGATGACACGTAGGGACATAGAACATGACAAAATTTACTTTTCCACATTCCCTCCTTGTCACTACGTTTCCATCAGGAAACATCAATATTCATGATACCATCTATCATTTCATACAGTACCATTTGTTCATCTCGAATTGTCTTGGAACGAGATTTAGAACGGGGCTTGGGACTAGGAATACAAGAGGTAGCACACATGCCGCAAATCGCAGGGCCACATTGTATACAGAGGCAGCAGCTGAATATGATCGCTACTGCGATACCTAGAAAGGACAAGACTTTCCATCCCCAGGCGGAAATTATATTCCAGAACCAACCGGACCATGTCCAGGTGCCTGGATCTTGGCGTAACAGATGGGCAATTTTATGAAGTCTGGTTATAGCTGAATAAACAGACGGCGCGTTATTTGGAATGAAAATGCAGCAACTGGATCCGATGACTCTACAGGCCCCGCCCCTATCGGCCAGTATGACGTCAAGGACGAGACGATTCTGGAGCACAACAATTCTCATAAAGGATTGCTCTTCGGTTAAGTTACCTAGAGCGGAGGCAGTCTCATCTACTACAGCTTCAAGGGTTCTTGTTAACCTACGAATTAGCTTACTATTTACAACTGTGCCTAAATAAGGGAAAACACCTTTATCGATATCAATGAATTGCTCTGCAGCAGTTTCAGTATAATCGACAATCGGGAGGTTTCTCTTGTGTCTAGTATGTACTAGGTAGGAATTCCTATGGTAGTCAGGTGGGGCTAGAAAAACAGGTGGCAGTAGGAAGGCAATGTAACAGGTTCCCTCCCAATCGAGGGGCAGACGAACATATGCAGTTTGACCACAAACAAAATAAGAATGACGTGAAGCTTTAAAAATAGATTTCCCACTGTCACTATACTTGACAATAGTAGTACAATCACTATGTCCTACATGTACAGAACCATAATTACGAACACATAATTCACCTTTGACTGGTAATACTGAAATAGCAGGTGAGTCTGGAGTAGTATCAGACTGAACATTCAGGACCATAAAATTCGACGAATAGTTACCTAAATTGTACACTTCATTTTCTAGATCTAAACCTGTTCGGTGAGGGGGACCATGCTTGTCTGGGAAACATGTGCTGTTAAGAAAAGACATATCTGTTGAGGATGACGTTAACGTGGACCATGCTCCACACGAACCATTATGGGAAAAAGGATAAGGAAAGAGTGGCAGAACTCCCTTTGACGTCTGGAAAGGGGGGAGTCGACCACACACCCAACAATTAGTGGCATTGCTGGTCTGGTGTGAATAATGCAACATGCGGATAAAAGTATTGTTACGCATAGCGAGGCGGTATGAATATTCATGAGGAGGCAGATCACTAAACGTGTGCTCTACTGTAACATTAGAATGCTTATTTACATGAGGAACTGGAAAACACAGATAAAATGCGTAACTAGTGCAGGAAGTCAAAAGGCTGAGAAATAATATGAAACTTAGAAAAACGATACATCGGATTGAGTTTTGACTAACTCTCTCACTATGGGGGTCTATTTTATACATGTCAGAAACAGTCTAACCGTTTCACCTAGGGGAGGACTTATACAATCAAACTGGCTGACTTATTTTACTAGACCGTAGCTTTTGCTTATACTCCTGCTGCGGAGTTTTCTCTAACAGGGGAGGGGTTGTGTCAATGTCATTTGCGGGACAGTCCTTAGGAACAATGTTTTGACAAGTTTTTAAATCCTGGGAAATGTTCTTGGAGACCGGCTTTAATCCGTAGAATTTCTTGACGTGCGAAAGGTGTACCCAGCCGCGGCGTCCTTCCAATTTCACGGCTGTACGGGTGGTGAGGAGGACCTGACGGGGCTCCTTCCAACGTGGCTCCAGCGGACTTGATCTGTCGAAGTTACGTACGAGGACCATCGAACCTGGAACGATTTCATGCGGAGCCACCTTGGTATTATCTAGAAATGCGGCGGCAACCTGTGAACGACATGAGTTGAGGGCAGACATCAAGGAAGCTAGGTAATCTGTCAGCATATTACATGAAACATCAGTAATACTTCGGGGTCTAGGAGTACCCCACATGTTAGGGGGGCGGCCGAATACGACCTCATACGGGGACAGACCTGATCTGGAATGTGCGACCATGCGCATATAAAACAAAGCAACTGGCAGAGCTACTAGCCAGTCCACACCTTTCTCTTTACATATTTTGGCAATTCGGATTTTCAGAGTCTGATTATGTCTCTCGACCAGACCAGCTGCTTCAGGATGGCGTACACAATGAAACTTCCACTGGTACCCTAACAACAGGGAAACGTGCTTCATGAGTTCAGATGAGAATGGCTGACCGTTATCAGAATATACGACTCTAGGGAGTCCATATCGAGGGAAAAATTCACGAACCAACTGCTTGGCAGTGGTCGCGGCTGTGTAATCTGGGACTGGATATGCTTCTGTCCATCTGGACAAAGCGCATACAACTACAAGAACATACTTGAAACCTCGACATCGCTCCATCTGAATATAATCCATCTGGAGGACCTCAAAAGGGTGGTCAGGAGGCTGGAATCCCCCTTGTTCCACCGGGACACTTTTACCTGGATTAAACTGACAACATATCATACAGGTACGGACTTTCTGCTTGGCTGCAGCTCGTAAATGCTTGTTGAACCAAATGTTCTGGATACTGTCTAACATTGCTTTTTCTCCTAAATGTGCTGGACTATGTGCGGTATTAATGATGACTTGAACCATAGAGTCGGGGAGAAACCATGTGGTTCTTCCCTTCGTCACCCATCCTTGATCTGTCTGGACCCCTCCTTGTTCAGACCATTTCTTGATTTCATCGGGAGTAGCATGTAACTGGATATCTATGACATCCTGGGTGGGGTCCTTAACTGTCATACATGTAGTCAGATCTGGAGTTTGTGTCTGTGTCGGATTAACTTGAATGTCTGGAGTCTGTGCTGTAAGCTTGGCTGTGCGATCTGCTAGATCATTACCTTGAGAAATAATGTCAGTAACTTTCGTATGTGCTTTGCATTTCATAATAGCAATGGATGTCGGTAAATGTATTGCATCTAACAGAGCTTGGATAAGGAAACCATGCTGAATTTTGGTTCCATGAGAAGTCATGAAACCTCTCTCCTGCCAGAGCACTCCAAAGTCGTGAACGACTCCAAATGCGTAGCGTGAATCTGTGTAAATATTAACTTTCTTTTCCTTGGCGTGTATACAGGCTTGTGTCAGAGCAACTAGCTCTGCTGCTTGAGCGGACAGAGTGTCAATGCGGTGTGTCTCAATAACTTCGGTGTCAGTAGTCACTGCATACGCGGCGACTAGTTCTCCTGTACTTGTTCTCATACATGAACCATCCACATAAAGTGTCAGGTCGGGGTCTGGTAACGGAATATCTGTCAGATCTTGTCTTGGCTTTGTCGTAATGTTAACTACTTCCACGCAATCATGTGTGGCTGGATTTGAAGTAACTGATGGTAACAGTGTAGCAGGATTTAAAATGTTGCAGCGTCTGATTTCTATGTGTGGCTGGAACAGTGTCAATTCATAACCTGTTAAACGTGCAATTGTCAAGTGCTGAGTTTGTGTTCGATTCAGAAGAACTTCCACTGAGTGTGGAACTTGTACTGTCAAGGAATGTCCTAAGACTATGGAATCACTTTGTCTGATAGCTAGTGCTGTGGCTGCAACTGACTTGAGGCACGCAGGCAAAGCCTGGGCGACTGGATCTAATGTGCTAGAAAAATAAGCACATGGCTTGTTTTGTCCTGCTTGATCTTGTGTGAGAACAGATAATGCTGTACCTTCGCGTTCTGTGACGAAAAGTGTAAAAGGCTTACTGTAGTTCGGTGTAGCTAGAACTGGAGCTTGACATAAAGCTTTCTTTAACTCGTTGAAACTAAGTGTATGTTCAGATGTCCAAGGGAGGACAGTCGGTGCGGCTGCCTCCTGTGTCGTTAACTGTATCAGTGGTTTGGCTAGAAACGCATACTGAGGAATCCATTGTCTACAATAAGAAGTAAGGCCAATAAAGGCACGTACCTCCTTCTGGGTCCTGGGCTGAGGAAGACTCGCTATCAACTGGATGCGGTCTGGTGTCAACTGCCTACCCCTCTTGGACAGTAAGTGGCCTAAGTAAACCACTTGCTGGACACAGAATTGAAGCTTCGAAGGGGACACCTTGTGCCCCATCTCGGCTAGGAAATACAGAACCGTCAGTGACGCTCGCTCGCAGTCACGTTCAGAACGGGCTGTGATCAATAGATCATCGACATACTGGAGCAGGGCAGTGTCAGTTGGCATGTGAATATTGTCTAGTTGTCTCTTAAGTGCTTGACTGTAAATACTAGGGCTTTCTGTGAAACCTTGAGGAGCTCGTGTAAACATATAGCTCCTTCCATTTAAACAAAATCCGAAAAGAAACTGGCTGTCTGGATGAATAGGGACACTGAAAAATGCGTTCTTGAGGTCTATGACAGTGAAGAACGTGGCTTCGGAATCAATGGCTGTCAATAGGGAAGAGATGTCTGGAACAACTGGGTACTGCGGAATAATACATTTGTTAAGTTCTCGTAAATCAATCACTAATCGATATACTGGGGGTGCATTTGGATCAGTACGTTTCATGACTGGAATGATCGGAGAGTTACATACATTGGAGTCAGTTTCTACAACTACTCCTTGAGCCATGAGCTCGTC
Source organism: Lissotriton helveticus (assembly GCF_964261635.1). Classification (NCBI taxonomy): domain Eukaryota; kingdom Metazoa; phylum Chordata; class Amphibia; order Caudata; family Salamandridae; genus Lissotriton; species Lissotriton helveticus. The sequence goes on along the minus strand of NC_136067.1, from coordinate 384,046,650 downwards.
TATAATTTTGGATAAGGCTGCTACAGCCTCAGGTGGCAATCTATACTGCCTGATTCGTGGTAACACTACACCTGGTTTGAGAGTCACACGATGGGGTGTGATTTGCATGTAACCTACATCAGTTGGACCTTGCGCCCATAAATGCTGCGGGACATTAGACAATCTCGGATCAAAATCTCGTAATACATAGTGACCCTTAAAGTCACGTAGGAACAATCGTATTCCCTCGGGGGAACAACATATAACTGCACCTAACTCTTTCAATGTCTTAATGCCTAACAGATTTTCTGGACATGACTTAGTAAGTAACAGATCAGTAGTGCGGGACAATGGACCTACTTCTAGAGTGACTGGCTTTGAAATCTCATTTACGATAGGCTTTCCTGAAAATCCAAGGGAAACATTTCTAGAGCCTGAGAGCGGAGCCCCTGGAACTTCGGCGTGACTAATTGTGGTCCTACTTGCCCCTGTATCAATCAAAAACTTTCTGTCCTTCCCTAATACTTGACTGTGAACATAGGGACCCTCTTGATCTACAGGTATCTCGATGAGAGGCAAGCCTACCTCCCTCTCTAGGCTGTTTCATGAATACTGCTGATACTCTGGATACTCTGGATACTCAGACTGTGCATACTGGTACATCTGCGATGTAACATGCTGTGTTGCAGCAATAGGCTGCGGTGCTGTAACTGTCTGTGGTGCATTCTGTGACTGAGGAGTCTGTGAAACTTGCTCTTGTCTAGGCGGACGTGGTCTTTCTTTAGTCTTACCAGTAGCTATGTTATGTTTCAGAACTGTACACTCGTTTATAAAATGACCTGGCTGTTTACAATAATTGCAGTTCCCTTTAACGGGTGCTGCAGGATGACTGGCTTGATTCGGACCCCTCTTCTGACTGTCGTGAGGAACAGATTGTGCAACTAGCACTTTCATTTTCGTGTCTTTCATACGTTTTCTTTCGTGTTCTTGTTCTTCTCTGATTCTATTCTGGTGATACTGGAGCATCTGGAGCATCTGAGACGGAGTATTAGCTTGCCAGGTACTTTCGACTTTCAGAACTCGGTTTTTAATTGGTGGACTTGAATTCTCGACTAATTTAGTAACAAAAAGGTGAGGGTATGACTCACTACTTGTCTTGAGACCACTGTTGATACTAAAGCACTTTTCAAACCTAGAATAAAAATCACTAATATCTTCATCTTGTTTCTGTTTACAGGCTGAGATTGCATCCCAGTCTTCCTTTTTCGTTGTTAATAGTCTGGGTAAAACTTGAATCAATAATTCTGGCAATTCTTTGCATTTCTCTCCTAGACCAGTACCTGGTACTCGTGCCTTGTCTTCAGCTTCTAGAACTGCCCAATCGATCTTTTTCTCTCCCACCTCCCATTCTTTTTCCTTGAGCTTTTCATACACCCCTGCGGGCAGCAGAACCTTTAACATTTTAATTATATCTGGGTATGTGTATTCTCCCATACGGAGCATGTCTTTTAATTCTCTATGGTACCCTGCTGGATCTTTATCATGACAGGGAATTAATTTCTTCATCTCTAGAAGTTCCATCTTTGTGATCGGAGTGTATACAAACACTCGCTGCATTTCACCGTCCTCTGTCTTAACTGGATGCACTTCTCGTAACGGGTTCTGTCTTTCCATGTAAAATGGTTTACTTTCTGGGGGTGAGACATGAACAAAATGCGGGTTCAAGAACATTCTATATTTATGGCGCTGTTCTAGAATGACACTAATTAAGTCGGTACCTAGACCTCTCCATCTATACTGGAGTAACTCGTTCAGGACATCGTGTAACGGACCTGGATCAGAGTGCTGACCCTCATACAGAGTAATGAGGTGCTGAATCATATACATACCCACCAGTCGCTGCTCGGCTGGGGGCATTTTCAGAAACATTTGTGCCACTATTTCGTCTGGAAAAGTGGTAGAATCAGTAATCCATCGGACTGCTGACCGAACTATTTCTTGTTCATGCATAGTACTTAACTCACTATAACCGATTCGTGATTTCAGAATGTGATCGGTAGCTTGGAATACTTGTTCTAGGGAACCTTGTTCTGGTGCTGAATGATGGGAAATTGGCTTGTGTTCTAGACGTAAATGGCGATCTGGAAATCTAGGTTTTCCTACATACGCTATTCTGGCGGTATTCTCATCGTCTTCCTCTTCAGGATCAGAGGTACTTTCTTTCTCGCTTACTTGTGCTGCTTTACGCTGTTCGTGTATCTTTATTATTTCTCTACGGATTTTCTTGTACATACTTTCCATGGCACCAATGGTATTGTGCTTACCCTCGGCTATATTATCACTCCACTTTGTCAGGGTTTTCATTTCGGCCGGATCTTTAGACGGGTAATCTTGTTCTCTTATTAGACAGTTAATTAAAAACTTTAATATCATACGCTGGATCTCAGCTTTCCTTTGAGACATGGCATCACTAATACTTTCTGGATCATCCCCTGTACGGATAAAACGATATATTCTGTCTAGATCTTCTTTCATATTGGGTAGGGTGACTAGATACTCGGTCACCCTCCTTACGCGTACTGAATATAAAACCATATTATTCTCGCCTGGGACTGGGTCATAGGCACATTCGCCAAGGGCTTGCCTGATTTCTGCAACAGACTTATTACTCTTGGGAGTACGCTGTGATGCTTGAGCATGTAATTCGAGTGCTGATAAACGCTTGCGTGGCGGCGGGGTTTGAGGAGGACCTCCTCCTGCGGCCCCTAAACTAGAATCATCAACTGATGCTTTTCGTCCTGGCAGGGTGGGTAATTGTAACGTGGGCTGGACTTGTATGGCGGGCTGACCCGGGGGGGCTGTTAAGGGCACCCCGGTCTCTGGGGGAGTAGGAATTACCTGATTTACAGGGACTGGCGGAGCGTGGACAGGATTTACATATTCAGGGACTGTGTCGTCCAAATAGGACGAGATGAAAATATCAGCTGCGGTCGGTTTGTGACGTAGCTTGGTCGGAACTAACGGTGGCGGGAAATTACTGGATGCCTCCGGGGTCGCTTTTGGCAAGCCCTCGGCAAGAAGAGGATACATACCCTTAATAAGGGCATTCCTCTGTCTGTCTCTCTGTTCAGTTTTGACTTGTTCACCTATCTCGATTAATTCTTTTTCTTGGGCTCGCTCTAAGGATTCTCTACTTAGTTCTGACTTTCTGATTTCTTTTTCAGTTCTTTTATGAGCTTCTTTACGCCATAACTCGATGGCATCTTTCTGTGACTGTCTGGCTTTCTTTTTCCATAATGCTTCTTCTACTCGCATGATGCATTCGGCATCCCATGTACCCGATACGGGCCATCTATACTTTTCTTCTAACTGTTTGGTATACTCTACCCATAAGTCTAGATACAATATGGCACTTATGCCATGTTTCTGATACATAAAGTGACCTGGACTGTCCCTGGGCGGGACGGGAACTGCTGCTTCCAGCAGACCCTTTCTAGTTTTTAACTGACGTAACTTGGAAAATATGGGCATGACTGAACTGTAATCTAGACACAATACAATACACAATGAACACGATACTTATTCCCCATTCATACCACGACATTAAAATACATGAAAAACATTTAAAATAATCAGTTCGAACAGAATACTACCTGGAAATACTGAGAACAGAACACATAAATTTTCTCGAGAACAGAAACTGACTAGAACAGAAACTAGATGCACTGCTGAAACAGTACGAAACTTACCGGTCTCTTAAAGAGACACGTCAGGACCCGTATCCACCGAAGTGAACACTTCGTTTGTGGGACTGTGTACCACCAACCCACAGACCAGAGTCAATTAAATTGACCCTGTCTAGATACCACCCCAGTAACGGTACTCACCGGGCAGCAAGAACGGAAGGCCTCGGACTGGACTGCACTGCTACGACGATGACGACGAACTTCGGACTTCAGTTACGGGTGGACCTCCGGATACCTCGGACCTTGGACTCTCGGCTTGGGCTCTGGTCGGGACTCGCCGCGTTCCTCCACCGTCTCGTCTGGATGCTGGACCGCCTCCTCCGTCTCCTCCGTGGGCCTGAGGGATACTTGAGCAGAAATATCTGCCACTGCGCAGAAGAGTTCCGTCACGACTGCAGAGGGTCAGGGGGTCGGCGTGGCTTCACCGACGCGTGGGGAAAGGGCAAGTCCCTGTTCGGGCGCCATTATGTGGTATATAAATAAATAATACCGGATCTATTTTTGAATGAATGAATGAATAACAGATAGCTCAATAAATAAGAGTCAAAATTCGAGGTAGTAGGAGTTTTGCAGGTTTATTACAGCATAAGGACAGGAACAGGACAACCTGCACGGAATAGGATGGCAAGCCTGGCAGCGCTGCCGTGGTCAGGGTCTAGAATGGCTCACCAACAGGATCGGAACTGGGAACACTTTTTAATAACAATACATGAGCATATATACATAATGCCAACACATAGCATTACATTGCAATGGGCGTAGCAGTGGGTGGAGCAAGAGGCATGACGCGAAACAGTCGCGAAAGATAAGGGCTAAAGAGGGTGTAACTGGGTGTGCACATAGACATGTGATGCAAATGTAACAGAATATGTCATGAATGGGCGGAAACATTGGAGGGGGCTACCTAAGGAGCCGGGACCTCTAACCTGATGGTGCGCGCAAACTGGCAATGACGTGTTACTAGGAGAAGCTGGGGGCTATGAACTCTGTGCTAGGAGCAGAGACTAAAGTCTGGAGGGTCGGAGCGACATGTACCTAAACCCTATCTGGTATCTGATGTTTAGAGAACATGTTGATATAAACTATAAGTCAGGAGAGGAAAGGCTAACTTGATTCTAAGACTGGACCATGCATTATTCTACATGTAGTACGTGATGAAGAATATGAAATGACCATTAAATGCAGTATTTCTCTAACGTGGAGACGTGAAGGCTAGACAATGACGGAAACTATTGATGTAGTTCAGTAGCTTGGGAATGCAGAGAAGGAGGACTGAACTGATAACTGGAACTATAACATACTCTTGGCAGACTCAGAGGCAGAGCCAAGCTGCACCGGGCACTGCGAGGCAGGAAGTAAGCGAAAGGTCGAGGATACAGGTGGGGGCTGGATCGCTCCTCAGCGAGGGTTCAGGAGACAGGAGCTGAATCTGATGTCCGGGCCCTGTTGAGGCCTAGAAACGGGGACTTTATAATGAAATAACGTGCACACTGAGAAACGTGGCAACATAACTTTACATAGGCCTGATACTCATATTACTCATGAGGACTGGGAAATGACATACCAGAGGTGGACACAACTATAATTGCGTCTTGAATCGGACATGGGGAATAACATATGCATATTGATCATGCACACATAACATATGATGGATGACACGTAGGGACATAGAACATGACAAAATTTACTTTTCCACAGTCACGCCCCCAGCACACGCCCACAGCACAACGCAGACACGCCCACAAGGGACTACTTTGCTGGCACGGTTCTTTTACCTTTTAAATGTATATGGTGGGCGTCTGCATAGCCTATGTCCTTCTGCTGCAACTGCCATTTCCAATGCTGTATTGGGTGTTGTGATTGGTGCTGTGGTAACTGAGATTACCCGCCTCAAAGGTTTGGGTTGTCTCTTTATAATATTAGTATGGATATCAATGTTGGAGAACTGTAGTTACAAATCAGTAACTTGTTTCTTGCATGGACCCTTACCTTGATCCCTGAAAGCAGTGGACAATCAATAGTTGGACTGTATAATGACTGGTTAAGAATGATGAAACTTATTATAATCTCAGTAGCCATATAAAACATTTTAGAAAATTCAAAGCTTCTTATGTTTCACATCTCTCCTATAATTAGTTTCACCTCTATCTAACATTCTTATCTCTATTATTTCCCTTGTAATTCAGGTATTGCCTGAATGATTAGTACCTTTGCTCTATACCTTCTGCCAAGCCATATATTATCTCCACGTACCTCTAAGAAGCTCTCATTCCTGCTATCGGCTAGAGGCTCTCTGACATTCTCAACACGCAGGCAGTTTTTGTGCCTGTTCCTATCAAATTCTTACGTCTCGTTCTCCCTTCCCCCCATTGATTCTCTATGGGGAGGGGTATTATTATGCAGTTTCTTGTGTTTGTATTACTGTGTGAACAATGCCTCATTTAGAGACGTATCCAAAAAGGCAATTTTATGAAACCATGTTTTCTTTCTGTGTCAGTTCTGTACCCTGCCGAATGGTGTTGCAGTGTTGCTTACAACACATAACTTTCGAATTAGCAGAATGGAAGTTTCCTCTTTTCTACATGTCGAGTATTTTGTTAGCCCAATTAATATCAGCCTACTTATTATATGGGTATCTTATTATGTGTTATCTCCATTCAAAATATTAGTTATCTGTTAGAGACTTCTAGCTGCAGATTCCTTTACTTTAGACTAGATCTGGACATTTTCAAGCAGTACCCCTGCATGCCAGAAAGTAGCGTTGTTCGGATCAGCGACATCTGCACTGGAAGTGATGTACGTAGTACCCCTAAAGGGGGCACTTCGGCGAGCTGACATCAGTTCTTTCCTTTTCACACCAGCTAGCACAGGTCCATAAAGTACTAATCACTCAGGCACTTTTTGACTGTCTTTTTTCATTTTCTTGTCAGCCACTTTTTTGAGAAATATTTTTCTCCTGGTGTAATGGGATGTCCCCGAAGAAACCCACCGGATTCAAACCATGTGGTGCCTGTGACAGACAGATGTCTGCGACAGAACCCCACTTGGTCTGTCTATGGTACCTCGAGAAGGACCATGACACTTAATACCTGCGAGGATTGCCACACTACAGAGGCACTGAGGGAGCACTCCCTCAAGCTCCTTACCACCCAATGTCAGACATCCAAGCTCACGGTCGTATGGAAGATTCGGAAACTGCTCGCGGAGCAGGCACCTGACGTCGTCGTCCCGGTCAAAGTCGTCATCAGGTAAGTCACATAAGAGGAAGAAATCTAAAAAATTAAAGAGGTCTTCTACTTCTCTCGGTCTGTCCAAATCGTGGGAGGAGACAAGGGAGTGTCAGCACTCTAGGCCTTGCACTTCTGGGAAGCCCCAACCAGGGTCGGCTCTGCACCTCCCCGACTTTGCCAGAATGAGCCCCGCCCAACTTAAAAAGTTTTATGAAGCCATGCACCTTATTTGTGAGTTGCCCGACCCCTCTGGATGCCTTTGGGCTCAGTAGGTTCAGGAGAGACCCCCATCAGATTCCCACCGGCAGGTACAACCTTGGTGCCATTAGTGCCCTTTGGATCTGGTGCTGGATCCAGAGCTGTGCTGGCAGCGGGACCTTCTCCGGCACCCGCCCTTGTACCGAAGGCACCATCGACGCCCATTTGATGGCGCCATCCTTATCATCCTAGACTCTGGCATGGAGCAGGACAGGCATCGCCATCCTGGGGCCGTTGGAAGCCATGCCTTTCACTATGGTGGTGTATAGGAAGGCTGAGGTATTAGACCTTTGGTTGCTCTCAGAGGCAGCCAAGACTAATGTCTTGACAGAGATGCTTCAGCCGTGGATTGCCACGGCTGAAGCCTAATTACCCAAGCAGTCGCTGATGTCCTCCACATGGACTGATCCAAGCCCTGCACTGGGACTCCTATGCACTGGCTGATTGCATGCCACCAATGCCCCGCTCCAGGGGTCCCCAGTTTGGCGTTCCAGGCCTCCAGGACTTCCAGAATGAACCCTGGTGAGTTCTCTTCCACTCCACTGCATAGGGTATCCCAAGAGGCGGGATTCCTTTGGAAAGAGAATGTTTTTCCCTGCCAGGCTAGCACTGCATTCAGTAAAAACACAATGTGCCTCTTGGGCCATTACTCCCATGCAATCTGGCACACAGTGAGCAAATGCTGCCTATGGTCTCAGAGGAGGCCCAAGCCATACTCTCTCAGACTATTGCAGACGAGAAAAATGCAGCAAAGTTCGTTTTCGGTTGTGGCCTGGATACTACTAAATCGCTGGGCACAGTCATTTCTCCATTGGTGGCCCTTTAGAGCCATGTCAGGCTGGGGGTGTCAGGCATTGTTTATGGACATAGCGATACAAAAGGGGATGATGGACGGAGCGTTTGTATAAATCAAACACTCACCCCCAGTCAACTGATCTGGGTTTAATCCATCACCATTCTTTAGTTCACTCAGCCACCCCAGTTCAGACTTGGCTATATGCAAATCAGTCTGACCCTGTGCCTTATGGGAACAGTCCAGCCCGAACTGCCAAGCCATGTCTTCCCTGGACAGGAAACAAGCATCCTGGGACCGGTTTCGGATTCATAATCCTCATCAGCCAGGCTATCTTGAATCCAGTGGCCAAGTGAACAAGGGACTCACGTCTGAGCATACCCTGCCACACTTAGGGCGAACAAAGCGATACAAAAGGGGATGATGGACGGAGCGTTTGTATAAATCAAACACTCACCCCCAGTCAACTGATCTGGGTTTAATCCATCACCATTCTTTAGTTCACTCAGCCACCCCAGTTCAGACATGGCTATATGCAAATCAGTCTGACCCTGTGCCTTATGGGAACAGTCCAGCCCGAACTGCCAAGCCATGTCTTCCCTGGACCGGAAACAAGCATCCTGGGACCGGTTTCGGATTCATAATCCTCATCAGCCAGGCTATCTTGAATCCAGTGGCCAAGTGAACAAGGGACTCACGTCTGAGCATACCCTGCCACACTTAGGGCGAACAAAGCGATACAAAAGGGGATGATGGACGGAGCGTTTGTATAAATCAAACACTCACCCCCAGTCAACTGATCTGGGTTTAATCCATCACCATTCTTTAGTTCACTCAGCCACCCCAGTTCAGACATGGCTATATGCAAATCAGTCTGACCCTGTGCCTTATGGGAACAGTCCAGCCCGAACTGCCAAGCCATGTCTTCCCTGGACCGGAAACAAGCATCCTGGGACCGGTTTCGGATTCATAATCCTCATCAGCCAGGCTATCTTGAATCCAGTGGCCAAGTGAACAAGGGACTCACGTCTGAGCATACCCTGCCACACTTAGGGCGAACAAAGCGATACAAAAGGGGATGATGGACGGAGCGTTTGTATAAATCAAACACTCACCCCCAGTCAACTGATCTGGGTTTAATCCATCACCATTCTTTAGTTCACTCAGCCACCCCAGTTCAGGCATGGCTATATGCAAATCAGTCTGACCCTGTGCCCTATGGGAACAGTCCAGCCCGAACTGCCAAGTCATGTCTTCCCTGGACCGGAAACAAGCATCCTGGGACCGGTTTCGGATTCATAATCCTCATCAGCCAGGCTATCTTGAATCCAGTGGCCAAGTGAACAAGGGACTCACGTCGGAGCATACCCTGCCACACTTAGGGCGAACAAAGCGATACAAAAGGGGATGATGGACGGAGCGTTTGTATAAATCAAACACTCACCCCCAGTCAACTGATCTGGGTTTAATCCATCACCATTCTTTAGTTCACTCAGCCACCCCAGTTCAGACATGGCTATATGCAAATCAGTCTGACCCTGTGCCTTATGGGAACAGTCCAGCCCAAACTGCCAAGCCATGTCTTCCCTGGACCGGAAACAAGCATCCTGGGACCGGTTTCGGATTCATAATCCTCATCAGCCAGGCTATCTTGAATCCAGTGGCCAAGTGAACAAGGGACTCACGTCTGAGCATACCCTGCCACACTTAGGGCGAACAAAGCGATACAAAAGGGGATGATGGACGGAGCGTTTGTATAAATCAAACACTCACCCCCAGTCAACTGATCTGGGTTTAATCCATCACCATTCTTTAGTTCACTCAGCCACCCCACTTCAGACATGGCTATATGCAAATCAGTCTGACCCTGTGCCTTATGGGAACAGTCCAGCCCGAACTGCCAAGCCATGTCTTCCCTGGACCGGAAACAAGCATCCTGGGACCGGTTTCGGATTCATAATCCTCATCAGCCAGGCTATCTTGAATCCAGTGGCCAAGTGAACAAGGGACTCACGTTGGAGCATACCCTGCCACACTTAGGGCGAACAAAGCGATACAAAAGGGGATGATGGACGGAGCGTTTGTATAAATCAAACACTCACCCCCAGTCAACTGATCTGGGTTTAATCCATCACCATTCTTTAGTTCACTCAGCCACCCCAGTTCAGACATGGCTATATGCAAATCAGTCTGACCCTGTGCCTTATGGGAACAGTCCAGCCCGAACTGCCAAGCCATGTCTTCCCTGGACCGGAAACAAGCATCCTGGGACCGGTTTTGGATTCATAATCCTCATCAGCCAGGCTATCTTGAATCCAGTGGCCAAGTGAACAAGGGACTCACGTCTGAGCATACCCTGCCACACTTAGGGCGAACAAAGCGATACAAAAGGGGATGATGGACGGAGCGTTTGTATAAATCAAACACTCACCCCCAGTCAACTGATCTGGGTTTAATCCATCACCATTCTTTAGTTCACTCAGCCACCCCAGTTCAGACATGGCTATATGCAAATCAGTCTGACCCTGTGCCTTATGGGAACAGTCCAGCCCGAACTGCCTAGCCATGTCTTCCCTGGACCGGAAACAAGCATCCTGGGACCGGTTTCGGATTCATAATCCTCATCAGCCAGGCTATCTTGAATCCAGTGGCCAAGTGAACAAGGGACTCACGTCTGAGCATACCCTGCCACACTTAGGGCAAACAAAGCGATACAAAAGGGGATGATGGACGGAGCGTTTGTATAAATCAAACACTCACCCCCAGTCAACTGATCTGGGTTTAATCCATCACCATTCTTTAGTTCACTCAGCCACCCCAGTTCAGACATGGCTATATGCAAATCAGTCTGACCCTGTGCCTTATGGGAACAGTCCAGCCCGAACTGCCAATTCCATTGTTTATGGACATGCCCTTTGATGGCTCCCGTCTTTACAGAGAGAAGGTGGACTCAACACTAGAGCACTTTAAGGTCTCCGCGGCTATGGCCAGGTTCCTGGGGCTCGCAATGGCCCTTGTCAACCCTAGTCTGCCTTTTGCCTCTTTTGTGGCCACAGATGAGGTTTCCAACGGGTCAATATCCTCCCAGCCACCATTGCCAGCAAGCTTCCATGCCCTTTTGTGGCTGAGGACGTAGTTCCCAGCGATCACGTGGAATAGGTAGCCAGAGGCTAGGGCAGTCCACCAGCCTCCAAGCCACTTTAGTTTGCCCACCTACCATCACAGGCATTCTGTGGGGTGCGGGGCGCTGGATAGTGAAGCAGGAGACTGAGGTAGCAAAATCAATGGGAGCTCTACAAACTAACACGTACTTTGGTTCTTTTCTTAAGCCCAATTACAAACCAGGTTCAAAAACAGCAAACACAGATATCTGTGGGTCATATCACCTGCTCCACTGGAGGTCAATAACATTAGACCTTTAGGTACTACAAATTGTAAAAGGGGCTACGTCACCCCATTTGTGGCTACTCCTTCACCCTTGTCACCCACGTAAGACTGGTTTACAAAGGACCATCTTCTTTCTTCCAGGAAGCGTCGGCTCTCATAGTCAAGGGAGCTGAAGATCCAGTGCCGGCATCAGGCGTAGGTTGTGATTGCTACCCAAGAAGGATGGAGGCCTTCCTTCTATACTCGACCTGCACCTTCTCAATCTCTTCCTCAAACAGAAGAAATTCAAAATGCTCAATCTCACTGAAGTTCTGTCTGCCCTGAATACGGGAGACTGGATGGTGGTGTTGGACTTGCAGGATGAATAATTCTACATTCCTGTCTGACCCACCCCCAAATGCTACCTGTGGCTCACGGTGGAGCAGGAGCAGTTTGTTTGCCGTGTTCCCTTTTGGCCTCACTAGCACCCCTTGAGTGTTCTTTGAGGTGATGGTGGTGGTTGCAGCACACCTACTGAGGTCTGGGGTTTCAGCTACCCCTACGGCGATGATTAGCTGTTGTAGGCAGGCAGTTGTCTCTCACCTCCAGACAATGGTAAACCTCCTGCACTCATTGGGGTTCACTATCAATGTGCCAAATTCTCACCTGATTCCCTCTCAGATGCTCCCTTTCAATCAGAGCTGTCCTGGATACAGTGCAGTTTCAGGCTTACCTCCCGAACAGTGAGTACAGGATATTCAGGCTACTATACTGATGTTTCAGCCTCCTGCTAGCGACCCATGCCCCAACTGGCATATGCATGCTCTACAGTAGTACTTGAAGTTCTAATGGGTACAGCATCAAGGCAATCTCTCTCTGACAGGGTCCAGATCTCGGAGGGAACTGCAAAAGATTTGCAGTGGTGGCTGACGAACTGCAGTTGGGTCAGCGGCAGACCTCTCTCCCTGGGGGAGGTGGAGATCAGAGGACTCTGGTATCTGGCAGAGTCCGGACTCAACATAAACCTGCTGAAGCTTCCGGCAATTCACTTGGCATTGATGGCCTTTCTACCCTCCATCAAGGAAAGGCTAGTGCAAGTGTTGATGGACAACACCGCCGCCATGTGGTACTGCAACAAGAATGGCCGAGTGGGGTTGTGGACCTTTGACAAGAGGCTCTGAGTTTCTGGACATGGCTGGAACGTGGTTTAACACCTGCCAGGCTCTCTGATTGCCAGGGCTGACAAACTCAGCTGTCGATGCCTAGCAGATCATGAAGGGCATCTCCATCCTGAGGTGGTTAAAGGTCTCTTTTAAGAGTGTGTAGAGCCTGGGTTAGATCTGTTTCCCACAGCCAGGAACATGCAATATCCGCAATTAAGCACGCTGATGTTTCCAAAGTAGCTCTCACTTAGAAACGCTTTTTGTCGTGAGTAGAGCTCCGTCCTCCTATACACCTTTACACCAATACCACTCCTGCCCAGAGTTCTCAAGACGATCGGGCCCAAGATATTCTTGTGGCTCCGCATTGAGCACGGAGAGTCTGGTATCCTGCACTGTTGAACATGAGCATTGGTCCTCTAGTCCAGCTGCTGCTTCGGGGGGGATATTCTGTCACAGATACAGGGACCCAAATCTGCACACCCACAGCCTTCATGCATGGAGAGCGGCGACAGCTGATAGCCTTCGACCTTCCAACGAAGTCTGTGATGTTATTCTGACAGCTAGGCGTCCCTCCAAAAGACAGTACATGCCTGCCACTGGGACAAATCTGTGGTATTGTGTGTGTATCCATAAGTGTATCAATAAGTGTTGATCTCCTCTCTGCTCCTCTTTCTCAAGTCTTATTATTTGTTCCTTTTTGGCCCAGAAGGACTCTGCTCTGGCAACAGTTAAGGACTACATTTCAGTCATCTCTGCATTTATGCAGTTGTCGGACCAACCTTCTTTATTTAAGTCACCTGTTGCGACGTTATGTTTGAGGCATGTGTGCTGAAGATAAACATGTTTTACATGAGTCCACCATCTAGTGTTGGTCTCAGACGATTGCAAGTTGTTTTTGTTCCAATTAGTTTTCTTTGAGTTTCAAGGCTGTGGGACTCCTCCTCTTGGTAATACTGCTCATGGTCACTGATGTCATCTTCAGATTGTTTGGTTTTTTCCGCGACGGTTTCGTGCTCCCTTTGGTCCTTTTATATCTTTCGCCGGTATTGTCGTGATCAGTATACTATTACATCCCCTTCACCCTTTCCATAGCGGTTCGCTTCCTCGGCCCATGGGCCTTGCCTGGATGGGCAAAACTACTCCATTTCCAACGCTCTTGGAGAATGACATGCTGATAGAACGCACTCCGTTCCGTTTAGTGCCACTTCAAATACCCTCACTCCGACCAATATCTTCTTTGGAACTTATGCCTTTCGCCCAAACATCGAGAAGACCCCTGTGAGGCCTGCAAATCCTTCTGGCCCAAAAAGGCTCTTTAGGATCAACATTTAAAACAACAGGAAATGCAACGCAAACAAGTGGACGATGTCCTGGGCATCTTGGGCCAACAAGAAGAGGAGGAAGAAGATTCAGCCGCACGGGAGGAATCACTTTCCTTCCATGATTCCGAGTCTAAATTTTAGGATGACATAAAGCAACGCACAGTGATACTTATATCCCTGAGCCTAAGCCCAAACCATCGGCGTCCACCGAAAAACCTGCTCACAGGCCGCCACTGCAGACATACCATGGCGTGCATTAAAAACATGACTCAGAAGCCCCGCCCTCTGGGTCAGCTCCGAATGTTCGGGCTACAGCAGGGGCCTCCACCTCATTTACGTCCATAGACACAACACCTCAATCTTCGGTCTCCGCACCGAAACAGAGCCTCCATATTTCAGAACCGAATATTCCTTTGTCAAAAACAAAGCTTCCACCTCCGAAATTTATTTATTTTATTTATTATTGACATTTGTTGAGCGCACGGCTACCCCCAACGCGGTTGTCCCGGCGCTGAGGATTGCAAGTTTGAGGGGGAAGAATTAGCAGCCAGAAAATAGAAAGGTCTTGAGTTTACCCCTGAATTGAGATTCAGTATTAGTAAGATGGAGACTGAGGGGGAGAGAGTTCCACAGTTTTGATACCGTCACAGCAAAAGCTCTACCACCTTTTCTCGCAAGTCGAAATCTGGGGGGGGGAGTAGGAGTCGAAGGTGGTTGGATCTGAGATTAAGAGGAGAGTGGACTGGTTTTAACCTATGTCTGAGGTATTTGGGGCCTTTTCCGTTCAAAGCCCTAAAAGCTAATACCAGGGCCTTGAATTTGACACGAGCAGTGATCGGGAGCCAATGCAATTTCCTCAAGAAAGGTGAGATGGAATGTCGAAAGGGGATTCTGCAAATGCTTTGTTTTCGGTCCAAAATCTCCTCCAGAGCCAATTCTCAAGCAATTGCATCAAAAGCTCGATCCGAAACAAAAAAGACTGCAAATTCAGCCTGGAACTGAGAACATAATGATACAACCACCAAAACATCAGACTTCTAAAAAGCAGTTGAGTTTTGAGGAGGCATTGGACATTTCTGTTCAGCTTGTAAAGAAGAAAAGAAAGGATGCTGCAGCTAGTCCATTGCACATTACCACTTCACCTATCCCACAAACACCTCCTCCTCCACCACCTAGTCCACTGCCTCACTCACCAAATTTGTCTGAGGCAGATAACATATCCCTTCAATCAAGTTCAAGTTTCAAAGCTTTATTCGATTAAAAAAGATCAATCATAAAAGCAAACAGTACATATACATCATAATAATACAGTCTAATATATTTACCCCATAAAAGCAGGTTTGGTGCAGCTCAATACGATAAAACAGAATGATTAAAAGACCATACTTTTCCTTGCGGCCACAGATTTCAAAGTAAACGTGGCTGTATGAAAACAGATGTCAGGATCATCAAGAGAAAACAACATCCTCATTGCCGAATTTACTGTTGTGGTTGCCCGTTTTATAAATAGTGGTTTATATAGGCAACGCGAAGGTGTTTGTAGAGGTCACACAGGAATAAAAAATGCACAATACTCTGTTTAGTGACCCCATTGCATGGGCATGGAATAGAAGGATAATTTTTCATGGCTGGGAACGCAACCAAATGGTGGACAATTCCGAGTCTCAGTCTTATAAGGACAAAACGATGGGATGGTCTGGTGACAACCTTTAAGTATTCAGAAAAACCAGATGAATCCCTATTGGAGTGATAATACTGAGGGATGGTTAACTGCATAGTAGAGACTCTACTCACTTGAGCTTTCTTATGTAAATAGGAAGACTTAAGCTCTTTCTTTGAGATATCAGAAAAGCTCTCCTGATCAGCCAGGAGATTTAGATTAAATAAATCCCTGACAGTTGTCACAACATAGTTGATCCATGGGATCAGTGAGCTTTTATCTAGGCGGAGACAATCAGTGATAATGCTCCTCGTGAAACTAGTTTCTTTCTTATGCCAAATTGCTCTCCACACCATCAATGGTCTTAGACAGATTAAATCTGATAAAAACTCCAGGCCCAGTTCCTGGTGTATTATCAGATTGGAGGCAGACGTAGGCAAGCATAACAATCTTTTTAAGAAACTATTTTCTTCTATTTGCAAATCCACATGGCGACAATGCCCCCAGACACCAGATCTGTAGAGCGGGATTGCGACGCATCTACAGAGGTATATATGGAACATACCATATATACGGCGGTCACCAAGCTTATTTGCAAATTTGAAAACTCAATGGGCACTTTTTGACATCTTGGCTTGTACATTAGATATCTCCTTTGACCACATACCATTGCTACTAAAAGTAATGCCCAAATAACAAAACTTATTTACAGTTTCTATTTTTTGTCCCTCTATATAGAAAGATTTCAATTTCCTCGTTTTCTTTCCACATGACATAATAAACGTTTTAGTATTATTAATTTTTAATTTTTTATCCTTGATAAAACCCGCAAACTTGTCCATCAGTTTCTGTAAACCGTGGGGAGTTCTAGATAGGAGCACTGAATCGTCAGCATAAAGCAGGATGGGAACATCCTGACCATCAACTAATGGTGCATCATAGTTAACCTGCTTAAGCTCGTAATCTATCGCATTAATAAAGAGGGAGACGAGAAGGGGCGTAAGGACACAGCCTTGTCTAATGCCTAACTTTACGCTGATACAATCGGTACATTCCCCCCTTGGCCATATCTAATGCGAGCTGAGAGTTTAGAGTATAGTCTTGCCAGGAAATAAATAATCTCTGCTGGGGCACCTTGTTCTAATAGGGTTGCCCATAGCAGCGCGTGATCGACAAGGTCGAACGTGCTTCTCAAGTCAGCGAAACAGAGAAAAAGCGAGCCCTGCTTGGCACGGGTATACTTCCCTAATAAGAGATCTAAGTTTATGCATTGTTCAATTGGTGCCAAGACCCTTTCGGAATCCAAATTGGGACCGCGCAAGAATACCACAGCCCTCGGCCCACTCTTCTAACCTGGCCAACAGCACCCGGCTCATAGTTTTAAGCGATGAATCTAAAAGGGAGATAGGGCGGTAATTTTTGGCATCCAACCTATCCCCCTTTTTGTATATCGGAATGATTACTGATTCACCCCAACTAGGCAGAGTGCTTTCCATAACTGCCGCATTGAAGACCCTGGTCAAGACGGGGCCCCACAATGATGTATCTGCCTTATACAGGTCTATGGGGACCCCATCAGGACCAGGCGCTTTAGCTCCTTTGCTAGTTCTAATGGCGAGATCTACCTCCGATGCTGTAATACTTAGAGGGACTATTAGCCATGGGTCCGCCTCCGCCAAATGTGAATCCACCACTCTCTGCAGGTCGAAAATACTAGTAAAGTGAGTAACCCAGCAAGCCTCACTAACTTGGGCAGTGAGGACCGGGGTTTCATCACTCTTAAGAAAGGGACAGTTAACCGTATCCCAAAACAGTTTACTGTCCGATAGTTCAACGGCCTTGGTCAAATTGTCCCGTGCTTCTTCCCGCAGTTCCAGCTTTTGACGTTTTAAATGCCCCTTACAAGCGGCCCTAAGGGTTAGAATACTCGACCTATCTCTGGGCCTACAGGATAGAGCCTTCTTAAGCTTCTGCAATGACTTGGTGCACAGAGAATCAAACCAACCCATCATTGGTTTATGATTGGTATACCTGGTAGAGGTCAGGGTATTTTCGACTATGTTATTAATCCTATTAAAACTGGTTAAAATACCACAAGAGTCTGTACCATCGTCCAGACAGATATACAAATCGGGCAAGCATGCTGCAACAATTTTAGTCAACAATTTTTCGGAATTATCACCCTTCCATTTTATCCTATGACCATTTGGTCTACAAGGGGCAATATCGGCAACAACAGATTGGGCTGCTGGTGCTTTATTACCCCATACAAGCAGTGTTACTGTGACACAATTATGGTCGCTGATCGCAAGATCCAGTACGACCGGTGTGTCACAGTACATACAAATGTCATCTGATACCAAGAGATGGTCAATGACTGTGGCTGTATTCCTCCCTGTGAAGGTAGGGACGGGATTACCGTCGCCATCTCCTAGAGGTTGCAACACAACCAGGTCAAATTTTGCAAGGGCGGAGTTCAGAGACTCTCCGTAGGGGCTATGCTTAAAATGAAAATACCCTTCTCCTCTATCATCATATACCCCCCACACCTTGGTCAATGATAAGGGACACAATGGAATGTTAAAATCCCCACCCCACAAAAATACAAAGTTAACATGATTGGCCCGAACAATCCCATCCAAGGTCTTAACGACCTCGCAAACCGCGGTCGTTCGCATAGAGTCAGGCAAATTATTATAGAAATTAATCAATATAACATTACAGTCGTTCTTATGTCTCAGCCACAACAATTGGGCATAACTTCCAATCATGACATATCTTATAACATGCACAGGAAGGTTAACAGAAAGCAAAATAAGTAAACCCCCTTTAGCTCTACCCATGTTCGAGGCTTGTTCTGGAAGGTTATAAGCGACATAACCGTCATAGGTGATGTCGTCTACACTCCAAGTCTCCTGCAGGCATAAGATGTCATGAGATTCCAAAGTTTCTTTCCAGCCCAGGACACCTAGTTTGTTATTCCAACCAGCGATGTTCCAACTTGCTAGATTATACCCTCGTCTATCGTTTTGTGTCCCTGCCTTGGGGATAATATCCCTATCCCGAAATTTAGCATCTACTACATCTATATTTACTAGATTGAGGGTTGGGTTACTGCATCCTTGCTGGTGGGGTGAACATATATTAATTGTGTTACCCTGATCTACGTACTCGTGCGGCACAAGATCTTCATCTCCACTAAGGTCACGGTCCTCGATCAAATTTGGTGGTACACAATCTAGCAACTTTAAGGTGTCCAGGGATCTTTCTTCTACTCCCCCTATATCCTTGGAGATTCCTTGTTCCTGGATGAGAAGGTCCCGAGAGATAGCATTCAGGGCTTGGGGGTCCTTCATTGGAATACCACCTACTAGGGGGGCAGATCTAAGTTCTCCCCAAATTTCTCTCCTAGTTTCTCCTCTGGTTTCTCCCTCAATGGTGGTCAATCTACCATCTCTAGGCAGCTATATCTATTCGTCATCGGGATACTGCTCCAACCATCCCAGAAAGGAACCTCTCTGGACCGATTCCTGACAAAATTTCCTCCCCACTCCTCCCAGTCTGCGACCCGAGAATGGGGGCCCACTGTATGCCAAGTTCCCTCACGGGACGGTCCATTACAGTTTCTGGAGGGTTAGAAGAAGGAAAGATGGTGTGTTCCTATACCGTTGTTTATATCAGCCTGTCCCCATGAGCAAATATAATCAACTGTTCGAGGGTCTTCAAAATTGACGATGACACAGTCTCCCTGAATCGATTTCCTTCCATGCCCCACCCAAGGGGCCCTGCGGACCATGAGGATCTTACTCGACCAGATGGGCGGTAGTGGGCGGTTCGAGTTTAACCAGTGTTGGACCTTATTTTTTAATGACCAACTGGATTCTGTGGCTGGATCAGCCAATTCTGGTACTCCGGTCATCACAACCACGTAGGGGCTAACCTCGGGGGGCAAATTACCGGAAAATCTGTTGTCGGGGGGTCCCCTATCCCAATTCCTGTTGGCATTTAAGGCAGAAGGCTTAGGGGTCTTATTATTTTGTACCTGGTTTATCTGTGGAATTGGGTTTGGAGGTCTTTCTACAGTCTTATTATTTTGTACCTGATTAGTCTGTGGAATTATGCTTGTAAGCCTCTCCACAGTGTGCCTTTCTTTTGCTATCGGGGGTATTGGTTTTGCTGCTGGCCCTGGGGGTGCTGATTTTTTGACTTGTTGGACAGTTGGTTTGTTACAAGTCTGCTTGTTCTGCTTTTGGAGCCCATGGTTTGGGTAATTTTTTATAAGAGCTGTCAATTGAGTTAGTTGTTTTTCAATTTGTAGCAATCTTGCTTCTACTGGGGTGAAACGGGATTTGAATAATTCCCGCATTTATTTAGTAGTTGGCTATCAACCTCATTTACATCATTACCCCCTAATGAATTAACCAATATATCCTGAGTGATGGGACCGGGGGTCTCCTCTGGGACTTGATTAGGGAGCATCGTGCACCTATCATCCTCCCCTCTCCATGCAGTATGATCCTGCTTCTCTGCTTGATTTTTTAGTGTCTCACTAGTCTGTTGGGTTTTAGATTTTTTTTGTTTTTTCCTTTTTTTCCGCACTGCACCCTCCCTCCTACCCCTCAGCTGTCTTGCTTCCTCTGATGTAATTTGGGTAGCTAAGTCAGGGTTTTTTTCCAAATCCGAACTTAACTGGGAGTCGGATAGTAAATGCGAGGCCGATAAATCGACTATATTTGGGAGGGTATGGATGTCGGCACGGACTTCCATCAGCCCAGGGTCCCTAACACGCTCAGGTGTTCTAGCGGTAGCCAGGAGGCCCAGGGAAGATCTTTTAGCATTGGCTAAGTCCTGGGACACTCTTCGTTCCATAATAGAAATACCTTGGTCTATGAAGCTATTTGCCCTAATAATAAAGCTGTCCAAGGGGCCTATCAGCTGGGCCTCTCCTGCAGCTGTTTTACTTCTACTTCCCTGTGTTGACATAGTATAAGCCTTATTGCTGGGTGTGATCCCTGGCGTAATGGTTACTACATATATCAAATATACTGGTTTAACTGATATATAATACAAAGTACATACAGTTTTGGATCAAGTCCTTTGTAGGGGCGATTAGAGGGGGGGCCCGGTCCGGTCTCACACGGTCTATAACGGGCTAAAACGGGCCCGGGCTTCGCCCGGCACCCACCCGCGCGCCTCCCGCAGTGCGGGAGCCGAAGACTGGTATTATCCTTTTCGGGCAGTAGGCGTGGCCGCGTAGGGGCGTGGCGGGAAGAGAACCCAGGTGCGGCCGATTAAGGTGTTGCTTGGCCCCCTGGTCCTCGCAGTCCCGCTGCACGCCCGTTAGAAGGACCTGCTTCCATGATCCTGTGTCAGCGTACAAGAGCGACAATGTCCCTGTGCTCCAAAAGTGCTCCTTCAGTCAGCCCGGTAAGAGGACGAAAACAACCACCCGTGTCTGCAGCCTCGAGCGGCACCCGCGTAGCGCGGGCCGCGAGGCGCTGTTATGGCCGTAGGGGCGTGGCGGGAAGAGAACCCAGGTGCGGCCGATTAAGGTGTTGCTTGGCCCCCTGGTCCTCGCAGTCCCGCTGCACGCCCGTTAGAAGGACCTGCTTCCGTGATCCTGTGTACAAGAGCAGCAATGTCCCTGTGCTCCAAAAGTGCTCCTTCAGTCAGCCCGGTAAGAGGACGAAAACAACCACCAGTGTCTGCAGCCTCGATCCCTTCAATCAATAGTAGGGGAACATAAAGACATGCCTGATGACTCATAACCAGGGGAACCCTGGGATGATTATGATATTGAGCCTCAAGCTAACACTGACCCTGACTTATATCTCACTCGCCCATCACCACCTGATGATGCCTCTGCTTATCAGGACCTAATAGCACGTGCAGCCACATTCCATCAGGTTATTCTACATAAAGATACCTTACCTTTTGAAACTTTGTCTAATGCACAGAGAGGGGCACAATACTTACCATTAATCAAAGGTATGACATGTAATTCGGACAACATTTTTAAAGACCCAGTCAAAGCGAGGATTATTACTCCACGCATTGACAAAAAGTACAAAGCTGCACCTTCGGGCCTCATTTTTATTAAAGGTCAATTAGCCCCTCACTGTCTAGTAGTGTCAAATGCAAGGAAAAGAGCAAACTCTAGAGCACTACTGCCATTAAAAGAGTCCAAGCTCATAGATGCCTCTTGGCACAAGCAGCTAATCATTGGTGTATAGCCAATAGCCAGGCTTTGTTAGCAAGGTATGTCAGGGCCCACTTGGACTAAATGGAGGGGCTCCTTCAACACCTCCCAGAGGACCATAGGAAAAGGGGTCAAGAAATAGTAAGTGAAGGTAAACTTATTATCAACAAGTCTATTAAATGTGCACCAGATGCAGCCGACACCACTGCTAGGGATATAAACTCCAGTATCCTCTTACATAGACACGCATGGTTGAGGGTGTCCAGATTTAAGCCTGAAGTACAGCAGGCCATACAAAATCTCCCGTTCAATAAAGAAGATCTTTTCGGACCTCAAGTGGACCCAGCCCTTGAAAAATGAAGAAGAATACTGAGGTAGCAAAATCAGTGGGAGCTTCTCAAACTAACTTGTACAGTGGTTCTTTTCATAAGCCCAATTACAAACAAGGTGCGAAAACAGCTACAACAGATACCTCTGAGTTACAATGCAAAAACTAGGGACAAACCTCTACATCTAGAAACTTCTGCAGAGGTTCTTATAGAGAAAACAATTTTAAAGGAAGAGGCAGGGGAAACAATACCCGTTCCTCAAATGCCATTAACGAGCAATGACTTCCTTACCATTCCCCCTTAACACTGAATACCTATCAAGGGTTGTCTTCAACAGTTTCTCAACAATTGGAAATCAATCACAAGAGACCAATGGGTCTTGAACATTATCAAACATGGTTATTGTCTGAAGCTCATAACAACTCCTCCAAATGTCCCACCTCGTAAACATAAACTATCTGCACAACATCAAATCCTTCTACAACAAGGGATAATAGCTTTGTTACAAAAGGGAGCAATAGAACCAGTTCCGACAACAATTTCAGAGAACAGGAGTATATTCACTATACTTTCTTATCCCCAAAAAGGATGGAGCCCTCTAGGTCTCAGACCATTAAATCATTATATCATATCAGAACACCATATTGTCACTCTCCAAGAGATCATTTTGTTATTACAAAAAGGGGATTTCATGGCGTCTTTATATCTAAAAGACACCTAGTTCCATAAACCAATTCATCCTGCACACTGGAAATACCTCAGATTTCTATTTCAAGGGAAATATTATCAGTTCAAAGTTCTTCCCTTTGGGATTACCACTGCACCAAGAGTATTCACAAAATGCCTAGCAGTGGTAGCAATTTACAATAAGGGGTGGTGAGGGACAGAGTCTCTGAATTAAGCAGAATACTCTCACCCAGTCCAAAGATCAGGGCTAGATCGAACACCGTTTTTTAGCTCATTGCACCATCCCAGTTTCAGAACCTGGCTGTATGCAAATTAGTCTGTTCCTGTCCCAGTGCATGATGGGAACAGGGCAAACCAAACTACAAAAGCCAATTCTTACACTGGGAAGGAAACAAGCTTCCGGGGACCGGTTTCTGGCATTACAGCCGTCTTCGGCCCGGCTTGCTTGAATCCTGATGGTGCAATGAGCAAGGGACTCATGTCTGAGTATACCCTTCCACGCTTAGGGTGGACAAAATAATTTACAATAAGGGGTGGTGAGGGACAGAGTCTCTGAATTAAGCAGAATACTCTCACCCAGTCCAAAGATCAGGGCTAGATCCAACACCGTTTTTTAGCTCATTGCACCATCCCAGTTTCAGAACCTGGCTGTATGCAAATTAGTCTGTTCCTGTCCCAGTGCATGATGGGAACAGGGCAAACCAAACTACAAAAGCCAATTCTTACACTGGGAAGGAAACAAGCTTCCGGGGACCGGTTTCTGGCATTACAGCCGTCTTCGGCCCGGCTTGCTTGAATCCTGATGGTGCAATGAGCAAGGGACTCATGTCTGAGTATACCCTTCCACGCTTAGGGTGGACAAAATAATTTACAATAAGGGGTGGTGAGGGACAGAGTCTCTGAATTAAGCAGAATACTCTAACCCAGTCCAAAGATCAGGGCTAGATCCAACACCGTTTTTTAGCTCATTGCACCATCCCAGTTTCAGAACCTGGCTGTATGCAAATTAGTCTGTTCCTGTCCCAGTGCATGATGGGAACAGGGCAAACCAAACTACAAAAGCCAATTCTTACACTGGGAAGGAAACAAGCTTCCGGGGACCGGTTTCTGGCATTACAGCCGTCTTCGGCCCGGCTTGCTTGAATCCTGATGGTGCAATGAGCAAGGGACTCATGTCTGAGTATACCCTTCCACGCTTAGGGTGGACAAAATAATTTACAATAAGGGGTGGTGAGGGACAGAGTCTCTGAATTAAGCAGAATACTCTCACCCAGTCCAAAGATCAGGGCTAGATCCAACACCGTTTTTTAGCTCATTGCACCATCCCAGTTTCAGAACCTGGCTGTATGCAAATTAGTCTGTTCCTGTCCCAGTGCATGATGGGAACAGGGCAAACCAAACTACAAAAGCCAATTCTTACACTGGGAAGGAAACAATCTTCCGGGGACCGGTTTCTGGCATTACAGCCGTCTTCGGCCCGGATTGCTTGAATCCTGATGGTGCAATGAGCAAGGGACTCATGTCTGAGTATACCCTTCCACGCTTAGGGTGGACAAAATAATTTACAATAAGGGGGTCCTTCTGTTTAATACTCATGCAGACTACGCCATTCAGCGTCTTCTTGTGGGGCTCCATCCTCCTCCTCATCCTCAGTAGGTTGGATTGTTGATCCTCTGGGTCTCGGTGGGAGGTATTATCCCACTTTGGTCCTGTTTTTTTGGTTTCTGGAGTGGCTGTTACACTTTCTGTGAGGGTCACTGTGCCCTCGGGGTCCGTGGTTGCCCTCTTTCTCTCTTTTCAGTTGGCTGCAGGTTCAGCCCCCTTTTTGGGTAAGAAAGTGATTTTTGGCTGATCCTAAGATTCTGTGGTTTTTGCCGCAGGTTTCTGATTTTGTTCTCTGATGCGAGATTGTCTTCCCTTAGAGTAGTTCCCATGCTTTCTTGGGACATGTCCTACCCTATGTGGGATACTTGTAGCTATTGTATATGCTGCGAGGGTGTGGATTCCCCCCTTGCGGGTTCCTCGCCTTTCCTGGTGTTGCTGTATTACGCTGGTGCGGCCCTTGGTCCTTACTTGGGTGTGGCTTGGCCATTTCTGGCGAAGTGCTGCGGGGTGTTTTGCCCTTTGTCTGCCGTTTGGTCTAGTCCTCTGTCTGGTGTTCTAATGGGATAATTTCCTGTGTTGACAGCCTGGTCCGTCCTTCTTGTTTCTCCTCTTATCTTCTAGCTGATTGCACTTCTTTGTGGGTCGGTTCTGTCCGGAAAGGTCCCCTTTAGATGTCGTTCGGGAAATTTTCTGGCCTTGCCCTTGTTCTGAGCCCGACGTGGTCTGGGCGTTTAGTTTGTGATGCCTGTCAGCGGCTGGCTGCACCTGCCTGCTTTTCTGTTCTGTGGCCGGGGGCCTTAGGTTGGGCTCTGGCGCTCCTGCTTATTGTTCCGCGGGAATCTTGTGAGATTGCGTTCTTCTCTCCCGCCTGCCTTTTTTGCTGAGGCGCCTTTCTGTCTTGTCTGTTGACTCCAAGCTGTGATGGGCTCGGCTGCCCTCTTCACTGGGTGTGTTTCCCGGTGGAAGGCTTTGCCTGCTCTTCTGCCTCTTCTCCTTGGAGTCTGTGGGTGGCTCTTCTTCTTCGGTACTCCTCTGCGTTACCCTTTTCTTCTGGGGCTTCTGATGGAGATCCCTGGTTCCTTGTCTGGGCTTGGGGTGCACTGGCCTCCTTTCGTCTTCTCCTTGCTTCCTCCTGCTTGATGAGGGTTGGGCCGCCTCTTTTTGTCATCATCAGGCACCCCCTCTGGGACCGGTGTTCTTCAGAGATGACGAGGTTCTCTTCTGCCTGGGGGGACTGCGCTATTCTCCTTGTCCCTGTGATTCTTCCCTTATTGGGGCCCTGTGTTCGTCCAGGCTGGAGAGGTCCTCTCACAGGCCCTCCTCCCCCTTGGGTATGGCTAGGGTATCTATTTCAAGTTAAGGAATCTGCGGTTAGTAGTCTCTATCAGATGTACAAGTTACTTACCTTTGGTAATGATGTATCTGGTAGAGATGATTCTAGCCGCAGATTCCTTCACGACCCACCCTTCCTCCCCGTTCTGAGAGGACCCTTCCTTGGTATTTTGCACTCACCTGCCTCCGGGTGGTTGTCTTATGCGAGTGCCTTTTCTTACTCCCTCCCTAGGGGGATGCTAGTCTTGTTGATTGCTCAATTTCTTCCCTTCTGGTAATTGGTTGATGATTTCATGGGTGCTTCTGCGCCCCTGTACCCTGGCCTCCAGTGTGGGGTCTGCTCATGCTCTTCTTCCTTTTGTTGATTGCACTTCTGATTCCTCTGCAGTCCTTGGGGTTGAGGTCTCTTGGCTGGATCTCGACCCTTAGCTCTTTTCAGGAGATGTGTCTCCCTGCTGGTGTTGTCTGGTTCCTCTTCTGTTCCGGCCTTGATGCCCTTCTCTGTTCTGGGCTGTGGTTGCAGACTTCTTTGTCCGTGCAATTTTTTTCACATGCTTTCTGCCCCCAGGGAGGCTGTTCTATTTATTTGCAGGCTTGCCTGCAGTAGCTTTGATCTGTTCTTTCCTTCCATGACTTTTGGTGCCATAGTGCATGGCACTATCTGTTTAGCTGATTTTTTCTCACACTGTTCCAGTATTCTCACAGTTTTTGTTTGTGATGGCTCCGCATTGTGGCGCGGAAACGTTCCCTGAAGAAAACTGACGTAGGCGCGCCGGGGTGGGACTCATGTATCCTCTCTGACGTCACAAACGTAGACGACGTCAGGGCGGAGTCACGTGGTGCCATCCCCCCGGCGAGCAGGGATGCTGTGGCAAAAAGTTTTTCGGATCTAGTCCCACGCCTGGGGATAATTCTACGTTAAGGAATCTGCGACTAGAATCGTCTCTACCGGGGTTGGACTCTTGTGGGCGCCATTTTGGCTAGGGTTAGTGGAAATTTAGGCGGGCGCCATCTTGGAGCGTCCCGACGCTCGAGCTCTTCATTGCGACGCCTACTTAAAGTCGTCCTCTCCCGCGCAGCGGGACCGCGCAGGGGGACGCCGTCGCTTAGCCGGAGTCGTGCCAGAGTCCTGCCCGTCTGCGCTCGTCCGCGCCGAGGAAGCGTGAGCGGGGCCCGGACTCTGGCATTTAGTCATCATACCATCATGCTGAATACCTTGATGCTCAGGTACAATCGCGCCGCTCTGCTTTCTATTAGAGAGAGGCTCACAGTGTGTGTTCATGATTCTGTGCACCCGCTGTCGGGTCCTTATGATTGCGCCTGTGGCAGTTTGTCACTTGATACCCCGTCTGGGGTGCGCTCTGTGGAAAGGAATGCCCCTAATACACGTACTAATATCTCTGAGCGTGTACTTAGCATCTGGAGTCTGAACGTGAGATCATTGGTCAAGCACCATCAGTCCTTACGTGACATGATCGAATAGGACTCTCCTGACCTCATCTTCCTCACTGAGACTTGGCTTCAGGATGCGGACACTGCAATAATCAATCTGGCATTCCCTTCCAACTATACAGTGTTCACTCGTAACCGCACTTCTAGAGGGGGTGGCATAGCTATGGTGATAAAATCCTGCTTCCCGGCTGAATGGAAAGCTCTTGACCTACCAGCGTGTGAGAGCGCTTCTTTTAAGGTAGCCTTCAGTCATCAGTTTACACTCAGCGGTATGCTTATCTACCGCCCGCCAGGGAACGACACTGTCTTCAAGGCCGCTCTTGCTGACGTGGTCAGCTCTTTAGCTCCGAGATGTGCTAATTTTAACATCGTAGGCGATCTCAATATCCATTTTGATCAGGGGTCATAAGCACCTATTAATACCTTGCTAGCGGACCTTGAAGCCATGCAAATGGTCCAACTAGTTACCTCCCCTACCCACACATGAGGTCATATCCTTGACCCCTTCTTTACCACACTGGAGCGGGCTAGGGTCTCTGACCCGATGGTGGTAGGCTGGACTGATCATCTGCTGGTTAAAGTGTCATGTCCTATAGATGACCCACAATTTAAACCTGTGGACAGACTGATCCTTAAAAGAAATTGGCATAAGCTCAAACTGGAGGAGTTTTATAAGATCTTGGAGGCGCAGCCCCTGGGCAATCTGCTGAATGTGGAACAAGGATATGAGCAGTTTCGTAACTGGGTCCTAGCCGCCCTTGACTCTCTTATACCGATGCGCTGGTCGAAATGCCATGCTAAAGTTCCCAGCCCATGGTATAATGATACTCTTGCCGAGCTTAAGAGAACGTGCCGGCAAGCTGAGAGGGCGTGGAGGAAATCCTTTGATCCCACCTTGAAATCTTTGTATTTTGCCCAGCTTAAGATCTATCACAGGGCAATCTGTCAAACCCGGGCCGCACACTATGCCTCCGAGTTTCAGAATAGCCCCAACCCGTCTAAATTAATTTTTAAGGTTCTCAAAGACCTTATGGGGAAACGGGCCACCTCGGTGGAAATCTGCACGGACTCTCACTATGAAAGTCTGGCATCCTTTTTCATGGAGAAAGTGCAGGCGATCTACCGAGGATTCACGTCATCTGTGCCCGATGTTGAGCAAACCGGTGTGATAGCTACGGTTCATGAAACTCTGTCCTCCCTGCCAGTAATGTCTGACGAGGTCTTTGATACTCTGAGCCTCAAAATTAAATCCGGCTCTCCATTAGATCCGCTGAAGCCAGAGTTATTTAAACTTCTCCCTCCCCTATGTCGTGAGCCTATACTGGATCTGATCAATCTATCGCTCACATCGGGTGTGGTCCCTTCTTCCTGGAAGCAGGCAGTGGTCAGCCCAATTTTAAAGAAGCCTAACCTTGACCCCCTACTCCCAGAAAACTATCGTCCCATCTCCCTCCTGCCCTGGACCGCCAAGGTCACTGAGGCACACGTGAACTCCATCTTGTCTGCCCACCTTTCTCGAAATAACATTCTAGACCAGAGCCAGAATGGTTTTCGTGCACAACACAGCACCGAAACTGCACTGCTTTTTATGACCGAGCACTTGCGAACGGTGCTGGATGCTGGGCAGACAGCGGCGCTCCTCCTGCTAGATTTGAGCGCCACGTTTGACACGGTGTCTCACGACATTTTGATCCGGCGCTTGGAGGCAGTGGGAATTGAGGGGACTGCTCTCCAATGGTTTCGCTCTTTCCTCTCGGACCGGTTTTTTAAAGTGGCTATTCCACCGTGTCAGTCCTCTTTCCATCCACTGGGGCTGGGGGTTCCGCAGGGCTCTGCGTTGAGCCCCACTCTGTTCAACCTATATGTGAAACCGCTGGCTGCAGTCGTCAGACAATGTGGCCTAACCATGACATCGTATGCCGACGACACGCAGCTGGCAGTGACACTCAGTGGTGATCCCGAGGTGAACGCTCCCAGATTCCGTGCAGGACTCATTGCCGTGGCAAATTGGATGCGAAATAACTGTCTGCAGTTAAATGCCAAAAAAAACGAGGTCCTGATCTTAGGAAAGCAGGCGGAGCTCTGGGGAGACCAGTGGTGGCCTCCAGAATTGGGGGTGACTCCCATCCCAGCTGCCGAAGTTAAGAACCTGGGGGTCTGGCTGGATCCTACACTCTCCTTCACCAGCCATACGAAGAAGGTTGCAGCTACCTGTTATGGTATTCTGCGAGGGCTGAGACCGGTCCTCAAATTCTTCGACCCCCCTACTCGGCAACTGGTGGTCCAAGCCTCCATTCTTTCTCGGCTGGACTATGGGAGTGCGCTGATGCTCGGAGTGAATCAGGCGGAGGCCACTAGACTGCAAAGGGTGCAGAATGCCGCGGCGCGAGCCATCGTTGGCCTTCCTAGACAGTGTTCTGTTTCTGCAGTTTTGACTTCTCTCCACTGGCTGCCGGTCAGACAGAGAATTAAATTCAAGGCTCTCTGCCTGACATTTAAAATCTTGAAGTTTTCCTCTCCTCCAGCCCTCGCTAAGCTTGTTTCCTCCTATGTTCCTACGCGGTCTCTTAGATCGGAACTTCTCCATCTGGCGGTCAATACACGGTTTAGACTGAGTAGGATGGGAGGTCGCTCCTTTCGAGTATTAGCGGCAGGATTATGGAATTCTCTCCCTGTCCATATTCAAGCCTTGAATAGCCTTACTTCCTTTAGGCGCGCCATAAAAACTTTTTTGTTCCCAATCGCTGACTGATTCCTCCCTCTTCTTCCCAGCATCGATTTGTTGTGTTGTGGTACCTGATCAGGCGCCGGGACGCCCCTTGGCTGGGGCAGCTGCGCGCCTTATAAAAACTACTAACATAACATAACATACATCGTTACCGAAGGTAAGTAACTCGTACATCAAAGCAAAGAACTTCGATGGGATATGGAGATGAGGAGCTGCCAACCATAGAGCTGCGATAGAAAATAGGTCACTTCCGTTACCTGGGAATACAAGTTGCACATGAAGATGCGCAGATACTTCGCTTGAACATATATAAGGTATTGGACTCTTTGAAGGGCTCAGTAGCATTCTGGAATACACTACCGCTATCCTTGATTGGCAGAATCCCGGTAGCAAAGATGGTGCTTTTGCCCTGAAGCCTGTATGCGTTACAGAACTCTGTGTAATATACCCATGTCTGTATTTCTGCAGTTGAGGTTGTTGTTGTTGGTGTCTTTGTATTGGGCGGGAAAGCGTAGCAGGGTGTCATTGCAGGTCCTTTCCAGACGTTATGAGGACAGAAGATTAGAGGCACCCAGATTAGACTTATATTATTGTGCAGCGCACCTTCAGCAAGCGGCACAGTGGATGGACGAGGGAGACAACTGGGAGAAGCGCTGGATGGACTGATCCAGCCAGAGATTCTTCCTGTCTCGTTGATGGAGGGAGCGGGTGTGGGCGTGGATCTCCCATATGTCGTTAAGCAAACCGCATTTTTATGCCAAATGTTTGTGGAGCGTGTGCTACGGAATGCACCATTTCATCAAGAGTTAAGCATTTGGCATCTGGCCCCCTGTACGGCTAATGGTTGAGAGTATGTCTAATGGTTGAGAGTATGTCTTTGAGGGAGGGCGGATGTCAGGTACTCACAGATCTATATATAAATGATACCTTCCTTACGTTTGAACAGGTGTGTGAGAGTTTTGAATTAGGACATGGACAGTATTTGCAGTACGCAGGGCTGATGGAGCTAGTCAAGGTCACATGGCCCACGCACCCGACCATGACCTCAACAACCTAGACATTGTATGTGCTGCTTTCTTGTGTTAGTGGACGTAGATTGGTCTCACTATTATATAGGGCAATGAGGATGGATTCGGTGTCCCGGCTTCACAGGGCAAGGTAAGCATGGAATGAGGACCCGCAGGTCCTGTTGAGAAGTGTGGCTCAATGGTTAGAGCGGCAGACCCTGATGCAGAGGTCTAGCCCGGGACCAGGGTTCAATTCCCCGCCTTGGCGGGTCTTGGGCTCAAAATTCCACGGACCTGATAATTCTCGCCTCGGTGCCTATTCCAATCATGGAGTCCCACTCTGCAACTCTGGGCAATAGCTTGCTTACTCTCCACAACGGCCCCCACAACGCTATGGATGCCTGGCCTCCACCTTGGGGGTGCCCAGGAGTGGACACCTCACAGGGAAAGCCAGGATGGGTTCCACAGCGGTATTCGTACAAGCGCCTTGAGACTCTTGCGGGTGAGTAGTGCGCTATACAAGTATCAATTTACATTTACAGAAAAGAATTGGGAGAACGCATGTGCGTGGACACGTAAAGTATCCTGTAATGCACAATTAAAATTAAATTGATACATTATAATTTCCTGTAAAGAGTGTATATGAGGCTTCACCGCATAAACTCAATCCGGCCACATGAATGCCCTTGATGTCACAGTGGGCGAGCAGAGTTCTTGCATTTGGCGTGGGAATGCCTGGAGGTGCTACAATTTTGGCGTGGTGGGGTATCCAAGTGGAGGCTAGCCCAGCGCAGTGTCTTTTGGGACAGATACCAAAGCGTAGGAAAAGTAAGAATGCCTATAAACTGCTGCAATTGGTATTAGTGCTTGCCAGACGGCGGGTAGCAATATACTGAATGAGCCCATGAGTACCATCACTAGAATGGTGGATGAAAGATGTGGGTGAGTGGTCACTTGCTGAAGATCTGTATATGAAAACTTGTAGAAAGGATGATAAACTGGAGAAGGACCTTGAACAGTGGAGAGAATTATGCAGGACATTGCTCCATATACCAGGGCAAGGAAGTGAGCAGGCAGACACGTCAGAAAATGATGGTGCAGAGTAATGTAATAATCTTATTACTGTATTGATACGTGACATGCTGGTGGAGGTGTCCGCCTTCGTTATCATGATTTGTATATCATCTATTTCCTCTTGCTATGGTTAATGTACTTGAACAATGTATCTCTGGAGATCTGTATGTTTCAAGACAAAGATTATGGATGAGTGTATAGCAAACGTGTGTACAGCTGACCAGTTGGACAATAAAACCTAATACATTAATTTGTTTAAAAAAAAATCGAAGCAAAGAATTCCAATCTTTGCAAAGTAAACAGTCAAAAAACCCGAAATTTGCTTTATCAACGATGGGTCCACCATAAACCTACAAAAGTCTCATCTACAACCAGACGTTACTCAGTCATAACTTGGGGCCATGCTCAACACACACTTAGCGTTAGCAGACACTGACAGAATACACAACATAGTAACATTAATTCAACAGTTTCAAACAGGAAGTCACATTCCTGCAAAAACATTTCTCAGACTTGTAGGCATGATGGCGTCCTGTATTTACATACTCCCACATACCAGACTAAATTTGAGACCTCTACAACAATGTCTCTCAACAGTGGAATCAATCACTGGGTCAGCTTGAGTTGGTAGACAGCTGCATGCATCATTCTCTGCAATGGTGGAATTCACAAAATCTATCCAAGGGGCGGCCGTTTCAGGACCAGGTTCCCCAAATGATTCTAACAAAAGATGCATCCCTAACAGGTTGGGGAGCACATCTAAACAACCTCACTCTTCAGGGAGTATGGGATTCCAAACACAAGTATCTCCATATCAAGCACCTAGAGCAGCAAGCTGTTCATCTAACAATCTAAGTATTCCTACCTCACCTACAACACAAAGTTGTCCTAATTCCTACAGACAATATGACAACTATGTATTATTTACAAAAACAGGGGGGGGGGGACACGCGCTCCAGTTATCTCACTCAGCACAGAAAATATGGAGGTTAGCGATACACCACAACATTAACTTGTTAGTAGAACATGCCCCA
The DNA here is from genome assembly GCF_964261635.1 of Lissotriton helveticus. Taxonomy (NCBI): domain Eukaryota; kingdom Metazoa; phylum Chordata; class Amphibia; order Caudata; family Salamandridae; genus Lissotriton; species Lissotriton helveticus. The sequence continues at coordinate 384,013,686 of NC_136067.1, read as the reverse complement.
GGGACAAGCAATCAAATTACGTACTTTCTGAGCAGAACGCAACAAGTCCACAAATGGGAAATTCACCCCAATGTTCTTCAACCATATTTTCATAAGTGGGGGTTTCCAGAAATAGACCTATTTGCAACAAATTAAAATGTGAAATGCCAACACTTTGCAAGCAGGTATCCACACCATCAATCAAAGAGTAAAGCTCAATGTATGAACTGGTCAAGGATATTTGCATACACTTTTCCACCTCTTCCACTACTTCCATTAGTGGTCAGAAAACTCAGATAAAACATCTCTTGTGATGATACTATTAGCTCCAACATAAGCTCGATAAAGTGGTTCTCAAAACTGCTAAAACTGTCTCTAGTCCCACACGAGAAGCTTCCCCTCAACCTGGACCTTCTTACTCAGACCCACGAAGCACTAAGACATCCCAATACCAAGGAGATGAATCTTGCAATTTGGCTCCTGAAGTCTGGAAGGAATTTGAAAACTTAAATTTACCTAAAAAAATGTCTGAACATTCTTAAAGAGGCTCGTAAACCTACCACAAGGCGATGTTATGCAGCAAAATGGAAACATTTTGTTATGTTCTGCCACAAACAAGATATCAATCTTCTTCATGCAAAAGTACAAACTATTATTTTTTACCCATTGCGTTTACAAAATTCTAGGTTGCATACACCTCTATAAGTTTACATCTTTCAGCTATTGCAAAATATCTATCAGTGTTTAAAATAGCAGTTATCAAAGCTTTTATGGAGGGACTTAAAAGGATAATTCCTCCTAGACTTCCACCTGCTCCAGCATGGAACTTAAACATTGTCCTAACAAGACTAATGGGTCCACCTTTTGAACCACTACACTTTTGTTAATTGCAGTATCTTTCATGGAAACCTGCCTTTTTAATTGCTATTACTTTTCTTAGAAGAGTCAGTGTAGTACAGGCCTTAACTCTTGAGGAGCCTGTCTTTCAAATACATTGTGACAGAGTAGTGCATAGAACTAACCCAGATTTTCCTATCTAAGGTGGTTTCTAATTTTCATATCAATCAATCCATTGACTTGCCTGTTTTGTCCCGCAACCAGATACAGTTGCAGAAATGGCATCGCACTTTATATGTCAAAAAGGCACTAATGCACTACATTGATAGAACTAAATCTTTCAGACAGACAAAACAATTGTTTGTTGCCTTGGCACCTCCTGGTATGGTAAAGACGATATCTAAATCTGGCATTTAAAAATGGTTTTACTGGGAAAGTATACAAAGTGTACACGTCCATCTTGGCCACGCACCTTTTGTAGGTTTATGTTGACTCCCACGAGGCAGGCACGCTCTCTCCTACCCTGCGTTAGGCTGTCATTACCTTCTTGCTTAAGCCTGATAAACCAGCCCACCTGTGTACCTCCTACAGGCCATTATCACTCCTAAACCGTGATAATAAAATCTTGGCCAAGGTGCTAGCCTCCCGTCTTTCTTAATGTATTGCATAATTTCTTCCCTGTAATCTGCCTTTGTTCTGCATCATTCCACCTCAATCAATCTTGGCACCATTTTTGCTGTACTGTACCAGATCTTCCACCTCCTCTGCTTCAGTTGCCCTACTAGATGCTGAAGAAGCATTTGACTCCGTCAGTGGACATTCCTATGCCCAACACTGATTAAACTGGGAGTACCTTAAAATGTTATGGGCCTCATTATGCCACTTTACACGAACCCCCTGGTGCGCCTGCAAGTTGAATGGCATGCTTTCAGGACCTTTTCTGATCACTAGGGGTACCAGGCAGGGCTGCCCGCTCTACCCCTCTTGTTTATTATTGCCACAAATCCCTTGTTAGACTCCTCCAGGAGCGTCATCTCCACAGGGGCCTCTGATTCCGGAACAGCCCACTGCTGACCTCACTCTATGCAGATAATATATTGTTGTCTGTCCGTGACCCACCTATTAATCTAACCCCTCTTATTTGCGAAGTGATATGCTTTGTCACCTTTTATGGATTATTAATTAACTGGCATAAATCAGAACTTTTTCCACTGACGGAGGCCACTAAACTGCTTGTTCTTGAATACCCCTTACGGTGGTGCACCGATTCCACTAAATACTTGAGCATCTTTTTACATAGAGATAAATCGGAAGTTATCGCCATAATTATTGCCCGACGATAGATAAACTGGCTACCCAAGTAGAACGTTGGATTAGACTGCCATTAGCTATATCAGGATGCATTGCCATCATCAAAATGGTTGTTTTTCCCTGGTTCTTACACTTTTTCACAAATATCCTTGTTGCTTTGACTAACACTTTTTTGCCACTCTGCGGGGCATCCTGACACAAATCTGGGCGGGCTGCCGGCTCCTTATTCACTGGGAAACGCTGATACTCCACTACAATCATAGTGGATTCAGAGTTCCAGGCTTCCAATTATATAATTTTGTGGCACAATTCCACGTCTCATATTACTGGTATCATCCTGATGCTAGGTTATCATATATTAAACCTAGGATGGCCCAAGCACCACATTTCCCCCTTTCCTCCTTACTCCGTCAGGGCATTCAGCGAGACCTTACTCTCTGGCTCATGGAAAGGACGCCATTCAAGAGGTGTCCTCGATGTAGGTCGAAGTTTCCCCACACCGATCTACATGAGGTGTGCAACCTTTGCCTCTCACCGGAGCACGAGGCCAAAGACTGTTCCGCTTGTGCCTCCTTCCGCTCCAAGAAACCAATTCGGGACCGACGAGCTCGAAGAACAATGGCTCGCTCGTCAGCATCGATCCCGGGCGACATCTTCCACGAGGGCGTCAACGTGCCAGAACAGCAGCGGGCCGAAATTAGTGCCAGCTCCTCCAATGCCGAAGACTCAGACGTCGAGGACATCACTCCAGCTCAACGGGTCGTAAGTAAGTACGTCGACCTCGACCCCCTCCAAAAAGGCTTCGGTCACACCCTCACCTTCGGGCCCAGGTGCAACCGGGAGACTGCTTCCCACGCCCCGCCCTCGGGCTCGGCAAAGAAGCCTGCTAAGCCTTCAGGCGGCTCGAGTCAGCCTATTCCCGGTGTCGATCCTACACCGACACCGAAAAAGAAGCCATCTTCCTCATCCATGCCGACCGCTGCTTCAACACCCAAGCACACGGCGCCGAAGACTGTCACCGGCTCATCAACGTCAAAACCGCACTCGGAGCTGAGTAAAAAACTACCTAAAGGTCCCGACTCCCACACTTCGGAACCGAAAAAAAACGTTCTGGTTAAAGACTTCGCAAAAGGTCACAGTTCTAAGCCAAAAGACCCTAGACCAGCTACCGAATCGGTATCGAAAAAAACCTTCGGAACCGAAGGACTTTCCATACACAGAAGAGCCTTTTCTACCAGATCCTACTCAAAAGTAGGATCTTGTAAAGGATCCTAAGACTGGACAACTGTCTCTTAGCTCCAAGAAGACCACTAGATGCGCCTGCACCTCCTCCTCCAAAGAAGAGAGACATTGCAACCTCTCCATTAAGGGTCCCTTCTCCACTTCCCCATACTCTTCCACCTCCTCCACCACATCATTTTCCTACACCATCCCCTAACCCAGATGATGATGTAGACACAGACTCTGATGACACAGGTGGGGGTGCTTATGAACCAGTAGGGAACGATAGTCCCCCTCAGTCACGTAATCCATCAAGACGATGTATATCCCCCCAGGCCTTCCCCCCCCCAGAGGACACTATAGGTTTTAACCTACTAGTCCAGAGGGCTGCCCAGTACCATGGCGTTGATTTGCACACAGACAATGTGGAGGAAGATTTCTTATTGGACACGTTTCACAATACACAAAGGTCCACGGCCATTCTGCCAATGCTTAAGGGGGTCATTAAGCATGCAACAGAGGTCTTTAAAGATCCTGTCAGGGCTCGAGTCCTCAACCCCCGCATTGAGAAAAAATACAAAGCTGCCCCTACAGATCCAGCTTACATTAGAGGCCCAAATAATTACAAAAAGGGGGTGGTGATGGACAGAGTATCTGAGTTAATCAGAACACTCCTACCCAGTCAACAGATCAGGGCTTGATCCATCACCGTTTTTTAGCTCACTGCACCATCCCAGTTCAGAACCTGGCTATATGCAAATTAGTCTGTCCCTGGCCCAGTGCATCATGGGAACAGGGCAGACCAAACTACCAAGCCAATTCTTCACTGGAAAGGAAACAAGCTTCCGGGGACCGGTTTCTGGCATTACAGCCGTCTTCGGCCCGGCTTGCTTGAATCCTGATGGTGCAATGAGCAAGGGACTCATGTCTGAGCATACCCTTCCACACTCATGGTGGCCAAAATAATTACAAAAAGGGGGTGGTGATGGACAGAGTATCTGAGTTAATCAGAACACTCCTACCCAGTCAACAGATCAGGGCTTGATCCATCACCGTTTTTTAGCTCACTGCACCATCCCAGTTCGGTCCCCGGAAGCTTGTTTCCTTTCCAGTAAAGAATTGGCTTGGTAGTTTGGTCTGCCCTGTTCCCATGATGCACTGGGCCAGGGTCAGACTAATTTGCATGTAGCCAGGTTCTGAACTGGGATGGTGCAGTGAGCTAAAAAACGGTGATGGATCAAGCCCTGATCTTTTGACTGGGTAGGAGTGTTCTGCTTAATTCAGATACTCTGTCCATCACCACCCCCTTTTTTAATCATTTTGGCCACCACAAGTGTGGAAGGGTATGCTCAGATGTGAGTCCCTTGCTCACTGCACCATCAGGATTCAAGCAAGCCGGGCCGAAGACGGCTGTAATGCCAGAAACCGGTCCCCGGAAGCTTGTTTCCTTTCCAGTAAAGAATTGGCTTGGTAGTTTGGTCTGCCCTGTTCCCATGATGCACTGGGCCAGGGTCAGACTAATTTGCATGTAGCCAGGTTCTGAACTGGGATGGTGCAGTGAGCTAAAAAACGGTGATGGATCAAGCCCTGATCTTTTGACTGGGTAGGAGTGTTCTGCTTAATTCAGATACTCTGTCCATCACCACCCCCTTTTTGAATCATTTTGGCCACCACAAGTGTGGAAGGGTATGCTCAGATGTGAGTCCCTTGCTCACTGCACCATCAGGATTCAAGCAAGCCGGGCCGAAGACGGCTGTAATGCCAGAAACCGGTCCCCGGAAGCTTGTTTCCTTTCCAGTAAAGAATTGGCTTGGTAGTTTGGTCTGCCCTGTTCCCATGATGCACTGGGCCAGGGTCAGACTAATTTGCATGTAGCCAGGTTCTGAACTGGGATGGTGCAGTGAGCTAAAAAAACGGTGATGGATCAAGCCCTGATCTTTTGACTGGGTAGGAGTGTTCTGCTTAATTCAGATACTCTGTCCATCACCACCCCCTTTTTGAATCATTTTGGCCACCACAAGTGTGGAAGGGTATGCTCAGATGTGAGTCCCTTGCTCACTGCACCATCAGGATTCAAGCAAGCCGGGCCGAAGACGGCTGTAATGCCAGAAACCGGTCCCCGGAAGCTTGTTTCCTTTCCAGTAAAGAATTGGCTTGGTAGTTTGGTCTGCCCTGTTCCCATGATGCACTGGGCCAGGGTCAGACTAATTTGCATGTAGCCAGGTTCTGAACTGGGATGGTGCAGTGAGCTAAAAAACGGTGATGGATCAAGCCCTGATCTTTTGACTGGGTAGGAGTGTTCTGCTTAATTCAGATACTCTGTCCATCACCACCCCCTTTTTGAATCATTTTGGCCACCACAAGTGTGGAAGGGTATGCTCAGATGTGAGTCCCTTGCTCACTGCACCATCAGGATTCAAGCAAGCCGGGCCGAAGACGGCTGTAATGCCAGAAACCGGTCCCCGGAAGCTTGTTTCCTTTCCAGTAAAGAATTGGCTTGGTAGTTTGGTCTGCCCTGTTCCCATGATGCACTGGGCCAGGGTCAGACTAATTTGCATGTAGCCAGGTTCTGAACTGGGATGGTGCAGTGAGCTAAAAAACGGTGATGGATCAAGCCCTGATCTTTTGACTGGTTAGGAGTGTTCTGCTTAATTCAGATACTCTGTCCATCACCACCCCCTTTTTGATACATTAGAGGCCCAGCACCCCTAGATTCCTTAGTAGTTTCTAACGCACGTAAACATGCCAATTCACAAACCTCAGGTGAGGCCTCACCACCAAAAATGAAAATGAAAAAAGACACAGACACAGCTAAATCTATGGGAGCCTTGCAGCTGCAAGCTCCCAGACGTTCTTTTCGTCGCTTATCATATAGAGGCAACGCAAGAGGCTACTCCTCCGAAAGCCCCTCCACTTCCTACAAGACCCCTAGCCAATCTACATTCACTAGAGGCTACCAAAGAGGGGGTTACAGGGGTAACAACAACAAAGGCAGATGCAAAACCAACAACTCCCGCTCTGCCTCCACCCCTACCCAATGACTTTCTTCCCCTTCCCACAACATTCCACTCCTGTGGGGGGAAGACTGCAATAATTCCTTCCTGCCTGGACCGACATCACATCAGACAGGTGGGTGCGACAAATTATTCAGTCAGGTTACTGTCTAGAACTAACATCTACCCCCCAAAACATACCACCCAAACAACGTCCAATGTCACAAGAACATCTATCACTGTTAAAGCAAGAAGTAATATCTTTGCTAGACAAAAGTGCAATAGAACCAGTTCCTCTGCACCAACAAAACAAGGGGGTTTACTCCCTATACTTTCTTATCCCAAAAAAGGACGGCTCTCTAAGGCCTATTCTATACCTCAGACCGCTAAACATATACATACAGTCAGACCATTTTCACATGGTCACACTCCAACAGGCCCTTCCTCTCCTATTACAAAACAACTTCCTTGCTACTCTAGATCTCAAGGACGCATACTTCCACATTCCCCTTCACAAAGCTCACAGGAAGTATCTCAGATTTGTAATAGACGGGCAGCGCTATCAATTCAAAGTACTCCCATTCGGAGTCACAACAGTACCAAGAGTATTCACCAAGTGCCTAGCAATAGTGGCAGCACATTTACGAAGACAGCACATCCACCTCTTCCCGTACCTCAACGACTGGCTCATAAAAGCCAGCTCATACAACCAGTGTGTGAAACACACTCATGCCACGATCCAACTGCTCCACAACTTGGGATTCACAATAAACCACACCAAGTCTCATCTGCAACCATCCAAAGTACAACAGTACCTCGGTGCCACAATAAACACCTCAACAGCACTAGCTTATCCCACTCCAGCAAGGATAGCCAGCATGCAAACTCTTCTCACAAAGTTTCAGCCACAATACTCCCTTCCAGCACGAGTGTTCATGCAGCTCATAGGGATGATGGCCTCTTGCATTTTCATAGTGCCCCATGCAAGACTACAAATGCTTCCTCTGCAAGAGTGCTTATCACGTCAATGGAACCAGGCTCAAGGTCAATTAACAGACCTAGTGTTGGTAAACGGTCGGACTCATCTCTGCAGTGGTGGAACACCAAAAACCTTTCCAAAGTGCGACTGTTCCTAGAGCCAGTTCCTCAAATAGTCTTGACAGCGGACTTATCGCTCTTCGGCTGGGGAGCCCACCTACTGCAACACACCATGCAAGGCAGGTGGACACCGCAACAAAAGTTACTCCTCATCAATCACCTGGAGTTACTAGCTATGTTCCTAGCGTTGAAAGCTTTCTAAGGGCAAGTATCAAACAAAGCTGTGTTAGTCCGCACGGACAACATGACAGCCATGTATTACATACAGAAACAGGGTGGAACACACTCCCTGCAACTTTCTCAGCTAGCACAAAACATATGGCGGTGGGCTATACCTCAAAACATATTCCTCTTAGCCCAGCATGTCCCAGGAGTACAAAATACCATGGCAGATCTGTTAAGTCGTCAGACACAGCAGATCCATGAGTGGGAACTTCATCCGCAAGTTCTTCAACCTCTTTCAGATGTCGGGACAACCTCAGATAAACCTCTTCGCCACCCACGAAAACGCCAAATGCCCAAGCTTTGCCGCCAGATATCCATACCCACTGTCCAAAGGCAATGCGATATGGATCAACTGGTCAAACAAATTTGCGTACGCTTTTCCACCTCTACCACTCATGCCACTAGTAGTACGCAAACTACAGCAGCATTCTCTAACCCTCATCCTAGTTGCTCCAACGTGGACCAGAAAGCCGTGATACACCACACTGCTACAACTGTCTGTAGTACCGCACCAAAAACTATACCTGTCTCCACGCCTTTTAACACAGAACCGTGGAGAGAGATCAGGCACCCGGACCCAGCTCAGCTCAACCCTGCGATCTGGCTCCTAAAATCCTAGAACTTGGATATCTTAACCTTCCTCTAGACTGCATGAATGTCATAAAAGAAGCTAGACGTCCAACCACTAGAGCATGCTATGCAGCTAAGTGGAAACGCTTTATAATATATTGTCACAACAACAATATTAATCCCCTAGACGTGTCTATTCATCACATCATAGGATACTTACTACACCTCCAAAGACGTAACTTAGCCTACACGTCTATTAGACTAGATCTTGCGGCTATATCAGCATATCTTCAAAACAGACAGCATCTATCTCTGTTCAGAGTGCCTGCTATTAAAGCCTTTATGGAAGGCCTTAAGAGAATAATTCATCCCAGAGTACCATCTTCACCAGTGTGGAATTTGAACATTGTTCTCACACGGCTAATGGGACCTCCCTTCGAACCTTTACATAAATGTGAACTACAATTTTTAACATGGAAGGTTGCGTTCCTAGTAGCTATTACTTCTCTACAGAGAGTTAGTGAACTACAAGCACTAGCCATTCAAGAACTTTTCTTACAAATGCATCATAATACGGTTGTTCTCCATACTAATCCAAAATTCCTGCCCAAGGTCATTTCTCCCTTCCACCTCAATCAATCTGTGGAACTGCCCGTTTTCTTCTCGCAGCCACAAACCGTAGCAGAAAGAGCTCTTCATACCCTAGATGTTAAAAGAGCATTGCTATACTACATTGAGCGAACACAACCCTTTCGTAAGACCAAACAACTTTTTCTGTCTTTCTCACCACCACACAAGGGTAATCCCATATCAAAATCTGGTATAGCTAGATGGATTATCAAATGCATTCAGATTTGCTACCACAAAGCTAAACGTACGTTATCTGTTCCTCCTAAAGCCCATTCTACAAGGAAAATAGGGGCTTCAGTGGCATTTTTAGGGAACATTCCCCTAGATGACATCTGCAGAGCAGCTACATGGTCTACACCGCACACATTCACAAAACACTGTTGTGTAGATGTACAAACCAAGCAACAAACTAATGTGGGCCAGGCTGTTCTCAAAACATTATTCCAAACTACTGCAACAGATAGGGGTGGTCGCCGCTAACAATGGGTACTGCTATACAATCTATGCACAGTGTGTAATCTGCAGCTCATATGCCTCGAACGGAAAAACCAAATTACCATTATGCATCTGTTCTTGGCATGTAGAGCTGCAGAGTTACACACGCCCACCCGCCTCCCCGCTACCCTTGTTTGTTCCAGTATTATTTTAATTAGATACAGCTTACATGGACATCCTTCCTTTTCTTGCAAAGCTCCATCATTTCCCCAATGGCGAAAAACAATCTGAGGATGGAGCCGATGCCCATGCGCAATATGGTCCAAAGGAGGAGTCACCTATCTCGTGACTTCCAAAGAACTTTTCAGGACAAAAACAAACTGCAAACATCCGGGCCCAACACTAGGTGGCGATCTATGCACAGTGTGTAACTCTGCAGCTCTACATGCCAAGAACAGATGCATACTGGTAAGTAGCATTTTCCTTCCTCCTTACTAATTTTAGCATCTACCAAAATAGCATCATATGGGTCCAGTAGTATCAAAGATTCAGAATGGTTTCAGTTTCCCCCTTATGGGTTTTTAAATGCACTTGAGTATATTTTAGTTATGAACGTTTGAAAACAAATTCAGTTAGTTGGCACAAACTCTCCACCTTTTCCCAATACTAATAATCTCATCCTCTAATTTTCAATTGTTGTTGTTTCAGTTGTTAAGTACTTTCTGCCCTCATACTTTGATCCCAGGTCAGGCTTCTGGTAAATCACAGCTCATTCATTTCACAAGAAATTGAACTTTAAAAGCAAAATATTCCCCCTGTACCGCGGCCTGGCTCGGAAGACCTGGACTAAATTGTTGGTCTATTGCTATGTATGCGGAACTGTCTTGATTTGCTTCAAATTGTATTTCTGCTGGGGTAACGGACATGAGCTGACTGTAATTGATTGCTATGTTTGATTTCTTTCCTGAACAATAAAAAGAATTAAAAAAAAAAAGCAAAATATTAAAGTGTGTCATAACTATATACATCTTTTCGGTTTACCAGGTGGCAGATGTTGAACAGCTGGGGCTTGTCAATGATGGGTCTAATCAATTGATGTAGTTTGTGTTCTAAAGTAGTCTAGTGTCTCTTTGTGCGGACTCCTACCAAGATAAAAAAAATAGACAACTATGATATTTAAAAACAGTGTTGTAAGTTTGGTGGTGACTATACTTAAGGCAGTAACATAGTTTATCGTGGTATGGTGTATTGTAACAAGCAGGCATATAGTTTTGCCACCAATTAAATATTAAAAGTGGGGTGCCCCAAATAGAAAACATGAAAATGAATGTTTTAAGAATCAGATTCTCTACGTGTTGCAATTCATGAATCACAGCTTTGTCAGTAGCCACAACAGAATGCCATTAAATAATAGATATGAGTCAGGCTTATTAGTTACTTGTAGCTGGTAAAAGTGGCATGAGATATGGTCCTTGCTTTAGAGATGATGTTTTAGTATTCTGCATGTGGAACCATAAACAATTACTATGGTTGCTTTAATTGAGATGAGAAATTTCTTTGCTCACAATATACAGATACTGCTAGTGTAACCACTGGAAGCATTGGGGCTGCTGGACAAGATGTTGTACTATGTTGTTTTTGTTTGAAAATCTGTACCTGTTGTGCAGTGCTATTAAAAAAATTTTTGATTTTATTTTTCCAGATCGGCCACATAGATGGTGAACCTACTCGCAGGGGAGCTTTTCCAGTGTCATTTGTGCACTTTGTTGCTGAATAAACCACTGTTGGAAAGCAAATGCATAGCAGCAATGATGTGTCTCAGAAAAGTGCGGACCTAAAACAAGTCAAATATCTTCTTTCTTGTATGCCTCTTTATTTTTCCATGCTCACAGATTAACACCTTTGTAATAGTGTTTTTAAGTCTTATATACCCATGGTATTTATTTTCCTTAAAGGAAATGTGATGTAGATACTTATTTCCGACTGTTTAGGGTCTCTGTATATGCTTACATATTTTCTAGAGTTAACACTGTTCTGTCTTAATATTTTGTAAGATCAGAACTATTTCTAGTCTTTAATTTATGTATCAAAATAGGTTTAGTTTTAAAATGGCCACTTTGTACTTAAAATAAAATTTTAGTAGGTCTTCTTAGCATTACTACTGGGACTTATTCTATAAATGTCATGTGTCGTTTAATAATGTACTGAATCTGCTTTTCATGAATTTAGTCTAAGTACTAAAGATGATGGGAGCAGAACTTCTCTTATAATAACTTTTTGGTTGTAACTGTAAACATTAAAAATGTTCTAGTTTTTTCCTTGCACTTTAATGCACACTGACATACACCCCTTGTATATGTTTCCATGATGCACCATGGAATGATATCTTTATCCTCATTCATGAGGATGTTCATCTGTATATGATGCACAGCTGACATAGCTCCATAAGGTATTTGTCCTTGTTCTCCAGTGTAAAGCAGCAAGCCAAATCCATTCATTTATCTTACACTCCACAATGAATATATTGGTGGCTGTGGCATAAATATAATCTGGTTTGACAGTGTACTGTATTTGCATGAATGTTAGCAAGACCACAAAGATGATGGTTATTTCCTGGCAGATAATTGTATTTTTATGTGTGTATATCACAACTAATATTTTTGTGGCCCTTGTTTGGAGCCTCCATAACAACATTTTAAATGTCTCCTATATGTTTATACTTTTGTACTTAGGCCTTTGGCCTAAAAAAGCATTTACACACATACTGTTCTGGGCCTTTCAACTGGCAGTTGTAGATGCACAAAAATTGATAGGCTATTCCATACCTGTGTTACCTCAACTGTGACATTTAAGTCTCATCTTATTCTCTGCCACTCGCAATGTGTATTAAACAGGGAAAGCATTTGAGCCGGAATCAACAACTGGCAATTTTAAAGAATATGTAGAAGTTTGTGTACTGTTGGGTACAAAGATTTTGTAACTTCCTGAAAAACCGTTACTAATAAATGCAATTGTGAAAGCTGCATGTGTGTTCCCAGCCGTTGTTATACAAATAAAATAACTTGTCTTTATATGTAACTGGGACGTCAAACTAGGAAAACTTTACTCAGGGTTTTTCAGACAATGCTGCCCAAACTGTGCAGTTTGTGACCGTGGCTGAGCATGCTACTGCTGCTTAATCTACATCATTCTTAAGAATAATTAAGTGCATAAGAAGGTAGGATGTACTTTTTTGCAAAGCTACTGTGCTCCAGATTGGCTAATACTTTAATTTTAGAAAAAGAGATCTCATTTTATGTTGCTTTTTACAACAACAACAAAAGTAGAATTTGCTTTCTTAGGCAAAAATAAAAGACTTGCCTTTTGGGCACTGAAAGAGATCCTGTAAGATCACTGCAAACAGGTTGGAAGATTGATTATCCACAGCCATGGCTATGATTCGGGATACACTGTGATTCTCCCTCGTTCACCCTTTTTGTTAGGATGTTCTATATAATGGCAATAACTCTTCACATTGTGTCAGGGTGATAAGCTGGACTTTATCATGTCTTGGTTTTCTTTTAAGTGGCTTTGTTATAGTCCAGATAGACAGAAACTGGAAAATGTGTTACTTATTTTTTGCCTTAAATAATATAATCTTAATATTGATACTAAAGTGCTTACCCACTTATTCTTGAGTATTTTGAACACTAGAAAGTTGACATACATTCACTTTGCACAGTTTCAATAAACCACATACCTTTTAAATTGTATATGTTTGTGTATAATCTGATCTCGTTTTGGTGTCCCAGCTGAAACATCAGTCATAATATTATCTTCTTTCCAGTGCACAGATCCACAGTTTCCACTTACATCACTATGAATGTTATTATCTGTTGTTTATCAGTACATTGGTGAATCTGCTACACACATAAGAAAAATTATTTTTACACAACTATGAAAAAGTAACAACATTTAAAAGTTTGATCATCACTTGATATAATAAAATTTTCACATGACCATTTCTCTTGGTGAAGTGTGTCTCAAGGGCAAAATAACTATCATTGTTCATATTTTAAAGAAAGTTCTTAAGAGTTTTTTTTAAGGTGTGTATCATGTTTATTTGTATTTCTTTTTGTAAATTAGCACTGACTTTGATATCAGAAAATATACGGGGCTGTTTACTATTTTTCAAAATGTTATATGTATCATGGATAATCATGTAAATACCACTTAAATGATATTTGAAATGAATGTTTAATAGATACTGAGGTTTTGGTGTAGTTGCAGAGCAACTATATATAAATATATTGTATACCCTGAATTAACTTTTATTTTCAGTGTACTGAATGCAGGGATTTATAATTAGGACATGGTTGACAAATCATTTTAACCTTGTACACCAGTTTACTGGGAAGAAAAATAAAGCCTAAAAAACAGTCTTGCATCTTTTTTATAATGTTGAACAATGCTGTATAGACAATATTTTCTAAGGCATGTATTTTCTCCTTTATTGTGCCCCTCACACTATAACACTTCGAATATTTCTAGGCTACAGAAGACAATCACAAATGTAAGTGTGATTATTGTGGATTATAACCCTTACCTCTTGTTATTTCAGTTGAAGTTTGTGTTGTAATGAAAGTCTGGTAGCTGAGGTGTAGTTTGTAGATTAATTTATTTTTCTTAGTTGCAGATTCGAATATTCATAGTAGGCTCTTAGTGTAGTCCATAGCATAGCCCCTAGAACAGCCGCACCAGTGGCAGCTCCCTGCTGCTCAGCCAATACTCCAACTGTCACACCTCACCTCACCGGCACCCAAACATTCCAATGCATCATCACCACACCAACATTCCGCGCAGCACATTCACACTGACTGAACAGCAAGGGCCAATGCAACAGGGAAGATGCATAGATAAATACACCAGATATACAATTTCCTCACCCTTTAAAAAACACATAAAAATACACATGCTAGATGGTATAAAACATTACGTGAGGGAACATGCAAAGATAAAATAAGGAAGATGCATACATAAATAGGGGAAGAAGCTTAGGTAAATACACAAGACATCTCACATTCTTCCCCTTTATAAAACAAAAAATACATCAGTTAAACTGGTCACACAGCATTAACTTTAAAGTTACAAGGTGCTGAACAAAAGACTGAGGAAGAACACTGTTAGTCCCACATCACCATCCATTAACAAAAACCAATGCCACACCCATTACCACCACCAATCCACACCTACTGGCCCGGCAAGCATGACAAGTTACATACCGCACACCAACCAACCGTGGCAAACGCTCTTACCCAAAATTCCAAGTCAAAAACTAAATCAACGAAAACACGTCATTACACAGAAGTAATATGTGAAATACACCTGACCAAACCAAACATCCCCAAGCAAGGGCAAACAGTGTAACACGTAGAAACGGGTGACCTCCAGCCCAAACCACCATCCTTCATGTAAGGGCATAAAGCGTAAAGTGTAGAGATGGGTTACTTCCAACCCACTCAGTCACCCCTCCTGTAAGGGCAAATAGCCTTTAATGTAGAAATGGGTGACTTCCAAGGGGTAACTAGCACCCATACAGCCATCCCTCGTGTAAGGGCCTGTAGTGTACAATGTATAAATGGGTTACTTCTACTTATACAGCCATCCTTCATGTAGGGTCATGTAGACTAAAATGTAGTAATACTGCATGAGAGTAAAGTACGTTGCGACTTCCAACTTAAAGAAAACATGCATACTGAAAGGAATCCATTACACACCATGAATTAATAAGTCACCACAGCACCAAATAAGTGACACCAATGTAGAGGAAATCTGCACACTGTAGGAGATGACATATATACTTTAAATAAACTATCACGTAGAACTGTAGCCCATACGCAGGCAATCCTAGGAACGATAGCTTCCACGCTCGCACAGTGCATCAGTAGGAAAATTCCTGTACACAGGAACTTAGCACTGAAGAAAACATAGCTCAGTAAGCATAAAATTGAAGAAATAAATACTATGAAAAGTAGGCAGCAAATATGGATAGTATGTAAATTGCTGGACAACATGGTACAAAGTGAGCATACAGTGGAGTAGTCATATGGACTTCATACAGTGTTAAATATAAAACTCAAGAACAGCAACGCTAACATCAGGTACTTGCTTCACCATGAACACTCCGTAGGTTAGAAGGCCACCTTTCCAGTATTTTTTAATGGCTGGGATGATCATCACTAAGTTCCAGTTCAATGTGGAATTTATGACTATTTGTAAAGTACCTCTCAGCTGCCAACACCAGCCCTTACTCAAGAATTTGTTACAGTACTTCAAGAATGACAGCTCCTCATGATAGTGGGACTCCTGCCACCGCCTTCTTGTAGCACCCCACATGTTTCTTGGTCCAACTGCACCGGCCTCTGGGAACCCCAAAAAACCGCAGCCTACACAGAGCAAATGTTTAGAAAGTATCCTAAAGCTGTGTGCATCAGTGATGGTGATATAGCACAGATGAATCGCAATCTTCTTAATTGCCATCGTACTCTACACCACGAGTATTCCAGTGTCAACAGAATGACGCATTAGGTTGATCTGCCAGACGTTGTCATGGACCACACAGTAGACGCTGGGACTGCAGCCAAAATTGACAAATCTTTCCAGTATTGGGGTATATTTCATAGATTCACATGCTTGAATCAATTCCCTGTTGTCAAGCTTAGAGTCCCACGATAAAATAATCAAGCAGTACTTAACCAATATAAGCTATAATGGCCCTAGGACATATCATTGATAGCCTATCTATGTCCTTTTAAAAAAAGGACCTAATGTTGAAACATAGCCACTCGGCTGTCAGCAACCTTTAGAACACTTCCAGCAGAGGCAGATTCCCTCAGATTTTCACCGCACGTCATATGGAAGGATCTCCCTGAGTGCTACTTAAATCCTACAACATATGGAATTTTCTACATGCTTAATACCATGTCTGACAAAAGAGGCCTTTTCCGCCCATGTAAGACCTGTGGCAGGCAAAGGGTAAATGTGGAGGATACACACAAGGGGTGTATATATTGCCTCCATCCTAAACATGAGGTGTTGGAATGCAAGATCTGCAGTTTCTTTTCCTCAAAAACTCTCAAGGATAGAGAGGGAAGGCTGCTTTTTTGGCTCCAGACCACTAAGCATCAAACAATTTTGTCAGATGCAGAGAGTGAGAGATTCTCCACGTCTCACAAGAGGGCCAGTTCGAGGGACAGTACCTCTGGAGATGTTAGGAAACACCATAAACCTTCTCATGGTACCAAGGGCTATAAGAGGGCAAAAGGTGTGAAGTACTTCTCAGAGCCTACCTTGTCTGTGCCCGCCACACTTTCCAGAAAGGATAAAGACCATCCAAGAGCTTCCTCCTCAGATCCTGTGAGGCACAAAACTGGCAAAATCCATTGTCAACGACATTACCACACTCGTTGATGACAATAAGTGTTACATTGTAGGCACCGTCAACTAAGACCACCGTGGCGACTGCAGTATTGGCTCCTATACGACAAGAGCTTTGCTCTCTAAGAGTCCTAGTCCGTTGATGTTGGGATCTCCATCAACAACCGTCGACGTACTCCAGTAAATGAAGAAATCATCCACGATGATGCTGTCAGCAAATATACCGTCGACAAGCAATTAATTGTCGGAGGCCTCCTCGACGAACAAACCGCTGATGATGCCAATGACGACCACCACGTCAGGACACTACCATTGACAGCAATACCATAGACGATGAGAGAATCTGCCTTCTGGCTATGACTGTTCCATCAATGCCACTGTCGATGAGGATTACTCTGGTACCAAAGGATAACAAGACTTTTACATCCCACCATAGCTGAGTACAGTATGGTGTCACCGTTGATCCCATAACATCTCTTAGACATACAGGACTCTGGTGAAGATGATGGTGTTTTTGGTGTAGCTCGTATTCCATCAAAGCTGCACGTCAAATGTCAAGATGAGGAGGATGGGGACTACCAGGATAAAAGTCAGTACTGTCAGCAGAGTTATGTTCCACCTCAACATTATCATCAATATGGTTTTCAACCAGAGCTGCGCCCCAGAGACCTGCAGGCAATGTTGGCGGACTACAGACAGCAAGGAGGTGAGCCTGAGAGATGCTACCTCATGTGGATCTGCCAGGTATGCCAGATTTGCCACCTCCAGTCATACCTGTGATCACAGCTCACCCCTTACCAACAGGCCCTGTCGTAGGGGATACTTCTGCTTCGGATGAAGAGTGAACTCCACGATCCTACCTCTGCACCAGACCCTCGGGAGGATTATATTGTACCTACGCACTCCCCTCCTCCACAACTACCATCAGATTCTCCCCCAGAGCACATTGGAGGATTTCATAGTCTGATGGAGAAAGCATCCACTAGATTTCACTTACCAATTACGGTCAAACAGACCGATTGCTTCCAGTAGGTTTTAAGGAGGATACCAGGAAGTCTGTGCGCTCCATACCCACCATAGATTATGTATGGCAAGAAGGTATCAAGATTATGAGAACACCAGCCACCATACCTCGGATAATCCCTTGTATTAAGAAGTACAAAGCTCTAGAGGATTCTGCTTCCTGCCTCATAGGACACCCCAGGGCAGAGTCAGTCATCTTCCAAGCGGCACAAAGGAGATCCAAGAACCCTGCCACCCCAATCACTACTTCACCTGGTAAGGAGGGACACAGGATGGACGTTCTTGGAAAGAGCTTCTCCACTATGGCTGCAGTTACTATCAGAGCGGCTACTGCATTAGCTATCAGCCGCTATGAGCACCAGATTTGGTCGGATATGAGAGCTCCGGTGGATCTCATACCAGAGGATAGAAGGCAAGAAGCAAGAAAAATTCTGTTAGAAGGAGAACGCGTAGCGTCGGAAATAATCATCTGAAAGAAACCGGTTAGTAGTAGATTCCTTACCTTAGAATATCCCCAGGCGTCAGACTGGATCCGGAAAATTTTGCGTAGCAGTACCCCTACGCGTCAGTAGGCGTCGTCTGCGGCTCCGGCGTACTTAGACGCCGCCCTCGCGCGCTGACGTCAGTTCTTCTTTTTTCCGCGCCAGCAAGCGCAGGTCCGGAGAAAGTGGTACCCTTTAGTCACTTTTTGACTAAGCTTTTTTGATCCTTTTTGGAACCGTTTCGAGCCGTGCGACTCCATCGATGCCGGTAGGGATGCCCGGGTTCAAGCCCTGTGCCGATTGCAACTGACTGATGTCGGTTACCGATCCCCACCGCCGGTGCCTACATTGCCTGGGGCCCGACCACGATGACAAGTCGTGCCCCGACTGCCGGGCCTTGACGTCGAAGGCTAGGCGGAAGTGGTCCCGTAAGCGCCTCGAGCTCCGGCAGTGGGCCCCGCGCCGCTCGGGGTCCTGGTCCGGAAGGAGGTCGAGGGACCGGTCGCGGGGCCGGAGTCATCACAGCTCGGCGAGTCGACACCACTCGCCGGGCTCCAAGTCCTCAGGTAAGAGGCACAAAAAGTCGAAGAGGCGACATCGCTCTTCTGACTCCCCCCGACGCTCGCGCGACGTGGCCGGGTGTTCGGGTGACACCGCCCACGCGACTCCACCGGAGCCGCAGGCGTCACGGCCTGCTCCATACCCGCCGGTCCCTGGGCAGAACGCGACGCCGGAGGAGATCGACGCCTTCCTCGTGGCCATGAGGTCGCTCTCTCCTCCGTAGGGTTCCGCGGCGCCTTCGGGCCCAGCGGACCCGACTGGGAGCCCATGCGGGCCGGGTGCTTCGGCGCCGGCGGCGACTTCGGTCCCGACGCCGCAAGGCCCCACTGGATCTGGATCCGGGTCGCCGCTGGTCGACCTTACGACCCCGCACGCGTCGACCCCTAGGGTGTCACTCCCGGCGCCGTCCTCGGACGACGCTGTCCCTGGTCTCAGGAGAACAGTTTCTTGTCCACCCACCCCACCCCCGAGAGTCTGGTTATCCAGGCCTCTATCTTCAAATCCGCATTCCCGACTGCACCACCAGATCGGTAATCCAAGAGGTATGAACAGTTCAGAAAGAAGATGTTCTCCTCCCTTAGTTTGGGGTTTGGGGTCAGTCAACACCGCATGCCTCATGGGCGTGACACCCTCTCTCTGTGGGATACGGTTGCGGCCGTGCTGCCTGAGTGCCCGGAGGGAGCCCGGCGAAACTCGCTCAAGCCCTTGCGGAGGGAAGGGACGCAGCGCGGTACTCTATCAGATGTGGACTGGATACCACGGACTCGCTAGTGTCTGTGACGGTTCGCCGCCACGCCTGGCCGAGGTCCGCAAACTTTTCGGCCGATGTCCAAAACACCCTTATGGACATGCCGTTCGATGGCAGCCACCTCTTCGGTGGCATGGCAGATCATGCACTGGAACGCTTGAAGGACTCCAGGGCTACGGCCAAGTCCTTGGGCCTGTCGGCCCAGCACCCGCAATCTTCTGCCCAGCGCTCCTTTCGTGGCCACGGAAGGGGTGCTCCCACACATCCTGCCAGCCACGGGCCGCAGACTAACATTCAGCGCGGTGGCGGACGTGGTTACCGTCGCGGCGGTTACAGGGGACAACGGCGCGGCCAGTCCACATCCACCCCTGCAGCATCCGCCTCAAAGCCTTCCTAGTCCGAGCTTTCAGGCCCATTTGACTCCAGTGGGGGGCAGGGTTCGCCATCACCTCCTCCACTGGCGCTCCATCACATCGGACAGGTGGGTGCTGCAAATCGTCCGAAGGGGCTACTCCCTCCCCTTCGAGGTGACCCCTCTAGTCATGCCACCGCAGTACCACCGGGGGATCACTTGCAACTTCTGCAAGAGGAAGTTATGGCCCTCTTGGCCAAGGGGGCCATCGAGCGCGTTCCTGGGCCAGAAGTAGGGTGTGGTTGTTACTCCCACTACTTTCTGGTTCCCAAGAAGGGCAAAGGGGGCCTACGCCCTATCTTGGACCTCCGGAACGTCAACGGCTTCCTCCGGAAGGAGAAATTCAAGATGCTGACTTTGGCTCAGGTCTTAGCGGCCCTAAACCCGGGAGACTGGATGATAGCGTTGGACTTGCAGGACGCCTATTTCCACATCCCCGTCCTGCCTGCCCACCGGCGCTACCTGCGGTTCACGGTAGGCCACGAGCACTTTCAGTTTACCGTGCTCCCCTTCGGCCTTACCAGCGCCCCACGGGTGTTCACGAAAGTGTTGGCGGTGGTCGCAGCTCATCTGCGCAGGTTAGGGGGTTTCAGTCTTCCCCTACCTTGACGACTGGTTAATGAAGGCGGGCTCGCCCCAGACAGTCGTCAGCCACCTCCAGACTACGGCCGACCTCCTGCACCTGCTGGGGTTCTCCATCAATGTGCCGAAGTCGCACCTGTGTCCCTCTCAGAAGCTCCTCTTTATCGGAGCGGTTCTAGACTCCGCGCAGTTTCGGGTTTATCCTCCTGAACAACGGGTTCGGGATATTCAGGCTCTGATTCTGATCTTTCAGCCTTTATCCCGAGTCTCGGTCAGGTTGACTCTGGGGCTGATGGCCTCCTGCATCCTTCTGGTGCATCACGCCAGGTGGCGGATGCGGGCTCTGCAGTGGGACCTGAAGTTTCAGTGGGCCCAGCATCAGGGCAACTTGTCCGACCATGTCTTGATCTCGGAGGGCACTGTAAGACAGTTGCAGTGGTGGCTCACAGACCGCGATTGGGTCAACGGCAGATCCCTCTCCCTACCCCACCCGGACCACGTAGTTGTGATGGACATGTCCCTCCAGGGCTGGGGGAGCCACATGGAAGAGGCGGAGAGCAGAGGCCTCTGGTCTCCGGCGCAGTCCCGGCTCCACATCAACCTTCTGGAGCTGCAGGCGATCCGGCTTGCACTGAAGGCATTCCTCCCCTCTGTCCGGGGGAGTGTAGTGCATGTGTTCACGGACAACACCACCGCCATGTGGTACTCCAACAAACAGGGCGGGGTGGGGTCGTGTACCCTTTGCCAGGAGGCTCTGCGCCTCTGGCAGTGGCTGGAACATCAGGGCGTGACCCTGGTGGTTCAACACCTGGCAGGTTCCCTGAACGCCAGGGCGGACAAACTCAGCCGTCGGTGCATGATGGATCACGAATGGCGTCTGAACTCAGGCGTGGCGCAAGGCCTCTTTCAGCAGTGGGGAGTGCCTTGGTTAGATCTATTCGCCACAGAAGAGAAAGCGTAATGTCATCAGTTCTGCGCGTTGGAATTTCCAAGCCGGCACTTGCTCGGAGACGCTTTTTGTCGCGAGTGGAGTTGCGGTCTGTTGTACGCCTTTCCGCCTATACCACTGCTGACCAGAGTGCTGAAGAAGATCAGGCGCTAACGGGCCCAAGTCATCCTTGTGGCTCCGGACTGGGCACGAAGATACTGGTACCCGAGCTACTCAGCATGTCAGTCGATCCCCCGATTCGTCTGCCTCTTCAGGAGGACCTTCTGTCGCAGCAGCAGGTGACGGTCCTCCACCCTAACCTGTCCAGTCTCCACTTACATGCGTGGAGATTGAGCGGCGGCAGTTGAGGCCATTTGACTTGCCTCCTGAAGTCTGTAATGTGATTCTGGCAGCCAGGCGTTCCTCCACAAAATCGGTATACGCCTGCAGGTGGAACAAATTTGTGGCATGGTGCACAGCAAAGGCTGTGGATCCCCTTTCTGCCCCTCTTTCAGAGGTTCTCCTCTTTCTTCTTTCTCCTGCCCAGCTGGGCTCTGCTCTGGGCACTCTAAAGGGCTACCTCTCTGCCATTTCCGCCTTCTTAAGGCTCCCTGATCAGCCCTCTTTGTTCAAGTCCCCGGTTGTAAATAGGTTTTTGAAGGGCATCACTCATATGTTTCCTCCTGTTCCTTTCGTGATGCCTCAGTGGGACTTGAACCTTGTTCTGACTTATCTGATGTGCGCTCCCTTCGAGCCACTTCATAACTGTCCTCTTCGTCTCCTTACACTTAAGACTGCATTCCTGGTTGCCATCACCTCTGCCAGGAGAGTAAGTGAGCTCCAGGCTCTTTCTTCTCAACCTCCCTTCCTTTCTGTCCATCCAGACAAAGTTGTGTTGCGGACGCGACCCTCTTTCCTGCCCAAGGTAGTCACAGCCTTACACATCAGGCAGTCCATCACCTTACCCACCTTCTTTCCTCCTCCGCATCCCTCGAAAGAGGAAGAGAGGCTCCACCGCCTGCCCCAAAACGTGCGCTCTCCTATTATCTGGATTGCACACGCCAGTATCGGATGGATGACCAACTCTTTGTTGGTTACGTGGGCGCTAAGAACGGACGGGTGGTGCACAAATTGGCCATTTCTCCATGGGTCGTCTTGTGCATCAAGGGTTGTTACTCTCTGGCTAAAAAGGAGCCTTCTGTGGGGCTACGTGCCCATTCCACTCGGGCCACGGCGGCTACTACTGCCCTGGGTCGGGGAGTCCCCTTGCAGGACATCTGTCAGGCAGCTACGTGGGCCTCGCTGCACACGTTCGCAAGACACTACTGCCTGGACAGCCAAGTCCGGAGAGATAGCTTTTTCGGCCGTTCCGTTCTCCAGGACTTTCTGGTGTGATCATTGCTTCGCAGACCCACCACCGGGGTTGGTATTGCTGGGGTATCTATTCTACGGTAAGGAATCTAATACTAACCTGTTTCTTTCAGATGCACAAGTTACTTAACTTCGGTAATGATATATCTGTAAGAAACAGTAGTTAGTATTAGATTCCTTACCACTCCACCCATCCTCTCCGTTCTGCGCACCGATATCTAGGGTTAAGGTCATCCCCTTTCAGGGCCCTAGTTTTCATGGCACCAGTGTTGGTTTTTATCATGGTTCTGCGTTTCTGGCACGGAAAAGCTGTGTTTAAGAACTGACGTCAGCGCACGAGGGCGGCGTCTAAGTACTCCGGCGACGTCATCCCGGCGCTTACGACGGACGCGGAGTCGCAGACGACGCCTACCGACGCGCCGGGGTACTGCTACGTGAAATTTTCCGGATCCAGTCTGACGCCTGGGGATATTCTAAGGTAAGGAATCTAATACTAACTACTGCGTCTTACAGATATATCGTTGCCGAAGGTAAGTAACTTGTGCAACTGCACCCTTGACGTAGCCAGCACTGGCTTTCGACAGAGGGTGCTGCCATGCTCAGAAGACTTGTGGTTGTAGGCGACCACCTTTAGGCCAGAGATGCAGATGAAGAGCTTGGATATCGCCTTCGAGAGGGATTCTCTGTTTGGAAAGCATATAGATGAGGCACTTTTGGCAATCAAAACGGATACAGACAGGGCGAAAACAGGCATGTTGCAGTATCATAAAGTGACATTCAGAGGGGCTAGAGTGCGAGGTTTTACCTCATATAAAGGAGATTACCAGCGAACCCAACAGTATCAGCCTTTCCAGCCTCAATACTTACAAACTTACAACCCTGCAGCTTACCGCCAGTCTTAGACGGCTGGTTTCTCTCGCCAAGGGGACCCCAAAAGAGCATCTTCACAATGTTGTGACTCTAGCAGGAAACAAGGATCTTGTCCGTGTATCAGCTTCCCTTCCCTCCCAACTTCTGGGTGTGATGATTTCCCACCGTGTACAACAGTGGCGCAATATAATGACAGATCTGTGAGTGTTAGACCTCATCACCTTTGGCTACACCCTGAAATTCACTCAGCGCCCTCTGAATACTTCACCCAGAGGAGCCCCCCTTATCTTCACTTACAGCGCAGGAAAGCTCAGGTCTTGCTCTCCAAAGGAGCGATAGAAGAGGTCCCTTTATCACAGAGAGGAAAAGGTTTCTATTCCTGTTTTTTCTTTATAAGAAAGAAATCAGGGGAAGGGAGACCAATACTCTATCACAGGGGTCTCAAAAAGTTCCTCGGGATGCCCGCTGTCCCCCCTGTTGTTTGCCCTGATACTAGAGCCACTAGCAACCTGGCTCAGATGGGAGCCCTCTATTCGAGGCCTTCAGTGGACTGACGCCTGGGAAGACGGCATATCCCTGAATGCTGACGACATTCTTTTATATCTCGCCTCCCCTAGAAAATCCATCCTGGAATTGCTGAATGTTTGCGACACATTTGGTAGGGTGTCTGGCTACAGAATAGACTGGTCCAAGTCAGTCCTTTACGTTTTGGTTGGCCCGCCCCCGCGGCTACCTGCAGACTGCCCACTGCGCATCACTACTGATGCTTTTAAATATCTGGGTATTTATACCACACCTGATCCCTCTGAGTTATATAACAAAAATCTAAAGCCCCAATTGGACCGCTTCAAACGTGATGTGGCGGTGTGGCGTAACCTCCCCCTTACGCTGCTAGGAAGGGCAGCGCTCTATAAAATGATGGCACTGCCGCGCTTCCTCTATGTCCTCGAAAACACTCAATTCTTGATCCCGCAAGCCTATTTTAAGATTATAGCAGCGGAGGTCACCAGCTTACTGTGGGGAACTAAACCAGCACCGATTGCGCAGGACAAGCTCGTACGTAGCTGGTATGATGGAGGAATAGCGCTTCCGAACTTGCAGCTGTACTATTGGGCGGCACACCTTAAATTAATAAATAATTGGCTGCACGCCCCACAGGATGAGCCGGCATATCAGGCAGACAGGCAAAATCTGGAAGAAAGGGGCCTGATTGCTAATCTCTACCGGCGGCGAAAACCTCCGGGGTTGATTGGCCCTACTGAGCACACAATATACATTTGGTACCAGGCACATACACGACAGAAATGTGCGGGGTCAATCACGCAGATGACGCCGTTATGGGACTCCCAGCAGTTGGGTGTCCTCCGCAGGAGTAAAGGCTTCCAAAACTGGGACAATATTGGCCTCTCAGTAGTGGGAGACCTTTGGAAAAAGGGAGCGGTGGTCGACTTCCAACACCTTCACACAAAATTTGTCATGGCACAGACGGAGAAATTCCGGTATTTGCAAATCCGTCATGCGCTGCAGGCAGCCATACCATCGGGCACTGCACTACAGGAATCCAATCCACTGGAAGATAGGCTCCTGACGGAGCACATGACAGAAAAGGCGACCTCCCTAACGTACCGTAAGCTAGTCAATAATTTGCCGGACCCCACGTCCAAACTGAGACTGACCTGGTCCCGGGAGGTAGGTGACTTTGAGGATTCGGAGTGGCAGGAAGCCCTATCCTTGCCCTGTGAGACGACGATCCCGTCCAGGCTCCGGTTGGTCCAACTGAAAGTGCTACACCGCACATACTACACCAGGACGACTCTTCATGTAATGGGGGCAGCAGCACATAAATACTGTTTGCGCAGCTGTGGAGGCGAGGGTACATTTTACCACACTATTTGGGACTGCCCACACATTGCGGCTTATTGGGTCAAAATAATGCGCACTGTGTCTCAAGCACTAGACATCTCGGTCCTCCCGGAGCCGAGGCGCTGCCTCTTGAATGTATGGGAAGCAAATTACCTTAACCATCAGGAACAAAATTGGGCTATGCTTGGCATGATGTTGGCGAAACGGAATATTGCTATGTTGTGGGGATCGGGAACGTTGCCTACGCTTCACAAGTGGTGTAAAGATATGGACGAGGCAATGGTGGCAGAAAGGGCGGTTTTTATACACTGTGGATGCCCGCAAAAGTGGGAAAAAGTCTGGGGGGCCTGGAACAAGTACCGGGGAGACATTTGCGAGCCACCAGAACTAGATGCAGATGCTTCTGCCTTGTGATGAACCCCTTGTGGTACAGGGGGCGGGAGGGGCTGGGTTGTGGGTGCGGGTCTGACCTAGAGATGTCCGGATATGTAACTTTAATTTGCTACTCCCTGATCTATATGTATTTGCAGACAAAGATGAATATTGTTTTGTATATGTTGACCCTGCTCTGTGCCTAAATAAAAACAGTTTAAAAAAAAAAAAAGTTCCTCGGAAAACAGACGTTCGGAATGTTAACACTCCGTGGTTCTACGTCGTCTCAACAAATATGACCTTGCTCGACAAGGAAGACACATATTTTCACATCCCTCTCCATTAGAAACACAGAAGATTTCTGAGATTTACAGTAGCTGGTACTCTCATTTGGCCTCAAGTTGGCACCAAGAATCTTTACCAAGTGCCTTGCCCCGGTAGCCGCAGCCCTATGATCTCAAGGTCTCCAGGTATTTCCATAACTGGGCGACTGGCTGCTCAAGGCACCAACAGCACTGAAGGCCAAGCACACTGCAAAGGCATGCTTTCAGTTGTTCTGATCTCTAAGCCTCACTGTAAACAAAGAAAAATCTTCCCTTCTTCCCAGTGAAGTCATATCGTTTCTGGGAGCTACAATGGACACCTTCCACAGCAATCCTTTACTATCGCAAGAGAGGCACATACGGTTGCAGCAGCTAGCTTAGAAATATGGCAAAAAAGATCTGTTTCAGGTCAGACATACAAGTATCCCTCCCCCCCCCCCACCCCGCCGGAATGTGTTCATCAGCGATAGATCTAGTGCCACTAGCCAGGCTGAAAAATAGGCCTTTTCAGAAAGAACTACAGAGGCAACTACAGAGGCAATAGCTGCAGTCCTCTTGATCCTTCAATGATACAATACAGATCACAACACGTAAAAGAAGCCCTGCAATGGTGGTTTCACAAACCAAATCTCTTGAAGGGACTTAGTTTCCTTCAATCCATTCCAGATTTCATTTTACCCACAATCGGCTGTATGGATGGCTGGGGATGCCATCTACAGGAGTTACAAATCCAGGGCAAATGGTCCAGCGTGCAAAAGCTACAGCACATCAACAGCTTAGAGCTCAAGTCCATCTTTCAATCCCTTCAAGCTGTCTTGCCAAGGATAGCTGGTTCCTCCGTGCTAGTTCGTACGGCCAATACAACCAGCATGTACTAGGGCAACAAGCAAGGAGGAACCGGGTCCATCACGCTATCACAGTAAGCAGAGGAGCTGTGGGACAGGACGACACATGTTATCTCGCTCAGCATTTCCGAGGCTGCACAACTTGCTGGCGGATACGTTAAGCAGAACGCATTCCATTTGCCACTGTGATTATAACAGTGCCAGCCCGACAAGGTGTATCTGATTTGGGAAAAGACAGTTTTAGACCAGTTTTGCACAAAAAAGGACACCAAATGCCAGGTGGTATCCTCTCCTAGGGTTGTGGGGCAGTGCCTTTTTAATGGGATGGTCATGGATAAATGCTTATGCCTGTCCTTCATCCCATTAATTCCCAGGGTGATGACCAAGATTAAAATGGAATGCTACCGTCTCATTCTCATAGCACCACGATGGCCCAGGCAACATTGGTTTCCTGAACTTCTCCTGTTGTCGGAATCAAGACTCGTACGCCTACAACCATCTTCATCTCTCTGGACCAAGGACAAGAGCAAAGTATGTCACCCAGACCTGGAGTCTCTTCATTTGCATGCATGGCTCTTGAGTACTTGGAATTCAAAGTCAAAGACTTGAATATCTCACAGGAGTGCAGAGATATCATTGCAAAATCCAGAGTTGAAAGCACTAACAAAACGTACGGCCTAAAGTGGAAGCGGTTCTGCTGCTTGTACCAGGGGAACAACTTACACCCATTTGAAGCCTCTCTGGAAGATTTTGCCATATCTCCTCTCTTTGGCAAAATCAGGTCTCACATTCTCATCTCGATTTCCTGATACAGAAGATCTCCTCAATTTCCGTTTCTTTGTGCTTCTAGTCTTGTGAAGCAATTCTTGAGGGTCTTCTTCCAGCCTTCTCCCCGGTGCGTGCTCTCCCTCCGGAATAGAAGCTCAACATGGTCCTCGCACAACTGGTGAGGCATCCCTTTGAGACAATTCACAAAGCTGAACTGAAGTTTCTAATTTGAAAAATAGCTTTGCTCCTGGCTCTTACTTCCAAGAGGAGAGTTAGTGAAATTCAGCCTTTTACAGTCAAAGAGCCCCTTCTTCATTTCACAGAGAATTATGTGGCTCTGTGAACAAATCCAACTTTTATTCCAAAAGTCCGGACGCAGTTCCATCTTAATGAACTAGTAATACTTCAGTTATCTTTCCCAAATCCATCTACTCCAGGAGAGCAAGCGTTGCACACTCTAGATGTAAAAAGATGTTTAAATTCTACCTGCATACATTGGAGATCGCTGCCATTGTCGTTATTAGGTCGAGCGGCCCTGTTTAAAATGCTGGCACTACCAAGGTTCCTCTATTCACTCCGAAATTGCCCATACCCTATCCCCGACGTGTATTTTTGTCACTGTGGAAGCGGTGGTCCAGACACTATTGTGGGATGGAGGGATACCACATATCGCCCTAGGGAAATTGACGAAGGGCTGGTACGACAGAGGCTTTGCACTCCCAGACCTACGCCTTTATTATTGGGCATCACAGTTAGTGACAACTAACCACTGGTTGTAAAGCCCCCGTCGAACCCAACGTACCGGCTGGAGAGAAATCAGACTAGGCATGAGGGATGCTTGGGACCCTTATACACCAAACCCCGCTAGGGGAGATACCTGGGTTAATGGCTCACACGAACTCCATTTGGCACTTGATTAAACGCTTGGGTTGGCAGGGGAAGTTGACAAAGTCTATGCCTCTATGGTCATCTCAACAGCTGGGATTATTATGCTATCAAGCAGGATTTGACAGATGGGGCACAATAGGGATCTTCACTGTTGGGGACCTTCTACAGAAAGGGAAATTACTCACATTTAAAGAATTACAAGTGAAGCACGAACTGGCACCCAAAGAGTTTTTCCGATATTTACAAATCCGACAAGCGCTTAATACAGCCCTAACAGATCTGACGAATATCCCGGACACGTCCCCCTGCAAGATCGACTTCTATCTGAACCCCTCCTGACTAAAGCCATTTTCCTTACATATCGTAAGCTGTGGAATAACCTACCAGACCCCTTTCTTACACTCATGGACAGATTGCAAGTAGATCTAGGACAACTTGATGACGAGGACTGGCAGACTGCCTTGATGTCCCCTAGAGAGGCTGCAATTAACCAACGCTTCCGACTGATTCAACTGAAGGTCCTCCATAGGACTTATCTCACCTGGGTGACGTCGGCCAAGATAGGGACTCGACAGGATGCGCTTTGCTTGCGTGGATGTAACCAAGTGGCCAGATTTCATTTTATCACATACTATGGGATTTTCCCTTCATATGGCACACTTGGGAGCGAGCTACAAACAAGATGCAAGAGGCACTAGGGAAACCACTCGCCCTGACACCCCCACTGGGAAGCCTGAACATTTGGGAGGCAATTGATCTTTCAGAAATACAACAGCAATTCACCACCCTGGGTACACCCAGATTAAGAGAGCCATTCTTATGAAATGGGGGGGCGCTGATAAGCTGTTGCTAATTGGATGGGTGGCGGGAATGGACAGATGTATGGTAGCCAAAAAAGACGTCATCTGATAGAAACTACTAGCCGCAGATTCTTTAACGTAGAACTATCCCCAAGGGTGAGACTGGATCCAGAAAACTCTTGCTCAGCATTCCTGCGCGCCGGGGGATAGCATCACGTGACTCCGTCCTGACGTCCGCGTAGGTGACGTCAGTGAGGTCACATAAGGCCCACCCTGGCGCGCCTACGTCAGTTTTTTCCTTTTCCACGTGCAACGCAGATCCGGATCGCGCTCCTGGCCTGTTTCAGGCCCTTTTTCCCTTTTCGCTTGTTGCGGGTGTGTGGGAACAGTGTGCGAATGCCTTCGGGCTTTAAGACGTGCTCGTCTTGTGCACGCCAGATGTCGGCGACTGATCCTCACCCCTTCTGCATGTGGTGTTTGGGGGAGCACCATGATTCCACTGACTGTGAGGCATGTCAGCAGATGAAGCCAAAGTCCCGGCGGGAGCGCCGGATGAAACTCCTTTCAGCACGCATGTCCAAGTCTGCGGCATCGCCGCGTCCGACCCCTGTGGAGGGTTTCAGGAACCGCCGCCTCCGTCTTCGACATCGTCCTTCTCCCAGGCCGCAAGAGCATCTCTCACCTGTTGGTAAGTGTCACAGTTTGTCCCCGAGGGCTGGTTCTCAGCCTGTTGGGGGCGCGGGCTCTCCGCGGGTGGTGCTGCCCCACGTTTCGTCCCCCTATCCGCCGTTCCCCGGTGTGGGGGCGACTAGAGCCCAGATGGAGACATATACGGCGGCTTTGCAGGCCTTGTTGGCTTCTCCCTCTCCTACTTCTCCTCCTGGGACGTCTGTGGATTCCTTGCCGTGTGCGGGGCCTCCTGCGGCGTCGTCAGCTGCTTCGGCCCCGGCACCTACTGGTTCGGATCCAGGTTCGGAGGATGTGGTGCCGTAGGGGTGCGGCCCTTCGGGGGTCCCTCCTTCGGACCATGGCGCCTCTGCCCCTTCATGTGGTGTCGCGGGAGGTCGCGAGGCGCCATGCGTGTCCCTGAGTTCCCCTCGGTCCTCTGGACAGGTGGCGGCCTTGTCTGAGGCCGAGGTGATGCCGCTTAGGCGCCAGTGGCTGCTGGCCCTGGCGGTGCCACAGGGGCTGGTGGAGGGCCTCTCTCGTCCCTGCATGGTTCCAGGCTGGCGGGGGACTCCTCTTCCCTCCCCGGGGCCCTCTCGTCCCTCCACACAGGCGGCTGCCTCGTCGGGGGTTGAGTCGACACCTTTCTGGCACCGTTCTTTCGCCGCCCCGGCTCCGGCACAGCCTCGGTCTCCTGCACTGTGGCAGAGGTTGTTCCGGCGTCTCCCTCGGCGCTGGTCGATAATGTCCTGCCTCCAGTTGCGGACTCTACGGCACCAGGCCGACGTCGGGTAGTTGACTCGTCTTCGGACGCCTCCTCTTCTCCAGAGGTTCGGCGCTTGCTGGTTTTGTCCTCGCCGGAGACGGGCCGGCGCGTCGTGGCTTTTACCCCGACATCATCTACGGACGGCTCATCGCCGTCTCCGCAGCCGTGGTCTTCGTCTGAGGTGCCGCAGGTTCCCCACTTCTCGGTTCCTCCTACTCCTTTCCCGACCTGGCCTTTCCTTCCTCCAGTTGGCTTGGAGGACGGCCACCTTAGCTTGCAGCCCTCGCCTACGGAGGAGCTGCTTTCTCCGCCGCGGGGCCCTACCGAAGCAGGTGCGGCCTTCACTCGCGCTGTTTCCACGGCTGTGGGGATTTTGCGCATGGGTGATCCGGCAGCCCATTTCCCCGCGGATTATCTTCTGGAGGTCATCCATCAGGGCTCTGGTGGTAGGGAGCTGCTGCTTCCCTTTGAAGGTTCTCTCCATTCTTTTCTTTGAGGGCTTGGGGCCGCCCCGCCACGGGGGACCCAGTGCCCCAACACCTTCTGCACCGCCACCATCTGACGCCAAGTGATCCTGTGTGTCTTTCTCTCCACCCCTCTACTAGGGACCCTCTTTTGCAGAATGCCTTTCCCTCCCTGCCGCCGCTGTTGTCTCCCCCGTCACGGGAGGCCCGCTGGCTGGACTCCTGGGGGCACAATATGTTCACCTCCAACAGTGCGGCTCTGCGGGCCCCTAACACTCTGTGTGTTTTGGCTAGGGCCTCTTCTTCCTTGTGGGACTCGGCGGAGTCCCTTATGTCTGCCGCTTCTCAGGAGGGTGCCTGTGTTGATCTGTGGCACCATGTGTTCGATGGCTGGGAGATGGCGACGTTTATTCTTCGCTCCATTCTGGACATTTCGGAGGTGCTTGGTCGTGTCATAGCTTCTTCAGGCGCTCTTCGTCTACAAGCCTGACGCCTTACTTCGGGACAGTATGTTCCCGGAGAACGTTCATGAAAGGCTGGTGGACCTTCCCTTTGATGGTGCTCTTTTGTTCCACGCCCCTGCGGACTCGGCCATTCAGAGGTTCCTGGTAGGGCTTCGTCCTCCTCCTCCTTCTCCCCCTCAGTTACCTGTGAATTGATCGGGTTTGTGGGAGGTGTTCTTCTCTTGGGGCGGGTCGCCCCTGTGTGTGTGTTTACTGTGCATTCAAGTCCTTTTGTTAGGACTGTGGTGCTGTTGGCTGATGGTCCGGCCCCCCTTTTTGGATTGTGATTTTTGGCTCTTGCTGAGCCGTGTTGGCCCTAAGAGTAGGCCTTCTATTATTCTTTTTGGCTGATTGGCAAGCAGTCTGCGGGTTCTCCGCAGGTCTTTTCTGTTTTTCTTCTGCTGCGGAAAGTTTTTTCCTAAGAGGGTTCCCATGTCTTGTGACGTTACATGCCCTATGTGGGGTAATGGTAGCTATTATATAGCTCTGTCGTGTGCTGGGGAGGTGTGGTCGCCTTTAGGTCCTCTTCTCTCTGTGGCGTTACGATTGTTGCAGGTGCGCTCCTCTTGCTGATGGTTTTGGACTGGCTTGAGTTGCACCCTGGGATGTCCTTCTCTGGGGTCGCTGCGTGCTAGCCTGGTCTGGCCTGCCGCCTTGCGTTTTAGCTCTGCCTGGTTCCACTTCTTTCTTTGGGCCGTGTGTGCGGATTTCCCCCTTGGAGTGTGTCCGGGGCCTTCTTGGCCTTCCTGGCCTCTGTCTTCGGCTGGCGTCTGGCTTGTCCTGGGGGCACCGTTCTGTGGTGCTGTCTGCAGCGGGCTGTGCATGCCAGTGCTGCCCAGCTGTTCTTTTGCATCACTGTGCCTTCTTGGCACTTTAGCGGGACAGCCATCCTTGCCTTGTCTGCTGCTTGAGACTGGGGTATGTTCGACTCTCTTCCAGTGGGCCCTGCCTTCAATTCTCCCTCTCCTCCCTGGGGTGAGGTGGTTCTTGGGTTCTTGAGTTCTTGAGTTTCTTGAGCTTCTTGTGCCTCTTCGGGCGCTGTCTGTCCCTGCGGGGTGTTGGGCGGTTTTCCCTGGGTGACCTCGGGCTACCCTCCGCTCTGCCTGCCTTATTGCTGAAGACGCCATTCTGTCTTGTCCATTGCCTTCCGGCTGTGATAGGCTTGACTGCCCTCTTCACTGGGTGTTCCCGGTGGGGGGAGGGGGAGGGAGCCTTTTCTCTGCTTCTTCTCCTTGGAGTCTTTAGGTTGCTCTTCTTCCTAGGTACTCCTCTTCCTTGCTTGGGCCTTGGGGCTTCTGGTGAAGGTTCTTGATACCTTGAATGGGTGTGAGGTGCTCTGGCCTCCTTTCGCCTTGCCCTCGATTCTCCTGCTGATAGGCGGCGGGCTGCCTCTCTTCTTGTCTAACCTCATCCCCTCTGAGGTTGGTGGTCTTCTAGATGCAGGGGTTCCCCTTGCCTGGGGGGGTGGGGGGGGGGAGGGGGGGCGGGGCTCATTTACCTGTCCATTGTCCTCGTCCCCTGTGGGACCCTCTATTATGTCCAGGCTGGTGGGGTCCTCTCGTAGACCCTCCGTCCCCTTGGGTATGGCTAGGGTATCCATTCTACATTAAGGTATCTGCGGCTAGTAGTCTCTATCAGATGTATGAGTTACTTACCTTCGGTAACGATGTATCTGGTAGAGACAATCCTAGCCGCAGATTCCTTCACGACACGCCCTTCCTCCCCGTTCTGCGAGGACCTTTGGCTTGGTCTTCTGCACTCGCCTCCCTGTGGGTGGCTATGTCTTCTGTGAGTGCATTCTTTCGCTCTTTTTAGGCAGAATGTTAGTTGTGTTTATTTGTTCCGATTCCTCCCTTTTGGTCATTGGAGGATAGGTTTATAGGTGCTTCTGTGCCCTTACGCTCTGGTTGCTCCAGGTTGGGACTACCTTCAACCCCCCTCCCCTCTTCCCCCTTTCAGTACTAGGGGTTCTGGCCCCTATGCTTCTCTCCTGCCCTCTGGGTTGGGGTCTTTTGGCCAGGCCTCTGCCCTTGTTCCTTATGGGGGATGTCACATTCTATGCTGGGGCGGTCTTGGAGTTTTGTCGTTCCTTGTTTGTCCCGGACTGGTTCCCCTTCATTGTTATTGATTGGGGTTGTAGTACTGCTACATGTTATCATGACATTTTTTCATATGTTCTTTGTCTCTAGGGGGGGCTATTTCCGTGCTGGTAGGGTTGCTAATCAGAGCGGTGCTCTGTTATTTATTCTTTTCCCTGCCCTTAGGTGCTGCAGTGTCTGGCACTGCCCCTTATGGTGTTGTTCCTCACCATTCCTTTTCTATGTTTCTGCTCTTTCGCACACTGTTCCTATACTGTTCACATACTGTCACCGTTTTGTCTGATTGCTCCGCGTTGTAACACAGAAAAGTTCTCTGAAGAAAGCTGACATACTCGCGCCGGGGTGGGACTTATGTGACCTAGCTGACGTCACGGACGTGGACAACGCGAGTGGAGTCGCGTGATGCTGTCCCTCCGGCGCTCAGGGATGCTGGGCAAGAGTTTTCCGGATCCAGTCTCGGGATAGTTCTACGTTAAGGAATCTGCGGCTAGAATCATCTCTACCAGATACATCGTTATCGAAGGTAAGTAACTCGTACTACAAAACTCGAGGATGCCCTAAGAAGTAGGACAAAAAGTGGGGGGCCTGGAATACCTACCGGGGGGAACTATGCATTTCGCCAACCGTAGAACTTGAAATGTCACAAAGACGAATCACCGAAATGTAATGTCGGATTGTGTTGTAGCATATGTTATAACAAGCTTTTCTTTCATACTACAAAATGTGTATCACAATTATCTGTAAGTGACAATTGTTGTATTATCAATAAAAATCTTGAAATAAACAAAAATTTAAATGGTTGCTGCTGTCTAACAGTGTTATATAACATTGACTTTTCTTCATTTTGATGCATTCTATCGAAATTTTAACTGAGCCTTGTTCTCATTTTATTTTTATGTACTCCCCATCCTGTATGTATCTTATGTATCATTGTTTCTTGCTTACTTTTTATGGTCTTAACAACCAAAATAGAAGTTTGTTGAACTGGAGAAAAAAATAATTCTACCTGCATAAGACAAAAGACGTAAGAAAGACTGATCAGCTACTGGTGGCTTACGGGCAGGGCTAGGAAGGAACAGCAATTACTTAGGCCACTGTCGCCAGATGGGTCTATTGGACAATACAATTCTGCCATGACCAGGCTAACAAGCCCTTAACAAGAAGAACCAAAACACATTCCACCAGGGCAGTGTCAACGTCTGCAGCTCTTTTTGCTGGAGTGACACTGGAGAAAATTTTCTGTGCTGCAACATGGAAAAGTGTCCACACTTTGACGCAGCACAACTGTCTGTAATCTACCCAGTGTGAAGATGCAGCCGTGGGTTGAGCAGTACTGCGTCATGTCTTCAATTAAGGTGTGCCTCCTTCTAGTAAAGAGAAATGTTATGCTTTGTTGAAATTGCATTGCTTAATATCATTTGCTAACGTTATTTCTAACAAGTAAGAAAGTTGCTTATTTTTTCCATTACTTTTGCTAAACATTTCATTGAATGCATCCTGTACATAGCAGGATGTAGGTGCTTCATATTTTGTTGTAGACATATTTTTCAAGTTTCTAGGATTGGAAGGGTATTTGCATACTTATAAATGTCTCTGTTCTAATGTACTGATGATGTATTTATGATTTGCATGCCTGCATGCCTCCCTCCATCCACTAGCAACAGTACACTTTTTAGGGTACTACTTGCTATTCTGATTCAAGCATGTGAATCTATGTAATATATCCCAATACTGGATAAGAAAAAAAGTTACTTACCTGTAACTGCGGTTATCCAGTATTGGTATTTTTCATTGCTTCACATGCAACCCACTCTCCTCCCCGTAGAGGTTTCTCTCTTTGGTTTTATGGGATTCTTCCTTCTCATTTGTGCTTAGAAAATCTGAGGGAATCTGCCTCTGCCGGGAGTGTTCTAAAGGGTGCTGATTGGCTGTGTTTCAACATTAGGTCCTTTAAAAAAAAAAAGGACATAGATGGGCTATCCATAACATGACCTAGGGCCATTATAACCTATGATATTTGTTAAATACTGCTTGATTATTTTACCTTGGGACTCCCATCTCAACGATGGGCAGTGGTTTGAGCATGTGAATCTATAAAAGATAACAATACTGGATAACCGCAGTTACAGGTAAGTAACTTATTTTGTTCTCAGTGCCTTCCCCGGATCTTTTTCCCCCATCCTAAATGGCCACCGATTTCGCTTTAAGTCCCTTCTTACAGGCGGTGGGACTTGTTCCACCAACGTCATATCCGTTGTCTCTTTCACAAGGAATTCGGCCTTATAGAACAAACATAGCCAAACTCCAATCCATGCATCAATTGATGTCTTTACTCTTATGTCATAATTTGTATCTTTTCTCTCCGCTTGATAGAGGAGATCCAGGAGCAACCATCACATCACTGCACAGTCAGCCATTGCCCTGTACATATCTTGGTTTTTCGTATCTAAACGCAGTAGTACCTTGTACGGTGAATAGTTGGACACCTGTACTAACGCCCTGGAGTGGAGGATATTTGATATTAGTTTTACAGCACTTTCTCTTGAAGTTTCATTATCATGTATTTTTGGTTTCCCAGTAGGTTACTCTTGGTTCCTCAGTTTCTCTCTGTAAGTTATCTTCTTTAATTCACCTTACACACGTAGGTTCTTCCTGAAAATCGTCGCCAAAATGTAATAAAAGTCTGTTAGCTGAGGTGTAGTTTATAAATACATTTATTTGCCTTAGTTGCAGAATAGAATATTCATAGTAGGCTCTTAGTTTAGTCCATAGCAAAGCCCCTAGAATAGCCGCACCAGAAGCAGCCTCTCTGCTGCTCGGCCCATACTCCAACTGACGCTCCTCACCTCACCGGCAGCCAAACATTCCCATGCATCATCACCACACCAACATTCCATGCAGCACATTCACATTGGCTGAACAGCAAGGGCCAAACCAACAGGGAAGATGCATAGATAAATACACCGGATATAACACTTTGCTATCACCATTTGGTGAGTATACTGAGGTCTTGCAATACAGTTAATGCGATCATTGTACACCTATCAACAGATAACTCTCTACATCTACCTCTGTTGCGGGATAATACTCAGTGGACACAGTATCTTTCCACGTGATTAAAAATACTGATTCATTAAATAAAGTTGATTCTTTATGTTAACCAGTCACTCAAGCGAGAGTGTCATTGCCTTCGAATATCCACATTGGGAAAAATATTTTAGGTGCAAAGTGATTGAGGAAAATCAACATTCTTGACATAATCCGCAGTCGAGAAACAAACAATGTTCAGAAATGTACATTTTGCATACTGTTGGTACATCCCGGGCTCTTACATTCCACATGAATTATGCGATGGTGCCAAAATAGCTAAGAACACTTATCGGAAGCCCCCCCTACACCTTAAATACAGCTACAGCAGCGTGATAGAGACATCCAGCTGCAGATTCCTTAACTTAGAATATCTCCCCAGGCGTCAGACCGGATCCTGAAAATCTTTTTTCCCCAGCAATACCTCTGCATGCCGGGAGTGGGGTTGCTCGGCTCCGTCCTGACGTCGTCCACGGAAGTGACGTACATGGAGCCATATGAGCCCCTCCCGGCGTGCTGATGTCAGTTTTCTTCTTTTCAGCGTCTTAACGCAGGTCCGGGAAAGTGATACCTCTGGCCTGTTTTTGTATGTACTGGCCTCTCCAACGCCTTTTTGCGTCAAGAAACAGAGTGTTCGATGCCCTTTGCGGGCTTCAAGCCATGCCGGGCCTGCAAGCGACCGATGTCTGCGACGGACCCTCACGAAATCTGTATGTGGTGCTTGGGAGAGCACCATGAAGAGCACCATGACTCCGTGGAGTGCGCCGCCTGCCGCCGGCCGGCCTAAATCCCTGCAGGAACGCTGCATGAAACTGCAGTCTGCCCGGATGTCCTGGACGGACCCCTAACAACGCAGGTCTCCATCTCCAGCGGAGACGTCCATGCGGTGCCGGTCCTCACAGGAAGACGTTCCTGTTCGGGGCAGGTCCTGGGACCGTCGCCACCTTCGCATACCTTGGGTAAGCACAAACAGAAGTCGCAGAAGTCATCGGCTTCACGTCGACATCATATTGGGGCCCGCCGTTCCCGGACTTGGCCACTCAGGAGTCGGACCCCGAATATCCCCTGTTCCCGGGTGCTGGGGCGACTCAGCCTCAGATGGAGGACTACTACAGGGCACTTTTTTGGGTTTTTCCCCTCTCCCTGGCGCGCCTCTCGGGCCCCACAGGTGGGGTAGGGACTCTGGTTGGGACTCCGCACGTAGGTTTACCCTTGGCTCCGACCGTATGCCCTGATTCCGACTCCGAAGTCGCTGCAACTTCGGGACACATCCCAGAGGGGCATCCCACGACATCTTGCTTTTCCACAGCCCCGTCGCACAGCCTTCCGAAGCTCCCTGCGGCCTCGCTGGAGGTGGCTGCAGCTCTGTGCTTGACACCGCTTCTGCGCACTCCCCCTCCGCAGGTTTCTGCCTCGCGGGATGTTGAGTCGCCGCAGGTCCGACTCTGGCCGGTAGAGGCCTCTTCGGAGGTTGTCGACACCGGCTCAACTCGGCCAATTGAGGCCTTTTCGGAGGTTGTCGACGGCGGCTTGACTCGGCCGGTCGAAGCCTTTTCGGAGGTCGTAGACGCCGGTTCAACTCGTCCTGGACACCAGTGCCTTCTCCGACTTTATTGCTGGAGGATGTGGCCCCTTTGAATTCCCCACCCCCTTAGTCGTTTCACCACTCTCCGGAGCGGGCACAAGTGGGGCATTGGCCTGCTCATCCTTTTGCTGAGCCTCTGTTAGGTGGCCGGATTAGCTTGCGTCCGTCACCTACTGATGACTTGCTGTCATCGCCTCGTGGGGCCACCGAGGCCAGTGAGACGTTTGTCAGGGCTGTTTGTAGTGCTGCCAACATTTTGAGGATGCAGCCACCCTCAGTCTCTAGAACTTCTGAACCCTTGCTGGATCTTCTCCACCAGGGCGCAGGGGACATGGAGCCATTGTTGCCATTTGCGGAGTCATTATCTGACATCCTTCTTGGGACATGGGCACAGCACTGTTCAGGGGACCCTGTGGATCATGCTGTGGCACATCGACATCGCCCGGCTCCCGATGACCCCGCCTGTTTGACCCTCCATCCTGGGGCTGGAGGCCTTATGCTTCATGCAGCTCTCTCAACCGCTTCTGTTCCATTGCATCCTCCCACTCGAGAGTCTCGGTGGTTGGAGTCATGTGGCTGCGATGTGTTCGCATCTGCCAGCTCGGGACTCAGGTCCCTCAACACGTTGTGTGTTTTTGCTCAGGCTACTTTTGTCCTTTGGGACTCTGTCGAGCAGCTCCTCCCTTCCTTGCCGGAGAGCTCTTGTGCCGATCTGGCCCGCATAATCCGCGATGGCCATGATAAGGCGCAATTCTCGATTCGTTCTACCATGGACACTACTGACTCCGTGGGTCGGGCTATGGCCAGGTCGGTTGTCATACGCCGCCATGCATGGTTGCACAATGGCGTTTTCCCGGAGCATGTTTAGGAGCGGCTTCAGGATCAACCATTTGATGGGGTCACTCTTTTTTCCGCCCATGCTGATTCGGCGGTCAGGCGCCTCCTATCCATGTTTGTTGGATCCTCGTAGAGGATTTTTGGTTTCATGACAGTGCCGTCATTTTCCTTCCTGTTACCCTTTATGGGTTACAGATGTTCTGGGCTGTGTGGCTGTTTAGCCTTGCTATTTCCTTATTCTGGTTCAGCTGGTTGAGCTGGGTTTACCTTTCTTTAGAGCCTCTGCCTATAAGCTTGTCTCAAGAGGGAAGAGTTGTGCCTTACCCTATGTGGGGTATTTGTTGGCGGTTATATTGCTCTCCTTCCTTCCCCAGGAAGTATGGCCGCAGGTTGACTATTCCTACTGTTGTAGGATGTCTCCTCTGGTGAGATCCATGGGGTTGGTTCCTCTCCGGAGGTTGCACTTGGTTGCCTATGGTTGATCCGTAGTGCATCCCCACCTCCATAGGGGCATCCTTCCCTGCTGTTTTCGTTGGGATTCTGTCCCGCCTGTTTTTTTCCTGGCGTGTTTTTGCAGCCTCACTGTGCACGTCTTGCCTGCCTACACATGGACATGCGCCCATGGGGGGCAGGTCCCTCTGTTCAGTTCCGGAACGGTTTCTTCCGTATTCTGTGAATACTCCCCATATTGGTGCACACAGGTTGTGCTCAAGCATTGTCTAGCGTTCTTGCCTAGGGCAAAGTGAGTTCTCGCCGTCTCAGTCTCGGCTGTTTGTTCCCTCCAACACCTCTTCCCTGGCAGGGTCTCCGGTACCTTGCTTCTTGCAGGACAGAGGTTCCGGTTTGCTCCTGCCCTGTGCCTAGTTCTTAGTTCATCAAGGAGTGGTACTTGTCTATAACTTTCTGCCACCGGTTCTGTGTTATACCCCAGCTGTTTCTCGGGGTGTGGGATTTTACTCACGTTTGTGGCACTGGTGATGGACTTCCCACCAGCTGTTTTTCTGGGTGCGAGTCCTTACTCCCCTTTCTGGCACACTTGCTTCTTTAGGTAGCATTACAGTGCTTGTATTCTTCTCAACATTCTCCATGTTGGTAGACGGTGTCGGTCTATGGCAGTGTATGCTTTTGGCGACAGGCTTTTGTCTGTGCATTCTCTCAATCCCTTATTGTTATTTTTTGTGCGTTGTGTGACGGTTGCGCCGCACACTGGTACAGTGGTACCGATTGAGCGACTCCCCTGTTTACGGTTTCATCGCCTCCCGTATGTGTAGCACCATTCCTGTCTTTTTGTGTATTCTACACGCCACAGGGGTACTTGCATACTAGGTTCTTTTTGACCTCGTATAGCGCTTTCTTGATCCCTCTCCCCTTCGGGATAGGGTCCTCTATGTCTTCCTGGCTTTCTAGGTTCTCCCCTCACAGTGGTACCTTTTGGTACATTTGGCTGCATGCCTACCTTCGGAGCTTCTGCTTCATGGTGATTCTTCTGCCTCTGCTGGCACTAGGCTCTGGTTCGGCCCTGCCACTGTTATCACATGTCCTGGAGAGTACACATTTGATATGTGTTTTTCTTGCACACATGGGCTTCCTGTTGCGGCTCCAGTTCTTGGCCGGATAGTCTTCAGACTGTCTCATGTTTCATTTTGGCATCCACTTTGGTGTATGTTCGGGTGGAATGCTCTACCGTTGTCATAATGTTCTGCCCCTTGGGGCTTCGTTCCTCATGGATCATGGGGACCGGTGCTGTACTCCTTCTTTGGAGGAGTCACTGCATTGTTGCTTACGTTGGCACTGACCTTTCTGTTTCTGTATTTCCTTTCGTCTGTGTCTGGACAAGAAAAGTCTCACGCCGTCCCTCGCGGAATTTTGGTGTCTTTGCCGTCCCTTGTTCATGCCCCTTACAGAGTTTCCTGGGTCTAATGTGAATGAAATGAAATGAAAGGGGGTTTTATAGAGCACGATAGCTGCCCTGAGGCGTCCAAGCGCTAAAGAAAATGGTGCTACCTGATGAGACCAGTTGGCAGAAGGAAGTTAGTCGTGTTTATTGAAAAGGAGAGTTTTTAACTGTTTACGAAATGAGGACAAATTGGGATTGGATCTCAGGTAGAGAGGGAGTGAATTCCACATCTTGGCCGCATTATAGGAAAATGACCGGCCTCCTGATCATGATCTCATGATTTTAGGGACTATGGCCAAAAAGGCATGGGCAGAGCGCAGTTGTTTGTTAGGCTGATATGGAGTGATTAGGGAATGATTAATCACCGGGCCTGTTTTCCAATAGGCCTGATGGGAGATGCACAGGGATTTAAAATTGATTCTCTCCCTAACAGGGAGCCAATGAAGGCTCC
This sequence comes from Lissotriton helveticus, assembly GCF_964261635.1. Lineage (NCBI taxonomy): Eukaryota > Metazoa > Chordata > Amphibia > Caudata > Salamandridae > Lissotriton > Lissotriton helveticus. The sequence continues at coordinate 383,971,780 of NC_136067.1, read as the reverse complement.
TCAGCCCGGGCTTGGCTGAGAGCCTGCGAGGGAGCTGAAGCAACGTGCACGCGGCACAGTTCTGGATCAGCTGAAGTTTCCGTAAGGTGTATTCAGGGGCTCCTAAATAGAGAGCATTGCCAAAGTCCAGGTGGGACTGAATCAAGCCTTGAACCACAGTTTGTTTGGCTTCAAAGGGTAGGAGGGGGAGAATCTTCTTAAGGAGTCTGAGAAGACCAAAGCAGATGGCTGATAGCCTGGCTGTCGAAGGTCAAAGTCTTGTCCAGCCAGACACCAAGGCTTTTTATAGTATCTTTGGGTATTGGAGGCGGACCCAGACAGGGGGGCCATATAGAGTTAACTGTAAACGAGGTAGAGCAGCCAAGGAGCATAAGCTCTGTTTCGTCTCCATTGAGCTTGAGACATGATGCAGTCATCCAGCTTTTTACTTCCTCCAAGCAGCTCGCCAAATCAGTTGGTGCTGATTGGCTGTCCCTCTGCGCGAGGGAGACCACTAGCTGAGTGTCATCCACATAAGTAATGATCTTAATACCATATAGACGGACGATCGCAGCCAGTGGTCTCATATATATATTAAACAATGTAGGGCTCAAAGATGAGCCCTGCGGTTCCCCACAACCCTATGGTTTACTGGAGGAGATAATATCCTCTTCAAAGACTTGAAATGATATGTCACTCAGGAAAGATTTGAGCCAGGTTATCGCTCTCCCTGATACTCCTAGACTAAGAAGTCGGTGCAGTAAAATTCTGTGGTTCACCGTATCAAACGCAGCGCTTAGATCGAGGAGGATGACTGCCACCGATTCCCCCCCCCCCGATCCAGAATCTCTCTGGTTTCCTCTGTTACCGCAAGCAGGGCCGTCTCTGTCCCATGCTTGGGGCGAAAACCCGTCTGGGTGACATCGAGCCGTCCGTCCGTCCGTCCGCCTTTTGACGAATATGGTCTCCTGGAACTTGGTGGGTGTTTCGCAGACCCTCCTCTTATGGGGTCTGGCTTTGGTATCTATTCTAAGTTAAGGAATCTGCACATAGATGTCTCTATCAGATGGAAGAGTTACTTACCTTCGGTAACGATATATCTGGTAGAGACACAGTCTAGCCGCAGATTTCTTAATGCCCGCCCATCCTCCCCGCTCTGCGAAGGCCTTTTCTGATTGTGTTTACCCACCTAGCCCCACCTTTTCGGTGGCCTTGGTCTTCTGGGGGTGTGCTCTCGCACCTCACCCAGGGTGTCTTGTTCTGCGTGGGGCCCTTTGACCTCCCCTCCATTCTAGTGTTTGGTTGGTGGTGTTCTCGCATCTTTCTTTGGCGCAGGGGATGTTGTTCGACTTTCGAGCCCTATGGTTCTCCACTCCGTCCACGTTTTTTAGGTGGTTAAGGTCTATGCTTTTCACTGCTTTTTTATGTTGCACCACCTGTGTTTCTCATGCGTGGAGTTCTTCTGTTTATAATTCCCTTCCACCTCCCACGCCTGTGCCTCCTTCTTTCTACGGCAGACGGTTGGGTTGGGTTCTCTGTGGTGCTGCAGTACTTCAATCACTGAAGGATGTGTGTAGTGAACTACTGGTGGTCGTTCACTTCTAGTCACTTGTCTTGTCCTTTCTTTTGTGCCGCAACTGTTAACCCCTCGAGGTGAGGCAAGGATTGGTCCTTTGTTGGGCCCTTGCTTGCAGCAGGTGCTCTGTAAGCTCCCTTCTGTCCCTCCTGGTACTGGGTGCTTTTTAGGTCTCGGCTAGTGTTGCAGCGCGCATGCACTTCTCGCGTAGCGAGATTTATTGGGGTAAAAGTATTTTTGGAGAAGGACTTCTGATCCCGCCCATGCTTTCATTTGCTCAATGTCCATATTTATTTAAAACCCTGCATTTCGATTGCTCTGTAGGTTTTTTGGTTACGGCCCTGTGGCTTTTTTGTACACGCCTTTGGGACACCGAGTCTACGGCTTCCTTCAGTTTTATGGATTTTCTCTTATCTGATAGGGCGTGTTAAGGGGAGATTCAGGGAGAGTTCAGCAAGCTGAAGCTCCGTCATGAAGCCTTCATGCCTGCAGCACGCACCACTCCGACCCTCTAATGAGGCTTGTAGTGACGGATCACACGCCTGGAATAGCTCCCGGTCCCGGACTGGCTCATCTGCTTCACTATCACCCTCTCTTAAGTAACTCCGCTGCCTACTGTTGAATAGTGAAACTCATCCACTCTCTTTCGGTCAGCTCCATTAGAGAAACGCACAGGCTGAAGAACCAATCTGAGATAAGTGAAGCAAACCTGTTGCTCCCAAAGCAACCCCCATCGAAGCTGAAGAAGGCATCAGCATCGCCTCACCCCTGCTCTTTTGTCAACCAGGCTCTCTGGATCTAATCCATTTTCCTGCCATTTCTCTCCAGTCAACAACAGAGAAAGCTATTTAGTATTTGGCGGCTCCCAGATTCCCGCCGGCATCCACGCGCAGCGCCTAAGCGGATCCAATGTAACACCGGGCCTGGGGAGTGTCTGACGGCTAGAAAGGGGGCCCCATGGCACCTGTACTTCACGCCCTCGGGTGTTTGTAGTCGCCCTGATGATTTGCTTTGCACATACAGACTATGTGGCGCCCGGGCTGTAGTGCGGGTGTGTCACTTCACTGGGCTGTGGGGTTCCCTGCCCTCTGGCTGGAAGGGTGCTGGTGTCCAACCCCTTTTCTAAATATACGTAATACGATTGCTGTACTTTTCATCTAATGTAGTCCTGCTCAATAAACTCGAGGCAGTTGGAGGGGGATGCCTGTCAAACGAACCAAAATAGGACAGAACATAGAAACAATGGGCAGTGGAACAGGTTCCTATGCGTTACTGTCACTTGTAGCTGTTTTCTCTACATTAACTGTGCGTTGGCAGTGAGCAGTGGTGCAGTGTCCGGAGTCTCGGCTCCACGTGCAGCACGGTGTGCTCTTGGGCACCGGACTCTAAATTCCTTTTAGAAGAGTGAATTTTAACCATTGCTGGCTTATGCAAATGGCACCCTTGTGATTTCCTGCACCCCGAGCCATTTGTTTTTCTGACAACCTCGGAGCCCTGCTATGACAACAGGCCGTGGGCTCTTCCTAGGCACCTCACACACAGCTCCGGCAGATAGGAGGGTGGCCCTTCCAGGTCGTAGAACAGATTGGCTGGGATGTGTGAAATCCTCTTGGGCAGAGGGTGTTTGTCTACTTTGTGTGTTCGGTGTGTCTGCTGAGGGGATAGGTGGGTGTCTGCTGTGTGGGTGGGTGTCTGTTTATTGGGTAAGTGGGTCGGTTGGTGTCTGCTGTGTGAGGTGTGACTGCTGTTTGGGCGGGTGTCTGCTGTATGTGTACTCTATACGTCTGCTGTGTGTGAACAGCACACTCTTTCAGCGTTGGGGGACTGGTCCGATGGATCCCTCTGCTCCGCTCCACTGGATTTATGGCTGTTCTTAAAGTCTGGTGGGTGGATGCCTGCCAGGCCACCACTGCCCATTCTGTTCTTGCTGTATACTAGCCTGAAGGGCCTGTGCTTTCCCTCGGAACACATCCCCTCCCCCCCCCTTCCCCCAGGAACATTTATGGGCCAGCACCCTTGAGGAAAGCCTTGGCTTGTGTAAATTACCCGTATGGCCGGATTTATAGCACTGTGCTCCATTTTTATCATCCTTTCTTGCCCCTCACCCACTTCACAGCCAACCATAAACTTGCACTATTGAACTCCACGTGTATGCTGAATAGCCTACCTTCTAAGAGGCTCTCGCGATATAAAAACTGTACTTTCGTTATGTTGCCAAATATTCTGTAGCGCTAAATTCGGTCAGGATGGTAATCCTTGTTTCCCTTCACTTTTGTTCTGTTTGCTGGTTTTATTGCTGTGTTATATAACGCGAATGTTCACGTCTGAAAGGTAGCATGCTTTGTAGTGTAGAAGGGAGTATGTTCTGCTCTTCAGGGGCCTAACTAAGATTCTGGTTTTGTGTTTTTAGAACAGTTGTTTTGAAACAGTAACAGAGTGATCAGTACAGTATTTGCTGGAAGTGGGGTTCTCATGGAAGTTTCCAGTTAGGTGTACTTCACATTTTCTGCACCGTCACCCTACGACGTGTGCCTCTGTTTCAGAAAGAGGCTCTGCTCACTGGCTCGAGCTGGATACTCACAGAAATTGACACTGAGTGCGTTTTTACATGTGGCGTTTCTGGTGCACTCCGACACTGAGTGCGTTTTTACATGTGGCGTTTCTGGTGCACTCCGTCATCACCTCAACACAAACCCTTCTCATCTTCCTTCTTCTCACCAACCAGTGCTTAATTAGAGCTGGGTTGTACCGTAAGCACAGAAAATGTCCCGAAACCATTGTTTGGCAATAGAAATTATTGAGGGCCATATGTAGGTGGCCAAATACCGGTCGGTAAAGCCGAAAATCTGTAGATTTTGGCTTTACCGCCCGGTATTTAGCCATGTGAGATGTACGTATTACCGAATGGCATCAGTAATACCGAATCGGTAAATAATTACCGATTCCTAATTTACCGATCAGAGAACACCGAAAAAATGAATACCGAATCGGAAATAACGATTCGGTAAAAACCCCAAAATGCGATGTACCAAAAATCGGTATTTTCGAATTTGACCAAATTCGGTAATAACGATTCGGTATTTACCACTTATCCTGAGCAGGTGGTAATCAGGTGCAGTGTATAAAAACAGCCCCAAAATGCAACTGTGTGAACACAATGGCGGGCCTCTACCTCATAGCAAGGCGGCTACGCTTGAGAGCAGCTGGAGTGAGGATTTGGACACAGGAAGAGCGGGTGTACAGACTGCGCATCACATTGTTTCAATTGACTGAACCTGAAATCCATGAAAGGTACAGACTGCACCCACACACCATCCTTGACCTAATACGGGACCTAAAACCCTATCTTGAGCATCAGACACCAAGGGCGCACGCAATCCCCACCCATGTCCAGGTTCTCTGTTGCCTGCACCTCCTAGCATCAGGAAGTTTCCAGGGTGTGATAGCCGCAGTGGGTGGTGTGTCACAGAGCTGTCTATCCCGTTTTTTCAACACCTTCCTGGATGCCATGATGGACAGAATGGAACATTACATTACCTTCCCCAGTACACAGGCGGAGCTGCAGAGGACAAAGCTGGAGTCCTACCAACTTGCGCGTTTCCCACACGTCATTGGCTGTGTCGGGACCCATATACCAATCTGCCCACCTGCAGCAACTGAATACATTTAAAGAAACCGCAAATCCACCCACTCCATCAATGTGCAGGTGATATGTGATGCCAAGTACATCATAACTGACATCGTGGCCAAATTCCCCGGGAGTACCCACGACTCGTACATATTCCGGAACAGTGGTATCCATACACGTCTGGCGGCTGGTGAATTTGGAGAAGGATACCTACTAGGTAAGTCAATGTGACACACCCTGATGTACACCTTGGCTCAAGCTATTGGTCACACAAATTAATGGCAATTTCTTCTGTACATAGGTAACAGTGCATATGCCCTCCGGCCTTATCTACACCATATCTCAACCCAACCAACCCAAGGGAGAGGAGATACAATGTGGCACATAAGAGCACACGCAACGTGGTGGAGCGCACATTTGGACTGCTTAAAAGCAGATTCCGTTGCCTCCACAAAAGTGGAGGTGCACGTCTGTACAGCCCCATCAAATGTTGCAAGATTATTGCTACATGTGCAATGCTACACAATCTGCCACAAAAAAAGGAACAGCAGTGGAACTAACTGACTCTGAGGACGAGGACAACCCTCAGCAAGAGCCCTGCGCAGCTGGTGTTGCAGTTGAACATGATGGGAGGCAGAGATAACGTCAAACTATTTCTGAGTGAGTAACGAGACAGATCCAGTAACAGTTTTATGTCATGGTGTTTAATAAGCACACCACCAGTATTGTAAGCAGTGTCCATTTGGACATGGGTTACATCACCCATCTAATGTTTGGCAATAGGCAGTGGTCCCTACTTCCTGCGTCCACGCGCTGCATGTGCACGTTCCCTGGCAACACTGTCTGGAGTGTCAGACTGTTCCTGCGCAGCGCCGTGGCGTTCGCTGCATTTTGGAGTCAGAACAACCCGACATCCTATTTTTGACCGAGACCTGGTTAACCGATGATTCTGCCCCCGACATCCTGGCCGCTTCCCCCCCTGGCTATCACATACTACAAGCGAATCGTGCCTCCGGCAAAGCCGGAGGGGGAGTTGCCGCTATCTTTAAGCACCCGATTCGTTTCTCCATAGTGCCTACTACCAGCATTCCTTCGGTAGACTGCCTGGTAATCCGACAGGAACTGTCAGGATCCTCTCTCATATGTGCTCTTACCTATCGCCCTCCCTCATCTATGCCCAACTTTCCTGCCCAGTTTGGTGACCTCATCGCCCAGCTTTCCATCAATAACTCTAACATCTTGGTTTTAGGTGATTTTAATTATTGGCCCCTAGACATTCACGAATCTCCCAGCTCTCTAGCCTTTACGGACCTTATGTCAGGCCTGAATTGTACTCAGCATATCCACTCGCCCACGCACACAAAAGGGCACATCTTAGATCAGGTGTGGTCATCTGGTTTGGACATTTCAGTCCCCCTTATCCTGCCATGTCTATGGTCAGACCATTTTTTAATTACATTTACGTTAGGGATCCCTTGTCCCACTGTTAAGCCTCAAGAGACGAACTTCCTGGCCTCTAATTGGAATAGGTCAGATTTGAACACTTTTCACTCCATTCTTTGTTCCTCAGCCCCTTCTACCCCCGATTCACCTGCTTCTATCGACACTCAGTCACTAAATCTCACTCTCTGGCTCACTTCTGCTGCTGACGCAGTAGCTCCACTGAAATTAGTTAGAGCCAGACGTTGCCATGACGCTCAAAGGTGGTACACCGAGGACCTGAGAGCTCTTAAATTAGGCCTCCGCCAAGCAGAACGACGTTGGCGTCGAGGGTATTCCCCTGAGAATAAGGAGGTATTTTCCTCTTTACTTAAAAACTATAAAACCGCCATAGCTCTTGCTAAATCTACTTATTTTTTCACAAAAATCATGGATTCTACGAATAAGTCGAAGGACATATTTGCCATTGTGGAAGAATTATCCAATCCAGCCAGACTTACATTAGGGCCACTTCCTTCCCAAACCCTGTGCGATTCCTTGAACGTTTTTTTATTGAAAAAATAGCAAAAATCAAATCCAGCATAGCTGCCCAAACTTTGCCTGCTCATTCCCTAACCACTGAGCTTTCAAAATATTCTAATCTTCATACTCTTTCTGCTATTCCTTCCATGTCGATGGCTATTTTTTCTTCGCTTTTGCACAAAATTTCCTCTGGTTCCCCTCGTGACTGCTGTCCTCCTTCGGTTCTTCGAGCAGCTTTCATCTCCTGCCCCGAGCCCCCTCTGGCCCTCATAAATAGCTCCCTGGTCACTGGGGCTGTCCCGTGCTCCTTTAAACAAGCCGAGGTGGTTGCCATTTTAAAAAAACCTTCAGCAGACCCCTCCATTTTGAGCAATTACCGCCCTATATCCCTCCTCCCCTTCCTCAGCAAAGTTCTGGAGTCGCACGTGACCCACACACTCAGCACCTTTATTGAGGACTCGTGTGTCTTAGATCCTAAACAGGCAGGGTTCAGACCTGCGCACTCAACGGAGGCCGTCATTCTCTCCGTGATGGACGAACTGCGCAGAGGGGCTGATGCTAACATCCGACAAGCCCTTGTCCTTCTGGATTTATCGTCCGCCTTCGACACGGTCGACCACGGGATCTTGGTCGACCGTGTCGAGGAAGCCGGCATCCGAGGGACCGCCCTTGCCTGGGTCCAGTCCTTCTTGACGGGACGAAAACAAGCTGTCAGGCTGTCTCAGTTTTCTGCCACTCAGGTTGAGCTGTCCTGTGGCGTTCCTCAGGGCTCTTCATTATCCCCTCTCCTTTTTAATTTGTACTTGGCCCCGTTACTCCGTGCCCTCCGCGGGTTGAGCGTTACTGCGTTCAACTACGCGGATGATATTCAACTGATTTTTAATATTGATTCTTCCGAGGACTCCATCTCTATCTTCCAAAATACACTCTGTCTCATCAGCGACTGGATGAGCTTAAATCATCTGAAGCTCAACCCCGACAAGACTGAATTAATTCTTGCCGGGGGAGCCTCCAATCCATGGCAACCTTCCATCTGGCCTGCCAGCCTTGGAAGCCCTCCCTCTCCAGTCAACTCTGCCAAAAGTCTGGGTGTCATTATTAGTAACGACCTCTCAATGACCCCTCAGATTAGTGCAGTGGTGTCCGCCAGCCACTTCCAACTCAGGAAACTCCGGAAAATATCCCGCCTTCTTACCATCGAAGCGCTTACGTTAGCACTCTTGGCGCTAGTGATCAGTCGACTCGACTATGCTAACGCGCTATACGTCGGTATTCCTGAGTATCAACTGAGAAGACTCCAGCTGATACAAAATCAGGCTGCCCGCCTGATTTTTCACCAGCCTAAAGATCAACACGTCCGTCCACTCTTAAAGAGTCTTCATTGGCTGCCGGTTTCTGCCCGCTGCCAATTCAAGTTAGGTTGCACTGTTTTCAAGTCTCTCTCTGGTCTAGGTCCCTCTTTTATTTCTTCTCTTCTCCACTCCTACACTCCGTCCCGCAACTTACGGTCATCGCAATTGGCCCTACTATCCGTCCCTAGGTTCAAGAGGAAAAAACATGGGGGCCTGAGGTTTTCTCTCTTGGCCCCATCCCTCTGGAACTCCCTTCCTCCTTCCCTCAGACTGGCACCTTCATACTTTGGCTTCAGATCACTTCTCAAAACCTTCCTTTTCACTATCTCATATCCTTAGATTTTGTTTTTTCTTCCATCTATTTTCAACACGCCCCAGCACAGCGCCAAGAAACCTAATGGTGTTAGCCGCGCTTTATAAATTCTTTTCAAATCAAATCAAATCAAATCCTGCCCTCGGTGGTAGAGGGCGTAATGCTACCACGGCTGGTAGCCTCCTCACTGTCCCCCCCCTTCCATTGTGGCCGCCTTCGCATTCTGCAGGAGCTCTAATGCAGAGGTCATAGAAACCATGCCCCTGGCCACATCCCTGCTGCAATGCGCCATCTCCTCCTGCATGGCGATGGACCTGCGACACATCAGTGAGGTTGCAGTGGCCAGCCGGTTCACGGCCTTGGTATAGGCCTGGAGCCTCTGCCTCTCCCTGCGCCTGCCAAGACGGTCCTGCTCCAGCTGGCTGCAGAGGTTGTCCACAGAGGTTGCTACTCTCTGCATTCCCTCAAACATGTTGTCTCCCATTGCACTGATGCCCTTTTCCATCCTGTGCATGTGCTTGTTGATGTGTGCCACCTCCCTGTGCAGTGATCTCATCTCCCTCCATTGCAGGAGCTGGACCTTTAGCATGTTGCCTTCCAGTCCAGCAAACACACTTTCACCCTGTTCGGATGCTTCAGGACTGTCCGGCCTTGCCCTGCGGCATCTGGATGAACTGTGGGCGCCCTCAGATGGAGTAACAGCCCTCTCCCTGTTGCCTCCTTCATGGATTGGAGTCTGTTGGCCCCCTTTGCCCTCCTCCGACGACTCCTCCATCTGCTGGAGGGTGGCCACGGCATGCCTCCTGCGTGACTGTTGTGGTGGTGGTGTTGGTGATCGTCGCAGTGGGGACTGGGTATGAGGGGATGGGGGTGTTCCCTGGCACTGTGGTGATGCGTGTGATGGAGGATTTGGTGTTTGTGGTTGCGCGGAGCTTGTGGTCCCTGCAGGCATGCTTTCTTCCTCATGTTGCCTCCCCTCTGGCCTGGCTGTCTATGCTCTGCTCCCCTCTGCAGCACTGCGAGATGTCTCGCCTGTAATGACACAAATGTAGATATACTCACTGCTCTGTCTGCATTTGAATTACATTAAACATCATGCCTACAGATCACAGTGATTGTCCTGACATTTCCAATTACTTTAACATGCTACTGTGTTTGCTAGCCTGACTGTCCTATACATCAGTTCCCTCTAACTACATCTCCCAAAATGCATAGCAGGTAATGGGTAAGACATGGAGTGGAGTGGGAGCCCCTATACCACTATGGGAATTGGGGTTGGGGAGGGGGTAGCACAGCATGCTGGGCATGCGTCTTACCTTGTTTCCTTGCTGCTCTGTCAGAGCTGTCTGCGTCTCCCACGCCACTCACACTCTCCGGCTGGAGGGTGGACTCCACCATCAGTTCCAGTGGTGTTGGTGCTCTGTTCTTTCCTCCACCTGTTTTGCCAGCCTGCCTCTGCCTCTCTGCCATCCTTGCTTTGCTGTCTTCCTGAGGTCCTACCACCTCTTCCTGATGTCCTCAATGGTACGCTGGGTTACACCTATGGCATTTATTTTGTCCTGGATGCCAATCCAGATCTGCCTCTTTTGAGACTCGGGCACATGGAGGGACTGCTTACCAAAAAGCCTGTGATAGTCCTGACTGACATCCTGGATCAGTACCTCCAGCTCCTTGTCACTGAACTTCAGCTTTCTTTTCCTCTCACTTCCCTCCTTCTCCCTGTCCTGGCTTGCCATTTCAATGCTGTTTTCTTTTTTTTTTTATTGTTTGTAGCTGTGAGGCTCTGTTGCTGCTGGCTCCTCAGCTCACCTGCCTGCCTCACAGTGAGCTCCAGGTCCTGTGCAGCTGCTTGGGTGTGGCCACTTCCTGTTTGGGAGGTGATTGGGTGACACAGGATTGGCTGATTCATCGAATTACGAATTTTTGAATTACCGAATCAGTATTTACCGATTCGGTAATGAATTCTGTAATTCCGAATCGGTATTGGTTTTTCGTTATTTTTTTTTACCCAATTGGTATTTTTTACCGATTTTTAACGAATCGGTAATGTTTACCGATTTTTAATCTACATCGCATTTACCGATTACTTAATACCGAATCGGTAAAATTCGGTATTATGGAATCGGTATTCATGTTTTACCTACATATGGCCCAAAATAACAAAAAACTGCTATTATTTGGATATGGTGTGCACCTCATTGCCCCCTCCACTCTGCACTATTGATAGCTGCACCACTGGTCCAAATATACAGTAAACACACACTTAAAAATACAGTCTTAATGGCCTTTTAAGCGAGTTTCGTGAAATAGCTTCACTGGGAGAAACAGCTATCCATTCTGGATTTGTTGAGTGCGCAGCAAACAGTGCCGTGCACATGCTGATGAGCTTTGCAGGGGTCAATAGGGAGTAAAAGACATTGTCATTTACAACGCCATTACTTAATTAATGCTTCACGAAGGGAAAAAAATAAACAATAACATTTTCAATGCCAATAGCTCAAAACAATGTCATTGTGAGACCTATTGCATTATAAATGCTTGTTCCACTTGCTATTGTTTCTCATTCTCATTGAATTTACCTTTTTTAACACACACTGTTCCTATGCTATCGTAGTTTTTGTCATGGCTCCGCGTTGTGGCGCGTAAAAGTTCCTTGCAGAAAACTGACAGCAGCACGCCAGGAGGGGCTTATATGGCTCCATTGACGTCACTTCCGTGGACGACGTCAGGACGGAGCTGGGCTACGCCACCTCCCGGCGTGAAGAGGTATTGCTAGGGAAAAAAGAGTTTCCGGATCCAGTCTGACGCCTGGGGAGATATTCTAAGTTAAGGAATCTTCGGCTAGACTGTGTCTCTACCAGATGTATCATTACCGAAGGTAAGTAACTCTTCCGTCAAGGGCGTGGTGGGAACTGGGCTGACGAGCAGGTCTGAAGATCCTTTACTCTCCCTCCCTTCCTCTCTGCCAACACCTGTAGACACCGGCCACGTATGAGCCATTTGCAATCTCTCAACTGTGTCACAAGGGGTGAGTGAAGTGGGGAGATCTGTACCTAAATACAATTTTCCTATCCCTAGTAGGGTGAACAACCGTCCGTAAATTTCACATACTGCCTATAATTTGGACCTCTTGTCTGTCGTCTGTGAAGTATTCTTTCACAGATGCCTTTTGTCTGTAATTTCGGACTTTAGAGTGAGCTGCCCCCTGCAAGCAGCCTCAGAGTTCTGTAACTCTCACTGCAGGGGCCAGCTTGCGCTCCTGCTGTGATCTTAAGGGCCTGCAGTAGCCCCTCCCAGACCAGGCAAAGGCTGCTATTAGGCCCATTATCATTCTGTATGTCGGTCTAATTATCACATATAGAATGATAATGGGCCAGTGACGGCATTTGCTGGGCCTCCCCCTGACACAGTCCAGGACATGGCAAACTGCTTTTGTTTATGGGCTACTGTCACCTCACCAGGGGCCAAGCTCTGGGGGGTGGAGGTTTCATTTTTGCGCATGTTACCCAGGTGCATCCAATATGCAGACGCAGGTTTTCAAATTTCACTCTGGCACACAACAGATGCAGTGCCAGGTTCTCTCAACCTAATATAAACTTATCTGGACTTGTGCTTGTGTTGATTGTCAGTTTACACATGTAATATTGCGCAACCTCCTCTGATGTGTCTGTAAAATGTACCCTTTGTCCCGAATTTTTGTCCTGAATTCTGACCTGTCCTGAATTTTTGCCCTGAATTTTGACCCTTTTTCTTCAAGTTTTACATTCACTGTCCTGAATATGCAACCCATGCCAGTTGGTCACCCTAGTCCCTAGACAAATTTACTCAGTGGCTTAGCAAGACCTCCGGCCGCCAATGGTGGTCCCTGCATTTTCCGCCCCGCAGCGGTAGTTTGAAAGGGAGAGGGGAGGGACGGGGCAATTCCTGCTGCGCCAGCCCCCGCCGCAACAGCATGTAACTGTGGGAGGCAGGAGGAGGTTGCTGCCCCCAAAACTCGTGCCGCCTGGGGTGGACCGCCCCCGTTGTCATGCCACAGCATTTACTGGTGCCACATTTCGTACCCCTGTGGATATGTTTCTGTATCGTGGATTGAAGGGCTCACTGGGAGCTGTAACCCCACCAGTTTCCAGCAGAGCAGGTTCCCTGTAGGGTGTTAGAAGCTCTCCTCAGTGACGCAGTTAATCTCCAAGGAATGAATGCTGCACCGCAATCGAGGGTGCTCCAGCGCACAATGCACATGTTAAGTGGGAGGAGGAGATGGGTCCCGAAATACCAGAGAATATGTGGTCCTTCCGTTTATTTTTTTTTTTTAGGGTGTTTGTCAAGCGCATCACTCATTCCCTAGGAGATATCACAGCTCTGAAAGCTCCCTCTCATTTTGTCAAGGAGAAAACCCACAGAAATCCATCTGATCCTTCTATTGTGCACAAATCGGCATGATATCCCTGAGCAGTAGGCTCCATATAAGCCTCTATAAGATATTTAATCGCACATACTATACCCCCATTTCCCTACACAGCTATGGCCTCCATGAAGATTGCAATTGTGCCTGATGTGGTCCTTGGCGGGCCATGGTGCTGCAACACCTTTTGGGCTGAGGTGCTGTCGGCAGTCTCTGGAATATGAAGCGCCCAGGGACCCAAGTGCTAGGCTGGGTGTGGGACATCCAAGTGTCTTATAAGCGGCGCACTGCACTAGCCTTGCTGGTGGCCCGCTGTTGGAGAGGAGAGAGATATAAGGAGTGGATCGCATCCCTGTTGTTTTGCAATGAACAATTTGACTATGATGCCACTAAAATTGCCCTCCCTCTAGGCCCAAAGACATTTTGCCCCCCCCCCCTTCAAGGCTTTTATGCTGACCACGATTATCTGATAGAGACTACTAGACGCATATTCCTTAACATAGATTTTCACCCAGGCATGAGACTGGATCCGGAAAACTTTTCTGCCACAGCATACCTGCGTGCCAGGGTGACGACACCACATGACTCCGCCCTGATGTCGTCCGCGTTCGTGACGTCAGCGAGGATACATAAGTCCCACCTCAGCGCGCCTACATCAGTTTTTTCTCTTTCCGCGTGCAACGCGGATCCAGATTACTGTCCTGGCCTGTTTTCAGGCCTTCCATTCTCTTTTTACACTTTGGCATCTAGTGGAACAGTGAGCAAATGCATTCGGGCTTCAAGATGTGTACTTCCTGTGTACGTCCCATGACGGCAACAGACCCTCACCCGATTTGCATGTGGTGCCTGGGTGAGCACCACGACTCGGAGAGTTGCAACGCCTGCCAACACCTTAAGTCTAAATCACGGTGGGAGTGCTGGATGAAGTTGCTGTTGCCGTGCTTATCCAGGTCGGTGTCGTCCCAGCGTCCGTCCCCAACCTCACAGGCAAGGAACTGCCGGTTTCGTCTGCGGAATCATCTTTCGCCGCGGCCCTTTGGGTGTGGCTCACCGACTGGTAGGTCTTTCAGTATGTCTCCAAGGCCTTGTCCTCCTTCTGCGGTGGGCACTGGCTCCACCCCCCAGGACCGGTGCCCCCGCCTGTCGCCTCCCTACCCGCCTTTCCCCGGCGCCGAGGCGACTAGGGCCCAAATGACAGCCTACGCTGCGGAGCCGCAGGCTTCTTTGGCCCTTTCTCCACCTCCTGTGATGTCTGTGGATCCCTTGCCTTGCGAGGGGACTTCCGCTGCGTCGCCAGCAGCTCTGGCGCCCAAGTTTTTGGCTTCAGGTCATAGGAGGGTGGCGCCGTCGAGGTGTAGTCCTTCAGGGCTTCCCTCGTCGGCGCCTAACGTCCCTGCCTCGCCGCAAATCCCTACGGGCTCCCTGTGGTGTTGCAGGTGATCGCCAGGACTCCGGGCTTGTTCCCGAGTCCCCCTCGATCCTCTGAGCAGGCGGCTGCTTCACCAGACGTCAAGCCGGTGCCGTTTCGGCCCCGGGAGGCTTTTTTCCCGGCTCCGGTGGAGTCGCGGGTGGAGGCCGGGGCCTGGGGCGCCTTCCTGAGTCCCTCTCGGTCCTCGGCGCGGGTGGCTGTCCAGCCGGCGCCATTTCGGCTCCGCGCCTTCGCCGGTTCAGCGTCAGCCTTGCCCTATTCTCCTCACTCATCCGCTGCCACTGCTGCTGCGATTCGCGTGGTGCACAAATACAGCCATTGGGCTGCCATCGACTCGAGCGATTGCGCTCTTTCCCAGTCTGTACGGACAGATGTCCCCTCTGCCAGTATAACTTCGCTATGGAACAACACTGAACCCTTGATACGCCTCATGTACTTAATTGCCCGCGAAGAAACCATACACTAATGTGACTAAAGGCATAGTGTAATTAATGCTTAAGACAACAATTGTTATTCTCTGTCCTGATGATGATGCCCTATATGTAAATACGGCATCAAAACGTCGTCGACCATAAAACCCCAAATGCAATATATGATTGAAATATTGACAATTGCAGTGGTGTGATGTAAATAATTCAAGTCTGTAACACTGACTAAAAGTATACAGACGCAATTTTGCTTTGCCCTTTTGGCCACCAGTTTTGTTGTCTTGTCTTGTACTTTAAGGGTCACGGCTGTGCCCGCTTGACACTGAATGGTTCTCCCATTTCGAAAAAATCCTTTTGATCAACAAAAAAATAAATTTCTTGTCCGGCTGGACAAAAGACATTTCACTTATTAGGTGTATGATTAATGCTTTTTCATATCATTGTTTCCAATAATAGGGACCACTGTCTTGTGTAATATAATACCATTCTCCTGGAGAGCACGTGGTGGCAGTAGTCGGCCCAGCGCCACGTGGGCCCACTCCGGCGTTGGTCAAAGCTGATCAGGCACAGATGGCGGACTCCACGGAGCCGCGTTGGTGCCGGGTTCTGGATTAGTCTCCTGAGGTCCCTTCTTCTTCTTCGGTCCGTCACCTGCTGGTGTGTTCCTCTCCTGCAGTTGCCTTTTCACCAGCATCTTTCAGGGAAGGCTCTTCGCCATCCCCACGGCCTAAATCCTCAAACCCTTCTGTCCATGGCTCAAAGCTGGCTTCTCCACCGGCATCTCCGCCCTCCCGTGGGGCCCCTCAGGTTCCCCATTCCTCTGTGGATCCTTCTATATGCCAGAGCTGGCCGCTTTCCCCTGGACTCAGGGATGGGCGGCTCAGTCTACATCCGTCACCCACGGAGAAATCACTTTCACCTCCGCTGCGCCCTACTGAGGCCAATGTTGCCTTTGTTCGGGCTATTTCCACGGCTGCTAGTATTCTGAGGATGTATGCACCTGTCACTTCATTTCCTACATGCAACCTTTTGGAGATTCTCCACCAGGGCTCTGGTGGACGGGAGTTGTTCCTTCCCTTTGAAGCGTTGCTCCATAATTCTCTTATGGGGTCTTGGGGGTGCCCTGCCACTGGTGATCCGGTGACTCAGGCACTACTACACCGTCATCGTCCTGCTCCGCACGACCCGGTCTGTCTTTCTTTCCACCCTGCCACTCAAGGCGCTCTACTGCGCAATGAATTTGTGTTTGCCTGTGGTGTTGTTCCCTCCATCTCGGGAGGCCCAGTGGTTAGATTCATGGGGACGTAATGTCTTTGCGTCTTCCAGTGCTGCCTTGAAGGCGCTTAACATTTTGTGTGTGCTGTCCAGGGTTACTTCTACCTGTGGGATTCTGTGGAGTCCCTTCTTTCTCATGTCTCTCATGAGGGGGGCTGTGCTGATGTGGGGGGCCATGTGTTGGATGGTAGAGAGTTGGCCGCTTTTATTCTTTGTGCGGCTTTGGAAGTTGCCGATGCTGTGGGCCCTTCTATGGCCACTTCTGTGGCTCTCCATCACCATTCTTGGCTATGCGATGCTATTTTCCCTGAGAATATTAGAGAGCGTCTGGTCGACCTCCCTTTTGACGGGGTTCTGTTGTTTAATACGCATGCAGACTCGCCATTCAGCGTCTTCTTGGGGGGCTCCGTCCTCCTCCTCAGTAGGTTGGTTTGCTGATCCTCTGGGGCTTGGTGGGAGACGTTATCCCACTTGCTCCTGATATTTGGTTTTTGGTGGGCTGTTACACTTTCTGTGAGAGATACTGTGCCTTCGAGGTCCTTGGTTGGCCCTGCTCTGCTGTTGGCTGCTGGTTCAGCCCCTTTTGTGGTACAAATGTGTTTTCTGGCTGATTTCTAAGCCTTCTGTGGTTTCTGCTGCAGGTCTGTGATTTTGTCCTCTGATGCGGGATTGTTTTTTCCCTAAGGGTGGTTCCCATGCTTTCTTGGGGCATGTCCTACCCTATGTGGGGTATATGTAGCTATCGTATAGCTCTATCTTATGTGGGGAGGATGTGGACTCCCCCTGGCGCGTTCATCGCCCTTCCTGGTGTTGCTGTATTACGATGGTGCGGTCTTTGGTCCTTACTGGGGCGTAGCTTGGCCATCTACGGCGTTGTGCCCTTTGTCTGCCGTTTGGTCTGGGCCTCTGTCTAGTGTTTCTGAGGGCATAGTTTCCTATGTTGACGGCGTGGTCCGTCCTACTTGTTACTCCTCTCATCTTCTAGCTGCTCTCACTACTTAATGGATCAGTTCTGTCCGGGGCGGTCCCCTTTAGGGTTCGTTCGGGACGGTTTACTAGCCTTGCCCTTGTTCTGAGCCCTACGTGGTCCGGGCGTTTCGTTTTGTGGCGTTGTTGGCAGCTGGCTGCCCCCGCCGGCTCTTCTGTTCTGTGGCCGGCGGCCTTGGCTTGGGCCCTGGCACTCCTGCTTTTTGCCCTGCATGCCATTGTGAGATCTCGTTCTTATTTTTCCACCTGCCTTATTGCTGAGGGGCTGTTCTGTCTTGAACTCAAGCTGTGAGGGGCTTGGCTGCCCTCTCACTGGGTTGTTCCCAGTGGAGGGTTTGGCTGTGCTACTGCCCCTTCTCCTTGGAGTCTGTAGGTTCTTCTTCTTCCTCTGCGTGGTCTGTACCTTGGGGCTTCCTGTGGAGGTCCCTGGTACGCTGACTGGGCTTGAGGCGGTCTGGCCTCCTTAGTATTACCCGGCTTCTCCTGTTGGTGAAGGCTGGGTTGCCTCTTTGTCATTATGACACATCCCCTGTGGGGCTGGTGTTCCTTCACAATGCTGAGGTTCTCTTCAGCTCAGGGCCTGTGACTCATCCCCTGCTGCGGTGGACGGGGCTATTTTTCCCTGTCCCCGTGGCTGATCTCCCTTTGGGTGTCTTGTGCTCGTCTGAGCTGGAGAGGTCCTCTCGCAGACCCTCTACTATGGCTAGTGTATCTATTCTATGTTAAGGAATCTGCGGCTAGTAGTCTCTATCAGATGTACGAGTTACTTACCTTCGGTAACAATGTATCTGGTAGAGACGATTCTAGCCGCAGATTTCTTCACGACCCGCCCTTCCTCCCTGGTTCTGGGAGGACCCTTCTCAGTCTTCTGCACTCGCCTGCTTCAGGGCGGCGGTCTTCTGTGAGTGCTTTTTTCTTGCTCCCTTCCTAGGGGGATGCTCGCCTTGTTGTTGTTGTCCTTCCTTTCTGGTGATTAGGGGACGAATGCTTGGGTACTTCTGCGCCCGTGCATTTGGTCTACAATGTAGGGTTTGTCGTGTTATACTTCATTGTGTTGCTTGCCCTTCTGACTTCTACAGTCCTTGGGGTGCAGGTCCCCTGGATGGGTCTCGCCCCTCAGTTCTGTAGTAGGGGATCTCTGTGTATAGTCATAATCTAGTGAATAGTCCCGCCCATGTGCGTGGACCCCGGAGCAATCAAAAATAATCTCTTACAGTGTCAAAAAATGCAGAAATGCATAGACACTTAAGAGAGAATTTAAAGACAGATAATGCAGCCTAAAAAGGCTTCACTGTCCAGTACTTCAACTAGAAATTCCACCATAAAATCCACAAAACAGCAAAGCCTGTACAGATTTCCCTTGCTTTACCAGCAAAATCCCTCAGGAATGATAGAGAGAAGAACCTGGACAGACAAGCCCCATAGGCTGCCATTATGTGGCTCAAAACAGGATACTGTGCCTTTAAGAGAATCTTCCAGAACCTTCTCCCAGTATCCCAGAATGCATAGCAGGTCCAACTTAGTTTCAGTTCTTTTTTCCGGCTCCTGCAAGCAGGACCCTGGAGCATTGAGCTCTCCCTTTTCAAGGGTTTTGTTGGTGTTTTTTCACTAATTTCGATTTTGTGTACTTTTACAGTTCTTTAGTGACTTTCTTCTTGGGTTTCTGCTCTCTTTGGCTGTCCATAATGCCTGCATTATTTGATAAATGCCCAGAGTGCTCCAGGAAGAAGGCCAAGTCAGACCCCCATGAGGTGTGTATCCTCTGCCTTCCCTCTTCCCACATCCCAGAGGAGTGTGTGATCTGTAGAGGCTTCTCTGGCAGGACCCTGAAGGACAGGAGAAAAATCAGACTTCAGGGACTTGAAGAAAGAAGACTGAAGGCTCAAGGTGGGTCTGGAGGGGCTTCTGCTGCCCATGCTGAGGCCTCTGGGGGGCTCCCCAGGGGCAGGAAGTCCAGCAAACGTCCACGGTCTCCGTCTGGTTCAGTTGCTATGACCACGACGTCGAGAGGAAGGTCCACGGCCAGTTCCCGGTCTCCCCAGGGCTCTGGGTCGAGAAAACGTCGCCCGTCGACGTACGTTTACAGGCCGCCGTCGAACCCGGTGTCGATCTCCTCGTCGTCGCCGTCGGCGTCGAGTGGATGGCATCTGAGGGCCCGGCGTCGGCGCTCGCCGTCGAGGCGACACCGCCGTTCGCCATCGAAGACAAGGACATCGTCATCGTCGAGGGGATCCTGGTCGTCGAGGTCGCCGTCGAGACGGAGGAGGTCTCCGGCGCCGAAGAAGTCGACGTCGAGGCGTTCGAAGAAGTCGACGTCGAGGCGTTCGAAGAGGTCGACGTCGAGACGATCGAAGAGGTCGCCGTCGAGGCGTTCGAAGAGGTCGCCGTCGAGGCGTTCGAAGAGGTCGACGTCGAGGTCGACGTCGAGGCGTCATCGCCCGTCGTCGAGATTTAGAGGTTCATCTATCTGGTCGGGGT
This sequence comes from Lissotriton helveticus, assembly GCF_964261635.1. Taxonomy (NCBI): domain Eukaryota; kingdom Metazoa; phylum Chordata; class Amphibia; order Caudata; family Salamandridae; genus Lissotriton; species Lissotriton helveticus. Next base: position 383,951,971 of record NC_136067.1, on the reverse strand, counting down.
CGACGTCGAGGCGGAGAAGCCGGTCGACGCCGAGGAGTGTGAAACGGTCGACGCCAAAGGGCCGCTCGCCGTCAAAGGACCCACGATCGACGTCTGAGCACCGATCGTTGACGTCAGGAGGTCGTAAGGACAGGCCCAGGACTGTGGGGGGCTCCCCACAGTCAGGACAGGATGGTGGCTCCCCGGGAACGGCATACTCCGAGGTATATACCCCGAGGAAGCCTACTGCACTGCCTTCGTTGCCTCCTTTGCCTCAGGGCCCGCCTCCGAGGGTTTCACCCCCTCCTCCGTTGCCTCCTTTTCCGGCGCCTCAGGCCCCGGTTCCAACTGTTCCTCCTCCCCCGGTTCCACCGAGATCGGTGTCGATGCCCAACCTCCCGACACCTCCGAAGAAGACTCCTAAGTCGAAGGTTCCTCCTAAACCCAAGACGTCCGACCCGGGGAGGCCGGCGGAGCGTCCCAGACCCAAGAGATCGAGGTCACGCTCAGGTAGAAGGGACAGGTCCGAGGAGTGGACGCGGATCCTCCTCGAGATCCAGGCATCGCCATAGGAGGCATAGGTCCCGGTCTCGTTCTGCCTCGGGGACCCGTTCCTACTCGCCTACGTTGTCAGATTCACCGGAGACGAGGGTGTCCCCGATTGATGACATTGGCACGTTCCAGGAGGTTCTCCTGCGCGGGGCGGCGAAGTTGGGGATCGAGGTTACGGCTCCTACGCCCTCAACTTCCGTGATCTTTGAGACATTGCATAAGAAACACCTGTCTCGCCCCCTACTGCCTCTGGTGCCTGGTCTACTTGAGCCGGCGGAACAACTCTTCCTTACGCCGGCGGTGGTGAAAGCTGCGCCTTCCAGGCTCTTGAAGAAATACAGGGCTCCTGAGTCGGACCCGGCTTTCTTGAGGAAGGACCCGACACCGGATTCGGTGATTGTGACGGCGGCTCGGAAGCTCCATGCCACCTCTCCTGCCTCCATCGTGCCTCCCGATAAGGAGAGCCGCTGGATTGACTCTGCTGGACGAAAAGCGTGTGGGACGTCCTCTGCAACGATGAAGGCCTCCAGTGACTCGGCGTTGTTAAGACGATACGACCGTGCGCTGTGGGACTCCATGGAGCGGTTTGCGGACCTCGTTCCGCGCGACCGGAGAGAGGATTTCATGGAGATCGTCCAGGAAGGGATGCTGGTTTCTAACCAGGCCATTAGCGCCGCGGCGGATATCTCCCTGCTGTCCGCGCATGGATACTGCCACGGTATCAATCAGAGGCGCCATGCTTGGCTTCGGTTGACGTCGCTTAAACCTGAGGCGCAACAACGTGTGGCAAATCTGCCGTTTTCCGGGGATACCCTTTTCGGGAAACACGCTGATGACGAGATGGCCAGGATGAAGGCCGAGGCGGAAACCCTGACGGCGGTGGGCTTGGAGAAGCCTAAAGATAAGAAACCCTTCCGCCAATTCCAACGGCGTTTTGGGTCGCAGGGTCGAGGAAGGGGACAGTCTTCTGGGCAACATCAGCAGCAGCAACAACAGCAGCAGTACAGAAGACCCTTCCAGAAACGTCAGAGGGGTAGAGGTGCACAGCAGTCCTCTACCGCGACCAAGGGCCCGGCTGGGTCTCGACCCTGAGCAGTTACTTCCCCTTCGTCCGTTACCCGCTCCGGTGGGGGGAAGCATTCAATCTTTTCTGGCAGAGTGGAGAAAAATTACTCAGGACAAGTGGGTGCTGAATATTGTTTGCAATGGATACAGTCTTCGTTTCACCAGCCCTCCTCCATCGATTCCTCCGATCAGCTCGCAGTATTAACTGCGCGAGCTTCAGGCGGAGGCCGACATCCTGTTGAGGAAGAGGGCGATAGAGGATGTACCTCTGTCTCAAAGAGGAAGAGGTCTGTACTCTCGGTTCTTTCTGGTCCGCAAGAAGGACAAGAACGAGTTCAGGCCCATTCTGGACTTGCGACAGGCGAACAAATGGATTCGCAGAGAAAAGTTTCGCATGCTGTCGTTGCATCAGATTTATCCTCAGCTGCAACGGCGAGACTGGCTTTGTGCCATAGACCTACAGGATGCGTACTTCCATGTGCCCATTGCTCACAAACACAGGAAGTTCCTGCGATTTCAAGTCGGCGCCAATCACTATCAGTACACGGTACTTCCGTTCGGGCTGAAGTCTGCGCCCAGGACATTCTCGAAGTGCATGGCGGTGGCAGCGGCACACCTGAGGAGGACCAAGGTGTTTGTCTACCCATACCTGGACGATTGGTTGATCAAGGCCTCCTCCTTCTCGGAAGCTCAAGCACACTTCCAGAAGACGTGCGTTCTCTTGAACAAGCTGGGGTTGCACATCAACATGTCCAAGTCTGTTCCAACTCCGGTCCAGTGCATCCAGTACTTGGGAGCCTCCATCAATACGCTGTCGGCAAGCGTGTCTCCTTCGGAAGAGCGACGTTTATCACTCCTTCGGAATGCTCAGGCTCTCCTGTCCTCTCCATCCACGACAGTGAGGACGGTGTCTTCTCTGCTGGGATCGATGGCTTCTTGCATCTTCCTGACGCCACATGCGCGGCTGCACATGAGACCGCTGCAGGAGTGCTTGGAAGATCAATGGGACCAGAGGAGAGGATATTGGGACGACAGGATACGACTGTCTCTACATGCTCTTCAGTCTCTGAAGTGGTGGTGTTCGGCGGAGAATCTCCTCAGAGGGGTTCCCTTCCACAAGGACATTCCCACACAGACGATCGTGACGGATGCTTCTCTCCTGGGATGGGGAGCGCACTCCGGAGACCTGCAGATTCAAGGGACGTGGTCCCCTTCGGAGTCCACGTACCACATCAATTTCCTGGAACTCAGGGCTGTTCACTTGGCGCTGAAGGCGTTTCAACCGTCCTTCCGGACCGACTCTCTGCTTGTGCAAACGGACAATACGACCACGATGTATTACCTCAACAAGCAGGGGGGCTCGAGATCACGCACTCTGTCTCAGGAGGCGCAGGCGATCTGGCATTGGCTTCTGGCTCGAGGACTCTCGATAACGGCCACTCATCTGCCAGGTGTGCAGAATGTTCAGGCAGACGAGCTGAGCAGACTGATTCAGGAAAACCACGAGTGGGTCCTAAACGACAAAGTGCTAGGAGAAGTCTTTGCAAGGTGGGGCACTCCAGACATCGATCTGTTTGCCACCGCCGAAAACAGCAAATGCCGAGACTTTCCCTCCAGGTACTACCAGCCAGGGACGCTGGGGAACGCGTTATGGATCAACTGGTCGAACAGCTTTCTGTACGCTTTTCCACCCATTCCCCTGATTCCTACGGTTCTCATCAAGCTCTCCCAATCCAGGGCGAAGATGATTCTGATTGCCCCGGAATGGCCCAGACAGTGGTGGTTCACGGACCTGCTTCACCGGTCTCTCCTTCCTCACATGAAGCTGCCGTGCAGGCCGGACCTTCTCACGAAGTTCGGGGGGTGGATGGTGCACCCCAACCTCTCGTCTTTGAGTTTGGCGGCATGGCTCCTGAAATAGTGCAATATGGCCATTTGAATCTCCCAGCGGATTGTATGGACATACGGAAGGAGGCTAAGCGACCTTCCACTCGGACTTCTTATGCTTACAAGTGGAAGAGGTTTCGCATCTGGTGCAAGTCTAAGAACTATAACCCTACGACATGCAAGGAAGATGTCATCCTTCCATATCTGCTACATTTGGCGCAGTCTGGCCTTAATGTCCATTCCATTAAGGTTCATCTGGCTGCTTTGACTGCCTACAGGAAATGCCCTTCACAGACTTCCTTCTTTCAGATCCCTGTGATCAAAGATTTTTTGGAAGGCTTGAAGAAAGTGTTCCCTCCTGTCAGGCTTCCTTCGCCTTCATGGGACTTGAATGTGGTGCTGTCCAGATTGATGAAGGAGCCTTTTGAACCTATTCATAAGGCTTCGTTGCAGCACCTGTCCTGGAAGGCGGCGTTCCTCGTGGCCATTACATCGGCCCGCAGGGTGATGTGTTGCCAAGAACCTTATACTGTATTTCATGCTGCTAAGGTTGTTATGCGTACTCACCCTAAGTTTCTTCCCAAGGTTGTTTCTGATTTTCATATCAATCAGACTATATCTTTACCTACGTTTTTTCAGAATCCTTCGTCTCCAGCGGAAAGGTCTTTGCATTCCCTGGATGTTAGGAGGGTGCTGAAATTTTATCTGGATAAAACCAGGGATATTCGTAGGTCAGACCAATTGTTCATCAATTATGGATCTGTCAGGACGGGTCTTGCGACCTCTAAGCAGTCTATCTCTAGGTGGATTGTGTCCTGCATACAGCTGTGTTACCAAAAAGCTAATAAGACCTTAGGAGGTAAGCCTAAGGCTCATTCCACCAGGGGCAAGGCTGCCACGACAGCATTGCTCCGTAATTTTCCGATTGCAGAAATCTGCAAGGCGGCCACTTGGAAGTCGGTTCATACCTTTGCTAAGCATTACTGCCTGGACACTGATGCCAGGGCAGACGCTCAGGTTGGGCAGGCTTCGCTGCGAAATCTGTTCGCACAGTAGTGGCATTAATTCTCTTTTCTCCAACGCCGCTTTGGTGTGGGGATGGGCTTGCCATTCTATTCACTAGATTATGACTATACACAGAGATCCCCTACTACAGAAGGAGTAGTTTCTGTCCTGTAACTCCAGTTCTGTAGTAGGGGTATCTCTGTTATAGTCATAAGCGCCCTCCCTCCTCCCCGGTGGAGAGAGACATATTCCTTTAATGGAATGCTACAGGTCTGGTGTGTTACGCCTTCAAAAAGAACTGAAACTAAGTTGGACCTGCTATGCATTCTGGGATACTGGGAGAAGGTTCTGGAAGATTCTCTTAAAGGCACAGTATCCTGTTTTGAGCCACATAATGGCAGCCTATGGGGCTTGTCTGTCCAGGTTCTTCTCTCTATCATTCCTGAGGGATTTTGCTGGTAAAGCAAGGGAAATCTGTACAGGCTTTTGCTGTTTTGTGGATTTTATGGTGTAATTTCTAGTTGAAGTACTGGACAGTGTAGCCTTTTTAGGCTGCATTATCTGTCTTTAAATTCTCTCTTAAGTGTCTATGCATTTCTGCATTTTTTGACACTGTAAGATTATTTTTGATTGCTCCGGGGTCCACGCACATGGGCGGGACTATTCACTAGATTATGACTATAACAGAGATACCCCTACTACAGAACTGGAGTTACAAGACAGAAACTACTCCTTCTTTATGAGATCCCGCCCCCCCCTACTGGTGTGGCTGGGGGATGACTTGTCCCTGCTCTTTCATTCTGGCTTGGAACCCTTCTTGGTTCCGGGCGATGGTTGCAGACTTTTTCGTCTGCTGTTCCCTTTTCACATGCCTTCTGCCTCTAAGATGGCTGTTATGTTGATTACAGACTTGCTTAAAGTAACTGCGCTCTATTCTTTCATTCCATGACTTGGTGCCTTAGTACCTGGCCCTATTCTGGATGGTGCTGTTACTCACCATTTGTTTCTTTCCCTTCTGTATAGCTGGGTTTTCGCACACTGTTCCAGTATTCTCACAGTTTTGTGTTGTGGCATGGAAAGTTCTCCGAAGAAAACTGACGTACACGCGCTGGGGTGGGACTTATGTATCCTCGCTGACGTCACAAACGCAGACGGCAACAAGGCGATGTCGTGTGGCGCCATCCCCCCGGCGCGCAGGGATTCTGTGGCAGAAAAGTTTTCCGGATCCAGTCTCATGTCTGGGGGTAATTCTACATTAAGGAATCTGCGGCTGGAATCGTCTCTACCAGATGCATTGTTACCGAAGGTAAGTAACTTGTACGCCTAGCACACAGAACTAAGTGCACAGAGAAATAGGCTGGAGAAACATTTGCTGAACTGCACAGTAGTTGGCAGTGGGCTCAGATCTGAAAGAAACAGGTTAGTATTAGATTCCTTACCTTAGAATACCCCCAAGCGTCAGACTGGATCCGGAAACCTTTGCGTAGCAGTATCCTTGCGCGTCTGTAGGCGTCGTCTGCGGCTCCACGTCCGTCGTTGGCGTCTTTGGTGCCGGGATGACGTCGCCGGAGTACTTAGACGCCGCCCTCGCGCGCTGACGTCAGTTCCTATTTTTTCCGCGCCAGCAAGCGCGGATCCAGGAACAGTGGTACCCTCTAGTCATTTTTTGACCAAACTTTTTGATCTAACGACTCCGACGGTGCCGGTAGGGATGCCCGGGTTTAAACCCTGCGTCGACTGCAACCGACTGATGTCGGTTACCGACCCCCATCGCCGATGTCTTCATTGCCTGGGGCCCGACCACGATGACAAGTCGTGCCCCGACTGCCGGGCCTTGACGTCGAAGGCTAGGCGGGAGTGGTCCCGCAAGCGCCTCGAGCTCCGGCAGTCGGCCCCGCGCCGTTCGAGGTCCCGGTCCGGGAGGAGGTCGAGGGACCGGTGGATCGACACAACTCCTCGAGCTCCAAGTCCTCATGTAAGAGGCACAGGAAGTCAAAGAGGCGACATTGCTCTTCCGACTTCCCCCCCCCGACGCTCGCGCGATGCGGTCGGGGGTTCGGGTGACACGGAGCCGCAGGCGTCGCGACCTGCTCCATACCCGCCAGTCCCTGGGCAGAATGCGACGCCAGAGGAGATAGACGCCTTCCTCTCGGCCATGAGGTCGCTCATTCCTCCGTCGGGTTACGCGGCGCCTTCGGCCCCCGCGGCCCCTGGACTGGACTCCACCGGATCCGGGCCGTCGCCGGTCGACCTTATGACCTCGCTGGCGCCGGCTGCTAGGGTGTCGCCCCCGACGCCGACCGCGGTCGACACCGTCCCCAGTCCCCCCTCGGTCCGATTCCGGCACCGGAGCGGCGTCGATGGGAGATTTTTTACTTCTATGATCCGGCCCCATCTTTTGACCCTGTATACCAGGAGATGGGTGGCATGGCGGATTGGGAGGGGTCTGAGAACCCTCTGGCACGTGAGTGTCAGCCTTATCATGACTGGACAGGCGAGCTAGGGGACGCCATTGGTCTGGACACTGGTTTTGTCTCCCCTCCTACCGTTGCTACGGAGGAGGGGGCAGCCTATAGTGTGGTGTTGACACGGGCGGCCAAGGCCTTATCCCTTGAGCTCCCCGTCGCGGCCGTGAAGACTAACCTCCTCACTGAGGTCCTTAAACCACAGGCAAGCTCTTCGGAGCCTCTGCTGCCGTTTAATGAGGCCTTGTCTGACGTTCTTCTGGGCACCTGGTCCAGGCCCGCTACAGGTCCCCCTGTAGATAGGAACGTGGCCAGACGCCACCGCCCGACTCCGGGCGACCCTTGCTTCCTGTCCACCCACCCCACCCCGAGAGCCTGGTTATCCAGGCCTCTAACTCCCAGACCGCATTCCCGACGGCTCCCCCCGATCGGGAATCCAAGAGGTACGAGCAATATGGCAAGAAGATGTTCTCCTCCCTGAGTTTGGGATTGCGGTCAGTTAACACCGCGTGCCTCTTGGGCCGTTATACCCACTCTCTGTGGGACACGGTCGCCGACATGCTGCCACAATGTCCGGAGGAGACCCGGACTAAACTCTCCCAAGCCCTTGCAGAGGGTCGAGATGCTGCACGGTACTCCATCAGATGTGGACTGGATACCACGGACTCGCTAGGTAGAACGATGGCAACGATGGTGGCGATTCGTCGCCACGCCTGGCTGAGGTCCGCCAACTTTTCGGCTGATGTCCAAAACACCCTTATGGACATGCCGTTTGATGGCCGTCGCCTTTTTGGTGACAAGGCAGACAGTGCGCTTGAGCGCTTTAAGGACTCCAGGGCTACGGCCAAGTCCTTGGGCCTGTCGGCCCCGCGCCAGCAATCTGCTGCCTTTCGCCCCCTTCGTGGCCAAGGAAGGGGTGCCCCCACACGTCCTGCCAGCCACGGGCCGCAGACTAACATCCAGCGCGGTGGCAGATGTGGTAACCGCTATGGCGGTGCCCAGGGACAACGGCGCGGCCAGTCCACATCCACCCCCACAGCATCCGCCTCAAAGTCTTCCTAGGCTGAGCTTTCAGGCCCACAAGACGCCAGTTGGGGGCAGGGTTCGCCATCACCTCTTCCACTGGCGCGACATCACATCGGACAGGTGGGTGCTGCAAATCGTCCAAAGGGGCTACTTTCTCCCCTTCGAGGCGACCCCTCCAGCCATGCAACCGCAGTACCACCGCATGTCGGGGGATCACTTGAATCTTCTGCGAGAGGAAGTTACGGCCCTCTTGGCCAAGGGGGCCATCGAGCGCGTTCCTGGGACAGAAGTAGGGTGTGATTGTTACTCCCACTACTTTCTGGTTCCCAAGAAGGGCAAAGGGGGCCTACGCCCTATCTTGGACCTGCGGAACGTCAACAGCTTCCTCCGGAAGGAGAGATTCAAGATGCTGACACTGGCTCAGGTCTTAGCTGCCCTGGACCCAGAAGACTGGATGGTAGCGTTGGACTTGCAGGACGCTTATTTCCACATCCCCGTCCTGCCGGCCCACCGGCCCTACCTGCGGTTCACGGTAGGCCACGAGCACTTTCAGTTTACCGTGCTCCCCTTCGGCCTTACCAGCGCCCCACGGGTGTTCACGAAAGTGATGGCGGTAGTCGCAGCTCATCTGCGTATGTTAGGGATTTCAGTCTTCCCCTACCTCGACGACTGGTTGTTGAAGGCATGCTCGCCCCAGACAGTCGTCACTCACCTCCAGACTACGGCCGACCTCCTGCACCTGCTGGGGTTCTCCATCAATGTGCCGAAGTCACACCTGTGCCCCTCTCAGAAGCTCCTCTGCATCTAGACGCGGCGCAGTTTCGGGTTTATCCTCCCGAACAGCGGGTTCGGATATTCGGGCTCTGATTCCGATCTTTCAGCCTTTATCCCGAGTCTCGGTCAGCTTGACGTTGCGGCTTTTGGGCTGATGGCCTCCTGCATCCTTCTGGTGCATCACGCCAGGTGGCGGATGCGGGCTCTGCAGTGGGACCTGAAGTTTCAGTGGGCCCAGCATCAGGGCAACTTGTCCGACCATGTCTTGATCTCGGAGGGCACTGCAAGACAGTTGCATTGGTGGCTCACGGACCGCGATTGGGTCAGCGGCAAATCCCTCTCCCTACCCCAACTGGAGCACGTAGTTGTGACGGACGCGTCCCTTCAGGGTTGGGGAGGCCACATGGGAGAGGCGGAGACCAGAGGCCTCTGGTCTCCGGCGGAGTCCCAGCTCCATATCAACCTTCTGGAGCTGCGGGCGATCCGACTTGCACTAAAGGCATTCCTCCCCTCTGTCCGGGGGAGTGTAGTGCAGGTGTTCACGGACAACACCACCGCCATGTGGTACTGCAACAAACAGGGCGGGGTGGGGTCATGGACCCTATGCCAGGAGGCTCTGCACCTCTGGCAGTGGCTGGAACATCAGGGCATGACCCTGGTGGTTCAACACCTGGCAGGTTCCCTGAACGCCAGGGCGGACGAACTCAGCCATCGGTGCATGATGGAAAACGAATGGCGTCTGAACTCGGACGTTGCGCAAGGCCTCTTTCAGCAGTGGGGAGTGCCTTGGTTAGATCTATTCGCCACAGAAGAGAACGCGCAATGTCGTCAGTTCTGCGCTTTGGAATTTCCAAGGCGGCACTCGCTCGGAGACGCTTTTCGTCGCGAGTGGAGTTGCGGTCTATTGTACGCCTTTCCGCCTATACCACTTCTGCCCAGAGTGCTGAAGAAGATCAGGCGCGAACGGGCCCAAGTCATCCTTGTGGCTCCGGACTGGGCACGGGGGTTCTGGTATCCTGAGCTACTCAGTCTGTCTGTCGATCCCCCGATTCATCTGCCTCTTCAGGAGGACCTTCTGTTGCAGCAGCAAGGGACGGTCCTCCACCCGAACCGGTCCAGTCTCCACTTACATGCGTGGAGATTGAGCGGCGGCAGTTGAGGCCATTTGACTTGCCTCCTGAAGTCTGTAATGTCATTCTGGCAGCCAGGCGTCCCTCCACAAAATCGGTATACGCCTGCAGGTGGAACAAGTTTGTGGCATGGTGCACAGCAAAGGCTGTGGATCCCCTTTCTGCCCCTCTTTCAGAGGTTCTCCTCTTTCTTCGTTCTCTTGCCCAGCAGGGCTCTGCTCTGGGCACTCTGAAGGGCTACCTCTCGGTCATTTCCGCCTTTTTAAGGCTACCTGATCAGCCCTCTTTGTTCAAGTCCCCCATTGTAAATAGGTTCTTAAAGGGCATCACCCATATGTTTCCTCCAGTCCCTTTCGTGATGCCTCAGTGGGACTTGAACCTTGTTCTTACTTTTCTGATGTGTGCTCCCTTTGAGCCACTTCATAACTGTCCTCTTCGCCTCCTTACTCTGAAGACCGCTTTCCTGGTTACCATCACCTCTGCCAGGAGAGTGAGTGAGCTCCAGGCTCTTTCCTCTAAGCCTCCTTTCCTTTCAGTCCATCCGGACAAAGTTGTGTTGCGGACGCGACCCTCTTTCCTGCCCAAGGTAGTCATAGCCTTCCACATCGTTCAGTCCATCACTTTGCCCACCTTCTTTCCGCCTCCGCATCCCTCAAAAGAGGAAGAGAGGCTCCACCGTCTGGACTCAAAACGTGTGCTCTCATTCTATCTGGATCACACACGCCAGTTCCCGGTGGATGACCAACTCTTCGTTGGTTACGTGGGCGCTAAGAAGGGACGGGCGGTGCACAAGCGAACCATTTCTCGATGGGTCGTCTTGTGCATCAAGGCTTGTTACTCTTTGGCTCGAAAGGAGCCTCCAGTGGGGCTTCGTGCCCATTCCACAAGGGCCACGGCAGCTACTACTGCCCTGGGCCAGGGAGTCCCCTTGCAGGACATCTGTCAGGCAGCTACGTGGGCCTTGCTGCACATCTTCGCAAGACACTACTGCCTGGACAGCTAAGTCCGGAGAGATGGCTTTTTCGGCTGTTCCGTTCTCCTGGACTTTCTGGTGTGATCATTGGTTCACAGACCCACCACTGGGGTTGGTATTGCTGGGGTATCTATTCTAAGGTAAGGAATCTAATACTAACCTGTTTCTTTCAGATGCACAAGTGACTTACCTTCGGTAACAATATATCTGTAAGAAACAGTAGTTAGTATTCGATTCCTAACCGCCCCACCCATCCTCCCTGTTCTGCGAACCGATATCTAGGGTTAAGGTCACCCCCTTTCAGGGCCCTAGTTTTTATGGCACCAGTGTTGGTTTTTATCATGGCTCTGCGTTTTCTGGGGCGGAAAAGCTGTGTATAAGAACTGACGTCAGCGCGCGAGGGTGGCGTCTAAGTACTCCGGCGACGTCATCCCGGCGCCAACGACACCGACGACGGACGTGGAGCCGCAGACGACGCCTACCGACGCGCGCAAAAGTTTCCGGATCCAGTCTGATGCCTGGGGGTATTCTTTTTTTTTTTTTTTTTTCTCAAAACCTTTATTGTTATCTTCAATAAGTGCACCGCTATTTAGCCAACAACCCGGAGGCAGGCAGCTTAATTGCATGGGATGTCACATCCAGATAGTATAAGGCGTACATTTGTTCAGGATATCAATACATTATAGAACTCATCAACAAACTACAACAGACGTAAGTGAGTGTCGCATATCAGCAAGTCATATTCTAATTGCATAACCCCGGGCACTTCTACCATCAGTCGCTGTCCACTAAAGTTGGTTGCAAGCCTCAACCCTCCCACTTTACCTCCCCAGGCTCACCCCACCCGCATCTCTCATTCACTTTCATCGCCGGCCGATCTAGCCAGCCAGTCCACCAACGGCTGCCAAATGTCTGTCGGTCTGGACCGCAGTGGCATTAGTTCCCAATAGGCTGACAGCTGGTCTTTACAATACATTGCAGAATTTACCCAACCAGATGACGTAGGTGCAGCCTTCTGCTTCCAATGAAGTGCGACTTGTCGTTTGGCAAGTAGTAACAGGAGAGCCACCAGTTTCCGGGATGCACTCGGTATGGGCAGCACAAACCCCAGCAGCGCAATGAGCGGGTCAGGATCCAAGTGCTCGCCCACCATCTGCCCTATGCTACGAAAGGTCGCCTCCCAGAATGTGTGTATTGGGCCGCATTCCCAGGCCAGGCGATAGAATATAGCGTCACTCGCACCGCATCTCCAACAAGATGCCTCCGCCTGCTGGCCCATTTTAACCAATTGCCGAGGTGTGCGGTATGTTCTATGCAAGTAATTGAAGTGTATGAGCCTCAATCTATAGTTGGGCGACAGGTGTTCTAGTTGTGCGCAGCAAAATGTCCATTGTTTCTCCGTGATGCTTATACCCGCCTCCCCCTCCCAGGCCACTCGCGAGTCAATGTGTGGGACAGGCGACGCATTCTGCATAGCCTTGTATATGCGTGTTATCAATTTGTGCGAGGAGGCGTTCGATAGTACGTCCTCCAAAGCCGCCAGCGTCGGTGGGACCGCAGGAAAGACCGGGTACCGTTTCTTGCACGCAGCCCGTAGTTGGTAATATAGCAGCAGTTCTGAGGCCGATGGGTTAGCGGACTCAGTCATATTGTGCAGCTCAATAAACACATCATCAGGGTACAAATCACCCGCTACCCTCAGACCCCGTTCGCATACTCTGCGGGCCACCGCTGCATCCGTTAGCGGCCCCAACAGTGGATTACCCTCCAAAGGCATGCTCGGGGCATACAGTTCGCTGACCCCTGCTCGTTTAGCAATACCCATCCAGGCCCAGCGCACCACCTCTACAGTATCAATGTCTTCCTGGGATCGTGTGTACTTCTTGTACGCAGCAGCCCTAAGGGGTCAGGGTGCCGCCACATCAGTCTCTATTGCCACGTGCGGCTGATAAGGGGTCGGGTGCTGCCAGTAGTGCAGGTACTGGGCCTGCGCACTATACGCATATAGCTCGAAATCCGGCGCAGCCAGCCCTCCCTGATGAAACGGAAGAGTAAGAAGGTTCCAAGCCACTCTAGGCTGCTTGCCCGCCCAGACTAGCTCAATTATAGCAGACCGGAGCCGGCGAAAAAATGCCATCGTCAGAGGAAGGGGTATATTTATAAATAAATACAGGAATTTGGGGACAACAACCATTTTGGCAATAGCTATGCGGCCTGTCAATGACAGTGGCAGGGACTTCCATTTTTTCACTTTTCCCTCAAGCCAGTCCATTGCCACTCCGAAATTTGATAGCCAAATGTCTTGTATGGAGCGGCTGACCTTGATTCCCAGGTATTTGACCTCATCCACCACCCAGTCTATCGGAAATTCAGTGTGGCATTTGGTCGTGCCGTCCGTCAACGGCAGCATGGTTGATTTTGACCAGTTAATATGAATACCGGTAAGGCCACTGTATCTTAGCACTTCTCTCATCAATGGGTCAAAGTTGTCCGCCGGATTCATCATGTATATTGTCACGTCGTCAGCATAAAGGGAGATGAGGAGGCCTCGTGACATGAAGCCAATGCTCCGCTGGGTATGGTGTTGGCGCATGCGCGCCGCAAGAGGTTCCGTAGCGATAGCGAACAGCAACGGGGACAGCGGGCACCCTTGTCTGGTGCCTCTCGTTATCGGGAAGGGAGCCGACGTCTGTCCATTAACCCTGACTCTAGCGGACAGGTTATTGTATAATATTCCAATGCGTCTGGCGAATAGTGGACTAAATCCCATACGGGTGAAAAGGGTAAGCAGAAATTTCCACTCAAGAGAATCGACCGCTTTAGTCGCGTCCAATAGCGCGGCGGCAACCTGCACCTTTGGATCAAGATAGTGTAAAAGTCCAAACAGCACCCTCAGATTATGGGAAGTGGAACGCTGTAGCACGAATCCACACTGATCAGAGAGTGCGATGTGCGGCAACATGTACTTAAGACGATCTGCGAGCAGTTTCGCATAGATTTTAGCATCCATATTTATGAGCGAAAGCGGACGATACGAGTCCGGGTTTGCGGGATCTTTATCAGGCTTAAGTATCGTGATAATCAACGCCTCTCGCATTGTCTGTGGGAGTGTGCCTGATTCCACCGCCTCCTCGAAAGCCCTATGTAGTCTGGGTACTAGTATGTCCGCATACTCCTTATAGAAGTCTGCTGACAGCCCGTCTGGCCCCGGTGCTTTACCTGGAGACAGGCCTGCAATTATTGCTCGTATGTCTTCTTGGGAAAAAGGCAAGTCCATGTATTGTCTGGCCCCATTGTTGAACCACGCCAGGGCGATTGTATCTAGGTAGTCTGTGAGCGTTTTATCATCCGGCGTGACCTTAGATGTGTACAATGTTCTGTAGTAGTCAGTCATAACCCTGAGTATGGCTGGGGGTTCCCTAACAATATCTCCCTGCTCATCTGTAAGTTCCAAAATATATTCCGTACCTCTCGGTGAGCGAAGCATGTTAGCCAAGGTGCGCCCAGCCCTATCACCCTCTCCATATCGTCGAGCCTGGCTGTCCCTGGACAGAAATTTCACCTCCCTGTCTGCCTCCTCTTGGTATTGTGTGAGTTTCGCCCTGAAATCAGCCCGGTCTCTATCTGTTGGTGCGTTCGTGAGCAGAGCCTCAAGCGCTGCCAGTTCGGTTTCTAGCTGTTGTAGTGTGCCCCTAATGGATCTGAGTACCCCTGTCTTCAGTGACATGCAATATCCCCTTGTCACTGCCTTACATGCTTCCCAGAGGGTGCCCGGGGAGTCCACCGAGCCTTCATTCAGCTCAAAGTACTCTTCAAGTTTTTCCCTCAGCTCCTGCCTGAAGACCTGGTCCCGGAGAGCCCGAGAGGGGAATCTCCAGCTGAAAGGCTGGGCGTATTGTGGGGGGGTAGTTAGTGTCAAACAGACTGGGGCGTGGTCCGAAATCGATCTGGGCAGGTGTGCTACCTCCTGTGTAAAGGCGTGAATATCCCTTGTCAGTAGCCAGTAGTCTAACCTGGACCAGGCCGCCCTATGCAGCGTCAAACAGGTACCCTCCCGGGCCTCGGGGTGCAGTAATCTCCATGAGTCTACCAATTGAGCGTCTGACATTATGTCCCCCAGCGCTGTCGCTGCCCTAGGGTGATGTTCCTTGGCCGCCCCTTGCCTGTCCATGGTGTCTGACAATACCACATTATAGTCACCACCCCACACAATCGCGGCCTGGCACGAGACTGAATCTTATGCCAGAGGTCACAAAAGAAATCAGGGTTGTCATCATTAGGACCATAGACATTCACCAGTATCATTGGTACGCCACATAACGTCCCCACAAGAAGTATGAACCTGCCATTAGGATCTCGTACCACTTCTGATGACTTCCAGTTAAGGCCCTTCTAACCAATATCGCCACCCCACGGGAGTAGTTCGAATAGGGAGCATGCACAGTCTCACCCCATCTGCTGTGACGGAGCACAGCGGCAGCGTTAGTAGTCAGGTGGGTCTCCTGTAGGAAGCATATATCAATAGCTTTTCTAAGTAGGAAGGCTTGAACCAGTCTTGCCTTACGGTTATCATTCATTCCACGTACATTCCAAGTTAAACATTTAAAATTTGGGCCATTGTCACAGTACTGTCGTGCACATTGTTCTCAGTACAGTGGCGTTACACAGCAACCTAGATTTCCGCAACCAAGCGATCAAAGTGGCAATTATCCAGTCCGCATTTCTACCCAACCCTGGACAGCTTTCAGCACGACATCCTTGCTGGTCAGACATTACGTGTAATCTAGTGCTCCAGACATTGTTAATATTTGCTACATACGCCATATCACTTACATTTAAACATAACATAACTTTCCAACCCAATCCTAATCCCGCCCTTGTCCCACCCGCTCCAACCCCCCAAACAGGTCGTGCATCACCCCCTCTGCCCTCCCTTCCCAACTTCAAGAAACCAGTAGGATTCTCCAGCAAACTTAGATCAATGGGAATCATCCCTTGGGGAACGCGGGTTGGTCACCTACTAACCCTGTACTTGTGCCAGGGCGACCGAGCGCCGGCCTGGTAGTGATCGCTCAAGGACTCTCCACCTCCCCACTTATATTTATGGTCAACAACTTATCTGTACAGGTCTGTTCCAGCAGTTACACAGTCCGATGTCTTCGTCAACCGACATCTGTGGCAGTAGAGGCACAGTGCACGTAGTTCTGATTAAAGCCCCAAGTCACTCGACATCACTCAGCCTCTCACGTTCTTCTGGCTCTTCCGAGTGCGCCTGATTCTTCTGGTCTCGTGCCAGTTGTTTGGCGTATTGCAACGCCGCCCTCGCGTCTACAAAGAGGATGGTTTGCCCGGGCCCTGCACTCTCAGCTTAGCCGGGTAAATAAGCGAGTATTTGGTGCCAAGTTGCTGGAAGATCTTTTTAGCCGGCACAAATTCCCTTCTAGCCGCCTGGACCTGCATGGTGAAATCCGGGTATATTGAGATGTGGTTACCCTGATACTGTAGGTCTTTCGTGTCTCTTGCCATGCGCAATATGGTGTCCCGGTCCCTATAGTTTAAGATACGGGCAATGATAGGTCTGGGCGGCACGCCCGGCTGAGGCTGGGGGCCCAGGGTTCTATGTGCCCTTTCGACCAGAAACATCTGTGAAAGCCCAGTCCCGAACAGTTCAGTCATTATTGTCTCGACGTACAGCTCCATTTTCGTGATGTTTGTCGATTCCGCCACGCCCGTTATGCGGACGTTATTGCGTCTCGAGCGGGCCTCCAAATCTTCGTTTTTCTGCTGAATCAGCGATAGAATCTTGTCCATGCCGCGTAGTTTCTTATCCAGAGCAGTCTGGCTCTCCTCTGTTTCAGACACTCGTGTTTCGAGCACCCCCACTCTGCCTTCTTGTTTGTCCATACGCCGCGTGATGCTGTCCATGCGGGCTGCCAGATCATCCATTTTGTGATCTATGCCTTGCAAGCTCGTCTTCAGTTCTTGGAACATGGATTTTATGTCAGCATTTTGCGAGCCGCTCTGGTCACTCTTAGTAGCGTCCTCTTACGCCTGGTCCTGGCCAGTGGCCTTTTGTTTAGTCTTGTCGAAGGTCAGTCGCGGCTGTCTCGTGTCCGGCTTCCCCATATTCGGCCCCAAACGCCGCAGCAAGGCAGGAGTGGCTGCGTCACAGCGGTTGCGTGTAGTGGCGCGCTCCAGTGAAAACCCTCACACTAATCTCGCCGGCCCCCCGACAGCGTCAAGTTTCGCGCCAATGCGCCCGTCGGATGTCCAACGTTTTGTGCCTTCCGAGTCCACTGTAACTCCTGGGCTTTCCTGTGTCCTGATACTCTGATGTATCCTAACAAGATCAGCACAGACTGAGCAGGTTTCTTGGAGACCACAATATTACACCGCGTAACCAGGGCGAGGCGCCAGGGCTCAGCACTGGGGCAGCTGCAGGACAAAATGGCCCCTCTCGTCCACACTATAATCAACTCTGCATTCTCACTGGCGCCACAGTCAGGCGCCCTGGGGTTCCGTTACACGGTCTCCCTGTATAGCCATGTAATTTACACTCCTTTTATGATGTGGCCCCAGGGCAGCAGCAACGGAGCTCCAGCAGTGTCTCAGCCAGGGAGAATATTGCGCGGGAGCAGCTCGCAGATATGCGTTTCTAGTAACTCAAACATGGCCGCCCATTTCAGGAGCAGTGAAGGCTCGGCGCGAGGGCACCCACACAGCCCGCTCTCTTTCAAATATATCGGGAGCCGTCAGCGCGCTAGTCTCGCCCTGTTAGTTCCTTACCGGGTCTTATTCCAGGCGACTCGCCATATCACCGCATATACCGTAGATGCGGGTCGCGTTATTCAGCGCTTGCGTCGTGTGGTAGCGCCAGGATTTGTCCGATGGGTATTGCTCGCCAGTTGTTGCAGCGAGTACAGATCAGCCCGCCGGAGGCTCCCACAGTCCGACGTCCGCTCGCAGCTCACGCGCACATCCACCTCCCAGCGGGCTCCGGTCCTGCGCGGCGTCCGACTGCACTCGTCCGGGCTAAGGGTTAACGTGAGCACCCGGCTCCCGCTGTTTCTTTAGGCCTCCGCTCCGCTCTCGTGCAGACCGCGATCACGGCGTCCCAGTCTGTGTTCTGCAGCCAGTTTCACCACCGGTCAGCTGTCCGACCTTTGAGCAGATATTTGAGGGAGGTAGGTCCGATTCCACACACCAGAAGTGTCTATAAGTGCAGGATTAATTGGCTCGGTCAGCGGAGCTGCGAGATCAGGCAGCCATTCCGCTTCGCAGCCAAGCCACGCCCCCCATGCTTGGGGGTATTTTAAGGTAAGGAATCTAATACTAACTACTGTTTCTTACAGATATATCGTTACCGAAGGTAAGTAACTTGTGCTTCAGAGACACTAATACTATATACGAAGGATGGGAAAAAAAGGTGGATGAAAATATATATATCTTTTCTGGTTCACAACAGATGCATACAGTCTGCACGCTATGAATATATATATGACCTGTGCCTGTAGGCGTATTGCTTTTTTTTCAGTTACGTAAATTTCTATCTTAAAATGCCGTTAAACAAAAAAAAAATCCTCGGAGATAAAGATTAAATCCAGCAGTGATTGGGATGGCCAAAAGCATAAATAAACACTTGTTTGTCTGTGGACATTTGGCCATTGATTAGTCAGTAGTTACTCGCTTCAATAAGTAGTAATAACTTAAGGCCTCTAGGTTCACTAAAGCTCCTGGGGAGCATCAGACCACGGAGTATACTCCTTCAGCAAAATATGTTGCATACCGTTTACTGTTACTTATTTACTATTTGTTATTAAAGCATTTTAGTTTTACTTTTACAGCTTAATATGTAGTCCACAAGTGCAATGTACAGTTAACAGCATCTTTAAACAATACACTTCCGTTAATAGCATAACATAAAATGCAAAGGTGTGCAGAACAATAGAACTACGCAGACTACATCGTCGGATTGGGGAGTGCATAAGGCTTCTAGAGTAATAGAAAGATAGAACTCTTCTCAACGTCATCATCACTCAAAAACAAATGTGCCGGGGAAGGGGGGAGTTCTGTTGTTTATTATGTTGTTGTCCTTTGGTACTATGGCTACTGTCGTAGCTTCCGATTCGCAGATCCTATTGCAGGGTTTATGGAATTTGTGCCATTCTTATGTGTTATATGTCTATCTTAAAGTCAATAAAGAAATTTAAACAAATGTGCCAATTGGGAAAACTAAGAACCGCAGGTGAGCATAAGGCTTAGTGAAGACTGTAGATCAGTCAGCAAAGTGTCTCAGCTGGCAGAGATAGGGTACATACACAGGCCCCTAATATCCTCCCAGTGTAGGGCAGCACTCTCAGCCTGGGCTCAGTCATCAGTGGAGAGGTTGATTTTCCCTTCAGTGAGGTAGGCCCTGTGTAATATGTAGTATTGGATTCATTTAAAACGAGTGCTACGAGACACCAAGGCTGGGTATGCCAGGATGCCTCTGCTACTCTTTGTCCGAACAGGGATGGCCCATCTCTCTGTTCCAGTCATGAGGTGCTGCAGCGTGTGTACCCAGAGAACTAGCAAACCATGTTATTAGATGGCAGCCAATCCCCATGGCATGCAAGTATTGAATCACTAGGTGCATTGTGGTTTCCTGTTGAGTTGCACCACTGTGTACCCCCATCGTCCGCGTAAGAAAATTGGCCCGTACAAAGCCTGGCAGCAGTGTTGAGTTCCTCCAGTGGAAGGAGAACGCCATCCTGATAAAGATCACCAAGACTGTGGAGTCCTATTTCATGCCAAGGGTTCACTTCAGCAAGGGAAGTAACAATTGTACAAAAATGCCCATTTTAAACATGTAATGATCACCCTCCACTTTTTGCCCTAGTACAGATGCTTTTCGACTAAAAGTGCACTGGGTCCCTGCTCACCAAGCCCCCAGTGCCAGGGCGCTCTACTTACTTCTTTATACAAACTGAGTACAAGCCTCCCAGATGGCTGATGCAAATAAAGGGGGAAAATCCTAAACTATTGTGGTTGTTCATGTCCCTACAGGGAATGGACTTTACGGTAGAACACAGGCCTGGGACTGACCTTGCCAATGCAAATGGCCTTTCTCTTGGGAAAGCTTAGTCTAATTCCCCACTTTTTGACCTAGTACTTATGCTTTTCGACTGAAAGTATATAGGGTCCCTGCTAACCCGGCCCCCAGTGCGAGCCTTTCCCTTAAAACAGGTAACTGTCGAATTGTAACCCAACTGGCAAGGGTTTTAGCATCTCTATTAGTCCCTAGTAAACTGTACCTCTGATACTCAAGTAATGGGTACTAAAGACTGCAGCAGTACTATGGGCTGCAGCATGTATTGTGCCACCCAAGGGGACCCACCCAAAAAAGGCATGCAGCTTGCCATGGCATGATGGGTGAAATGGTGCAAACCATTTTGAAAACACGACATGGCCCGCTCCCTGTTTGCCATGCCCAAGCACACTGCACATGCTATATGTAAGTCACCCCTACAACAGGCCTTAGAACCCTAAGGCAGGGTCATTATATTATATGTAATATCTGGTTCCATGGCCGCCACATTGCAAGTGATCAGGAAGCCCTCCGCTACGTAATGGCTTCACTGAAAATTATGGTTTTTGATGGATACACCTACCTGTGGATTCCTCATCTTTTGAATATCCCAATGCACTAGCATTTCCCTGAAACTTTTTTCCAGCCCTCCCACGTTGATGAGGACGTCCTAATGCCACGGTTCCACACGCGACTCCGCGTGATGTCATCGGATCCAAAAGAAGCCCTCGTTGGCATGCTGATTTCAATTTCCTTTTTTCCGTGCCTTTGACATGTACATTTTTTTTATCTATGCTCTCTATAGTGTTAGGAAACTTGCAACATTTTTTCTAGGAAATCGCAGCATCTCCTCAGAGGAAGTCTGGGTTTAAGCCCTACTGGAAATAAGAGGGTCAGATGTCAATCACTGATCCTCATGACGACTGTCTTTGGTGTCTGAGGGTGAACTACAGTTCTTCATGTCAGAAGATGAATCTCAAGGCCTTAAAGGAGATAGATGTGAAGATCTTCATGTCCAAGGCAAGAAAGTAGAAAAGAGGACATCTGAAGTCTCGTCCTCGATCAGAGTCACCGTCTCCCCACTCTTCAAACTTATCAAAGAAGAAGCAGCGTCATGGTCCCTGGCGTCATTCTTCAAGGGATGACTTTCTAAGGTCGATGTCAAGGGGTCCGAAGACTCTTGAAGGCAGAGGTGAGGTGTCACTGACTCCTTCTCCAGGGGTTGCTCTTGCCTGACCCTCCAGCCCCCGGGCCCTGATTCCACCTGGGCGCCATGATCCAGAATCAGTGTTGGATCCAGTTCTCCCTTTGGCTCCACCGCTGCCTCCCAAACAGGAGCATTCCAGGGTCCAACCCATCGAGTTTTCTGAATGCTATATATAGCATTTTCAGTAGGGCGATGGCTCCATCAGGTGCGCCTGCGGGCCCCCTGGGTATGCTTTCTATTCCTTGGGAGGTTTTCTCACACAGTATAAGCGGGTGCTATTCCTGCTGTTTATGCAGTGACCCATGTTTCTTGGCCCTTTCCGGCGCTGAGAAAGGCGACATCATTACCAGTAGAAAAAGTACGCCCTACCCCTGCCAAGAGTTTCCCCCACCCTTTCCTCCCCAATAAGGTTTTTGTACAGAACAACAGCTTCTGCTCCTCCAACAGGAGACTCAAACCTTACTTCACGAGGGCGCAGTATAATTGGTTCCAGAGCAGGAATGGGGTCAGGGATGCTATTCCTGGTCCATTCTGACTCCCAAAAAGGTTGGTCGTTTGCAGGTGATCGTTGTACTCAGGATTTTGAACTGGGTCCTTAAACAGCAAAAGTTCCAGATGCTGACCCTTGCACAGGTGCTTCTTGCACTGGAGAAGGAAGAATGAATGGTCTTGATCGATTTGCAGGATGCACATCGTCACATCCCTATTCTGCAATCACCGAGGAAGTATCTCCATTTCACAGTGGGGTCTCAACATTATCAGTTAGCAGCCCTTCCATTTGGTCTTACGCTTCTCGAGTCTTCACTAAGGTGATGCTGGTGGTTGCAGCACATCTCAGAAGTTGGGGAATACCAGTATTCCTTTACCTAGACGATTGGCTGATCAAAGCCAAGACTCCAGAGTTGGTGTTGACCATTTGCAGTTGACAGCACAGTTGTTCAACCTGAGCTTTTCCTTCAACGTGCCCAAATCCCACCTAGACTCCTCTTTGCTCACACCGTTCATAGGGGTGGAACTAGATACTAGGATTAATCAAGCCTGCCCTCTTCCTCAGATGATTTTGGACATTCAGGATATGATTCTGATGTTTCTCAATGGAGCTATGGTTCCATGTCTGAAGGTCTTACACCTGCTAGGTCTGATGGCCTCCTGTATTCTGTTGGTCTCCCATGCATGCTGGCATATGAGGGCCCTCCGAGGTGTGCCTCTGCAGACAGTGGTTTCAACACAACTGGGATCTCAGTCAGTCAAGATCTCCAGAGACACCGAATCTACTAAGGTGGGGTGTGTCCGGCAATCTGTTTAAAGAGAGCCGTTTCACCCTTTACATCCGGTTGCCACAGTGATAACAGATGCCCCCACTCTAGGGTGAGGGGCTGAGAATTATGTATATAATTTTGGTTCTGAGGGGTACTCTGGTTGTGTGAATTATATGATTAAATAATCACAGCTATAACGTTGTATATAAAATAAGTTTTCTTGAGGTTTTAGTTTTTGTCAACTATGGTATGATTGGGTAAAACAAGGTTCTCCACTATATTTTGGGAAATTCCCTGGTATGATAAAAGGCTAAAAAATATGTTAGCAGTGGTTTGATTGGGTAAAATGAGGTCTTACCAAAATTTTGGGGGGAATTCCCTGTAATGACATAAGATTAGAAAAGTAACTAACACTTACCTATCATATTCTGGGTCTTCTTTAGGGACACACACTTATCTATAATACTATGAAACCTCTAACATCATCTGTCCCTAAGTGCAATGTTGTGCCTTTTGACTATTCAGTAGTAATTTCCACTTTAAGGGGCAGATTTACTACTTCTGGCGCATCTCTGCTAATCAGCAGAGATACGCCAGAAGAGTTGCGACACATCTGCCCACCTGTGCGCCACCACTGATGTTACGCATTTACAATGCGGTGCACCGTGGCGCACGGATGGGCAGATGCGTGTTGCATCCCCCGGCGGAAAGGCGGCACATTGCTGGAGCCTAGTCGCAAGCGCGACACAGCTCCAGCAAGGCTCGGGGTGCCCCTATTCCCAACATGCTGCGGCAATCCTTAAGCCTACTTCAAGCAGGCGCAGGGTTTTGACGCAGGATGGCTGTAAAAGTGACTGAGTGCCACTTTTCAGAGGCGTTCCTGTGCCGGAACGCCCCCCCCCCCCCTGTGCTGGAACGCCCACATGTGGCTCAGGGCTTTACAAAAGTGATGCAATGGCGGTGCAAATGTGCCATACGGGGCTGGTAAATCTGCCCCTAAGTGTCTGTTGACATCATGACTCAGTAGGGAGGATGTTTGAATTTCTGCCATTTGTAGACGTTAATTTGGTGGAAGAGTGAAGGAAATATATATGCGAAGTTTGCTGAGTTTGTTTACAAAGAACTTTGCCACTCTTTCCATACGCCCTCCTCTTGGATAACCCTCAGTGATCCGTGATAGATTTTATATGACATATGAAAACATGACGGCGCAGATTTACGACTTCTGGTGCATCTCTGCTAATCAGCATCCAGCCATTTACCCTTTCACCCATCCAGCTATCCTTTCACTTACTCATCCATTCAGTCACTCATCCTTCCACCCATTCACCTTTTCAGTCATCCACCCATCCTCCCTTTTTCTCTCCATTGACCATTTCACTTAGCCATCCTTCCTTCCATCCATCCATCCATCCTTCTACTCATCCAGTCATGAATCCATACATTGACCCTGTCAATCATCCATGCAAATGCAATAGGTCTCACATTTGCAAGAGATTAAGCTATTGGCATTGTAAATGACAATGCCGTTTATTTGTCGGTTTTCAAAACTAACACATAAATAAAAATGTTGTCATTTACAATGCCAATAGCTAACTTTTGCGAAGGCGAAACCGTTGCATTGTAAATGCTTGTTGAGATTCCAATGACGGTTAACCTGAGGACGTTCTGATGATACAAGTAAGTTATAAAGGGGGTCAGGTTATCAGGAGATGCAGATTTTGGAAATATGAGTAAGGTTGTTTTTGCTAATTTGATTAAGATCGTTTTTTGGCTTTACCGAGCCCAAAAGGATGATTGACTATATTTTCTGGAAGGACTTTTGGAGATATGCTCATTTGGGTGCCACATATATGAAGTTAAAATAGAGAAAAATAAGTTTCATAGATGTAAGTAACCTCTTTGGTTCATGATTAAAAAAATAATAATTTCCAATAGAACAGACCTTCAATATATGTTTTCTATATTTGTTTCAGCTGGTTGCATGTCGATAATTTGGGCATTTTGCAGACCAACATAGGACTAACACATTACAAACAGAGGTTTTAACCATAGTTTCTTGATATATAGATTTCTGCGCCATAATTTAGACTAAGTGTTTTTCAGATATAAATTTGATTTTAGTGGAGTATCTGTGTCCCTTGAGTCAACCTGACAACTGTATTACAGTACACATGATATAGGTTGACTCCATGTGTTATAAGTGTTACCCTTTGTGAGAAGGGATAGATCATATGACCATGTTTGAAAAAAAGAGCTTTGGAAAATTCCATATCAATAGGAATGATATTTGATTGTGATATGATGTGTCCTGGTTCATTTGTGTATTATAAAAGATTCCTGGGCGGTGGGCTCGCTAACCAACAGTTGAGCATTCCGGGGGGGCGGGGGGGACCTATTTTCCATAGGAAATCAGCAACATTCTATTCCCAATAACTTTGGCGCCGATTGACGAATCGTCGTGAAATTGTCAGAACTTATGGCCAGCCGCGGTCCGCTCCTATCCTGAAAGTTTTACGGTGATTTATCAAGCGGGGGCCCGAGAAAAAAAGGGGGGTACCAAAACGTGTTTTCCCCATGCAAAGTTCCCATAGGAATCTAGGAAAGCTACAGCCCGAACTGCTGAACGGAATTACACCAAATTTGGCAAAGAGGTAGCCCTAGGTTCAGAAAGGTGCCTTTTTGTTAAATGGTGTAAATCCGTTCAGTAGTTGCAGAGAAATTCAAAAGTAAAACACATATATATCTAGGACCACGGATCTTCCCGACCACGAGCTTTATGCTAATTGGCTGTCAACACTTCAAACCAGGAAGTGTTGGCAGCCATCTTATGCCTCGGTAGAACCGGAAAATTCATTTACAATGACAACCCGTTTAAAGAGCAAATCTCCCACTATATGAGATACATCGATGATGTATTCCTCATCTGGACTGGGAGCCCCGAGAGCCTAAATGAATTTGTGAACTGGTTGAACGCACGAAGCAACGACATTAAGTTTAGTTGCACTTCATCTAGTAGATCAATCACATTTCTGGACGTCAAAGTAGAACCATCAGATGGAGGACTAGCAACTACACTCTTCCGAAAGGCGACCGATAGGAATAAAGCACTACTCTATTCTAGTAATCACCCACGCGGCCTGAGGCAAAATTTACCCTTCGGCCAATTCCTTAGAGTACGAAGGAATTGCTCACGCAAAGAGGATTATTTCGAACATGCCCCCCAACTGAAAGAAAGACTCCTCCAACGAGGTTATCCCAACAAACTATTAAAAAACTCCTTGAAGAGAGCTTGGTGGACGCCACGTGAATCTCTCCTACAGAAAAGGCCCAAAAAGGAACAAAAACGGATAGTGTGCGTGTCTACATTTTGCCCGGCATCAAATCAATTGAAGAAATTAATCACATCAAACTGGCACCTGATAAAAGGACTACATGAAGACTTGAAAATAGTACCGCTGTTTGCACACAAGAAAGAAAAAAGTGTGGCTAATTACATTGTCAGAGCCGCCCTACCCAGCGAGAAAGTACCGACATTGAGAAGTTTGTTCGGCTTCCCACCGATCAGTGGACATCACAAATGTGGATCATGCACTTGTTGTGAAGAGACAATTGAAGAGTCAGTGTTTTCTTTTAATAATATCAATTGGAAACATGAGACGTTTACAAATTGCAAGACGAAAAATGTTGTGTACGCAATAATATGCCCATGCCCGAAGCTGTATATAGGCAAAACCACTCAAGAAATCAGGCAACGCATCACCCAACATAAATCGAGGATACGTAGGGAAGTAGCAAATGCACCCTTGGTCAACCATTGGATTACAATGAAACATGACAAAACTAAGATAAAATGGACGGTAATCTCTAAAATCGAAAATGACCCAAGAGGTGGGAATATTGAATTAAGACTAAACCAGAGAGAAGCGATGCTCATAATGAAATATGATGCAGCAGTAAATGGACTTAACGAACTGTCAGAAATTTACAGACCAAGCACGTAAACATCTTCAAAAATTCTTTGTGGACTACAGGTCCCAGAATCCTCAGGTTGTCAGCCACTCCCACAGCGCGCTTCGTTGGTAGGAGTCACACTCAGTCTCCACAGACCAAAGAGGAAGGAGTCAGAACCAGCGCGGCATATACTCTAAACGGCATTCAAACTAACGGTAAGATCAACCACCACGAGACCCACCGCCCCCCCGCGGCCGCCGTTTCACATGAGAGAATGCGATATATACACAGTTCGCTTATGCGTGTCCAATTGTTTTCTTCCAGATTATGTATTGACCATACAACATTACCGATTTCACAGACTCCGACTGGAGCAACAGCCGACTAACGTATCCACGCGGAGTTGTACTTTGCAACGGGTAAGCCAACGCCCATGGGGCTTTGCCGACACAGCCCAAAGCTTTATCCGCTAAACAGCCAACACTCACGGTCTTCCCTCCTTTTCCCCCCCTTTTTTGCAGATCCCAACTGCCGAATAGAAAACACGTATTTAACAGGTAGGCTCACCACATCATGCCACCCAAAATTAGTTGAATGTGCAAGTGTAAATGTAGTGCACTGATTGCCTCTCTTTCCACTTGTTCTAGCCTTTCCTCCTTTTCTGCATCACGGAACACCGTGTTGGAGTTATGACCCACATTAGAGGTAGGCTGAGATAGGATTTGGTGCATATTAGGTGTCGAACCCTTAGAATCCACTTTCATTAGTTTGTTCCTTTCCCTTGCAGTAAATGTTTGGTCCTGAAGAGAACCCTGACAATTACAGGGCTCGAAACGCGTCGACCGACCAGGTCCCAGGTCATCCTCTAGAGTCCACCCTAAAGGAACACGAGAAAAAAATTGTTTTGTTTTCCTTTTTTGTCTGAAAAGTTAAAATTTAACTTAAAGTAGATCAAAAACAGACTGTTCATTGGTTGAATTTAACATTTTGTTTGACACTGGGACCAGAGTGTATGTTTTGTATGAATGGAAGGCCATGAATGAGTTGTATGGAAGTTGTTTATTCATTGTACATACCGAATCACTTGTTTACTTAGTGTTGTTTGTATATAAATGTATATAGAAAGTGTTTGTTGTTCCCATGCATAAAATTAAAAAATGATGCAGATCTAAAAATTAGATAACAAAAGAAATAAACAATACTGCAATTCTTAAAGCAGGTGTGCATGTTTTTTGTGATGCACGCCATAAAGTTGAATAGTTTGTTCTAAAGAAATTCCCCAGCACTGGCAATTGTTGTGTTTACTCGGTAGAACCGAGGCACAAGATAGCAGTAAAAGGAGGAGGATCTTCGCGGGCATCCAAGATGGTCGCGTGAGCACAGAGCTCCCCGGACCCGCGCCGCCCTTCACGGATATCCTGACTACATCCTGATTTCGAGGACAGGCTTTTGTTCGGACATCCTTGCTGATCTTCGTATCTTTTGAAAAATCGAATTTGGACGCTGGGGTCCACTTTTGCATCGTCTCTACTTTTTGTGGCCTACCCCGAGGTGGACCGGGGGCTCGGTTGCTTGGCAAGCCGTGGAGTAGTGGAACAACAACGGCTGAGGGGGGTCCCCTCTGATCGACCCCTCCTGACTTTCGGTTTCGTTTTCTGCTCCCGGCTCTGATTGGCAGAGGTGTAGCCCTGATCCACCTTCGGTAGGCCTGTTGTCACTTTGCTGTTTGGTGCTGGCCCGACTGACTGCCCACAACCCGGCCCTTTTTGTGCCTACGACCATCTGATCTGGTCTTGTTGACTGTCTGGACACTCCATGACCGGCCATTTTCACCAGGTCGCGAGGACCCCTTCGGGGTCCCTTTTCCAATATGGCCACTGGACCGCCTCTTGAGAAGCGCAAGACCAAGGCCCCTCTCCGTGGTGGCCAAACCCAGACGAACATTATGGATCACTACTCGCAGGTCAGGGGGTCGCCTGGCGTTGCGGGCCGCGCTTCGGATAATCCTAAGACCGTCTTTTCAGCATCTTCGGAACCATCCTTACAGGACGTCATGGGTGCCATTGCCAACATGCAGGCCTCTATGGGACATCAGTACGAGGCACTAGCCTCTAAGATCGACACGGTGGCCGTTGACATTACGCTGATTAGAGCGGATCTTGCGAAGACCAATGAGAGGGTCGAGTCATTGGGCTTGAAGACTTCTAGTCTTACTGCGGATGTCAAAGAAGCCCAGACTGAGATCGGCAATCTGCGTTCCTCGCATGACCTGATGGCTCGTCGTCTCGAGGACTACGAGAACAGGGCCCGTCGCAACAACGTGTGCCTTATTGGTGACCCGGAGAATCCCGAGATCCTGGGGGTTGACCTCTTGGTGGAGGACTTGATTACCAACTATCTTTCTCCCGCTGGACTCAGCAAGTTCTTTGCGGTTGAGCGCGCTCATCGTGTCCCTGGCGGGAAGGCTAAGCCCCCGAGGCCCATTATTGCCAGGTTGTTCCACTTTAGAGACCGGGATGCTGTTCTGCAGGCCTCACGGGACAAGGGCCCAGTGAATTTTGAAAATGCCTCCGTTTCTTTTTATCCTGACTTTTCACCGCTTGTCCAGAAACAAAGACTTGGATTTCAGGGAAGAAACGATTGCGGGACTTGGGACTCAAGTACGCCATGTTGTTCCCTACCAGGCTTCGGATTTAATATCGGGAACGTGTATTCTTTTTTGATCGCCCCGAAAATGTCAGTGACTGGCTCGACTCTCTGCCTATAAGAGATGAACATACTGGGCACCCCGAAGGCGCCGACGGGGGTGTGGCGGAATGAGGATTTTACCTGTGGATCCTGGCGTCTGAACTTTTCTGCTGTTTCAGCTGAGTCTGGACTTGGGTCTTCTGTTAGGCCTAGATCAGCCTGGGGGTGGCGGGGGGTGAATGGGGACTCTTCCTCCTCCTGGGTTCTTTGCGTAGCTTAGTTTAGTAATGGGGCGACAGGCACACTGCAAGTTGGGTTGGCTTATTAGTCGTACGCAGGGGTGCAGGGTGGGGGGAGTAACACGTTCAAGTTGGGGGGTGGTGGGGGGTGTGTGTGTGTGTGTTTCTGTTTACTCACGAGGCATCGTATTGTTTTTCTCATCTGCACTGATCATGGGGTTCTATGTGGGTCCTGCTCTGTCTACTTTTCGTGGATGGGGGGTGGCGAGTTGAAACTGTTATCCTGGAATGTCAATGGGTTAGGGGACAGAATTAAGCGGAGTATTGTTTTGCGATTCCTTAGGCGTCATTCTCCTGATATTGTCCTCCTGCAGGAGACGCATTTAATAGGCAATGCATGTCAGGCAATGAATAGGCGCGGTTATCGGCTGGTGGCCCATGCGTGGTTTACTTCTGGGTCCAGGGGGGCTGGTATTCTCATTCGGTCCTCCCTCCCTTTTGCAGTTGACGAGGTGAAACTCGACGACAGGGGGCGCTATGCGGTGCTCACTGGTAGGTGGGAAGGGAAGACATTATCCATACTTTCAGTCTATGTCCCCCCGGGTCTGCAGGCTTTAACCTACGCTGATCTGTGTAGAGTCCTTTTGGACCTTCCTGAGGGCCTTCTTATTTTGGGTGGGGACTTGAATTCGGTTGTTTCTGGCTCCTCTGATCGTCACCCTCCCAGAGATCTACCCAGGGCACAAATGTGGTTGAGTGATTTGCTAGAGACTTTTGGGCTTGTGGACGCCTGGAGACTACTACACCCTACACAGTTGCAGTACACCTTCCACTCTGGGGCACACAGCAGCCTTTCTAGATTGGACTATTTCTTAATGCCAGCGGTCCAATCCTCCTCCATCAGAGAAATCCGTCAGCTCCCTAGGGGTATTTCCGATCACTCCCCCTTATGGCTCCGGTATGAGGTTGGGGCAGGCGATGAGGGAAGAGTTGCTCCTATTGATCCATGGTACTTTCGCAACCCTAAGACCCGTTCGGAGCTTGTAAAGGCTATTGAGCATTATTTTGATGAAAATGTGGGGTCTGTTTCTTCTGCTGTTTCGCTATGGGAAGCATTTAAAACTGTTATACGTGGTCAGTCCCTGTCCTTGATTGTCGCTGCTAAGAAGGCCGTTAATGTAGAGGTTTGTGCGATTGGAATCTGAGATAGCCGCTCTGGAGGACGATCTTCGGTTGGGCGTCTCCAGTATGAAGTTGCACTCCCTTGCTTTGAAGCAAGCTGACTACAAGGCTCTGGTAACTGATGATGCAAAAGTGATGTATAGGGAGCGGCAGGGACGACTGTATGATGTGGGAGACAAAGCGGGTAAATTGCTTGCGTGGTTGGACAAGAAAGAGAGGGTTAATCGTGTTGTCCCTGTGATTGAGCGGCTTGATGGTGAGTGTGTTACTGATCCAGCTGGGATCGTTCAGTGTTTTGCGGACCACTTTGAGACTGTATATACCTCTGTTTGTGATAGGGATGAAGAGGACTCCCGATTGTTGTTGCGGGACATTGCTTTGCCTCGCCTTTCTGTCGCTGACAGAGACATCATGGATGCTCCACTTACAGTGGATGAAGTTGCGGTGGCTATTCGTTCCCTCTGTTCGGGTAAGGCGATGGGCCCCAATGGTTTGCCCATTGAATTGTACAAGCTGCGACCTGATAAAATGGCGCCCTACTTAAGGGACATGTTCCTCGAGGCTCTGGAGTCTGGCTCCCTCCCCTTGGAGCAACGACTCGCTACTATCGTAGTCATTCCTAAGGAGGGACGCTTACTGAACCGGCCATTTTGGCTTCTCTTGACGCTACCATGGCCTTCGACACTATCGAATGGCCCTACCTTTGGGCGGCCCTCTCGAAATTCGGGTTTGGGCCGGGCTTTATAGCCTGGGTGGAACTTCTTTATGAGAGTCCCCTGGCCCAGGTAGTTGTTAATCGAAGAGTGTCTTCCGTTTTTACGCTTGGACGGGGTACCCGGCAGGGCTGTCCGCTGTCCCCTTTGCTTTTTGCTCTCGCTCTTGAGCCTTTGGCGGAGTGGCTCCGTTGGGAACCTTCTATGTGGGGCATCCGATGGTCTCCTGATTTCGAGGATCGAGTATCTCTATACGCGGACGACATCCTCCTATATCTCACTTCCCCTAAAAAGTCCCTGAATGTACTTTTTGTTGTTCTGACCTCTTTCGGAAAGAACTCCGGTCTTGTTATTAATTGGGCTAAATCCTGCGTCTACGTTTTGGCGGGAGATCTCCGTCCACTGCCGCGTAGATTTCCGATTCACGTGACGGAGACCGGTTTCAAGTACTTGGGGATTTATGTTTCCTTGGACCCCTCTAGGCGCTACGTGCTCGCTGGCGTAGGTTGCCGCTGTCGCCCCTCGGTAGAGCGGCGCTTTTCAAAATGATGTCTCTGCCCCGATTTTTGTACGCGCTTCAGAATTCCTTTGACCCGATTGCCTCGGGTTATTTTCGTGAAGTGGAGAGCCTACAGAGACAACTGGTCTGGGACAGGCGTGCCCGTATTGCTCTTTCTAAACTCACGCTTCCGTGGTATGATGGCGGTATAGCCCTCCCGGACATCAGACGTTATTACTGGGCATCCCAGTTAAGTGCGATTAATCATGCGACCTACGCACCAGGCCCTGCCCCGGCGTTCTCCATGGATAGATTTATTCTGCCAGGGGGGACCTTCAGCAGAGCGTTGTACTCTGGAGGACTCCATGGAACATTGACCGTTCCCACTAAGATTGCAGTGAGAGTGTGGCGTGATGCGAATGCGGCCTTCGGTTGGTGTGGCAGGTTCACTCGGGCCACCCCTTTGTATGATTCGGAATGTTTGGGCCATTTGTGGAAAACGAAAGGCTTTGATAAATGGGATATGATTGGTATCAGCAGAGTGGGCGATCTGTGGTCGAAGGGTACTGTCAAGTCCTTTGACGTGCTGCAAGTGGAGTATGAGCTTGGTGACAATGAATTCTTTAGGTACGCCCAGATCCGTCATGCTCTGTTGTCTGTGTTTGCTGGGGGTGATGATATTCCTGAGTCTTCCCCTCTGGAGGACCGCATTTTGGATGGTCATGTGCCGACAGCACGATCTCATTGATTTATAAAAAACTCATCAATTACAGAGCTTACTTGCTGGTTCGCCTCAGGGCCGCGTGGTGTGCGGACGGACTGGGATTGGATGATGAGGACTGGCAGTCTGCTTTGTCCTCGCCCAAGGAGGTCGCCATTCCTGCTCGTTTGAGGTTCGTCCAGCTTAAGATACTTCACCGAGTGTATGTCACTGGGCCTTGTCTGGTTCAAATGGGTTTTTCCTTGGATGGGTTATGTAAGCGTGGCTGTGGTGTTAATTGTTGTGCAGGAGTGCTTAAAAATTCGTCCTGAGGCGGAAAGCCGGGACTGCAGAATTAATCATTGTGCTGTTTTTATTTTCGCCGATTTTTTAAACTGCGTGCATTTTCTGTTTGAGTCACTGATTATTGTGCCCCTGATTAGCGCTTGTAATTTCGCCGCCTTAGCTGTTTATTAGCTCCCCAAAATCGGAACCTGCTGGAACCAGCAGCTGTTGCCTGACTCTACCCCCAGCAGCCGATTGGACGCTGCCTGGAGGGTCACCATCTTGCGTGAGGAGCTGGGACAGGGACACCAGTTGAGCGCTAGGCCCCTCCCACCCTCCCGCCCCCGGCCACTACAAAAAGCTTTGCTCCCCTCACTCCAATTGATTGTTAATTGTTGTGCAGGAGTGCTTAAAAATTCGTCCTGAGGCGGAAAGCCGGGACTGCAGAATTAATCATTGTGCTGTTTTTATTTTCGCCGATTTTTTAAACTGCGTGCATTTTCTGTTTGAGTCACTGATTATTGTGCCCCTGATTAGCGCTTGTAATTTCGCCACCTTAGCTGTTTATTAGCTCCCCAAAATCGGAACCTGCTGGAACCAGCAGCTGTTGCCTGACTCTACCCCCAGCAGCCGATTGGACGCTGCCTGGAGGGTCACCATCTTGCGTGAGGAGCTGGGACAGGGACACCAGTTGAGCGCTAGGCCCCTCCCACCCTCCCGCCCCCGGCCACTACAAAAAGCTTTGCTCCCCTCACTCCAATTGATTGTTAATTGTTGTGCAGGAGTGCTTAAAAATTCGTCCTGAGGCGGAAAGCCGGGACTGCAGAATTAATCATTGTGCTGTTTTTATTTTCGCCGATTTTTTAAACTGCGTGCATTTTCTGTTTGAGTCACTGATTATTGTGCCCCTGATTAGCGCTTGTAATTTCGCCGCCTTAGCTGTTTATTAGCTCCCCAAAATCGGAACCTGCTGGAACCAGCAGCTGTTGCCTGACTCTACCCCCAGCAGCCGATTGGACGCTGCCTGGAGGGTCACCATCTTGCGTGAGGAGCTGGGACAGGGACACCAGTTGAGCGCTAGGCCCCTCCCACCCTCCCGCCCCCGGCCACTACAAAAAGCTTTGCTCCCCTCACTCCAATTGATTGTTAATTGTTGTGCAGGAGTGCTTAAAAATTCGTCCTGAGGCGGAAAGCCGGGACTGCAGAATTAATCATTGTGCTGTTTTTATTTTCGCTGATTTTTTAAACTGCGTGCATTTTCTGTTTGAGTCACTGATTATTGTGCCCCTGATTAGCGCTTGTAATTTCGCCGCCTTAGCTGTTTATTAGCTCCCCAAAATCGGAACCTGCTGGAACCAGCAGCTGTTGCCTGACTCTACCCCCAGCAGCCGATTGGACGCTGCCTGGAGGGTCACCATCTTGCGTGAGGAGCTGGGACAGGGACACCAGTTGAGCGCTAGGCCCCTCCCACCCTCCCGCCCCCGGCCACTACAAAAAGCTTTGCTCCCCTCACTCCAATTGATTGTTAATTGTTGTGCAGGAGTGCTTAAAAATTCGTCCTGAGGCGGAAAGCCGGGACTGCAGAATTAATCATTGTGCTGTTTTTATTTCGCCGATTTTTTAAACTGCGTGCATTTTCTGTTTGAGTCACTGATTATTGTGCCCCTGATTAGCGCTTGTAATTTCGCCGCCTTAGCTGTTTATTAGCTCCCCAAAATCGGAACCTGCTGGAACCAGCAGCTGTTGCCTGACTCTACCCCCAGCAGCCGATTGGACGCTGCCTGGAGGGTCACCATCTTGCGTGAGGAGCTGGGACAGGGACACCAGTTGAGCGCTAGGCCCCTCCCACCCTCCCGCCCCCGGCCACTACATAAATGGAGTCTATCCCCCGGAGGCGCAGCGGACGGGCGCAGCGGGCGCGCCGGCGGCGCGCCGAAGGCAAGCCCGTCTGCGCCCGTCCGCGACCGGACGGGGCGCGGGGCCAGAAACCCTGGTCAATCCCTGCCCCCTCCTTTACGGTATGACAAACATACTTTACTCAGCCTACGCCCTGCTCGCGCGCCATCTTGTTTACACTCTATGGAGGCGCTATCAGTACATGATTGTTCAGTGTGCCATTTTACACCTAGCACTGGCTCCCCCGACACCCCCCATAAAAGTGTTTTAAAAGCTGCACTACTTAACTGTCGATCTCTAAGCAAACATAACACCCAAATTTATCACCTCCTTGAGGATGAAGCTCTTGAGATCCTATTTCTGACCGAAACCTGGCTGGGTGAGCACTCCGATCCCGACGTCATCGAGGCGATGCCTCCAGGATACTCCCTCGTCAGGCTCGATAGGCAGGATGGTAGGGGAGGCGGAATAGCCATTGCCGTCAGAGCCCCCTTTGAATGCTCTTTATCGCCGGTGAATATTGATCGCTGCGAAGCTGGATCCTTTACCATTATGGTGAGCCCTAAATATTCCCTATCGGGCATTCTTCTATACAGACCCCCGGGAAGACTGTTTGATTTTGCATGCAGCCTTATAGAGGCCACAGCCCATCTTACTTTAAGGAAATCTAGACTTTTGGTGCTAGGAGACATGAATATACACTTTGATGATGCTGGGGACAAAGACGCCACCAGCATACTAGCAGAATTACTGTCTCTGCAGCTAGATCTGAAACATCAAAGTCCCACCCATAGACAGGGTCACCTGCTCGATCCAGTATTTAGCAACTGGAACGGAGTAAAAGTGCTTCCTCCTGTGCCAGTGCCCTGGTCTGACCATTTTGTGGTCCCCTTACATATATTAGCAACTGAAACGGCAGTCAAAAATGAAAACCTGCAGACCTATTGCTGTCGCAAATGGAAAAATTTTAATCCCAAAACGTTCACCGACAAGCTTGAACTGGCTGGACCCCCTAAAGGCTCCGACTGTGAGACCGCCTATACTTGTCTAAAAAATACGATCCTCACGGTCCTGGATGAAACGGCTCCCATCCGTAGATCAGTGACCAACAAGAAATTGAGGAAACCTTCCCCATGGTTTACAGCTGAACTTCAGGATGCTAAAACCGCCTGTAAAAAATTGGAACGAGACTGGCGTGTCAACTTCTGCCCCACTGCTAAAGCCCATTATAAAAATGAGCAAGCAAAATACTATAAATTGATCCGTTCCGCTAAAGCTCTACACTATAAGACTCGTATAGGTGAAGCAGAAAACTCCTCCAAGGAGCTTTTTAAAATTTTTAAGGAAATTTCAGTAGTCACCAACGAGAGCAATGCCCTTAATGATTCGGTGGCGAAATGCAATGATATTGCCAAATACTTTGCTAATAAAATTACTACCATCTATTCTAATTTCTCCACCGACCTGCTTTCAGGATCTGATTTTACTGAAAATTTGGAGCTCATCCATACAAAAAAATGTCTGACCAGTTTCTCTGTTCCTCACACTACTGCTCTTACCAGCATCTGTAGGAGCATTAAGTCTGGCTCGCCCCGGGACCCTGCTCCCCCCAAGATACTCACAGCTAGTTTAGAAGTCCTCGAGTATCATTTCAGGCACATCCTCCAACTTTCTTTCTCTACGGCTACCCTCCCTATGGAATGGAAAAAAGCTATTGTGCTGCCGATAAAGAAGAAACCCAACATCAGTCAGGACACTCTGGAAAATCTCCGGCCCATCTCGCTGTTACCCTACTTAGCGAAGGTGGCTGAGAAAATAGCTAATAGCCAACTTATGGCCCATCTAGAATCCAATGGTGCGTTTCACAGCTCCCAATCAGGTTTCAGGGCAGGCTATTCTACCGAAACCGCCCTACTGAGAGCGACAGAAACCCTACGGGCAGGTGTAGATGCAGGACAGACCATGGCACTTATAATGCTGGACCTGAGTGCGGCGTTCGACACTGTAGCACACTCCATCTTGCTACAGTGTCTGAACAAAGCCGGGGTCACCCAGGAAGCTTTGGGTTGGCTAAAGGCATTTCTCACCAACCGCTGCTTTCAGGTTCAGAGAGGTGCTTCTCTCTCTGACAGCATTGCCTTGGAACAGGGGGTGCCTCAGGGCTCTGCCCTGAGCCCCACCCTCTTCAATCTGTATATGGCCCCTCTGGCTGAAGTTGTTCAATCGTTCGGCATTGAATTAGTCTCATATGCCGACGATACCCAACTTCTCATCTCCCTATCTCAAGCTCCCTCTGTTTCTTCTGACAACTTTAAATCTTGCATGCAAGCTCTGGCGGTTTGGATGACCCAACACTGCCTGAAGCTTAATGGCTCGAAAACAGAGGTTCTTGTTATGGGAGGTAGGGATTCTAGCTGGACCAAGGAGTGGTGGCCTTCTTGTTTGGGACCGCTACCCACCCCCTGTGAAGCAGCCAAAAATTGGGGATTTGGGTTGACCCTAAACTCTCCTACGACTGCCACGTGAACAGGGTGGTCGGTAAATGCTACGGGGTCTTAAAGACCCTTAACCGTACCCTGGATCTCCTCCCTCTTGAAGCAAGGCGCACCATGACCCAAGCGCTCGTGTCTTCCAGAATAGACTATGGGAATGTGCTTCTGCTCGGAACATCGCAAAAAAACATCAGGAGACTTCAAGTCCTGCAGAACACAGCAGCACGTCTAGTCCTTAGGCTTCCTAAGAGAGCCCCTTCCAAACCTTCTCTAGATACCCTCCACTGGCTACCCATAAAAAAGAGAATTCTTTTTAAAGCATTATTAATATGCTATAGGATCATCTCCCAAAAAGCTCCTTCCTACATGAAAGACTTAGCCATTCCCTATGAGCCCAATAGAACTCTTCGCTCCAGGGGAACTGGCTTGCTCACAGTACCCCGTATCAGGAAGGCCAGAATGGGTGGCCACTCTTTTCGGGCTATGGCCGCCAAAGAATGGAATGCTCTCCCTATGGAGATTAGACTTGCGGACTCGGAGACTGCTTTCAGGAAAAGCTTGAAAACTCACCTGTTCTCTCTGTAACTCCATCTATGCACCTGATTTCTTTCTCAGCGCGGGGACACGCCGTGATGGCGTCACCAGGCGCTTTATAAACTCCTTTGTTGTTGTTGTTGTTGTGGGATGTCTGGTACCTTTCTCCACATATTGTGGGAATGCCCGGAGATGGTTAAGTTCTGGTCCCGAGTACATGATGTCATGGAGAGTGTTACGGGTGTGTCCCTGCTGCCCGAGGCCAGGCATTGTTTGTTGAATGTTTGGGAGCCCAATGATTACGGCTCAGCACAGATTGTATGGGCGACCCTTGGAAATATGGTCGCGAAAAGGGACATTGCCCAGCTCTGGGGTTCACATAGACCGCCCACCTTATCCAAGTGGAAAGAAAACATGGACTGGTGCATGTTACGAGAGAAGACTGTGTACCTTTCCCGGGGACGGCCCAAGAAATGGGTTAGAATCTGGTCCCAATGGAACGCCTATCGTGGTAATATATGTACTCCCCCGCAGGATGTAACCATTGATGTGTCTTCGTCCCCCTAATTGACATTCACTCTTCATCTATTGTCAATGATTCCGCTTGTTTCCTTGTCCGCCCCTATCCCCGTACTAGCCGATTGAAATGTATCCATCCATCCTTTGAGCTCTGCCCGCACGGACCCATGATAATGTACTATTATGTTTTTGCCTTGTGAGGTTTGGTTTGTTTTCCTGTATGTTTGTTTAATTTCAATAAAAACTTAAACAATTAAAATTTAAAAAAAGATAGCAGTAAAACAAACCATGCAAAGGGGGAAGGTTAGAAACACCCTGACCCCCTAGGCCTGCTCAGGAGGTCGCACAAGGACCCCCAAGGCAAAATCACGGGATGTGCGTAGGATCTGCGCATCCCGCTGCTGAAAAAAAACAAAGCGCGGGCTCCCGCGCTTCGTTGGTAATTATCCCCCGGGGAGCCAAGTCCCGGGGGCAATATAAGATAGTAATGGGGGGCCCAGAGTGGCCCCCCAGCTCCGGGGACCACCACCCCCGGGGCTTTTCTGAAATATGTGGGGGGGCTCTCAGCCCCGCATTGCATTGCATTGCATTGCTTCTAGAGTGCTTAAGCGCGAAGGCGCACAGTCACTCTGTTGGCGATCTGTATTGCTTCTAGAGGCATTTATGGGGGAACCGCCTTACAGTTCACTTAATCATTCATCCTGTCACCAGGTTCAGGATATGTCGTGAGTTTAACATAACCTTAGTGTTACCATACCCTGAGGCGCGCGGCTTTCTGTAAGCGCGTCAATGTTCTTAGCCACTGGGAAGGGGGCACATGGTTACACTAGAATGTTAAAGTCCTCACATTTCCAACCCAGAGGGCGTTGCCCCGCTTCTTAGAGAGACCGGTCTAGACAGGCGGGGGACAGGAGCACACATGTTGAATCATGAGTCCACAGTGCACATGCAGATATGACTGGGAGCCTGAGACTCTGAAGCTTTCCATGCACGATGCTCGAGAGACTTTATGAAACTTATATGGACGTAAGGGAAGAAAAGTGCCAGGCGAGAGGAGGGTGGTGGTGGAGCGGGGGGGTAAGGGGGAGCAGTGGAGAGGGGGGCAGGCACTGCATGGCATCTCAGCTAGGGTGACCAACCGTCCGTAAATTTCAAGGACTCGCTCAGTATTGTTAGGGTGTAGTGGAACTACTACTCAGTGGCAGACTGGAAGAGCAGAGGTATGACTAACAAGCATTTGCAATGCAATAGATCTCACATTTACGCGAGTTTAAGCTATTGGCATTGTAAATGACAATGCCTTACATTTATGTTTTAAAATGAAAACAAAAAGAAAAGGCATTGTTATGTAACCACTTATGTAACCACTTATGTAACCATTTGTGTGGACCTCTGTTTTTTGCTGCCCGGCTTCCTGACAGACTGCTTTCCTGGGGGTCTTGCGCTGTTGAGCGCATTGTTATCTCGGCTGCTGGTCCCCCCCCCCGCCGCCGCTCACCACATCAATTGCGGCCGCTGAGCGGGGGGACTACAGCCCCCACAACCACCGGCACGACAGCCCCGCCCACCTACCTGCACTTCCGCGCCTGGAGGCGCACATAACACCGGTGCTCCCTCGAAGGAGCGGGAGACCTCAACGCTGTAACCACTTGTTTGGACCTCTGTTTTTTGCTGCCCGGCTTCCCGACAGAACTGCTTTCCTGGGGGTCTCGCGCTGTTGAGCGCATTGTTATCTCGTCTGCTGGTCCCCCCCGCCGCCGCTCACCACATCAATTGCGGCCGCTGAGCGGGGGGACTTCAGCCCCCACAACCTCCGGCGCGACAGCCCCGCCCACCTACCTGCACTTCCGCGCCTGGAGGCGCACATAACACCGGTGCTACCTCCGCATCGCGGGACGCGCATGGGCTGCGCCGGGCTAAGCCCGGGCAAAGGGCGGGCCATCTGTGGCCATCCGTGGCTGGTCGAGGCTGGGCTGGGCTACCCCTCTTGGCTTACCTCCCTGAAACATCTGGACTTACTAGTAAGATATTACATCTTACATTCACCATCAATAGTAATTGTTATTCTGCTTGTATGTTATCTCGAGATACTTAGTTGAAGTCTCATCATACATTATGACCACACTACCTAGTTTGGGTAGAAAATCTCTGGTGGGTGGGTCTGTCAGAGGAACATTAGACCAGTTCATCACAAGGGCAGCCTCAGTACTAGAGCGCGAAATCGCATATACTGAGCGCCGCCTATCCTCTGAACTGCAGAACAAACGCTCCTCCTTGGGTCATATTCTGACAGCAAGCACCCCACTTCACCATGGCTCTGGCACAGAGCATTCTAGCGATATTGGTATTCCCCTACAGCTTCAGGATCTGCCAGATTCGTCAGCAAGAAGTAGGTTACCAAATCCGGCAGATATTAGTTGTGGTTCGCAAACTGAGATTTCGTCAGCCGAACAGATAATTGTAACAATAAATAGTTCACCTACAAAAAAGATGGCACCAACTAACACAATAGGTCTAGGACTTCCAACGAAATGCCAGGGTAGGGGGAATAGACAAAAGGGTAAACGCTCAAAATCATCTAAATTAGTAATGAACCCCATAAATTCCAAAGGCCCTGTAGAAAGTAAAGCTGAACAAGGGAACCCGTGCACACATCCACACTGTTCACAAGATCTGATGAGAAACCTAGAGAAACTGGTCAGATCCTTGGTATTACCTCTTGTTGAGAGGGTAAAGAGGTTGGCGGAGCAAT
The DNA here is from genome assembly GCF_964261635.1 of Lissotriton helveticus. Classification (NCBI taxonomy): domain Eukaryota; kingdom Metazoa; phylum Chordata; class Amphibia; order Caudata; family Salamandridae; genus Lissotriton; species Lissotriton helveticus. The sequence continues at coordinate 383,911,129 of NC_136067.1, read as the reverse complement.
TAGGGTCCCTTCAAGAAGCAAGTTCGGCAAACTTAGATCTACTTAAAACATTAGCAAATAGAGACAATCAGTCTTCTGTTATACCAGCGTCGGAGCCGGTAAAACTAAATTCCGTGAAACATTTTGGCCCATTGCCCACTGATAGAAACAACTCTCCAACTATCCTAATCCTGAGCACAGCCTCTGACCCTGAGAAAAGTGTATCAGCTGGGAGATAGAGGGTTAGTAAGTAATCATGGCCGTAAGCAGGGAAACTCTGTAAATAGACCCTATATGGTTCAAAAATTACTAGGACAAGATCAGCATATCGATCTCCCTCCGGAGGCGGAGCCTTACGTCATAGTACTTACAGGCGTACCAGAGCTGCCACTGGGGAAATATGAAGGCCACCAGGACCTTAAGAATAAGGTAGTTCATTGGCTAAGTAAAAACAGGCCTCTACCACTCAATATCGATGGAGAGATACTGCACGTCAGAAGATTGGGGTGGGTAGGAAGAAGACCAAAGGACATTCAGGGGGATACCATCATAATTACCTTTAGGGACCGTAGGGCAACTAACCACATCAGAGACTGGTTCACGGATTGCAATGTGGGTGGTATATCTACCAGGGATCTAAGTTATTTTTACCCACGAGCCTTGATAGGAAAATACTGTAGCCCACCGTACCAGAACAACCGGTGTTTGCAAGGCCCTAGCTTTAATGTGACAACTTTTAATAGATATGCCCCTCTTACGGGACTGTAGGGAGTTGACTGAGTACCAGCTGGGGCAAAAGAGATGGGGAAAGACCATGTCCTACCTATACACAGTACTAATCCAGCAATAATTGAGGGAGAAGTTCCAACCGACTACTTGATGGAAAAGGGAGAGATTGACATTAATAATAGTAATATTTATCTAGGTCACCGGTTTTTGTCTTGGAATATAGCGGGGCTAAAGGATAAAGTGGACAACCCTGAATGGCAAGATATAGTAAATCAACATAGAATCTTGTGCTTCCAAGAAACCTGGACGGCTAAAGAGTTCAACTTATTTATTTTTTTTAAACCGATTTTTATTGAGTTTTGTTCAAACATCTTACAACCATGCATCAAAAAACGGGGCTTCAGCGCCATGGTCCTTGCTAGGACATACTCTACATTAGCCCGCATCCTTCATACCCTAACGATTCTCCCTCCCCCCCTCCCTCTCTACCCCCACCCCCCTCATCAGTGTGCCCTCTACCGTCTTTCCCACAAATTGTAAAGAGTTCAACTTAGAGGGATATCAAACCTTTAATACTCCGGCCACTGTAACTCAGCATGGAAGAAACAAAGGGGGTTTATGCACTTATATTGCAACCACCTCAGAGTTAACAGTTTCTAAATTCATCACAGCAGATTGCTATCAGATCTTGTTAGTTAGCTGGCTAGGCCTGAGTAGTATGGCCATTGTAAACTTCTATAATAATGCTCACCCCTCTAAGTGGGAGGAAACTATAAAAAGCCTAAGAAATTTATTGAGGGAGTTAGAAAAATCAAGGGGATTTGCCAATCTTATGGGTGGGAGATTTTAATTACTCTCTCTGCATTTCCCACGTCATGGGTATATGCCCCCTGATGGGGAAAAGGGAGGATCCATTGACTCATTTTTCCCACTCTAAATTAGGGGATATGCTCAACACGTTGATATATGAATTCGATTTGCGTTTTTATCAATGAAAGTTGTTCACCTGAGGAGCGGTTTAAACCGACCTTCAATGGTAGAGGGGTTAACTCAACAATTGACTTTACTCTCCTATCATCCAGATATGGATCATGGGTTGCATCTTGGGAGACACTCGATGCCGCCCTGAGCGATCACTATCCAATCTCGTTTTGTCTAGAAATAGAGGGATTTCAAATAACTAATAAAGTTACATACCATACTCCAATTAGCCTAGCAAGCCCAAATGGTTATACTATAAAATGGGCAAAAGTGGATCCTAACTTGTTCACACACAAATTAGTTAGTAAAATGCATGATCAACTACTAATTTGCCTTTCCTTAACAGAAGGTAACCGCCAAGTATTAGATGCTTTTGGAAAGATTACAAATGAAATAAAACAACAGCAGACTAGGCAACATAAAACCCAGAAAAACAAAACTATGGGATGGTTTGATAAAAATTGTAGAAGGGCACACCAGAAATTGAAACCTGCCTTACAGGAAGATCCTAGATCCATGGAGTCTGTAAGACTTTACCCGAGAGCCTATAGGGCAGCCATAGTTAGAAGAAAAAAAGAGTTAAAAGCGGAGATATGGCAGAACCTTCATGAGGCATGCCAAACAAACGACAATACAGCTTTTTGGAGAGCAGTGAATGCTCTGTTCCTAAAAGATAAAGAAACGGATTCCATTGATATGGCTATTCCTGGAGACATTTGGGTCAAGTACTTTTCTAACTTATGTAAAAACACATGCATACCCGTGGCAAACAATATTATTGATGACCAGGTGGGGTTACAGGTAGAGACAGATGGAGCAGAAACCTTCCCCCTGGGGGTTGTATTCGAACACGTGGAGGTCATAAAGGCAATTGAGGATAGTATCGCGGAGAAAGCACCGGGACCGGACGGTGTCCCTATTGACCTGTATAAATCTGAATTATCTCTATGGTCCCCGTTGCTTACAAATGTCCTAAACCGTGCAAACTGCTCTGGCTTTATTACAACTTGGTCAGAAGCAGTGGTAACACCCATTTTTAAAAAGGGAGATAGGAAAAACCCTGCGTGTTATCGCCCAATCTCCCTCCTCGACGCCCTACTGAAGGTGGCGGGAAGGATAATTCTTAATAGGCTGCAGGAATGGGCAGAGGAAAAGGATATTATCACTCATTTACAATATGGCTTCCGCAGGGCACAATCGAACAAGGCTTAAATCTAGCGCTGTTAACTGCTAAATATACAGAGGCTAAGAAAGAAAGTTTATTTATTACATTCGTGGATCTAAGCTCTGCGTTCGATTGTGTGGACCATTCCATGCTGTGGAAAACGTTGAATGATATGAGCATAGACCAACAGATTTTAACATTCATCAGGGAACTGTTTAGGGATGCTGGGGCCAGAGTACGCTTTGGGATGGGCGGGTGTGCTCAGATAAATTCAACATTAAAAGAGGTGTGAGGCAAGGCTGCATTTTGGCGCCTTTCCTCTTCACGCTTTATATCAACACGGTGGGACAACACCTCAAGGAGTTCCAGTGCGATTACCCTGCTGTGGGAGGGAAGCCCATCCCCATCCTTTTGTACGCCGATGACGCTGCTATCATGTCACGCACTGTCATCGGCCTACAGAGGGCTGTAGCTGAATTCTCTGATTATATGGGTGCCCGTGGTTTAATAATAAACGTCTCAAAAACATACAGCATGACATGTAGTACCCTGAAAAGAACAAGTAAAGCTATCTATTTGGGAACAAACAAGATTGAAAACACCAGCAGTTTCTCATACTTGGGAGTTACCTTCAATAGTAGAGGGAGTTGGAAAGAGGCAATGAGCACAAGAAAATTGGCCCTTAGCAGGGCAAACGGTGCTTTGATCAATTTTTCAAGAAAACTAGGTGGGAGACCAGTGCGGGAACTGATTCAGATTTATAAAGCGAAGTGCGTTCCCACTGGTACCTATGGGGCTGGTCTTTGGGGAATGACTAAATCGGAGCGGATACAACGTATCAAAAATAATTTTATTCGCTATTTACTGGCTGCACCCAAATCGATGCCAATTTATTTTAGCCACGCCAAAGTGGGGCTACCGTTCATCGAAGATCTAATCAAATCTTCTCCACTTCTCCTATGGCACAAAATTTGGGTGACGCCAGAAACATTGCTAAATAGAGAAGTGGTACGAGATTGCCTATTGTTAGATGGAGCCGTAAAGATCAAATGGCTCAACTATATTAAAGATATGTCGTTGGAGCTGGGGCACAAAGAATTATTTGACAACCCAACCTGCTTAGAAAAAATCCCAAAACGTACTGTGGAAAAAGGGTCAGGCAGATCAGGTCGATTACCCCTTTTCAAGGTTTGCCCGGCGCTAGCCGCCTCTCGCCCAACTCACGGTTACCAAATAAAGAGGCAGGCGCTGGAGACTGGAAGGCAGGAAACAGGAGTTTATTCCGACGGAGCAGAACACGTCAAATCAGACAACAGGGTATCTTCTCGAGGTGCTCTAAACGCATCCTTGAGGCCTGGCCTCTTATACACAGGTTTATTGCTTTATTACATTTATGACATCCGTGGCATTGCTTTGAAGCATGGAAAAGGCATCTTTGGAATCCCCTGTTCAGGCCCGTTCCCACACATGTCTACAGTAGGAGTCCCCACCCCAATCTCAGCATGATGGCTATCGCGCAGCTGGACATTCCGCTGGGAACAGGAATGCGGGCGATCGGTCGGATCTAGGGGTGTGAAGGCATTGATTAATCCCCGCTCCTTTGATGTGAGGCGGGGTCCTACTGTAGGGGCAGTAAACTGTATCTGCTGGGCTAGGTGGTGGCCTGGGAACAGGTCGGACAATCGGACAGGGAGGAAGAGGTTATCAAAGGAGCTTGTTCTATGAATGAGATGAAAGAGTGTGGGGGTTCAGCACGGGATGTGGCTCGGAGGAAGGGTCGCGCTGGAGGTGCGTTTATGGCCCAAGCAGGAGAGACCGGGGGCTGTCAGGGCGCAGGGGATGCTTGCGAGGCCGGGGAGTGAGGGGGAGAGACGCGCTGGCTATCGGCAGTGGGCAGAGAGGCCATGGCACACAAAATGGTTGCTGCTTACGGGCACACATAAGTTGGAAAAGGGGCAAGGTGGCGCCGATAATGTTGATGCCGCAATCTACATTTTAACAGTCCTCCCTTTTCAACATATCTAGCCAGCTTGTTTAATTCACGTCAATCCCCATGATATTGCGGATTTCTACATCATACAAGGCTTTCATGCGTTCGGCTTCAAAGTCCAGAGTCTTGCGGCAGATGCAATTTGCAATAAGCGAACACAAAGGTGGCAGACATTGGACACCTAGGCAAAAACCACAAATTACAATGATCGGTATCAGGATAATCATAAACAACCTCCACCCCCAGTCTTTTATTGCACTCCAGAACCAACTCCCAAGCGACTATTCTTCTTATTCCTGATGAACTTCGGAGGAAAGTCTGTGGAGATGTTCGATGGCTTTGTACACTGAGGGTGAATTGTCCGGTACGTAGGTGCAGCAGCTGGACCCAATGATGCGGCATGCTCCTCCACGATCTGCTAGAACCACATCTAGAACAAGTCGGTTCTGAAGAGCCACCAAGCGGACCGCTTGAAGCTCGGCTGTGTTATTTGTGAGCATGCCAGCTGTAATGTTCATGGTTGTTTCAACTGCCTGGGTCAAATGTCGGATGGCACGGCTGTTTGCCATTGGACCCCAGAGTGGAACAAGTCCCTTCATTGCGTCCAGGAACTGTGCTCCGGTAGAGTCGGCTTGATCAATGTCTCTCTCTCGTTTTTGTCGGTGGTGGTTTGCAGATGCCACATAGGTCGGAGGAAGGATGAAAGCAATGTAGCAGGTACCTCCCCAGCCTTTTGGGAGCCAGGTGTAGGCTTTCGTACCGCAGACAAAGTACATGTTTGGAGAGGTGACAAAAGAGGGTGGGTCAGTTGTGTCCAAAGTTCTGGTGATGTTGCAGGCACTGTGACCTACAAATTGTGTCCCAAGGCCTTCGATGCATATAAGGCCCGAGACATTGACAACAGATAGGGCCACAGTCAGGGTGGCTGCTGTCCGTTTCCGGAGGTAGGAGAAGGTAGGTCTGGCCGGGTTGTTGAACACCTGCATTTCGACACGCTCTTTGGCTGGGATGTCCAAGTGAACAGAGGTGTTGGACGTCAGTGGGCAAAAGGGTGCAGCCGCTCTTTTTGTTTCGTTCAGCCAGACCCCTTGATAAAAGTGTGACATGGTCTCGCTGGAGATTGTCTTATCTCTGTAGCTCTCTGGCAGGAGAATCAACCAGGCGAGGCAGGAGCCATGAACAGAGAATGGTGAGGGGATGAAAGGGATGGAATGTCCAGTGGCATGTGGAAGCAACCCGCAGATCCAGCAGTTGGTGGTATTGGCGGCAAGGTTGTGCTGGTGCAAAAGTTGTACGAAGGAGTTATTCCAGAACTCCTTACGTCTTTCTCGGAGTTGAGGTGAGAGAGAGATCAGGTGGTGTTCCTTCACGGTGACAGGTAGTACAGTGGCTAGAAGTGTCTCATGTGCTGGTGAGCTTTCTTCCAAGATCCAGAGGGTGGTCATGAGGAGGAGGCAGAAGAGAAGGGTAACAAAGAAGGCAATAGTCTTTGAACTGTGCATTTTGTCAGTCTTTGGGTTTCTGTGGTGGGTCTTTGGATGTCCGGTTGCTTCCATCATCTTCAAGTCAGGTGCTTCCATCATCTTCGGATCGGGCGCTTCCATCATCTTCAAGGGGGCTCGGTAGTGGGCAGAACCACAAACTTCGTTTGGCTTCTCTCCTGGCGACCTTAGTAGCGTTAGGCCACCGCTCTGAGAATATAAACTTAGTCAGTGGTCTACTTAGCCGAAGCTCCCTCCTTTCGTCGCAGGTTGTACCCTTCTCTGGATGGCACAGTGGGGTCGGGATATGTTGCCAGTTCGAGCGCGTCTGTTTCTGGGTAGCAGCTCAGGGATGGTCGATCTTTGTTCAGGAGCTCTTCTTGTGTGGTCACGTCTTCGGTTGCTGTCAGATTCGACGAGATCTTCTTGCAGTGGTGTGCGTGCAGCCAATTGCGCTTTCCCTCCACTCGAAGAGCTGTTCGGGTGGTGATCAAAACTTGCCAGGGGCCCGTCCAGCGGGGTTCCAGACTCTTCTCCCGCTGGAAGTTCCGAATTAGGGCGAAATCTCCAGGCTGGATGGTATGTCCGGGGCCCCTGGAAGCATCGGGGATGGCCTGCAGCACCTGATGATGAATAACAGACAGCGTTTTAGTTCGATTATACAGATAGTCAGACATTAGGACGTCCGGGACGTCGTGAATAGATGTCGGTTTGGGTGCAGACCAGATACTCATGGGTCGGCCAAAAACGACCTCGTAAGGGGTCAAGTGGTGTTTGGTGGGGGTGGAACGCATTGACAGCAATGCCAGGGGAAGAGCGTCTGGCCATTTTAGTCCTGTGGTAGCCACTATTTTCGCCAGCTTTAGTTTCAATGTGGCGTTGTGTCGCTCAACCAGTCCAGCAGATTGGGGGTGAAAAACTGCGTGGAATTTCTGTCGTACCCCCAGCCCCTTCAGGATAAGCTGGATAACCTCGGCTACGAAATGGGGGCCATTGTCACTCCATAAAATACGACAAAGGCCGTAGCGAGGGAAGAACTCTTTCAGTAGTACTTTTGCAGTGGCAATGGCAGTGTTGTCACGCGTCGGGTAGGCTTCCACCCACTTGCTAAAAGTGCATACAACAACAAGTACATACTTCAGTCCTTGACATCTCTCTAACTGGATATAGTCCATCTGTAGGACTTCAAATGGATGGTTGGGGACCCCAAACCCTCCCCGGGGTACGACAGTTCCTTTCCCAGGGTTGTGTTGCAGGCAGACTAGACATTGCTGGACTAATCGTTTGGCTGAGTCTGCAATTTTGTCGTTATGCCAAACTCGGGAGACAAGTTCGGTCATAGGGGCAGATCCTATGTGTGCAGGGGAATGAGCCATAGTTAGTATGGGGATCAGATACGAGTTGGGTAGCAACCATTTGTTTGTGTCTTTAGTCTGCCAGCAGCCTTCATCGTCTTTTAATCCCACCCGTGCCCATTCAGTCAATTCGTGTGGTGAGCTGGCCATTTGGATGTCCCTGATAGTTTCCCTAGCGTCCGTCCATTTTTCTGTTTGTGACCTAGTCACGTACATGTGAGTCGTCGTCCTATTCTCAGCTGTGGTTCGGGCAGTGATGTCGGCCAGTGCATTTCCCTGTCCAATGATGTCTGTCACCTTTTTGTGTGCTTGGCATTTGATTATGGCAAGTCGTTTGGGGAGGAGAACTGCTTCAGTCAGAGCGGAGACTAAATCTCCGTGCAGGATGGGTGTGCCATGAGATGTCAGAAATCCCCTCTCCTTCCATAAGAGCCCAAAATGATGAACCACCCCGAAGGCATACTGGCTGTCCGTGTAAATGTTTGCAGTCGTCCCCTTTGCAAGGATGCATGCTCGTGTGAGGGCAATCAGTTCTGCCGCCTGTGCGGATCGTTGCGTGATGCGGGCGGTTTCAACTACAGATGGGCTGTGGTAACTGCATAGGCAGCTGAGGTGGTGCCGTCGGGGAGTTTTATGCAAGAGCCGTCTACCCATAGCTCTCCGTCAGGGTTTGGGAAGGCAGTGTCTCGGAGGTCAACTCTACTCCTAGTCTGTTCGTCTGTGAGGGTCACACAGTCATGTATTCGGGGGACATTTGGGTCGTTTTCGGGCAGAGGCAACAAGGTGGCTGGGTTCAGTGTGGTGCATCTTTTCAGCGTGATGTGGGGTGCAAGCAGAGTCAGTTCGTATCCAGTCAGTCGTGCGCTAGTCAGGTGTTGCGTCTTAGTCTGGTTCAGGAGGGTGTCAACAGCATGGGGCACTAATACCGTGAGAGAATTCGAGAGTACAATCCCCTCACTTTGTCGGATAGAGACAGCAGCGGCAGCTATGGCTCGAAGGCAGGCAGGCAAGGCTCTCGCTACGGGGTCAAGGGTGGCAGAGAAATAGGCACATGGTTGTTGCTTGGGGCCAATGGCTTGAGTCAGGACAGACAAAGCGCACCCCTCCCTTTCGTGAGTGTAGAGAGAGAAGGGCTTGGTGTAATCGGGGGTTCCTAGGACTGGTGCAGAACAAAGGGCGTCTCGAAGTTCTTTGAAGGAAGATTGGCATTCGGGGGTCCAAGGGAGTGGGAAGGGGACATCTTTGGCTAGTAGGGAAAGTAGTGGCTTTACAATGAGGCTGAAATTTGGCAACCACTGCCGGCAGAAGGAGGTGAGGCCTACCAGGGAGCGGACTTGTTTCTGGGTCTTTGGGACAGGGGTTTCTGGAATGGCCTGAATTCGATCGGGTGTAAGCTTTCTCCCGTCTTTGGACAAGAGGTGGCCTAGGTAGGTGACCTGGGGTTGGCAGAATTGCAACTTCTTCTTGGAGACCTTGTGGCCATTTTCCGCAAGGAAGTGCAGGAGTTGGACAGTGGTAGTGACTGCAAGCTGAGTGGTGTCGGCCGCCAAAAGGATATCATCGACGTATTGTATCAACACCACTCCATCCGGCAGCTGAACGGCGTCCAGCTGTCTCTTGAGGGCCTGGCTATAGATGCTGGGACTTTCTGTGTAACCTTGGGGAGCTCTACAAAATCTATATGAGCGGGATTTTAACGTGAAGCCGAAAAGGTAGCGGCTGTCTGGGTGGATGGGGATGGAGAAGAATGCGTTCTTGAGATCGATTACAGTGAAGGTGGTGGCTGTGGAAGGAATCAGGGTCAGAATGGTGGTGATATCCGAGACTACGGGGTACTGAGGTACGACCACTTTGTTGACCTCTCGAAGGTCGATGATGAAGCGGTACGCTTTCTCATCTCCCTCACCCTGCTTCTTTACAATGGGTAGGATAGGGCTGTTGCAAATATTGCTGACTACTTCCTCTACCACTCCTGCCTCTACCAAGGACTGAATTATCTCTACCAATGCCTTCTCACCTTCGGGCGATATCCGATACTGTGGGAGTTTTGGGAGTATCGCATCTTGGCGAACAGTTATGTGCACGGGGTCAATCATCATGCGTCCTACGTCAGCGTCAGTTTTGGCCCACAGATACAGAGGTAGAGAGTCGAGTAAGGATGAGTCAGAGATGGAGAACATGTGTCGTAAGGGATAAGGTCTGAGCAGAGTCGGGTTATCGTACAGAATGACTCGAACTCCGTCCTGTGAACACCTAATAGTAGCTCGGAAATGCTTCAGTAAGTCAAGTTCCATAATGGCATCGGGGGTGTTGGAGGAAAGCAGAAACGTCGTGTCAGTGGGGTTACTGTCCAAGTCGAAGGAAACCGGTGCGGATAAGGGGTTAGTGGAGGGCGTTCCATCAAAGCCTATTGATGTTATGTGTGAGCCATACAAGGGTGCCCTTGGAATCAGTCGTTTAGATAACGCACTACGTGTCGCGCCAGTGTCTACCAGAAATGGAGACTTCGTACCTAGGACCTTAGCGGTGACATAAGGACCTTGCTGGTCAACATAGAGCTCGACTGGATCCCTCCCTTGCCCTAGGCAGTCCTATGCACAGTCGCGGGCATCGTCACAGTCAGTCTGCTGGCATTGGTTCTGTCGGGGCGGTCAAAAGTGTTTGGTCTGCCTGATCTGTCATTGCTGGTGTCGTTTGCGTACCCTCGTCCCTGTCCTCTATTTTTCGGCCCACCCGCTACGTCTTTTGCGTCCCTATTTTTGTACATTTCTAGCAGGACCGGACACTGGGACTTCCAATGCCCAAATCCCTTGCAGAACGCACACTGGTTGTCGTCAATGTCTGTCCGTCCAGCATAGGGCGCAGGGGTACGGTCTTTAGGGGGTGGATTTCTAGGGGCAGTCGACTGGTAGTGTCCTTTGTACGGTTCCCTACCTATCGTCGCTCCTTGCAATTGAGCAATCATTACTCGTTCTTTCAAGTCCTTTTTCTTTCTCTCAGTCGCTTTGTCGTTCTCATTCTTTTGTCGTTCGTAGTATTGAGCCATCTGAAGGATAGCCGCGGGTTTGGAGGCAGCCCAACTACTTTCGCTAGTCTGCAGTTTCTGCGAGACTTCTGGAGTCAGGCCCTTTACGTAATTCTGGACGAATAAGTGATGTCCGGTTGCAGAGGTCATGTCCTGGCCGCTGTAATCGGAGAACACCGTTTCGAACCGGGAAAAGTATTCTGATACATCTTCCTGGGGTTTCTGGCAGCAGGCCGTTACTATCGACCAGTCCACCTTCTTTTCTGGGACTATGGTTTTGAGTTTTTGTACGATTTTGTCTTGCAGGTCTAGAATTGATTTCAGAGGTTTCTGTCCGGGGTCTCGTTGCTTGTCTATGCCATCGAGTTGTAACCAGGTATGTCCGAACAGCTCAAGGTGGTCGACTTTCCGGATTTGCTTCCACACATCAGCTGGCAGACATAGCCCGAAAAACAAGTCGATGTCCGCTAGGGTCATAATCGTCGAACCCAAGGCGGTACCTAATTCTGTGTAGAAGGCAGTGGGGTTCTTTCCTAGATCGGGCAAGGACTTTCGGAAAGTCAGGATGTCTTGCCAATCCCAGGGTTGGTAGACCCAGTTGTACACTACCCTCCCTCTCGCATCTTGGTGGTTAATATCGTCGTGTGTTCCCTGTCCTCGTGAGGGGACCCAATAAGGTGCCGCTTCTCTTATTGGCATCATGGTGTCAGTTCTCTCGGTTTGAGGTTCAGTCGCTACAGGGGTCGTGGTGTCGGCTTCTAATCTTTGTTCAGTGCGGTGGCGGAAGACTTCAAGCGTGCGTGTGAAGAGGTCCGTCACATCACCCTCGCCCTCGTCTCCAATGTCGACTTTTCTATACAGAGTCGTTAGGCTTTCAGGACCTTTGTTCCGATACCGGTCTTCATAGGCGTTAAGTGTGTGGTAACAGAAACGTGCAACAAAGTGTCGTTTGTGGTTATCAGCATATGTATTGCATATATCTGTCACGTAATCTTCGTTTTCTTTCCGTTCTACTAGCGTCTTTACAATCTTATCAATCCCTGCTCGTTCATTCTTACTCAATCGATTGAGTCTAGCAGAGTCTTTCTTCTTAGTTTCGGGCTCATCTAATGTTGCTGCTTGCGCTGCGCTGAGTACAAGGGGCTCGGCCGGCGCGGAGGACGTGAGGACCGAGGCTCTGGTACTGCTCTCATCTGTGCTTGGGGGTTGCGTGCGTTGCACTAGAGTTTGGGAAGGGGCGTATGGAGGGGGCATGTAGATGATCGGGGGGCCTAGCAGTAGATCATCGTTCACTCGCTGCTTCGAAGGTAGCTCAGGGTAAAGCGTGGCGGGCGTTCTAACGGGACATTGGCTTGATGTTTCAGATTCTTGTTTTAGTTTAGCTTCCTCCCTTTCTTTTATTTCTTCTTTCAACTTGTTTGCGGCTAAATGAGCTGCTCTTCGTAATTCTTTTTCTAGCCTGACTTCATTTCTTTTCTTTCGCTGTTCTGTTTCTTTGCGCCACATGCCAAAACTATCAAGCATAGTGGGCGTTGTTTTATGGTTACGAAGGGCTGTTTCCAGCACGCTTATTTTAGTATCATCGAAGGATCCTATCAGTGGCCACTGACTTTCCTGATCCTTTTTAGTATATTTATGCCATAACTTACTATAAGCTACGGCGACTAGTCCATACTTTAAAAACATATCCTTATTAGGGGTGCCCTCCAGAGGAGCCGGATGATCCACCTCTAATAAGCGGTCCGGGCTGAACCAACTACTGAACAATGGGGAGAAGATAGGCATGACGGGTTACAATGGGGACAAAAGTCTGCACTACCTATCCTTCACTACTTTGCGAAGACTAGATAGAATATTTCTATTCTACAGTATTTGCAAATAGGGAATACCCAAAGAGAGAACCAATTCCAAACAGTCAATGTTCGGACAAACAATCAATCAATCAAATGAGGAATAAAATAGGCGCGACGGGTTACAACGGGGGAAAAAGCCTGCGCTACCTACCCTTCACTATCTGCAAAGAGAGAGGGAAATTCCTGTTCCTCCCTGTTTGTAGGCAGAGAAGATCCTTTCAGAGAACCAATTTCGAACAGTAAATGCTCGAACAAACAATCAATCAATGGAGAGGGAAGTAGGCGTGACGGGTTACAACGGGGGCAAAAGCCTGCGCTACCCACCCTTCACTATCTGCAAAGGGAGAATACTCCTATCCTTCCCCGTTTGTAGACAGAGAATCTCTCAGAACCAAACAATCAAATGCGTAATACTAGTATTTTCCAATGACAATCAAACAATCAATTCGCAATTCGTCGTGTTACACGACCTTACGCGGACCGCATGGACAGTTTCTCGTCTTCCGCTTCCAGCGCCTGATCGTCCTCTATTCTCCGTAATTGCTGTGGCACTCCTGATGGTTCCCAGTCAGGACCGTAGATCACTCGAGAGAGGTCTGCTCGGAACCGGTGAAGTTCGGATGATCGGCTGCCAGACGAGGGTCTATCGGGCAGGTGCACTTCCCGATCGTTGCAGTCTTTCACTCTGTCGTTGGGACCTCTCCCACTGGATCCACGTGTCGCTGGTGGGCCCCACGTTGGGCGCCAATTGTGGAAAAAGGGTCAGGCAGATCAGGTCGATTACCCCTTTTCAAGGTTTGCCCGGCGCTAGCCGCCTCTCGCCCAACTCACGGTTACCAAATAAAGAGGCAGGCGCTGGAGACTGGAAGGCAGGAAACAGGAGTTTATTCCGACGGAGCAGAACACGTCAAATCAGACAACAGGGTATCTTCTCGAGGTGCTCTAAACGCATCCTTGAGGCCTGGCCTCTTATACACAGGTTTATTGCTTTATTACATTTATGACATCCGTGGCATTGCTTTGAAGCATGGAAAAGGCATCTTTGGAATCCCCTGTTCAGGCCCGTTCCCACACATGTCTTCAGTAGGAGTCCCCACCCCAATCTCAGCATGATGGCTATCGCGCAGCTGGACATTCCGCTGGGAACAGGAATGCGGGCGATCGGTCGGATCTGGGGGTGTGAAGGCATTGATTAATTCCCGCTCCTTTGATGTGAGGCGGGGTCCTACTGTAGGGGCAGTAAACTGTATCTGCTGGGCTAGGTGGTGGCCTGGGAACAGGTCGGACAATCGGACAGGGAGGAAGAGGTTATCAAAGGAGCTTGTTCTATGAATGAGATGAAAGAGTGTGGGGGTTCAGCACGGGATGTGGCTCGGAGGAAGGGTCGCGCTGGAGGTGCGTTTATGGCCCAAGCAGGAGAGACCGGGGGCTGTCAGGGCGCGGGGGATGCTTGCGAGGCCGGGGAGCGAGGGGGAGAGACGCGCTGGCTATCGGCAGTGGGCAGAGAGGCAATGGCACACAAAATGGCTGCTGCTTACGCGCACACATAAGTTGGAAAAGGGACAAGGTGGCGCCGATAATGTTGATGCCGCAATCTAGATTTTAACAGTACTTTTAAAAGATCTATCCTGGTACATCTAGATAAAAAAAGGTGGCACATTAAAAAAGGGAAGCAAACTGCCATGGCGAACCAGGAACTGATCTCTCATGCAGGGATACAACCCTATTTATTGCTAGATTCTGGCCCCTATTCAAGAATGCTGCTGACCAGGTTTCGGGTGGATACCTTCTTTCGCTAGGTGACATTTCCGACCTGTAACGATTGGTCCACACTTTTAGTGAGGTGCGCATGTGATGATTTATCCTTGCAAACTAACATACATTGCATCATATTCTGTAAATTTTATATTACCCCCAGGAGAAGGTTTTTGATGCCAATCTTAAGGAAATGGGGCATAAGGGGGTGTAGAGCAGCTCTTTCTAGGTTGAAACAATTGGAATCGGAATTTGTGATACAATCAGTCTCCTCATATCTTAGGATACTCATTGCTTTAAGGAAAACTATGTGATCTGTAAAATACCATGAATAGTGTTTTGTATTTGTCTTGGACGTTTTTTTCTTTCACCACTGTACTAAATCTAATTTTCAGGTAGCCTGTTATGTGGGCGAAAAACCGATTGTTGCAGCATATGAATTATTCTTTTTAACTATGAAATGAATTGTGATTGTAACTTTTAAAATTTTTAACATTTTAATTGATTGTCATATGTGCTTTTATGATCTTTTTAATACAAACATCGAATAAAGCTAAATATTGAAAATTTGAATAGTTCAAATTCGCGTAAATGCGAAACCTATTGCATTGCACATGCTTTTTGTCTGTGGTATGCCCTGTTGGGATCAGTTCTAGAAGGCACTGGAATTCCTTTGTTCTTGGGAGAGGGCAACCTTGTGAAGAGCTCTGTCTTGATAATGATGCCTTGGGCCACGTTGGATTTTGCTTACAATGACTTCCGGGAGATTTCCTCAGATGTAAGGTTGGCACTCTGCCAGAACAAGAGACATCTTAAACCAGTGTGTCTGCTACTTGGAATAATTCCCGTACCAACAGCAGGGAGCAATATCCAACTCTTCTCACAAATCTACTGGAAAACATACTGGTAACCTGCAACATGTTTGCTTGTTGTGTAGGTAGGTACATTTTAGCATTATCCCTGTGATTTTTGTCACTTACCATTCCTTCCCGTTTTATTAAAATGAATGTATTCCTTTAATTCTTTTTATTTTTAACAGTATTGTTGCTTGGTTGCTTTGTTACAAACACCACACATCACAAGAGGGGGTTACTTCTTATGGCACACTACCAATAAACACTGGCAAAGCCAATAGGTACGGCTTGTTTATGTGTTAGTAACATGGTTGTATACTGCATGAACAGATAAAACACATCTAAGCTCCCCATATGCACTAGGCAATACCAAGATGCACATATACACTCAGAAACACACAGAGAAATGTATTTAGATATGCATTCAGTCAAACAACACATATAAGTGCCCATACAGTCATATTTATATGACAGCTGGATGAATGTGTGGATTGATGGCTGTGTAAAGAAGGGTGAGTAAGCAGTTCAAAGCTGTGGGTGTCTACAGTGTTTTGGGGAGATTGAAACAGTTGTATTGTTGGACTGATATATGCAGACTTGGTGTGGGTGGACAGGTGAATGCATGGATATTGGTGGTGGATATGACCTGGAGAGACGGTGAATGGTGGGGCCCATGGCCGGGATAGGTAGATGCATGCCTGTGTGTAGGCACAGGAGATTGATGGCCCAGAAAGAGCATCAGGTGGAAATGGAGCATACGAGCAATGTAAAGGTGTCAAACGATAGCACAGGAGACTTCTAGCACACAAACACTGTACTGGAACCGAGGGAATACAGGCAGCAAAAGGGGTTGACTGTCTAGGAACTAGGTCGAGATAAGGGAGAGCACAAAAACAGTAGGGCCTGGCAGGAGGGAAGACAGAGGCTGGGGTTCGAGAGGAGCCAGGGTAGAGAGAGATGGGCAGCCATGTCAGACAAACTAACAGCTATGTGGTTATATTAAATAAGTGGCTCCCTATGTCAAATCTCCTTATTGATGTAATACCTACACTTTCGCAATTGCTTTATTAACCTTCTTGCTTTCTCAAATATTCTTGGAAAGGCACCATTTGCCCATTCTTTTTGCAAACTTTTCTCAGGGAAGAAGTCCCCCCCCTGTGACGCATCTGTGCCGTAAAGGTGGCGCATTGCTGGAATTGCGTCGCAAGCGCGACGCAGCTCAAGCAAGGCTCGGGGGTGCCCCATCTTTACAATGCTGCGTCAAGACCTACGCCTGCTTCAAGCAGGCGCAGGGTTTTGACGCAGCATTGGCCTGAAAGTGACTGAGTGAAATTTTATAGATTTCACTCAGCCACTTTTGCGAGGCGCACCTGCCCCGGAACGCCCACCCTGCGCCGGAACGCCCACAAGTGGCGCAGGGCTTTACAACGTGACGCATCTGCCTAGATGCGTCACGTTGTAAAGGGGTCGTAGGGATGCACCACGTTTACGCCGCAGTTGCGTGTCGCAAACGTGGCGCATTCCCGACATAAATCTGCCCCCAAGTGTTCTCATTTCATTGACCTGAGAAGGATGAAAGGCAGAGTCTGCTTTGAACCATTCAGGTTACAAATGACTACCTTAGGCGCGCGCACTGCCCTTGAGCTATAGTTCCTAAAACTCCTTAGTGGATGCCTGAGGGGCCTGGGAGTTCATAGCGCCAACCAGCACTCCCTTTGGTATTTTCAGTGCGCTTTGTTCGCGGGCCTACCTAGAGCAAATGAGAACAAGTCACACACAATAATACCCCCGTAAACATTCTTGGTAGCCGAAAGTCGGTTCTGATGCCAGGAACAGTTTCATTTCTAACAAACAGGCTCCGTTTCAGAGTTAGTGTTGTGAAACCATTACTATAGACATTTCACTTTTGCTTGTAAGTTAAAGGAGCTATACATACTGGTTGTTCTTGATTACCATTACTCCAGACCAATCACAAATACTATCTCAGAATCGAAAAGCTGTGACTCGAGAGTCTGCTGCGAGCCAAATCGATAACTTGCAGGTTGTACAAGATCACAGCAGCGGGGGGCTTAGCCCACCGAGCTATTTTACACACGCTGAGGTTTATTTAAAGTCCATTTCCCCGAACTCCCGCGCTGTTGTCTTTTCAGCTACACATTTCTCAGGTCCAAGTTCTTAATTGCAAATGTGACGCTGATTCGGTTTCCAATGCAATCCCCTAAACCCCCCCCCCCCCCCCCCCCCCCCCCCCCCCCCCACCGCCCACACTCAGGGGTGGCCTATTGAGCCCTGTTTATTGCTATGTTTTATAATTCAAACGGCAGCCCGGGAGCATCCCTTTCACTAGGCCCATGATACACTGGGTACCTAACGCCGCTCACAATTTAGGGTGCAAACCATCGTTTGTGCGAGAACATGATTATATTCTCGGAGCACATCTTAAATGGTTGCTCCTAGGATTTGCTGCTAGAAAACCTGTCTCGAAGCGCGGGAGTAAACTGGGAGAAATGTAATTTTTTCGCACCCTGCATTAGACAAAATAGAGCCCCAATGGTGCGCAATTCTCACTTTCTAGAAGCAATAAGTGTAATTTGTCTACAATGTTGCACATTGTAATGTAAACGCGGGCTTTATCGTAAATTAATGGGTTCGCAATCTTCACCCAATTCTTTCTGCATAGAAGTTCGGACCAGGCCCCGAGGTCAGTATTTGCCAACGCGCTACTTGCACCCTGCCTGTGCACACCTGCGGTCAGGTTAACTTTTGTAGGCACTCCGCACATGGAACTGTACACCCCTGGGCGTGCATGGCATCCTGGTGTACTCAGGACGAAAGGCAATTTGCACATGTGGGAATAACACGTGCCATTGCGCATGGGCACAGGCAACTGACACGGGGCTTGCGCCCGGCACACAATTAAAAGCTGAGCGTCCCAAGAGGTATACTTTGTGCCCTGTTTTAAATGTTAATAGATTACCTATATTTTCAGCACAGTTCCCTGAAGAATTTCATGCTATAAATAGTTTTTAAATCAATCAGTGGCATTCGAACTAGCAGCATTAGGCAGTCTGGGTACCACGCCTTCTCATAAACCATCTCGAACCTTCCTCTCCTGTCGGGCATAGCGCTTAGACTTCATCCTTGCAATGTATAGCGCTCTGTTGCAGCACAACTTGGCGAGCGAATTTAGGGGCATATTGTCAAGGACCGGTGTTAAAATTATCGCCGTTTTATCGGTAGGAAACTGCCGATAAAACGGCGATAATGGGCTTGATAATACGCCCTTGTTAATTCCCATACAAGCCCATGTTCTGATGTTAACATGGGCTTCTATGGGAATTAACAAGGGCGTATTATCAAGCCCGTTATCGCCGTTTTATCTGCAGTTTCCTGTCGATAAAACGGCGATAATTTTAACACGGGTCCTCGATAATATGCCCCAAATTTTTACAAGCAGCGTGTGGGGACGGACAGTCCCGCCAAAGAACACAGAGTTAATCAGGGTGAACTTTGACCCCAAATAAAAAGAGGTTTCTGGCATGACTCAGAACATCTGTGTAGTATTTTCGTATCTCAGTGGGGTCAGGGTGACATATGTCATTCACGTGGCTAACTCCACAGCCTCAATTCTGGTTCGAGGCCTGACATATTGCGCGTCTTGCAGCATCCCCGGTTGGCAGACTCGTGGCACCAGGCCATGTTCGAGAGCCCGGGGAAGTGCATGTGGGTCAAACCGTATGAGTTACCAGTATGAACATGCCTGGCACTGGGCCGTGGTGGGGGAGACTGAGAAGCATGTGTTCTTCGTAATATTGCTCTAATATCTAAGCCAAGGATGCATCTCAGTGAGTTGAGCAACAAAAAGAAGTGTGTGTGTGTATGTGTGTGTGTATGCGTGTGTGTGTGTGTGTGTATGCGTGTGTATGTGCATGTATGTGTACTTGTGTGTGTGTATGTATGTGTACGTGTATGTATGTGCATGGGTGTGCGCGTAAGGACATGTGCGCATGTGTGCGTGTGTACATGTGTGCTTGTGCTTATGTGTGCGTGTATGTGTGCATATGTGTGTGCGTGTATGTGCGTGTGTGTATGTATATGTGTGCGTGTACGTGTGTGTATGTGTGTATGCGTGCGGGTTTGTATGCACGCGTGTGTATGCTCGTCTGTGTATGTGCCTGTTTGTATGCGTGCATGTGTGTATGTGTGTGTATGTATGTCTACATGTATGTGTGTGTGTATATGTGTGCGTGTGTACATGTGTACATGTGTGTGTACATGTGTGTGCGTTTGTATGTGTGTATGTGTGTGTGTGGGTGTATGTATGTGTGTGTGTGTATGTGTATGTGCATATGTGCGTGTGTGTATGTGCATGTATGTATACTTGTGTGTATGTGTACGTGTGTGCCTGTGTGCTTTTGTGTATGTGTGCGTATGTGTGTGTGTACGTGTGTGTGTGTGCATCTTTCTCTGTAGATCAAAGGTCCCCATCTCTGCAGGGCTCCCTCTGCCTTTCATCCTTCTTCGTTTGGTGCCATCCTCCCTCTGACACGTCATTGCAGTACCTGCTGCCTGTGTGTGACTCGGGTCCCTGCCACAGACCCTAGAGACTGAAGACACACAGCAGCAGTCAGTGTTGTGATGCTGAGCAGTCTTTCTGGAAGCACGGTCCCAG
The DNA here is from genome assembly GCF_964261635.1 of Lissotriton helveticus. Taxonomy (NCBI): domain Eukaryota; kingdom Metazoa; phylum Chordata; class Amphibia; order Caudata; family Salamandridae; genus Lissotriton; species Lissotriton helveticus. The sequence goes on along the minus strand of NC_136067.1, from coordinate 383,891,290 downwards.
CATGCCACCCTGGGTGCCAGCGACCACTCCTTCTGCTGCACTGGCTGCCCGGAAAGGCAGGAAAGGCAGGAGTCTCCTTTAAAGCACTGACAATTGCACACTCAGCCTTTTAAAAGATTGGCCCAAGTTACCTTCTTAACAGGACGACCCCCCTCCCTGCCCCCCTACACCTCCCCTAATGAGCCCTACGTTCCCATTCGGCCCATTTACTATCCATTCCACTCACAAATAGAAAGAAATGGCGATTCTGCTGCTCGTCGATGGCAGCTAAACTCTGGAAGGAGCTTCCCTCCCCCCCACAGATACATTCCGGATAACAAATTATTCCACAAACATTTGAAAAGCCGCCTGTTGAAGGGATAAGGTTCCTCCTACCCTCTCCTCTGGCTCTGCCTAGTGCCGGGACACACTCATAGGGGCAGATTTATGAGGCCCTTGCGCCACAATTGCATCACTTTATTTGACGCAACGGCGGCGCAAACAATGCGCCCTATTTACAACGTGACGCATCTAGGAGATGCATCACGTTGTAAAGCCCTGCGCCATAAGGAGGCGTTCCTGCGCAGGAACGCCTCCTACAAGTGGCTGAGTGAAATCTATAAGATTTCACTCAGTCACTTTCAGGCCAATGCTGCGTCAAAACCCTGTGCCTGCTCGAAGCAGGCGTAGGTCTTGACGCAGCATTGCGACGCAACTCCAGCAATGCGCCACCTTTACGTCACGCATCTGTGCCGTTTTTGCCCCATGGTGCGCCGCATTGTAAATGTGGCGCACCATGGGTGGCGGAGCAGTGGCGCACATTAACTGGCACATCCCTGGGGATGCGCCAGTTAACATAAATCTGCCCCATAGTATCCAGGCACTCTACAAATCCTTTCATTCATTCAATGAATGGGGCGCTACACACATGGTTATTACTGGGGTACGTACATCAGGGAGGGAGGCACTACTTGGTTTCAGCTCACTGAGGGTATGGACTGGCCTTATTTTACAAGCCACTGCCCAGCTTCAGATGTCTGTCTCTGGCACAGACCAGTGTTGCCAGATTTTTTCAGAACTTTCAAGCCCAAAAGCAACAAAACGGTAGCCCAAAGTAGCAAAAAGTAGCCCAATTTTGCCACTCCATTAACTTACGTGTAGCCTGACTACAACATTCACAAATATACTTCTATTTCAAGGATTATATGTTTACCTCCCACATTAATCAGATAACTTACATTTTGTACACTGAAATCAAAGTTGGTCTGTCAGGAAAACTGTCACTCACTTGATATCGCATGGTGTGGAGCAAGCCGGCCCAAAATATTCTGGGTTCAATTTGGGGGACTGCAAGTGCGGAAACGTTCTTCTTGGGAAAGGTGCTCTTCAGCTTGCATACTCACGTCAGGCCCCCCAGAATAACGGCAATATAGGCCAATGCTTCATGTTTTTTCACACTTGTTTGAATTCTCCCAAAGCAATGCTGAACATCTCTTTACATACGCAAATTATGTATGTTTCGTACTTTTTGGTACTTATCAGAAGAGAGTAGTTCGAGGCATGGGGTGCAGGGCTTGCTGCTTGATGTTCCCATGAGCTGATACCTGATAAAGTGCAAGTGCATTTTGCAGACTCACACAAGTGCCATCTCCTGTTTTTTGCCAGGCAACAGCGTGGTAGATCCTTGTTCAGACAGTGGAAAGTTCAATTGTGCCAAAGAGTTCTTCTGGGCCAGGCACTGGCAAGATAAGCAGCAGCCCATAGTCTGGCAGTGGCATGGTGAAGGCTAGCAGCATCTCAGTCTGTGGTTCTGCCAAGATTAACAGCATCCTTCAGGGTCTGGCAGTGGCAGGTTGAGGTGTGGAAAATGCTTCTGACAGTGCAGAATGTAGCAGCATCCTCCAGAGTGTGGCAGTGGCAGGTTGAGGTGGGTAACATTGTTCTGACTGGTTAAGGTGCACAAACTTCTTCTTCTGGACCAGGCACTGCCAAGATTAGCAGCATCACAGAGTCTGGCAGTGCCAGGTTGAGGTGTGGAAAATGCTTCAGGCAGTGCAGAATGTAGCAGCATCCTCCAGAGTGTGGCAGTGGACGGTTGAGGTGGGCAAAATTGTTCTGACTGGTAAAGGTGCACAAACGTCTTCTTCTGGGCCATGAACTGCCACGATTAGTAGCATCCCATAGTCTGGCAGTGGTACTGCCAAGTTTAGCAGCATCCGTCTGGGTCTGGCAGTGGCACTGCCAAAAATAGCAGCATCCTTCAGGGACTGGCAGAGGCAGGGCGAGGTGTGGAAAATGCTCCAGGCAGTGCAGAATGTAGCAGCATCCTTCAGGGTTTGGCAGTGGCAGGTTGAGGTGGGCAAAATTGTTCTGACTGGTTAAGGTGCACAAACTTCTTCTTCTGAGCCAGGCACTGCCTAGATTACCAGCATCATAGAGTCTGGCAGTGGCACTGCCAAGAATAGCAGCATGTTAAGACAGTAAAACAATTAATTGTAGATACAGCTGTTGAACTTTGCTAGTAGTTCCGGCGAGGGCTTGAACGAAGAGGAATTAAGACCATTGCGCTTTAGTCCAAATTTTATGTTGAGTATATTTGATAGCAGTTTCAGACCCATTCGGTTACGGTTCTCATTTTTAAGCAGGGTCATTTGTGAGAACACTCGTTCCACTTGTGCATTTGATATGGGTAGGGTCAGAAGTTTAATGGCGCCCATGGCCAACTCCTGAAACCGATGATTCCCAGCTGCATCTCTATAATTCAATACTTCAATCCAGAAGGATTCCATGCCTGAAGAGGTATTGAATGAACATGAAATCACTGTTCGCCACTGCGTTTCTAATATGTGTGTTGGGTCTGCAAAACACTCTTTTGGCAAGTCAGTAACCAGAGGTTTAGAATCTGAAAGCACATTTTGGGGCGTCAGAAGCTCCAAATGTCTTAGGAGGCTCAGCGAATCTGGCAAGCGCATCTGATACTCTGCTGCCAGAACTTTAACAAAGTCTGTGCACCGTTTTTCTATGCAGTCCTTGGCAGCATCAGGCAGTTTGCTTTCTTGGAGCTTTTTACGGAAGTCAACGCCAAGGTCAGCATCCTCCTGCCCAAAATAAATGGCACTACTTTGAAGATCCAAATTACACAATTGCTTCTCACTATTGGTACTGAAGACACTGGGCTTTACAATTCTTCTCATAGTGGACCGATATAAAGTTTGCAAATCCCGGAATATGTGGAGGACATCACCAGATTCAAGCTGAAATGCTTTGTTCACTACCTTAATTTCTAGCAACATAGGTTTGAGGAAAATAAGATAGAGATAATTTGTCTCGTCATTGTACATATCTTGCAGCATTCTAGCTGCATAGCAATGTTCTACGTATGATGCGTTGCAAAAGTGCAGCTTTAGAGCATCATACTGCTCCAGAAAACGCTCCACATGATCTGCCATGATAAGCCACCGCATTCCACATGGCGAAATAAGCTTCAATGGCATTCCTCCATCCAGAGTTTGATATAAATCTCTGTAGACTGCCTGGCGCTTTGGAGAATGTGAAAACCAGTTGTAGGTTTCTCTCACCATGAACTCCACATTGCTGGGCTAATGTTATCGCCGTTACTTGCTAATATGGCCCACATTCGTGAACACGAAGCCGCCCTACACATTTTGTATTGCAATACCTCCAGGTTTGACGCACTTCGCCACGGGGGGGCGGGGGAACAGCGCTTCACTGGCAAACTCGGTAAAATGACGCTAATGTTTTTGTCGTTTGAATAAAACCAATCTGCCCACTTTAAGAACACTCAGTCTTCCTTTATTTCATTATTGATTTTTCATATTTTGAACCTTTTTATTTCCGAGGCTGCTGCAGGATCGGACATTTGAAACGCGAATGCACGGTTTTTCCCTTACCTTTCTGAAGCATGGAGCGCAATGGCAGGCAGAGAGAGGGTGATGCAAGTGTTGTGCACCCTGGCAGGTTGCTGGCAGTGCGTCCCCCCCCCCGTGGCAGCCCGGGCTGAAACTGCTTGTTAATGGGGCTTTGTTGGTTTTTCACCCCTCCTAGAGCCCCTGCATCCCCACTCTAACTATTGCTGGAAGAATTTACGTTACACGATATCAAGCCCGAGGCGGGAGACTAGCCTTGAAATCGGTAGTCTCCCGCCTGAATCGGGAGGGTTGACATGTATCTATACAAATAAAGTAGGGGCACGCTGTGCCCTGCCGATCCCGCCCACTTCGACCATACATTTAAAATTACACACCTGCCTCACCTTTAAACTTGCTGGGGACGGCCGCCGGTGCAATCTGCAGAGTTCACAGGAGAGGAGGGGCTGGGGCCGGGAGGAGCAGCTGACTGCAGGGCAAGCTGAGGCTGCTACAAGTCGAAGGCCAAAGACGAGGAGCCACGCAGAGGCCTCGTCGTCGTAATCAAGATGGTCGGTCAGTCAGTGGTACTGGTCACTCTCCCTCGCAGTCCGTAGTCGCAGCGCAGGCTCAGCTCGGAAGTTGAAAAGGAGGAAGTGGGGGTCCCAAAGATAAAGGGCAAAGGTATGGGGCGGGGCAGTACCCTACCTGACGTGCCCACCACAGCACCACTGAATAAATAATCTGACCCACGATTGGGTCACAGGAACCCCAGGGCAGGTCAGCACACTTTAGGGGGCAGGTCAGGAAGTCGCTGCTGGTATAGCAGGACCCTCATTGGAAGCAGCTTCCCGCCTGCAAAGATATACGGCCCTGCAGGTGTTACTTGTGGGCAGGGGCCGCAGGGCACAGACACCTTAAGGTCAAAAAGGGTGTGATGAGGAAGGCAACCATCGGCTGCAGCGTGGGCAATCGGGCAAAATATCGCCCAATTGTGCGAGAAATAGCCCAATCTGGCAACCCTGGCAGAGACGTTTTAAGGCAAAGTGGGCCCTGGCCCAGGGCGGGGCCCCAGTCTTGAGGGGCGGGCGGGGGGGGGGGTGCTCGGGCCTGCTCCGTTCTGCAGAGTCCTGATGACTGTAGGAAGTAAAATCCACTATTTCCAGGAAAGTAACAATCCGAGAACAGTTGTTGTAGTGAATTTGATTTATTCCATAAATAGGACCCACGACCTGGTACATCAAGAGTATGGCAGTAACTGAACAGTAAAGACAGTGGATTGAAAGATGCACCATAACAATTCCAGAATATAGAATTAACGAATACAAACCTTCCATAAAGAAGTAAACTCTCTACACACCCCTCTCCTTATAATAAAACAAAAAAACCAAACAAAAATAAATACATTCATTCAATAATAAACAAAATCATGAGAACGAACAGGATTTCTAACACGAGAACTGCATCTACTTGCTACATGATCCCCAGAATTCCCAACAAACTTATCAACAATTTCAACATTTTGACTATTGACAGCATTAGTATCAGCATCACCACCCCCAACATTCAATGAAGCTTAAGAAGAAGTAGAATGCCCAAAATTATTCTCAAAATCCAGCCAACTAGAATCAGATTGTTTAACAGATCTGTCACAAATGATTTTCGCCTGTTCTTTTGTAATTTTAACAACTGCATTTGTGTTCCACCAACCACGACCCTGCAACATCACAGCCATCTTAGAAACTTTCAAAACTCTAGTGGGCGCTGAAAACTTTGATTCACCTTACGCAACTCTTATAGGTTTTTTAATGATCACCCAATCACTAGGAGACAACAAAGTAATTTTAACATGTTTTCTTAAATCAAATTTTTTCTTATATGTTGCTTGTTTAAGTTCAACCTATTTTCTGACTTTGTGAATATCCAAACCAGAACTTTTCTCTCCAACTTTCCCTTTCAACCAACCAGGGTTAAGCGAAGAAACAGGTTTTCTACCCCTGAGCAAAAAATAAGGAGAGACGTCCGTGGTAGAATGCAGAGTAGTGTTGTAACTCCAAACTTTTTCACAAAGATACTTGCAAACATCCAAATTATTAGAAATAGCTGTTTGAACACCTTCCTTCAACAGACGGTTAGCCCTTTCAACCAGACCGTTTGACGAAGGAATATATAAGGGTACTAACACATGTTTCACCGAGGTACCATCTAAGAAATTCTCAAATTCACTCGAAATAAAATGAGAACCATTGTCTGTTACAATTTCAATAGGCAAACCTTCCACCATAAATAAACGTTGCAGAAAAGTAATTACAGAAGAAGAATCAGGCCTCTTAACAAAAGAAAATTAAAGCCATTTTGAAAAGTAATCAATGATAACAACCAAATATTTATTCTCAGAACCAAGCAAATTAAAAGGACCTGAAAAATCTAATCCTAATTTTTGCCAAGGACCAGCCGGCCAATCAACAGGGCACAAAGGTGAAGTAGATAAACGCCAATGCTTATCAGAACATAAACATTCTGGACACTTGTTAACAAATTCCTTCACCTGTCCATCAATGCCAGGCCACCAGTACAAATCCTTAATTTTCCTGACAGTGCTTGAAGTCCCTAAATGTCCCTCATGAGCAAGTGAAATGATTTTAGAACGAATACCTTCAGGAGGAACCACTTTATCTTCCCTCACTAAAACATTGTCTACAATAGACAAATCCGCAGCCACCTGAGCAAAACACCTATCTTGCATTGACAAACGTCTATCACAGGGCCAACACGCCAAGAATTTTTTAACCCTGCTGAGACAAGGGTCATTGCAATCTGCAGCTAACCAGTCAGCTTCAGAAAGTTTACCACCTTCAGCCAAATCAGATATGGTAAAAAGAACATCAAAATCATTACTTTTCACCTCAGATACACCATCCGTCACTTCTAAAGGAATACGAGACAAACAGTCCGCCCTGACATTTTTTCCACCTGGAATGTATTTTATGTCGAACTTATACTCTTGTAATCTAGCCAACAATCGGACCAGCCTGGAAGAAGCTCTATTAGAAAAGCTATCCCCTAACATATAAATCAAAGGCTTATGATCGGTGAAAAGCTGAAAACGAGAGCCCCAAAGATACATGCGGAATTTCTCAACAGCCCAGCAGCATGCTAAAGCCTCACGTTCTATTGTGCTATAGTTAGTTTCAGCACCATTTAAAACTCTAGAGGCAAAGGCTATAGTGTATTATTGACCTCCAATCATTTGGCTCAACACAGCTCCTAAGCCTTTTGAACTAGCGTCAACTGTGACGATTGTCATCTCTCCATGAGAGAAAGCTCTAATAGCAGGTGCATCCAAAATCAATTTTTTAACATTAACAAAAGCTTCTTGCGTACTAGTTGACCAAATGTATTTAGCATGTTTTTTCAGCAAATCACGGAGGGGTTGTACAATTAACGCATATCCCTGCACAAAAGGAGCATAATACTCACTGAGTCCCAAGAACGCACGCAAAGCATCCTTATCCTGAGGCCTTGGCGCATCCTTGATTGCATTAATTAAAGATATCTTAGGTTTTATACCCTCAGCCGATATATTGTGACCCAAATAATCAACACAATGAGTGACAAATTTACATTTCTTCTTGTTAACAGTCATGCCAACACTCTCAAGCTTTTGTAAAACACATTCAAGAATTCTATAATGAGATTCAAGAGAGGCAGAATGAACTAAAATGTCATCCTGAAACGCCTGTATGCCATCAATATCAGAAAACAATTTATCCATAAGACGTTGAAACACGCTGGCTGCGGAAGCCAGTCCAAACGGCAAGCGTTTGTACATAAAAACTCCAAACGGAGTAACAAAGGTGGTTAAGTGTTGAGAGTCCTTTGCAAGGGGAATCTGGTGGTAAGCAGATTTTAAGTCAATAGTAGTAAAAAATCTGCTACCACCTAAATTCGCCAGCAATTCCTGAATTCTTGGCAATGGGTGACAATCGACCAGAATATTACGGTTTAGAGCCCTCAGATCAGCACAGAGACGAATCTCGCCAGAACTCTTCCGTGCCACGACACTAGCCGAAACCCACTCAGATGATTCCACAGGAGTTATGATGCCTTGAGAACATAAATCTGAAAGCATTTTTTTAAATCATCACGAGCAGACAACGGGATAGGTCTACACTTCTGGATACCTGGAATAGCATTATCCTTAAGAATAATTTTGTGCTGAAAACAATTGACTAAACCAACTTTGTCAGAGAACAGTGAAGAATATTTTCCCAGTAACTGCGACAAAGTGGGGTCATCAGGTGTTAAAGGAACATCATCCGATATGGAGAGAATAGGAAATTCACCCAACACAACAGGATCTGCATGCCCAGATTTAAGCATAATTCCCAATTTGGCTTGATCCTGCCAACCTAAGATATCGCGGCCATTAACTGCCACATATACCTTGGTGTAAATCTGTCTTCCCTTGAAATTGACAGAGTCTGAAAAATAGCCACACATGGTGATATCAAACTCACCGAACGCTTTATAACGTCAGTAGGTTTGAGTAACACATTTGACCAAAATTTCCCAAAAGTTCTAAGATCCAAGATGGTGATCGGAGAACCAGAATCAGCCATGACATTAATGTTGATTACTCCGATCATCATATTGCATAGAGGACCCTTACACTTTGTTGTATCATTATTCAGAGTGTTAATCTCTAATGTGGATAGGGTGTTACTCATAGCTTGGCACAATTCATCCTCATCAATTTCAACAGCATTCACTTTTTTCTTAAACTTAGAAGCTCTACATACTGTATTGAAATCAGACCCTCCAGGATATCGCGATTTCGCGGTTTGCCGCGAAATCGGCACTTATGTAAAAATGCAGCGATTTTTACAAAAGTGCCCGCGAAATCGGCACTTTGTAGAAATCGCGGTATTTTTACAAAAGTTAATCCATGCCACTATATCCTGGGGGTCTGTTTAAAGAGTTAAACAACACGCAAGGCCAAGGGCTGTTCTCTGGGGGATCAAATTCCTCGACTACTGAAACCCAGACAGGGTGTTTTTTTTTCCCTTTTTTCCCGTACACACTGCACTGTTTGACAAAGGTGTCATCTGATATTAAACATGATCTCAAACCTGCGAACACTAACCTTTGCCCCAGCTTTCAAATCTGAAATGTAGATTTGGCCTGGTGACAAAATCCCTTCTAGAGATTAGAAGAGAAAGTTTGCGCGCCAGTTTGAATCGGAGCCGTGCAATGCCGGGGTCAGCCTAACACAAAACACCGAGGCCACGAGACATAACGCAGGCGGTCTCAGACAAATTACCAATGTTGTGAAACAATTTCGCTCTGCAATCATTGCAAGTCAATATCAGACGTCAGGACCTGAAAGACAGCCTATATATTGACTCAAAAGAAGACCTTTATTTTAACGATCCAAGTGGCCATGGTAAAGAAGTGCACCAGAAATGCAGCAGCCGTTTTTGCCCACTTTTTGCCTTAGGATTTCAAGACAAATTTCAGAAAGGTCCCAGATGATTGTGCGGCCTCTTCAATATTATTACATCTGTGTGCACCAATTTTGGTCACCTGTGCATCTCTAAGATGGTTGCCACGATGGCATGGGGTGATGTAGAAATTCATTTGACCACCTAACCTTTTGTCTGACATAGGCTAAACCATTAGTTCCACTGAATGTGTACGAAATAGGAAGTGTCACGTATTTTGTGTGCCCCTGATGCTACCGCCTGGGAGCAGGAATAGGAGAGTAAGAGAACCCTAAAACATTTCATAATATACAGGTACACTTACACACTGCATTCACCTGTCTGGTCCTGGTCCCCCTTTCCCTCTTAGAGAACCACCATGTTATCTACATAGAAAGAACGTATTCAAACTCCGGTCTGTTTTTAATGCAGCACAGATCTGAACCTGCACTGAGGAGAACACATTTTGTTTGTCATTTGGCACACTGTCCCAGTCTGTACCACTTTACATAATATGTTGCCAATTAATTTTCTGTTTGTTTTTTAGCCATTCTCTCTTTCTACATCCTTCCCTTCTAACATCAGTACTCAAGGCATGATTGCTAGTTTTCAGTGGCTTGAAGCTCCTTGTTGAGCAGAAGAGCCTGCCAGTTGTGTGTCTTTGCTTTGAATGCACCGAAACTCCCTAATACCCTCCCTTCCATTCCTTTGCCTATATCACACCCACCGTTCCCCTTGTTAATAATTCCTTGCGCTGCTGATTTGATGTCTTTGAGTTACTTGTTTTCTCTTCCTCTTGATCTTTTATGTTACCAAGTGTCTGCAAAAGTGTACCACCCCTAGTTTCAGATGTTATGTTATGTTAAATTGTATTTCTATAGCGCACGGCTACTCGATAGGAGTGTCCCGGCGCTTTATTTAGGCAGCTCAGTGTAAAAAAACATAACACCATAAAACCAGAAACAAACAGGGGAAAGAAAAAACCTACTAAAGATTAAAAAGCCAGGTCTTAAGGCTCTTCCTGAACAGGAGCAGATTAGGTGTGCGCTGCAAGGCCAAAGGCAAGGTGTTCCACAACTGAGGGGCCCTCAAACTAAAGGAGCGACCACCGGTACGGGCCTTCCTCACTCGAGGGACCACGGCCAAAAACTGAGATTCCGACCGCAGTGATCGAGCCGGGCAGTAAAAGACGAGCCTACGCTGTAAATACCTTGCACCAGAGCCAAAAAGCGCTTTGTGAGCCAGGGTCAACGCTTTAAACATAATCCGCTTCCGGATGGGCAGCCAATGAAGCGACTGTACCAACCCGGATGCTCTCGCTCGCCTATGAAGGCCGAAGATGGCGCGGGCCGCAGAGTTCTGCACAACCTGCAGCCGCAGAACAAGATAGTCCGGAAGACCTAAATAGAGGACGTTCGCATAGTCCAATCTGGAGCCAATTAAGGCTTGCACAGTGATCTTTCTATGCTCTTCTGTGAGCAAAGGTAGGAACTTCCAGAGCATCTTGAGAATGCCAAAGCAGGTACCCGTCAAGCCAAGAATATGTGATCTCAGGGTCAGATTATTATCAATTTTAACTCCCAGGTTTTTTGCCACCTGGGATGCCTGAGCAAGGGGACACATATCCATAGGCCACCAGGCCAGCCAATCAGGGTCCAAGGAACAACCAAAGAACAGTACCTCCGATTTGTTGGAATTGGCCTTGAGGCTGTTCTGCTGAAACCAGCTGAAGACCATCCCCAAACAGCCCCGGATGCTCTCTCCATCAAAAGCCTGATCTTTCCTACACGTGAAGAGCAGTTGAGTGTCATCAGCATAGGACACGATCTGGGCGCCAAAGGACTCCACCAGTGCCGGCAGAGGGGTCATAAAGATGTTAAAAAGAGTCGGGCTCAACACAGAGCCCTGTGGAACTCCGACTCCCAAAGGCGGCATCTCGGCGGAGCTCGGGGAGGCCCAGACCGTTTGTCGGCGGTCCTCAAGAAAAGATGAAAACCAATTGAACACCGTCCCCCTCAGACCGATGTCATGAAGTCTGGCGAGGAGTGCCTCATGTGGGACGGTGTCAAAGGCCGCCGACAGATCAAGCATGACAAGCATGGCCTTGCCTCCTGAATCCAGTGTCTCCCTGATGACCTCTGACACCTCCAAGAGTGCCGTCTCCGTACTTAAATTAGGACGGAAACCGGATTGCGAGGGGTGCAGGAGGTCATTGGATTCTAGAAAGAGCGCCATGCACATGTTTCTCCGTGATTTTAGCCAGCGCCGGGAGGAGAGAAATCGGCCTGTAATTGGCCAACACCTCTGCGTCTAATCCAGGTTTCTTGAGGAGGGGAATCACCATAGCCCTTTTCCAGGACCGCGGGACCCTCCCCTCACTCAAGGACAGGTTCAGGAGAGAGTTGACCAATGGGTTAACCACAGCCGCCATCCTGGCCAAAAATTTGGCCGGACAGGGGTCTAATGGCGAGCCCGATTTAAGATTGGCCAGAAGTGCAAGGGACGCATCGGAGGAGACAGAAGGAAACTCCGCCAAAACAGCATCCCGAGTGGTCAACGGAACAAGTCCGGCCACTACGCTAGAAAACACTTCAACAGACCTCTCTGTAAAAGAGTCCTGAATAGATTTAATCTTGTCCGTAAAGAACTTGGCCAGATCGCAGACCCACGACTCCGATGGCACTATTCGGGGCATGGTGGATCTAGGGGCCGTGAACTCCCTCACCACAGTGAAGATTTCTTTGCAGGAGTTAGCGGCAGCCTCTATCCTCCTGGCAAGATAGGCCTTTTTCTCATGGAGAATGTTTCGATGGTAAGCTTTGACCACTGTCCTGTAAGCAAGTCTGGCCTCCAGAGCATACTTGAGGCGCCACGCCCTCTCAGCCACCTTACACTGGCGACGAGTGGTGCACAGTGCCTCAGTGAACCACGGTGCAGAAACCCGCTTAACCGTGGCCCGAGGGGCCGTTGCAGGAGCTAGGTCATTCAGCCTCTCCAGCAGCCACGCCTGCATGGACTCTACGTCCTTATCTAAGTTCCCTGAGAGGGGGCACGGATGGTCCACAGAAGCCTGAGCTAACAGCTCAGGCATCACTCTGTGCAATGCCCTCGAAACAGAGCCATACTGTCTGGGGGCGCTGCTGGGTAATAGCTCACTACCCAGTACAGAAAACTTGGCCAGCCTGTGATCGGTCCAGAGCACCGGGAGAAGCTCTATATCTGCTAAAGGGACGAAGAGAAGACCTGATCCAGGGTATGGCCCTTATCGTGTGTGGGACCCTCGAGGAAAGGGATAAGACCGAGAGGAACTGTAATATCAAACAATTTGTTCGAGTCAGAGTCCTCACCCACATCCATGTGAAAATTAAAATCACCCGCCAGCAAGCAGTGCTGCGCACTCAAAGCCAGTCCAGAGATGACAGCCTGGAGGTCCTCAAAAAAAGAACCCACTGGTCCAGGAGGTCTGTATACCAGCAACCCTTTCCAGCGCCACCAGATGGTGGCGCTGTTTTCAATTTTGAGAATAGCACAACAGCAGTGTTTATTTACACAATATAGATTGAAAATTAATAATCCCAACCGCTCATGCCACTATTATAGCTTTGTGTGACCTAAAATAGTCTGAATTGTCACACTTATTAGGGGAAATGGCCCCTTGGGCGCCTTGGACCGGGTAGATCTGTGGTAGAAAATAAATGCCATTCAATTGCCAGAGGAGGTCCTTTATTACCTAGCCAGGTACACGCCCAGATTGATGGAGGCTTTGGTAAATACGACACCACAATGCCCTCAGGAGTGTTTGTTTTTATCTAATGTGCACTGCAGTCTTTCTTCTTCAGGTCCAACCTCGCACAGTCACTACAGCCCTTTAGGGAAGATAGCTGTGCATGCCCAAGTACCACCCTATACTCCTGGCCACATCACTGCATACGATTTTGCAGGTGGGGTGCCCACAATGCAAGCTGCACTGTCACTGAATACTTATTTTATTTACATATATTTAAATTGTGTGCACCGGATGCCTGAATTGCTTCTAGGGGCAAAGAGAAAAGAGAAGGATGCAAGAAAGTGTGGAACATGTTCTTGAAGAGATGTGTTTCCAGCAGTTTCTTGAAAGTGAGCAGGTTGTTTGCGTTGCACAGGTGTGGGGATTGGTAGGGGCAGGCAGCTACTTAGAAGAGACTTCTGGATTTGCCATTGGACTTGGAAATGCATAGGGAGTTCTGCATGTTGGAGTTTAGGGGTTAGGAGAGGGTGCATTCACAGTACACATATAGCTGCAGAGAACCGAAAGTGCACCGTGCATCACGACGAGGCATAAGTAGGGCTGTGAGCCAAAGGGTGTGCATCACGGTGGACTCGGGTGAACTCTGCATTTGACATCTCGCTCGGTCACGCCATCACCTACTCCAGGTCTGGTTCGACAACAAGCAGAGCACGCACTTCAAGAGACCAATGGTGCGGACTGTCCAACGACGTCACGCCCCTGGAATACTTCACCACTTCATTTCCCCACGACCAGCACCAGGATTTGACACGTTGAGAATTCCCAAACCATATCCAGAGATACACTCGAATATCTGTACATGCTTTTCGAGGGAAACAAAGTGTCTACATTGTAATTAAACCAAATATACATAGCTTCATTTAGTTAAATAACTAAAAAAGCTAAGATATCTGTGTTTTTTGTAGGAAAAATGGCCAAATAAAATGCCGCAAAATTGCCGCTAATTTTCCATATTTGTGCCGCTAAATTTCCATTTTTGTGCCGCTAAATTTGCGAATCCATGCCGCTATATCCAATTTTCTTGCAAGTGATGCATCTTTTACGCAAAGCTGGACAAGTAGGATTGGATTGAAAGATGCACGATAACAATTCCAGAATATAGAATTAACGAATACAAACCTTCCATAAAGAAGTACACTCTCTACAATGACCTTGAATAATTCATATCATTTTAAGTACGAATTTCCATTAATTTATTTTTCATTTGGATGATGTATGGGAGTTTATTACAGTAATTTTGCAGATTTTTTTTTCTTTTTCAACACCATGCAACATATGATTCTTTTCATTTAGATCAAAACGGGACCTCACATATGAGAAAAGTGGGGAGGGGGTCACATAGATTATTTGCAATAACATTAGCGCACTGATTATGTCTTATACAATTGAAAACTCATCACTATCCCTGAATATTAGATGGAAACACATTGAGAGTTTGGTCCAGAGTTCCTTTGCACTGCCAGTGACCTAGCCACAGGGAGCATGAAAAAGCTGAAATTGGATCATAAATTCAAAGCTGTTCTGAACAGGGGCCCTCAAAATATTTTGGGTCAGGGCCCCAGAAATCCTTCAAATGTCCCTGTTTGCACGAGATTATAACTTTCGCAAAGCTTTTACATGTGAGTGTAATTTGATGGACCTATGCCTCATAAAAGTGTAGTCACTCGTGGAAAAGCCAGACAGGTACTTGGGAACCAAATACCCACCAATGACTGGGGAAAAGCGGGGTGGAAATTCTTGCAAAGCTTTCGTACCAGTGTAATCTGCCGTTCCTTTCAGTCGTGTTAAGAAGTCACCGGTGAGGAAAAGCGATGCAAGGTATGAGTTCACATGCAAAATGTGTGTGAGTTGTCGGTACAACACATTGTCACAGTATTCGCAAGAAGCAGATATTCACTGGCATTAACCTGAGAGGAAAGTTACTTTCAAGCATAAAAGCACAGGTGACCCAGAAACTCTGCAAACCAGAACAAGGCGAATAATCCAGAACTGCACAAACCTTTGCTCGTGCTTCAAACCCCTATCCACTATGCATGCAGTCCTCTAACTACCTACACACTTGTCTTTCACACCTTCAGTTCCCGTCAGTATACATACACTTCCAGCAAACACCCTGTCACTCCCCTTGCACTCCTCTAGTGACCCATTCAGCACCATGTACCCATTCACTGCGCCAAAAGCCAACCACTTATAAATTCACCCAGGCACTCTCCTTGCCTGTACTCTAATCAGTCAGTACCCAAGTACTCATGCAGTGACCCAGGCCTTAACACATGGACTGCTTCAAACCCCTATCCACTATACATGCAGTCCTCTAACCACCTACACACTTGTCTTTCACTCCTTCAATTCTCCAGTCAGTATCCATACACTTCCAACAAACACCCTGTCACTCCCCTTGCACTCCTCTAGTGACCCATTCAGCACCATGTACTAATCCATTCACTGCGCCAAAACCCAAACACTTATAAATTCACCAAGGCACTCTCCTTGCAGTACTCTAATCATTCAGTCAGTACCCAAGTACTCATTCAGTGACCCTGACAAAAAACAAAATTTCAGTTTCAATATTTTAGAAACATTTTTATTACCATTTATATTAAAAAGATATAATGTAATTTAAAAAATAAATATGTAAAAATAAACAGTTACAAAACTGTAGAAAATCAGTATAAAAAAGACATATACCTATTATTACATTTAAAAAGTATCATTTAAAAAACCTTTGAAATTCACTGAAAAAACCATATGTTTCAGACATGTTATAGTTAGGAATTAGCATTTAAAAAACATAGAAATTCACTGAAAAAACCATAGGTTTCAGGGCTGTTATAGTTAGCTGGACATTTCACTCGTACAAAACCATTGAAATTTCCCTGTTATAGTTAGTTCTGCTAACTATAACTCGCGCACCCGCAATCCACGGCTGATGATGTCACATATTACATTATTCATGAGATGGTCAGTGACCCTTGACCCTGCTTGCAGGTCAGGCCGCCCCCCACACCGCACAGCTCCGCCTGTGTGTGCCTGCCTTGAGCCAGCTGCTGCCACCTCGTGAGTTCGCCGCTCCCCCCCCTCCCCTGGTATAATTATACTGTGCCGTTTTTTCCTTGTTTTGCCTGTCTGCTCTAAACTGTGCCATTTTATTTTTATTTCTATCACTTTTAACTGTTGCCCTGCGTTGTTGACTGGATAGCGCCCCCGCCCCCTTTTGCCTTCTGTATCACTCCTTCCTGTCCCTTCCCGCCGCTGCCTCCCTGCGGCCCCGCCCCCCGCTCTCCCATTCGCGGCCAGGCTCCCACCACCCAGCTGCTCCTCCCTTCCACATCACCTTATATGGTGGCCCCGCCGCTGACGTGCCTAAGGCAAGCCCATCTGCGCCCGTCCGCGCCTGGACCGTGCCTAGCGCCCGAACCCCGGTGTGGTAAATAAATAAATAATACCTCTATTTTTGAATGGATAAATGAATAACAGATAGCTCAATAAATAAGAGTCAAGATTCGAGGTAGTAGGAGTTTGCAGGTTTAATATAGCATAAAGGACAGGAACAGGACAACCTGCACGGGAACAGGATGGCAGCGCTGCCGGGGGCAGGATCAGAATCGGCACGCTCTGGGGAAAGGACTGGCGTGGGATTTAATAACAATACACAAGCATATATAGTAAAACAGTTGCATTACAGTACATATGATAGGCGGAGCAGTGGGTGTGGTCAATAGCAGTCGCGAAAGATAAGGGTGAAAATGGGTGTAACAGGGGCGTATACATAGACATGTAATGCAAACGTAACAGAATATGTCATAAATGGGGTGGAAACATGGAGGGGGCTACCTAAGGAGCCGGGACCTCTAACCTAATGGTGCGCGTAAACTGGCAATGACGTGTTACTAGGAGAAGCTGGGGGCTATGAACTCTGTGCTAGGAGCAGAGACTGAAGTCTGGAGAGTCAGGGCGACATGTACCTAAACAGTATCTAGTATCTGATGTTTAGAGAACATGTTGATATAAACTAAGAGTCAGGAGGGGAGAGGCTAACGGACTCTAAGACTGGAGCATGCATTATTCTACATGTAGTGCGTGATGAAGAATATTAAATGACCATTAAATGCAGTATTTCTCTTACATGGAGACGTAAAGGCTAGACAATGACGGAAACTATTGATGCGATTCAGTAGCTTAGGAATGCAGAGAAGGAGGGCTGGACTGATAACTAGAATCATAACATACTCTTGGCAGACTCAGAGGCAGAGCCAGGCTGAGCCGGGCACTGCGAGGCAGGAAGTAAGTGAAGGGTCGAGGATACAGGTGGGGGCTGTATCGCTCCTCAGCGAGGCTCAGGAGACAGGAGCTGAATCTGGTGTCCGGGCCCTTTTGAGGCCTAGAAACGGGGACTTTACAATGAAATAACGTGCACACTGAGAAACGTGGCAACGTGACTTTACATAGGCCTGATACTCGTAGCTTTCACGAGAACTGGAAACTGGCATACTAAAGATGGACACAACTGTAATTGCGTCTTTAATCAAACATGGGGGATACATATGCATATTTAATCATGCACACATAACATAAGATGGAGGACACGTAGGGACACAGAACATGGCAAAATTTACTTTTCCACATTCCCTCCTTGTCACTACGTTTCCATCAGGAAACATCAATATTCATGATACCATCTATCATTTCATACAGTATCATTTGCTCGTCTCGAATTTTCTTGGAACGGGATTTAGGACGGGACTTGGGACTAGGAACACATGATGTAGCACAAATGCCGCAAATCGCAGGGCCACATTGTAAACAGAGGCAGCAACTGAATATGATCGCTACTTCAATACCCAGAAATGACAATACTTTCCATCCCCAGGCGGAAATTATATTCCAGAACCAACCGGACCATGTCCAGGTGCCTGGATCTTGGTGTAACATATGGGCAATTTTATGGAGTCGGTAATAGCTGAATAAACAGACGGCGCGTTATTAGGAATGAAAATGCAGCAACTAGATCCGATGACTCTACAGGCCCCGCCCCTATCGGCCAGTATGACGTCAAGGACGAGACGATTCTGGAGCACGACAATTCTCATAAAGGATTGTTCTTCGGTTAAGTTACCTAGAGCAGAAGTAGTCTCAATCACTACTGCTTCAAGTGTTCTGGTTAATCTACGTATCAGTTTACTATTCACGACAGTACCTAAGTAGGGGAAGACACCTTTATTGATATCTATGTATTGTTCTAGAGCAGTTTCAGTATAATCGACAATCGGGAAATTTCTCTTGTGTCTAGTATGTACTAGGTGGGAATTCCTATGATAGTCAGGTGGGGCTAGGAAAACTGGTGGCAGTAGGAAGGCAATGTAACATGTACCCTCCCAATCGAGGGGCAGACGAACATATGCGGTCTGACCACAAACAAAATAAGAATGACGTGAAGCTTTGAAAATAGATTTCCTACTGTCACTATACTTGACAATAGTAGTACAATCACTATGGCCTACATGTACGGAACCATTATTTCGGACACATAATTCACCTTTGACTGGTAGTACTGAAATAGCAGGTAAGTCTGGAGTAGAATCAGACTGAACATTCAGGACCATGAAATTCGAAGAATAATTACCTAGATTATAAACTTCATTCTCTAGATCTAACCCTGTTCTGTGGGGAAGACCTTGCTTGTCTGGGAAACATGTACTGTTCAGAAAAGACATATCTGTTGAGGAGGACGTTAACGTGGACCACGCTCCACACGAACCATTATGTGAAAATGGATAAGGAAAGAGTGGCAGAACTCCCTTCGGTGTCTGGAAAGGGGGGAGTCGACCACACACCCAACAATTTGTGGCATTGCTGGTCTGGTGTGAATAATGTAACATGCGGATAAAAGAGTTATTACGCATAGCCAGGCGGTAAGAGAGTTCATGAGGAGGCAGATCACTAAACGTGTGCTCTACTGTAACATTAGCAAACTTATTTACATGAGAAACTGAAAAATACAAATAAAATGCATAACTGGTGCAGGAAATCATAATGCTAAAATATAGCAGAAAACATAAAATAATAGTGCAACTTCTAGAGTTCTCACTAACTCTCTCTCTGTGGGGGTCTATTATATACATGTCAGAAACCGGTCTAACCGTTTCACCTAGGGGAGGACTTAGACAATCAAACTGGCTGACTTATTTTACTAGACCTGAGTTTAAGCTTATACTCCTGTTGCGGAGTTTTCTCTAACAGGGAAGGGTTCGTAGCAATGTCTTATGCGGGACAGTCCTTAAGAATAGTACTTTGGCAGTCTTTAAGATCCTCGGAAATGTTCTTTGAAACAGGTTTCAATCCAAAAAATCTTTTCACATGTGACAAATGGACCCAGCCCTTCCTGCCTTCCAGCTTGACGGCAGTACGGGTGGCCAGGAGGACCTGTCGGGGTTCCTTCCAGCGGGGCTCCAGCGGACTTGAACGATCAAAGTTCCTGACCAAAACCATGCATCCGGGAACGATTTCATGCGGTGCCACCTCGGTATTGTCTGGAAATGCGGCAGCAACCTGTGAACGACAAGAGTTGAGGGCAGACATCAAGGAAGCTAGGTAATCTGTCAGCATATTACTTGAAACATCGGTAATACTTCGAGGTCTAGGTGTACCCCACATGTTAGGGGGGCGGCCGAATACGACCTCATAAGGGGACAGACCTGATCTGGAATGTGCGACCATGCGCATATAAAATAAGGCAACTGGCAGAGCTACTAGCCAGTCCACACCTTTCTCTTTACATACTTTTGCAATTCGGATTTTCAGGGTCTGATTATGTCTCTCTACGAGACCGGCTGCTTCTGGATGGCGTACACAATGGAACTTCCACTGGTACCCTAACAAAAGGGAAACATGTTTCATCAACTCGGATGAGAATGGCTGGCCGTTGTCAGAATATACGACTCTAGGGAGTCTGTAGCGGGGGAAGAATTCACGAACCAACTGCTTGGCAGTGGTCGCGGCTGTGTAATCTGGGACTGGATATGCCTCTGTCCACCTGGACAAAGCGCATACCACTACAAGGACATACTTGAAACCTCGACATCGCTCCATCTGGATATAATCCATCTGGAGGACTTCAAAAGGGTGGTCAGGAGGCTGGAATCCACCTTGTTCCACCGGGACACTTTTACCTGGATTAAACTGACAACATATCATACAGGTACGGACTTTCTGCTTGGCTGCAGCTCGTAAATGCTTGTTGAACCAAATGTTCTGGATACTATCTAACATAGCTTTTTCTCCTAAATGTGCTGGACTATGTGCGGTATTGATAATGACTTGAACCATGGAATCGGGGAGAAACCATGTGGCTTTACCCTTCGTTACCCATCCCTGATCTGTCTGGACCCCTCCTTGTTCGGACCATTTCTTGATTTCCTCGGGAGTAGCATGTAACTGGATATCTATGACATCTTGAGTGGGGTCCTTAACTGTCATACAGGTAGTTGGATCTGGAGTGTATGTCGGTGTCTTATTTACTGGAACGTCTGGTGTCTGTGCTGTAAGCTTGGCTGTGCGATCTGCTAGATCATTACCTTGAGAAATAGTGTCAGTAACTTTCGTATGTGCTTTGCATTTCATGATAGCAATGGATGTCGGTAAATGTATGACATCTAACAGAGCTTGAATAAGGAGACCATGCTGAATCTTGGTTCCATGAGAAGTCATGAAACCTCTCTCCTGCCAGAGCACTCCGAAGTCGTGTACGACTCCAAATGCGTAACGTGAATCTCTGTAAACATTAACTTTCAGGTTTTTGGCGTGTATGCAGGCTTGTGTCAGAGCAACTAGCTCTGCTGCTTGAGCAGACAGGGTGTCAATACGGTGTGTTTCAATAACTTCAGTGTCAGTAGTCACTGCATACGCGGCTACTAGTTCTCCTGTACTTGTTCTCATACATGAACCATCCACATAAAGTGTCAGGTCTGGATCTGGTAATGGAATATCTGTCAGATCTTGTCTTGGCTTAGTCATAATATTAACTACTTCCACACAGTCGTGTGTGGCAGGATTTGAATTTACTGACGGTAACAGTGTGGCAGGATTTAGAACGTTGCAGCGTCTGATTTCTATGTGTGGATGGAACAGTGTCAATTCATAACCTGTTAAACGTGCAATTGTCAAGTGCTGAGTCTGTGTTCGGTTTAAAAGAACTTCCACGGAGTGTGGGACTTGTACTGTCAAGGAATGTCCTAATACTATGGAATCACTTTGTCTGATAGCTAGTGCTGTGGCTGCAACTGACTTGAGGCACGCAGACAGAGCCTGGGCTACAGGATCTAATGTGCTCGAAAAATAAGCACAGGGCTTGTATTGTCCTGCTTGATCTTGTGTGAGAACAGATAATGCTGTACCTTCGCGTTCAGTGACAAAAAGTGTAAAAGGCTTACTGTAGTTCGGTGTTGCTAGAACTGGAGCTTGGCATAGAGCCTTCTTTAACTCATTAAAACTAAATGTATGTTCAGATGTCCAAGGGAGGACAGTCGATACGGCTGCCTCCTGTGTCGTTAGCTGTATCAGTGGTTTAGCTAGAAATGCATACTGAGGAATCCATTGTCTGCAGTAAGAAGTGAGGCCGATAAAAGCACGTACCTCCTTCTGGGTCTTGGGCTGAGGAAGACTCGCTATTAACTGGATACGATCGGGTGTCAACTGCCTACCCCTCTTGGACAGTAAGTGGCCTAAATAGATCACTTGCTGGACACAGAATTGAAGCTTAGAAGGGGACACCTTGTGCCCCATCTCGGCAAGGAAATACAAGACTGTAAGGGATGCTCGCTCGCAAGCACGTTCAGAACGGGCTGTGATCAGTAGATCATCGACATACTGGAGCAGGGCAGTGTCAGTTGGCATGTGAATATTGTCTAGTTGTCTCTTAAGTGCTTGACTGTAAATACTTGGACTTTCTGTAAAACCTTGAGGAGCGCGTGTGAACATATAGCTCCTTCCATTTAAACAAAATCCGAAAAGAAACTGGCTGTCTGGATGAATGGGGACACTGAAGAACGCGTTCTTGAGGTCTATGACTGTAAAAAATGAGGCTTCAGAATCAATGGCTGTCAATAGGGAAGAGATATCTGGGACAACTGGGTACTGGGGAATAATACATTTATTAAGCTCTCGGAGATCAATCACTAATCGATATACTGGGGGTGCATTTGGATCAGTACGTTTCATGACTGGAATGATCGGAGAATTACATACATTGGAGTCAGTTTCTACAACTACTCCTTGAGCGATGAGCTCGTCAATAATTTTGGATAAGGCTGCTACAGCCTCAGGTGGCAATCTGTACTGCCTGATTCGTGGTAACACTACACCAGGCTTGAGAGTCACACGATGGGGTGTGATTTGCATGAAGCCAACATCAGTTGGACCTTGTGCCCATAGATGCTGCGGAACATTAGACAATCTCGGATCAAAATCTCGTAATACATAGTGACCCTTGAAGTCACGTAGGAACAATCGTATTCCCTCGGGGGAGCAGCATATGACTGCACCTAACTCTTTCAGTGTTTTAATGCCTAATAAATTTTCTGGACATGACTTCGTAAGTAACAGATCAGTAGTGCGGGACAATGGACCTACTTCTAGAGTAACTGGCTGAGATATCTCATTTACAATAGGCTTTCCTGAAAATCCAAGGGAAACATTTCTTGAGCCTGAGAGCGGAGCCCCTGGAACTTCGGCGTGACTGATGGTGGTCCTACTTGCCCCTGTATCAATCAGAAACTTTCTGTCTTTCCCTAATACTTGACTATGAACATAGGGACCCTCTTGATCTACAGGTATCTCGATGAGAGGCAAGCCTACCTCCCTCTCTAGGCTGTTTCATGAATATGGCTGATACTCTGGATACTCAGACTGCGCATACTGGTACATCTGCTGTGTAACATGCTGTGTTGCAGCAATAGGCTGCGGTACTGGAACTGTCTGTTGTGCATTCTGTGGCTGAGAAGTCTGTGAAACTTGTTCTTGTCTAGGCGGACGTGGTCTTTCTTTAGTCTTACCGGTAGCTATATTGTGTTTCAGAACTGCACACTCGTTTATGAAATGACCTGGCTGTTTACAATAATTGCATGTCCCTTTAACGGGAACTGCAGGATGACTGACTTGATTCGTACCCCTCTTCTGACTGTCTTGAGGAATAGATTGTGCAACTAGTACTTTCATTTTCGTGTCTTTCATACGTTTTCTTTCATGATCTTGCTCTTCTCTGATTCTATTCTGGTGGTATTGGAGCATCTGTAACATCTGGGACGGGGTATTAGCTTGCCAGGTACTTTCGACTTTCAAAACTCGATTCTTAACTTGTGGACTTGAATTCTCGACTAATTTAGTAACAAAAAGATGAGGGTATGACTCGCTACTTGTCTTGAGGCCACTGTTTATACTAAAACATTTCTCGAATCTAGAATAAAAATCACTAGTGTCTTCGTCTTGTTTCTGTTTACAGGCTGAGATTGCATCCCAGTCTTCCTTTTTAGTGGCTAATAATCTAGGCAAAACTTGTATCAATAATTCTGGTAATTCTTTACATTTGTCTCCAAGACCGGTACCTGGTACTCGTGCCTTATCTTCAGCTTCGAGAACTGCCCAATCGATCTTTTTCTCTCCCACCTCCCAATCTTTTTCCTTGAGTTTTTCATATACCCCTGCGGGCAACAGGACTTTTAACATTTTAATTATATCTGGATACGTGTATTCTCCCATACGGAGCATGTCCTTTAATTCTCGGTGGAACCCTGATGGATCTTTATCATGACAGGGAATTAACTTTTTCATCTCTAAGAGTTCCATCTTTGTAATCGGGGTGTAAACAAACACTCGTTGCATTTCACCACCCTCTGTCTTAACTGGGTGTACTTCTCGTAACGGATTCTGTCTGTCTATGTAAAACGGTTTACTTTCTGGAGGTGAGACATGAACAAAATGCGGGTTCAAAAACATACTATATTTGTGGCGCTGTTCTAGGATGACACTAATTAAATCGGTACCTAAACCTTTCCATCTATACTGGAGTAACTCGTTCAGGACATCGTGTAACGGACCTGGATCAGAATGTTGACCCTCATACAGAGTAATGAGGTGCTGGATCATATACATACCCACCAGTCGCTGCTCGGCTGGGGGCAGTTTCAGAAACATTTGTGCCACTATTTCATCTGGAAAAGTGGTAGAATCAGTAATCCATCGGACTGCTGATCGGGCTAGTTCTTGTTCATGCATAGTACTTAATTCACTGTAACCGATTCGTGATTTCAGAATGTGATCGGTAGCTTGAAATACTTGTTCCAGAGAACCTTGCTCTGGTGCTGGATGATGTAAAACTGACTTGTGTTCTAGGCGCAAATGGCGATCTGGAAATCTAGATTTTCCTACATACGCTATTCTAGTGGGATTCTCGTCCTCTACCTCTTCAGTAGAGTCATTTTCTTTCTCGCTTACTTGTGCTGCTTTATGTTGTTCGTGTAACTTTAGTATTTCCTTACGAATTTTCTTGTACATACTCTCTATACTACTGATAGTCTTGTGTTTACCCTCGGCTATATTATCACTCCACCTTGTCAGAATTTTCATTTCGGCCTGATCTTTAGTCGGGTAATCTTGTTCTCTTATTAGACAATTAATCAGAAACTTTAATATCATGAGCTGGATCTCAGCTTTCCTTTGAGACATGGCTTCGCCAATACTTTCTGGATCATCCCCTGTACGGATGAAACGATATATTCGGTCTAGATCTCCTTTCATATCTGGTAGGGTGTCTAAATACCCGGTCACCCGTCTTACACGGATGGAATATATTACTGTACTATCATCACCTGCAACTGGATCATAGCGGCATTCAGTAAGAGCTCGTCGGATTTCTGCAACGGACTTAAATTTGGGCGTACGCTGTAACGCACATTCATGTAACTCGGCCAACGTTCTACGTTGGTGCGGTGGCGGGGTACCAGGAGGACCTCCTCCTGCGGCCCCTATACTGGAATCGTCGACTGATACTCTTCGTACCAGCGCGGCGGGAAATTGTAATGTAGGCTGGACCGGGGGTACCGTAGCAGGTACTGCAAGAGGTGCCCCGGTGTCTGGGGGAGCAGGAATTGCCTGATTTACAGGGACTGGCGGAACAGGATTTGCATATTCCGGAACTGTGTCGTCCAAATAGGACGAGATGAAAATATCAGCTGCGGTCGGTTTGTGACGTAGCTTAGTCGGAACTAGTGGTGGCGGAAAATTACTGGATGCCTCCGGGGTTGCTTTTGGCAAGCCCTCGGCAAGAAGAGGATACATACCCTTGATGAGGGCATGCCTCTGTCTGTCTGACTGTTCTGTTTTAACTCGTTCACCTATCTCGATTAGTTCCCTTTCCTGGGCTCGTTCCAAGGATTCTCTACTTAGTTCTGACTTTCTGATTTCTTTTTCGGTTCTTTTATGAGATTCTTTGCGCCATAACTCGATGGCATCTTTCTGTGACTGTCTGGCTTTCTTTTTCCATAATGCTTCTTCTACTCTCATGATGCACTCGGCATCCCACGTACCTGATACGGGCCATCTATACTTTTCCTCTAACTCTTTGGTATACTCTACCCATAAATCTAGATATAATATGGCACTTATGCCATGCTTCTGATACATAAAATGACCTGGACTGTCCCTAGGCGGGACAGGAACTGCTGCTTCTAGCAGACCTTTTCTAGTTTTTAACTGACGTAATTTCGAGAATAAGGGCATGACTGAACTGTAATCTAGACACAATACAATACACAATGAACACGATAATTACTCCACATTCATACCACGACATTAAAAGATACATGAAGAACATTTAAAATAACAGTTCGAACAGAATACTACCTGGAATACTGAAAACAGAATACATGAATTTTCTCGAGAACAGAACTGACTAGAACAGAAACTAGATGCACTGCTGAAACAGTACGAAACTTACCGGTCTCATAAAGAGACACGTCAGGACCCGCATCCACCGAAGTGGACACTTCGTTTTGGGTCTGTGTACCACCAACCCACGGACCAGAGTCAATTAGATTGACCCTGTCTAGATACTACCCCAGCAATGGTACTCACCGGGCAGCAAGAACGGAAGGCCTCGGACTGGACTGGGCTGCTTCGACGCCGGACGGACGAACTTCGAACTTCTGTTACGGGTGGGCCTCCGGATACCTCGGACCTTGGACTCTCGGCTTGGGCTCTGGTCGGGACTCGCCGCGTTCCTCCACCGCCTCGTCTGGATGCTGGACCGCCACCTCCGTCTCCTCCGTAGGCCTGAGGGATACTTGAAGCAGAAATATCTGCACGTGCACGGTATGGTTCCGTCACGGCTGCAGAGGGTCAGGGGGCCGGCGTGGCTTCACCGGCGCGTGGGGAAAGGGCAGGTCCCTATTCGGGCGCCATTATGTGGTAAATAAATAAATAATACCTCTATTTTTGAATGGATAAATGAATAACAGATAGCTCAATAAATAAGAGTCAAGATTCGAGGTAGTAGGAGTTTGCAGGTTTAATACAGCATAAAGGACAGGAACAGGACAACCTGCACGGGAACAGGATGGCAGCGCTGCCGGGGGCAGGATCAGAATCGGCACGCTCTGGGGAAAGGACTGGCGTGGGATTTAATAACAATACACAAGCATATATAGTAAAACAGTTGCATTACAGTACATATGATAGGCGGAGCAGTGGGTGTGGTCAATAGCAGTCGCGAAAGATAAGGGTGAAAATGGGTGTAACAGGGGCGTATACATAGACATGTAATGCAAACGTAACAGAATATGTCATAAATGGGGTGGAAACATGGAGGGGGCTACCTAAGGAGCCGGGACCTCTAACCTAATGGTGCGCGTAAACTGGCAATGACGTGTTACTAGGAGAAGCTGGGGGCTATGAACTCTGTGTTAGGAGCAGAGACTGAAGTCTGGAGAGTCAGGGCGACATGTACCTAAACAGTATCTAGTATCTGATGTTTAGAGAACATGTTGATATAAACTAAGAGTCAGGAGGGGAGAGGCTAACGGACTCTAAGACTGGAGCATGCATTATTCTACATGTAGTGCGTGATGAAGAATATTAAATGACCATTAAATGCAGTATTTCTCTTACATGGAGACGTAAAGGCTAGACAATGACGGAAACTATTGATGCGATTCAGTAGCTTAGGAATGCAGAGAAGGAGGGCTGGACTGATAACTAGAATCATAACATACTCTTGGCAGACTCAGAGGCAGAGCCAGGCTGAGCCGGGCACTGCGAGGCAGGAAGTGAGTGAAGGGTCGAGGATACAGGTGGGGGCTGTATCGCTCCTCAGCGAGGCTCAGGAGACAGGAGCTGAATCTGGTGTCCGGGCCCTTTTGAGGCCTAGAAACGGGGACTTTACAATGAAATAACGTGCACACTGAGAAACGTGGCAACGTGACTTTACATAGGCCTGATACTCGTAGCTTTCACGAGAACTGGAAACTGGCATACTAAAGATGGACACAACTGTAATTGCGTCTTTAATCAAACATGGGGGATACATATGCATATTTAATCATGCACACATAACATAAGATGGAGGACACGTAGGGACACAGAACATGGCAAAATTTACTTTTCCACACCGGGACCCCGAAGACACCACGACACCCGACTACACTACGACACCAGCACCCTCCACGCACTCAACCCCGGACGAGAACACACCTGCTGCCGGGCCACCCCGAAGCGCACCCAAGGGCCCTTCTCCTGCTGGAACTGCAGCTTCACCAGTATCCGACCCACGAAACCAGCAACCAACGAACCCAACCACCTGAGGTGCATCCTCCTCAACACCCGCTCCACCCGCAAACACGCCGTTGAAATCTGGGACCTCCTCGACTCAACCGCCCCAGACGTCACCTTCCTGACGGAGACCTGGCTGACCCCCACCTCAGCACCTGACATTGCCATAGCCATCCCGGAAGGCTACAAGATCGCCCACAGAGACCACACCAACGGAACAGGAGGTGGAATTGCCATCGTCCACAAGAACACCCTCAGCATCTTGACCAGCACTGACAACACCCTCAGCACCGCTGAACACCTGCACTTCCAGATTCACACCGACCCCAACACCACCCTCAGAGGAACCCTCATCTACAGACCCCCTGGACCGAGACCACAGTTCAGTGACTTCATCAGCATCCACACTCTCGCTTCCACAGACTACATCCTCCTTGGGGACCTGAACTTCCACCTCGAACAACGACGACGTCAACTCCACCACGCTGATCGACAACCTCGCCAACTTCGGACTCAGACAGCTTGTGATAACACCCACCCACGCACGCCGCCGGTCACACGCTAAACCCCATCTTCTCCGCAAGCCCTATGTCTCCTACAACCACACCACCGAACCCTACTGGACCGACCACCGCTGCGTCCATTTCACATTCAGGAAGCCCACCACACATTCGCACACCGAACAGACGCCTCATCAATGCTGGGGAAAAGTCACCGAAGAGCAGCTAGCCACCGCCCTCGCCCAGAGCCCACCAGCCGACCTCACCGAACCCGACACTGCCGCCCTCAACCTCCGACAGTTGATCAACGACTGCGCCAACACCCTCGCCCCGCTCAAGACACCCTCCAACAGCCACACCAGCAAGAAAGCCTCCTGGTTCACTGAAGACCTCCAGGCCTCCAAGCATACTTGCCAGAAACTGGAGAAGAACTGGCTCCGCGAACGATCAGCAGACAACTACACGGCCCTCAAGAACGCCACCCACAGACACCATCAACTCATCAGAACCGCCAAGAGGACTGCATTCAAGGACCGCCTGGATAACAACGCATACAACAGCAAAGAACTCTTCAGCATCGTGAAGGAACTTTCCAACCCCAGGTCCAACACCAACAACATCCCCCCTTCTCAGGACCTGTGCGACTCACTGGCCACCTACTTCCACCGAAAGAACACAGACATCCACGACAGCTTCAATGGCACGACCGCCCCGCCAACCACCGAGACCCCCACCGCCGCGACCATCTGCCGCCTGATCGCATGGTCCAACGACGATGACACAATCAAAGTCATGAACTCCGTCCCCTCTGGATCCCCGTCTGACCCATGCCCACACCACGTCTTCAACAAAGCCAGCACAATCATCGCACCCCATCTCCGGAAAGTCATCAACACATCCTTTGAGACAGCACCCTTCCCAGAGAGCTGGAAGCACGCTGAGATCAACGCCTTACTCAAGAAACCCAAGGCGGACCCCAAGGACCTCAAGAACTTCCGGCCGATCTCCCTGCTCCCATTCCCGACGAAGGTCACCGAGAAAATCGTCAACAAGCAGCTGACCCGCTACCTCGAGGACAACATCCTGAACTCATCCCAGTCCGATTTCCGCAGCAACCACAGCACCGAAACCGCCCTCATCGCTGCCACCGGCGACATCAGGACCCTGCTCGACAACGGAGAAACAGCAGCCCTCATACTCCTGGACCTGTCAGCCGCCTTCGACGCGGTCTGCCACCAGACACTACGAACACGCCTACACAACGCCGGGATCCAAGAGAATGATTCAGAAAAGGGGGTGGTGATGGACAGAGCATCTGAATTAAGCAGAACACTCCTACCCAGTCAAAAGATCAGGGCTTGATCCATCACCGTTTTTTAGCTCACTGCACCATCCCAGTTCAGAACCTGGCTACATACAAATTAGTCTGTCCCTGGCCCAGTGCATCATGGGAACAGGGCAGACCAAACTACCAAGCCAATTCTTTACTGGAAAGTTAACAAGCTTCCGGGGACCGGTTTCTGGCATTACAGCCGTCTTCGGCCCGGCTTGCTTGAATCCTGATGGTGCAGTGAGCAAGGGACTCATGTCTGAGCATACCCTTCCACTCCTATAGTGGCCAAAACGATCCAAGAGAAGGCCCTGGACTGGACCATATCCTTCCTCTCCTGCAGAACACAGAGCGTCAGCCTCTCCCCTTCAGCTCCACCACCACCGAGATCATCTACGGCATACCCCAGGGCTCCTCCTTCAGCCCAACGCTGTTCAATATATACATGGCACCCCTCGCCTACGTCGCCTGTCAGCACGATCTCAACATCATCTCCTACGCCGACGACACCCAGCTGATCATCTCCCTAACCAAAGACCCTCACACCACCAAAACCAACCTCCACGAAGGAATGAAGGCCGTCGCCGAAGGGATGAGGAACAGCTGACTGAAGCTGAACTCTGACAAGACGGAGGTCCTCATCCTCGGCTCCACCCCTTCAGCCTGGGACGCCTCCTGGTGGCTAACATCACTGGGAACAGCCCCGACAACCACTGACCACGCACGCAACCTGGGGGTCATCCTAGACTCCACCGTCTCCATGACCAAACAGGTCAACGCCGTCTCCTCATCCTGCTTCAACACCCTACAAATGCTCCCCAGGATCTTCAAGTGGATCCCTACCGAAACGAGAAGAACAGTAACCCAGGCCCTCGTCTCCAGTAGGTTGGACTACGGAAATGCCCTCTACGCAGGAACATCAAACAAACTCCTGAGACGGCTGCAATGCATCCAGAATGCCTCGGCACGACTAATCCTCGACATCCCCCTGCCGCAGCCACATCACATCCCACCTGAGAGACCTACACTGGCTCCCCGTCAACAAGAGGATAACCTTCAAGCTCCTCATCCACGCACACAAGGCCCTCCACAATGCCGGCCCAGCGTACCTCAACAAACGACTCAGCTTCCACGCCCCTACCCGAAAGCTCCGCTCCACCAGCCTTGCCCTCGCCACAGTGTCGCGCATCCGAAGAACAACCGCCGGCGGCAGATCCTTCCCCCATCTCGCCGCCAAGACCTGGAACACCCTCCCCACCAACCAACGGCAGACCCAAGACCTCCTGGCCTTCAGACGACTTCTCATGACCTGGCTCTTTGACCAATAGCAGCACCCCCCTCAGCGCCGTGAGCCCCTCACGGGTATGTAGCGCGCTTAACAAATGTCCTGATTGATTGATTGATATGGTACATAAGCAGAAAGGAGTAGGGTAGTATCCTCTATGCAGAGAAGCTCTGATACTCTTGTCCTGGGCTTAGGACCTCATGGCAATTCACTTGGCCTGAGTTTTGAATGTGCCTACGGACAGTCTCAGTCGGCATTTTTCAGCCAATCACGAGTGGCGTCTCCATCCGGAAGTGGTTCAACACATTTTCTGGCTATGGGAGACCTCTCAGATAGACCTTTTTGCCACTCATGAGACCATGCATTGCCAGTCATACTGCAGCCTCCAGTATCCTATTGTAGTGTCAGTGTAAGGGCACACCATGCAAAAATTACCAACAAGTCTTATTGGTTTACAGGGCTTAGATTAATTATTGGTGTTACCCCAAAACTGGTCCTAGGATGCCTATTTCCGGTCCAGGGAAGACCTGGCTTGGCAGTTCGGGCTGGACTGTTCCCATGAGGCACAGGGTCCAGACTGATTTGCATAAAGCTGGGTCTGAACTGGGGTGATGAAGTGAGCTAAAGAACGATGATGGATCAACCCAGATCTGTGACTGAGGGTGAGTGTCTGAAAAGTTTTGGCTCTCCATCCATCATCTCCTTGTGTTTGCTTACATTAATTACCCCAAGCCCTTTATTTGTAATAGTGTGGTCGAGCAGCTTAGGTTTATCAGAGATTAGTGTTAAGCATTTGTTGTACACACAGAGTCAATAAATGAGACACACACTCAAGAAGAAACTCAAGACCAATTTAGAAAAATGACACAGATTTTTATATAATTTTAGACACCAAGATCATCGGAATCAGGTAAGTACTTTCAGTTATAGATTTTTGTAGTATTAGCAAAAATACAGTCAACGCGTAATGTTATGCCATGGGAGAAACGTTCACTGTATTTTTATATGTCATAGCACTAGACAATGCGATTACAGTATTATTTTATAATGCTATTCTCGCTGTACGCATTATACTTTGCATTCTGTCTAATGATTGTAGCAGTTCATATCTCTTGCATGAGAAAGAAGACTGTTCAATAAACCCCTTTTATTGAAACGCCCATTTCCCTATTTTCTCTGATACACTGTAGAAACGAAGCATGCACGATTGACTGAGTAAAATAGTTATCTATTGTTTCCACAACTCTGAAGATATTTGTTCCAGTCCTAGGGAAATAAAGTTGTCATGTTTATGCCTTTTGTGTCGAATCAAAAAGAGGGAGAAGGAAGTGGTCGTGATCCATTCATCTTCCTTGGTACGTAGTACAAAAAATCAAAAGGGGGAACGGATCACTTGTCCTGGGTCACCCAGGTTTCTTCGTTCTTTCGTTTCACGGTACCGATAAAAAAAAACTCAATCACGTGCCAGGGCTCGGATGGCGGTATATCTTGGTTCTCCGCCTTAAAAGGTACGTGGCAGCATCATCATTGGGTTAGTGGTTATGCTTCCTCCACCCGGAGGTAAACCACTGGTTGAACCAGTAGTGATCAGTGATCAATAACGGTGAACTACAAGTGAGTGAACATTTTTTAAAAAGTATGAGTGGCCTGATAAAGAAGAAAATGTATTGTGTCTGGATTCAGGCTGTATTAAAATCATAGGTGTGCATTGAAAGAGGAGTTAGGGGTCTTCCTGCACTGATATGTCGACCTTTTTTATGGACTAATGTTTCAGCCTGTGGTTGCCCAGGATGGGTCAGTTAGGCTTTCATCAGGACCAAGAACTAGTGAAAAATATAAAAATGACCTTTATATTAGGGTTTCTATTAGACCAGGTATATTAACCTGTCTTTGGGTTGGTCTGAAAGTACCTGTAAAAAAGGGGGGAGGAAAACGAGATGTACAAACATATACAGATGGTGTCAGAATGTTGTACCTTTAGCAAAGTGCTGCATTTGTACCGATTTGTAGTAAATTCTGTACAAAGAAAGAAATTAAAAATGGTAATTCTCTACATACTTAGCATGACAAAATTTCCGCTCATTCCTAATGGCAAATAATCTCTCATTGTTCATTTAGTAATATTCAATTGTATATGTTAGGAGTATTATATACAGTAGAACTTATGGTGTGCTATGGTTATCATATGCCCATCAAGTCTTATCTCATAAAGTACTCTAAACTTTATTCGTTAAAAGCCCGAAGTGCTGTATTGCTGCAAATCGATAGTTAAACTCACTAGCTGTTGTGTTTAGTATGTGGCATAAGAGGATTCTTGTTTGCGGGGAACCTCCGATACATCCCCATCGGTTTTATGGTGTGAAACAATGGCTGCTATGGCGAAATGCTCTTATCGGGGCTATATTGACATTTTACAGCTCCGCAGCATCTGATTGTTTTAGTATGGACAAACGGTTTAAATGTGGATGCATAATTCTCAACGGGAGATCCATAGTAATGTGCTGGTCCCCCCTGCTATCCCTCTAAAGCGTACCTTTAAGTCAGTAATTTCTGACTTCGTCGTGTGGTCCCAGAGGGATACGCCTGCTGGAAAAGGTAACATATATATTACAAAAGTCACATTCGGCATTCGCTTGGTACATTACGGTTTTGACGTGAAGACTCCATTCATACGTCGCGTCTACCTCGTGTGCAGGGTGCACATGACTTGTGCTGTCTCTCCCCCTCGATCCCCGGAAGTGGAGGGGGATTCATTTCCTGTACTTTTCAAGCGTGAGGAACAAGGGATAGAAATAGACGACAGATTTGCCGTTCTTTAACCAGTCTGTTTACAGTGTCCAGTTCTCGGAATCATCTTCCCAAAAAGTTATAATACATGAGTCTAGCGTTAATTTGAAAAATTCAAGTAAACAAGTAAATCGAAAATAAAAATTAATTAAAAAGAAAAAGAAAATAGATTACATTGTTACCGGAATATCCAAATTGTTCTCCCTAGTCAGAGATTGTGTACATTGTTTTTGCTGGCTCCGCCAAGGGCTTGAGGTTTTATAATTTGCAAAGTTTATGAAGGAAAAGGGTAGTTGAGTCTGGTCTTGGTCATCACCTTTAGTAGGGTCATGATCGGGTCTGGTTTATGTACACTCTACGTAGAAGCAGCGCAGACATTAGGGTCATCCTGATAAATTGTTTAAAGATTTATCAAACTCGTGGTTTTGATCAGAGGGCTTACTGGTTATTGTCCCTGAAAATCAATATGAATCTGTCTCATCAAATGATTTGATATAGAAAGTACTATTCAAGGGCTCAACCTGAATGGCAATATGTATTCGTTTCCTCAGATGTTTGGTTTTAATCCACAGACAGTCTTGATTGAATTTGTGTCATATGCGGACTATTTAGTGATTGAGGCTCAGTCAGGGTATGTTGTCGTTGAGTCCACATTCATTCGTTCGCTAGCAATGCACCCATCTTTGTTCTTTTTCAAAAAGTACTTTTTTTGAGCTGTGTGTTTTAACGGCTAGGGTTTCTAGAACTACCCATTTCAGGTCATTTGTAGTATGCTTTGCCTCTATAAAGTGACTGCTCATTTTCGTTGTCATTCTCTGGCATTTTACATTGCTCCTGTGTTCACCTATCCGTTGTTTGACCTTGTGACAGGTCATGCCGATATAGCGTAAACTACATGGGTAGGTGATCATGTAGATGACATGAGTGGTGTTACAGTTCGTATGGTACCTGATTGTCCACTTGAGGTCTGGTAGGAGTTGTAGAGTTTTTGTTGTAGTGGTTAAATGGCATACGGAGCAGGAGCCACAAGGAAAATGTCCCACCACCGGGGGATTGTCCCATAGTTGTGGTCTTTGTTCTCCTCTTTTGTGTGGTGGTGGTCGGGTATGTACCAAGATGTCTCTGAGGTTTCTCGTCCTTTTGTTCGCAAATCTTGGTTTGGGCCAGGTTAATCCTCCTGATGTAATGATTCGCCAATTCTTATTCACAATTTTCTTTATTTTGTTTGACGCCACATTGGAAGTCGTAACACAGGTAGTTAAGTCCTTTTCCATCATTCTCGGGGTGGTGTCTAGCAAGCTCTCTCTTGGTTGGTTTATGGCTCTTTTTTTTCATTTTTTAATGGTCTTTTCCGGGTATTCTCGAAGTCTCAGCTTGGTGCACAGATCTTCAGCTTGCATCTTATAGTCCTGAGTTTTGCTGCAGTAGCATCGCAGGAGTAAAAATTGACTGTATGGGAGATTTTCCCTCAGGGGCGGGGATGAAAACTCTTGTATGAGAGTAGAATGTTTTTTGCTGTTGGCTTGAAAAAAGTTTTGGTTTGCAGAGTTCCATTCTCTGCAAAGATGTTGATGTCTAAAAAGTCTAGACTTCTATTGTCGGCTGTATAGGTGAATTTGAGCCACTCGTCTCTGGTGTTCATCCATCTGTGGAACTCTTCCAAACTCTCCCTGTTGCCATCCCAGATTAAGATGATGTCATCTATGTAGCGCTTCCAAAACAGGATCTTCTGTTGGTAAGGGTTCACAGTGTTTTGTATATGTATTTCTTCGAAATCACTCACATAGAGCCCTGCCACACTTGGGGCAAATGTGTTGCCCATGAAAGTCCTGTGGCATTGTTGGCAAGCCTATAACATTCCAACACAAAGTGCCTGGGGTCTTATGTTCTCACTGTGTGTTAAAAAGTTGTTTCTCTAAGGTGTCACGAGTCTTCGGTTGGGGAGACTCGTGTAGAGACTCTCCACGTCGAGTCCTACGAGTAGCATATTCTCTTCTGAATATGTTTTGTCTGCCAAGAGATTTAATAAATCTCTTGTGTCCTTTAGATAGGTTGGAGTGTTCTGGACCAAAGGTTTCAAGTATTGGTCGGCGAATTGGGACAAAGGTTCTATTACAGAACCTATCCCACTGACGATGGGTCTGCCTGGAGGTGGTGTACGATTCTTATGTGTTTTAGGGAGTGAATAGAAGTATGGGATACTGGGTGATGTTGCTTGGAGGAATTCAGCCTTGTTTTTGGAGACCCAGTAATTCACTTCCGCTTCTTCCACCATCAGTCCGATAGTCCTTTGTAGACGTTCTGTTGGATCAATTGTGATTCTCCTATAGAATTTCTGATATGATAATAGTGTTAGGCACTGTAGGTCATAGCCTTCTAAGTAGTGCAATTCCTCCGCCTTTGTCCGCGGGTTTGATCACAATATTAGCGTTATCACGTAGTTCATTTAATGCTTGTTGTTCAGCATTTGAGATGTTTTTAAACGGTTGGATAGTCTAGTTTTTCAGGTCATCTATTTCTTTCATAATTGCCTGTTCGAAGGTCGATATTTCGATAGGAATTTGGTGGTTCATTAGGCAGAACTTGGATTCCCGACGTAATGTAGTGTCGTTTGGTAAGGCACTAATTTAACAATAGATACTAAAGTAACTCAGTTGTGCTTTTCTCAGTGCCCCTTTTTCCGTAAATACTCCAATAGACGTTTGGAGTGGGTAAAGGGATAATATCCGCCATAGCTGAGGAGGACGAAAATCCTATGTATTAGCTTTTTGGTTTGTTCATCGTTGAAGGATACAGTGTTCCAAAATATTGTGCACCTTATCTTTGTTTCCTTGAAACTTGCTCTGCAAACTTTCAGTCAATAAAATGGCCGACGAAGATAATCCCGGGGCCAGTGGAGCTACAGGCGACAATGCCAACAGAGCTTTAAACTATACAGGTTTCCAAGAAACCGATGAGGATGCTATATGCATTCCTATAAATGTAAGGAAAGCCATCACTATGGCCCAGATGTAGGTAATAGCAAATTACCGAATGGTAAATACCGAATTTTACCGATTCTGTATTTACTAATCGGTAATTGCTATGTAGGTAAAAAATTAGGTAAAAATACCGAATCGGTAAGATTCGGTAATTACCGATTCGGTAATTACCGAATCAGTATTTGCCATTGATTCCTATGGGCCTTGAAGCCCATAGGATTCAATAGCAAATACAGATTCGGTAATTACCGAATCAGTAAAATTACCGATTTTACAAGGGGGACAGGGTGTCACTTTGACACCCTGTTGCACCCCTGTTTCTGGCTTGTGTGCCATGTGACACACATACATGCCCTTAGGGCATGTCTGTGTGCCACATGGCACAGGTGTACATGCACAAATGTGCATGTACACTGGAATTCGTTATTTACCATGTAATAGTATTACATGGTAAATAACGAATCGGTAACGGCCTGTGGCACTGTTTTCAGTGCCACCTACATCTGTATTTACTGATTCAGTAAATTTACCGATTTGGTATTTTACAGAATCTGTAAATATACTGTATCGGTAAATATACCGATTCTGTAAATTAAGCCTACCTACATGCCAAATCCCAAATACCGGTCGGTAACGGCCGAAATCGGCCGTTACCGACCGGTAATTGGCGACCTTCATCGGACCCTATAAAACTTATAAAACATGGCCTATCATTGAGAGGTGGTAGGGCAGTTTTTGTGATAGAGACACATGAATATCACCAGACAGAGGCATTCTTTTCATGTATAGTCTTCCCTGAAGCATATCCAGTAACACATGTGTTTCACTTCTACAAAGAAGATGAACCACCAGAGGAATACATTCTTTTCGAGGATATTGAAATTCCACTCACATACCAGGAGTATGAGCTCTGTTTCAAAGGCGCCCTAAAACATTTAAATCACATTACCAGGCTCGGTTCACTAGGTAGACCAGGAGCAACATGGCCGGTCTTAGCCAGCTATACACCACATCCTGACATTGAAGAAATGTTAGATGCGGAATTACGAACTCATCTTAAAGAGTTAATCAAAATCTATAGACAATTGGTTCATTATGTCATGCGGACTCTCACAGTCCAACCAGCAATAGTGATTCCTCAACATACATCTCACCAGTGGAATACACTAAAATTTACACCACAGTCTTTACACTCAGTCATTGGTAAGTTACCTGCAAAGAGGGAACAAATTCCATTCTGGATAGCTCAAAAATTACTCCAATCGAAGCAGTATTTCCTAATACTACCACTCATGAGAAACACAGAATTTTAACAATTGTTTACCAATGGGGATTGTACCACATCTGGAGGACTGCAATACTTGGGGTACAGTCTTTGCTGCTATCTACACCAAAACACACGGTGTTCCGTCTATGGCGGTAATACCAGACGTCCTAAAACAGATTCAAAACTAATACGGGGCAGAGCCTGCTTTAAATTTAGGTATGAAACTACTGAAAGATTTGAAACAGGTCTCAGCAATAATATTAGCTAATATTAAAGGTGAAGCAGCATCAGTGGTGATCTGCCAGAAATTAAAGGAATTTGATGTAACTGAGCAACCACAAGAACTAGCCAGAATAATTGAAAAATCCTATGAAGAATTAGGCAGACACAGTCTGGGTGGGAAATCAGTGAAACCCCAGCTGTCTGAAAGTCCTGAAAAGGTCTGTACTAAAAACACTCCTACTCCTTCTGAAAAGAAGTGGGAAAACACTAAACAAACTTCTAAAGAGAAGCGTTCTCAATCCAGAGGTAGGTCTCCTCAAAAGGAGCCCTCTGAAAGGAGGTATAACCTCAGGAATAGGGATAATTTGAGAAAACCTGATAGATATCAAGCTATTGATCCACGTTCCTCTTGTACCTTTAGACTTCGTCACAGAAATCCAAAAGAAGAGGATGGTCAGGACACAAGGAAGAACGCGTGAAGTCCAAAGACGATCAACATGTTCAGAAAAACAAGAAACCTCGATTCACCAAAAAGAAGGTAGCAGGTCTAAAAATCAGACATGCCGAGGATCTTTTTTTTTTTTTTTTTTTGAAAACCTTTATTGTACAAAGAAAGCTCACAAATACGGGCCTACAACCCACGAGGGCTGGCCACCACATGGTAGATAATGTAGTAAACGAAAAACAAATTCTCTACAGGATATGTCACCAAGAACACAGGAGAAACAACAAAAGGTATCAAGCAATCAGCAAGAACAGGACAATAAAAGGTTAATTTTCTAATGCGGGGCGGGGAAACAGAAGAACAATGGGCCGTGCAAAAAACAACCAGGGAGGGGCCGCGGCAAGCCGCCATCTTATGATCACAGAATGAGAAAAGAGGCCACACAAACATAGCTATCAAAGAGTATAAACATGGTCGGAATATAAAGAAACGACAATGGCATCAATCAAACCGCGCCTACCCGTCGCCGCCCCCACCCAAATTGAGGAGACACAATCAAAAAGGCCCAAACAATAAAAGACAATACGATACGCACCCCAACAGAAATAAAGGGACCCTCAATAAAGAGGAAAAAGGGGGAAGAGGGAAAAAGGAAACGAAAGAAGGGACTCCCATCAAACCACACACCCCCAGGAGTTAAAGCAGGATAAGAGAATCCGGCGAGCGACGTAGCAAAAAGTTGAAACCGAATTATCAACGAGCCACAATCAGACACACACCGGAATACAAAAGTAACAGAAACTCCCCAGGGGGATACAGGAAGAGACGGAGTCCCGAAAAAAGTGAACACACAAGAGCCATAGAACAGAAAAAACGGAAATAAGGGAGGAAAAAGACCCCCCAATATAGACAGACCCCCCCAACCCACCCCTAAAGCCCACCCTGCACCCCTGCAGAAGGCTACGGCCTACCCCCCCGCAGCGTGCCTGTCGCCCTAATTAGAACCCGAAATATAGCGGAGCAAAGTGAAGTCGGAAGCCAAAGACAAAATTGGGAAGGGAAGAGAAGGAAACGAGGGATGGGAAACACACACAGACATACACGGGGGAGGGCCGGGAGACAGGAGTAAGAGCACCCAGCCACCCGCCTGAGTCGAGGAGACAAGTCCCAGGGAAGTCAAAGAACATCGGGTTAAAGTCCAGGAGTACCAGTCAGTCACACAGAACCATACCGGGACAGGTTGACCATCCAAATCAGTGCAAGACTACCGCACACAGATGCCAGTATATATCAGCCCTGTCCTTGTTTGTCCAAAGGGGAAACGGTCCGGGCCAGCGAGGACCAGGCTACGAAGAACAGGAGACAGACAGCAGAAAGATCCAACGGCAGTCCGGAAAAGGCACGTGGAGTGGCACACGGAAGATCCAGGAAAGTCACGAAGTGTAACAAACGATGCAGGCACAAGTCCAAGGATATGTCCAGAAAAACTGACCCATCTGGGCCAGCGCAGGCATCGCCGGGCAGCAGCGGCAGAAAGGAAGCGGGAGAGTCATGAAGGCCTGGCCAAGCAAAATCCAGCTCCCGGGTTTGAGAAAAAGAAGGTAGCGCAGGAGGAGGAGGCTCCATCAAGTTCCATACAGCAGCAGACGCGGTCGTAGCCGGGGCCAATTCCGCCAGGATAATTCCAGCCGCACCCCGCGGCGGCACAGTCACATCCGGCCATGGGGGCCCCGGAGGCCCGCCGCGAGGAACCATCTCCGAAGCTAGGACAGGCGCGGTCACACAGAGCCGCCAGGAGAGCAGGGCGTCCAGGACCTCCTTAAGTGTAGGAAAACCTTTACAGTAGCCGGCACCCGGGCCACGCGGCGGGCCTCCAGCGCCCGCCCAGGCCCGGTCAGGATACCCGGGGTCGGTCGCCATTTTGAGAGTCCGACAAGGCAGCGCGGCTGAAAATCTCCACCGGGGCGGCAGCAAAGCAAACAAAGTCCCGCCGACCGGCAACAGAACACCCCGGGCAGGAAGGGGGGCCACCAGAAGAGGGGGACTTGCCAGCCACCCAATGCCGCCGGTCCCGTTCTCCGAGCCCGGGCGGCAAAATCAAAATGGCCGGACCGGAGAACAAAGGGAGAGCAAGCCGGACACACGAGGAGCTCCGACCACGGAAGGCAGCGCCTCCACCACAGGCCTCCTCCCCACGGGAATCGGCCAGGAAGGACCTCCGGCCCACACGAACAACGGCCTTCCGACCACCTCCTCCGCGCCCCGGAGGGTAGATCCGCAGGCTCCGTCCGGCCCGGGAGCCGGCAAGAAGATCCAGGCCAGTCCGCCTCCGACTCCCAAAAACGATCGGGGGCACTGCACCGGTTCCACAGCAGCCAGGATAACCGGAACAAGAGGTAAGTGCCTGCAAGGCGTCGTAGCACTACCACACAGCAAACAGGGCTTCCCGGGGCAGGATTACAGCAGGATAATTGAGAAAACACAGGCGGGCGAACGGAGCCGAGCTAAAGCGCGGCCATCTCGGTCGCGAGCTAGGCTCCTCCCCCCATGCCGAGGATCTTGAGGACACAACAAGAATGGAGAATGGGCTCAGACAATGTTGGACAGCGCAGCTGAAGTCACCATAGCTCGCAAGAACTTGAAGAATCATCTGGAGACAGTGGACTTGAATGAATACATTCAAGTGGAAACTGCAGATACAAGGGTTAGTTCTCCACATAAGTTATATGAAGTAACACTCTGGATGGACGGAGACATACCAAGAAAAGTGAGAGCACTCTTTTGGGAGCAACTTTCTAAGGGTTATGACATTCTTCTAGCTGAACAAGACTGGCCACCACAATTTGTCAGGGAGTGCCCACATGGCGAAGACATCATTATGCCAGCCTTCTCTAATCATATTTCAATTCATTTAAAGTACACCTATGCCAGGAAATGGGCAGTTGCCCAGGCTCCAGCATTATACAAAAATCATGTAGGATGGGATGAGGACTCGCTTCATCATAAAATCCAACTGAAAAATCAGCTAACTGCACAAAGGCAGCACCCAGTTAAGCAAGAAGCTAAAAAACAGGTCAGGGAGATCTTAGATCAGCTTGAATACCAGGGGGTGATTGAAACATGCACCTCCTGAATGAACAATCCTTTGTTTCCTGTCTCCAAACCAGACATTACATATGGTCTAGTATTGGATTACAGACATCTAAATTCTTGTAGCAAAACATTTGCAGTGCAAAATGCACACAGTATAGCATTAATGAATAACATTGTGCGTAAAAAATATAAAACAACATTAGATATTTCTAACGGTTTCTTCTGCCAAAACATTGCACCAGAATGTAGGTATTTGACCGCTTTCTCAATTATGGGGACACAGCGTCACTTCTGTCGTCTCCCACTGGGATTCAAGAATAGTCCTGGGTTATTCTCAGCAAGGGTAACAGAGTTACTACAAACTTATGGTGATGAGGCATTGTCATACGTCGATGATATCTATCTGACAGACGATGACTTGGACAGGCACTTGAACAGGGTGAACACCATTATATTGGGCTTCGCCTCAGAGGGGTATAAATTAAATTTTAAGAAATCAATAATTGCCCACCTCAACATCATTTTTCTAGGATATGAACAATCAAGTGAAGCCAAAAGCCTGGCAGGAAAGTTTTTAGAAAAATGTGCGCTGCTCCAACCTCCA
Organism: Lissotriton helveticus; assembly: GCF_964261635.1. Classification (NCBI taxonomy): domain Eukaryota; kingdom Metazoa; phylum Chordata; class Amphibia; order Caudata; family Salamandridae; genus Lissotriton; species Lissotriton helveticus. The sequence continues at coordinate 383,848,844 of NC_136067.1, read as the reverse complement.
AAAACGCTGAAAAACTTAGTAGATTCTAGGTTTCGTAAATTTCGGAAGAACATACATTCTAAATTAGCCAGAAAGGGTTAAACCTCTCTACGAATTAATCAAACCAAATTTTAAAACAGTTAATTGGACACAAAAACACACACAAATTTTGCGTTCATTGCAAACAGACATGTTAGCTACAAAACATAGGCAAATATGCGTAAACGTACGCAACTTAGTGATCCGAATCCTTCCAGGACAATGCAGATTCATGTACTCAACTTTTAACGAAGGTGAAAAAGTACCAATAGCTTACAAATCCCATTTGTACACACAAGCAAAAATGAAGTTCACTTCAACAGAAAAAATTCTGACAGTGGTTCAAACTGCTGTAGCAAAAGAGAGAGCCCTAGCACAGGGGAAACGCATTATGGTCGTAATACCTGTACCTGCCTTAGAGGCAGTAATGAAAGCGAGCATTCCAAATGCTAAAGCTTTACATCCGGGATGGATACAATGGGTTAATTCTCTTGCTGCAACAGATGTTGAATACGTTTTTGATCATTATTTGAAAACACAAGCATTTCTACAATACAAACAAGAATGTCCTCTGCCTACTGAAATTCTGCCTCTTGATCAGTATGAATGTATAATTTATACTGATGGACCAGCACAACCCCCTACGGAGGGTAAACAAGCCTATAGTGTGGCGTGCGCTATCGTTAAAGGTCGCTGGCGCAATGGCAAATTCCGCCCAATGGTCACTAAAACTCAATCTCTAGGAGATTGTACACCTCAGCGAGCTGAACTACAACCATTCAAGATGGCACTTGAAAATACAAATCGCGAATTCCTCACACTCATAGTGTGCAATTCGTATTATTGTGTTCAATCTTACAATGAATACTTGCAAAACAGGATTCTAAACGGTTACAAAGATGCAAAAGGTGGCACAATTAAGCATAAACTGCTTTGGGAAAAAGTATTTCAGTAACGACAAGGACTACAAAACACTCACGTGATACATATGCTGAGTTATCAACGTGATGGCGTTCACGTTGAAGGGACTTCATTGGCTGATGAAGCCGCGAAGGCAGCTGTGCAAACGGCTTCCGTAGCTGCAATCCCTCGTTCAAAAATGAAAATAGATAGCGAAATAATGCTACCTGTCAATGCTTCAAGCAAAGACAGTGGAAAAACATTACCTAAAGGGTTTACACTCAAATACTCATATATAACTGATGCAAACAACTTTCCATTGGCTCGAATCCCTGGAGTGGGGGATAGGGTAATTCCAGACATGGAACATAGATTAGGACTAATTTTAGCAGCACATGAAGGGCTCGCCTCTGCACATGCAGGTGTTGCCACCATAGTGTCATTATTAAAACAGAGATACTGGTGGCCACGCATGAGGAAACAGACCAGAAACTATGTTTTGGAATGTGAAATATGACAAAAGATGAAAGTCTCTACTGTGAAACGTCCTGCGAAGACGCCCCAGTTAATTTCAGATAAACCATTAGCATGAGTTTACCTGGATCACTGCGGTCCCTTACAGAGGGATGGTAACAATAAATATATCATGGTCGCAGTGGATTCATGTTCAAGATTCATTTGTATGTGGCCTCAGCGCTCGGCTGATGCTTGAACTGTTATAAAAGATTTGTGAGTCTTTATCGGCACATACACAGTCGACACGCTACATTCTGACCAGGGTCCTGCGTTTAGCTTTCGAGCTTACAAGGAGGCCATGGCCAGCTTGGGCGTTGCATTGCGGTACTCTAGTCCATTCCATCCGGAGGGAAATTCAGTTATAGAGAGAAAAAAACGGGACATAAAGCAATCTATAACGGCTAGGGTATTAGGCTTTGGGTGACTGGTGGGTCAAACATCTAATAAGTGTCCAACGTAGTCTTAACAATCTGCCAAGAAGTTCCTTAGGGGGTATCACTCCAAATGAAGTCCTCTTTGGGACCAGAATGATAGTAGTGGACCTCGATTGTCAGACTTCAGTAGTAGACCAAAACACTTTTGATATCAAAGAACGTTTGGCTGTTTTACAGGACTTAAATAAAATAAGAACGAAACAAAGCAACGTGTTCCTGAAGCCAACTACCACTGAAGAAAAACCTACCGTCCCAGCAAGGCCTGTCTGGATTGCTAAGCTTGGGGATCTAGTCAGAGAAAAGATCACGGACAAGAAGGAATTTGGGCCTTCTTACAGACAACCAGTACCTGTCCTAGCAATCCACGGATCAAGACAGTATTACTGCCGCCCCTTGCTGGTAAAAAGTAGAACAGGTTTGTGTCAATCGACCTGGTCAAACCACATCATGTGGCCAATACTAAGCAGTAGGCCAAGTGGACTTCGACCAAGTAGCAGATGCCCTAATATGGCTACTATCCAAGAGGTTCAAACTGAGAGACTCATCACATTTGAGGAATCTGCAGTGCGAAATTAAAGACTATGCAACAAAGCCATGGAACTTGTACTTCTTGAAACCCAAATAACAGTTTGTCAAGAAACACCTGTCTACAACGAAGTAACAAGTGATCAAGTGCTCCCAGTGATTTCGACAAATCCGGATGCAATCCCCACCTTTGACAGAACTGCCTCTGGCGATTTCAATAACTTTGATACGTTTTCTGAGGATCCCAGCGAGCCTGAAACAACGCCAGCAAAAAGAACTTTCAAAGAACAAGCAACAGACCTTTTTCAGCTCCTGGAAAAGACTTACCTGGTTTCACCATGGATTGAATTTAGGATTGTATTGGGTGTGCTTTTTCTTCTACTTTGGTGGACTCTGGTAATAACTTTGGGAATGCTGATAAATGGAAGATCTGTCAAAATGGACACAGCAAGTAAGAACATCAAATCACACCTCAAGCCACACAAATCGTCCCATCGTGAACAAAGAGACTTCTCAACAGTGAACATCACAGCCGTTCCTACACCTGGGGGTTTAGCTTGGGACAGAACTGAATAGTAAATTTTTGGCCCGTCAGAACTGTTGAAGATTCCACACTTATTCAAGATTTCATTAAGTGACTTTGTTTCATCAAGTACCTTTTCTGATGATTGGGACTTCAAGACTGTTAATAATATGATGTCAGACTTACAAATGTCTGCAGTATTCACTAAATGTGAATATTTAGAAGGTTCATCAGACTATGAACAAATGTATGGTTATAATCACTATGGTCATCAGATCTGAAAGAAACACGTTAGTGATAGATTCCTTACCTTAGAATATCCCCTGGTGTCAGACTGGATCCGGAAAATTTTGCGTAGCAATACCCCTGCGCGCCGGCAGGTGTCGTCCGCGGCTCCGCGTCCGTCGTCGGCGTCGTTAGCGCCGGTATGACATCGGAGTACTTAGACGCCGCCCTCGCGCGCTGACGCCAGTTCTTCTTTTTTCTGCGCCAGCTAGCGCAGATCCGGAGAAGCTCTACCCCTTAGTCACTTTTTGACTAAACTTTTTGATCTTTTTGATCATCTCTTTTTCGAGTCTCTCGACTCCTACGGTGCCGGTAGGGATGCCCAGTTTCAAACCTTGCTCCAGGTGCAACCGACTGATGTCGGTTACCGACCCCCATCGCCGGTGCCTTCAGTGTCTAGGCCTCGACCACGACGACCGCAACCTGCCCCGACTGCCTGGCCCTGACGTCGAAGGCTAGGCGGGAGCGGTCCCGCAAGCGACTGGAGATCCGGCAGTCGGCCCCGCGCCGTTCAAGGTCCCGGTCCCACAGGAGGTCGAAGGACCGGTCGTGGGGTCGGAGTCCTCGTAGCTCCGGGAGTCGGCATCGGTCGTCGGGATCTTCCTCAGGTAAGAGGCATGAGAGGAGGGAGCGACGTCATCGTTCCTCCGACCCACCCCGACGCTCGCACGACGCGGCCGGGGGTTCGGGTGACACCACCTTCGCGGCTCTGACGGAGTCGCAGGCGCTGCATCCTGCCCCACACCTGCAGGTCCCTGGGCACGATGCAACGTCGGAGGAGGTCGAGCGGTACCTCATGGCCATGAGGTCCCTCCCTCCTCAGCCGGGTTCCGTGGTACCGAGGGCCTGGCGGATCGGGTGCTTCGGCCTCGGCGCCGCCGGCGACTTCGGTCCCGGCGCCGCAGGCCCTAACTGGATCCACTTCCGGATCCGGGTCGTCGCCGGTAGACCTCACGACCTCGCCGGCGCCGGCCCAGCGGGTGTCACGTCCCCAATCCTCCCCTCGATTCGGTTCCGGCGCCACTGGGCACCGCTCTCGACGTCGTTTGGAGATTTCTATTTCCACGAACTGGCCCCATCCATTGACCCTGAACTTCAGGAGATGGGTGATGAGGGTGATTGGGAGGGGTCTATGGACCCTCTGGCACAGGAGTGCCAGTCTCAACAGGACTGGACATATGAGCTTGGGGAGGCCAGTGGTATTGACACTTCGCCAGACACTGGATTTGTCTCCCCTCCCACCGTGGCTACGGAGGAGGGGGCTACCTACAGTGTAGTGTTGACGCGGGCAGCCAAGGCCTTGGGCCTGACGCTCCCCGTCACGGCCGTGAGAACTAACCTCCTCACTGAGGTCCTTAAACCGCAGGCATGCTCCACTGAGCCTCTGCTGCCGTTTAATGAGGCCTGTGTGACGTTCTTGTGGGCACTTAGTCCAAGCCCGCTGTAGGTCAGCCTGTGGATAGGAACATGGCCAGATGCTACCGCCCGGCCCCGGGCGAACCTTGCTTTTTGTCCACCCATCCCACCCCCGAGGTCATCCAGGCCTCCACTTCCCAGACCGCATTCCCGACGGCTCCACCCGATCGGGAATCCAAGAGGTACGAGCACTTCGGAAAGAAAGTGTTCTCGTCCCTGAGTTTGGGACTGCGGTCTGTCAATACCCCATGCCTCTTGGGCCGCTACACGCACACCCTGTGGGATACGGTCGCGGACGTGCTGCCACAATGCCCGAAGGAGGTCCAGGCTAAACTCGCCCAAGCCCTTGCGGAGGGTCGAGATGCAGCGCGCTACTCCATCCGGTGTGGGCTGGATACCACGGACTCACTGGGCAGAGCGATGGCAACGACGGTGGCGGTTCGACGCCACGCCTGGTTGAGGTCCGCCAACTTGGCGACAAGGCAGACCATGCGCTTGAGTGTTTTAAGGACTCCAGGGCTACGGCCAAATCCTTGGGCCTCTCGGTCCCACGCCAGCAAACGGGTGCCTTTCGCTCCTTTCGTGGCCAAGGAAGGGGCGCTCCCACACGTGCTGCCAGCCACGCGACGCAGACTTCTACATAGCGCGGTGGCGGCCGTGGAAACCGCCGTGGCGGTGGTCGGGGACAACGGCGAGGCCAGTCCACACCTTCCCCTGCAGCACCCGCCTCAAAACCCTCCTAGTCCGTGCTTTCAGGCCCATGTGATGCCAGTGGGAGGCAGGGTGCGCCATCACCTCTTCCACTGGTGCACAGTCACGTCGGAGAGGTGGGTGCTGCAAATCGTCCGAAGGGGCTACTCCCTCCCCTTCGAGGCGACCCCTCCAGCCATGCCACCGCAGTACCACCGCGTGTTGGGGGATCACTTGCAACTTCTGCAAGAGGAAGTGTCGGCCCTCTTGGCCAAGGGGGCCATCGAGCGCGTTCCAGGGCCAGCAGTAGGGTGTGGTTGTTACTCCCACTACTTTCTGGTACCCAAGAAGGACAAAGGGGACCTACGCCCTATCTTGGACCTACGGAACGTCAACGGCTTCCTCCGGAAGGAGAAGTTCAAGATGCTGACATTGGCTCAGGTCTTAGCTGCCCTAGACCCTGGAGACTGGATGGTAGCATTGGACTTGCAGGACACTTATTTTCACATCCCCGTCCTGCCAGCCCACCGGCGTTACCTGCGGTTCACGGTAGGCCACGAGCACTTTCAGTTTACCGTGCTCCCCTTCGGCCTTACCAGTGCCCCACGGGTGTTCACGAAAGTGATGGCGGTGGTCGCAGCTCATCTGCGCAGGTTAGGGGTTTCAGTCTTCCCCTACCTCGACGACTGGTTGTTGAAGGCGGGCTCACCCCAGACAGTCGTCAGCCACCTCCAGACTACGGCCGACCTCCTGCACCTGCTGGGGTTCTCCATCAATGTGCCGAAGTCACACCTGTGTCCCTCTCAGAAGCTCCTCTTCATCGGGGCGGTTCTCGACTCTGCGCAGTTTCGGGTTTATCCTCCCGAACAGCGGGTTCGAGATATTCAGGCTCTGATTCCAATCTTTCAGCCTTTATCCCGAGTCTCTGTCAGGTTGACGCTGCTGCTTCTGGGACTGATGGCCTCCTGCATCCTTCTGGTGCATCCGGTGGCAGATGCGGGCTCTGCAGTGGGACCTGAAGTTTCGGTGGGCCCAGCATCAGGGCAACTTGTCCGACCATGTCTTGATCTCGGAGGGCACTGCAAGACAGTTGCAGTGGTGGCTCACGGACCGCGATTGGGTCAGCAGCAGATCCCTCTCCCTACCCCAACCGGAGCACGTAGTTGTGACGGACGCGTCCCTCCAGGGCTGGGGGGCCACATGGAGAGGCGGAGATCAGAGGCCTCTGGTCTCCGGCGGGGTCCCGGCTCCACATCAACCTTCTGGAGCTGCGGGCGATCCGGCTTGCACTGAAGGCATTCCTCCCCTCTGTCCGGGGTAGTGTAGTGCAGGTGTTCATGGACAACACCACCGCCATGTGGTACTGCAACAAACAGGGCGGGGTGGGGTCGTGGACCCTGTGCCAGGAGGCTCTGCGCCTATGGCAGTGGCTGGAATACCAGGCGTGACCCTGGTGGTTCAACACCTGGCAGGTTCCCTGAAAGCCAGGGCGGACAAACTCAGCCGTCGGTGCATGATGGACCACGAATGGCGTCTGAACTCGGACGTGGCGCAAGGCCTCTTTCAGCAGTGGGGAGAGCCTTGGTTAGATCTATTCGCCACAGAAGAGCGTTGGAATTTCCAAGGCGGCACTCGCTCGGAGACGCTTTTCGTCTCGAGTGGAGTTGCGATCTTATGTACGCCATTCCGCCTATACCACTTCTGCCCAGAGTGCTGAAGAAGATCAGGCGCAACCGGGCCCAGGTTATCCTTGTGCCTCTGGACTGGGCACGAAAGTATTGGTATCCAGAGCTACTCAGCATGTCTGTCGATCCCCCGATTCGTCTTCCTCTTCAGGAGGACCTTCTGTCGCAGCAGCAGGGGACGGTCCTCCACCCAAACCTGTCCAGTCTCCCCCTACAAGCTTGGAGATTGAGCGGCGACAGTTGAGGCCATTTGACTTGCCTCCTGAAGTCTGTAATGTCATTCTGGCAGCCAGGCGTCCCTCCACAAAGTCGGTACACGCCTGCAGGTGGAACAGATTTGTGGCATGCTGCACAGCAAAGGCTGTGGATCCTCTCTCTGCACCCCTTTCTGAGGTTCTCCTCTTCCTTCTTTCTCTTGCCCAGCAGGGCTCTGCTCTGGGCACTATCAAGGGCTACCTTTCCGCCTTCTTAAGGCTACCTGATCAGCCATCTTTGTTCAAGTCCCCAATTGTAAATAGGTTTTTGAAGGGCATCACACACATGTTCCCTCCTGTTCCATTCGTGATGCCTCCGTGGGACTTGAACCTTGTACTTACCTTTCTGATGTGTGCTCCCTTTGAGCCACTTCATAACTGTCCTCTCCATATTCTTACTCTAAAGACTGCTTTCCTGGTTGCCATCACCTCTGCCAGGAGAGTGAGTGAGCTCCAGGCTCTTTCATCCAAACCTCCTTAACTTTCTCTCCATCCGGACAAGGATGTGTTGCGGACAAGACCTTCTTTCCTGCCCAAGGTAGTCACAGCCTTCCATATCGGGCAGTCCATCACCTTGCCCACCTTCTTTCCGCCTCCGCACCCCTCTAAAGAGGAAGAGCGGCTCCATCGTCTGGACCCAAAACGTGCGCTGTCATTCTATCTAGACCGCACACGCCAGTTCCGGGTGGATGACCAACTCTTTGTTGGTTACGTGGGCGCTAAGAAGGGACGGGCGGTGCACAAGCGGACCATCTCTCGGTGGATCATCTTGTGCATCCAGGCGTGTTACTCCTTGGCTAAGAAGGAACCCCCTGTTGGGCTGAGGGCTCATTCCACTCGGCCCAAGGCGACTACGACTGCCTTAGGCCGAGGAGTGCCCTTGCAGGACATTTGTCAGGCACCTCCGTGGGCCTCGCTGCACACGTTTGCGAGACACTACTGCCTGGACAGCCAAGTCCGGACGGATGGCTTATTTGGCCGTTCCGTCCTCCAGGACTTTCTGGTGTGATTATTGGTTCGCAGACCCACCACCGGGGTTGGTATTGCTGGGGTATCTATTCTAAGGTAAGGAATCCATCACTAACGTGTCTCTTTCAGATGCACAAGTTACTACTTATATAACGATATATCTGTAAGAGACATTAGTTAGTGATAGATTCCTTACCGACCCACCCATCCTCCCCATTCTGCGAACCGTTATCTAGGGTTAAGGTCATCCCCTTTCAGGGCCCTAGTTTCATGGCACCAATGTTGGTTCTATCATGGCTCTGCGTATCTGGCGCGGAAAAGCTGTGTATCAGAACTGACATCAGCGCGCGAGGGCGGCGTCTAAGTACTCCGATGAAGTCATACCGGCGCTAACGACGCCGACGACGGACGCGGAGCCGCGGACGACGTCTGCCGGCGTGCAGGGGTATTGCTACGCAAAATTTTCCGGATCCAGTCTGACGCCTGGGGATATTCTAAGGTAAGGAATCTATCACTAACTAATGTCTCTTACAGATATATCGTTACACAAGTAGTAACTTGTGCTTCTTGCACAAATCTGCAAATCCTAGAAATGTATTAATGTATAACCAATGGGAAAATTGCCCAATGCCGCCAAAGGGTAGCTCAGAAACATTTGCAAGAAAATTTCCGTACTTTTCAGGGTTCAATGTATCCAATGCTGAATCATTTTACTTTAGAAATGTAAACCAAACAGGCATGAAAAGTATGTTAACAAATACTAAACAAATTTATTCTGCAGCCTTTTATGCTCAAATGTCTAAACTAGGTTTCGACTTTTGGAAAGACAACATAGAGACAAACTGTCTGGGGCACAAAAGATTGGCAGGTCCAGGGTATAGAAGCTATGTTTAGAGCCTGTATCATCCCGGAGCAAATTATGTTTTTGAATGACACTGTCCAACAGACATCTTGTCTTGGGTTAGCCAAGATAAAAGACCTGAACAATCCGTCCATACCTACAATACACCTGATAGGAATAACACTTCAGAGGGGGAGGTTGAAGTACATACTATTATGTTGCACCACAACAGAAAAGATCCAGATTGGAAGAAATGGTTAATCTGGCCCACAGACACAAACAGCTGTCAAGATAGATTCCTGAACAAAATACAGGGTTTCACATTCACTAGGCCAGACCCAAGATATGTTCAAAGACCGCATCCAGGAATAGTAACAACTTACAGTGTAGGGAAACTGTGCCTTGAATGGTTACATAGATCTACACTCAAGGATGTAAAACAACACTTATCTTTACTTAAAGATGATGCTGATCTTAGGGAATTCTTGCTAGGACCAAGAACACCGGGTCATAAACGTTTTATATATGCCGGTATCTATGCTGCTTATAATGAAGCATGGAAGATTACACAAGCAGAGACTGCAGAAAGAATACGAGAAATTGATCATATTAATTTAGAGAAAACTCTCTCTGTGGTTGACAATGGGTTAACAACTCTGTCATTCAGGATATATTCTTTGGACAGCATAGTGTCTTCTGTCATAGACCTAATGGAACAGGACTTGGGCATGTTGCAACATGGTCAGTCGCAATTACATTCTATCATGCTATTAGGCTGGACGTTACAAAACCTACTCAGGCTATGTGCCTTGGCGTTTAATCAATACTACGTCACTGTTGTCAGAATTCAATCTCACTGATAAACTGATGAAATTGGCACAAAGGGGATTAGACTATACGGTGCTGAGCATTGAAAAACAAACATATACCAGCAGGCACATATGAAAGGTTGGGTAAAGAATACATCAAGACATCTTGGGAATTACCGTACACACACAGATGTTGGAGTGGGGGAAGAGAAGTGTTTCTTAGTGGTAAAAATTGTGAAAACGCACTAAGCGGTTCTCTTCTTTGTCAGGGTATTAATTTACACGGGGCCTGCGATGGTTCCTCTACCAGCTTATCCTGCCGCCTTCAAGGTTCACCAAAGGTAGTGATGGATCCAATATTTGGACAACGTTCCAATGGAAGTTACCTCATGTTGAACGATCACAGCTGCTGTGGCATGTTGCCAGGTTTACCCTATCTAGTAACTGTGTCAGCCAGGGTCACTTGCTGTATGCAAGTATTGTTTACAAAGACCAAGTCAGACAGGGAGTTGCCGTTATGGCCTTCACTGAACATCTCTTCTATACAAATTGATACTTTAAGCAGAATGAAAGCCATTCTTTTGCAAAAAACTGTGACACTGACCTCTCCCAAAGAGACCTATGATCTGCAAGTCGCAAGGACTTCTGCCGAGATACATGCCCTATTAACTACAAACTGCCCTGTACATTTCTCAGAAATGTTAAGTCGTATCTTAAACATGTCTGATACGAGTGGTATTGAACATGTATTTAAGACCGTATTTTCTGGACTGTTAGCACCTTTTGAAGCAGTCCTAGGAATATTTCCAAACTTTGTGTACTCAGTGTTTGGCGGACAGCCTCTCATTTTGGGACTCACTGCAGGGATACTATTTTTGCTCCTACTACTACGATATGGCAAGCCAATTCACCAGCGACACCCAGTTCTCCATGGGACCACTCTACTGGCGATGATGTGTCGTGAGAGCATCGTCCAAATTTTGGGACTACCTCGTCTACGAGAATTAAATACCACATGGTTTCTGTCATTCAGACCAATCTGGCAAGATTGCATCTTACCTGTTCTACGCTGCCTGCTATGCGTAGAAGAATGCGTGTTAGACTTATGTCTCACACTCCAATCACTCCAATCAGTCATGCCAACGAATGTTGATACTTGGTTGAACTGGTAACTGGTAACGGCCCATGCGCAGTGTTGTCCCCACCGGCTACCAATTCCGATGACGGCATTCATTGAGATCTCACAGACACAAGTTGCTGACGGTGAGGTACGAGAGGAAACCGGCACACAGGTATCATCCATTACGAACATTGCTAATGCGACCAATGCTGACGGCGATGCTTCACATCTATGTGCGGTTAATCTTCTAAACGAGGTAATCCAACTTTCACCTACAATGGTAGGCGACTTTTTTTACAGACTTAGAAGATTTGATGTTTTCTCCAAACAATAACACTGACTTTTGATTTGGCACACAGTGTTCTGAGAGACTTTGAATTCGACCTTCATTTTTCAAAACAAAGTTCTAACTTTGGGACTCTTTTTCCTATGATGAATTTTTTTTTTCTTCCAAATTTGTATTTTTAATTTTTGGGCACAAGTAATCTGCTTAAAGTAGAACTATTCATAGAGAACAAGAATTCTTTGAAAAACTTCCAGAAGACAATATTAGACCTTCTGTATTTACGAGCCATTTCATAAAGGTATATTTACATGATTCATTCATTTAGCATCCAAATGTCAACATATATGCTTAGAATGAAACATTGCTTTAATGCGTACAGCACCAATGCATCTTTTATGTGTACATCCAGTTCAAATGCATTTTTATGTGTTTTGGGTGGGTTTAACACTGAATGTTTAGATATGTTTAACATGTTTAGAACTTAGTAATGTCCTACATGAGAAAGTGGAGTGGGTGTTGTATGGCGTTTTAGATTCCGAATGAATTTTCCCGATTCATGCCCTTATATAATTACAATCAACGTTGCCCTTATATAGGCCTAGAAATCAAGCCCTTATTTAGGCATAGCCCATGCTACCCAACTACAGGCATGGCTACTTCCATCCGTTCATCAACGTGACGATTTCTTGGAAAACCAGACTCTTAAGCACAAGGGACTTCCCCTAGCCTGGATATTGATTTCTCCAAGAAACTCATTATTATGCATGAACAACTACTCTTTAGGGGTTCATCCATGACGTTTATATGCCCGACTTTACATCAAAGCTTGCATTCCTAAACACCTTCAAGGTATAAATATACCTTCACTTGCTATAGCAAAGCATGGTGTGGTTCGGTGCAGTTCGACTACCTACTTGCCCGACGCAGCTCGCTACAGCAAGTGCCGAAGGAAGCAGACTCTCCAGCTGACGCACTGACAAGAAGTTGTCCTCTTATGCCGAGAATCCAGCTCCAGTGTTTCTTACTCCCCTTGCGGGGAGTTGGGAAATCGAGTCCGAGACAGAGCTACCAACCTTCTTCATTCGAAGGTACGGAGCTGATTAGAACCTAGAGAAACCTTTGACAGTTCTTGGCAGAACTAAACCGATGCGAAAAGACAAACACTTACTCCTTTCCTCGTACTAGACTTAGGTTAGGTAGGCGTATTTTAGAAGCACCAGTTGAGTATTTTAGTCTGTTATTTATGTATGTATTTTTTATATGTTATAGCACTAGACAATGCTATTACAGTATTATTTTATAATACTATTCTCGCTGTAAGCATTATACTTTGTATTCTGTCTAACGATTGTAGCAGCTCACCTCTCTTGCATTAGAAGACTGTTCAATAAATCTTTTATTGAGAACGCCCGTCTCACTATTTCTCTGCAACTCTGTAGAAACGAAGCATGCACGATTGACTGAGTGAACTAGTTATCTATTGTTTCCATGACTCTGAAGATATTTGTTCCAGTTCTAGGGAAACAAAGTTGTCATGTTATGCGGTTAAGTGGAGAAGCGTGGCTCAGTGGTTAGAGGCGGCAGACCCGGAAGCTGAGATCGGCCGTGGACCAGGGTTCGATTCCCCGCCTCGGCGGGTCTCGGGCTCAAAATTCCACGGACTCGACAATTCTCGTTCCGGTGCCTACTCGACTCACGGGGTCACACTCTGCGACTCTGGGCAATAGCTTGCTTAATCTCCACTACGGCCCCTCGCGGCGGGATGCCTGGCTTTCACCTTGTGGATACCCTGCCGGGGTATCTCACAGGGGAATACCAGGACGGGTTCCCTAAGCAAGCGCCTTGAGACCTCTGGGTGATTCGTGCGCTATATAAGTCGAAATACATTTACATTTACATTTACATTTACATTTATCAGAAACTAATCCCTTCTTGTGTATTCAACAAAGTTTCTAGTGACCTCTGAGCTAGCTGGCACTCACAATTAAGTTTAGTATATTTGATAGACATACTGACCTCAGTCCTATGTCACATCTATAGGATATATTATTCCAATGCGCAGAGCCTATTGGGAATATAGGAACTACACTAGAGTTGAGGGGTAGAAGTGGGGTAGAGGGGTGGTAGAGGGGTAGAAGAGTATAAGAGGGATAGAAGAGGGGTAGAGGGATAGAAGAGGGGTAGTAGGGTAGAGGGGTAGAAAAGGGGTGGATCGGTAGTAGAGGGGTAGAAGTGTAAAGGGGTAGAGGGGTGGTAGGGGGTAGATGGGTGGTAGAGGGGTAGAAGAGGGGTTATGTGGTAGAAGGGTAATAGAGGGGTAGAAGAGGGGTAAAAGGGTTAGATGAGGGGTAAATGAGGGGTAGATGAGGGGTAGAAAAGTAGAAGAGGGGTAGAAGGGTAGTAGAGGGGTAGAAGAGGGGTAGTAGAGGGGTAGAAGAAGGGTACAAGAGGGTTAGAGGGGTACAAGAGGTTTGGTGGGGTAGAAGGGTAGAAGAGGGATAGAGGGGTTGAATAAAAAAACATTCCTCCAATCAGTGCACAAATGTAAATGTAAATGTAAATGTAGTATACTTGTAAAGCGCACAGCTGCCCCAGCAACGGGGCGTCCCGGCGCTGTATAACTCTGGGGAACCCGTCCTGGCTTTCCCTGTGGGATGGTCCCTTACTGGGAGTCCCCAAGGTGGAGCCAGGCATCCCCGGAATTGGTGGGGCCGTTGTGGAGATTAGGCAAGCTAATGCCCAGAGTTGCCGAGTGGAACCCCTGATTAGAGTAAGCACCGAAGCGAGAATTATCAAGTCCGCTGACCAAGGTCCACGACCCTGCCGCGTCGGGAATTGAACCCTGGTCCCAGGCTGACTTCTGCTCTCAGGCCTGCCGCCCCTAACCAGTGAGCCACACTACTCCACAATGTGTGCAAGAGACGCTGTGAAGTAAATAAATGTAGTACTGCGGACTATACAATACATTCAGCATGCATGAAATGTGACTACTGAATTCATTGGCATGCATGGGTTAACTAATAAGGCTGATAAAAAAAGAATTACAACTTACTATGATCACAATAATCAATTGCAATATTTTCTGTCTCACTAAAAGCTTATTGAGCACGTAAAAAACAAGAAAGCTATAGGCTTCAGGAATGTGAAAGAAAGCTCTCTTATCTTGAAAGCTGTTGATCCATGACGAGAGAGGAAAGCCATATGGCGCCTCTGCTGGTGAGCCTTGACAGAAGCCCACATGGCGGGTCACGAGTGAACGTAAGCTTGATGCCAGCAAAAGCCTCTTGTAGCACTTTGGAAATCCCCTTACTAAATTTCTCGCAGAGCAGCGCATGCGCTGACTCAGCGAGACCCAAAAAGGGGCAGTTTTGTACACATATTACATTTGAGCCAGTGGACAAATGGCCCGACACAAAAGGCCGGACATACTATTGATCTGTTGTTTTCCAACCTGAGCATGATAACGATTCATGATATTGAACCTATCACCTGGTCTGAACACTTCTTTATTAACCTCCAATTCCCTTCATCTAGTAACCTTCCAGTTAATTTCTATTCCACTCCTGTTCTAGGGAGATCTTGGAGGAAAGTCAACCTTGAGTTCTTTACAAACAAGTTTAGCCCTGTTGTGATTGGACTGGATGGTCTACAGAACTGCACTAAAAGCCTCCCATAAACAGCTCAGACACGCAAAAAGACAGTATTTTGCATAGTGACTGGAGGAAAATAGTGGCTCTTCAAAAGAGCAATTTAAAATAATGAAGGAATTGGTTTGCCCTTACTTTAAATCAGGCGATCAAAGCCTTTGCTCAGTGGGGTGATGAACAGCTGGCTACATTCTCTAACGAGTAAACTGACAAGATATAGTTGACCTTTGAGAATCAACTTCCCTAGGAAGAGAACCATTTTAGGAATCACAGCCCTCACCCAGGGGCTCAAGCCTATTTGGGAGGATTTCTGAAAATTACTGCAGAGAGGTGGAAAAGACTATGACAGAGGTGAAATCTGGCTCACCTCTGGATCCTTGCCCACATTTAATTTTTTCTCGCTGGGCTCCCATCTTAAGTTCATACAATACACAGATTTTTAACTATTGTCTGAAAAATGCAGAATATCCTTCCATTTGGAAGCACAACTTGGTGTTGCCTTTGGCAAAGGAAGCTGTAGATGCTTCTATTCTGTCCAATTATTACACAATCTCGCTCTTGCGGTACAAGGCTAAAGAGCTGGAATGGCTAGTCAATGCCCAATTATTGCATTTTCAAGACTGTAACCATTTACTGGACAACACTCAAACAGATTTCAGAGCCAATAACAGTACAAAATCCACCTTGCTAGTGGTCCGGGGAAGTATTAAATCAGGGGTTGATCAAGGTTAGGCCGCGGCCCTTATCCTATTGAATTTCTCTGCAACTTTCAATGCAATCGCCAATTAATGCAGAGGCTGCATGAAATTGGCCTGCATTCTGCTACTTTACAGTGGTTTGGATCTTTTTTGAGCAATGGATCTCACTCTATACAATTGGCCCCTTTCAATTCCAATCCCTGCTTGTCTAATTGCGGGGTCCACAGGGGTGCGCATGAATCCGCCCACTTGCGATTTTGCCACACAGGCGCAGAATCGCGTCCGCATGCAAGGGGTTAATGTAGGACCAGGTAAATACTGTTTAGGGAAAATATTTTGGTCTCTTACGGAGGCTGCGTAAGCTTTTTCGCTGAATCCCTGTAGTGGCAGAGGAATGAATGAATTAATTAATTAAAAGTTTTATAAAGCGTACATTACCCGAGGGTGCCTCAGCGCTGAGCAGATCCAGGCCAGAAAGAGGGAGTCACAGGTTTGGGGGGGGGGGGGAGAGAAGAAGAAAACCAAGGTGACCACAAATTTACACCGGAAACAGCCAAGTCTTTAGCTGCTTCCTAAATACCTGCAGTGCCGGCTGTGTGTGGCGAGCCAGTGGGGGGAGAGTTCCATAGCTTTCCCCCTGATAAGCTAGCGTTCTGCCACCCCAGTTGGCTCCCTTGACTCTTGGGACCGTAACCATAAACGCAGAGCTAGATCTAAGACTCCTGCTGGGCACGTACCAGGTAAACCGTTCTTGAAAATAAGTCGGGCCAGTCTTGTAAAGCGCCTTGTGCATATGGCACAGTGCCTTAAAAGATACTCTCTTTTCCACAGGCAGCCAGTGTAAATCATGCAGTAAATGAGATACAGGTTTGAATGTAGGAATTTTCAGAAGTGTCCGTGCTACCGCGTTCTGAAGAGACTGCAATTTTTTTTAGCAGATATTTGGATAAAGGAAGTTGCAATAGTCAATGTTAGATGTGATGAGGGCCATCATCACAGTCTTCTGCAAGTCAAACGGAATGTACGGGAGGACTTTTTAGAGAACACGCAGCATGAAACAAGCATTTGCAATGCAATCGGTCTCGCCTTTGGGACCTTATATGTATTTAGCTATACAGGACATTAGCCTGGGTGCTGAAAAATCTACTGTTCTTTAATCTGGAGGGAAAGTAAGCACCAAACTGCATGACACGCCACGTATGGGAACACATGGAGAGAAATATTGCCTTTCAGCGGGGAATGGTATAGTTCAAAACTCTGTTTTTAATATAAAATCAGGGTCTTCGGTGGTCATATCACTGAAAATACAAGATTCGAAAAAATATATTATTGTCTATGGGTGCTCGTGGAAGACAATTTCTATGGACTAGAATCTAGAGAATGCTAAAGTGATTTTGGTATTTTTGTCAGGGACTGTCCGGGACTATGTGGGGAACACAGTCAGGGACTTGGACAAGGACTGGGAACTGGGTAGAAGACGTACACAGAAAGGAGGAGTACAGTGCTGCCCAGGATCATACAGGGAGTCAGAGGAGGAAGAGGGATCCAAAGGGGAAGCCTGTACAAGTGAACAAGATGGGTAAGACTCAGAAAGGAAGGGCACTCACAAGGCAATTTAGCATTCAGACTAACTACACCCAGGACGGACGTGCAAGACATATATATAATACAACATTAACAATAAAGGGGGTGTGGGGTAAAGCACTCAGGAGCTCCACATGATAAGACTGAAGCTCAGTAAGTTTCTTACCCGCAATTGCTGTTACAGATACTGACTGCAAATACCCTCATGTAGGATATGCATGCAAAGGCAGGGTCTGTGGAGCTTATACCTATAGTGATGTTATAAATGTAACTCAAAGACAAAACTCACAGTGAACAAGAAACACCACCTAGGTAGTCAGCTGAGCCCACGGATCCTGGCGATCAAACAGGAACGCGCAAGGCAGTAACAGCAAAGGGGTAGAACTAAACACAAGCACAATAGACAAGGAGCTAGCAAGGAGGAGTGCTTAACAGAAAAGGAAGGAAATGACAGGGCACACTTGGCAGAAAGCAGGTAACAAACATACAAGGTAACAGAAGTAAGACAGCAGAATAGAAAGGCAGCAGACTAGAACTGGAACCAAGGAAATGGGGAGCAAGGCAGGGACTGAAAACGGATATACAGAAGGGGAGGCTACAAGGGTATACTAGAATAGTGCAGGTTAAGGAATCAAGAAAACAAAGTAGCAGAGAAGGCAGTGCTGGGGCAGGAACAAGAAGTGAGCTAAGGCTCAGGAGTCAAGGCAGCACTGCATACATAGCTGGTTCAGGAACAGGGAACTACCAAAGCTTCAGGAGTCAAGGTATCACTGCAGGCAGTGCTAGTTCAGGAACAGGGAAATTACTAGAGCTCAGGAGTCAAGGTAGCACTGCAGGCAATACTGGTTCAAGGAAACAGGACATAGCAAGAGGAAACAAGGAGGCAAGAGAGCACTGCAAGAAGTGCAAATTAGGAACAAGAAATAGCTAAGCCCAGGAACAAAGAATAACTATAGCTCAGGAACTCAGGAAACAAGGTAGCACTGCAGGCAGTGCTAATTAAGGTACAGGGAATAGCTATAGCTCAGGAACTCAGGAAACAAGGTAGCACTGCAGGCAGTGCTAATTCAGGTACAGGGAATAGCTATAGCTCAGGAACTCAGGAAACAAGGTAGCACTGTAAGCAGTGCTAATTCAGGAGAAGGGAAACTGCTGCAGTTCAGGAACAAGGACTACTAAGGCTATGGGGTCAGGGTAGCACTGGAGGCAGTGCTAATTCAGGAACAGGGAAAACAGCAGCAGGTCAGGAACAAGGCATAATTAAAGCTCAGGAAACACTGGAAACAAGAACAGCAAAAGCTCAGGGAACTCTGGAAACAAGGATTGGTCTCACCGGTAAACAGCTACAATGACCAACCTTTGCCTGAATGGAGCTGCGGCTTAAAAGAGCTCACAGTAATCACATGCAGCTGGTGTGGCAGGCTAGCAGCAGCCAGCCACAGGTGAGCTGAATTCCTCCCCCCATCCTTGGCCTGCAGGGGTGGAGACAAAGCAGTGAGCAGGGAATTCTGGGTAATGAAGTTTCAGGCATGAGTAAGCTGGCTTTAAGTCTAAGCAGGCTGGCTTTCACAAAACCCGGCATGGATTGGGAATGGATGTCAATTCCCAAATAGTGTCCAAATGGCTGGAAATCAAGATATGCATGCAGAGGAGTGTCAGGAAGCATATTAGAACACTGGAGAGTCCCACAGTTCAGCCCCCTGGTGGTGGACACGAGAACATAAGGAGCGAATCGTGACAATTTTACTGACTTCTGCTGGTCGTTTTCTATCAAGAAAGTTAAATAGAGGCAGTGCAAAAAAAAAGAAAGTCTCTCAGCAGAAAGCAATTCTGGTATTTTACTGACCTCTGCTGGTCGTTTTCTAGCAAGACAGTTAAATAGAGGCAGTAGAACAGAAAAAAAGTCCCTACGCGGAAGCAGACCAGCCCCAGGGCTGACCTCCAGAACCCACATAGCACATACACATATAAGTATATACTAAAGTGAATACACAAGAGGTCTTGAATGCTGAACCTAAAAACCTACAGATATTACTGCATTGATTTGAGCAGAAAAGCACAATATTGTGTCAAACATAACACCCAACATTTTTGCCTTCTGCACAGGCTTCGGAAGGTAGTCCAACTCTGCCGGCCACCAGGACGCATTCCAGAACAAGGTCTCTTTCCTATAGAGTAATATATCCGTTTTGTCAGAGTTTAGTTTGAGGCATTTGGTCCGCATCCAACTCGCCACTGCCAGCATACAGCTGCAAACATTTACTGCGTCTTTCTCAACCTGCGATGAGATGGATACCACTATCTGTGTATCATCCACATAGGACAGTACAGTCAGACCAAAACATACACATTAAAGAGTGGGACTAAGTGCCGAGCACTGCGGCACCCCAGAGGGGAGCGGAAAATTATTTGATTTTGCATTTCCCATTCCCACCTGCTGAGTTCTATCTGCCAGAAAGGACCTCAGCAACGCTAGTGCAGATTTCCTAAAACCCACATCAAACAGACGATTAATGAGTAAAGCGTGGTGGACCATATCAAAGGCGGCAGAGATCCAGGAGAATTAGAGCCGGTCTGCCCCCTTTGTCCACCCTTATTCTTACCTCCTCTGCTGCAGCTACCAGAACTGATTCTGTGCAATGGTTAGCTCCAAACCCATATTGGGCCAAATCTAGCAGCTGATGTGTGTCCAGAAATGCTAGAATGTCTTCGTTTGTGGCCTTTTCTAGCAGTTTAGCAGGGAAGTCGAGAGATAAGTCTGTAGCTTTCCACAAGCTTTGGGTCCAGGGTGAGTTTCTTCACCAGGGAAAGAATAGAGGCTTCTTTCCAACAATGTGGGTAGTGCCCAAAGCTGAGCACCTCATTCAATAGGACTCTAAGTTGTCCAACCACCATGCTGGCCACTTTGTTAAAAAACAGGGGGGGACAAGGGTCCGAGGGGGCACCAGATTTAATGGAGCTCATACGTTTAATGGAGTTTAGGGAAATGCCACTAAGCATTGATCATGAATAGGCTAAATTACTGCAATGCACTGTATCTATGAATGGCTTACTTCATATGTTTCTATATTCCAAATGCGGCATCTAGACTAATTAGTAACAGCTCCCGAAGGAGTTTGGTCTCAGCCTCCTTGGATTTTCTGCATTGTCTTCCAGTGTGCACTTCCAGTGTGCAAGAGAGCCAAATTCAAGTTATTATGTTATGTATACCGGTCCAGCCATTGTGCGTGACCGAGTCGCTTTTTACAAGCCTGTGCAAGCACTTCATCCCTCAAAACAACTCTGGTGTGTGCTAAGCGAATAAAGAATGCTAAAATGGGTGGCTGCTACTTCAACCACCTAGCAGCCTACCACTGGAATTCCTTTCCTCTGGATCTTCGCCTTACTTCTGACCTCTTTACTTTTAGGAAGAGCCTGTAGACTTGGCTCATTCCTCTCTAGGGGCCGTCAGTGTATGGAGCTCTGTAATTTTGGTTCAGCACCGAGATATACCTTGGGAGGGTGATGGAGCGCTCTACAAGAAATCAGATTAAAAAAACAAGCAAAAGAAACTTTAATATGCTCTCTCTCCATCACAAGCAACCGTCTGTGGCAAGATCAAGCCCCACCTGCCTCGAGGGTAGTCTTTCACCTCGGACAAATGAGTGCTTCAAATTGTTCAGCAGGGTTACACCCTTCCATTCACAGAAACGTTGCCGCCTATGCCACCATCCTTGAACCAGCTGACAGAGGACCAACTCTCCCTGCTTCATCAGGAAATACAAGCTATTTTGGCCAAAGGAGCCACTGAGAGGGTCCCAACATTAGAAGTAGGTCATGGGTGCTCTTCTTGCTGCTTTCTGTTATTGAAAAAGGACAGACTTCTGCCCAACAGTAGACCTGCAACCTCTCAACTACTTCCTTAACAAGCATTTACAATGCAACGGTCTCGCCTTTTCAAAAGTTAGAGCTATTGGCATTGTAAATGACAAACTTTTTATTTATGTGTTGGTTTTGAAAACAGATAAATAAATGGCATTGTCATTTACAATGCCAATAGCTTAATCTCTCGCAAATGCGAGACCTATTGCATTTGGTCTCGTCTTTAGTAAAGTTTAAGCAATTCTGTTTGTAATTAGGTGGCTTTTTAGTTTTGCTTTTATTAGTGTTTTTTAAAGTCCCATGTATATGTATATGTAAGTATGCATTAATATTGGTATTGATATAGATATGCAGATGTTTATGTTTATTTATGTATGTATATATACATATATATATATATATATTCACTGAAAAAACCATAGGTTATAGACCATATATAGTTAGGAATTAGCATTTATAAAACCTTATTTTACTCACACAAAACCATTGAAATTCCATATATAGTTAGTTGCACTAACTATATATCGCGCACCCGCAATCCACTGCTGATGATGTCACATATTACATCATTCATGACATGGTCAGTGACATCACTGATGACATCACTGATGACATCTCAAATGACATCACTGATGACATCACTGATGACATCTCAAATGACATCACTGATGACATCATGACACACCAATACCAGTTACTACATACGCACTCACTGATTCCTATGTCTACACACACATTCACTCATTCACCCATACAATCACTCATACATACAGTCACTCATTATTACAACACTATCATATGCACTCATACACCTATGCAGACAGTCACACACTGCCACTCATCCATGGAGTTACTCACACACCAAGTCAGTCCTGTAAAGAATCAATCACACTTCCATTTCCTCATCTATACAGTTAAACACAGAACACCATACTTCAGTGACATCACTGATGACATCACTAATGACATCTCAAATGACATCACTGATGACATCTCAAATGACATCACTGATGACATCATGACACACCAATACCAGTTACTACATACGCACTCACTGATTCCTACGTCTACACACACATTCACTCATTCACCCATACAATCACTCATACATACAGTCACTCATTATTACAACACTATCATATGCACTCATACACCTAGTCAGTCCTGTGAAGAATCAATCACACTTCGATTTCCTCATCTATAGTTAAACACAGAACACCATACTTTTCACACATATACTAACACATACTTACTCTCTTATACAATCACTGATACAAGTACACATTGATATGCACAGAGTCACACACCTCCAAGCCAGCCACACACACACTCAGTCTTCCATACATCCACTCATTCTTCAATATGTAAAACGTATTTAAACTTTCCAAAAACACACAGACACTAGATGATGTCATCAGTGATGTCATTTGAGATGTCATCAGTGATGTCATTTGAGATGTTATCAGTGATGTCATTTGAGATGTCATCAGTGATGTCATCAGTGATGTCACTGACCATGTCATGAATGATGTAATATGTGACATCATCAGCAGTGGATTGCGGGTGCGCGATATATAGTTAGTGCAACTAACTATATATGGAATTTCAATGGTTTTGTGTGAGTAAAATAAGGTTTTTTAAATGCTAATTCCTAACTATATATGGTCTATAACCTATGGTTTTTTCAGTGAATTTTCAAGGTTTTGTAAATGCTAATTCCTAACTATATATGGTCTATAACCTATGGTTTTTTCAGTGAATTTCATTGGTTTTTTAACAGCTAATATCTGTAGCTGTAAAATGTATTCTTCTTTAAATCCAAAAATATATTTTATATGTTTATTAATAATTTTTTTTAAAATATTTTTTTTTCTTCGTTCCCGCTTCGCGAATCGGGAAGCTTCCCGTTAGCTGACCTTGATGCCGCGAAATAGACCGCGAGCCGGTAAACGTTCCTTTACCGCAACTGCTGCGTTAGAAAACAACATCGTGACGCCTCCCGTCTGCATGACGTTTCGCGTTGTCGCGTGATACGTCATATGACGTGCTACGTTAGCGAACTGGTACGCTTACCGAGGCGCAAAGCGCAGGTTTCTGGAAGCAAACCGGGAGGCCCTGCAAAGCGCGTAACGTAAACACAGCAGGTCATGTGACTTGGTAATAACACTTTTCATTGGTTCATTTCACTTTTGGTTTCCTAATGATGTAAGACTAGGTCATATAATCTAAAATGAACACTTTTCATTGGTTGAGAACTATTGTTTTTCCCAAATGATGAAAATCCCTCCTTCTTTCCTCACTCTGACTTTCATCATTGTGAGAGAAAGACCCTTTGTTACCAGTGAGCAATGGCTTCTTTAGTAGCTTCAGCTGGTGCTTCCCCACCACCTCCACCACATCCAAGGAAGAGTGAACCACCTGCTGAAGTTATAATTCAGCAAGAAGAGGAAGAAGAGGAACAGGAGGAAGAGCACGAAGAGAGGCACGTTTTGCCTGAGGAGCCCAGGACGTCTCACCGGAAAGAAAACTTCATTTGACAATTTTTTAAAATTCCCAAAGGTCAGAAAAAAGTAAATGCAAGATACGTAACTTGCCTTATATGTCAAGATAGACTGTCCAGAGGGACCGACAAAAAATACAGTTTCGGAAACTACACAATGCATCGCCATATGACTAGGTGGCATCCTAACAACTACAGTGCTGCACAGTTTCGTAACGACCTAGATAATCTCCCTATTATGGCCAGAAGATCTGTTGTACCGGAAGTAACGGGACCAGAGGGCAGGGAGATGGTGCCAAATATACAAACGAGATTTCGTGAAGTAAAACAAGTCTGCGTACATTGCAGTGGATTCATTTGCTACGGAGAAAGTAGCATCACTCTGATCAACAGAGCTATTGACTATCATATGCAAGTTTGTACGAAACGCCCCAAATAATACATTCTTTTTTTTTGTTTTGTTGCTCCTGTTGAGCCCTTTACAATGAATCGTTTTCGTTGCCCCCTCCGAAAAAAAACAAAAAAAATATAAAACTGTTCAGAAAAATTTAAAAAAAAGTAAAAAAATGTTCAGAAAAATAATAAAAAAAATATAAAACAACAAAAACAATAAAAAAAAAGTTCTTTTCAGAACTACCTCCCCGTTATTAAAAAATTGGTACAATATTTGGAACTGTGCCAACCTCTATTTCTCTTAGTTCGCTTCCCAGTTCGCTCGCCGGTACGCGAACCGGAAGCTAACCCAAACATTTTTTTTTTAAAAAGAACAGTAAGTATAAGGGAAGGAAACAGACAGTTATGTTAAAAGAAAGACAGCTATAGGGGAGTAAACTAGAGATACTATTACCCGTAATCCACTGCTGATGATGTCACATATTACATCATTCATGACATGCTCAGTGACATCATCAGCAGAGGATTGCGGGTAACAGTATCCCTAATTTATTCCCTATAGCTGTCTTTCTTTTAACATAACTGTCTGTTTCCTTCCCTTATACTTACTGTTCTTTTTAAAAAAAATTTTTTAGATCAGTCAGAAACAGTGAAAGTAATGAAATGTAAAAGACTACGTAGAATATGAGCACTGTATGCAACAACTTTGACACTTACAGAAGCCTCACCTTCTCCATGCCTCCTACACAGTTCTACATGTACATCATAAATGCAAACAGAACAGAATTAATTATACATGTTAGCGCTGGGATGCTCTAGGGTTACTACGCGCTCTATAAAACCTTAAAATAAATAAAAATAAATAAATAAATGGTTTATTTTTGCTGTTCTCAGAATGTATCAAATTTCACTAAAACAGTGACTTGAAGGTATTCATCATATAACAGCGGGGAAAAAAAACCACAATCAAAATGATTGTGTTTAAAAAACCCATACAACATAACAAATCAGAATTCAGAACTCCTTAAAGTTAACTTACTTTCCATGACGGCCAAGGATGTCCTATGAACAGCTTACACTCTGTTGTGCTGTTATTACTTTCAACCCGCCACTTTCTGAAAGAAAACCTCCATCGTTTTCAAAAACATGTTACATACAATAAATGACTTCTCGCTCTCTACCACACGTTTCCACAAGGCCAAATCGTGTCTGAGCCATTTATAACTCTTAGAATTCTTTTAAGCCAATCCCGTCATGTTGTATTTCCGCAACTTTCACAATTAAAATGTTGAAGATCATTTTCACAATCCTGGACTACTAATATCTTCCCCTTCTTGCTCAATCATGTTCTACATTTCCTATCACACTGATACTGCTTACTATGAAGCAGACTTACACTACCTTTATGACTAGTACAATTATTTAATTCTCTACATCACTTTTAATCACAAAGCAATGTAAAACAGTAGACAGCATTGCAGACTTACATTCCCTCTACTCCATGTTTTGATTGGCTGCTTCAATTAGCTTATAAAAAGAAAGTTTTTCTGAACTCATTCAAAGTGCACGTATTTCTCCATGACATCCAGTGTTATGGTAAGAAGTTATGTCTCTGTACTACACTTATCCTCAAGGCCAAATCGTGTAGGAGCCATTAGAACTTCTTGAAATTCCTCAGAGCACATCCCGAGATTCTTTCCCTAAAATTTTGGTTTTAAAAACACCAGGTAAGAGTTTTTAAGGTCATACGGCAATTTTTTTTGAAAATTAAAACAGAATCATTGCAGAATGACCAGCCATTTCTACACTTTAAATAAGCTGTATAATGTCCTGATGTTATTGAAGGACCATCATGATATATAATTGCTACAGTTACAAAAGTCCTTCCTGATATTGACAACTGTGAAGCCACAAAATTTTTAATTAAAGTTGTCAATTTTGTTCCATCAGGCCTACATCGTTGGAACATTAAAATGACATACTGGCCATATGTTCGTATAAATAATGTGGACATCATTTCAGATTTACATTGGCTACACTCCATGTTGTGATCAGCTGCTTTTACTAGCTTATTAAAAGAGACTGATTTACTGTCTGGCAAAGTTAAATATATAAATCTTTCTGAGTCTACACTAGTACTACTTGATACCCTACAGTTCTCGCAGTCATGCTGCCATTGATAAGAAAGCCCAAACAGGTGATCTACATCTACACCTTCATCATGCAATACATCAAGCATATACATTAAAAACTCCTGACAATCTTGCTGACTATTTTGAGAGAATTGTGTTTGGCCTGAACATCTGTCTAACAGATTTCGAATTTCAGACACACTTTCAATGTTTCTTCTATCAGTGCTACATTTCTCTAACACAGAATTTAACAAACTGCAAAATCTTTGATCAGAATTGACCACAATCTCTTCTTTTACATTTTCTAGAGAAAACAAAACATTAACCACTACATTAGCATAGCAGTTGACACCAGAACTGTTTTCAAATTGAAAACCAACAACATCTTCAACAGAATCCTTTTTGTTTCTGCTTATAATTTCAGGTTCATCGACTTTTCGTCTTTTTGCTACAACCTCCCCAGTATTGGTCACATTTCTTCGTTTCCGGCCTACCACACGTTTCTCAAACAAAGGATACTGAGGCAAATGTGGCGCATACTCTCTTCTTAACCTATTGTATTCCTTAACACAATCTAGATCCGCACAAATGTTTGTGACATCACACTCAATCAAGTACAATCCCGATAAAGTTCTAACTCGTGACAATGCCACATATGCCATACCCTCCTTGAACACAGAACTGCCAATATTCACCAATGCACAGTCTACACTTAAACCTTGCGATTTATGGATTGTCACCGCATATGCCAAGCAAACAGGAAACTGCTTACGACGAACATATAAGTCTTTTACAAGCAAAAATCTAGCAGAACAACGACCAATTAGCTGTACTTCCTCAATGCCATCAAATTTAATTTTTAAAAATTCAATTCCATCTCTATTTCTGTATTTCACAAAATCAACAACATTACCCATTGATCCATTTACCAGACCTCTTTCAACATGTAAATTCCTTCTTAAAATTATACGGCAGTTCAAGCACACATTCAGAGTCTTTTCAAAACCCGCAGTTTTAGATATACTCTTCTCTAATGAATCCAATTTTGTTTTCAGATTCTCAGACAAAATAATTGTTGATCCCATATGCTCTACTCTGTCAATAGCTTCCAGTTTCACAATCTCTTGCTTTTCTAAATGCAACATTTTGTTGTTGAATTTGGCACATTCTGCAAGAGTTGGCATCAAACATATTCCAGATTTTTTCTCAGTAACTTTCTGAAAAATATTCTCAGGCACAACATCTTCGTCTGGATATAAATTTGTCAGTAATGTGCATGTAAAGCTTCTTTCCCATGCTCGGTCACTTTTCCAATTCTAACATCTTGTAGAATAGTCTTGTAAACTTCATCCTTTGCCTGACGCATATTTTCATGCAGTTCAGCATAATTGAAGTTTAACCATATATTGACGTTGCCAATGCTCCCTAAGCACTTCCTGGTATCTTCATGCGTGAGCATTTTGAACACAGGTTGCCCTTTCACTGGTGTTAGCTGCAGAAGATCTCCGAAAACAATGATGTGTTTGCCACCAAATAACACATCATACTCTGTTTTGAGAACTTCTTGCATTCTCAAATGCACAAAGGCAAGCATGACATTGGAAACCATGCTTACTTCGTCAATGATAAGAAGTTTCATTTTCCTCAAGACTCTTGAAACTTCAAAACAAGCATCTCCAGATAGCTTGTGATATTCTAATTTGTTGTCATGCTCCACTGGCAGCATCAGTAAACGATGTAAAGTAATCCCTTTAATGTTATGTGCTGCCAGTCCAGTTGGAGCGGTGACAACACAAGACAGCGATGACTCTGTCCTTTCCTGCAAATAACATGAAATTGCTTTAATAAGGAAACTTTTTCCAGTTCCCGCTTCTCCACTCACGTACAGTCGGACAGGCTTCAACGACGTACATGAGCACTCTTTCTTGTCATGACTTAATCCATGATCAATTTGCATGGTAAGTTCGTCATATATTTTCCTCTGCTCAACGTTGAGTTGTCTTTCCAACTCTTCTAAGTTAACCGCATCCTCCTGAGCATGTGCCATGGCTCTTTCCACTTCATTCATAGCAGTGGCAGCTTCATTTTCGATAAGAGGTCCTCCTAGTGGATCCTGACTCAATGAAGCAGAACTCTGACTGTCCTGAGAACTGTCTCTGGCAATCTCGGCTGCAATCGTTGCTTCCTGCTCAATTTCCACATTCAACATTTCTACATATTTGGGAAAAGCAGGACATTCTATGGTCTCCTTGGCAGCATTGAATGAGTCTTCGTAACAAAGGAAATCTCCAAGCAGTTCCTCTTCTGCACGCCAAGGCTTAAAAAGTTGCAAAAGTGCTAAATAGAAAAACTCCTTTTTTTCAGGAGATTCGCCACTCAATTTTCGATGGTTTATCAAGTGGCATTTTCTTTGCTTGACCAGACATCCCTCACTTCCTATTACAGCATACACTCCTTTCTCAGTATCTTCTTTGATGTTCCTCTTGAATATGTAATTTTGCAGAACCTCATACAGACAAACATTCTCGAGGTGACTGCTTCGATTTGGATAATATGTATCCAACATGTTGCTCTTCAAAATGTCGGTACTGTTTGGCTCCTTTTCCGCCAAATACTCAATTTCCCGCACAGGTTTGAGAACTCGATTACGCGTTGCAGCAAGACCAACACTCGCCCAAACGATACTCCTGGACTTGGCATAGAGACTTGCTGAAGACAACCGGTCAGAACATTCGTAAGCTCCAATTTCTCGATGCGACAACATCTTCAGACTGAAACTGTACAACTTCTTGCTGAGGCTCTTTTCATGGGAAATGTCCTCCCACATATCCTTCAATTCTGTCTTCTCTTTTTTGGTGATGTAAGATGTCACATACCGAGCCACAGCCATACAGTTATCAGCCACAAACTGTATATCCATGTTAGCATTCCACATGGACAAAATCACCGGGTTGTAGTTGTTGATGTACTTAGACTCTTCGTTCCTCTTCAAATTGTATGTGTTTTTAGGTGATTTCTTCATCACATTATGTCGCAGCGAAGACATCAAACTGTTCACTCTTCCTTTAGAAATCACCGGTCGTGGAAAGCCGAAACGACATTTGGTGTAGAACTTGTCTTTGTTCCGGAATTTACGACGACAGTACTTTCCACATCGATGACTTTGGAAATGTAGAACTTTTTCTCTTAGGCTTTTTTTCTCCTTTGCGTTTGGAACAGCACACGTAGAATACTGTTCTATGAAACTCATCACTGAGTCTTCTGCATCCGTTCCAAATTTAGGTGCATCCTTGATCCACAGCAACATATGTATATGAGGAGCACCTCTTGCTTGGTACTCCTTCCTCCAGAAGAAATCCAACACCTCTCCAAGAGGTGGATTCTTCTTATTCATGATGAAAGACATCATACCTTCAAATCTATGATTGAAGTACCTACATACATTGACTGGATCCAAAGAGCACAGTTCTCCGGGTGTCTTGAATTCGATGTTTTCTACGTTAGCATTTGCCTCTCGTAGAAATTCAAGTAAGTCTTCCCAGCCATACTCAGCACAGCTCAAAGTGAGGAACCATGTGGGAGTTCCTAAGTTCCTCAGCATACATTTTAAATCACCATGACGACGGTACCAGTACTCATTAGTACCACGCTGACACGCCATGAGATTAATCAGGTGAGAATCCAAAATACTGTCTTGGACATTGACTTTATCCATAAAGTCACTTGCCGAGATGTTTTGCATGTGTATACCACTTTTCAAGATGTGGTTCACTGCATATGACAGTCCAGACAGATCGCTTTCAAACAGGAGATGAAACAAATAAGGAATGCATTGTCGAAACCTAGGATCTCCTGCATACAATCGCAAAGTCCGGTATTCAGAAGCAGGAATTTGATGAGGTCGCTCATCATATCTTCCTCCCTGACCTGTTGGAAAAAGCTGTGGGAAACACCGAGCTTCCAAACTTTCCTCCCAAACACTAATGGGACTCCCTTTCGCTTGTTTCATTTGAAACAACTCAATAGCATTCCCCATGACTTCCTTG
This sequence comes from Lissotriton helveticus, assembly GCF_964261635.1. Taxonomy (NCBI): domain Eukaryota; kingdom Metazoa; phylum Chordata; class Amphibia; order Caudata; family Salamandridae; genus Lissotriton; species Lissotriton helveticus. The sequence continues at coordinate 383,818,712 of NC_136067.1, read as the reverse complement.
GAATGCAAAGGATGAACACTATAATGTTCATATATTTCTTCACTAGTACAGGGTTCTACTTTCTCAATTTGACCAGCACACAAATCGCTATCCTCTTCCTCACTTACTTCCTCTTCTGCAACATATACATTTTTATAGTATTTATTATATTTTTTCAAATACAATGTTGCCCTTTTGACTTTCCTAACATCTACTAAATCTTGCCATATTTTCTTATTCTTTGTCGGAACCCCATTAACTAAGATAACAAGAGGTTCCTCTTCCACTTTTTCTACTCCAATTGTGTTAATGTTTTTCTTCAAATCTAGAGGCAAATAAACAACTCTTCCCTTTAATCCTCTCTGTAAATCTGATGGAGGCAATTTCCCTGTCTTTGGCTCCATTCTTACAATAGCCTGAAAGGGATGGATACTTTGAATCAAAATAGATTCATAAGTATTTAAATCCTTCAATTCAGAAGGAATCTCAACCAATTCCAGATTATTATGAACTGCTCTAGCAGGCATCTGGTTTTGATTTAATTTGTTACAACAATAAGTACACACACGTTGATCCAATCCCAAATCAAAACAATTTTCTACCATCAAGTATGTTGTAAAATCCTTCCATTCACTATTATTTTCCCTTTCACTTTTTCCATATAAATCCACTAACTTAGTCTGATTCTTATAATAAGTGCGTCGACAACACACACAAGTGAAATTTGGCCTCTCACTTGATTTCACCTCAAACGTCGCAATTTCCCTCTGGAAATTATCTGTACTGGAAACCTGTACACTATCTTCCACATTACTCTCTTCTTCTTGGTCAATTTCAACATTCTCCTCTTTACTTCCAAAGTAACAAAACTCAATTTCTCCACATATATTCTTCACATCTATTTCAGAACCATGCAAAAGAGCAGCGCATAATTGTTTAAGCATAATTGCTGGACTCTTAGCATAATACAACATTCTAACTAATTTCCTCACTTTATTATGATGCACTGCTAGCATCCTGAAATGATGAAAAACACTCTGGCATACTCTCCTGGAAAGACAAGCCAGTGAATGACCATGCAAACCTATCACTTCTCTCACTCTGCAAGGATCTAATTCTTGCAACAACTTCATTTTCTGCTTCAAACTTTTCTTATTAAATGACCGTATAAAATCACAAAGCAAATTGATGGAATCCTGTCGTACACTGCAAATACTACTACACTTCCAGGTGTACACAGGACCCTTAGGACGTCTCCCTAAAACCTCATTACCTAACACCTCTTCTATCTCTGTTGTCACAAGTTTTTCTTTTTCAACTGGACAACCATCTTTCACTTCATAAGCTCGACCACTGGTGTCAACTGCATCCACCAAATCATTATCCTGGAAATAACTCTCCTCATTAAAAAATACCTCAGAGCTTGAACTATGCATCCATTCTCCAGAAAAAACGTCACAAAAATTACTATGATTAACTATTCTCTTCCATCTACTATTTCTTTTGAAATCATAAATTGCCTTGTTTAGCTTCCTAATTCTATTGATTGTCAAAATAAATAACTTACGTTTAATTTCAAATGCCTGATCAATAACTTTCTCAACTATTTTTTTTCTCTTATAAAAAACCACTTTCTGTTGACCTTTCTTAATATTTTTTAACAAATTGCCAATTATCCTGTTGCGGAACATTCGTTTACGAATGTCCCTAAACTGTTGTTTCCTTCTAATTTCATGCATAGAGTTATCTCTTACTCTAGCAGTAACATTTTTCATTGGCCTTTCCTTACCGTTTGAATTGCTTCTCCTTTTCTGGACTGAAACATTTTCTGTAGTAATATTTTTTTTACTACAGATATTTCTTATGAATGTTTTTGTACTCTTACCCGGTGCTTTCTTGGTGACTTGACAAATCTTTTTGTTAGAGGACTGCTGCTTTTTTTCATTCACCTGCTGTCTTTGACGTTTTGCAGCCTTTCTCACTCTTTCTTTGCTTGGCATCCTAAAATCTTGAAATAATCTGCAGTTGAATCTGTGGTAAAATATAATAAAAAATGTTATTAACCACTATTACCCAACAGTAAATTAATAACAGTCATCAAAAACTTAACACATTACTTAACATTTTTACATAGAACATTTTTTTGTACATGGCAAATTTAGAATACAGAAATAGCAGAAAAGAAATGGAATTTATATTCATTTTACCTGTGCTGTTTTATATATGAATCTGATCTAATTTTATGACCATATTTTAATATTTTATTGAAGACACTACACATAACCTGTTTTTGAAGGTGTCTTTATTTTTAAATTAAACGGTTTAAATATTTACTTTTTATTTATTATAAATTTATAAAATAAATGTTTATAGTTCCATAGGCTCAAGCACGTCAGCTTCCCATCCTATGTCATACAATTCTGACAAATCTGCATCCTCATCACGTTCTTCTTCATCCTCAGGATTGAAATCATCCAAGGGATCAACATCCACTGATGTTTCAATTACGAGTTCAATGATGAGGTCGAAATCAACTGATTGCTGATTGTCGCTCATGTTGATGTTGTCTTTATCTTTAAAGAAAGATAACAACAATGAGATGTTGCAGAGTAAGAGACAAATCTCAGAGATTATAATAGTAAAATTGTTTAACAAGAGTAACATTTTGCAGCTATTATTTAACCATGTCCAACGATGCTGAGGAGGCAGCCGCGGGCCGTGGAGGGAGTTACGGTGGGGCAGGGAGGCGGGTAGGGGGAGGGGCAGGGTGGAGGGACCTAAAAACTGGCATATAAATAATTGCAGGTAAGTACACAATTTAATTATTCAAACGAATTTCGTAGCGCGCACAGCATCGCAAAATGCGATGCTGTGCGCGCTACGAATTTCGTTTAAATAATTAAATTGTGTACTTACCTGCAATTATCCATATGCCAGTTTTTAGGTCTCTCCACCCTGCCCCTCCCCCTCCCCGCCTCCCTGCCCCACCGTAACTCCCTCCACGGCCCGCGGCTGTGAGGAGGTGAAGCCTATTTCCAATTTTTCACTGAACAGGACTCATCTCTTCTTAACCTTGGATAAACCTCACCGACTCTGTGTCCCCTGCACATAATTAAATGTAAAGGGGCAGATTTATATTAACTAGCACATCCCCAGGGATGCACCAGTTAACGTGCACCGCTGCTCTGCCACCCACGGTGTGCCGCATTTACAATCAGATAGGACAAAGCTGCATCAAAACCCTGCGCCTGCTTGAAGCAGGCATAGATCTTGACGCAGGTAGGCTGAAAGCTAAAGCAACAACTAAGTGTCGTGTGCAGAAGTTGCAAAAAAGGAAAAATGGCGTTTAAACCAGTAATGAGCCCATGCTAACTTAACACAGTGTAAAGATATCCAGGATCTACATCAGTTTGGGGTTCACGAACCTGGCAGGTACAAGGCACTGAGGCTTTGCACCGTGCATGTCTCATCCCAAATCATATGTTGTTTGTGAATGAAACAATTTCCCAGACCAAATGCTTTGGATTGGCTACTTCTAAAAAATTAAACACCCCTACTATCCCGGAGTTAGAGGAATATGATGGTTGGAGTAATTTTACTCGGTTGTCCATTAAAGATTTACAGGCCCTACTCCGTAATTCTTCCTTTAACATTTCCAGTATAAATCCAAAAGGTTGGCTGCTTTGGCAACGTGCCTTATCCACGGTTTAATAACGCTGCCTTTTGCTTTATATAAGTTTTCAAATTGTATGAAATATATACCAATAGGTCGTTATGAACCTTTAGGTAGTGGTTTTCTTCATGAGGTCTGGTCGCTTCCATACACATACAGATTTTCAAAGATGATCAAGAAGTTTATCTGAATGGAGAGGAATGCACTGAGACGCCAGAGCATTCACTAATGTGTAGGCACATACAGTTACACGGTTCATGCAACAAACACCGACCAAATATGGCTTGCGTGTTGCAAGGCACGCCAGTTCCTGCTATCATCCCCACGTTCAAGTTGTTGGAAAATGGTAGTTATTTGATGCTCAATAATGAAGATTGTTCTGGGTTAATTAAAAGTATTCCTTTTATCGTAACAGTAAGTGAACGGGTTATTTGCTGCAGAAATGTTCTATTTCCTCCCACACATGAACATAGGGAGTTTTCAATCTGGCCACAAATACCAACCTTGGGAGCACATTTCAACGGCATGGCAAGAATAAGAGCTCTTTTGTCTCAGAGAGAGGTGGCCTTGAGTTCGGCCCGTGAAACTTTCGTGCTTCACATAGCGAACACCCGTACAGAGGTGCAGACCCTTTTAAATACTGATTCGCCTTTGCATTTCAGCGACATGGTTCGGACTATCTTTAACGCGTCCTCCACAAAGGGCCTGGCGCACTTTTTTAAAGTTGTTACCAGTGGTCTCGTGACTTCATTTGAGAAAATCTTTGGAGTCATCCCTGCTTTCTTTCATTCTATTTTTTCCACTGTGCTTGGTGGATTCCCATTTTTACTTGCATTACCAACGGACGCTCTTGTGCTTTTTTACATTTTTAAATATGGATGTCCCTCCTGTGCAAGCTCCCGCCCTGCAGCTGCTGACGCTGTTCCGCAATCGCATGCTTGAATATTATGGCACAATGCCGTTGGCGATATTAAGCACGGCATATGGATTATCTTTTCGATTCTCCTACTTCACCTGTGTCCAGCCTGTATTTCACTGCCTGACCTGTGATTTCGATTGGGCCATTGATTTGTGTCTCTGCGGACCGGTTTCTCCTGACGGCGACTTTAATCAGCTGATGACTCCTATCATTACTCACGAGTTGGTTTGTCCTGGCGAAAGGATTATGGCTGTGGCATTGATGCATGGACTAATTGGTCCCTGGAATTTACTGGCGGCAACACAGTCTTTCTTGGAACAGAGCTTTCTTGAAAACCCACCGAGCTGTCCTCTGATGGTGATAGAGGATCCGGTGCTGGGAGAGCACGTATGTTCTTTTCCGCTTTTAAATTGGATGGCTGAACTCTTTTCGGATGAAGACGGTGACTTCCTATTAGAGGCTGTTGCAGCTTATTTTGCATACACAGTTATGTCATAGACCTTTTTCATGTTTGATATGCTGAGTACTAGCATTTCATTGACAATTCATTGACTTATTTGTCAAGTTTTTATTATTTAGCTTGCCTATTGGCTTAAGCCTCGATAAAGTAGTTGGCTGTTTTATTTTTCTTTAGCATTAAATTTTCCTAGTTTTTAATGTTTTACCTTGCGGACCGTCCACATATAAAGTTGCAATCTGCTCTCATGAGATGGCACTTCTATTATCTTATTCAGTTCGTTTCCGGATCATGGGGAGGTGTCATCTAGATCCTGGATATCTTTACACCGTGTTAAGTTAGCATGGGCTCATTACCGGTTTAAACGCCATTTTTCCTTTTTTGCAACTTCTGCACACGACACTTAGTTGTTGCTTTAGCTTTCAACCTAATAGTTCATCGTGATTTACATGAGAATAATATGTTATTGCTCTACTATCTGCTTTACTTGTTAAACTATATCTGTACAGCGAGTGCTGAAGTTTCAAGAACAACACGATACAGAATTGTTATGAGGTCTGATCTCCACGACTTCATACTCATAACATAAGTGCAGCTTCTGCCAATTCTGGGCATGAGGCGGGTTTTATATTGCTTTGCCGAACACACATACACAACACTTGATGCGGTTCACATGAAGAGAGAGCTGGTGTATGCTGATGTGATTCCTTCAAATCTAAGACACTAAAGTATGGGCACGCCCTAAACCAACACAAAGAGACCTTCTTAGCAAATAATATAATATGTGTAATAGGGAGGGTGAGATATAAGCAGCCGCGGGCCGTGGAGGGAGTTACGGTGGGGCGGGGAGGGGGAGGGGCAGGGTGGAGCCCTCTCCACCCTGCCCCTCCCCCTCCCCGCCTCCCTGCCCCACCGTAACTCCCTCCACGGCCCGCGGCTGCTTATAAGTGTTGCTAACTCTTATTCATTTACAGCATGTTAACATACTGTCACCATTCGCTTTTTATGTACTAGTAACTATGCTGGTAATTTTGCTACTGATAATATGTGTACTTGTATTATCTAAGATACTACGCCTGAGAAGACGGCATTAGTAAATAAACATTTCAAATACACATGTGTTCTTCTTAACTCCATGTTCTGGTTTCTAAGAAATATATAACGACCGACTGTTCATGAGTTCCACGTATCCTGAGGTACTATAAGTTCATATTCTGGATTGTCTAAACATTGAGAGTTTGTTATATCCAATGTGACACTGTACCTAGCTTGCTAAGGGGTTTTTGATTACTAAGGTGAGTTTTGGGGCACCCTAATTCGCCGAGGTTCCAATCCTCTGTCCACAGTTCTGTGTGAGAACAGAAACCCTGCGACAGGGGCACCCCTGAGCCTTGCTGGAGCTTCATCACACTTGCGATACAACTCCAGCAATGCGCCACCTTTACGGCACAGATACGTCACGCATCTGTGCTGTTTTTGCCCCATGATGCGCCGCATTGTAAATGCAGCACACCATAGGTGACGGAACAGCGGCACAGAATGACTAACACATCCCTGGTGATGCGCCAGTCATCATAAATCTATCCCTATGCTTCTTATCTTGTTAGAGATGAACCGCCATATGTATCATCAAAGTTTTTTGCATTTCCTAAATAGCGAACTTTAAGGAATAAATAGCGATTCTTTACCATTCCTAGTTTGCGATGAGCTATTTGCTAATTACAAATTACCCATTCATTTCCATGCAGCAGGAGGCCCATAGGAATGAAGGTGCAATTTGCGATTAGCAATTACCTCATCGCAAATTACGAATTTTTCCGAGGGTGCAGGGGTGTCTCAAGAACACCCTGCTGCACCCCTGAAAAAGAAATTTGGGGGCATATGGCGCACATAAATTTTGAAAACATTCCTTTACCTCAAAAACGATTTTCAACTCATAATTTGAAAACACTACACATGGGGAAATGACTTAAAATGTCCTTAAGACACATAAAAGCGTTTTTTGATTGCCTTTGCAGCATGTTTCAGTCACCTTTAACATGCCTATGTAACGCAAACATTCAAAATCTAAATTTGCCATGCACAGGTGGGAGCATATTTACAAGCAATTTGCTCCACAGACAAACTTCTTACATTGAAATGGGAAAAATAACATCAGAGACTCTCAATTACCTTATAAAGAAGCAGACACCATTATGTCCTTGTCATCAATATTAAAACCATTGCTTTTTCTCAAAAACGATTTACAAGTCATAATTTGAAAACACTCCACAGCTCCTATGCACATAAAAACCCTGTCAGTACTAATACTTCACATTTTCTCCAATTACAATTTCTCAAAGAAACAAAATCTATTTGTAAAACACTTGAGACAAAGCAACATTTGAAAAACACAACTTTCTTCATAATTTTCTCCTTAAAGCACACTATTTTCTATCTAAATTAAAGAAATCTTTTCTCACCTTAGCAAATACTTTGAGTTTCAAAACAGTCTCAGAAACACACCAATTTGTCTTCAGCAGAGCAAAAGGTATGCACTCCAGAGTCTGCAGCTATCAAAAGCACAGAAATGCTGTAATTCTTCACACATATCTCTCATGTCACCCAATCAAAACTCTTCCCTCACTTTTTTTCAAATCAAAACCCTTCCCCCCTCTGCCCCCTCTCTGCTTTTTCTGCATAGCAACCACCTTTTGCAAGACCTCTGGTGTTTCCAAGTTCACACAACAATGTTGCAATTGAACTCTGAACTCTCAGTGCACCTGCATATCCAGTGCAATCTTTCATTTAATGATTTTTTCTTCGCCACTCAAAATACATCTTTCAACGAACTTATCCATGCACCCTAACTTTCTGTTTTCAGCAATCAAAATCCACCAATCACTCTTACTGCTTCATTAACACAGAAACTCCTCAGTTTTTTTCATTTTACACTCTCATTTTTTCAACTGCCATTTCATTGCCACACTTCATCTGACTGCAGGAGAACCTTTTCTCGCCATGTTTTCTGTCTGGATTGTTGGACATAGTTACATCTATTGGGCTCAGAGGTACGCTGAAAACAGGAATTTAGCTAACCTCAATTTACAAGATGTGGAAATTAAGTGGTTTGGCCACAGAGGATTAAAATGTCACCAATTGATACCATTGGTGAAAACCTTTATGCATTTGCCAAAACCTGACCTGTTAATTGTGCACTGTGGAGGTAATGATTTGGGCACTTTGACTGGGGTAGGTCTGGAAATGCTTTTAAAGGACACCTTTGAGCAATTGATGGCACTTTTTCCTCAGACTGCCTTGGTATATTCAAATATATGCCAAAGACAGAAATGAAGGTGGTCGAACCAATTTTGTCCACAAATTGAGAAATCGAGGAAGCATGTAAACAAATCTGTTTCAGCTTACATGAGAGACCATGGAATGGGCTCCCTGTACAACAATAACTTGCGTTACTACATGCAAGATATCTACAGAGGAGATGGAGTTCACTTCTCAGATGAGGGCAACAGAATTTTCACTCTGAATTTAAGACTGTGCATTGGTACCTACTTATAAGTACCTAAATGTACCATAAACCCAAAAGCTCTTCTCAGAGCTACCCTACATCTGATCACTCACAATTATTATTTTACTCTAACTTTTTTCACTAATTTTCAAGAAAGTACGCTCCCCAGAACGCTTCCCGGTTCGCGAACCGGGCGCACTCCACGCAAAAAAACTAAAAAAACGATATTTTTTTTTTTTGCCCTGCGAGACCCTTTTAAAGCCTCCACATCAAACCTAGGGGGTCAGGGAGGATCTACTATGCCCCCTTATGGTCATTTGCCCCTTCGCTTTGGCCTCCTCTTGTCTCTCGATCCTACCGAGAGACAAGATGGCGGCCGCTACGGACTGTTTGGAATGTTTACAGACGCCGAAGAACCAATCAGCTTCGCAAAGCTCCGTAACGCGAAAAGTACGCGAAGCGGAGCGCTGTTACAGATATATATCTTTTTTTGAACATTAATTTCTCAAAATCCACTGGAGCACATATATTGAGACCTAGCAAAGGCACATCGGGCTACCAGTCCCTACAATTTTGCCAATTTCGTGCAAATCCATTCAGCCGTTCCATTATTATTATTTTTTTTTTTTTTGCCCCGCGGGGCCCTTTTAAAACCTCCACATCAAACCTAGAGGGTCAGGGAGGATCTACTATGCCCCCTTATGGTCATTTGCCCCTTCGGTTTGGCCTCCGCTTGTCTCTCGATCCTACCGAGAGACAAGATGGCGGCCGCTACGGACTGTTTGGAATGTTTACAGACGCCGGAGAACCAATCAGCTTCGCTTCACAAAGCTCCGTACCGCGTAAAGTCCGCGAACCGGAGCGCTGCCCGGTCCGCTGTTACAGATATATATCTTTTTTTGAACGTTAATTTCTCAAAATCCACTGAAGCACATATATTGAGACCTACAAAAGGCACATCGGGCTACCAGTCCCTACAATTTTGCCAAGTTTCGTGCAAATCCATTCAGCCGTTCGGGCTAAAAGTGAGGCCAACCGCCCTATGGAAAACTCAATGTTAAAAACACGTTTTGGGACCCCCCTTTTTTCTCGGCCCCCCCTTGACGAACCCCCCCCAAATTTTCAGGGGCTGCTCAGAAACAAAATGTGCCATTTTCCTGAAAATTTCAGCCAATTCCGTCCACAAACGCCAAAGTTATTAGACATAGAATTTTAAAAAATCCCATAGAGAAAAAATCCTAACTATATATACCTACTGGCGACCGCCAGTAGGTAATATATATATATATATATATATATATATATATATATATATATATATATATATATATATATATATATATATATATATATACACATACATATATCTATGCATATATATATGCATGTTATGTTCATGAAAGTTTGAAAAACACTAATAAAGCTAAAGCTAAAAAGCCACCTGATTACAAACAGAATTGCTTTATGTGTAATAAAAATGAGGCCTATGGCATTTTGTTCACTAGTGCCTTTAGGCAGAGTAAAGGTTTGGAGTAAGGTTAGGCTGTTTTTGCAGATTGAGTAGTAGAGAGTGAGTAGTACATAGTGAGTAGAAAGTACTAGAGAGTCCTAAAAAATGAATGTGTCCTTGTGTAATGTAACTGGTGCTCATGTAAAGCACCCCAATACCTTTGGGTCAAGTTCGTGCTGTATAAAGCTACCCCCTCAAAAAGAGAACGTTAAAGAAAATAAAATGAACTGGGCATTTGTTACAATCGCCTGTTTAGAGTTGTGTTGTGTGAAATATGGACCATCTCCTTTCAACAGCCATAACCTTGTCAGGCAAACTAATATGCTTTCATAACTCTTCTTACTTCTAAGTTCAGAATCAAGAGGCATTGACTGATTTTAATATGGCAGCTGCTGTGAATGACTACGCCGACGGGGAGGATACGGTAAGGCAACGAAGCACACATGATTCGTCAGATACCACCGAAACTGCCATTGGCTACAAGAACACTCCATCAGAGATAAATAGTGCCATAATTGGCCATAGCTGCTCTAAGTCATAGGGAAAAGGCGGCCACACTGACTGTAAAACGGCAGCCTAGGCACTACCCATAGGCTGGGAAAAGCTGGCAACCACCAGCTCCTTCCCTCCAGTCTTGCCATTTGCGCACCTTCCCGATGGCCGCCATCACTTTCTTAACGTCATCTTTGGCCCGGCTATGTGTCTCGGCTCTGCCAGAGCGCCCGGACATGGTGGCGCTGGACCACTGCGACTGGTGACCCTCTACTTTTCCCAGGGCAGTCCCGTGGCCTTCTCCGCTCGTCACTCACTCTCAACGCAGAGATGGGCAGAGCTTGAGGGATGGTGCGTGCTGACGTAAGCCTTAATCGTGCCACCCTTCAACCCTCCCCAAGCAGATCAACTCGTCTAGCCATAGTGAGGACTGGTGGCGGCGGGGGCGGCGTGGCTAATACTTGCCTCCTAGTTTCTAAAAAGCTTTAATAAGGCTTGCGGAATATGTTCATTTATTTATGCGTGACCGCACACGTTCCGCATGAAATAACATTTTACAATTCTGCTTTTCTCCACGAGCAAATTACCCTGCTTACAGTATACGTTATAATCTCAAAACACTCAAATTAATCGGGTCGGGATGGAAACCTGAGTTCTTGTGTTCAAATAGTCGAGTAATCTGTTTCTTACCTGGAGTCTGGCCTCGTTGTGAACCTTATGCATTCTGCCCGTCAATAGAACGCTCCTCACCAGGGGTAGTAAGCGCTTTATAAATGTACAATACTGTCGACAACAAATAGCTTCTAGCAGTCCAGTCACTGAACCCAAGCGGTTGTCTGACATAGACTTTTCTCTTCCCCCGACTTCCTTCTGCTGTAAAAGGTTTCTAATCTTTATGGGGCAGGGCCCATAAAGATAACAAATGTTTTACAGCAGAAGGAAGTCAAGGAACTCAGTCTGAAAAGGACGGGGCTAAAAGAGAAAGAAATACGTCACTAACACCTCTTTTCCAATGGCTGGCCACCGTTTAGCATGAACGGTGATGCCAACCAATGGAAAAGAGGGGCGGGGCTTAACCTTGCTAGTGAAACTCACTCTGTCATTAAGTCTTATCAGCGAGACTGCGAATGTGCGCAGTCTTACGCTAGCCGAGACCTAAAAAGGAGAAATTCAAAATGCTAACATTGGTGCAGGTCCCATCTACCCTGTACCCTGGAGACTGGATGGTAGCGTTGGACTTGCAGGATATTATCACATACCCATTCTGCTGGCTCACAGATGTTACCTGCGGTTCAAGGTAGGCCACGCTCACTCTCAGTTTGCTGTGCTCACCTTTGGCCTTATCCGTATCCCTCAGGTGTTGGAAAAGGTTATGTTCAAGTGTTCCAGTCTTACCCTACCTTTATGACAGGCTACTGAAGACGGGATTGCCCCAGGCAGTCGTCACCCACCTTCAGACTACGACTGACTTTCTGAATTCACAGGGGTTCAATATCAACCTGCTGAAGTCACACATGACTCGCGCCCAGAAGCTTCCTTTCATCTGAGCCATTCTGGAAACAGTGCAGCTTCAGGACTAACCCCTAGAACGGCGGGTCCAGGATTTTCAGTCTATGATTTAGATGTTACAGCCTCTATCCTGGATTTTGGTGAGACGGAGTGTGAGGCTGCTGGCATAATGGAGGCTCTACAGTGGGACCTGAAGTACCAGTGTGTGCAGCAGTGGGGAAATCTCTCCGATCTGGTCCATAAATCAAAGGGAACTGCAAAAGATCTGCAGTGGTGGCAGACCCCTCTCCCTTCCCCACACAGAGCTCACGGTCGTGACAGCTGTGCCCTGGATAGATTTTGCAGTTGCTGATATCTGCAAGGTGGCTATGTTGTCTTCTCTTCATTCTTTTGCCAAGCACTACTGCTTGGATTCGGAAGGGAGGTGAAATAGTCACTTTGCCTGGTATATTCTTTACGATGTTCTGATTTAGTTCTCCAATCCTATCACCCAAGGGTAGTATTGCTTGGGAGCCTATTAAAATGTGGGAAATCTGCAGACAGAAGTATTCATCAGAAGAAAGTTACTTATCTTTGCAAATATTTCTGGTGGATACTCTCTAACTACATGCAGATTTCAAGCTTACATTTTCTCCTCATTCTAGAGAAACCTTTCCTAAAAAGATGAGAAGTTAGTATTGTATTGCACTACTACTTGACTGTCAGAGGCTTAATTTACAAGCCCCTTGTGCCACTGGTGCACCACTTTTAACATGGGGAAAAGTGATGTAGGGTGCAAGGGGCTTATGAATAAGCCCCAGAGACGTTTTGATAATGCTTCAGAAGTTTTGGAAAAAACAGTTGAACTGATGTCAGGGCACTGGTTCTGGCACTCTATGGCCCAGATGAGGTCCTCAAGCCCCTGTTCCCCTCGTAATGGAGCATGTGGACACTACCAGCACCTAAGAGCTATTGCAAATGTTTCTGTACCAGTCTGGCACCTGAGGGATATGCAAGGGTGAGGAATCTGCAGGTAGATAGTGTCCACCAGAAAGAATGTGACAGAAGTTAAGTAACATTAGATGGTGAAGCCTGCAATATCTCTTCCAGGCCTCACGTCCTAAGAGAAAAAACATCTTCCTTAAATAATCCGAAGAACAGACCAGAAAAAAAAATCAAACGTGAGGAGCTTATTTACAAGTCCCTTGTGGCACATTTGCGCTGCTGGAGTGTCACTTTTGTGTCGCTCTGGAGGCGCAGTGTGCACACTCCTATCTACAAGGTCATGCAAAGCCATGCAAAGCCACTAAGATACAGTAAAGGGGGTGGTGATGGACAGAGTATTCCGAATTAATGCAGAACACTCCTACCCAGTCAACAGATCAGGGCTTGATCCATCACCGTTTTTTAGCTCACTGCACCATCCCAGTTCAGAACCTGGCTATATGCAAATTAGTCTGTCCCTGGCCCAGTGCATCATGGGAACAGGGCAGACCAAACTACCAAGCCAATTCTTTCACTGGAAAGGAAACAAGCTTCCGGGGACCGGTTTCTGGCATTACAGCCGTCTTCGGCCCGGCTTGCTTGAATCCTGATGGTGCAGTGAGCAAGGGACTAGCATCCGAGTATACCCTACCACGCTTATGGTGGCCAAAACGATACAGTAAAGGGGGTGGTGATGGACAGAGTATTCCGAATTAATGCAGAACACTCCTACCCAGTCAACAGATCAGGGCTTGATCCATCACCGTAATTTTGTCCACCCTAAGCGTGGAAGGGTATACTCAGACATGAGTCCCTTGCTCATTGCACCATCAGGATTCAAGCAAGCCGGGCCGAAGACGGCTGTAATGCCAGAAACCGGTCCCCGGAAGCTTGTTTCCTTCCCAGTGTAAGAATTGGCTTTTGTAGTTTGGTTTGCCCTGTTCCCATCATGCACTGGGACAGGAACAGACTAATTTGCATACAGCCAGGTTCTGAAACTGGGATGGTGCAGTGAGCTAAAAAACGGTGTTGGATCTAGCCCTGATCTCTTGACTGGGTGAGAGTATTCTGCTTAATTCAGAGACTCTGTCCCTCACCACTCCTTGTTGTAAATAATTTTGTCCACCCTAAGCGTGGAAGGGTATACTCAGACATGAGTCCCTTGCTCATTGCACCATCAGGATTCAAGCAAGCCGGGCCGAAGACGGCTGTAATGCCAGAAACCGGTCCCCGGACGCTTGTTTCCTTCCCAGTGTAAGAATTGGCTTTTGTAGTTTGGTTTGCCCTGTTCCCATCATGCACTGGGACAGGAACAGACTAATTTGCATACAGCCAGGTTCTGAAACTGGGATGGTGCAGTGAGCTAAAAAACGGTGTTGGATCTAGCCCTGATCTCTTGACTGGGTGAGAGTATTCTGCTTAATTCAGAGACTCTGTCCCTCACCACCCCTTGTTGTAAATAATTTTGTCCACCCTAAGCGTGGAAGGGTATACTCAGACATGAGTCCCTTGCTCATTGCACCATCAGGATTCAAGCAAGCCGGGCCGAAGACGGCTGTAATGCCAGAAACCGGTCCCCGGAAGCTTGTTTCCTTCCCAGTGTAAGAATTGGCTTTTGTAGTTTGGTTTGCCCTGTTCCCATCATGCACTGGGACAGGAACAGACTAATTTGCATACAGCCAGGTTCTGAAACTGGGATGGTGCAGTGAGCTAAAAAACTGTGTTGGATCTAGCCCTGATCTCTTGACTGGGTGAGAGTATTCTGCTTAATTCAGAGACTCTGTCCCTCACCACCCCTTGTTGTAAATAATATTTATGCAAAGCCACTATGCATTCCTTTTCATGGCCTCATAGATATGAAGTAAGGCACAGCAGCGCCAGTTGCTGCCTTGCCTTACTCTGAGTCAGAGGCGTTCCATGGGCATTGCAGTGGGTATTCCCACGCAACGCCCATAGATTTTGACACATTCCCAGATTTACAACATGACATATATCTGGGAATGTGTCAAAACACCTTTCAGGATTGTTTCTGTGCAGGAAGAATAATCCTGCCAACAACGCAGACACCCTTGCACCATGGTGCAAGGGTGCCTCCGTTGGTGCATAGTTTACATAATGTGCGCAAGCGCTTGCTGAAAAGACAGGAATGCACTGTATCTTGTAAATACGGTGCATTCCTTCCCTTTAAAATTGGCGTAGGGCAGCGCAGCAAGAAGCCTCGAGGCGCTGCCCTATGCCAATTTCTTGTAAATAATCCCCTTAATATTTAGGGTCAAAGCCATACTATGTGGTAACAAACGATGACATACCAAGAACCTTGGGGCATATCACCAACAACTAGCGATAATTATCGCTATGTTGGCTTAGCGGCTATAATTTTATCGCCGTGTAGCGACGATTTTTATCGCTTAGGAGCCTTGATATTATCAAGGTTTATCTCCTAAGCGATAAAAATCGGCCGAAATGCATGAATATTGCTGAAAAGTCCACGATATTCATGCATTACCGAGCGAATGCTCTTAGCCATGTTATCCACAACCCATTGGATAACATGGCTAAGAACTGCTCAGTGCAGGTGTTAGCTTTTAGAGATATTCGCGCTTAGCGCGAATATCTCCAAAAGTTGGTAATAGGAGATAGCGATGTTAGCGACTGTTTCCAGTCGCTAACATCTTGGCACGCCCACTTTGCATGTCATTAGTGATAAATTTCTCTGACATGCAAAGCGGGGCCCAACATGGTCGCTATCTCCTACTAGCTGTCGCTAACTGGTGTTAGCGACAGCTAGGTAATAGGGAGATAATTTTATCTCCGCTTTCTTGGCTTTTAAAGCCAAAAAAACAGAGATAAATCCCTTGATATTATGCCCCCTTGTGTTACTACAGTGTACTCGGGCACCTAAACATAAGACCGAATCTACATTTCTCTCCGTTACCTTAAGCACTCACCCTTGTGAAGAGCATATTATTTTCTACTGTTACAAGAGAATATTTTCCATTTGAAATGAAAATCGTTTTTTTCTTCCGCTGCGTCTCTTGTGGTACAATGTGCAACAACAATCTCCTGCACAAGACACAAAGTCGGAATTCTACTAACAAAAACCGTGTTGCAATACACAAGGAGGGCAGACAAATGAAAGGCTCTGAAACTGTATATGCCCATGCAAAAGCTCATGTCACATGAAAACAGGAGCTTTTAACGGCCTGTACCTTAAGTAACCACTAGACAGTTTTCTGGGGAAAAATGTTTAATAACTCATTTTTATCCTTTACATTTTTTTATTACACAGTACAAAATGAGGCCATACGAGTGTGAGATAAATGTGCAAAATGCGTTTTGGTAACCTTTGTACAAACATTTATTTATGAAAGGAAAGGTCACTTTATTAAGTACCAGATAACCGAACCGTACATTATGCATTATGATAGAAGGATATTTTGGTATGAAAGGCAGGCCTCCCCTACACGCATACGCTGACAGCGGGTATTGCACAACACAGAGCTTGCTTATGATTCATCAGGCTGGGTAAGTGGCAACGTTATCTTCGTCACTGAACCAATAGAATCGAACAAAAACAATACAAACCCACTCAAATGTTCACGGTTAACCTTCACAATGTCCTTAGCTTGAATAGGTTTTACAAAAATATCAAAAGGCAGCATCCACAATGTGCGAAATCGGTGCATGCGAGGTGGAAAAAGTACCATATTACATTAATTCATTTATTTAGTTGGTGAGCATGTCCTTCGTGTCCTAAACATGATCAGTACCATTTATGCGAGCATTTCAACGATTCTTTTGTGATTCTTTCTATTTGTACACGCCCCTTGCTCACACATTGCATGCTATTTGTCATGAAATGTTCATTTGTGTAAAGCATGAATTCTGAACAAGAGAACATATTCAATAATATCCGTGGGGTAAAAAGGCATCTGGAAAACAAGTCAAGACTTTTCTGATGTTAACACTGCATCGAAAGCTGCTGCGAGGACTTTGCAGATGGCCTGTGCTTGTTCCTGCAATGTAAAATAGAAGCATTTTAATGAAATTGTGCTTTAGCAGGAGTAGACCTAATGTACATAGCTAGTTCATATGACGCACAAATACATTTTTGTGGGAGCTGTCATTAGTAAAAGTGCACGTAACAATTTTGTTTTAAAAACAACTTTAATTCATGTTTATCTTCTAATGGTGAAGGCTGTTTATCAAAATAATATTTTTATAATGTAACAAGTAATTTCAAGTCAGAGAATTACCATTCACCCATGACTAAACGCATCTGTGGTGTTGTACACCCATTTTCCAAAAGTACACAACTGTGGGCAGAAAGGAAACCTACACATTCGTTTTACAATATATGTAAAACTGAATACCCAATATTTTAATTTCAAATATAGTTTGTGGAAAAGCAACAGTGGAACTCTCTTCCTCGTCTCAGCAGTGCATTACAATGTAATTTTGAGTTGCTGTTTGAAGGTCAGCCTTGAGAAGAACAATTAATAGAGAAGTAGATAGTGTAAAGGGTTGACCCCGCCACATCACATTAAAGATTACTGCTACAATTAGAAAGAACCGTCCCTTGACCATTAATACGGATATTAGTATGATGACGTAGCAACTGACCCGGAGATTGCTGTTTCTGATATCACCTGGAATAGGTGAAGGTGTGATTTTGAGATTTACAAATTGAAGTTCCCCCTCTTGAAGATTTTGATCTTTATAGGGATGGGGCAGACTGAACAGCTTTTATTGCTCAGATCTCGTGAACACGTTGTTTGATTTATTTTTATGGGGCATTGAAGATACCACATCACTAAATGACACATTGACTATTCCACTGGTGAAAGTTGTTGGCGGCACAAATAGATGTGCTCTTGTCGAGGCTTACGATGTACGTAATGTGTCGTATGTTTTTAGATAGAGTTCTAGATTTGTGACAAATCAATAAATAAAGTTATAAAAAGGACAATCACTTAACGTATACTTTTTTTCTGGTTTTAAATTAACCCAAAATGTAATTCAGGTCGATAAAACTAAGTCATACAGTTGTTACTTGATAACTGAATAAGAGATGAGAAAGTAATTAGATGCAGATTTTTGCTTTTTTTAAATCACAGAAATGACAACGATTATTGATAAATAAAGAGAGCCATCGACAAAAAGAAATTGTGTCCTACTTAGTGCATTATGGTGATTTATTACATGTTAAGTACTTAAGTTGACAGAAAGCTGCAGCTTTTATGGCCATTACTGAAGATAGTGGGTTTGGTTACATGGTGGAAGTTTCGTTGATCTGAGGAAGGTCGAAACATAGAGAACACTCCCCTGTAGGGCTTTAGTCCCTCCTGCAATGCACTCATTATGCACAGTTTATTTCAAAAGTACTTTTTATTTTTTATTTTATTTACTTTGGGTTACCCATGAAAAGTGCCTTGTAAGTGATGCAGCCACTCATGTATGTGCATCATATCTCTAGGGACAGCCAGTCTAGTGATCTCATAGTAAAGATGAGACTGACACTTGAGTTCAGGGCTGTTTTAATGTAAGAAGTTGGGTCCTGGGGAAGCCTTGGTGAATCACATTATTGTATTTGATCTGCGCATGACCGTGAATAGGTTAACTATCTTTAGGGAATGTCTTGTAAGGGAATGCTTGAGGTTGTGCTTAATGTTGAGATGGTTACTGCTACCGTCCTTAGGTGAGTGTCAAAGTTTAGTTTGTAGTCCAGAATAACACCCAGAGATTTAGCTAAAAAGGTGGTTTTGGGTGGGATCCTCCTTTTGGGCCACAAGTATCATTTCAAATAGTGATTACCTAATTGCGATTTTCTGTGAATTGCAATTAGCTAATTACTATTTGAATGTATGAAACTCCATGAGTTTCACTTAGCTATTCCTAATGGGTCACAAATCGACATTAATGAGGCAGGTCGTAATTTACGACTCATTAGTAATCACTAAAATCACAGGGATGGTGGCCTGCTGGGGTCAGCAGACCACTATGTCTCTGATTTCTTTTAAATAAAGCAATCCGTTTTTTTTATATATTGCAGCCCGTAAGGAAAATGGGTTGCATTTAAAAAAAGAAAAATAAACTTTTTTTCTTTTCATTTTCGAGGAATAGGCAGTGGTCTGTGGTACCACTGCCTGCTCCTAAAAAAATATGTTTACGAACATTCACAAAGGGGCATGGGTCCATTGGGTACCCCTTCCTGTTTGTGAATGGGTTACCACCTACTTGAAGTAGGAGGTAAAATGTGAATGTTTTACAACCGCATTTCAGT
The DNA here is from genome assembly GCF_964261635.1 of Lissotriton helveticus. Taxonomy (NCBI): domain Eukaryota; kingdom Metazoa; phylum Chordata; class Amphibia; order Caudata; family Salamandridae; genus Lissotriton; species Lissotriton helveticus. Next base: position 383,799,422 of record NC_136067.1, on the reverse strand, counting down.
CGCAAAACATTCCTAATAACCGCTGCAATTCAGATATTAGTAAGGGACGCCCTCTACACGCCTATTCCTAATACCAAATCGGAATGTATTCGCAATTCCAAATTACTATCTGGTAACATGTTACTGAATCGCAAATTGGAATTCATACATAACAAAAGGCATTTTACTGGTCGCAAATGGCCCGATTCTGTGAATCGGGCCATTTGCGACCGGTAAAATGAATGATACGTGTGGCCTCTGCTGTGGTGTGCAACGCAACTGGAAGGTAATTTTGCAGTTTTGGTTAGAGAAAAAAATCAAAGAATTCTGTTTTCTAGGAATTGAGTTCTAGTTTCAGGTTTTTCATTCATGTTTATATTTCTCTTCTGCATGTGGTGAGGATTAAAAGGCTGTCTGGGTACTCAATTTTCACTTATAACTTCATGTAACCTGCGTATTTGTAAAAAGAGACTGCGTCAACAGATGTTTACCTAGCAGGTTAAAAAGAAAGAGAGCACAAACAAAGCCTTGTAGCACAATGAAAGGTAGGGGTGCTCTTTAAGGTCGAGAGTCTAAATTGGTTCAGGAGATATGACAATGCCATTTCATGACCGTGTCCTAAAATAATCATGTATCCTATCATGACCAACTGCATCCGATGCTGCCGACACCCCCATTAATAATAGTAGGGTAGGATTAGGGTAGGCATGAGTTCTCTTCATCAAGGAGTGAATAGGAGCCATCAGCAATCTTGATGAGGCTTCTTTTGGTGCTGTTCCCAGCTCATAACCCGACTGAAAATGAAGAGCTGTTTTTTAAAAATATTTTAATTTCAGATAATAATTAACAATACGCAAAAGAAAATACCAAAATGTGGTCAACTGTATCTCTCTACCCAACTAATATAGCTATTACAGGCATAAATTGATGACTGAAACCCATATCATCGTGTCTTCGTATTTGGGAGCAAATATAATGGGGGAGGGGCAGCGTCTTTTCTCAGTTAATATTAATCCTTAATATAATTTCAGTATAACCTCATTACTTCTGCAGTATTCCATTCAGAGTCCCTAATTTGTTTTTGTATTTCTTAAGGCAGCCTGATACTCTAGGTGGCCAATGTGCCAGGGTCGGAATCTCTAGACTACCCTAACATCTGGCTATGTCCAGTTATCATTAGACCTAGGCTATAAAACTTTGTGTTGTTATTTGAGAGAGTGACACCCCCTATTATCAATATTGCAAGTATGACTGTGGTATTCGTGTGACTCCCATTATATCATACAAGTATTAATGGTTTTATCTCACTAGTTCATCATTCGGGGGCAAAGCCATAACATATGTAGAAAAATCTCTCGTCTAATCACATCTCCTCAGGTGGAAATCATACTGTTTTCCCCATTCTCCCAAGACTACTTTGGGAGTTTTAGACCTTATACATTTTTCCCTGTTTTAATCAAAAACCTGCTCGGATAGCAACTACTTGTGTGCACTGCAGGGCTTCCTCCCAGCATGAGTCTTCCAATTCTCCAAAATGTGTCACTTAATTGGTCCTCACTTTTCCTAGGTCTTACGTGGTCTTATTAGTTAGTGTTTTATAAGTCATGGAGACTGCCTTGAAGACCATTTGTTGAAAACTCTGTGCTTCAGTCAGGCGCAGTCTATTATTTGGGATTCCTCACTCTTATGCTAGGCATATCAGATTCTTAAGTATTCAATTCAATTCAATTCAATTCAATGTAAGCTTTAAACGGTATGCGCAAACCATAAAAGCAATTACAAATGTTAAAAATATACAATTATAAAAACAAACGTTTAAAAATGGATTTAGCAGCAAATTACATAGGACACTCCTCAAATACATAATGATTATTTGTCAGAGAACAATGCTTTTTCTTACATTAATAGGTTTCAAGATGAATGACGCCACATTAAAAGATACGATCATTAAGGTCAACTAGTAATTTCAGTGCAGCTGTGTGCGATCTCACGTTTCGATATAAAAATAATAGTTTTAGATAATAGCGCCTAAAATACAAGTACAAATGACAAAAAAGTATAACGTGAACTGTGGTTTGCTTAGACAGCCCGTCACATGGGCAGGGGGTAGAATCTAGGGGGCATAATTTCATTACAGGGAAAGCAACTAGATGATGTACTATTCCTAGTCTGAGGCTAGTCAATACAAAGCGATGTGTTGACTTTGTCACCTGAGTCAAACAATTTTGAAATCCCATCCTAGATTCCATTGATTGATAGAATATAAAAGTTAATTGTATCCCTGCTAATCTCATATGAGTTTCTTTTTTGAGTTTTAGAAAGTAATCCATAATTACCTGTAAGGTAATACCTGCGCAGAGTTCAAATGAATTGATAAATTGAACAGTTTGCTATAAGTGTCACTGATGTATCTTAACCAGGGAATACCATTTTTTTTAGCTAGAAATAAACAGTCCATAATCCAAGATTTGGTCAAATTAGTTTCATGGTTGGCCCAAATTGACCTCCATAACAGCAACGGTCGCAGATCAACCAAGTCAGCTAGGGACTGTAATCCTGCTTCGTGATGCATTAATTCAGTAGATGCCGAAGAAGGTAAACTTAAAAGCCGTTTTAAAAAGGAATTTTCTTCGCGCTGCACTACCTGACTGCAATTGTAGCCCCACACCCCGCACCATATTAGGCAATGGCAACGGATCTAGCCTTTTAAATTGCTATCATTTCCTTAACTGGGCAATTGCCTAATTTTGACACAAATCTAAAAACAGAGTATGCACTCTTTTCCATCTTGGATCGAATATTAGTTAATTCATGTGACCAATTTCCACTACCTGAAAGTTACACCCAGGTAGAAAAAAGTCTTAACAATATCTACAGTTTTACATTTCTTTAGTTTAGGCCCACATACCATAGTATGTCTTGGTTTTGTTGATTATAAGTTTCCTTAAATTGATAAAATCCCTAAGACTGTCAATTAATTGCTGTAAGCCTACCAGTGTGCTAGAAAGCAATACAGCATTGTCCTCGTATAGCAGCACTGGTATAGCCCTACCAGAGATTTGTGGAACATCAGCTTGAATCAGATGCAAAACTTTGTCCACCTCATTAATAAACAGTGAGAAGAGGAGTGGGGCAAGAACACAGCCCTGGGGAATGCCTCGTTTCACGCCAAAATTTGGTGGGCATTCACTGTGCTGCCCATATCGCACCTCACTTGATAACATCTTATAATGCCTCGCAAGGAAACAAATAATTATTTTGGATGCACCAAGGCTAAGCAAAGTTGGCCACAGGATTGAATGGTCAATGAGATCAAAAGCACTGCTAAAATCTGCAATTCTTAAGCATTAAAATACTTATGTGGGCCCATGGCTAAGTGAAGGGCATCAGTCTTTGGGGCCTCAAATATCTCCAAATTAGGAGATTCCTTTCATACCCCATCGGTCAATACCTTGCAGTGGTATCAGTTCTAGTCCCTTGTTTATCTAGAGGGCTGTATACCTCATCATTTTGTTTTCCCATCATCCTACCCTTCTGGTGGCCACCTTTTACACCTTATTCACTGTGGAGGTGTGTTGTGGCAGATCCCCTGGCCTTAAGTGCCATATTGGTATCCACCCTCCACCTTGGCATATCTATCTATTCAAATTCAAATGCATTAACTGTTTCAGCCAGTAGCCATACAAAGATAAAATAAAATAAAATAAAAAATATTTAACTTACAAATAGCTTCATTAGTGCAATATTTGAGACTTGATCCTCTCCTATAGTTTGGGGGAAACATTACAGTTTATCTTGTTAACTTCCAAGTTAACAGGATGCAAGAGGCAACTAGTAGATAGATAGGTCCTGTGAATAGCGCCTCAGACCTAAATCCAGAGTCTCTTTACATTTTCTTACATAGTGTGCCTGTAATGTGGGACGAATAAATAGTTTTCTAGATTGCATTGTTTTCAAGCAAAACAGCCTCAAGTGCGTTACTGTTTCTTGACCTCCAATCCCCCAATTACAGAGGGCAGATGTGCTCTCAAAGGAGGGTCATTTTTATTTTGTTTGCAAAAGTATTATTTTTTTTTTTTGCAGAGTTTTATATAGCGCGAACTAGACCCGAACCGAATCAGTTATCAGAGTGCTTTACATATTTTCCAGTTACGTTACATGAGGACACACTTTCATTTTAGGCACGGGGAGATTAAGTGATTTGCCCAGAATCACAGGAGGTTTTGGCGTCGTTACCGAGACTCAAACCCAGATCCCCAGGTCCGAGGTCGAGCGCCCTAGCCGTTAGGCCAACTCCTCTCCCCCAAAAAAAGTTTAAACCAGACCAGAAGAATTAGTTACCTGAATTTTAGGTATACATTTCTCTTCATTTATAGGTCTCAGATAGTATAGGTAAGTTTCAAGTAACTCAAGGTTTTTAAGTTCAGGTATGTGAATGACCACTTTCTTTTACTGATTGAAATAAGGTGGTTGGATCTCGACTAAGACAGCAGATGCGCTGTCTCTTGCAGCAATCTATTGTTTCTTGCAACACCAAAAGAACATTAAAATGGCCACGAGTCCGCAAATTACTTACCATTGGTTGACTTCATAGTCAGTTTCCTCTCTTGGGCCGTTCATGGCCAGCTGAGAGAGGCGGCAGACTCTGGAGTCACTTCGTGTAATAATAAGCAGGCCGCCAGAAGCAGGTGAGGTTTGGTTTGAAACTTTTGACGTTCCTGGTGTCTCTGATCATCAGTTCATTGTCCACTAGTGAGATCCCTGTGTCGACCACTTCAAACTGTACCTAAGGGAATCTGTATCTTGATGAGGAGTTTGAGAGCACCTACTTGATCGAGGATGGGTTGGAAGATCAAGATACCTTGATGTGGACCTGCCTCTGGGCGTGGGTAGTTGGCACTATCTGCTGATACGGGAGCTGGTATCTACCATGTAGGTGGAAGAATACATGGTTTCCTCTTCTTCAGAACAAGCTCCTGTGGTGGTTAAAGAGGAGAATTCTCATCCAAATATGTTGGTGATGAGTTCTCCTTTTCTTTCCTATTTGAAAACTTCCTACTGCACTGCATGGTGGGTCATAAAAGGCTGGAAGTTGAGGCATTTTACAGTGTTTTCCCATTAATAGTCGTGTGTAAATGAAAATAAAAATTCCCTACCTACAGGAAAATGAAAGAAAATAGTGAATATACTCTGAAGAAAAGTAGAGCAGTATGCACGGACCCTTGCATGAAACAGAAACAAATTAGTTAGCCAACTGACCCTGAAAAGCATGATGCAGCTTCTAGAACTCCTTAAAAAATATTTTTAGTTTTTCTTGGCAGGATAGGTTAGATAAAGGTTTTGCCCCAAGCCGATTGGAATTTATAGTTTGGTTTACATGGTACAATCTTACATCACAAAATAGAAGGGGAATATTTTGTATGAAGATTTCTGTCCGGAAATACTTTAAAAAATGGAAACTTTTATGATTAAATATGTAATCCATGATTGAAGGTATTGAAACATGGGTAAAGGAGTTAGAAAAGGATATGTTCAGATCAAATAGCTTCCCCTGGGGAAGGTTAAGTTTAGTTTCTATAAAAACTGAGACTTGTGCATACAAGGAATATAAAAGGAGGAAACGTGGTTAGAATTGTTGTATTCTGGTCTTCTCTTAAAGACTAGGAGGTTACTAGCGTGGCTAATGTAGCCGGATCTCGAGGGGTCACCAATTATGAGGATCTGAAACGGGGAAGAAGTGGTAGTGTATGCTCAAGAAGAGATACATTACGTTGTTTCAGTTTATTACTCAAAATTGTATGGGGAACAGGATGAATTGCAAGATGAGTTTTGAGAATACTCCATACAACCACAACAGAAATACTGTTGCCAACACAGGTGGAAGCTCAAGAGACCCCTGTGACAGTTTTGAAGATCCAGTATGCAATCACGACTGTGGGAAAGGAGAAGCCCAGACGTAATGGACTTCCGGTAGATTTCTTCTTAATTTATGTTGACATGTTAGCTCTCAAACTGGCTATGAAATTGTAATGTACATTGCCATGAAATTGATTGGTACACTTCCCTGCACAACCAGAGAACCTCTTATGATCTATTTGCTGAAACCTTATCAAGATGCCTTTCAGAGAAACTCATACTATCCATTATCAATGCTAAGCACTGACTGTAAGGTTTTAAGCAAAGTGGTTGTATCTCAGCTCCATGTGTATACAAACAAGGTGGGAGTTGGAGGATATTAGGGCTGGGGCCGCACTCCAAAGCCAGATATACGTGAACAAAAATAAAGGACCCAGCCTTATGTCGCGTGGATTTATTTATTTCCTTGATCCTTCACCTTTCCTCTGGCGACGGTTTCACAAACTTTATTTCCTCCTGACTGGACAGCCCAATATAAAGATTGCCTGTTGAAGGCCATTTCCCCTTTTGAGTTTGACCTCCCTTCAAGGGGTTTCTTAGTTAACATTTTAAACTTTATTTCTGAGACTTTATCCCCAGTAATTTTAAATGTGATAAATGCTTCATTGGTAACGGGATTAGTGCCCTCCCAATAGAAACAGGCAATAGTTAGAGCACTCTCTCAACCTTTCTTGAAAATAATAATCGTCTTCACCCCTCACAGACTGGGTTCAGACTACAGCAAGGCACAGAAACTGCACTCCTGACAGTGGTGGAAGAATTAAGAAAAATTCTGGACGGTAGGGGCTACAATGCTCTTATTTTGTTAGATCTCAGCGCAGCCTTCGATATGGTGAACCATCATCTGTTAATTCAAAGATTTAGGAAGGCAGGAGTGCTCGATGAAAAAAATTTTTGTTGGAGCTATCTTTTGCATTCAGATCATCACCTACGCTGATGATACCCAGTTGGTGGTATAGCTCAATCAACTGGATGACTCGGGTTCGGGGTTATCCTTGTTCCTTGAAAAGGTGTCGAGTTGGATGGACAGCTCTTGTTTAAAACTCAATGGAGCTAAGACTGAGCTGATGCTACTGGGTAGCTCTACTACGCTGAGCATAGGCTCATTTTGGCCTAGCTGTCTGGGGACACCACCTTCCCCAAAATATCAAATTAAGAGTCTGGGTGTATGGCTAGACTGCAATCTTGATTTTAAAGAGCAAGCACGTAAGGTTTCAGCCTGCTGTTATGGGATTTTAAGAATGCCAAGAAAGATCCTTCCCTTGCTACCCTTTTCTGCTAGAAGATAGCTGGTCCGAGCGTTGATCCTGTCAGGCCTTGACTATCTAATGCTCTATACCTGGGAGCCCCCACTTACCACCACCAGAAAATTGCAGATAGTGCAAAACTGTGCAGCTCGTCTGCTCACGAATACTTCCAAGCGCCTTTCAGCTAAGTCTGCGTTTGCATCTCTTCCTTGGTTGTCAATTCAAGAGAGAATCCAGTTCAAGGCTTTGTGTATTACACACAAAGCACTCTCAGGCAAAGGCTCCATTATTCAACCCTATCGCTCTAACAGGTCTTTAAGGTCAGATAGTAAACAATTGGCGGTAGTCCCAAAAATAAGAAAAGCAAGAAGCGGAGGGTGTCACTTCCCGTACAATGCCGCTAAACAGTGGAATCTTTTGCCACTTGGTATCCGCCTTGAGCCAAATTACCTGACCTTCTTTTCGAAAGCAGTTAAAAAATTATCTTTTTCCCCAATACTGCCCGAAGTTGAAGCTGCACTGCTACTATCGCTGGGATGCCTCCGGGTAGCCATGCGCTTTAGAAATGCCTCTTCATTCATTCATTGATTCATTTAAAACAAAGATTTTCATAAAACCTTCACCCACCAGGGTTACCCCTTGGTGGTATGCTTCATCATAGGGCCCTTCCCATTCCGCTACGGAACGAGGCGTGCTGCGACCAGACACTCAGGAGCGTCTGATCCGCTCTGGAGTAGATCAGACGTAGGTATAAAGCGGTGTTCGGGCTTTGACGAGTGCTTGACTAAAAGTGGAACTTCCCGCCGGCAGAACCATGGAGCCTAAAGCTTTAACAATAATACAGTAATTACAATAGGAATACCAGGTGGTATTAATTCTTTACTGTACCTGTGTACAATTGTGCGATGATGCACTACATATGAGTTGTTTATAGTAGACAAACAGCAGGAGTGGAACTAGGTATCACAATTATAATATACTAGGTCCTGAAGAATAGCTGTAGGGGTAGGCTAGAAACATGTCGACCGTTAGGATTTGGGCACATTAATCTCATGAGTCCCAAGTTGTTCCCCTGTTTTTATCATACCGACTAGGGTTCAGAATAAAGGCAGTATCACCCACTAGACAGGTATTTTTAAACATTTACCTCACTCCTCCCTAGCAGAACCAGCTGCCTCACACAGTCATTATATTCAATGCTTCTGCGTAGTTCCTGGTCCTGGTTGCAGCACGCCCCGTTCCGTAGCGGAACGGGAAGGACCCTATGATGAAGCATGCTACCAAGGGGTAACCCTTTTGGGTGACGTTTCACGAAAAACTTTGTTTTTTCCAAGTGAAGGAACAAGGAAATAAATAACTCCACGCGACATAAGGCTGGGTCCTTTGTTTTTGTTCACATGAATCTCAGTTCCTCCAACTACTTCCTGAGTTTGCCATCCGGAGCAAAATGGATTTAATCTCAGGTGTGGCACCTCTCTGAATATCAGGAGATGCTTCCAAGTGACGGAGGATGCCCTAGTAATGTTACCATGCTCAGTGGTGATGGCAGTTGAATGAAGAAATTAACTGACACAATTAGCTGAAGTACTTATCTGCGGTACTGAGGAAAAATGGGACTGTGCCAGAAGATATCAGATTGAATTTCCTTCTTTCTAGGGCCATCACCGGCAGGGTGGTATCTCACTTGTATAATAAACCCAGGGCGACATGTCAGGGATGTCCTGTGCCAGTGTGTTGTGCAATGGTGGGCAGGAATGAGAAATACAAGTGTACGGTGTTAAACATGTAATATCTCTATATGTGCATGACATGCTGGTGTTTCTGAGGAATGTTCCTGAGGAGCTTAGTTACCCAATACGATTTTGAAGCAGCTAGGTATTATCCTTGATTCAAGTTGAGGATTTAGGAGACACAGGGTAGCCCTCCTTAAAACTGATCTCCCCATTTCTGAAGGCATGCTGGGTGACCCCGATTTTGAAATTCACTATATTTCACCATTGCTTCAGTGGTCACTGATGCCGTAGTCGGTTTCCTCTGAGGAAGTCATCTGGACGTTCTCTTGCAGACAGGGAGCCCAAGCAGAGGGCTCACTAACCCCCAAGAGGCCGCGCAAATGGTTTGTTGGCTTTATTGTTCTTAATTTCTTTTTTGATAATCAATTTTATTGGCATTTTTAGAAAAAACAGCACCAACAACATAGACGACCACCATTTAGACACATTAAATACTGCGATACAGTTACAAGAGATTACCCCAATCTGTTTGTATGGAGTCTGCTTCCATCCGAACGGCGGACAATCAGTCCAGAGGTCCCAGCCATTTGCCCCATACACATTTATGCTTAGTTGGGCACCCTCTTGCCTCATAGATGGCTCTTTCCTGGGTGGCGCACCAATCCAAGCCTCTGAGCTACTTAGCTAAGGAGGGAGGTGCCGAGTCCTTCCAGGCTGCAACTATATCTGCGGTCCCCAGGAACAGCCTGTTGGCCCGTGAGCCATACAGCCTCTCCATCACTCCCAGGAGAAGGGGATGAAGGGGAACCTCCCTCCCAAGCACCTCACCCAATTCAGACACAATGGAAGCCCAGTATTTGGTGAGAACATCACAAGACCAAACCATGTGATAGAAGTCTGTTGTGTGCGCATTACTGAGTGGGCAGCGTGGGGCCGGCAAACAACCTGCTCTGTGGAACTGTACCAGGGTAAGATAGGCACAGTGGAGATAATAGATCTGAATGAGTCAAAGCTTAGTGGAGATTGTGAGCGTCCTTTGGGCCATCGGGGCGTTCCGCCAGTCCTCTTCATCAAGAGGGCCAAGCCATCGATCCCATTTGGTCCTGAGAGGCTCTATTGTTGATGGGGTGTTGTTGACCAGGGATCGGTAAATTTGGAATACCCCCCTTTCCCAAATTCCCCATAAGGAATTTGGCCTCTAAGGGGCTAAATTCATGGAGGGTAGTGTGATCGGGGACATGAAAGGTCAGGGCGTGTCGTAGCTGGAGGTATCGAAAGAATTGGGTGGAGTGCAAGAAATAAGTCTTTTGAAGGTCTTGGAATAAGGACTGGTGCTCCCCCCTCCATACATCTCCGCAGCAGGTCACGCCGATGAGGTCCCATTTATGGAACCCCGGCAAATTCGCAACCTCCCATAACCATGTGTCATGCCGTAATGTTGTTTGTGATGAAAGCTCACTGTCTCATTGGACATGTCGCAGCGCTGAACGCCATGCCAGGCGGACTGAGCGGGTAATTGGTGGCAGGGTCACGTGGGATTTGGACCCCATAGAGCATGGCCTGAACGCGGGAGAATCCGAGGCTTTCTAGCTCCAGTCGATAAGTGGGGTTTGACCACCCTCCACTGTACCAGTCATGGATCACTAAAAGGCGCCTGGCCAGGTAGTACAGGAACAGATTTGTCATTCCCATCCCCCTGTTGTATGTGGGCCGCTGACACGATGTGAGAGCCAGCCGCGATTTCGCTCCGTCCCAGAGGAAGGTTGTAATTAGACCATCTAGCTTGTGGAACCAGCTGCAAGAGAGGAGGAGTGGAAGGTTTTGACTAATGTAGTGAAGACTGGGGAAAATCATCATCTTGAAAAGTGCGACCCTGCCTAGGGGATTTAACGGGAGGGTCTGCCAGCGACGGAGGTCCTCCTTCACGCGCTTGAGGAGTGGAGTGAGATTAAGGGGCCAGATCAATTCAGGAAGGATTGCCACCTAGATCCCAAGATAATTGAATGAGAGCCTACGCAAGGGAATAGTTGGCTGCCACTCTACACATTCCCTTGAAACATGGAGCGGTACCACTGTGGATTTACCTGGGTTAAGAGGCAGCCCTGATGCCTTCTCAAACAGGTGGAGGATGTGGAGAGCTCTCGGGCCTGACTGGGCTGGGTCGAATAGATAGGGAACGTCGATGGCATAGAGGGCAAGCGGTCCTCATGAGATTCCTGCCAACGCCAGCCCAGGATCTGGCCATCACTGCGGATACGAAACTCTAAGGGTTCAATCGCAACAGCTAACAGGACAGGGGCAAGCGGAGATTCCCGGCGGGTCCCTCTCTCGATCGGAAAGGCATCCGACAGCACACCATTTATGAGAACTCTAGCTGACTGAGTGGAGAAATGGACCTTCACCATACCTTGGTAGGAGGGCCCGAACCCCGCTCTCTCCAGTACGTCCTTAATGTAGCCCCAGTTCACCATATCAAAAGCCTTTTCAAAGTCAAGTAGGACTAGGACCAGGTCAGGCGCTTGCAATGGGCGAGGGCTCTCTGCACATGCCTTAGACAGTGCCTCGTACTACGGCATGGCATGAAGCCACACTGATCGGGGTGGATGAGGGTGTGGAGCACCTGTTTTATACGGGTGGCGAGGATGGTTGCATAGTCTTTGACCTACGTGTTGATGAGGGGGAAACAGGGCGGTTCTGAGCGCAGGAGGAAGGCGGAGGATGTACCTTCGGTATGACCACTATGGTGGCACTGTCTGTGAGCGATGGAAAGGCACCACTTTCTTTTGTCTCCTCAAAGAGGGTGTGGAGCTTCTGGATCAATGTCTCACGGAAGCGGCGATATATTCCGCAGGAAGCCCATCTAGGCCGGGAGTCTTAAGGGTAGCTACAGAGGAGATAGCATTCCCAATTTCGTCATGTGTGATGGGTTTGTCTAGGCTGCCATTTTCGGCTTGGGAGAGCAGTGGAAGGGGGGTATCCTGCAAAAACGAGGAACTATCCTGCAGATTATGCGAGAGATCTGCAGAATACAACTCTTTGCAATAGGCCACAAAATCCTGTGTAATTGCTACAGGGGTACGAGAGATTTGGCCTTGTGCATCACAGATCTCAGGCACAATCCGGATGGCCATGGGATGGGTGGCGAGGCAATGGAGCAAATTGCCATTTTTGTCTCCCCATCCATAGACCCTAGCCACCGAGGCTCTCCAGATCAATTTAGCAGATTCAAGGGAGGTATTTTTGATCTCTTCACGTATGAGTTGTAGCTGCCGGCATTCTGCTTCCCCCTCGCCTGACCCCAAGTGGAGGGCCTGGGCCTGGGCCTGGGTTTCAAGCTGGGAGATGCGGTGGTCTTGGACCTGCCGTCTGTGTTTGAGGAACACGTTCGCATACCCCCGGATCATGGCTTTACCAGCCTCCCACAATGTACCCTGTAATTGCACTGTACCCACATTTCTGCAGAAATATGTAGAGTTCTTCTCCAAGTTTCTTCTTATTTCTGACTCTTGGAGAAACGAGGTGTTTAAACTGCACATGGGTCGACACACTCCCGAGGGGCCTCCCACCCGCAGAAGGAGCAGGGAGTGGTCCGACACTCCACGCACCAATATTTGAATGTCTGATATAGCTTGACAGTCTGGGGCGGGCATAAAGAAAAGGTCTACGTGGGAATTAGTGTGGTGCGCCGCTGATGTGTGCGTGTACGTGTACTGCGGTACTGCGGTGTCCAAGGGTGCCAAGTGAGCCAGACGTTACAGAGGACCAATGTGGAGGCCCAGTCATTGAGAGGTTTGCTTTCCTTGTTCCTATGGGGTGTGGACGTGCTCGTGGCATCAATACTGGGATCAGGAACAGTGTTAAAATCCCTCCCTATTAGGGTCAGGCCTTGAGGAAGGGCAGATATTGTCCCAAGCTCGTCTCGGAGGGTGGGCTCTAAAGTTGCGGGAGGCACATATAGTGACATAAGATTAATGATGGAGTCCCTGTAAGGGTAGTGAACCGGCCTTGTTAATCCATGAGCACTCGAGTCCATGAGAAGGGGAAGGGGAAGGAGCGCTGCATGAGGATTGCTGTCCCACGTGAACCGCTAGAGAATCCAGAGTGCCAAAGTCTATCGAATCCTTGACGCGCCAGAAAGGGGCAGTGATTTCCCATCAGATGCGTTTCTTGTAGTAGTATCTTAAGACCTCAGTGCGTTTAATTTTATCTAAGAAGCCATTGACGTTCCAAGAAAGAACCGTCAGGGGTTCACCCCCAGTATATGGATTGGGCATTGTGAGCATGTGGTGTAGTGTGGACCCAGCGAGTAAAGCCTCTAGGGTGGATTAACTCTTTGGGCTCTGGGAAAGGTCGGATGCAATTGGGGTAATTGCAGGGATCAGCCCAGGATAGGTCCCGGGTGCAGTGCAGGGTGCTGTCATAACATAAGAGAACGTAACTAAGTGCTGAGAGAACAGTCTCAGCCGAAATCCCCAACCAACCCCCACCCCATACTTTCCAAAGTGAAGCATCTGTCGTCCCGTGAACAGGCCTGAAATAGAATCAGTCAATCAATGGTGGGGTGTGTTGCAAGGTTATATGGCAATTCCCTCAGATTGCAAGGATAACAGTTCCTCTAACTAAACTTTACATATGGGTGGCGTTGAAGAGCAGATGCAGGGGCTTCTTGATAGGTCCGTCCGTATCCACAGAGCGAGGTCTCGGGTTGTCACGAGGATTTCCTGCAGTCGGTGGATCTGGGCCATTCGAGTTGTCCTGCAGTCCAGGTGACTCATTTCTGAGCACGAGGGAGTCAGCCGGCGAGGCCGACATCGCTCCCCGATGTTGTGCCTTTTACGAGACCCAGAACAGAACGCTGCCCACAGGATGGGGGGGGGGGGGGCGGCGACAGCGTCGGAGGTCCATCTTAAGGATGTTCCTCACTGGGCGAACCGGGCAGTCCTCAGTTGCCCATGTCCATCATGTCCACGCCGCTTCTGGCGTATCAAAGAAAACGGATTTGTCCTGAAAGGTCACCCTAAGACGAGCCGGAAAAAGGAGCCTGTAGGGCAGGTTGAGGGCACGCACCTTTGGCTTTACATGAAGAAAAAAGTGTCTGTGAGCTTGCACCTCTCTGGTGTAGTCGGGAAACATCAGAAGTTTGACCCTTTGTGGAGCAGCTCTGGCCATGAGCGTGCCTCTTGAAGGATGGCATCCAGGTCCCTGAAGTTAAGGATTTTCATTACGATGAGCCGGTGCGGGTATCCGGGCGGCGGCCACGGGGCAAAGTACGATGAGCACGCTCTACCACAAACCATGGGGAATGGGTGTTCGTCGGTATCCAGGACTTAATCCATTGCTCGATGAAGGTGGTGCCTTGGGCAGGCTCCGTGCCCTCAGGAAGCCCAACCAGGCGGAGGTTGTTCCTGCGGGATAAGTTTTCAGCATCCTCAGCCCGTTTGTGGAGGTCTGATGTGTGGGACAGGAGTTGTTTCACTTGCTTCTTCAAAGTGGAGATGTCATCCTCCATGTCTGATGTGCGGGTTCCGCTACTGCTACTTCGTAACGCTTGCGTTACGGAGGGCCACGTCCACTCGAACGTCTCCAATTTTGGTTTCCATTGATTCCTGACAGGTCTTGATTGAGGGATTGAGGTACTGATTAAGGGAGGGAGTGAATGGGACGAGCTCTGGATCAAGGGATCACTTTCTGTGTAAATCCCCGACCGTTGCGACCCCACTGCAACCCCCCCTTCTCACTGAAGCCGGCTGCCCCCGGGATCTTGAAAAATCGTCGGAAGGGGCAGCTCGACCGGCTTGACCCTCTTGAAGGACCGACCAGAAGGACCCCTGCTCGTTCGAGACCGCTACACTCACCTGGTTCCTGCGCCGCAGCTCCGCCCCGCACCCCCTCCAGGTGGAACGCCCTCGCAAGCAGTGAGTGCCCCCCCTCACTTACCGGGTCCGAGGTAGCGGAGAGCCATCCAATGGCTGCTCCGCCGGATCTGTGATCCCGGGTCAGCGGGAGCGATACCGAGCGACGCGCGGATGTGCCCATTGGCAAGGGCATCAAAGGGACGCCTCCTCCTCACCCAATCTCCGCAGAATGGCATCGTCGAGAGGCGGAAGGCCCCGCTCCGGGTAGCGGACCTCACACCGGTCCCGACGCTCTTCACCGGCAGGGCTGCCTGCACCCAAGATGGCCGACCGCCCACAAGTCCATCATCTACAAAGTTCCAGGTGAGCCCAAATTGGAAAATAAGGGCCCCCGCACCTCCAGACCGCCGCCACAGCCAGTGAACCCTAGCATCATTACCAGGGGCGCCTCCCCGCAAATACCTGTTCACTTTCTCTCTCTAAGGGTTGCCTGACCTTAACATGGCCGCCACCCGGGACATCTTTCAAGCAGAGTAATCAGACTTGTTCTCCCCGTTTTTAAGCCTACTCCTGACTCGTCCTAAATACTTGAGCAGGGCACTGCCCGTTATGGACTCGTAGTTTTCTTGCTCTGCCGATTTCTAGTCTTTAGCCCTGGCGAGGTAAGAGCACTCTGAACAGCTAATTGGGCAGGGAAACCGGTCCTACTATTGCCTTAACCTTAAGGTTTCAATTTTCGCACAGTTAAGGGAACTCAGAGGCCCTAATCAACAGCGCCTTAACCTAAATAGCAGCAGACTACTCACTTCTTGTAGACGCCGGCCTCCCCAGAGACTAGCTCACCTCACACCCCTTGAGCATCAACACCGATCGCTTCAGACAACACCGGTTTTTATACAATCACCTGGCTTCTCTCTCCAAGGGCCACCTGTCTCCTACATAAACTCATCGCCACGCCCGATTCCAGCTAAGCTCAGCACGCCCCGCGGCATGCTGACCACCGTTCTTTCCAGAACTGACTTCTTCTGAACCCTAATGTCCATCCTAGAACCTCGGCGCTAACCCCCTTTATCACTGGATAACCCTCCCCCACGTGAACTCCGACCACACCCAACGTGACCCTCCCCGATACGCAATTCCCTCAGCACATACCGCGTTACACCCCAACCTCCCCGCCGGAAGGGCACCCCTTACCTCTGCACCGATCCTATCAACCCTGCACCCCTCCGTCCTCCCACCCCCTTCCTACTCCAGAGGTCTCGCCTCCCCACTGCCCAGCTAGGATGCCCCCGGCCGCACAACTGGTCACTAATTTCTGCCCCTCTCCTAACCACCTATCCCCTCAAGGGCAGAACACTTTCGCTCTAACATTCCCACGCAACCTCTCCTTCAAAGCTAAAAAACGCTTCAAACAGAATATAATTAGGCAACACCTCGAAACGCTAGGTGTTGACTCCTACCACTGCACAACTAGGGGTCAAATGAAAATGGACTTCATTTTCCACACCAACAGACCTGACGTATGGGCCACCATCTTCAACTCATCCCTCCCCGTCTCCAAAACCACCTTCACTGATCATAACCGCAAACTAACTATCGCCCCCCTGAACCATCAATCTCTGACCGGAGACATCTCCATCACCATTTATGAGAATGGCACCATTCTAATTCAGGCGAAAGACGAGAACCTCGAGTTATTCGACTCTCTCTTCCCCACACTTAAGATGGCTACTACCCACTACCCACACAAAACAACCCCCTCCACACCAATTGGCTCCTCACAAACTCTCAATCTACGAAAAATGTCCTTGCCACCCCAGCGTCCCCGCACTACTCTACCTAGTCACTCCACCTATCAGATGCCACCATCAGCCCCAGCCCCCCCTATTTCTCAACTCCCGTCCTTCACCCTTCACACCCAACCACCCACCATTCAGCCCCCCTCACACCCCTTAAGGACCCCCAACTCCCCTCGGCTCCCGAAACACCCCTTACTCTCAGTTCTCCGCCCTCAAAGATCCACCCCAGTGTCCCCACCCTTCCTTGCTCTTCCAATCTGCCATTCCCACGTCCTCACCAGCCCCAGCTTCCCCTTTCTCCCTACCCTCGTCCTCCTCCCATCGCTCCCAAACGTCCAGCATTCAGCCGCCCCCTCATCCCCAAAGGACCCCCACCTACCCATTCCCTAGCCCCCAAAGCACCACTAACTCTCAGCCTCCCCCCCTAGAGATCCTAGACCAGTCCCTAGCTCCCGAAACACCTCCAACTCTCTGCCTCCGCCCCCAGGGATTCCAGACACCTTAACAACTCCGTTTCTCAGTCACCCACCCCGCCTATCCCCACTCCACTAGTTTAGACTGCCCCCGCTAATGATGGATTACCCTCACCCCCTTCTGGTCAACAACCCCCTTCACGCTCTAGCCCTCCCACAACTGATATATAGACCTGACAACTCCGATACTCAACCCCCAACCCACCCCCCTATAGTTCTCACCACCCCCTTCATTAAAGACAACTTCCACCCCCGAAAGGATAGCAACTCCCCGCCCTTAACAGCCTACTCATAACCGAACCCCAAACCTGATCTAGCCTCCTCCACTCCTATTAACCCCCGATTAGAAACTCGCCCCAAAGCCCCTCACATCCAGGGCTCAGTTCCCCCTACCCTCCCCTTCTCTCCCCCTCACCCGAGCTGTCGCGCCGCCTTGACCTTATTGAAGCACAAATCACGACCCTGATCCTTGGCCTGAAGGAAACCCTATCTGCCCTTGGGAATCTCCAGCTACCCTCCCCTCCCTCCACTCCCTCCACTCCCTCCACTCCACTCCACATCCCTCCGCCTCTCCCTAGGAATGACTATCCCCCCACCAACCGGGCTCATCCTCACCCAGATTCCCTGCCTCAGCTCACTAAAGACCTGACGAAGTCGCGAGCAGTCAACCCCAGAAGAAATGTAACCTCCCTCTTCCCCCCAAGAAGTGAGCGCACTCGTCGCTTCGTACGAACTCCACCCGATCCAGCCAGCCCAGGCCCCACTCCTGAACTCGACTCTCACCTCCTCGACCCAAGTCATCACCGGAGTGGGTAGGACCCTGCCGCCCTGTAGAGCCTCTAGACCCCCACTGTTTCTTTCAGCCATTCCCAGAGCCAAGCCTGACAATTTGAATCCAAAAGAAGACCCCCCCCTTGAACTATATGCTTATTAACAGCCGGTCCGCAGTCAAACATGCAACGGAAATAGCTGAATCCATCCTCTCTCATGACCTTGATGTAGCCTTCATCACGGAAACATGGCTAAACAGCCTATCCCACCCCATTCTGGACATGCTGGTGCCACCCGGTTTCTCAATTACCCGCAAAGACAGGCCCATACACAAAGGTGGCGGCATAGCTATTATCCACAAAAGTGACCTCCACATCTCTGAAGCCCCCTCCTGCCTGTACAGCTCCTTCGAATGCCTGTCGGTCAACATCAAATCTCAAGGTCATAGTTCACGCCAATGCCACCTCCTCTACCATCCCCCAGGCAACTCCAACGAATTTAGAGCTCAGCTGTCAGATCTGATCACCCAATCTGCACTTAACAGCGACAACAGCTTAATTATGGGAGAACTCATCCTAAGATGGAACGATTCCAATAACCCGCTGATTCAATCTCTCAACACCCTTCTGCAAGACAACGATTTGATCCAACACTGCTCAGAGGAAATGCATTACAGAGGAGCGACCATGGATGCCATCATTGCGAACAAAAATGCAGTCTCGATTGACCACATCATCCCGGTGGACTGGTCAGACCACCACATCATTCTCTTTCATATCATTCAGCCGGCCCTATCCCTCCCACCCACTCAAGTCCCCCTAAGTGGGTCAGGAACACTTCCAGAGTCCCCCGAGACAAGCTAGAGGAAGGACTCAGCACTCTCCTCCCGAACACGACGGAGTCCCTCTCAACCTCGGAACTCACCTCGCTCTACCATTCCAACCTTGAGCTCGCCGTGGATCAGCTGGCACCTCTGAAACTAAAAAAAACCAGAAGCATTCCCTCTAGGTCATGGTTCTCTACTGACTTTAATGATGATAGAAGACACCTAAGATCCTTGGAAAGAACCTGGAGACACAACCCCACCGCCATCCATCGCGCCCAACTCAAGGCAGCACGCAAAAACTACTATACCCATATCAAAAGCAAAAAATCTTCCTTCTTCTGCTCTGCATTAGATAATGCCAAAAACCGCCCCAAAGAACTCTTCAACATCATTAGGAACCAAACCTCCATTCCTAAGGCAGCCAACTTAGGGGCGTCCAAGACCCAGTGCGACAACTTTGCAAGCTTTTTCAATGAAAAAATCGCCAAAATTGATCGTTCCTTCCGCTCGAGTCCTGCAACCAACCACATCCCCCCAGTAACCCCGGCTATCCGCTGGTCTGCCTTCCAGCCGGTCAAGGAAGAAATTATAAGCAATATTATCGCCGCTGCGAAACCCTCATCTCATTCCCTCGATCAACTTCCCTCGAGACTGACCAAGGATTTGAAGCTCACTCTAGCCCCAATCTGGGGCAAGATCATCAATAGCTCCTTGAGCGAGGGCTACATCCCTGACTGCCTTAAACTAGGACAAGTCACACCACTGCTGAAAAAACCTGGCCTTGACCTCATGGACATTAACAACTTCAGGCCAGTCTCGAACCTTCCGTTCCTAGCGAAAATTCTGGAAAGATGTGTGCTTTCACAATTAAACCAACATCTAGAGAATTCTAATCTACTGGATCCTCTCCAATCAGGGTTCAGTAAAGGCTGCAGTACTGAAACCGCAATCCTAAATGTTCTCGATGATCTGCACATGTCACACGACTCCAACCATTGTAGCCTTCTCATTCTCCTTGACCTCTCGGCTGCGTTCGACACAGTAGATCATACCCTCCTACTTAATGTCCTCCGAGAGAGAGCGGGCATCGAAAAGACAGTCCTAAAATGGTTCTCCTCCTTTCTTAACAACTGCACTCAAAGAATAAAGATCAACAGCTTCGAATCAGACCCCCTCCCCCTCAGCAGAGGAGTCCCTCAAGGATCAGTACTCTCCCCACAACTCTTCAACATCTACATGGAACCCCTCACCTCACTTCTAAGGAAATTCAACATCCCCTTCCACCTCTACTCGGATGACACTCAACTCTATTTGGAAACCACTTTGATTGCAGACATTCACAGATTAAATGCTACACTCATGGAGGTCCAACACTGGCTCTCAGCCAACCACCTCAAACTGAATGAAGAGAAAACGGAAGTACTTCTAATCTCGAACAAAGATGAAAACCCACAAATAGTGGAATGGCTCAAAGCCTTAAATGCCCTCAATGTCTCTATAACGCAAACGGACTCAGCACAATCCCTAGGAATTACTCTCGACCCCAAACTGGCCATGAATAAACACATCTCTAAAACCGCTAAAAGCGCGTTCATGAACCTGAAACTTCTCTATAAAATTAAACCCTCCCCCCCTCAAATATCTGAAACAGGCCACGCAGGCACTTGTGCTCTCCAGAATTGACTATGGCATCGCTGTACTGACTGGAACAGCCAAGACGCACCTGGGACCTCTCACCTCCACCCTCAACGCAGCAGCAAGAATGGTCACAGAAACAAAGAAATATGACCACATCTCTCCGGCACTCAAAGAACTGTAATGGCTCCCAATTGACCAACGAGCCAACTTCCGCAAAGCCTGCCTCACACATAAAGCCCTGCATACAGGCAAACCAGAATACCTGGCCACCAAACTCAAAAGGGTGAGTCAATCCAGGAACCTCAGAAGCTCCAACACACTACTACTCATCCCTCTGAAATCACAGAAACGCAATACCTCAAATAAATCCTTTTTCGGGGAATGCTCCCAGGATCTGAAACGCCATCTCCCCCATATCAGAATGACCGCCTCCTTCCCGCAATTCAAATCGCTACTCAAAGCCCTCTTCCTTGGACGCTCCGGTGCTTAACGAGATCTCCACACCTGATGGTGAAGTCCGATATTTCTCTGAATCCAGAGCCGATTGATTCGCTCTTGAACTCCGTCCCATATTGCGCTCAAGTTACTGGTTTACAGACTATTTCCTACCTGTTGTTCCTGATTCCTGTTTTTCTATGTTTATTTTCCCCGCTGCATATCTCTATTTGCTGTGAAGCGCTCTGATACCCCAGGGTCCAGCTAGCGCTATACAAAACTTCAATAAATAAAAAACAAAATAAATAAATAAATAAATAAATAAATAAAAAATTGTGGTATGGTAGCCAAATTCCCTTCAGGGTGGCCAAGTGAGGGTTCTCTCTGGGTGGGGACATTGACCGCATATTGGTCCATCTTGTTTTGAGTCGGTAGGGTCTTGGCCCCTTTATCCTTCCCCATGGTAAATCTCACTTTATTGCAGGTTTATCAGGGAGCCCGTTTGCCCAGAGTGTGCCGCAAGGAGGGGGAGAGCGCAGTGGAGGAGAAGGGACAGGCGCCTGAGTCTTCAATCTGGTACATGCAGAATTGCCCGGTTGTGCCCGGGAAGGCCACACTGTTTGCGCGGACGAGGGGTGCGGACCTGCCTGTGTATCACCAGCCCACCTCAGATCCTCACTCGTGGATGGGGTGTGGGATGCCTGTGCGACTATGTTGGAGAGTCTGCCGACAGGTAAAGCATCAGGCTCCTACATCAATCCCAGGTGAGTAGCTAGAGGCAAAACACCACTCCCGGGGCGAGACGCAGACTCTGCGCCACCCCTGAAACAGACACAGCCAATGCCCCAGAGGATTCTGTGGCGTGGGGCCCCAACTCTCTTGGCGTCGGAGCCACCCATGCCAAGTCTCAAAGGATCTCCCTTGAGGTGTCTCGCCGGCCCAACCCCTCGCAGCACCTATGCTCAG
This sequence comes from Lissotriton helveticus, assembly GCF_964261635.1. NCBI lineage: Eukaryota > Metazoa > Chordata > Amphibia > Caudata > Salamandridae > Lissotriton > Lissotriton helveticus. The sequence continues at coordinate 383,777,784 of NC_136067.1, read as the reverse complement.
GGGCCCCCCCCGGAGCGGTGCTTATTACTAAGCAGCCAGTTTCAGGGAGGGGCACACCCCGGGGACCGCCGCTATCTCCATGAGTGGGGGCAAGTCCGACGCCCCCTTCACAGTCCCCGCAGCAGAAGGATGGAAGGTAGGAAACGGGGGAGGAGGGTCCCGCCGATCGAGGGCCGATCGCCCAGAGCAGCCGGCAGTGACAGACCCTTTGGGCCCAAGAAGCAACGCAGTGGCGCCCCGTCCCAGCCGTCACCCCTTCCCCACCCCCTCGCCCCCACCGGAGTGCTCAGAATGGCACCGCTGTCAATCACACATCCAGCCTCAGGATCATTTCAGTGGTGCAAGGATCTCCCCCAAGGTGTCTCACCAGGCCGACCCCTCTCAGCGCAAATTCCAGGGCCCCTCCAGCACGGCGCCCACAACTCCACAGCAAGCACCAGGGGTGGGGGCAACCCCCCGCAGCAGAAAGATGGGGGCTGAGGAAGAGGAAGCAGAGGCTCCCGCCGACCGACAGCTCAGGATAGCCGGCAGTAATAGACCCAGGTGGGGCCCAGGTCAGCTCCGAAGCCCCCCACCACAACCGGCACCTCCCCTCCAACTCTCGGTTCCTGCCGGAGTGTTCACAATGGCACTGCCCTGGAGGTGGGGAGGGGATGTTGGGGGCAGGCACAAACAGCGTCCCCGCCAATCGGAGGTCGAACCCAGCACAGCGCCTCACTGCAGGCTCCCCTGGGCAGCCCCCAAGCTCAACTGGCCGGGCCGCCATATTGTTGGTCTTCCACTGTTCCACAGGAGATCCACAAGAGCCCTCTACACTTGGCCGGAAGCGGCACCCTCCCAGCTCTGGGTCTCCCTAGGGTCCACTTCAGTTCAAGGCTCCCTTTGGTATGCTCCGTGTACACGGCAGGATCCGCGTCTACTCCGGAGTGCTTCGCCGCTCTCTCCCCGGCGTTCCACGGCAGTGGATAGTCTCTGGGGCCGCCAGGAGTGGGCTTAGGATTCCCCCGCCAGCCCATCACTGCTGTCAGGCCCTCGCCGGGCGTCCCGCCGATCGCAGGACGAGGACCTCCCCAAGTCTCCATGGGAAACCGCGCAGCACCTCCTCCGCTGCACCCAGCACCTCTGCTCACCTCATGCGTCTGTGGTGCCGGAATTGATGCCTTCAGGACAGCGGCCCAGCGCAGGAGCCCAAGGTCAGTGCTTCAGCAAGTTCTAGCATCAGGCATCAGGTCGGGGGTCCGGTCTTATAGGGGAACTGCACGGGCCCAGGGATCGTCCTGGTTCGTGTCAGTTAAGCGGGCGCCATATTGCCAGGCCTCACCAATCTCTGGCGGCCTCCCACCATCAATTCTGACCCTGCACCCCAATTAGGAATGTGACGTATGTGGGCTTCTCCGCACACACGGCGTCTTGGCGGATTGCTGAGTTTTGGAGGATGGCATTGGATCTTAGAGGGGTCTGGAGCACTCTCAGAGTGCGACCGCCATGTTGGCTTGTCAAGCCACACCCCAATATTCTTAATTTTTTATGTTTTTATTACGTAAATAAACATTACTACTACTGCTCAGAACAGCCTTACTCGCTGGCTAAGAGTGGCATGCCATGGCCAGAGGTATCTGAGGAGGTTGGAATCCAAACAGATGTATGTTCCTAAAAATCCTTTGTTCAGCCTGCTGGGGATCCAAGAATCTGCTACGTATACACAACGGATTCTCTGAATTGACAATGGTCTTGCAACAGTGGGTGATTTTTATGAGGTGTAATATATTCGGTTCATCAGTGATTTTATACAAAACTAAAGTGAACTCGGGGGCAATTCTTATAGTTTGGGAAAGTATTAAGGGAACTTCAATATGTCTGTGGACTTTGAGATGTGGAAACCTCTGACACAAGAAGTCAGTTATATTAAATAGGAATGGGTAGAAAAGGTATCATGCTGTTGCTTAAGGAGATGACTGACATGTTTAGGTATGATTTGTAGGTCTTGAGGGAAACTTGGTCTGTGGATACTGAGAGGAAATGTTGGGGGAGAAAGACCGGACGCTAGTACTGAGCAACACATAAGGTGTCTAGAACTGCCGAGGGCGTGGCTTTACAACATGGCCAGCTAGTCGCATACCTGCGCTGCTCCTGCCCCAACGGTCGAAATCCTGCAAGAATCCTGGTGGAATCGTGACCTCTGACACACCGATCGGCAGCGGAGGCCCCCCGAGGGTCCCGATCGCAACGAGAAAAGACGGCCCGCGGCCGGAGGAATCAACTTCGGGCCTCAGGAGACCCGTCGGGATACTGATCTTCAAGATGATGACCCCGGCCTTTCCCGAGAGGTAGGGATCCTGTGTACTGCCCCCGTTTACTCACAGGCAGCAGGCTTGCATTCGGGACCCAGCCATACCCTCTGCCCTCGATGAGTCGCATGGAGGACGCTGGAGGAGGTGCCGGGGAGGAGAGACTGCCGTGGTTCGCTCGCCCGACATGAACCCAGAGGCCCGGGCGCGCGATCCACACCAGCCCGATGCCGTGTGACTGCTGCGATCGGTGTTGGGTATTAGGGGAATGGGGGGGTGCGGGTGCCTTCTGTTTCTTTCCTTTTTCCTCATATCCCCTGTAAGACCTGGTGGCAACACTGAGTGCACATGGGAACTTGTAGGATAGCCCCATAGGTTCTTATAAAAGTCCCTACCTTCTAGAAACCGGTGCTTGGTTTTTTTTACGGTCCCTTGCCACGGGACTTCCTGTTCCTGGATTCGTTGTCCGAGAGCCTTGCTGAAAGGGTCCTCTCTTTTGGGACTCGTGTTTGCTTCTTTTGTCAAACCGGTTGTTTCCCTCTGGATCCTTGACACAGCAGGAGTTGTGTTTTGTGCCCTGGATTTACGGTGAAGATCATTACCGAGATACGCGGCTGCGTGTCTCCTTTATTTCTGAACTCAGACTGTTTTTTTGTAGTCAGTCCGCCTCTTTATGTGTGTTTGAGCGGTTTCACGAAGGAGCTGAAACGAGGCCGTTTTTCTGTGCTCCTTCGATATATATATTTGGATTTTGTTTTTTTTTGGGGTTCTTATGTATTTTCGTTTTGAGACTCTTTTTCCCCTTCTTGATGAGATGTTGGGAGAAGGCTACTCCTTCTGAATACAAGACTCTAGTTTTTTGGATTGCCTTCCCTTTTCCCTACCCATTTCCTTCTATTTTGTTTTTCCTTTGGCTATCGTGTGCAGTTGGTACACACACTCAGGACAAGTGGAGTTTGATATCTGGAGACATTTACTCCTTTGCATATTTGGAGTCTTCCTATGAACAGAACTGGGTAAGCAGGGGTGTTTGTGGGTTCCTGTGTGCACTCAGTTTTGTTTCTATGTATATGAGTTACAAGTACTAATCTGTTGCCCCTTTTTGTTTAAAGGTCACAGCTAGTTGACCGGCGATGTGAGCAGACGCACGCTTGCGGAGCTCCCGCCGCCGTTGGGCCCATCATAGGCTATCTGTGCAGATTTCGGGAGTCCGGACCCGCCACGCACAGCCCTGATGCCCCTGCCCGGCTGGGCAGTCTCTTTGGGAGTGAGTTCTCCGCGCGCCGACTGATTACCGGCAGGACAGAGCGGCCGGCTTGTCACCAGCCGTCTGGATCGGCCCGTCCGCCATCTTGGGCTCCCAGCGGAGGCGGTCTGCGGCGGGGTCTGGCGGACCCTGGGGTGAGCGGCGGCCACGGACTTGAGTACCCCCGCCCTCCCTGCGCTGAGGTCTGCCGGCGCCCTTACCCGAGGCGGCGGCGGTGTGGCAGAGTGCCTGGAGCGGGGCTCGGAGGCGGCTCCTGGGTCCGGTGTGCCCCCATCTCCCGCGCTGCGGTGGGCAGCTGAGTGACTGCTGGGTCCGGTGCCTGGCCCCGGTGGTTGTAGGAGGCGCTGCTGGCCCCCCCTCCAAAGCGAGCAAAGCGGGGAGTGTCCGGCCCTGCGGAGACACGGCAGGCGGCGGAGACATCGCTAGGTGCGGAGAGCAAATGCAGGCAGTGCCCCTGGGGCACTTTGGAGCGCGGACGGCGCCATTCAGCAGGAAAACGTCGCAACGACGAGGCTTCACTGCGGCCCTTCACTGGGGGTGAGTGCGGGTCTGGGGCACATGTGTGTGGGACGTTCCCTGGTGCTGGCCCCCTGTTGATCTGTTGACCTAGTGACCCCTGCGGTGCGTGACTGCCTGGACGCACATCAGGAGCGGAGGCGCAGTGACCTGGTGATCCCTGGACTACCTGCCTTGCCACGTGAGGGACGTACTGAGTGCTCGCTGCTGCGGAGAGGGCCGTCTCGGGGCTGGGGCCCCAGAGTGCGCTGAGAGTGTGCGCCGGTGCTCCCCGCCGCCCCCATTGGTGTCTTGTGCTTTCGCCCGGACGACTCACGAAGAGCGAGGGCCCGGACGCGGCCTGGAGGACGCCCTGTGGACTGCGCGGAGGATGACGCGCACGAACAGAAACAGCAGAGCGGAATCAGCGCCGACCCCCAAGGGAAACCCGGTGACGGCCATGTGGGGCAAGGTGGGGGCGCCGGCGGCCAGTGGCGGCCCACCTGCGGAGATTGCAGATTCCCCCCCGGTCACGCAAGCGTTCATGGCCGCCTTCATGACCGAACTGAAGACTGAGATCGGATCCCTGAGGTCGGAGGTCCACTCGTGTGTCACGGAACTCCGGAAGGACGTAACGGACTTGGGGGACCGTGTGGACAGCCTGGAGAGGACGGCGGACTCACGCACCGAGGACCAGGAGCATTTGTGGCAGCGATTAACGGCCCTGGAACAACAGAACATTGAACTCCAAATCAAGCAGGAGGACTTGGAGAACCGGGGACGACGGAACAACCTCCGCATCCGCGGCGTGCCGCTCGGAGAAGAAGGGGAGGACATGATGGACTTTGTGGCGCAACTTCTCCACGAGGTGCGGGGTGACGAGGACTTGTCGCCTCCCACACTGGACCGGGCTCACCGTGTGGCGGCGCCTGCGGGGAGATCGGGGCTTCTCCCGGACATCATCACGCGGGTGCATTTCTTTGTGGAGAAGGAGGAGATTTGGAAGCGTGCTAGGGACAAGCCGGACCTGCAATACAAGGGCCACAAGATTCAGATCTTTCAGGATTTGGCGCCCAACACCCTTAAGCGACGGCGCGCTTTTCGCCCGGTGACAGAGAAATTGCGGTCCCTGAACATCCCGTACCAGTGGGGCCATCCCTTCGCACTTATCTTCCAATGGGAGGGTAAACGTAAATCCCTGCGATCCTACGATGAGGCGGCACGACTACTCAACATTGCTGGCTCTCCTCCGAATAGCCCCTCCAGGCGCCCTCCGAGCAAGAGGACACAGCTTACCCCGGACTGGACCACGGTGCCGAGGAGACAGCGTGCGGCGCCTGTCGACGTGCCCACCACTAGCCAGGCCAGGCAGGAGGTCATCGCCCACATCAGAGCGCTGGAGGAGTCGGAGATTGACCGTGCTGACCGCTCCCCTACAGGTCGGTCCTCCACCTCGTGAGTTGGACTGCCCGCCTATGTCATCCTGCTTGAGGTACTGTTCTCTTGTGCCCTCCGGAGGGCGGGGAAGGGTGTGGGACGGGTGGGAGGCTGGATGTTTGGACTCCTGTTCTCCTTGTGCTGGGCCTGGAAAGGTGGGGGCTCCACACCTTTTAGTGTTACCGGCCAGTCATGTCCCACCGAGACTGTCTCCTGGGGAGTGACATCCCGATGGACATTCAAACCCGAGGGTGTAGGGTGACCTACTTTGGAGACATTGTACTTTGGCCCAGTTGGCCACGTTTTTATGGCCTAGTCCGTCCATCCTTCGGACTGCTAAACACTTGGCTCTCTTACTTGACTTTCCTTTCTCTCTTTTTTCTGTCTTTTCTTCCTTTCTCTGTCTGCTCTGCCTGCTATGGGGGGCTGGGGTGGGGGGTTGTTGCGTGGAACGGGGGTGGGCCCTCTGAGTGGGACTCTGGGCGGTTGGGTGCTCTGCTGCGTGATGCTTTGCGTGCTATCCTTAGAGAACCCCTAGATGGCGAGTGATGTAGCCAGACCCCTTAAGATATTGTCGCTCAATGTTAAAGGCCTTAATTCCCCTAACAAGCGCCAATTGATCTGGCATTACTTTCTGCAGCGCTGTGGAAAAGTAAATTTTGCCATGTTCTGTGTCCCTACGCGTCCTCCATCATATGTTATCTGTGCATGATTAATATGCATATGTTATTCCCCATGTTTGATTAAAGACGCAATTACAGTTGTGTCCACCTCTAGTATGGCAGTTTCCAGTTCTCGTGAATACTACGAATATCAGGCCTATGTAAAGCTACGTTGCCACGTTTCTCAGTGTGCACGTTATTCCATTGTAAAGTCCCCGTTTCTAGGCCTCAAAAGGGCCCGGACACCAGATTCAGCTCCTGTCTCCTGTCTCCTGAAGCCTCGCGGAGGAGTGATACAGCCCCCACCTGTATCCTCGACCCTTCACTTACTTCCTGCCTCGCAGTGCCCAGTTCAGCTTGGCCCTGCCTCTGAGTCTGCCAAGAGTATGTTATGATTCCAGATTATCAGTTCAGTCCTCTTCCTCTGCATTCCTAAAGCTACTGAACTGCATCAATAGTTTCCGTCATTGTCTAGCCTTTACGGCCCCATGTTAGAGAAATACTGTATTAATGGTTATTTAATATTCTTCATCACGCACTACATGTAGAATAATGCATGCTCCAGTCTTAGAGTCTGTTAGCTTTTCCCCTCCTGACTTCTAGTTTATATCAACATGTTCTCTAAACATCAGATACTAGATACTGTTTAGGTACATGTCGCCCTGACTCTCCAGACTTCAGTCTCTGCTCCTAGCACAGAGTTCGAAGCCCCCAGCTTCTCCTAGTGATACGTCATTGCCAGTTTGCGCGCACCATCAGGTTAGAGGTCCCGGCTCCTCAGGTAGCCCCCTCCATGGTTTCCGCCCCATTCATGACATATTCTGTTACGTTTGCATCACATGTCTATGTATACGCCCTGTTACACCTCTTTTCACCCTTATCTTTCGCGACTGCTACGCGTCACGCCTATTGCTCCACCCACTGTTACGCCTATTGCAATGTAATGCTATGTGTTTGCGTTATGTATATATGCTCATGTACTGTTATTAAAAGTTAGCCGTCATTCCCGATCCTGTCCCCGGCAGCTGCCATCCTATTCCCGTGCAGGTCGTACTGTTCCTGTCCTTATGCTGTATTAAACCTGCAAAACTCCTACTACCTCGAATCTTGACTCTTATTTATTGAGCTATCTGTTATTCATTTATGCATTCAAAAATAGCGTATTATTTATTTATTTACCACATAATGGCGCCCGAATAGGGACTTGCCCTTTCCCCACGCGTCGGTGAAGCCACGCCGACCCCCTGACCCTCTGCAGTCGTGACGGAACTCTTCTGCGCACCGGCAGATATTTCTGCTTCAAGTATCCCTCAGGCCCACGGAGGAGACGGAGGAGGCGGTCCAGCATCCAGACGAGACGGTGGAGGAACGCGGCGAGTCCCGACCAGAGCCCAAGCCGAGAGTCCAAGGTCCGAGGTATCCGGAGGTCCACCCGTAACTGAAGTCCGAAGTTCGTCGTCGTAGCAGTCCAGTCCGATCCGAGGCCTTCCGTTCTTGCTGCCCGGTGAGTACCGTCGCTGGGGTAGTATCTAGACAGGGTCAATCTAAATTGACTCTGGTCCGTGGGTTGGTGGTACACAGACCCACAAACGAAGTGTTCACCTAGGTGGATACGGGTCTTGATGCGTCCCTTTATGGGACCGGTATGTTCCGTACTGTTTCAGCAGTGCATCCAGTAACTCTAGTCTGTTCCGTTCTCGAGAAATTCTTGTGTTTCTGTTCTCAGTATTCCAGGTAATATTCTGTCCGAACTGTTATGTTATGATGTTGTTCAATGTATTTCCAATGTCGTGGTATGCCTGAATTGTTCTCCCAATTGTTATTGTTCCTCGTCTATTGTATTGTGTTCCGATTCAAGTTTACAATGTCTCTCTTTTCGAGATTACGTCAGTTAAAAACTAGAAAGGGTTTGTTAGAAGAAGCAGTTCCAGTTCCGCCTAGGGACAGTCCAGGTCATTTTATGTATCAGAAGCATGGCATAAGTGCCATATTATATCTAGATTTATGGGTAGATTATACCAAACAGTTAGAAGAAAAGTATAGATGGCCCGTATCGGGTACATGGGATGCCGAGTGCATCATGAGAGTAGAAGAAGCATTATGGAAAAAGAAAGCCAGACAGTCACAGAAAGATGCCATCGAGTTATGGCGCAAAGAAGCTCATAAAAGAACCGAAAAAGAAATCAGAAAGTCAGAATTAAGTAGAGAATCCTCAGAACGAGCACAAGAAAAAGAGTTAATCGAGATAGGTGAACGAATTAGAACTGAACAATCAGAGAGACAGAGGAATGCCCTTATTAAGGGTATGTATCCTCTCCTTGCCGAGGGCTTGCCAAAAGCGACCCCGGAGGCATCCAGTAATTTCCCGCCACCATTAGTTCCGACTAAGTTACGTCACAAACAGACCGCAGCTGATATTTTTATTTCGTCCTATTTGGACGACACAGTCCCAGAATATGCAAATCCTGTTCGCGCTCCGCCAGTCCCTGTAAATCAGGCACTTCCCGCTCCTCCAGACACCGGAGTACCTGTTACGGTACCCCCGGTCCAGCCCGCCATACAAGTCCAGCCTACATTTCCATTTCCCACTCTGCCAGGACGAAGAGCATCAGTAGACGACTCTAGTTTAGGGGCCGCAGGAGGAGGTCCTCCTCAGACCCCGCCGCCACATAAGCGTTTAACGACAGCCGAATTACATATGCAAGCGTCACAGCGTACGCCCAGACATCAGTCTGTAGCAGAAATAAGAAAAGCCCTTAATGAATGCGGCTATGATCCAGTCCCAGGAGAGGATAATATGGTTTTATATTCATTACGTGTAAGAAGGGTGGCCGAGTATCTAGTCACCCTACCGAATATGAAAGAAGACCTAGACAGAATATATCGTTTCATCCGTACAGGGGATGATCCAGAAAGCATTGGCGAGGCCATGTCTCAAAGGAAAGCTGAGACCCAGCTCATGATATTAAAGTTTCTGATCAATTGTCTAATAAGAGAACAAGATTACCCGTCCAAAGATCAAGCCGAAATGAGAACCCTGACAAAGTGGAGTGATAATATAGCCGAGGGTAAGCACAGAACCATCAGTGCTATGGAAAGTATGTACAAGAAAATTCGTAAAGAAATAATAAGGTTACACGATCAGCGTAAAGCAGCACAAGTAAGCGAGAAAGAAAGTAACTCTGATACTGAAGAGGTAGAGGACGAGAATCCCGACAGAATCGCGTATGTAGGAAAATCTAGATTTCCAGATCGCCATTTACGCCTAGAACACAACTCTACTTTCCATCATCCAGCACCAGAACAAGGTTCTCTAGAACAAGTATTCCAAGCTACCGATCACATTCTGAAATCACGAATCGGTTACAGTGAGTTGAGTACCATGCATGAACAAGAACTAGTCCGATCAGCAGTCCGATGGATTACTGATTCTACCACTTTTCCAGACGAAATAGTGGCACAAATGTTTCTGAAAATGCCCCCAGCCGAGCAACGACTGGCGGGTATGTATATGATTCAGCACCTCATTACATTGTATGAGGGTCAGCACTCTGATCCAGGCCCGTTGCATGATATCCTGAACGAGTTACTCCAGTATAGATGGAAAGGTCTAGGTACCGATTTAATTAGTGTCATTCTAGAACAGCGTCACAAATATAAAACGTTTTTGAACCCGCATTTTGTTCATGTCTCACCCCCAGAAAGTAAACCATTTTACATGGAGAGACAGAATCCGTTACGAGAAGTCCACCCAGTTAGAGGAACGGGTGGCGAACTAGAACGAGTGTTTGTTTACACTCCGATTACAAAGATGGAACTCCTAGAGATGAAGAAATTAATTCCCTGTCATGATAAAGATCCAGCAGGGTTCCACCGAGAATTAAAAGACATGCTCCGTATGGGAGAATACACGTATCCAGATATAATTAAAATGTTAAAGGTTCTGCTGCCCGCAGGGGTGTATGAAAAGCTCAAGGAAAAAGAATGGGAGGTGGGAGAGAAAAAGATCGATTGGGCAGTTCTAGAAGCTGAAGATAAGGCACGAGTACCAGGTACCGGTCTTGGAGCGAAATGTAAAGAATTACCTGAATTATTGATTCAAGTCTTACCCAGATTATTGACAACTAGAAAAGAAGACTGGGATGCAATCTCAGCCTGTAAACAGAAACAAGATGAAGACATTAGTGATTTTTATTCTAGATTTGAGAAATGTTTTAGCATCAACAGTGGCCTCAAGACAAGTAGTGAGTCATACCCTCATCTTTTTGTTACTAAATTAGTCGAGAATTCAAGTCCACAAATTAAAAATCGAGTTTTGAAAGTCGAAAGTACCTGGCAAGCTAATACCCCGTCCCAGATGTTACAGATGCTCCAATACCACCAGAATAGAATCAGGGAAGAGCAAGAACACGAGAGAAAACGTATGAAAGACACGAAAATGAAAGTACTAGTTGCACAATCTGTTCCTCAAGACAGTCAGAAGAGGGGTCCAAATCAAGCCAGTCATCCTGCAGATCCCGTTAAAGGGAACTGCAATTATTGTAAACAGCCAGGTCATTTTATAAATGAGTGTGCAGTTCTGAAACATAACATAGCTACCGGTAAGACTAAAGAAAGACCACGTCCGCCTAGACAAGAACAAGTTTCACAGACTCCTCAGCCACAGAATGCACCACAGACAGTTACAGCACCGCAGCCTATCGCTGCAACACAGCATGTTACACAGCAAATGTATCAGTATGCACAGTCTGAGTATCCAGATTATCAACCGTATTCATGAAACAGCCTAGAGAGGGAGGTAGGCTTGCCTCTCATCGAGATACCTGTAGATCAAGAAGGTCCCTATGTTCACAGTCAAGTACTAGGGAAAGATAGAAAGTTTTTGATTGATACAGGGGCAAGTAGGACCACAATTAGCCATGCCGAAGTTCCAGGGGCTCCGCTCTCAGGCTCAAGAAATGTTTCCCTTGGATTTTCAGGAAAACCTATCGTAAATGAAATATCAAAGCCAGTTACTCTAGAAGTAGGTCCATTGTCCCGTACTACTGATCTGTTACTTACTAAGTCATGTCCAGAAAACCTATTAGGCATTAAAACACTGAAAGAATTAGGTGCAGTTATATGCTGTTCCCCAGAGGGAATACGTCTGTTCCTACGTGACTTCAAGGGTCACTATGTATTACGAGATTTTGATCCCAGATTGTCTAATGTTCCGCAGCATTTATGGGCGCAAGGTCCAACTGATGTAGGGTACATGCAAATCACACCCCATCGTGTGACTCTCAAGCCAGGTGTAGTGTTACCACGAATCAGACAGTACAGATTGCCACCTGAGGCTGTAGCAGCCTTATCCAAAATTATTGACGAGCTCATCGCTCAAGGAGTAGTTGTAGAAACTGACTCCAACGTATGCAATTCTCCGATCATTCCAGTCATGAAACGTACTGATCCAAATGCACCCCCAGTATATCGATTAGTGATTGACCTACGAGAACTTAACAAGTGTATTATTCCTCAGTACCCAGTTGTCCCAGATATCTCTTCCCTGTTGACAGCCATTGATTCCGAAGCCTCATTTTTCACTGTCATAGACCTCAAGAACGCGTTTTTCAGTGTTCCCATTCATCCAGACAGCCAGTTTCTTTTCGGATTCTGTTTAAATGGAAGAAGCTATATGTTCACACGAGCTCCTCAAGGTTTCACAGAAAGTCCTAGTATTTACAGTCAAGCACTCAAGAGACAACTAGACAACATTCACATGCCAACTGACACTGCCCTGCTCCAGTATGTCGATGATCTACTGATCACAGCCAGTTCTGAACGTGCTTGCGAGCGAGCATCCCTTACAGTCTTGTATTTCCTAGCCGAGATGGGGCACAAGGTGTCCCCTTCGAAGCTTCAATTCTGTGTCCAGCAAGTGGTCTACTTGGGACACTTACTGTCCAAGAGGGGTAGGCAGTTGACACCTGACCGTATTCAGTTAATAGCGAGTCTTCCTCAGCCCAAGACCCAGAAGGAGGTACGTGCTTTTATCGGCCTCACTTCTTATTGCCGACAATGGATTCCTCAGTATGCATTCCTAGCCAAGCCACTGATACAGTTAACGACACAGGAGGCAGCCGTATCGACTGTCCTCCCTTGGACATCTGAACATACACTCAGTTTCAATGAGTTAAAGAAAGCCCTATGTCAAGCTCCAGTTCTAGCTACACCAAACTACAGTAAGCCTTTTACACTTTTCGTCACAGAACGCGAAGGTACAGCATTATCTGTTCTCACACAAGATCAAGCAGGACAATACAAGCCTTGTGCTTATTTTTCGAGCACATTAGATCCTGTAGCCCAGGCTCTGCCTGCGTGCCTCAAGTCAGTTGCAGCCACAGCACTAGCTATCAGACAAAGTGATTCCATAGTCTTAGGACACTCCCTGACAGTACAAGTTCCACACTCCGTGGAAGTTCTTTTAAACCGAACACAGACTCAGCACTTGACAATTGCACGTTTAACAGGTTATGAATTGACACTGTTCCAGCCACACATAGAAATCAGACGCTGCAACGTTTTAAATCCTGCTACATTGTTACCATCAGTTACTTCGAATTCTGCCACACATGACTGTGTGGAAGTAGTCAACATCATGACAAAGCCAAGACAAGATCTGACAGATATTCCATTACCAGATCCCGACCTGACACTTTATGTGGATGGTTCATGTATGAGAACAAGTACAGGAGAACTAGTCGCCGCGTATGCAGTGACTACCGACACCGAAGTTATTGAGACACACCGTATTGACACCCTGTCCGCTCAAGCAGCAGAGCTAGTTGCTCTGACACAAGCCTGCATACACGCTAAGAACCGGAAAGTTAATGTTTACACAGATTCACGCTACGCATTCGGAGTCGTACACGACTTTGGAGTGCTCTGGCAGGAGAGAGGTTTCATGACTTCTCATGGAACCAAGATTCAGCATGGTCTCCTTATTCAAGCTCTGTTAGATGCAATACATTTACCGACATCCATTGCTATCATGAAATGCAAAGCACATACGAAAGTTACTGACATTATTTCCCAGGGTAACGATCTAGCAGATCGCACAGCCAAGCTTACAGCACAGACTCCAGACATTCCAGTTAACATGACACACACTCCAGATCCGACTACATGTATGACAGTTAAGGACCCTACTCAAGATGTCATAGATATCCAGCTACATGCTACTCCCGATGAAATCAAGAAATGGTCCGAACAAGGAGGGGTCCAGACAGATCAAGGATGGTTAATGAAGGGTAGAGCCACATGGTTTCTCCCCGACTCTATGGTTCAAGTCATTATCAATACCGCACATAGTCCAGCACATTTAGGAGAAAAAGCTATGCTAGACAGTATCCAGAACATTTGGTTCAACAAGCATTTACGAGCTGCAGCCAAGCAGAAAGTCCGTACCTGTATGATATGTTGTCAGTTTAATCCAGGTAAAAGTGTCCCGGTGGAACAAGGTGGATTCCAGCCTCCTGACCACCCTTTTGAAGTCCTCCAGATGGATTATATTCAGATGGAGCGATGTCGAGGTTTCAAGTATGTCCTTGTAGTTGTATGCGCCTTGTCCAGGTGGACAGAAGCATATCCAGTCCCAGATTACACAGCCGCGACCACTGCCAAGCAGTTGGTTCGTGAGTTCTTCCCCCGTTATGGACTCCCTAGGGTCGTATATTCTGATAACGGCCAGCCATTCTCATCAGAGTTAATGAAACACGTTTCCCTATTGTTAGGGTACCAGTGGAAGTTCCATTGTGTACGCCATCCTGAAGCAGCCGGTCTCGTAGAGAGACATAACCAGACCCTGAAAATCCGCATCGCTAAAATTTGTAAAGAGAAAGGTGTGGACTGGCTAGTAGCTCTGCCAGTTGCCTTGTTCTATATGCGCATGGTCGCACATTCCAGATCAGGTCTGTCCCCGTATGAGGTCGTTTTCGGCCGCCCCCCTAACATGTGGGGTACTCCTAGACCCCGAAGTATTACCGATGTTTCAAGTAATATGCTGACAGATTACCTAGCTTCCTTGATGTCTGCCCTCAACTCTTGTCGTTCACAGGTTGCCGCCGCATTTCCAGACAACACCGAGGTGGCACCGCATGAAATCGTTCCAGGATCCATGGTCCTTGTCCGGAATTTTGACCGCTCAAGTCCGCTGGAGCCACGCTGGAAGGAGCCCCGACAGGTCCTCCTCGCCACCCGTACAGCCGTGAAGTTGGAGGGTCGCAAAGGCTGGGTGCACCTTTCGCACGTGAAGAAGTTTTATGGACTGAAACCCGTCTCAAAGAACATTTCCCAGGATTTGAAGGACTGCCAAAATATTGTTCTTAAGGACTGTCCCGCAAAAGACATTGCTACAAACCCTCCCCTGTTAGGGAAAACTCCGCAGCAGGAGTATAAGTTGAAACTCCGGTCTAGTAAAATAAGTCAGCCAGTTTGATTGTCTAAGTCCTCCCCTAGGTGAAACGGTTAGACTGTTTCTGACATGTATAAAATAGACCCCCATAGTGAGAGAGTTAGTCAAAACTCAATCCGATGTATCGTTTTTCTATGTTTCATATTATTTCTCAGCATTATGATTTCCTGCACCAGTTATGCATTTTACCTGTGTTTCCTAGTTTCTCATGTAAATACGTCTTCTAATGCTACAGTAGAGCACACGTTTAGTGATCTACCTCCTCATGAACTCTCTTACCGCCTCGCTATGCGAAATAATACTTTCATCCGCATGTTACATTACTCACACCAGACCAGCAATGCCACTAATTGTTGGGTATGTGGTCGACTCCCCCCTTTCCAGACACCGAAGGGAGTTCTGCCACTTTTTCCTTATCCGTTTTCACATAATGGTTCGTGTGGAGCATGGTCCACGTTAACGTCATCCTCAACAGATATGTCTTTTCTTAACAGTACATGTTTTCCAGACAAGCAAGGTCTCCCCCACAGAACCGGGTTAGATCTAGAAAATGAAGTGTACAATTTAGGTAATTATTCTTCGAATCTCATGGTCCTGAATGTTCAGTCTGATACTACTCCAGACTTACCTGCTATTTCAGTACTACCAGTCAAAGGCGAATTATGTGTCCGAAATAATGGTTCCGTACACGTAGGACATAGTGATTGTACTACTATTGTCAAGTATAGTGACAGTAGGAAATCTATTTTCAAAGCTTCACGTCATTCTTATTTTATCTGTGGTCAGACCGCATATGTTCGTCTGCCCCTCGATTGGGAGGGAACCTGTTACATTGCCTTCCTACTGCCACCTGTTTTTCTAGCCCCACCCGACTACCATAGGAATTCCCACCTAGTACATACTAGACACAAGAGAAACCTCCCGATTGTCGATTATACTGAAACTGCTCTAGAACAATATATAGATATCAATAAAGGTGTCTTCCCTTATTTAGGTACAGTCGTGAATAGTAAACTGATACGTAGATTAACCAGAACCCTCGAAGCAGTAGTAATTGAGACTACTTCTGCTCTAAGTAATTTAACCGAAGAACAATCCTTTATGAGAATTGTTGTGCTCCAGAATCGTCTCGTCCTTGACGTCATATTGGCCGATAGGGGCGGGGCCTGTAGAGTCATAGGATCTAGTTGCTGCATTTTCATTCCAAATAACGCGCCGTCTGTTTATTCAGCTATAACCAGACTCCATAAAATTGCTCATCTGTTACACCAAGATCCAGGCACCTGGACATGGTCCGGTTGGTTCTGGAATATAATTTCCGCCTGGGGATGGAAAGTCTTGTCCTTTCTAGGTATTGCAGTAGCGATCATATTCAGCTGCTGCCTCTGTATACAATGTGGCCCTGCGATTTGCGGCATTTGTGCTACCTCTTGTATTCCTAGTCCCAAGCCCCGTTCTAAATCCCGTTCCAAGAAAATTCGAGACGAGCAAATGATACTGTATGAAATGATAGATGGTATCATGAATATTGATGTTTCCTGAAGGAAACGTAGTGACAAGGAGGGAATGTGGAAAAGTAAATTTTGCCATGTTCTGTGTCCCTACGCGTCCTCCATCATATGTTATCTGTGCATGATTAATATGCATATGTTATTCCCCATGTTTGATTAAAGACGCAATTACAGTTGTGTCCACCTCTAGTATGGCAGTTTCCAGTTCTATACTACGAATATCAGGCCTATGTAAAGCTACGTTGCCACGTTTCTCAGTGTGCACATTATTCCATTGTAAAGTCCCCGTTTCTAGGCCTCAAAAGGGCCCGGACACCAGATTCAGCTCCTGTCTCCTGAAGCCTCGCGGAGGAGTGATACAGCCCCCACCTGTATCCTCGACCCTTCACTTACTTCCTGCCTCGCAGTGCCCGGTTCAGCTTGGCCCTGCCTCTGAGTCTGCCAAGAGTATGTTATGATTCCAGATTATCAGTTCAGTCCTCTTCCTCTGCATTCCTAAAGCTACTGAACTGCATCAATAGTTTCCGTCATTGTCTAGCCTTTACGGCCCCATGTTAGAGAAATACTGTATTAATGGTTATTTAATATTCTTCATCACGCACTACATGTAGAATAATGCATGCTCCAGTCTTAGAGTCTGTTAGCTTTTCCCCTCCTGACTTCTAGTTTATATCAACATGTTCTCTAAACATCAGATACTAGATACTGTTTAGGTACATGTCGCCCTGACTCTCCAGACTTCAGTCTCTGCTCCTAGCACAGAGTTCGAAGCCCCCAGCTTCTCCTAGTGATACGTCATTGCCAGTTTGCGCGCACCATCAGGTTAGAGGTCCCGGCTCCTCAGGTAGCCCCCTCCATGGTTTCCGCCCCATTCATGACATATTCTGTTACGTTTGCATCACATGTCTATGTATACGCCCTGTTACACCTCTTTTCACCCTTATCTTTCGCGACTGCTACGCGTCACGCCTATTGCTCCACCCACTGTTACGCCTATTGCAATGTAATGCTATGTGTTTGCGTTATGTATATATGCTCATGTACTGTTATTAAAAGTTAGCCGTCATTCCCGATCCTGTCCCCGGCAGCTGCCATCCTATTCCCGTGCAGGTCGTCCTGTTCCTGTCCTTATGCTGTATTAAACCTGCAAAACTCCTACTACCTCGAATCTTGACTCTTATTTATTGAGCTATCTGTTATTCATTTATGCATTCAAAAATAGGGTATTATTTATTTATTTACCACAGCGCGACCCGGACATCATCTTCCTGCAGGAGACCCACCTTCTTCAGGCGGATACGAGGCCCATGGCGCACCCTAGATACCCCCTCCAATTCTGGGCATCAGCGGATACGAAAACAGCTGGGGTAGCGGTTTTGTGCAAAGCTGGCATCAGGCGGGGTTCTGGCAAGCTCTTCCGGGGTGGTGATGGTCGCTTCCTCAAGGTTTCGGTCGAGGTGGGCTCCCGCCATCTTACGCTATGCAATGTGTATGCGCCCAACCTGGCACAGGATCGCTTCCTTCGGGACCTTTTGAGTGCTCATGTCCTTCGGGGTGGGCCCTCGATTGTTTTAGGGGGTGACCTTAACCTGGTGTGGTGCCCTGCAGTGGACCGGAGTGCGGGCTCCTTTCATGGGGCGGGGGCGATGTCCTCGGCGCTGCGTAAACAGATAGGCGATTTGGGTCTCTTTGACGCATGGCGCTACTTCTCCCCCGACAAACGGGACTATTCTTTTTATTCTAGTGCTCATCGCTCTTACTCCCGCATTGATCACTTGTTCGTCTCACATGACCTGATTGGTGATGTAATGGACGTGGAAATGTCGGACATATCCATCTCGGACCATGCGCATGTAGAGCTGAGCCTCAGAGATCGGCGGAGTGGACACCCTAGGGAAATTAAGTGGCATCTGCCCCCATACCTCCTCAGAGATGCGACGGCGGTTGACGGCATTCGCGCGGCTATCACCTCCTACTTTGAATTTAACGATCTGCCCGAGACGCCGTTTCCGGTGGTATGGGACGCCTTCAAGGCCACGATTCGGGGTCACATCACCTCCCTCGAGATTGCGAGAGCGCGTGAACGGAGGGCGGTGGAGGAGGGCCTGGTGGCGGACTTGCGGGAGGCTGAGGCGCAGAATCAAGAGGAATCCACTCTAAAGACGCGGAGGCGCCTAGCGAACCTGCGGGGGCAATTGCGCATGCTGCGTGCGAATCGGGCGGAGAAATCCCTCTTGGCTCTGAAGCGCGTGCACTTCGACGGGGGGACAAAGTGGGAAAGCTGCTGGCGAGGAGACTGAGGGTCAAGGCGGCCAGATCCCACATTGCGAACGTACTGCTCCCGGACGGGTCTCGAGCAACAACGGCAGAGGCTAAAATGAAGGCGTTCCGAGACTACTACGCCTCCTTGTACACGGCGGCACCGACTGGCGTTACCCCGCCAGAGGAGGTTCTGGAGCATTATGGCGGAACGCGCTTGCATCCCGAAGCGGCGGAGAGGCTGGAGGAGCCACTTACGCTTGCCGAGGTGACCGGGGCCATCAGAGACCTGCACTTGGGGAAGTCGCCGGGCCCTGACGGCCTACCGCTTTCCTTTTACCGCCTCTTCCAGGAGCAGCTGGGCCCTTATCTCCTCAGACTCTTTGCTTCCTTTGATGGTGGCCAAGGCCCCTCCCCGGACATGGGGATGGCGGAAATAGCTCTAATCCCTAAGCCCGGGAAAGACGCGGCGCTTTGCTCTTCTTACCGCCCGATTGCGCTGCTAAATACTGATTTTAAAATTTACACGAAGGTGCTGGCTAAGAGACTCGATCCCCATATGCCGGACCTTGTTGACCCTGACCAGGTGGGCTTCATCCGGGGACGTCAAGGGGCTGACAATGTGCGGAGACTGGCGCATTTGGTAGGGAAAGTGCATCACTGGCACATCCCGTCGTGCCTCTTGTCGTTAGACGCCGAGAAGGCGTTTGACCGCGTCGACTGGGGGTTCCTCCGAGCGGCCCTCTGTAAGATGGGAATCGGCCCGAAGATGATTGCCAGGATCATGGCGCCTTATGTGGAGCCGAGAGCGCGGGTCAGGGTGAACGGGAGGTTGACGGAGCCGTTTGCCATTGGTAGGGGTACGAGGCAGGGCTGCCCTCTATCGCCATTGCTGTTCGCCCTGGCGATTGAACCGCTGGCGGACCTGATCAGGCGAAACCCGGACATTTGCGGAGTTCGGATGGGGGGGCAGACCCATAAGGTGGCGTTATACGCTGACGACCTCATCCTCACTTTGACGGAACCGCGACAGTCCTTGCCGGCACTCCATGAGGTGCTCTGCTCCTTTGAGGGCGCCTCTGGCTTTAAAATTAATCACGACAAGTCATGGGTGCTTAATCTCACGATCCCCCAGGCGGACGTCCCTCCCCTGGAGGTGCTATGCCCCTACCGGTGGACGGACCAACACATCCGATACCTCGGCCTCTCCCTGACTCCCTCTTTGGAAGGTTGGTCGGCGCTCAATTGGGCGGAATGTCGAAAAGCTGTTCTCACCGACCTGCAACGGTGGAAACCTCTTATCCCCTCGTGGCTGGGTAGGTTGAACGCAATCAAAATGTCCATCCTGCCTAAAATACTCTATCTGTTCCAATGCCTTCCCACGCCTATTCCTTTGCCGAAGATTAGAGCCTTGCAAAGGGACTGTACTAAATTCATCTGGGGGGGCAAGCGACCCCGCTTCTCTCAGTCACTCCTTATGGCCCCGCGAGATCGAGGTGGGCTGGGTTGCCCGAATCTGGTGGACTATTATTGGGCCGCTCAATTGCGGTTTGTCATCGAGTGGGGCATTAGACAAAGGGAGAAGGGGTGGCTGCATCTGGACCGGGCGGTCACGGGTCGCACGATCTGGAACCTCGCTTGGACTCATAGGGCGGGACGGTCCCCTAGTGCTTATTTGGCGATTCCCACCAGGACGGTATTGGACATATGGGACAAGGTGGCGGTGCGAAAGGGCCTGACGACTTTCCCCTCACCACACACCCCCATTGAAGATAATCCTTGGTTCCCACCGGCTAACCGCACTTCCGCCTTCCGCGGATGGACTCGAGAGGACTGCAAAGTCCTTGCGGATCTCTTTGACGGTGGCTCTGTTAAGACCTTTGCCCACTGTCGGGAGGAGTTCCGCCTTCCCCAGGAGGCTGAATTGCAGTTCCTGCAGTTGCGTCACTGGGCCTTGTCAGACGCGATATACCCCGGGGCCACTCGGGCCTTCACTCCGTTCGAGAGGCTGGCCCGCTCTAGGGCGGGCACGAAGGGTCTGATTTCAAAAATTTATCAGATTCTGCAGCATCCCCCTACTCCCCCTGCTCATTTGTATCAGCAGCGCTGGCAGGAGAATCTGGGTGCTGACATTGACCATGCGCAATGGATCTGCCTCTGGAGGGATGTTCCTAAGGTGTATCGCAGTGTGCCGCAACAAGAAAATGCGTACAAAATAATGACGCAGTGGTACTATACGCCCCAACGCCTACACAGGATGTTCCCCTCCGCACCGCCCGGTTGCTGGAGATGCCATCATGTGCCTGGCGACTTTATGCACATTTGGTGGACCTGCCCCGTGATCGCTATCTTTTGGAAGGAGGTGTTGAGCCACATTCGAGGGGTGCTGAGATTTCCTTTGCCTGATGCTGCTAGCACAATACTGTTGGGACTCAAACCTGTGGACTTGCTGGCCCTGACCCGCAGTGACTGGACCTTGGTGTTGCAAATGGTGGGTGCTGCCAGACAACTTATTGCTCTGTATTGGAAGAAGGTGGAGGCCCCCCCTATGGCTGTGTGGTTTGGCAGACTATGGCAAGTCATCACTATGGAGTTACTTTCGGCCCGACTGCAGTCTCGTACGACCCGCTTTGAAAAGGTCTGGCGGCCGCTAGTGGCCTATCTCTGCAAGAGTGAATTTGCTAGGAACCTGCCCCCAGCGCTGCGAGCCTTGCAACTGGTAGAAGATGCGGTGCTCCCCTATACTCCTCGCGACCTGTGACGCCCTCATTGCTCCCCCTGACTCCCTTTGTTCTCTTTCTGCTTTTCCTCTATGCTCCTACTAGCCTCTGCTTTCCTCCTTTGACTGCCTTCTACTAGGCTTCTGGTTGAATGTTGGGCCCCCTGGGCCAGTTGTTTGGTTCTGTTCGGTATGTTTGTATTTACCCGCCTCGCGGGAAGATATATAAGGCGGGGCATCGCTGGCGAGTGCTGGACAGCGCTGTTTTAGCCCCCTCCCTATGCACCCTGAGAGGACCTTGATGGTTTTGATGTGCAGATCGGCGTGGATAAATGCGGATGTCAACCCACACGAAGCTCGCATCTTGAGTTCCGCCATGCGGCCGGCCCCTTGCGGGTTGTAGGCTTATCGCTGTGTCAATGTGACCCTTTTTTTATATGTGTCTCATTCTGAGACTTAATAAAAAAGAAGTTGAAATAAAGGTCACAGCTGTGGTCTGTCAAAGTACTGTTGGGGAATAGAAGGAAGTACGCTGCTTAACCTGAGACGTATTTTCTCCCTGTTTTGTTTACCCACCTTCTCCCTACATCGAGGTCGCCCATAACCCTGATTTGTTTTAGTTGGGTGTGGGGTGGCAACGGTGGGGGTAGTGGACTGGGACATTCTTCACTCCTGCAGTATCGGGCCGGTTGGCAGGTGGAACAGGAAACCAAGCCTAAGTATTATTATACTGCCTGAGTGACGAATGGATGAGAACGCGACTGGGGCGGAGGAGCCCTCCATGCAAGACTTAATGTTGGCCATAACAGCTTTACAGTCAGAAGTACAGGGCCTCCGGCAGGAAAACCATGGTTTGCAGGCTGAACTGAGTAGCCTTAGAGCACGGGAAAACCCTTGGGGAAAAGGGTGGGATCCTTCTGTTAAGCCAAGGGGTCCTTTGGTACAACCCGCTACTTTTCAGTTTGAGCGGGGTACAACACAGGGAGGGTTTCCTTTGTCTGTTACTGTAAACACTCCTGTACCTGTCCTGTTAGCAGCTCCTGAGAGATTTTCGGGGGATAGCATTAAATACGGAATTTTCATGAATCAGTGCCATCTACATTTCATGTGTCATTCAGCTGCTTTCCCTGATGATACCTCAAAAGTAGCGTTTGTAATTTTCTATTTAGCTGGTACTGCAGCTAGTTGGGCTGTCCCTTTGGTTGAGAGTGATGACCCGTTGCTATATAGCTTTTCTGCTTTTAAGGCACAAATGCATAGTTTATTTTCTAGACATGCATTCATGCAAGCGAGTGATGCAGAACTGCTGAAATTGAGACGGGGGAAACAAGATCTCCTCACGTACGTGGCTACATTCAATCGTTTGGTAGCAGAAGCCCACTGGCCCCTAGCAAAAATAACGTCATTGTTTTATCAGGTGTTGTGTGAGGCATTAAAGGATGTAGTGTCACAGGTGGTTAATCCACCTGAAGAATGTACTGAGTTCATAGATCTGGTGGTGAAGCTCAATCACAGATTGGCGGAGAGGAAGGGAGAGAGAACCCGGTTTAAACCCTTTCGAACGGTGGTGGTAAAAGGGGATACACCTGATACCGGGGACTCTAAGTCAGCTCCAGAGCCCATGCAGATAGGGGGGGGTTAGGGGTCCATTAACCAAGGAAGAGAAGGATAGGCGTCGACTCCTTAAGCTGAGTTTGTATTGTGGAAAGAGTGGGCACTATGCTGGGAGTGCCCTACAAAACCATGTACCATATTTACGAATAAGGCAGTGGCTTTTGTGGGGGGGGGGCATGTGAGAGCTCCCCTATCGCGGAGGTGTGTAGTAATAATCCCTATGATATACCAGGAGTTGTTCAGAGAGCACCTCGCCATTTTACAGTAACGGCTTGCTTTTTATTCTCAACGAGCGGTAGAGACACTCTATTAGTGCTATTAGACTCTGGAGCCACTGGGAACTTTATCCAGTTGGCGGACAAATTGATGGTTCCATGTGTATTTAGGGAACAACCTGAGCCTGTGAGAGCAATAGATGGCACAGAACTTTATTTTGGGTCAATAATCCGACAGACTGAACCGCTTTTGATGACTTGTGACAATGGACATTCGGAGAGTATATGTTTCGATCTAATAAATGCCCCTGCTTTTGGAGTTGTTCTTGGGGTACCCTGGCTACAGGTTCATAACCCTAGAATAGATTGGGTGAGAAGGATGGTTACGTTGGATTCTGAACATTGCCTCCAGCATTGCTACCGGGAGGCAACGGATTGGGTGACTCCTTTGACTTGTGCGGTGAGTGATTGTGGTGATCAGAGTCATTTGCCAGCTTCCTTCACTGCTTTTCAGGAGGTCTTTGATAAAGAACAAGCTTGTGTACTGCCCCCTCAGAGGTCTTTTGATTGTCGCATTGATTTGGTGCCAGGGGCTGCTCTACCCTGTGTCACAAAACAAGGCAGGTTGACTAACCTTGCAATCCAGTTACAGCAGGAGCGATGTCATTGCTCTATTCTTCCCTCCCTTGGAGAGGTACCTCTAGTGAGTATATGTATAAACACTCCCCTATGAGGACCTCACCCACGGAAGGGGAAAAGTGGAGAAAGAAAATATAAAGGCTGGCAGCCAGAAACCATCTACAGCAATTGATGACCAGATAGGCACCATCCGTAGTTCTGTGTTTTGGGTTCCTGCAGAAAAGACATAAGTGATACACATAAATAAAAAAAACCCTTTCTCTTCTGACTATCAGTCTATATATGTGTATGTATGGACTGACTTACTTAAGAAGACTGCCACAAACTTCCAAGAAAAAAGGTCGTAAGAAAAAAGGTAAAAATAAAGCAAGGTGAAAAGAAACAAAGGCTACCCATGATTTACAGTTCTGTTGGGCTATTGGTTGTAGCCATCACAGGTAACTAGTCATTCAAATAAACAGCCACTTGGCTCATGAAAATATTCCTTTCCGCTAGCAGCACAGTGTCTGGGTAATTCCAATAAGAGATTCCGAAGCATTCGTTCTTGCCTCCTTGTAATCTCAAAAAAGTATGATCCGAGCCACTCAACAGCTCTCAATAGAAATAGTGAGATTGGAACCTCCGTCCCGAATCCAAGATTAATTGTCCAAGTTCAACAAGTAGCTACTTGTAGAAGAAAGCGTCTCCCACACGCTTCCACCTACTTGGCTCCAAAAGATAGTTCCAAAGCACAACAAACACTATAAACACAGAGAGCTTCCTCGCGACTCTCTCCAGCGCGGCTCCAGAATACGGGTCAAAGTTCACGGTACGCCGTAAACACAGGGAGCGGCTCCGTCAGTCTCCAACGCGGTAATCCGAAGGAAAGGACAAAGCAGCGAAATAATCCTGAAGAAAGACAAGGAATCCCAGGGCAACACCACAGGTGACAAGCACCGGGTGCTAGCAGGAAGAGGCAATTATAGGACACAGAGAACAAACAGAAGAGAAAGAGAGGACAGACCACATAAACGGGCATTCTGGGAGACGTAGTCTCCAGTCTGATGTGCCTGAATCGTGACACCCTGTAGCTGTGTTTACGCGTTGTCTTGTTGTATTTCTATCTAGGACCCTAATTCGATATTCCCAATTTATGCCCTTGTATGGCTATAATAAATAATATCCTTATAAAGGCATAAGAATCATATCCATATTTAGTCATAGCCCATGCAGTCCAAATTAATCAAGGCTACTTCCCCAGACTCCTAGAGAGTACAACGCGTTCTTTAAACAAACCAAACCTCCAGCAACCTGGGAATTCCCTATGCTTCTGTTTTGATTTGTCCTAGAACTCCTGCGAGCACTGAAAGAACGGCCAGTTCTTAGTGACATCTTTTATGGACGTCTTATGTCCAACCTTACGTCAAACCCGGCACCTTTCAGGTACAAATATACCAACGTTGCCTTAAGCAAACACACGGTGGTTTGGAGCAGAGCGGCTATCTACTTGCCCGAGAGCCCAGCTGATGCGAGAGCCCACGGAAGCCGCCCCTCCCTTTCGACGCACTGAGAAAGACGCTGTCTTTTTCTCCAGCCGAGAAAATCCAGCTCCGGTGTTTCCAGCCACCCTTGCGGGTTGCTGGGATATCGAGTCCTGAGAGAGAGATACCAGACCTCCTGCATTCTATTACCCAGGTACGGAGCTGACTAAACCCTTAAAGAGAATTCTTGATTCAGATCCTTGGCAAAACCAACTTAACTTAAACTGCTACTTACTTACTCCTTCCCACGTATTAGGCTTAGGTCAGGTACACCGGGGTAGGCGTATTTAGAAGCACCAGTTGAGTACGTTAGTCAATGTTTTTATGTATGTATATATTTTATCTATTTTAAAGTATCATATGGCTAAGAAACCATATCAATGCTTTTACAGTATTATTTTATAATACTCATTTTACTGTACGCACTTTACTTTACTATAAGTATTGCAATTGTGGCAATTCATTTCTCTTGCATGAGAAAGAAGACTGCTCAATAAATAACACCTTTTATTTAAAACACCCGTCTCTCTATTCTCTGCACTCTGGTGAAACTAAGTATGCACAATTGACTGAGTGAAATAGCTGTCTATTGTTTTCACACGACTCAGAGATACACTCTTATTCTGAGGGAGCAAAGTTGTCATGTTATATGGTTGTCAGAAGCTAATCCCTTCTTGTCTATCCAGGGAAGTTAAACTCCTCCTTGTTTATTCGAGAAAGTTTCTAGTGACCTCTGAGCTAGCTGGCAAAACTAATTAAGTCTAATATAGTCAGTAGAGACCTAGTCGACCTCAGTCCTACGTCTACACTGCTGTTTATATTATTCCAATGCGCAGAGCCTATTGGTAATATAGGAACTACACTACATGGCGCCCAACGTTTGGTAAGGCGATAAATCTAACGCAAGACGTTAGAGTAACTCAGTCGTGCTTTTTCACACAGACCCCTTTTCCCGTAAAAACTCCAAAAGACGTCTGGAGTGGGTAAGAGGTTAAAATCCGCCGGAACTTAGTAGGAAGAGATTCCTATGTATAGTTTTTGGTTTAGTCAACGTTGAAGGATACAGTGTTCCAAAATATTGTGCACCTAATCTTTGTTTCCTTGAAACTTTTTTTTTTTTTTTTTTTTTTGGTATTCAAACGGCTTTATTGCATAATAAGGAAAGTACACCGCTGTGCTCGACTACAACCCGGAGGCTGGCAGCGTCATGTCCATAGTGATATAAAACGAAAGCAAGCAAAGATAAACACAGCCTTGTTACCGGCATCCCGGAGGCGACAAACCATATCGATAAGGGAGCGTCTGGTGGTGAGCACAATAAGAGGAAGGGAGTAGAAAAAGAAGGAGAGGAAAGCAAAGGGGCGGGTAGGAGTGGGGGGGGGGTATAAAACAGAAAAAAAGGAGGAGAAAGGGGGGGAGGGGAGGGAGAAGGGGAGGAGGAGTATGCACATTGCAGGATTTGCAGCAGCAGAACAGGTTTTACATTCCCCGCCCCCCCCCCTCCAATTCTTATCAACCCGCAACAGTGAACAATAAAAAAGAAGGTCTTATACACACGTCTGAATGAGGAAGAGATTCCAGTTCTATGCGCTTGCTCATGGAATAAAGATCATAGGTTGCTACATGGCATTGTGGTGGTGGTCATGGCATCGGTTGAGCCTGCATAGAAATAGGGTAGTGGACTTGTGCTGTGTCCCCAGGAAGTGTTAGTAGAAGGAAATGTGGGGATATGATGCGTATCGGATGGTGGAATAGCAGCCGCTTGCATTAAGCGTCATGTCTATGTTAGTAGCGTGGTCAGTAGGGGTCATGAGTCAGGTCGGAAGCACAGTATATGCATGTGCCAGGAACCAGCGCTTCTTAGTCTCCAGGGCCGGTAGCCTGATCAGTCCTACTCTCGCTGATGTTCCGAGGCCGCGTCATCGTCCTCCTGAGCCAGCAGGTAGGAAACCAGTGGTTCCCAGATGTCTTTAGGCCTGTTTGAGAGCGGTAACAATTCGGAATAAGTGATGTGTTGGACCTGACAGTAAGTCAAATCCGAGAGCCAGTCCTTAAATTTCGGTGCCCTGCCTTGGCCCCAGCGACATGCCACACGCCGTTTAGCCAAGAGCAGGGCAGTATCAATAAATTTCCTGCTGGTTTTTGGAATATGCGGTGTGTGTCCTAGAAGTGTGATACGCGGCTCCGCCTCGATAGGGACCTTGGTCATGGCTGTGAGAGCATCGGTCACCTGTTGCCAGTACGTCCGAACGGCCGGGCATTCCCAGGCAAGGTGTAAGAAGCCCGCATGGTCAGCTCGGCAGCGCTCGCATTTGTCGGTATCAGCCAGACAGAACCTGAATTTTTTGACCGGGGTGTAATATAGACGTTGAAGGAACTTATAGTGGATCATCTTGAGCCTGCTACTGGCCGATATCCTAGCTGTGAGGGTGCAGCAATACTGCCATTGTTCATCACTGAGCGCGGAGGATAGATCTGCACTCCAGGATGCCCTAGCGCCCGTCACGAGAGGGTCGATGTCTGAACGAAGGCGGCGGTACAGGCCAGAGACCAAGTGGGCCCCATCTTGCGAGCTGAGCAGAAAGTGCAATGGGCATAGGAGTTCTGGTTCATTAGGATAATCAGGTAGGATATCTTTCATCCCCTGCCGGAGGCGAAGGTAATAGAATACATCGAGTGGGGAACGGTCATAAGTGGCAAAGAGTACTTCCATGGATTTGAAAACTTTGTTTACGAACAGATCCCCCCAGGTGACAATATGCAATCGGTCGCAAAGCAGCCGAAATCCTCGTTCCTGCAATAGTGCGAGTGAGGGGTGGTATGTCAGGGGAGAAGGGGGGAGTAAGGGAAGGAGCAAGAGAGCCTCCTAGCTAGGCGGCGCCATGCATCCAAGGTGCAGGAAACAGACGTGTTCGAAGTCTGGATTACCGACTCCGGACAGTGAATTAAGCCATTGAGCGGTATAGGGTGTACTATCCAGTCTTCCACAGCGAGCTGCGGCATAAATGGCGTAGGAGTCATCCAATTAAATGCATAGTGGGCCTGCGTGCAAAGATAGTAGGCTTCAAGGTCGGGGACGTCGAAGCCTCCAGCTTCGTAGGGCAATATGAGTGTGGACCATTTCAGTCGTGGGGCCTTGCCCCCCCAGAACAGGCGACAGAGCTCCGACTTCAGAGTTTTAAAAAAAAAGGTACCCGGGTAATACGGGATGTTGAGAAAGAGGTAGAAGAAGCGGGGCAACACTACCATCTTGATAAGGGAAGCTTTACCAGCCATGGAAAGCGGTAATGCAATCCAGCGGTCAACCATGGCTGTAAGGGTTGTGATTGCTACCCCGTAATTGGAGCGAATTGTCTCCTCCCGATCCCGCGAGATTTGTATGCCTAGGTATCGGAGATCTGAGCGACACCATTTTAGTGGGTAGTCAAGGGGAAAGTCGATTACTGAGTCAGTGAGGGGAAAGAACTGCGACTTGGACCAATTTATGTGTATCCCCGACATTCCCCCGAAGGCCACAAATTGTCTCAATAAAGGGTTGAGGTGAAGGTGGGGGTGCTTGACATAAAGCGTAATGTCGTCTGCGTAGAGAGAGACATCTATTTGGCGTTGCAGGCACTGTACGGCACCCTCCCGGTGCAGTTGACGGAGCCGACAAGCCAGAGGCTCGACCGCAATCGCAAAAAGGAGGGGGGACAGAGGACACCCCTGGCGTGTACATCGCGTGATTTGTTTCCTTGAAACTTGAATGAATGAATGAATGAAGAATTATTTATAATGCGCGAACTTAGCCCAAAGGGCATCAAGGCGCAGACTAAAACATAAGGTATATATAAAATACATAAACAGAAAAATAGAGTTAATAATAAGCCTGAGAGAAGAGCAAAGTCTTCAAAAACTTCCAGAAAGTAATCAAAGTAGGTTGGTTTGAAAGCTCGGGGGGGAGGTTATTCCACAATTTGGGGGCCAGAGTGGAAAAGCCTCTTCCTCCCCATTTCACCTGTTTAAATCTGTGGACTGCAAGCAGATTTCTTGAAGATGAGCGAAGGGAGAATAGGGACTGACCAAAGTCTTTATATCATCAGGGCCAGAGCCGAACACGGCCCTGTGGGCCAGACATATGAGCTTAAAGGAAATCCTGGCATGTAAGGGTAGCCAATGGAGATCCTTTCTGGCCTGAGTTGCGGATGATAGCCTTGGAAGGTTTAGGACCATCCTAGCAGCAGAGTTTTGAACCATCTAAAGACGATGGAGGGCTTTCTTGTTTATGCCCCCATACAGCGCATTGCAATAATCAAGCCTAGAAGATACCAGAGCAATAGTTGACTGCTTGCGAGCGTCAGTTGACAAGTAGGGGGCAAACTTTTTTAGCATGCGGATGGTATTACAGTAGGTGGATACAGTTCTATTTACCTGAAGGTCAAAGGAGAGGGCCGAGTCAAAAAGAACGCCAAGGTTCCTGGCCGAATTGGTGGGTTGGGGACAATCTCCCAAAGAGGGAGGCCACCAGTCTTTGGACCAGATGTCATGGTTTCCTCCAAAGACTAGGACCTCCGTCTTCTCGCCGTTGAGCTTCAGGTAATTGTGCACCATCCACTGAGAGACCGCTTCCATACAAGTTCGAAATTTGGAAGCGGCCTCCATGGTCGGTGAGGTAGTAGAGATGATAATTTGGGTATCGCCTG
Organism: Lissotriton helveticus; assembly: GCF_964261635.1. Classification (NCBI taxonomy): domain Eukaryota; kingdom Metazoa; phylum Chordata; class Amphibia; order Caudata; family Salamandridae; genus Lissotriton; species Lissotriton helveticus. The sequence goes on along the minus strand of NC_136067.1, from coordinate 383,748,024 downwards.
CATAAGACAATATTTGATACCCAAAAGATCTCATCACCGTGGTAAGTGGGGTTACATACTTGATCTGCAAAAACCTTTCTGTCAGTAAAATGGTGGAAAGTGACGATGAAATGGAGAGAGCTAGAATAGCAGCTCAACTGGTAGCAGATGACGCAACTCCCCAACAGAATGACCCGGATGCAATTATCATCCCGGCAAATATAAGAAGAACTATAACTATTAAACTTATAGAAAATGGACTGACATCACGAGGTGGTACAGTCATATTCGTGGTAGAGGCCCATGAATATCGGCAGACAGAGGTATTCTATTCATGGATAAACTATCCAGCAGCAAACGCTGTAACACACGAATTCCACTATTACAAAATAGAGGAACCTCCGGATGAATACACTCCTTTCGAGGATGTGGAAATCCCACTAAATTACCAAGAGCACCTGCTCTGGTTTAAAGGCGCCCTAAAACATCAAAATCACATCGCCAGGCTCGGTCCACTAGGTAGACCAGGAGCCACGTGGCCGGTTCTAGCCAGCTACACACCACATCCAGACATTGATAAAATGTCAGACCGGGAACTTTTAGCTCAGCTAAAAATACTAATTAAAATACACAGACAATTGGTCCAATATGTAATGCGGACTTCAACAGTCCAACCAACGATTAACATTCCACAGCTGACCCCTCATCAGGGGAACACAAATAAGTTCACACCACAGAATATACAATCAGCCATTGGCAAAATACCCGCAAAACGGGAACAAATTCCATTCAGGCTAGCACAAAAAATAACTCAAATAGAGGCAGTATTTCCTGATACTACGCCTACTGAGAAACACAGAATTCTGACTATCTGTCTTCCAATGGGGATCGCACCACATGTGGAAGACTGACACTTGGGGAACAGTCTTTGCTTCCATCTACACAAAAACACATGGTGTTCCGTCCATGGCGGTAATACCAGATGTACTAAGACAGATTCAAAATGAATACGGTCCAGAACGTGCCTTAACTCTGGGTATGAAATTACTGAAAGACTTCAAGCATGTCTTGGCTATATTATTAGCCAACAGAAAAGGAGAAGCAGCATCTGTGGCGATCCGCCAGAAATTGAAAGAAACAGATATAGCAGAACAACCATTTGAACTTGCCAGAATCATAGAAAAATCCTATGAAGAACTAGGAAGAGATAGTTTGGGTGGGAAACCAGTAAAACCCCAACTAACTGAAAATCCTGAAAAAACATTTATTAAAAATAATCTAAATACTCCAAAAAACAGTTGGGATGGTAATAAACAATCCACTCCCAAATAAAAACGATTCCAGTCCAGAGGAAGGTCTCCTCAACGGAGAGGAAGATCTCCAGACCGAGGAAACAATTCTCCCCAGAGGGAGCCCTCTGAGAAAAGATACAACCTTAGAAATAGGGATAATTTGAAAAAACCTGATAGATATCAAGATATTGATACACGTCCCTCTCGATCTTTTCAGACTTCCTCGCAGAAATCGGAAAGAAGAGGACGGTCAGAACACAGGGAAGAGCACGTCAAGTCCAAAGACAAGGAACCTGCTCATCAAAGTAAAAAATTACAATTTCCAAGAAAGAAGGTAGCCAGTATTAAAATAATAAAACATGCCGAGAATACTGAGGACACAACTGAAAAAAGGAGAGTGGGCCCAGACAATGCTAGACAGCGCAGCAGAAGTGACCATAGCTCGCAAGATCCTGATGAATCTTCTGGAGACAGTGGACACGAATGAATATATTCAGGTGGAAACTGCAGATACCAGAGTTAGCAAACCTCATAAAATATACGAAATAACATTGCGTATAGAGGGAGATAAGACTAGGAAAGTAAGGGGTCTCTTTTGGGATAACATTTCGAAAGGCTATGACATCCTGTTAGCTGTGAAAGACTGGCCACCAGAGTTTGTCAGGGAGTGCCCTCATGGCGAAGAAATGATTATGCCTGCCTTCTCAAAACATATTCCAATTCATAAAAAATATACACTTGCAAGAAAATGGGCAGTAGCCCAAGCTCCTGCATTATATAAAAATCATGTAGGATGGGATGAGGATTCTCCTCACCACAAAATCCAGTTAAAAAGTCAACCCACTGCACAAAGGCAGTACCCAGTTAAGCAAGAAGCTAAAAAGCAAGTCAGGGAGATCTTAGATCAACTTGAATACCAAGGGGTGATTGAAACATGCACCTCGCAAATGAACAATCCTTTGTTTCCTGTCTCCAAGCCAGACGAGTCATATCGTCTAGTTTTGGACTACAGACACTTAAACTCCTGTTGCAAAACATTTGCAGTACAAAACTCACACAGTGCAGCACTAATGAATAACATTGTGTGCAAAAAAATATAAAACAACATTAGACATATCTAATGGATTCTTTTGTCAAAACATAGCACCTAAAAGCAGGTATTTGACCGCTTTCTCAATAATAGGGTCGCAAAAACACTTCTGTCGACTCCCACAGGGATTCAAGAATAGCCCAGAATTATTCTCAGCAAGGGTAACAGAGTTACTACAAATATATGATGATGAGGCATTATCTTATGTCGATGACATCTTTCTCACAGATGATGACCTGGAGACACACTTGAAAAGAGTAAACACCATAATACTTGGGTTTGCAGCTGAGGGTTACAAATTCAACTTTAAAAAGTCACGAATTGCCCATCTAACTGTCCTGTTTTTAGGATATGAATTATCAAGTGAAGGCAAAAGCCTAGCAGACAATCAATACTAGGTTTCCTGAATTTCGGAAGAACATGCATTCTAAATTATGCAGAGATGGTTAAACCTCTCTATGAGTTAATAAAACCTGATTTCAAACAAATCAATTGGACTCAGAAACACACAGAAATTTTAAGATCATTGCAAAGAGATGTTAGCTAAAACAAAATTGCAAACTCGCGAAAACGTACGCAACCTTGTAATCCGAGTCATCCCAGGAAGATGCGGATTCACGTACCTAACCTCTAATGAGGGAGAAACGGTACCAATAGCTTACAAATCACACTTGTACACACAAGCTGAAATGAAATTCAGTTAAACTGAAAAAATTCTAATAGCGGTTCAAACTGCTGTAGCAAAAGAAAGAGCCCAAGCCCAAGGCAGAAGGATAACTGTTTTAACAGCAGAATCAGCCCTTGAGGCATTAACAAGCCCACGCAATTTGACTGCTGTGGCATTAGATCCAAAATGGATACAATGGGAACATTTTCTTGCTACAGAAGACGTGAAATACTATTTTTACCCGAAAATGAAAAAACTAGAAAATCTAGAATATGAAGAAGAATATCCTCTGCCAATCGAAATTCTGCCTCTCGAACAGTTCACATGTGTAATCTACATGGACAGATTTGCACAACACTACGATGTAGGGAAAAAATCCTACAACGCAGCATGCACGATTGTTAAAGGTCGCTGGCGCTTTGGTAAATTCAGACCAATAGTCACAAAAACTGAATCATTGAGAAACTGTTCAGCTCAGCGAGCTGAAATCAGGTCTTTAAAGATGGCGCTTGAAAATGTCAATCGTGAATTCCCGACACTAATACTGTGCGATTCGCATTTCTGCGTCAGGTCTTACAATAATGACTTGCAGAGCTGGGTTCAAAACGATTACAAAGATGACACAGGTGCCACAATAAAGCATAAAAAGCTTTGGGAACAGGTAGTTCTTTTGCAGAAAGAACTACAAAAGACTCACGTGATACATACACTGAGTCATCAACGTGTTGGCGTTCACGTTGCAGGGAATTCATTGGCTCTCAGAGCCACAGCGAAGCAGCTCAACCGGCTTCCGTAGCCACAAAAAAGCGTTAAAAAAAATACATAGACGGGAAAACCATGCTGGCGGTAAAAGCGTCTTTAAAAGGCGACTATGCAGCATTACTTGTGAACTATCCACTCAGTAATACATACATAATTGATGCAAACTCCGTTCCTTTTGCTCAAATCCCTGGAGTGGGGGATAGAGTAATTCCAAACACGAACAGAAGAGTTCTTGATTGAAGCGGCACACATGGGATTGGGTCTAAGGCACCAAGAGATCAAGGAATCTCTGAAAGAATTACAATCAGAATACTGGTGGCGGGGATGAGCCTGCAACATTACAAATTTGCAATGGGCTGTCCAAACTGCAACAGAGATCGCAGTCGTGAACCGACCGGAGTATTGCCAGGACCCTTTTATTAGAAAGCATCAGGCTATCTATACGCAGAAATCCAGCAGGAGAAATGCGTCCCCATAATATTTAAGACTAGATTCACTTAAAATGTAGACACCAGCACTCGGCTGACGCCAGAACTGTTATACAAAGATTTGCGAGTCCTTATTGGCACATACGCAATTGGCATGCTACATTCTGACCAGGGTCCTGCGTTTAGCTCTCGGGCTTACAAGGAGGCCATGGCCAGCATGGGCATTGCATTGCGGTACTCTTGTCCCTTCCATCCTGAGGGAACTGCGGTAGTGGAAAGAAAAAAACGGGACATAAAGCAATCTATAACGGCGAGGGTATTAGGTTCGGGTGATGGGTGGGTCCAACATTTAACAAGTGTCCAACGTAGTCTTAATAATCTGCCAAGAAATTCTCTAAAAGGTCTCAGTCCGTACGAACTATTGTTCAGTACTAGAATGCACATTCAGGATCTTGATAGTCACACTTCAGTGGTAGAAGAAAAATCCTTTGATATCAAAGACCGTTTGGCTGTTTTACAGGACTTAAATGAAACAAGAAGAAACCTGAGTAATACAAAGTTAAAGCAACAGCCAACAGCCACTGAAGAAAAACCACCTGTCCCAGCAAGACCTGTCTGGATTCCAAAGATTGGGGATCTAGTCAGAGAGAAGATCGCGGTGAAGAAGGAATTTGGGCCTTCTTACAGAAAAGCAGTACCTCTCTTAGCTGTCAGCGGAACAAGATCAGTTGTACTACCGCCCCTTGCTGGTAAAAAGGAGAACCGAGTTGTATCCATCGACCTGGTAAAACCACAATCATGTGGCCAATAATAAATAGTAGGCCCAGTGGACTCCCAAGAAATAGCAGAGTACCAAAATTTGCTACAATACAAGAGGTTCAAACTGAGAGACTAATCACATTTGATAAACCTACAGTGAATGAAAAAGGACTATGCAACAAAGCCATGGAACTTGTGCCTCTTGAAACCCAAATTGCAACAGTTTGTCAAGAAACACCAGTCTACAACGATGTAGCCTCAGACGATGCTAATGAAACAAAGAAAAATCCAAAAGCAAATGAAAATACGGATGTAATTCCAACAATTGACAGAACTGCATCTGGCTACTTCATCAATTTCGATTACTTTTCTGAAGATCCAAGCGACCCTGAAGAAACGCCAGCAACAAAAACTTTCAAAGACAGAGTGACTGAACTCTTTCATCAACTAATTTCACCATGGATTGAATTTTGGATTGTGTTAGGTGTACTTTTCCTCCTGCTTTGGCTCATCATGGTTCTTTGTTTGGGAAAATGCATTGAAGGAAAATATAGTACAATGGACACAGCAAGTCAGAACATCAACTTGGTCCTAAAGCCTCACACATCCTCTCACATCAAGAAAAGAGAACTGTCATCAGTGAACATCACAGCCAATCCAATACCCGGTGGGATAGCATGGGACAGAACTGATTATGACATTTTTGGCCCGATTGAGCTCTTGAAATATCCACACCAGTTTAAGGTTTCCTTAAGTGACTTTGTGACACCAAGTACTTTCTCTGATGATTGGGACTTTGAAAACATTAATAATATGATGTCAGATTTAGTAATGTCAGCAAAATTTACAGAACATGATTATTTCCAGGGTTCATCAAATTATGAAGAGTTATATTGTTATAATCATTTTGGTGATCACTATTTGCATAAAACTGCTCAGCCTAGAAATGTTTTTAATTATAACCAATGGGAACATTGTCCAACTCCGCTAAAAGGCAGCTCGAAAACATTTTATGAGAGATTCCAATACTTCTCAGGGTTTAACAGTGATCCAGAAACGTTTTATTTCAAAATGTTAAATGAGACAGGAATGAAAACAATGTTGACAAATACTAAATTGATATATTCTGAAAAATGTTATGACAAAATGTCTACATTTGGTTTTGAATTTTGGAAAAACAACATTGAAACAAAAACCATCTGGGGTACCAAAGATTGGCAGGTACAAGGCCTAGAAGCATTATTTAGGGCATCCCAGAACAAATGATATTTCTGAATGATACAATTCATCAAACTACTTGTCTTGGCCTAGCTAAGATAAAAGACTTGAATAAACGTCTATTCCAAAGCCAACACCTAATAGTAATAGCACTACAGATGTCGAGATAGACGTATCCCATATTTTACACCAAAACAGAACAAATCCTGATTGGAAAAAATGGTTGATCTGGCCCACAGACACAAATAACTGTCAAGATAGATTCCTGAGCAAAACACAGGGGTTCAAAATGACCAGGCCAGACCCAAGATACTCCCAGAGACAACATCCAGGGAAAGTTACAACTAACAGTGTAGGGAAACTATGCCTCGAATGGCTACAAAAATCCACACTGGCAGAAATTAAGCAACACTTGACTTTACTTAAAGACGGTGCTGACTTGCGTGATTTCATACTGGGACCACGCAAACAGCGTCAAAAACGTTTCATAGCGGCCGGTATATACGCTGCATACAACGAGGCTTGGAAAGTAACACAAATTGAAACAGCAGAAAAAATACGAGAAATTGATCGTATTAATTTGGAAAAATCACTTTCTGTTGTGGACAATGGGTTAACGACTCTGTCCTCCAGAATATATTCACTGGACAGTATTGTATCATCTGCTATTGATATAATAGGGCAGGACTTGCTAATGTTACAACATGGTCAGTCCCAATTACGTTCTATTGTACAGCTTGGCTGGATGTTGCAAAATCTGCGTTCAGGCTACGTGCCATGGCGTTTAATCAACACAACATCATTATTCTCTATATTTAACCTTACTGATAAACAAATCAGTTTGGCACAAAAAGGAGCAGACTATACGATTCTGAGCATTGAAAAACTTGAGAGATTACCATTGACAATGTCAGAAAGACCTGTCATTGAATGGATAATACACGGAATAATTACAATTCCGATAACAACTTTCCAGTTTAAATATTGCCAAGAGTATATACCAGCGGGCCATTATGAAAGGTTGGGTAAAGGATACATCAAGTCAACATGGAAATTACCTTATACACACAAATGTTATAGTGAAAAGAAAAAGGAGGTATTTCTTAGTGGTAACAATTGTAAAAAAATCACTAAGCGGTACACTTCTGTGTCAAGGTATTAACTTGCATGGGGCCTGCGAAGGGTCTTCGAATAACCTTTCATGTCACCTGCACGGCACTCCTGCAACACAGATAGAGCCATTCTTTAGACAGCTTTCCAACGGCAGCTATGTTCTAATAAGTGACCACAGCTGTTGTGGCATGGTGCCAGGAAAAGCCTATCTCGTGAGCATTAGTTCCATGGTCACTTGCTGTATGCAAGTATTGTATCCAAACAGCAATCCAGACATGGAGGCGGCAATATGGCCTTATTTGAATATCTCTTCTATTGGAATTGATACTTTAAGCAGAATGAAGTCTATTCTTTTACAGACAACTGTGCCTTTGACCTTGTCTAAAGAAACGTATGATCTGCAAGTTGCAAGGACAACGGCAGAGATACATTCCTTATTATCAACAAATTGCCCCGTGCATTTCGTAGAAATATTGAGCCAAATCTTAAACATGTCAGATACCAGTGGCATCGCACATGTATTTAAGACAATTTTTTCGGGACTGTTTAACACCCTTTGGAACAGTTCTGGGCTTTATCCCGAATTTTGTGCATTCCAATTTTGGCGGTCTGCCTCTAGTATTGGGACTCGTAGCAGGAATTTTATTTTTGATCCTTCTACTCCGATATGGCAAGCCAAGCCACAGACAAGACTTCAGCAACGATGGGAGAAACGATCCTAGCTATACGCTACCGGGACCGCATCACTAAAGTCCTCGGATTAGCCCGCTAAGAGATCTGAATGTGACCTGGTTTCTTTCATTCAGACCGATCTGGCAAGGTTGCATCTTACCTGTGCTTCGATGTATGCTATGCGGAGAAGAATGCGTGTCGGACATCTGTCTTACACTACCATCAGCAGTACCAATGGATATCGATACTTTGCTAGGTCCTGTAACGGCTCATGCATCGTGTTGTCCCCAGCGGCTACCCATTCTGATGACGGCATACGTTGAGACTTCACCACTACGAGTATGTGGCGGTGGGGTACGAGATGAAAGCAGCACCACACAGGTACAACCTTCTGTGAGCATTGCTGATCCTGACATTGATGATAGCAATCATTCTCACACATGCACTGTTACATCATTTTCAAAATTGGTCGAACTTTCACCTGATGTTGTAGACCAATTTTTTGCGAGTCTGTCTGAAATGATGTTCTCCCCTGAACAACGGGAATAACTTTTTAAACGACGAGCACACAGCGTTCCCTGAACTCTGAATTCGGCCTTCAGCTTTAATAAACAAAAGCTACTGAAAACATTTAGAACTATTTTTCCCCTGAAAGCGAAACTATTTTTTATTCACTTCCAAAATATTTACCCTTTTCTGGCACAAAGTACTCTGCTTAAAGTAGAACTATTCTTAGAGAACAGAGCTTCTATTTTAGGAACTCTAAAGACAATATTTTACCTCAGCCTCTAGCACATGTACAGCATTTGTATTAATATGTGATGGAATGGTCTCGACCTTTTTTTCTGTATTCAGAGCCATTTCATGTGTAATTTTCGCAATTCATTCAGCTGATATATACATATGCATTTTTAACTGAATGATACAACTGCTTGAAAAGCATACAGTACCAATACTCATTTTCGTGTATTTACCATATACCATTTCAAAAGCGATTATGTATTTTGGGGTGGGTTGGAAAACACACATGCATCGTTATATGTTTACTATTGCTTAGTTTTAGTAATGATGGACATTAGATCGTGGAGTGGGTGTTGTATTTCTATCTAGGACCCTAATTCGATATTCCCAATTTATGCCCTTGTATGGCTATAATAAATAATATCCTTATAAAGGCATAAGAATCATATCCATATTTAGTCGTAGCCCATGCAGTCCAAATTAAGCAAGGCTACTTCCCCAGACTCCTAGAGAGTACAACGCGTTCTTTAAACAAACCAAACCTCCAGCAACCTGGGAATTCCCCATGCTTCTGTTTTGATTTGTCCTAGAACTCCTGCGAGCACTGAAAGAACGGCCAGTTCTTAGTGACATCTTTTATTGACGTCTTATGTCCAACCTTACGTCAAACCCGGCACTTTTCAGGTATAAATATACCAACGTTGCCTTAAGCAAACACACAGTGGTTTGGAGCAGAGTGGCTATCTACTTGCCCGAGAGCCCAGCTGATGCCAGAGCCCACGGAAGCCGCCCCTCCCTTTCGACGCACTGAGAAAGACGCTGTCTTTTTCTCCAGCCGAGAAAATCCAGCTCCGGTGTTTCCAGCCACCCTTGCGGGTTGCTGGGATATCGAGTCCTGAGAGAGAGATACCAGACCTCCTGCATTCTATTACCCAGGTACGGAGCTGACTAAACCCTTAAAGAGAATTCTTGATTCAGATCCTTGGCAAAACCAACTTAACTTAAACTGCTACTAACTTACTCCTTCCCACGTATTAGGCTTAGGTCAGGTACACCGGGGTAGGCGTATTTAGAAGCACCAGTTGAGTACGTTAGTCAATGTTTTTATGTATGTATATATTTTATCTATTTTAAAGTATCATATGGCTAAGAAACCATATCAATGCTTTTACAGTATTATTTTATAATACTCCTTTTACTGTACGCACTTTACTTTACTATAAGTATTGCAATTGTGGCAATTCATTTCTCTTGCATGAGAAAGAAGACTGCTCAAACCCCTGTCTCTCTATTCTCTGCACTCTGGTGAAACTAAGTATGCACAATTGACTGAGTGAAATAGCTATCTATTGTTTTCACACGACTCTAGAGATACACTCTTATTCTGAGGGAGCAAAGTTGTCATGTTATATGGTTGTCAGAAGCTAATCCCTTCTTGTCTATCCAGGGAAGTTAAACTCCTCCTTGTTTATTTGAGAAAGTTTCTAGTGACCTCTGAGCTAGCTGGCAAAACTAATTAAGTCTAATATAGTCAGTAGAGACCTAGTCGAGCTCAGTCCTACGTCTACACTGCTGTTTATATTATTCCAATGCGCAGAGCCTATTGGGAATATAGGAACTACACTACAGTCTGAGCCTGAAGAAAAGCATTTGCGGAAGTATTTGGATGACATGTTGGGTTTTGGATTTATTCGTTCATCTTCTTCGCCTGTTTCTTCTTCCATATTTTTCATACCGAAGAAGGAGGGTGATCTCAGAGCGTGTGTGGACTATAGGGCATTGAATAAAGTAACAATTAAGAACAAGTATCCACTCCCTCTTATACCTGTGTTGTTGGATCAGTTAAGACATGCCAAGGTGTTAACAAAGCTAGATTTAAGGGGCGCATACCATCTCATTCGCGTCCGTGAGGGCGACAAATGGAAGACTGCTTTTCGTACTAAGTTTGGTTTATTTGAGTATTGTGTTATGACTTTTGGTTTATGTAATGCCCCTGCTACTTTTCAGTTTTTTATTAACAAGGTTTTGCGTGAGTTTTTGGATGTGAGTGTCATCGTTTACATTGATGATATTTTGGGTTTTTCTTAGTCGACTGTGGAACACGAACCTCATGTCTCTCAGGTGTTGTCTAAATTGCAAGAGCATTGTTTATTTGTGAAATTGGACAAGTGTACTTTTAGTGCTACACATGTGGAGTTTTTGGGGTTTTTGATCTCAAGTACTGGTATTAAGATGGATCCTCGTAAGATAGAAGCCATAGTGAAGTGGCCTACTCCTACCTGTGTGAAGGACATTCAGGTTCTACTTGGTTTTGCCAATTTACTATAGGTGTTTTATTAGTCATTTTTCGGACATCGTCTCGCCTATGACTTCTCTGCTGAAGAAAGGGGTGTCTTTTGCTTGAAAAAACTGAGGCTCAGTTTACTTTGGTACAGTTGATTGACAAGTTTACAACTGCCCCTGTTCTGATGCATCCGGATCCCGCTCTCCCATTTTATGTGGAGGCTGTGGAGGCTGACGCTTCTCAATCAGCAGTGGGTGGGGTATTGTCCCAACGTGACAGTGAGACAGGTTCGATGCATCCTATAGCCTTTTTTTCTAAGAAGTTGTTACCTGCTGAGCAGAATTACACTGTAGCAGAGAGGGAATTGCTGGCCATTAAATTGTCCTTTGAAGAGTGGCATAATTATTTATGGGGGGCTCGACATCCCATTACGATTTACACGGATCATAAAAATTTGGAGTTTTTTCGGTCTGCTAGGACCCTAACCCCAAGGCAAATGAGGTGGGTGTTGTTTTTTAATGAATATGACTTCACCATCACTTACAGGCCGGCTGCACAACAAGTGAAATCGGACGCATTGTCACGTATATATGTGAGTCCACTAGAGGGTATGATACCGGTCGAGAGAATTGTGGAATGTGCCTCTATGGAGGAGTTTTTGGTAAAAGTGAAGAATGAGGTGGGACATTTGGACATGACTCCATGGTTGACGGACCCAGGGTTTTCTCTGCGAGACGGGTTGTTGTACCAGGCAGAAAAGTTGTTTGAGACTCCAGAATTGAGAACACTGATACTCACTTATTGTCATTCATCATCTCTTGTTGGGCACCCTGGAATTAACAAGACCAAGGAAATCTGTTTGCGTTGGTTTTGGTGGAAAACGTTAGCACATGATGTACAGGTGTTTGTGTCCTCGTGTCCTGTGTGTGCTATGAGTAAATCCTCGCATATGTCTCCATCGGGTTTGTTACGTCCCTTGCCTGTACCACCCACTCAGTGGCATACTATTAGTATGGATTTTGTGACTGACTTACCATCGGATGCAGGGTTTACCACCATACTTGTAGTAGTGGACCTTTTCACTAAGGCACCGCATTTCATTCCTTTGTTGAAATTACCTACGTCTAAGGAGTTAGCTGAGGTTTTTATTGCTCAAGTATTGAGATTGCATGGGGTGCCCTCCGCTATTGTTTCGGATAGGGGGGCTCAATTTGTTTCTCACTTTTGGACTGCATTATGTCTGTCCTTGCGAATGGAGATGCGGCTGCCTTCTGCCTATCATCTACAGAGTGATGGGCAGACTGAACGTACGAACCAGACTATGGAGCAATACCTGAGGTGTCTGCTGTCCTCTTTGACGGGTAGTTGGGTACATGCTCTCCCTTTGGCTGAGTTTGCCTATAATAACAGCTTGCACTCAGCCTTGGGAAGGACCCTGTTCTTTAGTTCGATGGGTTTTCATCCCAAGACCATGCCTATACAACCGTCTGTGCGGGTGCCTGCTGTGGATGCCCTAAGTAGGGAGTTGGCTGGAATATGGGCAAAGGCACAGGAACAGTTGTCAGCTGTCAAATTAAGTATGAAAACACAGGCTACTAGGCATAGGCGTCCGGCCCCCTTATACGCAGTGGGTGATAAAGTATGGCTCGCCACGAAGAATTTGAGGTTAGCAGGCCCTAGGAAATTGCAACCTCGGTTTGTGGGCCCCTTTTCTATCCTGAAGGTAGTTAACCCTGTGGCAATGAAGTTATCGTTGCCTGATGACTATAGCATCCATCCAGTATTCCACACCTCCTTGTCTCCTCCACTCAGGCTGTGCCTCCTCCTGTTTTGATTGATGATCACGAGGAATTCGAGGTCCATGCTATTTTGGATTCTAGGCGGAGGCGGGGGAGGTTATACTACTTTGTGGATTGGAAAGGGTATGCCCCGGAGGACCGTTCTTGGGAGCCAGCTAGTCATGTTCGGCTGGTGCGCTTGTTCCATGTTCGTCATCCTGGTAGTTATAGATTCATCAAAACAAAAACGGACACTTGTTACACCTAATGACCAATGGTTAAAGAGATGTATTAGAGTATCCTCAAAAACTCAATGTTTCTGGAGTGCGGTATATCTGTTTCATCCGCCCCACATTAGAGTTGTGGCAGTTATCATTGGGTACTCCAAAAGATAGTGAGTTGCCAGCCTCATCCAGAGGCACCTCTGGTCTATGGTGCAGTGTCCAGAGAAGTGAGCAGAAAAAGTGTGAAAACAAATTTTTGAAAAAAAAGGAAAACATTTTAAAACAGTAGTAGCGTGTAGGGATTCTCCCTGACTTGTGCTGACTCTGACACCCGGGGGCAGAGTCAGCACAAGTCAGGGAGAATCCCTACACGCGGCTCTGGGCTAGGAATAGCGGGACCCCCGATGAAGTAAAGGGTTCCTCCAACTCAGAATTTGGAGGAATTGTTTTCAGAAATAATTATCAGAAAACGCCCACATCAAAAAGATACTACACAAATTGTGTGAGTATAACTTTCTGTTTGTTAGTCCTGACGAAAGCTCCGCAGACCCCTCGGGCCCAAGGAGCTGAAACATGTCGACGATCTCACTAATATACTGCTAGATCCAGTAACTTGATCTAATTTGCAGTACCTCTATTTTTAACCACAGTGGATATCTACCCTCTATTAAAAAAACTTTGGGTGGTTTTCCCCTGTTTTAAAATTTTTTCCTTTTTTTCAAAAATTTGTTTTCACACTTTTTCTGCTCACTTCTCTGGACACTGCACCATAGACCAGAGGTGCCTCTGGATGAGGCTGGCAACTCACTATCTTTTGGAGTACCCAATGATAACTGCCACAACTCTAATGTGGGGCGGATGAAACAGATATACCGCACTCCAGAAACATTGAGTTTTTGAGGATACTCTAATACATCTCTTTAACCATTGGTCATTAGGTGTAACAAGTGTCCGTTTTTGTTTTGATGAATCTATAACTTACCCAAGGGGAAAGAAACGGATGCTTCACTCCCTTATCCCTCCATTCTGATAAACTACTTCATCCTGGTAGGCCTAGGCCTGTGGGAAGGCTTTTGGGTGGGGGTACTGTTGGGAAATAGGGGAATGGGGGGGGTGCCTACTATTTCTTTCCTTTTTCCTCATATTCCCTGTAAGACCTGGTGGCAACACTGAGTGCACGAGGAAACTTGTAAGATAGCCCCTTAGGTTCTTAAAAAAGTCCCTCCCTTGCCACGGGACTTCCTGTTCCTGGATTCGTTGTCCGAGAACCTTGCTGAAAGGGTCCTCTCTTGTGGGGCTCGTGTTTGCTTCTTTTGTCAATCCGGTTGTTTCCCTCTGGATCCTTGACACAGCAGGAGTTGTGTTTTGTGCCCTGGATTTACGGTGAAGATCATTACGGAGATACGCGACTGCGTGTCTCCTTTATTTCTGAACTCGGACTTCCTGTTTTTTTGTAGTCAGTCCGCCTCTTTATGTGTGTTTGGGCGGTTTCCCGAAGGAGCTGAAACGCGGCCGTTTTTCTGTGCTCCTTCGATATATATATTTGGATTTAGGGCTTTTTTGGGTTCTCATGTATTTTCGTTTTGAGACTCTTTTTCCCCTTCTTGATGAGATGGTGGGAGAAGGTTACTCCTTCTGAATACAAGACTCTAATTTTTTGGATTGCCTTCCCTTTTCCCTACCCATTTCCTTCTATTTAGTTTTTCCTTTGGCTATCGTGTGCAGTTGGTACACACACTCAGGACAAGTGGAGTTTGATATCCGGAGACATTTACTCCTTTGCATATTTGGAGTCTTCCTATGAACAGAACTGGGTAAGCAGGGGTGTTTGTGGGTTCTTGTGTGCACTCAGTTTTGTTTCTATGTTGGTATATGAGTTACAAGTACTAACCTGTTGCCCCTTTTTGTTTAAAGGTCACGGCTGTGGTCTGTCAAAGTGCTGTTGGGGAATAGAAGGAAGTACGCTGCTTAATCTGAGACGTGTTTTCTCCCTGTTTAGTTTACCCACCTTCTCCCTACATCGAGGTCGCCCATCACACTGATTTGTTTTAATCGGGTGTGGTGTGGCAACGATGGGGGTAGTGGACTGGGACATTCTTCACTCCTGCAGTATCGGGCCGGTTGGCAGGAGGAACAATCAGCCTGCCCAGCCCCCAGCAGAGCGCGCCCGGGCGCGTCACGGGGGCAAAGGCGGGGTCCGGGTGGCTGGACGGGCATTTGGAAACGGGACTGAGGCTACCATCATTATGATAAGGCATTGTCTGTGACGGCGGGGCCCTGCGGCCCATGACAGTGACCGGTGGCTGGGGCACTCGATCGGCGGAGATCCTGCCCAGCCGCAAGCCTGGGGAGGCGAACGGTAGCGTAAACACATGGCACAGGTCAACAATTTAGCTGGTGGTGCCGACTAGCTGACCCCGGACACCGAATGAGGTAGACTGAGAGGCAATTACCCTATTGAGGCCTAGTACTCCAGACCAGGGGTAGCACAAGGCGCCTGAGCGCCATCTTCGAATCCAGGTTGCCCTCTGGGCCAGTCCTTGCACCATCAATCTATGAGTGAGAGATCACCAGGGAGCGCCTTGTGACATTTGCGCAGGACATGGGGAGAGATAGAACCCTTAGAGGCGCCCACTCCAATAAAATTATGCAGTACACGGGGCCGGGCCCAACCTCCGCTGACCGCCTCAGAACAGATATCACACCAGGGTTCAGCGGCCTGCAACAAGTCCGACATTCTGGAAGCCATACGAGAATCCCGAGTGGCGCTAGAATCCAAAATGGATGGGATGGCCATGGACATCAACCATCTGTGCCTGGGTCTCAGAAAGGTGGCGGACCGGGTTACCACCACTGAAGGAGACCTGAACACATTGCAGACCGAGGTCCAACAACTGCGGGCGACAGTATCGGCCCTCCAAGAGCACACAGCCTGTCTTGAGGATAGGGCAAATGACGCAGAGGGGCGGTCAAGGAGAAACAACCTTCGTTTTTTGGGATTTCCGGAAGAGGCGGAGGGGCCGGCAGCAGGACTATTTCTGGAAGGATGGATTGGCTCAACATTCCCAAACCTTAGACTCTCCAAGATGTTTGCAGTGGAAAGAGCCAATCGCCCCCTCAGCCCCCGCCGAAACCGGGGTCCCCACCCAGAGCTCTGATCGCTCGATTGTTCAACTTTAGGGACCAGGACACGATCCTGCAGTTTATTTGCACAAATGGTCCGCCCAGGTTTGAGAACCAGAATCTCCACATTTACCCGGACTATACGAAAAAAGTACAGGATCTACGAAATTACTTCTTGGGTGTCAAACGTCGATTGCGAAACCTCAATATAAAATATAGTTGAATGTTTCCGGCCAGGCTCCGTGTACAATATGAAGACAAGGTTCACTTCTTTGGTACCCCACCGGCGGTAACTGACTAGATGGATTCGCTGGGCCTGGCTGGACGGGACTAAAACCAGGGTGGCAAGAACAGAGGAGGAGGAGTGGTCGGCAACAGAACCAGCGACGTCACAATGATGAGCAGAGACCCAGGGTACAAGACTTGTCAGACGGAGGGCGCATCATGGTGGGGCCTGATGCCACCCTACTAACGGAGATGGAGGCGATCCTGACGCAGAACCAGTTTTCTCCATTCTATCTGGTGCAGGAAACGCAGTCGGAGCTGGCGGGCGCCACTAGCCCAGTCGATGGGGAATCCTGAGACACTTAAGAGGCAGACAATGAATTGAGACCTTGGGGTTCTGGGTCATTGAAACTGTAAGTACAAGATATGGCCCGGAGGGCACTTGACTCTGACACGGGGCTCCTACGAGAGGGCCTCGAGCCCCAGAGACAATAGGGGGGTGGCTGGAACATTTTTGAGGAGGTAGGCACTATTCCGCCAACATACACTTCAGACACTCCAGCTGTAGTGCACTGAGGTGGCCTAGCTAAACCACCAGTCGGGCGGGGCCGCTCGGTGCCAGACAGTTTGGCTGAATATCTGAGACCGGGAGGGTTACCTTGCTTGTGAACGTTCTTCAGTTCATAGTCGTTAATTCAAGTTGGGGAGGGTGATCTAGGGGGAGGGTGGAGCTATGGGGTCCTGAGTCCTCAGACCAGGGTCGGGTTGTGAGAATGAAGTACTACTCCCTGTGGGAGGGGGGAGATGGGGCTGGGGGTTCGCAATGTTGTGTTCTTCAGTTTAATGCTGGGTCTGGTCTATGCCGAGTCGCTAGATGTCAGGAGATACTACAGCGCGAGGGGTCTTACTGCAACACTATTGGGGGTCCCCCACACGAACGACGGGTGCTGCCGCACCAACAGCTGCGGACTCATGCCAGGTGACACTCAAAAATATAAATTCATAACGTGGAATGTCAGGGGGCTCAATGTGGTCAAACGGATTCGGGTGGCGACGTATCTCAGGCGGTATGGAATAAGTATAGCCCTGCTCCAGGAGACGCATCTATGGGGAGACTGTCTTAAATATGTCCAACGCAGATGGAGAGGCCAGTTTTTAGCAACCTCCTATTCAGGGTTTGCTAGAGGAGAGCTTATTTGGGTGGCGCCAGGAGTTACCTTTAAGGCTATAAACACTAGACAAGATCCAGATGGAAGATGTGTGATGGTGGAGGGGACACTAGATGGGCGATGCATATGTTTGGTAAATATTTATGCCCCGAATAGTGATGATGGAGAGTTTCTGAGTCGAGTCTTGGGGCAGCTAGATTTGGTTCCAGATACAGAATTGATTGTTGCAGGAGATTTTAATTGTGCTCTTGATGGGGAGTTAGACAGACACCCCCCCAAACCGGATGCCAAACCTAAAGTGAGAGAGGCTATAGGCCAGATGCTCCAAAACTATTGCTTACTGGATATATGGCGACACCACAACCACTGCCGTCGAGTGTACTCATGCCACACACCTGCTGCCAATACCTATAGTAGGTCAGATTATTTCTTTATTCAAATGACGTCGGCTCATCGGGTAGGGGAAATGCAATATCTGGCTCGCTATCTGTCCGACCACTCCCCCCTGTTAATGACGCATTCTTTGGGCCGGCCGAGATCCAAGGTACACTATGGAGACTAAACACCGAAGCCTTAGCAGATCCAACCTATAAAGATGCAATAACAAAAGGGCTAGATGTCTATTTTGATGTGAACTGGGGCACGGCCAGCACTAGGGCATTTGAATGCGACGCGATGAAGGTTGTGATACGGGGGGTCTGTATGTCCACGGAGGTGGGGGTTAAAGTGCTGGAGCGGGATCTACACCGCCAGGAGGAGTGATTGGCAGCTCTAGAGAAAGAGCTTCACATGGACAGGGAAGGGCAGGCTAAATGGGCGGAATTGCGGCAGGAGATACGGGACATTTGGGACTCACTGGGCAAATGTAATAGTACTGCGACCAGACGCCGATGGTATACGGAGGGGGACAAGGCCGGGCGCCTACTAGTGCGCCTGATTAGGATGGAGACTCAGCCTCACCCGATTTTGACAATTAAAAATGAACATGGCCATATGGTTTATACACAACACAAGATCAATAGGGCATTTGTAACCCATTTGCAAAGAATATATTCCGAGCCCCAATCCCCCACCACGCCTCAGGTGGTGGAAGCCTATCTAGCCGAGGTGGAACTGCCCTGCATAGACCCTGAGAGTCAGGAGTCCTTAGGGGGCCCCTTTTAGAGGGGAAGAGATACGGGCAGCGATTGCCCATTTGAAGACCGCTAAGTCCCCGGGATGGATGGCCTAGCGGCTGAGCTCTACAAAGAATATGGGGGGGGTCTTGATTCCTAAACTCCTGGAAATCACTGTGGAAGCCGGCAAAAGCGGCATACTCCCAGATTCCATGTGCAAAGCATTGATGATTCCCAAACCGAGGAAGGATCCCCTGCTCCCCAGTTCATATTGGCCAATCTCCATGCTGAACGTGGATCTTAAAATTATTAGCCAAGTGCTGGCAAGTAGGCTCCTCCCATATCTCCGGCAACTGGTGCATGATGACCAGTCCGGTTTTATGCCAGGCAGGAATGCCTTAAGGAATATCCGCCGCCTCGCACACGTTATGCAATCATTGGAGGGAAGCGCCCAACAGAGCGCCTTAGTGTTCCTGGATATCGAACAAGCATTCGACTCGATCTGATGGAAATATTTATGACAGATGCTTCTAAAAATGGGGGTGGGAGAGCGTTTAGTAAATTGGGTAAAACTGCTTTATGCTCGGCCGGTGGCGAGGGTTCGCACCGGATGGTACGTGTCGGACACAATATCCATAGAAAGGGGGGCACGACAGGGATGCCTGCTCTCCCCCTTGCAATGGAGCCATTGGCATGTCATCTCCGTGGGGTACTCCAGGGGCTGGGCATTTGAGCGGGTGGTACAGAACATATCGTATCGCTGTATGCCGACGATGCTTTGGTATACCTGCACCGGCTGACCCAGTCATTGCCGTTACTGTTTGCCGAACTGACTCAATTTGCTGGAGCCTCCGGGCTTTACATTAACAAAGTAAAATCACAACTATACGCAATTGGGTCAGCGGACGAGTGAGACGGAGTCCAGCTCTGTGAGATGGGACTTCCATGTGTAGCGGACACACTGCGCTATCTTGAGATATGGATAAGTAGAGATGAAACCACCTTTTACCAGCACAATATGGGGAGGATACTAAGGGGTCTCCGGGACAGTATTACACATGACCTACCTCTCCCCCAGGAGGCTCCATGCCATCGATAGTTCTAGAGATCCACATTGCCCTAGATGTCGCCACGTTCAGGCGGAATTCCGCATATGGTGTGGACCTGTCCAACAATTCAGACGTACTGGATGGCGGTCCTAGAGAACCTAAACAGAATAACAGGGTGGACGATTGCCATGGATGCGCGTTCTTGTCTCCTGGGTCTGATTCCTCGTGATCCTAAATGCAAGACAAGTAGGCGGTTCCTTGTTTTGGGACTTTTTATAGCTTGGCGGCATATTGCGATCTATTGGTTAACTCAGAAAGGCCACTATTGGCGAAATGGAAAACGGACTTGAGGGAGTGGGCACTGGCTGAGGAGGGGCATATGCGTAGCACTAGAAGAGATGACAAACTACCTGAGGTACTGCTGGCATGGGGAATGATGGTCCAGGAGAAAACAGGACAGGCCCCACATTCCACACGGGTATCAACAGAGGGGACGACTTCCATCGGGGTGGCGATCCAAAGTCAGGGGGGGGGCGTGAGGAGACCCAGAATGGGCTTTGAGATACATAGACCTTAAGTTGTACAGACCCGGCGGGGTGGGGGATGTTGGGGAGGATTGGGGGGGAGTTTGAGGGTGGGTTTAGTTACAGTTGGGTTACCATGAAACAAAAAACAGAGCAAACCATGTTAGATTGGAAAACTTCCACGGAAGAGAGTATAGATCTAAAATCCTGAGTTTAATGTTGGAATGTTCGCAGAATGGGCTTTTGTAGATGAGATGTTTAATTGTATATGAACATGGTCTACAGATCTGGAAGAACAAACTAATAAAGAAATTTGAAGGGAAAAAAAAGTGTCTAGAACTGCCAGCTTTAAACTGTTTCAATTTAATTTACCTCATGGCAACTAACTCTCCTCCATAAGTGAGGGCAACTACTGATTCTTCCTGCCCCAAATGTGGGAATCTAAAAGCTGGATTCTATCTTATGATGTGGGCATGTCCAGTATTTCGGAGTTTTTAGGAGGCAGGTACAAGTCTACTTACTGAAGTCATTGGTGAAACTAATCTATTTAAACCCAAAATATGCTTACTGTGCTTTTTTTACTTGTAGCAAGAAGAAAAACAGTAGTAACAGACTTATAGTATATCACACATTACATAAATCTTTGCCTCTTATCACTGATGGAAAGGAAGAGAGAGGTCAGGGGAGTCGAGATGGATGAGTCCTGCGACGAGATGCTATGAAATCTGGAAGATGAAAGGAATGATGAAAACCCTCCTTAGGTTTAGGACACACACTAGGAGAAGAGCGTGTGTGGGCACCTGGGGACAATTACCTGGGGTGAAACATACTGATGTTAAATAAGGGCCAGGTGTTGGAGGATGGGAGGAGGTGTTAGGTGTGGTACCCTTTAAGTGAATTATAATACACCTATTGTCACTTATAGTGCAGCTTATGCATGAGATACGAAAGGTGGGAATGGCAGTCTGACTAGGCACTCCAATAAATGTAGCAAAAATAGGAACATGATAGTGCCTGAGCAAGCAGTTTTATCTACCATGATATTAGATGCTTGAAAAAACTGACCCAGATTTTTTGTGTGTTCAAATGTTCTTTATTGGCTTTCTGAAGAAGTCTGATGCAGAGGTAGGTCCTGGATGTTGAATGTTGGAACTAATACTGAGGCAGTTGTAAACCTGATTTCATAAGCTGCTAATGTCCTTGTGATTTCTGTAACTTTAAAAAACAAGTAAAAACGTTTTCCCCAAAAATATGGAAGAATCCACGCTGTGGATATTCAACTGTTTATGAATACCAAGGAAAGTTTTGAGACAGAAAATGAAAAGACCAAAATCTAGAGGGGAAGTTGAGCTGCCAGTCAGACATGCTAAAACAGTTAAGACAGTGTGCCTTATGGTGTCTGAGAAAAGGGGAAAGAATGAGGCAGCTTCTGAACTACTAAATTTGAACCGGTATACCTAAGTAGAAGTCTGAAAGGTTGAGAACAACACAGAAACTGGAAGTGAACGAATGGCTGAGGTGGGTATTCTAGTAAGATTAAAGTCTCTCAAAATTCACTGGAAATGAGTCTATCAAAAGGTGCCCAAATGGAACTCACCAATAGCCAGTGAAAACAAATGTCACCAATTAAATTACCACTTTCAGGAATCAAGAAAAGGTAAGCTTGGAAAAAATGAAAAACATTGATGGAGAACCAACAAAAGCAACTACAGTATGAAGATTAACTCTTAAATTCCCCATCATCTGCTTTATGTGTAAATAAAGGTGTGGGCACTTATGCATGATTCTAAAATGTACAGGATGTAGTGGCGATAAGAACCAGGGAACTTAGATTCCAATGAAGGTTTTCCTAATTGACCATGTTCCGTGGTCCAGATTAACTCCATTTTAGCTACTCTTGCCTCAATTCCTAAGTGGCATTACTTACAGGTGAAACAGTTCACAGCATGCATAACACAGAATATGAGCTCAATAACGAACATTCCCTAGGAGGAATGAATTATCAAATATCTCTAGCAGTCCAAACACAGTTGTCCAAGAGGTAATGAATGATAAATTCTATAAAAAGAAACCTTTCTTGTTTATGGACAAATGTCAAGTTTATGTGTTTGGAGTGTATGTGAAAATCTCAACTGAATCATATCTATCAACAAATTACAATGGTAGTCTACAAAGGCGATTTCAGCTACTAAAAGTCTGTGATTCTTATCCTGACGTCAGAGGATATTTAAATTTGCTTGTGAATATGAAAATCCACTGCTGGAGAAAAGTTAGAAGTTTAGATGCACGTATTTATTGTAATTCTCACAATTACATTTTAATGAAGATTCAACAGACCAGCAGAGTATACGTGTTACAAACAGATACAATACCTTAGATTGTCCACATGTACCTATAAGAAGTTAAAACATTAAACTTTCTCTATTTATTGAGGCAAATCTGAAATCTTGACATCAAAAATACATTACCAAGTTGTTACACTGGTATACCCATAGGCTAAACTCTTCATGACGGGCATCTGTTGTCTTCAGTGCAAGCAAACTCTTCCCCGCCACCAGTCCATCGTCATAACATATCATACGAACAATTAAGTACAATGCATGTCTGTGCAAAACATCCTAGAAAAGATGGCAAAAGACACACAAAGGAAACATTTTAAACAAAAGTATATATTGAAGCAAATCTTTTAGAAAACATTTGTTCCAACGCTTAGTTTGCCACAACCTTGAGTTTTTTATTCAGATTCACTACTAGAAAAATTACAGTACCAGTGCTAGATTTGTGTTACTACCCAAATATGCACAATTACTGTAATAATTTTGAGACAAGTTATTACCATAGGATTTACAAGTTGACAGCTAAGACTCCATTTTATAATTTTAGAACAACAAACCCATGTCATCCTATAAATCAAACTGTGTAAACAGTGTTCCTATCACAAGAGTAATCTCCTGCTATGTTCCAACCTAAATAACCTGCTAAAGGCATACATTTTGCTCCTATTCCTCCCAGCTTACACAGACACACTAAGGGCCTAATTTAGATTTAGATATACCATAGGATTTAATATGATTTATATTTCGGCGGACAGGATATCCGTTACCGTTGTGACAGAGTAACCCGTTTGCCAAGGTCTAAATCCAGCCCTAAATTCTATATGCTCGGACCAATACAATACCAAAAACAAACAATACAAAGTGAATTTTATTAATTCCTTACTCAATCTACAGTAAGTCACTGCTATAACATATTTCATAATTGGTTTCACAACCCATGCCATTGTCACTACTTCCATTAATTTCTGTGTCTCAGGGCTTGAATGTGGTCACAATTTTTGATAGACTTCTTACTGCAGATTATTCACCTTGTGAATTTCCCCACGTGCCAGATTTAATCAGAAAGATTTTTCATAGCAACACTTGCACATCGGTAGATCGCATTGTGTGGCTCCATGTCGGCAAATCCCGCCCAAATGTGATGCCAGTTCCTTTCTTTCCACACCTTCTATGTAGATCCGGAGCTCACTCTCTTAAATCTGTCAGGACTGACAGAATTCCTTCTTCAAAATTGTAATCCAGTGTGCTACGGCCATTTTCCTTCTAAAGTGACAGGATTTAAGCCATGCAAAGACAGCCACAAGCAGATGTTAGTGAGAAACCCTCACAAGGTCAGTCTCTAGTGTCTGGCTTAAAGCATGACTCAGCATCGTGCATTCAGTGAGCCACACTAAACCCCAAGGCCCTCCCGACCACTAAGCCAAGCTGTACGTTGCGGAGCATCAACAGAAGTTGAGAAAGGTCCAGTCGTGGGTGCAGATGAGTCTTTGGGTAAGTCCAAGAAGTTGAGGAAACATAAGAAATCCAAACACAACGCCACTTCTGTCATTCAGAGTTGCCCGAGTCTGCAAACTCCTTTTCCGTCCCAGGAACAGATTCTGGCCCTCTTCCCATATTCAGCCCGACTTCAATGGCCCTGAAGTGACGCCAAAACCGATTATACATTTTAGAGAGGAAGAGTACTGCATTTCTGGTACCAGATCCCTCTAGTGCAGCTTCAAGCCTTGAAGATCCGAGGTGACCTACAGTCAGTCTACCACCGGTGGATCAGTCCCCGAGACGACTGTCTCACATGACCTTGTCCTGAGGTCCGTTCTCTCTGCAGGCCTAATGTCAATGCCTATTACGACACTGCAGCCCGTGCCACAACCTTGGGCATTGAAGTTGGCACCAACATCACCGATGCTGGAGGGGGAGCTGATCACCCTTTTGGACTCAAAGGCAAACCCAGAGCAATGCCCTTCAATGTCGCACTGACTCATACACTAGCTCTGACCCTGAAATGCTTCTGTATCGCTTCCATGCATATGCTGATGACCATAACGACTCCAGTACGGTCTACGAGGATGAAAATGTATTCATAGGCTTGCAGAATCCAGTGGCTTTGATACATCCCTGGACATTGGCCTGCAATCACCTTTACCTACTGTTGTCACAGAGGAGTCTGCCTCCTTCGCAACAGTGACAAGCAGAGCAGCCAAAGTACTGGACTAGACGTGACCCACTACTGACCTAATGTGCTCACAGAAGTTCTCCTTCCAGGACAAACTAACCAAGAACCTCTTCTGCTCTTTAATGAGGCACTTACAGACACGCTGTTGGGTACCTAGGCAAAACCAGGCTCTTGCCCTCCAGTCAACAGGCAAACTGGAAGGGGACACAGGCTTTCCCCGGAAGACCCTGCCTTCCTCCTTAAGGACCTTTCCCCTGAAAGCCTGGGGGGTCAGGCCTCCAGCAGTCATGTAAGCCCCAAAGCATTTCCAGCCCCTCTTCCAGACAGAGTGAACGCACAAGAAGGTATTTGCTAAATATTCTCCTTCACCAGCTTTGCCCTCAGGTCTGTCAATACCAGTTTCATTTTGGAAAGATTCACTAGTGTTATGGGATATGATAGCTGATATTTTGCCCATGGTGCCCCATGATGTCAGACCATCCCTTCAGCGCCTTATTCAGGATGGCCAAGGCAAATCGAGGGGCTCCAACCTAAACTCTACCGGCTGCCTGGGTAGAGCAGTCGGGACCAGGGTGTTAATTAGGCACCAAAGCTTGGGTCTGCTCAACAGTATTCTCTAGTGACATCCAGTAGTCACTTATAGACATGGCCTTCGATATGACTCGACTCTTTGGAGACAAGACAGACTCCGCCCTTGAATGGTTCAAGGACAGCAAAGACTGTATGCTTCCATGGGCTTAATCTAGTGGTGCAGCTGTTCCACCAACAACTTTGCCCTTTTCAAGGCTTCGGAAGGGGATATCAAAAGAGACAACTACAGAAAGTACATCTACAATGACACGTCTCATGATTCTTTCGAGGTAGAGGCAAGGGAAGAGGATACCAGGGTCCAGAGGCAATGGACAAAGATTTAATTAAACCCCAGCGCTCTCTCCTGCAGCTGCTGCAAAACCACTGTGGGTCACCCTCAGCAGTACACAATTGCGTTGTGGGAGGTTGCATCACTTTTCCGATCTGCGGGCGAAGGAACATCACACCTCCGACCAACGAGTGCTTCAAATTGTAGAACACTGTCACAACCTACCCTTTCTGTCTCACCCCCTGGATATACCACCCACACCACAACTCCTTCTGAAGGACCACTGGTTCATACTCCAAGAAGTAGCAGTTCAAGCTCTCTTTGAAAAGGAAGTTGCCCCAGTATTCAGGAAACCTGATATTAGCGTTGGATTTGACAAATGCCCATTTCCAAATTCCTAGCCTGCAGTCCAACAGACATTACATGTGGTTTCAGGTAGGCCAGGAGTGCTTTCAATTTTCAGCGCTCCCCTTTGGCCTAATCAGTGCACCTCGGGTGTTCATAAAAGTGATGGTCGTAGCCCATCTGCAATAGTTGGGAATATCAGTCTTTCCATTCCTAGATGACTGGTTGCTGAAAGCAGGCATGCCTCAAACAGTCACAAACCTCCTTCAAACCTCCTCCAGACAACAACAGACCGGTTGACATTGTTGGGGTTTTCCATCAACATATTGAAATCACATCTGACTGCTTCACACAGAGGTATCCTTTCATCTGGGCCATCCTAGATACGGTGCTCTTCCAGGCCTTCCCTCCACCTCGATGAGTCCATGACATTAAGGCTATGATTTCAACCTTTGACATGGGTCTCAGGCTTCTGGCCTCCTAAATCCTGCTTGTGGACCATGCCGGGTGGTGCATGTGGGCTCTGTAGTTGGACCAGAAGTCTCAGTGGGCTCAGAACCAATTAAACCTTTCGAATTCTGTCCAGATGTCAATCAATCAGGTGTTTGTTAAGCACGTACTCACCCGTAAGGGTCTCAAGGAGCTGAGGGGTGGGAGGGACGGGGTCGCAGGTTCCAGTCCATCAAGGAGGGGGTCTGTCGAAAAGCCAGGTTTTGAGGTTTCTTGCGAAGATGGGGAGCGATGTTATCTGTCGGAGGTGGAGCTGAAGGTCGTTTCAGGCTCTGACCGCGTGGAAGGAGATGGAGTGGCCTCCCGATCGGGCCTTTCTGTTGCGTGGGACCACGGCGAGGGAGAGTTGGGCTGATCGTAGGGTCCTTTGGGGTGCGTAGAATTGGAGTCAGCTTTTCAGGTATGCTGGTCCGGTGTCGTGGAGGGCCTTGTGAGCGTGGGTTAGCACCTTGAAGGTGACTATTGCTTCGATGGGGAGCCAGTGGAGTGTGCACAGGTGCTGAGAGATGTGGCAGTGTCTTGGCAGGTTGAGAACCAGTCTTGCAGCGGCATTTTGGATGTTCTCTAGCTTGCGGGTGAGGTTTTTGGTCATTCCGGCAAAGAGTGCGTTGCCGTAGTCGAGCCTGCTGGTGACCAGGGCGTGAGTGACGGTCTATCTGTGTTCAAGGGGGATCCATTTGAAGGTCTTACGTAGGAGGCAGAGAGTGTGGAAGCAGGAGGATGAGACTGAGTTGATCTGGCGGTCCATTTTGAGCCGAGTCCAGGATGATTCCCAGGTTGCGTGCGTGGTCCATAGGGGTGGGCAGGCTTCCAAAGGCAGGTGCCACCAGGTGTCGTTCCAGGTGTCGGGGATTGGGCCCATGAGGAGTACTACCGTTTTGTTGGTGTTTAGTTGTAGGCAGCTGTTTTTCATCCATTTGGCGACGGCTTCCATGCCTTCTCGAAAGTTGTGTCTGGCGGTGTTGGGTTCATTGGATAGGGAGAGGATGCGCTGGGTGTCGCCTGCATATGACACAATGTTGAGTCCGTAGGTTCTGACGATGGGGGCGAGCGGAGCCATGTAGATGTTGAAGAGCGTAGGGCTGAGGGTGGACCCCTGGGGGACTCCGCAGGTGGTAGGTGTAGGGTCTGAGAGGAAAGGGGGGAGTCTGACCCGCTGCGTTCTGCCGGAGAGGAAGGAGCGGATCCAATTGAGGGCGTTGTCTTGGATCCCTGCGTCATGGAGTCTGCGTATTAGGGTGCGGTGAGAGACTGTGTCAAACGCCACTGAAAGGTCGAGGAGATGACTTTCGCTGGGAAAGGGAGCAGGGAGATGAGTCTGTAGTTTTTTAGGTCGGTGGGTTCCGCCGAGGGTTTCTTCAGGAGGGGGTTGACCTCAGCGTGTTTCCAGACGTCGGGGAACGAGGCGGGTGCCGGGCAGCGTTTGGCAGAGCATGGGTGCGATGGTGTCACCGGTTTGTTGAAAATGTGGTGGGGGCAGGGGTCCGTGGGGGGCCCGGAGTGGATTGACTTCATCGTCTTCAGAGTCTCTTCGGTGGTGAGGGCTGTCCAGTTATTGATCGCTGGCTTCAGGGTGTCAGGGATGGTTGGTGAGGGTTCACTGTTTTGGTTGTCTTTGTCGAAGTTGTCGTAGATGCTCTTGATTGTGTGGTGGAAAAAGGTGCTGAGTTTGTCGCAGAGGTGTTGTGAGGGAGGGATGTCGGTGGACTCGCTGGTAGGTTGGGCGAACTCCTTGATGATGTTGAAGAGCTCTTTGCTGTTGTGTGCATCAGTGGAGATTCTGTCTTCAATCGCTTTTTTCCTCTTTTTTCTGATGAGTTGGTGGTGGGCGTTGGTGGCGGCTCTGAAGTTGTTGTGGGCTTCTGTGGATTTGGTGTTCCTCCAGGCCTTTTTGAGACAGCGGCAAGTGCGTCTGGACTCTCAAAGTTCGGTGGTGAACCATCTAACTTACTTTGCGTGGGTGTTGTTACTTTTCTTGAGGGTAGCTATGGTGTTGGCACTGTTGGAGCTCCATCTGTGTAGTGTTCGGGCTGCGGTGTTGGGGTCGTCGTTTTCCGCAATGGTTGGGGTGGAGTTGCTGAATGATGAGGTTTGCTGGTCGTCGGTGATTCTGGTCCAGTTTCTTCATGGATGCTGGTGTCTGTGGATGGTGGGTCTTCTGAAGGTGAAGTGGATGCATCGATGGTCGGTCCATGGGAGTTCGGTGGTGTGGCTGAAGGTGAAGGAGTTTCCTGTTGTGAAGAGGGGGTCGAGGGTGTGTCCTGCTGAGTGCGTGGGTTCAGTCACGATCTGGCGGAGTCCAATGTTGTGGAGGTTGTCCAGGAGGGATGTGGTGCTGGGGTCCAGTTGGTTGTCGAGGTGGAAGTTGAGGTCTCCCAGTAGGGTGTAGTTGGTGGACGTGATGGCATGCAGGGAGATGATGTCCGTGATGTAGTTGGTGAAAAGTCTGCGGGGTCCAGCTGTTGGTAGATGAGGGTTCCTCGGAAGGTCGAGGTAGAGCTGACCAGTATCTTGAAGGGAAGGTGTTCCATCAGGTCTGTGGGCTCGTCGGTTAGTGTGCCCAGGTGGAGGGTAGGTTTGTGGACGATGGCGATTCCTCCTCCCGGGCGGGTGGGGCGGTCCTTCCTGGAGATCTTGTATCCTTGGGGAATGGCGATGGCAATGTTCGGTCCCGAGGTGGTGTTGGCCAGGTTTCGGTAATGAATGCTATGTCCGGGGTGGTGCTGTCGAGGAGGTCCTAGAATTCGGTGGTGTGTTTGTGGAGGAATCGGACGTTAAGGAGGATGCATTGCAGGGTCTTCAGTTCGGTTGTGTTCTTGCGGGCCGGTTGCGCTGGGTCTGTGGTCTTGGCGGTGCTGCAGGTGTGCCAGCAGCAGTGACAGCTGAAGGGTCCGTGGGTGTCGGCTGGTGATGCTAGCTTGCAGTTGTTGTTGCGGCTTGGGTTGAGAGCGTGGAGTGCCGCTGGGTCGTAGCGTTGGTGGTGCAGAGATCCAGGGTTCCTGGCGCTGGTCGCGGACGGGCGCAGACGGGCTTGCCTTTGGCACGCCCACCATTAAGTAGGGGCTGGGGAGGGCTGGACAGCTGGGAGGCGGGAGCGGGGAGGGGAGCTGTCAGAGCAGACTGTGAAAATCTGTAGTGGGGGATGCTCCACTGCAATTGGACCAGTGCAGGCCCTTCTTGCTAGCCGACCTACAACTAACGGTCATGATGGATGCATCAGTGCTTGGTTAAGGAGATCATCTGGGAGCAGTGGAGATCAGAGGACTCTGGGCTCCGGCAGAGACCAGTCTCCAAATCAACTATTTGGAATTACAGGTAATTTGCATGGCACTGAAGGCATTCCTTCCGACAACTGGGGGGAACGGGCACAGGTTATTGGAGACAACACAAGCAGCATTTGGTCCTGCAACAAACAGAGTTGTGTGGGGTTGTGGGTTCTGTGCCAGGACACTCTACATCCTTGGAAATGGCTGGATGTTCAGACCATTTCCCTGGTTACACAGCGCTTTGCAGGATCTTGATACATCAGAGCGAATAAACTCAGCCAACGTTTCTTAAAGGATCACGAATGGCAGTTACATTCAGAGGCGTCACAGGGCACATTTCAACACTGGGGAAAAGCCTGACTCAACCTATTTACCACCGCAAAGAACACTACGGGCTCAATTAGGAGTCTGGGAGTCCACAGACCGCCAGACTGGTGGGGGCGCAGCGATCTCCCGACTGCCCTATTATGATTGAGGCGGTCGGAATGCCATTGCCCCTTCGCAGCAGCAAGGGAACCGCCGTTCCCTGGCAGTGTTGATGCGGTCAGGAGGCATCAGTATGTTTGGTGGGACTGCCGCAGTCCAGCCAAGCATATTAGGAGGTACCTCTCTGCAATGGTTTTCACGGCGGTTACTCCTCCATGAAAACCCTGACAGAGAGGAAAAAAAGGTTGTTATTAAGCACAATGGGGTGCATGCAGGGTGGACAACATGTGCCCCCATGTGTGCATGCTCCCGAGTTCCTGCTTGGTATGGACCTTTCAGCCCATGCGGTGCAGGAACTAATTTTGGAATTCCCATTACAGTGCCCATTTTTAGAGGCACTGCTGTGGGAATGCAAAAATAAAGCCCGCCAGATGGGAGGAAACTCCTAATCTAGTGGGTGACTACACTCGTTTCGGAGGTGTGATGGCATGGCAGACCGGGCGCTGCACCGCCAAAGTCCTAATCAGGCCTTCAGTGTCCAAACTCTTGTTCATTGGAATTCCCAAAGCAGTTCTCCCTCCTAGAACATTTTCACTTGGACTGGCGTTCAGGACTCCTGTACACCTTTCTGTCCCTACATCACCAGTTAAGTTTTTTCAAGAAGATCAAGGAAGACCAGACCCAAGTTGTCCTGGTGGCTTTGGACTGGGCGAGGGGTGTGTGGTACCCATAACTTCTGTCCTTGAGCACATATCCTCAGATTCAGCTACCCCTTGGGGAGGACCTCCTGTTGCAGAAGTCAGGCCAGGTCCTGAATCCAAACCAGTACAATCTACATCTCCATGCATGGAGATTGAATGGCAACAATTGATGGTTTCTGATCTTCCTCCCAAAGTAGTTGGTGTTACCCTGTCAACCATAAGTTCGTCCTTTAGAACTGTATATGCAAGATGCTGGAAAATGTTTTTTGTCTGGAGTTCATCCTGTGGCATTCAGCATTTACAAGCCAGGTTGTCTGATGTCAATTTATTTGTTCTAACTGTAGCCCAGAAAGACCTTGCAGTGGTGACAATTAAAGGTTATCTTTCAGCTTTATTTAACAGTTGCCAGATTAGCCGTCCCTCTTTAAATCACATGGGGAAATGCGCTTCTTAAAGGGGCTGTTGTAAACATTCCCAACAACACCTTGTGTGATGCCGCAGTGGGACCTTATCATTTGAATGATCATATTTTTGAGGGTTTCTCTGGAGCCAAAAAGGGGAAACCGGTACAAAAGAGAACCATCTCCTGATAGATTGTATTGTGCATCAATATCTATTATGAGCTAGCCAAGAAGCAGCCCCCAGAACTCTTGTGTGCTCATCCTACCAGAGTGAAGACTGCACCACTGCGCCCGAGCGCAGAGTGACATTTTTCTCTTCTTTTTTTTAATAAACTTTTTATTGTAATTATAATCAAGGCACAAGTTGATCAGATAGTACATACAAACATTATATCCAGACATTAGCAGTTGTTTGACAATAGACGTATTGATAGTACACACATCGCAACAGAGGACAATATTCCATCAATTAAATTCACATCTCCCCGCCATTGTCATCTTCAGATTCCCCCTCCGCCTGTGCCCTTGGTGGCTCACAGATGTACCCCCTGAATTTATTCCAGGTCCCCCAGACCATGCTTCACTTCTGAGGACAGCCTCGATTGATAAACACTGCTTTTTCGGCCATCATGGCAGTATGCAGATCCTCACACCATGCATTAAGTGTTGGCGACTCTCCCGCACCACATTTTTGTGCGATGTTGTGCTTCGCTACCATTATCCCCAGTGTGGCCCACATCTGTGCCGGGCGTGTAAGATTGTTCGGCTTCCACACGTTTAGTAAGCACCTTCTGGGTTCCAGCGTTAACTACACCTCCACCGTCTGAGATATGGTCCTCATTACTTTCACCCAATACTCCATGATCCTTGGACACTCCCACACAGTATGGAAGAATGTACCCTCCTCCCCACATTGTCTTAGGCAGTATGGGTGCGATGCTGACCCTATTTTGAGTAGGGTGTGTCTCGTATAATAAGTTCTATGTAGAATTTTGAGCTGCACTAATTTGAGTCTTGAGGGTATTCCCACCTCCAGCGGGGAGGCCAGCGTCTCCTGCCATTCGTAATCCTCAAAGTCACCCACGTCCTAGGACCACTTTTCTCTGTGTCACGTTTGGGTCAGGTAAATTGTTTACTAATTTGCGGTAGGTAAGGGAAGTCGCCCGCTTCTGCATGCAATCTGTCAGCAGTCTGTCCTCCAGGGGGTGGCCTCTGGAACCTCGGCGCTAGATGGTAAGACCGCCTGCAACGCATGTTTTATATGCATATACCTAAAGATTTCAGAGGGTGCTAACTCCTACTGTGTTTGGAGACGCTCAAATGTAATCACCTCCCCCTTCTGCCACATGTCACCCACCGTGGATATACCAATTGCGTCCCATTTAGCAAATCCTTTATAATTCCGAAGGCCGCCCAAACGTTGTGTGTCCCATAGAGGGTTAAGCTGAGTTATTATTCCCTTCCAGCCTAATTTAGCATGCGCTTCATGCCATAGGTGGACCGTCTGCCTTGTGGGTCCGATTACCGCTGGTGTACGCTTTCTGTTATAAAGTGCAGACATCATGCCCTCAACCCCCAGTCCATTCCTATCTGCCTTGAAAGCAGGATCTGCCTGCGGGGCATGTATCCACTGGTTGTCTACCTTCAGTTGGGCCGCCCAGTAATATAGCTGTATGTCTAGGAGTGCAATGCTGTCATCATACCACCCTCTAGTCAATTTGCGCTGTGCTATGCGCGCAGATTTGCTCCCCCACAACAACCCGGAAACCTGAGCCGCTATCTTTTTAAAATAGTCCGATGGCACTGGGTACGGGGTATTTTCTAACGTATAAAGGAAACGAGGCTGCGCATCATTTTAAAAAGTGCTGCCTTTCCCAGCAACGTCAGCAGCAATGTCCCCCAGTGAGCGGCATCCCTTTTCAGACACTCCAGGGGAGGCGCTAGATTCCTTTTAACAAATTCGCACGGGTCCACTGTGATATAGATACCTAGATACTTAAAGGCATCCTCTGAGATCTGCAGCGGGCAGTTCTTTGGGAACTGCGGTGGTGGACCATGGAGCACAAAAAGTATCAATTTGGACCAGTTTACAGTGTACCCTGATGCCCGACCAAAAAGGCAACATATATTCAGGAGTACCAGAATGAATCGTTTAGGGGAGGCCAGATATAGTAAAACGTCATCCGCATACAACGAGATGTGGTATTCCCATTCTTCCGTCCACCTAATACCCCGGATCATTGGCTCCCATCTGATCCATGCCGCCAGCGGTTCCAAAACTAGGGCAAAAAGCAGCAGGCGACAGTGGGCAGCCCTGATGTGTTCCCCGGGTCAATGGAAAGTCGTGGGATGTATGACCATTAGCCGTCACATGCGCCAGTGGTTTTGTATACAAGAGAAGCACCCATGCGCAGAACTTAGGGCCAAAGCCCAAGTGCTTCAACACAGCAAACAAGAAGGGCCACTCTACCATATCGAACGCCATACAGGCGTCCAATGACAGGAGAACAGCTGGCACTTGGAGATAAGGTATGCGGGCCATCACTCCATGCAGACGCCTCAAGTTCAACGCCGTGTTTCTATTGGGCATGAACCCAGACTGGTCCGGGTGAATCAGGGTTGTGAGGTGTGGGGTCAGTCTGATCGCAAGGAGTTATGCTAGAATTTTGGGGTCAGCGTTAATTAAGGATATGTGGCGATAAGAGTCCTCCGGGGGCTTCCCCGGCTTTGGGATCGCCACCACTGTGGCCAGACGCTGATCGGTGGGAGATCACCTATTTGCAAACTGTCGCAGTACATATTTAGCATGTGTGGGGCCACTATCCCGCCATCTTTTTATAAAGTTCTATGAGAATGCCATTAGGCCCTACCGCTTTCCCAGATTGTAATGAGCCGATCGCGCCTGCAGCTCGTCGGTTGTAAGGTCTGCCTCCAGTGCAAGGGCCACCTCCGGTGTAAGTTTAGGCATTGCAATATCTTTATATAAGTCAGCACCACTTCTACGGACATCTCTGTCAGTGATGTGTAAACTTGTTGAAAGTGTTGTGCGAACATATGTACTAACTCGCGCGGGTCAGTCGCTACTAAATTATCCCCTGTCTGAAGCTGCGCTATCCACTTTTTGTCGCGCTCCTTTTTATCTAGCCACGCCAGTAGCTTCCTGGCTTTATCGCCGGTCTCGTACATCTTATGTCATGTAGCCGATAGTCTGAGTTTAGTCCTTTCCCTAAGATATTCCCTATGCACATGTTGTTTAAGGCGCAAGCATTGGGCCGTGGCCAGAGTTGGATTGCGAGAGTGTTGGGCGTCAGCCACCTGTAACTCCGATTCTATGGTAGTGAGCTCCTGCTGCTGGTCTCGCGTATGAACTGTAATAGAGGTGATGGCCTGTCCCCTTAGAACGGTCTTATAGGCCTCCCATAGGTTGGTCGGAGAGTGGACCGACTAAACATTTTCTTGGAAATAGTGTTGTGTTGTGGTGATCATAGCTTTCCTAATCTTGGGAACCTTCAAGTATCCAGGGAATATGGGAAATATTCGCTGCCGCCCCCTTTGGTAATATATGTATGTTAAAAGTATCGGAGAGTGGTTGGAAATGCCCCTAGGTCTAATCTCAATCTTGTCCATATTTTTTAAACTATCCGGGGATGCAAGAAAGTAGTCTATTCTGGATAAACTATTATGCACCCCAGAATGAAAAGTGAATTGGCGCGCCCGGGTGTGGCGGTACCTCCATACGCCTGTAAGCCCTAGTGCACCCAGAAAGCTCCCCAGATGGGATACCCCCAATGTCTGCTCCCTCGCGGGGTGCCGGTCCAAGGTCCCATCCACCGTGGCACTAAAGTCCCCCCCAATCAGCAGTTCCCCTTCCGGGAGATCAAGGAGAAAGTCACTGAGTGCTGGGAGTGTGACCACATGTGGAGCTGGGGGAATATAAACTGTCACTATATTGATAGGGTGTCCTTCCCACTGAATGATAAGCGCCGCGAAGCGGCCGCCCGCGTCTGTCTTTGTCTTGTGTATTATGAGCGGCGACTGTTTTCGAACTAGGATACCTACCCCTCTGGAACCTGAAGAGAACTCCGAGTGGGGTATCATTTTAAACCCCCATCTGTCCAACGCCTTACAGGCAGTACCAGTGAGGTGTGTCTCTTGCAGTAGGACCACTGCTGGGGAACATCTTTTAAGATACTGTAAGACCAAACCTCTTTTAATTTTGTCCCCTAGACCGTGCACATTCCATGTAATCAGTGATAGGGAAGACACCCGTGTACTGGGGAACTGCCTCGATCAGATGGCTGTGAGTCTGGCGTCATCATTACTGTGAGTTAGCGTAACTGGTATAACGGATTCACCTGAACATTGCCACTGCCGACCCATGTCTGGAAGGGTGTTATATACGAGTGCCTGTGTGGTGCGCTAACCGGGAAAAACATAACCATAAGGTACCCATTCCCTCCACCCCCCTCCCTCCCTGCTAGACGAATTCAGAACTACCCGCCACCCCAACATTGCAGAGCGCTCAATACCTAATCCCATTAGCAGTACTTGCGTTTCAGGGGTGAGAAGTCCGGTGAATGCTGTAGTCCACCCCCTCCTTGAAGACCAGTTTATATTTGAGTCTCGCCGTAGCTGTACGGCCAGTCGTCTAGCCGCGTACCTGGGACTGCCCCCCCATCCGCAGAAGATGGCCACACTAATCGATTATGAAAGTCCCTAAGACCCTCAATGGGAAAGAGGCAGAAATAACCAGCTGATTTGAGAACCCACTAGTGCCACCTAATACACTTTTAACAATAATGTCACAAAGTTATACAAGAAGGAATTGTATCACCAAATTGATTAAATTTAAAACATCTTCATTTAATAGTTTATCAAAGACACACATTTTATGCATATAGGTGCCATTACAGTAAAACAATTAAAAACTGTGTAGATCACAGCACAGAAATTCATAATCCACTTGAGAAAAACAAAATGTCACATTAAAAACTGTGTAGATCACAGCAACAGAAATTCAAAATACATTTAAAAGAACGACAATGCACCCCTCCCCACAGGTACTTTTTCATGTGGTAATTGCACCAATTGTGACACTATCATTAAGGGATCCTGTGTAAAACATAATGACGCTTCTCACAATGTGAAATCTTTTATTAATTGCAGAACAAAGGGCATAATTTACATGATCAAATGTCCTTGTGATTTAATTTACATAGGCGAAACATCAAGGGAAATTCGCCTTAGGTTAAATGAACACAGATCATCAATAAGAACAGGAAAGAAAGGTGCCCCATTGACAGAACATTGGACAGCAGCAAACCATAAGTTGGGGGATGTCAGATTGTGTGGTCTTGAAATAGTGACCCTGAATGGGCGTGGGGGTGACCTTGATAATAAATGGAAAAAAAGAGAACAGTTCTACATGTCAAGGTTTAACTCAGTTACACGGGGGCTACACAGTAGAGAAGACTGGGAGCGTATTCTCTAAGGATCTATACACACGGATACGCTGGAGGCTAGACTGAACACAACGCAATCAAGGGAGATATTAGAAGTTCTGATACCCCTTAGATGTAAAGACATTACCACCTTGGGTGGAATAACAAATTTATTTTTTATTTTTTTATGGATGGAACAGAGATGACATCACTATACA
The DNA here is from genome assembly GCF_964261635.1 of Lissotriton helveticus. Taxonomy (NCBI): domain Eukaryota; kingdom Metazoa; phylum Chordata; class Amphibia; order Caudata; family Salamandridae; genus Lissotriton; species Lissotriton helveticus. The sequence goes on along the minus strand of NC_136067.1, from coordinate 383,711,136 downwards.
ACTAGGGTAGATGTAAGAAGGATTGAGACCCCCTTAGATGGAATGACGGTACCATCTTTGATTTAAGAACAACGAACCTTTGCGCTATATAGAATTTTGGGGATATCCATGTGATGAAGAAAACCTATATATTCTTCACTTGGTAGAAATAACTTTATGAAAGTGTACGGAGCCGGTCACTAAAATCATCTTTGCCATAAACTTACCAAAAAAGAGCCATGGATTGGAGGAATTTGAAGAGTTACTTAAAATTAATTTTCTTGTGTCTGTGACCACAGACAGAGACTAATAAGATTAATAGCATGTTCTCAGTAACGAAATAGCCAGTAGGAACGTTGTCATGGTAACGGAGTTAACAAACAAAATTCAGAGCGCGAGCAACATCGCGGTATTCAAATGGGCACTGTGACTCTAATAGAAATAGAGAAAGTCGCTCGAAATTAACAGTGGGGTCATCAGAGTCACAGAATAAATTTAAGGAACTAAGGGTCGCGTAATATCGCGAGGCTTTGGTAATACGGAAGTTGAATGTCAACAAGAACCCTATAGAGGGATGGTAGCCATAGTTACGGAGCACAAAAATGGATCACGTGATCACGTAATATCGCGAGAACTTGTCCGAAAAAACAATAGATAAACAGAGCGTCCGGTTGTATTAGGAAATTGGCGCGCAAACGAAGCAGTACGCGAGGAGCAGGGAGGCCGACTAAAACATCGCAGGTAAGCGGGAATGGACCCCGCGGGTTTAATTTGTTTTAAAGTTAAGAGGGAATAGCTAGTATAACCCTTTTGGTATAAGACAAAATAGTAGGGGAACGACAACATAGCCTAGAATATTTCTTTTGGGTAATATGGATAGCGGGAAAATGGATATTTATAGACTCTCCTAAATGGACCTAAAAACGTAACAGTCGGTGGAGCACTGGTAGTATAATGGAATCAAAAGCTTAAGAGTCGTTGTAGCGTTTGTACTGGAATGGCATTGGACATGTCGATATAGAAGGGAATGGAAGATGAAATCAACTAACGCCAAGAGAGAGTGTGACAATTAGGAAATGAAGGAGATATCGCTTTCGAAATGGCATCATAAAAAATAGATATCTTGATAGGAGATAACAAATGTGACGTGTTAATACCTTCAACCAAAGAGAGGATGCAAAGGGATGGGCAAAGCAATATCATAAATAAGTAAATAGACTGTATAACAAACAGATAGAAATAACTCTACGTTAAACAGAGAAATAATGAAAGGGATTACTTATTGAAAGAAGTCTGTACATTGATTGCAGATGGTGTTATTAAACCATAAGTTCCCAAGAAATCCATTGAATTAGATGTGGAACAGACAACCACGATTGGATCTTCGGCCAATGAGGATGAAATCGGTAAGATCATAAACTGGAGAACCTTGGGTATATGGTATTGAAAATAATTCCCTTTTATCATGAGCTGAATTACACATTTGGTTTCATCCACAGCTATAATATTTTAAGCATTGAACCGGTGGCTCCTCGGTACATATAAAGAAGGAGTAAACTACTATATTAAGGTAATCTTTTGACCCTTTGTAGTGCTGCACTCAAATAGAGGAAACTAGGCTCATAGTGTAATATTAGTTCCCCTCTTTCTCTCGTTTAGAATTAGTAATACTATACTTCTGACTTCAAAGAAAACACAAGTATCCGATTTCTCCATAAAGAAAAGAAAAAGCAGAATACAGGAAACTGATTTGCACAGGTAATTATACTGTGATGAAAGTTAGTATATTAATGAACTAATAAGAGACAGATCTAAAATAACAGGTAATGTTTCTAACTATGTCCTTAAAGGAGGAATTATCCTTTTTTAATATCAGGACCTGGAATATCACCAGTCCCGTCGGCCTGATTGGTACACACAGGCTTTACAAAGAAGAAAAACCCAAACTACAGAAGGGGTAGAAAACTTAAATGAGGTATTGAATTACTCATTTACTTTAAAGAATTGTGGTCTTTATGAGTTATGTTTTCGTAAAGAGAATAAGTTCAATGGTGGTAATTTTTAAATACCTGGATCGATTATTTAGGATCCCCTAAGGTCTTGTAATTGAAACAGCTGTAATCCAAGAGACCCACTAGTTTGTCGTATAGAGCGCCTTGAACATGTTATAGACAAAAGAGATTTGAAATAAGTTTAGTAATGCATGCCAGATGTGAATTCTTGAATGTTACGAACGTAAATCTATGTGCCTGTAAACAACAGATCTTGTTAATACTTGTGAACACCAATTGTATGTTTTCTTTGATTAGAGAACTGTCCTGAAGAAGGTGTTACTAAGACATACCAAAACGCTGCGTCGACATTTTGGTTCTTTTAAATGTATTTTGAATTTCTGTTGCTGTGATCTAGTAGTTTTTAATGTGACATTTTGTTTTTCTCAAGTGGATTATGAATTTCTGTGCTGTGATCTACACAGTTTTTAATTGTTTTACTGTAATGGCACCTATATGCATAAAATGTGTGTTTTTTATAAACTATTAAATGAAGATGTTTTAAATTTAATCAATTTGGTGATATAATTCCTTCTTGTATAACTTTGTGACATTATTGTTAAAAGTGTATTAGGTGGCACTAGTGGGTTCTCAAATCAGCTGGTTATTTCTGCCTCTTTCCCATTGAGGGTCTTAGGGACTTTCTTATTTTCTCATTCTGTTTCTCCTTGTCCCCACTGGATTTGTAAAGAGTCCTCCTTTTGTTTCTACACTACACACTAATCGATTACCCACTGGCGGCGTGTCCACTACTCCGTTGTTGGCAGACCTTGAATACGCTCTGTAAGGTCAGCGAGGTCCTTTTGGGCCATATCTCTTTTGTCATTCCTCAGCTTCCGCCCTTTGTGTGCTGTCGTCTTTCTGCTCCTGTCTATGTTCCTTGGTGTCTTCTTCCACCCTCCGCTGTTGCTGGCTTCTCTCCAACCGTCTGGATCCCTCCACACGTCGCCACCCCTCGAGACAGTCGTGGCCCTCTTCTGGCGTGTCAAAGAACCAGGTTCTGCCGTCCGCCACTACTCTTAACTTCGCACGGAATAGCATGGGGTAAGCAAATTCTCTCCGCCGAAGTTCTTTCTTAACCTCAAAGAAGCTCCTGCGACCTTTGGTGACCGCAGCCGTGTAGTCCGGGAAAAAGGATACCACTGAGTTCTGGATGCGATTCGGCGGGGCCACTCTTGCAGTTTGTAGTATCGCATCCCTGTCGCGGAAATTAAAAATTCGGGCCAGGACGGGTCTGGGAGGAGCCCCAGGCTTGGGCTTACCCCCCGGCACCCTGTGTGCTCTTTCTACTGAGAAAAAGGTAGAGAGCCCTCTTGGTTGGAGTCTAATCTTTATGAGTTCTTTGACATAGAGGTCCATGGCCGGGCTCCCTTCACTTTCGGGAATGCCCGTGAGTCGGACGGTATTGCGGCGAGAGCGCCCGTCCTGGTCATCCTGCTTTGCCGCCATTATTTTGTTTTCCGCCTCCAGGTGATTGACTTTTTTAAGCAATGTGGCCGTATCCTTGGACAGGGTTTTCGTCACTTGTTCCACCTCCGTGACCCTTGCGGTCATTTTCTGGAAGTCCGCCCGTAAGAAGGACCCATCCATAGAAATGGTGCCCACCGTCACGGGCACATTTGTGAGAGCTGCCACAATGTCATCCAGCGTCACTTTATTTGCCCCCTCTCCTTTCGGGGCCTTGTCCGGCGTTACTTTGCGGTCCGGCAGCGCCGTGAAGTCTCTTGCGTACGCATACTTGTCAAGTTTGCCCTGGGTGGTCGTGCATGGGCCCCTGCCCCCATTCTTATCCGGGGAACTTTGCGCCGGCCGGTAGTCGCCGTCACCATCCAGGGGCTCTTCCTCCACACGCGGCCTGTCGGTTTTCCCACCGCGCAATTAACTGAGTACCCCAGAGGGCCGATGGTCGCATGTCCAAGTAGCATACACGCTCTGGGGGGCACTCCGCGAGGCCGAGTTATCACTGTCTGCAACTTCGAAGCTATAGATAGGCAGGATGTGCGCAGCAGTGACCATGTCCAGGAGAATTCTCTGCAGCAGGTCAGATTGGGCACGAGCTCTGGGTGCAGATTCAGCTGGTTTCCTCCGAGGCTGCTGCACCTCTGCGCAGGCTAGTTTATTTGCGGCTCAGTCCTGCCTCAGGCTCCACTGCACGCCTCAGGGGCCTCCTCCAGAATCTATGATCTCAATAAGGGCCCCAGAGGGAGGCACCTGTGAGTGGGGCCCAGGATTGGTGGAGGGCCGGATCTCTGCTGGGCCTCCCGGGCCCTATTCTGTACCAGGTGGGCGCTTTTGGCTCTCTCCCGCACCTCACTTCCCCGCCGGCATCCTTGCCTGGAGTCGGGCCCGCTTACCTCCCGATGGGCGCCGACTTATCGCAGGCCACAGCAGCAGGCAGCTCGACCGCCCCCCTCGTCAGGCACCTCAGGGCAGTCGAGCTGGAGTTAGAGTAGGAGCCTGCGCCGCGGGCGTCCCTCGCTATCCGTCATCCGATGTTAATTCCAGGGGGGGTGCAGATCGCAGGCAAGTCTCCGGTTTCAGCCTCGTGAGCAGGCCACACCGCCCCACCTGACACGCCCGGAGAGTAGATCGCTGGATGCACCGCAGATTCCGCTTTCCTATGGTCGTCTTCAAGGTAGGATTATTTTAAGGATTAGTTGCCGGATTGATAGGGGAATCTACTCTTCCCGCGGAGCTCCTCTAGGTTGCGGCCATTTTAGTCGGCAGCAGGCCACACCCTTCTTTTTTTTTTTTATATGTTTGTTTAAATTTTCATAAACAACATTTTGGAGTAGCTAGAGTAATAATTGCAAATGATTACACATTTCCAGCATTGCAAATGTGCAGTGTCCATGACATCACATACAATAAAACAGTGCAGCGTGGGAGGAGAACTACCCTGGGCCAGCCAGCTGACAGTGACCCCAACATAAGATCTCAACAGACAGACAGACAACAGAGCATACAGAACATCAAAGGGCAGCCAACTCAAGGAGCATTTCTACCCAGATGCTCTGGATATAACCTATGTTTCTCCCTGATCCACATTAACATTCATGTAAATTTCAGACTCAAGGTCATAAAAGCGTATCCAGGGGCCCCACACTTTGCTAAATTTATGAGGACAGCCCCTACTCTTATATGTCACTCGTTCCACAGCCATATACATAATTATGCCTGCTGTCATTCACTCTTTGCAGCTATCAAACCCACATTTTAGAAGAGGAGTTGAGCCTTCAGGACGTCAATGACCGCTGGGATACACAGAAGTATATATTTTGGATCAAGCAGGACATCTTCCTCCAAGATAGCATGAAGTTTGTGAATGACTTCAGTCCAATATACCTGTATGATGGGACATCTCCTTATTGTGTGCCAAAAGTCTCCTCTCACCCCCATGCATCTCAAAAACTCCACGAAGACCGCCCTCCCCAACCTATGTAACCTGGCACAGTCGTAGTAGACCTGGTGTAGCACCTTTAAACTGTATGAGAAGTAGACATGACTTAATTTCAACTTCCAGCGGGTGTATCATGGCTGCTACACAGTCAGGGTTGTTAAGCTCCTCAACGTCAGTCGCTGACCTCTCTCGCAGTACGCCCAAAGAGTTGTGGATATTATTATTGAGGGTTTTATAAGTATAGGAGACAGCACTGCTCCCATGCTCCTCCATAAACCTTCTAGCCTCAAGGGGGGGCATGCTCAGGTATGTCAGTCTCATCTAACCCCTCTGCAATCCAGGCATGGTGAAGTTGTGCATACTTAAAATATTGATTCTGATGGAGGTGGTATTCCCCCCTCAATGAGAGGAATGGCATGAGGGCCCCATCTTCTAGAACATGACCAATCATGGAGATTCCAGTCGTGCCCACGGCCCAAACCCTTGCAATTTGCCCAAATCCTGCAGCATGTCCCCCTCCCACAGAGGTGTTTCCCTGGTACCTCAGGAGGCCCATCCAAAAGTCTTGAAGGCTCTATGCCAAACGCCCAATGTTACCTGTGTCGCCCGCAGGAGCTTGCCCACACCAGCATCTCCATAATTATTATTTAGAGGGGAGCAGAGCAGTAATCAGGCCCTTTACAGCATTTATTTGGAGTGGTCCTGGGGTGCATATAGCAAGTATCAGGTGCGCAGCCCAATAGTAAGCCTGGACATCAGGAAGGGATATCCTCCTCATTACAGGCGTTCCACTGCAGTGTCTTCAACACCACCCTAGGGTGCCCTCCAGTCCAGAATAACAATCTCACCTCTGTCTATTTTATTAAACAGTTCCTCCTGGCTAGGATAATACGTGTTTTGGAGGCAGTACACTAACTTCAGGAGTGTGATCATCTTAAAAATGGTGGCCCTTCCCAAAATCGTCATGGGCAGCCCTCACCAACATTCCACATCTCCCCGAAAGGTGGAGTACACCCTCCTAAGGTTTGCAGCCAGACTTAGCTTTCAATTAGGTGTGACCAATATACCCAAGTACTTGAAACTAGCCGTTTCAACACACAGTCTACCTGGCAGAGTCATCACGTCGGAGTGGCCATATGACCAGAATAGCACTGATTTATCGACTACCTCGAGTATCCACCGAAGGACTCTACAGTCCAAAAAATTATCAGGATCGCGGCATGGAGTTCCATAACATAAAGAAGGATATTATCCACGTGGGAAGAGATGTTATCTTCCAGCAAGTTGGCGGCCGACATCTTGAATTCACAAACATCAGGATGAGCATGGATCATACATGCCAACGGGTCCAATGTGAGAGCAAAGAGGGGAGAAGGGGCATCCCTGTCACGTTCCCATTCAATGGGCAATCTACCTGAGAGGATTCCGTTTACTTGGACCGTGGCCATTCAAGCTTGATATGGTAGTCATGCCCATTGTATAAATTCAGGACCAAACTTCAACAGCGTCTGTTGCAGAAAAGGCCACTGCATAGCATCAAATGATTTCTCGGCATCAAGCGAGAGTAAGAAACAGGGCGTCGTCCTACTACGCACCTCTGTGAGCCAGTTGTGTAGCCAGCGCACATTTAGGTGGGAGGATCTGCAAGGCATGAACTCGGATTGGTCTTCCTGTATCAAGGGGGCTATCACTTCAATTAGCCGGTTACCAGGATTGTGGCCAGCACCTTCGTCTCCACATTTAAAAGCGACATTGGGTGGTGCGACTCACAGCTAGTTCGAGCTTTGTGGATTAAGATTATAGTTGCACATTGGACATCTGGGGGAAACTCTCCCCGATCCATCTCCTCACGAAACACATTCAGAAGGGGTCCTAGTGTGCAAGTATAACATTTGTAGAATTCAGCCGGGAGATCATTGGGCCAGGAGGGTTTCCAAGGTTTAAGTATCCCTATTGCAGCCTGTACCTTGGAGAGCTCTATGTCCCCCTCTAAATCTCCTCTGTCCTCTGCTGAGAGGACAGGAGTGGGCATAGACTCCAAAAAGTCTAGGATTTGGTCAGCCCCCGGCAATGCATGCACCCCATAAAACTCTGCATAGTGGCGGGAAAACTCCACCACTATTTGGACGTCAGTCACGTAGGACTCACCAGTGCTGGCGGTGATAGTGCCCCCCCATTTCACTTCTGCATCCCGTCCACTGTGCCACAGCAGCAGTTTGCTCGCCTTCTTGCCAGCTTCATACAGCCTGTAATGGAGAGCCAGTTGGGATCTCCGCGTCTCTCCCTGAACTAAGTCCAGGTATTCCTCACAAAGCCAGTGAATCTGTGGCATAGGCTGATCCTGGTGCAAAGTTTCTAAGGATTGCAGCTGATATTCAGGTCCTTCAATCTGTTCTACCTCGTGCCTTTTTCTGTGCAAGGATGTTCTGAGCTCAGTCTCGAAGGACCGTTTTGTAAGCCTCCCGGGGGGTTATAGCAGACTCCATTGAATCCACATTTTCCAATAAGTACAGGTCAGTATCAATTTGTATTTCCCATGCCACATCTACATCCCTTAGGTTACAAACGTTTAACTTCCACCCTGCGTTTCCCACGTGTCTCCTATCAGCAGAAATTTAGAGCAGGGAGTGGTCTGATAATCCCCGTGTCAGACATTCCACCCTAGGTACCACCTCCACTTCTTTAAACCAACTATCGCAAATAAGGGAAAGAGCACTTTCTCAATGCTGGAAACGGGCCTCAATTGTCCCTCTGCTAAAGAAACCCACACTGGATATCGCCGATCCCAACAGTTATCGGCCTATTGCCAGACTACCATTGCCAGCTAAACTCATAGAAAAAGCCACACAGGGCCTGGACATAGCGCAACATGGGTTCAGGGTAGGTCATAGCAACGAGTCGGCACTGATCAAATCGACTGAGGAGATCAGGAAGGTGATGGATGCAGGAGGCCGAGCGGCACTGGTCCTCCTCGATCTGTCCGCGGCCTTCGATACGGTCCACCACAGTATTCTGGTGGACCGTTTAGAGGACTGCGGGATCCAGGGGAGGGCCCTGAGCATCTTGAAAGCCTTTCTTACTAACAGGGTTCAGGTGGTGGCCCTGGGAGAGTTCGAGTCAAGACCTTTCGAACTCCCGGGGGAGTTCCCCAGGGATCCTCTTTAAGCCCCACCCTTTTTAATATATATGTCTCCTCTCTCGCCCCGGTTATCCGGTCATAAGGGTTTGAATTAACATCTCATGCAGATGATACTCAGATTGTGGTATCACTGCTTCCAGGGGGAGAGGATGGCATGGCCTCCAAGTTTCAGGAATGTATGGCAGCAGTCAGCACTTGGATGGCCAGAAACTGCCTCAAATTGAACTTGTCCAAAACTGAGGTCTTTTTCTTTGGCTCCAATGTCAACTTTTGGAGTCCAAAATGGTGGCCCGAAGAGATGGGGGCCCCCCCATTCCTGTAGCTAAGGTCAAGAACTTGGGAGTCTTGATCGATAATAAGCTCTCCTTCAAATCCCAAGTAAATGCTCTGACCTCCTCCATCCACTGGTCGCTGAAAATCATCCGGAAGATCCTTCCCTTTCTATCGGATGAGTGCAAAAAAACGGTGGTGACGGCCCTTGTGCTCTCCCGCCTTGACTATTGTAACAGTTTATTCCTAGAGGCCCAACAGGGGCTGCTTAACAAACTGCAGGTTCTGCAGAATGCCGCAGCCCGGCTCATTTCGGGCCTACCAAAGTTTGCCTCCGTTTCCCGGGAACTGGTGAAGCTACATTGGCTTCCAGTGCGTAAACGGATAACTTTTAAATCATTGTGTATAGTCTTTAAGGCGGTCCATGGACTTGGCCCTTCGTTTCTACAACAGCATTTCCAGTGGTACAAGCTGGGTAGACAGCTTAGGTCGGCCTGTATGGGGTTGATTAGGACCCCACGCATTAAGAAAGCACGCTGGGGGGGCAGAAGTTTTGTCCGAGGTGCCGCTACTGCCTGGAATGCCCTTCCATCTGCATTGAGACAGATCACGGATCTGCTGGCTTTTCGGAAAAGTCTGAAAACACGGCTATTTACTAATTAGGCAGGAGGTTTGAGGCTAGGGGAGCTATCATTACAGCGTCAGGACACCGTTTGGTAACAGCGAGCTCTATAAATGGTATAAATACATAAATAAATAAATAAGTAAGGGTCCAGAGGAAATCTCATGAGGGAGTACACCCTCCCGTTGTTGCAGTGATTCTGCTCAGACATAGAACTGTGCACAGAGACCCAGGACCTCAGTGAATTGTGGTGAACCAAAAAACTCACCTTAGTACCCAGAACCCCTAACCGACTAGCATCAGTATCACATTAGCTCTTCGCCCTATAGCAAAGTAACAAATGATTAGACAACCCAGAACATGCGACTTAGGTTACTCTCAGGAATGGTGGGAATCAAGAACACTCTTTCGTTTGTTATTCTCATACCAGTTCACAACATGGGTAAAAAAGAGAGACACTGTAAAGTTAAAAATGGTTATTTTTAACGACGTGCTCTAAGATGCAGTATTTTTGCGAGCATAAGCAGGCATATGATTAAAAATAATACAAGCAGCATTGTTACAATTCCATAAAACACAAAAGGGGAAATCATATTATAATGATGGTGGGAACAGGTCCTATAGTGCCTTGTATGCCACCCCCTAGCTAGGAACTATGTTTTATAAAATATAGAAGGTCTCTTAGGCTTGTGTGGGGGACCCCATACCTCTAAGATCAGCAGGAGTGAATCACATTGTTGTATGGCTTTTTAGATTCTGAATAGATTTTCCCGATTCATGCCCTTATATAGGTACAATTCACGTTGCCCTTATATAGGCATAGAAATCAAGCCCTTATTTAGGCACAGTCCATGCAGCCCAAATACAGGCATGGCTACTTCCATCCGTTCACCAAACGTCACAACGATTTCTTGGAAAACCAGCTTAAGCCATTAGGGACTTCCCCTTGCTTGAATATTGATTTCACCAAGGACTCAGTTAGTTTTACAATGAACAACTATTCCTTAGGGGTTCATTTATGACGTTCATATGCCCGACTTTGGTCAAACATGGCATTCCTAAACACCTTCAAGGTATAAATATACCTTCACTTGCTGCAAAGCACGGTGGTTCGGAGCAGTTCGACGACCTACTTGCCCGACGCAGCTCGCTACAGCAAGTGCCGAAGGAAGCCGACTCTCCAGCTGACGCACTGATCAGGAAGCTGCCCTCCTCTGCTGAGAAATCCAGCTCCAGTGTTTCTGACTCCCCTTGCGAGGTGTTAGGAAATCGAGTCCCGAGACAGAGATAACAGACTTCCTTCATTCTAAGGTATGGAGCTGATTAGAACCTAGAGAAACCTTTGGTTGATTCTTGACAGAAACTAAACCTATGCTAAAGACCATACTTACTTCTTCCTTCGTACTAAACCTAGGTTATGTACATTGGGGTAGGAATATTTTAGAAGCACCAGTTGAGTATTTTAGCCTGTGTTATTTATGTATGTATTTTTACATGGCTTAAAAACCATACAATGCTATTACAGTATTATTTTATAATACTATTCTCGCTGTACGCATTATACTTTACATTCTGTCTAACGATTGTAGCAGTTCACCCCTCTTGCATGAGAAAGAAGACTGTTCAATAGACCTTTTATTGAAAACGCCCGTCTCACTATTTCCCTGCAAACTCTGTAGAAACAAAGCATGCACGATTGACTGAGTGAAATACTTATCTATTGTTTCCACGACTCTGAAGATAGTTATTTCAGTCCTAAGGAACAACGTTGTCATGTTTATGTGGTTGTCCGAAACCAATCCCTTCTTGTGTATTTGAGAACGTTTCTAGTGACCTCTGAGCTAGCTGGCACCCACAATTAAGTTTAGTATATTCGATAGAATACCTGACCTAAGTCCTATGTCATATCTATAGGATATATTACTCCAATGCGCAGAGCCTATTGGGAATATAGGAACTACACTACATGGCGCCCAACATTTGGTAAGGCACTATTTTAACGCTAGATACTAAAGTAACTCAGTCGTGCTTTTCTCAGAGACCCTTTTTTCCGTAATACTCCAATAGACGTCTGGAGTGGGTAAAAGGATAATATCCGCCATAGCTGAGTAGGACGAAAATCCTATGTATTAGCTTTTTTCAACATTGAAGAATACAGTGTTCCAAAATATTGTGCACCTTTTTTTAAAACAATTTTTATTGAGATTCTCCAGCCAACATGCAATCAGTACAATGATACCTAGCTGGCCAACACCCAGTTGGTCCCTTTTCCAGTTTACAGTGCAGGAGAAATCAACTTTCAACATTCTTCTCCTAACCATGCCTACCCCCCCCCCCCCCTCTCTACCCCCTCCCCCTGTCAGTGTGCCCTCCATACCAGCCATTGTAAAATAACATCATTTTCAGTCTTTGAAATCAAAAGGTGCCATATAAGTAATCATGTGTGCTCAGACCCCTGGTCATGACTCCCCAGTAGTTCTTAACCTGGAGTGTGTGTGCGGATCCCTCTCCTTATATACCTAGTTGTCCCCGTCTCCGTTGCGCCCCCCCAATTCCTCCTTCCCGTGCCATTGCTCCTTGATCAGGTCCAGCGTTATCTGCCTCCCCCTCGTCTGCCTCCATTGGTGACTGAAGTTCTGCCACTAACGCCCCCATGCTCTTGCCGCTTCTAGCGCCTTATCATTGGAGGCACGCCTAGCTAGCTGCAGACGAAGCGTCCCTTCACTGCCCGCCCAGCTCAAAAAGCTCGTCCTCCACCTCTGTAGGCTGGGTCCCGCCCTCGCTTTCCAATGCATGGTGAGCTCCCTCTTTGCCATTATCAACCCCAGATCATAAAATTTGCTAGTAATTTTGGTGCTGGGAGTATGCGGAAAGCAGAGCAAAAGGCAAGTTCCCATCTCTACCTCCAGCTCACGTCCCGTTACCCGATTCAAACACATCATTACCTCCGCCCAATAAGATCCCAGAGCCACACAGGACCAAAACATGTGGCTGAAATCAGCACCTTCTGCGTTGCACCTGGGGCACACTGGTGGAGCTCCCCCAAAATACTGGTGAATCTTAACCGGGGTTAAGTAGGCCCTGTGGAGAGTAAAAAATTGAACCAGCTGAAACCTGGCATTGCCTGTGCCCTTCCAGGCCCTTCTCAACAGTAACGGCCAAGTTGTCTCAGGAATGGGCCTGCCAAGGTCCTCCTCCCACTTGCCCTTTAACCTATCCAGGGGTAACAGCCTCTCCGTGGACAGCCTCCTATACAGACAAGTAATAGCTTTGAACGTACCCTCCGCCATTGTAACGTATTGACAGCCCAACGAAGTCGGGGGCTCTGACAGCCCCATCTTCCACTGCTTCTGAATTCCCGTCACGAGAGCGGCATGCAATAAATAATCCCCTCTTGGTAAATCGTAGATACTCTGCAGTTCTTGGAAAGAGAATAGAACGCCGTCCCTATACAGGTCCCCAATTATGTGGATCCCGCGCTCCTCCCAGCCAACGCCGACCAGTCTCCGCCATGCGGGAGGGCAGTGCACATGCCCAAGAGAATCTCCGGGGCATATGGGACAGCGAAACCCGCCCGTGTCTGGCTCCGAGCCCAGCACTGGCGGAGGGTGCGCTCTTCAAGAGTGAGCTGATCCATCCTGATCCGCTGCCGAAGCACTATAAATGACAGCAGGTGACGGGGGATAACTTTACCCTGTGGTCCCTCCGGGCCTCTAAAATCACGTGCTACGGCTTGCGTAAGCCACTGCAGCTGTGCCGCTAGGTAGTATCACTCGAAATCTGGGACCGCTAATCCCCCTTTCGTCCCTCGGCCGCATCAGAGTATTCAACGCAACACGCCGCCGTCTGCCTGATCCCCAGATAAACCCCGTCACTAATGCCCGTAGCGTCTTAAAAAAGGAAGCAGGGATCAATACCGGCAATGTACGAAAGAAGTAGAGCAACCGTGGCAGTGCCACCATCTTTAGGAGCACCACCCTCCCAGCCACCGAGAGGGGAAGGGTGCGCCAGAACCCCATGCTACCTCTGAGTCCCCTCATCGCGCTGCCCACATTCCCCTCCAATAGGTCAGAGTGAGCGTGGAACACGCGGACGCCCAAATATGGCAGGCACCTAGGCTCCCACCGTAATTCCTCCAGTGCCAGGGGCTCTCGACTGTCGGAGTTCAAAGGAAACAGACAGGTCTTATTCCAGTTCACCTGCAAGCCCGAAAAGTGACCAAACTCCCTAAGGAATGCTCTAGCGCTTCGCAGGGAGTCCCCTGCATCCGCCAGATACAACAAAAGGTCATCTGCGTAGAGGGCGATATAATGGACCTCTCCGCGTAGCAAGACCCCCTCATACAACTGTCCCTGTCGAGCATACGCTGCCAGAGGTTCAATTGCGAGCGCAAACAGCAGCGGGGATAAAGAACAACCCTGTCGGGTGCCTCTCTCCACCTGGCATGTTGCTGATATAGTGCTCCCCGTACGAACCCTGGCCGTGGCAGAGCGGTATAACAGTCTGGTCCACCGTACAAAGTTATCCCCCAAACCAAATTCCTGCAGCACACGGAACAGGTATGGCCACTCCACGCTATAGAATGCTTTCTCGATATCCACCGATGGAACCAAAGCTCCAAACGAACCTTCGCTTCCTTCCCCCATAATCCGTGTCAGCCTCCGTATGCACGTCGCAGTATTCCTAGTGGGGATGAAGCCCGATTAGTTCGGGTGCACCAAGGTACTCATGTGATCCAATAGTCGCGTGGCCAGGATCTTACTCAGGACCTTGTAATCTACCGTGAGCATCGATAGCGGCCGGTACGCTGACCTGGAAGTGGGGACACCGCCCTTCTTCAGCAATGGCACTATGATCGCCTCTCTCGTGGTTATCGGCAGTTTGCCTAATTCCCACGCTTCTCCGTACACAGTTTGCAAATGCGGCACCAGAAGGTCTATATACGTTGCATAAAACTCCACCAGCCCCATCAGCCACCAGCCCCAAAAGCCCCCGGCGTCTTCCTCCTGGCCATGCCTTTCACTGCCGCTCTAATGTCACCCAGGGAAATAACGCCCCCTAGCTTGGTAGCCTGGGTCCAGGCGTGGCAACCGTGCTGTGGCCAAGAAATCATCTAGCCCCTCCGGTGGCACTCTCATCCTACTCTGATAAAGCAGCGAGTAGTAGTCCAGAAATTGGTCATTGACCTCCTTCTGCGAGTAGACTAGGCCCCATCCGCCGAAGACAGCGACACTATGGGGGATCCCCTGAGAGCCGGGTTGGCCAGCCAGGCCAGTAACGACCCTACCATGTCCCTTTCGGCGTATGCCCGCACCATGTATTCTTTATAATCATAGCAGCGAAGCCGTTCGACCTGGGCGTCTTCCTCCTGGCCATGCCTTTTACCGCCGCTCTAATGTCACCCAGGGAAATAACGCCCCCTAGCTTGGTAGCCTGGGTCCAGGCGTGGCAACCGTGCTGTGGCCAAGAAATCATCCAGCCCCTCCGGTGGCACTCTCATCCTACTCTGATAAAGCAGCGAGTAGTAGTCCAGAAATTGGTCATTGACCTCCTTCTGCGAGTAAACTAGGCCCCCATCCGCCGTAGACAGCGACACTATGGGGGATCCCCTGAGAGCCGGGTTGGCCAGCAAGGCCAGTAACGACCCTACCTTGTCCCTTTCGGCGTGTGCCCGCACCATGTATTCTTTATAATCATAGCAGCGAAGCCACTCGACCTTGGCGGCCACCTTCTCCCGCGCAGCCAGCACCCACGCCTGACCACCCCCGTCCGCAGGACTGTCTCTTTCTGCTTGTCGCAGATGAGCCTCCTCCCGATCTATGTCATTCAACAGCGATTTCCGCGCCCCCGTGACGGATGAAATGCATATCCCCCGCACCACTACCTTGAAGGCGTCCCACTCATGTTCTCTACTCCACGCCGTCCCCGAATGTTCCAAAAAATAATGTTCAATGCTTTCCCTGACCTCCGCATTAAACACTGGGTCTTCCAAAGTCACTAGGTTCAAACGCCATGTCGGAATCACTTGCCTCTGCCTCGACCAACGCACTGTTATCAAACAGGGGTTGTGGTCCGAGAGTGTCCTCGCCAGATACTCACTATGAAACGTGAGTTCCTGGGCCCCACGGGTGCACAAGAAGCCATCAAGTCGCACATGTAAGTCATGCGGAACCGAATAGAACGAATAGTCCCTGTCTGTGGGGTGATGCACCCACCAAGTATCTAAAAGGCTCCATGCTTCCTGCCATTCTCTCCTTGCCTTAGCAACTTTATGTACCGCTGATTGGGCCAACGGTGGATGAGAGCGGTCCAACTCCACATCGGTGATGGAATTAAAATCCCCTCCCATATACACCGAGCCCACTAAGTACGGTGCCAACCTCACGGACAGCCGCGAAAAGAATGAGGCTGGGTCCGAATTTGGGGCGTACACACTGCAAAACGTTACATCTCTGCCGTCCAGGCGGCCAAGGACCGCCACGAACCTCCCTTCCGTATTTACTACCGTGGACATGGGTTGAAAGGGAACCCCTGACCGCACCCAAATTAAGGTCCCCCTGGCGAACGCAGAATAGGTGGTGCAAAACAATTGCCCTCTCCATCTCCTCTGCAGTGCCCTCCCCTCCGCCTGATCTATATACGTTTCCTGTAAAAAGGCCACCTGGATCCCCCTGCAGACTAAGTATGCATGCACTTTATAACGTTTCCTCATTGAGTTCAACCCCCTCACATTCCAGGTGATACATCTAAGCTCAAGTCGGGTCGCCATAGGGAAGCCTACAACAGAGCAAAATCCAACACAGCCTAACGGGCACACTGACACATCCCCAACTTGTAGGACATCCCCAACAAACCCCCCCACCCACCCTTCCCAAGAACAGGCGCTAAACCATAGTTACCCATCCAAACGCAATCCCTGCAAAGGAAAACACCCTGGTAGCTACCAGAGTCTCACAATAAGTGTGAGGCAGAGGGGGTGACTCTACACCACACCGGGCCGGACAGCGATCCAACCAGCTCTACGTAGTAGTCAAGCCTCTTATACAGATCTCCCCCTCTCCTAGTAGCGCCCCGCCCCAGGCGAGCCCCCCCACTCCAGGATCTCCTCCTCTCCCCTCCCGTGCACTATCCCACCCTCTTCAACCAAGAGCCAAGCCCCGCGCCACCGCCCGTGGAACCCTACCCACTCCCCTCCTCAATAGCGAGCAACAATAGACGCACACCCCTTACTGTACATGGACTGAAGTCAATCATAGTCACTCGTCCAATAGGCCATCGGCAGTTCCGGGGGTGACCTACGGTAAATGTCCAGAGTCCTCCTCAGAGCCCTCCGATACCACTTCCTCTGAGCCATGCTGGGACTCCGAATCTGGCGGTGAAGCCGCGGCTGCAGCTCCCGAAATAACAGATACCGCCTGCCTCTCCAAATCAGTCTGAGAAGTCGATGGCAACTGGTCCTTCCTCACACGTTTCCTGATACGTCGGCCCCTACGAGGTCTCGAAGTTTCTGCCGTCTTCTCCCATCGCCCGGCGCCATCCGTCCCCGCTCGATACTTCTCAAGCCAGTGCCACACCTCCGGCGTGTCAAAGAAGGTCGCAGTCCCATCCACCATCACCTTCAGTCGCGCAGGAAACAACAGTGCATATTGTACACCCTCCTCCCGGAGGGCCCTCTTTACCGCTAAAAACGAGAAACGACTCCGTTGCACTTCCTGGGAATAATCAGGATAGAGGGAAACCGAGGCGTTGTCTACCCGGTATGGGCCGGATGTCCGGGCATGCTGCAATATAATGTCTCGATCTTTAAAGTGCAACAGGCGTGCTACCACTGGTCGGGGCGGGCGGCCCAGAGCCGGTGGGGGAGCTGGCACTCGATGGGCCCTTACCAGCGTGTAGAACAGCGATAAGCCCTCGGGGGCGACCACATCTCTCAGCCATGTTTCCAGATATGCAACCATATTGTCCCCTTCAATTTTTTCTGTCAGGCCCACCACCCGTATGTTATTGCGCCCTTCTGCATCTTCGGCCCTCTTCTCCAGCTGCTGTACTCTGCGCAATAAGTCACTCACCGAGGCATCCGTCGCCTTTTGGGCCAGCTCCAGCGCTTCCAATACAAGTTCTGTGCTCTTAAGGCGGTCAGCCAGCTTCCCGTGATCCGCCCGCAACAACCATAGACTTGTGGACACCTGCGCTATATCTTGACGTAGCACCTCTTTCGTGTCTGATATAGCTCGGAGGATCTGTTCCATCTGCTGTTGCTGTAGCCCTGCAGCCTGACTTCCAGTCGAGCTCAACTCCTGGGTCTCAAGAGAGTCATCAACGTGGTCAGATTGCGCCGCCCCAACTGTCCGCCGTGGCTTCCCCATGTTCCAGTCCCTAAAGTAGGATTCCAACCCAATTCACGAGGACTGTGCGTCTGTAACCGCTTTACTCGGGGGGTAATGTATGTCCACCAGATATTTTACGCCGCTCCAAAGTTCCCAACCGAACTTCAGCTCCGCAGGACTACTTCTCCAATCCCCGCTTGCAGAGCGAGACCCGAGAGCATCAACCACCACCATCCGGGGAAGCGACCTCAGGGTCCGCTCCCAGCCCCCCCAGGCGTTGATGTTCCTCAGGTGCGCCGGGCCCCCTGGCACCACGACTGCTCTCCGCCCAACTAGCGCGATCCACTTCCAAGCACCACTGGATCCACGCAGTCTGGTGTGCCAGGCTCGGCAATCACGCCAGGGACACCTCTATCAGAACCTCTCGCCTTCCACCAAGCGGGGCCAGCCGTCCCGATGCGTCCAGAGTAGGTCGGGCCCCGAGGAGAAGGTCCGATGGGGGAAGGCAGAGAACAGTCATCGTCACGCCACCTCAAAAGCAGCTGCGCGCCCTTCCCCCGCACTCCAGCCAGTCCTCCCGTCACCGATCTAGGCACTGGTCCGCCGTCTACCAGCACACCATGCTGGGAGCGGGGGGGTTTCACCACTCGTCCTCACCCTACCGTGTGCACAGCCCCCAACCTCACCAAAGTGCAGGGAGTATAGTCGCCAGAGGGGTTTAGATGTAGAGCGGGGTACCCGCAGTGTCCTCTCCCAGCCAAGCACCCCCGATGCCTCCTTGTCAGGTCTCTCGAGCTCACAGCCAAGTTACGCCGGCCTGTCCACACTCCGCCGTTCACTGCGCCCAGGGAGGTCCTCAGACGCCCAGTTTCACACGTCCAAGCGCCGGGGCCAGGGCAGGATTGGCTCTCCGATGGCGCCCTCCCCTCACCATTGGGGCGGAAGCTACTGGCAGTGGTGACGTCCGCTCCGCTCCGATCGTCTCGCCTCCCCACGGCTCTCGCAATGCCTTCGGGGTCCTCCGGGCAAAATATTGTGCACCTTATCTTTGTTTCCTCGAATTTGCTCTGCAAAACTTTTCAGTCAACAAAATGACGGATAGCGACACCGAGAACGGTGGAGCTGCAGCTGATTCAGTAGCTTTTAACCTAACAGGTTTCCATGAAACCGACGAGGATGCTATAATCATTCCTCCAAATTTAAGGAACGTCATCACTATAAAACTTATAAAAAATGGCCTATCAGTAAGAGGTGGTAGGGTAGTTTTTGTGATAGAGGCACATGAATATAATCAGACAGAGGTATTCTATTAATGGATAGTCTTCCCTGAAGCAGATCCAAGAACAAATGTGTTTCACTTCTACAAAGAAGATGACCCACCAACGGAATACATTCCTTTCGAGGATATTGACATTCCACTAACTTACGAGGAGCATGTGCTCTGGTTTAAAGGCGCCTTAAAACATATAAATCACATTACCTGGCTCAGTCCACTAGGTAGACCAGGAGCAACATGGCTAGCTTTAGCCAACAACAGACCTGACCCAGACATTGAATCAATGTCGGATGAGCAATTACTTAATAATATACAAAGATTAGTAGAATTACACTGTTAAAGGTCTTTACTAAAAACACTCCTATTAAAAAGAATTAGGAAAATACTAAACAAACTTCTAAAGAGAAGCGTTCTCATTCCAGAGGTAGGTCTCCTCAAAAGGAGCCCTCAGAAACGAGGTATAACCTCAGGAATAGGGATAATTTGAGAAAACCTGATAGATATCAAGATACTGATACACGTTCCTCTCGTACCTTTCAGACTTCGTCACAGAAATCCGAAAGAAGAGGACGGTCAGAAAACAAGGAAGAACGCGTGAAGTCCAAAGACGATCAACACGTTCAGAAAAACAGGAAACCTCAAATCACCAAAAAGAAGGTAGCAGGTCTCAAAATTAGACATGCTGAGGTTCTTGAGGACACAACTCTAGAACGGGGAATAGGCTCAGACAATGTTGGACAGCGCAGCAGAAGTCACCATAGCTCGCAAGAATTTGAAGGATCATCTGGAGACAGTGGACTTGAATGAATTCATTCAAGTTGAAACTGCAGATATCAGGGTTAGTTATCCACATAAGTTATATGAAATAACACTCCGGATGGAGGGGGACATACCAAGAAAAGTGAGATCACTCTTTTGGGAGCGACTCTCTAAGGGTTATGACGTTCTTCTTCCTGAACAAGACTGGCCACCACAATTTGTCAGGGAGTGCCCACATGGCGAAGGCATCATTATGCCAGCCTTATCCAACCATGTTCAAATTCATTTAAAATATACTTATGCCAGGAAGTGGCCCAAGCTCCTTCATTATATAGCAAGCATTGGCATAGCCAATAGGTCTCGCCTTTGGGACCTTATAAGTGTTTAGTTATTCAGCACAATATCCTTGGTGCAACAACACCAACTGCTAGTAATGTAAACTATCTACTTGACCTAACTGCAATACACTAGACCCACAGAATGGCCATCAATGTTTGTAATTAGCAGCCCCAGCATCCCTAAAATCTGTGGGCCAACATGCTGCTACCAGACAGAAAAACTGAATTTGTCACGAATGTCCTTACCTGAGAAATGTGTTTTATAGGTAGTGGGGACTTTCACGGATAATAACACTTAGTAAGATGCACACAAAAAACCCAAATACAGGTGGGGAAATAACACCTCAGTGCAAAGGATCAGGCACTTACATTTTAGATCTCCTGCTTTTAAGAAGATCTGAAAACTGGTGTTACTATCAACCAATTTAAAACTGAATTTACTGATTTTTAGAAGGATGGAATGCTGAGCTGCCATATTTGGATTTGGGTAGCTTTTGATTACTGCACGTTCACATCAATGACTATTCAACTAATTAACGGGAAATTTTTTTTTCACAGAGCGCTGATCTGCCTTGACAGTTACTTCACTAGTGCTCAAAGTGCAGCAGTAAATACAGTAAAAGTGCAGTTAGCGCTACGTTTTGATGTGGAACTGTAACATGATTTTGTCAACACATCTCAACTGAGTGTATCACCAGTTTCTAGCCTCACTCATAGCAAAAGATTGCTTTGCTATCACACCATGCAGACCTTACTCTTGCCCCCAAAACATGTATCAGTTGAGCTGACACCCTCGGCTGTGTTGGGTATCCTCCCTGACCTAGTCTTGTGTGGTGTCTCTGATTAGCTGAAAGAAGCGCAAATAAGTCTTAATTTCTCTTTGAAGTGTGTTTTGTGATTGGCATGGGATTGTACTAAAATTCTCTACATTGGGTTAGGCTAGTGAAGTCTCTACATTGGGTTAGGATAGTGGAAACACAGTCATGTCACTTGCAAAGTGCAGAATTGTTAACAGAAGTTTGTTTTATGGACCTTCTAACTTGTCCTTTTAAGAAAACTTTTACTGATAGATGCTATGCAAGGCTTGAGGTTAAGCTCAGGGGACATCAGCAATCAACCTGATTAGCAGGTCAACATCTGTGTGGTTTATATGATTGATACACAGCTCATAACCCTACAGAGCTCTTGTAGGACACAATGATCTTTTCAAACCCAGATTATCCCCCTCGGACAACTCAGATTCTGCACAGGTCGCACCTGGCACAACTCATGCTGCTTGCTAAGTCAATGGTAGAAACAAAAAAGCAACATGTTTTGCCAGATACAATTCATTCAAGATGCAAACCCAACATTCGGGCCAGCATTATTATCTACAGTGCAACTCATATCTACAAAGTTCACTTATGCACAACTCATCCCCCTTCAGTGCATGACATTCCACTCAGCTGATGTTGGATCACAAAACACATCTCCTCGCGCTAGCTCTTTATGCCTGATACTCGCTGTCTGTAAATTTTTAAAAATACTGCAAACTGTTCTTTTTTAACTCTGGGCATTTCCTGTCTTGCATTTATCTGTTTGCCATCCCCGTTCCACCGCAGCAATCTCGTGCTGTTTGTGTGGAGGGAGGCTTTCACTCACTTCCTGGTTCGGCCACGGAGAGCGGCCATTGTGGCAGGGTGGCGCTCTAGTGGTCTCCAGCCACAGGGGATAAAAGGCTCAGTCGGGCTGACGCGCTCGAGGATCACAAAACACATCTCCTCGCGCTAGCTCCTTATGCCTGATACTCGCTGTGTGTACATTTTTAAAAATACTGCAAACTGTTCTTTTTTAACTCTGGGCATTTTCTGTCTTGCATTTATCTGTTTGCCATCCCCGTTCCACCGCAGCAATCTCGTGCTGTTTGTGTGGAGGGAGGCTTTCACTTACTTCTTGGTTCGGCCACGGAGAGCGGCCATTGTGGCAGGGTGGCGCTCTAGTGGTCTCCAGCAACATATTTCTCTATAAAAATAACATGACCTGTATGCGCAGCGGACGCGCGCAGCGGGCGCGCCAATGGCGCGCCAAAGAAAAGCCCGTCTGCGCCCGACCGGGACCAGGGGCGATGGACCTTGGCCAAAATAGGACATATTCCATGGATAGGCTACTCGCTTTGCGTCCCCCTAACCATCTCTGCCCTACACTGGCCCCTATGTTCTAAGGCGTACTGCAATATATGGTATTGCTCAAGCTACACCTTTAGAACAGACTGCCGGACATAGTAACATATTACTCTCTACCATTCACCATTCAAATATGCCCCAACGAACACTCCGCTGCATATACCTCAATACTCGCTCTTTGGTCAAACACCAAATCGATATATTCTTATTACTTACCACGCAAAAGCCGGATATACTTATGGTCACAGAAACTTGGCTCACCCAAGATTCACTGCCAGATATTCTCGCAGCACTTCCTTCTGAATACTACATTATTGCAGCTAACCGCCCGCCCCCCTGGTAGAACGGGTGGGGGGGTAGCAGCTATTATTCACAAAAATCATAGGTTTTTGAGGCTTCCCTCATTGATCTTAATTGACACTGAGAACATAGTCATTAAGATCGACTCGGATAGCGGTGCTCTAGTACTCGTCCTGCTCTATCGTCCCCCTCATACTTTGAGCACATTCCCGATATCTCTGGCAGAACAGTTAGCCGCACTGGTGACGGATTTTTCGAAAATACTTTTAATAGGTGATTTAAATTACTGGTTTGACAATACTGCTGGCGACACTAAAGCATTGGAACTTCAAGACCTTTTACTAAACATTAATCTGACCCAGCACATACAATCCCCCACACATGAAAAAGGTCATAGTCTGGACCAAATTTGGTCTCACAATCTCTCACTGTCCTCCCCTTTTATCACACCGTGCATCTGGTCTGATCATTTCTTTTTTTTTTTTTTAAGGAACCTTTATTGTCACTTCAAGTAAATACAAATATGGGCCTACAACCACCTCGGCCGGCCGCTAGTAAAGTCGTAAGTACAGCAAATCAATGTAGAAAAATACAGCAGCCCGAAAATGAGGGTCGAAATAGTGTCCAGGAGAGAACTTGTATTCAAGCGCACTGTACGAGATTCAGGATGCGAGAGGGTTCATTTTACAATAAAGAAAAACTCAGAATCAATGCCATACGGTCATACATGGTCCTACAGTAGCAAGCATGAAACAGGAAATCCGCAAATAGTACTAATACGTTTGAAACATTGGGGGTAAGGCACCCGAGTCAGGATAGATGTAAAAACAAACACATTACGGAGCAGCTGCACCCCACCCCTCAAGACGAAACATACTGTAGGAGACATGAAAAACGACGACACCAAAAAGGAAGAAAGACAAAGGGCCATAGAAACAAAAACAAAAGACAAATTAGCAGACCCCATCCCCCTATCCCCCACCCAGCACCCCTGCAGAAGGCCACGGCCTACCCCCCCCCCCCCCCAGCAGCGTGCCTGTCGCCCTAAATGAGAGACCCGAAATATAGAAAAAGGGAAAAAGAAGAAAAAGAGGAAAAACGTGGGGAAGGGCCATCGATCTGGCCACCCGCCCCCCCCCCCCCCACCACCACCGCACACAATAAACGTCCCAACAGCAAGATCAGAATAGACACGGAAGACATTAATCACCGATAGCACAAGCAAGAACATACCTGCCGAGTGTCCCCCAAATCACAGTCAGCCAACAATAAGTGTCACTATGAACTAGACGGTCTCAACCCAGGCCCTTCCTATCAGTAGTACCAACATACGTCCACTGATCAGCCAGCATACAGAGCAGAGTGGAGGGTCCAAACGATCCGGGCGGATCGGGCAGCGCAGGTATTCCATGGGACTTCAGCCACCTGAACCCAGCCGAGTATGAATGGCGGAAATCCGTAAAATGTCAGTATCGACTCCGGAAGCATCCTCCAGTCCGAACACAGTCTCACCAGCCAGGGAAAGAGAGTCACACCATCCGGCAAGCGCAGAAACGCCACCAGGGCAGCCCAAATCATAGACCGACGTTGTTTCCCCTGCCGCCGAACAGAGAAGTGCCCCGACGAGGCACTCACATGTACAACAGACCTGTCCAAAGGAATCTCATGAACCCGGTCTCGCAGCATCTCCACGATCTTAGGCGTAGCTGGAGCACTCATCACTGACGCAGAGTCGGGCCCATCGGCGCCTCCACGAGATCGAACTATGCCCGTGTGGAACGGTGGGACAACAATGGCGGCCATCCTCCTTCCCAGATCCCGAGCGTCCCGGATCAGGGTCGTATGCAGGGTTGTTAACGCAGCCAATATATCTCTGAACGTGGGTTCTTTCTCGTATCGCCAGACCCCAGGACTCTCCCTCACAGCGGCTTCTCTGCCTGGAAGTGGTCTGCGTAGGAGGGCGCCGTCCGCCATCTTAGCTGATCCGGCCTCGTCTTTCTCCACTTCACCTCGGGACTGGGCCCCACACCAGGGCGCAACAGGAGTCACCACGAGGATCTCGAAAGTCAAGGCAGGCTTCCCAGCGAAGGGTCACCAAAAGGCTAAACAAAATCTCCGCCGCTCCCTGGGAGCCGCCCGCCGATTACGGGAAAAGTCATTGGTCCTGCCCGGATACAACACTGGAAAGGGGGCCAAGTATCATGCAGTCCCCTCGACCCTGCTTCACCGCACATCCCACAAGGCACTCCACAAGATGGACTGGGTCGGCACTGTCGTCATCGGCCCATCAGATCTCCGGCGCCCTCCGGCCGGCTCCTCGCCCCCACCAGAGGCCGCTATTGTCGCAGTCCCGGTCGGCCACCTTCCTCACTCGACACCCCGGGCTCAGCTCCGTGAAGGCCGCAAAACAGTCGGGGACATTTCCACGGGCCTGCCGCACGGAAAAGCCTCAGGAGCAAACGGTCAGTGAAAGGTGTCCTTCGCATACTTAAATATGCCGTTATGGCTCAGGATAGTTGCCAGGATGTATGCGCGGGGTGAGAAGGCTCACGGAGCCGAGCGTCTACGCAGCCATCTCGGTCGCCAGCTTGTCTCCTCCCCCTGTCTGATCATTTCTTAATACAGTTCACAATCACCATTAATGGTCACATTAAACCACCACCCCAAGCCGGCGGAGAAATAAGGAAATGGAAAGCTACTGATATCCCAGCCTTCCTTGACAGCAACTAATCTGCCAACAATATGTAGGGATGTAGATCTTACTAAAGAGAGGATCTCAGAATGGCTCTTAAAAGGCACGGAAAACCATGCACCCTTAGTGAAATTCTCTTGCACTCGTAGCATGGATGCCCACAAATGGTTTACCTCAGATCTAAAGAACTTAAAACTCGAAGTTCACCAAAAAGAAAGAAAGTGGAGAGCAAAATACTTACCACAAGACAAGGAGGAATTTATATTGGCGCGTAGAAATTACCAAAAGATTATCTTAAAACAACAAAACAGATGTTTTTAGCATAGTAAATGAATTATGTAACAGCGAAAGAACAGCCCCTACCCCGGCCCCCACGCAAGTACTGTGTAATTCTTTAAACAATTTTTTCACAGATAAAATTGCTATTATAAAAAAGAGCATTCAAAATCTGCCTGGTGTGGACCCCATAGATGATATTTTCCAAAATCCACTTACACTGGATGCCCTTCCTCCTATTACTGCTGAAATATTTGTAGAATTGCTTTTCCGTGTTAAATCTGACTCACCCAATAACAAATGCCCCCCTCATATTTTAAAAGAGGTCTGCTTGGCTATAGCATCTAGCATCCTCTCACTACTAAATTAATCTCTGGTACAAGGTAAAGTCCCTAATAACTATAAAAATGCTACGGTGATCCCATTATTGAAGAAACCTGGAGTCGACCCCCTGGACCTATCCAACTATAGGCCCATTTCCCTCCTCCCGTTCCCATCAAAGCTTCTGGAAGCCCACGTATCCAGATGCTTGTCAAACTTTATTGTAAAATCTGAGTACATGGAGCCCAATCAGGCTTTCTTTCGGCCAACCAATTCTACAGAGACCGTGATCCTGGCAGTTCAGGATACCCTTAGATCAAACGCGGACAAAGGCATCCATCAGGCCCTTGTGCTCCTTGACTTGTCGGCCGCGTTCGACACGGTAGACTATAACATACTCTTGAACCGTGTCGAGCAGGCCGGCCTCAGAGGTCCCGCCCTGGATTGGATAGCCTCCTTTATTACGAATCGCACCCAATCAGTGAAGCTAGGGACCTTCACAGCCCCTAAGATTCCATCTACCTGTGGGGTACCACAGGGTTCATCACCATCACCTCTGCTATTTAACATATATCTTCGCCCGCTACTCCACTCCTTGAAGAATTACAAAATTACGATATATAATCATGCTGATGACCTCCAGCTAATCATCCCGCTAAGTACTACGGACTCGGTGGCTGAATTCCAGGCTACAATGACACACATACAAAGGTGGATGAATGCCAACCATCTTAAATTTAACCTGGGCAAAACTGAATTGATTCTGCCCGGGAAAAGTGAATTAAGCTGGGGACAACAGTTTTGGCCACAAGACATGGGCTCTCCACCGATTAAGTCCCACTCGGTCAAAAGTCTGGGGATTACATTCAACACCGACCTGTCACTCAAAGGACAGGTCGGGGCTGTTGTATCTTCAAGCTTCTTTCAACTACGGAAAATTAAAAAAATTGCTCACCTACTTACACACTCAGCTCTTGTCCAAGTAGTCATTGCCCTTGTACTTTCCCGTCTGGACTACTCTAACAGCCTTTACCTAGGCCTCCCAGCGGGCTTTCTGAAACGGCTGCAGATTGTCCAGAATCAGGCGGCCAGACTCATCTGGAAGCAACCCAAGTGGTTATTAATCAGAGCTGGACTGGAAAAACTTCACTGGCTGCCAGTGGCACAAAGGATTGCTTTTAAAACAGGATGTATCACCTTTAAAGCATTGCATGGTAGCGGTCCCAAGTTCTTCAGAAATATGATCACTAACTATATCCCGGTACGAAACTTGCGTTCTGCCCATCTTGGCTTAGCAAAAGTCCCTTTAGTTAGAAAAAAGCGGCAAGGAGGCAGCTGCTTTCATTACCTGGTCGCCACCTTCTGGAACTCTCTCCCCCCGCTCATCTGACACTGCCATGACCTTCTATCATTTAGGAAGTCTTTGAAAACATGGCTATTCCAACAAGCTTACGCGTAGAGTCTGTGCCCTGTGTTCCTTGAAGATAGCGCGATGAAACCTACGGGTGTACGTGCGCTGTAGAAGTACATATTAACATAACATAACATAACATGTCTGCTCCTCAGCTCCTATCCTGCACAGGTGACTCAAGATGATACCCTAGCTTCAGGAGGTAGGTGTGCCAGCAAAGTAACAGGGAACACTGAGGAGGGGTCTGGCATGGCATCGAGAACAAAAGCACAAGCCGCTCCATAAAATTATCTGGTTTGCGAATTGCGTAACAAACGTAAAAAAATATGATACTTAAAGATGTAGCCAAGTTTACTCTAACACTCGGAGGTGTTTAAATACAGTAAAGTAATTTACTAAATTGAGTAAAATGTTATAAAAGTGAAAGTTTCTAAACATTAATGAAGCCCTTCACCATGACCAGCATGTAAAGAGAGAACTGAGAAACAAGTATGTGCCCTTTAAATAGAGTTAATATGGCAATTATAGATGAATCAACATTATAGCCCATTAAACATTATAGACAAAAGGTTTTTGTAGACTGTACACCCTACATTGAATGCCCTCAATGTGATGTTCAAGAAAAATCAGGAACAGCGAAGTAAAGTGGTTTTTACTAGGATTACACGAGTGGGGAGCTGAGTTTGAAACAGTTCAGCCACTAGATTCAAATCCACTTTTCTATTCAGTTTAACACCACTGCTTTTTTGTTCAGTGTTATCAGGAAATAAATGGTAACCTGTGCCAAATAAATATAGTGATTAAATGTTAAATCAAGGGTGTCTACATTTCGGGCGGGGGCCTAAATCCATGCTAGATTTTCAGTATTCTGGATCTTGCCTTCTTAGAGGCTACTAGACACCCTTGTATTAAATCAATCTGATATATTTTATAATCTTTCAAAAAAAGTTTGTTTAAGGGAGGACAGAGTACTAATCAAATGTCAATATATTGTGGTGTCTTTTCACCTAAAGCAGCAGTTGAGATACAATGAAAGGTAAGGGAAGAGTAGAACATTTGGCCTGAGCTAGGTTCCAGCCTTGCACCACACCATTATGTACATCTCTTTGCCCTGTTCTCATGCCTGTACAGCTTCTGTGCACTGCTTACATTGGGCACAATTTACATCTTGTCCTGCTCATACCTGTTAACTCTTTATGACGCTTGAGTATAAGAGAGAGGCAATGGAAGAAAGCCTTAATTAAGCTCAGCCAGCTCTGGAATCCGCCGTCTTGACACGATTCATTGATTGCCTAGACATGCAGTTAAGCACTGAAAAGTTTCAGATAACAAGGTGCGAGTAGCTGAATTGTAAGTATTCAGATTCCAAGCCAGCTAGGGCTGAGAAATAAACCAGCAATTTGATGCAAATCATGTTTTGTTTGAAACGAGTAGCAATACAGTGTTGCACCATCCTGGACTTTTAGGCTAGAATTACCTCGCACCGAACCTTAAAGTTTAAATTTACTCCAAAGGAGAAGCTAGTCTGACAATCTCCACACAGAGTGCGAGCCAGGCCACACAAAAAAAGCAACACTCACTGACTCCGCCATTTGCCTCCACACAGAGTGCGAGCCAGGCCATAGAGACAGCACACAAAAAAAAGCAACACTCACTGACATCGCCATTTGCCTCCACACAGAGTGTGAGCCAGGCAATAGAGACAGTACACAAAAAAAGCAACACTCACTGACTCCGCCATTTGCCTCCACACAGAGTGCGAGCCAGGCCATAGAGACAGAACACAAAAAAAAGCAACA
Organism: Lissotriton helveticus; assembly: GCF_964261635.1. Classification (NCBI taxonomy): domain Eukaryota; kingdom Metazoa; phylum Chordata; class Amphibia; order Caudata; family Salamandridae; genus Lissotriton; species Lissotriton helveticus. Next base: position 383,682,014 of record NC_136067.1, on the reverse strand, counting down.
CTCACTGACATCGCCATTTGCCTCCACATAGAGTGCGAGCCAGGCCATAGAGACAGTACACAAAAAAAAGCAACACTTACTGACTCCGCCATTTGCCGGTGAAGAAAGCTGACACGCAGCGCCTTTCGTTTGAGTTGCATCAGGAGCCAGAGAAGTCTGCTAGAGCACCTCATTTCTGTGCGCAGGGCCCTGCCCCCCTCCCCCCTTTGCTGTAAATACCAAGCCGGTATCCTTCCCTCTCAGGTCAGGGAGATATTATATCAACTTGAATACCAGTGGGTGATTGAAACATGCACCTCGTCAATGAACAATCCTTTGTTTCCTGTCTCCAAACCAGACTATCTGTCTAGTATTGGATTACAGACATCTAAACTTTTGTTGCAAAACTTTTGCAGTAAAAAATGCACACAGTGCAGCATTAATGAATAACATTGTGTGTAAAAAGTATCAAACCACATTAGATATTTCTAACGTTTTTTCTGTCAAAACATTGCACCAGAGCCGCCCACCCAGCCGCGGCCAGTATCAACAGCCCGAGGGCAGGGGGCAAGGCTCCTGGCGCGGACGATACCAGACAGACCAGCCGTTCAATAACTTTTACCCGACCAGGAGGCAGCGCTTCGAATGGATACAATGGGTTAATTCTCTTGCTGCAACAGACGTTGAATACGTTTTTGATCCATATTTAAAAACACAAGCATTTTTACAATACGAACAAGAATGTCCTCTGCCAACTGAAATTCTGCCTCTAGAGCAGTATGAATGTATAATTTACACTGACGGATCAGCTCAACCCGCTACGGGGGTAAACAAGCCTATGGCGCGATGGCAAAGTCCGACCAATGGTCACTAAAAAGCAATCTCTAGGAGATTGTACAGCTCAGCGAGCTGAACTACAAGCATTCAAGATGGCGCTTGAGAATACGGACCTCAAATTCTATGTCAGGTCCGGAGGCGAGGATTATGCTCATTCTTTTTTCGCCTTTATTAACAAATTTCAACAGCAGCTCATCATCATTATGTAACAAAAAACTACATTTCCCACAACACTAGGGAAAGAAAAACAGTCTTTCTCTTTCTTTGCTGCTCGGCAGCTAGGGTTAAGTGCTTTTTCATTACGCTTGTTTAAAATAGTGTTGGCGGGGATCGTTTGACTGTTGCTTTTCCTCCCACGGATCCCCTTCTGCCGCGGGAATGTTTGTGCACTTCTTACACAGCTTGTTCCCCTTTGTACTACCCGCCCACTAGAGGGCGCTGTGGGGGCGACGCGACTCGGGGTCCTCGGAGCGTGTTTCATTCAAAAATGGACGAAACGCTCTCCAGTCACCCGCTTCAGTCCACACCCGTGCTGCCTAGTTAATCGCCCAGGTTTCCTGGGTCAGTATTGTACCCCAAACTTTGTGTCACGCCCGCTCGGCGGGTAGGTAGTGGTGCGGTGCACCGTACGAGCTCAGTCTCCTCACGCCTGATTTCTATCGGGTAAGCACCTGTGTCTAGGGGGCCTCATGCCAGTTTCCACACGGACACCATTGACACGCAGCTGCTTCCCGGTGGATTGTTTGGGAGTTGTGGTGTCATGGGGCTGACTGCCCATTAAAGCTGTGCCTCTGGCCTTGAAATACCCTGAGAGACCCTCAATTATTGATTCCCCATGCTACGCGTGAGAATGCTCCCTGGTGTTGCCCAGTGCCACGCAGATCGATATTGTTTATTAATTATTCCTTATTGCTTAGTGTGGTTGGGCGTCACAGTGAGGATGGAGCACGAATATTATGAGGAGGAAGACTCCTTGACTTACTTCCAATGGGACAACAACTTTTATAATAAAGTAGAGAACTCCATTTACAAGGCGGTCATGGAGCTCATGACCCCGATGGAGCAACGGCTGGCCGATAAAATAGAGCAGTTGTGCGCAAAGGGGGGGCAGCCCCTCCCTGCGGCTCCGGTACCATCTGGTGAATCAGAGCAGGCCAGACAGTCAGACAGGGACCCGCTCCCCCTAAGAAAAAGTGCGACAGGGAGATTGACACAGATGCTTTCGAGCGCCTTAAACAGGTTTCTTTTGGAACATACGGCTCCAATAGTTCTTCCTCAGGGTTCTACTCCTTCGGGTGAGAACCCTCAACCGGCTTCTTTTGGGACACAGCACGGGGAAACCCCGGATGCTTCTGACGATGAGGCAGGCTCTTCGAGATCTTGGCGGCCATCGGGGTCTACTGACCCTCCGAAGGCAGGCATATCAGACATGTTGGACCCAGATGATATAGTTCACCCTAGGTTGGCGGAATGGGTCACCGCAGAGAAGGCGGCCTTGTATGTGGTATCTCTCCTCAGGAAGCACTTGGAGAATGAGGCTCGGAGTAGATTGCGAGCTGAATGCCCCCGGCCTATCCTGGATAGTAAAGTGTCACTCACCCCCGAAATTAAAGGTAAAATGGCTACTTTTCTGGCCAAGTTTATTAAGTACCTGAAGAAAGGGATAGATCGTTCTTGGTGCGCATGCCAAGACACATTGCTGGACGGCATTGGTCCAATGACTGAGAAATTGGACATGGTGGAGGAGGCCCCTAGTTCGGGTTCCCTAATTGACCCCGAGGTTCTATCATCTTGGGCGCAGCGCGCGATCTGCTTTATGAGCAATGCGAACTGCGCGCTTTCGACTGAGAGGCGTAGATCACTGTTGATTAAGGTTGACTCCAAACTTGGGGACCTGGCATGTTCCGAGGCGCGGGGGGGGTTGTTTGGCGAGCCTTTTATTAAGGAACTGGGAAAGTTTGTCGCCACGTTCACATCCTTGGATAAAGCACAGGCAAATATTAAAAGGGTCTTCAGCCCCTCAGGTTTTCCGCGGGGCCGGTCGGGGCAGGAGCCGCCCACTCGGCCACGGCCAGAATCAACAGCCCCAGGGCAGGGGGCAAGGGTCCTGGCGCGGACGATACCAGACAGACCAGCCGTTCAATAACTTTTACCCGACCAGGGGGCAGCGCTTCCGAGGTTGAGGCTACAGAGGCAACGACGGAAATGCCAACGGTGAGTGTTTTGCCCGCTGCACAAGTGAGAGTTGGGGGCAGGCTGGCGCAGTTTTTCTCCGCTTGGGAAGCGCTTACTGGGGACGCTTGGGTACTCCAGGCGGTTCCAGATAGAGTTTTACGGTTCCCCTCGCCAAGACTGTCGTCCCCGTCCAACAGTTTTCTTCGCGGCAGATATGGCGATGGTAGACGAGGAAGTGGCCGAGTTGCTCCGCAAAATGGTGGTGTGTCGGACAGAGGTTCACCACACGGGGTTCCTCAGCAATATCTTTTTGGTGGACAAGGCAGACGGAGGTTGAAGGCCGGTCATCAACCTTCGGGAATTTAACGAGTGGCTGGTGTACAGGCACTTCAAGATGGAGGGCATTCACCTGCTCAGAGATGTTCTCCCGCCACTCGATTTGATGGTGAGGCTGGATCTAAAGGATGCGTTCCTGGTGGTGCCGATCTTTCCACCCCACAGGCGGTTTCTACATTTCTTTGGTGGGGACAGGCTTACGAGTTCCGATGTCTTCCGTTCGGGCTTTCCCCTACCCGTGGTGTTTCACCAAGGTCCTCAAGCCGGCGGTGGAATACTTGAGAGCGCATGGGGTCCGCTTGATCATCTACTTGGAGGATATGCTTCTCCTGAGCCAGTGCCCTTTGCAGCTGCGGAGCCATCTGCAGATGGCAGTGTCCCTCCTTCAGTCTTTAGGGTTTGTAATTAATGACCAAAAATCCCTCCTGGTTCCGACTCAGAAAGCTTCCTTTCTAGGTTTTGTGATAGACTCCATCTCTGCCTCGCTCAGTCTGCCCTCCAGGAAGGTGGCAAAGATCCGCCACGAGATACGTCAGACCTTAGCCAAGCAGGGGACTTCTTTGCGGCAGATTGCTCGTCTGGTGGGTCTTTTCTCGGCCTACATTCAGGCAATCTTTCCGTGCCCATTGCATTATCGGGCTCTTCAGCGATTGAAAGCGCACCACCTTTGGAAAGGCCTCACATACTCACAGGGGGTCCCTCTGATGGAGGAGGTACGCGAGGAATTGGAGTGGTGGCTATCCCACATAGAATTTATTATTCCAGAATACAAAAATATTTTTCAAAACAAATTTTGCAAAAAAAAATTTTGGACATGTCACATCTTTAAAAATACATATCTATGTGGTCAACACAATTTTATACATGGTTCATAGTTTAAAAACACATTTAATACACAGTAAAAGACGTTTAAAATACACAATTGAAAAAAGTCAATACAAAAGAATCACAATTTTTAGTCGACGCAGCGTTTCGGTTTTTCTTATCTCACACCTTCTTCAGGACTGATTCTAGAAAGATTTTTATTACAAAACAATAAGATTACTGTTTGTTGACCGATGTCATGTTTTTAAATTACATCATTCAATGATGTAATTTAAAAACATGACATCGGTCAACAAACAGTAATCTTATTGTTTTGTAATAAAAATCTTTCTAGAATCAGTCCTGAAGAAGGTGTGAGATAAGAAAAACCGAAACGCTGCGTCGACTAAAAATTGTGATTCTTTTGTATTGACTTTTTTCAATTGTGTATTTTAAACGTCTTTTACTGTGTATTAAATGTGTTTTTAAACTATGAACCATGTATAAAATTGTGTTGACCACATAGATATGTATTTTTAAAGATGTGACATGTCCAAAAATTTTTTTTGCAAAATTTGTTTTGAAAAATATTTTTGTATTCTGGAATAATAAATTCATATATCTGATATCAGACGAAGTTGTTGTTGTAATTTTAACTTGTGATTGCAAACACGTGTAACCCAGAAATAATACATATAGTCTGTCAACGTATCATATATCGAAGAATGAATATTGTGTAAAACCATTGAGTCTGGTCCCAAACCTTGAGTACTTGGAGATATACAGGTTAACCATATTGAGGTGCAGGCCATTTTGGTCCTGCAAGAGTAAGGGACACCCCATATATTTTCGCAATTTCCCCCTGGTCCCACATAACCAGTAAGAGGGGGCCTCCCATCACTTTTTTTACTTTTTATCCCACATAGAAGCCTGAAACGGAAGAGCAATCTTCGGTTCCGCCCCCGATTTGGTGATAGAGTCGGATGCAAGCCGGGCAGGCTGGGAAGCACGGTGTGGGGAGTTCTCCACCGGCGGAAGTTGGTCCCCTTAAGAACAAATGCTTCACATCAATTGTCTGGAGCTTCTGGCGGGTTCCTTTGCGGTCCAGGGCTGGACCAAGGACCGCATACAAGCTTCGGTCCTACTGAAAATGGACAATGTGTCGGCGGTCAAGTACATCAACCATCTGGGCAGCACTCGGTCCAAGGCCTTGGGAGTTCTGCCTTTCTCATCAGATATCGGTCACAGAGGAATATCTTCCGGGAAGGGAGAATTTGGTGGCGGATTGGCACTCCCGTTATCTCGAGACGCCAGTGTTAGGAAGCTGGATCCGGAGATTTTTCGTTACCTGCAGGAAAGATGGGGCCCTTTCTCCATCGACCTCTTTGCATGTCGCCTCGATCGGCAACTTCCCCGGTTCTTCAGTTGGAGACCGGATCCTCTGGCGGTAGCATCCGATGCGTTCAGCCAGGACTGGAGTCGGGAATGCGGATACGCATTTCCCCCCTTCTCCATGATCACCCGGATGGCGGCCCAGGTTCGCAGGCAGGGAGCCTCTGTGATTCTGATAACGCAGTTTTGGAGGTCGCAAGTTTGTTTTCCGGTTATACTGGGACTTTCTTGGGATTCTCCAATCCGACTCCTCCCAACTCCCCATCTCCTGTTGAGTCCGGAGGGGAGTCCTCACCCATTGGTGGAGGAAGGCTCACTCCAGCTTTTGGCTTGGCGGATTACAGGCAACGCTGAAGATTGCCGGGCCTTTCGGGCCACGCTGAGCTCCTGTTGTCCAGAGCTTGGGCGGACAATACGTCCAAACTATACAAATCGACCTGGACGTGATGGGTATGTTAGTGTATGCGACGGGAAGTGGATCCCGTGGTCGCAAGTTTGACCCATGTTCTGAATTACCTAGCAGAGTTGTCACAGAAGGGTTTGGCGTATAAGTCAATGAATACTGTCCGTTCGCCGATTTCAGCAGGACATGCTCCTGTGGATCGAGCGCCCTTAGGGGAACACCCTTTTGTGTGCAAACGTCTCAGGGGCATTAGATTATCATTACCTCCAGAACCGCGCTATTCTGTCCTTTGGGACGTGAATCAGGTTTTGAATTTATTGGTGTCCTGGCAGCCGAATCGTTTTCTTTCTAGGAAGGAATTGTCGGCTAAATTAGCGATACTGTTATGTTTGTTGTCCTGCAGGAGAGTATCAGACGTCCATGCTTTCAGGGTTCCCCCCCCCCCCGAGGGAGTTACCTTCACAGTGAGTAGACGCACTAAGTCCAATACTCGCACTATTTCTTATCTTGCTTTTGTAGAGTCACCTAAGCTCCCTGTGGTGCAATGCTTAAAAGCCAATGAGAAAGCCACGGAGGAAGTCCGCCCTCCGGGCGACGACAATTCCTGATAGCCCTCAAGAAGCCTTTTAAAGCAGTTTCATCTCCCACTATAGCCCGTTGGGTGCGGTGGATCATGCAAGAGGCAGGCACTAATACGAGAGCTTTTGGTGCGCACTCAGCACGAGGTGTGATGGCCTCAAAGGCGTTTAGCCTCGGTGTGCGTTTGGAGGACCTTATGAAAGCAGCGGATTGGTCATCTGACTCTACTTTAAGCCGCTGTTGAATATGGCGCAAGTGGTTGTGGACAAGCTTTAAAGGAGCATAATCCTCGCCTCCGGTCCTGACATAGAATAGAAATTTGCCTTGCCTATGAGAAGGTAAGTTTCAATTCTCTTAAGGACGCGGAGGCGAGGATTATCCCGCCCAGCAAGCGCGTTGGTTGCTGTCCCACGCCGTATGGATGTAAGTAATCATTTTTCAATTTCAAGCTTCGTGGCATATGCCGGTGGTTCGTGGATGCAAAGTTAGTTTGCTATGATATTTACATTACTGTTTTGCATGATTAAAGTTGTACTTTGGTTGACTTGGTTTTCTGGGTTGATAATACCGTGGTTAATTGGTGTGGTTTCTTTCAGGGAATGAAAACGCGAAACAGAATGCAAAACCATGAGAGAGATCCTCCAGCGAAGAAAGAGGAAGTGCAGGAAGTGAAAGGATGATTTATGGGCTGACAGTCATGGACATTGTAAAAGGACTTCAGCAGAGACTGTTTTTCTTTCCCTAGTGTTGTGAGAAATGTAGTTTTTTGTTACATAATAATGATGAGCTGCTGTTGAACTTTGTTAATAAAGGCTTCAGCGTCCTTAATAGAATTGAAACTTACCTTCTCGTAGGCTAGGCTAATTTCTATTCCCCCACACTCATAGTGTGCGATTCGTATTATTGTGTTCAATCTTACAATGAATACTTGCAGAACTGGACTCAAAACGGTTACAAAGATGCAAAAGGTGACACAATCAAGCATAAAATGCTGTGGGAACAAGTAGTTCAGTTACGACAGGGACTACAAAACAATCATGTGATACATAAGCTGAGTCATCAACGTGATGGTGTCCACGTTGCAGGGAATTCATTGGCTGATGAAGCTGCAAAGGCAGCTGTGCAAAGGCCTTTCATAACTGCAATCACTCGTTCAAAAACAAAAATAGACGGCAAAATAATGCTAGCTGTCAATGCTTCCAGCAAAGACAGTGGTAAAACATTACCAAAAGGGTTTCCACTCAAATACTCATACATAACTGATGCAAATAATGTTCAGTTTGCTCAAATCCCTAGAGTGGGGGATAGAGTAATTCCAAACATGGAACATAGATTAGGACTAATTTTAGCAGCACATGAAGGGCTTGCCTCTGCACATGCAGGTGTTTCCGCCACAGTGTCATTATTAAAACAGAGATACTGGTGGCCGCGCGTGAGGAAACAGACCGGAAACTATGTTTTGGAATGTGAAAACTGGAAAAAGATGAAAGTCTCTACAGTGAAACGTCCTGCGCAGACGCCCCTGTTAATTTCAGATACACCATTAGCTTGCATTTACCTAGATCACTGCGGTCCCTTACAGAGGGATGGTAACTATAAATATGTCATGGTCGCAGTGGATTCATGTTCAAGATTCATTCGGATGTGGCCTCAGCCCTCGGCTGACCCTCAAACTGTTATAAAAGATTTGCAAGTCTTTATCGGCACATACGCAGTTGGCATGCTACATTCTGACCAGGGTCCTGCGTTTAGCTCTCAAGCTTACAAGGAGGACATAGCCAAATTGGGCGTTGCATTGCGGTATTCTAGTCCATTCAATCCTGAGGGAAATTCTGATAGTGGAGAGAAAAAAACGGGACATTAAGCAATCTATAACAGCTAGGGTATTAGGCTCAATTGACGGGTGGGTCAAACATCTAATAAGTGTCCAACGTAGTCTTACCAATATGCCAAACAGTTTTCTAGGGGGTATCACTCCATATGAAGTCCTTTTTTGGACCAGAATGTTAGTATCGGACCTCGATTGTCAGACTTCAGTGCTAGACCAAAAACCCTATGATATCAAAGACCGTTTTGCAGTTTTACAGGACTTAAATGAAATAAGAATGAACCAAAGTAACGTGTTCCTGAAGCAAACCACCACTGAAGAGAAACCGACTGTCCCAGGAAGGTCTGTCTGGATTCCTAAGCTTGGGGATCTGGTCAGAGAAAAGATCGCAGACAAGAAGGAATTTGCGCCTTCTTACAGACAACCAGTACCTGTCCTAGTAATCCACGGATCAAGAACAGTATTACTACCGCCCCTTGCTGGTAAAAAGGAGAAAAGGTTTGTGTCGATTGACCTGGTCAAACCACATCATGTGGCCGATCATAAGCAGTAGGCCAGGTGGACTCCGCCAATGTAGCAGATGCCCAGCTCTGGCTACTATCCAAGAGGTTCAAACTGAGTAACTCATCACCTTTGAAGAATCTGCAGTGCGAAATGAAGGACTAAGCAACAAAGCTATGGAACTTGTATCCCTTGAGACCCAAATAACAGTTCGTCAAAAAACACCTGTCTACAACGAAGTAGCATCTGTCCACACAAACGTAACAAGTGATCCTGTGGTTCCAGCGATTTCAAAGAATCCTGATGCAATCCCTACAATTGACAGAACTGCCTCTGGCTACTTCATTACCTTTGATACGTTTTCCGAGGATCCCAGCGACCCTGAAACGACGCCAGTAAAAAAAACTTTGAAAGAACAAGCAACAAACCTTTTTTATCACTTGGAAAAGACTGATCTGGTTTCACCATGGATTGAATTTTGGATTGTTTTGGGTGTGCTTTTTCTTCTACTTTGGTTGACTCTGGTAATAAATTTGGGAATTCTGATAAATGGAAGATATGTCAAAATGGATACAGCAAGTAAGAACATCAACTTACTACTCAAGCCACACAAATCATCTCATCGTGAACAAAGAGACTTGTCATCAGTGAACATCACAGCCGTTCCTATACCTGGTGGTATAGCTTGGGACAGAACGGACTACGACATTTTTGGCCCCCTCGGAGCTGTTGAAGATTCCACACCAGTTCAAGATTTCCTTGAATGACTTTGTTTCATCTAGTACCTTTTCTGATGATTGGGACTTCAAGACTGTTAATAATATGATGTCAGACTTAGAAATGTCTGCTGTATTTACAAATCATGAATACTTAGAAGGTTCATCAGATTATGAACAAATGTATTGTTATAATCACTATGATCATCATTTCTTGCACAAATCTGCAAACCCTAGAAATGTATTAATGTATAACCAATGGGAACATTGTCCTACGCCACCAAAGGGTAGCTCAAAAACATTTTTGGGAAAATGTCCATACTTTTCAGGGTTCAATGTATCCAATGCTGAATCATTTTACTTGAAAAATGTTAATAAGTCAGGAATGAAAAGTATGTTGACAAATACCAAGCAAATTTATTCTGCAGCCTTTTATGCACAGCTGTCTTCACTAGGTTTCGATTTTTGGAAAGACAACATTGAGACAAAAACTGTCTGGGGCACAAAAGATTGGCAAGTGCAGGGGATAGAAGCTTTATTTAGAGCCTGCATCATCCCAGAGCAAATTATGTTTTTGAATGACACTGTCCAACAGACATCTTGTCTTGGATTAGCTAAGATAAAAGACCTAAACAATCCGTCCATACCTACACCTACACCTGTTAGTGATAACACTTCAGAGGGGAGGTCGACATACATACTATTTTGCATCACAACAGAACAGATCCAGATTGGAAAAAATTGTTAATCTGGCCCACAGACACAAACAACTGTCAAGATAGATTACTGAATAAAACACGGGGTTTCACATTCACTAGGGCAGATCCAAGATATGTTCAGAGACCGCATCCAGGAATAGTAACAACATACAGTGTAGCGAAACTGTGCCTTGAATGGTTACATAGATCTACATTCAAGGATGTAAAACAACACTTATGTTTACTTAAAGATGGCGCTGATGATCTTTGGGAATTCTTGCTAGGACCAAGAACACCACTTCATAAACGTTTTATATATGCCAGTATCTATGCTGCTTATAATGAAGCATGGAAGATTACGCAAGCAGAGACTGCAGAAAGAATACGAGGAATTGATCGTATTATTTTAGAGAAAACTCTCTCTGTAGTTGACAATGGGTTAACGACTCTGTCATCCACGATACATTCTTTGGACAGCACAGTATCCTCTGCCATGGACATCATGGAACAGGACTTGGTCATGTTGCAACATGGTCAGTCGCAATTACGTTCTATCATTCTATTAGACTGGTCCTTACAAAACCTATGTTCAGGCTATGTGCCTTGGCGTTTAATGAATACTACGTCACTGTTTTAAGAATTCAATCTCACTGATAAACAGATCAAACCGGCAAAGAGGGTAGCAGACTATACGGTGCTGAGCATTGAAAAACTGGAAAGATTGCCATTTACTGTCGCTGAAAAGCCAGCCACAGAATGGATTATACATGGAACAATCACTCTGCCTGTTACAATTTTCCATGTTCAATATTGCCTAAAACATATACCAGCAGGCACATATGAAAGGTTGGGTAAAGAATATATCAAGACATCCTGGGAATTACCATACACACACAGATATTGGAGTGGGGGAAGAGAAGTGTTTCTTAGTGGTAAAAATTGTGAAAACGCACTAAGCAGTTCTCTCCTTTGGCAGGGTATTAATTTACACTGGGCCTGCGATGGTTCCTCTAACAACTTATCCTGCCACCTGCAAGGTTCTCCGGCTGCGGTGACTGATCCACTTTTTGGACAACTTTCAAATGGGAGATACATTATGTTGAACGATCACAGCTGCTGTGGCATGTTGCCAGGTTTACCCTAACTAGTAACTGTGTCAGCAGGGTCACTTGCTGTATGCAAGCATTGTTTCCAAAAACAAAGACAGACCGGGAGTCGCCGTTATGGCATTCACTGAACATCTCTTCTATGCGAATTGATACTTTAGGCAGAATGAAAGCCATTCTTTTACAGAAAACTGTGGCACTGACCTCGGCCAAAGAAACCTATGATCTGCAAGTTGCAAGGACTCCTGCAGAGATACATGCCCTCTTAACTACAAATTGCCCTATACATTTCTCGGAAATGTTAAGTCATATCTTAAACATGTCTGATACGGGGGAGGAGCCAAGATGGCGATCGGAACGGTTGCATAAACGCTTGGCTCCGTGGGCCCTTCCTCCCCGCACGTCTATCCTGAAGATAATCCTGAGCAAGGTTTGCTGATTTAAGTTGCTGAAGGGAAGCAATCACTTACTGTCTGTTTCTGGGGCTCCACCGTGCAGTAGATCCGAAGAACCGTCCCCGTCTGCTTGCCGGCCTTCGTGGCGCTGAAGCCGGGGCCTCGAGTGCAGAGGGTGCCCTGCAGTGATCGTAGCGTTCGCGGCCCTGGTCGGGATGAGAAGCCGGTCAGTGGGAGCCTGAGAGCCGCGAGCCGGGAGAGTTGGTATCAACCCACTCGCAATAGTGGGTTGCCCCGTGAACCCGAGATATTGCCGAGCCGGAGAGAGCCCATGTTGCCCGGTTCCCCTTGGGTGGGACGCCCGGCCATGTTGATAGTCCCGTCCGGGAACCAGCGGGTGGCTCCCGGCGAGCTGCGGGGAGCATGTCCGGCCTTTTGGTGACTCTCCTTTCTGCAGCAAGCGCCGACTGTCGAGATCCAGCCGTGGGGCCTGCTGACTCCAGTGGTCGGACGAGACTCTGAAGTGGAGGGGAAGAGGAGGAGAACGAGATGGCTGAAATGGCGGATGGCGCCTCGGGGTGCGCCCCTCCCGGGGACAGAGAAACTGCTGGACTTGAGACCCCCGGAGTTTGGCAATGTGGGGAAACGCTTACGCGTGGCCACGTATTGGCTGCACTGACAACCCTGCGGACTGCCCTGCTCCGGGGAGCCCGGGACTTGGAAGGAAGGATCGCCGCCATTGCTGACCCGCCATTTTGTAGCGGACTGGGTTGCTTTCGAGTTGGTGCCGATGCGTCTCCCTCTACTACAGTGTTATATTCCCCGGATGAGTTTACAGACTTGGAGGCTCGAATAGATTTGGTTTCTGGGCTTACTGTTGCTACACCCGTTCCGCAAGTGGTTGTCTCGCCGGGTCCTTTTTCTGTCCAGCGAGTGGAGAAGCTACATCGATCCATGGTACATGAGGCTCGGACTGTGCTGCGATGTTTCCCACATCCTGTGCTTTCCGTTCCGTGCTTGGCGGACCTGTCTTTGGACTGGAGACTGTTGGTGGTCTGGGTATTGTTGCAATCCGACATCCGCCATGTATCGTCAGTTGTCTCTCGGTGGCTACGACTATGTTGGGCGGCTGCGCTACCTGGTCTGATTGGAACGATTGGACCTTTTGTACCGAATTGTATCCCGTCTGCAGGACTATTCATCATTGCTACTATTGACAGAAGTGGCCAGGGGTGACCTCGTTTGGGATTTGGAGGGACTTCTTGCTGGTTAATGGTGATTCAAGGGCACGTCTAGTGGGGCTGTAACTGATTGCGTTTTATGTGCTTGCTGATACTTATACTTTTATATTGCTTCTGTTCATACGATTCTAGTATGCGGGGGTGGGAGGGAATGGGTAACTGAATCGCTGGCTCTTCTCCTCAATTCTTTTTTCTTCTTCTTTCTCTTTCTTTTCTATATTTCGGGTCTCTCATTTAGGGCGACAGGCACGCTGCTGGGGGGGGTAGGCCGTAGTCTTCATGTCTCCCATAGTACGCTCCCTTTCAGGGGTGGGGCTCGCATACTGTGCTTGGTACGTGACTATTGCATTTATCCTGACTTTGGCACTCTTCTCCTTTCCTATTCAATCTATGTTCTTCATCGAAGTGATAATGTGTTTTAGCTGACTGTGTTGGGAGCCGGAATGACAATGCGATGTTGATTTTCGACTAAATTTTTGGTTATTTAAAAATGAACCGTTTCAAATCCTTGGTATCACGTATTATCTTGATTCTCTGCTGTATCCTAGATGTGGCTTTGTTCTTAAGCGCCGGATTGATGTGATACTTCTTGCTTCATTTCTGCTTGATTTAACTAGCGGCCGGCCACACTGGTTGTAGGCCCGTGTTTGTAATTTCATGCTAATTGAAATAAAGGTTCCTAAAAAAAAAAAAAAAAAAAAAAACATGTCTGATACGAGTGGTATTGTACATGTATTTAAGACAGTATTTTCTGGACTGTTAGCACCTTTTGAAGCAGTCCTAGGAATATTTCCAAACTTCGTGCACTCTGTGTTTGGCGGATTGCCTCTCCTTTTGGTACTCGCTGCAGGGAAACTATTTTTGCTCCTACTGCTGCGATATGGCAAGTCAATCCAGAAGCGACACCCAGTTCACCATGGAGACAACTCTACTGGCGATGAAGTGTCGTGAGCACATCGTCCAAATTTTGGGACTACGTCTTCTAAGAGAATTGAATACCATATGGTTTCTATCATTCAGACCAATTTGTCAAGATTGCATCTTACCTGTTCTGCGATGCCTGCTATGCGGAGAAGAATGCGTGCTAGACACATGTCTGACACTGCCATCAGTTATGCCAACGGATGTTTTTTTTTAAACATATTTTATTGGTTTTTCCATCTTGAGATTACATTACACAAGAATCAGTGAGTAGAATCGATAGATTCATTGGGGAAAAGAGAGCATAATAGCGTAATTTCATGATATTAGGAAAGCATGCATATAGGTACATAGGTGACGTTTGAACATGCACACAATTCTGAAACCAATCAGTAAATAGCCACAAACGTAGTGTAGTTCAGTAATCGTCCAATCAGGAAAGCAATATAATGTAAGGCAAGAAAAGGAAAACCCCATTAATCCCAACTACCCCCCACCCCTGGGTTGTGGACAAGCGCCAACTCTACCAGTGGAACATCCAGTGCCTGGGTCCAAATCCGAAAACACGTAAAGTAAAAAGACAATTAACCTGACGTATATTTATAATCCCCAGTCACCGCTTTTTAGACATTGTGAACCTCGTACTGACTCCTTCTAGTACCTCACACTATTTTTTTCAAAAACTTTATTTCGATTTCGTATAGAAACCATAAAAGTAAACATAACAAATTTATAAAAACAAATAAAATTAATCAGACATTATACATATTTACATACTTTTCTGAAAAACCGAATGTCATCAATATCTATTTCGAATCACCAGAGCTGATCTGATAAAATTTAAGACGGCATTACAAATATGTACAGTTGACAGGGACAGCAAACAATCGTACGCTTCTTTATAATAACGTGTTTGAAATGATGCCAATAAAGGTTTAAGGAAAACATTTCTTGGTACTTTATACAAGGTACAAAAAAACAGAAGATGGAGAGTATTTTGTGAAACCTTGTTATTACAGGGGCAGTGGGGTAACTTTTCCCACCAGCCCCCCTGTTTAGGAAAAGCGAACAAAAAATGTAGGGTACCAAGGCGAAATCTTGTTAGATAAAAACGCCATTGTGTGTTCATGATATATGACAAATAAAACTGGCGAGCTGGTTTTCCTTGTGCGCTCAGTAGATGGTCATTTGTCCTAAGAGAACCCAAACTAGATTTAAAGGCGTTCTTAATAATCTCCTTGGCATCCCTACCAAGTAGTTCTGGGTTTGTATACATTTTTCCTAGACCTATCTTAAAAAAGGTATCTTTAACATATCGTAGCCACGGGATTTGGGTATAATAATCAAGTTTTTGACAATCTTGGATAATATCTTTTGTTAATTTCAAGTCTTCTGATTGCCAAACCTTTGCCCATAATATCAGTGGGGCAACGTGAATAATGTCACTTATAAACTCGATACCAACTTCCTCATGGCAAAATATATTAGATGTACCCAATGGCACAGATAACAAACGCTTAACAAACTTATTCTCCACAATTTGTATTTTTTCGCATTTATCCGAACCCCACACCCCTGAACCATAGGTCAAAACGGAAACGCACTTGGCCTTATATAATGATGTAATCTCTGCAACACGCCGCTGACCCAATTTACTAGAAAAGCGGAAAAGGGCTTCGATTAACTGTGCAACCTTCTGAACCCGTGCTGTCAGTAATGGTTCCCAACTTAATTTTTTATTAAAGAGGTTACCCAGATAACAGAAGTTATCCACCTTCTCAATGTTAGCATTCTTTACCATATATTTCCGTATCTTCACATTTTTTGGACCACAGGTCATGGCAAAAGATTTACTAAAATTAACACCTAAATCTAAATTGCCCATGAAGGTATCAAAAGCATTCAGAGAAATCTGCATGCTGTTCGGGGTAAGTGTCATTAAGACAGTGTCATCAGCATAAGACAACATTGGGATTCTTTTTCCATTTATCTTTGGAAAATCAGCAGATGTCTCTAACAAAAAACCCTCCAAACCATTTGTATAAATCAAGAATAAGAAAGGTGCTAAAATGCATCCTTGTCGGACGCCTTCAGTAGATAAAATTGGTTGTGATTTTTCCCCACCACGGCCATATCTGACCCTTACCGTTGTAGCAGTGTGCAGCCTGCGGAGCAGAGTGACCAAAGGTTCTTCAAAACCCATGGAGGCCATCATACGCCATAATTTTTCCCTGCACACTGTATCAAAAGCGCTGGACAAGTCCATGAATGCCTAGAACAGTTGACCCTCTTGCATGCGTAAGTCTACTAACATTGCATCCCATTCAGGGGAAATCGGGTTTTTACGCAGGCCCCTAATTTCCTCCCTACGTATTGCTGCAACCTCTGCTGCAGCCCACCTCAGTAACTCTGCATGCCATATATGCACTTCAGGGGGTTTGCGGGATTTCCATTTTCTAGTTATGTTCCGTATGGCTAACAAGCATGCCAGGTTCACTAGACGGTATTGCACCTTGTTAGTAGTAAGTCGCGCATGAAGCCCCAGTATACACTCAACCGCCGTGTCAGTGATGGCTAGTTGCGTGGAAGACGTTATCATATCTCGTACCGTGTCCCAGTACCCCCTCAGTCGTGGGCAATCCCATAACATGTGCTGAAGTCCCGCTCCCTCTAAAAGACAACGTGGGCAATGGTGCTGTGTCTGGGGAAATATCACGTCCAGTCTGTGTGGGGTCAGATAAGCACGATGCAGCACCATTATTTGTATAAATTTGAACCTCGCGTTGCGGGAGATCTTCCTGGAGTGTTCACACACTACCGACCACTCCCTGTCCGATAAATCTCTTCCTAGCTCAGTTTCCCAATGTAACTCCAGTGCTTGTAGGGGGACTCTCGTGTGCGTGCTAATAGCGGCGTATAACCATTTGATCAAGTGACGCCCGCCACCCATGTAATATACAATTTTTTTCAGTTCGTTTTCGGGGGGGGGGGTGTCCTTTGGGGAGCCCAGGTCTTTTTAATGAACCAGAGTAGGGCCGTGTGCGTTAGAAACATGAATGCCGAGGCACCAGTATGTCGCAGGAATGTATTGTGGTCCATCAGTGTTTCCGCTCCAAACAAATCAGCTACAGTACTCACCCCAGCTTCCAGCCAGGGCGTTAGAATGCGTTTCGTTAACCTTCCACTTTGCAGAGTAATCCCCAGTAGAGGTATGTTGCCCGCATAGTTGCCACCCAGTCTTGTATATTTTAGTGCCGCTTTCCAGCAGCGCAAGGCTGTTTGCAATAATAGAGGGAGCTCTGTCGGAACCCTACTGCCAGGCAGTAAGAGTGCATGCAGCCTACCATTATTTATGTCTGAGGCATTATAATCAATTTCGTGTAGGTTGCGTCCCGATAACCAGTAGGCTAACCACTGAAGTTGGCATGCGAAATAGTAAGCTCGGAAGTCAGGCACTCTCAGCCCTCCCATCACGGTTCCAAGTTGGAGTTTCTTTAGACTAATGCGTCGCCTACCCGTACTCCAGATAAGTTCGATCAGCAAAGTGTTCAATAAATTAAAAGTATGTTGTGGTATTATCAGTGGTAGGTTCGTAAAGTAATTTATTAGTCGGGGCAGCACCACCATCTTTGCTATACTTGCTCTGCCTGGAACGGAAAGTGGCAGTGATGTCCAAAATGCAACACTAGCTCTTAGCGCCCTAAATGCCCTATTTAAGTTCCCCTCTAGCAGGTCGTCGTGTTCCCTATAGATTTGAATACCTAGATAACGGAACGTTGTAGGCGTTACCTGAATTACGGTATCTCCAATATCTTGTGCAGTTAGGTCCGACCCGCTCCGGAAGAAAGAGGCATGTGACTTAGAGGTATTTAAAGCCAGTCCTGACACACTTTCAAATTTGCGAAATGCTTCGAACAGTGGGGACAATGGAGTGTGGAGATCAGACATATACAAAAGGCAGAGACAACGCCGGTGACCAGCAAGACCCCGACTGACGGGAGCAGTTGGATGAAACTATTCACAACCTAAGTGACAGTGACACAATCAGCTAGGAGGTATAGGTATGCCCTCCGAAGCCTACAAAATGGCACATGAGTGAATTGGTGCAGGGTGGAGTGACAGACCCAGGCCCTGAAGAGGTTGCCGTAAGTTGTGGTAAAGGCAACAAAACATGTCGGCTTTTTAAAGAGAGCAGACACGCAAGCCCAGAATAAAGTTGAGACGGCCAGCGTGATCTACTAACTCACAGGATTAGAGTGCATTATTGGTGACACTCTTCTCCGCACTTGTTGGGTCCAGACTTACAGTGCACCATTCCTTGGTGTACAAGCAAGTGCTGCCCCCCCTAGCACCTTTACTGTCACCTATATTTCATTTCTTTTCACACTACCCTTTTTTGGTTGGAGTGGTGGATGCTGATGATGAGAACCTAGGCGGCAGGCGAGTACCTTCCTGCAAAGCCTCCATGGCGTTACCCCCGTGAGGCTCCATCACTCCTTTTCTCACATTTTTTCTTTTTTCTTTTCTCCTATTCTTCTTCTCTACCCACTCCTAATACCTGGGAAGGGAGGGAGAGTTAGGTAGGAGACACAGTGGATTCAGCGCATCTTCTTTTAATGATATTATCATAAAGGGTGAGCCCGGTCTAGTAAATAGCTGGCCAGATGATGATGGCTCCAGCTCCAACCCAATAGCTTTGTAGGTTGGTATTGATCAGGAACAGTATACTAACCATAAGAACAGGTCTTGTGTTGTTGACAATAAACAAAAGTATGTCATCAGCATAAGCTGAGAAAAAGTGGACCGTGTTACCCAAACCTATCCCCTGAGCTATGAAATCGCGACGCAGTTGTATGGCCAACGGTTCCAGCGCCAAAATAAAGAGGAGGGGGGACAGTGGGCATCCCTGGCGTGTTCCCCTGTGTATTGTATATTCAGCTGATATATGTCCCCCTGTTCTAGTGCGTGCCGTAGGGGCCGTGTACAATAATTTCACCCATTTGATACAATCATCCGGGATGCCAAATTTCTGAAGCACTAGGAACATGTATTCCCAATGTATAGAATCAAAAGCCTGCCGCAGGTCAAGAGAGATGCAGCCGGCATGCGGGTAGGTACTCGGGGCTTCTGTCAGTAGATAGTGTAATTTCCGTATATTTAAAGACGTACTTCAGGCAGGTAGGAAGCCAGTTTGATCGTTGTGAATTAGCTTCGGTAAGTGCGGGATTAGCCTACGGGCGAGCACTTTACTCAAAATATTGTATTCAGTAGATAATAGTGATAGTGGTCGGTAATTAGCCATATCCGTGTGTTCTCTGCCTGGCTTGGGTAGCGTAACTATCAGTGCCTGCGCTGTCATGGCCGGTAAAGAACCACACTCCCACACCTCCTTATATAATCTCACCAACTGTGGTACCAACACCTCCGCATAGGTGCGATAAAATTCAATGGGTAGGCCATCAATACCGGGCGTTTTATTACTTGGCAGTTCCTTCATAGCCTCTCTAATCTCTATGCCAACGGATGTTGATACTTTGCTTGAACCAGTAACTGCCCATGCACTGTGTTGTCCCCAGCGGCTACCAATTCTGATGACAGCATTCATTGAGATCTCACAGACGCAAAATGCTGACGGTAAAGTACGAGAGGAAACAGGCACACAGGTATCATCCACAACGAACACTGCTAATGCGACCAATGCTGACAGAGTGCTTCACATCTATGTGCGGTCGATCTTCTTAACGAGGTAATACAACTTTCACCTACAATGGTAGACAAATGTTTTACAGAGTTAGGAGATTTTATGTTTTCTCCAAACATAACACTGACTTTTGATTTGGCACGCAGTGCTCTGAGAGACTTTGAATTTGACCTTCATTTTTCAAAAACAAAGTTCTAACTTTGGAACTCTTTTTCCTATGATGATTTTTTTTTCTCCAAATTTTTATTTTTCACTTTTGGCACAAAGTAATCTGCTTAAAGTAGAACTATTCATAGAGAACTAGAATTCTTTGAAAACTTCCAGAGACAATATATGACCGTGTCCTCATAGCAACAGTTATATGTAGTATGATATGAAATGGTTTCGGACCTTTTTCTTTTGTATTTACGAGTCATTTCATGAATGTATTTTCATGATTAATTCAGATAGCATTTTTTCAAATGTCAACTATATGCTTAGAATGAAACATTGCTTTAAATGCGTACAGCACCAATGCGCTTTTGTGTACAACCAGTACCATTGCATTTTATGTGTTTTGGGGGGGTTTTAACACATCATGTTTAGATATGTTTAACATGTTTAGAATTAAGTCATGTCGTACATAAGAAAGTGGAGTGGGTGTTGTATGGCGTTTTAGATTCCGAATGGATTTTCCCGATTCATGCCCTTATATAGGTACAATTCATGCCCTTATATAGGCATAGACATCAAGCTCTTATTTAGGCATAGTCCATGCAGCCCAAATACAGGCATGGTTACTTCCATCCGTTCACCAACCGTCACAACAATTTCTTGGAAAACCAGCTTAAGCCGTTAGGGACTTCCCCTTGCTTGAATATTGATTTCTCCAAGAACTCAGTAAGTTTTACAATGAACAACTATTCCTTAGGGGTTCATTTATGACGTTCATATGCCCGACTTTACGTCAAACATGGCATTCCTAAACACCTTCAAGGTATAAATATACCTTCACTTGGCATGGCAAAGCACGGTGGTTCGGAGCAGTTCGACGACCTACTTGCCCAACGCAGCTCGCTACAGCAAGTGCCGAAGGAAGCAGACTCTCCAGCTGACGCACTGATCGGGAAGCTGCCCTCCTCTGCTGAGAAATCCAGCTCCAGTGTTTCTGACTCCCCTTGCGGGGTGTTGGGAAATCGAGTCCCGCGACAGAGATACCAGACCTCCTTCATTCTAAGGTATGGAGCTGATTGGAGCCTAGAGAAACCTTTGGTAGATTCTTGGCAAAAACTAAACCTATGCCAAAGACCATACTTACTACTTCCCTCGTACTAGACCTAGGTTAGGTACATTGGGGTAGGCGTATTTTAGAAGCACCAGTTGAGTATTTTAGCCAGTGTTATTTATGTACGTATTTTTATATGGCTTAGAAACCATACAATGCTATTACAGTAGAATTTTATAATACTATTCTCGCTGTACTCATTATACTTTGCATTCTGTCTAACGATTGTGCAGTTCACCTCTCTTGCATGAGAAAGAAGACTGTTCAATAAACCTTTTATTGAAAACGCCTGTCTCACTATTTCTCTACAAACTCTGTAGAAACGAAGCATGCACGATTGACTGCGTGAAATACTTATCTATTGTTTCCATGACTCTGAAGATAGTTATTCCAGTCCTAGGGAACAAAGTTGTCATGTTTATGCGGTTGTCAGAAACTAATCCCTTCTTTTGTATTCCAGAAAGTTTATAGTGACCTCTGAGCTAGCTGGCACTCACAATTAAGTTTAGTGCATTCGATAGAGACCTACTGACCTAAGTCCTACGTCATATCTATAGGATATATTATTCCAATGCGCAGAGCCTATTGGGAATATAGGTACTACACAACAACATCAGGATCTGCAAAAGCTCTCGGTCTCTCTGGAAAAGGAAATCTTCCAAGTGTTTAAAATCATGTAAGCAGTGCCATATTAAAGGCGCCAGAATTCCAGTTAACTCCAGCTGCGTGTATGTTGTGTCTAAGCGTGAGCCGATCAGCCCGAACAACAGCAAAACATTGTTATGATAACCTTGGAGGCTTCAGAACTCACTGTGCAGACTAAGGTCGCTATGAAAGTCTAGGGATGTTGAAAACAATTAAAGGAATTAAAGATTAAAAAACCTCAGGCAAATCCCAGTATCCCTTTATTATTGGATTTGCTAGGGTTATTAAAAATATATATAAAAGAATATATATAAAAGGGGGTCAAATAGGAGTATTTGTGGTCTCTGACCCTAAGGCCAACATGTTTCAGTCCTGCAAGGGCCGTAAAGGTCCTGGACTTTCTTCAGAGCAACAACACGCCCTCCCTGGTAAACGCAGAAGGAGATTTCCCTATACTGCTGTTTATATAAGCGGTACAAAAGGGGGTGGTAATGGACGGAGCATCTGAACCAATCAAACACTCACACCCAGTCAAAAGATCTGGGTTTAATCCATCACCGTTCTTTAGCCCACTCTGCCACCCCAGTTCAGACATGGCTATATGCAAATCAGTCTGACCCTGTGCCTCATGGGAACAGTCCAGCCCGAACTGCCCAGCCATGTCTTCCCTGGACCGGAAACAAGCTTCCGAGGACCGGTTTCTGGCATTCCAGCCGTCTTCAGCCCGGCTTGCTTGAATCCAGTGGCAAAGTGAGCAAGGGACTCACATCTGAGCATACCCTGCCACACTTATGGTGGCCAATAGCGGTACAAAAGGGGGTGGTGATGGACGGAGCATCTGAATCAATCAAACACTCACACCCAGTCAAAAGATCTGGGTTTAATCCATCACCGTTCTTTCAGATGCTCCGTCCATTACCACCCCCTTTTGTACCGCTGTTTATATAAGGGCAGATAGCTGCTCCTTA
Source organism: Lissotriton helveticus (assembly GCF_964261635.1). Lineage (NCBI taxonomy): Eukaryota > Metazoa > Chordata > Amphibia > Caudata > Salamandridae > Lissotriton > Lissotriton helveticus. The sequence goes on along the minus strand of NC_136067.1, from coordinate 383,659,525 downwards.
TTTTTCTTAAAGAAGATAATTTATCTCTTTCGTCCTCTTAACCCTCCATCTGTAAATACAAAGACGAACAAGAGATTCATAGTGCATTATTCATTGAATACATTCTGGTGCTTCCCAAGTGTGATGTGCAAACCAGCCCACCTGTATTGTCAACACAGTGGGAAAAACCAATTTCTCATAACCACATTGGTATGTGATTATGACACTCATTTACTTTTACCACACTCCCATTGGTGGCAAAATTTGGTGTTGTGGTGACCATTGTCGCATACTGCCATTATCCACATACTTGTGCGTGCATGCGTAATCAAGATGAATGCACACATGTCTAACTAACTCGACAGAGCAATGCTGCTATCAGTTGCCGTTTATTAGTCTAGCATTCCAATCATTCACACTGTAACCCTTACCAAATTATGGGCGAGGAAACTCATCTCCAGGTCCTTTACAGGTTAAAGGGGTGGCCCTGTAGTCAAACACCGAATGTCATCAGTAGACACACAACATAAAAGACAAAAACCAACAGAACCTGTAAGGCTTGAATATCAGTAATGCCCGTGTCATCGTGGGTGCACTCCACTTCACCCGCTGGGGCAAAAACACAGTTGAGTCTAGAAAACAAACCCACGTATCCCAGAAAAGTATGAGTATCTCCTCACACTAGGGTGGTACTGCGGCCAAAGGTCGGAAAGCCCTAATGTAGCTGCAAAGTGCGCCAGGGGCGTTTCTCGAGTCCATATTGCTACCATTGTCGAACAATCCAGTTCGAGGACCATGACGTCATAGAAATCTACTACCTCAATATGCACAGACGAAGAAGTTTCCATTAGTGTGGCATCCACTTTCTTTAGGGTAGGAGCTTTCAGTCGGAGGGGCACATACACACTCACCAGGGTAACGACCGTCCTTCCCCAGATCCCCTGGACTCCTACATATGTACAATTAGGGTCTGTTCGTGTCCAAGTAATCTCAAACAGAGGGGCTTCTTTACCAGTACTGCCACCCCTCTGGACCCAGAAGTAAAGCCTTTGTGTGCCAAAGTGGTGTACGCCCGTCTATCAGTGAGTTCCCCATAAATGTATTTCTTCTAGCAAGACCGCGTCAGGTCGGAGTCTGCCTATGTTACTAGTTTCTGTTTGACCGTGCTGCTCAGACTAGTGATGTTCCAGGACAATACAGAAATTGCGTGTCACTGTAGGGGCTTCCCTGCACCATTCACATGTGATTCTATTGCACGATGCATAACAAACGTCATGCCTACATGCTAAACAATGTAATGGTCTCTCCCAACCAACAAATAAAAGCCAAACCCTGTTGCCAACCTCCACCTCTCTCCATCCATCCCAAGCATCAATTCTCAAGAAACCTAACATAACTACTCGCATACAAACACTGAGAGGTCTGTCACCTGCTCATCCACCCACCACAATCCTAACTTCTATCACACACTCACTCCTGTCACTTCCAGCTCACTCCACACACACTAAATACACCAATCAAGGGTGGAGGGACCTCCCCTATTTAGCCACAATCTCACACCAAAACAGCAGAGCTTCACTAGCCCCAAGAAGTTGCCCCCGGGGTCCCTACCAGATCCCGACAACATCAAGAGTCCACAGGATAACCAAGTTGTCTGTGCAATAATTCAGGGTTCGACACTGCATCGTCTGAGGCATGTCCCTGATCGTCCTCTATTGTCTGCTAGGCAGTCGACTCGTCATCACCTGTCAAGGAAGGCTGGTTTCCTCTCCAAATCCCTTCCTCCTGTGAGTCTGTAGACCCCTCGCCACCATACCGGCCACCATTGGTGCCCCATGTGGGTCGGCATTCACCTCACCTCTTATGTATCGAGGACCACAGTTTAGGTCTGGCCCCCAGACCTCCAAGTCCAGAGGCCTCACTCTGCCGATTCTGCATCGACTGAGGCCTCGCCTCCAACCAGTGCCAGGCCTCATCCGGTGTAAGGAAGAAATTAGCTTTGTCCTGATATAGTACTTTCAATTTGGCTGGAAAAAGCAACATGTATTGTACCTACATGCATCACAGTTTGGCCTTCAATGCATCAAATGACCTTCTCTGCTTCTCTACCTCTCTAGAGGAGTCAGGCAACAGCAAGATGGTCAATGTGTCATTATTTGACCTCCCCCTTTTGCTTCACCTCTCAGAGTATCACATTCCGATTAAAAAAATTCAAGAACTGTGCAATGATAGGATGCGGGGGGCACCAGGCAGCGTCGACCAACCAACCTTTTATGTGCTCGTTCGATAACGAAACAGGTAGAGAAGTTTTCAGCTGTGAAGGTTGAGCAGAGCCATTGCTCCAGGAAAGCAACCATATTGGGTCCCTAAACTCCCTCTGGGAATCCCATCAATCTCAGATTGTTGCGTTGTGCCTGGTTCTCAGCATCATGAACCTTCCACGTCAGATCTTTGAGTGCCTTCATCTCTGCCAGGTCCTTCCCAAAAGTATACGTGGTATCTTCAAGCTGGGACACGGTCCTCAGCAGTCACACGGTCTGTGACGTTTTGAAGATCTTGCTATAGAAGCGAAACCTTGGATCGGACTTCACCAATCCTGGATTCCAGGGCAGTTCTAGATGTTTGAATTGCCACAAATGTTTGCATTATCGGGCATAGCAGAAGCCTCAGAGTCGTCAGGGGGAGGATCACCACCTTAGTATACCTGTTGATTTTGCCTGTGCGAGACGGTTTGGGTTCTTTGTCCTTTGACACCCTAATAGAGTCAAGCTGGATTCTCCCCATTGCAATTGATGTCTCAGTCGTAGGCTAAAGCAGGAGGCAGTGTGCGGGGTGGGGTCAGGGTGTAGTAAGAGGCAGCTTCACACAAAGTGTAGTCCACAGGGACAATGTGTTAGGTGTATTTGTTGTCATGGAATCAACTCAGTCCATATTACCCCGGGCCCTCATAGCGCAAGGGGGAGTAGAGAAAGAAGAACTCACTGACCGTCTGCAGTCACCTCTTAGCAGGTGAATCACTGGGTTTCCACAATAAGTATGTATCTCTCCACAGTCAATGTACATTCAGCTTAGTGCAGCGCACTGGCAGCTCCGTACTTCCAACCTGCAGTGTGCCAGTCTTAGACATATGCCAGGCTGCCAGGAGGGTATCCCTCCACCTGCTCTTGATACACTATTGCTTGGACAGCCAGGTCCAGCAGGATGGACACTTTGTTCATGCTGTCCTTCAGGATTTCCTGGTCTGAGTCATTCCAAGAATCCACTACCTGCAGAGGTATCTATAAACAAGGTGAGAAATCTGCAGTTAGATGTCTCTATCAGAAGAACTGTGTGGTACCGGGCATAATGAATAGAACGTGGGATGTGTGGTTAAGAAGGTTCTATGAGTAGATTGTGGAATGTTGGGTGGCCAGTTGGAGCTGGGACACTGGTGAAGTTGGAGCCCGAGCTGTGGGTGGAGCCTGCATTATAGAATAAACCTACTTCTTCCTGTTAGCTTTGTCATTCCTGTACCTCATTTGATTACCTTATTTTGACAACAAGGAAAATGCTCTACTTTTGAGAGAAGTGCAGGCTCTAACACAAAGTGGATTTTAAAGAAGTGCTCCTATTTGGACACAGCTGTTTTTACTGGAAATCTGCATGGTAAAGGCATGGAAATCTAGCGCTGTATATATGGAAGAGCATCTCATACTCACTTTCAAGGTGAGGAGTGTACTGATGTGATTTGTGCTGTTTGGCGATTGTACAGCTTGGTTGGGCTGCCAAATGGGATACAGTAATAAGTTGGTTTCACCAATGTGATTAAGGGGTCATTTTGGATCCCAATTCTGATCTCCCTATTAGGCTGAGTAATTATTACAATGTTAAAGTGGTGGAGACTAAAAATGAAAAGACAGGAGGTGGAATTGAAAATGCTTTGTGAAGTTTCCTGAAGTATTTGGTGAGTCTCTGACGTTTTTGAAAGGATACTTACACAAAATAAAAATAAAGTGTGTTCCATATCGGTAATTAGCAAGTTCAGGAAAGTTCCTTTTGAGGTGAGAGAAGCTGTATTTAAGGAGTTGGGGAGATTAGAAAAGGATGGTGTGAATGGAGAGGGTGAAGATACAGAATGGTTGTCTCCTATGGTTATAGCCAGGAAACAAAATGGCGACATTTGCTTATGTGTGGATCTCTGCGGTGGTGGTAGACAGATTTCCCATTCCTGGAATTCTGATTTGATGTGTATGCTGGGAAATGCAAGATGGTTTTTCACTTTGGCTTTAGCCTTGGCATACAACTAGGTCAGATTACATGAAGAGTCCATGGATCGCACCGCAGAGGGAAAGACACAGTCAGGACGTGAAGTGATTGTGTGCACATGAACATGATGCACAATCAGTAATCCCCCCTGCCCTGTGAGTATGCCCTTAATTGATGGGGGATTGGGCCCTCCAGGACTCCAAAGGCATTTCTAAGCAGATGGGTACTGCCACTCACTGCATCCACCAGCTGGATGATCTCTGCCATTCTGTGATATGCATGACGGGTCACTGCCTCCAGTAAAGACGGACAGTAAGCTTCACACAGCCTCCACTGGGAACAATGCATTGATTGTTACAGACCCCTTGTCTACACCCGTGCACTAGTTAAATGAGTACCACAGAGCAGACTAGGATAGTGTGCCCTAGAAGTAATATGGCCCATGGTAGAAGTTAAATAACATCTAACAAAGTCAGAATAGAAAGCTTCTTCATTTAACTGTTTTTTATTTTAGGAAGGAACTACTGTAAGATCAGTGACCAAGAGCTGATATATTGTTATTTGAAGTGTTATCACAGGATTAAAAGTGTTCAGAGTTTCGTCATAGGCAATTACAATACTTTACAATTTATTAAAAATCTTATCAAATCATTTATTTGAAAGCCTTGCAAAAAAAAGAGAGATATGAGAGTAGAAATAAATGTACATTAGAGTGGGGCAGCTTAATAGAAATTGCTTGTACTGTTTTCTCACCTAAGGCTTGTTTGTTTCCATTTGTGGAAATTTCTTTGGTAAATTAAACAGTTCACATTCTGTCTTATTTCGTTTCTTCATCCAAGTATGTGTAAATGAATGATGATTCAAATTACTGGTATTTGAAAGAAGAAACAATAGATTTGAAGTTGTTGTGTTACCAGCCATTAAAATGTGACTTTTTTTTCTGCCAGTCAATGTGGAAACGTTTTTTTCTGTGAACGTGCTGTGTATTAAAAATGGCAGTTGTTGAGAGTGCTTATGCACTAACTAGCGAGAGTCTTGTGCATGACTGTTTTTAAAAAAAAATCTTTTTTTATTAATTTTCAAAAAAACATCTGGCAATTGTTACAGCGTTGATAATACTCAATATACATCATAACAACAGCCCCTCAGATCACTTGTCCCATTGCCCTTCAGCATTACTAATATACAGCGCACACGCTTACATTCCTTAGGCTATCTCCCACTAGCCGCACATCGCTGTAATACTCCACTATCGTGTAGAAGATCGTTCTTTGCTAACAGACAAAGTGAGTCATTACTAATTTAACTGAATGATACTCTAATCACAAATCAAGCCAGCCCCCTCTCCCCTCCCTCCCCGCCCAACCCCTGCCACTGGTGTGTCCAATTAACTTACAGCCGAGATTAACTAATACTACAAAGTCCTCAGTGTCACTCATCCCAGTAACATCAGGACTACAACACCCAGCCAGTAATCATTCCTTTTCAACAGATGCACTACGTGGATATGTCGGGGTTCTCCTATTGAGCCTGTGGTTCCCGACGTCTCCGTCTATGTGTCCTAGTCCAAGCCCCCATCCGATTCGGCTTCGGGCGCCTGTAGCGACGTAACTATGGTCTCCCATGCCCTTGCAGACTCCAACCCTTTATCATTATTAAACCGCTTAGCATGTTGGAGCCGTATCGTACTTTCACTCGTTGCCCATTTAATTAATTCTGCCTTCCACTTCACAATTGTGGGCCCTCGCCTGGATTTCCAATGCGCTGTAATATCTCTCTTAGCCAGCAGCAAACCTAGGTCCAAGAACTTACTCGTCACCTTCGTCTAAGGTGTATGGGAGAACCAGTGCAGTAAGCATGTGCCCATGTTGGGCTCTATTTGTCTCTCTGTAACTCCGCATAGCAGGTAAACTACCTCCTCCCAGTATGTTCCCAATTGCGGGCATCCCCACCAACGTTCCCTCTAATTTTTGTCCTCTGTGTGCGGCAGTGTGAGGTCTCTGTGCGCACCAGCCACGGCAATGTGCGCCAAAAACCCAACCGCGTGTGTGGGTGCAGCGACAGGGGTTCTGACACTGGAGTTCCTGCTTGATTGTGCAGATAAATGACCTAGGTACTGGAACAGAGGAGGCCTGTTTGATGGGGCAGGCAGGGCTGGACTGGGAATTCAAAGTAGCGCTGGCAATTTTGCCGCACTGGTTCCCACCCACCCACGGTGGGGTGGAGGAGGGGAGGTGGTGGACAACTGTCACGCACTACTGCTTAAACCCGGTCCCATGCACTGGTGCTTTTGTTACTGAGAGCCCATATTGCAGCAGCGCTGCAAAACTGCCCCCAGTAACACCACTGGCCCCCACTGCTCCAAAACTGACCCCAGCCTTCCAGGCAAACGCCTGATGCCTGCTAAGGCCAGTCCAGCCAAGGGGGTGGCCTTCGTATTGGTGACTGCGTACAATGGTTGTGTCATGTTCGAAATGAGAAAGTGCAGTGCAGAGCGTCTGCATCCACGACAATGCTACACTAATATATATTATGTTATGTTATGTTATGTTATGTTATGTTAATTATTTATTTATAGAGCGCTCGTACGCCCGCAGGCTTCATGGCGCTATTGAAACTTTAGAACACAACACAGCTTTGAGTACTTAAGCAAGAATAAGTCAAATCCTAATTTAGTTGCAATAAGCTTGTCTAAAGAGCAGAGTTTTAAATGCCTGCCTAAAATCAAGAAGATCCCTACTCTGTTTCAGGGTTAACGGCAAGGAGTTCCATAGGAACGGAGCGAGATATTGGAAGCTACTGCCGCCCTGACGCTTTTTCCTGTATGCTGGGATTATCAGTAGCTCTTGTTGAGCGGATCGAAGGTTTCGTGGAGGGATATATTTGCAAACTAAATTCCGAATAAATTTCGGGCCTTTGCCCTGCAAGGCTTTAAAGATAATGCAGCCAGCTTTGAAGCTAGCTCTCTGAGCCACTGGTAACCAGTGGAGTTTTTCCAACCCTGATCTAATAGATTGCCATTTAGGTTGTTTAAAAATGAGCCTAGCTGCCTGATTTTGGGCATATTGCAGTCTCTTCATCTGCCCTACAGGAAGGCCAAGAAACAGGATATTGGAGAAATCAATCCGTGATAAAATTAAAGCAGCAGTTGCCTGAATCAAGGCTGAGTGAGTTAAAAATTGGGAAATTTTCTTTATCTTTCTCATTTGAAAGAAACACGTTGAAACTACCGTCCCTATATGATTTTTTAGTGAGAGATCCTCACTGAGGGTCACCCCTAAACTTTTAACTGTGTGGGATTTAGTAGGTGGAATACCCATGTTAGGTGGCCAGAAGTGGGGACCCCAACTAATCTCGCTCTTCCCGGGCAGGATTAATTCCGTCTTGCCCGGGTTGAGTTTGAGATAGTTTAAGTTCATCCACTTCTGGATATGAGGCATGGTGTCCTGAAAGTCTGCCACAGCAGTAGAGGAGTCTAGTGTAAAGACCAATTGCAGGTCGTCTGCATAATTGAAAATTGTAACTTTGTGATTTTTCAGGGAGTACAGTAGAGGACGTAAATATAAATTACAAAGGAGTGGGGAAAGAGATGATCCCTGAGGGACACCACAGGTGGAAACAATTTTTGGAGCTGTAAATGACCCTAATCTGACTGACTGGGTCTGTTCTGAAATGAAAGACTCTAGCCAGCTCAGAGCCGTGGAAACGGGGCAACTGGCCTCATTCCACAGTGCCAGTGAACCTCTTCTTTCCCAACTAACTACACAGCGGCGGCTCAGGGACATCTTATGAACTTTGAGCACCCTCGACCAAACGTATTTTGGGGGCCTCTGTGGGGATCAGCTTTGAATTTATGATCCAGTTTCAGCTTTCTCGTGTCCTTTTGGCCAGATCACAAACAGTGCACAGACACACTGGTTCAAATTCCAAATGTGTTTATAGTTAATATTCAGGGATTGTGATGTATTTTTCCAATATTGTAACACAGTAGAAACCCACTAATACTATTGCAAATAATCACTGTGACATCCTCCCATTTCTCATATCCGAGATCTTGTTTAAATCTAAAATACATTTTTTTTATGGATGCCGCAAGAAAACAAAACCACATTTGTCAAAAAATGTCTATAATACAATCTCACACATTACCCAGATTTAAAATAAATGAAAGGAGAATGCTATTTGCAATAATCAGTTTAAGAATTATTCAAGGTCATCAGGGCAAGACTGCAAAACTCCACTCTTTAAAACTGATAATCATGAGTTCACTTATCTGCTCTGAAGATGGTTTCTTGGATACGCAGGGGGGAATGTACATAGAAGTCCACCATGTGTGCATTCAGAGTCACTAATATATGTAAGTGATTCTGAAAGGATGCGTGGTGCTTTTAGGCTTGCTCAGGACTTTAAGAGGGATGAAAACACTGGGGGTCTATGTATGGGTGCTTCAGGTAATATGGGGTGTGACACCCCCACGCCGCACGGCCCACCAGCTGTAGGCGCGGCTCTCCCCCATCGCCACAGGTCCACCCCTGACCTCAGGTGCCCCCTCGCTGCTGCTCGCTATTTTTGCCTGTTTTTTTCCGCTTTTTGCCCCTCTGTGCCCAGTTGTCATTGTTCTGTTTTCTACTGTGATTTACTGTTTAGTGCTTCTTTTTGTAAGTAGGTTTATTGCGCCTTGTAATCTTTCACTGTTCCCCCAGTGTGACCCCCCTCTCCGCTCCCCGCTTCCCGCCACTGCTCCCTCGCGGCCCCTCCCCTTTTCATTTCTGTCAACCCCATTGGCCCCACCGCTCCCGCCTCCCAGCTGCTCTTCCCTCCCACTTGGCCTTAAATGGAACCCGCGCGTACACGCAAAGGCAATCCCGTCTGCGCCCGTCCGCGCCCAGTGCCAGGACCCCTGGCCCCCGACGAGGCCAGCTCACACGAAGGACCTACAACGCCGCCACCCTCAACGCACTCAAACCAGACTGGAACCCCGCTTGCTACCGAGCCACCCCGAAACGCACCCACGGACCCTTCAGCTGCCAAGCCTGCAAACTCACCAGCCTCCAGACCTGCACCGCACCCAAAAGACCAGCCAGCAGCAACAACCACCTCAAGTGCATCCTGCTTAACACCCGCTCCGTCCACAGACACGCCGTCGAACTTTGGAATCTGCTCGACACAACATCACCAGACGTCGCCTTCCTCACAGAAACCTGGATGAACGCCTCCTCAGCGCCCAACATCCCCATAGCCATCCCGGACGGATACAAGATCACCCGGAGAGACCGCATCAACCAAACCGGAGGAGGCATCGCCATCGTCCACAGGAACACCATCTGCATCTCGACCGACTCCAACGATACCTTCACCGCCGCCGAGCACCTCCACTTCCAGATACACACCGACCCCAGGACCACCCTCAGGGGCACCCTCATCTACAGGCCCCCGGGACCACGCACTCAATTCAGCGAAGACATCGCAGACTTCATCAGCCCGCATGCCCTCCCCTCCGCTGACTACATCCTCCTAGGGGACCTCAACTTCCACCTGGAGAACACCAAGGACTGCAACACCACCACCCTGCTGGACAACCTCGCCAACCTCGGACTCAAGCAACTGGTGAACACCCCCACCCACTACGCCGGCCACACGCTTGACCCCGTCTTCTCCTCCAGCAAGCACATCTCCTTCAGCCACTCCACCGGACTTCATTGGACAGATCACAGCTGCGTCCACTTCAGCTTTAGAAGAACCACGACCCACCACCACCCGCAACAGGTTCCTCCCAGGAGCTGGAGCAAGATCACCATCGACCAGCTCACCACCTCCCTCAGCCTGAACCCTCCCGCCCGCGCAACGGACCCCAACGAAGCAGCCCGCACCTTCACACAGTGGCTCACCAACTGCGCCAACGACCTCGCTCCACTGAAGAACCCTCCCAGCAGACCCAGCAGGAAGAAAGCCTCCTGGTACACCGACAAACTCAAAACATCCAAGAAATACTGCCGCACCCTCGAACAAGCCTGGCGCCACAACCAGACCACAGAAAACATGACTGCCCTCAAGAACGCCACCCGCACACACCACCAGCTGATCCGCACCACCAAAAGGACTACATTCAAAGAACGACTGGACAACAACACCCACAACAGCAAGGAACTCTTCAGCATCGTCAAAGAGTTCTCCAACCCCAACGCCGGAAACAACGACATCACACCCTCGCAAGACCTCTGCGACTCACTCGCCACCTTCTTCCACCGCAAGATCACCGACATACACAACAGCTTCGACGCACAGACCACGCACCCAACCACCGAACCAATGCCCCCCCCCCACCACCCTCTGCAACTGGACCCCGGTCAGCACCGGAGACACCACCCGCACGATGAACACCATCCGCTCGGGATCGCCAACCGACCCCTGCCCCCACGTCTTCAACAAGGCCGACTCCATAAATCGCACCCCAACTCCGGGACATCATCAACATCTCCTTCGACACTGCCACCTTCCCGGAGAGCTGGAAGCACGCCGAGCTCAGCGCCCTCCTGAAGAAACCAACAGCAGACCCCACCGACCTCAAGAACTTTCGCCCCATCTCACTCCTCCCTTTTCCTGCCAAAGTCATCGAGAAGACCGTCAACAGACAGCTCGCCGCCTTCCTCGAGACAAACGGATCCCTCGACCCTTCGCAGTCCGGCTTCCGAGCCAACCACAGCACCGAGACCGCCCTCATCGCAGCCACCGACGACATCAGATCCCTGCTCGGCAACGGTGATACAGCGGCCCTCATCCTCCTGGACCTATCTGCGGCGTTCGACACGGTCTGCCACCGCACCCTAGTACAGCGGCTCAGCAATATCGGTATCCAAGGGAAGGCTCTGGAGTGGATCATCTCATTCCTTGCCGGAAGAACCCAGAGATTCCGCCTCCCCCCATTTAGATCCGAGGCCACCGAAGTCATCTGCGGCGTACCACAAGGATCCTCACTCAGCCCCACCCTCTTCAACGTCTACATGAGCCCCCTCGCAGCCATCGCACGCCAACACAACCTCAACATCATCTCCTACGCCGACGACACCCAGCTGATCCTCTCCCTCACCAACGACCCTGCCACCGCCAGAGCCAGCCTACACGAAGGGATGAAAGACGTCGCCGAGTGGATGAAGAACAGCTGCCTGAAACTGAACTCAGACAAGATGGAAGTCCTCATCCTGGAATCATCGCCCCCCGCCTGGGACGACTCCTGGTGGCCCCTGCCCTGGGCACCACCCCAAGCCAACGGACCACGCACGAAACCTGGGCTTCATCCTGGACTCCTCCCTCACGATGACCAGACAAGTCAACGCCGTGTCATCATCGTGCTTCAACACCCTGCGCATGCTCCGCAAGATCTTCCGATGGATCCCCACCGAAACCAGGAAGACAGTCACCCAGGCACTCGTCACCAGCCGACTGGACTACGGGAACACCCTCTACACGGGAACCACTGCCAAACTACAGAAAAGACTCCAGCGCATACAGAACGCCTCCGCAGCATCCTGGACATCCCTCGCCACAGCCACATCTCAACCCACCTGCACTGGCTCCCCGTCAACAAGAGGATCACGTTCAGACTCCTCACCCACGCACACAAGGCTCTCCACGACATGGGCCCGAAGTACCTCAACAGCCGCCTCACTTTCTACACACCCACCCGCCAGCTACGATCGGCCAGCCTCGTACCACGCATCCGCAGAGCCACAGCGGGAGGAAGATCTTTCTCCTACCTGGCGGCCAAGACATGGAACTCCCTCTCCATCCACCTACGGCTGACCCAGGACCACCTCTCCTTCAGGAAACAACTCAAGACCTGGCTTTTCGAGCAGTAACGGACCCCCCCAGCGCCTTGAGACCCACTGGGTGAGTAGCGCGCTATACAAATATTGTTGATTGATTGATTGATTGATTGATCTATCCATCTCAGTATCCGCTATAGAATTGAAATTCCCTCCCATCATTACCGGGCCAGTCAAATAGGGCACCAACCTCCCTGACAGGTGGTTAAAAAAGGATGCCTGGGGGCGTGGCCAAGATGGCGTCGGAGTAGGACGCATCTCTGAGCCTCTCCGAAGCCGCACCGAAATTGCTTCGAAAAGCGGGGTCCCTGGCGTGCTGCTCGGCACTAGCTGGATGTGAAGGCTGGCGGAGTGCTCCGGTGCCGCCAGAGGGGCGATTTGGAGTCTGCGGCGCCCTGTAGAGCGGATCCGGGCTGCGGCCTGTGAAGCAGCGGCCTCGAGTGCTGGGAGGTCCGACCTCGGCCTAAACGGAGCCTGGCCTTTGTGGACCCGATCAGTGCTGCCGATCCCGGCTGGGTCCTGACTGTAGCGGGACGCACCATTCCCGCTGAGACGCTGACCTCGGTGCGGTGTGGTGAGAGGACACGGCGACGCCGACAGTGGGAGCCCGTGACCTGGCTGGCCGAGTGCCGGCGGAGATAGTCCGGCTGGACGCGCGATTGGCTGACCCACCACCGGGACGCGTCGGAGGTGAGCCGGAGCATCGGAGGGGTGAGCGGAGCCGGAGGAGGGCGTGAGGTGTGCTGCTGCAACGGAAGGCCTGGCCCGGGGGGAGATCAGGAGAGGCGCCCTGGACTGGATGGGCGGAGGCTTGGCTGGTGACATCGGGGGAGCTCTCTCGGTCTCCCTGCAGTCTGCGACCAGGGTAGGCTGCCTATAACAGTTCCTGCTTGATCGAGGGGGCACATTGAATGGTCCCAGCGACCGGGACGCTTTGCTGCCTGGGATAAGCGGACTCGGAGGGCAAGCCGGCGGCGCCATTTTGGAGAGTCTCTGGAGGGCGCTCGGCGCTACACTTTTGGCTGCCTCCTAGCTGGGGGGCGCGCGACGCGGCCTTCTCGCACCGTCACCTGGCTGCTTAATTGGTCCGTGGTGGTACCTCTCTGGCCCAGTATTGGCAGGGGGGCCGCCACTGAAGAGCACGGAGACCGGATTGTGGGGTGCCAAGGTACTCGGCCGCCCGAGGGGCGATCTCCTCGTGCGAAGGCACACGGGACTCTCTTACGGAAGGGCCCTGCATAGCGACCTTTGGAGGGCTGGTCCTGAGGGTCCCCGGGCCTGGATTTCAGCGAGGGCGCAAACGAAGGGGTCCCGAGGGCTCTGTGCCGGACGCCAGCATCGGGGTGAGGTTCTTGCCGACTGTTGCCTGCTACCTGAATTGGAGGGAACTCCCGGTGCCCGCGGCACTGGCGGCTCAGCGGGCGCTCTTGGGGGAGTGACGCAGTACGGCTAACGGAGTGTCCCGACCCCGGGGGTCACTGTCCTGAGCCTCGTCCTCCCGGCTGCGTCTACCTGGGGCCTGGAGGTGGGAGTGCGGCGGCACTTCGCGGCCATGTCCAATTCACAGCGCAGGATGGGGAAGACGGTGAAGGAGGGGACCTCCAAGTCATCGCAGCAACCAGCGTCGCCTGGCGCCAGCGGGTCCTCCAGACAATCAGATGATGAGGCACCAGCGACTAAAGCGTTCATGAAAGAGCTTTTCGCGACTATTAAAGAGGACATCTCCGAACTAAGAACACAGTTGGCATCAGACCTCCGGGAGGTGAGGAGGGACGTAGATGGGATTGGCGAAAGGGTGGCGACGCTGGAGGACCATGACCTTAACATGGCAAATGATGTGCACCAGCTCCAGCAGGACGTCATACGGCTCACGGAGCAGAATCTGGATTTGCAAACCCACGCAGAAGACTTGGAGAACCGCTCCAGGAGAAATAACATTCGCATCAAGGCGGTACCGTGGGATGGTGAATCGGGAGACCTGCGTGGATACGTCCAGGCCTTGTTTCTTCAGATCTTAGAGGATGAAGAGCTGCGGGACATCCAGATGGACAGAGTGCATAGGGTGGGGCTGCCTAGAAGGGGAGGGGGCCCGCCGCCAGATATCCTCGTCTGTGTGCACGACTTTCAGGTCAAGGAGAGGATTCTGAGGAAAGCTAGGAATATCACCTCATTGCAATTTAGGGGCCATTGCCCCCAGCTTTACCAGGACCTGGCAGCGACTACCTTACAGAAACGAAGGGACTTCCGGCCTGTGACCGCCTTCCTCCGGGAGCGCGGGGTATCCTACTCCTGGGGTCATCCTTTCCGGATTATCTTTCGGTGGGAGAACAGGCTGAGGCAGATCAATTCCCTGCGAGTGGCGAAGGATCTCCTGGGCATCGAGGAGGAGGAACCATCTCGGGAGGCTCGCAGCTCACCGTTCCGAAGGAGGCGTCGCTCTTCTTCCTGGCACAGGGTGGGCCCGTCCCCAGAGCGGCAGCGACCGGACCCAGCGACTAGAGAGCAGGAAAGAGGGGCCGCTGTGGCGTCGGTGGCCTCCGCCACCGCGACGGATTCCCAGGAGAGCTCTGGAGCAGCATGACCCCGACATCATGGCATGGCGTCGGAGGGGCTCTTGGCCTGAGGTCCCCGGGGTATAATGGTACTTTTGGAGAAGACACCCCGGACCTTGGACCTGGGGGTCACCGAATTGACACCCCTGCCCCAATTCCAGTCCAGTAGGGGACTTCCGAACCTTGACCTGCTGGAACTGAAGACCGCGAGATTCAGGTTCAGTGCCTTAAGTTGCACTTTGTTGTTCTTTGTTCTGGGGGGGGTGGGAGGTGGGTTTGTTAGCGCTCTAACTGTGGATGTCATGGCAGGGCGGTTGGGGTTGGGGATGGGGGTCGGGGGGGTGGTGGCGGCGACAGTGTGTAATGATTGTGTGCTGAAGGTACCTTTGTTGATATTCCCTCCTGTATTTCCTATGGGACCCTTCCCTCGAGTCCTTGTGTCTGCCTCTCTTCCTTGGGAGTGGGCTCAGATGCGTGTGCAGGACCGGTGCGGGCACCGTGGCTGTTTAGGGGTGTGCACGACGTGGAGTCTTTTTTGTCCCTTATGCCTATCAGCGTAGGAACTTGGAATGTGAAGGGCCTTAACTCCCCGCAGAAGCGGCAGAAACTCTGGAAATACGTGGTGGATCACCATTTGGATGTGGTGGCTCTCCAGGAAACCCATCTAGCTAGGAGGGATGAGTTGAGGCTTCGTCATAGGCAGTTCCCTCTTATCTACAGGGCATCTGCGACCTCGAAGCATAGAGGGGTGGCCCTGCTCTTCCGGGCTTCTCTACATTTTCAGCCCAAGGGAGTGAGTGTGGATAAGGAGGGCCGATGGCTGCTGGTGAAGGGATTGTTGCATGGCCGCCTGTGTACTTTTGCTGTATTGTACGCCCCTAATGCGGGACAGAATGGCTTTCTGCAGGGTCTGCTGAACAAGATGGGGGATTTTGTGGAGGGTCACTTATTCTTATTGGGTGATTTCAATATGGTATGGGACAGGAGTTTAGATAGTTCTGGGGCCCGCAGGGCAGACACTGGCGTCTTCTCAGACGAAACTACACGGCAATTAGGTGATATGGGAATGATCGACAGCTGGCGCTTTATCCATGCTCAGACCAGGGATTACACCTTCTTTTCCAACGTGCATCAGTCATACTCCCGCATTGACTATATCTTGGTTAGTCAGGCTCTTCGGGGGGACATACAGTTGGCTACTATCTTTCCACTCTCGCTATCGGACCATAGTCTCGTGGTCCTGGGTCTACATTGGGCCCCCGGGGGGGATGGCTGGCGTAAGTGGTACTTCCCGGCAGCTCTGGTGCGCGATGAGGGGTCCTGTAAGGCCTTACGCAAGGCTATTGGTGAATTTTTTCTCCTCAATCCTCCTGCGGACACGTCGGTGTATACCACATGGGACGCGTGCAAGGCCTCTTTAAGGGGCACGTGCCTCGCCCTCAACGCGAATCTGAACAAGCTGAGGCGCCAGGAGAGGGAAGCTCTTGAATCGGAACTGGCCTCTTTGGAACAGGCCCACAAGGAGAACCCCTCCAGGGTAACTCTGCGCCCCCTGACGGCGGTGCGAGGGAAACTGAGGGCCCATTATAATAACAGGGCGGAGTTTACTCTTCTGCGACTTAGGCGCACCTCCTACTCCCAGGGCAACAAGATCGGGCGCCATCTTGCCCGGCAACTCCGGGACAAACGCGAAAAAGATTATATAGGGGGAATTCGCGACCAGGCGGGCTTTGTACAGCATAGAGATGCGGACAAGGCAACCATATTCGGACGCTTCTATGCAGCGCTCTACTCGAGTGACGCTCTTGATCCGGGAGCACAATCCGAATTCCTGGTAGGTCTGCCTCTACCGAAAGTCTCTAAAGAATGGAATGACCTCCTGTCCTCCCCCATCACCCGGGAGGAGGTCTTAGATGCCATTAAAAGCCTGAAGATGCACAAGGCCCCAGGGCCTGACGGCTACACGGCCCTCTTTTACAAAACGTTCGCCTCTGAAGTTTGCGACTACTTAGTCTCCCTCTTCAACGCAATGGCGGTTGATGTTAGGACCGCGGACTCTATGGCCGAAGCATTGATCACTATTATCCCCAAGCCGGGGAAGGACCCTACGTTTGTGCATCTTACCGCCCGATAGCACTTCTCAATTTGGACGCCAAGCTGTACTCCTCTATTCTGGCGGGTAGACTGCAGGATCTGATGCCTGCCCTCGTCCATCCTGATCAATCTGGGTTTATTAAGGGCAGGCAGACTCATGACAACCTGCGCCGCGTCGTACATCTCATAGAAAAGGCGGAACGATTTCGCTTACCCGCGGTGCTAGTGGGGCTCGACGCGGAGAAGGCTTTCGACCGCGTCGACTGGGGTTTTTTGCGTCAGACGCTAGTGGCCTTCGGGTTCTCCCCCCTTTTCATACGGATGATTGAGGCCAACTACAGTGGCCCTACCTCTCGTGTGTTGGTCAACGGCCACAGGTCCGCGAGTTTTCGCCATTCCCGGGGGACGCGCCAGGGATGTCCCCTTTCGCCCCTGCTTTTTGCCCTTAGTATAGAGCCGTTAGCATTGGCGGTGCGGGAGGACGAGAGGATTCTGGGACTTCCCTTTACAGGCGAGCAGCATAAGATTTCGCTCTTTGCTGACGACGTCCTGTTGTCCATCAGGGACCCAGAGCTGTCACTACCGCATGTCCACTCGGTACTCTCTGCCTACGAGGAAGTAGCGGGCTTCAAGGTTAATTTCGATAAATCTTACATCCTAAATCTGACCTTGTCGGCGGGGGAGGTGCAACGGACCCGGCTGCTTACTCCACTCGCTTGGGCGACGGAGTCCTTGCTCTACCTGGGCGTACGTCTGACTTCCACCGTGAATGCCCTGTTCCACGCTAACTTCCCGCCGATGTTGTCTTCCGTTCGGACTGAGCTGGACCGTTGGAAGCCTAAATTTATCTCATGGCTGGGTAGGATACACGCCCTTAAAATGGTGCTCCTTCCCAAATTGTTGTACTTGTTTCAGGCTTTGCCTATTCCGATAGGGCTAGACTACTTCCGTCGATTGAAGACCGTGATGCTGAGATATGTCTGGCAGGGTGGTCGAGCACGGCTTCCATTTTCGGTCATGCGGCGCCCACGCTTGGAGGGGGGGGTTGGCTTTCCGGACATGCATTTGTACTACAAGGCCGCTCAACTGAGGATCATCGTGGAGTGGTCCCAACAACTGTCGGAAAAGCATTGGCTCCACATGGATCGGAGCGTTGTGGGCCGCTCCATCTGGGATCTGGCCTGGAAGCCTAAAGCAGACCGGCCCAAAAATGCTTACATTAGCACTCCCACGAGCACAGTGTTGAAGGTCTGGGACACGGTGAGCGGCGATGACCGTTGGACCACATTCCCGTCCCCATTCACCCCGATTCATTTCAACCCGGCCTTTCCCCCGGCTCTGACGGACGGTCCCTTTGAAGCATGGAGGGAGGGTGGCTGTAGAGCCCTCACCCACTTGTTCCATGGCGTCGAGCCCCTCACTTTCCACAACTGTATGCGGGACTATGGCGTTCTTCCAACGGAACGCTTCAGACATCTCCAGCTCCTGCACTGGGCGACGTCGCCTGCTGTAGTGGACGCTGCTACCAGACCCTTGTCGAAATTTGAGTCCTTCCTTCTTCGTACCTCCACCATGAGGGGAACGATTTCTTTCCTGTACAAATTATTGCTGGACTCTGCCGTGGCACCACGGCCGAGATATCAAGACCATTGGGAACTTACATTGGGGAGGGACATTTCAACTGGTGAGTGGCAGGGCCTATGGAGGGACGTGACGGCGCACAATCACTCTACTGACCTTAGAGAGGCACATATGAAACTCATCTTTGACTGGTACCTTTATCCCTCTAAATTGCATCGCATATTTCCCACTACTTCAGATAGGTGTTGGCGGGGCTGTGGGATGTTGGGAGACTTTTGCCATATATGGTGGGAATGCCCCACCATCAAACCATTCTGGGCTGAGATCCTATCCCACATAAAAGACATTTTGGGTTATCCGATCCCGGACTCCATGGCTTTTGTCTTACTGGGGCTTAGGGACCCACTGCTCGAACACCAGACTAGGGCGGATAAGCGTGTTATGTGGTTGTGTCTGGGTGCGGCTAAAATGACTCTAGCAGCTGCGTGGAAGTCCCCAAATGCCCCCGCTATTTCCTTGTGGCATGCCCGATTGTGGCGTCTGTTGAGCATGGAACGCCTCTCTGACATCTTTCTGGGGAATTTTAAGAACTTTGTGTACAACTGGGGCCCGCTTGTGCGATTTCTGTCCCGAGGCCTGCCTTCGGCTGTGTGTCCTTCAACGCTGCGGTCCCTTCATCTCTTTCAAATATGATTGCAAGAATATCTGTATTGCGGTGGGTGCTTGCTGGTCGCTGCCACTGGGGGGAGGGTGATGTTGGGGTGGGACGAGGGTGGGGGGATTGTTGGGGACATTGTCTTGAGTTTCTTCTTTAGTTGCGACTGGCTCTGACTGGGGAGGGCTACTGGGCCTTGGAAGGAGTTTGGGCTGTTCTTACTATCTGCGAGTACTGAGTCCACTGTTGCGATGTCTATCCTGGGCCAGGAACCGACCTGAGTGGACTCTTCCCCGTTGCTTTGTTGGACTATTGCCAGCTTCTTGTGGACTTTGGAGCTTTGATGCCCTTCTTCTTCGAATGATTCCCTCCCTATTTTTGCTTCCCCTGTGTGGGTTTTGTGGCGGTATGTCGCCTGTCTTTCTCTCTTTCTTCCTGATTCCTCTCTTACTGTTTCCCTACCCCTCTTGTTTCCTCTGATATACTGCAAAATAAAAAAATTTTAAAAAAAATTTAAAAAAAAGGATGCCTGATCTACATTAGGAGCATATACGTTACACAGAGTCACATCTGAGCCATTGTGGCGACCCGCCACTACCACAAATCTCCCTTCCAGATCCACCAGGTGCAGCGTCGGCTGGAATGGGACCCCCACCATAACCCATATCAATGCACCCCCTAGCAAAAGCAGAGTACGTCGTGTAAAAATGTTGCCCTCTCCACCTGCGCTGCAACGCTAATATGAGTTTCCTGGAGGAAAGCAATGTGGACGCACCAAGTAAGCATGCACTTTATGGCGTCTCAACATTGTATGTATCCCCTGTACATTCCACGTATTGCATTTTAATTCAGGTAGCGTCCCCATATTGTGAGCTAGGTCTCATAAACAACTGCTCCCTCCTCGTGGACACACCGGTGGCCCTAACTACCCCAAAGAAAACCCCATCCAAACTAGCAAACTAACTATTCCTCCGGTAACTACTGAGGAACAACAAACAGACAAAGATAGGGGAGGCGGCTGAGAGCCGGGAAAATCCGGTCCACAGTACTACCAGTATCTGGCGCCATACCCCCAATGATGAATAAGCCCCAATAGCTCGCGGGGCCTTCTAGTGTGAGGGAACCGCACTCTTCAAACACCCATTCGCCCCTACCCACCCCACTGATCAATATCCACTAGAAACCCATAGGGGAAAGAAGAACAAACAAGGGCCAAACCCCCCTGAAAGTTCTCAGGGAAAGGTCCCACAGTTTTAAGCATCAGCAATCTCATCTGCTGTCCCAGGCGCCACATGAGGCAGTCGAACACTCCCGCATCAGATTTGTCGGATTCTGTTCCCACTAAGCGCTTTTCTGATTCTGTTGCCCCCACCAATGCTGCACCTCTTTCCTGGGATATTGCCATCACTGCCTGCAATGCCTCCGATCGTACCTTCACCGTGGGCCGCTGAGCGTTAGGACAGCGCCTTCGGATGCGCCGCGACCTGCATGGGCGATGCACTTCTGCGGATGCACCCATATTGCGCCCTGCTTCACCTGTGCCTGCTTTATAAGATTCCAACCATGTCCACGCCTCTTCAGGGCTATCATCAAAGAATGTTTTACCGTCCATGGCCACCCTCAAGCGCGCAGGAAACATACACAATACTGGAGGCCCTCTTCTCGGGGTGCTTTCTTAACTTCCAAGAACGAAGCACGGCGGCGCTGCACTTCAAGCGTGTAATCCGGAAACAGTGTCACATTACTACTGTCCACTTTATAGGGGCCCGAGGAGCGAGCCTTGTGCAGCAACAAGTCCCCCTCTTTGTAATGGAGTAGTCGCACCACCACCGGCCTGGGCGGTCTACTGGGCGCCAGCGGCCGAGCCGGCACCCTGTGTGCCCTTTCTAGGGTGTAGAAGGGGATCAGGCCCTTAGGGGCAATCTCCGTCCGCAGCCAATTTTCCAGGTAATCCACCATATTGGCCCCTTCCACTCCTTCCGGCAGCCCCACCAATCGTACATTATTTCTTCGGTTTCGCCCTTCAGCATCCTCGGCCCTCCGTTAAAGGGCTTGTAAGCGATGCATGACATCCCCCATCCGAGCCTCCAACGCCTTCTGGGCGGGCTCCAGGATCTCCAACGTTGCTTCAGTTTGTTTCACATGGTCAGCAAGCTTAGCATGATCTGCGCGAAGGAGGCCCAGCCCCTGTGCCACGTGCGCAATGTCCTGCTGAAGGGCATCCCTAGTGTCAGTGATGGCCTTTGGTATTTGATCACCCTGTTGCTGCATCATCCCCTCCGGGTGCGATGCTATTGTGTCCTGTTTCTCCTGATCAACCAGTTCTCGGGGCGCTACCCCTTGCTTCCCTCGTGGCTTCCCATGGAGGGCAGCTCTGGTCACCCGCACTAGTGCAGCCTCCCAAATTTTCTCTTGCTCTTCACAAACAAGTCACAGTCGCCAATCTATGCTCTTTGCAAGGAAGGTCCCTCTCTCCAGTGCTCGAAGCTATCCTCTCACCTTACAGCTACCCGCCATGCAGGGGTATCCTTCAACCTCTCCTAGGTACTCCCTGCTCAACCGCTTACTCCTCAACCTCCGTTCACCTCCAGTGATCCAGGTTCAGGGCACTTCCCCCCCTCAACAGCTTGCTCCACTTGCCCAGGTATCAGGCACGGAAGGATCTTTCTTTAGGGGCTGCATGTTCACGCCCTTGCACCATGTCGTCACCTCTCTCCGGGTCCAAAAGTGTCATCCGCTGAGTCTTCCCTTCGTCCGCAGCACACTCGCTGGTGGCACTTCCCCATTGGCGGCGGCCCAGGTGATCCGCCCTGATCGCCGCTGGTAATTGGCTGTCGCTCGCCCTCAGTGGCAATTTTCCCTGGCCTCAACTGGACCAGGATTGCAGCCAAGGCAGACCCTAGCCACCCCAGCAGTGGCGACAATCTGGTCTCCCAGGAAGAGACCCTCCGCAAGGCCCCTCACCGATCTCCGCTCTGCAGCACTGATGCGGTCCGTGCCACCACCTGTCCGTCTCCTCCCCGGCCTCTGTGGTCTCGTGGGCCGCTATGCTACAAGGCCAGGTCTCACAGTGGGCGTGTCCCAGCTGCCTCCGCTACAACTAGCCCTCCAGGGCCCTTGTTGACAGTAAATACAGTCCTGACAGAGCTCGTGCAGTAGTGCTCCTAATCACTACCAGTGGTGCTTTCTTGTGTAGCCCCTATCATGGGGCTCGTTGTCCGTCCGGTCTCAAAATGGCGTTCCGATCCGAGATCCGCTTCCACTACGATGCCTGCAGGTCGGGGTCCAAGGAGGAGAGATGCCGCTCAATCCCCCATGAGTCCCCGTTCGTCAGGACCGCCGCAGGCTGCGCTGCCGTCACCTCCTCTCACCGCTGCCAGCCGCTGCTCCGCCAGGCACCCCCGGGACCAGGTCAATGGACGCAAAGTTCGTAGTTCCACGGCCCCCACTCTGCCTGTACTGTGGGGGCCTGCTGGTATGAGGGCGGGTGTCACTCGCAGCTCACCTCTACGCACCCACGATCTCCAGAGCTCTTCCTCCGGTGCCGCTTCCGATGCTAAGCGGCCGCCATCAGCGCCATTTTGATCGCTCCCTGGCCAAGCTCGTCACCTCGCCCAGCCTCCGGTCGCCAGCAGGCATCCAGTCTCGCCCAAAATCATTGGTGGGAGCGCTCAGCACCCACGAGCGCAATCTCGGATGCTCAGGCGATTAATTCCGGTTCCCAGAACAGGAAAATTAATGGGGTCGGTGTGGAGCTCGAGGCTCACGCGACCATCCTCATCGGCTCCTTAGCCACGCCCCCTCTTGTGCATGGCTGATGTTTATGTTATTGAATCTTTACCAGTAGGAGTACACTTATTAAAAGAATATTATTCTTTTTTACCTAGGTTAAAAAATAATAAAAATGTATCGCTGTATTAAGTGTTTCTAGAGAAATAAGAGGTTTGTTGTGAAGGCCCGGTTTTAATCTGAAGTATATGTGGGTTATCATGGACAGCCATTTGTTGCTTCTTTCAGGTATTCCAGGTATGCCTGGTAGGGAAGATTTTTAGACTGTGTTTTGACTCAACGAATCATTGTATGTTATTAGAATTCCAAAGGAAGTGAAGTTGTGATAAAAAAACAATACTCAAAATGTGGGGCCTTGCACAACACAGGAGGATTCAGCGATTGTAATCGAGACAGGGAAATGGGTAAAGCATTTTTTCCAAGTACTAAAATAATCAATATTATGACAAGAATACATAATCCATTTTGAGCATGAAAGTAATACTTTTTGAGAAAATATATTTAATACTCATGGCGAGATATCAGTTTCTATTAAATATACAAAAAGGTACTAAATAATATATAGAACTGTTAAGATCTGAATTAAAATAACCATACTTACATATTGATCTGACGTTGCTACCTTAATACCATACTTAGACACTCCCATGATAAACTCCTCGTCGGGTGGCACAAAGGGCAACTTTCCATCTTGCTTTGAAACAAAAACAGAGAAACCTTTAACATCTGATATTTAACATGAAAGGATCAATCAAGGGAAAGTAAGATACTGATCACAAGTAAAATGTGATCACCAATTACACAGAATAATACTTGATTCTAATCCCATTTACACTATAAAGCATTTGGTCAGCTAAACATAAATTTCCACTCCTTTTAATTTCTGCCATCTCATACATGTGTTGACGAAGGTAACCGCTTTGTCACTATGCTTACTTTTAAACTGCTAATCCTCAGGGAAGATCGGTGCTCTATTTCATCAAATCATAAATTGCGTTCTCCCATTTTTTCTTCCGACTTGATTTTAGCAGTCACTAATAGACATTCCTGGTGATAGATTCAATGCTCCCAATCAGTACTGCAATTGACATGTTAACACAATGATCCTTAAAACACTTCAATGTTAGATCCCTATCCCATATTTTATAGTACAATAGCTGTTTGTGACAACCCTACCTAAAAATGTTAAAGCCATCTAACAAAGGCAAATATTTAACATATAGCTAAGGGATGGATTATAAATACCATATTTAGTGACTATAATTAGTGAAATATATTTCGATAAGCATTTGAGATTTCAATTTAACACAACCGGAATTATTTTTTTCAATAAAATCGATTGAAAACAGTAGTGAGAAGTAACCAGGGCATGTTTGGAAGTACTGGTGTTTTTATGCACAGCAGGGTAGTCAGTTGGCAGGAATTTTTACATCGGCTCCTGGTCTAACCACCACAATAGGTCAGTTACTGAAGCCTTGGTTGTCAGTCATACCATCATATCAGAATAAATGGCCTGTGGCTAATATTTTTTCTCGAAGTCATCTGCAGAAGTACTAGTTGATCATAAGATTTTGTTTTGAAGTCATATGAACATCCCAGTCCAGCACACAGTACCGTACACAGTACAAATTCCACAGTATGACTTGTTTTCTTTCAAATTTTCAAATCAATGTAAAAGGAATGAAAATAGATCTTTCAGCGACTACAGTTGAGACAAACTACAATAAGTGGAGACTGTAGTAATAAGAAGCTGCAGCCTAGTAACAAATTTCACTGTCGACAAAACTAAGCCATTTCTCAGCTTGCACTTATCCAGAACGTGAAGCAGTCACAAAACAGCCTACTTTACCCAGATGTTCCTAAAATACAAAACCAAAAGGCAGACAATGCTAGTGATCTTAATTTCCCCCAAAGCTAAGCTTAACACCAAAGGGATAGAGCAGTGGTTCCCAAACTTTTTCAACCCGCGGCTCCCTTGACCCATTGGTCATTGCCCATGGCTACCTACCCATTGTTACTTTTTTTGGACGGTGGGGGAGGGGGGGTATGTAAGTTCGGCCTCTGGAGTACTTGCATTTTTCTTCCTGAAAATAATTGGGATGAAGCTGATGAAGGATTTATAATCATATACGCAGGGTGTTTCGTATTACTAAGGCGGTGCCTCTAATAAAATATTCCTAGTTACACTTCTTTGCCCATGCCTTTTTTAGACTACCCTCTCAAACTTTTTTATCCCACTTACAGTGGTAGATAGCACCCCTATGCAAGTAGGCCCCATTGCCAAAGTGTTTCTGCGTTTGAAGAATATTTGCATGCACTTCAATTTCTACCCATGTCATAAGTGCCAACCTGACTCAGCAGGGTGACTCACAATTTTTTAAACCACATACAGCTTTATTTTTGCTGTCTCATTCCTAAAATAGGCTCCAAATCAATGGCAGTAAAATAAATTACTCTGATTTTTTTTTATACGTCCTGATTTCTTGCTTTCAAATGTTGGCATTATGCAGTATATAGTGTTTTAGTTCCCTGTGCTCAAGGAGAGAGACGGCTTATCTGTAAATGTGTGTGTACTGAAAGAAATGTGTAAGAGAAGGACCTATGGTTCAAATACAAATGTTAATACTTAATGCTTAGTGTGTTTAATAGACAGGACGACTGTACTTTCCTAATAAGTTGCATTGGTGTAAAATGCATTTGGAAAAAAATGAAACTCTTCACCCCTTCGACGCTGATGACGAGCTGGGCTCGTCATGAGGTAGCCTCCTCGCACGCTCATGACGAGCCCAGCTCGTCACGTAAAGTGCGCTTTTAAAAAAGTCAGCGTACGAGCGGAATTCCGCCCGCACGCATGCGGCTAACGAATCTAACAAAATAAATCAGGCATCTTCAACTTTCGGAGTGTTGGAACGTGGGGATTCAGTGAAATAAGGAGGACCAACATCATGCGTGTAAGTCTAATTAGGTTAACTGAAGCCAACAGACCCTACAACATTAAATAA
Source organism: Lissotriton helveticus (assembly GCF_964261635.1). Taxonomy (NCBI): domain Eukaryota; kingdom Metazoa; phylum Chordata; class Amphibia; order Caudata; family Salamandridae; genus Lissotriton; species Lissotriton helveticus. The sequence continues at coordinate 383,633,805 of NC_136067.1, read as the reverse complement.
ATTAAAGTGCGTGGTGCGCGCTCCCCTGGCTAGGTTTGACGGCTCCCCAGGGAGCCACAGCGCTCAGTGTGGGAACCACCGGGACAAAGAACAAGCATTTTCGATGCAATAGGTCTCGCATTTGCAAGACTTTAAGCTATTGCCATTGTTAATGACAATGCCTTTTATTTATCTGTTTTGATAACTAACACATAAATAAAAGGCATTGTAATTTACAATGCCAATAGCTTAAACTCTTGTAAATGCAAGACCTAATTTATTTCAAAGAAGCAGCCGCCATTGTCCCGGGCTGCTTGGAAAGTGAAAGGGTGCATAGTGCACTGAATGTTGCAGGAAAGCACTTCATGCCTGCAGTAGAAGAAACGCATTAAAGAAAATAGTGCTTAAAACTAAATAAGACATACAGTATAACAACAAGTAGTAAAAGGGCCCGTCCTAATGGGAGGTTACAAATGAAGACAATGCGGTTCTAAGGAGGAACTAACAAGCCTATACCAAATCGGAAGGCAGAATTTACAAAGGATAATGACACAAGCCAATGAAAAATATGGGAGGAGAGTGGGTGGGGCTTCAAGTCCATACTCAATTACAGCATGCCTCGCAGAGCATCGCATGCGCTGCCCAGGCTCTAAAAACAGCCTGGAATGATTTCCTGGTTGCCTCACGCTTTTATTGTGCCAGTGAGATCTGCACAGAAGGAACTGGCCCCCTGCAGCCGTAGCAGATATAGAAGCAACCAGTGGATTGCATACTTGAGACGCGACCCGCACAATCAGTGTGGGAGGTTATGTGCAGTTTTATAGGACATTAAAGTGCTACATAAACAAATTATGTTTTCACTCCTAAAACTGGCCTATCATCCTGTCGAGGTCGACCAATGAACGGGCAATGAGGTGGACACTGAACATCGCTGATTAAGCTCTGAAAGACATGTCATATTGACACAATTATGAATACTACTGAAGATTCACAGTGTGTTGTGTCAGAGTTGGGAGAAGCGGAGACGAAAAATGAATACATCTGTAAAGTGGGCCAAGCCTGAATACAATCTATTTTGTACTGTCAGTAAGGAAATGCATGGTGGAAAATGCAAGTCACATCTTTGGCTGCTCGCCACAACAGGCCAGGAGCGATTCGAGGAGGGCAAACTGACGGGATCTCAAGGCCCGGCTTGAGGCAGACCTAAACTTTTCAAGCCACGGGGAGATAGTGTGCTGCCCAGAATCAAAGTGCGTCAAGAGGCAGAGCCAGGGGTCCACTTTGTGAGGTCCCTTGGGCCTTCAATAAGCAAAGCGACTCATCAATTCAATGGTTTTCACTGCTTGACCTCAGAAGAATGAAAGTCCGAACAATGAGTCCTGGTAACAGAGATTTTAGGAGTCACAGTGGTATGAGGGGTGAGTGGGAAGTAAGCGCCCGCCACCTCTGGTAGTGCACGTCTTCCTCAGGTGCTTTTAAAATCTTTGAGTTCGGCTGGCATGTAGGGCTGCAGATTTCTTGTCAGCCTAGCTCTTCTGACGCGCTGGGAGGGCGGGGAAAGCAGCCATGAGTCCGGAATTCCTCAATGGCCGGAATCTATACAGGCCTGTATGCTGTGGAGCGTGGTCGGGGTTTTTTCGCACATCCCAAGGACCGCATAGGATTCACTGGACAGACCTTGTGTGCTCAAGTTGGAAACTATTATTCATTTACGAGACACTCTTCGACCAAACGACTGGATGGTCAGGTTAGACTTACAAGACGCTTATCTTACCATTCCTATTCACACTTCTCACACCAAATTCCTTCAATTTCAATGGTTAGGCGTCACCTACTGTTTCTGCTCCCTTCCGTTCAGCCTTTCGTCAGCACCTTGGTGCTTTACAAAAATCATGAAACCTGTAGTGGCTTACCTACGGTCCTCTGGATCAGACTGATCATTTACCTGGACGACATTCTGCTCAGGAACACCGACAAGCAGAATCTCTTGTCAGACCTGAATACCACCCGATCTCTTCTCCTGGATCTGGGTTTCCTTCTCAATATCAAAGTCTATGCTCATTCCTTCTCAAAGCATCGAGTTTCTGGGTTTTCCTGTGGACTCTTCCACAGTGTCTCTTCTGCTCCCACAGTCGAAGATCTTGACCATAAAGTCAGACATTTTTAAGTTCTTCATTCCTCTCTGATCTCCCTCAGGTCTCTTGCACGGATCGTCGGCCTTCTCTCTGCCTCCATCCAAGCTATCTTTCCAGGGCCTCTTCATTATCGCGCCCTTCAACGTTTAAAGATTCTGCACCTTCGCCAAGGTCTGACTTATTCCGAGGTCATCGCTTTAGATCAAGAGTCTTGCGTCGAGCTACAATGGTAGCTAGACCATTTAGATGCCTGGAACGGGCAAACTATCTTCGCTTCGGCCCCTTGTATTAGAATCGATGCAAGCCTATCGGGTTGGGGTGCCGGTTGTGGTCCAATATCGACTGGGGGTACATGGTCTCTCAAGGAGTCAAAATTGCACATCAATTGTTTAGAGATGCTGGCAGGCTCCTTTGCAATCCAAAGCGTCACGAAAAACATGGTGCGCTGCTCCATTCTCCTTTGCATGGACAATATTTCTGCTGTCCACTACATAAACCATCTAGGTGGCACCAAGTCCAAACCTCTAGCAGAACTCGCAAAGAGTCTTTGGGAGTATTGCCTTTCAAACAAACTTTCACTCAAAGCAGAATATCTTCCCGGAGATCTCAACTCCATAGCAGATTGGCATTCTCGCTACCTTCGAGACTCCACAGATTGGAAGCTTCTTCCATCCGTTTTCCGATCTCTCTCTCTCGAAAATTGGGCCCTTTTCATATCGATCTCTTGGCTTCTCGCTTCAACGCCCAATTGCCTAGTTTCTTCAGTTGGCGGCCTAACCCTCTGGCTTTGGCAACGGATGCTTTTCTCCAGGACTGGTCCCTTCATCTCAATTATGCATTTCTTCCTTTCATCATGATCAACACGGTTCTTTTTTTTGATAATCAACTTTATTGATTTTAATGAATACATATTTAGTAATAAAAACATAGCCAGCTTTTCACACAATAAGTAGTACACAGTAGCGAAAAATAACACAGGGGGGAAGAAGCCCCCCACATAGAGGAGTCCGACAAGGCACACCAGGCGACAATGTCCATAACCATGTCCATAGAAAAAGTCCAAGTAATTCATTCTTCTACCATCCCAACCCATTTACCCCACACTCTTCTGAACTTTTTGGGACAACCGCGGGCAGCATACATAGGACGTTCCTGCGTTGCGCACCAATCTATCCCCCTACGCCACCGCGTCATGGAAGGGGCTACCGGGTCTAACCAAAGGCTGCAATATTGCATTTAGCCATCATCAAGGCCGTGGTGAGACAAAGCTTCTCAGCCCTGTTCCTGTCCAGACCATCAGTCACCCCCAAAAGTATGTTCAGCGGGTTCAACGGGACCTCCCAGCTTGATTGGTTATCTTGTTCTGTTTTATTGCGTTCCCATTGGCCAATTGTTTTGCTTGGCCCTCTGGGAAATGTAGTCTTAGTGCTTATCTTGGCTGCTATTTAAATAAACGCAAGATTTGAAAGCATAATACTCGCCTCCGTGTCTTTAATAAAATTAAGACTTTCTTTCATAAATTACTAGGAAACTCTACATTACCCAGCAAATGAGGCCCGGCGTCTGCTGACAGTGCACACTGAACACGCAGCCCTAGGAGACCTGCTGGGCAACTACATGGGCACCAAACTCTGCCCCCGGCGGCAGCTTCCTGCAGAGGGCGTTCCCGTCTTCAACTGCCAGCATCAGCCAGGGTTCCCACAGAGCAGGCAGGAAACCCAAAACCACAGCAGCCTCCCTCAGTGCAGCCCAGGCACGTCACAGTTCTTCAGTTGGGTTGAACATTAAAACAACAAACAAACAAGCTGCTAATTAAAACAAGCAGCCAAACCAGCTGTGTGGGAGAGCTTGGAGGGAGGGGGTTTAAAACAACAAACAAAAACAAGCTGCTAATTAAAACAAGCAGCTGAACCAGCTGTGTGGGAGAGCTCGGTGGGAGGGGGTGCAAACATAAAGCATTTGTTTATGTAAGGCAAATGAAGCTCGGCTGCGATGCGCTCAAGACAACTGGTGGGGGTGGGCACAGGAATGCAGAAGCCTCCTGGCGCATGCTGCTGCTCGCTCCTGAGTCCCCTATTAGTATTATTATTATTATTAATGAATTTTGTAAGGCGCACAGCTACCCAGAGGTTGCCCGGTGCCATCTGACACAGAGTAGAAGGAGCCTATTGATTGAACAGCCACGTTTTATAGGCATTTGCTGAAATTCGTATAGATGGTTTCATTCCGGAGTGACATCGGGAGTGAGTTCCACAGAGAAGGGCCCAAGCAGGAGAAAGAGCGGCCACCCATGTGCGATAGTCTGGTCTTAGGAATCGAAAATTTGGCCTGAGTGGAAGAGCGAAGGAGGCGCGGCGGGAGGTAGGGATGGACTAAGGTGTTTAGATACTGAGGTGTTGTACCAGATTTGATTTTGTGCATATGGCTCAGGGCCTTGAATTTAGTGCAGTTTTCCACCCTAAGCCAGGAAAGACTGTGGAGCAAGCCTGAGATGGAGGCCCTACTAGTAACCTGGCAGAGTAATCCGGCCGCCGAGTTCTGCACCACCTGCAGTTTGCAAATCACCTCCTTAGTGTCTCCTCGATAAATGACGTTGCCATAGTCCAGCCAGGAAGTAATAAGAGACTGGACCACAGTTCTTTGCGTCGGACCAGGCAGCATCCAAAGGATTTTTTTGAGCCACATTAGGATGGTGAAGCAGATTGAGGCGACCTTGACCGCCTGCAGCTTCATAGTCAGATGGTCGTCAATGATTACACCTAGATTGCAGACCTGTCGTGAAGGTTGGGGAAGAGCACCCATTTGAGGAGGCCAGTGCTAGGGGCCCCAAAGATCTTCATTTTCCCCAAAAATTAATACTTCTGTTTTTTCGCCGTTCAGTTTTAGCAGATTGGTATGCATCCAACCTGCTATATTATGTAGCCCTGCCTTGAGGGAAGATGACTTGGATGCCTCTTTGGGGGAAAGGGAGAAGATTAGCTGGGTGTCATTGGCGTTGGAAAAAATGGAAACCCCAGTGTCTTCAGCAATCGTAGCCAGGGGCCATGACATAGAAATTAAACAATAATGGGCTGAGAATGGAACCCTGCGGTACTCCATGAGGAGAAGCATGGGTCTTAGAATTTGGCTGACGGAAAAAAGACTTGGAAAGTACGGTCAGTCAGGAAATCAGTGAGCCATTTGAGCTCTGCCCTGGTAACGCCAAGTGATTGTGACGCTTTTAGTAGGGCGGTGTGTGACAGTGTCGAAAGAGGCACTCAAATCAAGCAGTATGAGTGCCACAGTTTCACCCATATCAAGACAGTGGCGCAGTGTTTCTGTGACTGCCAAAAGAGTGATTTCCATGGAGAAACCAGCTCTGAAACCAGATTGTGATGTAGGAGATTTTTTTGGAGTCCACAAAATGCGTCAATTGCTGGTTGATATGTTTTTCTAGTAATTTAAAAAAGCTGGAAGTAGAGAGATCGGGTGGAAATTGGATGGTTCCGCCGGATCAGCATTAGCTTTTTTCAGGAGAGGGAGAACCATGGCATGCTTTCCTTCGGATGGGACAACTTCTTCCTGCAGGGATGCATTAAGCAGCTCCATGATTAGCTTTAATGACGATGGCTCAAGCTTCTGAAGTATGGGGAAGGGAAGAGGATCTCTAGGAGAGCCGGATTTAAGGCTGCCTAAAATGCGTTTAAAAGAGATGGTTTCCAGGGCGGCCAATTTTCTAAAGTGTTGGAGGGTACGGCGGTCTGATTAACCAGTGGAGCAGAGCTACCCGACGTAGGGGGGAAGTTCTGAGATTGCTGCACCACATTGGTTGGGCCTACGTTCAGTGCTGATTAAATTGTTTCCATTTTATAGGTGAAGAAATTGGCTAGGTCCTCACATTGTGTTGGATCGGATGGAGCTCGTATAGCTGTTTAAGTGAGTAGCTCATATTGTCTCTTATGGATGGGGCAGGGGTCGTGGCCCCTGGTCCCGTCCGGTTGCGGACAGGCGCAGACAGGATTGCCTTAGGCACGCCTTCGGCGCGCGTCGGCTATGCGACTGAAATAGTCAGTGGCTCCGCCTTTTGACCTTTGCCCTGTGTCCCGCCTCCTAACGCTGTTTCCCTCTACAGCAATCGGAACACTCCGTGGTGGACAGGGGATTAGGCGATTTAGCAAGAGAGTGGGAGTGCGGCGCAAATGCAGTTTGGTGAGTGTTTTTGCCATTTAAAAAATACTTTAAAAACAACCCCCCTTCCAAGTCAAATGAAAGAGTGTGATTAATACAGAAACAACTCGCTGATTTTAAAAAAAAACACTGCCTTTTAGAAAGGGCGCGCTTTCCTATCTGGTTGCAGCATGACTGTTCCTTCAAAGCTTGTTAGTTGCCTAGGCAATGGAAGTTACTTGGAAGCCTGAAGTGATTCCAAGAGGCCCTCTCCTAGAGCAGCGCATGCACACAGAGCTAGGAGAGACCTAAAAAGGAGATAGACATAATGGAATAGGAGTATAATTCAAGATAAAAGGTGCTGAAGCATTCTGCATAAGGTATAAAAAGCAAACAACATGCTTCCACTATCTGTGGGCGTGTGCTGATGACGGCCGGGAGCCGTCATGACCACGTCCGCGATCGGAATGTGCAGGAATTCCGGCCGCAGCCAGGGTGTTAAAAGCTTGTGTCTAGTATTCAAGTTCAGTAAGGCCAAACGTTCAATGGCCGACTTCTTTCTTGGGAGGCGAGAAAAGAAGTCTGTTACGGGGAAATTGTAACCTTTGGCAGAAGGTTTATACAGATCACTTTTCTTTTAATAAGTCACAACAGAAATAGAGTTCTGTATCCCTCGTTGAGACACTGCAAAACACAAATGAGGATTGGCAGTGCCAACATGTCTTGTGTATGACTAAAAGTGTCCTTTGTGTCATTGATGGGTTTAGGCACTGAATAAGTCATCATACATGCACTCTGCCACTCATCTTTGCACATACGCACCCATTCATCAATTCAATTAATCATTCTTAAAGACACCCTCTAAATACAGTGGCCGTATGATTGCAATAATACAATTAAACATAGCAGCAGGTGTCCAGCTTGCAAAGGTATTGCAAGTAGTCTATCCTTGTTTTAAAAAGTTCCAGCATGGCTGTCACATTCAGAATCAATGTGTTGGCCATCAAGGAATGGCAAAACAATGATACACTATGCATTGGATAATGGTCCCCTAGTTTAGAGGAAGTGGACAAGTGGGATGCAGCGTACTGCTGATGAAATGAATGGCAAGCAAGCGGCCTGTTAGCACTTCCCAGAGAGCTGTAGTATCCTCTTGAGAAATATTAAAATAAAAAAGGAGGAGCAAAGAAAAGAAAGGATAGCTATACCAGGAGGAAATGGAAACCTAAAAGAGCACTGAAGTATGCTAAGGTGGATGTACATGTGATCAGAAAATGCTGTCATTCACAGGGCAAGAAAGCCAAAGGCTGATGTGGATTGAACCATTACTACACGCAGCATGTTGTCATGGATGTAAATGACACTAAGGCAGACCAAAGGAACAATAAAGCGGTTCCAAAGCCTATCTGTCAATCTATCTGTCTATCTTTCTATCCATCTATCGATCTATCTATCTAATCTATCTATGGATGTAGGCATTATTTAATTCATTTTTATTGCACGATCCTTCCAGACAGCTGAGATGAGATTTTAACTACATTTATTGCAGTGTGAATCTTCTCCCCATGAGTTTGTCAGAGATGGTAACCAACACCACAATTCTTCCCAATTAAAGTAATCTGTGACACTTCATGTAAGAAAATACCTATCTGTTGGCTTTAATACCAAAATCAATATGTCAGGCCTAATGCCTTTATACTAACTTTTCATTATATAAACAATGAGGCCTATAACCGTCACCACTGGTGTATCACGAAAACCACCACAGACTGTGTTTGTCATAAAACTTGCCAAATAAAAAAAATACAAATATGTGCAAAATTGAGTTGTCAAAATAATATAAAATACATACTGATAGAGACTAATAAGGGTTATTGCAGTGCAAATCGCTCATCCCCATGGTTTCTTCAAGTGGGTCACTAAAAACCCTTGCCTACTATGGTAATCTGTGAGATTCAATGTAACAAAATACCTGCCTACAGTCTTTAGCACAGTGTAGTACCAATCCACCCTTAAAATCCTATTTCCTTTAACACATGCATTTCACAATAAGAAAGGCGTACTAGCTTTGTCAAAACTTTTCAGTAAAAACTGATCATTCCTAAGGAATCTGACAAAATGTATACCAGTGAACTGATAAGGCATGTAGCCTTTATCAAATCTATTATATACAACCTAGGCATACCAAAGTGCTCATAAACTAGCAACCATTGAGCATACATGTATAAAATTAGAAATATGTACACAATCACAGTTGGTAAAACAATATACAACTCCTCTCAGTTGGGCCTAATAAGAAACATTATAGTTAAATTCTTCTCCCAGAGTTTGTCAGAGTGTGACCAACACCAAAACCCTTGCCTTCTACTGTAATCTGTGAGACAACAAGCAACCAAATACATTTCTACTGTATGTAAAGCAATGTGATAACAGTCCAATTTTATAGGGCTACTGGCTTTACCATGTGGGTTTTACAATACATTAGCCAGGCCTACTGCCTTTGTAATAACGTTTCGTAGCAAACAGTCCAGCCCTATAGTATCAGAATAACATTTCCCTGAACAAAAATCAAGTTTATAGTTGCCATCACTGGCTTGTCAAGATAACCTACTCGGGTCTACTCTGCTGAGCGGAAGCTTCCACAAGGCAAACAATCAAAATGGCAAATGTATGCAAAATGTCAGTAGGCAAAGCAAAACATTCCCTCACCTAACAGGGCTTAATAAGAATTCTCACAGTGCAAATCTTCCAACCCTATGGCTGACAAGACAAACCCTACGGTTTGTCAGAGTGTATAACCAACACCAAAACCCTTAGAAAGATAATCTATGAGATTCCATACAACAACAAAAACCTATATGTAGATTTTAATTCAGAGTAATAACAATCCACCCTTAACTCCTTGACCTGTCATGAGTCACAGTAGGCATGTGCTCATGGCGGCCGGGAGCCGTCCGAACATTGCCGCTCCGCCCAAGCGGTATTAAATCAGTGGGCGGACTTCGGACGGCTCCCGGCCGTCTTGAGTACACGCCCACCGTGATTTATGATGGCCGGGAGCCGTCCTGAGTACGGGTGCAACACGCCCAACCCTCCCCCCCCCTCGCACCGCGGCAGAATTTGCCCCGCGGCGAAGGGGTTAAATGCCTATTGACTTTACCTTATATACTTTTCACAATCTAAATGCCAGGCCTACTGTATTTATCATAACTTTTCATAATAAACAGTCAGGCCTATAGCCTTTATCATTGGCTTGTCACCATAGCTAACTCAAGCTGACTGTACTGAACTTTCCACAAGGCAACCCTCTGGCACACAGGAATAAAAGCACTAATGTCTACACTACTATTTACAGGAAGACATGGCTTGGCAGTTCGGACTGGACTGTTCTCATGAGGCACAGGGTCAGACTGGTTTGCATATGGCCATGTCTGAACTGTGGTGGTGGAGTGAGCTAAAGAATGATGATGGAAAAAACCCAGATCAGTTGACTGGGGGTCAGTGTTTCATTTGCTCAAGCGCTCCGTCCATCATCCCCTTTGGTATCACTTTGTTCGCCCTAAGTTGGCAGGGTATGCCCGGATATGGGTCCCTTGCTCACTTTGCCACTGGATTCAAGATAGCCTGGCTGATTACGGTTATGAACCCGAAACCGGTCCCAGGATGCTTGTTTCAGGTCCAGGGAAGACATGGCTTGGCAATTCGGGCTGGGCTGTTCCCATGAGGCACAGGGACAGACTGATTTGCATATAGCCATGTATGAACTGGGGTGGCAGAGTGGGCTAAAGAACGGTGATGGATTAAACCCAGATCTTTTGACTGGGTGTGGGTGTTTGATTGATTGATTCAGATGCTCCGTCCATCACCACCCCCTTTTGTACCGCTTTTGGCCGCCATAAGTGTGGCAGGGTATGCTCAGACGTGAGTCCCTTGCTCACTTTGCCACTGGATTCAAGCAAGCCGGGCTGAAGAAGGCTGTAATGCCAGAAACCGGTCCCCGGAAGCTTGTTTCCGGTCCAGGGAAGGCATGGCTTGGCAGTTCGGGCTGCACTGTTCCCATGAGGCACAGGGTCAGACTGATTTGCATATAGCCATGTCTGAACAAGGGTGGCAGAGTGGGCTAAAGAACGGTGATGGATTAAACCCAGATCTTTTGACTAGGTGTGAGTGTTTGATTGGTTCAGATGCTCCGTCCGTCACCACCCCCTTTTGTACCGCAAAATAAATTCAGCTCATAGAAAGCTTTACCTGAGCGACATCAATGTAGTTTATCAAATCCAATGGACCCTGGAGGTTCCTGCTTTCCTCGATTTTCAGTTTCTCAATGGCACCCACATATTTAACTCTAAATTCTGTACTGGTCTCAGAAGAGCTATTGCTTTGTCCTGCAAACAAAAAAGAAAGTAGTCACATTTAAATAGAATAGTTTTTCCAAACAGAAGTGATTTTTACTGCACAGATAAGTCGTGAAGTTGGAGAGTTCAGGCAGTGGCTAGAAATACTTGAACAAACATCAACTACCAGTAGGCAACACAGTGTCACAAAGCTTTAAAGTGTGGCAATGCTGTCTTTTGAGTATTACAACTGTAATGCATCCAACACAATGCCTTTCTTGTTTTGAATGGCCTGAACTGCAAAAAAGCAAGTGTTGAGATAACCTTCATCTGCGCGGATCACGTGACCTCTTCCCAGACCTATGCCAGAGTTGCTACTGCTCCCTCATCTTTGGCTGAGCTGACAGGCAGTGGTGGCAGTTACAGTGCAGGGCTCATGCCTTTTTACCTGCACCCTCATAGTAGACCTCCGACTAGCTTTGACAAAGATCTGTAGAGTACTTTTTAAATGGTGTTGCTTGCCTACACTTATGGTAGAGAACGATGCTGGAGCATCCACAATGCTGAACCTAGGAGTAAATTTGTGATCTAGAGTCTATGGTTCTAGCACACTGGTAGTGGTGACCATGTAAGGGTTGATGAACTGTGCTTCTCCATGGAACATCATGGTTTCTACACATTTCCTAAGACAATGCCTATACCATGCCTTAAGCATGTGTACAGGAAAGTACCTCAGTATGTGTGATTAGTGGCTACTGAAATGTTGCCCTGGTCACTGGAACCAAGGAGAATCTACTCTTTTTGAGGCTTGATTTCACTAATAGTTTAAGGTTATGCCCTGCTGTCTGAGGAATGCCTTAGCCACATTCCAGAGGATGGTGAACAGGATGTTGGGTTGCCTGGAGACATTCTCTGTTGTGTATTTAGACCTCAACGCTGTATTCAGATACAACTAAAAGGAAAACTTCTGGACACTACCAAAGAACACTGGCTGCACGGTAGCAGGCCAAACCACTGATTAAAGTGACCTACTGAAAGACTTATCAGTCATCTACAGTGCACAATGATCCCCTGTAAGGTAAGGCCTAGACTACTGGACTTGGTGATTGCAACTAGCCAGACCTAATAGGCCCTTTGTAGATCCCACCAGTTATTACTGGAACTTAGTGGCCCACTATGGCATGTCAGTGGCCTATCAGACTGCCCAGACCTTGCAGAAGTAGTGTAGGAAATGTATCTGGTTTGCAGAGTGTGATGTAGCCTTTGGGACTATGAAGCAGGTATTGTGCAGGACACCGGTAATGATGGTAGTCAGCCCTGAACAATCAAATAGATGGTTTAGAACATTGATCTGAACTGTTATGGCTCAACTTAGCAATAAGTCTAAGGAGCATTTATCAGTGGCGGAGTGTTGTCAAAAAGCAGAAATGGGCTTTGACTGAGAAGTGCTTCCCCATTATTTGGTCCTAAATGTTCTTTAAGTCTTAGGTTTTGGAGACCAGGTGCATTTGTGGTGGTATATTTTCATCCATGGATTGAGTTTCACTGTGGAACACACAACTGAGATTCACACAGGAGAGCCAGTAAGCAGTCCAGAAAGTATTTTCAATCAGATGACCATTGGTCTCTGAGGCAAGCCCACTGTTTGCGACTAGTGAATGGTTAGTTTTTGGAACCAATATCCTACTGAGGATAAATAGTTATGGGGCTCACGAACTGGGGATAAATAGTTATGGGACTCAAGGACAAAAAGCACCATGTCTTCTGCATATAATGATATGCCAATGGGACGATGGTTAAAGTTAAGTGCTGACGCCCTGTGTCGCTGTCGAATTACACAGGCTAGAAGCTCGAGTGCAATAGCAAAAAGTAGTGGTGTTAAGGGGCAACCCTGACGCGTGCCCCTGTTGATAGCCAGTGGTTCGGAAGTAAGGCCTCCTACACGAACCCTTGCTGAAGGTTCTGCGTATAGCAGTTGCACCCAACGCATAAACATTGGCGGGAATCCCATTTGTTTCAGGATATAAAACATATAGTTCCATTTGATAGAGTTGAATGATTTTGCTGCATCCAACATGACCGCAGCGGCTGGCAGGTCTGGTCTGAGAACATGAAACATGGCAAAAAGTGTTCTTAAATTATGTGATGTAGAGCGTTCCGGTATAAAGCCGGATTGATCCGGAAGAACCAGACAAGTCATTAGGGGATTAAGACGAGTGGCTAGTATTTTGGCAACCAAATTGATTAGTGACAACGGACGGTATGAGTCACATTGGGAAGGGGCTTTATCTTTTTTAAGTAAGGTGATAATTAAGGCTTGTCTTAATGACGGGGGAGTATGCCCGTTTCATGGGCCTCCGCATATACCTCCAGCAGATATGGCATTAACAGATCAGCATATTCCTTATAAAACTCAGCTGTGAGTCCGTCAGACCCAGGGGCCTTTTTATATGGTAAAGCACAGATCACTGTTTTGATATCGTCCTCACCAATAGGTTGGCTGAGATAGTCTTGATGACCATCCACCAGCCAGGCACAGGCTACATCAGAGAAATAGTCATTGAGTGTCGCTTCATCCGTGCTCCCACGCGAGGTATACAGCGTGGAATAACAGGATCTAAATTGGTCAACAATCCCCTGAGGTGAATAGTATTCTTCCCCTTGCGTGCCTACTATTTTCATTATGGGAGAATGTTTGTTACGGAATTTAAGCTTGGCAGCCAGCTGACAGCCAGGCCGACCCCCCTCACCGTACGCCTGAGCGACATGGCGGCATGATAGATAGCGGGTTTCTGACTCTGCCAGTTTGTGATAGTCTTGTAATTGTTCTTGAATGTGCCCTAGTGTAGCGTTGTTAGGGTTGGTTCCGTACTCGCACTCCAGGTTAGTCAGTTTTTTTTCAATTTTAGAGAGTTGGCCTTGTATATCCTTCAGTATACCAGCTGAAGTGCTTATGCACACCCCTCTTACAGTAACCTTGAAGGCTTCCCATAACATGGCTGCGCTGTCTACAGTCCCCACATTTAGTTAAAAAAAGTGTTCTATCGCCTTCCTTATGGTATTGTTGTAGATAGGCGGCAGTAAGGCGTCGGCTCTAAAACGCCATGTGAACGGGCGATGGATGGAGGTAGGCATGCCAATGCTTAACTTTACTGGACTGTGGTCTGACAATGTACGCAGAAGTAGAGTAACATCCACAACCCAGTTATTACTTTCTTCATTCAGTAGCCAGTAATACAGTCTGGACCATGTATTATAAGCAGATGTGATGTGTGTGCCTATCTTCACTGTGTCATTTCGTAGACACCAAGCATCCACCAGTCCCATCTCTAACATAGTATCCCATATGCACTGAGCGACCTTTACAGTGCGTGCACCCTGTGGGTGTGACCTATCTTTGGCGGCATCCAAATGCGTGTTAAAATCTCCCCCTCACAGTATGGCTGCCTCTGGCCATGTTTGTAACTCTGCTAGCATTCGGACAAATAAGTGTGGGTCATCTATGTTGATGACGGTGATCATATTTTGCCCTAATTTCCCATGAATCATTGCGCATCTACCCTCATCATCAATGTATTCATTAAGGGCTGTGAAGGGCAACCCTCCTTTAAACAGTATAAGGACCCCCCTGGCATATGCAGAATATGACGAGGCTAATCTATACCCAGCCCATCTGGCCGCAATACTGGTTTCTGAGGACTTTGTTAAATGCATTTCTTGCAACAGGGCAATTTGAGCTTTGTGTCTGTCTAAGTAGGCGAGCACTTGACGTATTTTTTGGGGGGTATTGAGTCCCCTTACATTCCACGTCAGGCAGGTGCAATCAATATGCATCATTTGTGTGTCGAGGGTTGCCTGAAGATGAGTGACAAGTAGGCCTCATATACTCAAGGCAGTAGTTATATAGCATATCAGCATGTAAATATAGAGTCACATTAGTAATTCTCACAGTGTACTGTGAAAGCCCAAGTCTACATTCTCTGCAGTAATTATTGCTCGTGAAATAATGCATAGAGAAGCAACATAAAAGCTACTGAATATGTCCAAATAATCCACGGTATACGCAACCTCCATATGCGCAGTTGTACGATCACATCGTGCCATAATGATAATAACTTTACAACGTCCCCCACCCCCTCCCGCTTCAGCACCCCAACATTGCCATAGCCATACCTATTACCCCTAGTCAACCCCAACAAAACCGACAATGTTAACACAGTGATGTGGGGCATACCCATTCACGGGGCATAGCGACACAAGTCATCCTCCCGCTGAACAGGGGAGGTGACCACTGATTGTTTATATAAAGCACCTGAGCCACCGTTGTGCCCATACAATAAAGGAGTGTGTGCAGCAGTCCAGTGTCTTGTACATTGAAAACAAAATAAAAGAATACCTTGTAGAAAGCAGGTAACTAATAACTATAAAGGATACAGAGCTATATAGGTACGTCAGCTTGGAAGTCTCGTGATTGAAAGCCTTAAGGATATGTCCAGCTAAGAGTCCCGTATATATAAAGGCTCTAGGAACATGCCAGGTCTATTGTTATGCGAAGGTTTGGATTCTAGCAAGTCTCTAATTCTGTCTATTTCTGATAACACAAAAAGCAGAACATGCGATGGTTCTAGCTCTGTCCCATATTTGAATATTCACAATCTCGCTTTATGAATGGCCTCTGTTACGGCCAGCTTTTTCATCACTGTTGAGCTCTCAATCAATCAGTACATTTATAGAGCGCACTACTCACCCGTGAGGGTTTCAAGGCGCTGAGGGTTTGGGGGGGGTAGAGGTCGGTGCTGCTACTGCTCGAACAGCTAGGTCTTGAGGTGTCTCCTAAAGGTGAGAAGGTCTTGGGTCAGTCGGAGTTGGGTGGGGAGGGAGTTCCAGGTCTTGGCGGCGAAGTAGGAGAAAGATCTGCCGCCTGTTGTTGTTCTTCTGGTGCGTGATAGGGTGGCGAGGGCGAGGCTGGCTGAGCGGAGTTGGCGAGTCGGGGTGTAGAACGAGAGGCGCTTGTTGAGGTATTCGGGTCCGGCGTTGTTGAGCGCTTTGTGTGCATGGGTGAGGAGCTTGAACGTGATCCTCTTGTTAACGGGGAGCCAGTGCAGGTCTCTCAGGTGGGTTGTGATGTGGCTGTGGATGTCCAGAATGAGGCGTGCAGAGGCATTCTGTATGTGTTGTAGTCTTTTCTGTAGCATGGCCGTTGTCCCTGCATAGAGTGCGTTGCCACAGTCGAGCCGGCTTGTGATGAGGGCTTGGGTGACAGTTGTAATGACAAATTTCTCCGTATGTTTTGGTGCTTCTGTCAGTCACCAGGTCATTACTTACCACACCCTTTCTCAGGTTACAGAAAGACACCACATTTCACAATACTTACCCAAGAAAGGAATAAACACTGACAACATATAAGACCATTGCTGAGGAGCTCGCAAATACAAGTCACAACACCTCCCAATCCAAGAGGGTACGCAGAAATTCACAACACCTCCTAATCTAAGAGGGTACACAGCGCATGCTCCTCCTAGCAATGTAATTTAGACATCCCTGATGGGAGGCACTTTCCCTTCCGTATCAACAATTACCCATTAGAGGGGAATCACCCATCCCTCTGTAAGTACTTGGTAAAAGGGTCTCAACCTTCCCTCACAAGGAATACCAACAAATGATATGCTCTAGGGTTTCTTTATTACATGATAATAGGATGACAAAAGACAGAAATAACTAAACATCACAGTAAACATTAGCAGCAATCATCAGCACATAGATATACATAGAGCCTGAAAATAAAAGCATAGTTAGATAAAGTTAGATATACATCGAACACCTCACCATAATCTTAGGCGTAAGAAGGGTCCGTCTCTCTTTCCCTCACTGGTTGGTTCCGGACTCTCTGTGGCACACACACGTCTGCACGTCTGCACCGTGATGTATCATCAGACTGCCAAAACACCAGACCAGCATCTCAGCTCAGCATATCAGCATCTCTCAGCATCTCAGAAGCTCTCTGCCTCTCAGAAACTCTCTCTCTCTCCCCTCTCTCGGACCCCCTTTCTCTAATATAGAACTCTATCCTCTATCGAAGCTTCTGGAAGAACCCGCCTACCTTTCTCACAAGATTCCTGTACTTTTCCACACCAAGCACCCAACAGCAGCTGGCCAAGCTTTTGTTCTGGCGCCAATGCGAAGAAGGCACATTCCTCCTGATAAGAACTGGTCTGCTCTGGTTCACTGCCGGTGAACAACACATGTAATCTCAAATATCACCTCTCACCTACAGAGGCTCAGAGGATGGCTGCAGTTTAGAATATGGAGTTGCTCAAGCATAGGCCTCTACTACTTGGAAAGCAGAATGCTATTATACCACGTCAAAGCCAATAGGCTAAAGTCATAATTCACCTAACTCAAATAACACTATGCCCTTAATCCCTCAGTATCCCCTATGGAGCACATGTGTGCACCATCACCAACAACTCTGCATCTCGACATCCCATACCTTCTATTCTTTGGCAAGATTATTCTAATGCAAGACCATCCCACATTAAGGCTAAAGTAACATAGCACACTAAAATTAGTACACAATGGTGGTGATCGAGGGTCATCAAAGATCATCAGACCCCTAAAGTGGCTCATTCACTACAACAGTCCTTCTTGTTTCCGTGGGGATCCATTTGAAGATCTTTCGTAGCATACAGAGGGTGTTGAAGCAGGAGGAGGAGATGGCGTTGACTTTCTTGGTCATAGTGAGCGATGAGTCCAGGACGACCCCAAGGTTGCGTGCGTGGTCGGTGGAAGTCAGTGCTGTGCCCAGGGCGGCGGGCCACCAGGAGTCGTTCCAGGCGGAGGGGGATGGTCCAAGGATGTGTTCAGTTTCAAGCGGCTGATCTTCATCGATGGCCCTCATTCCTTCTTGGAAGTTGGATTTGGCGGTGACTGGGTCTTTGGTCAGGGAGAGGATCAGCTGGGTGTCGTCGGAGATGATGTTGAGGTCGTGTGCGCGGACGATGTCGGCGAGGGGGCTCATGTAGATGTTGAAGAGCATCGGGCTGAGTGATGAGCCTTGGGGTATGCCGCAGATGATGTTGGTGGCCTCTGAGTGGAACGGGGGTAGGCGGACTTTCTGGGTTCTATCGATGAGGAAGGAGGAGATCCAGTCCAGGGCCTTTCCCTGGATCCCTGTATTGTGGAGACGTGTTTTTAGTGTGCGGTGGCAGACCGTGTCGAAGGCAGCTGAGAGGTCTAGGAGGATGAGGGCTGCGGTTTCTCCGTTGTCGAGCAGGGTTCTGATGTCATCGGTGGCGGCGATGAGGGCGGTCACGGTGCTGTGGTTGCTGCGGAAGCCAGACTGGGACGGGTCGAGGGAGCCGTTGGTTTCGAGGAAGTTGGTCAGTTGCTTGTTGACTGCTTTCTCGGTGACCTTCGCCGGGAAGGGGTGCAGGGAGATGGGCCGAAAATTCTTGAGGTCCTTGGGGTCTGCTGTCGGCTTCTTAAGGAGGGCGTTGATTTCAGCGTGTTTCCAACTTTCAGGGAAGGTGGCAGATTCGAAGGAGCTGTTGATGATGTCTCGGAGGTGGGGAGCGATGATGGTGTCTGCTTTGTTGAAGATGTGGTGAGGGCAGGGGTCGGATGGAGAGCCGGAGTGGATGGTGTTCATGATCTGGGTGACGTCTTCGGTGTTAACAGGGGTCCAGCAGCTGAGGAGGGCAGTGGGGGGCGTTTGTTCTGCGGCTGGTGGAGGCGTCTGGTTTGCGAAGCTGTCGTGTATGTCGGCGATCTTGCGGTGGAAGAAGGCTGCGAGGGAGTCGCAGAGGTCCTGTGAGGGGGGGATGTCGTTGGAGTTGGAGCTTGGGTAGGAGAGTTCCTTCACGGTGCTGAAGAGCTCCTTGCTGTTGTGTGCGTTGTTGTCTATATGCTCTCTGAAGGCCGTTCTCTTGGCGATGCGGATGAGCTGGTGGTGTTTGCGTGTGGCGGTCTTAAGGGCCTCGAGGTTTTCCGCAGTCCGTTCTTGGCGCCAGGCTTTCTCTAGAGTTCGGCGGGATTTTTTGGAGTCCTTGAGGTCTGTGGTGAACCAGGTGGTTCTCCTGCTGTTGTGCTTGTTTGGAGGGTTCTTGACAGGGGCGAGGGTGTCGGCGCAGTTGCCGATCCACTGTGTGAGGTTTCGGGCGGCGGTGTTGGTGTCCGATGCGTTGCCCGTGGGGTCCTGGGCGAGGGAGACGGTCAGCTGGTCAGTGGTGACTTTGCTCCAGCATCTTTGGGGGATCTGCGGCGGTTGGATGTGTGCGGTGAGTTTCTTGTAGGAGAAGTGGATGCATAGGTGGTCGGTCCAGTGGAGAGTGGTGGTGTGGCTGACCGTGACGTTGGTGCTGGCGGAGAAGATGGGGTCCAGCGTGTGGCCTGCGTGGTGAGTCGGGGTGTTCACTAGTTGCTTCAGTCCGAAGTTAGAGTGGTTGTCGAGCAGGGTGGTGGTGTTGTTGTCGTTGTTGTTCTCCAGGTGGAAGTTCAGGTCCCCCAGGAGGATGTAGTCTGTGGTGGCGAGGGCGTGCGTGCTGACGAAGTCAGCGATGGATTCGCTGAATTGTGGGCGTGGACCCGGTGGTCTGTAGATGAGTGTTCCTCTGGAGGATGGTCTTGGGGTCGGTGTGGATCTGGAAGTGTAGGTGCTCGGCGGTGCTGAGATTTTCTTCGGTGCTGGTTGCGACTCAGAGGGTGTTCCTGTGGACGATGGCGATTCTTCCTCCGGGGGATGTTGGTACGGTCCCTCCGGATGATTTTGTAGCCGTCCGGGATGGCAATGGCAATGTCAGGGGCCGATGAGGCGTTCATCCAGGTTTCCGTCAGGAACGCGACGTCCGGGGCTGTTGAGTAGAGGAGGTCCCAGAGTTCGATGGCGTGCTTGTGTACGAAGCGGGTGTTGAGTAGGATGCACTTGAATTCGTTGTTGTTTCCTGGGCTGGTTTGGGAGGCGGTGGTTCGGGTCCTGGTGTAGCAGCAGTTTCGGCAGGAGAATGGTCCGTGAGTGCGCTTCGGGGTGGCTTGGTAGCAGGCAGTCGAGCGGCCAGTGTTGAGCGCGAGGAGGGTTGCGTCGTCGAAGGTCCGTCGTGCGTGGTGGGCCTGTCGGGGGCCAGGGGTTCTGGCGCTGGGCACGGTCCAGGCGTGGACGGGCGCTGTGGCCTGCATTAAGAAGGGGTGGAGGGAGGGAGGAGCAGCTGGGAGGCGGGTTGCGGGAGCCAATGGGAGGGAGGGTGGCGGGGCTGCAGGGGACACAGCGGCAGGAAAGAGCGGGAAGCGGGCAGCGGGGAAAGGAGGAAAGGACAGCAAAAAAAGCAAAAAAGGCAAGGAGGCAACTTTATTCACTCGGGGGGAGGCAGAGGGGAGCAGAGGCAGCACAACGGGGGATCCGAATAACGGAAAGAAAAGCGAGGTAGACAGGGACACAACACAATCAGATGGACAGAAAAACAAGCACAGATGAGCAGAGAGAATACAATCGGATGGACAGAGCAAGCACAAATGAGCAAAAAGAAAGAAAGCAGACAGAAACAGGCAGAACAATACTTACAATACTTATAGCCCACCACTGGGCCACCAGGGATGAGGCGCAGGCGGGAGCCTTCGGGTGGAGGAGGGCCTCGAACTTCAAACAGTAGCAGCAGTAGCGAGGGGCAGGGACACAGCACCAGCAGGGTGTGCTGATGCGGTGGGGGAGCGGCCTGGCCTGAAACAGGGTCAAGGGCTGCTCTGAATATGCCAGTGCTTTTCTTATGCTGTTGTTTTGATTACAACAACGTTCAGATCACAAAACTGTTCTAACAGTACTAATGCTCTCTTTCTTACTTTACTTTCTGAGGAAGGGTCTAGGGAAATACTTTAGCAAATGTACTTTTAATATTTCACCTTATTCACAAAATGTTACTGTAAATAAACCCACATTATATTTGTTGTTCACTGCCAACTGTGCATCAACGAGACCTCTCACAGTCTGAAATGCTATTAATCTTGGGCAAATCACTTTATCTCACTGTGTCTTGGTTGCCTTGTTTGCCATAATCGTAAGCATATAACAAGACATGGATGAATGCCTGGCTTATACTTGACAACTAGATGAACACTGCAAGGTCTTGGCAGATTCAAAATGATATGGGCCAGATCACGAAGCATGAGTTACAAGTGGAAAAGTAGATTTTACACTCATAAAAGGATTTACTTGTGTGAGGATTTTTGGATGAGGAGGAGCAACATGGCGGACACGATCTGAACTCCCTCCGCCACTGATCCCCTTTATCCGTCGAATTTATCCGGCATAGACTTAACATCCACAGTGCAGAGCCATGGAGAATCCCCAAGGCACTGATCTGTGGGACGATATTGGGAGAATTGCACTATCCTGAGCGTCTAGAGCCAGACATCGGTTCCCGGTTGAAAGCGTGTGGCCACGGAGGAGCCGGCTGACTCACCTTTGCGATGACTACGGTCACGGTATATGCGGAAACCGGTAGCAGTGGAGCGCATATGTAGGGTGACCGACCGTCCGTAAATTTCACGGACCGCCCGTTATTTGGGCCTCTTGTCCGTTGTCCGTTGTCCGTCAGGAAGTCTTTCACGGAAGCCTTTTGTCTGTAATTCTGGGCGTTGGTGCAAGCTGTCCCCCTTGCAAGCAGCCTTAGAGTTCTCTAACTCTCACCGCAGGGGGCCAGCTCGCACTGCTGTGAACTGAAAGGCCTGCAGCCCCTAATGGCACAGATTGCTATCGCCCATTATCATTCTGTTGTCTTCCTGATTATCAAACACAGAATGATAATGGGGCCCTCTGTACAGATACAGCATTTGCTGCGTCCTCCTGCCAGAGGTCTTCATACAGTGAGGCGCGCCCCCCTGGGGGTTTGTGACTGCATTTCCAGGGGGGGTGCAAACGCCTTAGCAAAGAAGTGTAAATGAAGACGGGCTGGAAGTGTGGCCTTCTTTATTGGTGCAATTCCAGGCGGTTTTCATTTACAGACTTGAAGTGTAAAATATACAAATTGTGCTATGGGGCTGGGGTCATTGAGAGTGGTGGCAGGGTCAAAGGTAACTGGTAAAGTATTCTGTAAGGACATTATTTCATATGCAGTTACAAACGCAAAAAAGTAACACACACACAATTAAATAAAAAATAAATTCAGGTTTAAACATTGTGTTATTCTGGCAAATCCCTTAATCTCCAGTGCCTGCAAACTAATGTGACCTTGTGTAATGTAATAGGTGCTCATGGCATTCTGCTTTTGTTCAGAAACTAGTGATCAATGAAGGCGTTTAAAAGGTATTAATGTAAGACGTCTGATATTTATCAGAAAAAACTTCTACTATGTCACATCAGTAGGTACACTGAAAAAACCTGGAAGACTCCAGAAATATGAAAATGAAAAAAAATCCAAATTGGTATAACATACATTACATTTGTGAACAGTGTGGCAAATTCAACAAATGCATATGCCAGGGTCAGTTCACCCAAACTGTTTTAAGTGTTCCTGAGCGTCTGCATGATGCCGGTGTCTCATCTCTCGCACAAGGGACAGGATTCCTCTCCGTTCATAACAAGTTGTGCAGCCTGCAATAGATTTACTCGAAACACAGCTTTGATAGAACTGGCTCTGGTCTAATACCACTGAGGTAGTTGATCCTGTGGACGAGTGTTCTCAAGTAAATTTTAGAAACTTAGAATCTTGGGTCAGTTTTTCATTATTCGCCATAGTTTTTTCCCGATGCTGCAAAAGAGTTACATTTTCCTAAGTCTTTTGCCTTCATTTTATTAGGGACTTTTGCCGAAGTGTACACCACACCCAGAGCGGGAAAGGAGTCTTATTTTTTTTTTTTAGACTAGGTGGGCTGCCTGCTCTTCTGACACTGTAAAATGCAGACTCAGCAAATATAGGAGTCAATAACAAATGTTTTCCAAACATTTGCCCATTTTCACATGTTTTAAGCATATCTGATTTTAATTTATGGTTTGCGACGGTGGGAGGTATGCGTGTTCGTGTTATTTTAGCAACTTGTGATGTCATTGGATTTATGTGAGTTCCTACTCTGTGCATATGATGTGGCATGTGTGATGGTCTGTGTGTGTGTGAGTGTGCATCTTTATGTGATTATGTATGATGTAGGGTGACTAACCATCCATAAATTTCCTGTTCTGTCCGTAATTTGGACCTCACGTCCGTTGTCCGTGAGGACCCCTTTTACGGACGCCTTTTTTCCGCAATTTTGGGCATTGCAGAGAACAGCACTGTTCCCTGCATGAAGCCTCAACTCTCTGATGGGGCCGCCTTGCACTCCTCCTCAGAGCACAAAAGCAGCCCCACCTGCCCATTGTCAATCTGTATGCTGGCTGATTGTCACATACAAAATGACAATGGTCCAGCCTAGGTTGGTAAAGCATGTGGTGGGCCTCCCCCAGGCTCTGTCTAGGGCAGGGTAGGGCATTCCGTCAGACAGAAGAAATGTACCAAAACGCCAATGTTGCTACATGAGAATCCAGCTCAACAAAAGGAGCTGGTGATAGAAGTTAAAAAGAAGGGGCTAGAGTTCTTTCACAGTCTCGTCATTTTAGAACTGATGCATTTTCAATATTATATTCAAGGAAGTCAGATTGCTACTTTTTTATTTTGTGCAACTAACAACCCTTGACAAAGCCAATAGTTCTGGCTTGTTGCAGGTGTAACATTACTTGTTGTTATATATCTGGATACAATGACAGAAGAGGCAAAATACCAGTCAGGCAGCACACTATATTAAGCACAGATTTTTAGCTTACGTGTTTTAAGCCACGTCCTTAATTACATCGAACACCCCCGGTATTTTCATCCTACCTAAAGCCCTGAAACCAACACCATCTCACAGTCACCTCAGGGCCAGCCACTGTGCATCATGCATGACCCATGAATTTCATGTTTTCAGATTTCCTATGTGCAGGGGCATAGGGAACCCTACCCCCACCCATTGCTTTAGGAACTACACCATGGGTGAAAATCTTGATGGGCCTCTTCTATCTGCATTTCTGCAGACAAAGGCTCAGCTCATAATTAATATATAAAGGTGGGCGAGTGAGTGAATGAAGGAATTGGTGGATGGCTGGATAGATTAGTGAAATGGTGAATGGATGAATGAAAGGGTGAATGGATGGATAATGAGAGAAAGGATGTATGGGTGAGTTAATGGGTGGATGGATGAGTGAGTGAAATGATGGATGGATTGATAAATTGATAAGTACAAGGGTGAATGACTGGACAGATGAGTGAGCGGGTGGATGTAAGGATGGATGAGGGAGTAAAAGGGAGGGTAGATGGACAAATGGATGGCTAGATGAGTGAAGGAGTGAAAGGGTGGATGGATGACTGATAGGGTCAATGGATGGATTCATGAGTGGATGAGTAGATGGATGGGTGGAAGGGAGGATGGCTAAGTGAAAGGGTCGATGGAGAGAGAAAGGGAGGATGGATTGATGACTGAAAGGGTGAATGGGTGGAAGGATGAGTGACTGGGCGGATGGCTGAGTGAGTGAAAGGATGGCTGGATGGGTGAAAGGATAAAAGGCTGGATGGATGAATGGATGGGTGGAAGAATGGATGGATGAGTATACTGATGAATAGGGTCAACGGATGGATGGATGGATAATGGATGGATGAGTGAAAAGGTGGATGGAGGGATGGAAGAGTGAAATGATGGATAGAAGGATACATGATGGATGGATTTGCAAATGATTGAATAGGTTTGGATATGGACAGGCTTAATTATATTCTATTGCGCGACCTCGTCTGATGTGTCTGTAAAACTTACTTTTTGTCCTGAAGTTTTGTCCCGAATTTTGACCTCCTGTCCTGAATTTTTGTCCTGAATTTTGACCCTTTGTCCTGAATTTTTACACTCATCGTCCTGAATTTGCACCCATGTCAGTTGGTCACCCTACGCATATGCCACACTAATCAGAGTGATGATGCGAACCGACGAGCTGACCACCCGCTGCTGCACAGGGTGAATGGCGCTGTTCCCTGTGGCATGGAGAGCGCAGGCCGCCGGGACTGAAAGGCTGCATGGACCAAATGGTGTGGATAGGGGCCGTTTGCCCCGGCGGAGAGGAGCAACGACAGCACAGCCCGAGCCAGAGTGAGTGTGGTGACGCTTCTGCCTCGATCGGACCACTGCTTTGAAAGTGGCCTCACTCTGGGCCTGCTCGGGCCGCTGGGGGCGGAGTCCGTTGGGCAACGCTCATAGCGGTTGCCGATGAGCCCTGTTTCGAGCCTCTGTTGGAGGGGAGAAGGGTACGGCTGCTGACAGTGCTGCCTGGTGAGAGCGGCGGCGAGCGACGCAGCCAACTCGGGCCTGGCTGAGGCCTTACTGTATGAATGACATCATGGCTATATGCCCCTTCCTGTGTGAACCAATAATTAAGGGCACAGGGAGGGACAGCGCGGGCTGTATGTGGATCCTGTCTTGGAGGTCACTGCCATAGAGGTTGTCCGACCCTGAATAAAAGGCACTGCAACAGGGTCCGCCTGGAAAGGACAAGGAAGGACGACAAGGCGAGCTGCCCACTAGGCGGGACATTTGCGAGGTCCGGGACTTTCCTATAACAGAAGCCTTGGGGTGTCAGTGGTGAGCCAGGAGGGGATACAGAGACCGCCTGCAGTTCCCCGCGGAAGAACTGTGCTGCTGTATGTGCATGAGGGTGTGGGTGCCGTAAACGGACTGCAGAGGATACTGCATTTGAGAGGTACAACCAAACTACGGAGACTGGTCTTGTGAGTGGAGAGGCTGTGAGGGCTTCTCCTGTTTCCTCTATCATTAAGTATTGCATTGGGATCAGGGAAGATTCTCCAACTTCCCTGCCTTGCTTTTCTGGAATATCATACCTCTGGTGTATACTAAAGACTTTGGCTGGACCTATGGGCCAGACTAGGGGTGCCGGGTCGAGGACCTCCTCGCAAGTCACTGGCTCTGCGGATATGGACTTGACGCAGCCATGTGCACAACAGGACCTCCTGAACGACCGCTTGGATGCCATCTTGCATGCCATTGAACGAACCAGGGAGTCTATGGAATCTAAAAAAGACGAGGTCGCGCTTGACCTTATGTTACTACATGCAGATCATTAAAAATTAGGGGACGGAGTCACTGCAGTGGAACAGGATGTCTTAGAGCCGCAAGCTGATTTCTTGGAGAAGCAGCAGAATGCACATGAAGCACGAATCCGATACCTAGAAGACAGAGTGGAAGATGCGGAGGGTCGCTCTAGAAGAAATAATATACGCCTGATTGGTCTGCTGGAGGGGGCAGAGGTTCAAGACGCAGTGGCCTTCTTGGAACGATGGCTCAAGGATACTCTTCCCTCCTCCTCCTTTCCCCCCTTTTTTACCATAGAGGGGGTACACCGCATTCCTGTCAGAAAGCCGGCCCAGGTTCTGGGGCAAGTCCACTTATCTTCAAATTGCTGCACTTTAAGGATAGAGATATGATCCTGCGTGAAACCAGGAAACTAGCGCAAGTAAAGTTTGACAAAGCTAAGGTCCTCGTATTTTCGGATTACACGCTCCCAGTCTAGCGCTAAAGGGGGTCTTTTATACAAATTAAGCAGAAGCTTCGCCAACTGAATATTGTATGTTTATTGCTTTATCCAGCAATGCTTAAGAGTGGTCTATGATGGAAAAACATGTTTCTTCGACACCCCGCAAGACACCTGGGACTGGCTGGAAACCACAGGCCAGTTTTCAGGCCATAGACTAACTGGCACGATGCACACCTGGAGGAATGAGGTGAGCGGTATGAGGACTTGTTGCCCAAAATCCAAGAGGTGGAACCTCAGCTTCTTGGCTGCATCTGGTCGGGATCAAATCAGGCAGGATAGGCAGGCAGTGGTTCGCGAGGTGGAGCGGCTGGCGGAGACTGCAGAGATGATCATTAAGAAAGGAACTCCTCCTCACTCTTCAGAGGATGAGGGCTCGTCAGCGACTGGTCTATCGGATGTGGTGTTGTTGCGTATGCCTGATGTCACGCCACAGACTTCTGATGGTATCATATAATGACTGGAGCTCAGGTGCTTGTACCACAAACTATTGACAGAACTGCAATCCAGTGTCACTTGGTATTGATACATGTGTATTTTTGGGTTGGGCATGGGGTTTTTTCGCAACTGGCATTGATTATAGTCCAACACATGGCTATTACAGGTTACCTCAGTTGTCTGTAACTTCCTATGTACAGATGATGTATGGGGATCATGCATTGGTGTACCCTGCTTGGCCTTCCAACCCCCCCCCCACGTTTATCCCTTCTATCTAAAAGATCGATGTGGGGATTTATTAGCCTGGTTGATCAAGCGGGACCAAGCCACGAGCCTCATCACTGAACTCCAGTCTCAGGATGGCAGGCTTAAATACACGCAGCATGGGATCCACAGGGAAATGACCTTGCACTTTACACACTTATATAGATCTGCCTGAGTGCCTCTGACACAGACATGAATTCCTTTCTAGATGGTCTCACCTTCCCTACACTCGCACCAGAGAAGCAGGGATCTAGATGCACCTCTTATGCTGGAGGAAGTAAAAGGCACGATTTGTGCGCTGTCCACTGACAGAGTCTCGGGGCCAGAAGGTCTCCACCATGAGTTCTCAAAGACTTATGCTGATCTATTAGGTCCACAACTTTTGGGAGTTTACACAGTAGCATTAGAGGGGGCTGTCCTTCCAGCCTCGCTGACAGGGGCCACTCTGATTATTCTTCCTAAACCAGATAGGGATCCCATAAGTACGAGCGCCTATCGACCCCTAGCGCTGCTAAATGGAGATTACAAGATACTGCCGGGAGTCCTGGCGGGTCGTTTGGCCCTGGTCACCCCACAACTGGTTCATCAGGATCAGAATGGCTTTGTGCCGACCCACAACACCTCATTTCATATTCATAGGCTATTCCGGATGGTGCGCAGTGCTGTAGTGGCCTTGCCAGCAGCGGGCTGTTTGGTTTTGGACCTGGAAAATGCCTTTGACACGGTGGAATGGCCGTGTATGTTTGCAGTGTTGCAACACTTTGGGTTTGGGACCTTCTTCCTAAGCTTAGTCAAACTCCTATACAAGACCCCCACCATACGAGTCTATTTAGGAGATTTATTCTCCAAGCACATATCGATTGGGAGGGGAACTAGTCAAGGATGCCCCCTTTTCCCACTAATATTTTCCCTGGTCATAGAGCTTTTTGCTATAGCTGTGCGCCCACTGGCAGATCAATGGGGTATACAGTTGGGAGAAGAGAAGTGCGCCGTTGCGCTTTATGCAGATGATATCTTGCTTTTTCTAAGGGACTTACAGGCGATACCTTCGATCATACCAAACGCACTGAAATTATTTGCAAATTTGTTAGGACTGAGAGTGTATTGGGGGAAATTATGTTTACTACTCTTCACTCCTGGCACAGATGCCCCTCAATTGATGGTGGATGGTGCATTGGTGCCCTGGCAACCGCTGTGCTTCAATATTTAGGTGTTCGTATTTATCACACAAACCGAGATCTTTTAGAAGGCAACCTATCCAGAGCAATCACAACATTGAGACCCCAGGTGGACTTCTGGAAAAAGCTTAATCTCTCTGTTGCAGGTAAGGTGGCGCTCATTAAAATGGTGGTGCTGCCCCAATTGTTATATTATTTTGCAAACCTTCCACTAGATCTACCAGCATAATTTTTTGTCCATTCGAAGGGATGATGATGGACCTCATATGCAGAAATACTCGCTGTAGGGTGGCGCTTACTAAACTATACTTACCCCAGACACAGGGTTGATTAGCCTTGCCCATTTTGGAACATTATTATGTGGCGTCCCAAGTACAATGGGTGGTGAGGTTGCTGGGGAAGCTTCATCTTGAGGATACGGCGGAAGGCAGACCTCCGTACACGATAGATAGGCTCTTTTTTATATTTCATCCGTGCACTAGATTAAGTGCATCTCTTCCTCTTCTGGTACAGATAGCCCAGAAATGCTTCCATAGAGCTTTATATCTTACCAGGCGTGCCATACCATATGCACTCACGATACCGATTTTGGGAATGCCGAAAGGAAGAGGCAGAGTCAGTACAACCAAACTTGCAGTCTGGCGGGACGCTGACATACACACATTGGGTGACAAGCATGTGGAGGGTGCGTTGAGGCCGTAACCCCGTTTAACGGAAGAGGAAGGTGTCCCACTGGAGCAGTTCCTAAACACACCTCCTGGATAGCTACATTGAGACGCTACTGGGTGATATCTCGCAGGAACCCCCGAAACACCTTCTGAAGCAGTATATTTACGTACTGGGTACGGGGTGACACCTCATAAAATGGTATCAATTTTGGTATGCTGATAGTTAACCCCAGCAAGTGCCGGAGGTTTGCAGTAGTCGGAAGGTGGAAGATGACTTCCTGGGGCGAGCCCACCTTTAACAGCCAATCACAGAATTAAGGGAAGAATAATACCCCGGCCTCTGCAGAAGAGCTGCAAACACCACCATCACTTTCGTGAACACCCGAGTATGTCACTGGTAAAGGGAGCACAGCCAACTGAAAGTGCTCTTGGCCGACCGTGAACAGCAGATAACGTCTGTAGGCGGGCAAGAAGGGGATGCGGAAATATGCCTCCTGCAAGCCCAATGCTACCATCCAGTCCCCCAGTGTAGGGCAGACAGAACTTGGGCGAGCGTAAGCATTTTAAACTGTTCTGTTTTCAAGAAGAGGTTGGAGAAGGGACAGGTCTAAGATAGGAGGAAGTCTTCTGTCCTTCTTTGGCACCAACTTTTGATGCAGGCATTCTCTCTATGGCTCCCTTTGCCAAGAGAGCCTCCAATTCTTGACAGAGCAAGGAGAGATGGCCTTCTGTTAGCCGATCGCAAGTGGGTGAAATGGGTACGTAGGTAGTCACAAATGGGAAGGAGTAGCCCATTTGGACAATATGGAAGACACAGCAGTCTGATGTCACTGACCGCCAGTGGGGCAGCTGATGACGATTCCTGCCTTCAAATGGATGCCCATCTTGATCGGAGAGCAAACTAAAGAGGCTTGGAGGCAGAAGCTGCCAGAGGGAGTGGGTGGTGGAAAGACTTGACTGCAGGCTGCCTATCCTATGTTGTCTATGGGACTCGCACTTTCGACCACCAAAAGGCTGGGAAGCCTGTTAGCTGTGGTGGCAGGGAGGGAATGAGCGTGGCTGGAGACCCCTTCCGTGGCCATGAAAGGGTTGGAAGGGGGATCTGGGTTGGCAAGGGGCCATAAGCAAGCCAAAGGACCTATCCGTAGCTCTGCCGTCCTTAAAGCGCTCCAGGGTTGAATCCATTTTCTCTCCAACAAGGCAAGCGCCATCAAGGCAGCCTGGGCATCCTCTGAAAAGCCAGTTGTTCTGAGCCAGGTGCAGCACCACAATGCCATTGATGATTAAATCGCTCTGCCCAGTGAATGGGTTGTGTAGAGCCCACATCTTATTTATTTATTTTTTTTAAATACCTTTATTGTCCGACATACAGCGTACACAGCATCTTAGCTTACAACCCAGTCGGGCCAGCTGCAGTTAATGAAGTTCGTGGTATATAAAGTGAATGAACACAGCTTCAAGTCCGGCAACCCTGGGGTCCGGCAGCGTATATCAACATTTCACGGTACATCATGACGTGTATACCTTTAGTGTCTAGTAAGTGTGTGGTCTGTGGGTTTTTCAGTATGGATGCAGTGGTTCGAGGTGGCTGCGCTGAATCAACCCTCATCAGTTGCCGCGGTGATGGTCGTGTCCGTCACTGCCAATGCGTGTCATCTGCGAGTGCTTCTGTGGGAGTCGGCACTCAGACAGGTTTAGCATTGTGTGAGGGAGCGTAGAGGGTGTTCAGCGACTGAGTGTATTTGGGGCGTGTAACCTCCATGTGCATCCGCATCAGCGGAAAGAAATGTACTGCACCTCAGTGCCCATGCGGGGTATCCAATCCTCAGCTGCCACGCCCGAGGGTGTCCTGTGATACGAAATGGTATAAAGCATGAAGTTGTATGCGTATGGACATGGTCTAACGGAGGATGAAACCAAATCGACAACTAACTATAAAACAGGGACATGGGTTTCACGGGAGGCGGGTAGGGGCAGGTGTATGCAGAGTTCGCCATAGCGTCGAGTAGGTAGGAGTCTGTATCAGCATGTCAGTTGCGCCTCGCGGGGTAGGTAGGCGGGGGGGGCCGGGGCCCAGGAGAGCGCGGGTCGTCCGTGCGGTGGGGTCATTGGGGGGGGTCGCCCGAATGGTTGGAGGGTGTGGCATCCCGGTGTATTGTTCGGACTCCCGCCACCGTTTCTCATGTGGCGGTGCGGCTCCGGGATTGGGGTAAGTGGTCGGCAGTGTGAGATATGAAAACATTAGTCAGACAGTGTGTCGAGTCCGACGGCAATGGGAAGTCGTACGGTGTATCATGAGTGGTCAGTGTGGTGCCTTATCAGGGAATGGGGGTGGGAGTACATGTGTCTTCACGTGATTCCTTGTTCCGTGCATTTCTGCAGGAAGGAGTGTAGTATGCCCTCCCATTGGTGTGCAATGGGGAACTTTCTGAGTCCTGCTGTCTCCTCTCGCTGTAGAACAGAGCTTTCAGCCCGTGCCCAGTTTGTCAGTGACAAGTACCAGTATCGGAGGTGGGGGGGTGTGGCTGCCTTCCATCTCTTGGTAAGTAGTCTTTTGGCCGTGATAAGTCCGAGATCCCAGTATCTAGTCTGGACTCTATTTAGGTGTGTGCGTTTATACAACCCCAGTATGCAGGCTTCCCACGTACTCGGTACTTGTTCCCCAGTGCAGTGTCGGAGTATCTTGGTCACACCTTCCCAGTACTGCTGAAGGGTGGGGCAGACCCATAGCATGTGAAGGAGATCTGCGCCTATGAGGGAGCAGCGGCCGCAGGCAGTATCTGCCACCGTGAAGTATTTATTTATCTTGTCAGGGGTGAGGTACGCACGGTGTAATATATAAAATTGTATGATTTTAAAACGAGGGCTGCGGGGGATGTTCACTGGGCCAGCCAGGATCATAGCCCACTCCTTGTCCGTCCAGTCCCGCCCTCTGTCTGTCGCCCATTTTTCACTTAGGTGTACAGTCGCCGGGTATGTATGTAGGAGGAGTGCTTGTGTCAGCCAGTGAATGATGTGAGTGCCGTTGCTCATGACATGCAAGTACTGTATGAAGTGGTGTGTCGGTGGTTCACTAGACATGTCTCCCCAGGCGGCGGTCAACGCATGAACGAGAGACGCGTGTGTCAGGAACTGACCAGCTGGGAGGGACGTGTCCTCCGCGAGGGTCGCAAAGGGCAGAAGGGTACCGTCGGAGTAAAGGTCGCCCAATGTTTCCACCTCTGCGGTGATCCAGCTATTCAACCGTGTAGCGGTCAGGGTCCCTGCCGTCGTCGGGGTGCCTAACAGCGGCAATATCGGCGCGTATGGTGTCGTTGCTCGTGTTAGGCGCAAGCAGTAGAGCCCACATCTTATGATGAACTTAGCTGCATCTCGATTCCCAGCAATAGCCTGGTTGAGTATGGCTCGGGCCTACTCCGAGACCATAGGCAGCACTGCGCAACTGAACCCATAGCACATGGGAATAACAGGCCAATAGGCACGCGGTGGTCACTGACTGCAGTACTAGGCTGGCAGAAGAAAACATTCTCTTGCCAAAGTTAACCAGCCTCTTGGCTTCCATATCTGGTAGAGTGGAAGGGCATGTGCCGGGATTAATCCTGCACATAGAGGCTTGGATCACCAAGTTCTCTGGGTTGAGAGAGGGTTGCTGGGTAAGGAAACTGGGGTTCCCCAGAGAAAGGTGAATGCTACGGGCAATCATCCTAAGCACAGGAGCCCCTTTACAAGGCTTGGACCAGGCCTTGAGTAGAACATCGGTAAGCGCTTCATTGAAGGGGTCTCTGTGTCAGATTCAGGGATAAGTATGGGGGCGCTACCGGCACTGGAGTGGGCGCATAGAAAAGTCTCGGTCTCGCTGGGAGTTCACCTCTGGTCCAGCTAGTGATCCATGGGGCCGAACTGGCGCAGAGGACGTACCCACCGGCGTAGGTCTAGTAGGGGCACTTCCCGTGGGTCCTAAAGACACTCCAGAAGCTCCAGGCCACCCAAATATGAAGTGCATGGCCTCTTAGAACTCCTTTAGCTGGGCAGGAGTCACTCCAGGGAAGCATGGAGCAGACCCGGGTTCAGGATTTGCCAACTTTCAGGGCCTGGAGTGCAGACGCTCCTGATTCTCTTTGGAAGACTTGGCAAACAGTCCCGGCATCTTCCACGCAATACAGACCTCGAGCGTCACAGAGTCAATCGACGTTGGGTGGCGGGGAGTTTGAGGGATTGGTCTCTCAGCACCATAGGGTGCATGGCGCGACAGTCCTCGCAGGTCTTAGAATCGTGGTCCGGCTCCAAACACCAAGTGGGGGTCTGTCGCCGGCATTTACCTGTGACCGGCCCCACATGGTTTGAAACCCGCCGGTGTATTGGGCGACATGACCACCAGGAGAAAGTTCTCAAAAAGGTTTCACAAAACATTGAAAAAAGCCATTCAAAAAGTGACTGAGGGGTAGCTCAGACTGGCTCAGT
Organism: Lissotriton helveticus; assembly: GCF_964261635.1. Classification (NCBI taxonomy): domain Eukaryota; kingdom Metazoa; phylum Chordata; class Amphibia; order Caudata; family Salamandridae; genus Lissotriton; species Lissotriton helveticus. The sequence continues at coordinate 383,600,616 of NC_136067.1, read as the reverse complement.
GATACCTGGCGGGGGAAGGAAAAAACGAATTTCAACGCGCCCATACAGCGCCAATATAGGTACTGCGCACATCACTTCCAGAGTGGACCCACTGACCAGAACAAAACCCCCTACAGGAGTGCAGGGTACTGCTCAAAAATCTTCCAGATCCAGTCTAATGTCCAGGGGATATTCTAAGGTAAAGAATCTGAGGCTAGAAGTCTCTATCAGATGCACTCATTTACTTGTTGCTGGGTAACCACTTGGCTGGGCCTGCAGAAGCTGAGAGAGAGTCAGCTGCGCTCACCATAAGTATTTACAAGCACTCATCAGCCCCGCCATTGAGGCTAAAGGCAGAGAAGACCAGGGCAATTGCCTGTTTGTGCCTGATCGGGCATACCACCAGAAATGTTGCCCTTTTTGCAAATAAACAACCTCCACCATATCCCATCTACAGCCATAAACATACACTTAACAGAAATAAATACTAGTTCTTAGCACAAAACAAACTCAATTCACACTTCACTCACCCACCAAACACTACACAACTCCAAAAAAGAATTCTGTAAACCCTACTTCCACACATTGGCACCTTCACTCCCATACAAACCAAAGTTCTGCACTAACCTCCTATCAAACTCACACATCTCCAATACGCCACTAACTCACATTGCACATACCCTTATCACCTCAAACACTCTCCATTTTCATACAAAATGCACCTCTATTACTCCTAAATCAACCCCCTTCAGTACCATCACACTTTTACTCAACCATTGCTCATACTATCAAACCATAACTCCTCCTCCTTCTTTTACCCAAAGCACACAACTAAACACTCCCTATACTACTATCCACCACAAGGACTACCTCTTCCACCTACCCCTGTTAATCTTTTCTCACACTGCACATAAACTTTCCTCCAACACATATTCCCACCCCCTTTCCTTTTCAAAATCATACTCCCCATCAGTTCTCTCCATTCAAATCCTACACATAAACTCACTACACTAAATCACATATTACTCCACAAAACTAAATACAAATGCAAGCACATCAAAACCTCCTTCACATACAATTAACTACTACAATACCTCCCAAAATACACACACTCACTTTGATGCTAACACAAGTAATACAGAGCCTAAACCAACTTTAAATCATTAACAACGACAGAGGCTGTCCAATACCCCTGAACTGAGATAATAGTAACAACTAACAGAAGGTTCAGGTACACAGATTCAATAGCAAACTACAAATTCATAACGGAAAATTCGTTCAGGTAAAGAAAGAAAGAAAGAAAGAAAGAAAGAAGCCTATATTTCAAAAACAATTACAAAAAGTACTCATAATTTATTAAACATATAATTTCGAATAAAACACATTACAAGTCAAATAAATGCTCATAAAAAAGTGTTGGCGAGACTAAGACAACCAATTAATTTTACCAAACACGAGGCTGACATACAAACATTAGATATACAGAAAGAGCAACAAAAACAAATATAATGTGTCTTTCACAGTTTGTGGCCACAGAATGCGTCAACGGCGTTTCGACCCCTGGTTAACTATGCGGTCATCATCAGGACAAACAGTGGTTTGAGCGTTTTCAGTAACAATATTAAAAGCAGACCAGTCAAGTGTTGAACGGCAGATGCAGTACGTTAAAATTTATGGAACAAATCACAAGTCCTCATAACACAAATCGAGGACTAATAAGAAAGCTTGTATGCAAGTGAGTCTTCAGCACAACAAGAAGCCCATGGGGAACATGGATAGTTCACGGCACTGCTACATGCTACAAGTTTGCTGCATGTAGCAGTGCCGTGAACTATCTGGTTGGACCCGCGGACTCATGCCGATTGATTGGGCAAACGTTGGGCCATAATTAATTGTTCCCCATAGGCTTCTTGTTGTGCTGAAGACTCACTCGCATACAAGCTTTCTTATTAGTCCTCGATTTGTGTTATGAGGACTTGTGATTTGTTCCATAAATTTTAACGTACTGCATCTGCCGTTCAACACTTGACTGGTCTGCTTTTAATATTGTTACTGAAAACGCTCAAACCACTGTTTGTCCTGATGATGACCGCATAGTTAACCAGCGGTCGAAACGCCGTTGACGCATTCTGTGGCCACAAACTGTGAAAGACACATTATATTTGTTTTTGTTGCTCTTTCTGTATATGTAATATTTGTATGTCAGCCTCGTGTTTGGTAAAATGAATTGGTTGTCTTAGTCTCGCCAACACTTTTTTATGAGCGCTTATTTGACTTGTAATGAGTTTTCTTCGAAATTATATGTTGAATAAATTATGAGTACTTTTTGTAATTGTTTTTGAAATATAGGCTTCTTTCTTTCTTTACCTGAACGAATTTTCCATTGTGAATTTATAGTTTGCTATTGATTCTGTGTACCTGAACCTTCTGTTAGGTGTTACTAAACCAACTTTAACACACATTTTTCAATCAATATAAACACCAAACACAAACTCCGCTTGTACACAAAAAAGCTCATTCACCCACCTTTCATCCATTGCACAATTTTGAGGTTTAAAACATGATCATCATACTCCACATCCTCCCAAAACCCACATTAACAACCAAACATATGTAAAAGACATAAATAACACACCACTCTTCATAACTTCACATCTCCTTAGGTTTTACACAAACATAAGTTATAGAAATCGACTGCCACAGCCCACCACCTTACTCTCAATGAGTACCCCCATTACCCACACAAACAGACCCAACAAAATGCCTTCTAAGCCTGTTGGATGAGGATATTGATATAGTCAAACAGCACTATTGCTGTCCTGATCCAGTAAACATCATCACCAATAGTACACTTATCACAAGTTAAAATAATACTACTCACTCTTCCACAAAACAAACTCATGCCACTTGCAAAACACATTCCTTACACTGTCTTCTAATAAATGATTGATCCTTTCTAAAAACACGTAGCACATCTTCGCCCTACTCATAGACACACAACCTAACTTCTAATAACTGAATCATGGCATGACCTCAGTATTGCCTGAATCTGTTCCTCCAAGATAAAATCACAGACAAAAGAAAAAGTGGACTGTCTGTTATATTTAAGAAAACAACAAATCTCGCCAAAGAGGAGGGTGTTTTCATACAAGGTTAAGGGGCCCTCCTTACCAGATGCAACCCTACACCAACTTTCTCCAGTAACTCCTTCTTTTTTTACAGACCACTACCTTGCGATGGAATACTCCCAGATACATTTCTAGACACAGCTTCAAATCTTCTTGCACTATATTTAAATCTATGAATTCTTGGTGACCTAAACAAACAAATTACTTACCTTCAGTAACGATATATTTGTAATAGACATAGATTAATTATAGATTCCTTACCTTTAGAATTACCCCCAGGCGTCAGTCCGGATCCGGAGAATTTTTTAGTCAGCAGTACCTCTGCACGTCGAAAGGTGGCGTCGGTCGGCTCCACGTTTGTAGTTGGCATCGTGCTCGAGGGGTGACATCACAGTAGCTACTTAGATGCCACCTTTGCACACTGGCCTTAGTTCTTTTACACGACATGCCACGCCAGAAGCGCAGAGCCATACAAGACACTGACCATTAGTGCACAAAACTAGGGCCATAAATGGGATACCCTGACCCTAGAAGTCAGTTTGCAGAACGGGGAGGATGGGTGGGACGGTAAGGAATCTATAACTAATCTATGTCTCTTACAGATATATCATTACAGAAGGTAGGTAACATGTTCATATGAAAGAGACAATTAGTTATAGATTCTTTACCTTTAGAATAGATACCCCAGCATTACCAACCCCAGAGGTGGGTCTGCAAACCAAGTTCACATCAGAAAGTCCTGGAGAACAGAACGGCCAAAGAAGCCGTCTCTTCAGACTTGGCTGTCCAGGCAGTAGTATTTTGTGAACGTGTGCAGATATGCCCTCGTAGCTGCCTGACAGATGTCATTGAGGGGGACTCCCCTTCCCAAAGCAGTGGTAGTTGCCGTCGCGCTGGTGGAATGGGCGCGCCATTCCACTGGAGGCTCCTTCTTTGTCACCTAGAGATGGTCCGCTTGTGCACGGCCGACCTTTTTTGGCGCCCACATAGCCAACAATGTCCAAATAAAATGAAAGCGCACGTTTTGGATCCAGACAGTGGAGCCTCTCTTCCACTCTCGAAGGATGCGGAGGCGTAAAGAAGGTGGACAAAGTGATGGTTTGACCAATGTGGAAAGAAGTAACCACTATGGGAAGAAAAGATGGACGAGTTCGTAGGACAACCTTGTCCGGATGAACAGCCAGAAAAGGTGGTTTTGAAGAAAGAGACAGGAGCTCACTCACCCTGCGAGCAGAGGTGATGGCAACCAGAAATGCAGTCTTTAAAATGAGAAGTCTGAGAGGACAGTTATGTAGCGGCTCAAAGGGAGTGCACACAGGATAAGTAAGAACCAAGTTCAAGTCCCACTGAAGCATTACGAAGAGAACAGGAGGGAAAAAATGAGTAATGTCGCTAAGAAAGCGATTTACAACAGGGTACTTGAAAAGAGAAGGCTGATCAGGAAGCTTAAGAAGGCTGAAATGGCTGAGAGATAGCCCTTAAGAGTGCCCTGAGTAGAGCCCTGCTGGGCCAAAGAAAGGAGGAACAAGAGAACCTCAGAAAGAGGGGCAGAAAGGGGATCCACAGCCTTTGCTGCACACCATGCCACAAATTTGTTCCATCTGCAGGCATTTACCCTCTAAGTGGAGGGACGCCTGGCTGCCAAGATAACATTACAGACTTCGGGAGGAAGGTCGAAGGCTGACAACTGTCGCCGTTTGATCTCCATGCAAGGAGGTGGAGGCTGGACAAGTTTGGGTGGCGGGCCGTCTCCTGCTACTGCGACAGAAGATCCTCCCGAAGAGGCAGTCTGATCGGAGGATTGATGGCCATGTTTAACAGCTCAGGATACCAGACTCTTCGTGCCCAATCCAGAGCCACAAGAATGACTTGGGCCCGGTCATGCTTGATCTTCTTCAGCACTCTAGGCAGAAGTAGCATAGGAGGAGGCGTATAGAAAACTGCAACTTCACTCGTGATGAAAAGCATTGCCTAGCGAGTGCCGCCTTGGAAATTCCAACATGCAGAATTGCTGACATTGCGCATTCTTTTCAGTGGCGAATAGATATAACCAAGGCTCTCCCCACTGCTGAAAGAGACATTGCGCCACCTCCGAGTGAAGACGCCATTCGTGATCCATCATGCACCTGCAGCTGAATTCAGGCGCCCTGGTGTTCAGTGAACCTGCCAGGTGTTGAACCACCAGAGATATGCCCTGATGTTCCAGCCATGTCCAGAGACAGAGAGCCTCTTGACATAGGGTCCACGACCGCACCCCGCCCTGTTCGTTGTAGTACCACATGGCGGTGGTGTTGTCCGTGAACACCTGCACTACCCTTCCCCGGACAGAGGGAAGGAATGCTTTTAGCGCAAGACAGATTGCCGGAGCTCCAGAAGGTTGATGTGGAGCCGGGACTCCGCCGAAGATCAGAGGCCCCTGACCTCCGCCTCTCCCTTGTGGCCGCCCCACCCCAGAAGTGAGGCACCCGTCACCACTGTGAACTACAGTTGGGGAAGGGAGAGGAATCTGCCGTTGAACCAATCCTGGTTTGTTAGCCCCCACTGCAATTGCCGTGCAGAGCCCTCCGTGATATCAACGCATTCGGACAGATTCCCCTGATGTTGTGCCCACTAGAACTTCAGGTCCCACTGCAGTGCCCGCATATGCCACCTGGCATGATCTACCAGCAGGCTGCAGGAGGCCATGAGGCCCAGCAACCTCAGGGTTATCCTGACCGAACCCCAGGATAGAGGCTGAAAGATCGGAATCATAGGCCGAATATTCCGGACTCACTGCTCAGGAGGACAAAACCGAAACTGCGTTGTGTCCAGAACCGCTCTGATGGAAAGGAGCTTCTGAGAGGGAATCAGGTGTGACTTAGGCACGTTTATAGTGAACCCCAGTGAGTGCAGGAGGTCCACCGTAATCTTTAGGTGGGAGACGACTGCCTGGGGCGAGCCCGCCTTCAACAGCCAATCGTCAAGATAGGGGAAGACTGGAACTCCTTATCTGAGCAGATGAGCTGTGACCACGGCCATCACTTTTGTGAACACGTGTTCGCTGGTAAGGCCAAAGGGGAGCACGGTAAACTGAAAGTGCTCGTGGCCCACCATGAACCTGAAGTAACACCGGTGGGCCGGCAGGATGGGGATGTGAAAGTAAGCATCCTGCAAGTCCAACGCTACCATCCAGTCTCCAGGGTCGAGGGCAGACAGGACCTGAGCTAGTGTCAACATTTTGAACTTCTCCTTCTGGAGGAAGCGGTTGACGTTCCTGAGATCCATGATAGAACACAGGCCTTTGTCCTTCTTTGGCACTAGAAAGTAGTGGGAATAGCAACCACAACCTATTTCTAGAACCAGAACTCGCTTGATAGCTCCCTTGGCCAAGAGAGCCTTGACTTCCTGTTGGAGAAGGGCCAAATGATCCTCCGACATGCAATGGTACTGAGGTGGCATGGATGGAGGGGTAGTCTCGAGGGGGAGGGAGTAGCCCTTCTGGACTATCTGCAAAACACACCTGTCTGACGTGATGGAGCTCCAGTGGGGGAGGTGATGGCGAATCTTGCCGCCCACTAGCTATTGGTGGCCCTGAAAGGTCGGACTAGGAGTGTTTGGAGGCTGCTGTAGAAGGGGTGCTAGTGGATGGCCCGCTTGCTGGCCCCCAGACCCACAACAGTGGGTCCCATTTCCACGGCTGCGCGGGGGCTGGACAGTATGTGCCGGCCTATGGCCCGTGGTGGGCACCCCTTCTGTAGCCATGAAAGGGGTGAAAAGCAGACTGCGTAGGGCGGATGGAGAGGCCAAGGACTTAGCCGTAGCCCGGGAGTACTTGAAGCGCTCTAGGGCATTTTCCGCTTTATCACCGAACAGGTAACGGCCGTCAAAAGGCATATCCAGCAAGGGAGTCTGGCTATCCCCGGAAAAAAACAATCGACATCAGCCAGGCGTAGTGTCAAAGGGCTACCGACGTTGAAATCGTCCTGCCTAGCGAATCGGCGGTGTCCCGTCCACATCTGATGGTGAACTTGGCTGAGTCTCTCCCCTCAGTGACTGCACGGGAGAGCATGGCCTGGGCCTCCTCAGGGCACTGTGGCAGCACCTGCGCTACCGTACCCCACACAGAGTGTGTGCAACAGCCCAACAGACATGTGGTCTTCAATGACCGCAGTCCAACGCTGGAGGAAGAAAACATCTTCTTCCCAAATGGTCCAGCTTTTCGGACTCCCTGTCAGGTGGTGCCTTAGGGAATGCGCCTTTGGATGTAGAGGCTTGGACCACCAAGCTCTCAGGGGTGGGGTGTTGGGAGCGGAAAGAAGAGTCGCTCAGAGCCGGGCGGTAGTGTCTGAATCATCCTATCCACAGGAGCCCCTGTGTTGGGCCTGGACCAGGTGCCCAAAAGGATGTCAATAATTGCTTCATTAAAAGGCAGCAGCGGCTCCGAAGAGGCCGCTGCCGGTTGAAGCACCTCCAATAGGAGATTCGTCCTGACCGCCACCGTAGGTAGCTCGTGGTGGAGGACCTCAGCCGCCCTACACCAAACCACTGCATATGAAGCACCCTCCTCTGTAGCCACGGTAGGAGGAGACAGCATGCTTTCCCCAATTCCTCTCTCCAGCCTGGTTCATCCAACTGGTCAGCTAAAGGGTCAACAGACCCTTCCAGTCTTTCTCACCCTCCTCTGGTTGCCATCTGGCGATGAATTTGCAGACTTCTTCACAGATAAGACCACTAAGATCGAAGCTTGAACAACTGTCGATCAGTTCGCTGAACACCCTCCTGCCCACTGGGTTGGATGTCACAGTCCCTGCTCAACCTTACCTCCCCAAAAACTGGAGCCATTTCTGAACTTTGGTTGAGAGCAGTCTACGCAAAACGCTGGCTACTCTGAAACCTTCTAATCACTAAAACGACCCCCTGCCATTGAACGACCTCTCCAAAGTTAGAACCTCTTCAGTCCCACTTTGGACTAAGATCGTCAATGGATCACTTAGGCAATATGCTATTCCGGATTGCCTAAAATCGGGGCAAGTTACCCCGATTCTAAAGAAACCATCTGTGGATCCCACGGACCTTCATAACTTTCGCCCAATCTCTAACAGCCCCATGGTGGCATAGCTCCTGGAGAAATATGTGCTCTACCAACTCTGTAACCACATCGGTTCACTTCCAATTCCTGGACCAATGCCAATCTGGTTTTCAACCGGGCCATAGTACTTAATCTGCGTTAACTCACAGTGTCGATGATGCGCTAAAAATGTTGGATCAAAGTTCATCTTGCCTACTGAACCTTCTAGACCTTTCGTCAGCATTTGATACCATCAAACATAACCTCATTGACCTCCTAGAACACAGGATGAGGTTGTCTGGACCTGTACTAAACTGGTTCTCCTCATTCCTTCATAACAGATCCCAAAGCTTCAAGGTGAACCAGTCCCTGTCACATCCTTCGCCGGTCACGCTAAGGGTACCACAGGGTTCAGCGCTCTCACCCACGCTCTTCAACCTGTTCATGGAGCCTTTGACAGAAATCATCCAGCATTCACTATCACATGTATGTGGATGATACCCAACTATACCTGGAGATCCCCTCCCTTGAGGACATCTGGTCCCTCAACTCAGTCCTACTGGAAACTCATAGCTGGCTGACACGCAACCACTTGAAGTTAAACTCTCTAAAAACGGAATTCCTCCTAATCGCACCACACAAGCAATCTCCGGTCATCGAACTATGGTTGAATCATCTCACTGCTCTTAACTGTAGGCCGCACCTTGTTGATTTAGCAACCTCTTTGGGAATTATACTAGACAAAAGTCTGAACATACAGAAGCACATCAGCTCCCTCACCAAAGGAGCAAACTTCCAACTCGGCATTCTAAGGAAACTCAAACCTTATCTCCATGCTCATGACCTAAAGGTGGCAGTGCAAGCCTTAGTGATTTCAAAGCTGGACTATGGTAGCGCAACCCTCTGCAGCCTACCTAGAGTGAAGTCTGCTCCTCTTAGAGCTGCACTCAACTCTGCTGCTAGGCTCGTAACAGGCGCCAAAAAATACTACCATATCTCTCCTGACCTATTGTCCTTGAACTGGCTTCCATATGAAGCTCGGATACAGTTAAAAATTGCCTGCATGGCACACAAAGCCATGCACTTCAAAACCCCAATGTACCTCGCTCAGAACCTGTAGCACTCATGTGGTTTGAGAGCCTCCAGAAGCGCCAGCACCATATTGCTCAAACCACAAAAATTCAAGAAAAAGAAAACCTACAATCGAGCCTTCTCCGGTATGGCACCGAGGATTTGGAACTCCCTCCCCCCTGAAGTCAGGGTGAATCCTTCCACTGTCCTCTTCAAAAAGGAAGTCAAAGTGCTCTTGATAAAGACATTTCTGCCTTGGACTGGCTATTCTATTGGAGACCGAGGTCACAGATCTGTGGCCCAGCTGCCAAGGTCGAGAGAAAGCCTTGGCTTGAATTGTCTGTGTATTTTTCACTTTGTTGGTTCAGTTTAAGATAGTGTGTATCCCTCTTGATGTATAAACTGTAAAGCGCTCTGATACCCGTTGGGGTCATGTTCGTGCTATAGAAAACTTTCAAAATAAAATAACAAACTGGTAATAAAGAGCAGCCTTTGCACAGATGTCACAATTCAGTTAAGATAACTACATACTTTCTGACTTCCAAACAAGATTCTGTCCGGGAAGAGGCATTGAATCTGCCCTAATTAGCATCTGGTATGACCGTACGAACATAGTAGACTACAATGGGGTTGCTGCACCACTTCTCTTGGATCTTTCAGTTGCATTCGACATAGGCCAAAGACTACAGAAAGAAGGCACAGAGGGTACAGCTCTCAATTGGATCACATCCTATCTAAAAATAGAACATATGTCATCCATACTCCTCTTTTCTCATCTAAACCATACAGCATCAAAGCAGAAGTCCATTAAGGCTCTATTATCCTACTAATGCTTTTAACATCTGCAAGAAGCATGGGCCTAGATCAATGAATTTCAGTTCACCTATTAGACCTATGTAGATGACACACAAAAAGTTCCTCACCCGGTATGCCCCAAAGACATTGGAAGCAACAAACTCTTCAGCCGCCTTTGAGCCGTCTATCAGTAGATGACATGCAGACACCTCAAATTGAATGTGTGCAAAACAGAAATAGTTAGCTGTTGTGATTGGAAAAATGATGATCCACTTTGCGCCCGGCCTGACGATCTAGGACAACCACCCAAAGTACACAAGGGGGTAAGAAACCTAGGAATTTCTGTAGTTCCTACCAGTCTGTAGGATCTGCACATATGTTGGACAACATAAACTTTGGGCTAGGTCCTTAGACTGATTACGGGCAACCCCGCAGGATATATAGGTCTAAAGACCAACTAGTTCACAGTGCCACCATAAGCCCTCCTAACTTTACCAGGGAGCGAGTAGTTTCTGGCAACCACTGAACATGACAACATAGACCCCTCACAGATCGTGAAAACAGATCGAAACCTTTCGCTCACTCACTGGTGCTTGATCATGCACCCAGAAATATATAGAGAATACAATGTGAGATGTTTTCATTATTTTGCTTGAACCAACTGTATTCTGGTATAGAATACATGTGCTGCGATAATCAGTAGACAGAAGCAGTGGAAAGTGATTACAAGCACCAAAAGCATAAATAGTAGATACAGTTCTACCATGGTGCTAAAACAGTGTATGTATGCAGGAATATTCACAAGGCAGTAATCTGGGGTACTCCTACTATGCAAACCCCTACTCAAAGTGTACCTTGGGTGTGTGTGGAGGTGTGAAGCCAAGCATCCTCCCAAGGGATAATCCAACCCCATTACCTGGCGTGAGAGAATGTAGGAGCCCATCTTGGTCATGTACTGGGCACCCCCTCACTGGGGTGTTAGACCGCTGCATGGTGAAGTCTCAGCATGTAGGGACCCTCAGTGTCAATTGAAGTGCCTCCTCTGCTAATCTATCCGGATGCTCATTATTTATACTAGAAAGCAGCCTTACGATGTAATTGTAGATTAGCGCTGTTATGGATATATAGATAGCTCTGTCTCCCCGTGGGTGAAGATAGAACGACATTTGTACCTACTGTGTAAAGAGGCCTTGTACATGATGTTCGAGGCATCGTGATAATGTTGTGTGAAGCTAGATGTGTAAACAATTTCATTTCAGAGAAACAAATCCAACATTGTCGTGCACACAAATGTGTGCAAAAGTTCACAGTCAAAATGTTATTGTGAAAAATAGGACAATGTAAGAAATAAGCTGCTTCGCTGCATGGGCCTAATCCGGGAACATAACAATATCAATGACTGCTCAAGTGGATATGGTAACAAGATCAAGCTTTATTATTATGAAAAGTCTATGACACATCTTTCCCCGCTTAGGATTGCCACACAAGGTCCAAGCCACTATCTCTCTTGTACTATCTAAACATGATTACCCTATTGGCCTATAACATGGATCACCTCTACCAACTATGAAATGACTACAAGGAATTCAGAACTATGCTGCCAGACTACTCCTGCATGTAAAGAAACAAGAGCACTTCTCCCTTGCCTTGAGGGCCCTATATTGGTCACCAGTTGCCAGAGATCCACCTTCAAGCTGCATTGTAACAATACATGACAAAGGATCACTATTCATTAGGAAGAAAATCACCAAATACATACAGCAAAGGAACCTCTGCTCTAGACTGGCTCATAGACCTCAAAATCCAACAATAAAAAGAAGTATTGGCAAAGCCAAAAGGTTTTGTCTATGCGAGAACTACTGGAGTTGTCAATGTTTTTAGGTCTTGCCTGAGCCAGCGCATGCGCTGCTCTGCGAGACATTTAGTAAGTGGGTTTTGAAAGTGCTACCACGCGCTTTTGCTGGCCTCAAGCGTGCGGTTACGCGCACAGCCGCCATCTGCCTTTTTTGTTATGGCTCATTAAGCCTTCCAGCGTGTGAAACATGCTCCTCCATCCTCTTACTTCTGCTCTCCCTACCCCCTCCCTGCTCCCCCTCCCTTCTCGTCAGCTTCATGGCAGCGAGTGAATCATGCTCCTCCACCCCATTGCTTTCTGCTCTCACTACCCCCTCCCTTCTCGTAAGCTTCATGGCAGCGTGTGAATCATGGTCCTCCACCCCCTTGCTGTCTGCTCTCACTAGCCCCCTCCCTTCTCCCTTGTCAGCTTCTTGGCAGCACATGAATCATGCTCCTTCACCCACTTGCTCTCTGATATCACTACTCCCACCTTTCTACCGCTCCCTCCTCGTCAGCTTCATGGCAGACTTTACTGTAAAAAAAAAAATGAAACCATGGGCTATTTCCCCAAAGACAGCCTCGGCCACAAGTTAGACTATTTATTAAATTGCATCTCCTTTTCGCATTTCCCTCTTTTGCTTTTAAGTACTACAAACATCCTTTCATGTTTTTAAAACTTCACCCATATGTGAAACTTTATTGATGCCACATTTGACTCTCCTAACACTGTTCCTAATATTTAGTAGGACCAAACCACAAACATTTCGGTACCCTTATAATTGTAGTGCCATGACTTTCTCGTTTCCTTATTATACATGGTTTCGTGCTTGAACAAACATTCTCATTTTGTTATTATTAAATAAATAGAGCGTGCGCATTTTGAATTTTGAAATAATGTGCTATTTCCCCAAAGCCGCTTAACAAAACAGAAGAACCCACACTTCACGTTATTTCAACAAGTATTATTCAAGTAGAGAAATGAACAAACTTTGTCATGTTCATCTCGGCAATTATTTACGCCTTTTAATCGTTTTTTGGAATGGACAATACTGTTTCTAGAAAGAGAAGAAGACGTTCTTCACAAACATAACTACATACTTTTGTTGTCTGAGTTGTGCAACAACCTATGTGTAAAGAGAGTGAAACATACAATTAATACGATTCATTTCATGGTACATCGTATTATTTTTTAAAAAATTAAAACAGGTGGAAAAAGAAATTTTAAAGTGAGAAAAGATGTCAAAATTATTTCAAATGGACATCAACACATAAGCACAATTTTTTCGAAATACTGAAATGTCATCAATCACTGTAGATACTCAGTATAAAATTAATATCAACAATGTTTGCAATAGATAAGGTTCAGTCCCCTTTGTCAACAGTGTTTTCAAGAATATAGGATTTAATCCTTTTTGCCTACGCGTTTCGAGTGTGGGTTTCCTGTACCCAGACTCTCATCAGGGCCAAATCAATCGTTTTTCCAATCCTTATCCTAATAATAAAAAAACAAAATGTGCATACTTGTTAGGACAGCTTTCCTTAACCTTCTCAGTTTCTTAAATGTCTACATAGTTTGCATCAAGGTGCCTTACCTCGAAGTTGTGGAGGTGAAGGTCACACTTGAAGCTTGTGAATAAAGCTGTGTGCACGCTTCTAAAATAAAGATTGTAGTGTATTTGTTAGTTACGAAGATCCAACAATCATTTCCTATTTTTTTTTAAATATACAAAGCCGGGGCAGGACATTCCTACCTGGCACGGAGTGTCTCAAAAGTTCAGTTGTGTGAACTATTTTCTCTCATCGTTTTTTTAGAAGGACGGGACCACTTGTAATTTAAATTTCCTTCTGTGAAAAGAGTAACCGACAGTGGCGTTATTATGTCTATTTCTACATTTAGGTTCGTATCCATTATACTACTAGGGGAACCGCTAAACCACTCACCGCGAGTTTCCTCACGTTGATCGCGGTGTCTCTCACCAGCCTTGTCTAGCGGTAACCGTTCACTGACTGCGGATCTGTAACATGAAAAGACCCGTTAGGGACGCTGTGTTGAAAGCAAGGACCGCGATTGTGTTACCAGCAAACTAAGGATCCACGCTTACCTATTTCTTCCGCTTGCTTTCCTCTCGATGCTCTCCTTGTTCTGAATCACCAGTGTTGGTCAAACAGGCAGCCGCCTGTACGTTTCTTTAAACTTTCTTGACCAATCAAATGTGGGTATTGCGGTGAAGCCCCGGGAGTGCATTCTGGGAATTGTAGTGAATTGAACGATTCACATTAAATTTTCATTAGAGTCTGTTCAATTCACTCATTGAGTTGAGTCCTTTGTTGATGCTGTCGAACCTCATTATTAGGTACGCTTCCTTGCGTAACAGCGCTTGTTCTACATTTGGTGATCGATGTTTTGGATCAATGCTTGTTAACACCGTCCAAGTGAAATCGGTCTCCTTGTGATTGAAAGCCACAAAATGGTCTACCATTGGGGCATTCGGGACTCTTTTCTTTAGTCGTGATCGATGTTGTGAAATTCGAATGTTCACTTGTTGGCATGTTTTGCCGATGTATATTTTATTGCAGGCACACAATACTGCATATACTACATTCTTACTTCTGCAATTTGTATGCATCTCATGTCTCCATTTGATGCCGTTGTAACAAAATTCATTTCCTTCTATAGTACTACTGCAGGCGACACACATACCGCATTTGTGGTGTCCAGTGATGGGTTTTAGTTTCCACTGTGATATAAGGTCACTCTTGGTTTTAGGGACATAGCTGTCTGCCCGGATGATTTGTTGGCCGATGCTGGGATTTTTTCTCATAGCGAAAATTGGTCTTTCCAAAGGGTTTTCAAGTCCCTCTAGCAAGTGCCAGTTTCGCAAGATTATTTGCCTGAATTTATTAGTATGAGCCCCATAGGTGGTGACACAAACCAATTTATTTAGTTCCTTTTTTGGTTTTATTTTTAGGAGCTCTTCCCTAGGAGTGTACCTCGCTCTTTTTATTGAATGCTTTAGCAGTTTTTTTGGGTAACCCCTCTTGTTCATTTCATCACAGAATGTGGCTGCATGTGTATCAAAATTAGTTATTTCAGAGCAGTTTCTTCTTATCCTCAGCAACTGACCATAAGGTAGATTTTGTTTCAGACACTGGGGATGCGCACTGTTATAGTGTAAAATAGTGTTTTTGTCCGTCTGCTTTTTAAATAGAGAGGTTGAAAACCTGTCTCCTTCGATGCCAACTTCCACATCCAAAAAGGTCATTTTCTTATTGCTCGAATCAATTGAAAATTTTATGTCTGGATGTCGTGCATTCAACCAGCCATAGAAATTGTCGAGTTCTATCTGGCTCCCCTGCCACAGGAGCCAGATGTCATCAATATACCGTGCCCACTGTTTTATGTTGTCACTGTAAGGGTTGTTCCTATAAATGAATTTTTCTTCGTACTGGACCATGTACAACACCGCCATTTCTGGCGCATAAGGACAGCCCATGGCCGTACCTTTGATCTGAATAAAAAACTCATTTTCAAATTTAAAGTAGTTGCTCCTCAAGGAGATTTCTGCCAATGATATAATGAAAGTAGTGGGGACCCTATGGGGTCTCTCCCGCTGCTCAAGATAAAATTCCATAACTTCAAGGGCTTCATCTTGGGGGATCTGTGGATATAATGAATTGACATCCATTGTGGTCATCAATTCATTCTCTGCATCAACTGTCATGTCTTGTAATTTATTGATGAAATCAATCGTATCTCTCAGGTACGATTTAACCTGAGGTAAAAATGGTTTCAAAAAGAAATCAATATATTTGGAAATAGGTTCCAATGCTGAGTCACATCCAGAGACAATTGGTCTCCCGGGGGGTGTCTGTTGGTTTTTGTGGATCTTTGGCAAAAAGTATAGAACGGGCGTTCTTGGTGATTTTTTATTTAGAAATTCGAACTCTTTAGGACCCAGGAATCCATCATCTAGTCCTTCTTTAGTTAATTTAGCGATCTTATTTTGAATTTCAAAAACTGGGTCTTCTTTTACAGGTCTGTACCATTCCCTGTTGAGGGGGACAGAACAAAAAGGGTTTCAATCAGCCTTTTTTAGGGAAGGGCGGCCAACAATCAGTCCGCTTCAAACAGCCATGGGAGATGCGCACGAGAAACAGATATTACAACAATTAGACACCTCTACAATTGTTAATCTTTCGGAAAAAACTTTAACCACTGATGAAAAAACGATTTTGAGTTTGGGTTTAAAATTTGTACCCAGTAGAAGAACTGACTTCACTAAACTCAAGTTGGAGGCAATTGAGTTTTGCCGAAAAAATTAGGTTGAAAACCTTCTTTGCCGGTGCTGAACCCACTCCAAATAGGGAAACCACTGGATTAAGGGTCAAATCAAAATTTTTGCCAATGTCAAATATACCTAAACAAATTCACGCCTTCGAACAGGCGGTGTTGTCGTCACTGACAAAATTGGAAAAGAGTAAAAGCTTCATTCATCACAATATTAGTAAGAACCAACTGACGGCCATCCAAGACCTCAAAGCAGATACCTCAATCATAATCAAGCAGGCAGATAAGGGGGGTGCGGTGGTAATTTGGCCTCGACCAATGTACTTGTCTGAAGGCAGGGCACATGTAGACAACAGGGAATGGTACAGACCTGTAAAAGAAGACCCAGTTTTTGAAATTCAAAATAAGATCGCTAAATTAACTAAAGAAGGACTAGATGATGGATTCCTGGGTCCTAAAGAGTTCGAATTTCTAAATAAAAAATCACCAAGAACGCCCGTTCTATACTTTTTGCCAAAGATCCACAAAAACCAACAGACACCCCCCGGGAGACCAATTGTCTCTGGATGTGACTCAGCATTGGAACCTATTTCCAAATATATTGATTTCTTTTTGAAACCATTTTTACCTCAGGTTAAATCGTACCTGAGAGATACGATTGATTTCATCAATAAATTACAAGACATGACAGTTGATGCAGAGAATGAATTGATGACCACAATGGATGTCAATTCATTATATACACAGATCCCCCAAGATGAAGCCCTTGAAGTTATGGAATTTTATCTTGAGCAGCGGGAGAGACCCCATAGGGTCCCCACTACTTTCATTATATCATTGGCAGAAATCTCCTTGAGGAGCAACTACTTTAAATTTGAAAATGAGTTTTTTATTCAGATCAAAGGTACGGCCATGAGCTGTCCTTATGCGCCAGAAATGGCGGTGTTGTACATGGCCCAGTACGAAGAAAAATTCATTTATAGGAACAACCCTTACAGTGACAACATAAAACAGTGGGCACGGTATATTGATGACATCTGGCTCCTGTGGCAGGGGAGCCAGATAGAACTCGACAATTTCTATGGCTGGTTGAATGCACGACATCCAGACATAAAATTTTCAATTGATTCGAGCAATAAGAAAATGACCTTTTTGGATGTGGAAGTTGGCATCGAAGGAGACAGGTTTTCAACCTCTCTATTTAAAAAGCAGACGGACAAAAACACTATTTTACACTATAACAGTGCGCATCCCCAGTGTCTGAAACAAAATCTACCTTATGGTCAGTTGCTGAGGATAAGAAGAAACTGCTCTGAAATAACTAATTTTGATACACATGCAGCCACATTCTGTGATGAAATGAACAAGAGGGGTTACCCAAAAAAACTGCTAAAGCATTCAATAAAAAGAGCGAGGTACACTCCTAGGGAAGAGCTCCTAAAAATAAAACCAAAAAAGGAACTAAATAAATTGGTTTGTGTCACCACCTATGGGGCTCATACTAATAAATTCAGGCAAATAATCTTGCGAAACTGTGACTTGCTAGAGGGACTTGAAAACCCTTTGGAAAGACCAATTTTCGCTATGAGAAAAAATCCCAGCATCGGCCAACAAATCATCCGGGCAGACAGCTATGTCCCTAAAACCAAGAGTGACCTTATATCACAGTGGAAACTAAAACCCATCACTGGACACCACAAATGTGGTATGTGTGTCGCCTGCAGTAGTACTATAGAAGGAAATGAATTTTGTTACAACGGCATCAAATGGAGACATGAGATGCATACAAATTTCAGAAGTAAGAATGTAGTATATGCAGTATTGTGTGCCTGCAATAAAATATACATCGGCAAAACATGCCAACAAGTGAACATTCGAATTTCACAACATCGATCACGACTAAAGAAAAGAGTCCCGAATGCCCCAATGGTAGACCATTTTGTGGCTTTCAATCACAAGGAGACCGATTTCACTTGGACGGTGTTAACAAGCATTGATCCAAAACATCGATCACCAAATGTAGAACAAGCGCTTTTACGCAAGGAAGCGTACCTAATAATGAGGTTCGACAGCATCAACAAAGGACTCAACTCAATGAGTGAATTGAACAGACTCTAATGAAAATTTAATGTGAATCGTTCAATTCACTACAATTCCCAGAATGCACTCCCGGGGCTTCACCGCAATACCCACATTTGATTGGTCAAGAAAGTTTAAAGAAACGTACAGGCGGCTGCCTGTTTGACCAACACTGGTGATTCAGAACAAGGAGAGCATTGAGAGGAAAGCAAGCGGAAGAAATAGGTAAGCGTGGATCCTTAGTTTGCTGGTAACACGATCGCGGTCCTTGCTTTCAACACAGCGTCCCTAACGGGTCTTTTCATGTTACAGATCCGCAGTCAGTGAACGGTTACCGCTAGACAAGGCTGGTGAGAGACACCGCGATCAACGTGAGGAAACTCGCGGTGAGTGGTTTAGCGGTTCCCCTAGTAGTATAATGGATACGAACCTAAATGTAGAAATAGACATAATAACGCCACTGTCGGTTACTCTTTTCACAGAAGGAAATTTAAATTACAAGTGGTCCCGTCCTTCTAAAAAAACGATGAGAGAAAATAGTTCACACAACTGAACTTTTGAGACACTCCGTGCCAGGTAGGAATGTCCTGCCCCGGCTTTGTATATTTAAAAAAAAATAGGAAATGATTGTTGGATCTTCGTAACTAACAAATACACAACAATCTTTATTTTAGAAGCGTGCACACAGCTTTATTCACAAGCTTCAAGTGTGACCTTCACCTCCACAACTTCGAGGTAAGGCACCTTGATGCAAACTATGTAGACATTTAAGAAACTGAGAAGGTTAAGGAAAGCTGTCCTAACAAGTATGCACATTTTGTTTTTTTATTATTAGGATAAGGATTGGAAAAACGATTGATTTGGCCCTGATGAGAGTCTGGGTACAGGAAACCCACACTCGAAACGCGTCGGCAAAAAGGATTAAATCCTATATTCTTGAAAACACTGTTGACAAAGGGGACTGAACCTTATCTATTGCAAACATTGTTGATATTAATTTTATACTGAGTATCTACAGTGATTGATGACATTTCAGTATTTCGAAAAAATTGTGCTTATGTGTTGATGTCCATTTGAAATAATTTTGACATCTTTTCTCACTTTAAAATTTCTTTTTCCACCTGTTTTAATTTTTTTTAAAATAATACGATGTACCATGAAATGAATCGTATTAATTGTATGTTTCACTCTCTTTACACATAGGTTGTTGCACAACTCAGACAACAAAAGTATGTGGTTATGTTTGTGAAGAACGTCTTCTTCTCTTTCTTGAAACAGTATTGTCCATTCCAAAAAACGATTAAAAGGCGTAAATAATTGCCGAGATGAACATGACAAAGTTTGTTCATTTCTCTACTTGAATAATACTTGTTGAAATAACGTGAAGTGTGGGTTCTTCTGTTTTGTTAAGCATATATTGGGCCCAACCCCACTTCAGTCCAAAGGGCCATACCCCCCAGTTTCTCCAAATTTCCCCAAAGCCAGCCTTGTCCCTAAGGAATACAATTAATTTAATTGCTGCTCCTTTTCGCATTTCACGCTGTCCCTGTTATTATTTGCTTAAGCATTTACTTAAGGTCCCGACAACCTTGCTTTCGTTTTTATACAATGTATTTATTTGCAGCTCCTTTTCGCATTTTTCATAGTCACCATTTGGCCCCTCCTGAGTCCAAGTACACACTTGGTGGCCCCCCTCTCTGGCTCAGTCCATCGGCAGGCATCCCAATGTGCTTCCAACCTCCAATCCTACCATCACTACTGTTAGGGAAGGCAACATTGTCTGCAAAGCATGCGTCCAGCGCATCTTGTTTGCACTTACATTACAATGCTAAACTACGAAGGACGAAATATTATCCACAATATGGGTTAAGGCTTGAAAAACGAACCATTAAATAAATTGATGTGTTACAAAACACAACAAACAGGTAGAAAGAATTTGCTTTTACAATAGGCACGGTTATTATTTATGTTGGATTTTCGGTTTTACTGTGACACTTTTTACATTATGCTTTAGCTGGTGCGCTCTCTTTATAGCTTTTTTGTCTGTTTACAAATAGTGCTTCGGTGGGTTGATTTCACCATCTATCCCTATTTGTCTTATATTAGGAATCGCAGCCTAATTAACTGTATTTTTGTCTCACTCTTTTTTTTTATTCGCACACAGCAATATTTGATGTTACTTTTTGAGCATCATTTCGGCACTCTATTTAAACTCCACACCCTCCACTCTCTTATTGTCTCTCTCCTTCTCTCTCACTCCCCTCTCTAATTCTCTTTCTACTTAATTAACTCTCTTCTTTCTCTCCTTTTTAGCTTTTTATTCTCTCTCTCACCCCTTTTTCTGTTTCTCTTTCAAACCCCTTCATTCACTCTCTCTCTCCACCCTATCTAATTCTCTTTCTCTCCTCTCTGGCTCCACCCTTTGTTCTCTGTATACCCTTTCTCTCTCTTTCTCTCTCTCTACCTTCTCTAATTCTCTCTCTCTCTCCTCTGTCGCTCCACCCTCTCTATACACCCTTTCTCTCTCTCCTCTCTCTCTAATTGGGCATTATACTTCACTCTCTCTCTCTTACTCGTCAACTCCGAGGCATCACTCAGCATCACCACAGCATCAATCAGTGCAACCACAGCATCAATCACAGCCAGCACAGCATCACTCAGCACCACCACATTATCACTCAGCACCACAACAGCATCACTTAGCGCCACCACAGCATCACTCAGCGTAACCACAGCATTACTCAGCACAACCACAGCATGACTTAGCCCCACGCCAGCATCACTCAGCGCCAACCCAGCATCACTCAGCGCCACCACAGCATCACTCAGCAGCACCACAACATAACTCGGTGTCACCACCGCATCAGTCAGCACCACCACAGTATCACTCAGCACTACCACAGCATCACTCAGCACCAGCACAGCATCACCCAGCACCACCACAGCATCACTCAGTACCACCACAGCATCACTCAGAACCACAACAGCATCACTTAAGAACACCACAGCATCACTCTGCGCTACCACAGCATCACTCTGCGCCACCACAGCATCACTCTGCGCCACCACATCACTTTGCGCCACAACAGCATCATTCAGCGTCACCACAGCATCACTCTGCACCACCACAGCATCACTCAGGGCCACTACAGCATCAGTCAGCACCACCACAGCATCAGTCAGCACCACCACAGCATCACTCAGCACCACCACATCATCACTCAGCACCACCACATCATCACTCAGCACCACCACATCATCACTCAGCACCACCACATCATCACTCAGCACCACCACAGCATCACTCAGCACCACCACAGCATCACTCAGCACCACCACAGCATCACTCAGCACCACCACAGCATCACTCTGCGGCACCACATCACTTTGCGCCACAACAGCATCATTCAGCGTCACCACAGCATCACTCACGGCCACCACAGCATCACTCAGGGCCACCACAGCATCACTCAGGGCCACCACAGCATCACTCAGGGCCACCACAGCATCACTCAGGGCCACCACAGCATCAGTCAGCACCACCACAGCATCACTCAGCACCACCACATCATCACTCAGCACCACCACATCATCACTCAGCACCACCACATCATCACTCAGCACCACCACATCATCACTCAGCACCACCACTGCATCACTCAGCACCAGCACAGCATCACTCAGCACCAGCACAGCATCACTCAGCACCACCACAGCATCACTCAGTGCCACCACAGTATCACTCAGCGCCAAGTATCTATCACTAACTAACTCACTCTCACTAACTAACTAACTCACTCTCACTAGCTCAATCTCACTTACTCACTAACAGTAATAGCCTCTCACTTAGAACATCACCTACTCTTTCTCACTCACTAACTCACTCTCAATTACTAAATAACTCACTCATTCTCACTAATATGCTCTCACTAATTGACTCTCACAATCTCTCACTAACTCTCGCAATCTCTCAATAACTAAATTTCCAAAACATTCTCAATAACTAACAAACTCACTCTCAAAAAACATTAAGTATGTATCCCTAATTCACCCTGCGCACTTCATAAATCTCTCTCACTAACAAAATCTCTCTAGCAAACTAAATCTCTCTCATTGACTCACTCTCTATCATTAACTATCTCTCACTAACTAACTCTGTCACTAACTCTCACAAACAAAATCGCAAAAAAACTAAAATAAATATCGCTAAAACACTAACTCACTGTCGCAAAAAAATTTATCACTCTCACTAACTTACTATCCCACTAACTCAAATGTTTTCACTCACTAAATAACTAACTCACTCACTCAATCTCATTCACTACCACTAACTAAATCTCACTCTAAATAACTCACTCACTCACTCTCACTAACTATCTCACTCTCAATAACTAGCTAACTCTCTCACTCTCACTAACTAAATGCCTCTATCACTCTCACTAAATAACTCTATTACTCTCTCTATAACTCTCACTACCTAAATTACTAACTAACTCACACTCTCTCACTAACTAACTCTCTCACAAAAAAACGAACTCTCTCACTCTCTCAATAACTAACTCTCTCTCACTTACTAACTCACTCTAACTAAATAACTAACAAACTAACCTTCACCGTTCTGTTCTTTATGCTCACCTAAAAAAACAAGCATTGGCATACCCAATAGGTCTCGGTTTTGGGACCTTATAATTATTTAGTTATGCAGCACAATATCCTTGGTGCAACAACATCAACTGTTGCATGGGTAAACACTTATAAGGTCCCAAAAGCGAGACCTATTGGCTATGCCAATGCTTGTTAAACATGTTGCATAGCAGTGCAGGCTAATGGGCAGCATGGCTCAAGACAACGTCATAGGGTTTTGTTTTTATTAACTTTAACCCATGTTTCACAGCAACAGCAGCTGTCCAACATCTTTAAAACAACATTAACAAAGCCATATAGTCCTGCGCAAGTTATTTGGCTTTGTTAATGTGTAACACTTATGCGGAAGCACTTAATAACTTTACCCATAAGTATAATCTAGCGACTTTAGAACTAGAAAACTCAGATGGAGAAACACCTACATATACTTATGCAGGGGTGAGATCAGCCTCACGTATTGACCACTTTACTGTGTCAGCTAAATGTAGGGGTTTAATAGAAAAATGTGTAATGCGCCCAAGCCTGTTTAGTGACCAGCACCCACTAATCCTTACTTTAAGGCTTAGTCTGAAGCAGCAATCTAGGGGCATGGTATCAGAAAAGACATACAGTTAAAGGGACCTAATGGAGCCACCATTAAATGGTCTGGGCGTAAATCCTATAATTTTCATGGAAAATTTGAGAGAAAAAAAACAAAAAGATATTGACATCTGTATGGATAGCACCCTAATACATCAGTCAACTATAATTGATTTTAGCAATTTCATGGTAGAAATCGCAGGAGACTTAACAGTCCAAAGGAAAAAATCCAACCATGAATATAATCCCAGGTGGTTTAACCGGGAATGCTCTAGGTTGAACAGGGAACTAAAAATAGCACTAAAGGTAAAACCAAGAGATGGTGAGATAATTAGCACCCTGAGAAAATGTCTTTAACGCTGTTCTAGGGGGGTATTGCCAGCCTCCTGGGTGGAAAGTATTATTGTCCCTATATTTAAAAAAGGGGACAGAGGAAAGGCAAACTGTTACCGTCCTATATCCCTTCTTGACTCCACCTCCAAATTGACGGGCAGAATTATGTTGGGAAGATTAGAACAATGGGCCGATGAGAATAACATCCTCTCAGACACACAATATGGGTTTAGAAAGGGTATAGGAAAAGTGGAACAGTGTTTAAATCTGGAGCTACTGATAGGAAAGTATACCTTCGCAAAAGATGGAGTGTTACATCTTTGCTTTTTAGATCTCACATGTGCGTTTGATCTTGTTAATCACACTAAATTGTGGGAAACCCTGAAAGAGCTAGAAGCTCCCATAGATATTATCACATATTTATCCCAGATCTACGCCTTATTAACATCAAGAGTACGGTTTGGGAAGTCGGGGGAATGCACCCAAGATTTTAGGGTCACAAGGGGAATACACCAGGGATGTGTATTGGTGCCTCTCCTATTTTCCTTATATGTTAATAATTTGGACCCCTTCTTACAAAAACATAAAGTAGATGCCCCTAAAGTTGGAGCACGTATAACCCCAGTACGACTCTACGCAGATGATGCGGTGTTGTTGTCAAGGATAGCAAATGGATTACAACAACTAATAGAAAAATTTGCTTAGTACATGTAGGACAGAGATTAAATATTAGTAAAACCTTTGTCATGACATGTGGGAACAACAAGTCGAAGGATAAATCGCATCATGTGGGAGGAGTAGGGATAAGTAGAGTTCCAACTTTTAGTTATTTGGGTTTACTTTTTAATAGAAAAGGTACCTGGGATACACACATTAAATCCTGTGAATAAAAATTCCTAAGAATCGTTGAGAGCATTTTTAGATTCTCCGCGAAGCTAGGAAATAAGCCCATTAGGGAAATTCTTACTTTATATAGAAGTAAATGTGTTACAGGAACCTGCTATGGGGCAGCTATATGGGGGAGGACAAACTCAGTGCCCTTACAAAGCAACGAAAATAGTTTTTTAACAAGAGTGTTGGCAGTTCCAAAGTCTACAGCTAATTATATAGTGCATAAAGAGGTGTCTGTACCATTTTTACACAAAACAATATGGGCAGTGGACCGCTTTAAGCCTTTGAAAGCACCAACCAAATGTATCACCAAAGTTTGTATGAGCTCAATTTATCAAAAAGCGTGCAATCTTCAAATACTCCCTGCCCTGAGAGTATATCCCAAAGTCCCTGGGAAAAGTCAATAATGAGTCAAGCTTTGAAATGCACCGCCAAAAGAAGTTTTTTCTTCCCTTCAATCTCCACCGTATGTGTGGTTGACAAAGTTCTGTATATGAAAATTATTTTTCAAAATAAGAGACGCTGAATCCGTGAATGCCAAAAATAAATTTTTCAATGTTCCTTTAATAATCCTTTAAGGTATCAGCCAACGCGTTTCGTTCCGTCAAGCGGAACTTCTTCAGGGCTGTGAGACAAAAAATATATATATATATATATATAAAGAATAATAATAAAAATTAAACATACAAAAATACAAAAACCCTTGTGAATACCTTTAAAATAACCCATACGTGAAGTAATAAACAGACAACATGAAATATCTAGAAAGACCTTAAAAACCTCATTTACACTTAAAATTGCAGCGTCCTTAACATATACTACTCCAACAATTACAGAATCATTTGTATGTGCTGCAAACTCAATAAGTTAAGCGTCCTCATTGTATAATCACCATTTTTCCACAGTGAAACTAGGACAGAAGACAAGAAATTCAAGAAATTCAAAAAATTCAAAAAATTCCTTCACTAGGTCATATGTTAAAAAATGTATAAATTCACACGGATTCCTCCATTTCATTTTCTAAAGTTGGCAACAGCGTCATCCTTGTTATGATCGTTCCTAAATAGCTGTAATCAATACTTTGCACCATTCAATTACATTGTCAGCCAAATCTCATTGGTTATCAAAAACTGAAGAATGTTACAATGTCATTATTACAATCACATGATTTCTCCATCGTGTTTTTTGAGATATGCGGTCACATTGCACCCTTCTCCAATTTTTCCCTACCCTATCCGAGGGGCAATATTCCAGGTGCGAATTCTCTTACTGAGTAACCTTTGATCCCAACCACCATTGAAGCCAGCCAAGGTCACATGAAAAAATTAGCAGTAAATCCCTTCAAGTTCAAATCCTAATGGCACACAACAATACATGCAGAACAGTCATGTAACAAGGAATATAGTCTTCCTACCGCAAAGTGTGTTGAGATGGGATGTTATAATATTCTCCCCATATCCATTCTTCTTTTCAAAAAGGCTATTTTGCGCCAATTTTTTCAAAACAATTTGGTAACTATGTAGTGTGTACCTAGGAATCATGTAAGAATGTTGTAAGACATAGTCCCCGAAATACATCCTTCAAATCTCACCTCCTCCTTTAAAAGCACATTCTAAATAGGAAAACGATTTTGCATCCCCCTCGCATTTATAGGTGTGTGCCAAAGATAAGTTCCATTCCATACCTGATATTCTAAGCTGATGTATTATTTATCTCTATTTCTCCATCGTTGTTTTGCGATGTGAATCTCTTCTTATTCCTCATGTGGCACTAGCCTATGGAAAATGCATAAATATTGCACAATATAACCTCATTCTATTGCAATCTCTGATTAATCTCAAAACCGTCATACATTATTTCACATAAGTGAAATAATCCCATTTGCTTTTTGGTATTCTAATTATAGGCCACATACCTTAAAGATCATAACGTGCACGTCCTGCACCGTTATAAAAGTCTGACTTCAAAATCCTCTGTCAGCTTTGTAATATCCAATTATGTTAAGGCAGTCACCTAAAAAAAACCCGATATGAGTATAGATTGTCATATATTATAATTGACCGGTTACTTGCAAGGGAAACATCTAATGTTGCATTGCCTTTCCAAAGTTCCCCATTCTTTCGAGTTTTGATGAATGGGCCAAAGATATATATATTATTTTAAGACAAAGGCAATAACCGCCGATTCCAACCCCGTCTACCTCAATGGTCAATTCTGCGGGACGTACAAGGACCCCACCTCCTCCATGGCACCAAAGCACGACACAATTAAATGAAGTACCCATTACGTGGTATTCCATATCGAAAGCGAACCACAGCCACAATGCAAGCTTATATCAGAAAATGTCCGCTATATTTTTACGAATTGTTAAAGTCCCGGGAATCATTTTATTTGCAAGTCCCCAGCAAAATATGAGAGCGTGAATCTTATACCACAAGGGACCCCCAGCCAGAGTACATAATTTTAACAAATAGGTTCGCTATGTATTTCGGATTGTAAACATGCCAAGAATTGCTTTATTTGCTTGTCCCCAGCGGAATAGGGGAGTCAGAATCTTACCTATTAGGGTCGAAGTCGAGGACCCCTAGTTGGCGTCTCCTGCATTCGCGCGCCAATTCCTTTCCGGTAAAGTTTTCACAGGCCCCGTCCTGTTGGTGGATTTAAGGAGATCCAATCCCAGGTCATGTTTGGGAAACCATGAATCTCGCCATCGTTTACCACTAGTGTTTGTGATAGAGAGGGCGCCATTTTAGCCTAATCAAAAGTCCATATATTAGCATTAGATTTTTCGTTTTTTAGGATAATGATTGATCAGAAATTATTACTTAAACCCCAATGTCAACATTCTCATGGAAGTTTAACGTTTTACACCGGCAAAGCGTGTGCATTTTTGTACAAGAGAATACACTTTGCAAATTGTTATTAATTATTGCATAATCGAAAACCCTAATATAGGGTAGAGATTGCCAATTCTCCTGCTTCTTTCAAAGGCACTGGTTATACTATGAAGAAGGTTACAGATGAGTATTCTATTAGGTTCACGATACATTTACTTATAATAAACCAACTCAATGGCTCATTAAGAAGAAAATGATGAAGATCTATGCAACCAAGCACCAAATATCCCCTCCAGTGACAAGAGATTATCGCTGCTTATTCATATAGAAACCAGGCTGGCAACATAGTGGCCAAAGATCGACCATTCACATGTACTCATCAGGAAGCATGCAATTTTCACTAGTAGTGAGACCCCAATATTTGTGATGGATCTTGTCCTAAATAATAGTTCATCAATCATGCTTCATGCTTCAAATGGCTTACATTTATCTTACTGTTATTGCGGACAATATATACATTTGCAAACCCCCCAGAAATGCAATCATTTGGGAAACAGGCACAAGGGATATCAAAGAAATCACATTGGTCAAAATGAGCCTGAATTTAATTCTATTATTTCTGAGGATGCTGCTATCTCATTCGCCAATTTCTCACGGGCATCCCATTTTATTCCAAAAAATGGTGCATCTCCCCTTCCGTATTGTGTCCCATTTCCACACATCTCAAGCGACATATCCATGCTGCTTCTCTTTTTCTCAGGGTCAGTTCACGATTGCCTCCCCTTGGATGTTGTGGTATATGGTCAATGCCCAAGAACCATATTGTCTTATTGTCTTTATGATGTTCCTGCATATGATAGGACATAGGGTACTTCAAGTCATAATTCTTTACGGCTCGGGTGTGTTCTTGTATCCTGAGTTTTAATGGTCGCACCGTGCTGCCAACATATATTTTTTCACACGCGCACCCTATGACATAAATCACATGGCTCGTGTTGCAATTGATATAGTGCCTGATTTCGTATTCTTTACCAATGTTGTATTTAAACTTCCTAGTTTTGTTTCTGCCGAGGGGACAGATATTACAACCCCCACAGGTGTAAAAACCTTTTGGTTTCGAATTCATCCATGTGCCTGGTTTGTTCCTAACGGGGTAACTGGGACACAGCATATTCCGCAAAGTCCTACCTCTTCTGAAGGTGACTTTTGGTATATTGCTAATATCTTCTTTCAGGTTAGGGACCTCACTCAGTAATTTCCAGTGTTTTCTCAAAACTTTGAACACCTCCGTGCTGTTTTGGGTGTATTGCGTGATAAAGGCTATACTGCATTTATTCATTTTTTCATTTTTCTTGGCTTTCTTGATAAGGGTGTTGCTACGGGTTACAGACAAGATTCTCTTTTCTGCTTTGTCTAAGACCTTTTTGTTATACCCTCTATTGGCAAATCTCCTCTTACTATCCTGTATAGCACTCTGAAAATTATTTTCTCTACTGCAATTACGCCTAATGCGCACCATCTCTCCATAAGGGATATTCTGTATGGTGGAGCTAGGGTGTGCACTTGACGCATGCAGTATGCTATTGCATGACGTACTTTTCCGATATAGATTGCTTTGGATAGTACTGTCCTCTATATAGAACAATATGTCCAGAAATTCTATTCGGTTGTGGTCTGATTTCATTGTCAACTGTATATTATAAGGATTATCATTCAAATAGTTGAAGTAATCCAATAGTTGTAATTCAGTGCCTTTCCATAGCATTATAATGTCGTCGATATACCTCCCCCAAAAGATAATCATATCCATCCAGGGGGAGGCATATTTACCCCAAGCGTGTTCTCGTTCCCACCACCCCATAAACAACCCCGCGTATGAAGGAGCAAATTTGCTCCCCATCGCGGTGCCCCTTATTTGGTGGTACCAACTGTCCTTGTATAGGAAAAAATTTCTTGACAATATCAGTTCCGTCATCTCAACAAGCATTTCATTGTGATCCATATGGTCTGCTGTTCTAAGGGCCAAAAATGACATAAGTGCTCTAATACCGAAGTGTTGCGGTATGCATGTGTATAATCCTGTTACATCTAGTGTAACAAACATTAGATCATTAGACCATTCTAGATTATCAAATTTTCTTAGTATGTCCCCTGAGTCTTGTATGTAGGACGGTAGATTAGCCACTAAGGGTTGCAAAAACCCATCCACATATTGCGAGAGGCGTTCCGTGGGGGAATTAATCCCGGATATGATGGGACGTCCTGGGGGGAAGCCCCTCCCTTGTGTATTTTAGGTAATACATAAATACACGGAGCCATTGGATGTAATACCTTAAGATAACGACACTCTTCTTCAGATAGGAGGCCAACTTCACCCCAATCCTGTATCCGATTGTTGATGTGAGTAACAAGGGAGGGGATGGGATTGTTCAATATTCTCCTATAGCAAGCGACATCACTCAGTTGCCTAGTGATTTCACCCTCATAGTCAATAGTATTCATCACAACAACACATTTTCTGATATAAGCTTGCATTGTGGCTGTGGTTCGCTTTCGATATGGAATACCACGTAATGGGTACTTCATTTAATTGTGTCGTGCTTTGGTGCCATGGAGGAGGTGGGGTCCTTGTACGTCCCGCAGAATTGACCATTGAGGTAGACGGGGTTGGAATCGGCGGTTATTGCCTTTGTCTTAAAATAATATATATATCTTTGGCCCATTCATCAAAACTCGAAAGAATGGGGAACTTTGGAAAGGCAATGCAACATTAGATGTTTCCCTTGCAAGTAACCGGTCAATTATAATATATGACAATCTATACTCATATCGGGTTTTTTTTAGGTGACTGCCTTAACATAATTGGATATTACAAAGCTGACAGAGGATTTTGAAGTCAGACTTTTATAACGGTGCAGGACGTGCACGTTATGATCTTTAAGGTATGTGGCCTATAATTAGAATACCAAAAAGCAAATGGGATTATTTCACTTATGTGAAATAATGTATGACGGTTTTGAGATTAATCAGAGATTGCAATAGAATGAGGTTATATTGTGCAATATTTATGCATTTTCCATAGGCTAGTGCCACATGAGGAATAAGAAGAGATTCACATCGCAAAACAACGATGGAGAAATAGAGAGAAATAATACATCAGCTTAGAATATCAGGTATGGAATGGAACTTATCTTTGGCACACACCTATAAATGCGAGGGGGATGCAAAATCGTTTTCCTATTTAGAATGTGCTTTTAAAGGAGGAGGTGAGATTTGAAGGATGTATTTCGGGGACTATGTCTTACAACATTCTTACATGATTCCTAGGTACACACTACATCGTTACCAAATTGTTTTGAAAAAATTGGCGCAAAATAGCCTTTTTGAAAAGAAGAATGGATATGGGGAGAATATTATAACATCCCATCTCAACACACTTTGCGGTAGGAAGACTATATTCCTTGTTACATGACTGTTCTGCATGTATTGTTGTGTGCCATTAGGATTTGAACTTGAAGGGATTTACTGCTAATTTTTTCATGTGACCTTGGCTGGCTTCAATGGTGGTTGGGATCAAAGGTTACTCAGTAAGAGAATTCGCACCTGGAATATTGCCCCTCGGATAGGGTAGGGAAAAATTGGAGAAGGGTGCAATGTGACCGCATATCTCAAAAAACACGATGGAGAAATCATGTGATTGTAATAATGACATTGTAACATTCTTCAGTTTTTTATAACCAATGAGATTTGGCTGACAATGTAATTGAATGGTGCAAAGTATTGATTACAGCTATTTAGGAACGATCATAACAAGGATGACGCTGTTGCCAACTTTAGAAAATGAAATGGAGGAATCCGTGTGAATTTATACATTTTTTAACATATGACCTAGTGAAGGAATTTTTTGAATTTTTTGAATTTCTTGAATTTCTTGTCTTCTGTCCTAGTTTCACTGTGGAAAAATGGTGATTATACAATGAGGACGCTTAACTTATTGAGTTTGCAGCACATACAAATGATTCTGTAATTGTTGGAGTAGTATATGTTAAGGACGCTGCAATTTTAAGTGTAAATGAGGTTTTTAAGGTCTTTCTAGATATTTCATGTTGTCTGTTTATTACTTCACGTATGGGTTATTTTAAAGGTATTCACAAGGGTTTTTGTATTTTTGTATGTTTAATTTTTATTATTATTCTTTATATATATATATATATATATATTTTTTGTCTCACAGCCCTGAAGAAGTTCCGCTTGACGGAACGAAACGCGTTGGCTGATACCGTAAAGGATTATTAAAGGAACATTGAAAAATTTATTTTTGGCATTCACGGATTCAGCGTCTCTTATTTTGAAAAATAATTTTCATATACAGAACTTTGTCAACCACACATACGGTGGAGATTGAAGGGAAGAAAAAACTTCTTTTGGCGGTGCATTTCAAAGCTTGACTCATAGGTGTCTGTACCATATATAAGTGACTTTATTAATAACGGGGCTTACTTTTTGGAGAGGAATATGGGTGAAAGATGAAACTAAGCTAATTAAGGAATTAATAAGGGATTGCTTGTCCTTGGACCGCGGTAGAAAAATTCCATGGATAGAGTATATCCTTCAATTGCTAGCGTATTGTAAGATAGATTTTGATCAAGCGAATCGTGAGCTTATTCAGGATGTTAGCAAAATTGATTTAAAGTTGAATTATATCACCACAAAGGACCACGATAGAATGGAAACTATAAGCCGAAAACAAAGCGTTGTTAACTACTGCGAAATCCCTTCTGTGTTGGGTACACAAACATATCTTTTCCTGACAGGTAATACCCAACACAGATTTTATTTAACAAGGCTTACTAGGTACATTGCATTACATAGTAGTGTTCCAAGCATGGAAAAGTGGTCCTACAAATTTCCAAACAGCCTGTTTGACGGAAAAACACCACTGACTACTTTGCACTTTTTATTGTTCTGTAGTTTTTATACTGAAATCAGGAAAAAAAACTAAAACCGTTATTTCTGACCAATAGAATATACCAGTATAAAAGCGCTTTTCACTTTCTATGTAAAGTGGAAAATGTAAAAACTGTGTATTTTGTAATTTCCTTTATACAAAGGGCAATTAAGGTTAGAAAAAATGTGTCTCATTTAGATGCCTTAACATATGAGGACTTCAGTGACTGAATGTAATTACATTAAATTAATCAAATGGAATTCTAGGAATGTTTACTTTGTATTTTTAATATGATAATAGAAAGATATGAATTTATTGCTGTAAATCTTACTCCGAATAAAGTTGATTTGACTTTGACTTTAATGTTTTTTAAAGATGGCTTAATGTAAATAAAAACAAAGCACTATGGCATGGCCAGCGCTGATCCTCATCTCTGCTTTTTGGACTGAGGTGGGGACAGGCAAAAAAAAGGCCGCAACAGGGGTTGGGAGGGATGGCAACAAAGTGGAAGGGAGTGGCAGGGCCATGGCAAACAATAAGGGTATAAGAGGGGGTGGAAGAGATGAGGAGGGGTAGAGAAGGCCTGCAAGAAGAAGCACTGTTAAGGAGCACCTGACTAAAAAGAAAAGAAAAAAGGCCAGATGTACGACCATTTTGCATGTGCAAAATTGGTCGCTAATTGATTTTCCCATGCAAAAATGGCAGTACGCAATGTACGATATGTACTCGCAAATAAAAGATTTGCGCTGCGACTGAATAGTGAGTCGCAAAAAACGCAACCGCTTTTTGTGTATACTAAATTGCGACTCGCAAAATAATATGTATGGAGTAGTTGCAAATTGCGACGGAGCGCAAAACGGGTGATTTGCGCATGCAATTGACCACTAACCAGAAACAGGTGGTAACACTTCACAAACTATAAAAACAGTCCCAAAATGCATCAGACCCTTTCCAAAATGGTTGCCCTGTATGTGATAGAGAGGAGGTTGCGGATACTTGCAGAGGTGGAGTACCAGGAGAGGATTTTCAGAGTCAGGCTGTCAAATATTTGAGAAGACGGAGGAAGAGATATATTTACAGTACAGGCTGAGTAGCACTGTCATCCTAGATCTCATAGACATCCTGAAGCCACGTTTGGCAAGCAGAACCCAGCGCAGCAATGCAATCCCAACACATGTTCAGATGTTGTGCTCCCTCCACCTACT
This sequence comes from Lissotriton helveticus, assembly GCF_964261635.1. Taxonomy (NCBI): domain Eukaryota; kingdom Metazoa; phylum Chordata; class Amphibia; order Caudata; family Salamandridae; genus Lissotriton; species Lissotriton helveticus. The sequence goes on along the minus strand of NC_136067.1, from coordinate 383,566,956 downwards.
GGCCACTGGCAGCTATCAAGACGTGATTGCAGTGGCTGGAGGTGTGTCACAGAGTGCTCTTTCACTTTTCTACCACAATTTCCTAGATGCCCTGGTACGCCAAATCCATCAACACATCGATCTACCAAGGAATGATGAGGAACTTGAAAATACCAAAATGCAATTTTATAGAACAGGAAGGTTCCCACAGGTCATAGGGTGCATAGATGGTACTGATGTGGCCATATGTCCACCATTACGCATAGAATATATATTCCGTAATAGGAAAAGCACACATTCACTAAACATCCAAGTTGTCTGTGACGCAAACCACATCATCACAGACATTCTAGCCACATTTCCTGGTAGCACACATGACTCATACATCTTCAAGCAGCACAGTGGCTTAAACCAGAAATTAGAGAGGTGACTTTAATGAAAGATACCTACTAGGTAATGAATCCCCACACTCACAGTGAGATGTATTTGCACAAAAATGTCTGTCTGCATGTTGTCTCAAATTCTTACATCGCCTTGCAGTTGCATATGCCCTGTGTACCTGGATACTCACACCGTACCGGTCTCCCTCCAATGCACATGAAAGGTGATACAACAGGGCACATAGGCACACCAGGTCAGTCATCGAGCGCACATTTGGTATACTCAAATCGAGATTCAGGTGTCTACACAATAGTAGCGGGACCTTGCAGTATATGCATGAGACAGTCTGCAAAATTGTGGCAAGTTGTGCCATACTCCACAACATTGCATGCAGGCGTGGCCTGCCCATAGAGTTGTCAGATACAGACTCGGGGGATGAAGATCCTGGACCCCCAGCCCACCAACCAAGCGAGGGAAGCCCAGCAGCAGAGGGAAGAAGGCACAGGGACCACATAGCCAGACATTACTTTTCAAGGTGCGTCATTAACATACACAAATATGCACAATATACTACACAAGAGAGAGTCAAACTGTGTATTGCTATGTGCCTTTATTTTAAGGTCATATTGATTTAAACTTTGGGCCAACATGTCCATCTAAGAGAACTTTGACAACATAAAGTATAAATGCAAAGTGGTTACGTCACCACAACAAAAAGGGAAATGAATGTGACATTAAAAATATTTATCTTTTGCCCCAATGTCCTGCATGTGTGGATATGGCACTTGGGAGCATAGATTGCCGGCTGCTCTTTCTCCACTGGGGTGGGGCATCAGCAGTAAAAACTGCTGCAGCTGGACACTTCACTGTCAGCCGTGTCTGTGCCTCCCCTGGTAGCTGCCATGCTAGTTTGAATAGCCTCAATAGCAGCAGTGACTTGTTGTAGGCCCCTTGCAACATCACCACTGTAGTGGCCCATTTCAACCTGCAGTGCCAGGGTGCGCTTACTGTGCAAGGTTGTGGCCATTGCCAGCCGACCAATTGTCCTTGTCGTGGAGTGCATTTCATGTGACCTGCTACGCTCCATCCTCCTGTTCTGTGCTCTGTCCTCTTTCAGCTCTGTGCACAGCTGCACAATAGCTTCAGTCATGGCATCAAATTTGCCCTTAATATGGGCCTGATTATCAGACAATTGTTGTGTGATTTTTTCAAATCCTCTGCTCAGCTTCATATTCATCACCCTGATATGTTTCAGTTGCAGGTGCTGAACCTTTAGCATTGATTCCTCAAGGCCAGCAAAAGGAGATGGATTAACTGCCATGGGGTTGGCAGGAGCGTGCCTACGGCATTGAAGTAGCCTTCGTGATCGCTGAGTCAAACAGTGTACCCTGCCCCTTGTGCCCAGAGTGCGACGTAGTGTTGCTTGCTGCTGTTGGGCTGTTGTGTTAGGCACTTGTGATTGACCTTGTTGCATGTAATGGAAGGAACTGGGGGCAATAGATACAAGCGGCACCTTTTGCTGTTAGGTCTCACGCTGGCGAAGGGGGACATTGCCAGGGCTTGGAAGGCGCCCCGGGCTCCGCCATTGACTGCATGGAGGAATGGGATGGACTTTTGCATGGGCTCGAACTGCCGGTCTTAGCTGCCAGGGGATGCCCCCGTAAACACTTTAAGACATGGAAAAGATGGGCAGATTACCGGGGGTTGGATCTAGATCCGCCGCCAGAGGGGGACACTCGTTTGCCAGACTGATGGGTGTGTGGAGGTGAGGCTTTGCAGGGTGGCTGATGGGCTCAGTGTACTGTTTCAGAGTTGTAATCCTTTTTTTTTTTCTTGGTGGCAAGGACGCAATCGGGGAGTGGGAGGGGGGGTTTGTTACGTTATAAAAGTCAACAACATAATTGTTGTATCATTGATGTGTGCAGCAGACTCCGGGTTGCGGAGCTATGCAGTATATGTGAATCGTGACAAATAAAATTTGTTTCCAAAATGCATGTTTTCAACCGCTCACGCTATCTGCGAGTATTTAGCGTGTTGCAATTTGCGACTCGCAATTTTGCGTTGTGAGTCACTTGCGAGTCGCTATTTGTGGTACGGTTGTGTTGGTACATTAAATTTTGCGAGTCGCAATTAGGCGCTAACTGCTACTCGCTAAAACTTGCGGTCGCATATCTGCCCCAAAGTACCTGTACAAGCAGAGGCTGGTGGAAGGACACTGGCTGCTGACACAAGAAACTGTACTTGGTCCATACTCCATGGGCGACCGAACAAAGGAAGAACAGAAGAAAAAGTGGAAGCAGAAGGAGGCCATTACCAATGAAAGCAATGAAATGAGAGAGACTTGAGAGCCAACCGATGGTAAGTTATGGTAAGTATAGGGCGGGCTCTCAGCCTGTTTTATAGTTTTTTTTCTTATTTACAATAGCTTTCGTTGACATCACATGTGTGCTGTAGGCGAATCCAAAAAAAAACATGGGTGTAACATCTTTCTCTGTCTAAACATGGAATTCATTACCACAAACATAAGAACCACGGACACACTTCTCGCTCTCAGAAAATTTCTCGAAAGCTTGCTCTTCCCGATATGACCACCACACTTAAAATACAAAAGTGTACAGCAGAAGTATAGATAAAATGTCAACCTATACAGATAAGACTTTATTTAACTGGAAAAAAACCACATTTTGACCATATCCTTATATCCAAATGTTATTGTACTCATAACCATTTGTCCATCAATATAGGTTGCATCAAAAAGTGTTGTATCTTGGCAACATGCATGCTTATGGTATCCAGGTGATGTGTGAGTCTTCCTTTGTTCTGGAAGCTTGGTCAGAGCTGGGACTGTTGCTGCCGGGAGAGGTGTCTTCAGGGGTTGTTCCTACCAACTTAATGAATCCTCTTACAACCCTCAAGAGTGTGACCTGCTTCTTAAAATGGGCGACGAGGATGGGATGCTGATGGGTATTAAGAAGCTGTGGAACATTAACCCCTGACTGAGCCAGATTATGTAACTGCGTTAATTGTAGTGGAGGCGTTCATGCTATTTGTTGAAATATTGCAGAAGAATCTACAAGTCAACTCTGATCAACTCTACTCCTCGAGTGCCGCAGAGTGTAGCAGATGGTGTACTGATCTGCGAGCCCCTGAGTGCAGTTGCGCTGAGTGTACTGATCTGCGAGCCTCTAAGTGCAGTTCCGCTGCTGTCCTGCTGTTAGTCCCAGTGTGGAAATCTAAGCGTACTGTCTACCGGCATGCTGTAGCGACAACGGTGAGTTTTGTTATTGTTTGACTCTACCGCTTACCTGTGCCAACGGCTTGAGCAGGGCTGGCTGTTTATCTTCAAGTTGACAGCGTTCTAGACGGCAGCTGCGCGTCTTGTTTGTTGTGGCCGCAACGCGTCTCTCGTCGTCTTCGGGCATTGTTCTGCATGGAGGGAGGCGCGCGGAGTGACTCAGTTGTGTCGAGTCATTGACCTACACTTCGACGCTGCACATGTGTTGCCGTTATACGCAGAAGCATTTACAACACGGAACACATTTTTTCTTTTATACTGAGAGTTGCAGCATCCGACATAGAAGTGTGGAGGATTTTGCCTATTCATTGGCATCACATGAACTTTGAACTTCTCCTTTCACCTACTTCACCGGACCATGATTTACATTATCCAAGATGAGTAGTGCAGTAATTATTCTTGAGACATATGTTTTGCATGTTATTTTACCGCTACTAGTAGAACAGTACTGTTTCTACAAACTGCTTTGATTAAGTGCTAAGCATCTTTTGTGACAACGGCGACTACTTTATTTGTTTTATTTTGTTGTTTCTTTCTGGCTGTAATAGCAAGCAACAATTTAATGTTGTGTTCAACACCTTTGTCCAAATTTTCTTTAGTCAGCATTTGACCACAGTGACGACTTCCGTTATTTTAGTTTGTTTTTTTATAACATTTACTACAGTGTATGTTACCTGTGTGCACCAATGTACATATTGTAATTTTCAGACATACTTATGTTAAAATAAATGGATTTATTTACCATTGTAGCTCCACCCAAGTTATCTTGAAGTGATAGGTGGAGAAGATTTTATAGCTACTAGAAAAGTTGCCTTATTGAAACATAATTTAGGAATTGAGGGCAGAAAGTTGTTAAACACGCTACCAATACCTTCTAGTGTTTCCAGTAACCATGAAGGCGGAGAAGGTGATACAGTTGAAGATACACGGGAGGATAATGCTGACGAATATTTAGTAGTAATAAAAGCCTTAGAAGAGAATTTGTTAAAAAGGTCAGCATAGTTGGCGAAAGACATACATTTTTCTCTGAAGCACAGCAATCCGGTGTATCTGTTGAACAATATATTTTAGTGCTTAGAACGTTTTCGTCAACTTGGAGGTTTAAGGAGCTACGTGAAGCAAAATTAGGGATCAGTTTATCAACAGAACAAGTAGCATTAAAATTCAAGAAAGATTATTAGAATTAAAGGAACCTTCATTACAAAAGATCATAGAAATTGACAGGCGCATAGAAAACACTTCTAAATATGTCAACGAATTAAAATACGACCAAAGTTCAGACAAAGTTATTAAGAATGAAACTACCAAGGTTTGTGCTGTAGAGAAAAAAAGTGTTAAGAAAGGTGACAAAAGTGTAAAAAAATTATTCCAAGTGCAGCCGTGTTTGTTTCAGGTGTGGCAGTACAAGACATACAGCTGATTTTGACAAGTCTCATCGTGTCAACGAATCCACTATTGCCCCTATTGAATTTCCCAGCAGGCCTTGGGAGAGAGTAGCCATGGATATTTGTGGCCCTTTTTCTGACAAAGGCATTTCTAATAAGTTTGCCATTGTCATGATCAATTATTATTCTGAATGGCCTGAAGTAGCGTTTTCAAGTGAGGTCAAGGCTGCCAATGTAATTGAATTTTGTGACAAAATCTTCCGCAGAGAAGGTGGCCCCACTACATTAATAACTGACAATGGTTCCACAATTTAACAAGCATTTACAATGCAATAGGTCTTGCATTTACTAGAGTTTGAGTTATTGGCATTGTAGATTACAATGCCTTTTATTAATGTGTTGGTTTTTGAAACAAATAGATAAAAGGCATTGTGATTAACAATGCCAATAGCATAAACTCTTGTAAATGCGAGACCTATTGCATTGTAAATGCTTGTTTTTTTATAGGTTTCCATTTAAACGACATACTCAAAAACAGGTATACCACTAAGGCGCCTTTAAAAAAGAATAACTCTTTGTCACTATACAGCGTCACATGATTCTACCAATTAAGATCTATGCTGGCTCCAAAGCAGCCTTTAAATTTGCTGATTATCAATTGCACACATTTACATTTCTTTCAGTTAGCAGGCACCCTGGAGTTAAGGCTTGAACTTCCAGGCCACAGTCTAAGCGATGGACCTCCACCACTTGGAACATGGCAACACAATACTCGACCACATCCCGTAATTAACATCAGCTCCTCTATTGATACTTGTGCTTTCAAAGGACTAAATAATTATGATCATGTTATATCACTCCACATGAATGACCCCGCAGCATCCCTTAGTGGACATGGTCAACTAATGTACAGCCATAATCTGGCTAAAAAAGCTAGCCGCCTCAAGAGTTTAATGCAGAAATAGTCAAGACAGTGTTAAGTTAGAATTGAGAGGTTCAAAAAATGACCAGGAAACAAGCCTTTTGGAGCCAAATATTTAAAACCTGGAATTATATCCAACACCACCACCAGCCTCTTCACAGAACACCTATGCACTTCAGACAATAACTAAGAGCAACCTCTTCAAGGGGTACCCCATATGATACTAATAAAGTATCCAGCTACTGCACTCGTTAGATATAAAACCCAAGAGGCTCCAGGTTCCTTAATTTTGACTGCTCCCCTCCAGATAATCTTGTATTATTTATACACACATCAACATTTCTCATTATATTCTATACCACACTCAGCTGCTTCCTAACCATGTTTACGATATACAGATACCTAACCATACACATATGAGAATGGTAAGTTCTCAAAAGTGAAATCAATAAGAAATGGTTGCTTGTGATCTAAAGCATTCATCATTTCTTTGTATATCGACAAAAGAACCCTTCGACCTCAGGTGTTTCATTCATATTTTCTCTGCCCATGAGTAACACTGAATAGCCCATTCCTTTCCATATGTGACTGCTCAATATAATAAATAGCCCCATAGTACAGCTGTAATAAAATACTACAAGCCTCTTCTGATACCACTTGTAGGATAAATAGACCATCATAAGTTCGAAAACTTTCCTGCAACACAAATTATCAGTCTGCATATTATAAATACATGTATTTTAAATCTAGTTCTATTTGTGAAATTTGAGTTAAACATTTGGCATGCAGTACTGTGCGATTTCGTAACACACACCAGTGTTCTTTGTACACACAGCACAGCGCTTAGACTGGTTACTTCACTTTAATGGGTTACAATGAAGAGTGATGTAACAACCAGTAAGATCACCATAGTTCTGATATGCAATGTCAAAACAGATCAGAAAATATCCCAGAAAAAAAAGCGGCTCACCTGGTTATTGGGAGGGCAGGACATGCAGCGTATAGGCGTGCAAATGAAAAGCATACTTCTACCGGAAAAGGCAACCAAAGCTTTCATGGTAAGCGCCCTTACAGAGTTCATGGTCGTAGTATTTACCGCCTGACTTGTAGAACATTTGGCATCCAAATTATGCGGGAAAAAAAGACGTTAAAAAATAACCTAATCCGTGCATTGCTAACTCTGCAGAGCGGATCTGTTTACTGAGGGAGAAAGCAGTGATAAAAGCCACGTAGTTTAAATGTCAATGTAATGGGAGTGCTAAGCGAGCCATTGCCAAGTTGTAGGCACGTAAAAAAGTAAATGTATGCAATCCAAACAAGTCAGCCTGGAACGCCGAACAGCCTTAGAAGAGACGCGGGAGGGCAGGAGCGTGACGCCGTGAGCGTGCACGTTGCCGTTCCCTGCGGCTCATGCCAGTGGCGACGCCTGCAGTCTTCCCCATTTCTTGGAAGCGCGTTCACAGACCGGTGTCTGCTCGTGCACCGGTCTGTACCGCTTGGGGAGGCAAGACAGCGACAATAAGGCTCGCTAGCGGCAGCGCTTCGCGCTGCAACGCTAGGCGAACCCTAAAAATGATCTTTCTAAAATGGGTGTTGTGCACCACACCCCTGCGGTTAATAATCCCAGGGAAAATGGCCTTGTCAAGAGGTTTAACCGAGTTTTGAAGGAGTGTGTACAGTTGAATGTCAGTAGTGGATGTGATTGCAAGGAAGCTGTTAAGGAAATGCTTTGGAGCTACGGCACCACTCTACATTCTGTCACTTTTGAAGCTCAGTTAATACTTCTGAAGGGCAGGCAGCCTGGCACCAAAGTGTCTCCTGCGTGGATGCTCAAAGGTCACACGCGTCAAGTGAATAAGGAAGGTCTATTGGAAAGAATGAATAAAAACACCAAACCAAGTATGTAAGCAGACACAATGACAATATAAGGAAAGGCAAAATAACATTTGGAGTGGGAGATTGGGTTAGAACTAATACTCTGGGCTCCCAGAAAATGTCGAAATGGTTGATACCCGAATGATTAACCAGAGTAGTTGCCAACAATGTGTGGTTGTCTGATGGTAAGAAGTGGAATGTGCGCAGAGTCACCTTATGCAATGCACTTGAACTAGAGGTTTGAGTCAAAAATGTGGATGATAATTCAAGGAAGATTGTGGTTGATGGTAAGTTAGCTAGTAATTGCAGGTCGGTTGTGTAACCTCGTGTTAGGAGGAGACCTGCATGGCACAATGATTATAATTGTGATTGAATGTGAATTCTGTTCATTACTGTTCTTGTTTTTTTTTAGGTAATCTTCCAGTACCATTGTAACCCTGTTGTCACCCCAATGCTAACGTTTTCCATATATTTATTACACTGATAATTTATTGTTTCCTTGCTTTACATCTCATTACTTATTTTTGTTATATCAATAGGAAGGGAAAGGTGTTCTATCCTGGCAACATGCATGCTTATGGTATCCTAGTGATGTCTGAGTCTTCCTTTGTTCTGGAAGCTTGGTCAGAGCTGGGACAGTTGCTGCCAGGAGAGGTGTCTTCAGGGGATGTTACTACCTACTTAATAAATCCTCTTACAACCCTCAAGAGTGTGACCTGCTTCTTAAAAAAAAAATATAACTATGTACCTTTATATAGTAAACATATGTATTAATGAGTGTCCATATATCAAAGTGTGCTACTCACTATAACAATACCTGTCCGAGTACGTAATAAAGATACGTACTGAACAATTCAATGCACCTAGAATATTACTAGTTGTAGTGTATATATGCATGTATGTTATTATATATAATCATACACAGATATGTGCATTTTTTCTGTACACATGTATTTATTACTCAGTATTAGAAAAACACCAAACAATACAAAAACATTTATACCATTATTTTTCATAAATGCAACTCTCTGTACAAATGTATGTTACTTAGGATTAAACAAATGTTGTAATAGTTTATGCTTAAAATGTATACAGGTTCATTGCATACAATTCACATTACTAAAGAGGTGGCAAATCTTCTAAGAAAGGGAGATAAAATAGGTTCTTTGCTAGTTAGGAAACTGCACTTTCAAAATGTGAATACATATATTAGGACTGTAAGAAGCGTAGACTGGAAGTGGGAAATCGAAGAACGTGACTGTTGTCCAGATGCCTCACACAGTTGTTGGACACCAGACAGCCTCCTGCCCTCCTGGGGAGTTGTGCAAACGACTCCCAGGCTCAGGAACAATAGAAGTGTGCCACAGAGGGAGGTATTACCTCACCCTTGCAGGAAGCCACTCAGGGAGTTGAACCAAAAGGCGAGCTTCAAAGGTGCAGCTGCCTTTGGTAGGCAAATGGCAATAAAAATCCTGAAGGGCTGCCCCTTTCTTAAGGTATATATATTATCAAAAACAATGGCCCAACCCGTGATTGATTGTCAGTTCAATGAATCATATACTCACAGTTGATTATTTCCAAGGCTAAGTGAGGATTAAAGTTATTCTCCTCTTGTTGATTAGATCAAAAATTATTCATTCTGTTAAGAAAGCAACCACCTATCAAAACTGATTTATTTACAAAAAGGAGTTTTAATAAATTACTCCAAACACAGCGAGAAATTTTATATATACATTTATACAATATTCAAAGCAAACGGTAGAAGAAAAAGCAACGTGCTTCTACAAGGGTGCCGGAAAAAGAAGAAAAAAGTGGTTTGGAGAAAAAAGGGGGTGTAAGCCTCAACAGAAAAGTGACATAGGGTTATATTAAATCGAAACAATACTGGAAAGGATTCCGCGTATTATTAAATCAGGCCACTAATAATATTATTCCATTTTGAACATTCATACAGTCTTGACTGGCATGTATAATGTTTGAAAGAGTAGTGGTCCTGTTTATGGAGAAGGGGCGTCGACGTTTCGACCCGTCTTGGGGTACAGGGGTGACTGGGAACCTCGACCTGCGGGTCTTCCTCAGGACGTGTATGGCACAGCCTTCGTACCGTGGCTAATAAGCTGTGGGCCCAATTGGCTTTTTATGGGATGTTCACAATCCTCCTGCGTCTCGAAGAACGTGAAGAGACTTGGCCACAATCCCACTCCAATTTAGTGGTCGTGGACCTTCAACATAATAACTCGGGTGATGATAACAAAAGTAATTAATACGGTTCTCATACAGGGCATCGTCCGTTACTTTGAATGTTCATGTATGGACATCACCGTAGGATGTGGAAGAGTAGATCTTAGTCCTGGCGGCTAACGGTGCTGTTTGTATCTTCGGTGTCACTCTCACTGGAAAACATTCGCGTGAGTGGGCGCCGTCCAAACTGGCAAATTCGGGCGCAAGTTGTTTGTCTGTTACCAGCGACTCGTCAGGACCGGACCGGACCTTTCTTAAGGTAGACAGGCTGGAGTCAGGAAAAGAGAGAGGAAACCAGCAAGAGAAAAAAATGGTTTTCCCATGGGCATGTAGCCCACAGGGAGCCACACCTCTAGGGCAGGCCCAAGCAAGGGTTCAGACATCTTGAGATAGGGCAGAATAGTGCCCTCTGGGATTGCTAGATGCCACACATAGCCAGAGGTTGTCATAGGGAGAGAGGTTTCCTAGTAGCCCATTGGCTAGTGATCACATCATCACCCCAGGTCACTCTCTGCATAAATATAGAACCACTGGCACCGTGAACCTCATATCATGATGGACAAAAGACTGAAGAAGGACTGCCTTGCTGACTCCAGCAAGAGAGGCTGCACTGACTGCTGGACTGCACCTCCTGCACCTAGTGCTAGCGAAGAGAGCACTATGCCTGCGGCTCCTGGCTCATGAAAAGTCGCTCCTGAGCCCCACACCAAAGAAGTGACTCCAAGGGTCAGTCAGCTGACCTTTGGAACCAGCACCAGGCCCTCAAAGCTGAAGTAGTGCATTCCGAAAAGTCAGCATCCCTCTTGGAATCACATGCTCGATGGCCAAAAGATGCCCCAGAGTCTGCTTGACCCAAGAGTGTTGTTTGAGTCCAGATTGGTTGGCAACGATAGACAACAGCCCTCACCAAAGGATACATCTGTACCCACTGTGTAAAGAGACTGGTGATCCACCCACATCTGGCCTTCTACTGGCTTGAAGAGTTATTAGAGGAACACAGACCTCTGTGTCCAAAAACACCTTATCTTACCCGTGGACCAAGGAATAACCACAATGGCACCCACATTGACCACTTAGCATCCAGAGAATCTTTCAGCATCCTCCGCATCCTGCATTCCCACCATCAGGAACACTCCACTTTAGTCAATTGTGGTCTTGATGTAAAGTGCGGAACTGGAATAGAGGCTTCTTTGGTGACCAGGTAACTATCCAAATAATCCTTGTTGCCCACACAGCCCCCCGCCGACCCCCTCCCCCACGACCTTCTCCAAGGTGGAAATGGTCGCCATACTCAGGCTGGACTAGCCAAGCACAACTCTCAAACATTTCAAAAAGCTTTATAGCTAACAATGCTTGTTTGCGCTTTGGAGTAAAAAGCTGAGATTTACCTTTTACTTAAAAATCTATATTTCAGGAACCCTTCGGTGGATTCTGCTCATCTTGGTGTCTAAACATTCATAAAAATCTAAACTAATTTTATAAATTGGTGTTTCTTTCATGTTGAGTGACACTCTTATTGTTTCATACTTCTAAATGCTTTATACTGGTTCCTTTACTTAAGCCTTGCTACTACAGACCACAGCTACCCATGGTTGAGCTAAAGGTTTTACAAACAAGCCTGATTGAACCCAAGACAGGTTTGCGAGTGTATTTCACAGTAAGGTTGCACAATCATACCTTATAATGCACCACAATCCTCCCAATTCCCTGCAAGAGCTCATAAGTATCTCAGAAATCTGAGATTGCCAAAAACCATGCAGTTCAGCAAAACTTCAGTGACAGGTGGCTTTATGCTAGCCTATTTCAAAGCGTTTCTTTCCCAGCTGGACAAACCAATGGCAAACCTTTACAGTACCTTTTCACATGCCTTGGGCCTAACCCCAAAAATATTTGAGGCAGACATAATGTTAATCTACAGACCAAGGAAAGCTCTGGAGGACTGTGCCTTGTTCCTATCTATATCTCTTTTGAACACGGATACACAGATCTTTACGAAGGTCCTAACCAACAAACTTCATGGTCTCTTACTCAGCCTTACAGATCCAGACCCGGTAGGCTTTATCAAGCAATGAAATAGAAGCAAAAACATTAGGTGTGTGCCCAGCTAAATGAAAAAGTTAATAGAAAGAACCCAACAACTGAGTAAATATCACTAGATGATGAAAAGGTATTGACCAGGCAGCTGGAGTAGTCTTAAAGCTGTCCTTAGCAAACTGATGGTTGTGGTAAGAATGAGGATTGGAATCCTGGTAGGGTATAAATCCCTCAGAGCCACAGGGCTTTCAGAAAAGCATTCAGGTCTGGTGCACTCTCTTTTGCTCTAATATATGCCTTGGTGGTTGAACCTCTGCCCATAAAATTCAGAAGTCACTAAAGCATTAATGGCATCCCATTTGGCAGGGCAGAGGAAATCATAAGATCTGTATCGTTTTACTGTACCTGGCCAAGCTGGGGACTGGTCTGCTGATTGCGCTTGAGGAATAGAGCCCTTTGAGAAGGCGTTCGAGATATGGGATCATATCTCTGGGAAGGGAGGATTGACCACCTTTTCTTCCTCAACCCCTTCCTCCATCACAATCTGACATTCAATCCAACCATGGAGGGGCCGAAAACTGACAAGGGGTTCGGGGGCGGGGGGATTGGTGGATGGAAAGCTGAAGAATGCTCCCAGACTTTCAGCTCCAGAGTCAGGTTGAGTCCTATGCCCAAAGCAAAATGAACTTTAACACACCTCAAGTCAATGAATGAATTTCGGACCTCACTTACTGCATTTGGTCCAGACACAATATTGAGAACCTTGGGCGCAATAGAGATTTGTACTAGACAGGGGTACCCCTCCTTTCCCTCCTATGCATGCTTGTGGTTGAACCCTTGGCAGAGTGGATTTGCAGAGATGTGCAACAGACATGAATTTAATGGAACCAAGAACATGAAGATTGAGTGTCACTATATGCAGACGATGTTTTGGTCTATGTGCAAAAGTCAGTCCCTAGACTGTTATGCATGTTGCATGGCTATGAAGAAGCTTTGCGTCTAAAAGTAAATTTCTCCAAATCACGATATATCCCAATTGTGGGTGACTTCTTGGACTTCCCTGACCGTCAGCCTCTCAGGCTAATTGAGGGTCCCTCCAAATATTTATGACTTTCCATGCCTACGGACCAGCAGCAATGCTTGGTCCTCAGCAATGCCCCGCTGCTGACAAAGACATGCAGTGACAGATTAGCCTTTGATAAACTACCCCTTTCGATCATGGGCCTGGGGCGTTATTTAAGATGGTAGCTTTGCTATACTTTCGTTTTGTGTTTCAAAATTTTCCCCACATAATACCAATGTTCCTCCATTGATGTAAATGCAATGCGGAGTAAATTCCAGTGGGCGGCTGCGCAATCTCTTGCCAAGCGTTTAAAGGCCCCTATGATGGTGATTTGGGAATTCCAGGCATTTGTACGCACTACTGAGTGTCACAGTTAATTGTAATTAATGATTGGACCTTCGGGATAGGGAAGACCCAACCTATTTTCTTAGGCGATAAGAAAATTATATCAATAAGAAATGACTGTACGTTCTAGTGATAGAAGACGCTAACTCAAGTTGCACTATTAATGACATTTTTCTTTTCTTTTTTGCACATAATAAACCATAGGGTCTACAATGCAATAAGTCACAAGACCAAACATAATATCGCAGTCATTCTGTTAAGCGATGACGTGTATATATATGCAAGGCACGAAGGATATTAACGAGTAGGACTTTTTATAGCCAAGTAAAAAGACCAGACACAATGTTGTGTCTGCACGTCGCCCCTAAACCCTAAAAGGGAGGATACATAGTTGTGTGGAAAGAATTTTTCCAATGAGGCAAATAATCTGATGAGAAGGTTAATCATGTCTGAACAGATAGTAAATCTTTGGATATATAACAGGATGTGCTATGGTGTGAACTATTTAGCGGATCATGTTTTAATTATTTCTTTCATATTGGACTCTGCTATAATCTTGGCCTCCACTGGGACTGAAACGCAATTAACTGAGCGCAATTAATACATTGCTTGATGGTATGTATGTCGAACAGTGTGCATTCTGGCAATATTTTGTAGCTAAGCATTTTGACTTTAGACTGATCCTTATAATCGGTAATGTGTTGTTCTAGATTTTGCAGTTTTTGTTTCTTTCATTCCAAAATGCAAAAGATATGCAAACTTACATTCAACAGTAATGAAATTAATATTGGATATGAAAATTAGTTGCATTTGATTAACTAAATGGGAATTAATTACAATTTTGCATCAAAAACTACATTAATTGAGTAGGATTTCTTCTTTTATAATGTTTGCTCTTCTATATGGTGTTAGGACTGCAAAGTTGTTTTTCAGTTAAGGCAACCTGCTAGCAGGCCCAAAATTAGGAGCACCTAAAACCGGATGACAAACATTGAAATTCATGTTGAGGTGATTTAGTTCATACGGTTCATTACTAAGTAGCAATCTCGTTGCCTATTCTCCACACCACATATATATCCTTTACAATCCACCTAAATTGAAATAACAAATTAATTTATCAGTTGCCAGCATAATATACTCAACCAAATGGTTTCATCAAGAAACATATTAATGGGAAATGTGAACAATGACTGGGAGAATTCTTCATTCAAACCCTACTGTACCCTTGCCAACCTCATTAAACTACACAATCTGCACCAATGCTCATCCTCATTATTGTTGAAACCTCAACAATAAAATGTGTACAGCCATTTGGATGTGATTGGCCCAAACACGCTCCCCGTTCTCATCCCTATCGCCATTCCTTCACCTTGCAAAATCAGGACTAAAAATGGATCTCAATATACAAGATCTATTTCCTCATAAGCTCAACAACATCATCCTATAAAATACAACACAATTATCAACTCATTTGCTGATTACTCCTTTCAAAATAAAATGCTTCAAACTTAGACTGTTAAACAAAAACAATTGGTTCTGTCGACAGAACCAATTGTTTTTGTTTAACATTAGTACCCAGGTTCTGAGGGACACCGGGTCGCCCCATTATTATTAATATCAGACTTAGACTGAGCCAATCATGGTACCAAGGTTATACGGAAGTCCAGGTACAGCCAGGTACAGCCTTAAATTGCTATTGCTTATTCTTGCCGTGCCCAAAGCCCAGAGAAGGAAATACAATCTGGCCATCCTGACTTGCAACAAAACAAATTCCACCCAAGAGCCTCTCCTAGGTCCATGGGTGCTCTATTTAAATATATTCAAACAAACTATTGTCTGCCACCAAATCTTTATTTTCAAGAGGAAATTAATTCTTCCCTTTTTAATTGACAAAATTAAGTCCATCAAGGACAAAAAAATGCATTGAATTGATTCAATAGTGAAAAATAGTCACCAGCACCAGCAAACACCTCTCTCTTTAGATTCTATTACCAAATAAAATGTATTGATTATAAGAAAACAACTCAAACGCACTAACTACTTCCAAGACATTCTCTCTGAAGATATCAAAACTATTTATCACCTCTTAGAAGAAACCAAGTACTTTTCCAAATTTTCTTAAAATACGGCAAACCCCTTTTATTAAAGAGCCTAACTTTGATACTAGCATATTAGCCAACCGTAGACCATTATCTAACTTACCTGCTTGAGAAAGTATTCAAGATCATGACAACTGCTTTCTTGTTAAATACTAATCTAGGTGTTATTCTCACTTTAGCATGTACACTGGCATCCTACTGATTGCCAATGATGAACTGCATTCTGGATGAGAACAACTCATGCTCACTCATTTTGCTTGACCCTTCAACAGCATTCAATCTTTTTGATTAACACATGCTGTTAGCTGTGCTGGAATGGGCTTCTGCAAACATGTCCTGAGCTGGTTCTGGTCTTTCCTACCCCACTGTGGCCAGCTGATGAACATGGGCAAACTTAATTCGAACAAATCAACAATGGTGTGTGGTGTGTTTCAAAGCTCCATATACTGAGGTGGTATGGTGGGTGAAAAACGATGGATTGAGATGTGGCCCAAATGATTGCCAGTGGCTAAGATTAATTCAAGCATTCTATCCATCACCTTGTTCTTTATGCGTTGGACACCCTAGCCGTGCCGGTTATGCCCAGATTTGGGTCTCGGGCTCACTGTTCCTCTGGATCCCAGATATACCAGGCTAAGGCAACCATAATTAGGGCGAAAACAGGCCTGGGTTGCTTGTGTTTTGGTTCAGGGAGGACCTGGTCTAGCAGTTCGGACTGGACTGTTCCCATGAGGATCAGGGTCAAGACTGATTTGCATATGGCTGGGTCCAAACTGAGGTGGCATACTGCGTAGAAAACAATGGATTTGGATGCGTCCTGAGCAATTGCCAATGACTGAGGTCAATTCAAGAATTCCATCCATCACCTTGTTTCTCCATATTGACACCAGCACAGTTTACTCTGTAGCTCTAGCCAATAAGTATACTTCTGACATCCCCGAGTATGTAAATGACAAACAGGTGAATCTGAAAATGCCCTCCATAAAGATATCTTCATCTTTTATGCCTGCATCATTAAACTGCAGCAGGGCATGTCTGGGAATTTTCTCAAGCACAATCCCTAAAAAACAGAGTTCATCATCACCACATCCAAGTTTAAAAATAAAATTGAGCATGCACTTCTCTATGAGCTCAAGCTGCACAGTTTACCCACCACCCTTTAAACCACTATAATATCTTTGTATTTTACCAATAACACCATATCTTGTCATTTCTCATCAACACATTAGCACAATTTGCCGACTTTCTTCAAGTATTTGCTCAGGGAAAGTCAGCCAGACCGTACTCCTTCATTAAATGAAAATCTCTCTAATCCATCCTGGACTTTGGCATTCACACTGGCTGGGGTTCCTCAATACTCTCACCCCAATCAAAGCTGCTCTCTCCAGTGCTGGACTTTCTGCAATCAAGAAGAAATTCAGCTACATCATCCAGGTTTTGAGAGACTTAAATTGGCTACCTCCGTTTGCTAAATTTTCTCCTAAAGTAACTCTGGATCCATGAGCCCTCCTGCCTACTTTTTTATTCTTTCGCAGCTCTCCGTTTCTACCTATTTTGCCTCCCAAATTGTTTATGTTTTTTGTTTGAGTGTAAACAGCATTAAACCCCTTTAGGCAAAAACCTACTATGGAAAAGGTTCCAGAATGCCAGGCAAACAAACATACAAGGCCAGGTAATCCAAAATTCTTAATGAACACCCCTGAAATTATTTAAGAGGTTAGGATTCTTGGCAGTGGAATATCTAATCAAAAACTAAAATAAAGCTTGCATGATAACACAGCAAACTGATTTTTATCTTGGTGGACGGGTTACTCCATAACAACTGTGACAGATATCCTTTCTGCTGAAAAATAAATTCTATTATCTTCTATGTGATTTATATTTCGGCGGACGGGCTATCCGACACCATTGTGGCGGATTAACCCGTCCTCCGAGATCCAAATCAGGCCCCCAGTTACAATCATAATCTACCTTTCACCCAACTTTTACTTGCCAGGGTATAAGCACAGAAATATGTAAATGTATACCCCTCAAACTCATCTTGACATTACCAAGTCTTTGCGTGGTGCCACTCAATATTTTTGGAGCACCCCTCCGAAGTTCACGCACATATAAACCTCAAAAGGTTATATTTCACTCTCACAGTCTTGCAATTGGGCATACAAGCCTCAGCTTGTAGCCATACTTGCACAATGGAGGCAGGACCAGTGTGCAACTATCCGATAGGGCAACAACATAGTAAGACCACAGTGTGGTAGAGTCACTCCATGTAAATGAAAAGCAACAATAACAATTTCAAGACAGATTAGGAGACGCACATCTTTTTTCAATAAGATGAATGTTGCTTAGTTTATATTTACCTATATGGTGATCTCATGATTACTATTTTAATGGCATGCCAATGTACAGTAACTCAATGCTTTTGTGCAGAAGTGAAAGGCATGCTAAAGGATGGTAGTTGCTGTAATTAGTGGGGTTCCCGTAATTGATTTTCAAAGGTAATTAATCAAGGAAGCTATTATAGAGTCTGCGAGGTAAACAGATCGATAGTCAGATATATGGAGGTCTTAAAATCAGACATTATTGATTTGTGCCAGACAAATGTACATATTTGAATAGGATATAAATCTTTATCTCCTCCTATTTCATCAGAGATTAATTAGGTTACATTCTTGATATTTCTATGCTGACTGGCAGCTATAAGTAGGAGTTTTTTGGGGTGCTTCTGATCAGAATTACAGAGTCAAAATATGTGGCTTTAAAACACTGATCCTACTGTACTCTCATAGAGAACAGGATGCAAAACAAGTGTTTGCTCCACATCACCAATGTGTATATTCATTCAACTGTATTTTAAACAAAAGGAACAATGATACATTATGACAATCAAATTGTGGCAAAGTTACTTACCTGAACTTTTAGTGGAGTCTGTGTCTAGGCTAGCCACAGTGCTGGATCTGGAAAGGCCCCCAAGACTGGAGTCCACAGACTACATTAGAAATTAAAATACAAAATGATTTAGAATGAGAAACAATTAAGACATTTCTGTGCACCTAAAATACATACAACTATGACCCCTAAGGATATTTCAACCAATTTAGTTTGAGAACTATTAGAATGAAATAAAAACTACAAACAGCACCATTTTGTTTAACCCAATAAACCCATTGACAAGGATGAGTGGTTCCTGATTATTCTGTGCCCTAAAAATGGGTTTGTTAATCTATAAAGTTAGGTACAATACTGAGATAATAGATAGTAGAGCACACATTGAATGGCCACCAGCAAAATACCCAATTATCCTGCACAATTGTTTTACATTTAAATACTGTTTGATAATTTGCACTACTCTATGAGTAAGCAAGTCAGATGAAGAGAAAGAGCTGTGTTCCATTATCAAATTTCTACATAGCAAACTGGCAACTAATGGGACAATCCAGAATAGTTTGAATAACATCTGCCAAAAGTATATTTTTTTAAATCCCACTTAATGGACATAAATTGCAGGCACAATTGTAAAGCTTTTTCAAAAATAACAAATGTCTTTTGTGCCTAATTGTTTCTGAAAGAGATCCTCTAGCTTGTAACCCCTAACCATCTATTGCCAACAAGATTAAAATCAAGCATCTCCAGAGGTCACACTGAAAGTTCTGAAGAAAAAAAGTTATTGGGTTTGAAGAAACAATAGTTTTTTGCAGTTGTGAAAGGGAAGCACATATAAAGCCAATAGGGAAGAATCTGTACCGTGGAATTAACATGACTGCATGTACGTCTACTGGGATTATCTAATTTCTAAGCATGTTGCAAGTTGGTGGCCTGATATATTCATGGAGATTCACAAACCCTACTGGCAGGGATTATGCTATTTCTATTAAGTGCAAGAGTCTGCATATGTTATCAAAAGGTTTGGCAGCCGCAGATAAAGCCCAACCGATCCAGGTCTATTAGGATGGGCTCAAATCCCTCACGTTTGTTAGCAAGAATCTACATAAAAATATTTAAACCTGTATCAGGTAAAGAAGTGAGGCAGCATGAGGCACATTTTTCTTTTGTTTTGGCTTGCCTGTCCTGTGGATTAATACAATATCTGCTTCACTCATACTATAGGTTACTTTACCTGATTTGTAAAATGAGTCGAACAGCTCAGTTGAATGATAGGCCACCAGCGAGGTAAACTTTCTATAACAGGCATTTATAAGGCCGTAGGACCCTAGGGTTCTGCTGCTAGATTGTTAATGACTTTTTCTACTTCCTCTATTGTAATTTCTTGTTCTAAATTTTCTTTGTGTTTAATGTTCTTTGTGTTAAATGGTGATGTGGGTTGATGTATAATCTGTAAAGATTTGGTGATTTTTTGTTGTTGTGGGCACTGGGGCCTAGGCGTAGTTTGGTATGATAGTATAAGAATGAGTTGTTTTCCTACTTCAGTCTTAGTTGAAGACCTATCTGGAAATCTAATATTGGGTACACCAAAGTTAGCTTCCGTCCGTCTTAGCCTTGCAGCAAGACTTCAATCAGCTTTATTACTTTCTTCATAAAGCTTTTGCTTCATTTGCAGCAGGGCTTACTCAGATTTTTCTGTACTACAAAGTCAATTCTGATTTTAGACATTTCTCTTAGTAGTGTTTTCTATTACCATTATTGTTATTCTATGGCTTTTAAACCCCCCAAAAAATATGTATTTTCTTAGTGAACACATATATCCTTGGTGTTGTCTAATTGAGAGCGCCTTGCCTTTATTACTTCCTGCCTTGAACATGCCCCTGGATTTTGCCAGCCATGTATCTGAATCCACATTTATTGTAAAATAATCCTCTATCTTGTCCCTCATTTCTTATTCATGGATTTTGTCTTTGAGTATAGGCAAGGCAAGTGGAATCAGGCGAGTCTGCAGCCTCAGGGTTTTTTGCATAACGATGGACTAGTCGAATTTTCCACATAATTCTGCTGTATAGTTTGTTTCTAGCTCAAATGAATCAGGAGTTACTGAAAAGACACAGCAACAAGTGTTGCCAAGCAATGGACAGCCCTAGGTAAATATTGAATGGTGACTTTTAAGTTGCTTATTACTATATTTGGGTGGTAATCAGGAACTAATGAGGCAAACCTTTGCCTAGACAGTGTTAACTTGTTTATATGAAAAAATTAAGTAATACTATTAAAATTGTGCCACGTTATAATGCTGCATAATTTGTATTTTGTTTCTGTATAATTTAGTCATCTCTGCTGTATAATTAGACCTCCCCTGCCGATATGAATGAGTCAAACTTCATGCACTCTCACGTTTGCGATGGTTGCACCACACCAAGACCGACTTCATGAGTACGTGGATGAAGATCGCAAGCAGGAAAATGTTTTTCTATTTGTCTGCGTTAGTAATGTGAGAGTGCTCCAGAATTGATATATTAAAAAAAAAAACTGAAATCCACACTTCCGCCTAGAACAAATAATGTTGACGAGTTGGAGACAGCTATCAACAACTGGCAATTAAGAGCAAGTGAGATTCATGCCCATCTACAAAGGAAAGAGAGAGGTATGAGGCGGCACGAGGCCTCTAAATGGTTTACCGTAGAGTTAAAATCGGTAAAGCTTAATTCTCGCCAGGCGGAACGGAAATGGCGGAGAAGCTATTCTCCCGCAGAAAGGAAAACATATGAAATAGCTCTTACCGAGCCATCTTGGAGGCAAAAAAAGCCTTCTATACGAACAGAGTTCTTAGTTCTGAAAATAAATCCAAAGACATTTTTAAGATAGTTAAAGAACTTTCTAATCTCGACTGGGTCACACTGGCCATCACTCATTCCCAGGCCTTATGTGACAATCTGAATGCCTTCTTCGTGAACAAAATAAAAGCTATTCAGAATTCCATCACTCCTAGTGCACAGGACTGGAAATCACATCAGCAATTTACCAACTCGGCAACACTCTCTACCTTTCAAAACATTCCCTTAGATTGACTTGCAGAATTAAGAAGCAAGGTAAATTCTGGCACCCCCTAAGACCCCTGACCTTCTACTATACAAAAAGACATTCTTCATCAACCAGGGGGAGGAGCTTCGTGCGCAACCAAGATGGCCGCGTAAGCACAGGGCTCCCGAGACCCTCGTAACCTCCCGCATCTATCCTGTCGTTTATCCTGTCCCTCCTTGATGTCTTCGTGAAGATGAACCACGTGTGAGGCGAAACCTACACTCGGATTCCGGATCGGACCCCGGGTACCGGTGTTGCGGTGATCAGAAGATTGCGGCCTACGCTTCCGTGATGCCCGGCTGTGGAGTTGGCATGGTGCCCGAGCTGTAGTTGAATAACATCGGCCTGAAGGGGCAGGGACAACCGGTCCGGCTGACTTTCACTTTCGATTTCTCTTCCAGAGAGAACTGCGACTTGGATCGACCCCCCGTGCCGAGGGCTTTTATCTTGCGTTGCACTCGAGTGTGCCTTTTCACTGATTGCCAGCCTTGGGAGGACACTTGGCCTGTGCCCTCTGGCTGAAGCCGGGCCTCCGCTCGAGATTCCCAGGGGCCGCCATCTTCTCACTTGGTCTAACCGCTCCAAATCGTTCTACATCCCGTAATGGCGGGGAAACTGGAGGGGGAAAGGCAAAAATCTAGGACCACTCGGCGGGGTGGCTATACCCAGACTAACATCATGGATCGCTATGCCCAGGCGAAGGGATCTCCCAGCGGACCGAGTAGGTCACTGGAGGACACGAGAGATCCACCTACTTCGGTCACTGAGCTGACCCTGCAGGACGTAATGGCTGCTATCGATGGGATCAAATCCTCCCTTGGGCAACAAATGGAGACTCTCGCCCACAAGCTTGATACTGTGGCGATAGATGTCAACCTGATTCGTACGGACTTGACAAAGACGAACGAGAAAGTCAAGTCGTTGGACATTAAGACTTCCAGTCTGACGGGTGACGTCGCTGACCTGCAGACGGAGGTTAGCAACTTGAGAGCCTCCAATTACCTTTTTACGCGTCGTCTGGAGGATTTTGAAGGAAGGGCTAGGCGGAATAATGTCCGTATCATCGGGGTGCCGGAGAAGTCGGAGGATGCAGCAGCTGACCTCTACGTCGAAGATCTCATTGTAAGCCATCTTGCACCTAAGGGACTCAGTAAGTTCTTTACGGTCGAGAGGACCCATGGAGTTCCGGGCGGTAAACCAAAGGTGGGTGCCCCATCGCGGCCTATAATCGCGAGGATTTTTAATTTCCGTGATAGAGACGCTATCCTGCAGGCCTCACGGATGGGTGGACCTATGAAATTTGAGAACACTACCATCAGCTTCTACCCGGACTTTACCCAATCGGTCCAGAAGCAGAGACTCGGTTTCCTAGGGGTAAAGAGAAGACTGCGTGACATAGGCCTCAAGTACGCTATGCTTTTTCCAGCCAAGTTGAGGATCGAACATGCGGAGCGGACTTATTTTTGCGATCAACCGGAGGTGGTGGCCGATTGGCTAGACGCTCTGCCGAACCAGCGTGCACAGGAGGAACAGTCTGGCGGGGCGGAAGGCGGATTGATGGATCAGGAATAGGCACCCATTGTCTAGTTTCTGGGGTCTCTAGTGGGCCTCTAGCTGTGGTTCGCTAATTATGTTATGTGATTTGATGTGACATTCGGGGGGGTTGCGGGGCTACTGGTAGGTCTCTCTCCTCCTTTGATAAACTTTTTGTAGCTCAGTTAGTTGTGGGGGCGACAGGCACACTGCAAGTTGGGGTGGCTTCCTAGTCTTACGCAGGGGTGCAGGGTTTGTAACGGGATGTTGGGGGGGATGGGGGGTTTTGTTGGGGTGTGTGTTTGTTTTTTCGCAAGGCAAAGTATTATTAGACCTTCTGATCGAGGTGCTGGATTCTTATCCCGGTTGGATCTTCTCTTTCTTTCGGGATGGGGGGTAGGGGGTTGAAACTGATGAGCTGGAATGTGAATTGGTTGGGGGATAGGATAAAACGTGGGGTAGTACTGCAATTGTTGAAACGTCTCTCCCCCGATGTGGTCCTTCTTCAGGAGACGCACTTGATGGGTAATACTTGTCTTGCTATGAATAGGAAGGGGTATCGTTTGGTCGCCCATGCTGGTTTCTCCTCTGGTTCCAGGGGGGTTGGTATCCTTATTAAGAATTCTCTCCCGCTTGAGATCGACGCTACGGTCCTCGATGATAGAGGGCGCTATGCCGCTACTACGGGTAGGTGGGAGGGCCGGACCCTTTCCCTGGTTTCTGTGTATGTCCCCCCTGGCCTGCAGTCAACCACTTTTGCGGACTTGGGGCGGGTTATCCTCGCTCTCCCCGAGGGGTCATTGCTATTGGGTGGTGATTTTAACGCTGTGGTTTCTGGTATGATTGATCGACATCCACCTAGGGATCTTAAGGGGACACAGAACTGGCTCCACGATTTTATTGATACTCTGGGATTGGTAGATTGCTGGAGATTGTTACACCCCGCTCAGCGGCAGTACACGTTTCATTCGGGCGCTCACGGTAGCCTTTCGAGGATCGATTATGTTTTGGTGCCTGCTCCACAGGCACTTTCTATCACTGAGGTTAAACATTTGGCTCGGGGAATTTCTGATCACTCTCCGCTATGGCTTCGAATCGAGTTGAATTCCGGGACCGAGGGACGGGTAGCCCCGATTAACCCCTGGTATCTCCGGAAACCTAAAACTCGTGCTGACCTAGTAAAATCTCTTGACCACTATTTTCTAGAAAACGAGGGTTCTGTTTCCTCTGCGGTGTCGCTTTGGGAGGCTTTTAAACCCGTCCTTAGGGGCCAGGCCCTGTCGTTAATCGCAGGCGTTAAGAAACGGAGGGATGAGGAGGTGGTCAGGATTGAGGCAGAGATAGCGGACCTTGAGCTTGGCTTAGAACAGGAGGTTACCCGTGTTAAGACACATGTTCTGCGACTAAAACAGTTGGAATACAGGGCGTTGGTTACTGATGCGGCTAAGGCCATGAGTAGAGAACAACAGGGACGTCTATATGATGTGGGAGATAAAGCAGGCAAATTGATAGCGTGGCTGGATAAGAAGGATAGGGCTAGCCGTGTGGTGCCTGTGATTGAGACGGCGAGTGGTGCTCTGGTCACCGATCCTGAAGAGATCGTTCAGTGTTTTGTGGATCACTTCCAGATAGTGTACTCCTCCGTGTCGGATAGGCCGGAGGATGACTCACATTTACTGTTGCGTGATATTGCTTTACCGCGCCTTTCTGATATTGATAGGAAACAAATGGACGCAGCAATAACCGCAGACCAGGTGGCTCTTGCTATTCGCTACCTGCGTTCTGCCTATTGAACTTTACAAGTTGCGGCCTGACAAGATGGCTCCCTATTTAAGAGATATGTTTTTGGAGTCTCGTGAGTGCGGTTCTCTCCCCCGTGATCAGCGTCTTGCGACCATTTTGGTGATTCATAAGGCGGGGAAACCAAGGGATAGGTGTGCATCGTACCGGCCGATATCTCTCTTGAATGCTGAACCTAAGATCCTCGCAAAATTACTGGCTAACCGATTGATCACCGTTATTAGCGAGTTGATACATCCGGATCAATCAGGTTTTATCCCACATAGAAACACTGCCTTGAATCTTAGGCGTCTGCATGATGTTCTCGCGAGAGCTGCGACGTTGCGTGAGCCGGCCATCTTGGCATCGTTGGATGCCACGATGGCTTTTGATACCGTGGAATGGCCATATTTATGGGCCGCGTTGGCTAAGTTTGGGTTTGGACCCGGTTTCATTGGCTGGGTGCGGCTTCTCTAGGAGGACCCCCTTGCGCAGATTGTTGTGAACGGTCGGGTCTCTATTCCGTTTGGTCTTGGGAGAGGCACTCGTCAGGGTTGTCCCTTGTCGCCACTCCTGTTTGCCCTAGCCCTCGAGCCCCTTGCTGCATGGATCCGATGGGAGCCCTCGATGAAGGGTATTCGGTGGTCCTCTGAGTTTGAAGATCGCATCTCGCTTTATGCAGATGACATCTTACTGTATCTGACCTCACCCCGGAAGTCATTGATAGTTTTGTGTGTGTAGGAACTCGGGCCTGATTATTAATTGGACGAAATCCTACTTATACGTTCTTTCTGGGGACGTTCCTCTTCTTCCACGTAATTGTCCCATTCAGGTGACACAGGAGGGGTGTAAATACCTCGGTATTTATGTCTCATTGGACCCTGCAATTCGGTATGAACAGAATCTTCTCCCACCCTTAACTAGATTGAAGCAGGACGTCGCGGGTTGGTGTAAGCTTCCGCTTTCGCCGCTTGGTCGTGCGGCCCTCTTTAAAATGATGTCCCTGCCTCGCTTTCTTTATGCTCTCTAGAACACTCTTGACTTAGTTCCTGCTAGCTATTTCCGTGCAGTTGAGGGTCTTCAAAGGAAGTTGATATGGGACGGTAGACCTCGTATTGCACTTGCCAAACTGTCGCTCCCATGGTATGACGGGGGTATTGCCCTCCCTGACATCAAACGTTATTATTGGGCGTCTCAATTGGGGGCTATTAATCATGGTATGTATGGTCCTGAATTGAACCCCACTTTTGCTATGGATAGATGGCTATTGCCTGGGGGTAATTACTACAGGGCGCTGTATTCAAAATCGGTGGTTAGGGTTCTGTCGGCGCCTACTAAGACGGCTGTACGTATATGGCATGACGCAACTAGTTCGATGGGATGGAAAGATCGCTTGACTCTAGTGACCCAGCTTTTTGGCTCGGATAAGCTTGGTAAATTGTGGAAGACCAAGGGGTTCGATAAGTGGGACCTCATTGGTATTAGTAAGGTGGGAGGTCTCTAGGTTAAGGGCCAGGTGAAATCGTTTGAGATGTTAAAGACGGAGTTTGAATTGGGTGACACAGAGTACTTCCGCTATGTTCAAGTTCGACATGCCTTGAGGTCAGTTTTCCCAGTGGGGGAGGTAATTCCGGAGTTGTCCCCGCTTGAGGATAGATTGTTGGACGGTCATGTGCCTGACAGTACTATCTCCCTTGTCTACAAAAAATTAATGAACAATAGGTCAGACTTTCTGCTGCATCTTCGGGACTTGTGGACCCTTGACGGCCTTGAGTTGGATGACGAGGACTGGCAGTCTGCGATCTCCTCTCCCAAGGCGGTCGCGATTCCAGCTCGACTCCGACTGGTACAGCTTAAGATCCTCCACAGGATTTACGTCACAGGCCCCCGTCTAGTTCGAATGGGCTTTTCTGAGGAGGGTCTGTGCAAACGGGGATGTGGCCAGGTGGGTACATTCCTCCATATTATTTGGGAAAGCCATGAAGTTGCTGTTTTTTGGAGAGGGGTTCATGAGGTAATGAAGGAAGTGACGGGTGTTGCTCTCTTACCGGAGGCCGGGTGTTGCTCTCTTACCGGAGGCCAGGCGCTGCTTATTAAACGTCTGGGAACCCTCGGATTATATTGTAGCCCAGACTCAGTGGGCGACCCTGGGGGCCATGATTGCCAAGCGCGATATTGCTCAGTTGTGGGGGTCCCAGAGGCCTCCTACAGTCGAAGTATGGAAGGAAAACATGGACAGGTGTATGTTCAGGGAAAAAACGGTCTACTTGGCCCGGGGCCGTCCCCAGAAGTGGCGTAGAGTGTGGGGACCTTGGAATAGTTATCGTGGGAATATATGTACACCGCCTGCGGTGGATAACACGGACGTCCCACTCTCCCCCTGACCCCACATTCTGACTACTTCATTATCTGTTTATTGAATCGGCCCCAATCCCCCCTCCCTTTCCTTATATTGACTGCCGATTTTGTTGTACTGTCTTTTCCTTCCTCGTTTGAACTGGTACTTCGTATAACATGTTTTTTTGCCTTGCTTGTTTATATTTTCAATAAAAAGAAACATAAAAAAAAGAAAAAGACATTCTTGCACAATTCCCAGATACCTCCCAGCTCAACCTCTCCCTGGAGAAAGGTATGGTCCCACGTGCTTTCAAAGAGGCAGTGTTAGTCTCACTTCAAAAGAAAATCGGAGTAGATCCTAATCAACTGAGTAAATTAAGACCCATATCGCTTCTCCCATATCCTGCAAAAGTACTTGAAGCACACGTAGCAAAACTCCTATGCACCTTCATCGAAGAGACTAAATTCTTGGACACTCACCAGGCAGGTTTCCAGCCATCACACTCGACTGAATCAGTTAACTTAAGCTTAGTGGATGACCTGAAGGAGGGAGCAGACAAGGGGTGTACACAGGCATTGGTCCTGCTCGACCTGTCGGCTGCCTTCAACACCGTGGATCAGCCCATATCAGTGAATAGAATGGCAGCGGCAGGCCTGAGAGGCACGACCCTGGATTGGATGATTTCACTCCTGGGGGACCGCACCTAGTCGATTAGGCTGGCACCCTTTAATGTAGCCAGGGTCAATACTACCTGCGGTGTACCTCAAGGCTCGTCCCTTTCCCCCCACCTGTTCAACCATTATAACTGCCCCCCTGATCCACTCCCTCCAAAGCAGGAGAGTCATGGTATATAATTACGCAGACGATATGCAGCTGATATTCCCGATAGACGAGACGGAGGACTCTAAGGCCTTTTTCTGAAAAACCATGCTATTTATTAAAGGCTGGATGAGTCACAACCATCTCAAACTGAACTCTGACTAAACAGATATAGTCATTTCAAATAACAGACTCCACCCTTGGACACTAGGACACTGGCCGGCTACATTATGCACTCCACATATCCCTAAGAATTCTGTCAAGAATCTGCGCGTCAAAATTGATGGCAACTTATCTATGCACGAACAGATCAGCCTGGACACATCATTGTGCATTTATCAACCAAGGAGTTTTAAGAAAATCTGGAGATTTTTTACTAGGGAGGCAAGTATGGTGATCATGCTGGCCATCAGCCGATTCAGAACCAAGCGGCCAGATTAATCTTTGAGCAACCAAGACACTGCCATACTAAGCCATTATTGAAGCACCTTCACTGGCTTCCTGAGACTCAGCGGTCTATGTTCAAGACAGGCTGCATGATTTTCAATGGGCTCCACGATATAGGCCCTAAATTTATTTCCATGAAGATCTCACTGTACCTTCCCAAACGGAATGTCAGATCAGCTTCAATTAATATGCTGAGAACCGCTATATTGAAGCGCAAGAGGATGGGTGGCTCACTTTTTTCTATATTCTGTCCCAAATGCTGGAATTCCCTACTCAATGATATCAGGCTAACATCGGACTACATTGGTTTCAGGAAAAAACGGAAAACTTGGCTGTTACCCAAGCCTACTGTTAGATTATAACCAGGACGGCTTCCAACCTCCAGTAGTGCCAAGAGACCTTTCGTGTATGTACACTTAATAAATCCCACAAACATAAACATAAACTCAGAATGCTTCTCCAGTACCTTTGACCTGGAGTAATTCTAATATAGCGTGTCAATAATTTTCTTGATTACAGTTGAGTGCTTATGAACCCCCCATATTTATGTTCTAGTCTCCCAGATTACCCCTTATCAGAATACAGTTTCCTTTTTTTATGTCTGTTATTTTATAAGATATTTTTTCATGCAGATGTTTATGTAATATACATTGCTAGCATTACAACCCTGGCTTGTTTTGCTATCTTTAGTTACCATAAAGATATGTGTGGGGCAGAGTCTGTGTCATTAGTCTTGTTTTCTTTGAAAAAAGGGTAGGTTTCTTGAACGCAAACTATCATTAATAATAATATTAATGATCTTTATTGCATGATTAATTAAAATCTTTGCAATTACTCAGTAAAAACAAGAAGAAAGCTGTAATATAAATATAACAATTTTACGAGCAATTAAAAAATACTTTTAGAAAAATTTAAAAAAAGAGAAAAAGAAGCCGTGCAGCTAGTGCGGTATTGTCCGTTAATAGAAAAGGTCCTTCACGATCAGTAGTGATTTTAGTTATCAAAAGAAAGTCGACTTAAATTGCGAAAACTAGTCACAGTAATTCAAGTTTAGTTACTAGCCTCTGGGTTTAGAGCCGTATTGACTATTTTCATAAAGCGCACTAGCCTGCTGGCTAGTTGAATGTCTTCTCCCTTGAAGCTCATCAGCAGAGCTTGTCTGCAGGTGCGCACACGTCTTTGATTCCAAAGCTGTGTTAGTAGGTTTTTTCGGGCGCTATCTAGAGCTTTACAGCTACACAGCAGGTGCAGGACATCCTCCTTTGCGTTATCACAGAGCCTACACTTGGGATTACAGTCCAATCGCATCCAAGGGGGGAGATGTACTTTGGATGGTATTACCCCCATCCTCAACCGTAAAAAGTCTTCCTTCGCCTTCCTTGAAAAGCCGGTACTGAGATATGACTGTGGTGAGGCGCTGGTGTAGCCTGGAATCACAAACCACCCATGGGACCTCTTGGTTAGTGCTGCTTTGTCCTCTTCCAACGAGATTGTTTTCACAGATTTGTTGACAAGGCGCTTGAAGCAATTCTGTGTACAACTCGAGACCCAAAGATCTTTTAGCACCAGGGAGTTAATGGCTGCTTAGAGGTACACCATTGCGGGGGAGTCCTTGTTTGTTTCCATCTCTTTCCAGAGATGAGCATTCAGGGAGTCTGTTTCCACGTTCTTTACTTTGTACCAGCATTTTACGTAAGCGCCTTTATGTGCAATTTGCTGCTTCTGTAGGCCAAACTCGAGCCTTAGCTGTGCTGGGGAGGTGTATGGAGGGAGCGTGAATAGTATTCGCAATGTTTTGCTGGCCACGTTGTCTAAGATGATCTCGTCCTTCCCTCTCATACATTCACTACCGTATGTTATTGACAGCAGCAATTTCGCACGAAATAAGTCTAGCAAGGGGGTTAAGTTTGGGCCCGTTATTTTGTTTTTGATGCTTTTTAATGCGATGGCCAGTGAGGTCCCTCTGTTCCTTATTGCTGTTTCTTGTCGCTTGAAGGAGCCATTTGAATCAAAAATTATGCCCAAATTCTTGTATTCTTGAACTATTTCCATTTTGTTGTCCTGAAGGGACCATTGGAATACTTGCTTTTTTGATTTTTGATTTAGTGCCATCACCTTCAATTTTTCCGTGTTTACACATAACCCGTTCTTTCCAGCAAATTTGCTTGTGGTGTTGATGAGGTGTTGCAGGCCTACTGGTGTTTGACTGATTAGTATCAAGTCGTCTGCGTATAGCAGGTTGGACAGCGTAAAACCCCCTAGCTTTGGGGCATGGTGGATGCAGTTATCCAGGTCTTTAGAGAGGTCGGACATAAAAAGGTTGAACAGGGTCGGTGCGAGAACGCACCCCTGTTTCAGCCCTTTAGTAGTTGGTATTTCTTTGGACAGACGGTTGCCGGCCCCCAGTTTTACTTGGATCCATGTATCTGTATGTAGTAACATCAGTAGTTTCAGCAATTTTGGTCCACTCCCCACCTTGAGAGTTTTGCCCCATAATTTTCCTCTGTCAATGCTGTCAAATGCAGCTGAAAAATCGATGTAACACACACATAGTGGCTTTTTCTGTTTGATAGTGGCATCTATCAGCAAGGAAAGGGCTAAGATGTTTGTCGTGGTTCCTAGATTTTTTGAAAGCCGGTCTGATTGATGGGGATCAATTTTTTGCGTGACGACCATACTGTTAGTTCTTCCAAGAGAAGCCCCGAGAAGTATTTAGCATCTATGTCTATAAGGGCTATGAGCCTATCATTCTTTGCCTCGTTCTTGTTGCCCTTTTTGTAGATTGGGGCAATTATTGAACCCCTCCAGGTGGATGGGAACTATCATTAGAATTTCCCTTATATCTGCCCTCCAAATTGTATATCTTTTAGTAGACATGTTGATACCCTTACATTCCTTTTTATCAGTGCTTTATTTGTAGAAGTTTGCATGTCCCTGCCCGTAGTTCTGTTAAGAAGCCCATTGCCGGTGCTCGAAAATGTCGGGTACCGAATACCAAGGCTCCATATTCTTAAATCCACCTCATGCCTCTTTAATCCACTACCAGACACTCCATGTCCCTTTGTCCTACTCGGTTTTCTCCCTTTTCCATCTTTCTCTTCCTCTTTCTTTCCCATCTGTGTGTTTTCTCCCTCTCTTGTGCTCAGTAAATAGCGGATGCAAAACAATAAGGGCAAATGGGCTTCACCGGCAACCACCGGCTTAAATTAAGCACTACATATCATTATTCTAACCATTTACTACATAATGGATCTGGTCTATCTAATGATATTGCTAGGGCATCTGCAGGGCCACTGGCATTATGTGAGTGTGCTGCTGCAGCAATTTTCACATAATTATAGCTTTGCCGCATTTGCCACATAATCCATCATCTGCTATATAATATATAGATTTTAACAAAAAAATGTGTTTGTTTTTAGCTCAAACGGTTCGAAGGTTACTAAAAATGCAGCAACACATGTTACTGTGCAGTGGAAGCCCTCGGCAAAGGTTGACTGGTCAAATTCCTTTGGTTTTTGCTATATTTGGGTGTTAGACTGTCACTAATGAGGTTCACCCAATGCCCAGGCAGTGTTTAGAAGTGTAAAAAGAACAAAGTAATGAAGTAATAACATCCAAAAAAGTGACTTATTCTGCTGCATAATTTGCCTGTTTTTGCAGCATAGTTTACGCAACCTTGCTGCATAATTTGGCCTTCCCCTGCTGCATAATTCCAGTGGCCCTGGGTATCTGGCCCTAAGGTACCTAACATTTATGTATGCTACTACTGTACTGACATGGTATCCCAGTCTTCCATAGCCCCTACTCCGCGACGACAATAGTTGAACATGTCTAAAAATAATAGAATCAGTATCATTTCTATTGGCAATTAGAACTTTTCATGTAAGGCAGACATCATATTAATGGTAAGTGTTCCATACCCCTTACACTTTGCACGTCCTACATCTTCCTCTGCATTCTGTGGCAGTTCTCCTGGCACTTAAAAAGCTGAGGACTCTTCTGGCAGCAATAAATGTACACTTTACACACCCTTTCATTTTTCTGCTGTTTGTACATGCTTCCCTCCTTTGATTATTAGGTTGATTTTCCTCAGTCATGGTATATAATTACGCAGACGATATGCAGCTGATATTCCCGATAGACGAGACGGAGGACTCTAAGGCCTTTTTCTGAAATACCATGCTATTTATTAAAGGCTGGATGAGTCACAACCATCTCAAACTGAACTCTGACTAAACAGATATAGTCATTTCAAATAACAGACTCCACCCTTGGACACTAGGACACTGGCCGGCTACATTATGCACTCCACATATCCCTAAGAATTCTGTCAAGAATCTGCGCGTCAAAATTGATGGCAACTTA
Source organism: Lissotriton helveticus (assembly GCF_964261635.1). Lineage (NCBI taxonomy): Eukaryota > Metazoa > Chordata > Amphibia > Caudata > Salamandridae > Lissotriton > Lissotriton helveticus. The sequence continues at coordinate 383,534,086 of NC_136067.1, read as the reverse complement.
TCTATGCACGAACAGATCAGCCTGGACACATCATTGTGCATTTATCAACCAAGGAGTTTTAAGAAAATCTGGAGATTTTTTACTAGGGAGGCAAGTATGGTGATCATGCTGGCCATCAGCCGATTCAGAACCAAGCGGCCAGATTAATCTTTGAGCAACCAAGACACTGCCATACTAAGCCATTATTGAAGCACCTTCACTGGCTTCCTGAGACTCAGCGGTCTATGTTCAAGACAGGCTGCATGATTTTCAATGGGCTCCACGATATAGGCCCTAAATTTATTTCCATGAAGATCTCACTGTACCTTCCCAAACGGAATGTCAGATCAGCTTCAATTAATATGCTGACAACCGCTATATTGAAGCGCAAGAGGATGGGTGGCTCACTTTTTTCTATATTCTGTCCCAAATGCTGGAATTCCCTACTCAATGATATCAGGCTAACATCGGACTACATTGGTTTCAGGAAAAAACTGAAAACTTAGCTGTTACCCAAGCCTACTGTTAGATTATAACCAGGACGGCTTCCAACCTCCAGTAGTGCCAAGAGACCTTTCGTGTATGTACACTTAATAAATCCCACAAACATAAACATAAACTCAGAATGCTTCTCCAGTACCTTTGACCTGGAGTAATTCTAATATAGCGTGTCAATAATTTTCTTGATTACAGTTGAGTGCTTATGAACCCCCCATATTTATGTTCTAGTCTCCCAGATTACCCCTTATCAGAATACAGTTTCCTTTTTTTATGTATGTTATTTTATAAGATATTTTTTCATGCAGATGTTTATGTAATATACATTGCTATCATTACAACCCTGGCTTGTTTTGCTATCTTTAGTTACCATAAAGATATGTGTGGGGCAGAGTCTGTGTCATTAGTCTTGTTTTCTTTGAAAAAAGGGTAGGTTTCTTGAACGCAAACTATCATTAATAATAATATTAATGATCTTTATTGCATGATTAATTAAAATCTTTGCAATTACTCAGTAAAAACAAGAAGAAAGCTGTAATATAAATATAACAATTTTACGAGCAATTAAAAAATACTTTTAGAAAAATTTAAAAAAAGAGAAAAAGAAGCCGTGCAGCTAGTGCGGTATTGTCCGTTAATAGAAAAGGTCCTTCACGATCAGTAGTGATTTTAGTTATCAAAAGAAAGTCGACTTAAATTGCGAAAACTAGTCACAGTAATTCAAGTTTAGTTACTAGCCTCTGGGTTTAGAGCCGTATTGACTATTTTCATAAAGCGCACTAGCCTGCTGGCTAGTTGAATGTCTTCTCCCTTGAAGCTCATCAGCAGAGCTTGTCTGCAGGTGCGCACACGTCTTTGATTCCAAAGCTGTGTTAGTAGGTTTTTACGGGCGCTATCTAGAGCTTTACAGCTACACAGCAGGTGCAGGACATCCTCCTTTGCGTTATCACAGAGCCTACACTTGGGATTACAGTCCAATCGCATCCAAGGGGGGAGATGTACTTTGGATGGTATTACCCCCATCCTCAACCGTAAAAAGTCTTCCTTCGCCTTCCTTGAAAAGCCGGTACTGAGATATGACTGTGGTGAGGCGCTGGTGTAGCCTGGAATCACAAACCACCCATGGGACCTCTTGGTTAGTGCTGCTTTGTCCTCTTCCAACGAGATTGTTTTCACAGATTTGTTGACAAGGCGCTTGAAGCAATTCTGTGTACAACTCGAGACCCAAAGATCTTTTAGCACCAGGGAGTTAATGGCTGCTTGGAGGTACACCATTGCGGGGGAGTCCTTGTTTGTTTCCATCTCTTTCCAGAGATGAGCATTCAGGGAGTCTGTTTCCGCGTTCTTTACTTTGTACCAGCATTTTACGTAAGCGCCTTTACGTGCAATTTGCTGCTTCTGTAGGCCAAACTCGAGCCTTAGCTGTGCTGGGGAGGTGTATGGAGGGAGCGTGAATAGTATTCGCAATGTTTTGCTGGCCACGTTGTCTAAGATGATCTCGTCCTTCCCTCTCATACATTCACTACCGTATGTTATTGACGGCAGCAATTTCGCACGAAATAAGTCTAGCAAGGGGGTTAAGTTTGGGCCCGTTATTTTGTTTTTGATGCTTTTTAATGCGATGGGCAGTGAGGTCCCTCTGTTCCTTATTGCTGTTTCTTGTCGCTTGAAGGAGCCATTTGAATAAAAAATTATGCCCAAATTCTTGTATTCTTGAACTATTTCCATTTTGTTGTCCTGAAGGGACCATTGGAATACTTGCTTTTTTGATTTTTGATTTAGTGCCATCACCTTCGATTTTTCCGTGTTTACACATAACCCGTTCTTTCCAGCAAATTTGCTTGTGGTGTTGATGAGGTGTTGCAGGCCTACTGGTGTTTGACTGATTAGTATCAAGTCGTCTGCGTATAGCAGGTTGGACAGCGTAAAACCCCCTAGCTTTGGGGCATGGTGGTTGCAGTTATCCAGGTCTTTAGAGAGGTCGGACATAAAAAGGTTGAACAGGGTCGGTGCGAGAACGCACCCCTGTTTCAGCCCTTCAGTAGTTGGTATTTCTTTGGACAGACGGTTGCCGGCCCCCAGTTTTACTTTGATCCAGGTATCTGTATGTAGTAACATCAGTAGTTTCAGCAATTTGGGGTCCACTCCCCACCTTGAGAGTTTTGCCCATAATTTTCCTCTGTCAATGCTGTCAAATGCAGCTGAAAAGTCGATGTAACACACATATAGTGGCTTTTTCTGTTTGATAGTGGCATCTGTCAGCAAGGAAAGGGCTAAGATGTTTGTCGTGGTTCCTAGATTTTTTGAAAGCCGGTCTGATTGATGGGGATCAATTTTTTGCGTGACGCCCATACTGTTAGTTCTTCCAAGAGAAGCCCCGAGAAGTATTTAGCGTCTATGTCTATAAGGGCTATGAGCCTATCATTCTTTGCCTCGTTCTTGTTGCCCTTTTTGTAGATTGGGGCAATTATTGAACCCCTCCAGGTGGATGGAAACTATCATTAGAATTTCCCTTATATCTGCCCTCCAAATTGTATATCTTTTAGTAGACATGTTGATACCCTTACATTCCTTTTTATCGGTGCTTTATTTGTAGAAGTTTGCATGTCCCTGCCCGTAGTTCTGTTAAGAAGCCCATTGCCGGTGCTCGTAAATGTCGGGTACCGAATACCAAGGCTCCATATTCTTAAATCCACCTCATGCCTCTTTAATCCACTACCAGACACTCCATGTCCCTTTGTCCTACTTGGTTTTCTCCCTTTTCCATCTTTCTCTTCCTCTTTCTTTCCCATCTGTGTGTTTTCTCCCTCTCTTGTGCTCAGTAAATAGCGGATGCAAAACAATAAGGGCAAATGGGCTTCACCGGCAACCACCGGCTTAAATTAAGCACTACATATCATTATTCTAACCATTTACTACATAATGGATCTGGTCTATCTAATGATATTGCTAGGGCATCTGAAGGGCCACTGGCATTATGTGAGTGTGCTGCTCCAGCGATTTTCACATAATTATAGCTTTGCCGCATTTGCCACATAATCCATCATCTGCTGTATAATATACAGATTTTAACAAAAAAATGTGTTTGTTTTTAGCTCAAACGGTTCGAAGGTTACTAAAAATGCAGCAACACATGTTACTGTGCAGTGGAAGCCCTCTGCAAAGGTTGACTGGTCAAATTCCTTTGGTTTTTGCTATATTTGGGTGTTAGACTGTTACTAATGAGGTTCACCCAATGCCCAGGCAGTGTTTAGAAGTGTAAAAAGAACAAAGTAATGAAGTAATAACATCCAAAAAAGTGACTTATTCTGCTGCATAATTTGCCTGTTTTTGCAGCATAGTTTACGCAACCTTGCTGCATAATTTGGCCTTCCCCTGCTGCATAATTCCAGTGGCCCTGGGTATCTGGCCCTAAGGTACCTAACATTTATGTATGCTACTACTGTACTGACATGGTATCCCAGTCTTCCATAGCCCCTACTCCGCGACGACAATAGTTGAACATGTCTAAAAATAATAGAATCAGTATCATTTCTATTGGCAATTAGAACTTTTCATGTAAGGGAGACATCATATTAATGGTAAGTGTTCCATACCCCTTACACTTTGCACGTCCTACATCTTCCTCTGCATTCTGTGGCAGTTCTCCTGGCACTTAAAAAGCTGAGGACTCTTCTGGCAGCAATAAGTGTACACTTTACACACCCTTTCATTTTTCTGCTGTTTGTACATGCTTCCCTTCTTTGATTATTAGGTTGATTTTCCTCACCTACTCCTTCCTGCTTGGCTGTGGGCTTGATGTTCCAGAATCATTAGGCATTGCGCAGAAGGCAGTACTTCCTTCTTCAATCGGATTGCTTTAATTGTTCCATTTATTTAGCCGATCAACGCAAAAGGGTAGGCTGTTTCTTAGTTCGGAAGTGATTTCCCTTAGGGCTTTTCTCCATGCTAAAGTTGCGGGGATATGTCTTGGTAGAGTCGCACAGTGCATTCATCAAACACTACTGCCTGTTTTTCATGTCAGATGAGACTACTTTAGCTGGAATGTCTGTAGAGTGTTCACCAGGATCACCTTTGTCAGGGTCCATTTTATAAGCTCTCAGTATTATGATGGCAGAGTTATGCTCAATTCACTGGATTTTTGTAAATAGGCCTGAGCAGAACTTCTTTATATTCGAGCCTTCCATATGTTCTCTATCATTGCAGATTTGTATATTATATTTCTTTGATCTATCTTCCAGATCTTCTTTTCAGCTCCTCCAATTGTTTTGTAGTTCCCCACAGCAGGGGCTGCGTTTCTTTCAGGTGATTTTAAATTTGCGCAATTGATTCTTCATTGGCACTCAACCTGGCTTCAATGGAATTAATGTCTTTTGCCAAGGTATCTAGGGTGGATTGCATTTCCTTTTTCACAGAGACAATTTGGTCTGTAATAATTTTGGTTATCTTTTTCAGAGAAAAGCCAGACACGAAAAAAGGACTTATATTGTGTGTGGTTAGGAATCCTTCTCTTCGAGTAGCATCTTTGTCTTATTAGGTCTCGTCTTGGCAGCGAATGCGCTGTCTCAGCGAGACATAAAGTAATCTGTATGTTGGGTGAAACTCTGTGTAATTTGTCATACCGCTTGCGATTCGTTGAACTGTGGCATTGCTGTTCTTATCTTGCTTTTTGTTGGCTGTTGATTCGATAGTAACTTCTATGTAGTCCAGAAGCTGCGGTGCTTAACTACAGTTTTCATCCTCTTGCACTTGTTTAAATAACTGTTAACATACTTTACCAGCGCGGCACCCTTTTACGAGCACAGCTCTGGTTTTATTTTCATTCTCGTGTCTTTTCCCAGCTGCTGCATCCCACTTTCTCTGCTCTCCCCTCCTCCCGAGCCACGCCTTTCGCAGCTCATGAAACTGTATTTTTTTATTTAAATAACTGTGAACATACTTTACGAGTGCGGCGCCGGTTTCACAAGCACAGCTCTGGTTTTACTTACATTGTCGTGTCTTTTCCCAGCTTCTGCATCCCACTTTCTCTGCTGTCCCTTCCTCCCTAGCCACGCCTTTCGCAGCTCAACAAACTGTATTTTTTTTATTTAAATAACTGTGAACATGCTTTACCAGTGCAGCGCCCGTTTTATGAGCACAGCTCTGGTTTTACTTCCATTCTCGTATCTTTTCCCAGCTGCTGCATCCCACCTTCTCTGTTCTCCCTCCCGAGCCGAGCCTTTTGCAGCTTGTCAAACTGTATTTAAAAAAAATAAATAACTGTGTACATACTTTACCAGCGCGGCACCCGCTTCACGAGCACTGCACTGGTTTTACTATCATTCTCGCACATACAGACAGGACAACAAATAAGGTGACAGTAATGTCCACAAACCCTGGGTGAACCTTGATGCAAAGCTATGGCCGCATAAGACCAGCAATCAATGGGAGTCCGAGCGCTGACCATGTGACGACACCTTGCAGTGGTTGCTTTCATTTCAAAACAAAGCACTGACTGCCTCATTGTTTGCAGTCCATGTGTCTTGAATCTGCAACCAGGTTGAGAAGAGCTGCATCACTTTTTTCAAAAGTTCACTCCCAAGGAGTATTGCCTCGGGAGCGAGGATCGACGGCACGCTGCAGCAGTGTATGTGAAGCCGGCCTTCACACCCCTTTGCCCGGGAGAGGAGCACTGGGCTAGCAGCTGACGGACAGCGCCGGCCCTCACCCTTCCCAGTGGATGACCCTGACTGGGAAAGGGTTACTCTAAAGCCGGGCCCTGGAAGTTCAGTAACAGGAGGACGGAGGGTGGGTGTGAAAGCGGGGTAGGGGGCCATTAACCCCCTCTGGGCACCGTTAATTCTCTATGGCCAGCAGATAGCTCTCTCTGGCTCGGTGTGAGCCACAACCGTGACCAGATAATGCCATCAGGCTATGGACAAGCCCTTCAGGGTCAGTGCCAAGCGCGCCGTGTGGTGACTTCTTGTGCCCGGCTATCTCAATGGCACGGCTGTGCCCTGCAGGCCACACCCTTGAACTATAATAAGCATTTAACACCTTTGCTGAAGGCCAAAAAGCAACCCATGCAATAATGTTGAGCTTCTTCGCCTCCCGTACGGTGACCGAAGAGCGTCGAGGAAAGCGCATCATTAAAGAGTTTACAGGGAAGTGCATAAGTGAGAAAAAATGAACTTTCCATGTGGAAACCTTAAGGTTGCATAAGATAGGAAACGCTTGTGTATTTCTTCTTGCCTTCATGTTTTAACCCACTGTGCGGAGCCAGGAAATGACTGCAGCTGTATAATGCGCACAGGCATTTGAGAGAGTTTCAGGGATCGGGCGCCTTTTGCATCTCTATTTATCGAATCATTAAACTTTTATTATATTTTGTGAAAACTAGGCCAGAGGAGCACCACAGCGGGAAAACATATCAACAGGTCGTTGTAACGAAAATAATGCATGGGAAAGCTTAGTGTCTAGACAATTCATTGTTCAACGAAGAAATCCTTGCAATGTAGGAAAACACTTGAAGTATTTATTTAAATGGCACTTGGTATTAGTATGTTATAGCACACAGTCTCACCAGTGTGGCATTACAGCGCTAATGGTTAAACCGGGCTTCGGAATGTTTTGAAACATGAACAGACGTTATTTATTAACCCGAGAACACACACAAAAGAACAGAGGGCAGGGGCCAATAGAATCCGCACCTAACCAAATGAAAAGTGTCAACAGATTTAATTCTAGGTGCACGAAACCAGGGAGTGCTTCCCTCTCTACTCTCCTAAAGTAAGAAAAAATCTTACAACTATTAAAACATCAAAAAGTGGTTTCAGCACTCCAAAGAGAGTATTAACAAAAGTTTTTTTATATCACATTCAACTTAGAGCGACTTTCAGTATATAGACAATATGCACATAAGGAAAGAAGCAGTCCAGATTCGGTAGATGTGTTTCTTGTTCCAATTTTTTTTTCTTTATTGGTCACAGAACAGAAACTTCTTCCATAAACGAAATCATCATAGCCATAGCCAACGCGTTTCGTCTCGCTAGGAGACTTCTTCAGAGCTTCAAATCAATAGTATAGGTCTATAGTCCTCAAGGTACGAAATAATATAGTATTCACAATGGCAGAAAAAATGGAACGCTTGTTAGCGTATTCTTATAATCGTAAACTGGCATGGTAACTGCACGATAACCGATCCATTCGAGGGTTGCATCTAGATGCAACCCTCGAATGGATCGGTCCTAGCGAGACGAAACGCGTTGGCTATGGTATATTGTCTGTATACAGAAAGTCTCTCTAAGTTGAATGTGATATAAAAAAAACTTTTGTTAATACTGTCTTTGGAGTGCTGAAACCACTTTTTGATGTTATTTGTTAACCCACTTGTAATAGATTGTCCCATACGTTCTAGTGATGACTGGCGTTCACAGCGTGTATAAAGCAATGCATTCATGATGGAACTGTTTTGTGTGTTGCGACAGGATTCACCGTGAACACTATAAACATTTGACACTGTGAAGTTTAAAGGTGATAGTGTATTTCATTAAAATCTGCCTGGCTCTTTTCAGAGATTGTAAATTATACGCTTGGTGGAGTGCCGGGGTTTGCAACGTGACGAGTCATTGGAGTGACTGCAGTAATTTGTTTGCCCGACCGCAAAATAGCATAAAAGAAAGGGCGCGCAGTGTATTGGCTGGTGATGTCAATTTCTCATAATTTGTTTCCACCCTGGCACATGCAGGCTCAGGGCAGTCATTAATGTCCGCATCTCGAGTGTGTTTTCATGCAAAACCTTTTTTGCAATTGGGGAATTTATAGCCCACTAGGCTCCCAGGTTACAAGTCCTTGGGCCAAAGTTTTATAAATGACTCCTGAGCAGCTAAAATGGTCGACTTATTTTTTGCTAATTTACCAAGACTGCTACCCAGTGCCTCTGGCAACTGGCATTTTTTTTTTAAACCGTTTTTATTGCAGCACCAAATGATCAGCACATCAGATAGGATAAGTCCTATTACAGCAGATACCTCGACCCCCTTTGTCGAGCCCCTGGGCAGCATACACAGCCATACAGCCCACATCCCTGAGGCCGGGCGGCGATATCCAAGCATATGTTACAACCACGTGTTATCAACATGTTCGGGTGTCAAGTGAGGAATTCTGCTGCCTGCATTTAATGTTTTCTCCCCACTCCCCCAAGCTTTTCATAAATGTCGAATCTACTCCAGTGATCCGGCCTAACAGTCCCTCCCCAGTACCTCCTCCCCCAGCGTCCTCCACTATTCCTAGCACGGGAAAGTCAGCCTATATGGTGGGTAGCAGGAAAACCCTATCAGTTATTGGGTGTGTGTGGTTGGCGAGGGAGCTGGAGCTACGGTTGTGTCTGTTGCGTTGTTAGGTTCTCCCTCCACTTCCCCCTCGGATAGCTCATGCCGCAGCGCCTGCACTAGGATCTCCCAAGCCATCGCCGCTTCCTGGGCCCTCTCATCCGGTTTGCGTCGAGCCAGCTGGTATCTAAGTGTGCTCTCGCTAGCTGCCCATTTTAGAAATTCGTTCAGCCACCTCCAGTGCGTGGGACTCGACTTCGACTTCCACCCCTTGGTCACCTCCCTCTTGGCCAATATGAGGCCCATGTCTATGAACTTGCTGGATATTTTATTCTTGGGCGTATGAGGGAACCAATGAAGTATACTAACGGCTTTGTCATACTGTAAGTCCCTGCCTGCTACGTCATTTAATGTGTGGCCTATCTCCCTCCAGTAGTCCTGTAGGTGGGGGCAGTCCCTCAGCATGTGAACGAGATCTGCTCCCAGTTGGCTGCATCTAGGGCAAGCGGCCTCTTCGGCCCCGAAGTACGTCCTTATCTTGCCTGGGGTAAGGTAAGCTCTGTAGAGCACATAAAAGTGAATCAATTGGAAACGTGCATTCCTAGTGCTTTTCCTGGCCCTTCGCACCAGTTGCGACCACGCGGTGTCTGGGATCTCCCGCTGCAGGTCATGTTCCCATTTGGCCTTTAACGCCGCCAGGGGCTGAAGGGTTTCGGTCAGCATGCGCGAGTACAGGCACGTCACCGCTTTGAAAGTGCCTGCCGACATCATAGCCTACTGGCAAGCCAGTGTTGTTTTCGGCTCAAGTAGCCCCTCACCCCAATGTGCCTGTATGGCTCTCACCACCGCCGCGTGCAATAAGTAGTCTCCCCTCGGGAGGTCGTAACGGTCCCGCAACGTTTGAAATGGGGTCAGCACTCCGTCATCGTACAAATCCCCCACCATCTGCAGACCTGCCTCTTCCCATATCTGTAGTCGTGACCAGTCACCCCCATGCGGAAGTGCCGTCACCATGCCCAGTGGGATTTCGGGCGCATATGGGTGTCTGACTCCCGCACGTTTCTGTGAGCGGTTCCAGCACAGACGGAACGTGCGCTCTTCCTGGGACAAATCCCTGAGCGCCAGCCTCTGCTGAAGGGTAATATAAGACAACACATGGCGGGGGGGGGGCACTGTTCCTCTCCTGTTCCGGACCGCGGAACACTCTCGCTACTTCCTGCGTGAAGGTCTGCAGTTGAGCCACCAGGTAGTAAAGCTCAAAGTCCGGGACCGCCAGGCCCCCCTCGTCTTTCGGGCGGGTGAGCGTCGCTAGTGCTATCCTGCGTCTGCCCGATCCCCACAAAAAGGAGATCATTAACGACCTCAGCTGTTTGAAGACCGTGCCAGGCACCCAGATCGGGAGCGTCCTAAAGTAGTATAATAATTGGGGCAAGGCGATCATCTTCAGAAGAGATATGAGTAGACTGGTTTGTCTAAGAGTAACGATAGTAGGGATAGACCCGACACAGCGTGTAGCTTTTAAAGGGTTTTTATTCAACCACAGTATTCCCCACTTGGGAATCACTGTAAATACAATTCAAGCCGACACGTGTTTCATCACAACATATGGCTGTGACTCTTCAGGGCTAGAAGAAAAATAAAATAAAAGTTTAAAATGTTTATGAAAAACAATAAATTGTGGCGAGAGTGGAACACCCGTGACGTGGAAACCAACAAAAAAGAAGGGGAAGGGGAAAGGCGAACGGTGTCGTTTATTGTGTTCATCCGCAAATGCTGTTCTTTATTATTCTCACAAATTGTGTTTAGTGACAGAGAAAAGAACCAATGTGTCGTGACTTTCGACTCGATCGAAACAATAATAGGTAAATGGAACAAGCAACAATCTAAGTTCCTAGGGTGCAGTGTGTAGTGACACATCCTATATTTGCAAATTAAGGCATTAGCATATACATCGTCAAATGCGACCCTGGTTGCACAGAAAATTCTTCTTTATACTGTATTCTTCCTGCCTTGTAAAAGATTTTGTGGCTCCTGATGAAATTTAACTAGACAAGTAAGGGTTCATCACATCTTGTTCCTAACAGTACAGTGATTGTGTAATTGTCCGTGGATAGCATTAATTAAAATATATAATAATATCACAACAATTCAGAAAGGCTTCAGAAATAACTAAACTAGCGCATTGAGCCCTGCTCAAAATTATATTAAGTTTCCATTCAAAAACCTAAATTCCAAGCTTATATCAAGCGTAACAAAAAAAGCACTGTACAAATGAATGATCTCGTGTCACAACCTTCGTAAGTTAGAGCCTCGCTCATAGATTGCGGGAGCCGTCCCCTATCCTTGGCTTCGTTGTACACCGTGCAGAGCCTGGGGGCCAGCTGCTCCAGGTACCGTCCATAAAACTCGATGGGCAGGCCGTCTACACCTGGAGTCTTATTGCGCGCCATCCGTTTCACGGCTCCCCTAATCTCCGCTATCTCAATTCGACCGCCTAGGGCGTCTGCCTGCTCCTGCTCTAGGCGTGGCAATTGCAGCTCCTCCAGAAATGCTCCTATTTCCTCTCCTTGGGTCACTAGCGCGCTTTTGTACAGCTTCTCGTAGTAAGACCTGAAGCTGTCCAATATATCCGGTTGCGTGGTACACACACTTCCCACCTCCTCCTGCATGGCCAAGATCGGGCAACGGTTCCTTGCTGGGTTTGCTAACCAAGCCAAAAGTGTCCCCGCTTTATCTCCCTCGGCATGTGTTTTAGTTAGATACGACTTGTAGTCGAAGCTGCGGAGACGCTCCACTTTCACTGCCACCGCCACCGCCTCCAGTGCCTCACAGACCCTATCCTGGAGCTCAGGTCGGTTGGGGCGCGCCAATTCGGCCTCTCTCAACGCGTGCTCAGCCCTGTCCAAATCGTCCAGCAAGGTCCTGCGCACCCCCGCAAACTTTCCTATGCAGTGGCCTCTCACTACGATCTTGAAGGCATCCCACTCCATCGCCCTAGAGGTCGCGGAGCCTTCATTTTCTGCGAAGTATTGGGTAACCCTCTCTCCTAGCGCTTCACGGAACGGTGGGTCATCTAACGTGTCCGGCCGTAGCCGCCACAATGGGACCCGTGGTATTTCGTTCATCCAGTTCAGCGTCAACAACAGAGGGATATGGTCGGATAAAGTGCGTGCTAGGTATTCCGTCCGTGCCACAGCAGGGAGCACCAACGGAGAGCACAGAAAGGCGTCGAGACGGACGTGGAGGTCGTGAAGGCTGGAGTAGAACGAGTAGTCCCTCTCCGCCAAGTGATGCGCGCGCCAAGCGTCGGACAGTTCCCATTTGTCTTGCCAGTGCAATCTGCTTTTCGCGAGCCGGTGCATCGGAGAAGTGGGTAGTGGTGGGTGTGACCTATCTAGGGTTGTGTCTGCCACTGAATTGAAGTCCCCCCCTAACAGTACTGGGCCCGCGAGGTAGCTGGCTAGGTCGCCAGAGAGCCTTGCAAAGTAGGTAGCTTGATCCACATTCGGTGCATAGCCGCTTCCTTAAACCAGGAGTCGGCCCCTGAGCCTGCCCTCTACCGCTACATATCTCCCCTCTGGGTCCACTATTTGTCTGGTTACCTGAAAAGGGGTGCCCGCTCTTACCCAGATCAGAACCCCTCTAGCAAAGGCGGAGTATGTGGTGTTGAATATGTGGCCTCGCCATCTACGCTGCAGCGCTATACCCTCCCTCTTTGTCAGGTGCGTTTCCTGCAGAAATGCTATATGTACCCCTCTGCGAACCAGGTAAGCATGCACCTTGTGTCTCCGTGCCATCGTATGAAGCCCCCTCACATTCCAAGTCACACATTTTATCGAACCGGTATCAGCCATCGTCCCACAGTGTTCGGTACATCGCAAAGATGAATCGTTCCCTTGCGCTTGTGGTGACACTGTTCCCACCCCCCCACTGAACTTCCCTCAACCCCCTGCCCCTAGCACCGCCCTGAGACCCCCGAACTTCTCCGGGCCCCCCCTCCCCCAGAACAGGACCTAACTTCAAAAAGCTGCTCCCATCCAAACTTAGGTAGAGCAAACGTGCTCCCGTAACACACCTAATCCGCAGTCTGCACTACGGAGACTTTAAGGGCCCTCTGGGGCGTGAACTAGCTACAAGGACCTCAAGTACCGTCCCAATCCCCCACGCCCCGCAATGCGCATGTAACTCACGATAGTTCAGTCTTACTGCAGCCTGCTCAGCTGTCTGTGAAGGCAAACCCCAGCTACCGCTGCTCGGGAGGAGTTCTCCATCCGACACTCAGCATTCGACTATTTCCCCCGATGTCTGCGGCGTGATCTCCGGGCCTTTCGTGCTGTCAAGTTCTAATAGTTCCGTCTCCGATCCAGTCCCCCGGTCCTCAGAGCCCGAGGCCCGCCCCGATTGGGCTAGCTCCGCTCCCGATAGGTCCATCACTGCCTGCAGCGCTGCTCCTCTCTCGTCCTCCGTCTGGGATTCCGTTGGCTTCCTGGATCTATGCCTGCGCCCACGGAGCCTTTGTGATTTCCTCACTGTGCGTTGTTGGCGTAGCTCCGTCTCTGCCTTGGCACAAGCCCCGTCCGTGCCAGCCTTGTAGGAGTCCCACCAGGTCCATGCTTCCGCTGCCGTGGGGAAGAACAACGAATTCTCATCCACCACCACTCTGAGTCTGGCTGGGAAGAGGAGCGAGTACTGCAAACCCTCCGATCGAAGTTCCTTTTTGATGGAGAGAAAGGAGGCTCGTGTTCTCTGGGTCTCGAACGTGTAGTCAGGAAAGAGCGTGACCTTGCTATTATCCACCTGGAAGGGGCCCGCATCCCTGGCCCTCTGCAGCAGCCAGTCTCTATCCTTGTAATGGAGGAGCTTGATGACTACAGGTCAGGGCGGAAGGCCCGGCTTGGGGGGTCTGGCCGGCACCCGGTGCGCCCACCCTCTGGTGCCACCACAGTTCTCAGCCAGTTGGTCAAGTACTCCACCATATCAGGACCCTCCTTTTTTTCCGGAAGGCCCACCAGGCGTACGTTGCTGTGCCTGCTACGGTTTTCGGCGTCCTCAGCCCTCCTCTCCAGAGTGTGTATTCTCTCCAGCGCCTCCGTCAGACGGCCCTCCATGGATTTGTGCTCCGGCACTAGATCCTTCAAGGCGGCCTCCGTGGCTTTGACCCTGTCCGTTAGTTTCCCATGATCGGCACGCAGAAGCCCCAGACCCGTTGCCACCTGCGCTATGTCCTGGTGCAGAGCGTCCTTCGTGGCTGCGATGGCCTCCAGGATGCGGTCTTGCATCTGCTGTAGTTCCGTTGGGGCCTGCGTCGCATCTTCGGGCGTCTCCAAGGCAGGGCCTCCGTCCTGCTTCGGTCCTCTTGGTTTCCCCATCTGGAGTTGTGGCGCCCAATCCGGGTTCTCTTCGGTTCCAGAGTGGTCGGCCCGTCTACCCGCAGCCAGGACAGCACACGTTGAGCGCGCCTCCAGGTGGTCCCGGCCCGATTTATCCTCCCGACTCTTTCTCCTTGCTTACTCAGCTCTCCAGGTCTCGGGGCCCACTCCCGCACCAGGGCCGCGTCGCCTCCACCTACGATCTGGCCCACTTCACCGTGCTCTGATTCCCGCTTGTGGGGGGGGGAGCCTCCTCCCGGGGCGCCCGTGCTGCAGTCTCCAGATGGGATCGTTGCGGAGAGGGGAGAGTGACCAGGTGGAGTGGTTACGACGGATGGCTCGGCAGGCCGACGCCTGAGGCACCGTCTCGTGGATTCCGTGGTTAGACCCCACCAGGGGCGATCTTCGGTCAGGGGGGGGGGGGTGGGGGGGGCAAATCGACGCGGTGCGTCACCCCTCCGGGGCCACGGTCGTTGCACCGAGCTAGTCCCCAGGCGGGAGGTGATGGCGGGCCACCCTCCGACAGCTCAAACGGGCGGCACCGGGGGCAAGCAGGGACCCCCCGCTGATGACGCTCCAGGGAGTACGGGACCGAGGCACATACGCCACCCTCCAGCCGAGAGGCAGCGTCAGGGAGGACTCAGAGTCGTTCTCTAAGCGGCAGTTGCGGCCGGCCCCTCCAGCCTCGGAAACAGGGGTGCAGGGCACTCCTCCACCAGCGCCGGCATCCAGCCGGAGGGCAGCGCGCGGTGCCCCCCCCAGCCACAGTTCAGTGGGGGGCGCCCAACGCGCCTCGGCAGGTGCCCGCAAAAGGAGATCACCAGGTCCGTGGGGGACCCGGGGGGGGGGGGCGCACGGTTCCTCCAGGCCCACTAGCCGGGGCGCGAGTAAATCCACGCTGGGCCCGGGGGAGTCAAGATGGCCGCCTCCCAAGCACTCTTCGCCGCTCCCAGAGTCTCTGCCGGCGGCGCCCCAAACCACCCGGGCACCGCTGCTTTCCTCACCGGGGCCCGCAGCTCGGACGGGGGACAGGTGGGCCGGTGTCAGGCTGACGGTCCCGCGAGGGTCCACAAAAGCCGGGGACTCCAGCCGGTGCCGCGGAGGGGGAGGAGGAGCCTCGTCCCAGTCAGCCTGAGCGCCGCCAACAGCACGCAATCCTCCGGTGACCAGAAACTGTCCTCAGACCGTCCCGCTGCTCCCCCGTCGCCGCAGCCCCCGCCGGTCGTCCGGCAGGTTGGAGGGCCGCTAGCGCCGTCACGGCAGCACTGGTTCCACGGCGGTCGCCATCTTGGTCGCCAGGTCCCTCAATCTACAACGCCGTCCTGCTCCCTCACCGGCACGGCCGCCGGGGTAATGCCCAGACCGGAACAGGCCCAGGGGTATTCTCAGAGATCTCCCGGAATTTCACGGGGATCTCGTGGCGGTGAAGGATCGATATTACGGATTAACGGGTGGGGTCAGGACTCAGGAGCCTCGTCAGGCTGCGACCATCCTCGCTGGCTGCTAGCCACGCCCCCCCTCTGGCAACTGGCATGGGTGCAAATTCAGGACGGTAAGTGTAACAACCATTTGCAATGCAATAGGTCTCGCATTTACACAAGTTTAAGCTATTGGCATTGTAAATGACAATTCCTTTTATTTATGTTTTAAAAACAAAAACAAAAATAAAAGGCATTGTTATTTGCAATGTCAATAGCTCAAACATATTGCATTGCTAATGCTTGTTTTTGTGTATTGCAGGCTAGTGGGGAGTTTTAGGAGTTCAGTTTTTTTAGGTCCCTTTGTGTTTTTGGTGTGTCTGCTCACTTCATAGGTCACCTTATGAATGGGGTGTCAAAGTTTTGTGCCATTACTATTGTCGGGTTCTTATGCATGCTATGTCTCTAGAGTTGCACTTTCCAGTTGCTACTTTTCCTTTAAGTTCTGTGCACTGCTTTTAGGTTTTGCCTTGCGGTTTTCTCC
Organism: Lissotriton helveticus; assembly: GCF_964261635.1. Taxonomy (NCBI): domain Eukaryota; kingdom Metazoa; phylum Chordata; class Amphibia; order Caudata; family Salamandridae; genus Lissotriton; species Lissotriton helveticus. The sequence continues at coordinate 383,517,969 of NC_136067.1, read as the reverse complement.
CTGTCCCTGTGTGGATCGTGTGTGCTGGGTATATAGAGATTACATTTGCACTTGGGCATTCTGTGCTAGGAGCCCTGTGGTGGGGCATTGTGGTAGGCCACCGTCCTTAGGAGTTCGCTCGGACCCTCCTTGGGGGTTAGTTCCAAATGGGGTTAGTCAGCTGTGTGGTTCTTCTATCTGTAAAGGAGTTGTGTCAAGCGTGGGTTTTATCCAGTGCCTCTGGATCTCTCTGTCAAACTGCCCCACTGCAAGGGGAGCCTGCTAATATAATTGCTTGTCTCACCCTCTTATTGTGAAGGGTTTATGAGGTTTTGTACTGTGGGAGATCAACATCGCTCACCTTGTTTCTCAGCGCCATTTGATGTGCCGGTCTACCAATTTGTGCCAGTTACTGTCTTGTAGGCCTCCCTTTATGGACTCGATAGGGCCAAGATTTCTGCAACATTTTATTGCTTCTCCACATTATATTAATTTTCTTCCTCGGAGTGTGGAGAACGCGAGTTCTGCTTCAGTGCTTTTGGTCCATGGGGTTAGCACCATTGATTCCCAAGGAGTGAGCACAGTTAGAAGCTCATTTAACAGGGTTTTTTTTAGCAGGTCAGATTGGGAGCTCTCCACTAGTTTGTCTTCATCGTGCTGGAGCCTGCCACGCTGCCCTTTTTATTTATCTTTTCTGCAATGCCCTTTTATGCATACTCAAATACAATTTTGGAAACTTGTCAAAAAATATCCTACTCATCATTTAGTGTAAAAAAATATTTATATATTTTTTTAAATGGTTGCATTGATAGAATGCTTATATGCAAGGCTTCTGGTCTTCATGAGTATATATCAATTTTATTTAACACTGTAGTCTATTAGTTGGCCCAATTATTTTGATTGTAACTGCTGCAATTCAAGTAGTTACTACTATTCAACCAAAGCTGAAACAGACACATTGGCTTTTATTTTTTTTAAAGAAAAGGTTTTCTTTGTTACCTTCACTCTACCAGACAGTACCTAGATTGCAAAATGGTAAAACAATAGTTTGGATCTCTGGCTGTACAATGCAGTCTGTACAAAAATGAAGCTCAATGCTGCCATCTCGGGAAGGGTCTGGAAACCTTGATAAAGATGAGATGACTTAGAACATACTCAGGACCATGTCGGATTTGATAAAGTTGGGCCTGGCTGGGTTTGAGACGACTGGCTCAAATGACTGCAGAGGGGGGCAAAGACTTATGATTTAAAGATAACGATCAGCATTATGTAATAGAAACTCTTTGGTGCAGTGGTTTAGGACTCATTCTTGTAGACTGGAGTTTACATGTATATGCCTTTAAGTACCACCTGTCCAAATAAGTGAATGAAAATAAGAGGTGCACTGCATGGATGTCCACTTTATCCCATGCTTTCCAACATCTATCTATTAAGATACTGTTAGACTCTATCAGGGCAGTCTTTTATATCAGTCTCCGTTCATAGCAGATCAAGGTAATATGAAACGGTATGCAGATTATACCATTCTGTTTCTGACAAACCGTGATGTCTCTATACCTGAATTGTTTATACCGGATTCCAGTGGTGGTTGGGTTATAAAGTCAATGTCTTCCAACCCAGGGAAAAGATACTGACTTGTAGAAAGTGAATAAGCTGTGAGTGCCTCTAAAAGAACAGAGATATACTCATTGAAAATCATACTGTAGTCATACACATTGGGCTCACCTTACTTTTAGTGCTGATTTCGCTGCTCTGCGAACTGCTACTGCTGTGTCTTTTCTTTCCTTTCCGGAACATTCTTTAGCATAGAGTAACCAAGAAGTTTCTGCCAGAGAAAAAAACATTATCTTACAATGCACAGAAGAAGAAAAATAACTTTGAACTATGCGTTTGGAAACTTGCCCCTGCTGCTTTTGAGTGTGATGAGGATGGTATTTCACTCATATGTTCAAAGACTTTGTTCAAATGCAGACATAAATAGGCAAAAGTATGGCTTGTGGAATGATGCAACACTTGTGAAATAATCTCCCACTAAAAAGTAAAGCTACAAATGGGCCACTTTTGTTCCTATTTTATTTTAGTTAGCTTATGTATGTTATTGAAACCAAATGTAGTTTCTTCAATCAAAGCCGACATACAACGTCTCCATTACTCACTTACAAACCTGCAATGAACAATAACAACATTTAGTACAATTATAAGGAAAACAATTATGAAATAACACCTTATGTATGAAATTCCAAATTTTCCTCACATATTAAGGTCTCTTACTTCAACCAAGAACTCAGAAGAACCCTTAGACAAGTACCTTTATTAATGTCTGCGCATTAAGATGATTTTTTATGAACCAATTAGAACACACACATCATTGCGTACACAAAGTTGAGACTACTTTTAATTGTGTTCAATAGCGTTTTTTTATCAGGCTGTGATAAAAATTGTATTTAGTTCGATAATTTTTATCTGGGGGCTCTTTAACGAGAGAATTTAATTGGGAATTATTCAGGCACTCTGACACCCTTGACACGCTCTTTTAATACTTTCCTACCTCTGTTTGTGGCGATTTATCACGCGTCTGGCAGCGGTGGGCGCCATCTTGGGGGTAGCGGGGTCAGCGCTCTAGTCGCGCAGGACTCCCGCCCTCCCAGCATATTTAAGTTAGGCACCCGGTGGCCGCGTTGCCTAAGAAGCTCTCCCCGGTGATTGCGACTGGGGCTGCGAGCTATTCGCGCTTATACCAGTGATATAAAACTGAGACTACTTTTAATTGTGTTCAATAGCGTTTTTTTATCAGGCTGTGATAAAAATTGTATTTAGTTCGATAATTTTTATCTGGGGGCTCTTTAACGAGAGAATTTAATTGGGAATTATTCAGGCACTCTGACACCCTTGACACGCTCTTTTAATACTTTCCTACCTCTGTTTGTGGCGATTTATCACGCGTCTGGCAGCGGTGGGCGCCATCTTGGGGGTAGCGGGGTCAGCGCTCTAGTCGCGCAGGACTCCCGCCCTCCCAGCATATTTAAGTTAGGCTCCCGGTGGCCGCGTTGCCTAAGAAGCTCTCCCCGGTGATTGCGACTGGGGCTGCGAGCTATTCGCGCTTATACCAGTGATATAAAACTGAGACTACTTTTAATTGTGTTCAATAGCGTTTTTTTATCAGGCTGTGATAAAAATTGTATTTAGTTCGATAATTTTTATCTGGGGGCTCTTTAACGAGAGAATTTAATTGGGAATTATTCAGGCACTCTGACACCCTTGACACGCTCTTTTAATACTTTCCTACCTCTGTTTGTGGCGATTTATCACGCGTCTGGCAGCGGTGGGCGCCATCTTGGGGGTAGCGGGGTCAGCGCTCTAGTCGCGCAGGACTCACGCCCTCCTCAACTAGCTATATCATGTGTGTTATCTCCAGACGGCGCAGCGGGCTGGCGCAGCGGGCGCGCCGAAGCCGCGCCTAAGCCAAGCCCGTCTGCGCCCGTCTGCGCCCGTCCGAGCCTGGACCGAGCCCAGGGCCACCCCCCTTACAACCTCACCCTCAACAAGGTTAGTCTATACTGCAAATGAACTCCGTAACCTTAATAACACATTACAGACTGTTCATATGCCTCCGCCATGCCTATTAGCTGACCCTATTGGGGGCCCTTTTGTATGCACTATGTGCACCAATAAGAGCCCGGTTATCCCAACCCACATTCCCCAGAAACTTATACACGCGGCACTCGTTAACGCCCGCTCGCTCCCTTGTCACAAAATTGACATATTGGAGCTGCTTAACACCTATGTTATTGATCTCCTATTCTTGACTGAGACTTGGGGAGACAATGTATCAGGGCCGGACTTTAAGGCTGCGATGTCTGAAGATTACTGTGTCCATAGGCAGGATCGTATCTCTGCCCATAAAGGCGGGGGGATTGCAATAATATACCGCAACTGCCTCCGTGTAAAAACTATCGATCTCAAACATACAAGTTGCGAGGCATTGGCCTTTACGATTACTCTTACTACCAACCAAACATTCACAGGTACTCTTCTATACCGACCCCCAGGCTCTCGCCCAAACTTCCTTTCACAACTTCATCAGTTGAGCGAGCTATCTGCAGATCATAAATACTTCACTCTCCTCGGAGATTTTAATTTTCATCTCGATTTATTGTCAGATAAAGATACTGATCAGCTTATTAATGATCTTCTCGGTGTAGGTCTCGAACAACTGATCACAGAGCCAACGCACGAAGCAGGTCACACGCTTGACGGTATATTTACTAATAACCCCCATATCGTCAAAAACAAAATACTTCCCTTAACGTGGTCTGACCACTTTGCTATTTTATTCGATATTCGAATTAAAACCACAGCCTCTAACATCATATTTGCAAATCCTTATGTAATTTCCAGAGACTGGAAAAATCTAGACTTCACTCAACTTGCACAGACTCTTACTGATGCTTTTATAAGTATAGATAACGTAACTGACCCCAACATTGCAGCTACTACCTACACCTCTATGTAAAAAAAGTTCAATCGGGTCGGGGACAATCGATATTTGCCCGGCGGTATTGCCTCTGTGACCCTCTAGTTATTTAAATCAATGAAGAGGCAGGCGCTGGAGACTGGAAAGCAGGAAACAAGGTTTTTTTATTCTCTCCGGAGGAGAACACAACGAAACGGACAGAAGGTATCGTTCTGAGGTGCTCTAACTGTATTTCTGAGGCCTGGCCTCTTATACCCACATTTATGACTTTATTACAGATTACACATACATGTTTAAAGCTTTGATGTATGGAAAAGACATTCTCGGAACTCCCCTTTGGGCCCGTTCCCACACACATTTACAGTTGAAGTCCCCACCCTAGTCACAACAGGTGATGAGCATCGCGCAGCTGGATAATCCGCCGATTCACGGAATGTGGGGAGTTTGATCGGATCTCATGGGGTGGGGGCTTTGATCAACCCGGGGATTCTTTGATGGGGGAAGCTTTCTATTGTACGGGGAGGGGCAAGGATGGTATCGGCAGAGCTGGGTGTCGGCTTGGGAACGGGGAGGACAAAACGGGCACACGGGGAAAAAGGGGGTTTGCATCTAAGGGCCGGAGATCATGAAAGGAAAGCAGGGAGGTGTCGCGCTGGGAACAGGATGAGGGCCTGGGGCAGAGCCGCGCCGAAGAGGGGTTTATGACTCAAGGCAGGTGCAAGCAGGGGGTGGTCAGCGTGCAGGCTTAGTGAAGGCAAAGGGCTATGTCAGGGGCCAGCGGCATGCAAAAGGGTTTGTTCTGATCGGGGCATCTTAAAATGGCGGGCGCGCACGACAAAAGTGTGGCATCAGGGGAAGAGGCAAGATGGCGCAGATAATGTTCACCAAAACGCACTAATTTTCCACAGTCCTCCCTTTAACATATTCAAGACATCTTGCTGGTTCATTTTCTATTCGGTTCTACTGTGGTGAGCATGAGAAAGAAAACGGTAGGAACCCTAGATGAAAAAGAGTTGTAAACAATACATTTTGAGGTTTCTAGTTTTTAGGAGGTGCACCTATTTGATAAACTTTGATAAATTTGTTCAGCAGGAAAGTCATAGGAATGAAATACAAAAACGGCGAGCAGCAAGTACATATCATAACGTGAACTGGCAGGTTAATACATATTTCGGATTCGGATTGGAGCAGGATCAATACAATGGTGGCTGGGAGAGAAATGAGGCGTAGCAAAACGGTGGTTGAGGATGTCAAATGTTCGAAGTTTACGAGTTCTCATTGTTCTTTGTGGTCTTTCGTTGGCGCTGTTGAGCACCGGCGGTGGAGCTACAAGTCCAGCTCTGTTCTAAGTTCTGCGTTGCAGGGCACGACCCTTTCCTCGCGTTTCTGGTCGGAAAGGTCCTTTTCGCCCTGTGTCCTTTGAGGTGATTGTCAGAAAGTTCCGATGGAAGAAGAGCGTTCAAAACAGTCCATAGGGTAGGTCAGAGGAAAAAAAAGGGGGATGGAGCAAGGCCAAATTGGGAACAAACTAGGGGAACGAGAGACTTCAAATGGGCGGGCGTGCGACGGAATTCAGAGAGCGGGGACTTGTCGAAAGGCACTGGACGTCGAGCAGGGGCATCAGGTCGACCCTTTCTTTTCATGCTGTCGAAAACAGTGCCTCGTCCTGCAGCTCCTTTCAGTCGTGGTCTCGCCTTGGCTAATGTCGCAGGTGTCCCTTAGTCTGCAGTCGGGCCTCGTGCTCCCACATCCGGTCCTTCTCTCCTCCAACAGCAGTACCCTTAAACAAGTTTGAAAAGACAGTCTTTAGAAAATTTGCAGATGAAGATAATCAAAAAGTCTATTTCTCTCCCAGCTCCAGGCAAAGAATGAAATTGTCCGTTATATTTAACGTTCACAACTGGCATATGAATGACCGGTGGCGGACCTGTTGGATTTACTATGACTTTCCTTCATAATCATTTATTACAGGCATGACAGTTCATCTGATGGTAACCCACCTTCGGGAGACAAATCTGGCAAAGATATGCCGTTCTCTAGAGTTTCACATTTACAAAAGGGTACAGTGAGTCGTCAACATGGTACTACACAGGTATTTTGCTGAGAGACGAACATGGCTAAACATTTCCTTTCTATCTGTGCATCCTGTTTTTCAACTACTGCGGGGTTCATTTTGATGATTTCTTTACCTTGGTCTAGTCTGTTAACCTTGTAAAACATCATTCTGGGTCCTACGTAACCTTTTACAGCCCGGTTACTTAACTAGGAAGGACAGGGGTTTTATGGGAAACAACCAGGGACATAGACAGGGGAGGTAACGGGGGTGATCGTTTTTCTGGTTTGGGTATTGCGACGATTCGGGGAGGGGAGGATCGCGTATTCTGAGGTCCTTGTTTTATACTATAGGAGCCGTTGACATGTAGTTCCCTTATTTCGGGCCAGATTAGGGAACCTCTGTCGTCTTACCTGTCCTTTCCCTTACGGCCCAACCTGGGTTCATTGACTTCTAGCGGAAAAGGAGAGGTAATGACGCGGCCTCAGGGTGATTGTATTAAAGACAAGCGTTTGTGCAAATACTGACGGTATTTGAAGCCAATTAGGTGGTGTGCTAGGGGTGGCAATCTGCCAATTTCGGGGCTAACCACTCGGAAGAGTGGTAGTGCAAAAATAGAGAGAGAGAGAGAGAGAGAGAGAGAGAGAGAGAGAGAGAGAGAGAGAGAGAGAGAGAGAGAGAGAGAGAGAGAGAGAGAGAGAGAGAGAGAGAGAGAGAGTGCAACGGCAGGCTAAATAGTACACGTGCAACAGAGAGGGCGGCAGTGCATTCAAGAAAGGCTATTTAGTGCATTACACAGTAAAGGGTATTCACGAGTCCGCGTTAGAATCTTGTAATCATGCAGTTTGAGCATTTAGACAGGGTAGAGGGGACGTGCTTTGAGAAAAGGAAAGAAGAAAAAAGGAGGTACCACTTTGTCGCACTTTCTCGCATTCTCGGTCCTCTGACCAGTTGGGTCAACGCCTCAGTCACACACACACACATTCCCTCACAGTTTCGCATCATACGTGACATGGGTTCATTCGTCCGGTCTGGTTTAAGGGTGATCACTTTTTATCAGGTTGTGCTAATTTTTCGGGTTTGTTCGATACGTGAGTAGTTTGCAGGCGTGCTTAGACACCACCCTGCGGCGCTAGTCCGTTTCGTGTATTCAGACATGGCAAGGTCTCAGATCTTCGCCACACCTTGGCTGTAATCTCTGATGTAACCTGCAGAGGGAGGAAAAAAGGGGGGGGTGGGGGAGACAGCATTCGCGCGCATTCAAATACATGGATTCATAAGTCCTTTACTTACCTCTTACTCGTCTTTCCTCCTTGGGGCAGGGTCCCCGGGGATATAGTTTTCGGAGTCGAGGGGGGGGTAGTGTGTTCATGTAGGGCGTGTGCGGGGAAACATAAAAAGGAAACCAGAGGTGCCTAGTGCGAGGTATCTAGTCAAAGGATATATCTCACTATCGGGATCCTTAAACCTCCTTCAACGCCGTGGCGTTCTAAAGTTCTTCGGCTCTTGGGTCCCTGCTACTTTGGAACGTTGTACTTTACAATATTTACATTATTTCATTTCACCCTCCTTTTACATTCCCTCATTTACACCATTCGTTTTACCCATCCTTGGAAGTCACGGTCTTCCTCTACGCGAGAGTTCATGAGTCAGTCGCGTACTTCTAAGGCGGAGTGTCGTGTTGTCGATCCGATCCGTCCTCCAGGGCTGGGCAACCATCTTCCTTTAACCTTAAAGAGAGAGCAGAGTAGGGTGCACAGAAAAAGAACTTTCCTACCCATCCCATATTGTTTTAAAATAAAGCATGCAATACCCGTCCATAGTTTCAAAGACTTTATTTTGCAAATTCATTTCAGCATATGGATTAGGAGGGTGTGGTCGTATTTGGTCGGTCGTGGCAATGGCTAAAGTGCGTACAGTGGGGGGGTGTTGTTTGCAACAATAAAAACATCGGAAAGTTTTACTCATTCATTTGTAAGAGACTAAAACGTCTATTAATTGGCTGGGGGTTCGGGGGCATATATTTCATAATTCAGAAGCATAATCACAATAGTTGTAATCAGATTTCCTATATGCATACCGTACGTGTGCGTCGTAAATGGGGTTTACATCGGTTATAAAAATATAATACAGTGTACATTTGTAATCAACATTTGTAATGGGGATTCTTTCATACTGTTCGTCGAGTGAGCTCTCCTTGTCTTTTCTAGCCAAGTGTACAAAGGATCACAAAAATCTCAGAACATCAAGTTTATATTAGTGCGAAGGAACACCACGAGGTGTTCGTAAGTTCCGATCGATACCAGCGCCATTTTGGGCGGGGCCGGCACAGTCCGGAAGCAGCATCAGGGGGAAATGTTTCCATTACTGGCAGTTTGGACCAGAGTCCTTTTCGGCAGTTCTAGAATTCACGCTAACAGAAGGTGTGGCAATGTCATGTTTGTTTCGTTGGCGATCAAGGCAGCCGTCCCTTACCGGAAACCTGCAAAGGCCGAAGGTTCCGCCGGGGACCTTTGTATGATCTTCAAGGCTGCGGAGATGCTGTCGGAGATGGGGGCTCGTGCTCCATGGGACAAATGTTCGAGTTGTATGGCTGGCCAAAGTTACTCTAGTGGCCGGGGCCCGCCTTCCAGCGGATCCAGACGCCATTTTGAGGCCCTACAGGGGCCACTCTCGTCGAGTTTGCAAGAATGGAAGAGACCCTTCGGAGTGAAAGGAAGAGGTCCCTGTTTTGTGAGAGCGGGACGTTCAGCTGGGGTGCAGCTGTGATGCCCCCACCTGGGGGGGCGAGGGAGACTCGTTCACATCGTCTCCTTCTCCCGGTGCACTCCATGCCGCTCCTTTCATCGCCCCGCATGAAGGCCTCTCCACATCCGGTGTTCCCCAAGTGCCACCATTGTACGTTCGGTGCTGCGCAAGTACTGGGGTGCCACCATGGTGTGTCCGGTGCTGTGGAAGTATGGGCACCATCGCCTGACTGGGGATGTTCGGCGTCGGGCTGGGGGCTGGGAAACCTCCTATCGGTGGAGGTGGGAGAGGCTCGTCCGCGTCACCTCTCCCTCCCAGCCCAACTTGGACAAATTGTTGTGGAGGTACGTGCAGGACATCCCGCCGTCCAGGACTGCTGCGGCTGTGACGGAAGAGAAAAGGAAGAGGTGCCTCGCTCTCCTCTTGACATGTAGCGGGACTACCTTAGTCTTTCCAGGCCCGTTGCGGCCGGCCAAGGAGACATGTGGCGGGACTACCTGCAAATGCCCAGGCTGCGGGCTCCTGCCTCTCCTCCGGCTCCCCCATACGTTAAGATTTCCTGACCAAGAGTTGGCGGCGGGGCTCGCCTTATATGGGTTGCCGTTGGTTGGGCGTAGCCGTAACCCTGCCCTACTTTGGAAGGTTCCAGAATGGGGGGGGGCGAATGTTCTGTTTGACTTTCATTTTCTACAGTTTATCGTTATTATTCCTTGTTTGTTGTGTTAAATTAAAAGTTCAAGTTTATTAATGGTCTACGGATTTTGTTTTATCATTTCTTTCTTTCCAGGTTGCTTTTATGCTAAGTTTCTGCTAACAGGGGTCGAGTAACACGGAAACACGTGTAGAGGGATGACGCAGATTTGTACATTACATACACACGAACTCAGACGGGGGACAGTACAAGTACGACATACAAAGACCCAAGACAAATATAAAAACAGTTATTGGTCATAATTATCTCTTTCCGTCTGTGAATTTTAAACGAGGCTGGGTTCCCGTCTTGACATTGCCCGACCTAGGAGAACTTGAGCATGCCGCTGAGATTTTCCTGGCGAAATCTGTGCCATCGGGCATAATCAAACGTGGTGGTTCTGTCTGGTCTGTCTATGTAAGTCGGGTTCTTCTCTGTCTCGCGCCTTTTCTCGTACTGTCGGTCTGTCGTTCTTGTCGGCCCTTTGCCTTTACTCACGCTCAGTAGAGTCGGGCATTGGGCTTTCCAGTGTCCGACATACCTACAAAAAGCGCATTGGTCTGGCCCTAAGTCTGGTCGTCCTTTGCATAGTGTCGGGGGATAAGTTGTGGGTAGCGGTGTCCTGGGGTTGTCCTGTCGGTATATTTCCCTACTTGGTTTATCCTCGTCTTTTCTCTGTCGTTTCGTAGCCTCTCTGCGCCACATACCGAGACTGTCGAGCATAATTGGCGTCGTCTTATTATTTCGAAAGGCTATTTCTAACGTTTCTATTTTATCAAGGTCAAAGGATCCTGCCAGTGGCCACTGTTTGTCTTGGCTATCTTCGGTATACCTGTGCCATAATTTATTATAAGCTATGGTGACTAACCCATAGTTTATGAACATGTCCTTATTAGGGGTGCCTTCTAGTGGAGCTATATGGTCCACCTCTAACACCCGGTCCGGGCTAAACAGGCTATTTATCAATGGGGAGAAGACAGACATGACGGCTCGTAACGAGGGACTAAAAAGTCAGCACTGCCTATCTTATCACTAGGTGCAAAGACTAGACAGAATATTTCTATTCTACGTTGTTTGCAGGTAGTGAATACCTCATGGATCCAAAAAAAATATAAAACCAAACGACCAATAAATAACAATGGGGAGAATGAGTAGGACCGCAAAGATCTGCGTTACCTACCCTTTTCACTATCTGCAAAAAGGGTGGTCTCTTTCCTGCTTGCAGACAGGGAATCTCCAGGAAACAATAGTTTGTGAACAACAGTTCAGTTTCAAGCAATTATTGAGTGGGGGAGAAAAAGAACAAGCACGGCTGCTACCCTACTTATCCTCCACTGCTTGCAAAGGGAGAGAGAGCCTGTTGCTTCTCCGTTTGCAGACAGTGAATCTCTAAATAAAAATAAACAAAGCAATACTAGTATTTTGAACAATCAAGCAATCAAAACAAATTTCGATTTGTCGTGGCAACACGACCTTACCCGGACCATGTGGACAGTTTCTTGTCTTCCGAATCCAGCGCCCGATCGTCCTCTTTTTCTCGTATTTCTCACGGCACTCCTGATGGTTCCCAGTCAGGACCGTAGATCACTCGAGAGAGGTCTGTTCGGAACTAGTGAAGTTCGGATGATCGGCTGCCAGACGAGGGTCTATTGGGCAAGAGCTCTCCCGATCGTTGCAGTCGTTCACTCTGTCGTCGGGACCTCTCCCACTGGATCCACGAGTCGCTGATGGGCCCCACGCTTGGGACGCCAATTGTAAAAAAAGTTCAATCGGGTCGGGGACAATCGATATTTGCCCGGCGGTATTGCCTCTGTGACCCTCTAGTTATTTAAATCAATGAAGAGGCAGGCGCTGGAGACTGGAAAGCAGGAAACAAGGTTTTTTTATTCTCTCCGGAGGAGAACACAACGAAACGGACAGAAGGTATCGTTCTGAGGTGCTCTAACTGTATTTCTGAGGCCTGGCCTCTTATACCCACATTTATGACTTTATTACAGATTACACATACATGTTTAAAGCTTTGATGTATGGAAAAGACATTCTCGGAACTCCCCTTTGGGCCCGTTCCCACACACATTTACAGTTGAAGTCCCCACCCTAGTCACAACAGGTGATGAGCATCGCGCAGCTGGATAATCCGCCGATTCACGGAATGTGGGGAGTTTGATCGGATCTCATGGGGTGGGGGCTTTGATCAACCCGGGGATTCTTTGATGGGGGAAGCTTTCTATTGTACGGGGAGGGGCAAGGATGGTATCGGCAGAGCTGGGTGTCGGCTTGGGAACGGGGAGGACAAAACGGGCACACGGGGAAAAAGGGGGTTTGCATCTAAGGGCCGGAGATCATGAAAGGAAAGCAGGGAGGTGTCGCGCTGGGAACAGGATGAGGGCCTGGGGCAGAGCCGCGCCGAAGAGGGGTTTATGACTCAAGGCAGGTGCAAGCAGGGGGTGGTCAGCGTGCAGGCTTAGTGAAGGCAAAGGGCTATGTCAGGGGCCAGCGGCATGCAAAAGGGTTTGTTCTGATCGGGGCATCTTAAAATGGCGGGCGCGCACGACAAAAGTGTGGCATCAGGGGAAGAGGCAAGATGGCGCAGATAATGTTCACCAAAACGCACTAATTTTCCACATCTATTTTAGAAGAAGCTTTTTTTACTTTACCTCCACCTAAAACACACAAATGCAACAGGAAGACCCCTTCGGCCCCATGGTTTACCGAAAATCTTAGACTCCAACGACAACATTGTCGTAACGTGGAACGACATTGGCGTAAAAACTATAATTCAGCAGACAAGACTACCTATAAAGCTGCACTCCTTAGCTATAAGCAGAGCATAGCACTTGAGAAAAATATCTATTATACTACCCAAATAGACCAAGCTCGATGCAGCATGAAGAAACTGTTCAAAGTTGTCAACCACCTTGCCGAACCGCCTAATCCCCCCACTGAAACGTCTCAAAATTTTTGTAATGTACTGGCCGACTTCTTTTCCGAAAGAGTCACTTCCATATTCAAGGACTTTAACCCAAACGTGGAAACCTCTCAGATATATAAGACCCCGACAGCTTTCACTGAATTTACCAGGACGAACCCACAAGACATCCACAAATTAATTCAGTCAATTAAATCTGGCTCCCCTCTGGACCCTTGTCATCCATCTATACTTAACAATATTCCAGATATCATTTCTATACCATTGACACATATCTGCAATATTATGTTTTCTACAGGTTCCTACCCTACCATTTGGAAAAACACCATTATCAGGCCGCTTCTAAAAAAACCTTCCCTGGACCTTTTACTATCTTCCAGTTATCGTCCCATTGCCTCTCTGCCGTTTCCAGCTAAGATCTTTGAATCGGTCATGAATAAACAACTATCTGACTATATTCAAATTAATGACCTGTTAGACGAAACTCAGTTTGGTTTCCGACAAGGTCATGGAACAGAGACTGCCCTAATCAAGGCGGCAGATGAAATAAGGGTCACAATGGATAAGGGTGGACAGGCTGTCCTGATTTTGTTGGACCTGTCGGCGGCTTTCGACACGGTCGATCATGCAACTTTGATCGGCCGTGTCGAGGCCATCGGCATTAAACATAGAGCTAGGGACCTTATCACATCCTTCTTGGCTGATCGTAGACAAGCAGTTAAGTTGGGTACTTTCACTTCACCTACTTTCAGCCTTCCCTGTGGAGTCCCTCAGGGTTCCTCGCTAAGTCCGACCCTTTTTAATATCTATGTTTCGGACTTAGCGAGGGTAATAAAAGAGTACAACATTAATCTGACAACATACGCCGACGACACCCAGTTGGTGTTATCCATACACAAAGACGGACCCACTGTTGCAGTAAATTTTAAGAACGGTATGAGGGCTATTAGCAGTTGGATGGCTTCCAACTGCTTAAAACTTAATTCATCCAAGACGGAAGTCATGCTTTTTGGAAACATTCAACCTTTGTGGTCCCCCTTATGGTGGCCTGAGGAACTGGGAATTCCACCTCAACCTGTTAGTAAAGTCAGAAACCTGGGAGTGATATTTGACAACAAGCTCCTCTTTCATCATCATGCGAACGCGGTAGTTTCATCTTCCTTTAACATCTTAAGGAAAATAAAGAAACTCTTACCGTATCTTCCCATAGCTACGGGAAAAACACTTATATCCACACTGGTGTTTTCTCGTACTGACTACTGCAATGCCCTCTTCCTCAATGCCCAAAAAAAGGTTATTTCCAAACTGCAACTAATACAAAATGCCTCCGCCAGAGTTCTATTGGGTATTCCCAAATACAGCTCTGTTTCTGGACATCTAGACCAACTGCATTGGCTTCCAGTCAGAAGTCGCACGAAGTTTAAGACCCTCTGCATTGTCTATAAGGCAATAAAAAATACGGGACCTAAATTCCTGAGAAGTTCTTTCAAACCTTTGGCAACACCTAGAATGTTGCGCTCTAACACGGCTCACATGCTTCAAATTCCTAGAACAAGGAAAGTTAATTGGGGAGACAGATGTTTCACCATAGCAGCAGCGAAGTTGTGGAATTCCCTTCCCCTTAATATAAAGACTAGTCCATCTTTGATTGTCTTCAGAAAACAGCTAAAGACTTGGCTGTTTTCTCAACGACATGATTCATAGATCATTTTATTCATTGTCTCTACGTCTTAATCACTGGTTATTTAGTCTTTAGCCTTTAGCGCCGAGACACCTACGGGTATTTGTAGCGCTTTAAAAATTGCAAAAATAAATAAATAAATAAATAAAGTTAAACATATTACAAGCTCTGGGAAAATGGACTTTGTCATAGCTTTATTGTTCGTTTCAACAAGTCACCAGTCTGTTAAATGTACACTATTAAATCCACACTACACCAGTTCATTGATTCTTCTAAAACGTGGCACATTGCCAGACAAAACCTTTGCTGATATCGGCCTACATACAGTCACTGAAGTAACAGGAAGGCGGCATGCTGTGTTTTACAAGTATCCTAGATATATAAACTGTCTGGTCATGTAACTTGCAAAATAGGCACGCGCAGTTCTTTATATGGCAGCATGAAGCGCAGTTCCTTATTTGGCATCATAGATATGTATACTATGTAGACTCCGAAAATACTTTTCTACTACTAATATTAAAAACAATATAAGGGATACATTCCTAATGTACTTTATAAGGATATTGCAAGTTACTGGGGAGTTCCTTCATAAAGTCGTAAAACTCTGAGGGGACTTTGAATAATATAGGCTACTTTATTCTTTAAAAGATATGACCACACCTTTCCCTCAACTTACTTTTAAATCATTGGTGTTTTGTCTTATTATGTAAAAAATTCTATGGTTACAGGTATGTAGAATACATGTATAATGTCTATCGTGAAAACTATCATGCCAAACATGCGGTTAGCAATTGCCTGGTGTTGGAACCTAATGTTGTCAGGTCACCTAGGGTAGCCTGGCCTAGGGTAAGACAATCTCTAATTGAGGCACATGTGTGAAGGTTGCATACAACCCAGCAGTAACATCAAGCAATTCCACTCAAAAATGACGCTACACCAATCTTTGTGTAAAAATACGAGCTGTTTTATAAAAGTTCTCTTTCTTTCTTTAAATGTACTTTTCAGCACGTCTTTCTTTACATTACTCTAATCACATTTGTTCCGCTTAATCTTTAAGACATCACATTTAAAGGAATGATTTCTTGGTTTAAATCCTTCACAAGCGCAGAATAGCGCAGGCAGTTTCTCAGCTTTAACCTTTCCTCCTTTCACCTGTAAACAGGGCTAACAAAAAGCTTCAGACATATCTAACAGTTATACCTAGCAGAACATAGATCAACCATTAGCTGTTAGCACAGAATTTCACAGAGAGAGCGCTACCATCATTCCTCAGACCTTTCCCTCTCCTGGGCAGATGGCATCGATCATTTCAGGAAACCCAAGTAAGGTACATAACTTGTTTCATATACGCTGTACAGGGAAGTCCTCTACCCACTCTCAAACACAGTCTGTCTGCTAATGCCAGCTCCTTGTAGGCCTGGCTGAATGAAGTCAACTCAGTCGCTGTTCCTAACTTCTCTCAACTCTTTCACTAATAGCAGGAGGTTTCCTTCTCACAGTTCTCCACACCTAACTTCATGGAAGATTCTCCGCTTTGGCCAATTCTAACTCGGGTGCCAATAACTCCCGTTGCTTTTCCTCCCTCTCCTCACTTACTTCACACCCCGGCTGGATCCAAGCAGGAGGGGGGGCTCAGCTAACAGGAGGGTTCAATCCTCTCCCTCTCTCCTAGTCGCACAGGATCTTAGAGCCGGTCTCCTGGGTGGTAGAGAGGTCTCCGCCCACGTTCCCGGTCGGCCGCTCCTCCCGCTGAACTCCCGCGGGAAGAACACACCTCGGATTCCTTCAGCGCCTTCCCTCACCTCTCACTCGCGTAGGCTGTCGGAAGCACTGCTCTTCCTGTCCTGCGCAGAAGCCGCACGTCGATGCCGCCTCTCACCTCAGGGCTGGCGCTACAGGCTGATCCTTCTCTGGGTCACTCCCACCGGTCCCGCCTCCGCTGCGCCTGCACCAAGGAGAGACGCTTCTCTCTCTTCTCCGCGCAGAAGCGGAACCAGAACACCACTACTCGGCAGCTTCACCGAGCCTCACCGCCTCAAGAGCCAATGGTCAGCTGAAGACGAGAAAAGGGGCACCCGGCAGAGATGTGGTAATCTCCCTCAGCACCCGCTAGAATAGGCAATAATGAGGGTAAGGAGCGGATCGGGAGTCAGGTCGCTCTGTGGCCCTATCCTTTTGACATCCTGGAGCAGGATTACCACATTGAAGATCCCAAGCCGGGTCAGACCCACTCGTGGAGATATGACAGAGGAGGGGGGGTGCGAGGGGGGGTCGGTTGGAATGGCTAGATAGTCCTTCCCTTTTCTCTCACTGGCCAGTGGATGGAGCTTCACTCAGTACAATCTCCCTCACCCACTCTTTCCTCTGAGACCGGATGAAAACAGGTGCCCAGGGTCTCCAGGATTTTCCCCAGCAGGGTTAGGTCAGCAACTACAAGGGGAGAAGGGTGGTGAATCAGTAAGGAGCGTCCCTACGCTGGGAGGTCAACCCTCTGATGATCCTACCCTCGCCTTATGCTACAGCCTTCACTCCAGCTAGCCTTCTCTGAAAAGACAAAATGGCTGTCCAGCATTCCGCCTTATATAGGCTGACCCTCAGAGGTCCAGAAGGGACCAGAAGGTTCTGGAATGCCCTACTCTATCCTATGGGACAAATCCCAGGTGTGACAGTTGTGTCAGTTGAAAACCACCATTTTGTAAACCTGGGTGAATTCCTGTCAGGAAAGGCACCTAGGCCTGAGATGAAAAACTAGGAGGGCAAAAGAACACCTATCCCCCAGGCCAACACCATAAAAACCTAGTGGACATAAAAAAAAAAACACCAAGGCATGAGGGGCGAAAAGGGGACAAAATAAATAATAAATTGGAGGAACTACGCAAAAGGCCAGACAGGTCTAACACGCGTCCCCCCCCAGCTGAAAGTGGGGAGAACTACCCAACCCCTTGGGAGTCCTCATCACTAAGGCGGAAATACCTAGAGAGACCGTCTGCATTGGCGTGGTCCACTCCAGGCCAATGTTCCACCCAGAAGTCCATTCCCTGTAGGGAGATGGACCATCTCAGCAACTTGGGATTCTCCCCCTTCATCTGCATCAGCCAACGAAGGGGTCGGTGGTCAGTCTGAACCAGGAAGTGCGAGCCAAACAGTTATGGCCGCAGCTTCTTCAGAGCCCACACCACCGCGAAAGCTTCCCTCTCAATGGCACTCCACTTCTGTTCCCGGGGAAGCAGTCTCCAGGCTGATCCAGGCCCTCTTCATTCAGTTGCGATAACACTGCCCCAATGCCATGTTCTGATGCATCTGTCTGGACAATGAACTCCTTGGAGAAGTCTGGGGCCCTCAGGACCGGTGCTGCACACATTGCCTGCTTCAGTTTTTCAAAGGCCTGCTGACAAGCCTCTGTCCAAACTACCCGTCGAGGTTGTTTCTTTGAGGTGAGCTCTGTGAGAGGCGCTACAATAGTGCCATACCCCTTCACAAAGCGACGGTAGTAGCCTGTGAGGCCCAGGAAAGCTCGGACCTCAGTCTGCGTCTTGGGGGGTTCCCAGGCCATGATTGCCTCAATCTTTGCCTGCAGGGGCTGCACTGTCCCCCTACCCACCAAGTGTCCAAGGTACACAACCGACCCCTGCCCAATCTGACATTTGCTGGCCTTGATGGTCAATCCAGCTTGTTTCAGGGCCTGGAGAACTGCTTGCAAATGTTGCAAATGGTCCTCCCAACTGCTACTGAAGACAGCAATGTCATCCAGATAAGCAGCGGAGAAACCCTCCATTCCGGAGAGGACCTGATTCACCAGCCGCTGAAAAGTGGCAGGGGCATTTTTGAGCCCAAAGGGCATAACACAAAATTGGAAGTGTCCCTCAGGCGTGGAGAAGGCTGACCTTTCCTTTGCTCCATCTGTCAGGGAGATCTGCCAGTACCCTGAAGTGAGGTCAAAGGTACTTAGATATTGGGCAGCTCCCAGCCGGTCAATTAATTCATCCGCCCTAGGGATCGGATGAGCGTCAGTTTTTGTAACTGAGTTCAGTCCCCTGTAATCCACACAGAACCTCAGTTCTGGAGTGGTGCCTGGTGGAGCGGCTTTTGGCACTAGAACCACCGGACTGGACCAGGGGCTGTTGGAAGGTTCGATAACTCCTAGCTCCAGCATCTTGGCAACCTCACCATGGATGCTAGCCTTCACCTTGTCGGACAGCCGGTAGGTCTTTGACTTCACTGGTGGGCTGTCCCCTGTGTCCACATCATGGGTACACAGGTGAGTCCTTCCCGGGACAAGGGAGAACAGCGTAGAATATTGCTCCAGTATCTGGCGACAGTCCTCCCGCTGTTCAGGAGTTAGGGTTGGAGAGAGAATCACTCCCTCCACTGACCCATCCTTTTCTTGAGACGAGAACAAGTCTGGGAGAGGTTCGCTTTCCGCTTCCTCTCCCCCATCAGTCACCATCATTAAGATGACCTCGGGCCTCTCATGGTGGGGTTTGAGTCGGTTGGCATGAAGCACCCGCAGGGGCTGTCGTGGGGTCTTAAGGTCTACCAGGTATGTGGCCCTACCCTTCTTCTCCAACACCTCAAAGGGGCCTGTCCAGCGATCCTGGAGGGCACTAAGCTCTCCAGGCTCCATCACCCACACTTTCTGGCCAGGCTCCAACTCCACCGGGTGAGCGTTGTGGTCATACCACTCTTTCATTACTGCCTGGCTGGCCTCCAAGTTGTCAGAAGCTTGCTTCCACAACTTCGCCATTTGGCTCCTGAAGGCCAGCATGTAGCTCACCACATCCTGGGGGGGTTTCCTGGGAGACTTTTCCCATCCATCCTTCACCAGGCTGAGAGGACCGCGTACAGGGTGCCCATACAGAAGCTCGAAGGGGCTGAAGCCCACTCCCTTCTGTGGCACTTCCCTGTAGGAGAATAGCAAACAGGGTAGGAGGACGTCCCATTTCCTCCGCAGGCTTTCAGGCAGACTTCTGATCATGCCCTTCAAGGTCTTGTTGAACCTTTCTACCAGTCCATTGGACTGGGGGTGATAGGGAGTGGTGAACCGGTAGGTCACTCCACACTCCTTCCACATTGCCCGCATGTACGCTGACATAAAGTTGGTCCCCCTGTCGGACACAACTTCCTTGGGGAATCCCACTCGGGTAAAGATCCCCATCAGGGCCCTAGCCACCACAGGTGCAGTGACAGTCCTCAGAGGAATTGCCTCTGGGTACCGTGTGGCATGATCCACCAGAACCAGGATGAACCTGTGACCAGCTGTTGTTGGTGGATCCAATGGCCCTACAATGTCGATGCCCACCCTTTCAAAGGGGGTGCTAACGACAGGAAGTGGTTCTAGGGGAGCTTTCAGCTTCACCCCTGTTTTCCCACTGGCTTGGCAGGTTACACACGTCCGACAGTAGGTGTTAGACGCCACTTTCATCTGAGGCTAGTAAAAGTGGGGGACAAGCCGAGCAAAGGTCTTGTCCTGACCTAAGTGTCCTGCCAAGGGAATTTCATGAGCCAATTCCAGCAGAAAGGCTCGGTACCGTTGCGGGACTACCAAGGCCCGTGATGAACCAGGTAAGGGTACCTTGGGTTCACTGTAGAGGAGTCCATCCTCCCAGTAAATGTGGTAGTGTCCCGCAACGTCCCCTGCTGCCTGGGCTTCAGCCTGTCGCCTCAGTCCCTCAAGGGTAGGGCACTTCTTCTGGCCCTTACAGAACTCTTCTCTGGTAGGCCCTCCCTCCACATGCCACTCAGCAGGGATGGGCAGGTCCTCCAGAGAAACTACTCCCCCCTCCACGGACTCCTGGTCCACCAACGCAGGTGGCCGATCTGTCACATGGGGTGTGGAAGCCGAAGCAGGCTTCTCCTGTCTTCGGGTCTGTCCCTTTTTGGCAGCGGGTTGGGCCATTGTTCCAGGCTCCAACCCAGGCGAACTCCCTCTCCCGGCAGTCGCAGACCTTGTGCTTACACAGGCCCAGTCAGGTGTACCCAGCATCGCAGAATGCGTCCGGTATTCCACCTCTCTCCAAGCATTGTGCTCCATGTCATTCCCCAACAGACAATCAACTGCCACGGCAGGGCTTACGGCAACTCGAAGTGAACCTGCAACCCCTTCCCACTCAAAGGGAACCTCGGCCACGGGGTAGTGGCCCATTCTGCCGTCAGCCATCGCGGCGGAGTACATTGGGAACCACCTGCTCTGGAGACACCAGTTGACTTCTCACCATAGTCATACTGGCTCCTGTATCTCTCAGAGCCTCCCCTCTCTGGCCATTGATGGTGATCCATTGCCCATACTTAGCAGTATTTGGGGGCACCTGGATCTTAAGAACCATCTCCCGTTCTCCCAGGGACACTAAGGTGACACCCGCCCACTCACCCCCTTATCTAAGGGCAACTCCTCCCCAAGCACTACACTAGCTACTCCCGGGGCTTTTCCTCCGGTGGGAGGGGGTGGTCTCTTTGGGCATCTGACATCTCCCTTATAATGTCCGACACCACCACACTCGAAGCAGTGGACAACCCTTGGCTGCTGGCTTTGGCCAGGATGATGGTTTCTGGGAGGGTTAGCCTTAGGGGTGAAACCTGTTCCCTTTCCCTGGAAACTGTTTTGGGGACCTTTAGAGAACTCCCGCTTTTTATCTCCCCCCTCCTTCTTCTGAGGGGTGCCCTGTCCGGCCTTTTGGGAATCCCCTCCAGTCCCCTTTGAGGACACCCGGGTACTCGCCCAGATGTCCGCCTCCTCTGCAAGCTTCCGGGGGTTAGTCAGCTTGCTGTCCACCAGGTGTTGGCGCAGCTCGGGAAAACATTTCTCGAGTAGATGCTCTTTCAAAAAAAGATCATACAACCCCTCATAATCCTTCACCTCACTGCCCTGTACCCAGCCCTCCAATGCCTTCCTTGCATAATCTAGAGAGTCCACCCAGTTCTGGGTGCTTAACTTGTGGCTCCCCCTGAACTTCTGGCGATACCTTTCGGGGGTTAGCCCAAACTTCCTGATCAGTGCTAGCTTCATGGTGGGGTAGTTGGTCTGCTCCTTCGGTTCTAAGGCTATCAAGGTGTCCCGACCAGTAGGAGGCATGTACTTGTACAACCCACCCCCCCAGTGTTTCTCCTGGATCCCATGGGCTCTTAAGGCGACCTCATAGGCAGCCAGCCACTTGGCTATGTCATCCCCCTGACTATAGCTGGCAATTATATCCTTAGGCAGGTAGGGTCTAGATTCCCTGGTTGGTTCTCTGGTTTCGCTGCCACCATTTGGAGAGTTGGCGAGTCCTAACTGTAGAGCCTTGAGTTCTAGCTCTTTTAGTCTAAGCTCATGAGCCATCCTCTGTTCCTCCTTCTCCTGTTCTAACCTGGCTAACTCCCACTTCAGCTTCCTTTTTTCCCTCCTGTCTGTGAGTTACGCTTCGGTCAAGCTTCCCCCGGAGACACTACTGCCCCCCCTAGAGGAGGTCATTGGTCCTGGGAGTAGGTTTCCCACCTCAGGGTGGAATAATCCCTCTACCTCTATGACCGTGTCCCGGTCTGTCCCCTCATCCTCCTCCTTCCCTTCTCTGCGCGCTTCCACCCAAGCCCTCAAACTGGTCTGGAGTTCCCCCTTCTTGGCACCACGCTTAAAGAACACTCCCATTTGTTGACAGAAGTCTTTTAGCTGGGCCACTGAATAAGTGTCCAGTTCTTCCAGTGCAAATTCCATTTTGCTAAAGGCAATTCAAGGTCAAGCACACAAAAAGAATAGAGTTACAAGGGCAACCTGAAGCTACCTCCACCCCACCACCAGTAATAAATTTGGAAAAAGCAAAAGTAAAAATTAGGAAGGCCGCCAGGAGAAAACTCCAGGTGTAGGTTAGTGGATTACACTTAGTTACTGCAGAGTAGTCGCAACCACAGTCACCATCCCACCGCTAGACACCAATATGTTGGAACCTAATGTTGTCAGGTCACCTAGGGTAGCCTGGCCTAGGGTAAGACAATCTCTAATTGAGGCACATGTGTGAAGGTTGCATACAACCCAGCAGTAACATCAAGCAATTCCACTCAAAAATGACGCTACACCAATCTTTGTGTAAAAATACGAGCTGTTTTATAAAAGTTCTCTTTCTTTCTTTAAATGTACTTTTCAGCACGTCTTTCTTTACATTACTCTAATCACATTTGTTCCGCTTAATCTTTAAGACATCACATTTAAAGGAATGATTTCTTGGTTTAAATCCTTCACAAGCGCAGAATAGCGCAGGCAGTTTCTCAGCTTTAACCTTTCCTCCTTTCACCTGTAAACAGGGCTAACAAAAAGCTTCAGACATATCTAACAGTTATACCTAGCAGAACATAGATCAACCATTAGCTGTTAGCACAGAATTTCAGAGAGAGAGCGCTACCATCATTCCTCAGACCTTTCCCTCTCCTGGGCAGATGGCATCGATCATTTCAGGAAACCCAAGTAAGGTACATAACTTGTTTCATATACGCTGTACAGGGAAGTCCTCTACCCACTCTCAAACACAGTCTGTCTGCTAATGCCAGCTCCTTGTAGGCCTGGCTGAATGAAGTCAACTCAGTCGCTGTTCCTAACTTCTCTCAACTCTTTCACTAATAGCAGGAGGTTTCCTTCTCACAGTTCTCCACACCTAACTTCATGGAAGATTCTCCGCTTTGGCCAATTCTAACTCGGGTGCCAATAACTCCCGTTGCTTTTCCTCCCTCTCCTCACTTACTTCACACCCCGGCTGGATCCAAGCAGGAGGGGGGGCTCAGCTAACAGGAGGGTTCAATCCTCTCCCTCTCTCCTAGTCGCACAGGATCTTAGAGCCGGTCTCCTGGGTGGTAGAGAGGTCTCCGCCCACGTTCCCGGTCGGCCGCTCCTCCCGCTGAACTCCCGCGGGAAGAACACACCTCGGATTCCTTCAGCGCCTTCCCTCACCTCTCACTCGCGTAGGCTGTCGGAAGCACTGCTCTTCCTGTCCTGCGCAGAAGCCGCACGTCGATGCCGCCTCTCACCTCAGGGCTGGCGCTACAGGCTGCTCCTTCTCTGGGTCACTCCCACCGGTCCCGCCTCCGCTGCGCCTGCACCAAGGAGAGACGCTTCTCTCTCTTCTCCGCGCAGAAGCGGAACCAGAACACCACTACTCGGCAGCTTCACCGAGCCTCACCGCCTCAAGAGCCAATGGTCAGCTGAAGACGAGAAAAGGGGCACCCGGCAGAGATGTGGTAATCTCCCTCAGCACCCGCTAGAATAGGCAATAATGAGGGTAAGGAGCGGATCGGGAGTCAGGTCGCTCTGTGGCCCTATCCTTTTGACATCCTGGAGCAGGATTACCACATTGAAGATCCCAAGCCGGGTCAGACCCACTCGTGGAGATATGACAGAGGAGGGGGGGTGTGAGGGGGGGTCGGTTGGAATGGCTAGATAGTCCTTCCCTTTTCTCTCACTGGCCAGTGGATGGAGCTTCACTCAGTACAATCTCCCTCACCCACTCTTTCCTCTGAGACCGGATGAAAACAGGTGCCCAGGGTCTCCAGGATTTTCCCCAGCAGGGTTAGGTCAGCAACTACAAGGGGAGAAGGGTGGTGAATCAGTAAGGAGCGTCCCTACGCTGGGAGGTCAACCCTCTGATGATCCTACCCTCGCCTTATGCTACAGCCTTCACTCCAGCTAGCCTTCTCTGAAAAGACAAAATGGCTGTCCAGCATTCCGCCTTATATAGGCTGACCCTCAGAGGTCCAGAAGGGACCAGAAGGTTCTGGAATGCCCTACTCTATCCTATGGGACAAATCCCAGGTGTGACAGTTGTGTCAGTTGAAAACCACCATTTTGTAAACCTGGGTGAATTCCTGTCAGGAAAGGCACCTAGGCCTGAGATGAAAAACTAGGAGGGCAAAAGAGCACCTATCCCCCAGGCCAACACCATAAAAACCTAGTGGACATAAAAAAAAAACACAAAGGCATGATGGGCGAAAAGGGGACAAAATAAATAATAAATTGGAGGAACTACGCAAAAGGCCAGACAGGTCTAACACCTGAAAAATATTACTAAAGGGCGTGGCTTGGACGCCTTGGCGGGTTGACGTGCAGACCGCGAGCTCCGGCTGAAGAAACATAGCACCAACTGAAATCATCTCCCTCCCCGATGGTAGACAGCAGATCCCAGTGGCAGATGGGAGGTAGCCAAAGGCAGGGCGGGACAACGTACCAGATTAGCCATATCCTGTACTCGTGGCAGAGGCTGAAATCAAAGACGGTAACAGCAGACATGGCCCCTGGCATAACGCCGGCCAGGGAGACCAATTCAACAACCGAAAGAGGCATCTGGGGCTGAACCCAGGCCCATTCATGTAGATTCCTACAAGTCAAACACAGCAATGACCTGCTGAGAAGGGAGCATGACAGCATCGAGCATCCGGGGCTGAGACTGCATAGGTTGCCAGCAACCGCGGAGGGTGAGCTTGTCATTGTTCTGCTCCGTACACACTACCAATGGGACAGAGGGGACTAACCATACAACGGAGCGACAAATTCACAAAGCTCCCTCAGTCTATCAAAATGAACTAATACATGTTCAGAGGTGTAAAAGTGGGAGGGGGAGAGGAGGTCCCCCTCCCCTGGAGAACAGCTCCATGCCATTCAAGGTACCTGTTCAGCCGTAGAAAATAAAATTGATATAGTGGCAATGGATATCAATCTTCTACACACAGATATGGGAAAGAACTCCAAAAGAGACCCAGCTCAAAGAGAGGCCTATCCGACTAAATATCAAGGCCGAAGATGAAGAGGGATGGTCCAGGCGCTACAACGTGTGTCTGGTGGGTATAGCGGGAAAGGTAGAGGGCACAGACGCAGAGCGATTTGTTGAGAACACGATGCACCACACACTAAAAACAGGTGATCTTTCCCCACACTTTGTGGTCGAACTAGCACACCGGTTACCCAGGGCCCTGACGCACATAGGGGCCATACCGAGACCCTTCCTGGCCCATATGCTCAACTTCAGGGACCACAATGTAATCCTGAGAGCAGCTTGTAAGTGAAGTCCGCTGTAATTGCAAAAAACACGCAATAATGATTGTCCTGGACTACACCCAAGACATGCAGGCTCAGCGCAAATCTTTCGATAAGATAAAGGTAGAGCTCTGGAGACAGAACCTGCAATATCGGATGGTCTTACTGGCACTCCTAAAGGTAACAGCAGAAGGGCGCTCCTAGTTTTTCCGAACTCTGGTGGAGCCTTGGGAGTGGCTCAAGGGATGGCGACTGTGTGAAATAATCTCCCACTAAAAAGTAAAGCTACAAATGTGCCACTTTTGTTCCTATTTTATTTTAGTTAGCTTATGTATGTTATTGAAACCAAATGTAGTTTCTTCAATCAAAGCCGACATACAACGTCTCCATTACTCACTTACAAACCTGCAATGAACAATAACAACATTTAGTACAATTATAAGGAAAACAATTATGAAATAACACATTATGTATGAAATTCCAAATTTTCCTCACATATTAAGGTCTCTTACTTCAACCAAGAACTCAGGAGAACCCTTAGACAAGAACCTTTATTAATGTCTGCGCATTAAGATGATTTTTTATGAACCAATTAGAACACACACACCATTGCGTACACAAAGTTAAACATATTACAAGCTCTGGGAAAATGGACTTTGTCATAGCTTTATTGTTTGTTTCAACAAGTCACCAGTCTGTTAAATGTACACTATTAAATCCACACTACACCAGTTCATTGATTCTTCTAAAACGTGGCACATTGCCAGACAAAACCTTTGCTGATATCGGCCTACATACAGTCACTGAAGTAACAGGAAGGCGGCATGCTGTGTTTTACAAGTATCCTAGATATATAAACTGTCTGGTCATGTAACTTCCAAAATAGGCATGCACAGTTCTTTATATGGCAGCATGAAGCGCAGTTCCTTATTTGGCAGCATAGATATGTATACTATGTAGACTCTGAAAATACTTTTCAACTACTAATAATAAAAACAATATAAGGGATAAATTCCTAATGTACTTTATAAGGATATTGCAAGTTACTGGGGAGTTCCTTCATAAAGTCGTAAAACTCTGAGGGGACTTTGAATAATATAGGCTACTTTATTCTTTAAAAGATATGATCACACCTTTCCCTCAACTTACTTTTAAATCATTGGTGTTTTGTATTATTATGTAAAAAATTCTATGGTTACAGGTATGTAGAATACATGTATAATGTCTATCGTGAAAACTATCATGCCAAACATGCGGTTAGCAATTGCCTGGAAAATATTACTAAAGGGCGTGGCTTGGACGCCTTGGCGGGTTGACGTGCAGACCGCGAGCTCTGGCCGAAGAAACATAGCACCAACTGAAATCCCCTCCCTCCCCGATGGTAGACAGCAGATCCCAGTGGCAGATGGGAGGTAGCCAAAGGCAGGGCGGGACAACGTACCCGATTAGCCATATCCTGTACTCGTGGCAGAGGCTGAAATCAAAGACGGTAACAGCAGACATGGCCCCTGGCATAACCCCGGCCAGGGAGACCAATTCAACAACCGAAAGAGGCATCTGGGGCTGAACCCAGGCCCATTCATGTAGATTCCTACAAGTCAACACAGCAATGACCTGCTGAGAAGGGAGCATGACAGCATCGAGCATCCGGGGCTGAGACTGCATAGGTTGCCAGCAACCACGGAGGGTGATCTTGTCGTTGTTCTGCTCCGTACACACTACCAATGGGACAGAGGGGACTAACCATACAACGGAGCGACAAATTCACAAAGCTCCCTCAGTCTATCAAAATGAACTAATACATGTTCAGAGGTGTAAAAGTGGGAGGGGGAGAAGAGGTCCCCCTCCCCTGGAGAACAGCTCCATGCCATTCAAGGTATCTGTTCAGCCGTAGAAAATAAAATTGATATAGTGGCAGTGGATATCAATCTTCTACACACAGATATGGGAAAGAACTCCAAAAGAGACCCAGCTCAAAGAGAGGCCTATCCGACTAAATATCAAGGCCGAAGATGAAGAGGGATGGTCCAGGTGCTACAACGTGTGTCTGGTGGGTATAGCGGGGAAGGTAGAGGGCACAGACGCAGAGCGATTTGTTGAGAACACGATGCACCACACACTAAAAACAGGTGATCTCTCTTCACACTTTGTGGTCAAACTAGCACACCGGTTACCCAGGGCCCTGACGCACATAGGGGCCATACCGAGACCCTTCCTGGCCCATATGCTCACCTTCAGGGACCACAATGTTATCCTGAGAGCAGCTTGTAAGTGAAGTCCGCTGTAATTGCAAAAAACACGCAATAATGATTGTCCTGGACTACACCCAAGACATGCAGGCTCAGCGCAAATCTTTCGATAAGATAAAGGTAGAGCTCTGGAGACAGAACCTGCAATATCGGATGGTCTTACTGGCACACCTAAAGGTAACAGCAGAAGGGCGCTCCTAGTTTTTCCGAACTCTGGTGGAGCCTTGGGAGTGGCTCAAGGGATGGCGACTGGTGGGAAAAGGACAGCACTGAAAGGAAAGCACATCAACCAAGAGCCAGAGGGTGAGGAGCAATGAGAAGACATATGGGGTGACACTGCAATCAGATGTAAGAGAAGACGCCACTCTAGACCCACGGTTGCCTTGGTTGAACACAGACTTATGGTACAGCGGACAAGCAGATGATAGTCCAATGGTGATGCAAGCGGAGGCACGGCGAAACAGAGGTTAACACACTTCTACCAACAGAATGATACTCCTTTAATCAGGCGACGGAAGGAAACATGGAACTCAGAAGTTCAAGTTAAGGTTGAATAATGGGAATGGGAAGGCGATAGGCAACTCAAGTACTGGGGAAGGAGGTTGTTTCAAACCCGCAGTTTGAGGTTGTTTGGAGGGGGGAGTTTACACATGGGCATGGGTAGACCGGCGTTTTTGGGAGACACGCACACTCACACCGACCAGGGACACTCAAAAGAATATTCACTACTCACAGTACCCATGGCAACACAGCGACAGACTAGGGGTACAAAGACGGGCTCACTATACTATCTTGGAATTTAAATGGGCTAGGACACAAGCTGAACGGGGGGTGGTATCTAAATAGCTATGCAGGCGCAAACCTGACATTGTCCTGCTCCAAGAGACCCCCCTAGTGGAGAACAACTGTGGGTTCTTGGGAAAGGCAGGTACAAGTCACTCGCGAACTCAGGGTTTACAACAGGGTCAGGAGGAGTTAGCATTCTGGTTACTAGGTCTCTTCCACTACAGATCCACAAACATGGACCGACCCGGAAGGGGGGGGGATGCTTTACTGCAGTGAGAGGGGGGTTTGAAGGGGAGAACCAGACAATGGCCTCTTGGTATCTCCCACCAGGGCTACAATAGAAATTTCTGGGACAGATGGCAGAATGGATGCTTTGCCTGCCTCACATGCCAGTACTACTGGTGGGAAGGATTTCAGTCTCACTATGCGGGGTGAATAGGACAGGGCCATCTGGGGCAAGCAAGGGATGGGGGTGGGGCATGACAATGCATTTTTACAGAGGTGGTAGAGCAGGTGGATTTATGGTGGGAGGAAAAATCCTACAGACAAGCAATACTCCCACGCCCCGGGCACAGCTCTTCATACCAGGGACACAGGATGACGATTCTGCGATACACAATACTTGGCATGGGGAATCTCTGACCACTCCCCACTGGCCACACAACTGATGGCCCGGGCCCGTCAGACCCACCCGGGTTGGAGGCTGGACCAATGGGACTTAACTGACTGGCAAACCAAGGGGTTCCCAAAGATGGTGAAAGACTAATAGTTTCAGGAAAGTACAACATTGGTACAATTGAAAGTCAGTGTCTGGGAAGCATATAAGGCAGTAATCAGAGGGCACCTCATCTCCCATGTTTCAGGGAAAATGAAGGAATGGGACAGGGAAGTCAGAACCCTGGAAGACCACCTGTGGCAGTGGGAGGCAGACAGTATATGCAAACACAGCCCTGACTTAACAAGTAAAATCGCCATCACCAGGGATGAGTACAAAAGAATGATGGATTAGGAGGCACTGGCATATTATAGGGCCAAGCAGCAAAGGTAATATGAATTAGGGAACAAGTCGGGCAAATTATTGGATTGGGTGGCACATAGGGAGGAATGCCAGCGATGTATGCACCATGTAGTGGACAAAGAGGGGATTGTGTCCATACTGCATAGAAATAGCTGAGACATTTGCGGTATACCTGGGGAGCCTATTTGAGTCCCGGGTGGAGAAAGATTGGCAAGGATGCTACATGTTTGTTGGGGACATCCCAACTCCTGTAGCCTACCAGGATAGAAAGATGCTTGACTGTAGCATAGAAGGCAGGGAATCAGGGAAGTAATCATGCAAGTGACAGGAGGTTAGGGTTCCTGGCCCCAATGGGTTCCCCCGAGAATTATACAAATGCTGGGGGAGTAAACTGGTGGACCCTCTTAGGGACATGTTCTATAAGGCTAAGCGGGGTGGGTTTCCTTCTGCACAACCTCCGGATGGACACCATAGTGCTGATCCACAATGGGGGAAACCTGTGGAGCAGTGTGCCTCCTATAGACCTATCACTCTATTCAACCTGGAGGTGAAGATCTTGAAAAAGGTGCTAGTGAACCACCTAATCCAGGTCATTGATAAGTTAATAGCCCCAGACCACTCTGGCTTCATGTCCCAAAGGTCCACGAGGCACAGCCTCCATCAGCTTTTTGGATACTTAGCGAAACAGGGAACTCTGAGGGAGCCAACGGTTCTGCTGGCACTAGTTGCAGAAAAGGCATCTAACTTTGTAGAGTAGGCCTACTTGTTGTCGGTACTGCAGAAGCTAGGGTTTGGGCCAGAGGTCCTCGCATGGGGCCTACAGGGATGAGCATAGCTGAGCTGAACCCTGATGTCAGCAGGCTGCCACTCTTTGTTTGTTTTTAGTCAGGTGGATAGCCAGCCTGAATAAAGTCATATTTTGGACTATCCAACTTGATTTAAATCACTTCTACTCACTCACATCTACACCACTAGGCCCCTCACACGCACCGCACCATACAGCCAGGAACAAAAGATCTCTGCTAAAGAGCCCCTTTATGGGTGCCCGTCGGGTATTGCAGTGCCGACCCGATGAGGAGCAGGTTCATATGATGAAGCATGACATCTAGCTTGCTGGGTGTGTGTGGATCCTAGTTCTGACAAGATGAATACCCTTCCTCTTTTGGCTCCTCTACACCAGAACCTAGGCACAGGTCAATGGCGGGATGTCCAGTGAGTTTGAGTCGAACAGAGGGAGCTCCCACTCGCCCATACTGTTCCTGATTGATATGGAGCATCAGGCTAACTGGGTGAGGGAGGACGCCAAAATTAGAGGAATAAGGTGGACACCAGACTGGGAAGATGCAATCTCATATACAGATGATCTCCTACTCTACTTCGCAGACCTAGCTCAGTCTATGACCCGTATTTTAGATATCCTGATCATATTCGGGAAATACTATGGGGTGCTCATCAGTCGGACCAAGTCTGTGTCAAAGATAAAGACAGGATTAATGCATGTCCAATATTAACTTACCAGGCAAAATAGAGACTTAAGGGCTGAGTCGCGGTTGGTTAGTTTGTCCCAACAACAAGGGCACTAACAATAACCCCTTGATATGAATATAAAACACCTACCTTGTGTTAAAGCACACTTGAGCAGGGGCTTGCATGTCTCAGTGATCTGGAGAGTTATGCCCGCGGGAGGTTAGTCTTGACAGGATTGCCCAAGTCAGACAGGTCAAAAGGTAGAGACCAGATAAAGCGTGATCCACTGGTCCTCCAGGTTGAGAGTTGGGCACAGACAGTAAGAACTATTAAATCTTCTGGGCACAAGAGACTTCCAGAGTCTCTGCATGAGATGTGCTGATTGGCAGTAGTCAAAGCACAAAAAAACTACAGACAGGATGATGATGATGAACATTCTGCGCGCCACGTGCAAGACCAGAATGTGATTCTGGAAGGTACAAACTAAGTATGATACAAGAAAGCTGGCTCAAGTAACATCTGAGATGAGACCCTAAAAACCTACACATCCAGGGGCGGGGCTCGGTGAAGGAAGGTGGACCAGATATGGCAGAATGAAACCCACCCCAGGAGAGATGATACTGTACTCTGGAAGGGACGACATCACAAAGAAGAAACCATCATACTAAGAAAGCGAACAGACAAATATCTAATTGAATAAAAGTCAGTCCATAGCAAACTCATGATAGCCAGGTTAAAAGGCAGACACAGCAACACCTCCATTATCCAGAGCTAATGCGTCATCACATGAAACAAAGGAGGACATATTTTACCAACAGATGCAAGTTGAAGCAGTACCGAACCATGACCTCAAGATTGTGATGGTGGACTTGAACGCTAAAGTGGGAAATAACAACGCAAACTATAACAGATCCATGGGAAAGGAAGGATGTGGAACAGCAAACGATAAAGGAGGAAGACTATTGGAATTTTGCACCAAAAATGATAACTATACATAAGTATACATCAACTTCACTGATTTTGAGAAAGCCTTTGCTAGTATCCACTGTGACAGCCTCTGGTGTATACTGAGAGCCTATGAAATACTTCAGCATATAGTTCTCCTCAACAAGAGCTTCTATAATAATTTTACCTGAAAGGTAGGAGATAGTGAGTATAAACTCAACGTTAAAACTGGTGTGAGACAGGGGTGTGAGACAGGGATGCATGATGTCAGCACTGCTCTTCAACCTAATCAACTGGTTGATGCGATGCACAACAGAATACCACGCGAGAGGCATCAGATGGACCCTTTACTCTATGCTGGAGGATCATGACTATGTGTATGACCTGCCTTGTTCTCACACTCGCATCAGCATATGCAGGAAAAGGCTTCTCGCCTTAACATTTATGCACAGCATGTGTCCCTGAAGATTAAGATGAAGAAATCAGAAGTTATGCCATGGAGAGGCCCTTGCCATGACTGAAGATTTCACCTACCTAGGCAGTACTATCAGATGTGATGGAGGGGTTGGCAGTGACATCAGATTAGATTGAAGAAGACCAGGAATGCCTTCAAGTTGCTGAACAATGTGTGGTCTTCTCAATGCTTCAAGAACACCACGTTGAGACTTTACCAGCACTCCGTTCTGTCCACACTTTTGCTTGGATCAGGATGCTGGTGGGTGATAAAAAACACAATATCACCAAACTGTTAGCCTTCCCCACTAGTAACCAGAGAAGAATCTTACACATTTTCTGGCCAAGTAGATGGAAATCCAAGATCTTGAGATAAAACATTAAGGTTGTCTTCAGAAAAATATAGGTGTCACATCAATTTTTAGGTTCCAATCCTCTGAGGTCCTTAATGGTCTAGTTGTGTATGAACTAATTTGGGTAGTGTTGTTCATTTCCCTGTGCACTGGAAATAGATGCACAGACCCAAAGGTGGGTTCCTGCTGGCCAAGAACCCCTCAAAGTAGGATTGAAAGCACTCTGAGGTGTTTTTAACTATTTAGTGGTGAGTTTGATTTCCGTCCCATATTCCAGTAGGCAGACAGTCTTTGTTCTGTTTAGGATGTCCGTTTCAATTCTCGTTTCGAAATCATATTGCAATTGTTATATTAGTATTATTTAGTTAGCTAGATTTAGGTTACAGTGGATCCACATTTGAATAAGTCAGTGATTCCTGCTAATAGAGGAGTTGTTCTACCCTTGATTGGTACTACTACACATGAGATGTTGATGCAGCACGGTTTGCATACAAGTCTATAGCTTAGAATATAGAATACAATTACTGCTAAACATAGGAAGGTACAGTTTCCTATATTTGGTCCATCTGAAGTGAAAAAGATTGAAAAATTGAAGACTGATATGTCTGAGTTAAATCCACAGCCTAGACCTGCACAGTTTGAAGCTTTGAATGAGTGGGACTATGTAGCAAATGAAAGAGTGCATACGAAAATGTTGCTAGGACAGATTGGTAATGATGTCAAATATTGGATGGATGTGAGGCTGTGTTTGCGGAAGAAAGTATAGCGATAGGAAGTGTTAGAAACTAGTAATCGCGCGCTTTAGACAAGATGGCGGCCGCTCGTTTGGCCGTGTGAGCTGGCGTTCCTCCCCACGGCGATTTCACCCGGGTTTCGTTAGTATCCCAAGCGGTTCCCCATGTAGTAGCTCTCCGTGTAAGAAAAGGGAAAACCCTGGGGAGCCATTCTACAAAGGTTAATGGACTGATGGACTGACATGCAAAGAGTAATTGCCTGGACAGCGGGTTTCGGTTTCGGCAGAGGTCAGTGAGTCCCTTGACCACTTACCTGGTGTATGCTCCCTGTCCCGCAGCGTGTTCACGGAGGCATCGCCATGGCGCCAAAGGTCATCTCCAAGGCGGCAGCTGCAGCAAGAGCGCGGTCGGCGGCGGCTGCAGCCGCAGTGTCCTCGAATGGAAGAGAGGCAGGGAGCGATGCAGGGTGCGCTTCTAAGGCAGATCAAAGCGGCGATAAAATAGTGGATCTGCTCGTAATGGCCCAAATACGAAAAACAGCAGCGTGAAGACAGTACCTGCAATATTTAATCAGGTAAACTCCAAACCTAAAATTTGTGTGGGAGTCATTAGTCGAACCCCAGCGCGCGTAATGAAAAGCTTAGAGGGGCCGTCCATACCTTTGATGTCCGCTGCAGTCGGCGTTGGCAATGAGGTTAGTGTGCCCCCCCCCCTCAGTGAAAATCATAAAGACTTTGTGGTATCTGGGCAGGGGCTTTTGGCTCAAACTGATTGAAGTGAAAGCTCCAGTACTGCTGTGGATGGACCTGTGAATTGCATTGTGGGAGACGAAGTTCAAGGTGATGCCGAAGTGCCTGGGGCTATATGTTCTTCTGCTTCTTGCATATTAGTCGGCAATTCTAGTACTATCCAGGCTACTGATATTCCCAGTCAGCTGTTAAAGGAGCTTGAAGCCGAGGCATTTTTCTCTCTTTCTGAGCATACGGGGTCATCATTGGAAGGGGACGAGCCTAACCCTGATTGGACTGACGATGGCAGTGAAAATGGGGATTGGCAGCAGAATGGTATATTGAACAGTGGCCTGGCTCCTCAGTACCCCAGGACAGTTCGTAAAGGGGCAGCTCAGGAAGGGCAGGCCCTGATGAGAGAGGACCCAGAGATACGTGGGTTTACGCTTATGGATCATTCATTAATTAATGGAGGTGATTTTGCTGACGGTGATGCAGTGGTAGCAACTACCAAGCAGTTACAAAAATCTGAATTGCCACCCTCTGAGATCACGCTGTCGCTTATATATCAAACGATGATGGTCCATCGAGAAGAAGCACGCCAAGAAAGTGCTCGCACCCAGGGGGTGTGTCGTAGAGTCCAGAATTCTGTCCGGAGAGTGGCAAAAACTTGTTCTGAAATTGCAGTTAGGATTACCGAAGCAGAGGAAAGGATTTCTAGTCTTGAAGACGCACTGGCTGCACAGAAGAGTGCAACTGATTTGATTGGGGCACAGAAGGAGGACATAATATGGAAATTGACTGATGTAGAAAATAGAATGAGAAGGAATAATCTCAGGATCTTAGGGGTGCCAGAAGGTTGTGAAGGGGACGATGTAAGACAATTTGTAGTGGATCTCTTT
Source organism: Lissotriton helveticus (assembly GCF_964261635.1). Lineage (NCBI taxonomy): Eukaryota > Metazoa > Chordata > Amphibia > Caudata > Salamandridae > Lissotriton > Lissotriton helveticus. The sequence goes on along the minus strand of NC_136067.1, from coordinate 383,482,792 downwards.
AAAGAGGCATTTCCGGTACAGTGGGACTGGCAGTTGGAGGTTCTTCGTGCCCATAGATTCCCCTTCAAACAACGGCAAAAGACTGGGGATAAACCCTGTGCGACCCTGATTTGTCTTAATAATTTTCTAGCAAGGGAAAAGCTATATGATTTAGCAAGGCCGGACAGAAAAAGGCATGGTGAGGGCTGCGATTTTTTTGTTCGGACAGATTTTTGTCCGGCCACAGTGGTACGGAGGTTGCAGCTCCGTCAGCTGATCGCTCCCTTTCAGGCGAAAGGGGCTCGGGCCTTTTTTCTTTTTCCCTCAAAGCTAAAAGTTATTCAGCAAGGGCAAACAAAATTATTTGTTTCTGAAATTCAGGCAAAAGAATTCCTTTCTTCAATCTAAAAAGAAAAAGGTGTCTTTTTCTTCGGTTCATTGGGGATTGCCGCCTTTAGGATGACTAACCTTTTTTTAGGGTTAAGAGGGGGGTGGGGGGCTGAGTGGCAGGCTTTAGCAGATAAGCGCTTAATAATGCACATGGCTTTTTTCCTTCAGAATTTCTGTTTTGGATGTGCGTTTCTATTTCTATTTTTGTTCAATGATTCTGCCCTTAGTCTTCCTTCTCTGTCTTTATGGATCTATTGATAGGGTGAAGGAACCTGTGGGGATGTGGGACTCCAGCTCTTTCCATCACAAGGACATCAGTCCTGTTGCCGCTTAAGGGTGTTGTAAGGGTTGGGGTTGCGAATGGGGGGTGGGGTGTGTGGGGGGGTGGGATGGGGTTGGTGCAGGGGGGTGTGAGGCAGGGTTAAGATTTAGAAGGCTTAAGAACCATACTGTAGAATTGGTATTAAAGTATTGTCAAATGAATATATGCCCATTTTTTTGTACTTTGAAAAGGCTGGGGATGGCACAATTCAGGTTGATTTTCGGATACTCAGATGGGGCAGGATAAACGTACAATAGGTACATGGAATGTATGTGGCCTTAATGACGCTAAGAAGCGAGCTCTGTTTTCTAGAATTTTACATATTATGCAGTTTGACATATTATGTATACAGGAAACGCATATACCATGGGCGAGGCGGGAGTGTCTTAAGCTTCCGGGTTTTGAGGTAGTAGTATGTTCTAAACAGTCTTCAATGACTAGAGGAGTGGAGTGGCCATACTTATGAAGCAGGGTGTGGGGTAATGCAAAAGGACTCTGGGAGATCGAATGGGCAGGTGGGCTATTGCTGAATTCTCTATTGGTGGTAAATTATTTACGGTTTGCACTGTCTATGGCTCGAACTTAGACAATCCTGAGGTGGTCAAGTACTTAAATGTTGAATTGGCAGCCTGGCCCATTACACTTTTACTTTGTGGGGACATGAATATTAATACTCTAAGTGACTTTAACCTTGCGAAAGACTTAGGGGCAGATGTATCAAGTGTTTTACATGTCGCAAATGCTGCGAATCGCAATTTCGCAGCGTTTGCGGAATCAAAAAGTGCAATTGGCATGTATCAAAGAATTCGCAGCGCATAATAAGAATTCGCATTTTTGCGAATTCTTAGTGTGCGACAAGTATTAATTCGCAGAATAAATAGCGATTTCCAACTTTGCATGTCCCTAAGTTTGCGAAAATCGCAATTAACAAATCGCAAAATAAGAAATCGCAGCAGTATGTAAGAAAAAATCGCAAATAGCGAATTCTCAAAAATCGCATTTTAAGAAATTGCTATTAACACCAAGTAGAAGCAGGTGGTAAAAAAAAATTATAAAAAGGCTCCCAGAATGCATCCTCTGACTTTTCAAAATGGCGGGACTTTACCTGATTGCCAGGAGGCTGCACATCCAAGCTCTTGCCCAGAGAAGACAAAGACAGGAGAGAATCTTCAGAATACGCATTACGCTCTTTCAGCAGACTCAGGAGGAGATCTATGAAAAATACAGGCTACATCCTCACACCATTCATGACCTGATAAATGAATTGGAACCTTTTTTGGCACATCCAACAGGCAGAACACAATCAATACCAACACATGTACTGGTATTGTGCTCACTGCACCTTTTGGCTTCTGGCTCTTTTCAAAATGTAATTGCAGAGGTTAGTGGAGTGTCACAGAGTGCCCTATCACGTTTCTTTCATGTGTTCCTGGACGCAATGCTAAGGAGCCTACAACATCATATATATTTCTCCAATACACACCAAGCCATACAGGAAACAAAGTTGGATTTCTATCAAATTGCAAGAATTCCACATGTGATTGGATGCATTGATGGAACCCATATTGCCTTCACTCCACCTGCAGCCATTGAATATGTATTCCGTAATAGAAAAAGCTACCACTCGCTAAACATCCAGATCATATGCAATGCCAAGAACATTATCAATGACATTGTAGCCAAGTTTCCAGGGAGTACACATGACTCTTTCATCTTCAGACATAGCGCAATTCATAGACGTCTTAGTGCTGGTCAGTTTGGAGATGGATACCTGCTAGGTGAGTAACACTCATACAAACATCCATCCATCCATCCAAATGAAATGGAACATACAGTTACTTTATTCCCTCTTACTTGCAGGTGATAGTGCCTACGCAGTGCGTGATTTCATACTTGAATCCTGCAAATGCAAGTGAAAGACGGTACAAGAGGGCACACCGGTCCACACGTGGGGTAATTGAACGTACATTTGGAATTTTGAAAAGCCGTTTCAGATGCATACACAAAAGTGGCGGTGCATTGCAATACAAACCAGAGACATGTTGCAAAATTGTGACAGCATGTGCAATGCTGCACAACATGGCAATTCGCAAAGGCACATAAATTGAAGTGAGTGACTCTGACTCATCTGATGATGATGAAAACCCTCCCCCAAGAATGGCAGTGGCAGGCGTAGGAGCCATGGCTGGCCGTCAAAGAAGGACAGAGATAACACAAAATTATTTTTAGGTAAGAATAAAGTGAACTCAAAATCAAGTTTGCAATTGTTCTTTTAATTCACAACATACAAACTGTAGCACTATCTGTTTGAAACATTTCTTAGATTTTGTGTTAAATGAAATATCCAAACGTGGAAAAGAAAAGAAAAAATATTTCTCAATGCATTTCTGCTGCATGGGTCATTATTCATAGTCATTTTTTGCGTTGGCGGCTGGAAGCATGTTGCTCCTGTGCAGGCATGGGCTCTTGCTCATGTCCGGTAGTGGAACGCCTTCCACTTCTTCGTTGGACCATTATGTTAGTTGGCGTAGGGTTACTACTACTCCTACTGGAGTTGTCCTCACTTTCTCCTGTGCATAGGAGAGCGCTTGCACCTGAGTTGGTGGTTTGCATGCTTTCCAAGACCAATGTCATTTTGTCCTCACTCTTTGCCATTTCCGGTGTGCAGTCACTTAATTCTCGCTGCATGTTGATGCTGCGCCTTGTAAAATTGATTGTGACTGCACAAAGCCTGTTGATGGCCTTGGTGTATGTATGCATTCTGTCATGCGCAGCCTTTGCAGCCCTGTTACGTGCTTTTTCTGTTTTAAGCAGTGTCAGGCAGAGTTTGTCGATTGAAGCAGCCATGCCTTCCTGATTTTTGTTTGATTTCAGAAGCTGTCTATTTATTGATCGCAGTGCCTTGGGTTGCAGGTGCTGCACCTGAAGCATGTCCTGCTCAAGACCTGCGAACATTGTGCATCCTTCACTTTCTCCTCTGTTGCTAACACATGCCTCCAGACGGAATGAGCGTGCCCTCCTCGGAGTTTGGGATTGCTGTTGTGAGTCCTGTGAGGACACTGTAACTGTCTCATGGGGGACTGATTCAACCTCAGAATTTTCTTCCACTCCCATTGGTTCCAGAGGTGCAACACGTCTGCGCTTCCTGTTTATGTTCAAATTGGGGACATGGGCATCAGTGACTTCATCCTCATTTTCAGACGTCACATGAGGAGGTGAATTTTCTAAGACATTTTCTGACGCAGATTCTCTTGTCTGTTCTGTGGATGTAGAGTGTGAAATATGAACTTGTGTTTCTTTACAATTAAATGATTTCATTGCAGACTACAAATTGTACTACACTGCCTCAGCATGCCAAAGTACTACTTGGTAAAATTACATGTGTTACTATGATGATGAGTGTTACAATCTCTATAGGACTACAACTCCCATCATGCATTGCTCAATTCTGGTTTCACAGTGTAAGTGGATTACAATTTATCTGACTATGAGTTTCTGCACAGCACACACACACATTCATTACACACATACATGGAAGCAATTTGCATTCATCTTACCTTGTGTAGTTGCTGTGGGTTCAGAGCTGTTAATGGTAGCCACTCCACTCACACTCTCAGGTAACAGGGTGGTTTCTATCAGTTCTTCATGGGGTGTTGGTTGGTCCACAGCAGAAGTTCCACCACCTGTTTTGTTTGCCTCTTTTATTCTTTCAGCAAGTCTCTCCTTAGATCTGAGTCTCATGTTGTACCACCTTTTTTTAATTTCATCAATCGAGCGAGTGGTGACTCCAACAGAGTTAACTTTTTCCTGAATCTCCAGCCAGATTTTCCTTTTCCTGAAGTCCGGCACTTTCAGTGCTTTTTTGCCAAACAGGTCCTCATGGTTACACACCATTTCTTCAATAAGCACTTCTTGCTCCTTTTCTGAAAACTTCTGCTTTCTTTTCCTCTTTTCCAAAGACAAATCCTCCTGTGCCTTCTGTGCCTCCATTGCTCTCCAAACAGGTCTGCACTGCCTCAGCACACTCTTCCAACTGCCACTGGGTGTGGCTCAGTGTAGCAGGTGCAAGCAATCACTGGAACTTCCTGGTTTTGATGTCATCAGGCTGTTCCTGCATTGCAGGTTTCCCGTTTTTGCGATTTCTTAAATAGCGAATTTCGCAATTTTGGAAATCGCAAATATTTCGCTAAAAATTCTGCGAATTTTATGGAATCGCACATTTCTCGCATAATTCTTCATACATCCCATTTTGCGATTCCGAAATTGCGATTCGCTAAAAAGCGCAATTTCGGAATCGCTAAATGGAATCTTGATACATATGCCCCTTAAATTACAGGCTCTACTTCAAGAACATGGTGTTATAGATTTATGGTTTCTACATAATAATTTGGAAGATGGCTTCACGTATTATTCGATCCCTCATAATAAAAATGATAGGTTAGACTATGTTTTTCTTTCTGAGCAAGTGGCAGCTGTCTCCTCTATTTCTTGTCCTCCCCGGATCCTTTCGGATTATAATATACTGATTGCTGAATGTCCTTGGCCTCGAACTAGGAGACCCCCTAGGGTGTGGACATTTGAAAGGAAATTATTATTAGAAGAGGCTTATAGTGTACACATTAAAAAATGGTTAGTTGAATTTTTAAACATTAATAGGGGCTCTGCAACAGACCAGATAGTTTGGGATACTATGAAAGCCGGTTTACGGGGGGAGACTAAAAGCTTTTCTTCTTATAGGTGGAAGACAGAGCAAGAGCGAATTAAGAGACGTATAAAAGAGTTAAGGGATGCGGAAATAGAACTTGCTTTAAAAATCAAGCATGGGCATGATATACAGTCTAGTCAACAGAAGGTAGCAATTTTGAAAGCCAGGCTGTTGGAGTCTTTTGAGCAGGATCTGGACGCGAAGTACTTACAATATCGTACAGAGATGTTCGAGTTCGGGTAGAATTCTGGTAGGGTTCTTGCCAAAAGACTCCACCAGCGAAGTATACAAACTCGGTTATAAAAATTCAAGACCAAAGTGGGATAGTATATGATACTCAGGAGGGTGTTAATGAAGTGTTCTTGAATTACTACACTACCTTATATAGGGAGGATATCTCTAGACCGGATATAGAAACACTAGTGGAGGACTATTTAGCAGGTATTGATACTTCTAAACTTCCTCAGGAGCAGTGTGAATTTTTGGCAGCCCCTATTCAATGGGATGAGGTGGAGCTCGCGGTAAAATCTTTAGCGAATGGTAAGGCCTGGGGCCCCGATGCAGTTCCACTCGAGTTCTATAAGGCATTATTAGGTGAGATCCGGCAGGATTTGCTTGAGGTACTTAGAGCGGCTCAGAGGGGCATAGTGCCCGAATCATGGCAAGATACTATCATAGTGCTGTTTAAAAAAAAGGGCAAACCTGAGCTGCTTCCATCGTCCTTTCGACCGATTTCACTATTAAATAGTGATTCTAAAATTTACTCAAAAATTATGGCAGCCAGGTTAGCTCAAGTGATTACCCCTTTGGTCTCCTTGAAACAGCACGGATTTATTCCTGGTCGGGACACTGCGGATCATGTCAGGCGTATTATTGCGCTATTGGATTGGGCACATGTTACGGCCTCTCCCCTTGGGGTGATCCTGTTGGAAGCCGAGAAGGCGCTCGACAGGGTCTCCTGGGGGTTCTTGTGGGCCGTACTTAGGTGGAAGAGATTTCCTGTAGAATTTATACAGGCGATTTGTGCGATGTATTCCTTTCCAAAAGCTGCACTTCGTATTTATGGTCAACAGACTAGCTCTTTTTCCATCAGTCGGGTCACGCGGCAAGGGTGTCCTTGTTCACCCTTGCTGTTTGCCCTCTATATCGACCCATTTCTCAGTAAAATGGACGGCAATCAGGGTATAGTACCGATAAGAGCTGGCAATAACTTGTATAATGTTTTAGCTTATGCAGATGATATAGTTGCTATAACATCTGACGTTCCATCTGCGTTCAGTGCTCTTAAGGACTTAGCTGGGCAATTTGGGGTAGTCTCGGGGTATAAGTTAAATGTGTCAAAAACACAGGTGGTTCAGACCCCCGATATGCCTTTATCAGATGCACCAGTGGTCACAGAAGCTATGTATCTAGGGGTACGCATAACTGCTACAGTTGATACTATTCCAGATTTAAATATTCTTCCGATGATAGAAGCGGTAAACACTAAATTAGAGCGACTTGATCACTTGCATCTTTCCCTATATGGACGTTGTAGTGTACTTAAAATGTTAATACTCCCTACGTTTTTATATTTATTTAGGACTATTCCCTTATTATTTTCTTAAAATAGTTTGATTGAGGCAGATAGGGTCTGCTATAGGTTTTTGTGGGGGTATAGGCGCTCGCGCAGGGCAGCTAAGTGGATGTGCCTTCCACGTGATCGGGGGGGGCTGGTCTGTTCCAAATCTGTTTTTTTATTAATGGGCAGCGATGATGCAATCAATGGGAATGTTAACACTTGGACATAAAGCGGTGGTTCCAATTTGTAATCGTCCTACCATTTTTGAGATTGGTCTAGGGTCTGCGGCTAGAGGCATTCTGGTGGAGGTCTTGGAGCCTAGCTATTATAAAAGAACTAGACTTAAGGTCATCATTGCTGCATTTACAATTTGGCAGAAAATAAGGCGGAAATTAGCTATCCCAAATCTTAATATATATACAGCCAGATTCATCAAGCTAAATTGCGCTCGCAAAGGGCCAGATTCTGAGAATCTGGCCCTTTGCGAGTGCAATTTTTGCATTTGGGATCCATCATCCCAAATGCAAAATTCGCTAATAAAGAATTCGCACATTTGCGAGGAATTGCATTTAAGGAATCTCTATTTGAGATTCCTTAAATGCAATTCATGAACCATTTTAAAATAGCGAAATCGCAATTTTGGGCCGCTATTTACCGCGAGGTCAAACCTCGTGGTAAATTGCGAAAACTTAGAAAAATGCATTTAAATGCATTTTTCTAAGTTGCATGTTACACACACACATGTCCTTTGGACATGTGTGTGCGCAACACCAATGTAGATTACATTTCAGGGGTGCTACAGGGTGTCCTTTGGACACCCTGGCACCCTTGAAATCGCAATCTGATTTGCGATTAGCTAATTGCTAATCGCAAATAAGGAATGACTCCCGATTCATTCCTATGGGTCTCTAGGCCCATAGGAATGAATGGAGAGTCATTCCTTATTTGTGATTAGCAATTAGCTAATCGCAAATAAGGAATCAGTGGGAATCGCAAATTCAATTGCGATTCCTACATGAATCCCGTTTTGCGAGTCCTTAATAGCGAATCCTTAAAATTCGCTATAAAGGACTCGCAATACCTTACCTTGATGAATCTGGCCGATAGTCCTTTTAAAGCCGCTAGGCTTTTGCCGGGTATTTTTCAGGACCAAACTATGCATAGATGGCAAATGCAGGGGATTCGGGTGTTAGGAGATCTGGTCGGGGAAGGAACAGTGTTATCTTATATTGATTTAAAGGACAATTTTCAGTTATTATCACAGGATTTTTTAAAATATTTACAGATTCAAAGTTTTTTTTTACAAACAATTGAAGGTCATACCTGGCATGCTAGATAAAGTACCTATTTTTGAATGGATTCAAAAAAGAAGCAGAATAGGGATGCTTTATCAGTAAATATTGTCGGTTCTTCCTGATGATCTGTCAGTTCAAAGTGTTAAATGGGAAGGTAGGCTTGGTAAGACAGGCATTGACTTAACACCAGTGTTAGAGCTTGCCAGCGAGGTCATTGTGTTGGGAACACTTAGAACTCAAAGTTATATGGCAATGCTGGATTTGTATTACATACCTGCAAAAATTACAAAATGGGGTAGTAGAAAGGGAGAGTCTTGTGCACGGTGTGGGCTTTTTGCGGCTGACGCAATCCATGTTTTATTCTTGTCCTTCCCTTACTAGTTTCTTAGAAGATATTGAGCTTTTTATCAATACTACACTCAAGATTAGCTGCACTCTGACCCCAGCTTTGGTGATACTTGGGGTAGATGTTTGTAATAATGAAGAAGGAAGGAATACGCAATATGAATCTGCCTTTATGTTCATAGCTATGTCACAGGTCCGGTTGTGTATAACGTCTCAATGGCTGTCCTCTGAAGCTCCTACGTTCTCGAATTGGCGAGCTAGATTGCTAGCTATTCATAGGCTCGAATGTTCAGTCTTTACTTGTAAAGGGGTGAGGAGGAGACAAATGGCATTAAAGATTTGGGAGCCGGTAGCAGAATGGATTAACTGAAATATTATGTTTTTGGTGAATGTGCCTTTCCTGGCCTGTTTATTTGACCATAGATTCTCGGCTATTTTTGTTTGCTGTTTCCAATATAAATGAATTTGTAATGTAATGTATGTTGTAAAGTATGTAAATCTAATTTTCCTTATTTTGTCTTAATGCCAATTCTGCATTGTAATGACAGTTTGTTTACTGATGTGAGACCAACTCTATATAATGAGCCTCTTGTGCAAGCAGAGATGGAAGAGCTAGGGGCAGGAGAGCCGCGCATCAGGGAAGAGGAGTGTAGATGGATGGTCAGAAATAAAGCTTAGGAGGCTTTTCTAATTTGCGTATGATTGCTTTTAATTATTACATTTGAGTTACACATGACTGTCTTGGTTCCCAGGCGACTGGTACACTGAGAATCATAACACATAGTACTTCCCTCGGTTAAGGCCCCCATTCTGTATAAGTCTTTTGCTTCGGTAATGTCTTCTTCAGTATTCTCCTCTTCTTCTTAGATCCAGTGGGATGGTGCCACCGACACCCAAGGAACAATAGAAGAATGCCGTGGTAAGTGTTTTATGAAAATTAGTATGCCAAGTATTTCTAAAAGTAGTACTATATTCCCTTTGTCCACCCTGAATTTCTCTTGATTGTCTTAAATTCTTTGAGTGTGACGTCCTGTGATCAACAGTGCACAACTATGTCTTCATTCTTAGTTCGCCTTCAAATACACCACCCCTTTCCCTTTTGGGTAACTTTTCCTCTGTCACTCACTGTTTCAGGATTTCCAACACTTGGTTCCCCTTTTACCCTCACCGGGTGAATAGGCTCAAACGTGTTAACAGGAAAAGGGAGAAAAATAAACAAGAATCAGCTAACAAACAAAAACAAACCACACTTTTACTCCATATTTGGTATAACAGAGCTGTTTTTCTCCATGTCTCTATGCGCCCTTTTCTACTGTTGGCTTCTCCCTCCACCTCCTCTTCCTATGTGTGGCAGCCCTTTGTTCATGTTGGATGTTTTGCCCATCCCTGCTCTTGTCCCTCCGTTCTTCCTAACCCTTGTCCCTTTTCAATTTCAAGGTCTCTCTGACTGACTTGAGCACCCACCCTGGGATCCTCATTTGGGCTACAAGGAAAGTGAGTGTACCGGTCCTCAGCCTCCTCACAAGGAGGCAGTGCATAGTTTATCTTCACAAAGTGAGAAGAGTAGAGTGATTAAAATCAGTACTTTCAATCTTAGAGGCAATTTGGAATTAATGGGAAAAACAGAAATTTTTATGAATAAGATTTCATGGTAACATTTTGTATCTAGGTGTTACTAAGGGTGCTATCAGATGACTGCAGCTAGTTCAAAATGCTGCCTCAAGAATGCTTCTAAAGCTGGCAAAATTATTATTATTATTATTATTATACATTCTGGGAAATGTTTGGAAATTAATATTTTCGGAATGTTTACAGCTGTACTGTTAGAGCTTTGCTGATTTACGGCTTTTATATTAAGTACATGTGCCTAAACAGTTTCATTTAAACATCAGCATTGAAAGATATGCTATTGCATTAAAAATAAATAAATAAAATCGGTAAAATAAAGTAGGGTATATGTTGGTGTACTGAAGTACAAGAGCAGGTGCCTGCCCATGCCCCTTCCACCTCAAAAGAAAAACCACTAGTAACAATATACCCTTTAAATCTTTCCATCCAGTTACCATGATATTATTTATGTGGCTAAAGAATTTACAGAGATGTGATGATTCTATGGCCCTGCCAGCTGCTCAAGTTGACCAGTCGGGTAGCTTTAGTTCTAATTAGCTGTTCTAATTCATATTTTGGATATCAACAGAACACATTCTTGAATTGACAACATGTAAACCAGAGAGGGTTTATACCTTGCACATAGGACGGCTGTCACAAGGAGGCGATTTAGAGATAGTGTACAAAAAGGAGAGGGTTGGTGGTCACACTGAGCTTGTGTAGGGAAGGATACTCCAAAGAGTCAGGAGCAGGTGTAGTAGCTGTCCCTAATTTTTTTTTATTATTAGCATTTTCAAAGACATACAATGCCTAACATATAAAACAACATGCTGACCATAGTACTGCAACATCCATAATCCAGTATATTGCAATTTATCAATGTCGCCGTAAGATGTCCCCTGACATAGTATAGCTATTATGCACAGTTAATCAACTTGGTACGTATATAGGTAGCCAACCAGGTATTTCCAGTAGTCTCTGGATTTGGAGCCAGTGGGCAATTCCTCCTCATATGTTTGCAGGGCGTCCTTGCAGTATGTCATATCCTGAACCCACTGTTTAATTTTGGGAGCTTTACTACTACCCCAACAGAGCGATATTCTGCGTTTAGCTAGAAGCAAAGCAATGATGTAGAATTTGCGGTTAGTAGCGCACACACCCGGAACAATACCCAACAAACAAGTACGAATAGTACACACAAGGTTAATCTCCAACATAACACTCAGCATTGCGACAATTTTTACCCAATACTCATGTATTGCTGCACAGTACCATGCTAAATGTATAAAAATCAGCCGTATCGGCCTTACAGCGTTGACACTGTGCATAGGCCGTATTTATACAGCCGTGCCGGGGTATAGTAGGTGTGATGCAGGTACTTATAGTGCACCATGCGTAGGTTTCCATTGGGTGTTAGCATACCCGTGAGTGAACAAGTTACAGTCCATTCCGCCTCCGTTAGTGGGTCGTCTAATACCTCATTCCACCTACTTAACGCTTTATGTGTGGTGCCAGCTATATCTGCTTGCAATGTGGTATAAAGTTTAGGGACCATGTTTGTGTCGCGAGGTTCGGTAAGAATCAGCTGTAGCGCCAACAATTGTAGTGGCTCCACAGGATACGACGGGTACAATTTATTGAACGCACCCTGCAGTCTGTAATATGTAAAGCGAAACAGCAGTGTCTGGTTGCTAATGTATGCTAGTTCATTGGGTGTTCGAAAAGTGCCATCCTAGTACAGTTCCCCCATAGTATCAATTACCACCGGTTTCAACAGACTCATGCCTACCTCTTCTTGGGTAACTGAAAGTTCTGGGTGATGGTGTAACGGCATATAGCGGGAGTTTATGTGCCAGTGTACCCATCTTGCGCCATGCTGCATTTGTCGCATCTATAGTGTTGATATCACGACTATATAATGGAGGTCAACGATGTGGTATGACAGCAGTCAGTGGTACTGGTAGTGCATCCCCTTCCTCAATGGCCACGTGAGTTAGATAGGGAACTGGGTGATACCAATAATGCGCGTATTGCACTTGCGCACATAGATAATACAAAAGAACTTTAAAGCCTACGCATGAATAAGGTAATGTAATGTGCCCATATTAGTCGATTTACCATTGCAGATAGCCTGTGAAACACCGCTGTTGGGGGAGTAATAGGGATATTACTAAAAAGGTACAGAAATGTAGGTAAAATGACCATCTTGACAATGGCCAGCCGATCAGCCAACGTTAAGGGTAATTGAATCCAGCGTCCTATTTTATCCTCCATGATACTAATCACCCTGCCATAGTTTGTGCAAATCACTACTTCTGGGTCCCGATGATACCACACCCCTAAGTATTTAACAGGTTCTGTTTGCCATTCTAGCGGGAACTCAGTTGGGTGTGGATGTGTTGTGTCCGTCAATGGTATGATGAGAGATTTGGACCAATTAATTTGAAGACCATATTGACGTCCGAATTTAATATATTCTCTGAGTAGGGGCGCTAAATGAGTCTGAATCCCGCACGTAAAGCATCATATCGTCCGCATATAGTGATGTATGCAGTGGCCTCAGCGGGAATTGACATGCAGAGTAGTGATGCTTTTGTTGGATCTTACAGGCAAGCGGTTCAAGGGCTATCACAAACAACAAGGGGGACAGAGGGCATTCCTGCTTTGTACCCCTTGCAATTGGAATGGCTTCAGAGATGTAGTTATTAACCTTAATACGTGCTGTAGGCGCAGTGTATAGAATCTTCACCCATTGTAAGAAAATGGGCGGAAAACCCATCCGCCATAGAACAGTGTGTAGATATGACCATTCAATAGAATCAAATGCTTTTGCAGCATCTAATAGGACTGCAACTGCCTTTGTATTGGGGGTGAAATAATGTGATAATGCGAATAGTGTTCTGGTGTTGTGATTTGTCGCTCGAGAAAGTATTAAACCAGATTGATCCGGTAAGATGAGATTAGTCATCAGTGGTTGTAGTCGAACAGCAAGGATTTTGGCCAAGATCTTTGTATCTACGTTAATTAGGGACAATGGTCGATATGATTCGCAACACTCTGGGTCCTGGTTGGGCTTTAAAAGGGCGATTAGAATGGCTTCTCTCAAGGTGGGTGGTAATATTTGCTGGTCATGGGCATCACCATACATCTGAACCAAATGGGGTGCTAACTGGTCTACGAATGCTTTATAAAATTCACAAGAGAAGCCATCAGGGCCTGGTGCTTTAACGTTTGGAAGCGATTTGATAATTTCAGTTACCTCTTCCACTGTTATTGGCATGAACAAGTAATTTCTTTGTGTCCCCAAGAGCCATGCTATTGTCACATCTTCTAGATATTCCATGACTTCAGAGGGCTGAGCAGTGGGTTGTGACATATATAGTTCACTATATGTTCTCATAAATTCGCGCAGTATTCCCCGTGCGTCATGCAACAACTCCCCATTGGCATATTTGACTGCTAGAACCGTTTGTGGTGGACGACTCATACAAATTTTGTAAGCTAATACCCTACCAGGTCGGCCCCCCTCTCCATAGGACCTTGCCATCTGTTGTTTCGAGATATATTTAAGTTCATCCTCTGCGAATGTCTGGGATTCGGATATTACAACCCTTATGTTGCCCAATATTTTGGCGTCTTGTGCGCGCTCGTATTCACGCTCCAGGTTGTAGAGTGTGGCCTTGCGTGTGCTGAGTTGCCTACGTATGTCCTTTAATATACCTACATTAGTGCTTATACATACACCCCTAATGGTAGCCTTAAAGGCTTCCCAGAGTATGCCAGAGTCCTCAGTGGAGGGTTCATTTAATGCAAAATACTCAGTGATGGCCTGACTGTTAGTTTCAGTATACATCTGATCTAATAATGCTTGCGCATTGTATCTCCAGGTATAGGGGGGCGGTACATAATGTGGCACTATTATGGACAGCAATACAGGATTATGAGCCGGTAATGTTTTGGGTAGATGACATATATTTTGTGTCCAAAGCCCTACATTTTTGGTGCCCAACGAGTAGTCTATACGAGACCAACTATTCTGCACCGCCGAAGAATGTGTAGCTTCCGTACGCCCCGGATTACGCGCTCTCCAAATGTCATGAAGGTGTGATTCAGTCATAATGTCCTGCAACATTCCACTGCCTTCCGGTGTGGTTCTGTTGTAGTTCCTGATCTGTCCAGATTGTCATTCAGTGCAACATTGAAATCACCCCCCCAAAGTACAGTCATGTCAGCCAGGTCATTGATTTTACGCCATAGTGTATGGTAAAACTCTGGGTCGTCTATATTGGGGCCATAGACATTGATCAATGCCAACCACTGCCCCCTTAGTTTCCCCGTGATAATAATATAGTGCCCCATGTCATCTGTGATGGTATTGTCTACATGAAATTGCGTCCCTTTTTTGACCAAAATCATTACCCCCCTAGCGTATGAAGAGTATGACGAACTGTACATGGACTCTGCCCATCTATGCCCAATGTTACTTTTGCAAGAAGGTGCAAGGTGTGTTTCCTGGAGGAGGGCAATATCGATATGGTGCCTGTCAAAGTACGTAAATATTTGACACATTTTTTCGGGTTGCTAAGTCCCCTGACATTCCAGGTGATCAAATTTAAATGTAATGGGCGTAATTTAGCAGTAGCCATACTTAGTTATTAACATATAGCATGATATATTGCTCTTCACATAATTTGTGCATATAGCGTTCCATAATAGAAGTCCAGCAACATTAAATAGTGTGGTGTGAATCTGGATATCCGCGATGTTTCTCAAGTACCACAGTCTGCACAACATTTCCCAACCTGTTCCCTCCCGCCCCCCCACCCACTTCAGCATCCCAGCCATGCTAAAGCTATACCCTTACTTGAAATAACAGTGTAACGGAAACCTTTCTTGGGGAACTCTCGCCTAGGGGGTCCGCCAGGTGCACACAACTACATCCATTGTAGTGGATGTGGTCAGGTATACATTAGTAACGGAGACCGAATAGTACCGGAACATAACCAACATTGCATAACTTGTACATACAATAATCATAGTTGAGTAGCGTATGAAATTAGGTAGCACAGGTTCCCCCTGCCCAAGTCATACATCATAACAAAACAATCGACGTGAGGGCCTGTAAGGAGGATAATTGCAAAAAGGCTATATCCAACTCCACCCGCTAGTTGATACCAATAGAGCAGCAATAGAATTCTGAGTGCACTGTTCTACCCCTAGTATCTATACATTCCCACCCACTGCAAAGGGCTTGCGTTTAATGCATCATGGTCCAATTGTATACCAACTCCTGTCTACAGATATCAGTAAATAGAGTTCACTGCCATTGATTCATCGAAACTCGGCGTCCATGGTCACCTCTTGTAACAGGACAATATATGCGTAGTTCATACATTACCACCTTGTGTCGACCGTGTTGCCAAACGCTATCCGCCAGTAGCTATTCAGACACTAGTCTGCCGTCTGCCATGCATCTACATTGGTCCGTTTGGGGAATAGACAGCGTGCCCACCCGGCCTCAATATCCCATGAGCAGCCAGCTACTACTAGTTCAATGCACATCATAGGCGGCATGAGTATTCCGGTGCCGCTGTAAGTTGCCATGGGTGAAAAAATACAATTTCCAGCAATCCATATTAAGAATAACACACGGATTATCTGATGTCCAAATCCAATTCACTCTGAATCCTGCTGTTGCTCAGTTCGCTGTTGCTCTTTACGCTTGCTGGCTATTTTCTTAAGGAAATCATGTGCCGCCTTTGGTGTCTGGAGGATGGTAGAGCGACGATCCCATGTTACCTTCAGCCGGGCTGGGTAGAGCATTGCATATTCAATACCTAAGTCACTAAGTTTCTTTTTTACAGGGTTGAAGTCCTTTCGTGCTAATTGGACTGACATGGTAAAATCCGGGTAGAATGCTAACGTGTTGCCCTGGTAGTTGACGTGCTGTTTCTCTCTCGCCATCCTCAATACTATGTCACGATCCCTATAGTAGAGGATACGGGCGACAATAGGTCTCGGACCGGCGCCCGGTGGTGGTCTTGGAGCCAAGGATCTATGCGCACGCTTCACTATCAGGACCGATGAAAAGTTATTGGCGCCAAATACCTCACTAAGCATGTCCTCTACATAGGTCTCCATCCGCCCGGTATTTGTGGACTCAGGGACCCCTGTAATTCTGATGTTATTACAACGGGACCTGGATTCCAAATCCTCCGCCTTGTTTTTAATGACCTACAGTATTTTTGTCATGTCTGCGCACTTACTCGTGATAGCATGTGATTCGTCCTCGACTGCAGTTATCCGATTCTCTGCCTCATCTAGACGTTCACCATGTTTGTCTAATTTGGCCGACATGTTGTCAACCCGCTGAGCAAGGGAGTCTAGCTTCCCATTGATGTCTTGCAGACTGCGCTGTATGGCTTGCAGAACATTTTCAAAGGCGTTGCCTGGCACAGTCTTGGTTTCCAATTCAGTGTCGGAGTGCGCAGTTGCGCCCTTGGTCTGTCGTTTCGTTTCAAATTACAATTTTGATTGTTGTCTATCTGGCTTGCCCATTGCTATATTTGACAATACCGCCAACGGGTAAGTATAATGATGTATATGATGTCCGAACTAGTGGGGCGTGCCGTGGGTAGGTCGCACCTCGGAGTAGTTCAGGCTCAGTCTAGACCCCGCCGCCAGTCCAATAGCACCAACTCCACAGCACAAAGCACAATTAGCCAGTAGAAATAATGGGAGACAGTACACGTTATTGTATTTTCACTGGTCTGTTCAGTCGCTTCATGGATTTCCAACAGTTACACTGCACACGCCACCTCAACTTGCCTGCACAGCAGAGGTACCGCCATCTTCACTGCAAACGCACCAGGCTGGCATGGCGTTTCAACTTTGCAGAGCATAACACATTAAGCGCAGCTGGGATGAACATTGCGATGTTTCACACGACATGGGCTTCATGTGCTATATCACACTAGTGGTAGAGAGCGCGGTATCTTGCACAGCTCCGAAAATACCTGTGTGCACATGGTAGCATGCAGCAATATGAGCGATTGTTGCCAAGCCTCGTAGCCAGATTGCCTCTCCACAGCGTACCGCCGTCTGATTCTTATGCGCGTTAACACCGCAATCTGTGTCGGCAGTGACAACACGCCTATGCTGTTGGTGCTATATAGCCAAATGCGAGCGGCAGGCTGACCTGTATTTTAATAAAAGTTCTGCTACTTACACACAGTTAGGCGCTAGGGAGCTTAGTAAAGAGTGTCCTCCGTCATACCTCCGTTTCTGTGGTCCGCCATTTTGTATGTATATACCATGCAGCCCACTGATTTACCTTAGGATGTGTTCGCCAACGTATATGGGGCATTCCAGTGGGGGCTACATCCATCCAATGTTCTGGGTGAACTAGTTGTAGGCACAATCTACCGCATCTCATGGGCTGTGGTGCAGTAACGCGGTCCACTCACGCTCCGAGCCGCCGCAACTTCAAGGTGTCGCCATCTTGCACGCTCCGGACCGCACCAGCCGTCGATCTTTCAAAGCCGATTTTCCGGCTTCAGCAGCGAGTTACAGTTCCGCCGTTGCAGTCTTAGTGGGGACTGGTCGTTCCGATTAATAGAAAAGTCGACAGAATTCCATTTTATGTCTGCACCGAGTGTTTTATGGCCAGTAATTGAACCTGACCAGCGGAGCCGACTCACGAGGCAGCCATCCCGCAGTGCGCCCTCTAGCGCCCCGTCCCCGCTGTCCCTTCATTATTAAAGGGGTGTTCCTAAATCCATTGGAGTTGTCCTGATGAATTGAGGACAGCGGGCACCCTGTGCAGAAAAGTGGGGAAAACAACTCTTAATTTAAGGTCTTCTGAGCAGGTGCTGCCGACATCGTCCTTGCACCGGAAGTCCAAAAGTAAAGACTGACTGCCAGATGGTCACTCTCTAAAATCTAAAGAGACCGTCTGCTAAGACAGGCTACTGAACAGTAACCATGCAGGCAGGTTGTAGGGACAGGCTGCCATTTGCTCCCTCAGTGCAGCAACAGAGTGCAAAGACGTGGCACAGAACAGTGATCACAGAGCAGGCTGTAGAGACAGACTGTCAGATGGTCACTCTCTGCAGAGACAGACTGCTAAGCTTGGGCTGTAGAGGAAATGCTGAAGTCGGCTCTAGAAGATGGGCCACTGGGAAAAGCTGGAGAGACAGACTTTAGAGTACAGACAAGAGAGAGAGACTGAAGAGAATAGACCAGGGAGACAGTTGAGAGAGACAGACTAAAGAGAACAGACCAGGGAGACAGGCTGTAGATTACAGACCAGAGAACAGACATAGTCAAGAGAGCAAGCCAGATAGACTGAAGGAAGATCACAGAGACAGACTGCAGAGAACAGACCAGAGAGACAAACTGAAGAGAATAGACCACAGACAGGTTTCACACAATTGGCTGTAGAAACAGGCCACAAAATGTTCCAGAGTGACGAACAAACATTTGCAATACAGTAGGTCTCACATTTACGCAAGTTTAAGCTATTGGCATTGTAAATGACAAAGCCTTTTATTTATGTTTTAAAAACCAGACCAAAAATAAAAGGCATTATGATTTACAATGCTAATAGCTCAAACTTGCGTAATTGCGAGACCTATTGCATTGCAAATGCTTGTTGCTGTTGGGAATAGTCTGGAAGCATTGTGTCACTTCCCGTCCCATTTCTCACTGATGTAATAGTTTACCCCAGCGGTTCTAATAAGTAATCTTGTTCCACATTCAGCACAGGATTTTGGGGCGTTATTTGTTCATCCTATTTACTAACAAATGTGGGCTCCCTGCAGCTTTTTAAAGAACCCAATTTATGACATAGCACCTGACGAGTGAGGGTGAAAGGCTCCAAAGATACTGTAGATATGGAGAGAAAGCATACAGCTTTCTTGTCTTTTCGGTGGAGACATCATGTCCATCAGCAAAGACAATTCTAATAAGGATCAGACAGAGGTCATGACGTTGGTCTATTCTATAGTAGACTAATACCATATCACGAGTAGAGCATTGAAGAAAGGTGTTAAAAGTTTACTCCTTTTTCATTTGCAAATGGCTAATCAAAGGCATTTATATTTGACAAAACTCTGCCCACCTGATGACTTACTGTAGATCAGATACACAGCACTAGTTTATGCACCAGAATGTGAAAACCAGCACACCCATTGCTCTCATCACGACCAGCCCAGTTAATTGAACTATGTGCGATAAGTGCTATTTCGAAATCTCACAATTATGAGTTTTGTAGTACATATATTAGCAGGTAAAAATCTGCCAATAATCATCGGTAGAAAGTTACACCTATTAACCAGAACATGCAGATTTTGGTGCAGTAAGCACAAAGATCCTCATGCTATTCCTCAAAATCTTGGAATTGGATGGTATTTACTGCACCAGATAAATTCGGATTCTAAGAAGTCGGATTTTTTCAGGTGCAATAAATATAAAATCAATTTCTGTGCCACTCAGAATAAGGGCTCATGGCTAAACCTGATACGCGACAACAATGGTCCAAGGAGAGAGGCCAAGAGGAAGGACAAGATTTAACAAATTAATGTATCCTGAATTGTATATGTACAAACCAGACTCCTCAACCTAGAGGTAGGGTGTAAGGTATTACTTTCAACAATATGGAAGAGAAAATTAAATGATATCAGTACTTCTCACACACATAGAAGTCAATGCATTTGATTTTTTTTATATTTATGTGCAACTTGACAGTGTAATTCACATTATTTACATATGGTTGCTCCAGAGGGAGAGAAAAGGTGCTGAAAGAGAATGCTTGTGTGTGAAATTTCCCTTAGAAAACAAAAAAAGAGGAAAAGGACCTCATACATATATCATAGCTATTACAGGGAAGCCTCTCAGTTACATTTATTGGACATCATAACACATTCTCATTTAACCAGGATAATTGTTTAATTATAATTGTTCCTTTTATGGATGGGTAATCCAATCCAGGCTTTGTGAGAGTGTGTAGCACAGAGACATGGAGAGGTGAGTATGCCCACTACACCACAAGCATTCCTGATTTTTAAGAGGGAAGACACAATGGATCTCACAACTGTAGATGAAGTCTTCAGACTGCTCACACCACAGAGGGGTCTAAACTACCATAAATGCTGGGGGAGGGGAAGGGGGGGAGGGAGGTGGGTGGGTGGGTGTAGAAGGCCCCAGCAGCAATCTCCTTCTCCCTTTTTGTGGATCCTGGAAGTCTCTGGGACACTTTATGTCGCCTCCTAAAGCAACTGAACTACAGATCGGCCCTTAAGTGTGAAATTGCCCATGTGCGGTCAGTGACACCCGTTAATACCAGCTACGTGGTGCCAAAGGCTGTCTACATGAGCCCAGAGTCACGTAAAATCTACGAGGTGGGGCTAATGTTTGCCACGCATCAGTGGAGTCCGTGTCACTGGGAAAAAAAAACATAAGTACCGAACTCAACACAAAGTTCTACCGGAACCAAAAGGAACAATGCAAACATCATCCATGACACCATACTGCAGATTCAAGAAGAAACTAGACCTATTGCATTGCAAATGCTTGTTGGTTTTGTAGGCACATGGAGATTAAGTGATTTGCCCAGAATCACAGTATGTTGAACCGATGCCGGGACTCGAACCTGGTTCCCTAGTTCCAGTGTCGGCATCTCTGCCCCTTACGCCACACCCTCTCTCTGCCGTTGTGCCACGTTTAAAAGCCACATCTCCGTATGTAGGCTGCAGTGTCCCAGAACCCTCTGGAGTCTCCCCAAACTCATGCCCTGGTGCTGTCTCGTGGTTGCCCCTTCCTTTAAAGGGTGGCTGGCTGGCCGTGCCGTAGCTCGTTGGGACGCTGGGGCTGGGCCTGGACCCATAACTGGTATGCGCAGGATTCCAATGTGTGTGTGTCTTTTGGATATGTGATGCGGTGGCGCCCACAGAACAGGCCCCTGCTGAAGAGCCTGTGGCTTCCTATCTGTGCCGCATGTCTTGTGGAATTAATTTGAAAGGGATGCCCGCCGGTGGTAAAAGAATACTGATTGGGATATTTCAAGGAAGGGACACTGTCTCGAAGGTCCGCCTGCTACTTCGTGAGATGTTTGGGAACCACCAGAGTTCGTAAGGACATTGGAATCCTGGGCATACAAGTTATGGGTATTTGGAAACAAGCATTGTGTCCAGGAAATAAACTGTGAATGTTTAACAATATGGAACAACAGAGTGTTATTTGGGACGACATAGACAATATGATAGTATTAGCCCTAAATGGAATTGGTTTCTCTGAGATTGGATAATAATTTCGATTGAAATGTAGTCCCAAAAATATGAAGGAGATGTTCCTTTTAAAATCTGGGAAAACGGGGGGACTAAGTGGAGAAACAAGGTCAGTTGCAGTGCATTTTGGACATTGTAGTCTTTAAACAGCGCAAGTATGAACAAGCTGAAGAACTGAGGCAACATCGTGGGGCGCACTCCGGAAGTCAGGCAGCCTTCGTTGGGACGTGGGCGGGGCCTGCCAAAGAAACAGGAAGGAACCACCGGGGAGGACATCGGGGACCCTGGAGGCTCCATGCTGAAGTCCTGGCCCCATCAAAGGGACCAGGCGAAGAGCGAGGGCAGACTGCATGGTACCAGAGGCAACACGGGGCTCCCGAGTGGTGAGGAGAGCCCTGTGGCGTGCCAAGAGACGGCCAGGCAACCTGCAGACCGAGCCAGTGAGTGAGAGCTTGCAGGCTGCTAGAAGAAAAAAAGCACGTCACTCACTGGGCTTAAGGACATCCCGAGTTGAGCGTGCGCCTACAAAACAAAAGTGAAACTACAGGAGGCTTGCGAGGAAGGGGGACAGGAGATGTGCATGTCGCATTTACATTTCCAGTCCAGCATGAACGTGCCACTCTCCTGTCTCCCTTCTGAGGCAAGTCAGTATCAATAGATCTCGCTGGCGACAGCGCTTCGCGCTGTAGTCGCCAGGCGAGACCTAAAAAAGGCTACAGAGGGAAGGCACTAGAGTTAGGCTTCAGAGACAGGCATAGTAAGGGACAAACTGCAGAGGACAAATTAGAAACAGGTGTAAAAGATGGATCGCGGTTTCAAACAAAAGACACAGGCTGCAGAGGACAGAGCAGAGAGACACGTTTCATAGGACAGGCAGGAGCCTCATCCATCAATTTACCATTTCATTCATCCATCCTTTTACTTACTGATCCATCCACCCTGCAATCCATCTATCTTTTCACCCTTTCCTTCATCAACATATCCATCGTCCATCCACCATCCCTATCATCCATCCTTTCACTCATTCATCCATCTAGGAAGCCACACTTAAACTCATACTCACTCATCTATCTACCCTTTCACCCACACATCCATCCTTTCACTCACTCACCCGTACACGTTAATTATAGGCCTTTGTCTGCCGAGCTGCAGACATAGGAGGCTCATCAAGAGCTCCACCTCCACTGTAGCTGCTAAAGCGAGTGGTTCATGATGCCCTTGGGGCCCAATTAATCCTTCCAGCTCCAAATAGATCATTCAAACTCATCCATCCACCCTTTCTTCCATTCATACATCCATCCTTTCGCTCATCCATCCATCCACCCTTTCACTCATCCCTCCATCAAGCCATCCTTTTGCATCTTTCACCCTTCCATCCTCCTTTCCACTCCTATCCATCAACCCATTCACTCATCCCTCCATCCATCCTTTTGTTCTTCCGTCTTTCACCCCATCCATCCTCCTTTTCACTCATATTCATTCTCCTTTTCACTCATATTCATCCTCCTTTTCACTCATCCATCCTCCCTTTCACTCATCCCCCCATCCACCATTTCACTCAACTATCCAACCATCAGTCTATCCATCCTTCCACCCATAAATCTATCCATCTTTCCACCCATCAATCCATCCATCCATCCTTCCACCCATCTATCCATCCGTCCACCCAGCCATCCATCCGTCCACCCAACCATCCACTCCATCAGCCATCCACCCATCCATCAGCCATTCATCCACTCTTTCTTTCATCCACCCTTTTATTCAACCATCCATCCTTTCACTCATCCATCCACTTTCACCCCATCTTTTCACTATTTCACTCATCCATCAATTCATTTACTCATCCATTCTTGCATTCATCCTTTTACTCATCCATCCACTTTCACCCTATCCATCAATTCCTTCACCCTTGCACTCATCCATCCATCCTTTCACTCATCCATTCTTACATACATCTTTTCACTCATTCATCCATCCATGTATATATCCATCCACCATTTCAGGTTAATTATGAACCTTTGTCTGGACCTGCAGAAAGAAGAGGCCTATTAAGAACTCCACAGCTGCTGTAGATGCTACAGCGGCGTGTTTAAGATGCCCCTGGTGCACACACCAAGTGAGAGGAGAGGCCCAGTGCAAGGAGAGAAATGAAGGTGCGCCTTAGGATTGCATCATTCCACATGGGCAAATTTATTAACTTTAATGTATGCCCTGGATGCGGTAAAATATGAGAGGCCAAGGGGAGCAGGTCAGGGTAGTCGGAGGGGGCAGCAGAGGGGGGTGGGGTGGGGTTAGCAAGTACAGGCACTGAGTGAAACGTACAGGCAAAGCAAAGTGCAAAGTAGGTTTGTGCAGGGGCTGTACGAGAAGGGAAAGCATGAGCTTTATCATAGGCCCCTGGAGGCGAGGGTGAGGAGGGATCTTGGGGCCGATTTGAGGCCCAAGAGTGAAGCACAGAATAAAAGGCAGGGGGGTCACAAGGTTAAAGTTAGAGCAGGAGCCATGAGGCCCTTGAGGCAGCCTCTTACATTTCAGTGATGTCTGTGTTCTGGAGCTGCATCTCGAAGAAAATGAAAGGGCCAGGGGAGGGCCTGGAAGCCCCACAAGAGCCTCGAGGAGAAAGCAAAAGACTGTCTACTTGTCCTTTGGACAAGTTAGAAATCAAAACCTCTTGCCCTTGTAAGAAATCTAGATGTCTCGGGCGTCGGGAGATAGGAATTCCCCACCCCTGAGCAGAGATTTTGGGAGTAAGGCAGACAGTCTTCTTTCTGTGGTTACGCGCAACAACTGTTTTTGTCAAACAAATTTGCATATGTAAACTAGGCATCACCAGGCAAAAGTTTTTTTTAATTATTTTTTGTTTCTTAGCAATAATGCATATTATCACAAAACACAATTCTGCAGGCTTGTAGTCCGGACCCTAGTTTACCAATGTGCCGTACTGCGTTACACGGCTCACTGCACACGTGCGAAAGATAACCATATGGTTAGGTTTTTCTTTTATTATAACGATTTCTGTATTATAAAATAATAATGTTTTATAAAAATAATTCGGATTATAATGTTAAAAATACAAAAGGAGTTTATGGAGCGCATCAAATTATTTAACAACTCTAATGTGTGCGTTAACTACAAATCACTACATTATGACAACGTAACATCGCATTCTCTGCTGCACTCTCCACCCTACCTATGTTGCAGTTGGTTCTCCATGGAATTTCCTTTAACCCATCCACCCTGTTTAATCTCACAGGGAGTCCCAGCAGACAGAGGTCGCAGATGGCTGGGTCACCTCCGCCTGCAGCATTACTGATTCCCCGTGGGACACTGTGGTGAGCCCTGGGTCTGTCCCGCACTACAACCTGGGTCTGTCGCAGCCCACAACAAAGCTTGCCCTGGGTCTGTCCCGCCCACGCCGAGCTCTGTGTCTGTCCCACCCTGGCCACCCACGCTGTTGTGAGCCCTGAGTCTCTGCCACCACACGCTATGGTGGGAACATCAACCAAGAGGTAGTTCGGAGCCCTGACCGTTCAAACACAGTTCTGTATTCTGTGTTGCTTTTAAGAGACTGTTAAACTGCCTTAAATGTTGAGGCACTTAGAATCAAGTTGTGTCGCAGCTGGGGCTTTTCAAGGCTCCTAACGGAAACAGTTCCTTTTCTATTGTAATTGAAAGTTTAATTTTAAACAAGCATGCTCCGGAGCCAGTAGTCGACCTTCCGGTGCAAGGGTACGTGACTGAAAGGGGTACCCTGGCCACCACTGTATCAAGAGGCTACTCTAGGATGCCTGTACATCCAGTGATTTGGGAGTCCCTGGCAGAGAGCGCAGGTGTGCGCGGGCGACATAGTGATCTGTCCAGTCATAAGCAGTGGGTCGGCGCTACTGGAAAAGGTTGGCTTTGAGGCACACAAGCGAGCAGCGACCATGGGCTGCAGAAAGCACAGGAGCTTTTAGATTATGTTTATAAATACCTCGGGTTTGGAGATGGCAAGCACACTTGGGGGCGAAGGCGTCCTTTAAATCTTGCTTCCCAGGACTTATAACTCACAACACAAATTGACACATGGGAGATTCCGTGTGCTTTATCAGATCGGTGGAAATGTATATTGTTAGATCTGGGGGTCTCCAGTTGGCAGAGGTAGGTACGAATGTCCAAATATGGACCCTTGCTTCTTGTCAGGGTAAGGAGGATACACTCTTTAGATAACCCTTGCTCACCCCCTTGGTAGCTTGGCACGAGCAGTCAGGCTTATCAAAGGCAATGTGCAAAGTATTTGTACCAACACTCACATTAACACAGTGAAAACACCACAAATGGACTCCACAACAGTTTACAAAAATAAAGGTATTTAATCTAAACTAAACAAGACCAAAACGACAAAAATCCAACATACACAGGTCAAGATATGTTTTTTAAAGAGTTCTTAATGGTTGCGTTAAAATAGTACACAGTTACGTTGCATTTAGCCAACAGTACCTTTAGATGCGACAAAGTTCCAAAACAGAAGCTGGTTCGGTGGAAAACAAGCGGTGCGCCACTCCTGAGACCCTGAGGAGGCAATGCGAGAAACCCGCTGGACGCAGCGGGCGTGTTGCGACGAATCTGGTCTGTATGGGGAGGGAGGCAATACCTTGTATGGATTTCGGTGCGTAGGTTCCATAGGGAGCGTCTCGCAAAGGTACGATGCGACAATCTTCGGGAGGGCGACGATCTCAGGTGCCGCGGCGATGCGCGGCATCGATCTTCTCCTCTCGCGGCCCCTCGATGCGATGGCTCTGCGATGATGCTCGCAGCGACGTAATGCAATCCGCAAGCGAGCGGTGCGACGAATCTACCCAGCGATGACAGGCACTGCGACGGTCTCGATCTTTGCAGCGGCGGGAATTTCCTCGCACTGTCGGGGATGCGCTCCGCAAGCGAGCGATGCGTGAAAACTTGCAGATTGTCTTAGTTTCTTGTTCTCCAGCTTCCCAAGCAGCAGGCCACAACTTCCAGATGCCCCGCAGTCGGATTCAGCACTCAGGAAGGGCAGAACTCTCTCAGCAGAGTTCAGGAAAGGCTGGAGGTGAAGTCATTTTGTTCCTGGGACTTCTTAGCAGGAGGCCAGCTCACTTCAGGCCCTTGGAGATCTCTTCAAGCAAGGGGACTAAGGAACTACAAAGTCCTTCCCCTCTCCGTGGCAGCAAAGCAACTGCAGGTCAGCCCATAAACACACACCAGGACAGTCCTTCCTTTTCAGTCTTCCAGCTTTCTCCTTGGCAGAGGTTCCTTCTTGATTCCAGGATGATCTAATTTTCTGTAGTGTGAGTAGCCCTTTTTAGGTCTGGCCTGGCGTTGCAGCGCGAAAGCGCTATCGCCAGTGAGACTTATTGTCAGCGCCATGCCTCTCAAGGGAGACAGACCCGGGCACGCGCGACGATTGGGGTCTGTGGACACGCACGTACAGCCGTACGTACAGCCACGCGCACACCGCCTGTCCCGCTTTCGCAGGCAAGCCAGCATACAGTTTCACTCTCGCGTTCAGCCACTACAGTGTAACTTTCTCAAAATGCCCATGGATTCAAATACCGGGTTGATGTCGACAGCCAACCATTCTTCCATGCATTGAGGATGAGGTATTGTCAATGTCATGATCAAGATGAATATCTTCAAGCTACGAGGGTTAGACTTCCACGATAGAGGAAACATTTTCTATAGACAAATTGAAAGGGTTACGAATTACCTGGCAAAATCTAATGTGGAGGAATGGAGAAAACTATAAAAGCAGGCAGTATATAATGCATTAGACAGCATGCCAAACTATTCCCCTCCGAACTGCCCTCACTGAATCTGGCTACGTTGCACGAAACCCTTGAACTTGAACTGCAGATTTTTCACTCGGCTGCAGTTTCTCCTCTATACCCGAAGGCAGAGCGTTTCATCTTCCCCGGTGAGTCAGCGGCCGCACCTCTTCCCTCCATACTGATTGACAGAGAGCACAGCTCCTACCACCCCCCGGCCGAGACAGCGGCTGCCCGCCCTCCAGCAGTAAAGTCCCCCTCTCCTCTGCCTGCACAGGGCTCTACCCCGCCTAATACCACCCTTCCTCCCCAACGACCTGTCTTGCGCATGGCTTCCCCTCTGCCTGTGAAAATGGCAGTTGGCCTCTCGGCGCTGACTGGAATGTCATTTCCGCCCGTGTCTTCTCACCCCCGGGGGACGAGCGACGAGGCCCCGATGGGCAGGATTTGAACATTTACGCGCCCCTTCCTTTCTTCGCGGCCTTTCCCTGCCCATCGCGGCTGATTCCTCTGCTAGTGACTACGGACGAGCGTCTCACGGGCTGAAGCACCAGCATGGACCCACTCGGGACACTAACCTGTAACCAGCGAGTACCCGGATGTAGCCTCTGCAGCTGCCGTTTCGTTTGCTGCCCAGGGGAAGAAAATTACCCGGATGGAGCTGCAGCTGTACTGTACGGTTCAGTACAGTAAGCATAGATATAGAAAAGGGACGATAAAGGCATGCATAGGCGCACATTATTCTGCACCTACCAGACAAGATAGCCATTTTGGAAGTATAAGTGTTTCATATACTTGAAAGCAAGAACGACAGTTATTCACAAAGGCAGCAACCTCCCTTCTTCCCACCAAAAAGGTCTTTATTTTACATTTGCCTGTATAGAAATTATTTGTAATTATTTTTTTCAAGCTTCGTGCCGACAAAATTATTAAGAAAATAAGAAACACCAGCTTTTCTAAAAGTGGCAAAATATTTATTAGTTGTGGCCACGATGTGTAGGGAAAGGTGCCGACAAAATTATTAAGAAAATAAGAAACACCAGCTTTTCTAAAAGTGGCAAAATATTTATTAGTTGTGGCCACGATGTGTAGGGAAAGAAATCGGTCTGTGTTGTCTTGAAGGACATTTTTAGGTCTCGCCTGGCGTTGCAGCGCGAAAGCGCTGTCGCCAGCGAGACTTATTGTCAGCATCATGCCTCTCAAGGGAGACAGTCCGGGGCACGCGCGGCGATTGGGGTCTGTGGACACGCACGTATAGCCATGCGCACATCGCCTGTCCCGCTTTCACAGGCAAGCCAGCATACAGTTTCACTTTCGCGTTCAGCCACTACAGTGTAACTTTCGGGCCATCGACTCACCCGGTGTGTGGGGGGGGGGGAAGGGTGCTCCTAAACAGTGGCTGGCTGCAGCCGGAGCACTCCAGCTCTTCTACAGTTCTGGCTGCACGATGCGGGGCTCTCTCCATAGGCATGGGAGCCCCGCACTGCTATGTCCTGCTCTTCACCCGGGTCCCGGGACTTCAGTCCCCGCACTTCCTCTTTGGCGCCGGGGCACGCAAAAGTTGAAGGTCAGCGCATGCGCGGGCAGCCCTCGCCGTCCCAGGTCTCCTCCCCAGGACGGATGTCAAGCTGCTTTCTGTTTTGCTTGTTAACTTTAGAGGCTGTATCATCAGCTAGACTCTAGGGGGCACTGCGGCCTTTAAGGATTGCTGTGTAAAATGTAACCCTGGACTGCTCGAGACAGGACCTGGCCATTGTAGTGAGGCGGCTCCGACTTGAAAGATGACAGGAGCTGTCTCTGCCAGGAAGAGGTGCATCAGCCCAAGGGCCGTCAGCCGCCCCAGGGAGGAGTAAAACATGCACAGAACCGGTGTTCCTGAACGCGACTCTCATTCTTCCTGTAGGCGGGTCCACTATATGATGACAAGATGTCCAGGTGCATGCATCCCTCCTCTCATGGCTCTGCTGTTCTGTCTCAATCTCCCCGATGTCAGTCTCTCCGCGTCTCCTCCTCTTGCCCCCGGACGCCCTCATCAGCTCGCTGGCGCTGAATAGGGCATTACTGCACAAGGCTTCGCCGGGTCCCACCTGAGCTCGCAGCAGATAGGCCAGGTAGAGGTTAAGCTCACGAACCTAGTGGAGCAAAATGTGTCTACTTGCCATTTGCAACAAAATCTGCACGTGTTGACAAGTTACCATAAACATTTGCATCTATCTTTTCAAATATCGGCGCCAATTAAGCAACCTGCAAACTAAGCAGTCCGAGAATGTTCGTTCTTCCTTATGCTGGTTATCCAGCCTTTACTATTTATTTTTACCTCCTGTGCGCACCTATGTAATACAGCACTTATGTAAAATAGCGGCCCAGTAAAAATCAGTACCACCTAGGCAGTGCATGTAATTCGGGCCCATAAAATCAAAGAAAGCGTTTATGCATTGAGACAAAAAAGTCTACGTTTGAGTTCTGGGTTGTTTTTTTTTTAGCTGCTTGTGTCCTGTTGCTGTAATGTGTTATCATGGCTCTGGCTCTTCCGCCCCGTGGGTACTTTGTGACTTGCAGTAGAGAAGTGCTCTGCACATTGATAAAAGGGGTCGCGAGGGATGCAAAACCCAAAGTGGGGTCGCTTGGGTGCCTTACCGTGTAAGGCAGCTACCGTCCAGCGGTAAGAGAGGAGGGCATCCAAAAAGGAGAAAGGCTGGCCAGTACCCTCGTAGGGATTTCATAAACAAGCATTTGCAATGCAATTGTTCTCGCATTTGAAAGAGTTTAACCTTGTAAATGACAATGCCTTTTATTTACGTTTTAAAAACCAACACATACATAGAAGGCATTGCCATTTACAATGCCAATGGCTCAAACTCTAACAACTGCGAGACCTATTACATTGCAAATGCTTGTTATACTAGTCTTTTCTTTGTTCGCTAGAGGTAGAGAGGCCTTGGCTTGGTCAGAACCAGTTCAGGACAGTTCCTGAGCACTTTGTTTTTCTGTCTTCTCCTTTCCTTTCAGAGAGAGAGCAGGGTCGTCAGCCGCCCAGCAGGAGGTGGAGCCAGCTTTGTGGAAGGCAGGCACAGCCCTATTCAGGCCCAGGTGCTATCCCCTCCCACCACTCAAGATGCAGATGCAGTCATTTAGCCTAGGGCTGACTCAACTAGCCTCCTGGG
Source organism: Lissotriton helveticus (assembly GCF_964261635.1). NCBI lineage: Eukaryota > Metazoa > Chordata > Amphibia > Caudata > Salamandridae > Lissotriton > Lissotriton helveticus. The sequence goes on along the minus strand of NC_136067.1, from coordinate 383,452,355 downwards.
GGCTTCCTAGCCCCTGGCACTCATAAACCAGACAGTCAATTCACAAACAGGCCAAGGCACACAGAAAGGTCAGACAAGAGAACAGCTACTTTCTAAAAGTGCTGTTCTCAAGCACAGGATTTAAAAAAAAACATATATCCTAAAAGATGTTATTAAATTCTGAGTTCAGGGATACCAGACTTTTATGTCCTATCTTGCTCCTATGGGAAGATATGCAGGTAAACCTTATACTCTGCATTCCCCATAATAGTCTATGGGCAAGGTAGCCTTTCAATGGTGAAAAACGAAAAATGGCTGTAATTCACTACCAGACAATGTCACCCACACTGGTACATGCTCTACCTTTCACATACACTGCCTCCTGCCCAGGGGGGTACCTTGGGTCTTCCATAGGGGTGTCCCATTTTTATATAGAAAGGGAAGGGTTAGTCCTGGCCAGTGTGGACACTGGTCAGGCTGACATGGCAGTTCACAGACTGCGCACAGGCACTGCGGTGGCAGGCCTGAGACACCATTTTAGGACTACTTAGGTGGGTGGCACAATCAGTGCTGCAGGCCCACTAGTAGGAATTGAGTCACCTGCCCTGGCACTCTCAGTGCACTTTACTAAGGACTTCCTAGTGACAAAAATATGCCAATCATGGATAACCAATCACAATAACAATTTACCTAGGGAGCACTTGCACATTGACACTGATCAGCAGTGGCAAAGTGCTCAAAGCATCGAAACCAGCAAAAAAACGAAATCCAGCACAGCGTCAAAAATACAGGAGGTAACGCTGCCAGGACTCACGTCCGACGACGGGGAGGTCCTTACTGACCCAGTCGCGCTAGCAGCGAGTTTTGCCACATACTTCGCTACTCAGTACGCCCCATGCGACCGCCTATCAGCTGACGAGGTGGCTAAATTTATCGAGGACATGCCCCCCAAGGCGGTGTCGGATGAAACTAGGAAGGCCCTCGATGCACCCCTTACAGCTGAAGAGCTGGGCGATGCCCTGGGACAGCTTAATACCGGAAAAGTCCCTGGCCCGAGTGGCTACCCGAGTGAGTTTTATAAGAAGTGTCATGTACAGTTGGGGTCCCACTATCACCGTGCGCTTGAGACAGCGCGTGAACAGGGCACACTGCCCCGAGACTGGCGACATGCCGAAATCATAGTATTTCAGAAACCAGGTAGACCCCCAGAGAGACACGACTCATATCGCCCCATTTCATTACTCAATATTGAGGCTAAAGTCCTGGCTAGGGCCCTAGCGAATCGTTTATCCCCGCATATAACTGACCTAGTGCATCCGGACCAGGCCGGGTTCATGCCTCATAGAGCGACGCGGCATAACATTCGACGCGCACAGGCGGCGATTGACGCCATGGGAGCCACAGGAGAGCAGGCGGCGCTGTTGCTAGCTGACATTAACAAAGCCTTTGACTCCGTCAGCTGGGCATACCTTTTTGCACTTTTGCCCCGTCTCAATCTAGGCCCGGTTTTCCTGTCCTATATCAGGCTACTATACACGGACATTACGGCCTCGGTGCGGGTTGCAGGGGCGGTGTCGGAGACGTTTCAAATTGGACGAGGGACCCGACAGGGATGCCCGCTCTCCCCCTATCTATTCGCTCTACTTATGGAGCCGTTGGCTGCCTGGGTGCGTGTAGATGCGCAAATGTATGGAACGACAGCTTATCGGATAGGATTGCGCTTTACGCGGACGATGTCCTTTTCTTTCTTACCGATCTGCAGCGCTCGGGACCGCGCGTACTAGAAATTATGCGAATCTTTGGGGACATCTCGGGCCTATATTTGAACCTGCGTAAATCTACCCTCTGGGTGCTGAGTGGAGACACCGCAACGGGTCCCTGGACGTCGGGGCTACAGATGGCTACGCATGGCCTGAAATATCTGGGGGTGTTCCTGTCGGAGTCAGCAAGCATTGCCTGGGAACGCAACATAGTGCCCGTTTGGGACCGAGTTCAGACCGATGTCAAAGCTTGGTCTCGGATGCCCCTATCTATATTTGGCAGATCTGCAATTTTTAAGATGGTCGCACTCCCGCGTCTCCTCTACCAATTGCAGAATCATCCCTATCCAATTGCACCCCGGTGGTTCCGACAGGTCAATTCGATCTTGGGCCGCTTTCTATGGGCTGGGGGGACGGCCAGAGTAGCACTACGTATGTGCTTCTTGTCCACTTACTGCGGAGGCCTGGCCACCTCGGATCTACTGTCCTATTACCAAGCCGCTCATCTGCTCATCCTGAACGAATGGTGGTATGGCGACGGCGGGGATCCGGCCTATGCCCTGGAACGCACATTGATGGGTGACAATACGCTCCACACAGTCCTCTACTCGGCCCGCTTGCGCCGGAAGCTGCCGAGGGTCTCGAGACTCGTTTTTGCTGTATGGCGACAGGCCTTGCGCCGCATGGGCTGGTGGGGTCGACTGACCGCTGAGACGCCGCTATGGCATAACGGCCTGTTACCCGAATTGTCGGCCTTATCAGGATTTGACGGCTGGGATGCGATCGGGATTTCACAGCTAGGACATGTGATGTCCGGGACGACGCTCAAGTCCTTTCAGGCACTCAGCACCGAATTTAATATGCCCCAGTTCCAATTTTTTCGGTATTTACAAATCCGACACGCACTAATGCCCAGTATTACCAACATAGATTCGCTTCCCGAATTTAGTCCCATTGAGGCTAAAGTCTTTATGGGTGATCTGGGGGATAAGAAAGTCTCTCGTATATATCAGACGATGGTCACTCATTGCTCCTCCACCCTACTTCCGTTAAAGACGACTTGGGAAGCCGATATTGGCCCCCTCGATGAAGATGACTGGAGGGAAGCTCTGGAATCCCCTAAGGGGGCAGCCATTGCCATGCGGTTTAGACTGATCCAATTCAAAATTCTCCATAGGGCCTACTACACCCGTGAGCGTCTGTGGAAGGCAGGATTGATTGGATCCCCGGAATGTTTGCGCTGCGGAAACGCGGTGGGCACTTTGCTCCACACGATATGGTCGTGCCCTAGGCTGGTGGGCTTCTGGAAGGGTGTGTGGGGCTGCCTGTCTGAAGTACTGAGTTGGACTCTTCCTCGCACTCATCGTCTGGGCCTACTCCACATCTTGGAGGGGGTTGGTGGAAACATATATAAACGTCACCTGTTGCTCCTGGGACTGGTGGTGGCCAAGAGGGACCTAGCTCGGGCTTGGAAAGATGTGAGGGTCCCCCCCTTGTGTGCATGGAGAGCCGGAATTGACTTTTGCATGGGCCTGGAGCGACCCATCTTTGAAGCACGAGGGTGCCCCCGCAAACATTTCAAGGTATGGAAGAGGTGGGCTGATTATAGGGGATTGACACTGGACCCCCCGGCAGAACTGGAGGAAGATCTTTAGTCCCCTGATATTTGCAAGTCCTGGCAATACGCCACGAGTATCATATCACGATTACACACCGAAGCTATCTGTACACACGTGCACGGGGGTAGGGTGGGACACACGGGTGGAGGTGGGAGGGTTGGGTAGTTGGGGTTAGTAGGGGTAGGGGAGGGTATAGCTGGATTCTTTTATAATTGCTTTCTCTTGACTACTTGATTGGACGCTTGGTCCTATGCTGCAACTGTACCACAATGTTTGGTGGTGTTCTCCTGAATGTGGGGAGCCACACGTATTACTTGCCTGATCCTACAAATAAAAATTTGTTGTGAAAAAAAAATACAGGAGGTAGAGGCAAACAGTCAGGGGAAACCACGCCAAAGATGCCAGGTCTAACACGTGTCCCCTTCAGCTGAAAGTGGGGAGAACTACCCATCCTCTTGGGAATTCTCTTCACTAAGGCGGAAAAACCTGGACAGACCATCAGCATTGGCGTGTTCTGTACCAGGGCGGTGTTCCACCGTAAAGTCCATTCCCTGTAGGGAGATGGACCACCTCAACAGTTTTGGGTTCTCACCCCTCATTTGCATTAACCATCTGAGGGGCCTGTGGTCTGTCTGAACCCGGAAGTGAGTCCCAAACAAGTAGGGCCTCAGCTTCTTAAGAGCCCAGACCACAGCAAAAGCTTCCCTTTCAATTGCACTCCACCTCTGTTCCCTGGGAAGTAGCCTTTTACTAATGAAAGCCACAGGTTGGTCCAAGCCCTTGTTGTTGATCTGGGAGAGTACTGCTCCCACACCATGCTCCGAAGCATCTGTCTGCACTATGAACTCACTGGAGAAGTCAGGTGCCTTGAGCACAGGCGCTGTGCACATGGCAGTCTTCAGGGTATCAAAAGCAGTTTGACAGGTTTCGGTCCAATTCACTCTCCTGGTCTGTTTACTTGAAGTCAGCTCTGTCAAGGGGGCAACAATGGTGCTATATCCCTTGACAAATCTTCAGTAATACCTGACGAGACCTAAAAAGGCTCTCACCGCTGTCTGGGTCTTGGGGGGCTCCCAATCCAGAATGGTACCAATCTTCGCTTGAAGGTGGCGCCACATGGCCGCTCCCTACCTGGTATCCCAAGTGCACCACAGATCCCTGCCCTATCTGGCACTTACTGGCCTTGATAGTGAGGCCTGCCCTTTGCAAAGCCTTCAACACTTCGCAGAGGTGTTGCAAGTGTTCTTCCCACGTGTAGCTGAACACAGCAATGCCATCCAGGTATGCAGCGCTGAATTCCTCCAGCCCGGACAGTACCTGGTTGACCAGTCTCTGGAATGTGGCAGGGGCATTCCATGACAAGGAACTGGAAGTGCCCCTCTGACGTTGAAAACGCCGACCTCTCTTTGGCCCCTTCAGTTAAGGCAATCTACCAGTACCCAGAAGTTAAATCAAACGTACTGAGGTACTGGGCAGCTCCCAACCAATCCATGAGCTCATCAGCTCTGGGGATGGGGTGTGCGTCAGTCTTGGTGACCGCATTGAGCCCACACAAAACCAGAGTTCTGGAGTGGCACCGGGCGCAGCAGCTTTTGGCACCAAGACCACTGGGCTAGCCCAGGGGCTGGTGGAGGGCTCAATCACCCCTAATGCCAACATCTTGGAAACCTCTTCCTTGATGCTGGCCCTGACCTTGTCAGCTACTCTGTAGAATTTCTGATTCACAGGTAGGCTATCTCCGGTGTTCACATCATGGACGCACCAGTTGGTGACTCCTGGGGTCAGGGAGAACAGGGAAGCAAACTGACCCAACACTTGGCGACAGTTCCTCTGCTGTTCTGGGGTCAGGGTGGGCGAGAGGACCACACCATCCACTAACCCGTCTTGCTCCTTGGCTGCCAGGAGGTCAGGTAGAGGATCACTATCCTCTTCCATTCCCGCATCTGTAGCCAGGAGCATTGTCAATTCAGACCTCTCAAAGTGGGGTTTGAGGCGGTTCACATGCAAGACCCTCAGGGGCTGCCTGGGGGTCTTCAAGTCAACCAGATAGGTTACTTCACTTTTGCGCTCCACCACCTCAAATGGCCCAGTCCATTTGTCTTGGAGTGCACAAGGCTCCACTGGCGCCATCACCCACACCTTCTGCCCAGGTTGAAATTCGACCCAGTGGTATTCTGGTCGTACCATCTTTTAATTTCTTCCTGGCTAGCTTCCAGGTATTCCTGAGCGAGCTTCCAGAAGCGTTGTGTCTGGTTGCGGAAGGCCAGCATGTAGCTGAACACATCCTGAGGTGTCTTCCCCAGGGATTTCTCCCACCCCTCCTTCACCAGTGTGAGAGGTTCTCTAACAGGGTGGCCATACAGAAGTTCAAAGGGACTGAACCCTAAGGACTTCTGAGGCACCTCCCTGTAGGCAAACAACAGGCATGGTAAAAAGACGTACCACTTCCGTCTCATGGGCTCCGCAAGGCCCATAATCATACCTTTCAGAGTCTGGTTGAACCTTTCAACCAACCAGTTTCCTTGAGGATGGTAAGGAGTGGTGAACTTATAAGTTACCCCACAATCCTCCCACAGAGACTTCATGTACCTAGAGATGAAGTTGGTACCCCGGTCGGAGACCACCTCTCTGGAGAACTGTCGTGGTTGTCAGCAGCACAAGATATGAATTGCCACTAACTTCATCTGCAACAGCCAGCAGGAGCGATGTCGTGAAGAGTATCTTCCCTATTACCCCGAACACTTCTCCCATGCACTTTATCTTTTCCCAAGTGCATACAAAGAAGTACCCAAGGGAAAAGGGAAGGGGACAAAATAACAAACGTAGGTATACTTCCAAGGTCTGGTCTAGACTGGTTTTCCTGTCTGGCCTGGATACTTTCTAATGCAAAGAAAAAGGCAGGAAGACAGTAAGAGACACCACATACATTCCTTCAATATACATTCATAACTAGACATGGATACCCCGTAATATGTACCTAGTGCAATGAGTAAATTAGCGGAATGTCAGGAATCCTGGCTTCCGGAAATGCTTAATATACCAGACAGACAGCCATCCAAACTAAAGCCCAATAAAACGTCTTGAACTTATCTCGCAGGAAGGCTATACACTGTATACCATGGAAGGTTTCTCTCTCTTAGCACAACCCTTTGCTCCTCACAAAAGGTGTTTTTTGAATCGGAACAGACTATGATTATTAGCAGTACTGCCAAGAATTATTAATGTCACGCTTATGAGCAGAAGGAATTATGAGCATTCCTTAGAGTAAAGAGCAGGATGCCAAAAATCACCAAACAAAGATAACAGAAAGTACTCCGATTTTTACGAGGACAGGATACCGCCTCTTGTACCAAGCAACTTTCTACTACACACAAATAAAGGCTCTGTTCAAGTTTCGGTAAAACGAAAAGCAATGAACGTCCCCGAGAGGAGAGCACCTCCAGGCGCAGTCTACCACTCTCAAGGGGAGACGAAATACCTGTCAGTCGCGCTTATCTATGTCCGTGCCTGAGCGGGTCCTCAGAGTGCGTGTAGGCAGCCTCCCTGCAGGCTCTTGGAAACGAGATGAAATGACGCGCTGGCCAGTGTGCTCGCGTCTGTTCGTCTCTTGAAATACTCCGAAAGCTGAAATCCAGGCAAGCTTCCTAGAACGGAGAAAACCTTTGAGACACGGCGTCTCTGGCTCAAAATTACAGACGGAATCCAGCGGGGAAGCACCTTTCGCTACACGGTCAAGGTCGATTGTCAAGCACCCTCCTCAGGAAGGGGCTTATATCGACTTGGTGTCATGTGATCGCTCTTTCCCCACCATGGCCTTCTGGGAGATGTAGTGCACATGTATGAAAAGTGACCTAAAGGTTTCACAGGCACAACAATGGAAGGTGTTCTGTTTTGCTCTGTCACCCTCACTCCTTTACTAGTCTGGAGGCTGGTAATCGCGACAAGAACCCTACACGGGAAAAGATCCCCATCAATGCACGGCCCACCAAGGGTGCTGTGATTGTCCTGAGAGGGACAGCTTCCGGGTGGCATGGTCCACCAAGACCAGGATGAACCTGTTGCCTAAGGCTGTCTTGGGGTCCAGTGGCCCCACAATGTCGATGCCCACCCGCTCGAAAGGGGTGCTCACCACAGGAAAGGGTTGGAGGGGTGCCTTGCACTTTCCTCCACTTTTGCCACTTGCCTGGCAAGTCTGGCAAGTTCTGCAGAATGTTGCGACGTGCTTCTTCATCTGGGGCCAGAAGAAGTGGGTGACAAGCCTTTTGAAGGCCTGGTCTTGCCCCAGATGTCCTGCGAGAGGCACGTCATGAGCCAGACCCATTAGGAAGGTCCTGAAGCGCTCGGGTACCACCAGCACACAGGCTGCACCGGGTTCAGCGACCTTAGGCTCACTATAAAGCAACCCATCTTCCCAGTAAATGAGATGATCCTTGGAAGCTACACCTGCTGTCTGATCTGCAGCCTGTTGCTGTGCACCAATGAGAGAAGGGCATTCCATCTGCGCCTTGCAGAATTCCTCCCTGGAGGGACCACCCTCTTGCTGCCAATGGGTCAGCTCAGGTACGGCTCCCAGTTCGGCTACCAGTTCCTCTGTAGGTTCCAGGGTATCCCCCTTAGGTTCTGCTCCTTCCTGGACCGTGGGAACGGCTTGGCTGGTTTCCCATGCCCCCTGCCCTTTCTCTTCTTGGCAGTCTCCTGGGCCACTGTTTCAGGCTCCAGGTCTGCTGAATCACCCCTACTGGCTGCCATAGCCCGTGTGGTCACACAGATCAATTCGGGCAACCCAAAAACACCTGATGAGTCTGGTGTTCCACCTCCTTCCATGGGAAACTCTCCAGGTCATTACCTAGCAGACAGTCTACAGGCAAGGCTTGACTTACAACAACCTCTAAGAGACCTAAGACCCCCCTCCACTCAAAGGGAAGTCGCGCCACTTTGCAGAGGCGCACTGAGCTGTCAGCTGCAACTACTGGGCGGAGTACATTGGGAATGACCTGCTCTTCAGACACCCACTGACACCTCACCGATGTCACGCTGGTTTCTGTGTCTCTCAGAGCCTCCTCCCATTGATGGTCACCCACTGCCCATATTTCTTAGTGTTCTGGGGCAGAGGGGTGTCCTGGACCATCTCTTGGTCTCCTAAAGAGACAAGGGTCATTACTGCTAGGCCCTCCTCCCCACTGGAAATCAAATCCCCTCCCAAAGCTACACTCACTAAACCCGAGAAGGGGGCACCAGTGGGTGCTGGATTTTTCTTGGGACACCTAGAGGAAAAGTGGCCCACCTGGTTGCAGTGATAGCATATCTTCCTATGGGAAGATATGCAGGTAAACATTACACTGTTGTCCTGCCTGGCCTTAGGGGGCCAAGTTGGTCTAGGTCTGGGGGGTTGGGACTCCTTTCCCTGGGAACTGTTTTGGGGCCCTTGAGAGAACTCCTTTTGGTTACCCTTGTCCCCCCCACCTTTGGCTGTGGTACCAACAATTCCTCTGTGGACCCTGATACTGGTCCAGCGGTCCGCCTCCTTAGCAAGCTCAATGGGGTCTGTCAGCTTGCTGTCTAAAAGATGCTGGTGCAGCTCTGGAACACATAGACTACTCAAGTGCTCCCAACTTATTAAGTGCAACAACCCCTTATAATCAGTTACTTTGCTGCCCTTCATCCAACCTTCCAGTGCACGCGAGTACAGATTCACACACTCCATTCAAGTCTCAGACTCTTTCTTCTTGGAGTTCCTAAACTGCAGTCTGTACTGCTCTGGAGTAAGTCCATACCTGAGACATAGGGCCTCCTTCATATTGGGATAGGTCATGGTACCTGCTAATTCTAAGGGCTCTAGAGCACTCCTCCCAGAAGCCTCAAAATGTTTCCACAGGCCCGCCCCCAATGCTGCTAAGGCACCCCATTCCTTCTTAATGTCATTTCATATGAGGTAAACCAGGCATAGATATCCTCACTCCTATTGTAATTCTGTACCAAATCCTTGGGAATATATACTTTACCCCCCTGCACTGGCTGTGCGCTGCCACCATTTGAACTGGAATCCACCTGCTTGGCCTTGATCTCCAGTTCTCTCAGGCTCAACTCATGAGCCAAAAGCAATTTTTTTTCTTCTAGGGCATGAGCATACTTGCTCTCCTCTGCCTCTTTCTCCATTTTCATTTTCATAAGCTCCAACTCAGGATTCCTCACTCTTTGATTCTCCTCTAACTCTTCTGGAGTGAACCACCTACTAGAATGGTTGCTGCCAGGCCTTGAGCCTGGTCTGCTCACAGGCTGATCTTGGGGTTGAAAACCATTCCTTCCACTGGCATCATTTCCTTCTTGTGCCTCCCAGTGGACCTTCAAGATTCTCTGCAGCTCCTCCTTCCGGTAGCCGCTCTTGGTGGGGCAATCAAACTTTTTGCAGAATTGTCTGAGCTGCTCAACTTTGTAAGAATACAAATCCTCAATGCAAAACTCCAATTCTGCCTCCACACTTGGTGCCTTCCCATTCAGAGACATGATCAGGGCTCGACAAATCTAAAAAATCTTACTTGACCTGCAGGTCGAGTGAGTAGACATTTCTACTCGACCTAACAGCAATGCACTCGACCCACAAATTGATCGTTGTTACTCAAATTCAGCAGGATTAGGAGGTGCGTCGTGGTGTCCCCTGAAGTGGAAGCCCGCAGAAAGGCATGGGTGAGAGGAGACCCTGCCACCCAGCTGCTACATAAAGATGTCTGCTGTAGCACCTCTAGGCAAGAATGAAGCAGGAACAGGACAGAAACTGACCCTACATTTTAAAGGGTGTAACTGTATCCCTTCCCCTTCTCACAGGAGCCTTGTCCACCTCCAGGGACGCCAGGGATGTGTCTACCTTCCTGAATGACGGGATCTGCTGTCCCCGTACAGCAAAGCACAGTAGACACTCCACCATTCACCCTAATGCACACAAACACCAGGGCTCACACACACTCTGACAGTGCCCCCTTCAACCTGTCCAGAGCACATTAATTACGCTGTACAGGGGAAGCTGACCTTCTGTTAACAGGCGGGCTCTATAGATTGCATATCATAGTTCAAAGCAACAGATCTTACAGCGGGCGAGACTCCATGGGGGAGGCTCGGCACACAGCAGAGGTCCAAATACCAGAACGTAAAACAACCTGAGAGTTTTGACTGTTGGTAAATCTTAAAGCAAATGATGGGAATCCTGAAATCTGAAACCTGCTGCCCAGCCTGAAGGCAAATCTCTATTGAGCAGCAAAGCACAGCCTCGCGGCCTCTGCGTGTCAATTTCACTCAAGCTTTTCGTGCTGCCCATCTCTGCCCGCCTATCACAGCGCTTGTCAGTGTCATCCTCTCACTCAGCCCTCCGGTGTCACCCCCTTACAAACTCCTCTGCACACTGCCACAACATGTCAACCTGTGGCCCTGTACACGTGTGCCAGTTCTTCACACTGCCCAGCAGAGTCAGCCTCTCACCAACCCAGGAGTGTCAGCTAATCACAAAAGGAGTGACACATTAGAGTTCTCAACACATTCCCATCCAGACACTGGCTTCTCTGCTGAGATTTGCAACAAAGTTGGTGGTTGCTACAGCAGCATTTGTAGACAGCAACGTCACACCAAGAACCTAACACGTGGCCCCACAGGTAAATCCCCGTGTACCATTTCATCTCGTGTTTGTGAGATTTTCGCTTTGTTTCTGGGGGCTGCCTGGCGAACAGGGAGTCTCGGAGCTCAGTGAGGATGTGTCAATAGCTAGGCCTCCCCCGCGTGCATCCTCGAGCACCTGCCCTCCAGTTCTCTGTCTCTTTGCCCCCGCCCCCCTCTTCGACTTGATCATCTTGATCTGCAGTTGTCACAGGACAGGTCTGCAGGATGTCAGGAGTTGAGGAGGCTGTCACATGTCCACCTCTCACCTGCACTCGCACGCGTGTTCTACAGCGCAGCTCTCGGAGACATGCAGACAGCCAGGCGGCTCCCGTTCAGCCTCGCTCCTTTTTCTCATGTTAATTGTCTTCCTTCTCATCTTCATTCATCGCGGTTTCGCCCACTTCTCTGTGGCGTACTGCTGCACTTTAAACAGCACAGCGCGGGGGCAGTCCAGGGCCGTCATTGGTAGCGCTTTCGCGCGCTACGTGATTGACGGCCCTGGGACCCACAGAAACAATAGGCTGCGCACCACACCACCACCACTAAGTTAGGTGGTGCGAGCATGCTGCCCCCTAGAGCCTTCACCGCGCACCGCACCACCACCACAATGCTAGGTGGTGCGTGCAGAATGCCGTCGTTGCCGCCACCGTGATGCTGCCCCCTAGAGCCTTCACCTGCTATTGCAGTGCCAGATAGCACTCGCCAGGCCGGTCAAGTAGGCTTTGAAACTGACTCGCCCTTCATGAAATTCACTCGCATTTGCGAGCGTCGAGTACATTTGTCGACCCCTGATGATGCTTTGAAGAGTTACTCAAAAATAGAATCAAAGACCAAAATGTAGTATGCTGTGGCGTAGTGGTCTGCACTCACTAGTGATGTACACCAATCACTGTGGGTCAAGTACAAATACAAGTTCAAAATCCCACCGCTGACCAACAATGTTAGATCTGGGGGTCTCCAGTTGGCAGAGGTAGGTACCAATGTCCAAATAGGGACCCTTGCTTCTAGTCAGGGTAAGGAGGATACACTCTTTAGATAACCCCTGCTCACCCCCTTGGTAGTTTGGCACGAGCAGTCAGGCTTATCAAAGGCAATGTGTAAAGTATTTGTACCAACACTCACAGTAACACAGTGAAAAAACCACAAATGGACTCCACAACAGTTTAGAAAAATAAAGGTATTCAATCTAAACTAAACAAGACCAAAACGACCAAAAATCCAACATACACAGGTCAAGATATGGTTTTTAAAGAGTTCTTAATGGTTGTGTCAAAATAATCCACAGTTGCATTAAAATAGTTCACAGTTGCATCACATTTAGCCAACAGTACCTTTAGATGCGACAAAGTTCCAAAACAGAAGCTGGGGTGGTGGAAAACAAGCGATGCGTCACTCCGGAGAACCTGGGGAGGCGATGCAACAACCCCGCTGGACGCAGCGGGCGTGTTGCGACGAATCCGGTCTGTATGGGGAGGGAGGCGATACCTTGTATGGATTCCGGTGTGTAGGTTCCGTAGGGAGCATCTCGCAAAGGTACGATGCGACAATCTTCGGGACGGCAACGATCTCAGGTGCGGCGGCGATGCGCGGCGTCAATCTTCTCCTCTCCTGGCCCCTCGAAGCGATGGCTCTGCAACGGTGCTCGCAGTGACGTGATGCGATCCGCAAGCAAGCGGAGCGCGATCTCACCCGGCGTTGACAGGCACTGCGACGGTCTCGATCTTCGCAGCCGCGGGTATTTCCTCGCACTGTCGGGGATGCGCACCGCAAGCGAGCGATGCGTGAAAACTTGCAGATTGTCTTAGTTTCTTGCTTTCCAAGCAGCAGGCCACAACTTCCAGATGTCCCTCAGTCGGATTCAGCACTCAGGAAGAGCAGAACTCTCTCAGCAGAGTTCAGGAAAGGCTGGAGGTGAAGTCATTTTGTTCCTGGGACTTCTTAACAGGAGGTCAGCTCACTTTAGGTCCTTGGATATCTCTTCAAGCAAGGGGACTAAGAAAAAACAAAGTCCTTCCCCTCTCCTTGGCAGCAAAGCAACTGCAGGTCAGCCCACAAACACACAGCAGGACAGTCCTTTCTCTTCAGTCTTTCAGCTTTCTCCTTGGCAGAGGTTCCTTCTTGATTCCAGGATGATCTAATTGTCTGTAGTCTGGGTAGCCCTTTTTATACTAGTCTTTCCTTTGTTCTCTAGAGGTAGAGAGGCCTTGGATTGGTCAGAAACAGTTCAGGTCAGTTCCTGAGCACTTTGTTTTTCTGTCTTCTCCTTTCCTTTCAGAGAGAGGGGCAGGGTCGTCAGCCGCCCAGCAGGAGGTGAAGCCAGCATTGTGGAAGGCAGGCACAGCCCTATTCAGGCCCAGGTGCTATCCCCTCCCACCAATCAAGATGCAGATGCAGTCATTCAGCCTAGGGCTGACTCAGCCAGCCTCCTGGGGGCTACCCAGCCCCTGGCACTCACAAACCAGACAGTCAATTCACAAACAGGCTAAGGCACACAGAAAGGTCAGACAAGAGAACAGCTACTTTCTAAAAGTGCTGTTCTCAAACACAAGATTTAAAAAACCATCTTTCCTAAAAGATGTTATTAAATTCTGAATTCAGGGATACCACACTTGTATGTCCTTTCTTACTCCTATGGGAAGATATGCAGGTAAACATTACACTCGGCATTTCCCATTATAGCCTATTGGCAAGATAGCCTTTCAATAGTGAAAAACAAAAAATGGCTGTAATTCATTACCAGAGCATGTCACCCACACTGGTACATGCTATACCTGTTACATACACTGCATCCTGCCCAGGGGGGGTACCGTGGGCCTTCCATAGGGGTGTACAATGTGTACAGAAAGGGAAGGGTTTGGCCTGGCCAGTGTGGACACTGGTCAGGCTGACATGGCAGTTCACAGACTGCACACAGGCACTGCGGTGGCAGGCCTGAGACACCATTTCAGGACTACTTAGGTGGGTGGCACAATCGGTGCTGCAGGCCCACTAGTAGGATTTGAGTCACCTGCCCTGGCACTCTCAGTGCACTTTACTAAGGACTTCCTGGTGACACAAATATGCCAATCATGGATAACCAATCACAATAACAATTTACCTAGGGAGCACTTGCACTTTGACACTGATCAGCAGTGGCAAAGTGCCCAAAGCATCTAAACCAGCAAAAACGAAATCCAGCACAGCGTCAAGAATACAGGAGGTCCTCGAAAATACACCGTTCTTAGTCCCACAAGCTTACTTCAAGGCCATATCGGCAGAGGTTTCTGGTTTGCTGTGGGGAAACAGGCCGGCGCGGATCGCAAAGCACAAGCTGGTGCGCAGCTGGTACGATGGAGGGACAGCACTCCCGAATGTTCAGTTGTACTACTGGGCGGCACAGCTTAAAATAATTAACTATTGGTTGCACACCCCGCAGGACGAACCGGCTTACCAGGCAGACAGACAAAGCTTGGAGGAGAAGGGACTGATGGCAACTCTATACATATGTCGTAGGCTTCCGGGGCTGATTGACCCTACAGCACACACAATACACATTTGGTATCAGGTGCAAGCCCCATTGCGATGTAAGGGGACAATCACACAAATGACGCCACTGTGGGACTCCCAGCGGCTGGGCTGCATAAGTAAAGGATTCCAAAACTGGGATAACACTGGGCTTTCTACGGTAGGGGACCTCTGGAAAAAGGGGACGGTAGTTGATTTTGAACATCTGCAAACACAGTACTACATGGCCCAGACGGAGAAATGTTGGTATCTCCAAATCCAACATGCACTCCACGCAGCCATACCGTTGGGCACTTCCCTACAGGAGGCCACCCCATTGGAGGACAGGCTTCTGACAGAACACATGACACACAGGGGGACGTCTTTGACGTACCGTAGGATAATCAATAAACTACCAGACCCAACATCTAGACTGAGACAGGCCTGGTCCCGGGAAGTGGGCGACTTTGACGACTTGGAGTGGCAGGAGGCTCTGTCCTCGCCATGTCAGACGGCAATACCATCCAGGCTTCGACTGGTCCAGCTCAAAGTGTTACACCGTACATATTATACTAGGACAACACTTCATGCTATAGGATCAGCAACGCACAGGTACTTCCTGCGAGGCTGTAGGGAGGAAGGCACGTTTTACCATACGATTTGGGACTGTTCCTGTGTTGCGGCATATTGGGCAAAAATAATGAGAACTATCTCCCAGGCCCTAGAAATCTCGATCCTACCGGAGCCGGTTACCGGTGGCGAGCGGGCGAGAAGGCAGGAAGGGTGGGGGGCAATGTTCCCTCTAATTTTTTTCCTCTGTGTGTGGCAGTGTAAGGTCTATGTGCGCTGCTTCCAAGGCTGTGTGCGCCAGTAACCAGGTGTGCGTGTGGGTGCAGTGCTAAATATCACTCCAAACTTTTGCTTAAAAAGTGAAAAGAGTGCATTTCCTCACATACAGATCCACGTGAATGGTGTTAAGGCAGGTTTGAAACTGTCCCACATAGCAAGTTGAAACCTTAGCAGCTATGTTGCTGCATTTCTTTTCTTAATAGAGCTGGGCTGCGGGGTGATTGTGTGCATTTGTTCAAGTTTTCATGTTGATTTCAGCTCATGGTGGTCACTGCAATTAACATGAAAACTTTAACAAATGCTCTCTTTGAGCAGGAAAAATAAAATTTCGCAGTTTCAGGGCTGGATTACGGTAGGGCCCCATCAGGCTTTTGACTAACACATTTTTAATGCTAGTGTCCGCATCACAGCATTAAAATGCATTAGTCACGTATTCTAGCACCCCTCTAACAATACTGCAGTTGAGGCACACTGCCAATGAGGCAGCACCAGCATGCTAAAATTGTCTAACATATGAGAGCATGCAACTGTGACTTCAAATTTAAAATGCTATGTGTCAGGGATATAATATTCATGAACAGCGCTGAGTAGGCAGGCCAGAATTCAGCACATCAATTAGCCGTGCCCCAACCAGCCTTCCTGTGAGTCTACTTCTTTAATTTTATAGCTTCCATTCCCCTGCTTTTTTATTTTAAACGTGTGTCCCAGGATGGCAGAAATAGGCACAGCCCACAGATAAGGCTCGGTGTTCGTGGCAGTTCGGGGCAGGGCGGGTAGAGAAGGAAAAGGACTCGCCCAGAGAAGACAAGGACAGTGTCCACTTCTGCTCTGCCGCTGGCAAAAGCACTCATTGATCTCTAAATAATTAATGGAAAAGCGAAAAGGTAACCACGTTGTTCCTGCTTACATTTCACATGCTTTACTTAAACTTGCATTCCCTATGAGTGTTTGGTTTCTCCATGATTTTGTAACTTTTTGTTTAGGCAGCATATTACTCTCGTCTAATGCGTAATACGAATTGTGTCGCATCCAGGAGTTTATAGCGGGTTACAATTGGGTTGTAGCTGAAGGCAGTGCAAGTTTCTATCAACGGGGCAGTATGGTGTTCAATGGAGGAGAGGATGTGGCACTATGGTCAGAGCTGGCGAGTTTGGAACTGGGGAACCAGGTTTAGCCTTCATGAGCAGTCCACCAGATCACTCTCCTGAGGGAGCACATTCCCTTGCTATACTTTAGACGCCCTGGTGTCTTTGCACCATCATGCGTTCCCTAACAGTGGCAACTTTGGGTTAACTGTAAAGGCCTGTCAACCACAATCCATACCGAAGTTCACCTCCAGTCTTGCAGGCAGGCCTATGAAGCAGCACACCCTAGCGCGACAGTCACTGAGGTTACAGGACCCTTGAGCAAGGTGGCTCTAGAGCAGTGCGATCGCACCGGATGCTGACTATTATTAAACAAAACTCCCAACTATGCTGGTTCTTTTTTTATCGACTCAGAGTTTGTGCTTCTCCACACCAACCCTCCTAAACTATATGGCCTATCAGTATGGATGGACTGTATATGGCCTGGTGCCGAAAGGCCACCAGGACTCCAAACACGCACGACAAAATTATTGAATACTCCTTTTGTCAAGCTGTAGTATATTTTATCTCGTATACTTCATCACAAAGAATTCATATCATTTCAATCATCATATATTTTTGTATAGTAAATCACGAACAATCATGAAAATTCATATGTACATCAAAACATCATTATTAAATCAATAAATCATAGAATATATCCAAAACATTGCAATAACACCCAATGCATTTCGGGGCCATGCCCCTTCGTCAGGGGTCTGTATAAAAAGAGAAGAAAAGAAAAAAGAAGAAAGAAAACCTTATTACTCTTGATATCGAGGGGGATGGGTGTATGTATACTGAGGCTCTAGTTATTTACATCTTGCTTACCTAGTAATTGCTGTTTTGTGTGTTGCCACTATTGTAAATAGTGTGCGTTATCTTCTGCCTGCAATGTTCTGTGGAGAACCAGTATAGTTATTTATTGCAAATAATGCAAATAATAGGCTAGTGGTAAGTGAATTGCCATAACTTAAATAGATTTGAGGGGCTCACCTGAATTTGTCTAAATGCGTCCAATCTGAAAAACGTGAATGGACATATTTTAGTGAATGCTTGGCTGAAACAAGGTACAAAAAAGAAATCAGGGAAGTAATGCTGTTTACCTGTGGGGTATGCGTTAGTTCTAAACCCCAGTCAATCGCTCTTGTGTCAAGGTTGCCTGCAAGACATTGAAGTTGAGGCGTGGGAGTTAAATGAATTGCCAGCTCGTGAAGGGGCTGCAATTAACATGAATACTTAAATAAAAGCACAAAATCTCCCCCGCAGCCTCGCTTTACTAATAAAACAATACAGCACGTTTAAAAACACCATGTATTTGTAGATTAATCTGCCTTGTTTGCAGATTTGCTGTATTGTTTTGGTAGTAAAGCAAGGCTTCGGGGGAGATTGAGTGCTTTTATTTAAGTATCCATATTAATTGCAGCCCCTTCACGAGCGGCGATTAACATGGATAACACATGGGTGTATAAAAGAAAATAGGACATAGGGGGTTGAGGTTAGAGGAAGCTTCACAAATCATTGCTCTGCCAAAGAGTGCTTCCCTTTTTAGGCATACATGGTGCAGTGTGCACAGATGTAAACATGGTGCATTGATCCGTTTTATTCAATTGAGGTTGGCAGCCTATTGGAGCCCTATTCCTTGCAATTTGCATGAAGTGCCACCCATTGCCTCCCAATCCTTTCACAAACCCCTTGCTACACCCATGACAAACGGAAGGAGCCTCATGCGAGAGGACGTTGTTATCATTTTTTGAGAAACACATTTTACGTTTTGTAAAGCAAGAACATACACATTGTATAATGAACATTGTTTTAACGTGAGCCTCTCATGCTACTATTAGATTGATCCATGCGCTATTCAAACGTAAAAATAATTAAATCAAACATACATCTCTCAAACAATTTACTTTTAATTCCTATAAAATTGTGCTACAGGCAGGTTAATCTATTTTGCACAATACCCAGTGCTTACTGTTAGACACATTTTCACTGTGTGTTGCATGTCTGCCCAAGCACACACTTTTGATTAGTTCCTTAAAGAGCTCATATGTACACATTCAATTAACTAGAACAATCTTAAACCGAAGTCCATGAAAAACATTTAATGATGTCCACTTTTATCGCACCCACAAGCACATAAAAACAGTTGGTCGTGGGTCACGTGAATATGTGCACTGTTCTATTTTCAAGTGGCCTGCCTCTCTTCTGCTCTCAAGCCGGCATACCTGAAGCTTAGTCATGTGCATTGCACTGGCGTCAGGCAGGAGGGCCGTGCGGGATGCTGTGCCGAAGACTAATCTGCCCAGTTCACAACCATTTGTTAGCAGGTACCCAATACTTGAGAATTGGTCTAAACTGCCCGAAAGAGTTAGAGTGTTCTGACTAGCTGTTCAATCGATGCAGCGATAATCAGAAAGCCTTTTGCTATGTGTTATATACCACGTTAAAAAGCGCAAGTTCTGT
The DNA here is from genome assembly GCF_964261635.1 of Lissotriton helveticus. NCBI lineage: Eukaryota > Metazoa > Chordata > Amphibia > Caudata > Salamandridae > Lissotriton > Lissotriton helveticus. The sequence goes on along the minus strand of NC_136067.1, from coordinate 383,433,431 downwards.
GGCTGTGACAGGAAGCACCAGACATTGTAAACTCTGAAGATCTGCTGCCTCAGGAGTTAGCCGAAACATTGTCAAACTCGGGCCCAATCAAATTGAAAGTCCATGTGACTGAAACAATGAACGACTACTGCACGTAGGCCCTTTTTGTCCAGAAGCAGCAACCAAACAGCAGTCACGGCTCGCGGGGGGGTTGGGGAGAGGGATGTCGCACGGGAGGGGGGTAAATTAAATATAAAACAAAAGCAAGCAAAACTTACCTCACCACGCCACAGTCATATGCAGGAACATTCACCTACTACTGCAATCTGATTGGCGGCGAACATCAGTGTCTGTGTAGCGAAAAAAGTAAAGGAATCCTCATCGTGCTTCTTTCAGTTAGACTCCCGAGTGCGGTATGGAGTTCCCTACTAATGACGGCATTTAGACTTAGAGTAGACTGAGTGCGTGGCAGCAATTTCTAGCCCTTAATTTAATGAATACAATACAAAAATAAACTTACCGGGCATCTCCATTCTCCTCCGATCCTGTGCGTCTCCTCTGCTCTGCTCTGCAACGTGGTGGAATTAACTTCTCCCCGCTCTTTCCTTTTGCAAATTCTAAACTGCTAAATCAGAAGACTGGATGCGACGGGAGGCGGCTGACCCTTGTTTACTTCTTTGCACCCTGGCATTTGCTGCGCAGTGGACCATTGGGACTAACCAATCCTGGCGCTGCATGCAACGCCAGGATTGGCTAGGGGGGCACAGATACCATTCGCCCCTATCAACCCTGGGGACTGCGGCCCTGGGGGTGCTGTATGAAACTGCACCCCCCTTGGGTCCCTCGCTAAGGGGGAAGAGTAAGCACATGCGCCGGCTGAATAATGCCCATAAATACACATGCGCAGTTTGTGCACTACTGGCTGCTGCAGCGGAGTGATTAAACTGTCACTCACTCTGCAGCAGCTCAGCCCAGCCCCACCCCCTGGCGCCGCGGACTCCGATATTCGGGCGTGAGGTGAGAACAGGAGAACAGCAATGTCCCTACGCCCCAATGGACGCACCGCGCCTGGAAGTGCCCAATGTAGCCCCTGAGGTACCTTTATTTTAATATCCTAATGACTTGATGTGCTTCCACGCACAGCCCGTGCGGTTATACATTCCTCTTTAATTATGGCCATGTTTCACAGCTGACCATTATATAGGCACACATCGCGCACCTGCTTGTTTGCAAAGAATGCAGTTGGTTATGAGTGCAGCAAATTGCAGTTTCTTGTGTCCATTTTGCCCTTCTGTGTTTTGCTGTTGTGTGTTATGTTAATGTGACGCTTTGGAGAAGGCACAGGCAGGCACTGCCTGATAGGAGTCTGGGGAAAAGGTCTACAGGCCTCATTCAAGGCCTCTCAGCTGGAAAAGCGTTGTATTTTAGGCAAAACATGGGTTTTCTAACACCCTGGACATATTTCTTTGACAAAGAGAAACGTACAAACTATAGCCTTTCACAGTATCGGTCAACTGACATGACCCACGCAGGTTCGAAACACTGCATTTATTTCATGAGTATTAGCTGTAACTGTTTTTAATAGTTTAGTGCCCTTACATTTCTGTTGCTTTACAACAGTTTAAAGATATTAGAGTTTCTCATTCCTCCAACAAGTTTCTGATTTTTAAATGTTTACTTCATCTTCATTCTTCGATATTGTTCGTATAAAAATGCCACTCATATTTGTTGAAATGTCACTCATAATTACCTCGAAATTATGAAAATGTCACACATGGCAATCTGAAACCTTGCCAGCTATGCATTGGAACTAGCCGTCCCTAAATTACAAACTTATTTTGCGAACAGTGAAACATTGCAGCGAGCAGCTTTTAAATCCAAAGTTTACTTTTAGCATGTTCCTGCATTTATTAATGTACCTTAATGGCCAAACCCGAATTGCTCACAATAAACATGTACTCCTCGCAGCCGCGCAGTTAACCTCTTCCATGCCACACAGGTTTATGCAACAAACTGAAATTGATCCGCTAAGTACCGGGCTGCCCCAAACCTGTGAACGTTTAGAACCCTGAGCTAACTTGCACACTCACAGGAACATAATTACACGCAAATACGAGGGACACTGATGGAAAAGAAATACAATGTATTCCCCAAACGAGGTAGGGTAGTGGCAAGGTAGGTCCGTATTTTGATGTTTCTCTGACCTTCATCAAGAGCCAGGACAGCACTCCTCAGCCCAACACCTCTTATCCCTTGCCTCAGAAACGTGGTCCGAGTGTGTCCTCGCAAAAAAACCCTTCCTGGCTTCTTTACCCGGCCATTGTGCCTGACTTTTACAGTAACCTACAGAGCAACTACGACCCCTAAATGCCTCTTTCTCCTGTCTGCTGAAAGAGGTGGAAAGGGGAGGGGTCTTCCCTTACCGGGAACTTTCGACTAATTAGGAGGGCACTCAAATCCGGCAAAGCGAGGCTGCGGGGGGTATTGAGTGCTTTCATTTAAGTATCCATGTTAATCGCCGCTCGGGAAGAGGCTGCAATTAACATGGAAACGTAAAGAAAAGCACTCAATCTCCCCCGCAGCCTCACGTTACTAATGAAGCATTACAGCAAACAAATGGGCAATAGAAAAAGCACACACTCCTTTCGCCGCAATCTGGAAATGCCCGTTTTTCGCACCGCGCGCCTTTTAAAAGCGGCGGCGGCGCGATTACTCTCTGCGGATGTGCCCTCTGTGCGCGCTCCACACATGGGACTGCGCGCTTGGGGGTAGCGAAGTGCGCGCGCGCCCAGCCTCTTGGGAACAGTGGTGGGGGGTCTGAGAAGTTACGGACTGCAGGGGGGAGATAGGGAAGAAAATAGTGCAGGAGTAAAGGGGTTGATAGCTGTGGAAGGATACAAATGACGATATGCTCGTCATGAGGAGGGACTAACAATGCCCAAAACCAATCGGAAGGCAGCATTTAGGACCTAAGCCAATGAGAAAGATGTGCCGGAGAGTGGGCGGAGCTTCCACAAAGCTTCCACACTATAGTATATACTGCATGAGCTGCAGCGCTAAACGAGACCTAAAAATTGATACATTTCAAAACATTATGCTACATGCACAAAGTAAGAGCAAATAAAGGCCCTAAATATCTCATATATCTGGTGTCTCCCTACATTCCACATCGCTCCCTTCGATCCACCAACACCAAACCTTTTCTCAGTTCTGGGTGTAAAAAGAACACACTAAGGAGGATGGGCATTCTCCTACCTAGGGCCCAAACAATAGAACATAATGCCACAGTCACTGTGATCCTGTCAGTCTCTTGCCATATTTCAAAAATGGTTAAAAACCTGACTGTTCCAATAGATTATTCCATCAGTCTCTGATAACGTACCATGTGAAGGCCTAGAGTCGAGAAACCCATTTCCGGTAGCAGCACGCTTTACAAAACCATAATAATTACAAAGAATGAAGAAGAAGATTAAGCATATTTGAGTGCAGAACCAGGAAAACATGCTCATTCAAGGAGAATTTGCAAGCCATATATAATAGGAATGATGAAAATGAATTGATGAACCAGAATCCTGGAACTCTGCAGAATACTCTTAAAGAATTAATGGAGGTGATTATCAAATGGGAAGACTTAACAAAATATTGGCAGGAATGGACGGAATCACCAGATAACTCAGAGGTTCTGAAAAAGAGTAAAAACGAAGAGAAATGTGAGTGTGTGTGATGTGATTCTGAGTTTGAAGAGATGGTTGAAAGAGGGATTCCACTGAGAGAAGTTCGTAGAGGAGACTATGGGCATTAGTTGTGAACAGGAAGCTATTTCTCTACATTAACAACAATCTTTCCCAAGCTTAGAGAACTTGACAAGTGATATACAGAGGTGGAAAGGATTGCACCTATTTCAAAGGTATTCTGGATGGATTTAAATAGATTATTTGAAATTATTGGTCTAAGAGATTTATAGAATAAGTGTAAGGGACAACTGAAGAGCCCCAGAGAGAAGAGCCTCACAATAAGCTGTCTCCAGTTGTCATGCGTAAGTAAGTATGAAGAGGTTTAAAGTGGTGATTGAACATTTGAAAACAAACGTTCCCCAGAAACAAGTAAATTGGTCAAAGATTATGAGAGAGTCTTAACATCAAAATGATTAAGTGCATGCATATTATAAGAGATTAATTCAAATTTACAGACAGTAATGCAGAGTTGAAGACCCCATGAAAGAGGGCATTTCTGGATTCATTTAGGCTTTTGTGGTGGAATTGTGTAGTAAAACTCGTTTGCATATTAAGCAATGTGTGATATGTTGGCAGTCCAAATCTTTTAGTTGAGATCCTGGCCTACGCAAACTACTGTTGTGATTGCAATTCTAAGGAGAAAATCGACAAAGGAGAAATTAATGATAGCTAAAACTAAGTTTTTCCAAAATGGTGGCTCTGGTCAAGGTGGTTTCCAGGCAGTTGGTTTTGGGCAGGGAGCTGGTCCTGGAGTTTGTTTTGACTTGGTTTTAGTTTTGGTATTGGGGTTGGTATGCAAAGAGTTAATGCACAAGGAAACGGTTCACAATTTGTGCAAGGTGGTAATGGTAGTTTTCATGGTAGAGGTAGAGGTTTTGTAAACCACAGGCCTAGTCAGGATGCTAATAATGTACAAATGAAAAATGGTGTGCCACATCCATGGGAAGATAGGCCGGTGAAAATAAGTTTGTAGGTTTAATCCACGTAGGTTTTAGAATGAGTCACAAAAGATTCCCCAAATGCAGTAGAATATTAATCAGATGACACAAAATGGGATGATGCAGGCAGCTGCCCCAGCCCTACCAGCTTCTCACAATATGCAGGTACATTCAGAGTTTTTCGAAAAGCGAGATTGCACAATGATGGTGCCAGAGAGGGGAAGAGGCTTGCATGCTTGGTGTAGCACTAGACAGACCAGAATGGCCCTTTTGTGGAAACAGAAGTAAATCTAGTATCATTTTTTACTGCTACCAGTGCTACTTGCTCCACTGTTAAAAAAAATGGTTTCCAACCTACCTCTCTTGGGTAATTTTAACAAATTAGTGACTAATAAGGAGTCAGCTAATGTAACAGTAAAACTGGCCCAATAGTGAATAATGACGAGTTTGTAATCAGTGAAAAAAGTCCATTTTATCTATTGGGATGTAATTTGCTCTGAAAATGAAACTGTGTCATTTACTGTACAACAGAAGGTGTTGTGATTCAGAGAAATGATGAAGACTCTGCTTTAAAATAAATCACATGAGTCCAGAGTTAAAATGCTCCCAAGTTTTTACAGAAGATTTACCTTCAGATTTGAGACATATTGTGAACCAGGAGGTTTGGGATTTTTCAAGAAAAGAAATCTTATAAATCAAAAATGAAGAGACAGTGCAAATCGCTGTGAAACTGAATCCACTGTATTCACGAACTCCTCAGTACAAGCTTACTTGTGACGCAGAACAGAGTAACTGCACCTACTGATAAAATGACTGAGAAGGGCAGTCTAAAAGAAGTGTAGGGAACCCATGTAACTTTTAGGTCATGGGATTAAAACAGCCTAGTGGAAATTGAGAATAGTAAGGGGCCTGCAGAAAATTAATGCTATTTAGTTCCTTATTGTCCCATGGTACCGATTCCTGCTGTAATATTGTTCAAAATTTCAGCAGATTTGCAGTAATGGATTTGTGTAAGCATTTTTCTTCATTCATCCACAGGCAAGATGGATAGTCAGTAACCCTCTGTTTCAATTTCAGCAACAGAGTTTTGGTGGTGAAAAATCCCACAGGGCAAACTGTGCTGTGATGTGAGGCAGTGTGCTCCCAAACCCCTTCTGTTTAAAAAGGCTTCCTTGAGCCAACGAGGTCGTGGTCCTCCCTCACCAGCCAGCCGACCAACTGACTGGCGTGGAACTTCCACGCAAGGCACACCACGTTACTGTCAATATTCAGTACAGGATTTAAGAGATGTCAAATCAACAATAACATCGCAAATCATAGAAGTTTGGAGTGATGATCATTTTTTTAAGCCAAATCACTCCCTCCTTTGTGAGTTTCAAATTTGTAACTTTGTGGGTTTCTAATTTGTAACGTTGAGGGGGACATCCAGGAAAAGAGAAGAAACTGCTAACTTTACCTAGCTTCACGTCACTAATAATCACCAAAAGTATAAGCGGGTACGAAAATGAAAAAAAAAAGTGAGAAGGCTATTGGTTTGTCCTGTTTTTGTACGTGTCTAGCTAGGGTGATGGTGTGTCTTGTGTATGCAAGTAGCGGTACAGGGGGATAGACTGGAGAAGAGATTAAATGTTGCTGCAAAATGGATTGCCTGTGGACGGTGTTCTATGTTGCAAGATGACAACTAGAGTGTTGAATTGATGATCCACACATCAATTAAGTAGAAAGTGGATTTAATGCAATAGCGGAGCAGGTACACAGCCAGACAGGTTAGCAGTAAGAAGTAACTGAACACATTAGAATACATCTAAAAGGAACACTCGGAATGGAATGTGGAATGAACAGTATTAAAGCAATATACATGTAATTCACAACATAACACATCCCCCTTTGAACAATATAAAAATTAAACGTATAACTATGTACCCGATGCCCGACATCACCCCCCATCTTTACACTATAAAATTTGGAACTGAGAAAAGAGAAGAAGAGAGAAAAAAAATTTAACATTACAAAGGAAAACTTTCAGAAATGTAATCTGCTAGCCAAACGGGAGGCCTTTTTTCACGTCTAGGGTTTCTAAAAACATTTACCTCTTCATCACATGCTGAACTAGAAGAAGTAGAAGCACCTAAATTAGATGAAATCTGGCCAGAAACATCTGAAACAGGACAATTGGAAATATTGGATGTCTCAAAAGCATCAGGTGATTTAGCACAAAACAAATCCTCTAAATCAAACAAATCAGATGACTTCTGAGATGAGACTTGACAAGAAGAATTAACTTGAGGAGGACATTTGGCAATTCTTTTGAGGTTCCAAACTCGTCCATCAGATAGACGAACAGAATTGTTTAAAATTTCTACAATTTGCATGGGTTTATAAAAACTACTTTCCTCCTTGGAAGATTTACAAGGTTTCTTCACTCTTACCCACTGACCAACAACTAATTCAACATCCTTCACTTTATGCTTAGAGTCATACAACATTTTGCTTTTAAAATGTGAAGCTTGGCTCCTTTCCCTTACCACATCTTCAGACCAATTCACCACATTAGACTTAAACAACCATCCAGGAGTAAACTTGGTACGTGGATTCCTGCCACGCATAAGTACGAAAGGAGGAAAACCAGTAGCTTCACACATCGAGGTTCTGTAAGACCAAACCATTTTCAAAACTTGAACTTCCCACTCCTTATTCTTCTCTGACATCTGAATAGTACTTTTAATAACACGGTTAAAGCGCTCAACCATTCCATTACTGTTTGGGTTGTATAGAGCCGTGGTCTTGTGCTTAATGCCTAATCTATTGAAATACTCTTTTGCCTTATTAGAAGTAAATTGGACACCATTGTCACTTAGTAAAACTGAAGGAATGCCTTCCAAAGTGAAGGATTTGTCCAAAAATTTTAAAACAGTTTCAGTATCAGCTTTACTTACAATTTTTACAAAAGGCCACCTTGAAAACAAATCCATCAATACCAAAATATATTTTTGTTCACAGCCAATGGGACCCATGATATCAATAGCTAAATGTTCCCAAGGAGAAGTAGGTGCAGTCATGTTGCCCATAGGAGGCTTACACACTACCAGAGATTTGTCAGCTGTTTGACAAGATTTACAGCTCCTTACAAACTTATCAATTTCTGCATCCATACCTGGCCACCAAAATGAAGTTTTAACAGTGCGTTTAGAACGGACTATGCCAAAATGCCCCTCATGACATAAAGCCATGATGGACGACCGCAAAGTCTTTGGAGGTATGACTCTCTCTCCAAACCAGATGTTGCCATCTTCAATACTTAAATTTAATCTAACTTCCCAAAAAGGCTTCAAAGGATGCTTGCCATCAACTTTCTTCGGCCAGGACCCAGCTAGATGAATTTTTACTAAAGATAACTCTTCATCTTTTAAATATTCTTCAACCCACTTCTCCTTTAAAATGCCTGCACCTTCCATATCTTGTACATAGGCTACTTGGAATGAATTCCATAAATCATCCTCACATTCATCAAGCTGCTTAGGCATCCTAGAAAGAAAATCAGCTATACAATTTTCTTTGCCAGGCACATATTCCACTTTATAACAATAATCTTGCAGCTTAATAGCAAGTCTGGCAACTCTCGCTGAGGTGTTAACTGTACCTTCAGTAGTTAGGACTCTGAGTAATGGCTTGTGATCACAGCGTAAAATAAACTTAGTACCCCATACAAATGCTCTAAAGTGATTAACCGCCCATACACATGCCAAAGTCTCTTTTTCAATTGTAGAGTATTTTTCTTCTGTAGGTGAGAGTGACCTGGAAGCATAAGCAACTATTTGTTCCTTACCATTCGTACCGACTTGGGATAAAACCGAACCCAAACCTTTAATGCTGGCATCTGTGGTGATAACAGATTGGGCATCAGGATTAAAACTTTTTAATGAAGCAATATTTGTAATACAGCTTTTGATGTCTTCGAAATCTTGTTCACATTCTACAGACCAAACAAACTTTGTCTTGTTCTTTAACAACTGTCTTATATTATATGTTCTGGTCGCAAAGTTTGGGATGTACTTTGAACAAAATTCGGCTAGACCAATAAAGGATCTGACATCATCTTTTCCTTTGGGGGAAGGAGCACATTTGATAGCATCAACTAAGTTAGGTTTTGGTTTAATCCCATCACAATCTATAACATGGCCAAGGTAAGTAACATGATCACTAGCAAAGGTACATTTGGTGTATTCAACTGTTAAACCTTTGTCATTCAGAATACTTAAAACTTCATTCAATGTGTTGTCATGATCAGCTCTTTCTTTTCCAAAAATGAGAATATCATCTTGAAAAAACTTTGTGTTCTTAACTGTGGAAAACAACCTGTGCATTAAACGTTGGAAAACAGCTGCGGCCGAAGCCAAGCCAAAAGGCATCCTTTTAAATTGGTAACAACCTTGTGGGGTTATGAAAGCAGTATATTTTCTGCTGTCTCTGAACAAAGGAATCTGATGGTACGCAGATGATAAATCTATTGTAGTAAACCATTTAGCTCCGTCAAGTAAAGCCAACATCTCATTAATCCTCGGCAGAGGGAATTGATCTACCACTATATTGTCATTTAAATGGCGAAGGTCCACACATAATCTTAATTTACCATTGGAGCGTTTAACGACCACCAAGGGAGAAACCCAAGCAGACGCTTCAATAGGTTCAATAATGTTAGATGAGACCAATTTCTCAAGTTCTGTTGCAACGTCTTTTCGTAAAGCGATTGGCACATTTCTAACTTTGTGGATCTTAGGTACAGCAGAATCCTTTAAAATTATCTTGTGTTCAAAATCTATTAATTTGCCAATTGTCTTTTGAAAAACTGCAGGAAATTTTTTTAATAGTTCCTCACCTGTTTTGGTACCCTCATCCATAACTAATACTTTTTCCACTGAGTTGGGGTCAAGAATAATATGTAGATCTCCCTGGTCTTTCCACCCTAAAACTGATGGACCTTTTTTTGATACATACATCTTGCCATATGATCTACGGTTCTTGAACTCAAATTTTAGCCAACGAAAACCTACAATGTCTATCTTCCCACCATTATAACCCTCTGGTTCAATATCTGGAGGAGACAGTTTTGGACCAACTCTGTCCACAAATGTATTACGCCATATATCTTCGTTTACAATTGTATAGGGCGAACCAGAATCAGTATATACTTTGATACGCACACCTCCTATATGTATCCAACATTCAGGTTTGTTATCAACAAGCAAACAACCATCCCTGATGTTGAGGAGTAGTTTCTTCTTCAAGACTACAGCACAATCTGATGCTTGGTCCTCATCACTAGAAGTGTTTTCCTCAGAGGCAAGGTCCTCTTGAATACACTTGACAGTCTTTGTCCTTCTTCTACATGCCTTAGTGTAGTGACCATACAGTCCACAAGCACCACATTTACTCTTTTTGGCAGGACACGACTTGGCAAACGCCAAATGTTCTAAACTACCACACCTATAACATTTGGGAGGTTCATTACTATACTTAGGCTTTGCCCATGTTTCATTCTTTTGTTTAAAATTACTGTTTTTTCTTGAGCTTGCATCAATTTTAGCCACTACATCTTTATTGACACTTTATGATTTTAGAGCACTTGCACATCTACTAGAAGACTCAGCTTTACGAACTAATGCTAGGATGTCTTCTAGACAAGCATCACCATTCATCCAAAGACGTTCCTGAATTGCAGGATTATTAGCGTGCATTACAACCTGATCACGAACCAAATCTTCCAGTAAACCCCCAAAAGCGCAATCATTACCCATTTTTTTTAACTCTCCAACATAGTCATCCACGGATTCATTTTTTGACTGTTTTCTTTGGAAAAATTTGTAACGTGTAATGACCATACATACCTTCGGGGAGAAATATTTGTCTAAATTGGATAGAGCTACTGTAAAAACATTACTATCCCCTCCCCCTACAATGGGCTTGTTCATTTGGTTATAACATTTGAGCCCTTTTGGACCCAAGGAATGTAAAAGAATACGTTTCTTTTGATCAGCAGACATTTTACCATCGGAATCTACAGTTTCTATATAATTAAGAAAATAGTCTTTCCATTCCAGCCATTTCAAAGTTGGTTCAGAACCTTTGCACCAGAATTCCTGAGGGTTACTTAAAGAAAATGTTTGTTGACTCATGTTGACGTAAAATTAAGAATTAATAAATAATTGATGCTTGCTGTGGTAAGTTATCACTAAGCTGTAAAGCTGTTTTGTGGTGGAATTGTTCAGTGAGTAATGAGAAGATTAATACAAGTCCTTTTTTTACACTATCCAGTCTTCACCACCAATTGTTTTAAAATTGTTGATATTCTTAAAAGTGTCTAAAAATTAGATAAGTAGCGTTGTTCCAAGTGTTCAAGTAAGGTTACCTGTAACCGCTTTGTAAATCCGACTTCAGGTGTTGAAATCGGCAAGTTAAATACAAAAAACGTCTTCCGTTTTTCTTTTATTCATAACGAGTAGGCCTGCCCAATCCAAAATGGCCGCTACGCATAGAGTGATGCGGCACGTTCGCAGCGAACGTATGACGTCACAGGGAAGCAGCGCGACTCTCAAAGAGAACTTCTAGGCTAGAGGACACGCGCATTCGATCTGCGCTTTGAATCCAGCAACGGTGAGTGCTCGAGCGCTGATGCACTAGCGCGAGCAGTATATCCAAAGTTACAGACTATTCATATATTTCTTTATAAATAAATAGTCGCTCACCAGAATTTCACGTGTTAAAAGGATTACCGTCCTCAGCGCGCTGTCCTATTGTAGTAACGTCGTCTCTGCTCCACGTCGTCCACTATAGAGAATTTGGGTTCCAAAAATTATAAATAAAAGCGGTATACAGGCTTCTTCAGTAAGGTAAAAAAATTATCCCGATCGTCGCCAGTTGTTGAATTGATGATCCACACATCAATTAAGTAGAAAGTGGATTTAATGCAATAGCGGAGCAGGTACACCGCCAGACAGGTCAGCAGTAAGAAGTAACTGAACACATTAGAATACATCTAAAAGGAACACTCGGAATGGATTGTGGAATGAACTGTATTAAAGCAATATACATGTAATTCACAACATAACATAGAGTTTGGGAGAATAGTCCTGTAACGATGCTGGTTCGGACAGTAATGTCAGAGATCGTATAACGTATAAACAAATCAGGGAGGCCCCTTACTCATTCAATACGGGACAAGGGGAGTCAAAAGTCAAGACAGAGATCTTATAACAACAGTACTGTACTTTGATGTGGAAATTATGAATTATCGGCGTACGTCCCGATCCAAAATATTCTATATTATTAATAGCCCTCGGCATTCCAACAACATTCCGCCCTCTTCACTCAGCCCCGTGAGGTTATTTCTTACCGCCTCCAATGCATCTCCGGACAGATACAGTCTGCTGGCGATTTGACAGACAGGTAGAGCCTACAAGCCTCTCATGACACGCTCTGTCACCAGGCGTCGCTCTACACCTCACTCCTACCCTCTATGGTTCCTTTTAGCTTTCGATGCGGCCCATTCGCTTGACTGCGCTACCGGAAGTGTCTTTCTGCCAGTAGTTTGGAGTCTCACCGGAAATACAGTCCTTCTTCCGGCTTTGCGTTCCCCTGCTCAGACTGCAGCCGGCTCCCGTGTTATAAAGGAGGTGCAAGCGCAGATGAAATGTCGGTGAAGAGAAAAGCGGAGGTGATGATCCCCGCCGAGGAGAGCGATCAACTGCTCATCAGGCCGCTGTGAGTGAGGCACCAACAGGGGGTTGTTAGACAGTTGAAGGGGCGCGAAAAGCAGTAGCTGATTAGAGGCTCATAAGCAGCTCATAATTGCATGCCGGTAACCAGAGGTTTTAACATGCATGACTTGACGTGTGGGAGCCTGTGCATGTACAATTTCCTTAAAACACAAACTGCAAGGCTCTGCAGTTGCTCTCTGGCAGTTGTGAGTTCAGCTAGACTTGTTTCATTTAGCAGTCGAGATTTGCTTTTAGTTTAGCGGCCACCATTTATGTAGGTCTGTAATCATCAGAATTGTAATTGTATTTATATTGCATTTTATACCCCTGACGATTAACAGCCGGTATTTTGGTGTTTCTGTGAGCTTTCTGTTATTGTATCCAGATATATAACACAACAACTGACATAACCGAAAACCAGCCCAGACTATTGGGTTTGTTAATGTTTACTAGCTGTTTAAGATAAGAGTAACAACAACGATTTTGTTGTAAGCAAATTAAACATTACTGAGGCCTGTCGAAGGGGTAGTGGTCTTCAAAGTTTGTCACTCCTGTTAAGTTTACTCTATCTCTTTCCTCTTCAGCACCCTCTTTTAAATAAAAAAATTCTTTATTTCGGCCTTTATGGCCATAAAAGCACATAAAAAAGTATTACAGCATAATTTGCACACATGATTCTTGCAAAGGTGAAGTGCCCGTGCATTGCAACGTTAAGAGAAAGAAGAGTTCTAAATATAAAAAGGCGCTAGTTCAGAGTTAATATTTTTAAAACATTTTAAAAGATAGTTAAAAAAGTGTTAATACATTTTGTTTGCGTTTAAAGACTAGAATTATCCAGTAGACCCAGCTTTTAAAATAGATGACCGTACACACCACATAGAAAATAAGTAACAAGTAACTGAGTACACTACGGGCAAAACTGGTATCATATTTTAGGATCCTATAGGCCTCCGCGCAATACTTTGTCCCAAGGTTCCGACACAACTGTTGTAACCATCGGTGTCTAGCCTTCTTGTATGCCAGGCAGACGAATAAAACATGTTGGTCTGTTTCCGGTTTATCTGCACAGAATGGACAGTCCGGAGTCAAAGTATTTCCCCATTTACTTGTGAATACGCGCAATGGTAGTACACTGTACCTGAATTGCAGGTACAGTTTTTGTGCAAGGGGGGGGTTGTATGACATCAAGAGCAGATTCCAGCTTGTATTGGTCTTTTACCTCTAAAAAAGATAAGGTCTGTACGCCTGCGTCTGAATTGGCCTTTATCTGATTGTTTAAATTCTCTAAAGATCTTTGACAAGGCCTTCTTGGGAGTTGTCATGCTAGTTTCTTCAGCACTAGTCCATAGGTCTCCTATCTTCAAAGCAGCCAAGGTGTTTTTAATGTAAGACAGCCATGCGATTTTTATCAACTCTCTGTAATTTTACAATTTCTTTCAACTCTTGTCTGAAGGACTCAAGTTCTGTAGTACTCCAGATACGTCTCCAGTAGAGAAGAGGCCTTAGGGCAACTTCCTCTGCAATTGGGTTGACCCCAATGTCCATACGAAGCGGCATTAAAGATGTGCTTTTTAGGGAGATCTAGAAGCTGTCTAATGAAAGAGCTCTCATTTTTAGATAAATGATCACGTACTCAATTACCCCAAATATGGCCGCTCCCCTACCCTTGGCCTTCTAAATTTCCATAGCTGTACCAGCCATTTTATGTATGCACTTCCCAGACATCTTTGCTATCCCCCAGCTGTCTGTGCCAGCTTTAAACTGGCCTTTTTATTTTGTGCGGTCCACTACATTTTGTCGGTAAGTGTTAGGCCTAAATAATCAAAAACAGACATTTTCTCTAATGGTTTCCTATCTAAAAGAGGGTTTGGTCGCGTAGTGTTACCTCAATTAAAACCCATAAATTTAGTCTTTGATGAATTAATTTCCAAACCCCTATTTTTACAGAAGAGATGAAAAATATCCAAGGCCATCTGTATTCCCATTGGGGACTTGGATAATAAGAGGGTATCATCGGCAAACATCAAAGCCGAGACCCTGTTGTTCGCAAGCCTAGGGGCGTCTATATACCTCCCAGCATTCAGAGCCTCCACCAGACCGTTAATAAATAAACAGAAGAGGGTCGGGGCCAGGACACATCCCTGCCTTACCCCTCTGTCTATTGGGATGGGGTCGGTAAGTTTACCATTTTTACCATACCTAACTTGGGCATAGTTGTTTTCATGGAGCCGTTTTATCTGATAGCAGAGGTAAGGGGGAATGCCCAAGTGTAACAATATGGACCACAATTTATCCCTAGGGACCAGGTCAAAGGCTGATTTTTAGGTCCACAAAGATCAGATATAGGCTGCCTCCCTCCAATGGAGGGATGCAGCCTATATCTGATCTTTGTGGACCTAAAATACGTACCCTCTTTTCACTTTCTCCTGAATGTTATTTCCCGTTTCATCACCCCCCAAATACACAACACATCCACCCACCTGTAAGCAAAGCAGCATATTTTGCTTCGTCAATATTTTGACATCTGTGTACTTTATTAGAACAGAATCTCAATTACAACTGGAATACCTGACCGTTTTCTATGCGCTCTCAGGGATGCCAAGGGCTGGAGAACCTTTATCCTGAACATCTTTTGACACACTGACGGGCACTATAAATAAAATCTCACTGCCTTCAGCCTGAACTGTAGAGCTCTCTGTCGTGGTGACTCCAGTTCTAAGTATGGACTATTCAATAATATTATGATGCTCTACAATACATAGATACACAACATCCTGGAAATAGCTTATTTAATCTTGCATTTCCTAAGAGTGTTCAACATATTTAATTTATCCAGAAAACGAAACTGATGACATGGTTCACGTTCCCGATTTATACATTCATTGTTCAGAAATGTATCAGTGATTTTACTAATGGGGGTAGAGACATGAACATAGGGACCAGTTTCTATGTTCATTTTTAATCACTACCACGTCTAAGACCTGGACTGACTAGGCCCAATTAAAGTCCTGAAGGTGGTATTAATAGAGGAATAGTGGTATGTTACAATAACCGAAACCTCATCCTTTGCACACATAAAATTTAATTCTGACAGAGTTGTAAAAACCATGGAGTTCATGAGAATAGCAGAGCAAGGGGGTTTGGCCTAGTTATAAACCAAATGTCCGAGCTGTGCTAGCGAGCTAAAACAACATTTCAAACCTGAAATACACCAGCCAACCTCTACATAATATAGCACAGGCAGCAGCAGTATTAATATTGTGGACACTAGCTACATAACAGACAGCAGCAACATTACGTGGATAGCAGTTAGGTAGTATTAGCCCAGCCATTCCCACCCCCCGCCTCAAGGGGGTAATCTCATGCAAAAGGTCAGCAGCAATTAATGTATTGGTGGTTGTCGAGGAAACAAGGGAAGGGCCGGATTGTTTTAACAGTATTTGAATTTACTACTGTGCCGAGCCAACACTGGTCTGCCTATGAGCTCCTTTAGGTATAACTAAATGTACATGCAGGACAGTATCATTGATCGTGTTTGCACTGGTCAGGTCGGTGAGGGTGAGGTGGAGGTGGTAGTTGGAGTACATTAGCAGGCTGTGTGTTGGGGGTGGGGGGGGTGGGGTGAGAAGGCACTGGAGAGAGAGAGGTTGTGGTGGCTGGAAGAACAGGGCTTAATAATAGATCAGTTATCTGGCCTCAATTACCAGGCTCCCTGCCATCAGAGAAGAGGCCTGCCAAAAGAATTTAGTGATGAGGGAATAAATCATGTAGGAAGTGAAAGAGTGGGAGATAAAGAATGAGGGAAGGTGTCAAAAGCGTGTTATTAGCGCTTAATACTATCTTTCTGCTCCCTGATGACTTTATCTTCTCTTACTGGCACTGTATTGTCCCCTTTGGCTGAGAGGACACTATTGCCCTTTTACCCAAGAACTGCCCTTATTGTCTGCTGACTTATTCCCCAGGCATTACAGTGACACTTGTGAATGACGTACTGTGCTGCTACTTTCCGCAGACTAAAAGTTATACTGGCGTATGCTAGAGAGCAGAACACCTCAACGAGCTGTGGGCTTGCTCATGCAGTGCCACATATTTTACCCCTAAAATGACATTTTGCGCTAAGCAAAATAAACAGAGCTACACAACTTGGCTGTTCTGTTGTAATTGTTTATTTTTGTGTGGATTTTAGTGGTGGTTTCTCAGTGTTTTCCGCACTTTGAAATCTATGTTTATTTGATTGCCTGTCCCCTAAAATAGGCAAAAACTGTTTTTCCCAGTGTTTACAAAGCATGGCATTTATTTTTGCAGTGCAGGATATAAAGCACATATTTGATAAGTGATATAGAGTATGTAGTGTCATACAATTGGCAGTATGCCAAATGGATATAACTCCTTGCATGCAGGGCTGATTCCCCCACTGTGCTGAGGGGAGGGGGCGTGCACAGCGCCCCCGTGCTCATGACGAGCTGAGCTAGTCATGAGCCACGGTGGTTGTGTGCTCATGACGAGCTGAGCTCATCATGACCTCACCCGTTCCTGTAGAACGCTCGCACAGCAGGGGAATTAGCCCAGCGTGCGAGCGTTCCAACGGTCATGACAAGCTCAGCTCGTCAGGAGCACACGAGCATCATGACGGGCTCAGCTTGTCATGAGCGTCGATGAAGCAAAGTAATACTGTTTTAAGAGTAGTCGATGCATTGCACTTTCACTTACAATCCATTACCTTTCACAATCACTGTCTTGTTTACAGGACTATTCATGGATTAGAAAAGTAAAGAGTGCTATATTCAAATGTTGTAATAAACAAATTTCTGGACATAGTTGGGTAACAATTACATAGTCCTTACTGAATATTATGACATTGTAGGGGTGGTTAAGCCTTTGAACAGGATAATACCTTGTAAAACCTTTAAAAGTTTGAATTTCATCAGATTCTTTTTTATTTTACTGAGTTTTATATAGCATGAACTTAACCCGAATCGGGTATCCGAGCGCTTTACATAGTACCAGTTGCATTACATGAGGACACATTCATTTTGTTAGGCACGGGGAGATTACGTGATTTGCCCAGAATCACAGGATATTCAGCGTCATTGCAGAGACTCAAACCTGGTTTCCGAGGTCGACCCTAGCCGTTCGGTCAACTCCTCTTCCCAGATTAGTTTGTAGTCCTTAAACACAAAACTTGAAGCACGATTGCCACTGCTTTTCTGCACTTTTTGTCTAAGTACGTTAAGGGGGTGCTGCTGTTGTGTGGACACTCATTGCTGACAAGTATCCCCATGGCAAATGTTTCACTTGGGTCAGTCCTGACCTTTTAAGAGTTCTCACATAGCATTATACGATTTGAAATTTTGCTGTGAACATTGTAACCATTGGCATTAAAACCCCCAGCAGCAAAGTGCAGTTAGGTAAAAAGCTAGGGTTCGCTAAAGGCATCACATATAGCTTGCCGCTATGAATTTTGTTGGTATATGGAAAGGCTGGTCATGTCTTCACCACTATTCAACGTTGATGGCAACAGCATTCTTTTCACAGGTACCTGCCATTTGTTTTTGTTTTTTTAAAGACGTTTATTATTATTCAATAGAGCAGTACAGATAGCGAAGCCTACAACCCTGCGGGCCGGCTGCAACATTTCGATGTTACGTGAGGGTAGGGGAGTACAGAGAAAGGTGCACCGTACCATCTAGTATACCCCCAGTGAATGAGACTTTAATTACATTTTGCGTATCACATGCGCTCGTAATACAGTTATGTCTGCAAGTGACGTCTTATTTTTTCATTTTTTCTTATAAGTAAACAGTTTAACTCTGCTAACAAAACAGATCAGGTCTCATCGGTATGTCCCAATTTTTAGCTGCGCCATCGCGTATTTTCCGGCATTCATGACACTGAAACCCACAGAACGGAGCGCCAGTCCTTGGGGGTGCGGCAATGGAGTAGGGGTTAGCAGTGCATGTGCACAGTCTGCCTTTATCATAGTGTGCGACAGCCATTGAGAGCAGTGGGGCCCCTCGGGCTGTCGACAGAGTGTGTGAAGTGCCTAACGGATGAACGGTATAGCCACGCCGTGTTCTCGGAGGACGCCACCCGCGTCCGGTTTCGTGGCCGGACATGTGTCCAGGTACATCCTCCAGGTGTGGCGTGTGAGGGTCATGGCTATGTTTGGGAAACAAGAGTCCGAAACAATGAACATGGGGATGTGTTTGGGAATGGGAGTGGGAGGGGAGAGTGTACTTGCGGGAGCGATGCCACGGAGAGGGGCCGGGAGTATGTTCCAATCCGTTGTGGAGTAGTGAGTCTTCGTGTGGGTGGCCGTCCGTGCCCATAGCCAGCATGTCGGACGTATGGCGCAGCCGCTGCTCAGGGCGTCCGGGGGGGGGAGGCTGGCTGCCTACCAGCCGCAGGCACCACATCTCCAACGCTGCGGGCGGGTGTCGTTTCACAGGTACCTGCCATTACATCTTGCATTGAATATTTAAAGCCTGTGGGTGGTTTGCAGTTGACTATATATTTATAGTGACATGTTACAAAAGGGGACTGATGTTACAAACACTTTGTGTTTGTGGGTCAATGTGATAGTACATATTGGCCAAGATTCTTAGGAGCCAGTCATTTTACCATTCACTGAAATACTTAAATACTGCCAAAAGATCAAATATGGTTTTAATACTCCCAGATTCTCTACTGTTTATAAAATCAGATTACCGCATAAAAATGCTTCTAAACCCTACACCTTTAATCCAAGCGCATACAATTGGAAGAAACAAAAATAAGAACAAACAATATTTTAGTGACATCCCTAAACCAGAAATCTCAAGCACAATAATCTTAGATCAGTATGTCTTGCTGCTATCTTGCATAACAAAATTGCTTTGTGTTGGCCTCTTCAGAAAGAAGAATGACTAAGTCGCTCTCACTTTCCTTTCTGTTAATGGTACTTTAATTTGTGGTTATGCAGCTGTTTCTTGGTGTTTGTTTACACTGATGGCTGTTCCCCTTTTGGTGGGGTTTTATCAGTTGTAATAGGTTTAAACCTAAAACAGGTTTGCTTGTACATAACATACCTAGCTTGTAGCTCTGCTAACTGCAATGCAGAATACCAGTAGAGCGGGAAGGAGACTGTTCAAGGGAAGTGTCCCTGGGGGATGGAGGTGGTTACATCGGGATGCATTAGGGCGAGGTCAAATGCACATGAAGTGCCTTTGGATGTTCTTCATTCGTGATTGTTTTGCAGGGCTGAGAAGAAGAGTCTGGGGTCAGGAATGTTTGTCAGCACATGTCATGGTTATGCCTTGGGCGGGCTGAGGGGGTAAGAGAAGAGGGGGGCAAAGGGGGAGAGAAGAGGGGGTGTTAAAGGTAAGAGCGTGTACAGAGACTGTTTCAACCTTCCTCACCAACCCTTTTTTGTGACACAGAGCTGACTGTGCAAACAAGTGAAATCTGGCTCTCCCAATGACCAACTCAAACCTGAAATAGTTTTAAAGCTTCATGAATTCATTCTACTGTCCTTTTTAGGTCGAGCCTGGTCAGCACATGCGCTGCTGCGAGGCATGCAGTAGAGAGGAGTATGGCTTTTAATCCCAACCCACTCTCTGCTCATATTTTTAATTGGCTTGTGTCATTGTCCTTCGTAAACGCTGGTTTCAGTCGTTAGTTGACTTGTTAGGCCCTCCATGGTACCACCATGTCTGCATTTGTTACCTCCTATAAAGTCTGGACTTGTTACTGGTGTTAGATGGTCTGCTATATAAGTTGGTGAGCACTGGTTTCTTTAATGCTCTTCCCCCTATTCCACCCACGACATTGCAGCACGGTGCACGCTTTGACTACTGTATTTATTTAAATTACTACAGGGTCCACTTTAATTATAGCAGCATTTTTCCTTTCAACCTATGAGGGAACAACATTTTTGGACTCTCAAGAGGGTTTACCAACAAGTAGCATACCCATAGAGAGAACTCAAACCTTCATTTCCCCATAGTTAGCCCCCTCACAGAGACCCTTGGAACACAGGACTCTTCATTGAGTCCCACTCTTTTTGGGTTTCGCCTGCCGAAGGCTGCGCTCTGCGCAGCTTTTCAGCGCAGGTGAAATCCTATGTTGACCATAAGGACTTCGGGAACGTCCCCCGGCTCTCATTGGCTAGCTCCATAAATGGAGGCTAGCCATTGAGTGCCGGATCTGTCCGTCAAGGCCGGACCAGATTCGGGGGCGTTCCCGAGATTTTTTCCCAGGGCGGAGTTACGTTTTTTCCCGTTCCCTCCCCTTTCACTGAAAGTCTGTCCATTCCCGCCCCCTCGGTGTGCCTTTCCGCCCCCCCCCTCGCTGTCCTGTGCACGTTTCCCGCCGTCCGTGTCCACTCCCGCCCCCTCCCGCCGTCCGTGTCCACTCCCGCCCCCTCCTGCCGTCCGTGTCCTCTCCCGCCCCCTCCCGCCGTCCGTGTCCTCTCCCGCCCCCTGTGTCCTCGTAGGTGCTTGTTCATCCCTTTGCCAATGTTGCCGCCCCGCCTCTCCTTTCTCTCCTCAGACTCGCTCCTCCCTCTCAGATAGTTTCTCCCCCCCTCTCCTGTTCCAGGGGCGGGGCGGCAGCTTTCACTCTTGTTCGCCCCCCACCC
Source organism: Lissotriton helveticus (assembly GCF_964261635.1). Lineage (NCBI taxonomy): Eukaryota > Metazoa > Chordata > Amphibia > Caudata > Salamandridae > Lissotriton > Lissotriton helveticus. The sequence continues at coordinate 383,412,409 of NC_136067.1, read as the reverse complement.
CCTCCATTTTCACGTCACGAAACTGGGCTCTGGTGAGAGTGGAGCTGAGCCCCGGGGGCCGGAACGATACTGGCGGAATGTGATCCTGGGAACAAGTGCAGGGTGGAAAGCGGGGCAGCCAAACAACTCGGTCTGCGAACAAGTGCAGCGGGGTGGAGTCTACGCCGTCGGCCAGAATCGCACGGAGTGCTGGTGGACGGGGAGTAGTGTCGTCTCTGATCGGGGACAAGCTCGGAGCAGGGGTCTGGTCGGGGACAAGCACGGAGCAGGGGTAAATCACAGGACCAGCACTCAGACAAAGAACAAGCAGACCTAGAGCCAGGATTCTGAGCAGCCGCCGAGCAAGGAGTGACCCCAGGAGCGGGACTACGCCTTCCGAGCCTCGGGAGCACCGGACACGGCGCGGGCAGGCTGAGGACTGTCCAGCAACAGGTACCGCCTGCAGGACCTGCCCCACCCCTAACAGCAGTGAGGGCGGTCGGGGCTGTTGGGGTTGTGCTCCTAAGAATGTTACTGGTGAGTCTGGCGCGTTTCAACTTTATTCACTATCTGTCAGCAGCCTCGCGTGCCTCCTGGGAGCGGGAAGACACTGGGAAGAACGGCCAGCGCTAGGGCGACATCTCTCACGCTGTGGCGTAGCAAGGAGTGTGGTCCCTTTGACTGCTGTTGATGTAGTAAAATGGAGGTTTGTCGGGGTTGAGCGAGCCCCTCGGGCTTTTGGGCTCCGGTGCCACTGCACCTGCTGCACCCCCTGTTCTCGCAGCGATAGCGGTGGGCTGCACTCATAAGAGTTTCTCTTGCAATGGCATGAGAGTTCGAGGTGGGCTCGGAGGTAGCGGAGCAGGTGTGTTCAGACAGGGTCTTCCATGGGCAGCAGCTTGGGGCGGGCTGGAGGTTGCAGGGTGCTTCTTAAGTAGTCGAGGAGGAGAGGTATCAACCTATAGACCGCAGGTAACAGGCGGGAGATGCAGGGAACTTCCCTCTTAATTTTGAGGAGGGGACGTGTTCAGAGGACAGCTGGCATGTATTATTCTTCTCTCAGAGTTTAGTGGAGGACGAGAAGTATACAGGACCTTTCCTGATGGTATAGGGAAGAAAGAGAAGTGTTCAGAGGACTGCACTTTGGAGAGCCGAGTAGATGCAGTGGCTGCTCAAAGATAGCGCAGGATGAGAGCTTTTTATGGTCCTTCTCTGACAGAGACTGGGAGGAGCAGCACGATTCTTCCCATTAATACGGCAGAGAAGGAGCATTGTTTAGGGATCATCACTTATGCTGTGGTAGGGATTCGTGGACCTTATCTACTAGAGGAGGAGAGGGGTTCTCTTAGAGCTGTGGGGTGCAGGGGCTTTCGGGCACAGAGATGGCCGAGGAGAGAGAACGGAGATGGTGAAAGAAAAATGCAGGAGGCTTCTCGGTAGAGATTACGAAAGACACCGCAAAAATTCCGTTTTCGCCTCAGTGAGTCGATACATAGACTTTTCATTTTGAATGTTTTCTCTGCAGATTTTCTTTTATCGTAGTTGCCAAGCCGGTTCCCCCAAACACATTTCCCACGCTGTCACTGTGTTGGGAAGCGCCTCTTGTGTCCCAGGGTGTGGCAGCTGCGCTGCCTCTCCTGTGTACCTCAGTTCTCTTTTCAACAACACTGTTGACAGGCTGTGGGAATGCTTTAAACAGCCCAATAATTATCCCAGTAGGCAGATATTTACGTTCTAATCCCCCCACCCCCTCAAAAGAATAGGAGCAGAAGGTATTTGGTTCTAAACACTGATTGGACAGGCTCAGGACAACTATGTCAAGAACCACCTCCCAGCGTCGTCACTGTACATGGGGATTGGGAGACTTGTATGACAGATGGAAGGTAGGGTGCCCTCGGTAGAGGAAAGTAATAACATTTTGGGAAAAACAGAGATATTACTGCCTTAGAAGAACGCATGACATACCTGCAGGGGCGTCAATAACCCTCCTCCCCTTAGCAGCTTGAGTGGGGGCGGGTGCCACTGGACAGTTCTGATTAACTTGAAACATTAAACTATTTGTTTATAGCTCCCATTCCTACAATGAGGGAGAAGCGCTAGCCTCCAAACAGGAGCTTGTAAATAAATATCACTATAGTGTAAGTGGATAGTATAAATGAACTATGGGGCGGAAGAACAAATGAAACAAAGCATGATAAAAATGGAGGTGTGGATGAGGGAAAGATGAACGGATCGAAAAATTGATAGATTGAGGGATGGATGGTGGCAAGATGGCTGCAGATATGGGTGGATGATAAGATAAAGACAGAGGGATGGAGAAGCGAAAAGACTGTGAATGGAAGGGTGGAAAGGACATAAAGATTACGAAAAGAAAATACTGAAAAGGAATGGAGGACAGTAAGGACGTATCAGAATTCCTTCAAGGGAATGACTACTGGGCTTGCTCATTGCGCTCGTTCACTTAATGCCAATTGCAATGGTTCAATGAGGGGGTAATTTTCATTTTTCAGACTATTCCCATGCCCTCCTGCGTGAGGAAGAGACTTGGTGCCCAACTCGCCTAAACCACATAGGTAACAACAAGCATTTACAATGCAACGGTTTCGCCTTTGGAAATGTTAAAGCTATTTGCAATGTAAATGACAATGCCATTTATTTATCTGTTTTCAAAACCAACACATAAATACAAATGTTGTCATTTACAATGCCAATAACTCAAACTTTTCCAAAGGCGAAACCGTTGCATTGTAAATGCTTGTTTAATATTTGTTAGGCCGTTGGCAGAGGTTGTGAAGCCCTTCAGGGTCTCTCTATTTTCATATGCGGGTGATGCCCAGCTTATTGTTACTCTTTCTGTGGATGTGACAAAAGACCTAGCCAAATTCTAGGAATGCATTCTTGCAGTGGCCAGTTGGATGAAAAATAACTGCTTAAAGCTAAACGCCATTTAAATTGAGATCCTTCTGCTTGGGAAGCATGCCCAGACCTGGGGGGGGGGGGGGGGGGGGGGGTCACTGGCGGCCAGAAGGCTTCGGAACTTACACAAATTATCCATTAAAAAATTGGTACTTTTTGCTTATTCCTCGCGCGATACGGTTTCTATCGCTTGTGGCAGTCTGGCTTCGAACGCGGTTTGTGAGGGGTTGCAATCCTAGTGCGGCGGGGACTCCCCTTCACTCCTGGCCTCGTCGTGACGGATCCCTAGCGCAGGTTTGTGATTGTATCCGGGAAGCTAGAAGGGAGAGTCCTTAACCTGGCGTCCATATATGTCCCACCCGCCACGCTCTCCTCCACTTTACAATTAACAACAAGGGGTAGTGATGGACAGAGTCTCTGAATTAAGCAGAAAACTCTCACCCAGTCAAGAGATCAGGGCTAGATCCAACACCGTTTTTTAGCTCACTGCATCATCCCAGTTTCAGAACCTGGCTGTATGCAAATTAGTCTGTTCCTGTCCCAGTGCATGATGGGAACAGGGCAAACCAAACTACAAAGCCAATTCTTACACTGGAAAGGAAACAAGCTACCGGGGACCGGTTTCTGGCATTTCAGCCTCTTCGGCCCGGATTCAAGCAAGCCGGGCCGAAGACGCCTGAAATGGCAGAAACCGGTCCCCGGAAGCTTGTTTCCTTCCCAGTGTAAGAATTGGCTTTTGTAGTCTGGTCTGCCCTGTTCCCATGATGCACTGGGCCAGGGACAGACTAATTTGCATACAGCCAGGTTCTGAAACTGGGATGGTGCAATGAGCTAAAAAACGGTGTTGGATCTAGCCCTGATCTCTTGACTGGGTGAGAGTACTCTGCTTAATTCAGAGACTCTGTCCATCACCACCCCTTGTTGTAAATAATTTTGTCCACCCTAAGCGTGGAAGGGTATACTCAGATGTGAGTCCCTTGCTCATTGCACCATCAGGATTCAAGCAAGCCGGGCCGAAGACGCCTGAAATGGCAGAAACCGGTCCCCGGAAGCTTGTTTCCTTCCCAGTGTAAGAATTGGCTTTTGTAGTCTGGTCTGCCCTGTTCCCATGATGCACTGGGCCAGGGACAGACTAATTTGCATACAGCCAGGTTCTGAAACTGGGATGGTGCAATGAGCTAAAAAACGGTGTTGGATCTAGCCCTGATCTCTTGACTGGGTGAGAGTACTCTGCTTAATTCAGAGACTCTGTCCATCACCACCCCTTGTTGTAAATAATTTTGTCCACCCTAAGCGTGGAAGGGTATACTCAGATGTGAGTCCCTTGCTCATTGCACCATCAGGATTCAAGCAAGCCGGGCCGAAGACGCCTGAAATGGCAGAAACCGGTCCCCGGAAGCTTGTTTCCTTCCCAGTGTAAGAATTGGCTTTTGTAGTCTGGTCTGCCCTGTTCCCATGATGCACTGGGCCAGGGACAGACTAATTTGCATACAGCCAGGTTCTGAAACTGGGATGGTGCAATGAGCTAAAAAACGGTGTTGGATCTAGCCCTGATCTCTTGACTGGGTGAGAGTACTCTGCTTAATTCAGAGACTCTGTCCATCACCACCCCTTGTTGTAAATAATTTTGTCCACCCTAAGCGTGGAAGGGTATACTCAGATGTGAGTCCCTTGCTCATTGCACCATCAGGATTCAAGCAAGCCGGGCCGAAGACGCCTGAAATGGCAGAAACCGGTCCCCGGAAGCTTGTTTCCTTCCCAGTGTAAGAATTGGCTTTTGTAGTCTGGTCTGCCCTGTTCCCATGATGCACTGGGCCAGGGACAGACTAATTTGCATACAGCCAGGTTCTGAAACTGGGATGGTGCAATGAGCTAAAAAACGGTGTTGGATCTAGCCCTGATCTCTTGACTGGGTGAGAGTACTCTGCTTAATTCAGAGACTCTGTCCATCACCACCCCTTGTTGTAAATAATTTTGTCCACCCTAAGCGTGGAAGGGTATACTCAGATGTGAGTCCCTTGCTCATTGCACCATCAGGATTCAAGCAAGCCGGGCCGAAGACGCCTGAAATGGCAGAAACCGGTCCCCGGAAGCTTGTTTCCTTCCCAGTGTAAGAATTGGCTTTTGTAGTCTGGTCTGCCCTGTTCCCATGATGCACTGGGCCAGGGACAGACTAATTTGCATACAGCCAGGTTCTGAAACTGGGATGGTGCAATGAGCTAAAAAACGGTGTTGGATCTAGCCCTGATCTCTTGACTGGGTGAGAGTACTCTGCTTAATTCAGAGACTCTGTCCATCACCACCCCTTGTTGTAAATACTCCTCCACTTTACAGCATCTCACGGGCACACTCTCCTCCTTACCCCTAGGGCAGACTGTGATTGGGGGTGACTTCAATGCTGTTATGCAACCAAGGCTCAACGCGACAGGCACTCCCTCCCCAACAAGATTAGCCCATGCAAAAAAGTTGAATGACTGGGTGGCCACCTTTTTGGTTTGTGTGACGTTTCGAGGATCTGGAATCCCCAAACCATCCAACACACTCATACTTCAGCAGCCCAAAGTACGCATTCCCGCATTGACTGATCCTCCTGCTTGCCTCTGAGTGCCACAGGGTATTCAATGTAGTCATCCTTTCCCGGGGAATCTCGGACCACTCTGCCATGTCCATGCACCTGGGTGGGACCTCGACACAATCCGGGTCTGGAGACTAAACACGTGGTTCCTGCACGGTAAAGAAATTAAAATGGCAATAGAGGTAGAACTGCATCACTATTTCCTCACTAATCCTGGATCTGTCCCCTCCCCAGGCACCCTCTTGGAGGCAAGTGAGGCTACTATCCGTGGCGTGGCCAGGGTTTGGGTAAATGCGAAACGCTTGGCATAAAAATCACCGCCTGACACTACTTGAGGCGCGGGCCATGCGGTTGGAAGCATCCCAAACTGAGACCCTGATGCTCACCGGGGCAGGCAACTCGCGGTCACTCAAGAGGAGATCAAACAGATCTCCTCTGGGTCGACCAAGATGTTGTGGCGCTCGTCCGTGGCCCGAATATATGGATGGGGAGACAAAAACCTGAAGTCTATTGCATAGACTGATCTCCTACCCTCTTGCCAACAGGATTGTCCCTGAAATCCAAGACCCCTCAGGCTGCACCCAGCACACCTCACCTGAAATCGCACAGGCATTTGCCGATTATTACGCCCAGCTCTACTCCGCTCACACACCGGAGGCTGCCCTCCCGAAGGTGTTTGGCTGAGTGGCCGTCCGGCTCCCTCGCCTCACAAGTGACGAAATGGCTGTCTTAGACCTCCCCATTACCTTGGAGGAGATCCACAGCGCTATCTCCCTGCTGCAAGCTGGGAATACACCAGGGCCCAATGGTTTCCCTCAAGAATACTAAGAGTTGTACCGAGACCTGTTGGTTCCCCATCTTGTGCACCTCTACTGTCATGTGGCCGAGGTTGGCTCATTCCCTTCTGAGACCGACGTGGCGACCATTGTTGTTATCTCTAAAACCCAGCCACCCACCCCAAGCTGTGCGGACTATCGTCCAATCTCTCTGATCAATACAGAGATAAAAGTATACGCCATGATCCTGGCTCAGCGTCTTCGTACCTTTCTCCACAAGATGGTCCTTGCGGACCAATGCGTCTTCATTCCGGCGAGAAGCACCAGACACTGCTTACGACGCCTCCATCTTCTTTGCCCCTTCATAATACAAAGATGGCTCCTAAAGAGTCCGTAATTTGGAGAGAAGCAGAAAATGAGCTCACTGAAGCCAAAACCAGACACCAAAAACCATAATTACAACATAGATGTCAAAAAACGTATTTTTATTTAGATTTTTTTTTTTTTTTTTTTTTTTGCAGTGATATAATTCAGTCAAAAATAAATATATAGTTTCAGAACATCATAAATTAGAAATACACACATTAAATCGATATAGGCCCCGCAAACACTCCATCAATCATTCAACACTTAAATACAACTCGCCAAACTCTAACACAATCATGCACATATATCCATCACACATTCTCCACTCATCATAGATTCGGATGTAGCACACTCTCTCTGTCCCGCTAGCATTCTCGATCGAGAAACCGGCCCACGGCGAGGCGCTTGGTGAGGATCCTGTTGACCGTGTTTTCAGCAAGGGACTGCCTTGCGAAAACTTCAAGATAGGCGCCATTAGGAGTCCGTGAAACTTTTCACGCAGCTGTTTATAATTGTTCAGAATTTTGAATTGGGACTCCTCTAATCTCCGGCCTAGTGTGGAACGTCTATCTATATCTGCGTTCCCGGAATAAGGACTATACCTGTTTACCACGGAAAAGGCTTGGGCAATTTCCCCTCGCCCGTGGATTCGGGACATAGACGAAGGCGACGAATACATCACCCCTCTGCAAACGCCAGGGTAAAGGAATTGAATGCTTCTTTCTGAAGCTTCCTAAATGTTCTAACGATTTAAAAATAAAACTGTCTGCTGTTGTGTTGTGACCCCGTCTCCCCTCCTTGGCGTTTTTTCGCCCTGATGAAGGTGTTGCTGTAAACCTGGCTCTGCACCGAAACGCGCGTTGGCGTTGTGTTTACTGTCTCGCAATGAAATCTTCGGGCCTCCTTGTGTGATCTTGGAAGACCTAGCGGGACAGAGAGAGTGGGCTACATCGAATCTATGATGAGTGGAGAATGTGTGATGGATATATGTGCATGATTGTGTTAGAGTTTGGCGAGTTGTATTTAAGTGTTGAATGATTGATGGAGTGTTTGCGGGGCCTATATCGATTTGATGTGTGTATTTCTAATTTATGATGTTCTGAAACAATATATTTATTTATTTTTGATTGAATTATACTTAATCACTCCCAAAAAAAAATAATAATAATTATCTAAAGAAAAATAAGTTTTTTGACATCTATGAAATGAAATGAAAAAGGTACTTAATAGAGCGCACTGTGACCAAGCGGCTTCCTGGCGCTAGAGGTAAGAGACTGAGGGAGAGGGGAAACCAGAACTGTTTAACAGGAGTAGGCAATGGAGAACAAGTGGGTTTTTAGGGCCTTACGGAATTGGGAATAAACAGTGATGGATCTGATTGGAAGAGGGAGACTGTTCCAAAAGGAGGGGCCCAAAACAGAGAATCTGGTGCCTCCGGTTTTGGATCTACGGAACCGAGGTACATTAGAGAGGAACTGATTGGCAGAACGGAGGGAGCGGTTGGGGGTATAGGGAGTGATGAGAGAATTAATAAAGGCTGGGCCGGTGCGGGCTCGAGCCATGAAGACCAGACAGCCCATCTTAAAGAGGGATCTCTGAGAGATGGGGAGCCAATTAAGTGTTTTCAGAACGGGGGTGATGTGGGAGGACTTTGGGAGGTGAAGGATAAGACTGGCGGCCTGGTTCTGAACAGCCTGTAGGCGGCGAAGTTCATACGCTGGAATGCCCACGTACAGGCTGTTCCCGAAATCGAGACGGGAAAGAAGCATGGCCAGGATAATGAGCTTAAGGGCATCAGGAGAGCAGAAGCGGGACACCTTTCGGATGATTCGGAGGGAGAGAAAACAGGAGGAGACAACCGAGCTGATCTGGGCATGCATAGAGAGGTCCCGACTGACTCTAATGCCCAAGGTCTTTGCCGAGGCCGCTGGCAAAGGTGAAGGGCCAGAGATGGAGGGCCAGAAGGCAGTCGACCAAGGGGAGGAGGAAGAGCCAGTCAAGACCAGCTCCGTCTTGTCCAGATTGAGCTTCAGTTGATTCCGATTCATCCAATCTGAAATAAAGACCAGGGTGGAGTGCAATTTGGGTGGGGAGTGCAAGGGAGAGGAAAGATCAAAAACAAGCTGGAGGTCATCCGCGTAGTTGTACACGGAGACCCCCATTTCAAGAAGGGAAAGAATAAGAGGACGGATATAAAGGTTGAAAAGAAGGGGGGACAAAGAGGAGCCTTGGGGAACTCCACAGGGGACCAGGCGGGAAGGGGCAGAGTAACAGGAAAGATGAACCGCCTGAGTTCGATCTTGAAGAAAGGAGGCGAGCCAAGAGGGCAGTGCCCCGAACGCCCGCTGCGCTGACACGGTCAAGAAGGATGGCATGGTCGACCGTGTCAAACGCAGCGGACAGATCGAGGAGCACCAGGGCTTGGGGCAAGTTAGAATCTGCCTTACTCTTTAGCTCGTCCAAGACGGACAGGACAACAGACTCGGTGGAGTGAGCCGGTCGGAAGCCCGCTTGGTGGGAAGCCAGGAGGTGGTTGTCCTCGATGTAGGAAGAGAGGCAAGAAGTGATGTAGCTCTCCAGGATCTTCCCGAGGTAGGGGGAGAAGAGAGATGGGCCTAAAGTTAGAGGGGAGGGAAGGGTCTAGGAAGGGTCTAGGCCAGGTTTTTTTTAAAATAGGACGAACTATGGCGGATTTGAAATACTTGGGGACAGAACCAGAGGAAATGGAAAAATTAAGAAGAGAGAGAGGAGGGTCAGGGCAATGGGTGGAAAATGCTTTCAGAAAGCGGGCAGGCGCACAGTCGGCTGGGGAACCGGACTTCACTTTCTGGAGTAGAGCCAAGAACACATCCAGGGAGATAGGAGGGAACTGATTAAGAGGAATAGAGGAAAGAAAGAGGAGGGGATGGGGAATATTAGATTTGATCTTGGCAATCTTCTCCAGGAAGAAGTCATTAAGAGAAAGGCAGAGGTCTTGGGAAGGGATAGTGCTCAAGTTGGCTCTGTCGGATGCAACAAGATTGCGAACTATAGAGAAGATCTCCTTAGGTTTATTGGCTGAAAGGGATATTCTTTCCGAGAAGTAGATGGTTTTGGCTCGCAATATGGCCTTCTTGTAACTCGCCAAAAGCATTTTGTATTTGGCTCGCAAAACAGGGCAGTATTTACGCCTCCAATGACGTTCAGAGCGTCTAAGGTCCAGTTTGAGGGTTTTTAGCTCATCTGAAAACCATTTTTGAGCGTCATGGGGGCGACAGGTCTTAACTTTCCTGAGGGGGGCGACTAAATCACAAGAAGAGGACAGCCAATGGTTTACGGCGTCTACTTGACGGTCAATAGGGAGGTTGCATAGGTCAGGGCCAAAGGAAGCAAGGGAGACACACAAAGAGTCAAGGTCCACCTGATTCCAGTTTCGGGCCAAGATGTTTTTAGGTAGGGGGGGGCCTCTCTTGCGTTCTGAGCTCAATGGAAAAGGAAATCAGTGAATGATCAGACCAGGTGCAGGGAAGAACGGTGGGGGGAGGAATGGGACAGTTAGCTGACCAGATTTGGTCCAAGACATGACCGTGAATATGAGTGGGGGAGTGAATGTGGGAGGAAAAGTTAAGAGACTGAAGGGTAGCAGAGAAATCCTTGGAAGACGAATCTTCTCTGGGGTCGCCCGGCCAATAACTAAAATCCCCCAGAAGAAGCACAGAGGAGTTGTTGACAACGAGCGTAGCCAGAAGTTCCTGGAGAGCAGGAACAAAGGAGGACATGTACTGCAGAGGGCGATAGAAAAGGGCTATAGTAAGGGGGGCCCTAAGATTAACAGAACGGGCAACTAGGAAATCTACTCCACACTGGAGCGGATGATCATCGCCACTCCCCCCCCCGAGTTTACCAGCGGGACGATCCGCCCGAAGAGCATAGTAAGAGTCGGGGAGGGCGGAGAGGAGATCAGGAAGGGAATCGGCAGAGAACCAAGTTTCCGTGAGGAAAAAGTCAGGGGCATCAGTGTCCAATAAATTGAAGATCTCCAGCTGATGTTTACCCGCAGATCTAGTATTGAGTAGGTAGGCAGTGGCCGTGCTAGAAGAGAGGGGAGGGGAAACCAAAATGGGACAAGACTGGGACAAGGGGGGAGATGGCGTGAGTAGGGGTAGTAGAACTGATGGGGATAAGATGTCCAGAGCAATAATGCGCTGAAGCAGAAGAGGGTCAATGCGCTGACCGTTATTGAAGGACAGTAGTTGAGCTGGGGTATAGGGTAAGGGAAGGGCAGGGTCCATGGCCCCTGGTCCCTGCCGGTCCGGACGGGCGCAGACGGGCTTGCCTTTGGCGCGCCCGCTGCGCCCGTCCGCTGCGCGACCGGGGGGAACACGTTGTTTATAGAGGGGATGAGCGGAAGGGGCGTGGCCTGTAGGTGGTGGGCGTGGCCTGTGGCCTCTGGGGGATGGCGGCGAAAGGGTGGTGGCCCGCAGCAGCGCTCGATTCAGCTGCGCGGGAGTGCCCAGAGCATAGGGATCAATGGAAACCAGTGCCCATGTTGTAATTATGGTTTTTGGTGCCTGGTTTTGGCTTCAGTGAGCTAATTTTCTGCTTCTCTCCAAATTACTGACTCTTTATGAGCCATCTTTGTATTATGAAGGGGCAGACATTTTTGTGATTGTGTACATTGTATCTTCCCCTGCTTGTCTGCTTCATATTAGTTATCAGGGGGCCCTCTTTTTGTATTAGACGCCTCCATCTTGCCCTGGCCCCCGCCATATTCTTACACCCTATCTCCCACTCCTCCTTGTTGACTTTGAAAAAGCTTTCGACACAGTGGATTGGCGTTATTTGGAAGACGACTTGCGGCTGTGGGACTGGGGCGGCAGTCCGTGCCTTGTCGGAGTCCTTTACTCCAACCCTAGAGCCAGGGTGTTGACCAATGGAACCCTCTCCAAGGCCTTCCCCCCCCCCCCCATTCAGAGGGGCATACGACTGGCTGTCCCCTTTCGCCCCTTTTATTCGCGCTGGCGATGTAGACCTTGGCCTGCCTCATCATACAATCTGACTGCTGGAACTGGGGAACCCATAACAATAATAAAATTTCCCTATATGCGGACGATGTCCTGCTCTACCTGTCGGATCCAGACAATTTCGGACCTGGATGCCTCGAGGTCTTGCAAGACTTTGAAAGCATCTCAGGCCTCCGACTCAACCAAGCGAAATCAACACTGGTGCCCCTCCACCTCTCCGGGGACTGCTTCGACTGGCAGTCCACCATCCCCATCAGGAGACAGTCTTTCAAATACTTGGCGATTTGGGTCGCCCTGCTTCCCGAGCTGGAATGGGCAATGAATATTACCCCGTTGGTCAGTAGGGCAAAAACAAATCTTGAGCGTTGGCAAACCATGCCCCTTAACCCTCTCAGGAGGATAGCGCTGTTTAAAATGATGGTCCTCCCACATGTTTTATACTTCATTCAAAACACCACCTTTCATTTCCCGTGCACTTGGTTTAAGGAGCTAGATGGGGTTATTACAAGGTTTTTGTGGGGAGGGGCGAGGCCCTGCGTTGCTCTAGCCCATTGCAGTATCCCACCCTTCGACTGAGGTATGCATATGATTGATCTCCTTCTATACTACCTGGCTACTCAGCTCCTTGTGATTCCCGACTGGTTCACTGGGGGATGGTCCGATCCAGCCAGCATGACGTAGCTCAGATATGGAACTCCCTCAGATTCAAGCATACCTGTATGTACGCCCCATACCCACAGCATTCCCACCTATCGCCAGGGCAGTCCTGAAAGCATGCCATATGACTCTGAGGCACACAGGCTGGGACAGGCGACTGAGCCAACATACACCTCTCTGGCGGGGCACATGGCTGATGGAGGTGGCAACACTCTCTGGGTTCAAGCAATGGGACCTCATAGGGATCTCTCTGCTGGGTGATATATGGGCGGGCGACCACATCAGGACCTTCAGGGGCGGTACACATTACACGCTTCACAGTTTTATAAATACCTACAGCTTCCTCACGCTCTCAACACACACATTCCAACAGGCACGTCCCTGCCACAATTCAGCCCACTAGAGGCCCAAGTCATGATGGGGAATCTGGGGAGAGGAGGGGGTCTCCAGAATATACCGTTCCCTGGTAAACAACGGACCAACGACTCTCAACCCTATTCGGACCCGCTGAGAGGGGTGGGTGGGTCCTCTTTAAGAGTAAGCCTGGCGTAATGCCCTCATGGCCCCTAAGACCATCACAACCTCTGCCAGACTCAGTCTTATTCAACTATACTATCTCCACTCAGCGTATATCACTCCAACTCCCCTCCACAGGGCGGAGCTCCGTCTCTCCCCAAACTGCACATGCTGTGGCCGTGCACCAGCAGACTTCTATCGTATGATTTGGACTTGCCCTAGCCTTGCCCCATACTGGTCGGAGATCGAAGCAGAACTCACACAGGTCTTGGGCTGGCTGGTTCCCCATGATCCCGTACGTCTTATCCTGGGGGTGATGGACAGCTTGGATGGCTCGCGAACAGACAAAGCATTACTTAGGACAGCGGTGGCCAAAGGAGTCATTGCGGCCTCCTGGGCACAAGCCAAATCCCCAACAGTAGCAAAATGGGGCCAGCTTGTGAACTGGTGCACCGCACAGGAAAAACCTTTTGTTCGAGGCCGAGGGTGCCCCGCCAAATACAACAGATTTTGGGGCAAATGGCTGAACCTGCTGGACTAAGGGCGCAAACCCCTTCCCCCCCCCCCCCCCCCCTAGCTGCTGGTGTAATGCCAGCGAGTTAAGATGGCGCTTCTATTTAATGCTTGGAATGTAACCATATATGGTGATGGTGGTCAATGCCTGTAGTAAACACCAAATGTTTAGTGCTGTTTTATCTTAAAAATCAATAAAGTTGATTATCAAAAAAATAAAAATTGGGACTTTTGGATGGACGATACACTCTCTTTCAAGACCCTAGATAGAACACTTGCTGGTACTTGCTTTGGCCTTCTAAGAGGACTTAAATCAATTATTGGTTTCTTCCAACCTCAAATTCGGCAGTTGATAATTCAGTCTCAAATACTATCGTGCCTGGACTATTGTAACATTCTGTATCTAGGCACCAAGAGAGCCATTATTAAGATCCTAAAATCTTTCCAAAATGCTGCTGCTAGATTACTGTTTTCTCTCCCTAAATTTTGTTCCATCTCTGGATTGGTTGCCCATTGAAAAAGACATACAGTTTAAAGTTTAAGTACAGCACACAAGATCATATATACATTAGGAGCCCCATTCTCTCTGTACTTATGCAACCTATCTTACCCATCTTGAGGTTGTCTTAAACCCGGCTTTTACTACACAGTTTAAAAGAACAAGATCTGGAGGCTGCTCCTCTTTGGCCCGACCCGGCCCTTTGGAATAGCTTGCCAACATACCTAAAAGAAATACAGAACCATCTTATTTTTAGGAAACTGCTCAAAACGTGGCTATTTGCAACCTAGGTTTTTTTTCTCTGGTTCTTGCAAGTGCTTTTTCCCTCTGTTTAATTTTCGTTGTGTGGTACCCTAAATTAATGGTGTACCGCAAGGTAAAGCCCCACTGTTGGTGCTACCATGCTCTTTATAAATCTTGTTAACATAAGAAGACACAGTACACTATGTTGTCTACAAGAGTGGGGGCAGTGCACTATGGACAGCCAGGGAAGAGCTAGTGTTCAGATATAGCCTGTAAGCTAGAATGAAGAAAAGAGTTTAGATGAAATTTGCTCGGTCAGGGAGGGACCAAGCTTGCTAATTGTGAGCTCAACGCAACCAACAGAGGGCCCTCAGCTGAGCTAGAGCCTTGCATTTCTTTGAGCCAGGCTTGAGCATTAATTGGCTCGCTTAGCTCTAAAGTCAGAAACCCATCTAGACACCAGTGCATTAGTGCCACCGCCAATCATCAAGGCTACCATACATTTAATCACCTAGTCTTCTGATGAGGTTTGTTGTATTTTTAGAAAGGACTGTACCAGCACTTCTCAGCAGCTCTTCTACACCTTTAATGTGATAGCAGTTTTAAGCAGGACTGCCAATTTACTACTGAGTAATTACATCTGTCTGTCAATTGGAATAATTACACGTACACATGTGATTTATTAAATATCATTCTTTGGTTTATGAGACCATGTCCTTCACCATTCAGACTCAAAAAATGTTGATACTAGTTGGGTGTGAATTAGTATTTCTCTGACCAAGGACCTGGGTCCTTGATACTTCCGCAGTCCAACAGCCACCGGAGCCTAGAGTGGAGACTGTGCCAGCAGAGGAATGCTACTTTAAACAATGGGATACCCTCCTCCCTCTATAGCTAGTTTTTGCTATCTGCATTCTCATCTTCTCCATGTCACTGAAACTGCACTACCTTGTCTTGCAACTGTAA
Source organism: Lissotriton helveticus (assembly GCF_964261635.1). NCBI lineage: Eukaryota > Metazoa > Chordata > Amphibia > Caudata > Salamandridae > Lissotriton > Lissotriton helveticus. The sequence continues at coordinate 383,397,400 of NC_136067.1, read as the reverse complement.
ATCAATTATGCGGGGTCACTGCCTAGACTGTTCCCAGTTTCACGTTATGCCATTGTGAGCAACGGTTTTCTACAGAAAGAATGACATTGGCAATTGCAAACCAATGCCATTGATGCTTGGGTAGTTGGAAAAGTAATTTAAGATTAAATCTGCATTGTAACCTTCACTGCACAGCTGCCAACAATGTACTGTGTGGTAAATTTAGCTTTATTTGATTCCATAACCTTTCGTACATTAAATTATGATGATTTTTTCCTCAGTGGAGCAGGGCAAGAAGTGGGAAGATCATGTATCATCCTGGAATTCAAGGGAAGAAAAATAATGGTAAGTTACAAGTGATGAAATGTCTGAACGAAATGTTAATGCTGCAAAATATTTTTTTTAAGTTAGCTCAAACTTCCATAGAAGAAGTATTTGAAAGGTTCTGTTTGAACTAGGGTTCAAGGTGTTTCAGTGAATGGGACACGGTACACCTAGTTATCAATGCTGCATGCAGCAGTTCTTTTTGTCACTGGTATAGCTCTGATCTTACTTAGGCTTCAATGTCTACGCTTTGAAGCTCAATCAATTTTTAAGACCACATTTATTATGCTCATGGTTATTCACACAGTAACTTCTTAATACCTGACTAACAAACCTATCCGGTCAGCTTGCCAGTGCTGTCTTGGCAGCATGGGAATGCTTTCCCCAAAAATCTCTTACATTCAGGAAACGCAAGATGACTTTCTCACATTGTGACCTAAATTTGGAGCTCAGTCCCACCAACCTTAGATACAACCAAACCCCTGGCTATATTAAAGCAGGATCCTAACGTTCTTTTCTAGTACTTATTTAAAGGTGCTTCCTTTCCTTTCCATAGTTACCATTCCTTCCCCTTGTAGGTTCCTTCATCAAAGTGCCATCTGTGCTTTCCCCTAGTTATCTTCATTTTCCTTGACTTATACTCCCATCCACATTCTGGCGCTTCGTTTACATTTGTTTTTAACTATGATTTAGTTTATCGTGTTCTGTTCTTGTATCGATACTACTTTGTTTCTTGTTATAAATTATCCTAATGCCCCTGGGCCATGTTCTCTAGATTTTAAATCTGCTTAAATAATCAATCTAAATTGGAAGTGCCTTTTCCTTTTTAAGTAGGCAGCAGACAATCTGTTTTCCACTAAATGTAGACCAGCCTGTCATCTAAAGGCTTGGTGGTTAGTTCAAGTGTATGAAGCAAGGATGAGGGAACACTAATACCGTTACCCGAAATTAGAGTTTGATCCCTTCTACAGTTTAATTGGTCTTTCGGTCATTCCCAGTTAATAAAGAGTACCAGTTTTATTGAGTAATATCTACTATGCGTAACTGACACACTTTGACCCCCCTACCTCAAGCTGTGAAGTACAGTATAAATATCGAGCAAATATGCAAGCAATGATTTGCTGATGGGGCAGACTTGACATGTTCATACATCTATGTATTGTATTGCAGCATTTATATAACGCTTAATAACCCTTTGTAAGGCACTTAAGAGCTGGCTTACATGACTACCCTGTGTAGTGTGTGTTGGTGGAAGGATGTTTTTGTTTTGATTCTATGTGAGAAGTGTTTTCATGTCCTGAATGATGACCACCGAGGTGCGGTTGTGTTATTGGATTCAGCGCATAGCAGGGTGATGGATGATAAAGTGTGATATATCTGCAAATTTTATCCTCACCTTTGATATGTTTCGAGGTTGTGAGTTTCTAAACAGGAGCCCTACGGCGAAGGCAAAAAATGTGATCACTCATTGATATGTCCCTAGAATTGTTATATTGTAGTGGGCATTGTTTTTAATCATGTCTTGGTACTGTAACAGAATGTACTTTATCCAGGTCTAAGAAGGCGTAGTAGTTTTGACCTATAGAAGTTTTTTTTTTTTTTGCTTCCTAGGTTTAGCTCGTTTTTAATTATAAATAACGTGGTCCTAAAGTCTTAGGTTCCACCTTATTTGGTGTCAGACTTTACAAGCACTAGGGAGACACACCTCAGCGCTCACATTACCAGTAAATCCACCACTGGTTTTATTACTTTTTCACTATACTTTGTTTTGGTATGGCTGTGCTAATGAGGAGAACCTTAGCCCACTGGTGAGAACCTACCAGTGGACTCCCATGGTGTTACTTCCGTGAGGCACTCCATACTTTTTCACACATTTTTTTTTCATTTATTAGAATTTGTGTTGCACTACAAGCTGGGTTGCACATGGAGGGAACAGAATAACAAATAGAACAGGGATTCATGGCGGGAGACAGTATATGAATAACTGCCAACGCTAGCGCACAAAATTTGTGGGAGCTAAAGATACGCATGAAATCCAAGTGAATCTGTTCTTCAAGTAGGGTAAGGTCATATTGTGATTTAAATTGTTGAGAGGGGATCTGACCTGATCCATACAGAACCCCTATAGCTTCTTGTTGAGTAAAATGGGATGCCGAACACACAGGCGTCTATGGTGAATCCATTTTTTCCATGTAGGCTACATGCAGACTACATGGAGAAAAGGGAGAGTGCGCATGACTGTTTGGGCGGCCCCAGAGGGCCGACCAAACAATCAGGGTCTGCAGCATTGGGCCTGTAGAAGTTTTTTTTATATTTTTATTAAAATTAATATACATGGGCTTTGTCATTTACACATGGAAATTTGTAGATGAATAATCGGTTTCGCCGTTTTATCAAGTATTGTATACATTTTTAATATTTTACTCTTGGTGTGCAATTGTGCTTTTATGATCATTATTGGCCGAATAAAGTTTTATTTGACATTATCAAGTGTGAGAGACTGACGCACAGTTATATGGCTTTATAGTTTTCATTATGCTGGTATTTTGTAACAGCTTTGCAGGTCCTTTTTATGTTATTTCAGATCATAAAGTTTGCTTGAATGGTTATTGCAATGGGTTTTCCAATCTGAGATTTTGTGTATAGTTGGCCATGGGCATTTTTTTTCCATCTCGTATCTGAGTCTTTGAGCTGTAAAGAAGCAGTCCGATTGTGTATATATATATATATATTTTTGGGACATCCAGTGGTGGACTACATTACAGCCCTCTGAATTGTCCAGCAATGTGTGACCGATCTCTTTAATTATTCCATGCCTGTTTATTTGGCGATGTTAGTCTTTTTTGGCTGTACAGTGCTGGTGATGGAAAATCCACATAGCAGATGGCATTGTGTGAATTTAAGAGGTATACGTTACAGTTTGCTGCTGACCATTACATGTTAGGATCTTGGTATTACTGTGGGCCATAACTGTTATATGTGCATGTACATAGCAGTATAATGCCATAGGTCAGCCCTTCTTAGCCTGCTTCCATGCCAAAAACAGTTTGCTGATTGAGTTGTTTCCAATTTGTGGGTTGTAAACTTAGAATTGCACTTGAGGGTGCGACTGTTTTCTGGATTCTGTTGCCGGGATGTGGGCGATGCAGTCATTAGAAAATAGCCATGCTTTCAACTGCCTTCCAAAGTGTATATGCTCCTGGGTGCCTCTTATGTTGGCTGGTAGTGCGTTCCAGAGGAGCTTCGTGGCTTGTAGTGGGGAAGCAGTGCGTCCTACGGATCTCTTATGGGACGGTGGTATGATGGATATGTGGTGCAAGTCTGGAGAACAGTGTTCTTTTTTGATTTGCGTTGCTCGAGTTTAACTTGTAGGTATGGCAATCCTTTTTCTTGGGAGGCTCTGTGGACAATGCAAAGTGCCTTGAACATTGCCCTGTTAGCTATAGGTAGCCAGTAGATTGACTGCAGGACTTGAGTAATGCCTTCTCTTGGGTGAAGGTGGAGAAGAAGCTTTGCTGCAGTATTTTAGGTAAATTGTGTTTTGCGTATGCTGGTGCACCAAAGTATAGGTTTTTGGCAAAGTCATGTTTGGAGATTACAAGCGTGAGAGTGGCTCGTTGTTTATGCTGGTATGCAAGGTATGGGAAGATGAAATGTAGTGTCTCCATTGTGTAGAAGGCAGTCTTTGTGAAAATGTTCACACACTGCATCAAGGATAGGTCTGAGACCATAGTTACCCCTAGGATTTTTTTTTGTGTGTGTTTTTTGGGGGAAGGGCTTCAAGTTCCTTAAGCCATATGACAGTACTTTTGCTATTGTCTGCAGGTCCTAATATGTCTCGGTGGTTTTCAGCCTTTAGATGATTATTCATATCATGTGTTTATGGCATGGAGGCAGTTATCAAGTTGTGAATTTGTATATGCCTTCAGGGCTATCCATTTTTTTTTTTTGTAAAATTTTTTATTTTGCAAAACACAGAGATAAAACAGTAAACAAAAGTTACCGCATCGGGTGCATAGATGGTCCCACACAGTGGGAAAGCAATAATGCAAGACGAGGCAATAATGCAGTGCACGAGAAGCGAGTAGATGCCAGGCTCCAACGTCCGCAGAAAAGATGTAGTCTCGAATGTAACCCCAGTTGGGGAATACGTCTAGTCCAGCCGGTAGAAGTTCAGAGTCACAAAGCCATCAAACTAAGCCTCGTCCCAGCGGCACATATGCCCCAATAGCGGAACACAAACTTAACTTCCCCCACCCCAACCCCCCCCCCTCCCGTGACGGCGCCTCATCCATTCCTCACTCATCCATCACACACACTTAGAACTGAAACAGATGTAGGGTCCTCAGCGATGCCGGGCAAACTGCCGAGGGTAAACCAGTAGAGAGAAAGGACACCAGGGGGCCCCATGTGTGCTTAAAGTTTTTGTAGTTGCCTAGGAAGATGTCCGCCATTCTCTCAAGACTCAGAAGCCTCCACAGCCTAGCGTGCCAAAGTGAGATCGCCGGTGCCTCTTTCCGCTTCCATGCGGCCGCCAGCGTGAGCTTGGCAGCGCCGAGGCAGAGCCATAGAATCTTCTTGTCCGCGCGCGTCTGGCGCTCAAGGCCAGGATCCCGCAGGCCCAGGACCACGGATGCCAAAGAGTTATCAATGGGATACTGCAAAATATCTTTAATATGGGATAGAATCTCGTCCCAGAAGGGTTTGATGACCGGGCAATCCCACCAGATGTGGCGGAAGTCCCCCAGCAGGCCACAGCCCCTCCAACATCTATCCGAAACTACCGGGTAAATACGGTGAAGTCGGGCGGGGACCATGTACCATTGTGTGAGAGTCTTCAAATGAGCCTCCCTCAGTAGAATTGAGTGGTTAAATTGCGTCATGTCCCTCCACAACGCCGACCATTCTCCATCGGCGATGTCCCTCCCCACCATCTCCTCCCACTGTTCCATGTAGCGCGGTCTAGGAGAAAGGGCAGAACGAAGCAACAGTTGGTATAGAAAGGAGATGGCCCCCTTCATGGCAGATGTTTTCAGCAGAAAGGCCTCAAATTCGGAGAGAGGCCTCGTGGCAGCCTCCCGAACTCCTGGTGACGTGGCCCAGTGGAGCAGTTGCATATGCCTGTATTTTTCAGTTGGCTGCACATGGTAGTCCCGCATGCAATTCTCAAAAGTCAGGGGATCAGAGCCATGGAACAGATGGAGCAATGCGCGGCATCCTCCCTCCCTCCAAGTATCAAAGGGACCCTCGGCGAGTGCCGGCTGGAACGCCGGATTGAAATGCAATGGAGTGAATGGAGACGGGAAGGTCGTCCATCGCTCATCCCCCTCCAGGGTGTCCCACACTTTCAGTGTAGTCCCTGTGGGCGTACTAATGTACGCGTTCAACGGTCGGTCACGCTTGGGCTTCCAGGCCAAATCCCATATGGACCGGCCAGTCACGCTCCGGTCCATATGCAACCAATGTTTGTCGGAAAATTGCTGTGACCATTCCACCATGACTCTTAGTTGGGCAGCTTTATAATAGAGGTGTAGGTCCGGGAGGCCGACCCCTCCGTCAGCCCGCAACCGTCGCAAGAGTGCAAACGAAAGCCGCGCCCGACCTCCCTGCCAGACAAATTTTAAGATCAATGTTCTGAGCTGTCCAAAAGATGAAGTGCTCAGTGGAATCGGTAGGGCCTGAAAGAGATACAAGTATTTAGGGAGAAGGACCATTTTAATGGCATGCACCCTACCCAACCATGACAGGAATTTGGGCTTCCACTTCTCCAGTTCGGCCCGCGTCTTAGCCACCAAGGGCGGGAAGTTGGCTGCAAATAAGCCACCCACCGTGGGAGTGAGGTGGACTCCTAAGTAAAGTATCGAGCCCGAAGCCCAGGGTAGCGGCGTCGAAGTGCCTACCCGAGCAACGTCGGCTTGTGATAAGGTTAAATTCAGGACATAAGACTTGCCGTAGTTTACCTTGAAGCCAGCCACTCCCTCGAATTCCAGCAAAAGATCTCGCACGCATGGGAGAGAGTTAGCGGGGTCAGCCACTGATAGCAGAACATCATCCGCAAAGAGAGAGATTTTGTGCTGCTCCCCTGTGAATGGAATGCCCTTCACCCCCTCATGCTCCCGGACCGCCATCGCCAAGGGTTCAATGCTAAGCGCAAACAATAAGGGAGAGAGGGGGCATCCTTGTCTGGTACCTCGCGAGTGCTGGAAGAAGGCCGATAGGTGGCCGTTCACCGCCACCCTCGAGCGCGGGCTACAGAAATTAGCCCTCACCATGGTGATAAACCGGTCGGAGAACCCAAACGCCTGCAATGTGTGAAATAGAAAGCTCCAGTCCACGCGGTCGAAGGCCTTCTCCGCATCTAGGCCTACCAATACCGCCGGAATGTGGAACCTGTTCGCCTTCTCAATGAGATGAATCACCCTGCGCGTATTGTCGTGCGTTTGGCGGCCTTTGATAAAACCGGATTGATCCGGATGAACAATCGCCGGTAACAAGTCCTGGAGGCGGCTCGCTAGTATCGCCGAATACAGCTTCGCGTCAATATTAAGCAAGGCTATGGGGCGGAAGGAGGGACAGAGCTCAGGATCCTTCCCCGGTTTCGGCAGGACCGTAATCACCGCTTCCGCCAGAGTCCCGGTATTCACTCCGGACGTAGCCATGTCATTAAAGAGGGCAACTAGAAAGTCGCACACCTCAGTTGCGTAGGTTTTATAGAAGACAGCAGTGTACCCATCCGGGCCGGGGGCTTTATGTAATTTCAAGTTTTTAATGGCGGAGAGGACTTCCTCCCTCGAGATCGGAGCCTCTAACAGATCGTTCCACGCCTTGGAGACCTGTGGGAGCGGTAAGCGCTGCAGGAACTCCCGCTGCGCCGTCGCATCCAACTCCTCGCCCGTATACAAATCGGCATAAAAGCGGCCAAATATGTCCGCCTTCGCCCCGTCTCGATGATGGAGAACTCCTGCGGGGTCTCTGATCCCTCCTATGTATTCACGTTCCCTCTTGTCCCGCAATTGCCGGGCCAAGTGTCTGCCAATCTTATTGCCACTAGAGTATGAATGTCGCCCCAATCGCAAGAGAGTAAGCTCGGCTCTATTTGCATAGTGTGCCTTCAATTTGCCCCTAACCGCCGTAAGCGGACGCAGGGTCACCCTCGAGGGATTGAGCTTATGAGCCCTCTCGAGTTCAAGCACCTCGGCTTCCAGTGCGTCCCGCTCCTTTCTACGCAGGGTGTTAAGTTGCGAGTTGAGGCCCAAGCACGTCCCTCTGATCGTCGCCTTAAAGGCGTCCCATGTAGTCGTCAGAGAAGTATCCGACGGTGGATTGCACTCGAAAAATTCACGGATGGCCAGGCGTAAGGCTTGATTGGAAACCTCATCCCTGACCACTGACGCCGGGAAGTACCACTTCCGGCTCGCGGTGTCGGGTGGCGCCCAACGGAGAGTGAGCACCAAGAGACTGTGGTCCGATACCGAAATCGGAAGAATGGCGGCATCTAAAATGTTCCCTCTGAGGGACTGGCTAAGAAAAATGTGATCCAAGCGAGAGTAGGAGTGGTGCACATGTGAAAAGAATGTGTAGTCTTTCATGGCAGGGTGGAAAATTCGCCATCCGTCTACTAGACCCAACTCCCCCACCCCTTGCTGCGTGGAATCCGAAAAGACCCCTGTGTCCGCCCTGCGCCCCCCCGAGCTGTCCAAGTCCCTGTCCCACACCAAGTTAAAATCTCCCAACAGGAGCAAGAGCCCCTCCGCAAAGTCCCCAATCTTCTCCAGCAATTCTTGCAAATACTTGTTCTGACCCGCATTGGGCAAATATACTACCACAAACGTACACAACCTGCCCTGAATGTGCCCCTTAACCATCAGCCATCGACCCTCCTTGTCATGGCGGACCTCCACCGGCTGAAAATGCAACGTAGCCCTGAACAGAAGCGCCACCCCCCGATGCTTCGTAACAGCAGAGGACCTGTAAACAATGGGGTATGCCCTATGGCGAAGCCTCGCCTCATCCTTTCGTGCCAAGTGGGTTTCTTGCAATCCAACCACATCAAGTTGATGATCCATCACATACTTCAGTACTCTCTGCCGCTTCTGTGGCGAATTCAAGCCCTTAACATTCCACGTCCCTACACTAAGTGGCATAGCGGAAAGAAAACCCAAAAATCGCTCTCAGCATGCCAAGTGCCACCCACCCCGCATTCAGCCCCGCCATCAGGCAGCAGACAACCAGTAGCTTCCAAAACGTACGTGGCACTAAGGTGCCAGCAGTAAAGTACGTACTTAGCAGCAGACACACAACAAACATCCCCTTCGGCCCTCCGTCACGGGTCCCTCCCCACCGTCCCCAACAACCCCCATCCCCACCCCACCCCAGTAGATAAGCAATCCAAGCATAGCACAAGTCACAGCGCCCCCCCAACCCCGAGCCCCCAAACTCCCCAACACCCAACCCTACCCGTAGAGAAAGAAACAACAAACAAAAGAAGTGGAAATCATAAAGGATAAAGAGAATACTCATCAGGTCCAGTAGTCCAAAGTTCGTGAGGGGCCTTCCTAACTGGAAGTGGAGCAGGGGTGCCAGTTGGTCAACCCCCGCGGCCATGGTCTGAGGTGTCTTCCCAAAAAGTACATCCATACCCAGACCAAGGCAACGAAGCCCCCCCAGCGCCGATCCTGGTCAGATCAAATCCGTGGTGGTCATGCCGCTCCAGAGCTTTCTTGCGTATCCGCCAGAGTGGCTGAGGCCACCGAAGCCACTGCTTCGGCCCTTTCCTGCAAACCAGAGGCACGATCCGGCCGCCGCCGGTCTGGGGAAGCCCCAACCCTATGCCATGAGGACGAGCGGTGGCGTCTCCTAGATGGCGAAGCATTCGCCTCCTGTGAAGAAGGGACATCCTGTAGACCCAAGAGGTCCTTTGCTGCTTGAAGAGAATTAATCTGTGCCAGCCGATTCTGCCATCGGAAGATGATCCTGAAGGGGTGGCCCCATGAGTAGGAGATGTTACGTTCTCTCAAGAAGGTAGTCACCGGGCGAAACTCCCTTCTCTTCCGCAGCGTGGAGGCTGCCAAGTCCTGGAACAGCTGAGGGGCATGGCCCCTGAATTGCAGTGACGTGATGGCCCTGGCTTTGCGAAGAATGCGTTCCTTGATTTGGAAATCACGAACACAGACGAGGATGTCAGGAGGGGGACCCCTTCCTCGCCTAGGCAGACCCACTCTGTGTACTCTATCCATCTCGATTTCCCTCACCTCCTCCTCGTCCAAGATCTGTAAAAACAAGTCCCGGACGTAACCACGCAGGTCTCCCGCCTCACCATCCCACGGCACCGCCCGAATGCGGATGTTGTTCCTCCTGGAACGGTTTTCCAGGTCCTCCGTGTGCAACTGTAGGTCCAGATTCTGTTCGGTGAGGCGGATGATATCTTGTTGCAGCAAGTGCACATCGTTAGCCATGCTCAAATCATGGTCATCCAGGGTCGCCACTCTCTCGCCAATGCCGTCCACGTCTCTGCGCACTTCCCTCAGGTCAGAGGCCAACTGAGCCTTGAGCTCAGAAATATCCTCCTTAATGGATGCAAATAGTTCAGACATGAAGGCCTTAGTAGCAGGCGCCTCGTCATCCGACACCTTCTGCGAGCCACTGGCCCCCGGGGACGCCGGCTGCTGAGAGGACTTGGAAGCTCCATCCTTACCCTGTCGACCCCCCTTGCGTGACACGGTGGACATCTTGGCTGGTGACACGCAGACCGGGGGAACAGACCCCCCCAGTCAGACAGGAAACAGGCGCTATGGGAGCTCGTGGAGCCCGAGGATCGCAACGCTTCTTACCAGGCAGCTCAAATGGAACCCCCTCACTATCCAGGGATCACCGGAAGGCAGATCTGAAGCAGGCGAGCCATATGCTGGGGGTCAGGGGTCCCTACCACCAACCAGGTGCGAGCAAGAGGCAGGGCTCTCCAGGGCAAGGCAGTCACAGTCCACTCCAAGGGTAGCGCTGTCCACGCCGTGGCCTCCGGGAAGTAGCTGAACTGGAACTGCGTCAGATGCAGATGAGATGCGGACCCAGGGGGCAAGGGTGCAGCAGTCCGGCCCCAGCAATCCGGTCCCCTAACGGGGTCTGTGATCCAAACGGGTCTGCACTGCTCACTCGAGGCCGTGGATCACGACGCAGGTCGCCCTGGCACCACGTGGCAACTGCAATCGTCCAGCCAGCCCCCGCCTATAAGCCAAAGCAGTGTCGCAGCAGTTGTAGAGAGCTCCAGGTCCCGCTGCCCCAGGTATCACGGCCGCTCACGCCCCCTCCTGGAGAGGCACTCACCCTGCCGACAGCCCTCGCTCGGGTCGGCACCGCAGCCGGGCCCTTACTTCGACCCTGCACCGCCTGTTCACATCAGCACTGGGCCCCGCGTGAAACCACGCTCCTCCAGTGGCCCTGGTCTGCGCAGCCCGCCGGTAGTCTGCCGGTTCTGGACGCTCCGTGGCGTGCTCACCGCACCTCTACTGTCCGGCCGCCGGAGTCACCTCCACCTTCTTGCTGTCCCCGCCGTCCTCCGCAACAGGGCTCTGAAGCCCAGGCTCGTGTCCCTGCCGGCAGGACCCCTGCCCCCACCTCCGGCAGGCGCTGAATAAACACAGGCGGCACTTCCCCAAGTGCCGCGAGCGCAGCAAGTCACCACGTCGGCTCCCCGACTACGCGAGGCCGGTGCTTCACAGGCCCCAGAGGCGAGGTATCCCTGCGGACGTTCAAGGGTCACTCCGCTCCTCAGACGGCACCGCTGCACTCCGCTGCGTTGGGGGCCCTTCCGCCACCCCTCTGGACCCGGGCAGCTACACCAGGACCGCGCTGTTAGTAGCTTTTTCGGATCGGCGCCGGAGAGACCTGAAGAAGCGTCCTACTCCGACGCCATCTTGGCCACGCCCCCCAGGGCTATCCATTTTTAATATGATTTGGGTGTCCTCTGCATAGCTGTACAAGGTGAGGTTGCATGATTTAATCAGATTTGGTTAAGTTGGGTATGTAGATGTTGAATAATAGAGGAGATAAGATGAACCAGTGAGTAACTCTAAAGTGTTGTGGGTGAGAAGGTGATTTGAATGGTGGCATGTATGCTATGCTTAGTCCGAGATAAAATTCAATCCATTTTAGAGCATTTTCTGATTCCTAGACTTTGTAGTAGCATGTGGTTGTGGACATTGTCCAATGCAGCTGATAAATAATCGAACTACCAAATCAGATACTCTGTTGTCCACTGGAAGTTTTTGATCATCCTGGATGGATATTATGGTTGATCTGGGCCTCTCCCTTGTCTGAAGCTGCACTTTTGGTCTGACATTAAGCCATAATGTTCTGTAAAGTTGGAGAGATGAGTAAACTCTATTTCCTAAGAGTAGCCCATTTGATGTGGTCCTTTAGTTTGTTGGGTCGAGGTATTTCTGTTTGAGGAGAGGTCTGATTTAGAAGGTTTACAGCTCAAGTGTGAGTGCACCTAGTTCCAGTAGACTAATAGCTACCTAACCTGCACAGGTTTAGTGGAGGATATCTTTAAGGATTTTTGGCAGTGCTATGCACCTTGTCTTTTGCAGATACCTTGGACAGTTAATTGATAGTTTCCAAATAGCCTGAAATTGGACTACAACATCACCCTTTCATGAATCCAAACTCTTTAGCCTAACCCTGCACTGATTCAGTAACTTGCCAGGCTTCAAAACCATACCACACAGTAGCACTCCAGACGACACAGAGTGCAGATAAGATAATGTTCATAAAATATCATAATGCTGCTATGATGAGGTGTTCTCGGTAGAGAGAAGTCTTGAGCAGAATTTAGTGAGATGCTGTATGATAACGTTTCGTTTCACCAAGAGATGGAGAATTTATTGATGTCTTTATTAAAACTGTATCCAAAGTCTACCTTTCAATTTGTTTGTTTATTTTTCAGTTGGATTGTGGGATCCACCCAGGGCTGGAAGGAATGGACGCACTCCCATATATTGACTTGATAGATCCTGCGGAGATTGATCTGCTTCTGATTAGCCAGTAAGTTAATGTGGTTTCACACACTAACAGTAGTTGCTCTGTAACATGTTTTTTGGTAGTTAACGAACATATTTTCCATGCCTTATTACTAATGGTTTTTAGGGTAAAGGTAAGAAAGTTGGTGAGGTTTGTAGACTTAGCTAAGTGAAAGATCCCCTTTGTGTTTCTGAACAATAAAGATGGGTTGCATTTCCATCTCCAGTTGATCTGTCAAACACAGCCATCGGGTAGCTTTTGCTATCTCAGACTTTTTTATCGTGTCCTGCAACTTTTAACTATGCAGATTGTTACCAAATGTTTTATAAGAAATGCAGAACTCCGATTCCCACCCATTAGTACATCTTTAGTCATTTGGTTGTTTGTCCAAACTCATCATCCAATTGATCATGTACAACCCCTGGTTACGTCTAGGCCCATTTAAGTGCCTGCAGTATGTGTGAGGTAGCAATCTTCCTTACAAGTTTGTTATGAAAACTGGGTCTTTAACCTGCGATTCTGTCCACAGTGCAGGTGCATGTTTGTTGAGTGTTTCAGGAGGAACACCCTGATGTATTTATGTAGAATAAAATGTACCTAGATATCTCATTTTTGACTTTTTGGTGAACACTTTGACTGCTTTTTCAGTGGGGGCTTCAACACATCAAACTGATCACTATAGCTATAAGAAGGGGACAACCCTAATTTGTTCTTGTTATATTTGCAACCCTGGTATTATATTAACTGGCTACTTTTCTTCCAGCTTCCATTTGGACCACTGTGGTGCACTACCATGGTTTCTCCAGAAAACCAGTTTTAAAGGGAGGACATTTATGACTCATGCTACGAAAGCTATTTATAGGTGGCTTCTTTCAGATTATGTCAAAGTCAGGTGAGTTACAGCCTGCTTTCAGTTTACGTCCACTGGGTGATTCAAATCTCCTGACCGATGTGAATAATATCAATAAAACATTTTTTTTAAAGTCTTTGAGCCAACTATTATGCCTTTTCCCTTCTCTGATTAAACCAGAGCAGAAGAACATCAGCTTCCAGACAGTCAAGGGAACGTTGCACAATACAGCTTCAGAAACCACTTATTTAAGGCTACATGCATATGTTTATCTTGTCAAATACAAATGAGTCCTCTTTCTGTGCTCCAATGTACGATTGCGCCAACATACGTTGTCTGAAAAAGAGTGCGGCAAGAACAATTATAGGAGCTAGATTTGATTATTGCCTAAAGTTGTGTGAGTATTTTCAAGATATATATGTATAGACTAGATGATGAAGAATGTTGCTTCTAGAAAGTTGGTCAGTATTGCTGTATGTGAACACGTGTTCCCTTCCACTCAAGCTGTTTTTTTTCTATGTCAAATTTAAATTGTCAACCATGGCTCCTAAATGCACGTGTTCCACAACTTCAGCATGGCTTAAAACAAAAGATCTGTTTTATATGGTCAATGTGATCTAAGTGGGCAAAAAAGGAAAGTTGTCTGTTAGGAATAAAATTATAAAAAGTGGGAGTTCCAAGTTATGGAACTTACTGCCAACCAAACTGAAAAAGGAAACCCACTGTTAAGTTTTAAAAGTAAATTGAAGATATTCCTGTTTAACGTTTTATTTGAGCCTGGGTGCAGTGTTCCTTACTTTTGTTTCATATTACCTACAGTCAGTGTTTGAGTCTGTGGGGCTGGGAACTATTCCTGTACAACATAATGGTCATCTGAACGCTCAGACTCAGTGACCTATGCCATTCGAAGTCTATCTGAAACTGAACATGCCTATACTCAGCTGGGAAAGAGGCTGGGTGTGGTGTGGGGCTACACACATTTTCATGTGTTTCTGTATGGAAAACATTTCACCGCCATCACCGATCAGCAGGCATCTTTGGGAAACCCAAACGCCATGATGCCTCCCCTCATATAGAAGTGGGTATTGCGACTGGAAGAATATGATTACCGAATTGTACACAAGCCAAAATAAGGCTAATAACCCTGCTGATTACTTTACACGAGTGCCGCTACTGCGCCATAGTTCAACATCCAAAGTGGATGTGGAGAATGTTAACTTTATTGTGATGTTGAGTACACCAGCAGCTTTATCACTTGAAAAGATTACTGCTACTACCAACACAGACAAGAACATAGCATACTCCAAGACCTTATTTCAACTCACTTGTGGAAGAAAAGTGTTCGACCATTTGCTGATGACGTTGAATTTTAGAAATGTAAAAAAGTACAAGATGAATTATCTATCACTCCAGAAGGAATTGTATTGAGAGGCTTGTAAATCTTCATGCCTGAGACAACAAGTTATTGAGCTTGACCATGAAGGACATCGTGGCATTGCAGCTACCAAAATAGCCCTGAGGTATTGAGTAGTTTCCTCACCTTGACGAATGAGTTGAAAAAGAGCTGAAAGGATGTCATCTGTGTAACTATTTAGCTCCTAAAGTGACACAGCATCCATTGACTATGTCTGACCTGGGAAACAACCTTTACAACGCAACTTTTACAACGCACTACCATTACAACGAAACTTTTACAACGCATGACACTACAACGCATACCATCACAACGCATTGTACCCTTACACTATCCAACACTTACCCTACTGTTGCACCCCCTGGAGTTAGAATAGTAATTTTTGCCCCTACACTATCCAACACTTACCCTACTGTTGCACCCCCCTGGAGTTAGAATAGTAATTTTTACCCCTACACTATCCAATACTTACCATACATGCAATGTAATGGTATGCGTTGTAAAGGTAGTATGTGTTGTAATGGAATGCGTTGTAAAGGTAGTTTTTAAAAATTTGTTGTAACGGCATGCATTGTAATGGATGTTGCATTGTAATGGATGTTGCGTTGTAAAGGTATGCGTTGTAAAGGTATGCGTTGTAAAAGTATGCGTTGTAACGTCATACATTCGTCTGACCTTCCTGCACATGCCTGGGAAAAGTGGCAGATAATTTCTGCGGACCCCTGGAAAATCGGATGAATACTTACGTTTTCCTTTGGAAAACATCTCCTCAACCACCCATGACAGTCATCCAGTGGCTTGATAACATCTTTGTAGCATGGGGTATACCCACTATTCCCCAAACAGACAATGGTCCACCTTTTTAATAGGAGTTCAAAGAGTTTCTGAGTCCACTCTGCATCGAAAGAGCACTCCACTCTGGCAAACAGTGTTGAACGATTTATGGGCACCCTCAAAAGAATTCAGTTAGCGTCGTTTGGGAATATCGATCTGAAACAAGCAATTTGTCAAGCTCTTCATGTCTGTCAGACAAGTTCTTACTCCACCACTGGTGAGAGTCCTGCGACTTTCTTTTTTGGGAGAGCCATAGGAAACAAGCTACCACAGTGGACATCAGACTGATCAATAAACGCTGATAAGGTTCATGTCCGACACTTCTCAAATGTGCAAAAATGAAACTCATGCTGATCAGCGCCAACACGCCCATGAACAGTCTTCAAAAGAGGAGACTGGGTGCTGGTCAAACAGAAACTGAAGTGGAAAACGGACACTGTTTGCTGTCAACCCACTGAGTGATGTAAGGACCATAGGACACATGAAGTCCTCCCAGAAAACCCGTCGCCATGGACTAGTTGCACTTAAGACACCCGAGTCGCTGTTCGTCCACTCTTGAGAGCGTGAGTGAGGTAGACCCGCCTGCACGTCCAGATCAAATAGCTGAGCGCATTTCATCAACTAATAGTCTATGTACCTCTCAACTAATGCATACAGTTAGGGGAGTGTGTTTGATTTTATGAAGAATAAAGAAGTCTGTTACATAGCTAGGGGTGTGGCATATTTAATTTGCACGCTCACTGGGTGGGGAGGATGCAATGTTTTTCATATATTGCAGATTAATAATTCTTGTAGATATCTTTGCTTGCAGTAATTTCAGATGTTTTTCTGTAAGCTAAAGTGAAGAAGAAACTGGAAGCCGATTGAGGGTGGGAGTAGTGAGAAATATTATTCATAACTGTCTATTTTACCATCTTGATTTCTTAGGATAGCCTACATTAAACTTAAAATTGGAAATTTATAATATGCTAACTAAAGATTCATCTGTGATTAGAGCAAATATATTCGGTCTCTAAGGTTAATGGTTCCTCAATCACAGCCATTTAATAGATGAATTAGGCAATATGTGTATCCAGTCCTAAATCCTGGTAATGCATCGGGTGCTTGTATCTTGCGCTCATCCCAATTTCATAGCAATGACTTCCCTCTGCCCTTACTGCGAACTTGCCACATTTGGAACAAGATAATATGCAGGTTTTCAGAAACCGTCAACAGACCTGAAGAGGTGTTTGTACACCCCTTTTTAGGTCTCGTGCCTAGAGATCTTTAAGGTCCTCGGCGAATTAATATCAGACGCCAGGACACTTCCGAATCTGCCTCCTTCCTCAGAGTCATGCAGTGCTTTAAATGCTTTCTTCATAGACAAGATTATTACAATCAAAGACTCCATTCCTCACTCCTTTCCCCCAGCCCCAACAGTACCCTCCCCTGTCAATACCTCCACCCTGTCCAGTTCCCTACACTCGACCCGGAATCTCTCGCCAAACTGTCTAGCCGCGTGAAATCTGGTTCCCCCAAGGACTGCTGCCCCCCTTCTGTGCTCCGCGATATTTGTCAGACTCTTCCACATTGCATTCTTCCTTTACTTAATTCCTCCCTCGCCTCTGGTATAGTCCCCAGGTCATTCAAGGAGGCCGTATTGGTGCCCCTGCTGAAGAAACCCGGGGCTGATCCAGCGGTTCTGGCTAACTACCGCCCCATCTCCCTCCTACCCTTTCTGTCCAAGATCTTGGAGGCTCATGTCACGACCTGCCTCTCGCAATTCATCGAGGAGTCCAATTATCTGGCGACCAACCAAGCCGGCTTTAGACCAGCCCACTCCACCGAGGCTGTGATTCTTGCCGTGCTGGACAACCTCAGAAGCAATGCTGACAGAGGACTACCCCAGGCACTAGTCCTACTTGACCTCTCGGCGGCATTCGACACGGTGGACCATAACCTCTTAATCCATCGTGTCGGGTCCGCCGGTGTCTGTGGGGCCGCTCTGTCCTGGATCAAATCTTTTCTAGAGGAGAGGTCTCAGGCAGTTAGCCTGGGTCCTTTCAGCGCCACCAGTGTCTCGTCATCTTGCGGGGTCCCTCAAGGCTCCTCCCTGTCACCCCTCCTTTTTAATTTGTATCTCCAACCTCTCCTTCACTCCTTGGGCAGGTGGGACGTCACCGTATTTAAATACGCGGATGATTTGCAAATTATTTTCCCCCTCACCTCCCCTGATGCTGTCACCAATTTTCGGACGGCCTTGACACACATCCAGCACTGGATGAATCAAAACCAGCTAAAGCTCAATCCAGGCAAGACTGAGCTCCTACTTCCTGGGAGAAGTGCCCCTCATTGGGGCCCTCAGTACTGGCCCACTGAGCTCGGTACACCTCCCTCTCCTGCTGGCTGTGTAAAGAGCCTTGGGGTCGTCATTGACCCCGGGCTTACTCTTAAGGCCCAGGTGAGTGCCGTAACATCCTCCTGTATGTTCCAGCTATACAGGATACGGAAAGTCGCCCACCTCCTGACTCCCGAAGCCTTGTTGCAAGTCTTAATCGCCTTGGTGATGTCTCGGCTGGACTTTTCCAACTCTATATATCACGGCCTCCCCAAATCTCAGCTGTCTAGGCTACAGATCGTCCAGAACCAGGCCGCTAGGCTTGCTCTTAAAATTCCCAGATGGCAGTCGGCCAAACCCCTATTACGTCAACTCCACTGGCTACCAGTCAGTGAAAGAATAGTCTTCAAGGTCCACTGCCTGGTTTTCAAGGCTCTTACTGGTCCCTCCCCTGCTTTTCTTAAATCCCTCATCACTCCTTATTGTCCCTCTCGCACCCTGAGGTCTACCCACCTCCAGCTCTTAGTTGTCCCCCGTTTTAAACTGACTAGATCTGGGGGTCGCAGTTTCTCTTGTCTGACCCCTAAACTCTGGAATTCCCTTCCACTCTCACTTAAGTCCTCCTGTTCCCTTCTCTTTCAGGAAATCCCTAAAAACATTACTCTTCTCCCATCTACACTAATTCCATCCTTCCCAATCTTAGGTTCCGATCAGCGCCAGGAAACTTACGGTGACAGTGCGCTCAAGAAATGTCTTATAACATAACAGCAATACACTGCGCAGCAGTGTTCGTGCAGCGAGAGTCCTTTTGGCCGGGTTTTGAAAATGGACCTCGAAAATGCACACGCTCGTGCGTGTGATTTTCCATTTGCGGCTTGCTATTGGCCTTTCCCTGCGTGTTGTCTAAAAAAGACTCCACTAGGCCAGAGGCTGGCGCATAGCTCCGCCCCTGGCCTATTGGTGTCTATTGCGCGCATTTCCTGCCATATGGTTTCAATTATTGTGCCTAGAGAGTGGCGCAGAGAAGTGACCTTCATTGCTTATCATTCCCGGGCAAGGGCTGGGATAGAGAACAGCTATTTCTCCATGAGAAAGGTATGCTGTGCGATCCATCTTAAAAAATTGACTTATAGACTTGCAATTTTTTGCTTCTGCTAAATTTTAACATAGCGTTTAGAAGTACTAATAGGGTGTTAGGATGCTAGAGATATTCTAACCATGTTAGAACTATTCACATATTATATTCACTGGCTGTTTCATGCATTGCTGCACTTATTTTCTCATTGTGTGTGCACCGCTCATATTTTATGCACTCAACTTGAGTTTAAAAAAAAAAACATTTACCCAGTGGGGATGTATGTCATTATAACGCATGCTTTTACCACGCATGCCTTTACAACGCAAGTCGTTACAACGACTTGCGTTGGGGGGCACTGGATAGTGTAATAGTTTAATTTACTATTCCAACTCCAGTCCCCGTGGATAGTAGGGAAGGTTTTGGATAGTAAATTAAACTATTCCCTATCCTACAGCGCCCTCCAGCGCAAGTCGTTGTAATGACTTGCGTTGTAAATCCTGCGTTGTAAGGGTACTGCGTGGTAAGTTGCGTCGTAAAGGATGTTCCCCCCCAGTGTTAGTGCGGATTTGAGCAGGCTTTTATCAATGAAAGCAGGTTTGGAGGTCCACTGTATCCCTGAACTCCTCAAGTGGGACTAATTATGATCAGAAAATACCACCCGCACAGTTTTGCTTAGTAGGTTGCTTATGGTTCAAAGTCCAACTGTATTTCTAATTCTTGTAGGTGCGTTGTACTAAGTCCTTGCACCAGTGGTTTCGAAATCTGTCCATGCGACTCTGGTGAGCACAGCAGATCGTGGCAGGAGTCTGTTACTAGTTCCCCAACTGCCAAACCTCTTTCTCCACACCCTGATTCTTTTATGGCCTTTTCAGTATTTTATTTGGGAGGTTTATGTTTTTGTTTTGTGGTTGCTGCCCATGTTTGATTGTTCCTTTCTCTCAGTATACTCATCTCAAGTTGTTTAGATACAGAGGTGTCCCAGTATTGATGCATGTGATTCAATGCCGTGCCGGATTTTAGTATCCATCAGCGATTAGTTTACGTGCATTGAATTTCAATGCGAATAGCTTTTTATTGCTAATTAGCACCTGAGTAGTACACAATCTGCCAGAAGTATGGCATTGCAGTACCTTTTGATGGTATGACTTTGCAAACCTTTCCACCACAGATTCAAGTCTGTCAGTTTTCAAGTATTTTAAGTTATTTATGTGTTGAGAAACTGCACAGTACAATGTGTCTGTCTATGCACCACTTGCAGGTTTTCAAAACACATACATAAAAGGCATTGTCATTTACAATGCCAATAGCTCAAACTCTCACAAATGCGAGACCTATTGCATTGCAAATGCTTGTTTTGTTGTTGAGGCTATTGTGGACTCTCAAGGGGTAAAGCTACTGGAGGTATTTTAGCACCACATAAACCTACAAATGCAAAAGCTATTCTGTTCAAAGCCATGAAACATTAATTAAAGAGACTTTGCGCTTCTGAATAGACTGCATTTTCAATCAATTTTTTACACTTTCACCCATACTGGTACTGTAAGGTACTGCAGCTGCATGTGGGGTGTTTTGTGCTTTTAAAAAAGATGGTTACTTCTGCTATTTTTAATTGTATTGTCTGTCGTTTTGGTTCTAACTGTCCATTTCATTGAATTGATTGTTTGGTTTGTGAGCCAGTCTTGCCATTGTAGATGTGAAGTAAGCATGCAACCTCGGCACTGGTGTGTTTTTATTTTTTTGCTTTATGCTATCTTTGCTTGATTTTATTCCACTAACTAATTGACATTAAGCCAATTCCCAGCCTTTCAATAAGAGGGCGAAAAAATTCTAAAGTGGACACAGTAGTGGGGAGGTGATGTGTTCGAACCTCCTGCCAGTATCTCTTGGGACAGTGATGCCCCTGCATAGTCTAACGTTGTTTGCCTGCCCTGTGTACCTGACTGACTTGAATTTGGGCCCTAGCACCACGCTAATCTAGTGTGTGCACAGAGAACAAGGACTGTCCCTTGACTTGAATAAGGTCCTGGACCTGTCGTATGACTCAGAGGGGCACACCAAGCATGCACTTAATGACAGATGGTGGATATATCGTTGTAATCTTACCATTTTATCTGTGTTTCTCTAGTAGCAGCTTTCTGGCCTACTCATTTAAAGTTAATCTTCTGTGCACTCACCCAAATCCTAGAGCTAACATCACAAGTATGTGTTTGTGTATGTAGCCTGCCTGGTACATACATGGTTTGTGTTTGCTAAAGTAATGGAGGCCTATAGGATCCATTTTGGATACTCTTGGCCTGACCTTCTGCATAAGATGAGGTTGTTTTTCCAGACCGTGGAAGTGCACTGCTGACATTCCTGAGGACGGAGTCCTAGACACTGAAGTGAAGGAAGAGGAGGCGAGGCTTCTTTAGAAATTCACTTAGGACTTTTTTTGGGCAGGAAGCTTCTATTAGTCTTCCTGACCTTCCTTTTGGTGGATGGAAGGGATGATGGGTGGAAATGCAGACTACGTTTTGCATCGTGAAGGGAACCGCTGAGATGACTTCCTTTTTGTTTTTCCCATGATTACAATTTCAGTTGGCAGATGAAATCCAGGGGCAGACATATTGCATAGTTGGGCCTCTGTTGTGGGTACTCTAGGTTGGAGACGAGCCTTTTGTGAAATGCATGACTCTACACAAAGGCTGTGTCTAGAGAACAGCCTGGAAAGCACACTTTTAACGGGAATCACCCAAGCTGTTTCTGAGAGTGCAGATGATGGATACACATGGCCTGTCTGCTTTTCCTCTATAAAAGCGGGATACCACTTGTTCTAGTTTCCAGTCCTCTATCACTAAGGAAGGGAGTATATACTCAGGGAGCTGTTGTGCATAATTGTGCTAATGCTCTAATCCCCGGGGTAAACCGCTTAGTGGATAAACAGGGGAGAGGTGGTAGATGGAAGCACAGCCCTGCCCAGTAGCTCCCAAGACACTATATTGTGCTTTGTCTATGTTTATGTGAAGCATTCTGTTCTACTCTGTATTAAAGTACTTTCGTTTCTTGAAAGAAAATCACCGGGTTGTACATTAAATTATTATGCTACTGTGTAATCAAGTCCTAATCAAATCCATGTTGCCTCCGAGAAGCCTGTGACTGCTCATCCTTGCTACCACTGACGGTAAAGTGCTCAATCTGTTGTACTTGGCCTAGTTGGCATATGTATAGTAGGGCTGACCCATGGACATGGAGGCCAATTAACCCCACCCCCATGATTGAGGCCCAGTAGCCCCTGCTTATCAAGTGATACCCCTGAACGTGGTCTCATTTTGCCAAACGTCAGACTTTTTGTTTTACAGAATAACAGGAAAAAATGTTGCCTGCGTACCATTTCATAAACTACAAATGGTAAAAGGTGTGCTAAATTCAATAACTGTTATTGCTTATGGGCTTTTTCCTTCTCCCAGATTAGGGGCTTTTCAGTGGACTTTCATTTATTAGATGACCCGTACGTAATTAATCAACAAAGGGCTGCACTTCAGAGTAGGGTAACTTTCTTTCAAACCAGTGAGATTTTGCATTAAATGACCACGATAGAAATGAACGCTCTCCTCTGCAATTTGTGAGGTGCCTGCAATCCTTGGTCTTCAGTACGGAGGTGTCAAGTTGATAACCTGCAAGTTAAATTTCTGCTGAGTGTACTGTACATCACAGAAACCCGGTTTGAGGGGATTATTGTTATTAGTGAAGCAAGGTTAGGTAATATACCGTTGGTATCCCTATTGGTGATGATTGTGAAAGAAAAGTAAGAAATAAAGATGTGCTGAAAGTGAGACGTGCAGTAGTTCACATGATGCTTTGTAAATATTTGATTGGGTTTACAGGTCGTTCGTGGGGTTAACTTGAAGTAGTGATTTTTGGAAGTAGCCTGATTACGCATTACGCATCTGGCATTACAGTTCAAATTTTTTATGCTAATTTAATTTGCTCTGTAGTAATTTTATCAAGATCCATGGTTGCAGGCATGAGGATGGAGAGATGACTGTACATGCAAGATATTGAATTAAAGGGACGTTTCAAGGTTTTGCTCAAATTACAACTGTTTTTCTGGAGAAACAAAAACCTTGTGAATTTTGGTACAAGAAAGCCTGGAGGTCGTATGATTATTTATTTTACCTTTTTCTTCTGAAGAGGTATATTATAGTATGATCAGAAGTAGAATGGTTATTAATGGGCACTGAGTGACACAATGTGGTAGACACAAGTATTTTACAATGGGTTTTCCACCGGCTGTGAGTGGGTGTAGTGTGTGTGTGGGGACCAAATAGTGACCAGATAGTAGCTTAAAGAACACAGTGTTTTGAAGCTTGACATCCAAGTTGAATTCCTCCATTAATGACCAGATGTTTGCCCGCAATTCATTTGTAACCAAGTGAAGATCCCAAAAGAAAGGGGCAGGAGTTCCAGGAGAAAGATGTAGGGTCATAATATTTTCTTAAGGGAACTGTGATAATGGTGGTATTATGGACGTGTAGCTCTCCATTTCGTGTGTTCACTGCCTTCTATCCAGCATTTGTCTTAAAAGACGTTTCCTCCTCTTTGAGCGAGTGTAGCACTATCTTAGCATTGTGCCATGTTAGCCATTCAGTGTCTGTTTTCTTGTAAATCGTGTGTATGTAAACCAGTCTGTACAGGAGTGTTCAACTCTTACTTTTTTAAAATTTTTTTTTTTTTAATACATGTTTTTTTCTTGTAGTAACATTTCAGCAGATGACATGCTTTACACGGAGACCGATCTGGAGGAAAGTATGGACAAAATTGAAACTATCAACTTCCATGAAGTTAAAGAAGTAGCAGGAATCAAGTTCTGGTGTTACCATGCAGGTCATGTCCTGGGAGCAGCCATGTTCATGATTGAAATAGCTGGTATTAAGGTATATTTTGTTAAATTTTTATTCTAACTACACATTTGAAAACATGGTGTTGCTGTATTCCTTCTGATCCCATTAAACTTTGACAGTGTGATTGTTTTCTATTGAATACTCCCTTCAAAAGATCTGTACGTAGTTTCAGTTGGTGATGGCCAAGGAATAGTCCACTGGAGGTTATAAACAAGAAGTTAAGATTAAACTTGGTTTTCAAAAAGGTTTCTCAAGTTTTTGTTGTTGTTGCAGATCTCATTATGGGCCTCAGTGACTGGCTGGCTTAGTGTTGTTTGGTCCCTAATGTGCCTTTTCATACTTTTGTCTAGATTCTGTACACTGGCGATTTCTCACGTCAGGAAGACCGTCACTTGATGGCAGCAGAGATTCCAAACATTAAGCCAGATATCCTCATCATTGTGAGTATCGCTTTTCTTTTTGTAGCAAATTGTTCTTGAAGGTTCCAGAATAGAAAGCACCCTATATCTCCCCCAATGCCCCACCTCCCCCATATCCTCCTTTCTGTTCCTTGTTGGTTGAGCTGGAATTGTCAGATGAAGTATTCTGGACTAAGTGACTTTCATTATTTCGGACTTGGTACACCTTAATCACTCAAACATAGTGTTTTATTAATTAGTGTAGAAATGGTAATAGATTCAACATTGCATTTTATTCAGAGACTGCAGATTCCACAGTGTTAACCAGAAGTAGCTAAAACAGTGAAATGTATAGGTACCCCGGGTGTGATTCTGACTTTTTGTTGGTTATGCAGTTGTGCCATAGTCCCTTATGCAAAGAACATGCCCTTCCTCCCCCACTAGTGAAAGATTACCATCATTTCAATGCAGTCTGTTAGGAAATGCCTTTTTTTTTTGTAGGGTCACCGCCCCCAGCTTTTTTGATTGATGCTGCTGGTTTTTCGACTGAGTGCACTGAGGCCTGCTAACCAGACCTTAGTGTCAATACCCTGATCCCAAAATGTGTATGTTAAGTTGGCTATAACCAGTTGGCATAAGCTAGCTTACCTGCAAGTCCCTAGTATATGGTATCCAGGGCCTGTAAGTTAGAGAGTCAACCCAAGGACTGCAGCACTGGTTGTGCCACCGTAGGCGAGACCAAGGTAAAGCAAGTTGATCAGTCTTCCTTTTCAGACTGGAAGAACCGTTTTGAACCGCTAGCCCAACTTACCTATTTAAAGCCATTGCAAAATCAAATGTCCCCCTGACACATTTGTACGTCAACCCTGTACCAGACCTAAGGCAGGGTGCAGCATATTTCACAAGCGGAACATGTATTTTATGTGTTCTGACAGTAAAACCACAAAACTATTGTTTTTACTGTCAAAAGACTTGGTCGCCCCATTGGTGAGTGCAGGGTTGCACGCTGACCCCCACTCAGCTTTGCTAACCTGTAACGGTGCGACCATAGTTGGCACTCCAAGGTATCAAAAAACTCTACATTGAGCCTGGCTTGCTTCTCAAGTCGAAATTAATGTGACAGTTAACAGTGTGCAGCTTTTACAAATTTGCCGCTTGTTTGCCAATCTCCTGTGTCCTTAACAATAGCACGCAGAGCACGAGACCACTTTCTGCCCCCTGAGGTGACATGCTTCCACTGTCTCTGGGGCTAAGTGTATCCATTCTCCGTATTGTGCCATGCTAAACTAGGGGCCAGATTGGATCGAACTATTGCCAGTACTCCCTCTCCGTTCATATAAAGTCCTAATATATAGGTGTCCCACACTCATTGCACATGCATACTGGTGTCGGTGCAAGGGTCGGGGTTCAGATGACAGCAGAACTTTATACCAGAGGGGACAGTAGACCAGCCACTCCTTCACACAAAGAAAAAATGCTGGTCACACTAATTCACAAAGACTGATTAGGCTGCTGGCACTGCCTCATGTAATTTCACAGGGCGTGGAACGTAGTCCTTTGCCTACATTGAGGACATGTTCCAGGTCTCATTGCCAGGGACTGCCCTAGTCCTCTGTAGACACTAGATTAGCGCGATGCCATGGCCAAATAAAATTCATATGCAATTGGACACTTAAGGCAAAAGTCCACACCCGTTTGCTACGCAGGCCACATTCACTCCCCAGAGGAGAATGGTCACATATTTTAATAAGAATAGCGGGGGCGTGGCCTAGGACGTCAAGATGGCGGTAGCACTCTAAGAGTGCTCTGGACCCCCCCCCCCATCCATCATCCGTCCTGCATCCGCCTACAGCAGCACTTACCGACGGACAATCCTGATATCCCCGGACTCCCCTGACCGCCGTGCATCCCTTGTTGTCACTGGGGCTCCCACGAAGGTCTGCCGGCGCCTCTACCGTCCCGACCCCTCCTGGTCGCGGGCTCCAAAAAATGGCGGCCTCCAGTCAAACAGTGAGGCGACCCGGTCCTGTGTGCGGCGGCGGGCGCTCCCTGCCTGCCCAGCGGACTTTCTGCCCCTGGCGGACGAAGGGGCTGCTGTGGTGCCTCGCCCCCTGCCGGACTCTGAGCCCTCCCGGGGCCGCTACACCGCCCTGCCTGGCCCTGAGGCGCATCGCGGACCCCGGGAGCTGTGGAGACTGAGGAGATCCGGCGGGCGTTCTGCCGGGCTGACCAGTCGAGAGAGGGCTTCCGGTGATGGCGGCTCCTGATCTCCTCGCTGCCGGGCCGTCTTCCCCCGCCCTGCGGCCTGCTGACTCCCGGGGCCGCTGCGGGCCTTGCGGCGGAGTGGAGGGCGTTCCTGGGGACGCGACACTCCCCTTGGCCCTACCGAGTGCTGGGCGCAGAGGCTGTGGGACCTGGAGGCCCGGACGTGCCGTCTGCAACAGCGGCCCTCCCTGGGGGCACCCCATCTGAGCCCCGGACATCCTAAGATGCCCTGGAGGCCCGGCCACTGCAGTGACGCCACATCGGGGGTCCCTGACGGAGACCCGGAGCGACTGGGGCCGCGGAGGCCCGGTGGAGGGGCCTGGGGCGGGGTGGGAGCCCCCCCAAGGGTCTCGCCCGCGAACTGCTAGCCCGGGCTGGGAGACCGGGAGCTCTGGCACCCTGCGAGCGGAGATAGCCCCCCCCCGCCCGACCACAGATTGGCCCTCTGTCTCCTTGGGGATTGGCCCTGCCGCACTAACCCCCGGGGCGCTGAACTGATAGACGCAACGACTAGGCTGACACCTGCTTCCTGAGCCACCGCCCCACGGGCCTGACGGTCCGAAGCGCCTGGTCCTCATCGATCCCATCCTAAGGCCGCGGCGGTTGGGGGGCAGTGGCGGTACCGGAGCCGGGGATTGCACCGTCCTGCCTAACCCTGCTCTTCTTGTTAGAATTGGGGGTCTCTGGTTGGCACAGGTATTCACTTGTGACAAGCAGGGACCCTCTCCTCTAGTCAGGGCAAGTGAACGACCCTTCCAGGATAACCCCTGCTCACCCTCTAGGTTGCGTGGCGCGAGCAGACCAGGCTAATCCCCAGGGCGCGAAGTCAGTTAAGCATTTATGAGTGCACACAGGAAGAATACCGACCCCCCCCCCCCAACAAAGGGACACCAGACTGTAAATTATATAAAAAATACGGGTACTTTATGTAAAAGATATAGAATATGCTGCAGTAATTATTACAAGACAGATAGCGTTGCTACCATATGACCACAGTGCTTCACTAGTTTATAAAAGTTCCTTTGTTGGATTTACCAGGGTTTGTTTCTGTGTCCCGGGTGCTTCACACTGAGGGACACAACCCTCGTAGCTTTAATTCAGGCAGGGAAAGAAAACGTTGCGGACCCTGTGTCCGGAAAGAGGCGAGGTGCACAAGACTCTGGGGTGTGCAGGCAGGGAAAGAAAACGTTGCGGACCCTGAGTCCGGAAAGAGGAGCGAGGCGCACCAGCCTCAGGAGAGATGTGCGGGGACTTGTGGAGTAAAGCGAAGGGGGGCGGAGTGGCACTCAGTGGCGGGTACGGTCCGTACCGGCGGCTTCTCAGGTGCGAGAGGGCCCCCTTGTGGTGCGGCGCTAATCTGTAGGGCGCACCGTCCTACGCGTCTGTCTCCACGCGTCTCAGCTGCTGGGTTAAGTGCGGGGGAATTCTGGGCGGCTGGAAGCGGGGAGAGGCGACGTCAGATGCCTCTGAGAGGTCCCTGCGTAGGATTCCAGCGGTGGGGGCTGCAGTGAGGAGCAGGCGGGGAGAGGCGATGTCAGAGGCCTCGCTGCGATTCCAGCCTGTCATTCCAGCGGTGGGGGCTGCAGTCAGGAGTGCGGCTCAGAGGAGAGCGCGAGGCAGGGTGCGGGCAGTCCGGCCGAGCAGGCATGGCTCCGGGAGGGAGCGGTGGGGGCTCAAGGCGGGAGCGGCCAGGCACGGGCTGCCGAGGGGCGAGCGAGGCACTCCAGAGGGGGGACCCAGCAGCGGGTCAGAGAGGATCAGGCAGAGTCCAATGGTCCTGGGACTCTAGTCAGGGGACCAGCTCAACTACAGGCCCTTGGAGATAGTCAGAGCCCCCGTGGGTGCAGGTATGGGGCCAGGGGGGTCAAGGGGTCCTTGCAGGTTTCTTCTTGTTTTCCTTGGCAGCAAGGTCCTTTTTCCTCCGGCAGAGATTCTTCTTTGGGATGACAGGATCTGAGGTTTTGGGAGCAGGGTTCCTTCTTACTATACAGTATTTCTTTTGTCTTGCCAGGTCAGGGGGGCCTTTGAATAGTTTCTTTCAGTGTGTGGGGCAGGGCAGCAGACGCTCCGCAGGAGGTGGAGCCGGCATTGAGATAAGGACAGCCAGGAGCAATCTGTTGACAGTCTCCCCCCTTCCTGGGCTAGGTGTAGGGCAGAGTCATCAGTCGATCTCCAGGAGGTGGAGGCATCATTGTGGTGGCAGAGCACAGCCCTATTCAGAGTCAAGGGGCACTCCCACCACCCACCTTGGTGTCCTCCCTCCATTCACTACCTGTCATTCCTAGCCCTGTCACTCACACAACCCAGACAGCAGATACACATCCTGGCAGAGGCGGGCTGAAATGGTTAGGCAAGCAAATGCTAACTTTCTTAAAGTAGCATTTGCCAACACAGGATATTAAAATAAACGTTACTAGAATAAGTATTATATTATTCTGAGTTCAGGCATACTAAATTCGACCTCCTACCATGTTCCCTGAGCTTGCTGGGATTATAGGGTGCAATAATTCCAGCAGCCCATCTTGGCCTATGAGAACAGGTAGCCTTACAATAGTGAAAAACGAAAATGGCTGTAATTCACTATTGGGACATGCCACACACATCAGGGCTTGTCCTACTTTATGCTTACAATTCACCCTGCCCTTGGGCCTACCATAGGGGTGACTAATATGAAGGAAAGGAAAGGGAAGGTTTACAGGCTGGCAAGTGGGTGCACTTGCCCAGCCAGCATGACAGTACCAGACTGCACGCAGGTTCTGCAATGGCAGACCCTAGACACATTTTAAAAGGCTGCTTCTGTGGGTGGCGCTGCAGGCCCACTAGCAGTATTGGTATTCACAAGCCCTGGCACTCCGGGTGCACTTTACTGGGGGCTGACAGTAAATCCAATGAGCCAATCGTGGAAATCAATTATAGGTACAGTTTACTTTGGGAGCACTTGCACTGAGGCACGGATTGGCCGTGGCGCAGTGCCCTGAGCAGCGAACACCATCAAACCATCTGAGGCACATCAGAAAGAAGTGGAAGGGAGACTCACGCCAAGGTGCCAAGTATAACACCGCTCCACTTGAAACCACGCCAGTCGCCTGCCCTCTGCATCTGTCCACCACGGGCCTAGAGGCCCAAGCACGCCTCACCCGACCATCGCTGTTACCCTGGCGCTGTCACTGCTCTGCCTCCGGGGCTCAGGCGGCGTGGGTGCCTGTGACGGGCACTAGAGCCCAGGTGCTGCATTGTCGAGGCCCCGCTCTGCCTTGCTGGAATCCGGTTGGGCCCACCGCTGACCGGCACAACGGCTGGGACGATCGCTTGGGAGTCCCCCACTTGCTTGGTTTCCTGCCGCAGGAGGAGCGCAGCTCCCTCTTCTTCCCCCGTCTTTCGGCTCCCTGCGCCTCTTCACCCGCGCCGCGAGGGAGGCCCGGAGGCCTGCAATTGGCGGCGGATCCACCTGCGCCACTGTCAGAACCCGGATACCCGATTCCTCCGGGAGGCCCAAACCATCGGACTGAGCACCTACAGCTGCGGCATTCTTCATGCGCCCACATCTGACCCATTGCAACCATGGGCAGGGGAAAGACCACGCAGACCCCGGTCCCCCATCCCAGATGCGTATGGACCAATTCACCAAATCGGACCACGAATCCAGCGCTGGGCCCCTGCCTCCACCTGGGGCTGAGGGAGGGTACTTATCTACAATCCTACAGGCGATCAGCGCCTCCCAGGCATCAGTTGAGCATAACCTTGGGGAAGTAAGAGTGGATGTGGCCCTCATCCGGCTAGACCTTAGGAACGCCACGGCGCGTATTACCGAAGCAGAGTCCCGTATCTCCACGGCGGAGGACGACCTGACCACCCTAAAGACCCAGGTGGCTCGACTCCAGACGCTGACGTCGGACATCCATCACAGGGCGAAGGATGCCGAAAACCGGGCCCTCAGGAATAACTTGTGCCTCCTGGGATTTCCGAAGGGGGTGGAGAAGGGCCCTATTGCCGTCTTCCTCGAAACCTGGATCCGCTCCTGGATACCTGCAGAGAAACTCTCCCCATGGTTCGCCATAGAACGAGCCCACCGATCCCTGGCGCCCAGGCCGCCCCCTGGAGCCCCTGCCTGGCCCTTCATCCTCCGCATCTTCAACTTTCGGGACCGCGACGCCATCTTGGGGGCGGCCAGAGACCTGGGCCCCCTGCTTTTCCAGAACTCCAAAATAATGATCTTCCCGGACTACTCTAGAGGGGTCCAGTCCCAACGTAGGTCCTATGACGAGGTCAAGCAAATGCTCAGGGCGCTGGGGCTGCACTATGGTCTCCTTTTCCCGGCCCGCCTCCAGGTCCTGTTTCAGGACAAGTCCTTTTTCTTCGACACCCCACAAGCTACCTGGACCTGGCTCACAGAGGAACGTCCCTTCTGCCTATCCGAGGGCCCACTCTCCGCCCTACCCATGAGCTGCCCAAGCCGTGGCGACGCCGGACCGGATCCCGCAGGCGGGGCCGCCAGCGACAGGAGACCTCTCACTCACCGGAGGGGAGACCCCGGCGGTCTCCTCCGCCCCCGGATCGGGGGGCCCCCCCACTGCTGCGTCATCATCCTTGGTCATCATTGACCGGACGAGTGTGAGCCTGCGTAAGACAAGATTGGACTCAGACTTGTCCGGCAGCCCTGTGGTCCGGGACACCCCACACGATGCAGATGCTTGGGCAGGAGCCACGGGATGTCTGACTAGGGACGACTGAACCCGAACAGCTGGGCTGCCCCTTGTTCGGTGCCCGGAGGGCTGGCTGCCTGGAGGGACTCTCCTTGGGAACAGGAGTCCAAACTGCTCATGTCTTTCCTTCCTTTCTGCGCTCTAGTTCTATCTCCCTCTTCCTCCTGCTATTCTATCCTTTCTGTCCCTTGTGAGACTGCTGCAACTTTCCTGAAACTTATTTCCTTTGAAGCTGTACTGTCTATAGCTGCTGGCATTTATCCGCCAATATGGAGGGGGGTCCTTCTTAGTTTACTCTAGATTGGTGCTGCTCTCCCAACTAACCGTTTAAGTTTAGTGTCATTCCCCTAGCGGGGGGTTTCTTCTTTGGGTGTTTGAACTTTAGGGCGACAGATGCTTCCTGTTTTGAAGTGTAGGGTGGGGGGAGTTGGAGGGTACCTGGGAGAGGGGAGTCCGTTGGCTCCCATTGGTTTGTTGTTTTTAGCCGCCCTATGGGCCGCTTTTTAGTTTAGCTCTGTTCAGCCGCTCCTCGCCCTCCGTTGGTGCTGCCTGCGGGCGGCTGGTGGCAGCTCCTCCTCTTGACGACATATGGTGGGTATATCCTCTCCTGCCACACACCTCCTGCTCCTTGATGCTCTTGTTGTTCTGGGTTTCTGCGGGTTGCCACGGGAGATGGCCGCAGGCGGTCGCCCCCTTTCCCTCGTGTCCCACCTGGACCCTTGGTGCCTGTGCCCCATTGGCCCACTTCGACTACCTTCCTTTCCCTTGGAACGGCGCTGCAGGTCCTCCCCTCCGAGGTGCGCCTCCCGTTGATCCCATGCTTTCCCACGTCCCCCCAACTCCCCCAATGGCGTAAACTCTGGTTAGACCCCTCCATGTTCTCTCTTGGAACGTCAACGGTCTTCTTGACCGCCTTAAGCCACTCGGCGGACGTCCTCCTTCTCCAGGAGACCCACCTTCTAGGCACTCAATGCAACATCCTGGCCCGTTACGGGTTTGCGATGGTCTGGCATTCTGGGTTTCAGCGCAGGTCCCGAGGGGTGGCGGTCTTGCTCCGGAGAGGTCTCCCCTTCACCCTGGTTAAGGCATACAACAGCCACAGCAACAATAGATAGGACATGTATCACTGTCCTTCTAATGTTTTTTAATTTATGTTTTTTAATATAAAGATATATCACTTTCTATCAACAATTCATCATAACTGTATAACTACATTGTAAAAATGTATCCCTGTTTTTATTAAAACACACTATTTTTGATATCATTATGATTGTTTGTGTTATGGTTTAAGTTCTTTATTTTTGGTAATGGTGCAGTTGAATACATAGCTAGTGTTTTGTTAGACAGATAGCCTGGGTGTTTACCTTCACATTTTAAGGCATACACTGACCCATAATAATTCTTTGCCGGTTACTGTTGGGACTGGAGATGGAAATCCGAAGCAGGGCTCCAATATGCAAATAGACGATGTTCCAGCTCCCCCCTTTGAGTACAACAACATCATCTCCAGTTGTACGAATCCCAATTTAGGAAGCCCTAATATTGGATTGGGGAGGTCAACGAATCCTTTTCCGATAGTGAAGATGATTAAAACCTGCTCCTAGTGTAGCATCTGCCCTTAATCCAACGGCTCCCTCTTTTTCTGCCTTGGTAGAAGGAGCAGTATGCTCCAAAAAATCCTCGGTAATTCCAATAGAGGATAGCATAGACACGCTGACGTTAGATTTCCTCCCTCTCTTTGATCCCGACTTAATACTGAATAGATCTTTGCTTCTTAAGTGTTTCAAAGAGATGGAGAGTCAGAAGCTAATTCAATCTAATGACATTGATTTGGTCTCAATTTTGAGAGTTGAGGCAGGATCATGCATCAGGGTAAGGTTCTACTCCAAACTTATTGTGAACCTCATTCTGAGGCAGGCCGAGAGTTTTCAGAGTCGTGGGATCGACGTAATGCCTCTATTCTCCAACTGTAGAGATGACTCCTTTGATAGGAGGTCTTTGTGCTCGAGACAAGCCGGTCCTCCTACCATTTTTGAGGACTTAAAGATCTGCATTTCTAAATCTAAACGTCTAGTGACACATATAATTCCTCCCTCTTTATCCCTAAATGGTAATAGAGTAGAGGATATTCAGCAATGGAATTGGTTACCTGGTGCTTTATCAGGTAAATCAACTGACAACCGTAAACTATTTTCTCATTTTTAGCAACAGCTTAAAAATTATCTCTTGGAATGCTGCTGGAATTAATAAGTCCCGAAAAGATGCAGTATCTTTATTCCTTGAAGGCTAGTGTGATCTGTATTCAAGAGACGTGGTGTGTGGACAAAATGATTATGGGGAGGGATTATTTCGTCCTAGAAGGAGGGGCTGTCCCCTCTAAGAGGGGACACGCTAAAGGGGGAATTGCATGCCTGCTATCTAATCTGATAAAGTGGAATTATTCTCACCACTTAGATCCTAGCAACCTTTTTCAGGCTGTGACACTATTTAGTCTTGACAATGTGGAAAAGAAAAACCCCCTGGTAATTATAAATGCTTATATCCCCCCCGATGACTGTTTTAATGGAGTATTAAAACAAGTCTTTGTTTTTATTAAACAAACTAAGGATACAGTTCCCTCCCCCCCCCCATGTAATTTTATTGGGTGATCTCAATTGCAAAGTCTCAAATTTAAGCTTGGAACTATTTAGAAACAAGCTTAAAGAGGAATATTTTGAGATCCCACAAACTCTTTTCCCAGTTAAAATTAGAACAGATATGCGAGGGAAATTGCTCCTGAAAGAACTGTCTGAAACAGAGGGTATTATAGCAAACGGAAGGCTTCCTTCCGATACACCAGCACACTTTACGCATAAATCCAATCAAAGTGAGTCGATCTTGGATTATATAATCATTGATTATTGTTTCTTTTATCTTCTGAGAGATCTGGTGGTCTCTCAGACTGTATTCAGTGACCACAAGGTGATTACTATTAACCCTCTCTATATATCCGCCTTATGCTGACCCTTGGTCCCTTAATGGTGATCTGGTCAACTTTAGTAATAAAACTGGAAGATGTTTTTGGAACTCAAAAGCCATGAAGGGCCTGGAACATATCCTGGATAAAACACTAAAAAATCTTCATAATTGGCTTGGGGCCGAATTAATTTCTTTTGAGAATTTTATGAAGGAGGTCACTCTAGCCACAAGAAAATCCAATCTAACCTCAAAAAAGTCCATACTTCCCAGATCGGTCACCCTCTTAAATAAGGAAATAAATAAACTGGTGAGGGAACATTATTTGTCCAGAACCCCCAAAAGATACAGCAAAATAGCCCTCTTAAAAAGGAGACGCAGGGCCAAGATAAAAATAAAAAAAGAAAGAGGATTCTTTATGGATCAACCTGCGAGAGGCCGTAGTAAACGGTCACACAAGATTATTCTGGTCTCTAATCGGGAGGGTTGTGGAACAAGAGTCAGTCCCCGTCCAAGTCCCCGTCCAATTCCCATATCTGAGCAAATCTGGGTCAATCACATTGCTAAGTTATATGCTAGTAATGGGCCGGTGGCCGAGTATGGGGGATTTTGTAATGATAGTTTTTTCAGAAGGGAAATCTATTAGAAAAATCACTATCGAACTGGCCATAAAGGAACTGCGCCTTTCTGGTGCAATGGGGCCTGACGAGCTCCCAATATCCGTCCTGAAACAGGACTCAGTTGCCTGGAGTAAAATTCTTTTCCTTATATTTAGATTTAGTTTTTTGAGTAAATCTGTCCCCTCGTCCTGGAAAGGGAGCATATTGGTGCCCTTGTTTAAGAAAGGCGATAGGAATGAACCCAAGAATTACCGCCAAATCGCCCTGCTCGATGCGATTGGTAAAGTCTTCTCCAAATGTCTCCTATACTCAATTAACGACTGGGTTGATAGGAATCACATATTACCATTAGAACAGACAGGCTTCCGCAAGGGACATGGCACTTTGGACAACCTTACCGCACTTCAGATAATTTCGGATAAATATGTAAGGGTTCGTGGGGGAAGAGTCTTTGCGGCGTTTATAGATTTCTCCACAGCCTTCGACAAAGTGGATCGGCCGTTGCTGTTAAGGCTCTCCACTCAGATACATGGTGCCAAGTCCTTCAAGGAGGGGCAAGGGGGTTATCCCAAGTCATTCCTTCCATCAACGGACTAAAGCAGGGTTGTCTTTTGGCTCCTCTGCTTTTTTTCCTATATATTTCAGATCTCCCTATGTCTGTATCTGCTTGTGATGGTATTGCACCATCATTGGGGGGGAACTCCAATTTCCTGTTTGCTATATGCGGACGATATCCTTTTATTGGACTTAACGCCCAAAGGGTTAAACAATCGTCTGCCCGCTCTGCACCTTTTTGCTGAATTCCATTACTTAAAGATAAATGCAGCTAAAAGTAAAATAATGTGTATCTCAGGGAGGAAAAAAACAAAATACGAGAACTTTGGTTGGTCA
Organism: Lissotriton helveticus; assembly: GCF_964261635.1. Taxonomy (NCBI): domain Eukaryota; kingdom Metazoa; phylum Chordata; class Amphibia; order Caudata; family Salamandridae; genus Lissotriton; species Lissotriton helveticus. The sequence continues at coordinate 383,361,877 of NC_136067.1, read as the reverse complement.
GTAGGAGGTCATAAGCTGGAGGTAGTTAAGTCTTATGTCTTCCTGGGGAAAATCATATCTGATAACCTAAGTGACAAGGCCCACATTGATGATAATACCCGGAAGGCCCTGTCTCGGGGTAAAAGCTTGAGTGCATTATACTCTGCCACAGGGAGAAGACATTTCTCTTACCTGCTAGAGGTTTTTAGGGCGAAAATCCCGTCCTCCCTTTTGTATGGAATTGAAATAGTCGATCTTGGGCAATGTTTTTTTTTTTTACACGTTGCAGAAGGTAAAATTCTACGGTTTTTAGCCTATATTAATACCGCCTGCACAGTGGCATCCCTGAGACTTGAGTTCGGCATCCGTAGCAGTTGGGTGCAGGGCTTGGCAGGGCTAGTACGTTGGGTAGCCAGTCTGGCCAGAGGGAAAGTGGGGACTTTGAGAAGTCGGAATTGCTGGGCACTTTAAGGGAGTTCTCCTTAATTGTAAAGAATTTTAGAAGGGCTGTTGCACTTCTACAATTGGAGGAGAGTACTCTTTTCACTCTGTCTGCCGTTCAGTTAAAATCACTTTTGAAACAGGCCTCGTGGGATCTTAGTTTTAGGTTGGACAGAGAATCCATTCTTGTAAAGAAGGGAGTAACCCCTCTTACTGATACTTGCGTATTAAAACACATGCAACCCTATGTCGCCTGGAACCTTTCCCATGGCATACGGCGTTTTTGGCTTCTCCTGAGGCAGGATTTACTCCCGTTAAATAATCTTATGGCTAGGTGGTATGGTTGTTCTGCAATTTGTAGTTTTTGTAATTTGTTTACCCAGGACTGTATACATGTTCTCTTTATATGTCCTGTACTTCGTTTATTCCGTCGTAAGTGGCTAAGACAAATGCTTGAAATTAAATATTCTTACTGCCAATTCCTTCTTACATGCTTTATATAATCCTCCTAATGAAATGTTCTGTTTTAGTATTTTTAACTTTTTTAAATGTTTTTTAGATATTTATTAGAGGGTTTTTATTAACTGTGTTGTGCTGATTATCTTGTTCATTTGAACGAGTATTTTGTATTATGTATCTTTTTATGTGGACCTCTTCGGAGTTCCAAACATAATAATAATAAATAAGACCCACGGGGCGATATCGGGCATGGTGGAGGGTTGCCCCCTGAATGTCTACGTACCGCCCGCCCTCCTGTCCCCGACGCTCCGGTGCCTTACACGGATCCTTTCCTCATTTCAACACGGCCTTACGGTAGTTGGCGGCGACTTCAACGCCGTAATGCAGCCTCGGCAAGACACGACCGGTACCCCTTCTGTGACTCGACTCTCCTCCGCAGCGGCTCTGTCGAGCTGGGCTTCGGCTCTGGGGCTCTGATATTTGGCGAGTCTGGAAACCCCGCAAGGCACAGTACACTCGTACATCGGCCTCCCATCATACCCATTCCCGCATTGACCTCCTCCTGCTCCCGGCCACGGACTGCCATCTGGTCTCAGGAGCGAGTATCTTGCCTAGGGGACTGTCTGATCACTCCCCCGTCTCCCTCCGAATTGGCTCTGCCCCAACAGGACCGCGAGCGGTATGGCGTCTCAACGTGTGGTTCAATCAAAACCAGGCGCTGGTTGACGCACTGGGGCAGGATTTAACCCACTATTTATCTGCCAACGAGTGTTCGGTTCCCTCGCCAGGGACCCTATGGGAAGCCCGAAAGGCGGTGATTCGTAGGGTGGCGAGGGGGCTTGTCCACGCCAAACTAACGGACCGGCTGGCCAGGCTCGCGGAGTTGGAGTCCCAAGCCGCCCGGCTGGAGGTCGAGAGGACCCCACCCGGCAATTGGCGATGATCCGAGAAGAGCTCCGCCAGATCTCACTAGACTCTGCTCAACAGCTGTGGCGGTGGCGCGGATATAAGGTTAGGGTGATAAAATGGTAAACTCCTCCATAACTTGGTCTCCTACCCCAAGATCCACCACATTATTCCGGAGGTCCGCGCACCAGATGGCACCATCCAGGTAACCTCCGAGGCCATAGCCGGAACCTTTGCGAACTTTTACACTCGCCTCTATGCGGCACGACCGGCTGACGCTCCTCTAACTACTCTCCTGTGCAGTGCCGGTGCTCGACTCCCCGCTCTTGCCCCTGCAACTGCGAAGGCTCTGGAGAAGCCATTCACCTTGGACGAAGTCCTGGAGGCCATCCCCCTTCTGAACCCTAGCAAGACACCTGGTCCGAACGGGTTCCCACAGGAGTACTGCGCGGCCTTCCGGGATATTCTGGCTCCCCAACTGCTGGGCCTCTCATCACGTGGTGGAAAATGGCTACACCCCCACCCCCCCCACGATCGTGGTCATCCCCAAGACCCAGCCGACTTCCGTCCGATCTCCCTTATTAATACCGAGATAAAGCTCTTCTCCATGATACTGGCCCAGAGGCTTAAACCCCTTCTACAGGACCTGGTCCTCCCGGACCAATGTGGTTTCATGCCGGCCAGAGGTACCAGTCATTGCATCCGCCGCCTCTTACTTGGCCTTGGCCCACCGCTTCCGCCTGTCCCCATATTTGGCCCTCCTCTTTCTCGACTTTGAGAGCCTTTGATACGGTTGGCTGGGCGTATCTCCAAGATGTGCTGGAGGCGATGGGCTTTGGCCCACTGTTCCACCGATACATTGGGATTCTCTACGCGAATCCCAAGGCCCGGGTGCTGATCAACGGGTTGCTCTCGGAGGCATTCCCGATATGCAGAGGCACGCGCCAGGGGTGTCCCCTCTCCCCACTTCTGTTCGCATTAACGATGGAGCCCCTGGCAACGCTCATCCGGCAGGACCCCCTTGTCCAAAGGTGGGCCTGGAATGAGAGCCACATAGACAAAATAGTCCTCTACGCCGATGACGTGCTCCTGTACTTGACGGACCCGGCGACCTCGGGCCCCAAATGTTTGCCGATCCTTGTCGAATTTGAGAGAGTTTCCGGCCTTCGGCTTAATGCGGCCAAATCCACCCTGGTCTCGCTGCATCCCTTCCGGGAATGTTTCCACTGGCGGTCGTCCATCCCCTTAGACGCCACTCGGTTAAATACCTGGGGATATGGGTAACCCTCCTGCCGGAATTGGAATGGGCACTGAACATCACGCCCCTGGTAGCCCGAATGCTATCAGACATTAAAAAATGGCAAACCCTCCCCCTTAATCCCTCGGGACGAAGCGCACTGATCAAAATGATGGTGCTCCCCCGCTTCCTCTACACCCTACAAAACATTTCCATCCCCCTATCTCGCACCTAGTTCCGCGAGCTCGACTGAACCTTATCCAGATTCCTTTGGGGTGGCGGAAGACCACGGATCTCCCTAGCACACAGCAGCATCCCTCTCCTTTGATGGAGGCCTAGGGGTGACTCACCTCTACCTCTACTACCTTGCCACTAAACTGATTGTTGTCCATGATTAGTACGCGGGCGGCTGGTCCGACCAAGCGTACCGAGTGGAACTGGAAGAAACTGACTTCTCACAGATCCAAGCGTTCCTCTATGGATGCCTGGTGCCACAATCCATTGCGCCAATTACAAGAGCTGGCCTTCTGGCCTGGCGCGCCGCCCGGCGCCACACAGGATGGGACCGCAAACTTACTCGCCAGACACCACTCTGGCATGGCAACTGGCTCCAGGAGGTATCGTCCTTGAGTGGATTCCGTCGTTTGGACCTTATCGGTGTGTCGGTCCTTGGAGATGTCTGGGTGGGGGACCACATCCGTGCCTTTGCAGACTTGCAACAGCGCCACGCCCTTCCCCCCCCCCCCCCCCACTCCCAGCATTTTAGATACCTGCAGCTGCGCCACGCCATTCATGCACACCTCCCCTCACCAATCACCCTCCCAGAGTTCAGCCTGCTAGAAGCTCAAGTGATGATGGGGAATCTGGGAAGGGGAAGAGTATCCCGAATCTACCTCTCCCTCGTAAATAATAGCCACTCGTCCCTAGATCGGCTGCGCACCTGTTGGGAGGGATGGGTGGGACCCCTAGAAGAGGCCGATTGAAGGGACGCCTTAATGGCCCCACGTACCCTGACCACATCATCCAAGCTGCGCCTGGTGCAGATATGCTATTTACACACAGCTTACCTCACCCCAGAGAGGCTTTTCCGAGCCCGATTGCGACCCTCCCCAGACTGCCCGAGATGTGGACAATCTCAGGCCGATTTCTACCACATGGTGTGGCTATGCCCGGTGCTGGAGAGGTTTTGGAAAGGAGTGGAGCAGGAGCTTTCACAGGCCCCGAGTTGGGAGGTTCCTCATGACCCGTTGCGAATGCTGTTGGGGATCTTCGATGGTCTGGATGGCTCCAGGTTGGATAAACGCCTACTAGGAATGGCAGTGGTCGTGGCCAAGAGGGACATAGCGCGACACTGGACACGCACTGTGGCACCCACGGTGGGAGGATGGAGGAGGGGGTTGGACTGGTGCGGCGCCCAAGAGGAGGTTCTATTTGAATCCCGGGGTTCTCCAGAACTGTTTCCTAAAATATGGGGGAATTGGTTCAACATGATCCCGCCGTGAACCCAGGTACACAAACTGCTTTAAGAGTTGATATTATTGCCACACATGCTGTATTGTCGGACTGGAGTGGACTGATACTTCCCATATGCACTGCTGATTTTGACCCATTGTACATGTTTTTTTGTGAGCTGCTGCCAATGAATTTTCTTTGCTGTTTTAAAATACTGAATAAAGTTGAAATATCAAAAAAAATAGCCCTTTTGCATGACATTATGATGGCTAAATTAGCATTACTTGGACATCAGAGTGCTGTCTAAACTAAATTCATCAACACTCTCGAATTGGTTAATCCATGAGAATTTGGGAAGACAGACTACTGAGATGTATGAATGTGAGAATTTGTCCCTCCCATATCATCTTTGCAAGAAAAAGGAAATTAATTCTTGCCTTTTTTTGTAGGACAGTTCTGTTTTTGAGCTTGAAAGTAAGTCGCTCATTTGATATATATTTGTGCAGTTTTTGCAATGCTATTTAGTTTACTCTATCACCTATTTCTGGCTTACTGAGGCATACATCTATATTTGTAGCCTTCTGGTGTATGTGTGTATGTGTGTGTGTGTGTGTTTAGTCACTCTGTGACTGTAAAATGCCTCCTGTATTTAAGGTCACACAAAGCGAGTCTGTTCTTGCGCATTTACTTTAGGAATATCGTTCCTGTTCTGTTTCTCTGGTAATGAATATATAACGTTTTGAAAAAAAAAAGAAATATATATATGCTCCCTAATTATTACAGCCAGGAGAGTAGTGTAATAAACTTCAGAAAAGTTGTATTTACTACTTTTCTGAAGTTTAATTAAACAACAAATCAAATTCATTATATGTTGGACTTTTTTTTCTTTCTTTTTTGCAGAGAAAAAGCCTGAATTGTTTTGATCATGGGGAGTTGCTTTGAATGCATTCCGTTGAATGTGGCCTTAATGGAGTGGCGCCAACACTTTGATATCAGCCTTGGTACTCTTGTAAGGGAAATGACTGAGCAGATTTCTGTTGCGGTAATATATTATCCAATACATTTGTAATGATAGTAAGACTTAATACCAAAAGTGCAGATAATGCAGTGCTTAAGCGGGTGCATAAATGCATAAAAAATGTACATACAACACCATACTCTCTCACTGGTTCATTACATAGATTTTGTTCATACATGTGTGGACCGTTATTGCACACGGTGGATCACAATTAATCTGGAAACCAAGAGAAACTGTCAATGACCGCGTTGTGATACCCTGCGGGGAAAAAGTTTTGTGGTAAACGTTGTTTACCATGAGTGAGTGGGTCTCTCCCTGACCAATTCATCTGGCTCAGTTTCATTAAGGAGTATTTTGCGTGACATATCAATTGACTCAAGCACACGCCACCATAATCGAAAGGACGTCTAAGTGAATTACAACCTCCTCTGTTGGACAAATCTTTTGAAATTTGTAGAGCGCTTCCCTCACTGCAAAAGGCATTAGTTGCCTGCTCTTGAGATAGATGGTGTTCACCATGCCAAGGTGAAGTAGTACTGAGCAAGTCAGGTCTGGCTTGTTGAAACCGTAGTGGTGGATTCTTTGCTCCCTGGATTCTCTTGGAATTTATATTGTAGTGAGTCGAATGACCAGGGAGGCACTTGTGGAAGTGCCCTAAAAGTGGCAAAATATTTGTTCTACAGAGGGTGTTGTTCATGTAGACGTCCTTTTAATTGTGGTGGTATGTACTTGAGTCAATTATTAAGTCACAGAACATACTCCTTAATGGTACTGAGCCAGATGACTTGGTCCTGAAGATACCCTATCACTCAGATGGGGGAGAGGGTCGAAACATTGACAGTATCTCTCTTGGTTCCCACATTAATTGTGATCCAGAGTGTGCAATGGCTGTACGCACGTGCATGACAAAAAACTATGTAATGAACCAGGAAGAACGTATGGTGTCTTGTGTATATATTTTACGTGTTTATGCTCTCTTAAACACTGCGTCCTCTGCACTTTTTTTTTTTTTCACAACTAGTTTATTGGTGAAGATGAGCATATGAAATATAGTGGCAGCCCACAGTCAGGACTACACCACCAAACATTACGATACAATCACAGCACTTAACCAAGTGTCCAAGCAAGAAGATGATGCAATTAAGGATACCAGAAAACAGTTGCCCCACCTTCACCTTATACTGCTACCTACCCACCCAACTCCCCGATCCCACCCGGAACCCACCCGAACCCCATGCATGTGTGTACTAACCGTAACGATGTAAGATTATGACGTGGGTAATGTGCGTGGACATGGGCCCTGCCAGCCAGTACGGGGCTAGAGGTCCTCCTCTGGCTCCACCGGAGGGTCCAGTGTCAGATCTCTATAGTCTGCCCACCTCTTCCAAATCTTAAAGTGTTTGCGGGGGCATCCTCGCGCCTCAAATATAGGTCTCTCCAGGCCCATACAGAAGTCCATACCAGCCTTCCATGCAGTCAGGGGGGGGGGGCGCACATTCTTCCACGCTCGGGCCAGGTCCCTCTTAGCCACCACCAGCCCCAGTAGGAGCAGGTGCCGCTTATAAGTATTGCCACCAACCCCTTCCAGGACGTGCAACAGTCCCAGACGGTGAGTACGGGGGAGGGTCCAGCCCAACACCTCAGACAGACAGCCCCAAACACCCCTCCAGAAGCCAACCAGCCTAGAGCACGACCACAGTGTATGAAGTAGCGTACCCACCTCAGCCCCACACCGCAGACATTCCGGGGACCCAATCAGGCCCGCCTTCCACAGACGCTCTCGGGTATAGTATGCCCTATGGAGAATCTTGAATTGGATGAGTCGGAATCGCATTGCGATAGCCGCCCCCCTCGGGGATTCCAAGGCCTCTCGCCAGTCATCTTCGTCCAAGGGGCCGAGGTCTACTTCCCAAGTCGCCTTCAGTGAGAGAAGAGTAGGGGAACAGTGGGTGACCATGGTTTGATAAATGCGCGATACTTTTTTGTCCCCAAGATCACCCATGAAGACCTTCGCCTCGATCGGGCTAAAGTCAGGGAGTGAGTCAAGGTTGGCAATGCTGGGCGTCAGTGCATGTCGGAACTGAAGGTACCGGAAAAATTGAGATTGGGGCATATCAAATTCGGCACTGAGGGCCTGAAAGGATTTGAGCAACGTACCAGACATCACTTGACCTAACTGCGAGATACCTATCGCATCCCAGCCATCGAAGCCTGGCAATTTAGAGAGTTCAGGTAGCATGCCGTTCCGCCATAAAGGTGTTTCAGCGGTCAGTCGGCCCCACCAGCCCACGCGACGCAAGGCCTGTCGCCATATAGCAAACACGAGTCTGGTAACCCTTGGCAGCGAGGCACGCAGTCGGGGTGAGTATAGGATGGTATGGAGCGAGTTATCGCCCATCAAAGCACGCTCTAGGGCATAGGCCGGGTCCCCACCGTCACAGTACCACCATTCGTTCAGAACAAGGAGGTGAGCGGCCTGGTAGTACGACTGCAGATCCGAGGTGGCCAGGCCTCCACAGTAGGTGGACAGAAAGCATGTGCGCAATGCCACCCGGGCAGGGCCTCCCGCCCAGAGAAAGCGGCCCAGCACTGAATTAACCTGTTTGAACCACCGAGGTGGAATAGGATACGGATGGTTTTGCAACTGGTAGAGTAGGCGCGGGAGCGCAACCATCTTGAAAATGGCAGATCGGCCAAAGATTGACAGGGGCATTCGAGACCAAGTTTTGACGTCCGACTGAACTCGTTCCCAGACGGGCTGCAGGTTACGGTCCCAGGCAGCGTCAACCGAGTCCGAGAGAAACACTCCGAGGTATTTCAGCCCAGTCGTGGCCATTCGCAATCCCGAGGCCCAAGGGTCTGTCACCGGGTCTCCTGATAGCACCCACAGGGTGGACTTGTGGAGATTGAGATACAAGCCCGAGGCCTCTCCAAACTGGTGCATGATCTCCAAGACACGTGGGCCCGAGCGATGCAAATCAGTGAGGAAAAAGAGGACATCGTCCGCATATAGCGCGATCTTGTCCGACAGGGTAGTGTTCCATACAAAGCCCCGTATCTGCGCATCCTGGCGCACTCTCGCCGCCAAGGGCTCCATGGCCAGTGCAAAAAGATAGGGGGAGAGCGGGCAGCCCTGCCTGGTCCCACGGCCTATGCGGAATGTCTCTGACACCGCCCCGGCGACCCGCACCGAGGCTGTAACATCAGTGTAGAGGAGCTTTATATAGGAGAGGAAGACCGGGCCTAAGTTGAGCCAAGATAGCAAAGTAAATAGGTATGACCAGCCAACCGAGTCGAAGGCCTTGTTGATATCGGCCAGCAACAACGCCGCCTGGTCCCCCAGGGCTCCAACAGCGTCGATCGCCGCCTGCGCACGCCTGATATTGTGTCGCGTCGCCCTGCGGGGCATAAAGCCTGCCTGGTCAGAATGGACTAAGGCAGTAATGTGTGGAGCCAAACGGTTCGCTAGGGCCTTGGCCAGTATCTTAGCCTCAGTATTGATTAAGGAGATGGGCCTATAGGAGTCATGGCTATCTGGGGGCCTGCCAGGCTTCTGAAAGACTACTATTTCTGCATGGCGCCAGTCCGGTGGCAGTAGACCCCGGGTACGGGCCGCTTCCAGCGCTCGGCGGTAGTGCGATCCCAGTTGCACATGGAATCTTTTAAAAAACTCACATGGGTAGCCGTTTGGTCCAGGGGCCTTACCGGCGTTGAGTTGCCCCAACGCGTCTCCCAGTTCTTCCGCCGTGAGGGGTGCATCCAGGGCCTCCCTGGTCTCATCCGACACCGGCACCGGTGGGAACTCCTCGAAGAAGCGGGCTAAGTCGCCCTCAGGCAATTGGTCACGTGGGGCATACTGGTCTGTAAAGTACGTGGCGAAGCTTGCCGCCAATTCGTTTGGGTCGGTTAGAACGTCTCCGTTGTCGTTCGTGAGACCCGGTAGTGCGAGGGGCTGGAAATTGTGTTGGCACAATCTATGGAGCATGGAACACGACTTGTCCCCCCATTGATACACCCTACTTCTGGTGGCGAGCCACGCCTGTTTGGCTTCGTCTAGCAATAGGGACGCATATGATTGCTGTGCCTGCAGGAGCAGCCGCAGATCCACCCCATCACCACCGGTACTGTGTTCATGTTCGAGGGTCGCTACTCGGGCAGCGGCCTCCGCAGTTTGTTCCCGTCGCTGTCGACGGGCCGCCGAGCACCATGCAATATCGACTCCCCGTATAGTAGGTTTCATAGCTTCCCACACCACACCTACATCGGCACCCTCCACTAGGTTCTCCCGCCAATAATGGTCAATAGTCTCTCGTAAGTGCTTAGCGTATGCCGGTTTAAGGAGATGCCACGAGGACATCCTCCATCTAAACGGCTGCCGTTTCCGATGGAGATCTATTGTAATCGAAACCGGGGAGTGGTCGGACAGGCCCCTTGGCAAGATGTCAGCGCCCTTCACCCTACACAAATATTCTCCAGGCAAAAACATATAGTCCAACCGTGAGAACGAGCCATGCACTGCCGAGACATACGTATAGTCTTTGGTTACAGGGTGCATATGTCGCCAAGCATCCACCCAACCTAGCCCCTCACTCATGGCATGCAATCTGGTGGGCGGAAGGGAGGGGGGGGTGGTGCCAGTCACCTCCTGACGTCTCCGGCGATCCACACTCAAGTCCATCACGTCATTCCGCGTCCTCTGCACTTTTGGTATTAAATCGTACTGCCATTGCGTATGTATTGGATAATATATAATAGGAACCTTCGCCATCTGAGTATTTTTTTTTATTTTGTATATGCAATCCAAGTGAGAACTGACCACTGGGTTGTTAGAAGCAGATTGATTGATTGATTGATGGTCTCCATGCATTTGAAAAAGGGGTACCCACATGCTAAATAGACCCCCAGTGCTCTCTGTTTACATAGTTAATGCTGACCCTGGTCCCCGTGATCACAATAGGGTTGTCCTTGTGACATAATACATATTGAATTTGTGTGCATTATATCATCATTCTTTGAGGTAGGCACTGCTCAGTAGCCCTGGATATTTATAAATATAATGTGTATGTGCTAAGGGATGGAGTGCAGCCTATGATTAGAATGGATATATATTAAGGGAAGGGCCAGTTTAAGTAAGCATATTGGTTACAATGGATAAATGCACACGCAGGTCATAAGGGTGCAGTGCTCCAGGCAGGCTGCATCTCTTGCTTAGAATACAGAGACCACTGCATTTGGGAAATTCAAGTGGTACCAAGTCTTCTGTGGAACATCACCTACAGGGTAACAGGAATTTTCACAATAGTGAAATAGAAGTAAGAAGGTACAGTTCGAAGGAATACTTCAAAACCAGCTCTAGGAAATACCCATTCACATGGGTACTAATCTGAAGTTCATAAGGAGTTTTTGGACTGTAATTCTTCTGGTATTTAGAAGCCTCATTATGTTAATCACTGTTTTTTCAGGACCTCTAGCCTCCCTAATTCATTTAGGGATTTAGCATTTGTAGTTCCATAGATAATACACGCAGCAGCAAGATTTGCAGTGTTATTATTCTTTTATTTGCACATTAGGATTTGCATGTTCGTTCAAGAGCATTGTATAGATAATACACTTTTGAATTTGATTTAGTAATGTAGAGTGTCTGAAAGATGTTTCTTTCTGGCCATGTTTGGTAGCATAGTCTAATGTAAATCGGTCTATAATAGTATAGAGTGGTATAATGCACTATATGTAGACTTTTCTACGGATTGTGTGCCTCATAAATATTGCATATTGGAAGCCATTGGTAATTTATTCCATTGAGTATTGTGGTGGTGATTGTACTGTGCTTCAGCACTTCATTTTGGTGACTGAGGGGCTTATACTGTGTAGGGAGGAGACTGGGTTTACATTGAGAAGTCTGCATGGCACTTTGGTTCTGGTAGACTGTTAACCACTTGGCTGCTAAGGTACATCCCCCTCTTCCCATTGACTTTCCATTGAAATCAATGGAAACTCCATGACGAGTTACCCTTGTCATTAGCACTGAAGGGGTTAAGGAAGAAACCATTCAATGGGGCACTAGTAAGAACCGGACTTGATCAACCACTGGGCAGGGGGGTGCATGAGTAGGGGTGCATAGTAGGATCATGCGCGGGGTGGATTATTGTTATAGAAGCATCCTATTCTGTGTGGTAATATTACAATGCTTATCTGGCATTAAAATGTCTTGTATTGCCATAGCATGGGCTATCTTTGGCTTGCATTGTATGGTACATGCTATCTAACACTAGGAATGTGAAGGTGAGTAGTTTACTTAGAGTCGGGCTGTAATGTGTTACTGGGAAGGGGAATATTCCACAGGAAAGCTTAGAGTCAATATATTTATATGTGCAGTGATTTGGGTGTGTGGCCCTAAAGTGTGGAATACTGTGTAGAAGTATCCGGCCCTATGGAGAAAATAGCTATTTTTGTGGGGATTCTGACGTGGAGAGAGATCCTGCTCCTGTAGGAGGGAATGGGGGAGATGTAGAAATTAATGACTGCTTTGAGCAATGCAATTGTTTGACCTTAATATACTTGGACAAATTATACTGCCGCCATAAAGTACCTCATTTGAGAGGGTTGAATCTTTTATGGTCCCAAAACATCAAAACCACGTTTTGTGCCACATCTGAGTGACTAAACTTACTAGCACTACACCTCAAACATCCTCTCATCTGTCAACATCCCAATGTAACGCAGTACACAAATTATTATAAATAAATAAAAATTCACTTTGTTTCTCTCCGTCCCCCCTTCTTTATTGAGTATGATAGTATTTTTATGTTCTTTATATGGTGGCCTTTTGAAATCTCTATCTGCAAACAGTTATCCGGCTGTACTGTTTATTTCTCTTATCAGTTTTTCATTGCATATTGCTTTAAAATATGAGGTTCTCTGCTTCTGAACAGAGGTCAATCATATTTTTACACTATTTTCTGACTCTACAAATAAGATAATGTAGCGCACATCAAATTGTTTGACGCTTTCAATCAAATACTGCTTGTAGTATATAAAGTCCATCTTCACTCTGCGTGTTCTTTGAACTAGTTACTGAGTTTATGGATGTTTTTTATTGGGCTTTTGTAATAAAGGCAACTGCTTTTGCTTCTCTCAGGAATCCACCTATGGCACCCATATCCATGAGAAACGGGAGGAGCGGGAAGCCCGCTTCTGTAACACGGTGCATGACATTGTGAATCGGGGTGGCCGAGGGCTCATTCCGGTCTTTGCCCTAGGACGTGCTCAAGAGCTGCTTTTGATTTTAGGTATGATTCTTGCTGCATCTTGTTATGACATGCTGATGTGCATGTGGTAAAATGTGTGCTGTATTTAATTATATTTAGAATGATAATTAAAAATCTTCTTTGAATATTATCTAGTTTATTTATGAAGCTACTTCCACATTGGCAAATTCCAGCTTGTGTCAGAGTTCAGCTTTTTGCTCGGTGAAGTGCTTGGGGGAGCTAGGAGGAATGTAAAGGGTGCTGAAGGACATTCTGATATTCTGTCAAGTGTGTACTTGCACGATGTCTTAATGCCTCCATATTAGCACTTACAAGCTAATGCTTTAAATACTGTGACTCCTCAGGCAAGAAGGCTTTGTTCTACTTCCAGGGGTTAAGTTCCCAATTTATTGTAAATTCTAGATTTACGGGCTTCATGCAAACCATGTGTATATATTTGGCTTGAACAAAGACCTGCTGCGCAGTGTGGTAGGCAACCTGGTTTTCTAAAACTGTAGTCCTAGATTTAGCAAGGCAAAAAAAGTAGTGCTTTGTCCTTCGAAGAAGATAATAGTAGAATAATCAGTCAACATATACAACAGTCAATGGAACAAGCACCCCCAAGAAAATTGGCCAGGTACTTTCACTGTTGCTAGTGAGTGATTCTTGGTCTGCCTTTTTATGTAGCACTGTATAAAACGATAAGACTTCGTTACACTTCCATTAGTTTGCAGAAAGTACCTTAACTAAATTTGTATCCTTTCAGAGCAAGTCTTATGTACCATTTAACACAGTGACAGCCTCCTGCTAATGAGTCAGTACTATGGCCTCATTATTATTGAAAGGACACGCTTGATGCATTGCCATATCAGATGAATTCAGTCCACCAAGGTATTATTACATCTGAGACAACGGAGAAGAAAAGAAAAAATATAGGTGAAGGCGCAGTTCACCTATATTAATAATTAACATGCAGTCTAAAACTGAGTGACATTTTCTAGACAATGCCAAGATGTAATGAAGCACTTGTTTTCTTTGCTTGGATATATCAGTACAGAGAGGCAACACTGCATTCCACCCAATGGAATTTTCAGCTTGTGTAATATACTTGGCCATCTGAGACTTAACTAATGTGTGCATTCACTTGGGCCAGTGTAGCCTCATTATAGCCTTCATCTTATAGTATCAATATATAATGCAGTTGTCAGCAGCTGGCCAAGATATTCCTCCATTGATCGATAGGGAAGCACCTCCAGCACTGCTGAATCTTCCTGTCTAACCTGAACCCATTACACTAGGTATGCCATATGCCAAGTTCTTAAGTGTACGTCACTGAACCAAACCCATAGGGAGGAAGATAGTGTCTAGTAAGCGTTATAATCTAATAGGGTGATGATGCAGCAGGTATTAGTGTGTTTGTGAGGCAAAGAAATATAACTGTCTTCTAATGTTGTGCATTGTAGATCAAGTAAGTGGTTTTACCATCCTGCATAACACTTTTTAGGTCGAGCCTAGCGCAGCGCGCCTGCGCTGCTGTAGGAAATGACCTTTTGGAATCGGTCTCCACCTTCCTAACACTTGTGCGTGTGGCGGCATCCACCTTGCAGGAGCAAGCAGCGGGGCGCAGGGGCCATCTGTTTCTAATTAGAGTGGCCGCTCTTGTTTACATTTGTCTGTCTCGCGGTCACTTTAACTTTCGTGCTGTGCTTGTTCCTGTAGTAGTGTATCAAGGCGATGTTTGCGTGCATATATTTCTAAAGAATTACTTTGGGAACCTTGTACTGACCTGTTGTGTACCTACAGTACTGGCCGTGCCCTTTATCTTTACCAGGTTGATCTAATGAGCGCTATTTAGGTGTAGGATAATGCCTATAGACCTGCCATTTTATGCTGAGAGCCGAGTAATTATACAAGTGCTTAACGAACTTGCTCCTCTTTGTTTCCTGCTCATCACCTATATTTCTAAAAGAAAAAAGATCGTCTTGTCTCTATAGTTATTCACAGTAGTCTGTGTTGATGTTCCGGCGCTTCCTGGCAATTTGTCTTTCAAACTCCCGGAATGTATCATCTCCTCAGCTTCTGGGGGTGGGGGGTTGTATAATGTTGTTCTGAATTCTCAAACCCATTTTACCAAATTTTGGTTATGGTTATTATTTCACTCTGAGTGGCCCGCACATGCATCCAGCAGAACCAGAACATTAATTAAACTGTAGTTTAAATGTGACAAAAAAGTGTGCACATTATCCAGGACTCGCCACTTAATGATCATATATGTACCTCAAAAAAAGCGCGAACGGAAGGTCTTGAGCTGTTAACTAAAATGAAGATAATCCGTGCACTGTCTTAGTTGCAAAGGAAGCTTGTTCCAATAATGGCGGGCACAGATAGGATAGGGACTTCCCGCCCTGTCTGGCCCTTTTAATTCCAGGTACCTCGACTAGGGATTTGGATCCTGAACGGAGAGACCTGGGGTGTATAAGGGATGAATTTTTCAGCAAGGTAAGGGACTGTTCAAGGTGAACGCCTAGATTTTTAACACCGGTTTTCGGAACAGGAGGGGTACCCAAATCAGTTGGCCACCAGTTAGGGGTCCATAATAATTGGACTTCACCAAAGAGCAGGATCTCCGTTTTTCCCACGTTGCACTGAAGAAAATTACTCCTCCTCCATTGCGAGATACTTCTCATTCCTGAGAAGGTGGTCTGCACTGATGGAGAAAACTTCGCAAATGGAAAGAGCAACTGGGTATCATCAGCGTAGGAGATGGGGGTAAACCCACAACTCCTTAACAGGTTGGCAAAGGGAGCCACATAGATATTAAACAAGGTCGGGCTTTGATACCGTCCTGCATGACCCGCTGCTGGAGAGGCTACGAGAACTTGGAATAGGCATCTCTGTGTTAGAATGGCTTACCTCCTTCCTTGACAACAGAAGCCAGAACGTTTGGACCCCTCCCATTGCGGCCCCCATCCTGAAAGTGGGGGTTCCTCAGGGCTCTGTATTGAGCCCCACTCTTCAACTTACAAATGTTCCCTTTGGCCCCTCTGGCGGAAGAGTGTGGGTCAAAAAGTAATCTCGTGTGCTGACAATACACATCTTCTCTTCACTTGTGACAAGGGAGCGGACTATGAGGGTGAGAATATTAGAACATGACCCACCAAGGTGTTTGCGTGGCTAAGGAGGTATCAACTGAAATGCAATCCAGAGAAATCTGAAATCCTTTTCTTTGTATCTCCACCGTCTGAGTGTAGTCGCCGGTGGATATGTCCCCTCCCCTCCCTTCCCTACGCAAACCAAATCTGTGCATTATGATGGATTGTACTATCTCTCTCTGAGATTTCAAGTCAGTTGTAAGCACCTGCTTCGGCCTCCGGCGCAAGCTGAGGAAATATCTTCCCCTTTTATAGGTGGACTACAGGAAAACTGTGGTCCAAGCGTTGGTCACTTCTAGATTTGATTATGCTAATGTCCTTTACCTGGGCATCCCGAAAACCATCTCAATTGTCTGCAGGTGGCACAGAATGCAGCTGCTAGAATGATTTTCATGCTTAAGCCCAGAACTCTTATATCACGGCTCCTCAAGAAGCTACACTGGCTACCAGTAAAAAAGAGGATCAAATTCAAGACGCTGGTGCTATTTTTCAATGGCCTGTATGGTAATGGCGCAGGATATCTCAGAAGTAGAGTTTCCAAATACACGCCATCGAGAACCTTCAAGTACCTAATATACAATGTGACAGGTGCGGAGGTAGTTCTTTTAGGTTTCTGGGAGCCCAATCCTGGAATCCTCTTCCGCTATCCCTCAGAACTGTGACGGACCTCACCGTTTTCAAAAAGCTGGTTAAAACCTGCCTATTCCGCAACTGTCACTGTAGATTCTACCTAAACCTGGCTTTTTCAACAGCGAGGGGCTTTCATGCAGGATAGATGGGGACCATGAGCGCCAGGACACTGTCTGAGTACCTGCGCGCTTTATAAATGATCTCATTCATTCATCTTCTTATTTGTGACAATTCTTGATTAAGAGAGGCAAATATTAAATATTGTTAATGAGTATCCGAATCATAATTCTTACCAGCACTGCACATGAAGACATCCAAGTCCCAAATGCCTTCCGTCTATCAAATAGGCAGACTTCCATATGCAAGTGATGTTTAACTTTTGCGGCAACATGAAACCCTCAACAATGGTTGACGCTATCAAACAAATGGGTGGGTTTGTCTGATTGAATTCCAACTGACCCCTAGATGAATGTGTGGAGGGATTTTATTACATAGGTTGATCAGTATTAATGAGTGTTTGATCTGCATAGCCCAGAAACAGTGTAATAAACGCATCTTAAATGCTTAGCTGTAGTTTGTTCAAGATCCTATTCTTCCTCTTAAATCTCTTTGAAAAGAGGACTGCATCACTCTCAATTGACTTTTGCAAGTCTTAAGCAAAGTCTTACGGGACAAAGAATGTTGCTTCATTGTAAGTGGGTGTAGGAAAGTGCCCTTTTTTGACATGGCCACCCCCACCTTTTGAGTGGTAAATGATGCAATTTTGTCAGAAGTGCACTGGGTTCCTGCTACCCAGGTCCCCAGTACCAGATCCCCTATCCTAAAACTTTACAATTGTCGCCCCCCCACCTCCAAATGGCAAAACCTTTAGCATCCCATTAAGTCCCTAGTAAATGGTACCTAGGGTATGGGTACTAAAGAGGGTCCTTGCAGCCCTAAAGCAGGGTGCATTATTTTACATGTGAGAACATACTTTGATCAGCAGATGCCCCTGTGATGTTCAAGTTCATTCTTGACATTGCCAGTGAACAGAGAAGCTATCATGAGCATATGTACCGGGTACTGGTGATTACAAGTTCCCCTGCTACATGATGGCTTCACTGAAACTAAAGATGTTTGGTGTCAAACATCTCATAATTTTTTTAAATTTTTCAAAAAACCTTTATTGAAGAAATTGCGCATCAGGTTACAAGGTATATAGGTGGAAGTCCACACTCAAAAAGGAGAGAACACATCTGGTACATGCTTCATAAGAACAAATTGTGCATAGGCAGCCCACAACAATGCACAGAGGAGAATTATAGAGGCCGGGGCAAGAAGGGCTTTGGGGGTGGTGCCCAGGAGAGACCATGTACTGGCAGCGGAGGCCACAGGGAACTAGCAGAGCACATAGAGGGGGAAGCAGCACACTACGAGCCATCGCCGGCACCCACCGCGGGCAAAGAGCCGGCAGGGGGCGCGGGAGAGGCTGCAGATGGAAACACGTTCCGGCTCGGGGGGTAAGAAACGAGGGGACCCCAAATATCAAACGGCTGACAAGTAACCAGCATCAAATCCCAGAATTTGGACAGAAGCGTCTGACAGCGCGCTGCATCCTCAAGCCAAGCGCCGACCCTAGCCGCGGGTATCAAACATCTCATCTTGACAACCTCATACTGATCCACTGATGGACTTATTAATAAATGCACCCAGAGGGTGCCTTAGAGGTGCCCCCTGGGAACCTAGCAGTGTTCTGGCTGACTGGTATAGACCAGCCTGCCACCACAGACCGGTTTCTGCCCCCTCAAACTCTGCAGGTGATAGCCCACACTCTGAGGACAGAAACAAGCCTGCTGCTGTCATAGATGTTGTCACCTCCTCCAAGCAGGCGTAAAAAGATTCTCCCGCCTTTGATATGCAACCGAGGTTTCCCCGCGACAAGGATAATGCAATGCCACCCCCTACCCAAGGGCCAACTGGCACCAGGAGAGGTGGGGAAACTAGTGAAAATGCCTCCTGATTAGCTAGCAGGCTATTTTTACCCCAAGGAACTAGAATTTCACCATCTTGGTTTTTGGTGGAATTGAGGTCACTGAGTCAGGGTTATGCCCACTTTCCACAAGAACTGGTCCTATAGGGGGCATAGTTTTGGCTACCAACTGCCACTCAGTTAAATTGAGTATTTAGGTGGCATCCCTGATGCAAGGAACTCCGATTGGACGAACCAAGAAGAAGAGGACGAAAGAGTCCTTAAAACGAGAACTGAAGACTTGCTGTGGGCTTTTCTTGAGCCAAACCCTACCTGCCTGCTCCAGTCTCGACTTTGGTGAAGAAACACTTATCCTGCAGGTGATCCTCTACCAAGAAACCCAGTAAACTGCCAGTCCTTTGCAAATTGCCAGCAATCTCTATCGGAGTAGAGGAACTACTCGTCTGCAGGTACCAAAACTGTAGAGTCTGGTTTACTGTGCTGCTGCTTCGTGGTCATACCAAGGCAGCAGCCGCCCAGGAAGAGGTCACCGAGCTCCCGGAGGTCAGATCCGTCTTCTCACCAAGTGAGAAGATGCCAGGACCAACTTAAGCCATACAGCACTAATACCCATGGTACTGGACCCCTTTCAGCAACCAAAGCCTGTTTGAGTCTAGTCCAGACTCCGACACCGAGCAGCCGCCCAGGGATGGCGGCACCGCAGAGACCTACTTCCACAGTGACTTAGCTGTCCTGATTTCTGCACCATCAATCCAGCAAGACAGATCAGCGTAAGAACCTGCGACTCACTAGCCCAGCATACCTACACCCTCTGCACCAGAGCACCCCGGCCTGGGTTCCTGAGAACAGACTGCCTCCTTGCCCTCATGACCCTTGTGAGCTGAGCCCCCTCCTCAGCCTGTTTTCAGTTCCCCCCTCGGTGTAGCATTTAGGGATATCAACCCAACCAGCACCTCTGTACCCTGGCGCCCCAAGGGAGGTAAACTCTAACTGCTGGTGGTACTTTGGACCTTCCCCCTCCTCCCTCTCCCCCCCCACTACCTCAAGTCCTCAAGGCGACCTCCGGGAAACCTACAGCAAGTACCTGTGTGCTGTATGTCTCTCTCTCTCTCCCTCCCATAGGAAAGCATTACGCGTAAAGACTCATTTAAGTGAAAATTTTACTTACCTGTGAAATTCGATCTTTAAAAAAAAGTACTACCCTATGCCCACAGAAGCTGTATCCTTTACCTATAAAAAAACTGTTAAACAATTTGCCTGATCCTTTGCAGTGCCTGCGGCTGGGTTGGTAGTTGGACCTGGGGACCATGGGAGATGAGAACTGGCGCGACGTACTGGCTTCTAGAGAAGTGGCTATCCCTATGAGACTGCGCTTAGGCCAACTGAAAATCTTCCACCATGTGTATTTTGATACAAAGCTTCTGTTTAAGCTGGGTAACGGGCCCGATTCCTTATGCTTACAAAATTGCAACCAGACAGTCACCTTCTTCCCTATTCTATGGGACTGTCCAATAGTGGGGCAATACTGGAATAAGGTCACAAAACAGATGGAGAGGGTGTGCGGCAAGACCTTGAAGGCCTCCCCCTTGCTGTGCCTCCTTAATGTGTGGGAGGCCACTGACCTCTCGCAGATCGAACCAAGATGGGCCTCACTGGGATGGGCCATCGCAAAATGCAACATTGCGCAGAAATGGGGAGTGGGGACGGCCCGTGTTTGCGAGATCCGGCTATTGATATGGATAGGGTAATGATTTCCAAAAAGGACGTGTTTAAACATAGAGGGTGCCCCAAGAAATGGGACCATAAGTTGGGCAGTGGAACAAATACAGGGGTGATACATGTTTATTCCCTTCAATTGAACTGCAACATGCAAGATGCTTATCCCTTTTTATATACTTACATATCCACTAAGCTTTCAGAAGTTTAATTTATTTTTAATTATTTATTGTAATATAAAAGGTTTTTATAAGTAATCCCTTTTTTTACTGTACTGTTAATGAATTGTGTTTTTAAATTATAATTGTGCTTTTATGATATCACATATATCGAAATAAAGCTTTGATGATGATTATTACTGGATGGGCCTGTAAGTGATGCGGCGGCCATGCCCTAACACATGTAGTTGCAGACCCAATTGCAAGAAGCCACCTGATATACGTGCTGTTTGTATTCTTCTATCCCTTCGTACTAGACGCCTACTGAACAGACAAGACATTGTCACCCTGGTTCATCTTTGGGAAGTGTATGGTGCTTATCGACTTCTCTGTACTTTAATATGCATCATTGTATTGTAGACCCGACTATTGTTTTATCATTGCCTTGTACTTTTTCTTTCTTTTCCTAATAAATTATTAACAAACAAAAAAAAAGTACTTGCTTGCTCATGAAGTTCTTGGTATCAAAATGTATGTAAAAATAAGTGCTATTTTTATCTATTGTGCTTGGATTTACTTTTTTGACTGTAATGTATTGCCGCGGAGTACAAAAAATGTTTAGCACTACCCTTTGATAAGCCTAATCTCCTCGCCCAATTACCTCAAAAGAGCATTTAGGGCTAGATGTAGGTGGCTAAATACCGGCCATTAACGCCGAAATTTGGTAAATTTCAGCGTTACCGACCGGTATTTAGGCATTTGAGATTTAGGGAGGATTCGGTATTAAGGAATCTGTAAATACCGATTCCTTATGG
Organism: Lissotriton helveticus; assembly: GCF_964261635.1. Taxonomy (NCBI): domain Eukaryota; kingdom Metazoa; phylum Chordata; class Amphibia; order Caudata; family Salamandridae; genus Lissotriton; species Lissotriton helveticus. The sequence goes on along the minus strand of NC_136067.1, from coordinate 383,340,698 downwards.
CCTTGCATTTAAGGAATCGGTAATACCGATTCCTTAAATGCAATGTAGGTAGCACTTAAAACAGTGCCCCTCTGCCTTAAGGAATCGCTATTTACCACCAACTCCAAGTTGGTGGTAAATAGCGATTTCCTTTCAAAAAGCACTTTTTTGCTTTTTGAAATGTGCCATGTGGCACACATCCATGCCCTTAGGGCATGCATGTGTGCCACATGTGCACACATGCACATTTCACGGGTGCAACAGGGTGTCCTTTGGATACCCTTGAAATACCACCCGGTATTACCGATTCTGTAATACCGAATCGGTAATACAGATTGTCTTCACATTCATTCCTATGGGCTTCCAAGCCCATATGAATGAATGGGTAGGTATTAGTTATTACCGAATCTCAATTACCGATTCGGTGATAACGAATATTAAGAATTCGGTATTTTTTTACTCAATTCTTACTTGCATCTGAAATACAGATTCCTAAATACCGAATCGGTAGAATTCGGTATTTAGGAACCGGTATTTCCCAGTTACCTACATCTAGCCCCTAGTGATATAATTTTGTGCTCTCTAAACCAGTAAGGATTGCCCGGACTCTACAAAGTGTACATCATTTTGGTGCACTATATAGAAAGCCAGCTTTCTACACTAGGTAGGCCTTCTGCTGCCCTTCCTGATCTAAAAGTTCACCCATTGCAACGTTTCCTCCACTACAAGTTGTTCTGTGACATACTAGAATCTTTTCTAAACAGTTTTTCACAAACTATCGACTGTGAATGTAATGGCCTTCTCCTGACTTTAAAACGGCTAGTCCCATTGACCAGGTTAACATTTCTTTTACTATCCCTTCCACTCTAAATTGACTATATAATGTCAAGACTTATATGGCAGGTCTCTTCTCTGTACCACCCAGAATAGTTTCGGACTCATGAACTTAACCTCTGCACCACCCCTTGAATGTCCTTTTAAGCATACATAACAGAAGGCTAGTGGTAGGCATATTGTGGTTGAAATTAGTTTATATTTTCTGCGGATTGTGAGAAGTTTGTTTTTGCACTTTCTTAGACGAGTACTGGCAGAACCACCCGGAACTCCATGACATCCCCATCTACTATGCCTCATCACTGGCAAAGAAGTGTATGGCTGTGTACCAGACCTATGTCAATGCTATGAACGATAAGATTCGCAAGCAAATTAATATCAACAATCCATTTGTCTTCAAACACATCAGCAATTTAAAGGTGAGTTTCTCTAGAAACCAGCTTATCTTAGTTATTGTGGATTTATCCTCATATTTCTTTGTTTTCCTTGTTTATTTCGTTTTTAAGCATTTGGATGCTTCAGTGTTAATTTAAAATCAGTTTTGTTTCATTTTTTTGAGTGTCTCCTTGGCAAGCTGTGGGCTGTCTGTTCGAATAGTTTTCATTGTAGGCCCCATGTTAAGACATTCTAAACTTTCTTTCTTCTGTGGGTCAATCTGTAAAGTGATGCTCAAAGTGAGTGAGTGCAACATGCTTCCATCCAGCAAATGGCGTGCCTGGTCTCATTGTAGTGACCACGTGTGTTTGGGCAGATGTTGTTCATGGAGCTACTGGTTTATCAGCACTGCTTTATTCACTTACTTTGTGAGCAGTTTTCAAACTTCTTTGAGGGGGGGGGGAAATAGATACAAGTGTATTAACCCTCGACAGGTATCTTTGAATTTTGACTCGTATATCTCGCCTCTGGAAAGAGTCCACTGCATGCTGTCTGAATTTGGATCCATTTCCTTAGAGGAGGGCAAGCTGGCTAATCTTGGTTGCAAGTCAGGTTCCCCTTCAGACTTCTGCCCGCCTTGTATATTGGCTTCTGCTGTGGACAGGTTTAATCATGTTTTAAACACGTTTTGTAACACTTTGCTTAATACAGCAGGGGTCCGCAGAAGCAGGCTAAGGTTGCTCAAAACACTTTCTGTAGCTATGGCTATTCTGGTTAATTGCAGGTGAATTTCCTGCCACTTTGAAAATTCTGGAGAAATTAATCAACCACAAACTATCGAGTATCTGGAACATGACAGTCCAGGTTATGTCCTGTTTTATGCAGTTTGTTCAGAGGTAGTGGAAATGTTTTTACGGAATCGAGGAAAAGAAGCATTGGCAATGCCATCAGTCTCTCCTATCTTTACAAACAACTAAAAAGACCTATTGCCAATGCTTGTTTATAGTAATATTCAGTGTCTGTCAAAATAGATGTATCTTCCATGTTTCTTCTGTAGTTTTTCTAGTTACCACTGTGCCTCTATGTATGTATGTGTGATCTAAAGTGTGTGTGTGTATATATATATATGAGGTGGTTGGTCCAGTTGAGGACTGGTTGCAGTCGAAACGCGTAGGCCGTCCATTTGCACTTTTTTTTTACACATGGTGTAATTAAAATAAACTAAAATTAAATTATCCTACTGTTGTGGTGCCGTGACTTCCGTCGTGAAACCTGAGAACGTGAAGATTCAAAGATATATATATATATATATATATATATATATAATCACCACAAAGTTACCTTTGAGAGAGAGCCCACACGGGTAAGTGAAGCTGACTGATTTATTCATGGCTGCAGCGCACGACATGACATGAAAACAGCAAAATCCATTCATGCAGCCAGACTAGTTTCGGGCCCCTGCCCATAATCATTGGCTCTGAAAACTGGAGTGCAGGAAGTCAAACGTGCACCTGAAGTTCCATATGTGCGCGGCCACTTGCAAGGCCTTTTGGGACTTGTAGTGTGCTTGGTATCGCTCGACTGAGCCTTCATGCAAACCGGTGCTAAGTTTCCTTTGTGTTAACTGCAATCCTCCTTCATTTGCGCATACACCTTTCTACCAGGAATACCGGCTCCCGTCCTGTTGTGATGGACGCCAGATGGCGTTACTGCAGGTCTGCTGAAAACTGCAGCGGGACTCTCTCACGGCCAGGTTAGCCGTTATATCTGGCATCCATCACAACAGGACGGGAGCCGGTATTCCTGGGAGAAAGGTGTATGCGCAAATGAAGGAGGATTGCAAAATAACCCACTGAGGTAACACAAAGAAATCTATCACCACTGGTTTGCATGAAGGCTCACTCGGGGTGGGAGAATGATCTGCCGCCGGAGGTCGCTCTTCGGAAGCGGGGGACTGTGGCAGGGGCGGCGGAGCAGAGCTGGCATGTTGTCCTATCTGGAAAACCTGGGGGCAGATGTGTGTCTCATTCAGGAGACCCATCTCCTCCCCAAAGATTGGCATTGGCTGAAGGCCAGGGCTTTTCCCCAACAATTCTTTTCTTCCACGACGGACAAAAAAGCGGGCGTGGCCATACTAGTCGCCAAACGATCTGCGGGAAAAGTAGGGGATAAAGTGACGGAAGTTAAAGGCCGCCTCTTAGCTCGTGGTGGGATCTATTTATGCGCCCAACTCGGGACAGGAGAAATTCCTGACAGCGACTCTCTCCGAGGTCCTGAGCTCGCAAGAGCGGCGGTTATTGGTAGGTGGGGATCTAAACTTAGTCATGGACACCACATTAGATAGATCCAGTAACCAATATGCCCAAACTGGAGCATTGTCCAATGTAGGGAAGGAATGGCTGGACAACTGGCGGGTAGCTCACCCACACTCTTCTCAATTTTCTTTCTATTCACATGCACACCGCACTTCTGCTCGACTGGACTACCTGCTAGGCACGATCGAACTGCATGACTTAACGGACGAGGTAGACATTATCCCGGCAGCACTCTCAAATCACGATACGGTGACCATTAGGGTACCCCCGATACATGAACCGAAAAGGGGGTTGGCGACTTCGGGAAAGCATTTTGCACAGAGAAAAAAAACAATGTTGGGTTTTTAAAAGAATATCTCACCACTATTTTAGAGTTTGCTGCTAATTTTGCCACTTTGCACAACTACCTTGTTCAGCTCTGAGGCTTCCCCGGTCCGCCAAGGCATTGCCGATTGTTGTGGAGGGAAGACCTCATTCAATTTCACTTCCGGGCGCCTTCTTCCGCCCAGGTCCGCATTCTAGTGGCCAGGCGCACCTACTTAGAGCCATGCTGGACCGGAAGCGCAGCGGATGTGCGCAGCGGGTGCGCCAAAGGCGCGCCTAAGGCAAGCCCGTCTGCGCCTGTCCGCACCTGGACCACACCCAGGGCCGGTCATGCTGCCTGTTCCGTTCTGGGTGTGGAGGGACGACGTTCCTACAATCATGCAGAACTGCTATCTTTGGAGAAGTGTGGCTCACTGGTTAGAGGAGGCAGACCTGGAAGCAGAGGTCAGCCCGGGACATGGGTTTAATTCCCGGCTCGGCGGGGTCTTGAGTCCTAAAAAAAATGTCCATGGACTAGACAATTCTCGCTCCGGTGCCTTCTCGATTCATGGGTTCACACTCTGCGACTCTGGGCAATAGCTTGCTTAATCTCCAACGGCCCCTCGCGGCGGGATGCCTGGCTTTCACCTTGCGGATATCCTACCAGGGTTATCTCACAGGGGAATACCAGGACGGGTTCCCTAAGCAAGCGCTTAGAAACCGCTTGGTGATTTGCGCTAAATAAATTCCTGTACATTTTACATTTTTTACATCCAGGCACCCATGTAGGTTTGAAACACTGTGATACCAGCTTTGACTCCGCCTGGGGGTGCCCTGGCTGTAGTTTTCACTTTGACATTAACCAGGCCAAAGGATGTACTACAGCTGAGAAAGAGCCTGTCGTACTGGCAGCCCTTATCAATGCCCGGTCGATGGTTAAACACGCAGTAAATATTTTTGAGTTAATTATGGATTACAAACTTGATGTTCTGTTCATTACGGAAACCTGGCTCAGGGAGTCGTGTGAGCCGGTTGTTGAGCTCGCTGTCCCCCGAGGATACCACCTAGCACGTGCGGACCGCAAGACTGGGAGAGGGGGGGCACTGCTGTAGTGTTTAGGGAATCCTGGGCCTTCGTTTGCGAGACCTCCGCAGATGTGGTGGAGGGTGAGGCTCTTGATTTTTGCTTCACTCGATCACCTCATTTCACGCTAGGGGGCACTCTGATCTATCACCCCCCTGGCCACCCTGGGGCCTTCCTTAAGTCCCTGGGGGAGTCAATGGCCGTGCGGGTCTTGCGTTTTCCCAAATTTCTCCTTCTAGGTGACTTTAATATTCATTTAGATACCCCGGAGACCCCCAACTCTACGACTCTACGGGAATGATTCAGTTAACTCAGTGGGTTTCTAAACCAACTCATCTAAGGGGCCACCTGATTGATTTGGTGTGCTCTAACTTTGAATTGCATGTCAAAGAACCTCTGCTGGTGACTTGGTCTGATCACGCCTTGATCATTTTCTCTTGGCACCTAGAAACATCTTCCGGTCCGCCATCTGTCCCCGGGTCCTGTACCCCGTAAGATTAACATCCTTTTTTTTTTTTTTTTTTTTTTTTTGCGTAAGACCTTTATTGAAAACAAAGCAGTTGACACAGCATGAGCCTACAACCCTGGGGCCGGCTCGCTACGTTAATACCATCAACCAACATTGCACGTGAATGTTACACATGACGCAGAATACTGTAGTGTATCGTATTTCTGGCTAATAGCTGGTAATGGAACTGAGTCTCACATTTTCTCTTTTGATAACAAGAACAATAGGACAACATACCCCAACTCAGACCGTACAGTGTAACCCCAACGTGCTACACGGCAGTTGTGGCGGCCCTCATAGGTCCCCCCACTTCCCGCCGTCATCCTACACCTGCCCCGTGATTACCCATTCAGTCGTCCAACCCATTCAGTCCAAGGGTCGAAGTTCCTCATCATCCTGTAGGGAAGCAAGATAATCCTCTAAATAAACCCACATATTTGTTGGTCTCGTCTTAGCTGGTAACAATTCTTCATAAGTTTGTAGTTTGTCGCGACAGGTGGACATGTCATGCAACCATGTTTTTATCTTCGGCACTTTACGACTGTGCCAGCATTGTGCTACTTGTCTCTTAGCTAATAATAATGCTACTGCACAGAACTTTCGCTTCAAAGCCCTGAATTGTGGTACTATCCCCAGCAAGCAGACTTTGGGTGTACAGTGTACTTCCTCCCCCAGCATAACAGACAATGTGGTAGTCACCTCTACCCAGTAACTCCCTACCTTGGTGCAATCCCACGCCAAATGCGCGAAGCCCGCACCCTCCTGGTTACATCTTTTACATCTGTCCTCCTCCTGAAACCCGAATTTTAGCAGTTTTGCTGGTGTGTAATAAATTTGGTGAAGGAATTTAAAGTGAATTATCCTCAGATTACCGTTGGGTGTAAGTATCTGTGTTAGGGCGCAGGCGCTAGCCCATTCTTCATCCGACAACGGTGTGTCGAGCAGTGCATCCCACCGCCCCCTTGCCTTCAATTCATGCCCATCTAGTTCTGATTGCGCAGCTGAATAAAGCCTAGACACCAGGTGTGATAAGTCGTTAGTTGTGATTAATAGTTGCAGTGGTGCAAGGCATTCTGGTTCCGAAGGGAACGCAGGGTAATGCTCCCTCAGGGCTCTAGTGAGTCTGAAATACGTAAAGCGAAACATGGATGTTTGGTTTTGAACATAACCCAGTTTGTCGAGGCCTACGAATTCGCCTCCCTGAAACACGTCCCCCATCCTATCAATACCAGCTCTGGTCAGTAGGGACATTCCGACGCTTTCCCCAGTTACTGAAAGCTCCTGATGGTGGTGTAGCATCATGGCCGGTGCATACAGTGGGGTCTTATGTGCCAGGTGCCCCAGTTTATGCCAGGCCCTAACCGTAGTGTCCACTGTGTTGATATCCCTAGCATGTAGCGGGGGGCGGGTGTGTGAGATTATTGCTGTGAGGGGAACTGGGTGTGCATCGCTCTCCTCTATAGCGGTGTGAGTGAGGTATGGAACTGCATGGTACCAATACGCCGCGTATTGAGCCTGCGCGCATAGGTAGTATAGGAGGAAATCAGGTACACCGAAACCTCCCCTCGCAAGTGGAAGTGTAAGAGTCCGCAGATCCACACGGGCCTGTTTGCCCGCCCAAATCAAGGTCCTCACCAGGGAGTTTATTTGACGGAATATAGCCTGCGGTGGTGTGATTGGAATGTTATTAAACAGGTATAGGAGCTTGGGCAGTATGTTCATTTTAACAACCGCTATCCTGTCGGCTAGGGAAAGGGGTAGATGCATCCAGCGCTTGACACTGTCCTCCAGTTTCGAGAGCACCACACCGTAGTTCGCCCGAAGCACCTCATCCGGATCTCTATGGTACATGACCCCTAGGTATCTGATCGGGTCCTGTTGCCACTCTAGCGGAAAATCCACTACAAAGGGGGAGGTGGTGTCAGTGAGGGGTATTATAGAGGATTTGGACCAATTTATTGCCAGACCCGAGTGTCCCCCGAATCGGATGTATTCCCGGAGGAGGGCGTTCAAATGAGTCTCAGGGTCACGGACATACAGTAACATGTCGTCCGCATACAAGGATATGTGAAGCGGCCTGGCTATGAAGTGCAGTGCCGAATCCTTGTAGTTCTGCCGTATCAGACATGCCAGAGGTTCCAATGCTAACGCGAATAATAGAGGCGAGAGCGGGCAACCTTGCCTCGTCCCTCGCTCAATTGCAAATTGATCCGAAACGTATCCATTGATTCTGACCCTGGCACGCGGTTGCGTGTAAAGCAGGGAGACCCATTGCACAAATCGCTTAGGAAACCCCATTCTATTGAGGACAGTGATCATATACCGCCACTCAATGGAGTCAAACGCCTTTGCCGCGTCGAGCATGACCGCTACTGCTTTGACCGAAGGTTGCAGGTAGTGCGAGAGTGCAAAGAGAGTCCTAGTGTTATGTGCAGTTGATCTTGAGGGCACAAAGCCAGATTGGTCCGGCAGGACCAAACTGGTCATCAGTGGTGACAGCCGCTTGGCTATAAGCTTCGCAAGAATTTTCGAATCAACGTTTATTAATGACAGCGGCCGGTACGAGTCGCACTCCTCCGGATTTTTAGAAGGTTTCAGGAGAGCGATAATCATGGCTTCGCGTAGTGTGGGGGGGAGCACCGCTTTCTCAAAGGAGGTGCCATACATGTCCACTAAGTGTGGCGCTAGGATGTCTGCATATTGTTTGTAAAATTCCGAGGTAAACCCATCCGGGCCAGGCGCCTTGCCATTCGGAAGTGAGCCTATGATCTCAGTCACCTCATCCGCCGTGATAGGCCTTGCTAAGTATTCCCTATGCGCATCTGACAGCCATCCGATCGCCACCTTGTGCAGGTAGTCATAGGTGTCAGCAGCCGGAGCAGTGGGCTGGGACTTGTAGAGGGACCCAAAAGAATTAACAAAGCATTTCAAGATGTCTGCAGCATGGGTTTGTGTGTCTCCCTCATTCTTCACCTTAAGTATCGCAGTAGGACCGCGACCTGTACATATTTTCCGAGCTAAAAATGCCCCCGGTCTACCTCCTTCCCCAAAGGCTCTAGCCTCATGTGTACGGTTCAGATATTTCATTTCGGAGTCGAGAAAGTCTACGTGCTCTGTGTGTATTTCCCGGAGTTTAGCTAGGTGTAGGACATCCTGAGTGGACTCATATAGGGATTCCAGGTCTCATCTGCTGCTCGCATCTGCGTATCTGGGCTCTAATATCCTTCAGAACCCCCGACGTGGTGCTAATACAGACCCCTCTTAGCGTGGCCTTGAATGCCTCCCAGAGGACGCAAGGGTCATCAGTCGATGGAGCATTAAGGTCAAAATAATCCCTAATCGCCTTTTTAATCGTGTCTGCGTAGACCGTGTCAGTTAGAGCACGCGAGTTAAAACGCCATTGGAAGGGAGGGGGTGTGTATCTTGGAATGTCTAATTGCAAGAGGACGGGATTGCGGTCTGAAAGTGTGCGAGGGAGCACCTGCAGGTGCCGAACCCATAGCGCCAGGTCTTTGGTGCCCAGCCAGTAATCCAGCCTTGACCAGCTGTTGTGTGAAGCCGTAATGTGCGTGGCCCCAGATGCGTCAGTGTTCCTCAACCTCCAAAGATCCTCCAAGCCCAGGTCTTTCATCATGTGTCCCACCAGTGTGCGTGATTGTTTGTGGTGTTCTACGGAATTAGCTGATCGGTCCAAGCCGTCACATTCCAATCACCTCCACATAACACGTGCGTGCTATTGTGCTTCTGCAAGTGTCCCCACACCTCCCGGAAGAAGTCCGGGGCGTCTGTGTTAGGACCATACACATTCAACAACGTCACCTTCTGGCCTCTCAATGTACCTGATACCAGCAAAAATCTACCTGATGGGTCCTGTGTTACAGTGTGAGTCTCGAATCCCACCCCCCGCTTTACCAAAATGATCACCCCTCTAGAGTAAGAAGAGTACGAGGCCCTGTAAACCTCTTCCGCCCACCTTGACCCCAGCTGTGCGTGTGTGTGCGGGGCCAGGTGAGATTCCTGTAGGAATGCTATGTCCACATTCCACCTCGTCAGGCTGGCAAATATCTGCCGTATTTTACGTGGCTGCGAGAAACCTCTAATGTTCCATGTGAGAACGTTTAAGCTGCGTCTACCCGACTCCCTGGCCCCCATCAAATCTGAGTGACATAAGGCATGACCGCATACTCCCAATCAATTGCATAGGTATTGCCAGCTCCTCACCCTTAGGAGTCTCAATTGGCACAGCAGTAGTCAGGACTAACGGGGAAACAGCATGAAAAGACATTACATTCTCTGTCGGTCTAACAATACATCCAAACAACCCGCCCCCCCGTAACCCACCCACTCCAGCAACCCCAACCTGCCGAAGCCATTCCCATCCAGTGCACCAATCTGTAACTTTCACAACCATAAATACAGTGCCCAGAACCAAACTCTTACTGGGTTATACCCTCATAGAGGTCCGCCAGCGGCACAACTCTCCACCCGGGGCACCGGGGTGGGCGATGCTAAATAAGCTGTATGAAACGCAGTTTAGGTGAACACTCGCCGCCCCCCCCCCCCCCACCACCCCCCGAACAACCATCAACAGAGCCACTGGTTGAGCAACATGCCCGGAATAGTGCGACCCCAATGCAGTTACATCATTTAAACAGCAAGGAACAGATCCCACCGCCTCTCACTTGTGTTGATCGCCACACATCCTATCGGAGACCGCAGGTAGTCTGTGATTGAGGCGTCCCAAAGCTAGCATATAGTAAGCAGAGTACATCACACAAGGGGCAGTTGTCCGCCACACATGAGCCAGCCTGCACAGAGGAAACACCATATAGTACCAGTGTCGCTTGTCAGTGTTAGCTAATACTGAGCCATCAAGAGTGCATGGATCGCGGGGCATTCACAAACCAAAGTCAGCAGCATTCCGCATTATCGAACAGTAGTCTCCGAGCTCCAGTAGGCCCTCTCCATCCAAACACGCAGTTTATGTTGTACCAACACCCCAATCGTTCACACAGGAGAACAGGAGCATGCAGGCCAGTCAAGTGTGGACAACAGTGGCCATGCTAAAACGCATGTTTTTGGACAGAACAATAGACTCACCAGTGGCAGACCAAGAAGCAACCCCACGCCTTCAGTCCGAGTCACGGCGCTGTTCATTTTGCGAGTTGTCCCTCATCTCCCGTTGCACCTTCTTGACAAATTTTTGTGCTGCCTTTGGTGACGTCAGTACAGTCGCTTTCTCTTTCCACACCACTCTTAGGCGCGCCGGATACATCATGGAATACACAATGTTCAAATCACGCAATTTTGCCTTCACTGCGGTGTATTCTTTCCGGGCCTGCTGGACCGCAACTGTGTGGTCAGGATAAAATTCCAAGGAGTTCCCTTGATGCTGGATCTTCCCTTTTTCTCTCGCTAGCCGAAGGATCGTGTCCCTGTCGCGGTAGTTGAGGATTCGCGCCACAATCGGTCTTGGCGTTGCGCCGGGTGGTGGTTTCGGGGCCAGTGATCTATGTGCACGCTCCACGATGAATAGGGGCGATAGGGCCTCAGCCCCGAACAGGTCTCTGCATAGCGTTTCCACGTAGGTCTCCATCCGTCCGGTGTTGGTGGACTCCGGCAGGCCCGCGATCCGTACGTTGTTGCGTCTCGAGCGTGCCTCCAAATCCTCCTCCTTCGCTCTGATCACCTCCAGGAGCCGTTCCATATCTGCGCATTTTGAGGTGGAGGCTCGCGCCTCATCTTCGACCGCGGATATGCGTGTTTCGGCCTCATCCAGTCGCTCGCCATGCTTTTCCTGTCGTGCTGCCATGCCGTCCATTCTGCAAGTTAAGTTATCCAACTTGCCGTTAATGTCCTGCAGGTTCGACTGAATCGCCAGTAGGATCTTTTCTATGTTATTGGGCGCAGGCCCTGCCTCATCCTCCACCATCTCGTCAGTGGACTTCTGCGTTCTTTTGGCCTCAAAGGACAGCTTTTGTTGGTTTTTGTCCGGCTTGCCCATGGTGGCGTTCGGGGACACTGTCTTCCTGCACGTGGGCCCCGAAGCCCTCGTAACTCTGGTCGCTGTCGCCGTGGTGACCCTCACCCGTGGGATGCCTGCCGTCGAAGATATCGTCCCACCGCCTTTCGTAAAGAATGAAGGTGACACTCTCCTGAGTGTGAGGGTATTTGGCCGAACGCCAGCTGATCGCTGACTGCTCCGCTGTCCAGCAAACCCCCTTAACACAGTCGGCCAGTGGTCATTCAGCCGTGCAGAATGTGCGATCCGGTGCGGCAGTTCGCTGTGTAGATGAGCCCTCGGGCCTTACCGACCCCCCAGGCGGCGTGTAGTCACGGTAGGCACTTCACTCTCCCCCCGTATGCGGCACCTCTAAGCAGCCATCGCAGTAGGTATGCTTTCACCGTAGGCACAATCGCAGGACAGGCTGCAAACCTCCGCTCCCGCCCTGGTGGACCAACAAAGCCGGGGTCTGTGTGCGCCGAACTGAGAGGGGCAGCCAGCCCTCGCTACGCTGTCAGCCACTGACCTGGGCGCCATAGAACGAAAGCACCGTGCTCTTGTGGGCCGAAGGGGCAGGGCAGCGATGTCGACAGGTTCCTGGAGCAAGGGTGAACTCCTGTAGTGCAGTAGGCAGCACAGACGAGCGCAAACTGACCGCCACCCTCAGCGCGTGTTGCTACCAGCCAGCGTTATTCACCCGTCAGGCGTGTGTACATGCCACCTCCCGTGCCTGCGGTCAGTCCTGCCCTCCACGCTGGGTACGTCGCAGATTGCAGTCCTCTCCGCCGTTGCACCGGACCACCATCAAGGTCGTGGCACAGTCCCTGGGTCCGGAGAGGGGTCGGCTATGCCCGCGTTTTCTCAGAGGCGGCCGCCATCTTGTCAGGCATTTGCCTCGGCACTATTACGGGGGTTCCTGGTGCTCTACAGCGCGAAAAAGGACATTGCAGCGGCAGCGGAAGGGCCAGATATCAAGACCCTACCTCCGAAATGCTGCGGTGAGCATGGATGGACGATCGAGGTTTGCCTGCTCCATCGTCGCTGTGCCGATGTCCCCCAACGGCGGCCATCTTGTCAGGCTCTCGGACATTCCGCTATTTGTATCGACGAGTTAAGGAGCAATCCATGGCTGCCGGGGGTCCCTCCTCACCGCATTTAATGCCCCAGCATTTCCCCCATCCGCTGAGGTGCTCGGGGAATCGGCGGCCGGGGCGAAACCGGCGAGATCCACCAAAGTTGCCGATCGCCAGGCGGAGCTGCAGCTCAGGCAGCCATCTCGCTGTGCGCCCCCTAGCGCCTCAAAGATTAACATCCTTAGGCTAATAGAGGCCCTAAACCACATGCAGGTGGCTCCCGCAGTGGACCTGGAGGGTGCGGTTGACCAGTTTAACACCTGGGTTAGCGGGGGGGTTGAATCCACATGCAAACCGCTGCCTAGCACGGTTCACCGTTCATCGCCCTCTCAGCCTTGGTATTCCCTTGGGTTAAAGGAATTAAAACTGGGCTGCAAGAAGCTTGAACGCAAATGGAGGTTTGCCTACTGCCCATTGTCTAAATCCGAACTGCGCTCTGCACAGAGAATTTATTACATAGCTGTTAAAGCCAAAAGCGAGTACTATGCAGCTAGAATAATGAAAGCTAATAACCGCAGAGATTTTCACCATTGTTCAAAGCTTTGTCACCCAGAGCGGAGCAGAAGTCTATTCCTGCTTCTCAGTGGTGGTGTGAGGAGCTTTCAGCATTTTTCATAAATAAAATCCAATTAATTCAAGAAAGCCTGGTCCGGACTGAGACTCTTTGGAGCCCTCCCCTGGCGCCTACTACTGGTACCCCTTCCAACTGGCTATTCTCCCAGTTTGCCTTGGTGGAGAAGGCAGACATTCTCACGATTCTCAAATTACTTAAATCGGGCTCGCCCTCGGATCCATGCCCGGCCAGAGTTCTGGCCGGGGTGGCCGATGCTGTTTGTACAGAAGTTACATCCATTGTTAACTGGTCACTCCAGTCGGCGAGGGTGCCAAGTCCGTGGAAACAAGCCAAGCTTCTTCCGCTTTTAAAAAAAACAGACAGCGGACCCTCTGACACCGGCAAACTATTGCCCCATATCCTTACTACCAGCATTGGCTAAAGTCTGTGAGAAGGTGGCTTTTCGGCAACTGAATGCCTTTGTGGAATCCTCCGGGGCTCTGCCTCCGGCACAGTCAGGCTTCAGAACATCTTACAGCACAGAGACGGCATTAGTAGAGATGACGGAGGCAATTAGGGAATGCCTGGATGGGGGCGGCAGAGCGGCTCTGATTTTATTGGACCTCTCTGCCGCCTTCGACACGGTACCTCACCAACTCCTTATGTCCCGCCTCTCTGCCATCGGCCTCTCTGGCGCAGTGTGGGCCTGGCTGGAATCTTTTTTGAACACTCGCTCCCAGCATGTCTGGATGACTCCCTTCTTATCCTCGGCCAGGGAGGTCTTGACTGGAGTTCCTCCGGGCTCGACGCTGAGCCCTTTGCTTTTTAACATCTATATGACTCCACTGATCTCCCTGGCCGAAGAGCTGGGCGCCAAAATTATGGCCTACGCCGACGACACCCAGCTTTTGTTCACCTGGAATGGCCCTGATTTATGTACGGAAATGGTGCAAAGATGCCTAGCTGCCGTGTTTACGTGGCCTACCCAGGCCAAACTTAAATGCAACGAGGGGAAATCAGAAATTCTACTCTACGGTCAATTTCCCCCGCTCTTTACAGAAGCATTGTGGCCATCTGATTACCCCCGCCCACTCTCCGAGGGTGGCCCGGCTAAGAACTTGGGAATCTGGTTTGGGGAGGATCTCCGGTTCTCAGAACACATCAAGAGACTAACGGGAATATGCTTTGGGACTCTTATATCCCTTAGCAGATTTCTCCCTTTGCTCCCTCAGCCGGCCAAGGAAATGGTGGTGAGGGTGCTTATTTTATCCCGCTTGGATTATGCCAATGCGCTCTTTCTTGGCATCCCTGGTTATCTGGTAAATAAACTGCAATTAATCCAGAACGCGGCGGCCAGACTCTTATTTAACATCTCTAAGAGATTAAGTATTAGATCACACTTGTGTGACCTACACTGGTTGCCCGTGTTACAGCGGGTGCAGTTCAAGGCTCTCATTTTAGCCCATAGAGCTCTGCACGACGCAGGTCCCTCTTACATCAGGAAACGGGTGGCCTTTTACACACCTCGGCGCGCTTTACGATCTGCTTCGCATCGGCTGATCACTCCCCGCTTTTGCCGCTCTAGGATGGGCGGCCAGTCACTGTCAGTCAAAGTAGCCACTTTATGGAATGCCCTTCCTGTTGCGCTGCTTCACACCCAGGGTTTTAGATGCTTCAAGAAGCTTCTCAAAACGTATCTTTTTAAACGGGCCTATTAATTTCCCCTCTAGCCACATTTCTGAGACCACATCGCGCCAGGACACTCCACAGTAATTGTGCGCGTAATAAATCCCATAGGACATAACAGAGAGGGAGTGACCAAACAGATTCATAAATATATTACAGACTACTTAGCACTAACAACTCCCCCCAACACTTCCCTACCCACCTTATGGGGGCCCTCAAAGCGGTGGTGCCTGGGGAACTGATAGCAATCTCTGCAGCTGAGAATAGAGAGCGTAAGGACAATCTGGAACTTCTCACGGCTCAAGTGCTGGAAAGGGTGCATGGCAGGACAGGGGCGCCTAGGGTCTGGTGCCAATTGAAGGCGACAAGGGCCCAACTGGGAGGGCTCAATTTGGATAGGGCGAATACACGACCCTCCGACTCAAGCACTCCTATTATACCGGGGGTGACCAGACTGGGCCTATGATGGCGAGTAAACAGGGCCCGCATCCAGCAGACGAAGGTTCAGTCTCTCCAGAATGCTACAGGGGAGGTGCTAGAAGGAGACGCCGAGATTGCGGGAGCCTTGCCGGAATTCTACTCTGCCCTCTACCAGACGGATAAGCACCCAGGCCCCAATATAGACTCATACCTGCAAGGAGCAAACACGACACCACTAGCTAAGGAAGGGGTCGAAGCATGAGGCAGAGATTCGGATAGCGGAAGTGATGGGTGCAATTTCCTGCCTCAAGCTCTTGAAATCGCTAGGGCCGGATGGTTTTTCGGCTGGTTTTTATAAATCCTTTTGCCAGCTTTTAGCCCCGTTACCGACGCAGCTTTTTAACTCCTTCAATGGACCTGGGACAATCTGTTACTCCCCCACAGCCCCCCCTATTATGCTGGCTGCCTCTATCGTGGTGCTTCCCAAGCCTGTGAAAGATAACACCCTTTGTGGCTTATATCGCCCGGTGTCCCTCCTCAATGGTGACCTGAAACTGTTTAGTGGGGTTTTGGCGTCCAGGCTGGGTCCACTGATGCCGGGCATCATCGAACTGGATCAGTCTGAATTCATTCACAACCGGCGGAGTAGTAAGAACACCAAACGCATTCTTCATCTTGTTTACAAAGGCCACCGCACGAATATCGATGCCCTTTTGCTGCCAGATGCCGAAAAAGCATTTGACAGGGTGGACTGGGATTTTCTGCATAAGACTTTAGCTCATTTTGGCCTCGGAGACCGGTACAGTGCCTGGGTGGCAAGTTGTTACAGTGCACCCACAGCAACAATTAGGGTCAACGGGATAGCGTCTAGTCCTCTTGAGATTCAGCAGGGCACGAGGCAAGGGTGCCCGCTATCGCCCCTTCTCTTTGCGCTTTATAGTGAACCACTGGCACAGAAGATGCGGGATAACCCCTATATTAGGCATCCCCTTTTGCCGGGACAGTCATTCCATGAGCCTCTATGCAGATATCATTGCGACCCTGGAGAAGCCGGAGCAATCGGGTCCGGCATTTTTACAGGAACTGAAATCCTTTGGTCAGGTCTCTGGTTTTAGGGTAAATGTAGGGAAGTCCATGATTCTCCGGCTGGGCCAGCGAGGGGAGATGTCGGATGTAGGAAGGGAACCCTATGTAGGGCTACAGGCAAGGGATTTGATCCCATACCTGGGGTTGGAACTGGCTCCGTCCATTATTAGTATTATTAAATTTTATTTGTAATGCACGCAGATACCCAAAAAGGGTTTCCCAGCGCCTAGCACACAAGTTGCTAGATCAACCGCGAGACGCGGTGGCCACCTTGTGGTTGGAGCAATTGAGGGACAGTCACGCTAAACTACTCGGTCAGGTCACGAGGGGTCTCCTGCACTGGAAACATAGTCAGCTGTTGCTGCTGGGACAGGTCGCAGCGATCAAGATGTCCATCCTCCCCAAAGCACTGTACTTATTCCAGTAGCTACTGGTTTGGCCCCAATCGGGTACTATCCAGAAACTATAGCAGGCGATACAGCAGTTTGTATGGGCTGGGGTGTGCCCTTGCCTTCAAAGGGACCTCCGTTATAGACAACCAGAGGAGAGCGGGCTGGGGATTCTGAATATGCTGGAATATTTTAGAGCGGCGCAACTAAGATACTTAGTGGAGTCGACCGGAATATCTGAAAAGAGGTGGTTGTTTCAGGATAGGGCGCTGGCGAAACTCTCTGTGGAAAGTCCCCTTCTTGAAGAGGACAGATAGACCATCGCACCTACGTGGGTCGCTCATGACTAACACCTTGCTGCGAGTTTGGGATGGGGTGGTCATCAGACGAGGCTTGACATCCTTCCCCCTCCCCCATGACTCCCTTATTTGATAATCGAGAGTTCACTTCAGGGACGGACGAAAGGGCATTTGTGACATGCCGTGAGACGGACTGCAAAGCGGCAGGGTACTTATTTGACCTGGAGGGGATCCTTCCATTTCCGGACGTACAGCATGTCTATTCCATTCCGGAATCGGAACGGTTCTAGTACTTCCAAATCAGTCACTGGCTTCTCCAGCGGAGGTACGGCCAAAAGTGAGCAGGACATTGACAAAATACGTAAAGTGGCTGGTGACGAAATATACTGACAAGAAAATGATCTCTGAATTGTCTGACATGTTGCGCCCGCTAGCCCCTCCGCAACCCACTGCCGGACAGAAAGTATGGGCGAGAGAATTGGGGCGGGATCTTGCAGAGAAGGAGTGGAGGGACCTATATTATAGGGCCAACCATATGGCATGCGACACTGCCAGCAGGGAATCCGCGGTCAAGATAGCCACCTACTGGTACTTGACGCGGGCCCGATTGAACAAGGGGAATCCGGACCGCAGCCCGACTTGTTGGCGCGGATGTGGGGAGTAAGGCCCACTAGTGCACTTGCTATGGGACTGTAAGGACCTGACAGGTTATTGGACCAAGATACTAGATGATGTTGACCGACAATTAGAGACCGAAATACTGCAGTTCCCAACCTATGTTGAGCTGGGGCTGCCTAACCCGTTGACTTATTCCTTGAAATCTAGAAGGGGGAAACAGATAGGGCTGGCTTTGGGGGCAGCCACTCAGCACATCTTATCACATTGTGGGACACACACGACCAACATACAAAGGATGGTAGCATAGGTTGTGGTATATCTTAAGGATGGAACGGATCCATGCTTCCCTCACTAACTCCGCGGAGGGATTTAGAGAAATTTGGTAACCGCTAGTATCACTATTGGCTACCGAATAGAACAAAGTAACCTGACCAACGTTTTTTTGCTTTCTCCGAGAGTCAGGCTGGACACGTGGGGCTACCTGAGTGGATTTCAGGTCGTCCATCCCACATACTGGTCAAAACTGAGACCGGCCCTGAGCACACCAGTTCAGGGGAGGGAATGGTGTGGAAGGGTTTTACCTTTTTGTAAATTTTACGACCTGGCTGTGTGAGGAAAACCTCGCAACACGCTGCAGCAGGAAACCACCTCATGGAAGTACCCTATGGACACTGGAAGACTCGGTGCCGAAGAAACCTATGGGGCCGAAAACTTCGCCGAAGGATCTGCCCTAATCAGAGGAACTTTTTACTCCGGATCCACATAAAAAAACTCTTGTAAAGGATCCTAAAACTGGACAATTGACTCTCAGCTCCAAGAGACCACTTGAGGCGCCAGCACCTCCTCCCCCCTCCAAAGATGAGCGACATTGCAACCTCTCCATTAAGGGTCCTTTCTCCACCACCTCCCCATACCGTTCCTCCTCCTACACCACATCATTCACCTACACCATCTACTAATCCAGACGATGATGTAGACACAGATTTTGATGACACAGGTGGGGGTGCACATGAACCAGCAGGGACCAATAGTCCCCTTATCCATGGGATGATTACAACACCCCTGATGTGCCTTGCGTCACTCAAGATGATGTATACCTGTTGGACTTTGGCCCTTAGGGCAGGTTCACCCCTAGACTTTTTGCTTGAAATGGTGACCTGGAGATGGTGATTTTGGGATTCTGCGCACTTTCACTGTGTCCCAGTGGAAAGTGCGTGCGCACTCTGAGTGCATGTGCTGAGCTAGGCCTGCCCGCCCATAGGAATGCATGGGGAATGTATGTGTCCCTGGTAGTTCCTGATGCGTGGGGTGTACAGGCTTGAGTCTGGTATGTGTGAACTCGTGAGAGTGAATGCTGCGAGATGGTGTATGCAGCATGTATGTGTCTAGTAGCGAAGCGCCATTTCTAGACATGGCTGTACGTGTGCTGTGAGGGTGCTGGCGTGTGATTGGCTGGAGCTGGCTGGCATGCCAGGCTCCAGGAAGTCTGGATGGGTCTGCCCGGTGGTGAGTGGGAGATTTGCATGAGTAATGTGTGGGAGGAGTGTACCTGTGTCCTGGATGGGCTGGGTTTTCCCCACACAATGCTGGCTCCGCCCCCCTGTGGTGTGTCTAATGACCCAAGCCCTGCCAGTGAATAGAGAGGGTGGTTGAGGTAAACAGAGTACTCAAGAACCAGCTGCGACTGGTTCCGCCCCCACTCTGCACCCTCAGACAAAGGAATGCACTGTATAAAAATGGGACTGTGTCCCCACTGAAGTTGTTCTCTTCCAGGATCCTGAGGGGGCTGCTGCTGCTGCTGGGCCAGAGGACCGCCACTTGGGGTGTCTCCCTGCCTGGAGACCCAGTGTGCTGGCTCTGGGCCCAGCCTTGCCCCCCTGCCTGCCCAAGGACTTGTTTGCTGGGGCTCTGTCCTTGCCCCTGGGAGCGCTTTATCCTGTTTGTAGCGCTAGGAGCGCGCTTTATGCCCTCTAGCGCTTGGAAGCGCTTCGTTTTTGATTATAGCGCTGGAGCGCTGTGATTGTCTGTCTAGCGCTTGAGAGCGCTTATTTCGTCCTAGCGCTGCAGTTTGTGCTCACAAAGCGCTTGGGAGCGCTTTTGTCAGGCAGGTGCCCACCCTGCATTTTGCTGCTCTAGCGGCTGCCCACGCCGCATATTTGCGTGATTTATTTTCGGGAGCTCACCCCGTGTTTAAATCACCGCCGCAGCCCAGGAACCCTGCCGGGCCGCCGCGCTGCCGACGGCGACCCGGAAGTCCCGCCTCCATTTTACCAGCGCCGCGCTGCTATTGGCTGCAGCGCGACCCGGAAGTCAGGCAAGCCTTGGTGGGACGGCAGGAAGCAGACGGGAGCCCACCCCGCGCTCCTGCACCGGAGAGGAGAAGACCGGCCGACTCCTTCCCCCGCTTCCCCCGGTCTGGGGAAGCCAAGCCGAGTCCGCGCCGAAGGAAGCACGGGGAGCGAGAGGAGACTGCCACCGAGGAGAGTCCCGAGGAGCGGGAGCTCTCCTGTCAGCTGCAGCGAGACCGGGTGAGTGAAGGGCAGTGGTTGCTCCAAAGAAGGGGAGGCGTCGGGGCACATTGCGGTGCCCGCCCCCCCCCCCCCCTCGTGCTCTCTCCCGAGAGGCCGAAATTGCTGTGAGCCCACGAGAGGCTCCCTGCCCGCATCTTGGTTGGAGCCACGAGGCTCCAGAGGCAGCGTCTATTTGTTGTGGGGGCCACGAGGCTCTGGGGCCATTGCTGGATGTTCTGAGCCCAGAGAGGCTCCAACGTCGTGGGGGCATTCTGGCTGCACAGCCCTGAGAGGCTCTGGGAGGGCCATAGTTGCTTCGAGTCCCCAGAAGGGGGACTCCAACGAAGGGGGCACATTGTTCTAGGCCCTGTGGGGGGCCCGGGCATTTATTTGTGTTGAGCCCGGAGAGGCTCAGAGGGGGCATCTTCTTCCCGAGCCAGGAGGCTCCTGGGGGCCATTTTGTTCCTTGAGCCCAGAGAGGCTCTGAGGGTGCCATTCCCTCGTGTTGGAGCCCAGAGAGGCCCCAGCCCTTTTGCGTTGCGAGCCCCAGAGAGGCTCCAACTTTGCCCTAACTTTCCCTGAACCAGTTGCCCAGCACTTTGTGGGCAACTGCTACGTTTAGGCCCCTGACACTTTGGACACAGGGACAGTCACAGGTGGTGACTTACGTGGGTTTGGCGCAATTGTACTTTCTCCACCTCTGAATGTGTTTTTATGCGTCATGTGCCTTACACCTCTGAATGTATTGTGATGCATCATGTGTTTTCCTCCTTACACCTCTGAATGAATGTTATGCATTGCATCATGTGTTTTCCTCTTACACCCCTACAGGTATTGTGATACATAGGTGGTTGTTTTCTCCCTAGTACAGGTGGTGCTAGTGAGATCCTGGTTACCAGTAATTACTGGTTGTGTGCTATTTTGTGCTATATTCTATGTACTAAGTGCTATTTCTGATTCCTGACAGTGGTTCAGGTGGCCCTGTCTTGTAAATATCCCCTTGTAAATTCTGCCCGTGCCTCTGGCACATTGTAAAGTGCGTTTTATCTAATGTGTTTTGGTGTAATACAAAGGCTATTTTTATATAACCTTGTGTGGAGTTTCCTTTGTGGTGGGCCTTTGGTTGTTGTTGCTGGGGTGCGTGCGCAAATACTTAGCCTACATCGCCTCCAAGTTTAGCCTTGCTGCTCGCGCCACGTTACCTAGAGGGTGAGTAGGGGTTATCTTGGCGTGTAACTCCCTTGCCCTGACTTGGGTGTGGTGGTCTCTGACTGACTTTGGCGAAAGCCCTGGCCAGCCGGGGATCCCATTTCCAACAATACCCTTCCAGACCTTCCCCACCAGAGGACACTATAGGTTTTAACCTACTAGTCCAAAGGGCTGCACAATATCACGGTGTGGACTTACACACCGATGCAGTGGAGGAAGACTTCCTATTAGACACTTTTGATAACACACAAAGGTCTACTGCCATTTTGCCAATGCTTAAGGGTGTCATCAAGCACGCAACAGAGGTTTTTAAGGATCCTGTCAGGGCTAGGCTCCTCAATCCTCGCATTGAGAAAAAATATAAAGCTGCCCCTGCAGATCCAGTTTATATTAAAGGTCCAGCACAATTAGATTCTTTAGTAGTCTCTAATGGACGTAAACGTGCTAATTCCCAGACCTCAGGTGAGGCCTAACCACCAGACAAAGAATCTAAGCTCCTTGACGCCTCTGGCAAGCGAACGGCGGCACAAGCAGCTAACATCTGGCGCATTGCCAACACCCAAGCGTTGATGGCAAGATATGACCGGGCACATTATGATGAACTAGAGTCCATAATGCACCTACCAGACAAATACAAAAACCGGGCTAATGAACTTAAACAGGAATGTAAAAATATTACTAATATTTCCATTCATTGTGCCCTAGAAGGCGCAGATACTGCCTCAGGGGGCAATCTATAACAGCACCTTACTACGTAGACATGCCTGGCTACGTATTTCAGGTTTTAAACCTGAGGTACAAAACTCCATCCTTAATCAGCCATTTGATGAGACACATTCATTTGTCCCAAATGTTGACGTGTCTTTAGAAAAAATGAAAAAGACACCGATACAGCAAAATCTATGGGAGTCTTGCAGCAGCAAGCTCCCAGACATTCTTTTCGTCACTTATCATACAGAGGCAACACAAGAGGCTACTCCTCAGAGTCCCTCCACTTCCTACAAAACCCCTGGCCAATCCACATTCACTAAGGGCTACCAAAGAGGGGGTTACAGGGGTAACAACAACAAAGGCAGAGGCAAAAACACCTCCCGCTCTGTCTCTACCCCTATCCAATGACTCCCCTTCCCCCCAACACTCCACTCCTGTGGGGGGGAAGACTTCAATGATTCCTGCCTGCCTGGATCAACATCACATCAGACAGGTGGCTGCGACAAATTATTCAGTCAGGTTACTGTCTAGAACTAACATCTACCCCCCAAACATGCAAGAAGTAGTATCTCTGCTAGAAAAAAGTGCAATAGACCAGTTCCTCTGCACCCACAAAACAAGGGGGTTTATTCTTTATTTTCTGATTCCAAAGAAGGACGGCTCTCTAAGGCCTATTTTAGACCTCAGACCACTAAACATATACATACAGTCAGACCATTTTCACATGGTCACACTCCAACAAGTCCTTCCACTCCTCCTACAAAACGACTTCCTTGCTACTCTAGATCTCAAGGACGCATACTTCCACATTCCTATTCACAAAGCTCACAGGAAGTATCTCAGATTTGTAATAGACGGGCAGCACTACCAATTCAAAGTACTCCCATTGGGAGTCACAACAGCACTAACAGTATTCACCAAGTGCTTAGCAGTAGTGGCAGCGCATCCACGAAGACAGCACATCCATGTCTTCCCGTACCTCGACGACTGGCTGATAAAAGCCAGCTCACACAATCAATGCGTAAAACACACTCATGCCACCATCCAACTGCTCCACAACTTGGGGTTCACAATAAACCACACCAAGTCTCCTCTACAGCCATCCAAAGTACAACAGTACCTTGGTGCCACAATAAACACCTCAACAGCGCTAGCTTATCCCACTCAAGCATGCAAACTCTCCTAACAAAGTTTCAACTACAATACTCCCTCCCAGCACGAGTGTTCATGCAACTCATAGGGATGATGGCCTCTTGCATCTTCATAGTACCCCATGCAAGACTTCAAATGCGTCCGCTACAAGAGTGCTTATCACATCAATGGAACCAGGCTCAAGGTCACTTAACAGATCTAGTGTTGGTAGACTGTCATACTCCTCGCTCTCTGCAGTGGTGTAACACTAAAAACCTTTCCAAGGGACGACCGTTCCTAGAGCCAGTTCTCAGATTATCTTGACTGTGGACGCATCGCTCTCCGGCTGGGGAGCCCACCTACTGCAAAACACCAGGCAAGGCAGGTGGACACCGCAACAAAAATGACTCCACATCAATCATCTGGAGTTACTAGCAATATTCCTAGCACTAAAAGCTTTCCAGAAGCAAGTATCAAAGCTGTGTTAGTCCGCACAGACAACATGACAGCAATGTATTACATATAGAAGCAGGGAGGCACACACTCCCTGCAACTCTCAACTAGCACAGGACATATGGAGGTGGGGCTATACCTCAAAACATATTCCTTCTAGCCCAGCATGTTCTGGGAGTACAGAATACTATAGCGGATCAGTTAAGTCGTCAAACACAACAGACCCACGAGTGGGAACTTCATATGCAAGTTCTTCAGCCATTCTTTCAGATGTGGGGACAACCTCAGATAGACCTATTTGCCACCCACAAACGCAAAATGCCCAAGCTTCGCCGCCAGGCAATGCGATATGTATGAATTGGTCAAACAGATTTGCGTACGCTTTTCCACCTCTACCACTCATGCCACTAGTAGTACGCAATCTACAGCAGCATTCTCTGACCCTCATCCTAGTTGCTCGAACGTGGGCCAGACAACCGTGGTACACCACACTGCTACAGCTGTCTGTAATACCGCACCAAAAATTTCACCTGTCTCCACACCTCTTAATACAGAACCGTGGAGAGATCAGACACCCAGACCCAGCTCAGCTCAACCTTTCGATCTGGCTCCTGAAGTACTAGAATTTGGATATCTAAACCTTCCTCCAGACTGCATGAATGCCATTAAAGAAGCTAGACATCCTAACACTAGGGCATGTTATGCAGCCAAGTGGAAATGATTTGTAATATATTGTCACAACAACCATATTAATCCCCTAGATGTGTCTATTCAACACAACATAGGATACTTACTGCATCTCAAAAGATGTAACTTAGCCTGTACATCTATTCGACTACATCTTGCTGCAATAGCAGCATAGATGCAAAAACAGACAACATCTATCTCTGTTCAGAGTGCCTGCCATTAATGCCTTTATGGAAGGCCTTAAAAGAATAATTCCTCCCAGAGTACCACCTTCACCTGTGTGGAATTTAAACATTGTTCTCACACTGTTAATGGGACCTCCCTTCGAACCCTTACACAGATGTGAATTACAATTTTTAACATGGAAAGTTGCGTTCCTAGCAGCTTTTACTTCTCTGCGGAGAGTTAGTGAACTACAAGCACTAACCCTTCAAGAACCCTTCTTGCAAATGCATCAAAATAAGGTCGTTCTGCGTACTAATCCGAAATTCCTGCCCAAAGTCATTTCTCCATTCCATCTTAATCGAACTGTGGAACTGCCCGTTTTCTTCTCGCAACCACAGTCCGTAGCAGAAAGAGTTCTTCACACATTAGATGTCAAAAGAGCATTGCTATGCTACATGGAAAGGACACAACCCTTTTGTAAGACAAAACAACTTTTAGTGTCTTTCTCACCACCACACAAGGGTAATTCTATTTCAAAATCTGGGTTAGCTAGATGGATTGTCAAATGCATACAGATGTTACCACAAAGCTAAACGTACGCTATCTGTTCCTCCTAAAGCCCACTCTACAAGTAAGATAGGGGCTTCAATGGCATTTTTAGGGAACATTCCCCTAGATGACATCTGCGTAGCAGCTACATGGTCTACACCGCACACATTTACAAAACACTATTGTGTAGATGTGCAAACAAAACAACAAGCTAATGTGGGCCAGGCTGTTCTCAAAACATTATTCCAAACTACTGCAACAGATAGGTGTGGTCGCCGCTAAGAGTGGGTACTGCTATACAATCTATGCACAATGTGCAATCTGCAGCTCTCATGCCTCGAACGGAAAATGCTACTTACCAGTATGCATCTGTTCTTGGCATGTAAAGCTGCAGAGTTGCACACGCCCACCCGCCTCCCCGGCTACCCTTGTCTGTTCCAGTATTATCTTAATTAGATACAAATTACATGGGGATCCTTTTTCTTGCAAAGCTCCATCATTTCCCTAATGGCGAAAAACAATCTGGGGATGGAGCCGATGCCCATGCGCAATGTGGTCCAAAGGAGGAGTCCCCTACCTTGTGACTTCCATAGAACTTTTCAGGACAACAACAAACTGCAAACATCCGGGTCCAACACTAGGTGGCGATCTATGCACAGTGTGCAACTCTGCAGCTCTACATGCCAAGAACAGATGCATACTGGTAAGTAGCATTTTCCTTATGCGTATTTGTTGGTAGTCAGATAGGGAGGAAACTAAAATGTACTGAATGCCAATACCGCAATAGAATTTCATTCTCTGGTTGGAAACGAAGAGGCTGTTTTGCAAGTGTAGTGGAATCCTTTAATCTGTTTCATGGGATACTGTAATTTGAATGACTAAAGACTCTACGGAGAACTTTGGATTGTTTTCTCTAAAAGGGGGTTTAATACCTCACTGACTTTTTGCTTGAATTGTTTGTCCCATCTGTAGTTGAGATGGGTCTTCCCCTAAACAGTCAGTTCATCTTTTTTAGTTATGTTTGGGAGACTAGTACTTCGTACTCTGGAGTGGTGGGTAGTGTTAGACCCATCTTACAACAGTGGGGGTGGTTACTGGGCGTTGTTGTTGTAGCTTCAATGGCTGCATACAGCTAAAGATCCATTCAAATTGATTTAATGAGGATGCAAGTATTTATCAATATATGTGCTGTCTGAGCTTATGCCCTTTGTTCTGGTAAATTTAAGTTCTCAATTGGAATGTGAATTGCTGCGAAACAAAGTTAAGAATGGAGTTCTTTGGATGCTCCTTAGACTTAAGTTATGATAGGCCGCTTCCTCCTACAAGAAGCTCTTTATTTGGGCAATGATGGTGGCTTTATTGACGGCAGGAAGTATTTACTGGCTCATGTGGGATATACGTCATGCTCCTGGGTATATTGATATTACTGAGGAAATCAAGGGGCAATATCGGGTTGTGTGTGTGTGTATCTCCCTTGCTCTAATCTTTCTCCACACCCCTCCCTGTTCCATAAAGATTTCAAGAAGGGGTATTAAGCAATATAGGGACACATGCATAAACATAAGGAATTGCGATTCCTTAATAGCGATTTTTAAGGACTCTCTCTATTAGAAATCGCAATTCCTTATGCATGTAGGAATCTCTAAATAAATTGTGATTCATACACTTTTCGTATTTGCAATTTGTTAATGCGAAATGCCTTCCCATTCATTCCTATGGGCCTAGAGGCCCATAGGAATGAATGGGAAATCATTCGCAATTCGCAATTTGTGATTACCAGATAGGTGATCACAAATTGTGAATGCAATTTCAAGGGTGCTAGGGGGCCAAAAGGCCCCCCCCTGATGCACCCTCAAAATTGGCATGTGTGCCCCACATGGCACTTATAAAAATGCAAATTTGTGCATTTTTTTAAGGAATTGCAAATTACCATCAACTTGAAGTTGATGGTAATTTGCGATTCATTAATGCAAAGTTGCATTCTGAGAATGCTTCTTGCATTGCATTTAGGGAATGGCAAATTGTGATTCCCTAACTGCATTCACAAAATAGGTAATTGCAAATTTTGTGATTACCTAGTTGGCGAATGACTTTCGGCTTGATGCATCCCAAAAGGCTAAATACCGGTCGCAAAGGGGGCGATTCTTTAAATTGGCCCATTTACGACCGATAAATAGCTTGATCATGTTCCAAAAATAGGGTAGACCGCAATCCAATCGAGACTCTGGAGCTTTACTTTTTTTAGATATCTTTTTATTACCATTTAGGTTCAACACAACAGTTGCAATGGATCAGGTCTCAATGCCTGTACATTACAGGAAACTCGGGAGCTTTGCTGTATTACTGATGTTTGTGTTGGTGTTTACATGAACATATCAAACCGTATTGCTTTGGGCGGCCTTTCTAATTTAGTTGAACTCCTGAGAGCAGCGGGATTTTGCCCGAGGTTATGAGAAATACTTTGGTAACATAAGCACACTGAAATTTCTAGGAAGCTTACAAAACTGTTTTGAAAGGCTCTGGAACTGTAGTTTTCAATCTTATTAGTGCCACAATTCTCCCAAAAATTAATTACAAACATTTTTTCTTATAATTATTCTCAATAGCCAGCAGCCAGAACATACTTTACAGTTCAAACATCAAAGTTATACACTCTTATCACTTTAATAATGCAATCAAATAGATTATATCCAGCAGCCTGACTCTGTTAAAGTATCAACAGTATTCTTTTTCAGTAATGGGAGAAGAGGCTTAGAGCATTATTTGCTGTAGAATAGTGACCCTACCCGCATATCCTGAAATATGTAGGGGGGTAAACGTTGGCAGGTGGTTGCTCTCCCTACCCCAGAAATACTGAATGACAACCGTCGCACCTCAACGACCATGTTCACTGAGCCTAGATTGAGTATACTCTGAATAACATGGGCTACTTGTATACTATGTGGTGGGAGAACTCAACCAAACTCCTAGGCTGCACTGAGGCTGGGATGAAAGTGTGGTATGTGCCTCTGCCTTGACACACACCGGCAAGGTTGCTAGTGAGAATCCCTTTCTGTGGGTAGGCAAGTCAATGAAAGGCACTGAATTTGGAGTGAGTATTTAGACATGTAGACATTAGGATTCAATTGGGATCTTAATTTGGTGGTTTGTAGGAACCAATGTCTCTGAAAATATTTGAATATGAAGAGGGGTACAAAATAAATAGTGCAAGTGTTTTGTTTTTTGTGTGCCTGTACCTTACCTCTCACACCTGCCACCAGAGGACCAAATTTTTGAGTGAGCTGATGATGACAAAGGCAGTTTGATTAACATATATAACACCAACACATCACCCCCAAAAGTCTGAACATGTTAACGTCTAAGTGGAACAGAAATGAAGGGCTTGATGACATGAAATGGATGCAAACACAAATTTAACTGAATGAAGTAGTCATACCCGGTAAATTTACACTGATCCAACCAAAGGACTTGCATTTAATATATTACACCATATTTTGGCCATGGGCATTTGGAAACTACCCCACAGCAGCTTGCTTCAGACTCCATACATAAGGGAATCTTTTACCACAAACTCTGACAATTCACCAAAACATAGAAATGAAGGGTGGAAATTTCCCACCTACTAAATTCAATTCTGGAATTCCTCTTAACCTTTTGTCTAAGACCATTGTCTTCGGGATATGGGATGATCAGGACCTGCCGAGAGGTAGTGGATCGCAAAAATATAGCTATCTGGTCCATGAACATCCAGACCAAGCAAGGAGCAACAGCACTCGCCTGATTTATTAAAGGAGAACCAATGCCCAAATAGGTGGATAGATCACTGGAAAGTGTGGATACTGTGGCATGCAGGGCAGTGTCTTGGACATTCCCAGTGCTTTTTTTAATGTACATGTTTAAGTTGAATGGAAAACATTCATTGTGTCCCAATTGATTTACCAAGCTGGGGTAGTGTTCTAGACTTCAGCGTGGCGAGTGAATTGGATTATCATGGATTCTCTTTTACGGCTATTAAGCAACATTTTCCATTACAGGCAGACCTGGAGGAGGCACCTATTGCTCGAAGTGGGCATATTTCAATGTACAAACACACTTGCCTGGTTGTCTGGATTCTGCCATTTCCCTACACGGAACAGATTACATTTTGTAGTATAAGCTGCATTGCCAAATAGCTTCATCCAGCCGCGGGGGTTGTTGCAAAGCATTCATTTAAAAAAAAAAAGCCTCCTACATCTAATTACGTTTAGAAAGCCTAAATTTAGAAAGCCTAAATTGGCTAACTCCTGCTTCCAGGGTTACCTAAAGGCTAAAAAAAAATAAAATGTTGAAGGCATTGTTCACCAAGATTCACTGTTTCTTTGACGTTTCTGACCGGAAAACGTCTGAAGTATATTTAAACAAGTTTGTATAGGCTGGCATCTACCACAGGGAGAAGACTATATCTTCACTTCAGTTTGGATAGTCTTCCCATTTGCAGCTAGGTCATAATCAAAGGCAAGTGTAAATCTGTCTTTAGCAAGTTGCAGTTTATATAGTGTAACCCTCAAAATCATGCTGCGTTTTATTTCTCGTTTAGCCATGGTTCTAAGCAGGCACACAAACATTGCTTAATTGTGCAATTGAAACCTTTATTTATATATTTTTCTTTCCAATGAAGTAACCTGAACAGTTAAGGTTCCTGCATAGACTTTCATCATGGGGCAAATAAGATGAATCAACATGTTGTGCCCCCATGTTAATTGGGTGCATAGCAAATGAGAAACTGAATTATCTGTAGCCTGAAAGGTGGTGTAGGGAACACGTTTTATTGTCCTATGAATGTCGATCTCTTTTAATAATTAATTCCTGGCTCATATAATGGAAGTCGTTTTCCTATGTTTTTGTTGTACGTTTGTGTACAAAATAGTGATTTGACTTATTTTCTTATGGTCATGGTCACCAGTGCGGCACCTGTAAACTTGTTCTTTGACATTTTAAGCTTGTAAACGGAGAGATATTGGCAGGCAACCTAATTAGGTGTGGGATAAGGTTCAGTGTCAGTATTTTTTCCAATTAAGGTGAAAACCCTATTTTAATTTAGGATCATTTGTATATTTACTAAACCTAGGTTCTTCTCTCAACAGGAAACTTTTCATTCCACCTGATGCCTGTTTTTGGTTTCTTTTCAGAGCATGGATCATTTTGACGACATTGGCCCTAGTGTTGTTATGGCCTCTCCGGGTATGATGCAGAGTGGACTGTCCAGAGAACTATTTGAAAGCTGGTGCACTGACAAGAGGAATGGTGTCATCATAGCTGGGTACTGTGTTGAAGGAACTTTAGCCAAGGTAATCAAACTCTGAGCTACAAAAAATGAATGCCATCTTTAAATTCAGTTAAAATGTCTACTAACGTCTGAATAAATGATCACTAATTTACGACCTAACTCTATATTTTTATTAGGCATCTGTGTGGGATAGGCATTTTCTACCTGTACCCTTTTTTCACTCTTCCTGTTGAATTTCCATCTGTCAGAGTTACCTTTGGTAGTAAACATCATGCTTAATGAAGTAAGCACAAAACCGACTTTGGCTTGCTGTAACTTCTACTCCGCCTTTTCACTAGTATGCAGTCTTAATTTCTATATTTGGTTTGACAGCCCAACTGTTTGTAAGAACCTTTTCCTTGCTTCCTCAAAATACACAGGCTGCGGGATTCAGAAGAGTAATTTTCTCTCACCTCATGCTGTTAGCTGTTTGGTGTATCATTCTGCTTCGTGGGAAACCTTTTCATTGCAATGCATGAGGTGCATTGTTTTGAGCATGTGGCAGGGACTTGTTTGAACACAAAAGCCATGTACAAAGCTTCCCCATTTTAAAAACGACACATTCTACATCATGGTTTTACAGAAAAGATTATTTTGATGTGGGAAATGCACCCTGTATTCTGTTATGTTGTGTGTATTTGTAAAGCGCTCTGTCGCCCGCGACAGTATGCTGGTGCTGAGCAGGTGTGTGCGCGCGCCTAACCCTGCTTGTGGTAGGTTGGTTAAAGCTGGGTCTTTAGCTTCTAGAGACGTTGTATCTAGGTGGTTTAAAGGAGATTGGACTGTTCAGGGAGGCAGGCCTAAGTTGTCTAGCACCTTGAATTTGTGAGTAAGGAGTTTGAAATGAGTGTGTTTGTGTTTCTGGAGCCAGTGTAGCTCAGAGTTGTGGTGTGATGTGAGAGGTTGATGGGGAGTCTGGCTGCTGAGTTTTGGATAGTTTGTAGTCTTTTAACGAGTTGCTTGGTGACCCCGGCTTAGAGGGTGTTCCTATTGTCCAACTTGCTGGTGATTAGGACAGTTTTTCTAATATTGCTTGGGAACCATTTGAAGATTTTCCTCCGCATCTTCAAGGTTTGGAAGCAGGATGCAGTGACAGCATCGATTTGTGCGGGTATGTCCTGTTTGCTTTCAATTATTATTCTGATGCTCTGGGTGTGTGGTCCTAGTTCAGCTGGCTACCAGTTGGAATCCCATGGTGGGTTGCTCTTGCCCAAGATCACCTCTTCTGTTCTGTTGGGGCTGAGCGTGATGCACTTGTCTTTCATCCTATTGGCATCTTAGGCACTCGCCTCTACCACGCACATATTTCCCCCCCCACCACACACATATTTCCCCCACCACACACCTTTCCCCCCACCACCTCCACCAGAGTCTTCAGATTGAACAGTCCGCTCTTTCTCCAAAAGAGCAAGTCCTTGAAGGGAGGGAGACACTTGAGATCAACGTGTAGGACACCTATAGGGTTGACCCACACGGTTTGCCAGGCCTCAGCAGTATCGTTGGGGGAGGGGCGGCTTGGTTGGATAATGCCGAAGTATCACACAGATACTCTGAGAATGGCTCTCCATCATAATACTTCGATGTGCATCATTCAAGATGATGATTAACTTTTCGAAGAAACCTTAAAAAAAAAAAGAAAAAACCTGAATGTAGAGGTAACTTTACGCTCAAGCAACAGGGTACGCTCCACCCTCCATATAAGTAGAGTAAGCGTATCAACGCTTCTGGCAGAAGGGTCTCATTGTGGGCCAATTGCCCAGGCGTTGATTACCGACTCGATAGGTTTGCTTTCCAGATACGATGGGTTCAGTTGGGAGGAAATGGAGGCTGTTGTACTGTCCCTTCCTGAGTCTTATAAAAAGAGGTTTGAGTAAATGGCTTTGGAGGGAAATACTATTACTAACGAAATATTAGGTGCAGCCTAGATTCTGCAGATACCGTTCCCCACAGTGTAAACACCAGCATCCTGCTCCAGCTTTTTGCAGGTCTTCCCACCGTAGGTTTCAAACCAGAGGTGCAACACAAACTTCCTAACATCCGGTTCGATTAAGAAACCTCTTTTGTCCCCAATGTTTTTGAAAAGATCACAAACAATACCGAGGTTCCTAAGTACATGGGTGCATTACAGTCAACATCAAGGATGGTTGTTTTGTAGGACCCACAGGCAAGAGGTGGAAATTAAGTAACCTCCCCAGGTCAAGTTAAGTCCTACCAGCTCCAACAGCAGGCCTTTCATGAGTTCTACACGAACAATGGTTACTCAGAGGCCATGGAGGAAACCACAGTAAGGTAAGGTGAGGGGAAGGAATAGCTCGGCCCTGGCTCCGGAGCACTGCCTCATCGCTCCATCCTCTCAAAGACACATTTCTATGTTCCTATCCACCCTGCCCATCACAAGTACCTACAGTTTGTGGTAAGTGGACTGCATTATCAATTCACAGTACAACCCTTTGGGGTTACAACTGCTCTAAGGGTCTTCACAAAGTGTTTGGCAGTGATTGTTGCTTACTTACACAGAGCGGGCATTCAAATATTCCTTCATATCTCTAAAGCTGGTTGATCAAGAGTAGCTGCAGATAAGAATGTCAAGCATTCATCCAGACAGCTCTAAACCTGCTCCAGAGCCTAGGTTTCATAGTAAATGCCCAAAATTTCTATCCCAATCTCAGAAGGTGCATCCATTAGAGTTGATACAAAATGCTGTATTTGGGAAGGCATACTCCAGTCCTCCACAGAGGATTACAACAGCTGTTGCCTCTTATTCACACCACTTGTTTATTGACTGAACAGTAGTGAAACTCTTGGGTATGATGGCATCTTGCTTAACAATTGTGCTGAATGCCAGATTGCACCTGCACCCACTTCAGCAATGCCTCACCAGTCTGTGGTTGCAGTTGGAGGGTCGGTGTGACGATGTAGAGATGAAAAGGACCAGTGCTCAGGGCACTCTGTAATTGTGGAACAGCAACAGCCTGTTGCTAGGCAAGCTGATTATAGACCCTCTACCACAGGTGACCATTACTGCCAATTGCTCACTCTTGGGATGAGGCGCACACTAGGCAATATGATTGAATGAAGGTGGATGGCCTCCCTACCTTCAATGGAAAGTAGCCTTTCTTGTAGCATCATTCTGACTAGCACTGGATGCTCTCACTAACTTCGAACCATTAATAAACCCAGTATTTGTAAAATGCATCCGAGGGAGCCCTCTATTCGATACTGGCAGATTAGGATGTTTCACAGGGGCTCGGACCTTCTAGAGGGAAATGTGGTAGCGGATGTTAGCTCAATTAGCTTGTCTAGCCCTTTCTGGGCATATCTCCCATTGTCGGCGGCTGGCCTGGTAGCGATCTCAAAGATAATGTTCCTCCCCACCTTCTTCATTATTTTGCTAATCTCTTCCCCCCACCTTCTAGCATGTGGCGCGTAGTCTGGGGGCTCTTGGTGGGCCTCTACTTGGGGGACACTGGAATGATTGGTACCCCCCCGCCCCCCACGGGGGCTCCTTCACCTCCTACACTGCAGTATGAACACCCGACTTGTTGCTTCTCCCGAATGTAGCCTTTACATGCCTGAAACGTGCGCTTCACCTCACCAGCCACATTCTATGGTATGCATTGGCAGTTCCGTTGCTTGGACATCCTGATCCGGGGGGCTGCCACACCAGTGGCCACCTGTGGTGGTGGAAGGATGTTGGTATCACCTGTATTGGTCAACTTTACAAAGCTGGGCACCTGCTGACATTCCAAGCCGTGGGGGAACAATATGCACTCCCTAAGGGCCAATTCTTTCCTCTATGCTTGCGAGTACTGGACGACACATGAGGGCACGGCGTCCTGAACCCGAAACACACCAACTCCTGTAAACTCTCCACACTATAGGTGCAGGCTGCTGGTTAATCACCTGGCTTTTTAAGGCCATCCTTACGCATGCACAGATTTCTCTCCAGCCCTTGCGGGGGGTCTGGGAGGAGGAGTTTGGCAGACCGCTTCTGGATAGGGAGTTGTAGAGCCCTGGCATACCATGGAGGGTGTCTCTCAATGCCCGCCTCAAACTCCACAGCGTGTATTTCTCCTCTACAATTGATCACACGGATCTTTGCCAGCGCCGGACTCATGCCCTAGATGTAGTGCCCAGGGGGCCAATCTGAGACCGATCTTATGGGACTACATACATTTACACACTTTTGCCCTCTGTTACACAGCTGGAAAAGCTCACGGGCATCCTGAATCTTTCTGCCTGGGAGGTGGGTGTCTGGGCATTTATCCTAGACCATTTAATTGCTGGGCTGCTGCTAGTTTCCTTCTCCTGGCTCTCATATTGGCTAAGAAGATGATCGCGTCCCGCTGGAAGTACCCCCCATCCCTCCAACCTTTTCTCAGTGGTTGGTACTGTGTGTACCTGGTGGGCGAAAGCAGAGACTGTAGCTTTGCATAGGGAGGACGCAAGGGGTCTTAGTTTGTGCCCGCTGGCCCCTAGCCAGTAGACCTTACACTCTAACCCGCAGTTAGGGCACTCCTCAGATTTGCACTGTAGGAAAGTGCCTCTTTTTGACATGGTCACCCCCATTTTGTGCCTGGTACATAATGCACTTTTAGTATTAAATCTTTTTTATTGAGCAGCAAGAACAAACATAGCGTCTCATACAGCAGCCTGCACCTGCCTGAGCACATGTCGGTCAAGAATAGTACAAGAGCGCACACACGGCTAATAGAGGCTCCTACTGCAAGCGTTAACACAGCAAGCCGCCTACAACCCACCTGGGCCGGCCGTGTCATAAGGGCTAAAATACAGGTGCAGTCGGTACTGATAAGGAAACATGAATAAACAGAGAAAACAGAAGAAAGGAAAAACAAACCCCCACCCCCCTCCCACACCCATCCCTCTCCTTGTCCACAGAGTCAAAACAGAGACCATGGGGGATTGCCTCTTTAATGGGCGCCATCAGGTGCAGAACTCTCGGGTGGTTTGCGCTGGCTGGCCTGCGCCTGGGTTTCTGGAAGCGGGGTGTCTGCGAGGCGCAGCAATCGCAGGTAGCGTGGGCAGCTCAGTTCTCGGAATTCTCCTGTCAACCGGGTCAGAAACTGTCGCCATAGCGCTGCAAATTCCGCCCCCTTCCCTACCTTGGCCAAGGACAACTTCTCCATTCCCAGGACCGCCCACAGCCTAAGTAACCAGCCCAACTGCAATGGAGGTTGGACGGCTCGCCAATGCGCCACCACATTTGGTACAGCCGCCCCTAGTGCAATCGCAATTAGCCTCCCTCTCCGAGATTTTAAGGGGTACATCAAGGCGTTGGGGAGGCCCAGTAAAACATACGCAGGGAACCTGGGCAGCTGAGTATCTAGGTGAGTCTATTAAATCTAGGATCGAGGTCCAATAAGGCTGAAGGTGGTCGCAGCTCCAAAGCAGGTGCTCCAATGTTCCATGCTCCCCGCACCCTCTCCAGCAGCGGTCGCTAACCCGGGGGTCCCATTGATGGAGTCGATCAGGAGTATGGTACATAATGCACTTTTAAATGCAATCAACAAGAGAGAAAGGGTCAAAAGGCCACTCTTGTACCCCTTAGCAATAATGGATTTCAATCAACAGAAGTGACGATATAACTTTAAAAAAAAAAAGAAGAAAAAAAGGTTCATGGAGTAGTTTAGTTTCTACCACCAAAACGAGTACAGAGACAATAGGGAGGTACGGTGAGCATGCTTAGTGAAAGAAAAAGAACCCTCAGGCACCAACTAAAAGTCGGTAGCCAGTTGTCTTCATTGGGTTCTTATAGAAAGAGTAGTATCAAAAAGTGTGATAAGCAGAAGTGAATTAAAAGAAGTGTGGACTACTCCCGCAAACCGAAACATTCTTTTAATAAGAGGGTAGTTGTAACTCCATTAAAACCAGTGAGAATAGCGGACGTATGAATGGTTATATTAATTTGACCCATAAAGTCCTATAAATCAAGAAAGAGTGGGTCAACAGGTTTCTGCTAATGAGCCAATAGTCCGCTCAGCATTCATCAGGACCGAAAAACGTCCTCACTCCGCGGTTGGCGCACGCTAAGGCGCCTAAACCAATGGTGTGGGACAGAAAACTTTACAACCTTATCTGTGATAGTTGCACAGGTGTTGTCTCCTATGGCCTCTCCGGAATGTGAGACAGGGAATTCTGTAATATATAAATAAAACAAACAACAAATGTTTTTATCGTACACACTTGAAAGAATCACACATAATAAATTCTGATCATTTGAATACACATTCACTCAACCCAGAGTCTCCCCCAACAGTCAATGTTCTAGAGACTAGTTGACCATTTCGCCTAATATGATTGCGAATTTTTTTTTTTGCCTGTGAGCAATAACACTGCTGTGAACTTAGCAGAGTTCCTGGCATACTGTTTATTTATATATTACAGAATTCCCTGTCTCTCACATTCCGGAGAGGCCATAGGAGACAACACCTGTGCAACTATCACAGATAAGGTTGTAAAGTTTTCTGTCCCACACCATTGGTTTAGGCGCCTTAGCGTGCGCCAACCGCGGAGTGAGGACGTTTTTCGGTCCTGATAAATGCTGAGCGGACTATTGGCTCATTAGCAGAAACATGTTGACCTACTTTCTTTCTTGATTGATTTATAGGACTTTATGGTTCAAATTAATATAACCATTCATACGTCCGCTATTCTCACTGGTTTTAATGGAGTTAGAACTACCCTCTTATTAAAAGAATGTTTCGGTTTGGGGAGTAGTCCACACTCCTTTTAATTCACTTCTGCTTATCACACTTTTTGATACTACTCTTTCTATAAGAACCCAATGAAGACAACTGGCTACCGACTTTTAGTTGGTGCCTGAGGGTTCTTTTTCTTTCACTAAGCATGCTCACCTTACCTCCCTATTGTCTCTGTACTCGTTTTGGTGGTAGAAACTAAACTACTCCATGAACCTTTTTTCTTTTTCTTCTTTTTTAAAGTTATATCGTCACTCTTCTGTTGATTGAAATACATAATGCACTTTTGACAGAAGTGCCCTAGATTCCAGCTATCCAGGACCCAGTGCCAGATCTTCCTCTAAAACGGTACACTTTTTCCCCCAATTGTTAAGACCCTTAGCAGCCCTATAAGTCCCTAGTAAATGTTACCCCAGGTACTTAGGGCATTGGTACTAAGGAGGGTCCCTAAGGGCAGCAGCAGGTATGGTCCATCTAAGGGACCCCTTGCCACACTCCTGCAGGCTGAGTGTCATGGTGCCGACTAAAGTGAAGATATGACCTGGCACATTCTCTGTGTGCCATGTCTGCAGACACTGTCTGTAATATGTGCAAGTCACCCTTACAGCCGACCTTACAGCCCTCAGGCAGGGTGCATTATATTACATGCGAGGACATATCGATGTGATCAGATATGCCCCAGTGGAGCCCAAGTCCATTCTAGGACACTGCCAGTGAACAGACAAGCCATCTTGAGTATATGTACTGGGCACTGGCTTCAGTGAACCCATCATATAGCTAGTGAACTCTTAATCACTAAAGATGTTTGGTATCAAACATCCCTTATTAATAAACCCACACTGATTCTATGGGTGGATTTATTACTACATGCACCCAGAGGGCACCTTAGAGGTGTCCCCTAAAAACCTACCAACATCTTGTGTGCTGGCTGACTGGTGTGGACCAGCCTACCCCGCAGACAGGTTTCTGACAACCTGCAGGTGAGAGCCCACGCTCTAAGGGCTGAAACAAGGGTCTGCTCCGGCCGTAGTTGTCACCTCCTCCAGGCAGGATGGCTAATATTCAGCATATCTAGGCAGAAGGCTTCAGAGGCCTCTGCTGCCTTTGATATGCGACTCCAGCTTTTCCCAGATGGGAAATGTCACCCATGCTCTGGGCCCATTTGGCACCAGGACAGGGGGGGAAATTAGCTAGTCGGGAGGTGCATTCACCATCAGGCCAGTTCCACCCTTAAGGTGGGCCACCTAATGTGAACACAAAAAATAGAATTCCAACATCTTGGTTTTTAGTTGGAATTAGGTTCACTGGGTCAGGGTTATGACCACTTCCCATAGGAAGTGGTCATATAGAGGATCTAGTCACTCTGTAGGTGAGTAGCCCATTGGCTACTACCTGTCACTCCCCCTTAATAGCCCTAAATGCAATATTCTAGTGGCACCCCTGATGCCAGGAACTCAGATTAGACCGATCCAGAAGAAGTGGACCAAGAAGGGCTGAGAAACTGAACTGTAGACTTGCTGTGGACTTTTTTGCTCCAAACCCTGCCTGCTCGAATCTCTTTAATCGTGAATAAACTGACTCGTCTTGCAGCTGAGCCTCTACCACAACTCCAGAAAATTGTCAGCAATCTCCCTTGGAGTAAATGAGCTAGTCCTCTGCAGTCCACAGGCACCAAAACAGAGTCTGGTTTCTGTGCTGCTGCTCCAGTGTCATACCAATGCAGAAACCACCAAGGAAGAGGTACCCATGCTCCAGAAGGTTAGATCCATCTCTCTACCAAGTTAAAAGACCCCAGAACCGCACCGCACAGCACTAATACCCTATGGTACTGGATCTCTTGAAGCAAGCAAAACCTGTTTGAGTCCAGTCAGCACTCCACCGATACAGACTGTGCAGCTGTTGAGGGTCGTTCGCATCGCAAAGACTCACTTCTAGAGTAACCCAGCTGTCCTGATTTTTGCACCCTCAACCAGTGAGACCAACAACCCCAAGGCCCTGTGATGCACCAGCCTAGCCTACCAAACACCTCTGCACCCAAGTTCCCCAGCATGGGTTCCCAAAAAACAACTGTGCTGCCTTGCTCCCAGGACCCTTATGAAATAAGCCCCCTGTTGGGAGCTCCAGCGCTTGTCCCAAAGTCCCCCTGTTGAGCCTATTTCTAGGTTTGGCATGTAAGGCTACCAACCCAACCAGCAACGCTTCAGCTGGATGCCCCAGGTTAGGTAAACTTTAACTCCTGGTGGTACTTTGGACCCCCCTACCACCTTAAATCCTGAAGGGGTCCCCTGCAAAACTGCTGCAAATATCTGTATGCCGTATAGGCATTCTCCTCTATGAAAGTATTGCGTTTAAAGACTCATTGAACTGAACATTTTACCTACCTGTGAAATTCGTATTTTACAAAGTACTTATGCTGATCTACGTATCAAAATGTATATAAAATAAGTCTTTTTCTAAATTGGTGTCGGATTTATTCCTGGAGTTTGTCTCCTTTTTATTTCCTCTGAGTACAACAAGTGCACTAGATAGAGAGCCAGCGTCTTACACGGAGACAGTGTTTCTCTTGAGCACTGTTGCTTGCTCTTGCTGTCTTCTCCCCCCCCCCCCCCCCCCCCCCCCCGCGATCCTCTCTGATATTCGAATTGCACCTCTTGACCGTCCCGGCCCCCCTTTACCCACGGCTTCCTGTCACCCCTGCCCCCTCCCTCTTCTTGGACATCCAGGTTTGCCATTTTTATGTTTGTTGTTGGGGGGAGACCTCAATAAAAAGATGCATTAAAAAAATATTTCCTGTGAATCATACAATTGAGCTGTCCGTCTTCTTTCCGTAACCTGATTCTGTAGCAGAAGGAGCGTTGCACACTGTAGATATAAAACAAGTCTGCATGTATTATATTGATTGGTCTTTCGAAAAGGTTTAATCCGATCAACTTTTGTTGACGTTTCTAAACTATATAGAAATCAGTTTATTTCTAAAGCAGGAGCTGAAGATGGATTGTTAAATGCATCCAAACTTGCTGCGCAAAGGGTTAATGTGTACTCCCATACCACCAAAGGCATACCCTACAAGTAAGAAAGGAGCCATTGTGGCATTTTGGGGGTAACATCCCATTAGTAGATATTCAAAGTTGTAACTTATCAACACCACACATTCGTAAAATATTGCTGTGGATATATGAGCTTGTCAACTTGCTAGGTCAAACTGTATCAAGAACGTTGTTTTAAACCTCTGCATAGCCTGCCTGTTGGCATTCGCTGGGAGGAAGCCACTTTACAGTCAATGCAAATCATGTGTCTACTGCATCACACAGTAAAAACTTAAATTGTTACTTACTTTTTATGCATGTGATCGTAGCATGTAGATTCACATACACCCAACTTCTTCCCTGGAAATGGGGCAGCGGCCTGTCTTAAAGCTTAGAGCCACCCCCAGCCCCCCAAAACCACCACCATTTTGCAGACAAAGAGTTTCTGTCAGGCTGATCAAACTTCAGCCTCACAGACACTATGTTCAGCTCAGGCAGCCATGCGCTATACATGTGCTTAATGTGTAGGCGCATGGCTGCTTGAGCCGAGCTTTGCCGGGCAGTGTCACTCATTGCATCGGATCTGAGCACTTCAGTTTTAAGGCCTGAAGCTTCCAATGCCAAGTGTCAATCAGTTACACCTCGTCACAGAGTGGGGTGGAGTGAACAACTATCACTGACCCCGACCCCCCGCCCCCCCACCCCACCCCATCCTACTTGATGACGACTAAGGGACTGCCACCTCCTCCGACCGGTTCACCCAAGGTCAACCCCAGTAAGAGGAGGCTGCAGTCCAAGCCCTCTAAGAACTTGTGAGACTTCACTGTTGCAGTACAGTAAGTTTAATTTTTAATGTATTCGTGTATTAGTGTGTGTCTGCATAAATATGTATTTGTGCATATATGTGTGTGTTTGTGAATGGTGTGCGTGCTTGTGAAAAGCGTATGTATTTACAACACTACTAACAGATACTTTCATGCTAACATTTTCCATATGCTTGGAGTAATCTGAGTGCATTCGTTTAAGATCAGTATTGGACACATTAAGCATATTAAAAAATATATATATTAATAAAACATGGATTTGGAGTGTTGATGAGGTTGTAGTGTGCTCTATGTGAAGGATCTGCTTGCGCTTTTTTTTTTTCTTCACCAGAGTGATATGCCAATCACCATGCACCCTACCCTCTGCTGCACACTGCCTTACTGACTTTGTCAAACGGTCACAACACCAAAATATAAAGCGTGGGGCTATTGGTTTTATCAAGGGCTAAGTATCTCAACCTATATAAAGCAGATCTATAATCTTTGTCCAAAAATCACCACTAATGTTAATCAAATGTATATTTCACTAATCAAATGTATATTTTACTAATTCACACAATGCAATGTTTTCATAAAATGATTTGTTGTAAAAATGTCTAATAAAGTTTAATTAAACGGGGCAGTGATGTCTGCTAGTGGTGAAGCTGAGACCGGCAGAAACAACCTGTGGCATCAAATAAGATTGTTATATTGGATTTTCTCTTGTACAATTGAGAGGCAGAGAAGATGAACCTGGACCTTGAAGGAGAACACCCCTTATGACTTGCAAAGGTGGACTAAGGACTTTGTCTCCAGATGATCCTCAGGACTAGGTGGGGACTCTCCAACGCCAATGGTGCTGGCCCTCCTAGGCCCCTGAGGAACAATTGGGGTAAAATCTGGACTCCACTGCCCCCAAAATGCTCTGCAAGACCGCCAGGATGCTCTGGGGATTGAGAATGCAGGCAGAAGAGTGCTCTGGTAGCAGAAGGGGCTGGTCAAGAAGCCCACCCCGAGAAGATGAGAACCAGGCAAAGGAAAAGGCTGGTGCAGAGCGCTTGTAATGCCAGCTCCTAGCAGAAAGTGTTTCTTTAGAAGCCAGGAAACCATTTGAAGATGCCCTTTGCTGCTAGAGATCGTCACCAGGAGCAAAACGAGCCAAAGATCGACAAAATAGGCCCAACGGTACTGGAGTTATACTCTTTTACAGACTAGACCGTTGACCCTTTCAAACAATTAAAAAAAAAAAGTGTGATCCTTTGCTGCTGTTTCGCCCTAATTATTCCTCTGGAGGACCAGAGCCAGGGGGTGGGCACCTCTTTATTTTATTCTCCCCTTTGAGGAGGAGACATGTTTGTTTGTGTGTGTGTGGGGGCAGGGTGTCAGGGGGTGGTCCCCTCTCTGTGCGTACTTTCAGCCCCTGGGTGCCCTCCATCTCCCCGAGGGCCCCAGCTCATCAATGGCAGGTCCCAGGGCCCCATTCCCAGAGCCCAGAACAAAGGAGGGCCTGCTGCTGCAGTACCCGCCCGCTGTCCATCAGAACAGAAGAGTGAATTAGGCCTGCCTCAAATGCTGGAGCAGCAGCAC
The DNA here is from genome assembly GCF_964261635.1 of Lissotriton helveticus. Classification (NCBI taxonomy): domain Eukaryota; kingdom Metazoa; phylum Chordata; class Amphibia; order Caudata; family Salamandridae; genus Lissotriton; species Lissotriton helveticus. The sequence goes on along the minus strand of NC_136067.1, from coordinate 383,298,258 downwards.
AGGCGAAAAGCTATCGGGTGTGATTGGAAGTGCAGGAGTGAGCTCCCTGCAGTGTCCATTAAAATCAAAAGCCACAGGCAGGCTGATGCTTTGAGTGGAGACCAGAAACCCCTGCAAAAAAAAAAAAAAACAAAAAAAAAAAGCATAGCCTGGCTGATTAGGGGTGATTCCCCGAAACTGGTCCCAGGATGCTCCTTTCCAGTCCTGGCAGGACCTGGCTTGGCAGTTCAGTCTGGACTGTTCCCATGAGGCATAGGGTCAAGACAGATTTGCATATGACTGAGTCTATGGGGTGCCATAGAGTAATACAATTTGCATTGACCAGTGCCTTATTGCTCAGATTTGTAAAATGCAGTGAATCCTCCAAGTTACCAGATAAGGTTCTGCCTAAATATGTATAATTATTAACCCTCTCTAGCCTTTCTTCACCGAAGAACCAGGTATAATTTTGATATGTTCATTTTTTTTTAAAGTGCTTATGTGCATATTCGTGTAACCCCTGCAGACTTCATTGAAGACCTGATGGTGTCTGGTCTAAAAGGACAAAGGATAATGTCATCCCCCATGGAGTGTGAAATTGTCTAGAGCCGACCCTTGGGGGATCATTTTTTTCCTTGATGAAGATGGCTGGGAAAATCCTAAAGATAAAGGGAAAATAAGTTGCAGCAAGATCTACTACTTTGGCGTGACATGTGTCACTCTGGGTTGGCAGAGGGGGGATCCTCTTCGCAAGAGGCAACAGACAGTGAGGAGGGAAGTGGATTGTGTATAGCCGGGGGGTCTAATCACGGGGTGTAGGTGAGTTGACCCTAGTACTGTGAGCAGTGGACCTCAGTAATGTGCCTGGTTTCCTCCCTCACTGTGATTTGATTTTTCTCCTCCCCCCCCCCCCCCCCCCCCCCCCCCACTGTACATCTCCCTCCCGGATGCCACCTTTTGCCTTCCAAGCCACTGATAATGTCAATAATATGCCTACATATATTGATTTGATGCAAAATGTTTTTTATTATGGTATTGTAATTTGTAAACTCTAAAGTTTATAAAACAATAAAAAAAAATATAAAGGCAAATTAATATGGGTGCTAACGCACATCCCTGTTTTTAGCCTTTTTATAGAAATTAAATTGGACATGCCCTGGACTCCCCTCAAAAGTATTTTATACCATGTGGAGGAGGACAGAGACCCTAAATCTCTGGTGCAGACCGCTTCCGCCAAAGAGTCGGACAATCAACTGAGTCAAATGCAGTTGAAAAGTCAATAAAAACTGTATATTCCCCAAAAAGTTTATTCCTTGCTACATAGTTATCTAAAAAGAATTGTAGAACTGCTGTATTGTCAATAAGTGACGAATCTGCTATGAAACCAGATTGTTCAAGAGAAGTGATGATAGCTTCCTGTGCCTAGGTGTCCGGATGTTCCAAGATGCTCACTGCGAAAATCTTTCCCACCACATCCAAGAGCGAAATTTGCAGTTAGTTTCCTGGGTCTTATTTGCTTCCTTTGTTATGCAGAGGAACGTTGTGTGCCCCCCCCCCCCCCAGAATGTGACAACTGGCCAGAGACATAGCAGAATTCCACTATAGGGACCAAACAAGTGGCCCACATTTCATGATTGTGTTTTAACACCAGAATTCGGACTTCATCCGGACCCATTGCAGGCCAGGCTCTTGCTTTTCTAATGTACCTTATTATCTGGTCACTGGAGGGGGATTGAATGGGATCTAATCTTTGGTAGGTCATCTCAAAGGAACCTGCTTCCTTTTTTGATTTATATAAATTATCTGTATAAATTGACCAGCTTTCCACTGGTATTTTGTTTGCTATAGGGCCATTTATTTTACTGGAATTTTGGGTAATTATACGCCAGAAGGCACAAGCGTTTGTGTGTTGTTTTTTTTTTTTTTTTCTTGTGTGGTTTTTTTTTTAACACTGCTTGATGTACAAAAATCATAAGTAGATCTTGTTGCCTATGCTTTAAGGGAGTTCTGTGAAATTTCCTTTTCTCCTTCAAAGATTTTATAAACTTTTCCCCTCCTGAAGAGACTGGTATGTTGCTTATAAATTAATTTATTTTGAAGGCCCCACATTTCTAAAACTCCTTTAGCCCTGCTGTTTAGGTCGAAGCCAACCAGTCCGAGCAGTTGTCTGGTTTGCTAAAGACCACTTGTGGACATTAAAAAAGCTTCCCTGGGCATGTATTCCGCTTATTGCAAACATTGGCTCTTTGGTTTGCTGGCTTTATTTGTTTTGGGCTGTCCAGAGTGAGCTTGTCCCTCACAAGGAGCAACGCCTTTTTACACCAACTCCCCTTGTATTTTTCCACAACTGCTGTAAACAGGCTGTAAATCTTGTTCTTATGTTGTCACATTTGCTGTGCTTTCAAAAACCGAGGTCAATTGATTGGCTGTGACTTCTGAAAGAGCTTGGTGTTTACTTTTTCTCTCCTCTGGCTTCAAAATGAGAGGATTTATGTGACAATCCTGCTGGATATTTATTTATTTATTATTACATTTCTTAAGCGCACAGCTACCCGTAGGTTTCCCGGCGCTGGGAGTAATAGCAGTATGCAAAAAGTGGGAGAGTCCAGTCAGCAGTTTTACAGGTCGAAAAGCCAGGTCTTAATTCCCTTGCGGAAGGTAAGGAAGCACTTTTCAGAGCGCAGAGGGGGGGGTAGAGAGTTCCAAAGAGAGGGAGCCAGGAAGGAAAAGGAGCGCCCTCCCATTTTTGCTCTCTTGATGCGCGGAATCCGGAACTTGTTCTGGGTAGAGGACCTAAGCGTACGTGGTGGAAGATAGTGCTGAACCAGAGCAGATAAGTAGCGAGGAGCTTTTCCGGAAATTATTTTATGCATGAAGCATAGTGCCTTAAATTTGACCCTGCTCTCGATCCTCAGCCAATGTAGTTTACGCATATGGGACGAGGCTGAGGATCTGGCGGGTAGATTACAAATAAGGCGAACAGCCATATTTTGTACAACCTGGTACTTCTTCGTTACCTCCTTACAGGCACCCAAAAGTAAGATGTTGCCATAGTCCAGGCGAGAGATGACAAGAGCCTGGACTACAGTTCTCAGGGTGTCGGCAGGCAGCATCCACGAGATTTTCCTAAGCCACCTGATGATGGTGGTACAGGTGGCGGAAACTTTCACGACGTGCTGCCTGAAGGATAATTGGTTGTCCAGGAGGATGCCAAGATTACGAGCAGAAGAGGTTGGGGTGGGGAGAGGGCCCATCTCCGGTGGCCAATGTTGTGGGCCCCAGAGTGGAATGTCATGGCCATGTGGGCCCCAGAGTGGAATGTCATAAAGGGGGTAGGAAAGGTTTATTGTTCTAGCACACATTTAAATGAACTGTGCAAGTATTTCAGAATTGGGAGCACACAAATGAAGCACATTTTCTGTTAATTCTGAATGCTGTTGGAAACAAATAATTTTATTTGATCAAAATAAATCAATACACTATTTTCAAATACACAGAGTGGTTGTGGCATCAAAGTCCCGCACATGTCAACAACGGTATCTGGAAAAGTATAAGCTGCTAGTGGTGCAATGAACCTGAAGTACAGGCCCTCTATACCCCAAAAAAAAAAACATTTCCAAATAACTTGTATCATTGTTGGTTCAGCACTCAAAATTTGACCATTATATCAAATTGATACATTTGTATTGAACATGTGTGTTCAAGGCATATGGGCTGCAAATCACACACTAGTGCATAGGTCGCCATCTGGTGGTGGGCTTGGATGATTACATTTTGTTGTTGTCTTGGAAGAGTCTTTGTTTGGTAGATGACTCCTCTTGTGGAGCCTAGTGCGCATGGGCATCAACTCCATCTTCACATTGGTTTTTTTTCTGCCATCGGGCTCAGATGTGCTTATTGTTCGGTCCCATTACCGATTTTCTTTCGATTTCCATTCCTCCATCATACCGTCTGTATCTTCTTCGATCGATTTCCCTGTTACTCGCATCGAAAAACGTTGCGCTTCTCGATTCCAGCGCTCGCCGGGGCTGTTGGGCCCAACTGCGCCATTGGGCCTTTGGCTCATGGAAAGAACACCCTTCAAGAGTGCCCTCAGTGTGGACACACATTTCCCCACACTGATCTACATGAGCTGTGCAATCTGTGCTTATCCCCAGAGCACAATAGCTGAGATTGCCAGGCCTGCGCTTCGTTCCGGTCCAAGAAAACTATCGGAGACCGTCGTGCTCAAAGAGTCATGGCGCAGTCCTCTTCATCCACACCAGATCTCATCATAGACGAAGCTCCAATCGATCTAGAGTCCGAAGAACAACAGCAGGACGACGAAGTTTCTGAAGCAGAGGATTCAGCTTCCGGAGCCGAAGGACAATCAGACGATGACTATCTTCCACCAGCTGTCAACAGGTCGTGAGTACAAGCGTTGACCCTGTTCACACCCCCATACTGGGACGGACTTCGGTTCCACCTCCACCTTCGGGTCCGGGTGCACACCGACCAAAAACTTCCAACGCCCCGCCTTCCGGCAACGAAGAATAAATACCAAGAAGCCTCTAGGCTACTCGAGCTTGAGTCAGACGATCGGTCCCGACAAAGAAAAAGTCCTTTAACCGAAACTAACTCTGGCACCGAAGCAACCCTAGGTACCAAAACCAGTCAAGCCGAAAACTAGCTCAGCACCAAAAAATATCGAACCGAAGCCAACTCCGGTACCCAAAAAAGTCGACCCAAAGTCCACTTTGCACCTAAAGTTGTCGACCCGAAACGTGCTTCGGAACCAAAAATTTCGGATCCGAAAACATCCGATCCAAACAAGACACAACACCAAAAAGGATTCTGACCACAAGTCTAAGGAACTGAAACCAAAATCCACTCCAAAGACTGTAATAGACCCTGCTAAACCTTCTAAACAACAAGACAAGTCGGTGGCGAAGAAGGATACTTCCAAAGAAGAGCTTTTCCGTCCAGATCAAAAACAAAAGACTTCTTATTCATCCAAAAACTGGACATCTCATCACAGTGCCTGTAAAAAGGAAGCTGGACCCTCCAAAACGCCTCCACTTACCCTCAAAAAAACATGCTCAAAATTCTACAATAAGAATACCTTCACCATTGCTAGAACTACCAAATGTAGACATTTCCCCTGCACACTCACCATCTACCACACACAACCCTGCACCAGCAGATGATGATGAGGATGATTATTCAAGGGGGGTAGAAGATGAGCAACCCATAGATGACCCCGACGATATTCCTGGTCCATCAGATGATCCCTGGGAAGATTGTAATGCGACAGATGCCCCAGATCTGCAACAAGATGACGCATACCCTTCTAGGCCATCTCCTCCAGATGATACTATAGGGTTTACGCAACTCATTCATAGGGCAGTCACCTTTCATGGGGTAGATCCACACACTGATCCAGTAGAAGAAGACTTCCTTCTGGATACACTATTACCATCACATAAAACCACAACCACATTACCAATGCTTAAAGGAGTGGTAAAACACGCACCAGAGGTATTCAAGGACCCCGTCAGAGCCAGGGTAATCAATCCCAGATTGGAGAAAAAGTATAAAGCAGCTCCAACTGACCCAGCATACATCAAAGGCCAGTTGCCATTAGACTCATCAGTGGTCTCAAACGCCAGGAAAATAGCTAATTCACAGACGACAGGGGATGCTCCACCCCGTGATAAGGAGTCCAAACTTTTAGATGCTTCAAGCAAACGCACCATCTCGCAAGCAGCCAACGTTTGGAGAATTGCTAACACTCAAGCCCTATTAGCAAGGTATGATTGAGCTCACTACGATGAGCTTGAAACCCTTATGCACCATTTACCAGACCAATATAAGACCAGGGCTTCTGATTTTAATACAGGAGGGTAAGGTCATTACTAGTACCTCAATCCATTGTGCTTTAGACACTGACACCGCTTCAAGAGCAGTAAATAAGGGCGTACTGTTACGTAGACATGCCTGGTTGCGAATCTCTGGTTTCAAACCAGAGTTACAGACCAGCATCCTTAATCAGCCTTTTGACCAGCAACATCTTTTTGGTCCTACAGTTTATAATGCACTGGAAAAAATGAAGGATACGCATATAGCAAAATCCATGAGAGCTTTACAAACTCAAACTCCCAGAGTGTCCTTTCGTTGCTCCTCTTACAGGGGCGCCTCCAAAAAATGTGAAACAGATAACTCCTCCTCTTCTTACAAGGCACCCACCCAATCCTTGCCCAATAGAGGTTATTATAGAGGAAACAACACTAAAGATAGAGGCAGAGGTAACAACAACCGCAATGCCTCCACTGCCAAACAGTGACTTCCCTCCCCCCAGACCATTCCACTCCTGTCGGGGGGGGGGGGGAGATTACAACAGTTCCTACCTGTCGAACTCCATCACCACAGACCGGTGAGTGAGACAAATAGTTCAGTCAGGGTATTGCCTGGAACTCCCTTTCACTCCTCCAACAATACCACCCAGATAGCGTCCCATGTCACAGGAGCATCCCACACTCCTAAAACAAGAAGTTGCCTTTCTACTGCAAAAGAATGCAATAGAACCAGTTCCAGTACACCATCAACACACAGGAATGTACTCCCTATATTTTCTTATCTCCAAAAAGGACGGCTCCCTCAGACCTATACTAGACCTGAGCCCCTTAAATCTTTACATACAATCCGACCACTTCCATATGGTCACATTACAGCAGGTCCTCCCTCTGTTAAAACAAGGTGACTTGCTTACCACCCTAGATCTCAAGGATGCCTACTTCCACATTCCCATCCACCAAGCTCACAGAAAGTACCTTCGGTTTGTACTGGACGGTCAACATTACCAGTTCTAGGCACTCCATTTCGGGGTGACTACAGCACCTCGAGTTTTCAGAAAGTGTTTCGCAGTACTAGCAGCACACTTAAGAAGGGACAACATCCATGTATTCCCGTACCTCGATTAGTGGCTAATTAAAGCCAAGTCATACCACCAGTGCGTGCAGCACACGCATCAGACCATCCACCTTCTACACAAGCTCAGCTTCACGATAAATCATTCCAAGTCACATCTCCAACCATCCCTGTCTCAACAGTATCTGGGTGCCACAATAGATACCACCAAAGCACTTGCATCCCCAAATCCAGCAAGGATACAAAGTATGCAAGTTCTTATACAGAAATTCCAACCGCATCACTCACTAACAGCTTGAGTGTTCATGCAATTAATTGTAATGATGGCATCTTGCATCTTCATGGCGCCACACGCAAGACTCCAAATGCGCCCCCTGCAAGAGTGCTTAGCAAGCCAGTGGAACCAGGCTCAACAACAATTAACAGATCTGGTGGTGGTGGACGACCGGACACATTGCTCTCTGCAGCGGTGGAACAGCAAAAACCTTTCCAAAGGCCGGCCATTCATTGAGCCAGTCCCACAGGTGGTGCTAACCACAGACTCATCCCTTACAGGCTGGGGAGCTCATTTAGCCGAGCACACAGTACAGGGCACATGGACACCACAACAAAAGCTACTCCACATAAACCATCTGGAGTTGCTAGCCATTTTTCTAGCTCTAAAGTCATTTCAACATTACCTATCCGCCAAGGCTGTATTAGTCTGCATCGACAATATGACAGCCATGTACTACATCCAAAAACAGGGAGGAACACACTCCTTACAGCTCTTCCGGCTGGCCCAGAGCATATGAAGGTGGGCCATTCCTCAAAAAAATCTTTCGATTAGCAGAACATCTACCAGGAGTTCACAATAAAGTTGTGGATCTGTTCTGTCGTCAAAGACAACAGATACAGAAGTGGGAACTTCATCCTCAAGTTCTTCAACCTTTCTTTAAAAAATGTAGCCAACCAGAGATAGATCTGTTCGCCACACACCTCAACTCAAAATGCCTAAGCTTCGCCCCCTGGTATCCACACCCATTGTCCAAAGGCAATGCAATATGGATGAGTTGGTCAAACAGATTTGCGTACTCTTTTCCGCCTCTTCCACTCATTCCGTTAGTGGTGCGAAAGCTACAGTAACACTCCCTCACATTGATTCTCACTGCACCAACGTGGGCAAGACCACCGTGGTATACCATGCTACTGGAGCTCTCAGTAGTACCACATCAAAAATTAAAACTCTCTCCACACCTACTAACACAGAACCATGGAGAGATCATGCATCCCGACCCCATGCAGCTCAACCTAGCGATTTGGCTCCGGAGGTCTTAGAATTTGGATATCTCAATCTTCCGCCTGATTGCATGAATTTTATAAAAGAAGCTAGGTGTCCCACCACTAGGGCATGCTATGCAGCCAAGTGGAAAGGGTTTGTTGTGTATTGCACAAATAACATTAACCCAATAGATGTTTCCATACAAAACATCATATGTTACCTGCTCCATCTACAAAGATGTAGTTTAGCATACTCCACGATCAGATTACATCTTGCTGCTATAGCAGCTTACCTTCAAAACAGACAACATCTGTCACTATTCAGAGTACCTGCCATCAAAGCATTCATGGAAGGACTCAAAAGAATAATTCATCCCAGGGTACCACCCTCCCCTGTATGGAATCTAAACATTGTTCTCACTAGACTTATGGGTCCTCCATTCGAACCCTTGCATAAGTGTGAATTACAGTTCTTTTCATGAGAAAGTTGCCTTTTTATTTGCTATTACCTCACTCAGAAGAGTAAGTGAGATCCAGACATTAACAATTCAAGAACCATTTTTACAACTCCATCACAAAAAAGTGGTTCTAAAGACAAACCCCAAAGTCCTTCCAAAAGTCATTTCATCGTTCCATCTTAATCAATCTATTGGATTGCCAGTATTCTTCTTTCAACCCCAAACAGTTGCTGAAAGAGCTCTCCATATATTAGATGTCAAGAGTTCTCCACTACTATATTGATAGGACAAAGCCATTTCGTAAAACAAAACAGTCGTTTGTGTCCTTTTCTACTCCACATAAAGGTAATCACATTTCAAAAACTGATTGCAAGGTGGATTGTCAAATGCATTCAAATGTGTTACCAAAAAGCAAAACGCACTCTATCCATTCCCCCTAGGGCTCATTCCACGCGTAAACTAGGGGCATCTATGGCATTTTTAGAAAATATTCCCTTGGATGATATCTGCAAAGCAGCTACATGGTCTATTCCGCACACATTCTCAAAGCACTACTGTGTAGATGTGCAAGCAAAACAACAAGCTAGTGTGGGCCAGGCTGTACTCAAAACACTATTTTAAACTACTGCAACAGATACTGGTGGTCGCCGCTAAGGGAGAGAACTGCTATGCAATCGATGCACTAGTGTGTGATCTGCAGCCCATATGCCTCGAATGGAAAATGCTGCTTACCAGTATGCTTTTGTTCTTGGCATGTAGGGCTGCAGATCCACACACGCCCACCCGCCTCCCAGCTACCTATATCTGTTCCAGTAATATCTTCGATACACTATACATTTACATATTTTTCTGTTCTCATACAACTCCATCATTTTCCCAATGGTGAAAAACAATCTGAGGATGGAGTCGATGTCCATACGCACTATGCTCCACAGGAGGAGTCCTCTACCAAACAAAGACTCTTCCAAGACAACAAAGTGTAATCATCCGGGCCCACCACCAGATGGCGATCAATGCACTAGTGTGTGGATCTGCAGCCCTACATGCCAAGAACAGATGCATACTGGTAAGTAGCATTTTCCTTTTCTTTACCTTCCGCAGCATGACAATCCACATGCATGTAACACATTCATATCAAATAGGTTTATTTTGTTCAAAGATTCTTTATTAGTTTTCTTCTTTAAAAAAAAAAAAAATCATCACGCTAACACAGTAACCGTATCCAACGCGTTTCATCGTACAAGGACTTCTTCAGGGCTCTGATTTGTTTATTAATAACGTAGGTCCTTCGTTGTATTATGTACAAATGATCATGGATTTTGACAGCCAGTAAAAGTATCCAAATTGGAGTGCATGTGCTCCTCAACGAAAAATGTGCATGGCTTCTTTTTTGGTGGGAGACCTTCCACCGAAAGACGCCATGCACATATTAATAATTACATAATACTATGAAGGACCTATGTTGTTCATAAACAAATCAGATCCCTGAAGAAGTCCTTGTAGGACGAAACGTGTTGGCTACGGCTACTGTCTGTTGGGGTTTTTTTTTTTTTAAGAAAGCATATTAAGAATATCGTACCACTCCACTGTATGTCACTCTACTCTGTACCACTCCACGTCACTCTACTATGTACCACTCCACACCACTGCACTCTACTATGCACCACTTTAATCTACTCGATTGCTTTCTACGATGCTGCATTATACGCTGCTGAACGCTGCACTCACAACTGCAAAGTATCCTGCACCACTCCACTCTACTCAGTGCACTCTGTGCCTCTCTGCTCTGCGAAATTGCACTGTGTACCACACTACTGCATTTTATGCCAATGCACTGTACAACACTGCATCCCTCTACTCTGCATCACTTTATGCCCCTGTATTCTACTATGCAACTCTCTAATCTACGCCTCTGCATTCTACAATGCTAAATTGCATGCTGCTGAATTCAATTACGCTGCAGCTCTGCAACACTGTAGGTCAATGCACTCTACCTTGTGCCGCTCCAGTCTACGCCGCTCCACTGCACGCTGCTCCAGTACTATGCCGCTCTAGTGCATGATCTTCCAGTCTACTATGCCGCTCCAGTGCACGACCTTCCAGTCTACTATGCCGCTCCAGTGCATGACTCAAGTCTACTATGCCGCTCCATATGTTGTCTCCACAGCGCTTCTTGATAGATGGGGGGTGAGCGCTTTGTAAGTGTCTGTTTTATGAGACCAACAAAATGTTTCAGTTTCAAGATTGATGAAAATGTGTCCACACCTATTTTGTATTGCAGTTTAATGGTTCCTTAATAAATTGTATATTAAAATGAATTGATGTGCAAGACTCTTTCCTCCGATGTATTTATTTGATAATTCATTTGATTTTATATTATTTAAGTATATGATGATATTCTTTGTAGTAGACAGGAGCTTTGAGGAAGTATGTCCAACTTGTAACACTTATGGGAATTTTTCAGTTGGGATGTCTTGTAAGAGACATTTCAGAAACCTAATGTTCATGCAGCTCTTTTTGAAATCCCAAAATATACACTTTTTCATGTTCCACCTGCTCCTTCCACTTCAGACTACCTGTTAAACTTATGCTATTTTGTTGTTTTGGTCCTGTTTTGTAGCACATAATGTCTGAACCAGAGGAAATTGCCACTATGTCTGGACAGAAGCTACCACTCAAGATGTCTGTCGATTACATCTCATTCTCTGCTCACACAGATTACCAACAAACCAGCGAGTTCATCCGTGCATTGAAGCCACCACATGTGGTTAGTGCCTTTATACAGTTAATGACTATATGACCGAGCTGCACCCATAGACTGCCATGTAATTGTTTATCAATTTAAGTTAAATGATCATTCCACAGTGCACTTTTTTGATCTAATTTGATTTGTGTAATGAGGGTTAACAAAAAAGAGGGACTACTAACCATTCTCTCCACTGCAATCTCTTGCAGCAAAAATAGCTAATCATATGACATTAAGATGTATTAATTTTACTTTCGTTTTCTTGACCTATTTTTTGTGTGCTTAATTGACGAACATTTTGTTTGCAAGTGCCAAGATAACCTACATCTTGGTTTGTATTGAACAACACTCCAAAACACCCTTTTTGTAATTGGGTTTCGTTAACCTGACCGCATACGATGCTTGGTTGAGAGACCTATTTGTGGCTTAACAGGAATTAGTGGGTTTACAGCCCGTTCATTGTTTATCATTGGTTAGCTTTATTGTCACTCATTTTCTTGCTTCTTATTTGATGGCTTGCCTTCCTCTTCATGTGTTTGGCCCTCCGCTGGACCATAGCCTCTTTACCATCCTTTTAATTGGCTGAATTGTATTCTTCATTATTCACCTTGCCAGTACTACTTTTTAGGTTGTGCCTGTCAGACTGCACAAACTGTGTGGTTGCAAAAGACCTGCTGTGCTATTTACCAAGAACTTTGAGTTTTACAAGCCTTTCCATTGCAAACCATTGGTTCGCTTAATTGTGATTCTCATTTCCTTGCTGCTTCTTCAATGGCTTTTTTTGTGCCATCTTTTTTGTATGGCCTGTGGAGCATAACCGCTTCCGTTTCTCTCTGATTGGTTGTCTTCCGTTCTTCCACTGCTCACTTTTTGTGAACTTTTGTTTAATCACTCCATGAGTACTGCAGCTCCCTCACTCGAGACCTTCTCCCTCTCTCCCTACCATATATCTCCTTGTATCTGTTTCCTTTGTGTTGCAAACTTTTGTGTGCTTCACCCCTACCAAACTGCCTGTCTGCTCCCCTGTGCTTGGTGTTACTTTCTGTGTGCTTCTCCCCTGATCCTGTATTGCTGTCTCATCTGAGGAAGAGGAAGTACATGACGAACTGGATGTGGGCCCAGATTGGGATGATTATTCAACGCCAATCTGTCCTCCAGCAGATTCTCCTCCAAATGATATTTGGGGTTTCCATGCCTTTTGGAAAGCATAAAATATTCAATCTGCCAATATCAATAAAGCAATCCTATTGTTTTCTCTAACATTAAGCTCACTCTCAGAATCTGTCAAACCTATTCCAATAAGTTCCTTAATTTGGAATGAGGGTGTTAAGGTAATGAAAATTAATACAACTGTCTTGCAGTTATCCCTTGACTGGATATTGAACATAAAGCTCCTTGGCCACCCTAAGACTGGTTTTGTAGCGAACTGCCTAGTGCTGATCGAAGAATCCTTCCGCTCCATGCTGCACACCACCTTACTGGAACGGAAGGAGTCTGGAAAGTATAGGATAATGGTGCTTTAACTGGGTGCCAACCACAGTTGGAGCATCCAGTTGCTAAGTGATCATTTGGCAGCACAATAGGCAGATGTGATGGGATTTAGCAGCATACATTGATCTTCTACCTGAAGGTGAGAAATCTGCAGCTAAGAAAATTCTTTAGGAGGGCGTTGGAACATCTCCAGAGATGATCAGTTGTGCCATGGATATAGCATTCCACTAGATTATGCCAGTTATCTGGATCAGCTGTTCTCTGGAGGCAGGGAGAATTGAGATGCACATCCTTTAGACATGAGGTCAAAACTAAGACCGTGGACATGCCTTATGACAGAGAAGCACTCTGCTGAAAGCATTTGGATGATGGTTTGCAGTTGATTGAATCCGACACCAATACTGCAAGATCTCTGGGTATTCTCCAGAAGAGACAATGGCCTTTTGGGGAGAGATGGGCAGAGGACAATTCGCTTATAGACTGGGATATCAATCCTATCGATATTAGCCATGCTACCACTATCAACAACATTATAAATCTCAATACTACAGGCCTCTGCCCTCAGCAGTCCGTGTTAGACAAGCTCCATGTTGGAAGCCAGGGCCCCAGAACAAAGACACAGATCAAAGACAGTGACTTTAAAAAGGTGCCTGCCACGATAACCCTGTCCCCGAAATCCTTTTGTTTAAGGGAGTTGGGTGGGGGCAGCAGGGGGCGGGGATAAATATGTCCATCAATTACCAGAATGGGTGATTTATAACCGACCATTGGGTCCTGGACATTATTTCATATGGTCAGACTTTGGAATTCATCCAAAAAAGCAGTCATGCCCCACCTCAAAGGAGGACCCATCTCCATCACTTTCACTTGCAATTGGAAATTCTGTCCATTCTAACAAAGGAACTATAGAATTAGTCCATTTCACTCGGAAAGGTACAGGTTTCTGTTCCAGTTTCTTCTTGATTAAAGAGAGAATCAAGCGAACGGAGACCTATCCTACATCTGAGAAATTTTAACATCTCAAGAAGCAATCGTTTTGAATGTTAACAGATCATGCTGCATGTACTAATCGATTTAGTGCTACAACAGAGGAAGACAGCAATTCTACCATGAGAATTGCCTTCAATGAATTTACACTCATTAAGGGCCGGCTACAGGTGACCTACCATTCCACTAATTTTTCAGTAGGTACAATTACTCCCTTTTAACAGCCCAGGTTCCCTCTACACTCCATAGTGGCCATACTAGTCTATTGTAGTCCTTGGTATTTTGAAACTGCAAGGTTTTTAACTAAGACTTAACCTCCTTCCTTTTTACCTCTCCTACCCCACCCCCATAGCTCTTCCGCCAGCCTCTCCGTGCCCTACAAAACTGTTTCGTAATTTCGTCACATGTGTCAACTCCGCCCAGAAACAGGACTACTAGGGCCCCATAACAGGCTACTTCCAAAAGTCTTGGTGCCTGTTTTTCCAACTTCCCTTTTTTTGTGCACTTTAATTTACTTTTGGTCCTGATGAAGTGCCCACCGATTCCTCCGGAACACTTGGCACGAAACATGTCGACCACACTATAGAGACGGCCTGCTAGGAACATTACACTCCCGTAGGGCCTCCACTTTATTTTAGTTAGGCAGGATCCACCTTCACCATTAAAATTAATTGCTACTAGGACCGACCCTGACCTATTTTAAACCACTCCACCCGTGCACACCAACCCCCATTGCCCCCACACCCGCACACACCCAACGGCTTCTTCCAAAAGATCTCCGACAAAGAGCCCCGGAAACGGTGAACCCGTCGAGCATTGCAGCGCCGGCCCGACTAGCAAGGGCCAATGATGAAGCATGACACACGGGGTGTGTGAGGGCAATAAGACAAGTGTTGTCTTTCCCCCACCTTTCCCTTCCACTATCCCCTTAGGAACTGTACCCTACTCGTTCAAGGTGATTTATAACCGACCATTGGGTCCTGGACATTATTTCATGCGGTCAGACTTCAGGAATTCATCCAAAAAAGCAGTCATGCCCCACCTCGAAGGAGGTCCCATCTCCATCTTTCACTTGCAATTGGAAATTCTGTCCATTCTAACAAAGGAACTATAGAATTAGTCTGTGCGTGGCCTGGCGATCGGCAAGATGGCAGCGTTGTAGTGCTGATCTGCCGGCCACCGATCATAATCCTGCCTCATCTGAGCCAGCTGACCTAATTCCTTGATGGGAGCATTCTGCTGAAACGCCTACCGAACAGCTGCGGTGTCTATTTGGGCTGTTAGTGTACGGCGGTGAGCGTGAGAGGCATTTAAAGGCAGAGGAGCTGAGCCGGCCGTTCTGCAAAATTACTTATTCATCATTTCCCACTTCACCCTTTCTGACGCAATTATTTTTGCAGTTTTTCAGGGGCTTGGTAACTGCCATTCACTTCTAGGCTGCTGCTCACTTTTATTTAAAAATAAATAAAATCCTTTTTGCTCTAGTAAAAAAAACATTTTTTTATTTGATTTAGATAAACCAATAAATAAACCCTCATTCTGTAGGCAGATTTCTTCACCCATGCAGACGAAATGACGCTGCCACCAGCAGTGTCATGACTGTTATTCCAGCATGCACATATTCACGTTATTTTAGATTTTTTTTTTATGTTTGTTTTTACCGTTGCTGTACAGCATCGACAGAAAGCATTGTCAAAGCCAATAATTCAAAAAAGAGCCTCATTTTGCCCTTGCCACTGCTTGTCATTATTTTGTTCTTTAATTGTTGTATCACGTGGAGGTTTTTTTTGTTCATATCGAGGTCTCTAGCTCATCCCATTTTCTGTTGGTCAAAATGGGCTTGCACTTGTTTGTTGGGATGAGTTGCACACATAGCACTTCTTGCATCTGACTTGCAATGTTTCTTCTTTCGCAGATATTGGTCCATGGTGAACAGAATGAAATGGCTCGATTGAAGGCGGCACTGATCCGAGAATATGAGGATAATGAGGAGGTTCACATTGAAGTTCACAATCCTCGCAATACGGAAGCAGTGACTCTGTACTTCAGGGGAGAAAAGCTAGCCAAGGTAACTACTGATTGATTGTGTTGCTGTTTTTTGTATTTGTTTTTATTCTAAACCTCTTTATTTTTAGGTTTAACCTGAGACCGCGTGTGCACTGTTTGCTTGCAAGATGATTTGTCTGCTTACCTAGGTCTTAGAGCCTGCCCTTTGCTTACCACTGGTTGACTTCACCTTTACTCTCGTTTCCTTGCTACCCTTCAGTCAACATGTGCCAGCTTCTCTTCTTCTTTGTGTGTTTGTCCCTCCCCTAGAGCTTGACCCAAGAATTGCTTCCTTGTTCAACTTGTGTCCTTCACTGCTTGTTCTGTTTGGAGTTTTGATAGTACTTTTTCCCCCTTTGTTACCTGCCATTCTCATTACTTGGCCAGTTATCCTTGCTTGGCCCGTTGTTCTTGCTTGCCACTTCCTTATTGCTCATGTTGCCCCCTCCTGCATTGATGCTGTTGCCTGTCTCACCGACCTCCGTCAGCTCTGTTGCTTCTCTGCCCCTCCTACATTGTGTTGCTTTTTCCATCCATCCCACTGTCCCTCAAGTTGCTTGCCCCTTCTCGCCCTCTGGCTATCTGCGTTGGCCTGTCCTCACCCGCTTAAAATAAAAAAATAAAAAGCTCTATGAAACTGCCAACACTGGCTGTGTCGTAGCTCTTTATTTGTTGCTTGTTCTTTCTAACCCTCGCACTGTGTCCAAAAAAAACAAAAACCCTTGACAAAGGCAAATAGCTATTGTATGTGAAAAAAGAGAAACCGGTAGTGGTGTATCCAAATATTGGAAAAGACCGCACATACACAATTTGTAATGAAATAGTTAACAGTACTGGATTAGTCATAGATCTTTAGTTTTAAAGACGGACTGCTACATAGACCACTATCCCCCACTACCAAGAGAGACTAATGACAATCAAAGATTGGCAATAATATAACTGCAAAGAAGGGGTCAAAAAGAGCACATTCCTAAAGCACATATGTACAGAAAAAGACTAATAGGTCTCCTTGTAGTTCCGCAACACTTGGATTTGATCCTATCATGTCAACATTTGGACATAACAAACGAGCAGGAAAGTTCAAATTATCATTTTCTTTATTAGAAGATCCGTAGAAGTAGATTTGACAAGAAACAGCCGACACGTGTTTCGTCAGTACTGCAGATCAGTACTATGACTTTTTCAAGGCTATGCGAATGAGACTGGCACGGCACATCCAAGATCAAAGCATGTCCGTATCCAGAAATATAAAAATCAGAAACCATAGCAATTTGAATTCAAAACGAGCATGCAAATACGAGGAACAAAAGTCCATATGATCCAATCAGATCACTTGAGATAATGGCTGTCGAGTCAATGCACCATAAAACGTTCCACTGAAATCACGAGGGCAACCAACCACTATGTATAAGAGGTGAATCGTAAAAAGAATCAATGTAAGAACCCAAATACGATGTAAAATGGTAATATGTCAGTCAGTATAGTAGAGAGATCCTTAAATGTGGATAATCGAACAAACGAAGCTTTTGAATCCAAATTGCTATGGTTTCAGATTTTTATATTTCTGGATACAGACATGCTTTGATCTTCTAATAAAGAAAATGATAATTTGAACTTTCCTGTTTGTTTGTTATGTCCAAATGTTGACATGATAGGATCAAATCCAAGTGTTGCGGAACTACAAGGAGACCTATTAGTCTTTTTCTGTACATATGTGCTTTAGGAATGTGCTCTTTTTGACCCCTTCTTTGCAGCTATTGTATGTGCATGAGCTTTTTGGCTTTGAGCATTTGACAATGATTTGTTTTTTGCCATGTTGTACTGCAGCGCCTGCTCTGCTGCTTGGCTAAAAGTAAAAAAAAATACAATTTAAAAAAAACATGGCCGCGCCCAGCACTACAACATAGCAAAATAAAAACCCTTGCCATGTCATAAAAATCAGTTGATAAACCCAGTAGACCTTGCATAGGCGAGACTTATTGGTTGAAGTTGAAGAACCTAAAGTATTGCACATTTTAATTGAATGTAAGGATGATGTGAAAGCTGTAAAACAGTGACCTTTATAAGGATCTTGAGTGTATAAGCAAACGACTTGTCAGGAGTTCATATCCTTAAACATAAAATCATGTAAAACTCACAAAAAGATACATGATAAACTGATAATTTCTACATTTGCCCAGAGCCATTTTCTGAGAACTGGAAATTCCTGCATCCATTCCTAAACTTTGCTTGGCCACCTCCTCCCCTTAGTTTATTTTTATTTTATATTCTTCTATAGCGCCTGAATAGACCCCCGAAGGGGTATCTCCGCGCTTTGCCAGTAAGAATATCCTCAGATAGATGTGCGTAATGCATATAAACAGAGAGGGATCAGATGCTGGGGAATAGGTACGTTTTTAAGACCTTACGAAAGGTCAGATGGTTAGTGAGTATTCTCATCTCAGAAGGTAGGGAGTTCCAGAGCTTTGGTCCAAGATGGGCCAGAGCTCGCCCTCCTTGTCTGGACCTCTTTATTCTGGGCACCTGCAAAAGCTGCTGGCTGCCGGAACGAAGGGTGCGTCCAGGGGCATAGGGCAGAAAGAGGTTGGCCAGATATTTTGGGCCTTTGCCTATCATGCTTTTGTGGATAGTGCATAAGGTCTTAAAATGTACTCGTGCCCTCACTGGCAGCCAGTGGAGCCTAATCAGCAGAGGGATGGAGGGAGTCCTAGGAGGGGCATTGAGGACTACCCTCGCTGCCGTATTTTGAATCACTTGCAACTTTTTAAGCTGCCCTTCGTTCGCTCCTAAAAGGAGGCCGTTGCAGTAATCTACTCTGCTGATGACTAATGCCTGCACGAGTGTTTTCCTATGGCAGTCTGGCAGATAGGGGAACACTCTTCTTAACATTCCAATAGCTTGAAAGCAGGTGCTCGCCACCTGGTTTACATGGTCCTTGTAGGTGAGTGTCTGGTCTAATAACACTCCAAGGTTTCTCACCATGCTTTTAGGGGTGGGAACAGGGCCTAATTCCAGGGGCCACCAATCCGGTGTCCAGTGTGTAGCTGCATGCCCAAACAACATTACCTCAGTCTTTCCGATATTACATTGGAGGCAATTTAATGACATCCATGTGGATATTGCTTTCATCCCCTCTGCAAAAGATCTTTGTATTGCAGGGGTTAGATCTTTAAAGGGAAAGAGGAGTTGGGTGTCGTCAGCATACGACACTGGTGTAAACCCAAATGATCTTGCTAAGGCGGCCAAAGGGGCCACGTACACGTTGAAGAGTGTGGGACTTAGGCAAGATCCCTGTGGCACTCCCTTGTTGAGCTCCCTATAGATGGATTTGTGGGAGCCCAACCTGACCTCTTGGGAACGGCCTGACAGGAAGCTCTTCATCCATGTCAGTGCCACTCCCTCCAGTCCTACGCCCTTTAGTCGTTCAAGAAGCACTTCGTGAGACACCGTATCGAAGGCGGCGGAGAGATCCAACAGCACCAAAATCATAGAGCTACCTCCATCCAGTGCCATTCTGATGTTATTGGTCACTGTCTGGAGGGCTGATTCGGTGCTGTGGTCCGGCCTGAAACCAGATTGGGAATAGTCCAGGCCCTCCGTCGCTTCGAGATGTTGTGACAGATAGGTGTTCACGTGCTTCTCAGCTATTTTGCTGATGTGTGGCAGGAGCGAGATGGGGCGCAAGTTGGAGAGGTCGGTCCATGGGGATGCAGCTTTCTTGCGTATTGGGTTTACCACCGCCCTTTTCCACTCTGCCGGGACATGTCCTTTAGTAAGAGAGATATTAATTATCTTTTGTATAAAGGGGCCCAGGAGAGGGATCAGGGGAGGAACCATCTTGGCAGGGAGGAGGTCATTTGGAGATCCTGATTTAATATGAGTAATGAGACGAGGGAGATCCGTGCTTTCAATGGGGGGAAAAAATGACAATGGGTGTGGGTTATCTTTAGGCAGAATTAAAGATGTGATCTTATTGATGTCACTCATACTGTTCATGCTGTTATTGGCGGCCACTATTTTCTCATATATGTTGTTTATTTTACTCTCAAAAAACGATGATATGTCGTCGCATAAAATCTGTGAGAACTCCTCAGGGCTCTCACATGCGGCGGGTTTGATGAAGTTTTGAAGGATTTTAAAAAGCTCCTTAGGGCAGTTAACAGCTTCTTCCAGCTGTTGCAGAAGACGATTTTTTCGGGCCGTTCTGATGTTTTTGTAGTAAATGGATTGAGCAAGACGGAAGACCGCTCTAATCTCCTCAGTCTTATGCTTCCTCCATTTTTTTTCGGCTTGCCTACATTTCTGTTTTTGCTCCCTTAGCTCCTGAGTGTACCAACTTTCTTGTTTAGAAGAAGGGAACTCTTTGTATAGTTTTAAAGGGGCCAGGGTGTCAATGGCTCGCTTAATTGAGCCTGTGAATTTTTCCAGTGCTGTGTCTGCTGTGTCTTCTGCTAATATGATGGGTTCTACCCAAATTTCCCGTAGGTTACTTAAGGAGATTTTGTGCCATTGGCGGCGCCAGGTCTGAGGAAAGGGTCCTTTGTTACTACGTTTTTTGGGAATTGAGAATGAAAATTGTAGAAGAAAATGGTCTGTCCATAGGATCTCTCTTGCTGGAAGACAGTTAATCTTTGCACAGTTGGAGAGGACAAGGTCTAGTGTATGGCCACCACTGTGCGTGGGACCGGTGTTTTTTATCTCTAGACCTAGATTTGACAGGTCGGTGATAAGGGAGTGAGATTCAGGTAAAGTTGGTTGATCTACATGAGTATTAAAATCCCCTAGAAGGATAAAATCTTCGTTGGATTTTAGTTGGGGCGCTAACAACTCTTGGAGGAGGAGGGGGAAGTCTGGGTTTGATCCTGGGGGACGATAAGCCAGAGCACCTTTCCAAAATATGTGGCTTTTAAGATCAATTTTGAAAAACATGATTTCAAGTAGTGGACTTTGATATTGCGAAAATACAGTGACCCTTAAGTCATCCTTATATATGATTGCTAGGCCACCGCCAGTCTTCCCTTCTCTATCTAGGTGTTTGAGTTTATATCCAGTTGGGATCCCCATTGTTACAGCAGTGATGGTGTGGGGCTTCATCCAGGTTTCAGTGATGAAACATATATCTGGTTGGATAGAGTGTATCAGATCCCATACCTCATGCTGGTGTTTAGGCAGGGATCTTACGTTAAGAAGGAAAGACTTCAACCTTATTGCGGGAGCTTCTACTTTAGGTGGACTGTGATTACAGAGCAGTCGATGATGACATTCTAAACAAGAAAAGGCTCCCTCCACAGTATGCCATGGTATTTTCGTGCTGCATGCGGACAGCGGTTTTAGGGCTAATAAGGATTGAGTGGAGTAGGTGACCAAGTGTGGATTCATACCTGATTGTGATAAAATAGAAGGTGCAACGGCTGTGGCCCCTGGCCCCGTCCTGTCGCGGACGGGCGCAGACGGGCAGCTCTTTGGCGGGTCTTCGGCGGGGCTGCGCGCGATCGCTGCGCGCTCGAAAGGGCGCGAGGGCTATATACCGCTGCGTGGATCCACTAGAGCGCTAACCGCTCCCAGTGGACCAGGAAGTGTACAGGAAGTGAGTAGAAAGCCTACCGCCCCCTTGTTGCCGTGGGAGGCGGCAGCCTAGCGCTTTCACCCACCGAGGATCACGCTAGGGTACCTAGAAGCTGAGTTTCTTCTTGGTGAGTGCGTGAGATGTAAGCAATGCGCTCCGATTTTAAAAATACACTTTCGTGTTATTCCAATAAAATGATGCCACAAATTCAAATTACATTTGTTTTAAAAAATAATGCTGGTACCAATTCCCCACACGCTCTCCTTACATGAGGCGACCGGCAAGCGGGTTGGAGACACTGCCACCGTCTCCTTCCCGCAGCGAGCACCTCCAGGCGCTCCGCCTATATACCGCTGCGTGGATCCACTAGAGCGCTAACCGCTCCCAGTGGACCAGGAAGTGTACAGGAAGTGAGTAGAAAGCCTACCGCCCCCTTGTTGCCGTGGGAGGCGGCAGCCTAGCGCTTTCACCCACCGAGGATCACGCTAGGGTACCTAGAAGCTGAGTTTCTTCTTGGTGAGTGCGTGAGATGTAAGCAATGCGCTCCGATTTTAAAAATACACTTTCGTGTTATTCCAATAAAATGATGCCACAAATTCAAATTACATTTGTTTTAAAAAATAATGCTGGTACCAATTCCCCACACGCTCTCCTTACATGAGGCGACCGGCAAGCGGGTTGGAGACACTGCCACCGTCTCCTTCCCGCAGCGAGCACCTCCAGGCGCTCCGCCTGTATACCGCTGCGTGGATCCACTAGAGCGCTAACCGCTCCCAGTGGACCAGGAAGTGTACAGGAAGTGAGTAGAAAGCCTACCGCCCCCTTGTTGCCGTGGGAGGCGGCAGCCTAGCGCTTTCACCCACCGAGGATCACGCTAGGGTACCTAGAAGCTGAGTTTCTTCTTGGTGAGTGCGTGAGATGTAAGCAATGCGCTCCGATTTTAAAAATACACTTTCGTGTTATTCCAATAAAATGATGCCACAAATTCAAATTACATTTGTTTTAAAAAATAATGCTGGTACCAATTCCCCACACGCTCTCCTTACATGAGGCGACCGGCAAGCGGGTTGGAGACACTGCCACCGTCTCCTTCCTTTCTGTCTGGTAGGTGTGCAGTCAGTACCCAAGCAGTTCTGAACTTCCCTGTTGGATATGGGAGATCTTGCCTCACAACCATGTGTGTTTTGTCACTCGATATGAGGGAGACAAAGATGCTTTGGTGCGCTTTGTGAGATACATTGTCCTCTTGTCTTCTGGTGGGGCTTCTATACTGCCACTCTTTTTCCTGTTAAGGGAATCCAGATGGAAGCCAGTTTTGAAAGGACTGGGGAGAAAGTTTCTAGCTTGCAGGAGTACAAGTGGGGAAGCATCAACATCCCGTTCTCCTCCAATAAATGCATTGTCTGATTCATTGAGGCTTTATAACTGCATTAACTACAGTTTGTTATAATGAATATGCCTATGGTATGATTTCTTATTTTATCTTTTTCACGAATAGGTGATGGGTGTCTTAGCAGATAAAAAACCAGAGCAAGGTCAGCGAGTCTCCGGCATACTCGTTAAGAGAAACTTCAATTATCATATCCTTGCTTCTTGTGACCTCTCTAGTAAGTGACAACTGAGTATATGTTCGTGTCTTTTACTGTTTTCCAGTAGTACTTGCTCCCAATCGCACAATCTTAGTCTCAGTGAAGTAATTAAAGTACACACCTAAAACAGACACATATGTTTATCATCTTGATATTACTACCCACACACTCCATTTATGATTCACAAGCAACTTTGTATGCGCTTGTTGCAGTTTTCAATTTAAGGTTCTAAGGCACAAGATGTTCGCCTACTGCATTCTTTGTGTTGTTGACTATTTTGCCAATTGACACATAATTCATACTCTTCTTTCCCGGTCTTGATCTCCAGGTTTTGAATGCTAATCCAGTCAGATTAAGTTAGTTGACAAAGAGATGCCTCTACCACTTTCTTGAGGAGATGAGTTTCACACAACCACATGCAATATGTATGCTAAGCACCTGCTAAATGTTTATATTTTGGTGTGTTTATGCTACATTCATTTTGCAGATTCTAAAATCTATTCAGATTTGTTTCGGTAGTTTATATTATAAACTTTCACTAGTAGAGCATTTATTTAACTTTTCTTTTTTTTCCCTTTCAGATTACACAGATTTAGCCATGAGTACGGTCACGGAGACACAGGCTATTCCATACACTGGTCCATTTAACCTGCTCCATTACCATCTTCAGAAATTAACAGGCGAGTCTATTTGTAAACTAGTGCTTGCTTGTTTCATACATCCTAAAGATGCTGTTCAAACTATTCATACTTGTTCAAGTCATTTTGGCACAGTGAAGACTAGTTGGCCATAAACTAAAGGAACGCTTTTTGCCAAAACCTGCCTGAAAGATTTACTAAGTGCGCTGGTTTTGCCAGTATGTGCACGATGTTTGGCTTAATTCTATAGGGCTGCTTCTGGCTAAAGCCGCTCTATGGGCTGAGTCACATCATTAATATGCCATTTGATAGCTAACCGTTTGGCAGGTATTGGACCACACAACTGAGCACATTAATAAGGACACTTCAATGTCAAATGCTTTGGGAGAGTTGCAGCAAGCTGCGGGTTTTCAGAAGAGTGTCTGAAAACCCGCATGGACTAGGGCAGTGCCCCACTAAACTTTGAGGTAGTCTACATTCTTCTGATAATTTTCCTTTTCAAGGGAAAGCAAAGGTTATCCCTACAGTGGCAAAAGATAACACTAGAGAAGAGTGAGTGCTGCAAACAGTGTCATGGGTATTTCATAAAGTTCATTATGAAACCGTGCCAACCTTGCATAAAGTCATACCATCTCCTGCTGGAAGCTGAAGAGACATTGCTCATAAGCAGTGCCTTAGAGTGGTGCACGGATAGGTTCAGGAGGGAGTATTCACTGCACTTCCTGCTCCTCACTGCACTTCCTGCTCCTAGAGGCACTGTACTATGTAACCCATTTCGGAACGCGCAAGGAATGGAGGAAATTGATGCAGCTCCTAATATGCTCAAGAATCTTGTCATTGGACAATCAAGAAAAAAATTAACTAGTTTAAATTGAATTTATTTCATTGCATCTGCTTATGAAGACCATTTTAATGAAGATGTTTGTTTCCAGCACTGTATGTACAACGCCATAAAGTCTGTAACCTATGTACAGCATGTGAACCTAAAATAAGGTAATACCACTAAAGAAAAGGATTGTCGGATTGCTTACTTCAAAAAATATTTTTGCAGCTTGAATCTATTCTATTCACTGCTAAGTTTGTGTTTTAAAACAAATATATAATTTAGTATCCGCAATGAAATAACATTGCGCTCACCAGGCTTGCAAATACAGCCTCAGTAAGATACATAAAAAGTAGTAACAGAAACTGCCCTCAAGAAAGATGTAACATACCACTTATATACTTAACCTAGTGCATACTGGGACGTCCCCTCAATATAGTAATGCGTCACTATCAGTACATTCATCTGGCATTTTCCCCCCTCATTCCCCAAAATAATGTTGCAGAGTGCCCTCCCCCTGAGCCTCAAGATTTGATGCTATTTAGCATTTGTTTGAGTCCGTTAATATGTATGTTCGAGGCATATGAGCTGAAGATTGCACACTATGCATAGATGGCCACCCAGTGTTGGGCCCGGATGTTTGCAGTTTGTTTTTCTTGTAGAGAGTCTTTGGAAGTCACAGGATAGGTGACTCCTCCCTTGGGTGATACTGCGCATGGGCATCGGCTCCATCCGCAGATTGGTTTTTTCCGCCCCCGGGCTCGGATGTGGTTCCAGCGCTTAACCATCGACGCGCAATCTTCATCGGCTTCAAGAAAATACTCTACAAAGTGTTTTCCAGTCGACAGAACACTTTGACTCCAAGGACGTCCATTCCGGTCGTCGAATACGGCCTTCGGGCCCAACTAGGCCTCGACTCCAGCTAATGGAAAGGACGCCATTTAAAAGGTGTCCTCAATGTGGGTCGAAGTTTCCCCACACCGACCTCCACGAAGTCTGTAACCTCTGCCTCTCTCCGGAGCACGAGGCCAAGGACTGTTCAGCCTGTGCCTCTTTCCGCTCCAAGAAGACTATCAGGGACCGGAGAGCCAGACGAACAATGGTTTAAAGATCTTCGGCTCCGATTCCGGACGACATTTTCCAAGAAGGTGTCGACGTCCCAGAAGAACACTACGTCGACAGCGAATCGGAGGCAGAAGATTCAGATGTCGAGGACCTGACTCCAGCGCAGCGGGTCGTAAGTAAGATCGTCGACCCCCACACTTCCTCGACACACCCAAAAAAGGATACGGTCACACCCCCGCCCACGGGCTCGGGTACATACCGAGACAATACTTCGACGGCCCCACCTTCGGGCTCGGCCAAGAAGTAATAAGGCCTTTGGGAGACTCTGGCTCGAGTCGACCCCCGCTCGGTGCCGGCACACAATAACCGGCACTGAAAAAAAACATCTACTACCGCACCGAAGCCATCGGCGCCGAAACACTCAGTTTCCTCGGCACCCAAGCCAACTTCGGAGCAATCGAAAGCTTCTGGCACCAAAAAACCATCGGAGCCGAAGCACCCATCGGAGCCGAAAAAAGTGTCGGACTCGAAAAAACACCAAGGACCGAAAAAGCCTTCGGATCCGAAAGACACCGGCTTCCCCCGTGAAAGAAAAAAGGTCGAAAGAAGCCGTACCGGCGCCGAAACGTCCTTCCATGCCGACAGGCCATGCTCCTGAAAGAGACTTGTTTGCTCCAGATCCAAAGCAAAAGACTCTTGTTAAAGACCCAAAGACTGGTCGACTGGCATTATCAAAGAAACTACCACCAGAGGCGCCTGCACCAGCTCCGGCCCCAAAGAGGAAAAAGGACATGGCTACCCCACCTATGCATGTACCTCACCCAGCTCCTGCACCCACTCCTCCACCCCATATTTCACCACCTCTCTCCCCTGTACCATCTAGCACACATGGGGATAATGGGGATGATGAATAAGACACAGGGGCGGATCCACAAGAGCCAGTTGATCCCCAGACTCGCCAGACCCATGGGATTACAATACACCAGACGTCCCACGAGATAATATATACCCGTCTAGGCCTTCACCACCAGAAGACACCATGGGGTTCAACCAGTTACTAATCAGAGCAGCACAATACCATGGGGTAGACATGCACTCCGATGCAGTAGAGGAAGACTTCCTCCTGGACACATTTGACGCTGCACAAAGGTCTTCAGCAATTTTGCCAATGCTCAAAGGGGTAGTTAAACATGCCCCTGAGGTTTTTAAAGACCCTGTCAGGACTAGAGTCCTAAACCCAAGAGTGGAGAAAAAGTATAAAGCTGCACCATCTGACCCAGCATATATAAAGGGACCAGTTCCCCTCGACTCTCTAGTCGTATCCAACGCATGAAAAAGGGTTAACTCTCAGACATCAGGAAAAGCTCCCCCACCAGACAAGGAGTCTAAACTCCTAGATGCGTCAGGTAAAAGAACAAACATGTGGCGCATTGCTAACACGCAAGCTTTACTAGCGAGATGCGATAGAGCACATTATGATGAGCTCGAGGACATAATGCAACATATCCCTGACCAATTTAAGGATAGAGCTAGTGAGCTAATTCAAGAAGGCAAAATTATTACTAACACATCTATCCGCTGTGCAGCAGACACAGCCTCAAGAGCAGTCAATACTAGCGTCCTGCTGCGCAGGCATGCTTGGCTGCGTATATCAGGCTTTAAGCCAGAAGTCTAAAGTGCCATACTCAATCGGCCATTCGATGAACAACACTTATTTGGCCCCGAGGTAGACGTCTCACTCGAAGATGAAGAAAGACACAGACACAGCTAAATCTATGGGAGCACTGCAGTCGCAGGCTCCCAGACGTTCTTTTCGTCGCTCCACATATAGAGGTGTGAACTGAGAGTACCCATCAGATACACCATCCACAGGTTATAAAAGCCCCACTCAGTCTACCTACGGTAAGGGCTACCAAAGGGGGGTTACCGCGGTAAAAACAACAAAGGCAGAGGCAAGAATAACAACTCCCGCTCTGCCTCCACCTCTACCCAATGACGCCCCTCCCCTTTCCCCGCCCCATTCCACTCCTGTCGGGGTAAGGATACAGCAACACCTGTCAGCCTGGGAAGACATCACATCAGACAGGTGGGTGCTTCAAATAATTCAGTCAGGTTACTGTCTAGAACTAACATCTACCCCCCCCAAACATACCACCCAAACAGCGTCCAATGTCACAAGATCATTTAACGCTGCTCAGACAAGAAGTACTTTCTCTCCTGCAGAAAAATGCAATAGAGTTGGTTCCAAAACATCAACAGTACAAGGGAGTATATTCCCTGTACTTTTTGATTCCAAAAAAGGACGGATCTCTAAGACCCATTCTAGACCTCAGACCTCTCAACGCTTACATACAATCAGATCACTTCCATATGGTCACACTTCTGCAAGTCCTTCCAGGACGACTTTCTGGTCACACTAGATCTCAAAGACGCCTACTTTCACATCCCAATTCATCAGGCGCACAAGAAGTATCTACGATTTGTGCTGGAAGGACAGCACTACCAGTTCAAGATACTCCCATTCGGAGTAACCACAACGCCAAGAGTGTTCACCAAATGTCTAGCAGTGGTGGCAGCACACCTAAGAAGACAGCACATACACGTCTTCCCATATCTAGACGACTGGCTCATAAAGGCACAGTCATACAAACCAATGTTTACAACACGCTCCTAATACAATAATGTTACTTCACAACTTAGGCTTCACAGTAAATTACACCAAGTCACATCTGCTACCGTCTTACACACAACAGTACCTAGGAGCTACAATCAATACTCAACTAGCACAAGCTTATCCCTCTCCAGCAAGGATAACAAGTGTGCAAACGCTCCTAACAAAGTTCAAATCACAACACTCGCTTCCAGCTCGGGTGTTTATGCAACTCATAGGGATGATGGCATCTTGCATATTCATAGTACCTCACGCAAGACTGCAAATGCGTCCGCTTCAAATATGTCTAGCACGTCAATGGAACCAGGCTCGGGGTCAGTTAACAGACCTAGTGTAGGTAGACAGTCGGACTCATCGCTCTCTGCAATGGTGGAACACAAAAAACCTATCAAAAGGCTGACTGTTCCTAGAGCCAGTTCCACAAATTACACTAACAGCAGACGCATCGCTCTTCGGCTGGGGAGCCCACTTACTGCATCACACCACGCAGGGAAAGTGGACACCAATACAGAAACTACTCCACATCAACCATCTAGAGCTATTAGATGTGTTTCTAGCTCTAAAAGCATTCCAAAGACAAGTGGTAAGCAAGACTGTTTTAGTCCGCACAGACAATATGACAGCCATGTATTACGTGAACAAACAGGGAGGGACACACTCTCTGCAGCTCTCTCAACTAGCTCAGCAGATATGGAGGTGGGCTATACCTCAGAACATCTTTTTAATAGCCCAACACGTCCCAGGGTTTTCCGAACACCATGGCAGATCTGTTAAGTCGGCAGACCCAGCAGATGCACGAGTGGGAACTTCATCCACAAGTTCTTCATCCGTTCTTTCAAATGTGGGGTCAACCTCAGATAGACCTCTTTGCCACCCACGACAACGCAAAATGCCCACACTTCGCCGCCAGATACCCACACCCATTAGCCAAAGGCAATGCGGTATGGATGAACTGGTCAGGACTATTTGCGTACGCTTTTCCTCCTCCTCTACCAATGATTCCTTTACTAGTACGTAAGATGCAACAGCACTCGCTAACGCTTATACTAGTAGCTCCAACGTGGGCCAGACAACCGTGGTACACCACACTGCTACAGCTATCTGTGGTACCACACCAAAAACTAAACCTATCTCCACATCTTTTAACCCAGAACCATGGAGAGATCAGGCACCCGGACCCAACTCAGCTCAACCTTGCGATCTGGCTCCTGAAGTCATAGAGTTTGGCTATCTTAAACTCCCTCAAGAATGTATGTATGTTATCAAGGAGGCAAGGCGTCCCACCACCAGAGCATGTTATGCTGCTAAGTGGAAACGTTTTGTGATATACTGTCAAACCAACAAATTGAATCCACTACATCTATCCATTCAACACATTATAGGCTACTTACTACATCTTCAAAAGTGCAATTTAGCCTACACATCTATCAGGTTGCACCTAGCTGCCATTGCAGCTTATTTACAAAACAGACAGCATCTGTCTCTCTTTAGAGTGCCAGCCATTAAAGCTTTTATGGAGCGTCTCAAAAGAATAATACCTCCAAGAATGCCACCTTCGCCAATGTGGAACTTAAACATAGTATTCACACGCCTCATGGGACCTCCATTTGAACCCTTACACAAATGCGAATTGAATTTCTCACATGCAAAGTGGCTTTCCCAGTAGCCATTACTTCCTTAAGAAGAGTTAGTGAAATGCAAGCATTTACCATTCAAGAACCTTTTCTGAAAATGCATCACAATAAGGTGGTTCTTCGTACAAACCCTAAATTCCTGCCAAAGGTAATTTCACCGTTCCATCTAAACCAATCTGTGGAACTGCCAGTTTTCTTCTCGCAGCCACAAACGGTAGCAGAAATAGCTCTGCACACCTTAGATGTCAAAAGAGCATTACTATATTACATAGAGAGAACACAGCTTCAGGAAAACAAAACCGCTTTTTGTATCGTTTTCACCACCACATAAAGGCAAACCAATATCAAAAACGGGTATTGCGAGGTGGATTGTTAAGTGTATCCAAATATGTTATCAGAAAGCTAAGCGTACACTGACAATTCCTCCAAGAGCCCATTCTACAAGAAAAATAGGGACTTCCGTGGCATTCCTAGGGAACATTCCCTTAGAAGACATCTGCAAAGCAGCTACATGGCTTACACCGCACAAATTCACAAAACACTATTGTGTAGATGTGCAAACAAAACAACAAGCCACTGTAGGCCAAGCTGTACCTAAAACACTATTTCAAACAACTGCAACAGATACGAGTGGTCGCCGCTAGTGTGGGTACTGCTATATAATCTATGCATAGTGTGCAATCTGCAACTCATATGCCTCGAACGGAAAATGCTACTTACCAGTATGCATCTGTTCTTGGCATGTAGAGCTGCAGAATTGCACACGCCCACCCGCCTCCCCGGCTACTTTTATCTGTTCCAGTGTTATTGACATTAGATACAAACACACATGGTCATCACTATCTCTTGGCTCCATCACTTCCCTAATGGCGAAAAACAATCTGGGGATGGAGCCGAAGCCCATGCGCAGTATCACCCAAGGGAGGAGTCACCTATCCTGTGACTTTCAAAGACTCTCTACAAGAAAAACAAACTGCAAACATCCGGGCCCAACACTGGGTGGCCATCTATGCATGGTGTGCAATTCTGCAGCGCCACATGCCAGGAACAGATGCATATTGGCAAGTAGCATTTTCCTTTCTCAGCCAATGACCACTCCGAAACGTCTCGGAGCCTTAGGGTCGCCGAGGGAGCCTTAACTCTCATCCTGGTAATGGCAACCCACCTACTAGCGAATACCAGAGCCAACTGCAAGAAAGAAACAATATACCATCTTGTGCTTTTTGGGACGAACAATATTCCCCAGCAGACAAAGCTGAGAGGTAAGTGTACATGCCAAGGCAGATGTCTGCTGCAATCTATCCACCATGACTAACCAGAAAGCTTTTTCCAATGAGCATCCCCATGAAAAGTGTATAAAATCAGCGATCCACTGCTAAGTTAATAAGCTTCATATTGGCAAACATGTATATCCTCACACATCATATGATGACAAGAGAATTGCAATGTGAAAAAATGTGTTCGAGGCATATGAGCTGCAGATTGTACACTATGCATTAGATCGCCACCTGGTGTTGGGCTCGGATGATTGCAGGTTGTTGTCTTCTTGGAAGAAGTCTTTGTAGTCACAAGATAGGTGACTCCTCCCTTGGACAATACTGCGAATGGGCATCGGCTCCATCCTTAGAATGTTTTTTTCCACCACTGGGTTCGGATGAAAGTTTCTCCGCTCCGGCTAGAAAAACACTTTTCAGCAACTTCGAAGCGCAGAACTTCCTCAAACTTCTAAAAACTACCCTCGACATCGACTACAATACTTTCGACGCCATCAGTTCCATTCCGGTCATTGACGCAGGCCGTTGGGCCTACCGACGCCGTTCGGCCTACACCACATGGAAAGAACTCCGTTCAAAAGATGCATGTATGTCGAGCAAAGTTTCCACATAGCAACCACCACGAGGTTTGCAACCTCTGTCTATCGCGGAACACGTCGAGTCGACCTGCACAGCTTGTGCATCCTTCTGATCGAAGAAAACCATCCGGGATCGGAGAGCCCGTCGACACGAAATGAGGAGATCAGCTCCAGCACTCTTCGACGAAGAGGTTTCCCTCGTTCCTGAAGACCCACCTGATCTCCAGATCGTATCAGAGGCAGACGACTCAGATGACTCCATTCCATCGGGTCAGCGCATGAATACTACTGCCCCTGCACCACATATTCTGTCCAAACTGAAGGCAAAGGTCCGCACTCCGCCCAAAGGGCCCAGTCGAGACCGAATACCTGCTTCGAAAGCCCCGCCTTCCAGCCAGGCTCCGAAATAACCAACTAAGCCTTCTAGTGCCTCAACACCGAGCAAGCCTCTTCGATCGGCACCGAAAAATAAGGATGCCTCGGCGCCGAAGCCAAAAGACCCTTCGGCACCAAAGCCTAAAATAGTACCGGCACCGAAACTGAAAGAAGCACCGGCTCCGAAGCCGTCCACTTCTACATCTTCGGCGCCGAAGAACACAAAGCCTGATTCCGAGGTGCCCAAATCCTCGAACATGCCTACAAAACCGAAAACCACACCTTCGGCACCGAAAACTATGCCACAGGACGTTATAACACCTCCCAAGGCTAAAGACACACAACAACCTCCCCTGGTACCGAAAAAATCGACGCCCAAGAAGGTTGTAGAGGAGGAGGAGGAACTTTTTCGACCAGATCCTCGACAAAAGAAAATCTACATAGACCCAAAGACAGGTCATGTAGGTGCTACACCTCACAAGAAGAGACCAGCAGATGCACCACCCACACCTGTGGTTCCTTCAAAGAAAAAGGACTGTGCAACATCTCCTATGCACCCTTTTTCTCCTATACCTCCTCTTCCTTCTCCTTTTCCTCCTCACCCTTCTTCTCCTTTTCCTCCTCACATATCACCTCAAATCTCTCCTGTACATTCTCCATTATCACATTCCCCTCAGCAGAATGATGATGAATACAATTTGGGTGGAGGGGAAGACATGCAAGAACCCGATTCATACCATGTAGATGAGGGTATATGGGACTTTTCAAACCCAAACAATGTGCCTAACAACAGTCTCTCATATTGATCCTAGTAGCTCCCACATGGGCACGCCAACCGTGGTTCACCACACTACTAGATCTCTCTCTAGTTCCACATCAAAGCTACAGCTCACACACTCCCTGTTAACACGGAACCATGGAGAAATCAGACACCCAGACCCAAACCAACTGAATTTGGCGATTGGGCTCCTGAAGTCTTAGAGTTTGGTTATCTAAACCTTCCACCAGACTGTATGAACATCATTAAAGAGGCTAGGAGACCTACTACCAGGGTGTGTTATGCTCCTAAATGGAAAAGATTTGCCATTGATTGCAACAATAACCACATTAATCCCCTGTATGCTTCCATCCAGAATATCATTTGCTACCTTTTACACTTTACAAAGGTCTAATTTGGCATATTCTTCCATACGCCTGCACCTTGCAGTAATCGCAGCCTATTTACAAAACAGGCAACATCTGTCTTTCTTCAGAGTACCTGAAATCAAAGCATTCATCGAAGGATTAAAAAGAATAATCCCACCCAGATTGCCACCTTCTCCTGTGTGGAACCTGAATCTTGTCCTTACAAGACTCATGGGGCCCCCTTTCGAGCCTCTACATAAATGTGAACCGCAGTTCCTAACATGGAACACCGCTTTCCTTGTTGCCATTACCTCTCTCAGAAGAGTAAGTGAGGTACAAGCTTTCACTATACAAGAACTATTTTTTCAAATCCATCCTAACAAAGTGGTTTTTAGATCTAATCCAAAATGTATCCAAAGGTCATCACTCCTTTTCACCTAAATCAATCCGTATAGTTACCTGTGTTTTTCCAAAACCCAGACTCTGTAGCGGAAAGGGCTTTACACACATTAGATGTTAAAAGGGCTCTTTTCCATACCAATATTCTAAAGAGAGAGCCCAAACCTTTGAGGCGGGTAATCTCAGTAACCACAGCACCAATCAACACCCAATACAGCGTTGGAAAGGGCAGTTGCAGCAGAAGGACATAGGCTATGCAGACGGCCACCATATACATTTAAAAGGTAAAAGAACAGTGCCAGCAAAGTAGTCCCTTGTGGGCTTGGGCTGGGGGCGTGACACACGCTGGGGGCGTGTGGTATGGCCATCACATCCTGGGCTGTGGGCGTGTGCTGGAAGCGTGACAAACGCTGGGGGCGTGTGTCCGCCCTTCATGCCATGAGTCGTACATACAAGCGCCATTTACGTTGCGCAGCATCAAGGGGCACGCTGGGTGCGTGACACGCTGGGGGAGTGAGAAACACTGGGGGCGTGTGTCTGGCCTTCATGCCATGTGAACGCAATTGCGCCGCATCAAGGGGCACGCTGGGTGCGTGTGCTACATTCCGCCCTTCATGCCATGTGGGTCGTACATTAATCAGAAGATAGTCTGCTGTGGTCGTGTGCTGGGGCCGTGACTAACGCGTTCACCTGGAGGCCTGGTAAGTAACGTTACTGCAGCCTCTCCTGCGCACTGTTACTGAACTCTCTCATTCATCGAAATTACACGCGCCTGCTACCATCAACAAGGGCTTTAGCCGGGCTCAGGCGGCGGATCACTACGCCAATTACACGTGCCTGCTAAGATGAACCAGTCCTCAAAAACCCCGTGAGGAGAACCATGGCGAAAGCCCTGAATCCCGCTTAGGCGTTTTTGCAACTTAATAGCGACTTCCCTGATGAAGGCTAATGCCGAAATGCATTGGAAATAGCTATTCAAGATAAATTGATGGATAAATAAGAAACGTTGATACTTATGAAAGTCAATGAAATTCCAGATAATCGAAGAATTCATGATTTTGGATCTAGAAGTATGAATAAAATACTTTAAAGACACCAAGAAGTATTGAATAACTTTATTGATGAACATTGGCTGTTGGAGAACAGCACCAATATCTGTGCCAGAGGAGACACATTCACATCACGTGTCGGTGCAAACATTTTTCTTCTTAGACTAAACCATGATGTTTGTTATTCCTAGAACTGCTGATCACTATATTACTACAACTGTATTCTGGAGATATTTAGGAATTTTCCAGTAACTGTATACTTTTCGTTCTCTTTGATTATTTTTCCTACCTTAAATGGCTGACTAATTAGACTAGGATTTCAGGTTGAGGTTTTTGGAGCATTCCTTAAAATTCCATCTGGTAAGATAGGCTCTACTCTAGCGGGAAGGTTAGATATTGCTGTTTTTTTTAAATTGTTTGTCTTAAGTTTTTTCTAGTATTGCACCAATGTGTAGTAATAATGGGTTTTACGCCTTACTCAAGTCTGTATTGGTATGTTTTTCTTTATATATTTTGATTTAAATCATATTTCCCTTTTGTTTTTCTTAATAGGTGAGGTAGAGGAAGTTGAGCACCAGGAAAGAACAACATTGAGGATTTTCAATGCAGTAACTTTGGTATACGAGCCTGGCATGATTGTTCTGGAGGTAAGTGAGAGAGTATGAGAGTGAGATATATATATATATATATATATATATATATATATATATATATATATATATATATATATATATATATATATATATAGATATATAACTTAGGGTTGTCACCTTGGTGCATACTTCTCTTGCAATATGGGTATTATTGATATGCAAAAATTACGTAAGGCAGTGAAAACAGTTCTATTCCCAATGATGTTCAGTTATTTGTAGGAAATATTGGGTTGGTAGTCTGTGATTTGGTTGAAGGCACAGGGTTTGTCACCTCGAAGTCGGTAGTTTTGAGTTCTTGTTCCAGCTAAGCCACTTGAGTGTTAATGAAGGTACCATCTTGTACTCCTCCAATTGGTATAAGATAGTAAAACCTTTTTTTTTTTTTTTAGGCTTTAAGATAAACATTTGTTTTCTCTTTGTCATGTAGCTTCATTGGTCTTTTTGGACTATTAGCTTTATGAAAAATGTAGACTCTATTGAGCAAGCAATGACATCCACCAGTTGACAGTTGGCTCCTAGTTTTAGCTAAAAGTGTCATATAGCCATGAATAAATAATATATTAATCTCCTGATTAGCTGAATGACTGCCTTGCCATCATCCAGGCATGTCAGTCCAAGGTCTGTCTCAAGCTGAATACCACCAAGAAGACATTTGTGCTCATTGACCTTCATAAGGCCGGTTCCCTGGGCTTCCACATTGGCACCAATCTCAGCTGAAGGATGCACATCTCATATTTAAAGAGCCTGGCAACAGCGGTCTCTGCTTCACCAGAAGCAGACTTAGGATTACCAGCACTGAAATCACAGTTCCTGTCTTAGTGGAGGCAACACTCTTCTAGTCGCGATCTGCGAAACTCGCACACACCACAAAAGAGCATCTTTCACAGCAGACATTCTCAAAAGGATTTTCCCAATAACTCCATAAACTGTTGGCGCCCTCTGCTTTTGGGGCTTTCTGGTCCAGTAGAAAGATCAGTCAGTACACTTTATACAAGCACCAGTTTTTTTTGGGTCATTCTAAATTCAAAGATGTTTATTGTAGAACCAGGCGCCTCTAAAAAGCAGTTGGAGCAGTGTAATTACAGGAGCATGATGGACCAGAACGCCCTGGCTTCCCTGTCCGAATGCTTGAAAAAGGTTGACCTGTACTGAATGGAAATATTTTTTGTTGGCAGGACAACCTAGAAAATTTCCAATGTGTTTTTTGGATCCACATCTATAACAAAATATAGCCTGTTTCTTTTGAGGAAACTTAACATTAATGCTTTTTGTATTTACTGCACAAATAGTTGTCTTGATTAGGATCAGATGGGTTGATCATGTTAACTCCGCCCTTTGCTGTATCAATCATAACTTTACTAGAGAGTGTGGAGCGCTCAATGCTTAAAGTGGGGTCAATTACTTCATTCAAAGAAGGATTTTTGCACCCTAAAATCCGCTCCTTGATCTCTAGGGATGCGCAATTGAAAACAAACTGATCCCTGATATAGTTATCGGATAATGTAGTTGACAACACTCTAAGGGCAGAAATGTACTCCAACTTTCTCCTCTTTTTGTTTCCTTGCATAAAAGTTATGGCGCTCTAACATAATGTTGGGTTCCTCTGCATACTGTTTCTTTAAACGGGCTACCGCTGCAAGGTAAACGTTCCTTTGACGATCACCAGCATGAGAAGCAGGAGGAGGAATAGGAACAACGCTATTAAAGATTTTTTTTGTGCAGCTTGACCAAGGCATCCAAAAAGAATAGCAAATTTCCGTTCAGGTGAATATGCAACAGCGTCAATAGCAACAAGGTGGTTTTCAAAAAGGCCAAACCAATCTGACCATATGATCTCAGGGCTCCCAGGTTTGCTTAGGAAAGGGGGTGGTTGAGTAGTTTGCTGCAACTGGTTATTAGGCATCACACAAATCCTTGAAATTGACAAGTGAACCCTGTAAACTTACAATTACAGCAGTAATACAATCTGAGATTAACAACATGGAACTAAGCGAATGAGAGTTACTGTTAAATGCAAACCCCATTGGTGAGAGCGATAAATTAAAAAATAATGGAATAAATAGAAACCCAAGCGTGCGTATTGCTGATGAATAGTGACACGCAGAGGACAGACTGAGCTTCAAATCATTAGACGTGCGTGTCGCTGCGGAATAGTGAGGTGCAGACAAGCGTTGCTAGGATACCAGCCAAGCGTGCGTATCGCTGTAACAATACGCTGGTTTAAATAATATCAATTGTAAGCCAAGCGTGCGTATCGCTGTAACGATACGCTGGTTAAATATTAATTGCAAGGCAAGCGTGCGTATCGCTGAAAGAATACGTTGGTTTAAATTATAACTAAGCGTGTTTATCTTTGAATTATCGAGCGTGAGTATCGCTGTAGCAATACGCTGATTTCAACTGTTAGATAAGCGCGTGCATCACTGTAGTAATGCACTGGTTTTGACAAAATACACTGTTAATTATAAATGAGATGCGGGTGAGACATCGGAACATCGCATCGTCAACACTGACTGAATGAAATGTCACTCCGATAAAATATAACGCTGCAAAAACAATCACAGCAGGAATGATGCTGAACCAATCAGCGTGGGCGAAAAGTAAAAGGTGATTGGTTCCTTATCGGAGGAGGTCACAAGCTGAAAGTGTTAACTTCACTGGCCAATTATGAAGTAACTCACAAAGTATCAAACAGTTTTCTACGTACCTCATCAAAGAGAATGAGTCTCTTGAGACGAAAGGACAAATCCTACCGGAATATTCTCGCTGTAAGAATGAGAGCAACCGGATTTATGGAAAGGTAGGTCCCACTCGAAAATCGGAGGTTGTAGAAAATCATTTTAAATCTTCTGCGTGGGTGTGAGTGGAGTTTCCTGATCGTCGCCAAATATTAAGTGAAGAAATCCAGGAAAACCACAGGTTAAGTAGTCGTAGTTTATTGTCGAAATTACTCCACCCAGCACATGAAGCATCCGTCCAGTAGAAAGCCCAACGGTGACTGGTTACAACGTTAGAACTCTCCACAGAACGAACCCATCATGCGTGAGCCCACATATTTGAAACATAACACAAGATGAATAACAAAGCGCGCACTTACCACTACAACGTGCCCGGAGTGCCTACATTCTGGCTGCCCCAGTGAATTCTCTGTCTGATCAACGGGGTCCTCCGAGCGTGTCTCCGCACTGGCGCTGAAGATTCCCGGAGTGACCTGCAACCTTTTACTCTGCTTTTCGCTGCTCCCTACGCGCTGGGAGACGACTCCGGAGGTAAATCTACCTCGCGCTGGAACCCCCATCGGCGCATGCCAGCTACCGCCTCAGGCCCTGCCCACAGCTCCAGCGGCCTCCTTCCAGCTCACCAGCCTTCCCCGCCCTGACGTGCATCCTGGGCGTCTCCTACACGCCTCCGCTGCCGGAACCTCCTCTCAGTTTCTCCGCATCCTGTTCAAGAAGAAGCAGCTTTCATCTTCACTTCAGGTTACACAGTGAGGCGCTCAGTGCTGCAACATTCTTTTCTTCAGGCTACTGAGGCGCT
Source organism: Lissotriton helveticus (assembly GCF_964261635.1). Classification (NCBI taxonomy): domain Eukaryota; kingdom Metazoa; phylum Chordata; class Amphibia; order Caudata; family Salamandridae; genus Lissotriton; species Lissotriton helveticus. The sequence goes on along the minus strand of NC_136067.1, from coordinate 383,259,409 downwards.
TGGTGCTGCAACATTCTTCTCTGCAGGCTACTGTAACGCGCTTGGTGCTGCGACATTCTTCTCTGCAGGCTACTGTGAGGCGCTTGGTGATCTGGCTGTAGCTCACTGATCCTGCACCTGATTCTTGTGACTGATTGATTACTCCTTCCTCACAGCAGACATTATACAGTGCCTCAGTTCTTTTATTTCTACTAATGCGGGCAATTTTCCTAATGCGTCTGACACGTGATATTTTGCTCTGCAAGACTGTGCTCGTTGGGCTTTAGTTATATTTACCACATCGTTCTCTTTCCGATACTGTAGCCCCTGCATTAACATTGTTCAGGCCGCCAGCACTAGGTCTCACGAGGTACCATTTGGAATCTCTTCTCTGCTGTTGTTTTAGAGAACCACCTGGGTGTTTTTTCATCCTGAGACACCCTCCTCTATCTCATTCTTTTTGGAGTTGCTTTCCTCCTTAAGGGAGGGGCCTACTTTCTAACCTTTACCATCTCCTAGCTCAAGATTACCTATTCTTTCAAGGAACATCCTTGAGTAGTGTTACACTTTTCTACCATTTAGTGGGTAACTTTCCACTGGTGAAATATTTTGGGGATTCCTGCTGGGTTCCTCCTCCACCCCTGTTATCAAGATCCAAGCATGGGTACACCGGGGATATGTCAACCTCCTTCATTTTTAAGCGAATGTGGGAAACCGGATATCCACTGGAAAGAATGGACCAAACTATTTGAATCTTATTTAATTGCCATGGGGGGAGAAAGGTTCTCAGCAGTGCGCAAACAGGACATTCTCCTACATAATCTGGGGGTTTATGGTCATAAAGTATATGACACTCTACCAGAACTGGAATTAGAAGAGGATGAAGAACTAGATGCATATGAAATGACTCTGGTAAAGTTAGGAAACCATTTCGGTGATAAAATAAACGTGGTCTTGGAGTGCCACAAATGTTCGAGGCATGTGGGCTGCTGAATTCATATCTGTGCATAGATCGCCGCCTAGTGTTGGGTCCGGATGATTGCACATTGTTGTCCTGGAAGAGTCTTCAAAGTATCACGAGATAGGTGGCTCCTCCCTCGGACTACAGTGCGCATGGGCATCCTCTCCATCCTCAGATTGTTTTTCTCCGCCATTGGGTTCGGATGTACTTTCCTACTCTCCAAGTTCGGAAGCAAGAAAAACTCTTCAAAAGGCCTTCGGATCCGTCGGTATTGTTCAGCGCTCGGTGCCGATACACTTTTACAACTTTGTTGCACTCCGGTCGTCGTATTGGGCCGTGAGGCCTTCTCGACACCACGTGGACAGACGGTCGATGGAACGAAGTCCGTTCAAGTACTGCCCTCCGTGCAACTCGAAGTTCCCGCATACAGACAAGCATCCAGTGTGCAATAAATGCCTATCTCCAGATCACAATGAAGATAGTTGCTTAGCCTGTGCCCAGTTCCGATCGAAAAAGACTATTCGGAATCGACGGGCGGCGAGGCAAGAAATGCAACGATCGGCGCCAGAGCCCGATTACATCTTCGATGACGAAGAAGATCTAGCGAGCGCCGAAGACTCGGATCAAGACAGCAGACAATACTCGGAGCACGACTCCGAATATTACCCAGAAGAGGGAGAACTAATCGTCGATCTCGAGGACTATGATCAGGACATCGTAGCAGTTGAAGACGACTCCGATGATGACGAGGGGCGAACCGTGAGTACAACACCCCATATAGACACTACACCTCTATCAGAGACTCAGGTCGAGGCATCGCCAGCAGGCTTTAGCAGAGATCAACCTCCTCGTTCTACAGCCCCGCTATACCGCCCGGCTAAGAACATATCTAAAGAGCCCTCTGAGACACATCACAAGACCTCGGTTCCATCGAAACCGAAACTGATCGACAATACAGTCTTCGGACCGAATTACGTCGAACCGAAAGGCGTCGAACCGAAGGCCGCAGTACCACTACAACCTTCGAAAACAAAGACCGTCGAGTCGACATCGAAGAGCAAAGCAGTCGAGTCGAGCTCGAAGTCGAAGGCCGTCGAGTCAACCTTGAAGCCAAAACACGTCGCTCCGACACAAAAGCACGTTGAATCGAGCAAATCAGCCTCAGGTATCGACAAGGGGAAGAAACCGGTCGACAACAGAACAGCAGGCTCCAAAACAACATAAAGACACTGTCAAACCGACAAAACCACTCGGTCCGAAACAGGTTGTGAAGCCAGCCAAAGACGTTCAACCAACAAAACCTGTTGAAAAACGCCCAAAACCGATCCAACCACCTAAAACGGTCGAAGCCACAAAAAACGTCGACCCAAAGACACAAAAACCAAAGGTTACAGCACCAAAAACAAAAACTGTGGAAGAGAAACTTCTTCACCCAGATCCCTCCACAGAGGACCAGTCAAAAATCCACATTGACCCAAAAAGTGGTAGTGACTGTTTATACCAAAAAGAAAAGACATCTAACAACTGAAGACCTTTCTAGGATACCCCTAAAGAAAAATAGACTGTGCTACCTCTCCTATATTCTTTGAACCTATAGCTCCTGCTATACCTACTACTCCTTATGCCCCAACCTCACCTGAACGCTCTGACTACACCCCTGATGAAGATCAGGACGCAGATGTAGGTTTTGGTTATCCACAAAACCCTCTTCCAGAGCCAAACACACAGCCATGGGGTGGAGGAGGGGAACCAGACACTGAAGGGATTCTGCCCATTACAGACCCTGCAGTATACCCTACAAAGCCATCACACACAGAGGATACAGTAGCATTTAATTCACTACTGGATAGAGCAGCAACCTACCATAATGTAGAGATGCACCCTGATGCTGTTGAGGAAGACTTCCTCTTTGATACACTGACGACATCTGAGAGACACGTTAAAACACTCCCAATGTTAAAAGGGGTATTAAAACATGGAAGTGACATTTTTAAAGACACTGCTAGGGCACGGGTCATAAACCCTAGAATTGAGAAAAAATACAGGGCTGCACCTACAGATCCTACATACATCAAAGGGCAGCTACCCCTAGATTCCTTAGTGGTATACAACGCACGTAAGCGTGCAAACTCAGACTACTGGTGAGGCAGCACCACCAGACAAGGAGTCTAAAATCTTTGAGGCATCAGGCAAAAGAGTGGCGGCTCAGGCAGCAAACTCCTGGAGAATAGCCAATACACAGGCCTTGCTAGCCAGATATGATAGAGCGCACTACGACAGTTTGGAAGAAATTCTCCAACAGTTACCTCATCCATACAAACAGCAGGCAGATGAGCTTATACAAGAGGGAAAGCTCATCACCAATGCATCCATTAAATGTGCCCTAGACGCGGCAGACACAACTGCCAGATCCATCAATACAAGCGTGCTGCTAAGGCGCCACGCATGGCTTCGTATATCAGGCTTTAAGAATGAAGTCCAATCTACAATTCTTAATCCGCCAATCAACCCAGACTTTTTATTTGGTCCAGCAGTTGATTCAATTCTGGACAAAATGAAAAAGGATGCAGAAACTGCAAAGTCTATGGGAGCTCTTCAGTCCCAACACCGGGGCTCCTTTCGTCGCTCCGCTTATAGAGGAGGAGCACGAGGAACATCACAGCAATCCTCCAACTACAAGACTAACACACAATCCACATATAACAAAAACACCAGCAGGGGTGGTTATAGAGGAAACCATACCAAGGGAAGAGGTCGTGGAGGCAATGCAAATAGATCCTCCACTAATACAAAGCAGTGACTTCTTAGCACTACCCCCAGACCACATAACACCAGTCGGGGGAAGAATACAACAATTTCTGCCAGGCTGGTTAAATATCAAAACAGACAAGTGGGTCAGGCAAATTATCCAACATGGCTATTGCCTCGAACTCACATCAACTCCACACACCATACCACCAGTGCACCGTCCTATGTAACAGGAACATATAACGCTACTTCAGCAAGAGGTCATCAGTATGCTGCAAAAGGGGGCCATAGAACCAGTCCCACTGCAACATCAGGGAACAGGAGTATACTCCCTATACTTCCTAATTCCAAAGAAGGACGGGTCTCTCAGACCAATATTGGACCTCAGGCCCCTCAACCTGTACATTTTGTCGGAGCATTTTCACATGCTCACACTCCAGCAAGTCTTACCACTGCTTCGCCAGGGAGACTTCCTAGCAACCTTAGACCTCAAAGATGCATACTTTCATATACCAATACACCCTGCTCACAGAAAGTATTTGAGGTTCACCATTCAAGGACAACACTACCAGTTCAAGGTCCTACCATTTGGGGTAACAACAACTCCAAGAGTGTTCACCAAATGTCTAGCTACAGTGGCAGCACATCTCAGAAGGCAACACATCCATGTGTACCCTTATCTGGACGACTGGCTAATACACGCACCAACAGCCCAGCAATGTGCCGACAACATGTCAAAGACCATACACCTACTGCACAGTTTAGGATTCTCACTAAACTACCCAAAGTCACATCTACAACCCTCCCACATCCAACAGTACCTGGGAGCAACAATAGATACACTGGCAGCAAAAGCATATCCCAACACAGCACGGGTCCAGGGAATACAAACACTGATACAAAAGTTCAGACCCCAACACTCACTACCAGCTCGAGTGTTTATGCAGCTAATAGACATGATGGCCTCGTGCATATTCATAGTCCCTCACGCCAGACTATATATGCGTCCGCTACAAGAATGCCTAGCAAGGCAGTGGAACCAGGCTCACTGGCAATTAAAAGACCTAGTGTTGGTGACCAGTCGGGCATACAACTCTCTGCATTGGTGGAATCCACAAAACCTTTGCAAGTGACGACTGTTCCAAGAGCCTGTCCCACAAATAGTCTTAACAGCGGACGCATCCCTACTAGGATGGGGAGCCCATGTCCTACACTACACAGTACAGGGACTCTGGACTATACAGCAAAATAACAATATCTGAAAGAAACAGGTTAGTATTAGATTCCTCACCTTAGAATATCCCCAGGCGTCAGTCTGGATCCGGAAACTTTTGCGTAGCAGTACCCCTGCGCGTCGGTAGGCGTCGTCTGCAGGCGTCCCCTGCGGTTCCGCGTCCGTCGTTGGCGTCGTGCGCCGTGATGACGTCGCTGGAGTATATAGACGCCGCCTCCGCGCGCTGACGTCAGTTCTTCTTTTTTCCGCGCCAGTTAGCGCAGATCCGAAGAGCAGTACTCCGGTCTTTGACCAAAGTTTTTGAATCTTTCCTGTTACTCTTAAGGTGCCGGTAGGATGCCCGGTTTTAAGAATTGTGATGGCTGTGACCGCACGATGTCGGTCACAGACCATCACCGCCTCTGCCTCCGGTGCCTGGGCCCGGACCACGACGTGGACGCCTGCATCGATTGCCGGGCCTTGACGAATAAAGCTAGGCGGGAGCGGTCCCGCAAGCTACTCGAGCTCCGGGTGTCGGCCCCGCGTCGAGAGCGGTCCCGGTCCAGACGGAGGTCTAGGGAGCGATCGAGGGAGCGGTCGTGGAGCCGTCACGAGCGCTCCGGGAGTCATCACCATTCCTCTGGTTCCTCAGGTAGGAAGCACAAGAAGTCGGGGCGTCGTCATCGTACCCCCGACTCCCCCCCCCCCCCCCCCCCCCCCCCCCCCTCCGGCGGAGTCCCGGCTCCATATAAACCTGTTGGAGCTGCGGGCGATCAGTCTAGCACTGAAGGTATTCCTCCCCTTTGTCACCGGGAGTGTAGTGCAGGTGTTCACGGACAACACCACCGCCATGTGGTACTGCAACAAGCAGGGCGGAGTGGGGTCGTGGACCCTTTGCCAGGAGGCTCTGCGTCTCTGGCAATGGCTGGAACGTCAGAGCGTGACTCTGACGGTTCAACACCTGGCAGGTTCTCTGAACGCCAGGGCGGACGAACTCAGCCGTCGGTGCTCGGTGGATCACGAATGGCGTCTGAACTCAGACGTGGCGCAAAGCCTCTTTCTGAAATGGGGAGAGCCTTGGTTAGATCTATTCGCCACAGAAGAGAACGCGCGATGTCATCAGTTCTGCGCGTTGGAGTTTCCAAGACGGCACTCGCACGGCGACGCCTTTCGGCGCGCGTGGAGTTGCGGTCTGTTGTGCGCCTTTCCGCCTATACCACTTCTGCCCAGAGTGCTGAAGAAGATCAGGCGCGACCGGGCCCAAGTTATCCTTGTGGCTCCGGACTGGGCTCGAAGGTACTGGTATCCCGAGCTACTCAGCATGTCAGTCGGTCCCTCGATCCGCCTGCCCCTTCGGGAGGACCTTCTGTCGCAGCAGCAGGGGACGGTCCTCCACCCGAACCTGTCCAGTCTCCACCTCCATGCGTGGAGATTGAGCGGCGACAGTTGAGGCCATTTGACTTGCCTCCTGAAGTTTGTGATGTGATTCTGGCAGCCAGGCGTCCCTCCACAAAGTCGGTATACGCCTGCCGGTGGAACAGATTTGTGTCATGGTGCACAGCAAAGGCTGTGGACCCTCTTTCTGCCCCTCTCTCCGAGGTTCTCCTCTTTCTTCTCTCTCTTGCCCAGCAGGGCTCTGCTCTGGGCACTATCAAGGGCTACCTTTCTGCCCTTTCGGCCTTTCTAAGGCTGCCTGATCAACCTTCTTTGTTCATGTCCCCTATTGTAACGAGATTCTTGAAAGGCATCACGCACATGTATCCACCTGTTCCGTTTGTGATGCCTCAGTGGGACTTGAACCTGGTTCTGACCTTCTTGATGTGTGCTCCCTTTGAGCCACTTCATTCCTGTCCTCCATCTCCTGACTTTAAAGACGGCCTTCCTGGTTGCCATCACCTCTGCCAGGAGAGTGAGTGAGCTCCAGGCTCTTTCTGTCCAACCTCCTTTCATGTCCATTCATCCAGACAAGGTGGTTCTGAGAACTAGACCTTCTTTCCTGCCCAAAGTAGTCTCTGCTTTTCACATCGGGCAGTCCATCACCTTACCCTCCTTCTTCCCGCCTCCGCATCCTTCAAAGGATGAAGAGCGGCTCCATCGTCTGGACCCAAAACGTGCGCTTTCATTTTATATGGATCGCACTCGCCAGTCCTGGGTGGATGACAAACTGTTTGTTGGCTACGTGGGTGCGAAGAAGGGACGGGCGGTGCATAAGCGGACCATCTCTCGGTGGGTCGTCCTGTGCATCAAAGCGTGCTACTCTTTGGCTCGGAAGGAGCCTCCTGTTGGGCTGAGGGCCCATTCCACTCGGGCCACGGCGGCTACTACTGCTCTGGGCCGGGGAGTCCCCTTGCAGGACATTTGTCAGGCGGCTACGTGGGCCTCGCTGCACACGTTTGCAAGGCACTACTGCCTGGACAGTCAAGTCCGGAGGGATGGCTTCTTTGGCCGTTCTGTCCTCCAGGACTTTCTGGTGTAAGCTGTATTGGTTCGCAGACCCACCACCGGGTTGGTATTGCTGGGGTATCTATTCTAAGGTGAGGAATCTAATACTAACCTGTTTCTTTCAGATGAACAAGTTACTTACCTTCGGTAACGATATATCTGTAAGAAACAGTTAGTATTGGATTCCTTACCGCCCCACCCATCCTCCCCGTTCTGCGAACTGATACATAGGGTTAAGGTCATCCCCTTCAGGGCCCTAGTTTCGCATGGCACCAGTGTTGGTTCTTACATGGCTCTGCGTGTTCTGGCGCGGAAAAGCTGTGTGCAAAGAACTGACGTCAGCGCGTGGAGGCGGCGTCTATATACTCCAGCGACGTCATCACGGCGCACGACGCCAACGACGGACGCGGAGCCGCTGGGGACGCCTGCAGACGACGCCTACCGACGCGCAGGGGTACTGCTACGCAAAAGTTTGCGGATCCAGACTGACGCCTGGGGATATTCTAAGGTGAGGAATCTAATACTAACTACTGTTTCTTACAGATATATCGTTACCGAAGGTAAGTAACTTGTTCAACAATAACAATAACTTACGCAACAAAGCTGTGTTGATCCGGACGGACAACATGACAGCTATGTATTACATTCAAAGACAGGGAGGAACACACTCACCACAGCTGTCGCACCTAGCTCAAGCAATGTGGAAATGGGCCATTCAGAGGAACATTTTCCTCATGGCAGAACACCTCCCAGGCAAGGACAACCAAGTTGCCGACCTGCTAAGCAGGCGCAGCCAACAGATGCACGAATGGGAAATTCACCCCAAAGTGCTCCAACCATTCTTCCGGAAGTGGGGACACCCGGAAATAGATCTGTTTGCCACAAGCGAAAACTCAAAATGCCAGTACTTTGCCGCCAGGTTCCCACATCAGCAGTCGCAGGGCAATGCGATATGGATGAACTGGTCAGGCAAATTTGCGTACGCTTTTCCCCCAGCTCCATTAATACCGCTGGTGGCACGCAAAATGCGCCAACATTCTCTGACGCTAATCCTAGTTGCTCCCACATGGGCGAGGCAACCATGGTACACAACGTTCCTAGAACTATCAGTGGTGCCTCATCAAAGACTGCGACTCACACCCAGTCTTCTAACTCAGAACCATGGCGAAATCCAACACCCAGATCCGCAACAGCTGAACCTAGCGATCTGGCTCCTGAAATCCTAGAGTTTGGATACCTCAACTTGCCTCCAGACTGCATGAATATTATCAAAGAGGCAAGGAAACCCACTACCAGAGCATGCTATGCAGCAAAGTGGAAACATTTTGTCATTTACTGTAATGACAATGACATTAACCCACTTGATGTTTCCACTCAAAACATCATTTGCTACCTATTGTACCTCCAACGGTGCAATTTAGCCTTCTCTTCCATCAGAATACACCTACCTGCGTTAGCAGCATATCTGCAAAACGGGCAACACCTTTCACTATTTAGGGTGCCAGCAATTAAAGCGTTTATGGAAGGACTTAAACGCGTAATTCCTCCAAGACACCCTCCTTCACCAGTCTGGAATCTAAACGTTGTCTTAACCAGACTAATGGGACCACCTTTTGAACCACTGCACTCATGTGAACTACAATTTCTTACTTGGAAAGTGGCTTTCCTTATTGCCATTACTTCGCTTCGAAGAGTTAGTGAGCTGCAAGCCCTAACTATTCAAGAGCCATTCATTCAAGTACATGCAAATAGAGTAGTTCTTAGAACAATCCCTAAATTCATGCCAAAGGTGGTATCCCATTTCCATAAAAATCAAACTATAGAACTGCCAGTGTTTTTTCAGAACCCACAAACAGTAGCTGAAAGGGCCTTGCATACCCTAGATGTCAAAAGAGCTCTGCTATATTACATAGACAGAACTAAAACATTTTGGAAAACAAAACAATTGTTTGTTGCCTTCTCACCACAACACAAGGGTAACCCTATTTCAAAATCAGGTATAGCCAGATGGATAGTTAAGTGCATCCAAATGTTAAGTGCATCCAAATATGTTATTTGAAGGCAAAACGCACCTTAACAGTCCCCCCTAGAGCGCATTCCACACGCAAGCTGGGGGCATCCATGGCTTTCCTGGGAAATATTCCTTTACACGAAATTTGTAGAGCAGCCACATGGTCAACCACACATACATTTACAAAACACTATTGTATAGATGTACATTCAAAACAGCAAGCTGCTGTAGGACAGGCTGTTCTCAAAACTCTTTTCCAGACTGCTGCAGCTGACACAGGTAGCCACCGCTAAGGGAGATACTGCTATACATTCTATGCACAGATATGAATTCAGCAGCCCACATGCCTCGAACGGAATATGCTACTTACTAGTATGCATCTGTTCTTGGCATGTAGGGCTGCTGACATTCATATCGCCCACCCGGTGCCTGTCGCAGCTGCAGCATTCACTCTTTGCATGGACATCTCTTACTGTACTATACTCAATCTCTGCCACAGTGGCGAAAAACAATCTGAGGATGGAGAGGATGCCCATGCGCACTGTAGTCCGAGGGAGGAGCCACCTATCTCGTGATACTTCAAAGACTCTTCCAGGACAACAATGTGCAATCATCCGGACCCGACACTAGGCGGCGATCTATGCACAGATATGAATGTCAGCAGCCCTACATGCCAAGAACAGATGCATTCTGGTAAGTAGCATATTCCTTTTCAACCGTGCTCAAGGAAAAAAATGAATCTGTTAAAAGTTATATAGTGGTTTTAAGAGGCCTCACCCAACGGTGTGACTTTGGTGAACTCCATAAATCTCTAATTCGAGATCAGTTAGTCAGATGCACAAGCAACAGTAGGATACAAGAGAAGTTATTGGCTAAAAACCCCACATTGGAAGACGCTATCTCCATAGCCCAGTCGACTGAACACACTGCTAAATGCATGAAAGAGATAAAAGTAACGGAGTAAGTGGTGGCCTCCGTACAGGCTGACGAGACTAGCAGTAATGTATTAAAAGTCCAAAATAATGGGGAACCACCCAATAAACCTACACAGGAACATTCTAGCCTCAAATGCTACAGATGCGGGAGCAATAACCATTTAGCCAACAGTCCGTTCTGTACCACACATAATGCTCATTGCAAGAAGTGTAATAGAGGAGGGCATTAGCCAGAGTTTGTAGGGATGGAGACAGCTGCCAAGTCAAAGCAGTCAGGTTGAGAGTGATGAACAACTGAAATTTATTTTTCATGTGAAAAGTACATGTGATGGTTCTGTTCCAGATTACCCTAAATGTAAAATATTGCTCAATGACAAATCCATAGAATTGTTTGCGGACTCTTGTTCCCCTTTCACCCTACTGAATCTGGGGAGAGCAGAGCAGAGTTATAAATAAACCAGATATTTCACCACAAGGGTACACCAAAGATCCTATTCCCCTGGTGGGTATGTTAGAAGCACAAATAAACTTTGAAGGAAGGTCCACAGTAGGAAAAGTGTATCTGGTGAGCGCCGGATCTACCCTTTTGTGGTGAAAACATCAGAAGGATCAAGTCATCCTGTAGCTTGGTGCTACAAAGTGGGTGGGCAATCTGTTTTATTATTTTTAATGTTGGAACTCTGCTGGCATTAAGTTTCTTTTAAATCGGTGCACACATTTCCCTTGAGGGGGAGTGCTAGGGGCATTTGTGATCCTTACCTCTGCGAAAGCTTGGGCTCAGTCTCCACTCCTTCCCGCCTCGGTCCGACGCGGTAACCAGTACCGTTGCGTGGAGTGCGGGTAAGGGAGAGCCAAGCACTTCCGCTTTGACCGGTTAGCGGTCTTGTTGTGGGGAGCTCACACTCATAAAAGCTGCATGCCTCGGGATGCGCCAAAGGCAAGCCCGTCTGCGCCCGTCTGCGGGCGGTCGGGGCTCGGAGCCAGAACCCCTGGTGGTTTCGGAGCAGGGCTACAGTATAGCTCCCAAGAACTGTATGCTCTCTGCCCTGCTATGGCGGACTCGTGTAGGCACCGCATTGAGGGTGGAAGTAAGAGTTGGGAATGCAAGCTCTGCTCTTTTAGACCTAGCGCTGGGAGGGAGGCGAATGAGGCGAGTTCATGTTTGAACTGTTGCCTACTGAATTGTAGATCACTTAGGAAGCACAGAATGGAGATCTACGACCAGCTCTTAGATGGTCAGGTAGACGTGATGTTCCTCTCTGAGACTTGGCTGGATGAGGACACTGGGCCTGCGATCCTCGAGGCACTACTCCGTGGTTATGCGGTCACCAGGGTAGATAGGCGTTCCGGCAGAGGAGGAGCGGTGGCAATCATATTTAAACACACCATCCAATGTTCTCTCGAGCCGGTCGATATTGCAGATTGTGAGGCTGGTCTTTTTATGATCAGGGTGGCCACGAATTACATCCTGAAAGGGCTTTTGGTCTATAGCCCCCTGGACCTCCCACTCGCTTCTCCCCTAGCCTGATAGAATGTCTCTCACAACCAGCACTGCGATATGAAAAACTCTTAGTGCTTGGCGATCTCAATTTGCATTTTGATGATGCAACGAACGTGGGGGCTTGTGAGTTATGTCAGGAAATGGCTACTTTACAACTTATGATAAAATCTGATTCCCCCACCCATCAACTGGGCCATTTGCTTGACCCTATTTTCGCTAACTAGGATGCCATAGTTGTGAACCCACCACTTCTGTTTTATTCAGACCATTTCCTGGTTCCTTTTGCGGCGACGCTGCCTGGGTTAAAGGTACAGGAGAAATCAAAGAAGAAAATAGCATACCTGAAGTGGGCTGGCTTCTCTCAGGAAAAGCTTAACAGGGCCCTCTCCCAGGGTGGGCTGCCGGGGGGCTTAAATGTTGAAAGCGCAGGTGAAAACTTGGATAGGCGTATTACGGAGGCACTGGATAGCACTGCTCCCTGAACACTAAAAATGCCTGGAAGAGTACAAAAATCTGCTCCCTGGTATAACACCGCCTTGAGGTCTGCTAAAGCAGATTATAAACGCCTAGAAAGGCGGTGGAGGAAAGACTTCTCGGCCCAGGTGAGGAGGGAGTATAAAGTCACTCTGAAGAGCTATCATGTGCTCATTAGAAGGGCTAAGGCATCATATCAGGAAAGAATCGGGGTGGCGGAAAACACTGCAAAGGAACTGTTTAGGGTTTACAAAGACATATCCTCCCTAGCGACAACGGCAGTACCAGCAACTAGCTCAGAGGAGTCATGCAACCATGTGGCGGATTTCCTTGCAGATAAGGTGGAGAAGATTTACTCCACCTTTCCGGACTCTGCTCGAGTAGGCCACGAGACCTCGGTGGGAAGCTGAGTACGTTCTAGAGATAGTATGTATTGATAAATTTACCGTTCCCCCCCCCCTCCAGAGCTCTTGACAAAAATCTGTATCTATGTCAAGTCAGGCTCTCCTAGAGACCCTGCCTCCCCTAAAGTGCTTAGAGGGAGTATTGCAACTCTTGAGCCGTGTATCAGACACCTCTTGGAGTTATCTATCATGGCAGGTACAGTGCCAGTAAGATGGAAGGAAGCAGTGGTCCTTCCACTACCCAAGAAACAGCACAATAGCTTAGACCAACTCAATCTGCGTCCAATTTCCTTACTTCCTTACTTCGCAAAAGTTGCGGAGAAGGTGGTAAACACGCAACTTACTGAACATATCTGGAAATACAATCTCCTTCATCCAACTCGGTCTGATTTTCGGGCCCTCCATTCGACGGAATCGGCCTTGGTACTTGCCACTGAAACCATTCGGAAATCTGTGGAGGCGGGACAGACGGCGGCCTTAATTCTGCTTGATTGAAGTGACGGTTTTGAGACGGTTGCCCACCATACTTTGTTGCATTGTCTGAGGAAAGGAGGTGTGTCTGGCACTGCGTTGAGCTGGATGAAATCTTTCCTGTCTGAGCGCAGTTTTCAGGTGAGGCAGGGCTCCCACTATTCCAAAGTCATCAAACTGAAACCGGGGGTGCCTCAGGGAGCGACCCTGAGCCCGACCCTGTTCAATCTGTCACGCCTTTACCTGAGATTGCAGACAAATTTGGGATTACAGTTGTGTCCTATGCCGATGACACTCAACTGTTGGTTTCCCTTACACAGGCACAAGATAGGGCAGCCTCCAACTTCATGGCATGCATGCAAGATCTCGCATTGTAGATGGCTAATAATTGCCTGAAACTGAATGGCAATAAGACCGGGGGGCTTGTGATCGGGAAATCCCCGTCAGTGTGGTCATCGGCATGGTGGCCCCAGAGTCTGTGGCCCAACCCTGCGCTCAGGCAAAGAACCTGTGGGTATGGCTGGACACTAATCTCTCCTTTGAGCACCATACCAGGCTGGTAGCAGGCGCCTGTTTTGGTCCTGCGGGGCCTTCGGAAAACCTTGGATGTGTTGCCTATTGCAGCCAGGAATACCATGGTGCATGACCTGCTGACATTGCGCCTTGAGTATGGTAACATACTGTACCTGGGTGCTACGGCTAAATGCATGCAAACACTCCAAGGTATCCAGAACGCAGCACTCGTCTGGTTCTTATGCTCCAGAGGATCGCCTATTCTAAGAGGGCGTTGGTTTCCCTCCACTGGCTGCCGATAAGGGAGAGAGGACGGGCCCATCATATTTGTTTGATTTACTTACTCTCTATTCCCCAACTCGCTAACTTAGATAATGTGGAATGGGTCAGGTGTGTGTTCCGGCCATTAATAGAGCAAGGATGGATGGCCGCTCCTTCCGCTTTGTGGCTGCACAGCAATGGAACAAACTCCCCTTGAGCCTCCGGTTGGAGGGTTCGGAGAGCACCTTTTGGAAAAATTTGAAAACTTCTCTTCCCCTCTGGATAGCCACGCCTGGTTATGATAGGGTGTAGTTGTCGAGGGCAGTTCTGCACCGCAGCACGGGGACACACTGGCCTAGTGTAACCATGCGCTTTATAACTGTGCTTATTATTATTAGTGGAAGAACCTGACCCGGGGAAGACTATCTGTGACTAATTCCTGCGTCTATTTTCTGTCGAATTGGGTCTTTTGAGAAAATATCAACATAAGATAAAGGTGAGAAAGGGTGCCAAACCTGTTGTCCACAAACCCCGGCAAGTTCCACTCCTTTTAAGACAGCCTTTGAAAGCTGAACTTGACAAACTGTGCCAATTAGGGGTCATACAACCCATTGTTTCATCGGAGTGGCAAGCCCCCATAGTTATTGCTTCGAAAGCTAATGGGGAAGCCATTCGCCTTTGCATTGACTTACGCTAACTTATTGAAAATATTTGCGTTGAGAGATTCCCCCCTCCCCAATATCAATGAAATGCTAAGTACTATCGGAAAAGCCAAATTCTTCTGTCATCGATCTTTTTATGGCGTACTGCCAGGTAGAACTCCACCCGGAGTCCAGACCCTTAACCGCATTCTCGTCCCCATTCTGCACATATATGTTCAGGAGGATGCCGTTCGGCCTTGCCTCAGCTGCTGCGGTTTTCCAAAAAGTGATGCAGCAAGTACTTGATGGAATTCCGAACAGCATGCGTTTCCAAGACTGTTTTAGTGTACGGAGCCACCATTGAAGAGCACAACATGGTGTTCAGGAAAGTATGTGCCAGAATATCTGAGGCAGGGTTGACTGTGAAGTGGAACAAGTGCAAGGTAAAAGTAACAGAGGTAGATTACCTAGGACATAAAATCTCACAGGAACGGATCAGACCTAAACACAGTTTAATCCAAGCAGTGAAAGACGCACCATTTCCCTCAAGTAAAGAAGAACTCCAGTCCTTTTTAGGCCTGGTTGAGTATATGGCAAAGTACATGCCAACTTTTCGGAGAAATGTGAGTTTACGAGAACATTTGAAGGCCAAACATGAATGTAAGTGGGAGGAAAAACACTGTGACAGTAAACAGATTAAAACAAGAAATCATTAAGTCACCTGCCCCTGGCCCATTTGACTGTAAAAAGAAAACTATTTTAACCACCGATGCATTGAACAAGGGTCTGGGAGCAACCTTATCACAAAAAGGGGATGATGGTGAGACCATCATAGTGTTTGCTTCCCGCACCCTGAACCAATCAGAACGGAATTATTCCGTAATCGAGAGAGAAGCTCTAGCATGCTACTGGGCCATTAAACATTTTTAATTATTTCTTTGGGGGACCAAATTCACGGTCCGAACGGACCACAAACCCTTAACGTACATTTTTTCGGCTAAACAAACACATTACGATTCACCCAGAATAGCAAAATGGGTTCTGGGTTTAGAGAATTTTTGCTTTAGGATCGAATACCTGCCGGGACAACAAAAATGTGGTGGCAGATTACTTATCTAGGTCATCTCTCACGAATGACCACCAAGAGGATCCGTTGGATGCCCCTATCCTAACCATCCAACTCCCTTCTAGCACTAAAGAGGAATGGAAAGAAGGGATGAAGAAAGACCCTAAAATAAATTCCCTAAAAAAACCTAATTATCAACGGTTGGCCAGAGAAATGCAGCGAGTTGCCAGATGATATGAAGAGTTTTGGGAGGTAAAACAAGAACTAACCATCATAGATGACAGTCTACCGCAACAAGAAGGAAGCCCCACCTACCGCCTTCAGAGAAAAATAATAGACCTGGGACATGAGGGACACTTAGGTAGAAGTATTACCAAAACTAAAGTCCGGAGTAGCTTTTGGTTCCCGAAACTAGACTCGATGGTTGAAGCGAAAGTCAAGGAGTGTATCAGTTGCGCTAGAGGCGATAAATCTAAAATCTTGTGCAAAGTTCCCTTGTCTCCTATAGAAGTACCAGCAGTACCATGGACAAAACTCGCTATGTACATAATTGGTCCTATGGAGGCATTAGGGCCCCAAAAAAGATTTGTTTGCCCTAGTAGATTACACCTCTCACTGGGTAAATGTCAGATTCACATCGTCCACTACTACCAACAATCGCATCACGTTCCTAAAATCTGTTTTGTCATTTCAAGGGATACCTGTGGTCCTAGTAACCGTCAAGGGGGTGCAGTTTACCTCTGAAGAAATGAAGACATTTCCTAAGGACTTAAACATCAAGCACGAAAAAACTGCACTCTACTGCCCCAAAGCTAATGACTTAGCGGAAAGGACAAACCGCATGATCAAAGAACATATCCAACTGGCGATCACCAATGGCTTTAACATGGATGATTCCCTTAGAGATTGCTAATGGGCCTATCACACAACACCTAACCTAGTCAGCGGAATCGCCCCTATTGTGGCTCTAAGAGGAAGAGAACCTGGCACCAAATTGAATCCCCTCTGGCTAGATGGGGGAAAAGCTGTGGCGAACAACAGTAAGGGAAGTCGACAAAGTTCAGAGGCATCAAGCCAATTTCAAAAATTGGTACAATCTGAAATATGGGGTGAAAGATCTTAACCTCAATGTCAACTACTCAGTCGTGGTAAAGAAACCCACTCATGTACAGGTTGGGCAGAGTACATTTTTCCCCCCTCAGAATGTAAGGAGCACTGGGAAAAATGTGGTGCAGCTAGAGAATGGACAAACTTGGAGTTGGGGATAGACTAATTGTATTTGTACTTTATTTAGTCTGTTGTATTTGTACTTTATGTTCGAGGCATGTGGGCTGTGCTGTGCATAGATCGCCGCCTAGTGTTGGGTCCGGATGATTGCACATTGTTGTCCTGGAAGAGTCTTCGAAGTATCACGAGATAGGTGGCTCCTCCCCCGGACTACAGTGCGCATGGACATCCTCTCCATCCTCAGATTGTTTTTTTCCGCCATTGGGTTCGGATGTACTTTTTCTTTACTCAAGTTCGGAAACATTTCTACAAGGCCAAAAGGCCTTCGGGGTCGTCGGTATTGTTCTCTCGATCGGTGCCGAGTTCCTGTTCCAGTTCATTTCGAAACAGGGCGTCGAAGAGAGCCGCGTGGCCTTTTCGACACCGGAGGCCCGATCGTCGATGGAACGGAGCCCATTCAAACGATGCCCCCTTTGTAACACTAAATACCCGCACATCGATGTACACCCGGTGTGCAACAAGTGCTTATCACCAGACCACAACAAGGACAACTGTCTAGCTTGTGCTTTGTTCCGGTCAAAGAAGACGCTTAGGCTCAGATGTGCAGCAAGACAAACCATGACGAAGCCTGCGCCCGACCCAGTGAATATCTTCGATGAAGACGACGATGAGGTCGTCGAGACTGAGAATCCAGAACAGCCGTCGGATCCAGGTTCGGAGCACGACTCCAACTACTATGAAGACGACGAACACGTCGATGAGGAAAACGTCGACTAGGTAAGGGACAACGCGTCCCCCATTGGAGCCGTCGATGACGACTCGAGCGATGAACCAAGCCCAGCAGTGGGTACTGGGCCCCAAAAAGACACTGAAAAACTTCCAAAGGCTCAGGTCGAGGTATCGCCAAAAGGCCTTAGCCAAGATCATAACAAACATTCTATAGCCCCGCGTTTCGGCCAGGCTAAGAATATATCACACAAGCCATCGGTCGCACTACTGAAAGCGAAACCGAAAGCCACCGATTCAAAACCGAAACTGCTGAAAACCGTCTTCGGATCGAAGAGTTCGACCACTTCGGAGCCGACGAAGAAAAAAGGTGTTGAGGACCCTGCGGGGTCGAACATAAAGGGTGTCGAGCCGAAGATTGGTGCGCTAAAGTCAATCGCTAAAGCCAAGCACGTCGATCCGACTAGGTCGACGTCGACGGACAGCGACACAAACAAGGGACTACAGGCTCGGAAGATTCTCGATCCGAAGCACCGAGTCGACAGACCACCGCTCGTCAAAGCCCTCGAGCCGAAACACAAAGGCGCCTCGAAGGAGCAAGTCGAATCGAGGCAAAAGAGCGCATCTCCGACGCCACTAGCACCGAAGTCGACGCAAGGCCAAAGGCACGACGACAGGGCAAAGTCGGTCGGTCCTATATCGACGCCGGCACCGAAAAAGGTCAGTCTGTCAGTCAGTCAGTCAAAATACGCTTTATTCGATTTTTGTTAAAATCATAAAAGGCAAAGATAATACATAAATTTTAAACATTTTAAAAATACCCACAATACATTTATTTACACAATCAACCTTAAAATAGTCAGTTATTTAAATGCCATAAGATATTTAAAAAAGATAAAATTGATATATTAGTACACCTTTAATTTAAAACAATGCTGTTCTAGGGATTCTTTTGTTTCTTCCTCTATAAGCGGCAGTAAGGAAACTTGCAACACAAAAAGTGACATGTGCATTGGGTAACCTTTGAAGGAAAAGCAAGGCCGGTCTCACTTGTATAAAGCCCATAGTTTTCAAAAGAGGTATTAAGTATTTTCTCCTCTCCATATTATATAGCCCACAGAAAAGCATAAAATGAAGAGCGTCCTGATTAGAGAACTGATCACACTCACAAGGTGATGCATACTCTGGTTTTTCCCACACAGGAAAATGACCTAACGAGTAGTGAATCAAGTTCATTCTAAATCTGATTAATAGAAATCTATGCAAGGGTTTGGTAACAAATTGCAAATATGGTTCCATAGAGGGAGAAGAGGCTAGGATCAAATGTGCTCGTACTGATGGTTTATTGACTTCAATCTCTTCTCTCTCTAAACGAACCCTCCCATGCAATTCCTGCTTAATCCATGCAATATCTGCCTTCCAGATATTTGAAGGTGAGGTGTATAGGTCAGATCTCCCGAGGGCAGTGAATGATGACTTTATGTATTTCAGCCATGGTATTTTCATTGCCCCCTCCCTTGCGGTCACATCTTTAAGAATGCTATGATTTAGAGACAGTTCTGTATTTAACCAGGTGTTAGCCCAGAAAAGTAAAGGAGCCAATTTCAATCCATCAATAATATAGGGTAGACCGACTTCCTCATGTATACAGTAGGTAGGTGTAGAGTTTGGGACCGATAGAATCTGTCTAAAGACGCTATACCATCGATAAAATTCGGGCTGCCCCCAACTGCACGCCCTAAGGCGATCGATCCGAAAACAGGGGTCGAAACACCCAAGACGGTGTCACTTGGAAAAAGGAGTCCTCCTCTGGAAGAGGAAGTTCTATACCAGGAACCCTCCTATGACAATCAGTCGAAGCTACTTATCGACTCCGAAACCGGTAGACTTACTGTTCATCAAAGAAAGATCAGGTCAGAAAATCCTCTGGAATCATATAAAATTCCACTCAAAAAGAAAAGGGATTCTTCTACATCGCCTGTCCTTTTCGAGGCTGTAGGGTACCATGGCCAGGACACTTCTGCATACTCACCCACACGCTCTAATGAGGATATGGGGTATGACTATGATGAACAATATTCTTGCCCTGCGGACAATGATCAGGATGACCAGGCTCAAGCCTGGACAGACCCTAATGACCAGGGGGAGTCACAAACTATTCCTGATACTTCTTCTTATCCTGTCAAAACTTTGCCGACAGAAGATACAGCAGCGTCAAAATCACGATGTGGACATGCATGCTGACCCAATTGAAGAGGACTTCTTGTTTGACACTTTCTCCACTTCAGAGAAATCAGTTAAAACATTGCCAATGTTAAAGGGTGTCCTTAAACACGCAGGAGACATTTTCAAGGAAACCACAAGAGCAAGGGTTGTTAACCCCAGAATTAAAAGAAAATACACCCTTGGACTCTTTGGTGGTATCCAATGCTCGTAAACGTGCCAACTCGCAAACTACTGGTGATGCTCCTCCTCCAGACAAAGAGTCTAAAGTATTAGAAGCCTCTGGGGAAAAGGGTGGCTGCTCAAGCAGCTAACATCTGGAGAATTTCCAACACACAGGCCCTATTAGCCAGATACGGTAGGGCACATTATGACACATTAGAGCAACTGCTACAACATTTGCCTGATGCCTACAAGGAAGGGGCAGAAACACGCCTACAAGAAGGGAAACTAATATCCAACGCATCCATTAAATGTGCGCTGGACGTAGCAGACACTGCAGCCAGAGCCATCCACACAAGTTTCATGCTCAGAAGGCATGCTTGGTTGCGCATCTCAGGGTTCAAACCAGAGATTCAAACCACATTATTAAATCAGCCTGTAAACCCTGATTTTTTTTTTATTTGGCCCTGATGTGGACACAATCTTAGAAAAGATTAAAAAAGACACAGACAGCCAAATCTATGGGGGCCTTGCAGTCCCAACAATTCAGAGGAGGTTCCTTTCGTCGCTCCAGTAACAGAGGAGCTACAAGAGGCCAGGCGTCCCAGCAGACTCAATACAATAAAGGGAACACGCAAACCACCTATAATAAAACAAGCAGAGGTGGATACCGTGGCAACAGCAGTAAAGGCAGAGGACGAGGGAATAACAACACCAGATCCTCCGCCAATACTTAACAGTGACGCCTTGTCGCTGCCCCCGGACCATATAACACCGGTCGGGGGCAGATTACAACAGTTCCTGCCAGTCTGGGAAAGCATTACCACAGACAGGTGGGTGAGACAACTTATTCAGTACGGCTATTGTCTAGAACTAACATCCACTCCACCCAACATACCCCCAAGACACCGTCCTATGTCCACAGAGCACATAGACTTATTGCAGCAGGAAGTTATCAGCATGCTGCAAAAGGGGAACATAGAACTCGTCCCTATACAGGAACAGGGTACAGGGGTATACTCTCTGTACTTCTTAATCCCCAAAAAGGACGGGTCTCTCAGGCCAGTACTAGACCTCAGGCCCCTAAACCAATACATCTTGTCAGAACACTTTCACATGCTCACTTTACAGCAAGTTCTACCATTACTCAGTCAGGGAGACTTCCTCGCAACACTAGACATAAAGGATGCGTATTTCCACATACCAATACATCCAGCACACAGGAAGTATCTCAGGTTTACCATCCAAAATCAGCACTACCAGTTCAAGGTACTGCCTTTCGGGGGGACTACAGCCCCCAGGGTGTTTACCAAGTGCCTAGCGACAGTGGCTGCACACCTACGGAGAAACCATATTCCCGTCTACCCCTATCTGGACGACTGGCTCATCCAAGCAAAGTCAGCCCAGCAATGTGCTAGTCACATGTCCAGCACTATTCACCTCCTACACAGCCTCGGATTCTCATTAAACTACCCAAAGTCTCATCTTCAGCCCGCCCACGTACAGCAATACCTGGGAGCCACAATAGACACTCTGGCGGCAAAGGCGCAGCCAAACTCAGCAAGAATTAACAACATTCTGTTACTCATTCAGAAATTCAGACCCCAACACTCGCTCACAGCAAGGGTGTTTATGCAGTTGATAGGCATGATGGCCTCCTGCATCTTCGTAGTCCCTCACGCAAGACTACACATGCGTCCGCTTCAGGAGTGCTTAGCACGTCAGTGGAACCAGGCTCAGGGACAATTGAAAGACCTAGTGATGGTGACCAGTCGTGCATACAGCTCTCTGCATTGGTGGAACCCACAAAACCTTTGCAAGGGATGACCGTTCCAAGAACCTGTACTACAAATAGTGCTGACGATGGACGCATCTCTCCTAGAATGGGGAGCTCATGTCCTCCATTACACAGTGCAGGGACTATGGACAACACAGCAAAAGAGAATACACATCAACCTGCTGGAACTGATGGCAATCTTTATGGCACTGAAAGCTTTCAAGGTACACTTGTGCAACAAAGTCGTGTTAATCCGGACGGACAACATGACTGCCATGTACTACATAAAGAAGCAGGGGGGGGACACTCTCCACAGTTGTCCCATCTAGCGCAAAGCATGTGGAAGTGGGCCATTCAGAGAAACCTCTTCCTCATGGCGGAACACCTCCCAGGCAGGGACAACCAGATGGCGTACCTGCTCAGCAGACACAGCCACCAGATGCACGAGTGGGAGATACATCCCTCAGTGCTGCAACCGTACTTCCAGAGGTGGGGTCACCCAGAAATAGACCTGTTCGCCACAAGGGAAAACGCAAAATGCCAAAGCTTCGCCGCCAGGTTTCCACATCCGCAGTCTCAGGGCAATGCGATATGGATGAACTGGTCAGGCAAGTTTGCGTACGCTTTTCCCCCAGCCCCGCTCATACCGCTAGTGGCACGCAAACTACGACAACACTCAATGACACTGATCCTAGTTGCTCCAACATGGGCGCGGCAACCATGGTACACCACGTTCCTAGAACTTTCCGTGGTTCCTCATCAAAGGCTGCGATTAACACCCAGACTTTTGACGCAGAGCCATGGCGACATTCAGCACCCAGATCTGCAACAGTTGAACCTTGCGATCTGGCTCCTGAGGTTATAGAGTTTGGTTACCTAAACTTGCCTCCCGACTGTATGAATATTATCAAGGAGGCAAGGAGACCTACAACCAGAGCATGCTATGCGGTGAAGTGGAAACGATTTGTCATCTATTGTAACAATGACATAAATCCGCTAGATGCATCTACTCAAAACATTATGTTACCTCTTACATTTACACAGATGCAGTCTGGCTTACAGTTCCATACGTATACATTTAGCTGCGGGGGAGGCTTATCTTCAAAACAATTCAGAAAAGGGGGGTCCAGAAAAGGGGGGTGGTTCAGAAAAGGGGGGTGGTGATGAACAGAGTGCCTGAATTAAGCAGACCACTCTTACCCAGTCCAAAGATCAGGGCTTGATCCATCACCGTTTTTTAGCTCACTGCACCATCCCAGCTCAGAACTTGGCTATATGCATATTAGTCTGTTCCTGTCCCAGTGCATGATGGGAACAGGGCAAACCAAACTACCAAGCCAATTCTTATACTGGGAAGGAAACAAGCTTCCGGGGACCGGTTTCTGCCATTTCAGGCGTCGTCGGCCCGGCTTGCTTGAATCCTGATGGTGCAATGAGCAAGGGACTCACATCTGAGTATACCCTTCCACGCTTATGGTGGACAAAATGATTCAGAAAAGGGGGGTGGTGATCTTCAAAACAGGCAGCACCTTTCACTCTTCAGAGTACCTGCTATTAAAGCTTTCCTAGAGGGGCTCAAACGAATCATTCCTCCAAGACACCCACCTTCACCTGTCTGGAACCTCAACATGGTTCTGACCAGGCTAATGGGACCACCTTTTGAACCTCTACACTCCTATGAGATACAATTCCTAACGTGGAAAGTGGCTTTTCTAGTGGCCATTACATCACTCAGAAGAGTTAGTGAGCTGCAAGCCCTAACTATTCAGGAGCCATTCATGCAAATTCACGCAAATAGGGTAGTGCTGCGAACTAACCCTAAGTTTATGCCAAAGGTGGTGTCCCAGTTTCACATCAATTAAGCTATAGAACTGCCAGTATTTTTCCCTAATCCAGATTCCGTGGCAGAAAGAGCTCTACATACCTTAGACGTTAAAAGAGCTCTCCTGTACTATATAGACAGAACAAAACTTTTCAGGAAGACTAAACAACTATTTGTTGCCTTTTCACCACAGCACAAAGGCAACCCCATTTCCAAATCAGGTATAGCCAGATGGATTGTTAAGTGCATACAAATCTGTTATCAAAAAGCTAAACTCACATTAACAGTTCCCCCAAGAGCGCATTCAACACGCAAGTTAGGGGCATCCATGGCTTTCCTAGGAAACATTCCTCTAGAAGACATATGTAAGGCAGCCACATGGACTACCACACATACATTTACCAAACACTACTGCGTAGATGTACACTCTAAACAGCAAGCTGTAGGGCAAGCTGTACTCAAAACTCTTTTTCAGACTGCTGCAGCTGGCACGGGCAACCGCCGCTAGGAGGAGACTGCTATACATTCTATGCACAAGATGTGAATTCAGCAGCCCACATGCCTCGAACGGAATATGCTATTTACCAGTATGCATCTGTTCTTGGCATGTAGGGCTGCTGACATTCACATCGCCCTCCCTCCTCCCCGGTGCCTGTCGCAGCTGTAGCACTCAGACTTAATCTCTAGCATGGACATCACTTACTGTATCATACTCCATCCCTGCCACAATGGCAAAAAACAATCTGAGGATGGAGAGGATGCCCATGCGCACTGTAGTCCGGGGGAGGAGCCACCTATCTCGTGATACTTCGAAGACTCTTCCAGGACAACAATGTGCAATCATCCGGACCCAACACTAGGCGGCGATCTATGCACAAGATGTGAATGTCAGCAGCCCTACATGCCAAGAACAGATGCATACTGGTAAGTAGCATATTCCTTATTCTGTTAACTTGCTACATTTTCATGGGTAAGGAAATGTGTTGTAATCTTCCCTTCCTTCCCCACTTGGTATCTTCCTCTCACCCCTCCTTCCCCCCACCAGTTAGTACGCCCATGAGCCCATGTTAGAATGTTAACTATTCAGTTATTCTGAGAGTGGATGACGGATAATAAACAGCACTTATGACTCCAGACCTTGTGTGATCTACGTTTTTTTTTTAAAGTTACAGCACAGTCCTTTTTGACACACAAGGTAGTCCATGAGAATGTAGCATATGTCACATCCACTGTTGTGTGCCGTGCTGTGACTGTAATGCACTTGTCATACAATAAACTGAACGTCTACTAACCTTTGACGGAGGACGAACATGGAAGCAGGACAAAGATTTTACCCATATGTATAGCGTTGGGTGCAGAGTTTTTTGTAAAACGCACTATCACCCAAGAGGGTATCCTGTTGTTGACAGAAGAGCAGTCGGGGCTCATCCATGGAGCAACCTATTTCAAGAGCCAATTGTTCATCTTCGTGCGGAATGCACTCATTTTAGAGACTTTGCATATGTGTAGAGGGAGGTATTTTCGTCCTTTTGGTATCTATTAGGTACGTCTATTCTCCTTGTTCTGGTGCTGCCTATGCTGAGGAAAGATGTCTGGAAGGTTTCTGAAATCGAAGATGGTATTGAGGTATGCTGGACAAGTGCTGTGTAACGCTTCGAATGTCTGTTGCAGGAGTTTGAAAAGAGCAGTGGATAGTGATTCAGTGTGTGTGTGTGTGTGTGTGTGTGTGTGTGTGTCCTCTGCTTAGTTGAGTGAGAGAGTAGTTAAGTATCTGGGTGAGTGCAGCACCAATGGGTTTGAATGCGTAGGTGAAGATGAAGTGATGGTGTGTGTATCTGTACTACCTTGACTATCTGCCTACTACCTATGAAATACCCCTGTGAAAGCACACCTAGCCTAAGGTTTTCATATCTGTTCTCGTCTGGCCTCTTCAAAGTACTGACTTATGCCATATAATTGCCAAGTGAATCTATATTAACGCCTTCCATCGCTAGCTATTTGAAGCTAAAGAAAACATAAAATAGGGTCCAGGACACGATATCTTGTATGATGAGTGTTTTCGTATTTTTAGCATAACGAAAATACACATTTCATTATGTATCTAATTTAGTGCAAACGTTTCAGTGAACAGACAGTGAACAAGTGTATAACCACCTCAACATTGAACAAGACACTGAACAGTTCCCAAGGTTGCATGAGGATTTGATATCAAACATAAGCGTAGATACTGTCTGTTCATATATGGTATCTCCTGGTGAATCATAACCTGTTTTGAAAGCAACTTAGAGAGGGAATTTCAACATTTCAACCTATAGTTAGTCTTCAGATCTCATCAGAACAAAGGTCATCTGACTAAAGTTGCCTAGAAACTGTGGCATTTTAAGACCTCATATAAGGCAATCCTGTAAGCAATTCATTCAAGGTTACTTCAAGACAGAGTCTATAGTGTATACCGGGCTGATCGGTTAGTCGAACAGTTCTGGTGGGGTATTGTGTGGAGAAGGTGGTCACACTTAATATACAAGAGTATTCCTAGACAAAGCAAGTAATGCAAAATCAGCCGCTCTGTTCCTGAGACAGTCTCGTAGGGGTAAATAGATTACTCAGAAAGCAGCACACCTTTGACAGGGAGATGCAACTGGGAGTGCAGATGAGGCCTCCGGTTAAATATTCCCTTAGCAATGTTCCTCATGTTAGTTTCTCCATGACCTGGTATTATAGTCCCCTGTTTGTGCACTTACCCCATTTTGAGAGTAAGGCCCAAAAATATCTTTAACTCCTCAAGTGAAGTGGGAATCCACTGGTGTCCACTAGAATGAGGCCAGCCCTAGAGTGCCTCCATGCTCCCTCAGAAATTGTTCAGCTCAACATTTGTTTGCTGCATGATTTCCTCAAGGAAGTCAACATCCAAAAAGAGATGGACGTAGTCAGTTGGCAAAAAATTGGCTGCATCAACTTTACATCTAGCGTCGCCAGTGAATGGCGGAATTTAGGGCTGAACTAAATTGGGGGGCTGCCAAGAGAGCACTCTGTCTGTGCTCGCCGCTGCACATGCCCACTCTCTGGGTTGGTTTACCCTCTTACGGTTGCTTCGATGTACAGTGTGCTTGCGAAGGGACGTGCTGTCATCATGTCTCTCAGAATCACTGAAAAACAAACCATCTGATGGAACTCAGCCAACGGAAAAATCTCTTCCAGATTCTGCTCCAGTTTCTTCTCCCTTAGATGCTATCTCAGTATCTGCCGTCTCATTCTCTTATCCTGACTCCGAGCTGTCCTCCGTAACCAGAGTTTGGGCCTGGGCAGCAGTCCTCCTGCGAGACGCAATCTCTGCTGACTGGCTGAAGCCTTCCTTCAAAAACACTGTCCTATGTAGCAGGCAGAAGTATTATTCTAAATTAGTCAGTGGGTCTGTGCGTCCGTGATTTGTGTGCAAAAGTAAATAAACACACACTTCTCTTTTCAATGAATATGCAGGTTCTCTAAAGACTGTACAAAAAGACCGTATACTTCACCTTGCCATATACCCAAAACCACAGCATATGTTTTTTATTGCTTATGCTAAATGTTATTGTTGGGGGGACATGCTGGGCCTTTGCCAGTATAAAAGTAATTTCCCCTAAACTATGAATCTACCTTTTGATCTTAAGCACACATTCACACTATGGGCAGGCATGCTACTTGTGAAAACTCCGTACTATCACGAGGGTCAATGGAATTATGCGGCAGGAGATCACCAAAGGGGTTGACCAAATTATGCAGAATGAAACGGCAAATTATGCAGCATAATGCATCACTTTTTTTATAGTACAACTTTATCATTTTATGATTTTCAACCATACTAATACTGTCTGGGCAAACATTTCACCTATCAACCAAATGCAGAAATGAGAAACTGAAATAACGGTCCAACCTTCCACTGCATGCAAATACATATTGCCACCTCTCAATCAATCAATATATTTATAGAGCACACTACTCACCCGCGAGGGTCTCCAGGCGCTGAAGGGAGGGGGGGGGGAAGCTACTGCTCGAATAGCCAGGTCTTGAGGTGTCTCCTGAAGGTGAGATGGTCCTGGGTCAGTCGTAGGTGTGCGGGGGGGGGTTCCATGTCTTGGCGGCCAGGTAGGAGATTGATCTTCCTCCGCTGGTTGTTCTGCGAATCCGTGGGGTGAGGCTGGCCGAGCGGAGCTGGCGGGTAGGAGTTTAGAACGAGAGGCGGTTGTTGAGGTATACGGGGCCCATGTCGTGGAGTGCTTTGTGTGCGTGGGTGAGGAGCCTGAACGTGATCCTCTTGCTGACGGGGAGCCAGTGTAGGTTTCTCAGGTGGGTAGATATGTGACTGTGGCGAGGGATGTCGAGGATGAGTCGGGCGGAGGCGTTCTGCATGTGCTGGAGTAGTTTCTGAAGTTTGGCTGTGGTTCCTGCGAAAAGGGCGTTCCCGTAGTCCAGTCGGCTGGTGACGAGGGCCTGGGTGACTGTCTTTCTGGCTTTCGGTGAGGATCCACCGGAAGATCTTACGGAGCATGCGCGGGGTGTTGAAGCATGAGGATGAGATGGCGTTGACTTGTTTGCTCATCGTCAACCTTCAATTGAAACATTACAATCCAGCTACCCTACCTTTAACTCCTCTCCCTCCCTACTGTGGTGCTCAACGTGTTTCCTAGTCTCCAGTCCCTTGTGACTTTCCCGCTGTAGTGCCCTTTTTGTGCGGAGTTTATTTGTAACGAAACCCTTGCTTGATAAATATTTTTTGATTTTTACATATAAGGCACTATTACCATGGAATTCTTTGCCCCACTACTTTGTCATCACTGGTGCCCCTCTGTAAATTGCCTACCTACTACTTTATCCACCCACCATCAGTACTCATGCGTGTGCCTCTGCAGCCCTTATCCTTCAGCTCCTAGATTTTGTACTTTCACATTAAGCAGAAAATAACGGTTTTGTGCTACTTTGTCTGCAGTGTGTGTACCACAAAAGTGATTTTTACACCTGGTGAAGCCTTCATAGGGCAGAGACTGCAGATACTCTCTCCTTCCTGCCACGTCTCCATTTTCCTTTCCCCACAGTCTTGCACAATTTAACTGTAGAAAGACTGGTATGATGAGGGACAGAGGAAAAGATGTGAAATATGGTAGTATAGAAGAAAACGGGACCCATGACCAAGCCTTGTGGTGCCTCTTAGCAAAAAGGAACAAGAAATACTAGTCAAGAAATGAAAGCGGCTGGTGAAATTGGGAAAGCTACTGTTACTTGAAGAGACTATTTCTTGTAAGCTGCATATTCATTGCAAATGTATTGCCCTAATTAATGCTTGAATTAGAAAAAAGTGGGATCCATACCTGTGCATGCTAACATCTTTTTTGTGTATTCAGTGGATCGCCAATCCTTCAAATGATATGTTTGCAGACGCAGTATCAACAGTGATCTTGGAAGTCCAATCAAATCCCAAAATACATAAAGGTAACCCTGTTTAAATTGTTTTGTAATTCATGCATAAAATGATGTATAGTTCTACGTGTCTTAAAGGTGCTGCTATAATAAGAGTCAGAAGTTCTACAAACTATGAACTGTTCTTTCATCAAGTTAAAAATTCTTCCGATCCAAGTAGGAAAGTCAGTTACATCCTAACTTTAAACAAGATGAACAGTTAATTCAAGTCTAGGTGAAAGCTAAATTTCAAGTGTTAGGCATAACGTTTTTCCTCCCATCGATTAACACCCCTCCCCCCCACTTACCCCTTGTGTTTTTAGTTTCATTTCTCGGTATCAACTGTGCCCTCACTCCTTTAAAAGTGATTATTTGTCCTCTAGGTGTAGAAATTTCCATCCCTCAAAAGGCCCCTTCAGTGTGGCCATGGGCAATCTGTATGGTTCGTTGCTACCCATGTGCTATTTCTTCTGTATGTTACTCAAGGTTACAAACAGCTTTTCAGTGTGTAAAACTATTGACATTGATAGTACTCATTTTCGATAGTGTTAGCCAATTCAGGCTTCCTTTTCATAAACTTGCTTTCATAGATGACAAAACATATGTGCACCACAATTTTTTTCAAGTTTTCATAAATGTTAATAACTACAACAAAACCGCACCCCCTATTCCAAGAGACATTTGGCATGGTCTGGACTGAAGCTTTATGACAATCCTAGATCAAAATACCTCTGATATACAATTTGATAGTTTACATTTCTCGCTCTGTGCAACAAACTTATAACTTATGTAGGTCAGGTTTTAGTGAACATATTTGTGTGTAACACATTCACATTGGCAAATGATACATGGGTACCAGACCTTGTCAAAGAACATTCCCCGTTCAGTGATACAGTGATAGTGTCATGCAAACCTTAGCATTTTTCAACTAAAATCAAGCTTGGCATGTCCTTTCTTTATCCGCTTTGTGACTCATGGGCTCGAATTTCACTGAGGTGTGGTCCAGGAGCGCCACTCTGTTATGCCTGGAGGTAGAGGACGATTTGAAAATTTGAGATTATGTTTTATGTTTCAACCTGTGATCCTTGGCACATTTAAGATGGGTCTTTTGCAGTGCCACCACATCATAGCGTTGGTCAAGTAAGTATTTCCAGTTTGTGGTGCTAAGCTTGGGGAGTTCAAGCCCTATGCATTGCAGGTAAGTGTCAAAGTAACCATGGCCTAAAACCTAGTCTTGGTCTGCGTTTCATGGGTGTTTAGGTCGCCTGCCACTCCACATCTGTCTGAAGTCTAGTACATCTTCCCTGCTCCCTCAGATGACAGGAGTACACATGCATGTGTAACACCCAGACCCCCCCCCTCCTCCTGATTGTTAAACTTTAACAAAAAGAGCAGCGAGACAGCGTGTCCTCAATGCAAGAAAGTGTCTATGCGTCTTTGCGTACTACTAGGTGGTTGGCCGGTGCAGCTTACGCATCTCATCATGTAGCTTTTGAGTTTAGGGGAGTAGCTGTGATTAAGTGACAATAATAGCATACCAACATTTTGATCTATAAAGAGCCAGTAAGCGGAGAGATATTTGGTACTGCCAATACATTGCACCTTTCTGCCTGGTCGCCATCCACCGCCGGTACCTTCTAGCCAAAGGGTGCACCAGTAGCCATTCAGTTCAACAAGAGCTACGGTCTTCGGTGCATTATGAAGACCTCCGTTCTAGATATCCCCTTTAGACTTGAGCCCTGCACTGTGAGTCAATGTGTCTTACAATATCAGGGCGACATTGAGAAAACCAGGGGTTAGGGATCAGTTAGTGTTCTCTAGAGAGGTGTTCGGGGAACTGTTGTCCGTCTGCAGCTCTGGGATCAGAATACCTAGGAGCTTCATGGCCTCTGATAGTTCTGTCACATTGCGAGACTTATCCTATAGCTCAAAGGCAAATTGATATCTGATACTGTCTTGCCTCCGTTTGTCTGTCACTTGACTAAATTGTAGCCATCTCGCAAGCATGGCAGGGGCTCCTGAAATAAGGCACATGTTGCACCCTGAAATGCAATTTCCTCAACCCCAGGTGCCGCACAGAGGATGGCTTCTTTGGTTTTGAAGGAGCGAGGTTTTAATGAGGACATTTCAGGATCCCTTCCTGTCACCTAATGATTTTAGACTGGCATGGTGGACTCTGTCCAGCTTTATTTTTATCACAATCTTCCCGGGAGCTCCGCCAATAGGCCAACAATGAACGCCTTCCGGTCGATGCTCTCTATTCCCGCAACCAAGTTGCAGATTGGTATGTTGTCGTGACTGGACCTGTTCTCAAAGACTTTGTGTTTCAAGATCGATGCTTGGAGCAGGGTACGCAGGTTCTGTGTAATTTCCACCAGCTGGGCAGTACGAGTGTCCAATTTAGTAGACTTCGTCTCCATGTCCAACACCCTGGTCCCAACCATATTCACACCTAGTTGCAGTGAAGCCATTTTAACATTGAGGTCTGACCTCAATGTATCGAGTAAAGAGGTTAGGTCCACTTTCAATTCCTCTCGAAGATCCTTTTTAAGGACCTGGAGGAAAGACAGCAGATTGTCCCTCGTGAGTGCCATTGTGTAATTCTTTGACTATTCCTGTGGGCTTGCCTTTGCTTCTGCTGGTGTCAAATAGCTGGAGACCCTGTCTTTTTTGTTGTCTTTTAGGGTGCTTAAGACCAACCGCAGTCTCTTGCTGTGAGGCGATTGTCGTGCTCCTCCATGCCATGTCAGAAGCTAAGTCTTGCGGTGTATGGGCAGAGCTCGTTGAGGCCAGGATATCTCTTGGGGGGGCAGTCCCAGTGAAGTGGTACCACTCGCACCACGTCTGTGTGCCAAGAGTTCAGCTAGGGTGCTGCCAATGTCATGCATCCCACCACCCCAGCTGTTAGGGTGTTAGCCGCTCGTCCAAGGTGCTCTTCAGGACGATATAAAATAGCTGCGCAGGAACTGCTGGAGCCCCCTACATGGCAGCATTGAAACTTAGACTTATTTGGTCATGAGCATGGCTCTAGTGTAGGCCACAGAGCACACCCTGCCGAGATTGCCCGCTTGTCACCAGACTTACAGCACCAATTGCTGGGGGAAGTGTGTGCCACGCATCAGCATCCCATAGGTTTCTGCTCTGGATGTAATGGGAGGTGCACAATGAAGCCAGGGTTAATTTTCAGCCTATGTAATATGTTGATGAGGCCCTCATGTCTGCCATTTTAGTGTCTGGCAAGGCGAGCAACAGAAGCCTTTCTTGGCAATGGGCTCTCAATCCACCCTAACAGTTGTGTCCGCTTCACAGCTCCCTAAGCAGGGGCATTCTCCCCAGGTGATAACGGCAGCCAATCTAAGACATTAGGCATTTTCCTCCAGCGGGCCTCTGCGACGGGTGTCCCGTAAGCACCTTCTTTGATTCAGGCACCAGTCTCAATCGGCCTCACAACACGGTGGAGGCACCCCGGGTCCCACGGGCCCCCCTGTCTCCAAGTATGTTGCAGCAGCAATAGTGATTGTGTTGGCCGTTCAGGAGTTGTGCGCCGCTTCCCCTGGAGCACTGCTTCATCCCTACGAATTAGCTGTTGGTGGTTATTGGAGGAGGTCGGCAGTGTCGTACTCTTGTTCTTTGGGGCAGAGAGTGGATGTACTGGCAGCTCCACGTTACAACACTCACTGGTGCTTCTGCAGTCTTCGCAGGGATTCAATCCTTCCAGTGCCCTGATGGTGCCTTGCGGAAACCCTATGGCCCGCCAAGGGTAGCAGCTTAGAGCCCAGACCCACTTTCCTCCTACTCGCAGCTTTGTTGACCGGATCGGTGTATGTCAGCTGGACGCAGGGATCAGCAAACACCCCAGGCCACAGCAGAGGGGTTTCCTCACACAATCTTGACTGGTTCAGCCAAGAATAGGGCTTTGTGGCATGCAGTGGAGCCATAACTGACTACATTCGCTCAGCCGTCTTGGCAGGCCCCCAGCCACCTCAAATTATTATTAAATTTATTTTATATTTAGCACCCTACCTTGTTGGCTACCCAGGCCTTCCTTAGGGGGTAATTGTTTAATATTAAAAAGGGAAGTGTGGACTTGGCAAGAGGATTTATTTTTCCATGTCAAGTTGGCAGGCGCCAGACTAGAATGGGATGACAGGCATACAATCTGGTTTTTACCATGTCAATGTAGCAGTGGCACACTTAAGTACCACAGTTCACTAGTGACATTTAACGTACTAGCCTGGGCACCACCTGTACCATATACTAGGGACTTGAAGGTAAGTTAAATTTGCCAATGGTACACAACTTTGAGAGGTCCGAGGACATCCACTGGGGCCTGGGCAGCAGGTGTCAGTGCACTACAGAGTTGAAAAACCATCAGCATGAGTTCAAAATTTGGGGGGGGATGAACAAACGGGCACTTTCCCGTAGTGTATGACCTATAGAATTGTATGCTGTATCAGTATGCACCTTATGTTGCAGTGTGGATGCTCTTTTCCACTGTCCACATTAATATTCATGCTGTGCTTGTGGCATTAGCATGTGTTCAATGTATCATGTTGTTCTTGATGATTATCTCCGCAGTGTCCATTCTGTGTTTTTCTAAATCCAGGTTCGTAAAAATCGAGCATACTACTGACCTTTAGATTTAAGTGTGAGAATGTTTCAGTTAAAGAAAAGTTTATTAAATAAAGAGAAAAAGAAAACAATCTACAATGTCATTAAATGTAAACAATGACACATATCATGTAGGAATTAAGGAGTAAAAAGAACAAATAAGAGGAAAAAGAATAACCGTTAGAAAGGATATGTTAGCTGGTGAAGTTAATATAAAACAGCCTACATATTCAATACAAAGTCTATCAATAAATACAACTAATATCTATATTATAATAATAATAATAATAAAACCATTTATAAAGCGCCTGGTTACACAAAGCACTGTGTCCCCGCGCTATGAATGCTGGTAACCCCCAAGTAGCAGTTGACATAAGCTGAGAGAAATAACAAAATCCAGCTAAAGATAATTAAATACATGGGAAAAGGTAGGTTTTAAGTTTCAGGCGGAATCTCACTTCTGAAGGTTCCATGCGGAGTTCAATGGGGAGCTCATTCCAGTATTTGCGTGCTAAATACCTGAATGAGTGACCCCCAATTCTCGCCTTACGGATACGAGGAAACTTGCAAAGCATAGTTCCAAGTGATCTCAAATTGCGTTTAGGGCAGTAACTAGTCAGAAGCTTTTGCAGATACGCTGGGCCTTTCCCTTGGACAATGCGATGTGCGATACATAGCGTTTTGAACCTAATACGTTCCTTAATAGGGAGCCAGTGCAGCAATGATAGGGCCTGTTTCCCTGATGCTCTCCGGGGCAAATTCAGCACCAAGCGTGCAGCGGCATTTTGCACACACTGCAGCTGATGGAGCCCATTCTTACTTAGGACTGTGAGCAAGGAATTGCCTTAATCAAGATGGGGCGTGACTAAAGCATGGATTAAAGTTTTCCTAGTACTAATAGGCAGGAGATCTAGCACTTTACGTAAAGTTTTAAGAATGCCATAGCATCTTCCTGACACCTTGCCAACGTGTTGTTTAAGAGATAAGCTTGAGTCTAGCAAAACCCCTAGGTTCTTAACCGTCTCCGAAGGAGAAGGTATCGGTCCAAGTTCAGATGGCCACCACGCTGTTGACCAGATAGATGGAATTTTTCCGACTATCAGCAGCTCAGTCTTTTCCCCATTTAGGCGAAGACCATTCTCATTCATCCACCTTGCCACCGCCGAAAGGCAGGAGGAAAAGTTGATTGCAGCATCATCCTGTCCCTGAGTAAGTGTGACCATCAGTTGGGTATCGTCAGCGTATGTCACGATATCTACTCCAAAAGATTCCACAATGTGAGCCAGGGGTCCCATGTAAATATTCAATAATGTCGGGCTCAGACTTGAGCCCTGTGGGACCCCATGCCTCAACTGCCGAGGGGAGGATTTGAATGGGGGACAATGAACTTGGAAACTTCTGTTCTTAAGAAAGGAGCCTAACCATTTTAAGGCCGATCCTTCCACTCCAATTCCTGAGAGGCGAGACAGCAGCGTGGCGTGCGAAACAGTGTCAAATGCCGCACTCTGGTCTAATAATACCAACGCCGCTGTCTGCCCCTCATCCGCTATTTGCCTCAGACATTCCGTGGAAAAGAGGATCGCCGATTCAGTAGAATGGTTAGCTCTAAACCCCGACTGAGTGGGGTGTAGGAGGTGCCCCTCCTCAAGATATTCCATAAGTTGTGCATTGGCTATTTTCTCCACCACTTTCATGCAAAATGGGAGGAGAGAGATGTCGCGTAGGTTCTGTAGCTGGGAGATATGCAGGTTAGACTTCTTTTTCAGCGGAATAACCTGAGCTCTTTTCCACACATAGAGTACGTGGCACTCCAGAAAAGACAGGGTAGCCATGTGACTGATGTGATCTATTATGCCATCCAGAACACCCTTAAGGCATTTCGGCGGAGCTGTGTCGTTGGGAGATCCAGACTGAATACTATTTGCAATGCTCAGCATTGCCTATCTTTCAGGGGTTTTGAAGCACGATAGGTGAGAGCAAGTGCCTAAGCTCTGACTCTTTTCGGCTTGTTTTTGCAGTGCCTCTGTCCCTACTGTAAAAGAAGCATAGATGTTTTCCAATTTGTTAACAAAGTATTCTGCCATAGACTCACACAGTTCATTAGAACAGGTGTCTTGTGCCATTAATCTTGTGGGGACTGTGAGTTCTTTGTATATGGCAAATAATTCTTTAGTTGGATTGTCTGCCATTTCTATTCTTGCTTTAAAGAATGCTCCCTTTGCTGCTCTGACAAGTTTATGGTATTTTGTCAATTCTGACTTATAATGCAATTTACACTCGATGTTGTAATTTTTTCGCCAGCTACGTTCTAAAGTTTTACATTTAGCTTTGGTCTCAATAAGCTCTTTGCTGAACCATGGAGCCGATTTGAACCTTCTGGCGGCGGGCTTATTTATCCATGGCGCAACTGTGTCCAAGGCATCAGCTGTCCATTCTTCATACCCTCTCCATGCCTCCTGCAAGGTGTAACTCTGGGGCGGCATCTTGCTCATCAGGGCAATCCTATATGCTTTTGGACTGAACTTTTTCCAGTCCCTACGCTTATGTGGTAGGGGCTTTCTTCCCTCCGGTTCGCGGGAATGACATATCACCTCAAACGGAATCAAACAGTGATCCGACCATGGAATTCTAATCGGGGGGGGGGGGGGGGGGAGACTTTCATTCCTTCCCAATTTGCAAAAATGGGGTCCAGAAGATGACCCAATTGGTGAGTAGGTAAGAGTGATTGTAATTTCAACGATAGGGATTCTAATGTATCCACAACTGCTTGCGCCTCCCTGCAGTCTGCATCCTCAAAATGCAGATTTAAATCCCCCAGAATGAGCAGCTTCTTGTAGCACAGCGCCGGCAGGGTGGCCAATTCTGATAAATTATCACAAAACTGTGAAGTCCCACCCGGTAGGCGATAAATCAAAAATCCATTAACATTTTTAGGGGAGATGGTTATCGTAAAAGATCCTGCCTCGCTATTTACCAGCTTAGCTTGCTCAAGAGTACATGTCATCTCCCTTTTATGAATCAGCGCGAGCCCTCCCCCTCTCTGACGCCCCCTGTCCACATTTAGTAGACAGTATCCAGATGGAATAGCTTCTAGCATTTCTGGCGAGGACGCTTCATCCAACCAAGTCTCTGTTAAAAACAGTACATCCAGCCTATGGTCTACTAAAAGCTCGTATATTTCTAATTTATGTTTCCTCATTGAGCGGCAATTGAGCAGCATCATCCTTACTTCATCTATTTCCTGCCCCCTATCTCTAGGGTTTTGGGGGTCCCAGGAACAGTACCCACAACGTAGTAATCGAGTATCAGGCTGCAGATTATGCACGCACCTTTGTTCAGTCTTCGGGCAGAGACGAAGTAGCTGATCTGTGGTATATTGTAATCTATCCACCCTACTGCTCTCAACTACCAGGGGTACTGGCCCCCGGCCCCGTCCGGCCGCAGACGGGCTTGCCTTAGGCGCGCCCGCTGCGCGTGTCCGCTGCGCGGCCTGGAAGGTGCTCCGCTCATGAGCAAGCAGGGGTGGGAGTGGCCAACTGCTAGAGCGTCGATCCCGGGCTACCCCCAAGATGGCGGCCAAAGCTAGCTCTACCCGAAACAGCCCCTAAATCGGCTGTAGGGAGAGCGAGCATAAAAAGATGGGAGCGCGGTGAAAGGAGCGTCCTTCCAAGTACATTTAAAGCCAACGAGGTCAGTGGCAACAGGTCAAATGTTACAATGCACAAAACAGTATTTAAAAGCACAAACACAATATCGCTTTTTTAAAATTGCCAATCTCCCGGCTTTTCGCCAGACAGGAGGTTTTACGCGCAGCAATCAATCTGTGCGCGGGGTGGGGACGGTCTTTTAAGTGCAACCAGGGGTGGGAGTGGCCAACTGCTAGAGCGTCGATCCCGGGCTACCCCCAAGATGGCGGCCAAAGCTAGCTCTACCCGAAACCGCACCTAAATCGGCTGTAGGGAGAGCGAGCATGAAAAGATGGGAGCGCGGTTAAAGGAGCGTCCTTCCCAGTACATTTAAAGCCAACGAGGTCAGTGGCAACAGGTCAAATGTTACAATGCACAAAACAATATTTAAAAGCACAAACACAACATCGCTTTTTAAAATTTCCAATCTCCCGGCTTTTCGCCAGACAGGAGGTTTTACGCGCAGCTAGAGCTATATATGAGTAAACATAGAGATAAGAATTCAGTATAAATACATAGATAAGATCTATATACTGGAATATTCGAGGGGCTTTAACTTCAATTGATGGGTGATCAAAAGCAGAGGATTGCGGAACTGTGTCTTTGTAAATTATGACGTGACCAAATAACGTCTCTTCGTATAGCTAAGGTCAGCGGATGGACATAAACTCTGTCTATTTGATGCTTGGAGCAAATATGATAATACCATGCGTGAAAAGAAATAACCGAGATGACCTTCTGATTCTTGGTAATTTGTTGAAAAGCAACTGCCTGTAACAAGTCAATGTCAACATTATAAGTAGAATATTTCCAGTTGTCCAATAAACTTCCCAAAATACATTTGAAAAGGAAAATAACATTTGTGGGAAAAATAGTGTATTTGCTTCCATACTTTGAGCCCGAACTCATGTGTGCGAGAGCAAGAGAATACCATGTGATGTAGGTCTGTCGAGGGTGATTTACAAGACCAACAATTAGTCGTATTGTTGGGATTCACTTTGTGTAATGTTAAGTCTATGATATCTAAAAAGTAATGTTTGCACAAGGTTTGCAACCCCAGAGGATTTACGAATTTAGGTTACATTTTCGTCCAGGTTTGAATTGACCAAACAATGTTGAAATCCTTTTCCCCTTGTAGTTCTATTTGAGTTTTTTCTCTTAAAGTGGAAACAATGGGCGCGATAATGGTCTTCTACAGAATGAAGGCATTGGAAGACATACCTATGGGCAATACCAATTGACTATGGGATCTATCTAACTGTTTGGAAGATGAGCGGGACTGTATTGTCTGTGAGAACTTCTCTTAGCGAGGCAAACTAGTGAACAAAGGAATTAGGTAGATGAAAACAAGACTGAGCTTGATGAAATGTTATGCAGGTATTTTTATCAACACGCTGTTTAACTCAAGACATTTCTGTCTTCAGGCCTTCTCAAAAAAAGTCCTCCCTGTAATCAATCTTATTTAACTGATTATATCAAAGAAAGGACTCTAGATTGTCATCAGAATTAAAATACATGGGTTGATTTAAGGAAAGAGCGCTGTGATCTGCATGAAAATTAGTAAGGTGGACCCCACCAAATTATTTAGGGAGCTGTAATTTAGAAAGACATCTGAGGATGTTTATCATGGCGTAAAAACTTAGAAAGAATATTGTTAATTGTTTTAAAATAATGGCTCGGAATCTGCAGCAGGAAATGAAACCGAATAAAAAGAATAGGCACAATCATCATTTTAATTTAATCTAACCTGCCCCACCAACATAAAAAAAGGATTCCATCTAGATGTTGAAGACGTTTTTGATAATATTGGTTTTAAAATTAATTGAATGTGTCTTTGATATTATCTGAAAACCATAGCACTTGAATTTCATTTTCTGAGGGGTTCATGCAAAGTTGATGGACTCAAAAGTATTTGTAACAAACTTTTTGAAGAGGTAGAAATTATCTGGATTAAACGTTTATCCTGAGATTGCAGCAAATGTATCCACTCCTAAGAAATGCTGGGATCGATTAGGTCCGATTAGAGATGAACTCCAACTTGGCAGCATATGCTGATAATATTCTGATCTGCTTATTCCCATATTGAAATCCCACGGTATTCGGAGTGTCTGAAGTAAGAAAGGTTCCAATAGCAGGATAAACAACAATGGGGAAAGATGACAAACCTGTCTAACGCCTCTATTCAGGGCGAAAGAAGAGAATATCAATCCATTTGCAAACATAGCAGTCGGCGAGGATATAATAAAGAATCTAAATTAGGCAATTGATACCAAATCCAAACTATCTGAGCAGGTGAAAAATAAATGACCTACTCAGTCTCTCAAATCATTTTCTGCATCAAGAAAAATAGCTGCCAAAGAATATTTATATTTACAGGATTTACTTAAAATATTGAAAAATAATCTGGTATTATCCAATAAATTACGACTTTCTTATAAAACCTGTTTGTTTACGGCCTATCAGCTTTGGTACCAGAGTTTTAAGTCGTAATCCAGCTTGTTTTGCAAAAAAGTTTGTGATCCATGTTGGCCAAAGAAATTGGTCTATAATTTTTACATAGCGTAAGATCTTTACCTTCCTTGAGGATTAAACAAATGAGCGTATCATGGAGTGTTCCTTCAGCATGTATTTTTTTTTTTTTTTTTTTTTTTTTTTTTTTTTTTTTTTAATGAAGAAGGAAAATAATGTAAACAATTGGGGGAGAAGTGATTTAGAGAACTGGAGATTACATTCTATGAAAATTCATCTGGGCCTGGGGTGTTCCCTTTTTGAAATCAAATTCATTGCTGAAAGTGTTTCTGTAATTTCATCTAATAAAAGGGAAAAATCCGAACCAGACAGCTTTGTTTAGTTTGAGATCTGAATCGTTTATGGATGATGAAAGGAATAAAAGGAACTTTGGATTGTCTATCCATAAATCGCTCTACAACTAGATTACAATCCCCTCCTAGAATTAAGTAATCTTTTGATGGACATTCATTTATTGGAAATATGAGACCAAGAATTCTTGGCTGTTTGTGTATGTGCATATATGTACTAAATATCATGAAAGGGATTTTGTTTGAGCAGTTTAACAATGCGCCAACGTTCCTTCATATCA
Organism: Lissotriton helveticus; assembly: GCF_964261635.1. Taxonomy (NCBI): domain Eukaryota; kingdom Metazoa; phylum Chordata; class Amphibia; order Caudata; family Salamandridae; genus Lissotriton; species Lissotriton helveticus. The sequence continues at coordinate 383,219,022 of NC_136067.1, read as the reverse complement.
CAATCTGTAGAGACTAGTGGGACATCCAGAGACTTTTTGCAAAGGACACCACCACAGTTTTTCTGATTTGAGCCATGGAAGGAAAATACTTAGCCTAGCCATGATCGAGCACGTTTGTTAATCTCACTTTGAACAAGATGTGTTTCTTGTAGAAGAGCCCCATCAGATTCCAGCATCGCCAGATGGGATAGTACACATTGATGCTTCAGATGAGGTTATTCGTAAAGTCATAACCCTACAACTTCAACTCTAATATAGATAGCATATGTGATTAAAGATGTAATAGAACAAATCAAGTCAGATAGAAAAGAATTTGGGAAGAAAGAAGTGGTTAGAAAATAAGGAAGAGTAAAACGTAGAAGCAAAAAAGGCCGAATCGGCTTTCTGAAAACATAAAATAACATATAACCCATACCTAGAGTAAAGACCACAAAAAGATGGTGAAATCACCTGAGGAACACGACACACCAGATCTCAGGACATAACCGAGAGAAAGTCTGTCCACATGGTTGGGGTTTAGGAACTTTCCATCTGGATGAAATCGCATACTAAGCGGAGGAGAATGGGAAAAAAAGAACAATTAAAGTAAGGTGGAGGTGGTAGAGTTGTGTTTTGCAGCGTGGGTCCTTTTCTGGATTTACATGCTGTGCATTCTGCCATCTAGTGGTTGGGTCAGGAATTGTCTGTTTTTTATTTATTTTATTTTTTGGGGTCGCTGTTGACCACCATTTGGTGCCAGGTACGTCCCCTGTGTAACGTCATACGGTATCCTGGAGGTCGGCGTGCGTGGTAACCATCTTCTGATTCTTTTTTTCGCCGTTGGGTCTGGAAGCAAGTCGGGAAGCACCGAAGAATTTTTCAGATTTTTCCCAAAAACATCAAGAAACCTGAAGAATCACCGCAAAGCTCATCTCTCATTGACATAGGTGGAAAGAAGATCACAGTTCTGGCGAAGCTCCGGGGCAGATACCACAGATTACCTCAGCGGTCCACAAATGGCGAGGTAGGGGACATGGAAAATACCCCTTTCAAGTTTTGTCCCAAGTGCCACCATAAATACGCTCAACGCTACCCGCACAATGTCTGTAACTTTGCCTACCTGAAGACCACCAGGACAAAAACTGCGAGGTCTGTGCGGAGATCCTGCCGAAAACTCTAAGAACCCGTCGTAAGCAGAGACCAGGCCCACTACGGCACAATGTCGCAGACAACAAAGAAGATGCCCCTCCGAGATCTGGGTTTCTCCAGCGACAAGGACGAACACAGAAGGCCAGCAGAATCGACGCACGAGGGGTTGGACGTCGAAATTCAAGAAGGGGACTCTGAAAAGGCCTGCGCCCAGAAAAAGACGAGCGAGCCAACGAAGAAGACTGATAAGGTAAGACACCATACACCTCTGTCAGAACCGAAGGGCCACGAACATAAGGGGCAACCCAAGGCAGCCCCGACGCCAATCAAAAAGGCGATCGAAGGTCAGCTGCGATTGAAAGAGCCCCATGGAACCCAACTGAAGGTTACAGAGGAGGTAAGATCGCAGAAGATGCCGAAACCAAGGGTCCAAGCCGAACTCGCGAAGAAGAGCGCCACGCCGTCTAAGTCGGACGTAGGCGCAAGCAAGAAGAGAAAATCCCGACGCCGAGGGGGTTTTCTAGGTCGAAAAGAATAGAAAAAGGCTCAAAGAGGAGATGCCAGCGATTCTTCAGAAGAAGAAAGAGTTTGACGAATCCCTAAAGGATTTTTGAACCCCCAAAACTCTTGTCTTCGAACTAAAGAACGCTCCGGTCGCTGAACCAGAGAACATCGACACCGAAGAGGCAGAAGATGCCAAGGGAGGAGAAGACTATCTCTTCGAATCACCTCTCACCCCATAGCCTCAAGACGAACCCGAGGAGTACGAAGACCTTCCTGACTAGGAAGAAATCTCAGAAAATTTCGAGGATACATGGAACGAATTAGACACAGAAAGCCCAGAGGAGGAGATATGCAGTTATCCTGCGAACTCTTCGCCGCTAGACGACAACCTTTTACAATGGCATAGCCAGGAGAACAGCAGACCATTTTGGAGTCACCCTCGACGAAGAGAAAAAAAGACACATGTTTCCTATTAGAAACCCTGGCTTCTGCCACTAAGGGAGTTCAGTACCTACTTATGCTTCCCCGTATCCTGGCTCAAGGCAAAGAAGCCTTCAAGTCATGATCCTCAAGCAAGGGAATAACACCCAGAGTGGAGAAAAAGTACAAAGTCTCCTCGAAGGACCCTAAGTACATTCAGGGGACCAGAGTGCCAGACTCTACCATTGCCACCACAGCCAGAAGGAGAGCCACTGAAGTCTCCAATACCGGGCCTCCTCCAGGAAAGGTAAGTAAAAGAATGGACATGGTAGGGAGGAAAATGGAAAAGGAGGCATGGGAAGACATAGAAGAGCTTCTTAACAAGCTCCCACAAGAAGGCAAAAAGAGAGCAAAATCAATTGTCCAGGAAGGCAAGAACATAGCAAATTCTTGCCTTAAGTCAGCTCTTGACGCAGCAGACACTGCTGGCAGGCAAATGTGCACATGTATCCTCCCGAGAAGGACCTGCCTTGCTCAGAAAATCCGGATTCAAGCAGGAAGTTCAAACTTCAGTCAACAGACCATTCACGGGAGATGCACTCTTTGGAAAAGAAGGCAGTGAATCTCTGCAACAGATTAAAAAAGATAACAGCAGGTCCGATGTACACATTGTGTAAATTATGTACACCCTTCCATGCAGCGCCGCCGGACCCCAGGGATGTCGGCTAAAGGGCTGTGTTGACAATATAACGTTGAGAAGCAATTATAAATGATGTGGCCGGCCCCAGGGGTTGTAGGCCAAAAGCTGTGTTACTCCAGAAGTGTGCAATAAAGGTCTTTCAAAAAAAAATAACAGCAAGGGCGATGGAAGCCCTACAGCATAGAGGATCCTTTAAAAGAGGTGATTTCAATGGCAAAAAACCCACTGGAAAAGGCGCGTTGGCCAGGGGCAGCAAATGGCACAACAGTCACAAAGTCTAGGCTCGGCACAGCAAACTGGGCAGCAGTCAAGCTACCAAGGTGGCAGCAACATCAGAAGCAGCCTTTTCGCACAAGAGGCAGAGGCCAAACTTCAAGAGGAAGAGGAAACTGCTCCAACTGACTCGTTTGCAAAAAAGGACCCACACAAAACACCAGTGGGGGGAAGAATATACTTCTTCTTCAAACAATGGCAAAATATCACAACGGACAATTGAATATTACATTTGGTAAAATACGGGTATTGCATAGAACTGACAGAGACCACCGGCAAACACACCAAGTGCATGAAAAATTCTTTCAATCGGAACAAACATTGCTAAAAGCATGCAATCTTTTTTTTGCTAAAACAGGAGTGGTTTGCAGGAAACTACCCTCCATACATCCTAGTACCCAAACAGGATCTGTCTCTAAGACCAATCCTGGACCTACAGTTCATATTAAAACAACGCTTCAAAATGTGTACCCTGCAAGAAATATTACCACAGATACAAAAGGGGATTACTTGGCAACCATAGACCTCAAAGACGCCTACTTGCATATCCCTATGAACAAAAGACACAAAGTACCTGTGATTCCTACACAACGGAACACATTATCAATTCAAGATACTTCCATTTGGAATAAAATCTGCACCATGTGTCGTCACAAAGTGCCTGGCAGCAGTGGCAGCGCATCTGAGAAAGGAAGGATTCCATGTCTATCCCTATCTAGGCGACTGGCTCATAAGAGCACACTCAAAACAAGCATGCCGCACTCATTTTCAAACAGCTGTACAAACGCTTCAAAAACTGGGTTTTTCAATAAACCACAAAAATCATCCACTAATCCAGTAAGGGAAAAAACTTTCCTAGGAGCAAGATTAAACTCCATATGTGCGGAACCATATCCCACTGATTGCTCACGCTCGCCTACACATGCGCCCATTCCAGGAATTGCTTACCGACAGCTTGTCTCAGGCCACAGGAAGTTGGGAAGATCTAGTGGTTGTTACATAAAGGGTGCAGGCATAGATACAATGGTGGGCATCCAACAACATAGCACAGGGGAGACCTTTCAAAAACCCAACTCCATCTGTGACAATCACCACGGACGCATCCCTCAACGGTTGGGGAGCACACTTCAACCAGCTCAAAGTACATGGTTAATGGAATGTACCGGATTCCATAAAACACATCAACTGTCTGGAGATTAAGACTGTCTTTCTAGCGCTGAAGGCATTCCAAAAACACATTCAGGGCAAAACTGTGCTGATCCAGACAGACGATACCACAACCATGTTCTACCTCAAAAAACAGGCAGGTACGAAGTCCTTTCCACTGAGCAAACTAGCACAGGACATCTGGCATTGGGCACTGGCTCAGGAGATCAACCTACAAACTGTGCATTTTGCCAGGAGTAGACAACATTACAGCGGATCAGCTGAGTAGACAGAACAACTACTCTCACGAATGGTAGTTGAAACAGTCAGCAGTTCGATACCTGTTCAATCGCTGGGGAACTCCAGTGGTAGATCTGTTTGTAACAATGCAGAACAAGAAATGCCAGTCCTTTGCCTCAAGGTTTCCACATACCTGTCAAAGGGGAATGCACTTTCACTCAACTGGTCACAGATATTTGCTTACACTTTTCCACCGATACCCCTAATACAAAAAGTACTAGAAAAAACAAAAAACACGGGAACAAGCATGATTTTCATTGCCCCTCAATGGCCAAGGCAAACATGGTACTCAACCTTACTGGAACTATCCAAAGGGACAATAAGTAACAAAGCAGACCAGCATCTGCAACAGGGCCACATTTTTCACCCGGAAACAGCGTCACTGCACCTAGCTGCTTGGCGCCTGAATACATAGAATTTGGTCACCTCAAACTGCATCTAAGAACTCTGGACATTCTAAAAGAGGCAAGGAAGCAATCGACAAGAAAATGCTACACAGCAAAATGGAAGAGATACACCACATGGTGCACTGCTAACAATCCGAGGGGTTCAATCAACACGCAGGAGACAGTAATCACTTATCTAACTCATCTCCTGGACATCAACGTCCACTACTCAAGCATAAAGGTGCACCTAGCTGCCATCGTAGCATATACAAGAGGGAGAGCATGCAAACGTTTCTTCACAATGCCTCTAATTAAGACATTCTTTGAAGGAACAAAAAGGATTGCCCCACCGAAGGCAGCTCCTGTACCCACATGGTGTCTAAATACAGTGCTTTCACAACTAATGACCAAACCCTTTGAACTGCCATTACTTCCCTATGGAGAGTGAGTTATAGGCTCTAACAATACAATAACCATACCTACAAATTCATAAAGACAAGGTGATTTTGAAAATGAACCCACACTTTGTACCAAAGGTAGTATCAAAATACCACTTGGATCAAAATATTCTCCTGCTGATTTTTATCAAAAATCCAAGGACTAAAGCAGAAAAAAGTCTCCATACCCTGGATGTAAGGAGAGCGTTACTGTACTATTTACAAAAAACAGAACAAATACACAAAACAAACAATTGTTTGTCGCATACGCCCACACCAACACAGGATCACCAGTCATAAAGGCAACAATTGCACGATGGATATTACAAGTCATGTTATGCCTATGCCAAAAAAGAACTGATTATACAACCTACAGCTCACTCCACTAGAAAGAAAGGAGCAACTGTAGCTTTCATGGCTAATGTACCCATTGACACTATTTGTGCCGCTGCAACATGGGCATCACCAAACACCATTACAAAGCATTCCTCTCACCACAGCCTCCCAAGCACGGGAGAAACAGATACATAATCTAATGCACAGCATGTGAATCCAGAAAAGGATTCACGCTGCAAAAATAAATGGTTATTTACCAGTAGGCGTAGTTTTGCATCTTGAACAATTTTCTGGATTCGCATGCGACCCACCCAGCCTCCCCTACAAGGAAAAGAAACGGGTGAGGAAGCAAATGATTCCATCACTTATTTAATTACCATCTCAAGGGCTACCAATAGAAACCAAGCCGAAAAAAGAGAATCTGAAGATGGCTACCACGCACGTCAACCTCCAGAATACAGTCTGACGTCACAGAGGGGACGTACCTGGCACCAAAAGGTGGTCAAACCCAACCAAAAAAAGACTATTCCGGCCCAACCACTAGATGGAGGAATAATGCACAGCTTGTGAATCCGGAAAATTTGTCACACTGCGAAACTACTCCTACTGGTATGCAACCATTTAGTTATTCCTAGTAACAATTCTTGTCTTGGCAAGTCATGTCCCCCTGTTTCTCCAATCCAAGATACCACTGTCAAATCTACACATTCTGTTTGTATATTTAACATGGTAAGAGAGTATGGCAGGGTGTTTGGTAGCTGGCAGGCACCTAGAGGGTGAGCATGATAATGGGAAGAGGACATTTTAAGAGTAAGGAAAAAGTGGAGAGGCTGAGGCTACCAGTACATATCTCATTACGGTGATAATGTGTACTAATTTCATTATTTCTGTTCCTAATGAGTTAGAACGTTTTTAGTTTCTCTTGATTTGTTGGACGAGTGCAACTTCTCCAGGGTACTTTTGAATGATTTCTATGATTTTAAATTAAACTTGAAGCACCTTGGCCAGTGACTGCTGATTTTAATGTTTCCTGTATGAAAGGAGATGCATTTGAACGTTTAGGCAGTTTAACAAGTATACTGCACTTTTGAGAGCTACAGCTGACTTTTTGTAATAAAGTACTTCAATCCAGAAACACTGACAGTACGTCTTTTACAACATTAAAAGCCTTCTGCAACTCTTCTTGCCCAGTTGACATTTACTCTGACATTAAAAACCTGCAGTCTGAAAAGCTCCATAACCACTCAGTTTCTCTTTGTTTTTCTAGTTGATTCTTGGGACAGCTTTGCTCCATAAACCTGTAGGTTTGTTGCTTAGTCTTATCAAATCTGGCTCTCTTGATAATATTTGCCTGGTATTTTTCCTGTAGTCATGCATATAGGTACTATGTCCAGTGACCACACTCTCTAATCTAGGTCTTTCTTCTGGAGTGGTTATCACAGATTGGAATACAGTAGTAGTCCCCACCACCCCAACTTAAAAAAAAAAATAAACTACATAAACAAGCTGCTGCCTTGCCTTTCAAACTCACCAAGCATGTGGTAGCAAAGCGAGTAACCAAGTACCTTGTAGACAGCAACTACTAGGTTCCCTAGCAGTTGGGATTCCTTCTCGTTTGTGGAACTGAGATGGCTTTAGCTCTGGGACTTGAGGAATTAAGGATTATTTTGGATCAAGGCAACTCTGTAGCCCTAATCGTGCTCTATCCCTCTGTGGCCTTCGATATGCTAAACATACCATATTACTAAACTATATATCCGAAATTGGCAGTAAGTGGCTGCCTGGTTCTCCTTTCTTCCAGTTCGTACTTAAGTTGTGGCTCTTCAACCCTGTCACTCTTCTACTCAACCCATTTTCTGTGGGGTCCTCTAAGGATCCTTTCTTTCTCCTATGTTTTTCAAGGTTTTCATATGTCCCTTTGTCCTCCTGATCACATCATGTGGCTTTAGGGCTATTTCCTATCCCAAAGATACTCAATCAACCAGTTGACTCGCAGAGCTTCCAACTTGTCAACCAGAGTCATGGATGGCATGCAGTTTACTCATGCTTAATGCAAGCAAGTTTGAGATCCTACTGTGTGGAAAACAAAAGTGACTGACCATTCTCTCTGGATTTGGATACTGGGAGTTGCACCTTTCTCCCACCATGAAATATTAGGAGTTCTACTAGACTACAACTTTTCTCTTTCTCCCATGTAAATGCTTTCTCAACTACTTAGGGCATTTCTCAAGAGCTTGAGAACTAAAATATTTTTACTTACCCAGCCACCATCACACACAATCTGTCTTTATTGTAGCATCTTAGCCTCTTAAGTCATCCTTCGCCAAACTGTAGAAGCAGATACCAACCTCGGCTGTACTTGCAGTGTGCAAGCTGCGGCAAATTGGTCATGTTACTCATGCCTAAACTAAACTTCATTGACCTCCATTTCAGCAGAGGATTGCCTTTTTAAGCCCTGTGTTTTACGCATAGGATGTTTTACGCACCTAAACACTGTGCCCACTACTCCAATTATAATGCTACGATCCAAGTCGCAACTTCCATTTTCCCTTCCTGTGTGAAATACTCTTGCATGGTTGACAGTTCTCCTCAATTTCTGGGTCCACAACTTTAAATCCTCTGCATCTTAAAAACCTTTCCTCACATATTTTTCAAGAGAGCATTGCAATCGCTGCCCCTTTGCTAGCCTCTTTTTTAATTTTCTATGTATACTTTTTCTTTCCTTGTTTTTTTGTGCCAGGATGCCTATTTTGTTGTACAAATTCATTATAAACAAGCATTTACAATGCAATGGTCTCGGCATCATTAAAGGTAGAGTTATTGGCATTGCTCATTACATTTCTTTAAATCATAAATAAATGGCATGGTCATTTGATGGGACAAACCTACTAGGAAACTTTGAAGCATAGTGCGTCTCGTGGCTGGAAATGCTTGGTAGGCACAACGGTTGATAAGTAACCTATGGTATAAGGGGAGAGAGGGTCAGTGTACACGTAGGTGCCCACTAATCAGCAGTATTGGCCAGTAAGATAATCCAAAATGCGAGCCACCTAAAGGTCGACATGCTAGAGCGAGTACCATTGCCAGCATGATTTATGGCACTCTGACAGAAAATTACGAATCAAACCACCTTTAAACGTCGGATGCACATTTAAAATTACCCAAACTTGATTGGAAAACTGCACCTGTGACAACCGAAAGATGTGCTGCCATGTTAATAAATTATCACACAAACTTAATGATAAAGCGCCTCGTAATGAGGGTTAAAGTGCAGGGAAATGTTCTAGCTGCGCTAAATGGGCTGTGCAGGTAAGCCACACTTAAGTAATGAGTGAGCGCATTAATACCGAACAAATTAATGCAGATATATACTGCAGAAGTGCGAGCGCCTCTTCGGGCAGTTCTAGCTCCCAGCGTATGCATCTGATCTACAGCCGCGAATATCTAATTACAGCCGTTCGGCTCTGCTCGCATCATTGTCTTAGAAGTAAAAAGATCATTTTAAGATTTACGCTTTGGTTTCTTCCATAAATAGCTCTTTATAGCAATTCATGAGCCTTTTAAAAATGACTCGGGGGATTCTATATATACACAACTGACTTGGGCATAAAGTCAATTTTCATGTACTGTGAGTTACACATAATCAGTACCTGTCGGCGTAGATTGCATGCTGTGCCGTGTAATGCCGCCCCGTCTCAGCTCCCACTTCCCGACACTCTCCCATAATCAGAGCTCGAAGTCCGCCGACCCCCGTTGCTTCCCTGCAGTAACCCCGCGAATGTCATCTGAAAAGTTCCCCGGTAGGTGTTTCCCTACGGAGAGGCAGCGTGCATCAAGCAGAACCCGAAAGCCAGACTGTCGCATATTTCCTGGCCGTTTTCTTTCAATTGTAGGTTTATATTCTGATTGAACTTTAATCCCACACCAATAACTAAGTAATTTTATCGAAAATAAGGCAATACTTGATTAATGAATCTGTTTTGGTTTCATGCGCTCTACAGTGTAAAGTTGAAGCAGGTTTGCATGGGTAATACATAATAAGTGTTCATTTACATGTAGCTTTTGATATAATAAATATAAACGCTAATAAATAAAAATAAAACGCTGCGATGTGGGCACTCGTGTGTCTGTGTGCGTGCGCGTGTGTATGTGTGTGGGGGGGCCTGTATGTGCGTGCGTGGGCGCTTGTGTGTGTGTGAGAGAATGCAGCGTGGGGGGGCCTGTATGTGCGTGCATGCGTGCATGGGCGCTTGTGTGTGATTCTGAAAGAATGCAGCTAGCACGTGCGCGTGCTCGTTTCGAATCGCCTCCAAGGCGATGCGCGCGGCCAGGAATGTCTCCTGGAAAGGCGACACGGCCACAATAAGTTCTCGGCGGCGACGCGCTTCCGCGCGTTCAGCCGAGCCCTAAAAATCAAATAAGTCCATCTGTCAGTCTGTATTTTGAATGCACTATCATAAATTTCACGGTATTCAGCCGTCCTAAGTTATGTATTTTTGGGTGATGGATAAGGTTCCCCTCAATTTTGTTATGACCATGTACACTGACACCAACTGTGCATTACTTTTTGTTAAACGAATTAGCCCCCACCAACATACGTTTAACACGTTTCCCTTAATTATAAGTGAACCTAGGTGTTTTAAAATAATTTCAGTGACTTCCATGTTGCCTGTAAAGATACTTGTGTTTCAGACTTATTCTTTTGAGATGTTTGATTTGTTTTCATTACTCTATGTATATATCTTTTATAGCTGCAGAAGTTGATTCTTCCTGCAGTTTGTCTCTAACCTCTTTCTACAAGTCTTTTTTGTATGTGCTTGTTCTATACATTAAAGACGTATTTGACTGACTGTCCAAACAACTGACTGCAGAGCTGCCCTTGATGAGTCCTTGTAGTGTGAACGATATATCTGACATCAATAAATTGTTCCTATTGGTTTATGTTAAATGTGTCCTTCAGGGGACTTTTCACTAGGGTATGCATGTTGAACTATAAGCTTGCTTGAAAAACTATTATTTGTAAAGGATAGTCTTTGGAAATCTGTGAAAATCGGCAAATCTATGCAGACTGCAGGCTTAATTCTGTGATGCATAGATTTATAAAGTGTATTTGAACGAGCCCCCATGTCATCTGTATGAATCTTTAACTCCTGATTTTAATTTGGAAAAAAAAAGAATGAAGTGTAATTTTAAAAAAAATCTTCGTTTTTTTTGTGTGCTTTAAGCAAAGAAATCATATTATAAGCATAGAAACATATCAACATCATAGTATTTCACATCTGTAATTCCATATAACCAGAATAACATTGCCTGGTTGCTTTCCCCACCTCGCCATGTATCAATCCAAGTTACTGAATACACTCTGTTTGCCCCATATCTTGTCAAATTTTTTGCAGGCAACTGAAGGCCAGCATGGCTAGTTTTGGGTCTGTCACCAGGGAGGTACAGCGGGCGAACTAAATCCCATTATGGCGGCAACCTGGGGCAGTCTCATTGGGTGTGCAGCAAGATCCCTTGTTTACCGCATCCCCACAAAAACGCCATGGTCGGTCTTCCCCATATGAAATAACCTGGTTCTGGTTGTAATAAGCACGGTGCTATGTTTTTAATTCCACTCATCTGATTCCTGCTCTTATGACCACCTTCTTAGGGTGAGGGCATGCCTCCCCCCAACCTTTAGCCCCTAGTCTCCCACAATGCCGCAAGGGACAGCTGGCTATTATTTAGCAGCGTCCTGTAGGTTGGAGAGATCACATGCTTCTGTAGAGGGCTGTCCATCAATACAACCTGAGGAGATTCGTCCACCACATCCTACAGTATCTCCTCGTAGCCCGCCAGGGCATGTTCTAGCGTAAAAACTGATTATCCACTAGTTCAGTTTTGCTGTCGCCACTATTCAAAGGGTAGGAATCCAACCAAATATAGCCAAACGTTGATACTCCTATTATATTCTATTGTTTCTTCACTCTATTTTCAGATCTGCCATTATGTCAAATTCTCACTGTGGGGAGGTCCTCTAGCACCCCCCCTACCCTTCCATCCAAGTTTCCTAGTGGCTTTCCTCCATAATTTAACTATTAAGTCTATCAGAGGTGGATGTTGGGTGGGTTAGTTCTTGCGATAGTCTACTCACATACCCCACCCCCCCACCCCCGGGCCACTGTAGTCTGTCATTAATGATGATTCTTGGAGGGGAGATGAAGCACACGTAGCTGTGACAAACTGTAGTATGGCTGGAGGTTAGGCAGTGATTCTGCCCTCATAAGGGCTCCTAGTCTGGATTTGCAATGCTAAGCGTTGAACCCCCTCCCCCTGCCACCACCTTCCCTCCCACCCTATAGTAACGTCGAAAGTACTGCATCCGTTGCCCTAAAGAAATCAACTGCTACTTCATATAGCATGTTCTGTAGCATATTAAGAAATGTGGGAAACTCAATCAATATATATAACATGGCCCTGCCCATCAAAGACATTGGGTGTTTCCTCAATGGTCCCACATTTCACTTGTATTTTACCATGACCCTTCCCAGGTTCTATTGGTGAAATTCCCAAAGGTCCAAAGTTACATAGATTCCAAGATACTTTAATTCTTCTAAGTACCACTTAAGGGGTTTGAGTCAGGCTGCCGGTGGTTTTCAATAATGCTACTGATTTGTACCAGTTGATGTATATCCCGGAGTATTTCTCAAATATGTCTATGATCTTAAGTATCTGTATCTGGAAGTGGAATGCACTGGACCCACCTGGAACAGCAGCATGTCATTGGCATAGAGGGAAGTGACATCTTCCCATTCTTGACCACACCTCAACCCACGCAGCCAACATGTGAGCAGGTCCAGCCAGGGCAAGCGGCCGGACGGGGGGGCTGGGGAGGGATAGGGAGGGAGTGGCCATCCCTTCCTCATCCTCCTCTCCCTTGCTCAAATTCCTTCGATATTGCCCGATTAATCCTAACTCTGGCCACTCGTTTAGTGTATAATATGCGGATCCAGAAGTGGAACTCCGGCTCAGATCCCATCCTCTCCAAGACAGCCATCATGTAGCTCCAGTCAACTGAGTTAAAGACCTTTCAAGCGTTCAATGTTAGGACTGCTAGAACACAGTGGAATGAAGCGCGATTGTTTGGGTGGAATACGTTTGTCAACCACTTGCAGCAGGCAGTAGGCCAGTACTTTGGATAGAACCTTTTACCTCTGTGTTTAACAAAAAGATCTGCCTGTATGAGGCACACTAGTTGGCTGGTATACCTTTCTCATAAAGATCCAATGGTAAGTGTAATAATTTTCAAGTGTTGATCTGTTTCAAAACTTTTGGAGAAAGCCTTACTCAAGTCCTAGGATGTGGTCACTGTTACTGAAAACCGCATTCATTTTCCTAAATGGTCATAATTGGGTACTTTCGTTACAGCATAATGTGACTTTGGAAGACTTATTAAAACTAAAAAACAAAAAGGAATTGTTAAGGTACTGTTTCTTTGAGATGTAAATATTAGAAAAATATGCTATTGCTGGAAAAACTCTCGACAAATTCACAGTATCAATTACCTTTTTATTTCAGCTGCAGTGTACAAGATTCCTAAGACTGTTAACATGGAGGAGTATACTAAGAAGCTAGAAATAATGCTCCAGTGAGTTTGTAACTTAAATTTGAAACCACTTCAAATGTTGCTAATGGTGTGTATTAGTGTTTGTAGGGTGTGTTTCATTTGTGAGGGGTGTTGGATTTTTTACCTAGGCAGAAGCTTTATTTAGCAGATTATTTTTCTGTATTACATTGGGGGAATCATTGGCAAGGCCAGCCACCTTTAGTATCATTCTACCCCCTGCCCCCTTTGCCCCTCCACTCGAGTACAGCATGTTTGTGTGAAAAGTGCAGCTTTTCTGATCCAGCAGGTCTTCAAAACACAAGCGAGGTTTTCTACTCTAATAGTGAAACACCGTGAATCCATAAGCATTCCTATAGCACATAAGCATGGAGACAGGGGAGAGGCTTTTGAAACATATACACCATTTTATTAGACCATGGAAAAATATTCCAAATTTTAGGCCGGTCTATTTCCAGGCGTCTAGATATGTTGTCTTGCATTAGAAAAACATTTACAATTGTGCATAGGTTTTCAGTTATTCATCTAAAGAACTAGGATAACTTAATCTGGAAATTATTACATTCAAGTGCAGTGAGGCAAGAAAAAATGGTAGAGCAACATAATTGAAAATCTTTGCGTCTTTCATGGAGTGGCTTCTTTCAGTTCATTTTTTTTTTTATGCATTCAGTTTATTTTTCCTTTGCAATGTGATGTTGCATGTTGCAAGAGGAAAGATGATGTTCGAGGCATATGAGCTGCAGACCGTACACTTTTGCAATAGATCGCCACCTGGTGTTGGGCTCGGATGATTGCAGGATGTTGTCTTCTTGGAAGAAGTCTTTGTAGTCACGAGATGGGTGACTCCTCCCTTGGACAATACTGCGCATGGTCATCGACTCCATCCTCAGATTGTTTTTTTCCGCCACTGGGTTCGGATGAGAGTTTTCCGCTCCGGCTAGAAAAGACTTTTCCAGCAATTTCGAAGCGAAAAAACTTTATCGACATCGAATAGAATGCTTTCGACACCATCGGACACATTCCGGTGCGTTGACGCGTGCCGTTGGGCCTATTGGCGCCGTACGGCCTACGCCTCATGGACAGGACTCCATTCAAGAGATGCCCGGTATGTCGAGCAAAATTCCCTCATAGCGACCATCACGAGGTCTGCAACCTCTGTCTGTAGCCGAACACAACGAGTCGGCCTGCACAGCTTGTGCATCCTTCCGATCGAAAAAGACCATTCGGGATCGGAGGGCACGTAGACACGAGATGAGGAGACCAGCACCGGAGGCTATATTCGGGGAGGAGATCGTCGAAGAAGACATCTCCGAGGGCGAAGATCCACTCGCAGACATCTCCGAGGACAAGGCTCCATTCGTCGCTGAGGAAAACTCGCCTGATCTCCAGATCATATCGGAGGCAGAGGACTCAGATGACTTGATTCCATCTCGTCAACCCGTGAGTACTCTTGCCCCTGCACAACAGACACTACCCAAGCCAAAGGCAACGGTCAGCACTCCGCCCATGGGGCCCAGTCGAGACCGAAATATACCCTCAGACGCCCCGCCCTCGGGCTCGGCTCCGAGGAAAACATATACGCCTTCCGGTGCATCGTCACCGACAAGACCACATGTGCCAATTCCACCTCTTCCATCGGCACCGAAGCACACACATCCTTCGACACCGAAGGATTCTTTGACACCGAAGCCAAAACGCCCTTCGGTGCCCAAAGACCCATCGGCACCGAAACCTAAAGATGCACCGGCGCCGAAGCCAAAATCTGTACCGTATCCGCAAAAAGCTCCGGCTCCGAAACCTTCCGGTTCCAAAAATAAGGATGGAAAGCCAGAGTCCGACGCCTCAAGACCAACCAGACCTGTCTCCACTCCAAAATCTCCAACCTCGGTACCAAAGACTCCAAGGCCTGATTAGGAGACACCTAAGCCCTCTACCAAGCCGAAACCATCTTCGGCACCGAACAATTTGCCACGGGACTCGATAACGCCTCCTACAGCAAAAAACACAAAACAACCCCTATCGGCTCCGAAAAAATCGACGCCGAAGAAGGTTGTAGAAGAAGAACTGTTTAGACCAGATCCTAAGCAAAGGAAAGTTCATATCAATCCAAAAACTGGACATGTGCAAGCTATTCCTTATAAGAGACCAGCAGACACACCACTTCTACCTGGGGTTCCTGCTAAAAAGAAGGATTGTGCAACTTCTCCAATGCACCCTTCCTCTCCTTCACCTTCTTCCTCTCTTATCCCGCCTTACATTGAAACTACAGTTTATCCTGTTCAATCTTCCGCATCATCACACCACACTGATGAGGCGTATGATATAGGTGGGGGGAATGACATACCAGAGCCACATACATACCCTGTAGATGAGGATGTCAATCCAGAATACCCTAGAGATGAGGATTTATATAGTTTCCCACCACACAATGTGCCCGACATCCCTCATCCTCAGTCTTACCCAACAAAACCTTCCCCTCCAGAAGACAGTATTGAGTTTAATCATCTCTTAAATAGAGCTGCCCTTTACCACGGGGTTTCAATGCACTCTAATGCCATTGATGAGGATTTTTTTACTCGATACATTTGAGCAGTCACAAAGGTCTACACAAATACTACCCATGATCAAAGGAGTCATTAAACATGCTCCAGAAATATTTAAAGACCCGGTACGATGTAGGGTATTAAATCCAAGAATCGAAAAGAGATATAGACCAGCACCATCTGATCCAGTCTATATTAAGGGACATCTGCCACTAGACTCTTTAGTAGTGTCTAATGCACGGAAAATAGCTAATTGCCAGACTTCTGGAGATACGCCCCACCTGACAAAGAATCCAAAGTCATTGATGCATCAGGGAAACGGATTGCTGCACAGGCTACAAATATATGGCGCATAGCAAATACACGAGCCCTGCTCTCACGATATGACAGGGCTCACTACGACCAATTAGAAAAACTCATGGAGCGCCTCCCAGATATATATAAAGATCAGGCAACCTAGTTCATACAGGAAGGCAAATTAATATCTAATGCCTCAATTAAATGTGCACTGGATGTAGCGGACACAGCATCCAGAGCAGTCAATACTAGTGTCATATTCAGACATGCGTGGTTACGCATTTCAGGTTTTAAAACGGAGGTACAGACTACCATCTTCAACCAGCCCTTCAATCAGAACCAATTGTTTGGGCCAGAAGTAGATAACACATTAGAAAAAGTTAAAAAGGACACTGACACAGCTAAGTCTATGGGTGCATTACAATCCACTCAAACTAGAAGTTCTTTTCGCCGCTCCTTTTATAGAGGAGGCTCTAAGCAAACCGGCGCCGATACATCAGCTTTCAAGACGCACACACAGACCTCCTCTAACAAAGGTTACTTTAGAGGAGAAAACCTAGGCAATAACAATAAGGGAAGAGGTAGAGGTAACTACAACAATCGCTCCTCTTCCTCTACCAAACAGTCACTTCCCTCTGCCTCCTCTACAGCATTCCACTCCTGTGGGGGGCAGATTATCACAGTTCCTACCTGTCCATCACAACAGACAGGTGGGTGAGACAGATTATCCAACATGGCTACTGCCTAGACCTCACAGCAACCCCCCCCCCCAAACATACCACCCAGGCAGCGTCCAAGGTCTACAGACCATATGACTCTGCTTCAACAGGAAGTTCTAGCACTTCTACAAAAGGATGCTATTCAAGTAGTTCCTTTAGAGGAACAGGGAACAGGAGTTTCTTCCCTGCACTTCCTAATCCCCAAGAAGGACGGGACACTGCGACCAATTCTCGACCTCGGGCCCCTCAACCATTACATACAATCAGATCATTTTCTCATGATCACTCTGCAACAAGTACTCCCACTACAACAAAAAGGCGATTTTCTTTCAACACTAGACCTAAAGGACGCCTACTTTCACATTCCTATACATCTTGCTCACAGGAAGTATTTAAGGTTTGTCATACAAGGACAGCACTATCAGTTCAAAGTCCTTCCTTTCAGGGTCACAACAGCACCACGAGTGTTCACAAAGTGCTTAGCAGTAGTAGCGGCACATCTCAGAAGACAACAGATACAGGTCTACCCTTATCTCGACGACTGGCTCATAAAAATTTTAGCATTATGCTATCCTGGTGTTAGTACTAACCGCATCTACCTCATATCAGTATGATACGCCTAGTTATGTAAAGTATAAGTAACTTACCATAGTCCAGTAAGACAATGCTAGGTGAATTGTAGCAGTAGGTTACACCTAATGTATGGAACTATAACTACCTACCTTCATTCCCTTTAGGTAACGCTATGTGAATGGTTTGTCTAATCTACCTCATGTATATGTATTCTGTATTTCTAATATACCTCCTGTTCATATATTATGTGAAGCGCTCTGATACCCACGGGTCACGTTCGCGCTATATAAAACTTTCTAAATAAATAAAAAAAAGCAAAATCATTCAGTCAATGTGTCCAACACACAAAGCAAACAATTCAAACACTGCACGACTTGGGGTTTACCATAAAGTACACCAAGTCGCACCTAGAGCCTTCGCACGTTCATCAGTATCTAGGAGCTACCATAGACTCATCCACAGCTCTAGCGTATCCCAGTCCAGCCAGGATACAGAGCATTCAGACCTTAGTCTCCGTTTTTCAACACCAGCAGTCTCTCCAAGCCAGAGTGTTAATGAGACTAATAGGCATGATGGCGTCTTGCATCTTCATAGTTCCACATGCAAGACTGAAAATGCGCCCACTACAAGAATGTCTAGCACAACAGTGGAATCAGGCTCAAGGTCAGCTCACAGACCTGGTGTTGGTAGACAGCCGTACATATCGCTGTCTGCAATGGTGGAACACCAAAACCTTGACAAGAGGACGGCCGTTCCTAGAGCCTGTTCCACAAGTGGTGCTCACAACAGGTGCATCCCCCACGGGATGGGAACCCCATCTCTTACACTATACGACACAAGGCCAATGGAACAACCAACAAAAAATGCTCCATATCAACCATCTAGAACTACTAGCAATTTTCCTAGCATCAAGACGTTTCAATTGCAAGTACAAAACAAAGCTGTCTTAATCCGGACGGACAATATGACAGCCATGTACTATATACAAAAACAGGGGGGGGGACACTCTCTGCAACTGTCCCAGCTCGCACAGAACATTTGGAGATGAGCCATTCCTCAAAACATACATCTGACTGTAGAACACCTTCCAGGAATTCACAATCAGATAGCAAATCTGTTAAGTCGACAGTCACAACAGATTCACAAATGGGAGATGCATCCACAAGTCCTTCAACCATTCTTCCAAATGTGGGGGCATCCACAGATCTGTTTGCCACCCACGAAAATGCAAAATGCCCAACCTTCGCCGCCAGGTTTCCACTCCCACGGTCGGAGGGGAATGCGATATGGATAAACTGGTCAGGCAGATTTGCGTACGCTTTTTCGCCTCTCCTACTCATTCCACTAGTAGTGCGCAAACTCAGACAACAGTCTCTCAAACTAATACTAGTAGCTCCCACATGGGCACGTCAGCCGTGGTTCACCACACTACTAGATCTCTCACTGGCTCCACACCAAAAATTACGCCTCACGCCTTCCCTGTTAACACAGAACCATGGAGAAATAAGACACCCAGACCCAAGCCAACTGAATTTGGCCATCTGGCTCCTGAAGTCTTAGAGTTTGGTTACTTAAACCTGCCACCAGACTGTATGAACATAATTAAAGAAGCTAGAAAACCCACTACCAGAGCGTGTTATGCCGCTAAGTGGAGGATATTTGCAATATATTGTAGCAATAATGACATTGATCCACTGGATGTTTACATCCAAAATATAATTTGTTACCTTATACACCTACAAAAGTCCAATCTAGCTTATTCTTCCATACGTCTGCATCTGGCAGCAATTGCAGCCTATTTACAGAATAGACAACATCTATCTCTCTTCAGAGTACCTGCAATCAAAGCATTTATGGGAGGGTTAAAAAGAATAATCCCACCTAGGTTACCACCTGCTCCGGTATGGAACCTGAACGTGGTCCTCATAAGACTTATGGGACCCCCCTTCGAGCCTTTACACAAGTATGAATTGCAATTCCTAACATGGAAAACTGCCTTCTTTGTTGCCATCACCTCTCTCAGAAGAGTTAGTGAAATACAATCATTCACAATACAAGAACCATTTTTTCAAATACATCCTAACAAAGTGGTTCTTAGGCCTAATCCAAAATTCCTGCCAAAGGTTATCACTCCTTTTCATCTTAACTAATCAGTAGAGCTACCTGTGTTTTTCCAAAACCCAGACTCTGTTGCAGAAAGGGCCTTACACACCTTAGAAGTTGGAAGAGCCCTGTTATACTACACAGATAGGACTCAGTCCTTCAGAAAGACAAAACAATTATTTGTATCTTTCTCTCCCCCACACAAAGGCAACCCCATCTCTAAGGGGGGAATTGCCAGGTGGATTGTGAAGTGTATACAGATATGCTATCAGAAAGCTAAACGTACACTAACAGTTCCTCCTAGAGCACACTCCACTTGCAAACTAGGAGCCTCTATGGCTTTCTTAGGAAATATACTATTAGAGGACATATGCAAGGCAGCAACATGTTCTGCAATACACACCTTCACTAAACACTATTGTGTTGATGTGCAAGCCAAGCAGCAAGCTGCAGTAGGCCAAGCTGTCCCTAGAACACTGTTTCAATATACTGCAACAGATACAGGCGACCACTGCTAGGGGAGACAGTGCTGCACAATCGTTGCAAAAGTGTACGATCTGCAGCTCATATGCCTCGAACGGAAAATGCTACTTACCAGTATGCATCTGTTCTCGGCATGTAGAGCTGCAGAGTCGTGCACGCCCTCCCGCCTCCCCGGGACTTGTATCCGTTCCAGTACTCATCTTACTTAGATGCACACGCATGGACATC
This sequence comes from Lissotriton helveticus, assembly GCF_964261635.1. NCBI lineage: Eukaryota > Metazoa > Chordata > Amphibia > Caudata > Salamandridae > Lissotriton > Lissotriton helveticus. The sequence goes on along the minus strand of NC_136067.1, from coordinate 383,198,843 downwards.
CTTTCTCTTTCCTTCTACTAACTGCATTTTAAGCAATGATAAGCGGCGCTCCTGCATGATTTAGATGCAGGCGCCGAACTTTCTTTTAATCTGTGATAATTTGTTTTTGTAAGCTGCGCTTTTAAAAACATTATAATGTGTGCTCTGTTACCTCTTGTGTGGCCTCCCCAGCCCCGGTCCACCACGGCTGTTCGTGCCGATTGAGTGGAGGGCGGGCGCCATTTTGGGTGCAGCCTGAAGGCTGCTTGGACCGCAGTTAGCGGTCCAGCTGCTCGGGGGTGTTCACCATTAAAACGCGATGTGCCCTCGTGCGCGCAGCGGACGAGCGCAGCAGACGCAACGATGGCGCGCCAGAGGTAAGCCCGTCTGCGCTCGTCCGCGCCTCGGCAGTGCCCAGGGCCAGGAGCCCTGATCCCTCCGTGGTCGAGGATGTGGCGGTAAAGATCTCATATAACCGGGATACATTGCTTAAACTAGGTAGCGTCTCCTGTGGGTCTAGAGACTGGGACGTCCGGAAAGATAGGACGAGGGCTTGCCCTTTCTGTCAGTTTCGCTACAACTTGAGTCAACCTGCTCCCGCCCTTCCCTCTGGCCTTAAAACTAATATCCGAGCAGCACTTATTAATGCAAGGTCTATGGTTAAACATGCCGCCGATGTCCACGAATTTATCATTGACGAACAACTTGATCTCTTATTTGTCACCGAGACCTGGCTGAACGATTCATGCTCGCCAGTGGTGGAACTAGCTATCCCTAGGGGGTATAAGATAGTACGGGTGGACCGTTTATCTGGCAGAGGGGGTGGTGTTGCCATAGTGTTCAGAGATATATGGTCAATTAAGGAGTGCACACGGGTGATCCCAGAGGCCGAGGTATTAGAATTCTCACTGGCCCTGTCTCCTCAGTTTTCTTTAGGTGGGGTACTGGTCTATCGGCAGCCGGGTCCACCAAGCACTTTCCTTAAATTTCTGGACGAGATTATTGCCTCCCGGGCTCTCCAGTTCTCCAGGTTTCTTCTTTTAGGTGACCTGAATATACACCTGGAGGACCGGCTGGCTCCTGGGTCGAAGGACCTGTTGGATCTCTGTAATGTTACTCATATGACCCAGCAGGTGCCGGCGGCCACCCATATTGGTGGGCATCCCAGCTCTAGCTAGAGCTTTGGCCCTTACATCTCCGGTCAAAACCGCCGACTTGGTTGAGGCAGTGGAAAGTTTTTCTAACTGGATCCGCCAGGCAACTAATTCACTTTCCCAGTCCGCGAGGAAGGGCCCCCCTCGAGGCTCTCCCTCCCAACCTTGGTTTAACAACTCCCTTAAAGCTTTGAAAATAACATGTAAAAAACTGGAGCGGGGCTGGCGCCGCGAGTATTGTCCTCGTGCGAAGGCGGCACTGCGGGCCGCTCAGAGGGAATATTATGCTGCTATTAAAGAAGCTAAAGGTAACTTTTTTGCTGACAATTTCTAAAGTTAACAACAATAGCAAGGAGATTTTTGCTATCGTACGCAGTTTTCTGTCCCCTAATGCGGAACTTCCCCCCTCTCCGAACTCATTCCAATGGTGTGAGGATCTATCCAACTTTTTCACTGCCAAGATACAAAAGATTCAAGATAGAGGGGACTGTCCCAAAGGGATAGTCCGTAGGCTATCTGATCAGCCTGCCTTATGTCCCACTGTTCCCAGCCAATTTTTTTCACATTTTTCCGTTGCCGAGGAGAGAGATGTCCTAGCCATACTCAAGTCACTAAAATCTGGCTCACCGGCAGACCCCTGCCATGCTAGGGTCCTGAGTGGGGTGGCTGAGACAGTAGTGCCGGAGGTAGTGAAGCTGGTGAATGACTCACTCCAATCAGGGAGGGTGCCTGTGCAATGGAAACATGCAAAACTCCTCCCCCTTCTCAAGAAACCTTCTGCTGACCCCTCTTCTTTCCAACTATCGCCCCATTTCCCTCCTACCAGCCCTGGCTAAGGTGTGTGAGAAGGTGGCTTTCAAACAACTGGAGAGATTTGTGGAGGCTACAGGAGCTTTACATCCAGCTCAATCTGGATTCAGAACTGCATTTAGCACTGAAAGGCCCTTGTGGAAATTTCGGAGGCTATTAGGGAGTGTCTGGATGCAGGCGGCAGGGCGGCTCTGATTTTACTCGACCTCTCTGCCGCCTTCAATACGGTACCCCATCTCCAGCTCCTCTCCCGCCTGTCTGACATCGGGATCAATGGTACAGCTTGGGAATGGATTAGATCTTTTTGGATAATCGCTCCCAACAGGTGTGGATGCCCCCTTTCTCTTCATCGGTTTCCATGGTAGCAACAGGGGTGCCTCAAGGGTCTACCTTGAGCCCCCTCTTGTTCAATACTTACCTCACCCCCCTGATCGGTCTTGCGGAGAGGCTGGGTGCCAAAATGATGGCCTATGCCGACGACACCCAGCTTCTCTTTACCTGGAAGGGGGATGATTTGCAAACCGAGGTGGCCCATCGCTGCTTATCAGCAGTTTTTTCATGGATGGCCCAGGCTAGCCTGAAATGTAACAAAGAGAAGTCCGAGGTGCTCCTCTATGGTCATTTTCCACCTGCCTTTAGAGAGTCTCTCTGGCCTCCCGGATTTCCTTGCCCCGCAGGAGACTGCGGTGTTGCAAAAAATCTGGGAATTTGGTCTGGGGGTGACTTAGGCTTTCACGAACAGATAACGCGGCTGTCTGGGGTGAGCTTTGGCACACTAAAAGCCCTGAGAAGATTTTTTCCCTTGCTTCCCCGTGCTGCTAGGGAGACGGTGGTCAGGGCCCTAATACTGGCACGCCTGGATTATGCCAACGCCCTTTACCTTGGCATCCCAGGATATCGTCTGGGAAAATTACAGGTTATCCAGAATGCGGCTGTTAGGCTTGTATTTAATATCCCTAGATGCCTAAGCGTGCGCAAGCAGCTGAGTAATCTGCACTGGCTCCCTGTTGCCCTGCGAGTGCATTACAAAGCACTGACTATGACCCATAAGGCACTTCATGGTCAGGGACCTGCCTATATTGGTGCAAGGCTGTCCCTCTACATTCCCAATCGCCCTTTGCGGTCTGCTATGCAAAGACGGCTGGTGATCCCTAGATTTCGGAGACCGTGTCTGGGGGGGGATGTCCTTTTCAGTGAAGGCCTCAACGCTCTGGAATGGGCTCCCTGAGGACCTCCGGCATATTGAGGAATTGTCCGCATTCAAAAAGAGGCTAAAAACGTATCTGTTTAAACAGTCCTTCTAGTCCCTCCGGTCTCTCGTTTTCTTTCTCCCACGCGCCAGGACACTCTTGAGTAGCAGTGCGCGATGTATAAATTCCTTTATAACATAACATAACTCCATCATGGCGAAAAACAATCTGAGGATGGAGTCGATGACCATGCGCAGTATTGTCCAAGGGAGGAGTCTCCTATCTCGTGACTACAAAGACTTCTTCCAAGAAGACGACAACCTGCAATCATCCGAGCCCAACACCAGGTGGCGATCTATTGCAAAAGTGTACTACTCTGCAGCTCTACATGCCAAGAACAGATGCATACTGGTAAGTAGCATTTTCCTTTTCCAGAATTCTTTAAATATCTTTTTATTCAGTGTACATCCCCACTGATGAGAAGAGCTAGGAGAAGTAGCAGTAATATTTAGCTTACATATTGTACTCTTTATTCCTGCCGTCCCCCATCCACCCAACAGAATTGATTGTAATATGCCCTTAATGGTAGGACATATAGAGGGTGGAGCCAGGCCAAGGGAGGGGGACCAATGGCGCAGAGTAAAGACTGTGTAGGAAGCAATGGGTATAATGAAGTCTGTCAGTGAGGCCCACGGCTTCATCAGGAATGTAAGGAGGATGAAGAGGAGGTTATGCGTAAAGGAGTTTATCCTGTGTAATTCAAACTATACAGTACTTCCCATAAAAAACGATAAATACTCTCTGCTAGGCTTCAGTCTCTGACTGTTCATCCTGTAAAGTTTATATAGAGCGTCGAGTTTTTTGGGGGGGTTTTTTTGGGTAGTGAGCTGTGTAAATATATTTACTTGTTATCTTCATGTTTTTAAAGTTTTTGTTCAGTGGTTGCTCTTAATATTAGGAATTCATTTTCGTGTATTTCCTATTAACCTATATAGGATCTGTGCGTTTAGACAACATAGACTGTGGGATTGGTGTCCAGACTGATTCCAGACACCCACACCAGGTATGTTTGCCTGTATAACGGCTAGCTCACAGTGCCACAGTAAACTTCTCTAACCAAGGAGAGAATAGTTCCTGGCAACTATCAAACATGACAACTCTGAGCGAAAGGTACTGTTGCCACGGTTCATGAAGGGACAGTCACTCGTGCTCACTTTGTCTCAGCACCAACAGAGTAAAAGGATGGAAGATACCTACCATAGTGCTAAAATCATTAATAGAGGCAGGTATATAAATACATGACAGTAATAATGCGTGCTCCTACAATGCAACCCTAACTAGATGCACCTAAGTGTACCTAGTATGTATGTAGGTTTAGAGTCAAGAATCCCCTAAAGATAAAGCCAACTCCATTATCTGAAGTGAGAGACTGTGGGACCCCGTCTTGGTCTGGAGATGGACACCACACGAGGTATGTCAGACCACTGCGAGCTGGAGTGTCTGACACAAGACGCAGAGTTTCCTGCATGCAGTGTCCGCTTGGAAGTCCGCTTTCTCTTCTCCTGCTTCAGCAAAGAGATGGTGCTTATATTCTAAAGTGGTACCCACAGGGGATCTACCTTTCTGTGTCATGTCATCCTAGGATGATGGAAGGAATGACCCTTATACATAGTTATTATGCAGGAGATGGTAGTCCTGCTGAGATTCTAAGAATCCTCGTGCATAATGAATGAGGCTAGTTTGCAGGGAAAACGCCATGCCATTTAAGCAGTACAGTAACTAGGTAAAAGGTCAGTACCAAGAACCATTATGTAGTGTAAGGGCAGGGGAAATGTAGGTGAAAGGTTTGGTTACTACCTAAGCCTATATCGGGGTGCCTGTATGAAATATAACACCATATTTTGTAATTTGTGTGTTTCACCTAAAGAGCTTTGTCTTTGATATTAAATCATTTTGCACAAAAAGCTAACGTAAGCATTAATACATTGTAAAAGGGGATGTGGCTGTATGTGCTTTCTGTATTGTTTTGGCTTTCATTTCATTCATTTTTACAATCCAGAACATTTTTTTTTTTATACATACAGTAAAACCAGTGAATGGAACCTCTTTATCAATGCGTTTAGCAACTGCAACTAATGTGTTTTTTATTTTTATTGTAGAGACATCTTTGGAGATGATTGTGTGAGTTCTAAAGATGACTCTGTTTTGACGGTAACAGTGGACGGAAAAACTGCCAATTTATCATTGGAAACCAGGGTATGTAAGAAAAAGGGGCCGAATTACTACTTGTGGGATTTAACACATCATTATTGGAAAATAAATTAAGACTGATTATTTTGTAAGGGAATGCATTGTCTTGCCATTTACGACTTGTCATGAAAGAAAAAGAAATTACAAATACATTTGTAATGTGCCGGGAATGGATGAGGCTTACCTGGCTATTTATTCTGCACCCTTCATGTTAGAATTACCAATGCTTTCTTAAGCAATGCATTAGTTTTAGCATTTGAAATGTATGTGCATCACAACTCAACATCCAGTGTGAGCATGCTTTGAGTTGTGGTAAGTAGTGTCCAAAAGTCTTGACTCCTGGTCAAGCATCAGCTCCAAGTTTGTGCAGAAAAGGCCTCATCATTCGCCATAAACCAATGTCCCGGAGACCACTATATCTCAAAAACAGTGTCTGCTCCAGAGAAACGCTGGCAGATCCAAGATACTGAGAAACTCCTCCGCATAAAGGTCCTGTAGCCCCTGACTCGGAACTGTGGTCTATGCCAATGTCTGGTTCAAAATAGGCCACTGCACCAACTTTGACACATTTTTAGCCAACACGATAGAGAAACAGCCAGACATTGGACAGAGAAGGATCTCACCTGCAGCAGATGCCAGAGGTAAACAGAAGCCCAAAGAAAAGGGAGCTCCCTTTCAAAGAGGTCATATGCAAGTAACTTTGAGCATATCCCCATACCAAAGAGGCGTGAACTTGAGGATCCCTATCCGCCTCCACCTCATTCACAGGTCCACTCACCATCCCATTTAGTAGACAATGATTTGGACAATAATCAATTCAAATACTTTATTGCGGTCATTAGAGCATAAAAGTGCAAGTGCAAAAAGCTGACAATACATAAAAGCAACCATCAGTACATGAGCTCAAAACCCCAGAATCCTATATTACAAATGCAGACTGTGAACCCACACCCCAATAAATAAGCAAACTACTTAACACATACAAAGTGCCTTATTAATAAAATATACAGCTGTGGGGCAGAAACGGGGCTTAATTCATTTCACGTTAATTCAACCCTAAAAAAAAGCAGTCTATAAAAATGAATAGGTTAAAAGGGAACATGCCCGACTAAAAGATTTTTTAAAGTTTTGTCAACTTAATCCTGTACATTGTTTTTCAAAAGCAACATGCGTGCGCACACCACATAGAGAATAGGAAGCGTGACACCACAAATACAATTAGGGATAGGGTATTGTATTTCAGCAACCCAAACTCCTCTACACAGTGATTGTTCCCCCGATTTCTACATAATCGGATCAACCAACAGCGTCAGGAATTACTGTAGCCAGGTCAGAAAAAACGAACAGCCTAGGGAGAATGTACCTGCCCATTTAATGGGAAAAAACTTGCAACTGGAGAACCCTGTGCCTAAATTGAATGTAGTTTCCTCGCCACCGCGGCTTGAATCTCGTCCAACGCAGGCTCTAAAATGTACTGGTCTTTAATGCTCAAAAACACAACTGTTAATGAACCTGTTGATTAAATTTCCTGTAAACGATTGCGTTTACCCTTCCTAGAACACCAAGCCAGCTCCTTTCTAGAAATTATGGTACAGGCTTCCTGAGGGTTGTACCACAGACTTGCTCTGCTCATGGCCAGAAATGAGTCCCTGACCAATGCTAGCCACTGTAATTTCCCAGTGCCATGCAAGTCCAGGAACTCCTTTAACTCATCCCTATACTTAGCCAGTGTAACCCATAGGCGACGTCAAGAAAATTAAGGGTCTAAGAGCAATTTCTTTGGCAATTGGCATCACCCCCCAAATCCAGATGAAATGAAAATGAAATGAAAATGGGTTTTGTAAAGCGCAGATAGCTGCCCGGAGGCGTCCAAGCGCTGAGTGCCAGCAATGTGTTATCAGCTGAGTTAGTGAACAGAACAGAAACAACTATTTATTAAATAAAAAGGTTTTCAGCTGTTTTCTGAAAGAGGTAAGGTCCGAATTGGACCTTAAGTAAAAAGGTAAACTGTTCCAGAGCATGGCCGCATTCAGGGAAAAAGAGCGACCTCCTGATCTGGACCTTTTTACCTTGGGCACAACAGCACGTAAAGCATTGGTAGACCGTAGCTGTCTGCAAGGAAGGTAGGGAGTGATTAGAGGGCGGCTGATCACTGGACCAGTTTCCCAAAAGGACTGGTGGGCGACACAGAGATATTTAAAACTGATCCTGTCCTTCACCGGGAGCCAGTGCAGTCTTGCTAGTCCAGATTTTACAGAAGTCCTACGGGGAATTTGAAGCAGGGTCCTAGCAGCACAGTTCTGACTCACCTGCAGCTTCTTTAATGTGAAGTCTGGGGCCCCAAGATAAAGCGCGTTTCCGAAATCCAACCTGGAAAGAATCAGTCCTTGAACCACAATTTGTCTTGCCTCAAAAGGTAGCAAAGGAAGAATCTTCCTCAACATTCTAATGAGGCCAAAACAGGTGGCAGATAGTACAACAGCCTGATGGTCAAACGTCAAGGACTTATCCAACCAGACGCCCAAGCTCTTGATGGCATCCTTGGGGACTGGGGGGGTTCCCAAGCACACTGGCCAGATTTGGTCGATTGCAGTTGGAGCTGAGTGGCCCAACAGCATGACCTCTGTCTTGTCCCCGTTAAGTTTGAGACAAGACTGGGTCATCCAGCTCCTGACCTCACTCAAGCAGCCCGCCAGGTCCACTGTGCCCACAGGGTTCTCAGTCCGCGCCAGTGAGACCACCAGCTGTGTATCGTCCGCATAGGTCACGATCTTAATACCATATGGACGGACGATCCCAGCCAGCGGCCTCCTATAGACATTAAACAGCGTCGGGCTGAAGCAGTACAATTGGTGTACTGAGGGGTAGACCACACTGCTGCCTAACCAAAGTGTTGTCTGACCTGGTGATGATTCTAAGGGAACTATTCCCCCAAACTTTAGCCCCGTACATTGCAGCACCCCTAGTTTGCGCTTTATAGATTTCCAAGAGTGGTCCGAGGGGTTTTTGGAAAGAGTTCCTAAATAACCCTCCAGTGTATCTATACCTGCATTCAATAAATCTACGAGTGCATTTATGAATAGGCAAAAAAGGGGTGAGCCCAAGCACACAACCCTGTCTTAACCCTCTATCTATAGTTATAGGAGTGGTAAGTTCACCTTGTTCACCAAACCTGATTTGGGCATAATTGCCTTTGTGAAAACCCCTGAGCATATAGCAAAGTTAGGACGGCTCCCCCAGTCCCCCTACAACAGCCCACAGTTTATCTCTTGGTACCAGATCAAATGTATATTTTGAATCCACCAAGATCAAGTGGAGGCTGGCATCCTCTGTAGTCACTGTTTTCCAGTGCAAGAGTTTGAGCCTAAAAATGTGGTCTATGGGGACGTATTACTCCTAAAGCCAGCTTAACCCCTTCGACGCTCATGACGAGCTGGGCTCGTCATGGCGTAGCCTCCTCGCACGCTCATGACGAGCCCAGCTCGTCACGTAAAGTGCGATTCCGCAAAACCCAGCGTACGGGCGGAATTCCGCCCGCACGCATGCGGTTAAATAAGCTTAATATTTTAAATTCGTCCACCCAGGTCTGGAGACGAGCCAACAGTACTCTGGAAAAGATTTTCTGGCTAACGTCAGTTAAACTTATGGGTCTGTAGTTGGAGGGAAGTGGTGAAGCCTTTTTATGAAAAGGCAGAATTTCCGCTCCAGCCCACGTTGCTGGGATTGCCATTCCCTACAGTATGGCATTAAACAGGATACATAAATAGGAGACCCAGATAGATGGCTCAGTGCGGAAGAGGTCCCCTGTGATCTCATCAAATCCAGGAGCTTTGGAAGGGGCAATTTTGCTTAAGGCACAAGCTATTTCTAGAAGAGTTATCTGAGGGGCCTCTAGGCAGGTGTCCTGCGGTGGAGTGATATCTGTAGCTGTACTAATGCCCCCCTCCTCCAACCTTAAGTAAAGGGCATAAAATAAATTCCAGACATCAGCAGCAATGTTGGATTCAATAGCCTGGTTCCCTTTGTTGCCAACTGTATTGACTATGCACCAGAAGGCCTTCATGTCATGATTGGATAGGGCCTGCTTCAGAGAATCCCACTTGTCCAGCTCCCAGAGCTTTTTGGCTTAGGTAATGCTGGCTCTATATAGCGCCCTCTTTTCTCTGATAAGAGATCTATCTTTAGTTTTGATTGACTCTATCAAGACTAACTTAGCCATCCAACAGCTGTCCTTTTTGCGCCCACTTGAGTGCAAGGGGAGAAAAAATATGTTGGCCAGAGTAGATGTCAGCACCTCCTGGATCTCTGCAACTTGTTTAAGAGAGGTGAAGGTGCCCTCACTAGAAATGGACTGTTCGGCTGCCACCAAACACAGGATGACTGAGTGGTAAAGGGAAGCCATCCTATCACACGATTGCTGTACGGCCGGCCAACTGACTTTTCTTCTGTTGTTGGTCAGTATAACTCTGGCATCTGGTGGTGTGTTTAAAACCGAGAATGCCTCATTGATCAGTAATTCAACCTCCACTACCAGGACATTATGATCACTATCATGTCCTGTCAAAACAGCATAATCCACAACACAATGCCACATCCTGATATCTATCAGGATGTAGTCTATATAGAGGAGTGTCCTGGTCGATTAAAAGTATGCTTCCCTGGTGTCTGATTTGGTTCGGCCATTACATGCCCTTAGTGAATGATTTAAGGTGAAGAAACTAATTTGGAAGACAAGCAGTGTCCATGCTCTGGTAGGCGGGATGTTTGCCTTAGGAATTGCCCGGTGTAGATCTTCTTCATTTGGAGTTCCTCCGTTAAAACCATTCAGGGACTCAAACTGGCAGTTAGTCGCCACCAATGCCCATCCAGTAATTGTTTGGGATGGTAGATATGGAAGCAGCCAGTTGGTCAAAGGTTGGCGATTAAAGGCTGTTGCTTACAGGCCTAGAGTAGACATTGACCAGTGCAATTCTGACCTTAGATTTGAATGTCAGAAGAATCCTTTGAAAAGAACTCCAGCTGCTTAGCTAAACAGTCCAGGTGGGACCCAACCCATATACAAAGAACACCTGATGGCCTACCCTTGCCCTCGTAGCTGCAGCAAGTCTAAAGGTGGCAAACCCCATCCTCTGTTTGTCCTTCCTATCCCAGGTTTCCTGGAACATACAGATGTCATATTGGTCTACAAAAGCCCCCCATGAGGATTGTCCAGTTTGTTTCGAAGACCCTCAACGTAGATGGAACAGTGTTTAGCTGGCGTGGGTATCCTAAGGTTAACATTAAGTGGTGTCATTTCCCTCGTTTGGGTGCTTGGTCTAAACATCAAAGTTCTAATCGGGTCCTTACTACTGTCCTTACTAGACCCCAGCCCTGTAGTGCCTGTAGTGATTACTGGAGCTTTGATCTGGGCTACAATATGCAGCGGTCCCATGGGTGGGCTTATAGGAGCAACATTGAGTGACAGCCCAACATCAGTTTGTGCTACGCGACTTGCCCCCTTTCCCCTGCCTGATTGAGTTGTATCAGGGGGCTCCATCCTTCCACCCACCCGTACCCCAGAAGTGGTACCGTGGTGATAAGACTCCCTATTCAGAATAGTCTGCTCTCTGTTTCCCTTCTTACTATTGGTTGACTGTATTGGGTGCTGCATTGCTCTGGGTCAATCAACATCTTCTAAGATCTCAAATCTATTATCTGTGGGTAGAATGTATAGTAGGGGTCTGGGTGGTTGATGACACTGTCTACTATGCTGGAGGTTTTGCTTCCACAACCCCTGTCTGTGGATTTTCTGGGCATTGGATGCTGAGGCTTGGTGTGAAATATAAAAGTATCCTAGCAGTAGAGACCTTATTCCCACATATTGGCAATAATGATTTGAACATCAAATACTTTGGACAGTTATTGGATTTTTAAAATTGACAACTATACAATCCCTGTGTACATCTTTTTGTCTGTTGCCCACCCACCTGACCCTGTTGGTCATAAGAATCTCACCAGCTTTCTCATAGGATAATTGTCTCTGCCTTTGCAACCAGAACAGGCATTTGTCCTTCAGTTCAAAGTGCGTTTCCCGCTGCCCTTGTTTGAGCTTGGGATCACCTAATAGAACAATGACATATGGGTATGTTAATAAAAGGCAGATCACTATTCTCTTCTCTTACCTCTGTGTTAAGCTCATTACCTTCCCTCTACCGACTGTGCATAGACCCCTGCTGGTTCGCAAAGTCTTTCTTAGTTGCCTCGCGAGATGTACCACGTTTCTGCTCCTGGTCTCATATTTAGCCCTATGGGGGTCAGAAGTAGAGATGGAATTTTGAGAATGTGGGGATTCAGACCTGGTACTAAGAGTTAGGGTATTCATTTCAGCCTGGCAACTAGCATTGATTCCTTTTCCTGTGGGTGGGACTAGACTTTCCACAATAGATTCAAACAATTCTGCAAATTTGTCTACCCTTGCAGCTAAGGAGCTGAGCTCGTCTTTTACAACAGATCTAAGCTGGACCTGCGAATCCCCCATCAGGTTCATTACCCATACTGGGTAGTCCAATGACACTCGTGCAATGTCTATGTTGCCCATTCTTATATCTGGGTCATCCAGATTCCCTCCGATGTCAGGCGTCCTACCATTGAGCTTCTTTCTCTTTGCCCTCGCTGTGTTTGTTTAGGTTCCCCTTGGCAGGGCCAGTGTCGGTGGCCACTTTGCGCGAGTAGACTTTTGGTATTTAGGGGGTGGACGTACATGTTAAACAGCAACGGGCTCAAGGAGGAGCATTGTGGCACCCCTTGTTTGATGGTATGAATACCTGACGTGAAAGGGGGGCTGTCACCTGGAACGTCCTCCCTGCGATAAAAGAGCCGCTCTAGGGCAGAGCCCACAATTCCAGCCTCCTCCAGGACGTTGCAGCAAGACAGAATGGGTCACAGTGTCAAATGTGGCACTGACATCCAATAAAATCAGTGCAGAGGTGCGCCCAGCATCTAGAGCTGTCCGTAGGTGTTCAGTCACAGCCAGGAGTGCTGAATCAGTGCTGTGACCTGGATGGAAACCATTCTGGGAGGAGTCTAGGATGTTGTTGGTGTTCAGGAAATCAGTAAGGAGGGAATTAATGTAAGTCTCCGTGATCTTCGCCGCCCAAGGTAGGAAGGAAATGGGGCGAAAGTTCTCTGGCTTAGCTGGGTCCAGGCTGGTTTTTTTGAGCAGAGGTACCACCTTGGCCTGCTTCCAATCAGCGAAGCGGCAAAGCCGCATGGCTGCTGGCAGCGCCTGGGGTGAGATGACTGTCATGAATGTAGACCTAAGGAGGTGGGCACAAACTACTCCCGTCGTCCAGATCCACATAGTAACAGCCTGCGACTTGGGGCCTAGTGTGCCGAGCCCTAACTTGTCCTACTGACTGAGTAGACTGTCCCTTGGGGCTTAGCGACATGGGCCCTGGCCGTTCCTGCTGTCGAGGCCTGCACACTGTGAACATTCTTACCTACTCTGGCCTGATTTCTCTCCACCCCCTGTCTTTCGCTTAACCCTCATAGAGGAGACAAGTGGCTTCAGTTGGAGGCTGGGGGGCAGAAGCCAGTGAACTTCTTTCACTGAACCCTATATTAAGTGACGACAACTGGGAGCCCCGGCGGCTTATGGCTTGAATCACTGCCTGTTAGAAATGGGAGGCTCTAGTTGGCAGAGGTAGGTACCTTTGTCCAAATAGGGACCCTTGCTTCTAGTCAGGCTAAGGGGGATACATTCCTAAAATATCCCCTGCTCACCCACTTGGTAGCTTGGCACGAGCAGACAGGCTTATCTCAGGCAGTGTGTAAAGCATTTTTGAACACATACAGTAACCCAGTGAAAACACTACAAATGACACCAAACCAGTTTATAAAAATAGATAATCTTTATCTAAACCAAAAACAAGACCAAACAACAAAAATCCACAATAGAGTATTAAAAATAAGGCTTTCAAATGGTAGAAATAGTTTAGTTCAATGCAAGTTGTAAATGTGACCCATTTCTCAAAAGTACCTTAGATGCGTCACGCAAGACAAACAAAATGGCCGCAGAGAAGGTGATGCGTCGGTTCCTTGCATGCAGGGAAGGTGATGCGTCTGTTCGGTGCTTCGGAGGAGGTGATGCATCGGTTCCTTACTGTAGTGCAGGGGAGGTGATGCGTCGATTCCTTACCGGAGTGGAGGTGATGCGTCATTTTTTTTACTGCGTGGGGAGTTGATGCAGATGTTTTTACTGCGTCCACCAACGATGCAACAGTCTTGGCGCCTCAATGCGATGCGTCGATCCGGTACGATGCGTGGTTTCGTGCAGCCGTACAGCTGGCTTGCTTCTGGATTGGTGTGGGGATCTCTGACTTCAGAAATCGTTGCACCTGATGCATCGTGCGGCGATTTCTCGGGCCGCGGTACGCGCTACAATGGGTTTTTTGGTGATGCATCGGAAAACAGGTGCGGTTGCGATACTCTTCTCCGATGTTGTATCGATTCTCTGGTTGCCAGCAACAAATAGTCTCTAGAGGTCCTAAACAGCAGCAGGCACCTCTTTGCAGGATGGAATTCCAAGCAAGGGAATTCAGGGGAGCTGGTGGTGAAGTCTTTGTTATCTCTGAGACTTCAGAACAGGAGGCAAGCTCAGTTTCAAGCCCTTGGAGATCTTCCTCAAGATGACAAAGCAAACAGCAAAGTCCTTTTCTCCTTTCCTTGGCAGCAAACAGCCACTGCAGGCTAACCCCAGACAGCAAAAAGCACAGGGGCAGTATTCCTCCTCAGCTTATCCGGCTCTTCTCCTTGGCAAAGGTTCCTCTTGATTTCCCAGAAGTGATCTAAAAGTCTGGGGTCTGGGCCCCTCCTTTTTATACACCAAAATCCTTTGTTCTCTGACGTCGGAGAGTATCTGTACCCGGCCAACACCAATTATGTGGGGCACTTTGCAAGTGCACAACAACCTCCTTTGTCAGTGTGAGCCCTGACTCCAGGCACACCCTATTCAGGTGAAGGTACCACTCCTCCCACCACTCCAAATGCAGACCAGGCCTATTTAGCCCAGCCCTGACTCATCAGACTTCTGGAGCCGCTGCCCTTCTCCAGCCCCTGTCATCCAAAAGCCAGAAATTCAATACATAAACCTAGCAGAGGCACACTGGATGGATGGGCACGAAAAGATCTACTTTCTGAAAGTGGTATTTTCCAACACAATGTAAAAATCACCCTCACTAAAAGATGCATTTTCACATTCTGAGTTCAGGCATGCTAAACTTTATTTTCCTATCTTGTTCCCAGGGTCAGTTATGTTTATAAGATGTTATAAACAAACTCCCCATTCTGGCCCATGGGAACAGATAGCCTTGCAATAGTAAAAAACGAAATTGGTAGTATTACACTATCAGGATGTGCCACACACATCAGGGCATGTCCTACCTTTCACATACAATGCACCCTGCTCATAGGGGTAACTTGGGCCTACCTTAGGGGTGACAATATGTAGACAAGGAAAGGTGTAGGGACTGGCAAGTGTGTGCACTTGCCAAGTAGACATGGCCATCCCAGACTGCACACTGGCCCTACAATGGCAGGCCTGAGTCACATTTTACAAGCTGTGCTGCAAGCCCACCAGCAGCATTTGATTTTTTCCGGCCCTGGGCACACATAGTGCACCGTACTAGGATCTGACAAGTAGGTCAAATGAGCCAATCATGGAATCACTAATCCATATCAACAATTTATAAAGGGAGCACTTGTACTTTGGCACTGAACCGCAGTGGCAAGGTTATCAAAGCATCTAGGCCAGCAAAACTGAGTCCAACACTCATCAAAACATAGGAGACCAAAGCAAAAATGGAAGGGAGTCCCATGCCTATGGTGCCAGGTCTAAGACTGACCATCTGGCCCCCCCTAGCGGGGGTTGGTGGGTTGCGCTATCCCCTGGGCGTTCAAGCCTTATAGCTTTGGGAGCACCTGGCTACCTTAGCATTTGGGAGTGAGCAAAATTACCCAAAGCTCCTGATCTTGTGAAAAGACATTGCAGACTCTCCTGAGCCAGGTGAGCCTGGTGGACTAGTCTCTAAACCAAGCAGCACAAAGAGGTGAAGTGATAAGGGGACTGAGCCGACCGGCGAGCTGGGATCCACCAGAGTGTGGACTCTTGGAATATGGTGAAAAATGGGGGCCACCACCTATGCAGCCAAATAAAATGGACAAGTACGCTGTAGCCATGATTACTGCTGGAGTTCATGATAATGGGAGCGGGACGGTGTTAATGATCTTAGTGTGGAGCCTTGCCCAACAGGGGAACCCTTGTTTTAGGTGATCAGGGAAACTATCCAAGGGTTCACTGGAATCTAAATTGGATGCAGTGACTGTTGATGTCACTCTTCTCCGGGCAAACTTTAAAGAAATCACAGAGAAGGTCAGGGCTGAGTCACCTCTAAGTCACCTGCAGTTAACCACCAAGAGACTTGAGTCAAGTACAACTCTTTACTAAGCAACATGCTGTTTTAGCTGCCAATTTTGAGGACCTTGAGGGAAGTGTGAGGAGAAACAATATTAGGGTGTGGAGGGTGCCATCGAGGGGGCCCCAGGGCCCAGCATCTATCTTGTGCTGGAAGAACTTACCAAAATACTCCATCCTAAGCGCCTATTCAACTTGTTTACAATCAAAAGGGTGCATAGTCTGTGGGTGCCTCTGCCGCAGCGGGGGACCCCTCCTAGGACCAGTATCGCAAGGGTGTTTAATTACAGAGACCAATGCGATTTTGCAAGCTTCTCGATCCTATAGTGACCTCGTTTAAAAACATCACAATCCTGTTTTTTTTCCTGGACTTCACACTTCGAGTGCAGTGACAAAGGCGCAGTTTTGATGCTGTCAAAATAAAGTGTTCCGGGAACAGAAACTCAAGTATGTGATGTTATAACCGGTGCACCTGAGGGTGATAGCATAAGGTAAATCCTGACATTTTACCTCTCCTGAAGAGGCCTGGGAGTTGTTAAATGGGTGGCTGAAGGAACAAGCTGGAGCACCAGCTGGGGCACCATGGAGGCAGATCAGACAGTGGACACAGTCAACCCAAATTCACTGCAGATTACTAACCACCCCTCAGGAATAGACCATATACTACCTGCCCTGAGAGGCCATGTGATCATGAGCCGCCCCGAGCCCACAGGTTAGTATGACTTGAACAATTAGTGATAATCTATGTGGGAAGCAGGCCTTGGCTCTGGCGGCGGTAATAGGCGCTGAGTGGATCCTGCCTGGAGCCCTCCGTTGATGGAAGGGGGTGAGCTATGCTGGTAATGACTTGCACTGCAGAAGTATGTATCCGTGGATTGCGAAAAGGGTACAGTTCAAACGTTTTTGGTGTCTGTGTCATAGTCTGGTTGAAGCGGTGCTCCAATATCTGCATAGGCAAGCCCCAGACCTAGTCCTCCTGCAGGAAACACACCTGAAAGGTAACCAGTATAAGGCCATGGACCGATTTCGGTACTCCCTGCCGATGCATGCAGGTAACACCACAAATTCTAGGGGGCAGATATCCCCATTAAAAATAAAATAAAAAATCAATACCCTTAATCCCAGCCCACGCTTGGTGCGATCCTCTAGGCAGGTTTGTGGCCCTGTCAGGCAGATGGGAAGGGCATACACTGAACATCTGTTCAGTGTATACCCCACCGAAGCAACAAGCGCAGACATTTGCTGACATTGGAACCCTACTTTTATAGATGGCAACCGGGATCCATGTAATGGGAACTCAGTAGCCGTCCCTAATGGGTAGAGAGTCTAGGCAGTATTCCCAGGGAGACTGATTCACTAAGGGCCTGGGCTTGGTGTTTCTCTTACGCGGCCACAATCCTGGGGCACCACACGATACCTGCTTCACAGCGATGCATAGTCTTCGATCAGCCCCATGCGTTTAAATTCAAGGATGCAAGCCACCCGGGGATCTCTTATCACTCTCCCGTGGGCATGACCGTGCATGCCCAGTTACAAAACGTACGTTACCCCCCCCCAGGATTGACCCCTGGCACTTAAAGTATAGGGCCTTCAAAGACAAATTGAGAGAGAGGGTTGACTAGTATTTCCAAGAAAACCAAGGCACAGTTGCTTCAGCTTGCATTTTCCGGGAGGCTTTTAAAACAATTATCAGAGATTATGCGCAAGACCTAATTTGGGGGGGGGGGTATGAAGGAACACAGACTGCAGCGTATGTGCAGCACCTCCATAGAAGAGTCTCAAATTCAAGCACGTGCTCCTAACTAAAGAAACACGAGTGGGACTAGGTTTGCGTCCCTTGATCGATTGGGCTTCTGCCCGAAATGTTATGGTTGCGTACGACTTCTCTACTGGGACCCGCTAGCACGAGTCTGAGTCAATACCATGCTATCCCGCATCTTTGCCCAAAAAAGGGGCATGCGACCGGGGTGTCCTCACTCCCCCATGTTTGCTGTGGCACTTGAGCTACTGATGGCCTGGGCTCATAAGGACCCCCTTAAATGGGCTGCGAGTACTGCTGAGACGTGGGAGGAACGGATTTCCCTTTTTTGCTGATGGCATATTGCTTCATGTAACTAAACCACTTCTGTCCATAGATGGGGTACTGCAGGGCTGGGCGATGTGTGGAGGGCAGGCGATGATGACCTTTGAGATCCTGCACCAAGATTATGGAATGGTAGAAACCGAACACTATAGATACTTGCAATTACGGCATGCCTTTTGACACCATATCCTGGAGGAAGACCAACTGCCAGAGGCCACACAACTGGAGGTCCTGATGGAGAGCAAGGCTGTCTTCATGACATATAGGAAAATAATTTAAAATGCCCCAGACCCACTGCTAGCCCCGTGGAAGGCCTGGGAGGGTGACGTGGGGGCACTTGAAGACGACTGGACAGCAACTATCCAAGGTTGGGGGGACTCGCCACTTTGCCTGAGGGGTTGTGGACGAGAAGGTACTCTCTTTCATATACTATGGACTTGCCCGTCAATACAGCTCTACTGGAAGAGTGTTGTAGGTTATGAGCAGATTTCCCCCTGGATGCTAAGCTGCTTCTTTTAAATGTCTTGGGAGAAGAGACCAGCCCGACCTAACAAATGATCTGGCTGATAGCGACCGCAATTGTGGCTAAGCGGAACATAGCATGTACCTGAGGAGCAGGGTCCCCTCCCCGACTGGAGGAGTAGGAATCTGACCTAGACAGGTGTCAAATGGCATGCAAGTGGTCTACCAGAGTAGGGGCTGTCCCAAGAAATGGTACAAAGTGTGGGGCAATTGGTGCGCCTATCAAGGCAACTGATCAGGAGGGTGAGATCAAGGGGAGTGGGTAAAAGTTGTGTAGCATCCCGAAACTCAATTTGTAATAAAGTAAGTCGCTCCATGTTTGTGCAAAAAACCCTACGAGTGCTATTCCTGTGTCTAAATGAATGTCTGCACTCTTTCCTATGTACGATGTGAAATGTCTCAGTCACTACATTTCTTGTACTCATACACTTCTTTTCTTTTTCAATAAAGACTTTTAAAAAAAATGTAGGAAGAAAAGGCAGGGCTCCAAAAAGGGTTAATATAATTAGTTAAAGAGGATAGTACAAGGAGAATATTCTCTATACTTCGTAATCCCCAAAGATGACTAGTACACTAGGTCCAATATTAGACCTCAACCCACTTGATTGTTGTGTAGTGTCAAACCACTTTAAGATAAACTCAGCAAGACATGATTCTGCTACTCTGCACAGGAGATCACATGACATTCTTAGTTTCAAAGAACTGCTTCCATATCTCCTTCCACGAAGCGCACCATTGCTAACGCAAGTTAGTGGTAAATGAACAATACCCTTTAGGGTTAAGACTGCTTCATGGGTAATTACCAAATTTCTAGTGGTGGTTGCACCATATCTGCAGTGCAGCTCCGTTCATGTCAATCAGGAATTTTGTAAAGCGCACTACTCACCCGTGAGGGTCTCAAGGCGCTGGGGGGGGGGGGGGGGTGCATCTACTGCTCGAACAAGTCTTGAGGAGTCTTCTGAAGGTCAGGAGGTCCTGGGTCTGGTCTTCTGAAGGTCAGGAGGTCCTGGGTCTGCCATAGGGGAATGGGGAGGGTGTTCCAGGTCTTGGCGGCGAGGTGCGAGAAGGATCTGCCGCCGGAGGTCGCTCTTCGGATGCGGGGGGCGGTGGCAAGGGAGAGGTTGGCAGAGCAGAGCTGGCGGTTGGGGGTGTAGAAGCTGAGTCATCTGTTGAGGTATGCTGGTCCGGTGTTGTGGAATGCCTTGTGTGCATGGGTGAGGAGTTTGAAGGTGATCCTCTTGTTGACGGAGAGCCAGTGCAGGTCTCAGGTGTGGTGTGATGTGGCTGCGGCGAGGGATGTCGAGGATCAGGTGTGCAGAGGCTTTTTGAATGCGCTGAAGTAGTTTCAGGAGTTTGGCAGAGGTTCCCGAGTAGAGGGCGTTTCCGTAGTCCAGCCTGCTGCTGACGAGGGCCTGGGTGACTGTTCTTCTTGTTTCGGTGGGGATCCATCTGTAGATCTTGCGGAGCACGCAGAGGGTGTTGAAACAGGAGTAGGAGACGGCGTTGACCTGCTTTGTCATGGAGATAGTAGAGTCGAGTATGAACCCCAGGTTGCGTGCGTGGTCGGTGGGTGTTGGAGCTGTTCCTAGTGCCGTCGGCCACCAGGAGTCGTCCCAGGCTGAGAGGGTGGGGCTGAGGATGAGGACCTCTGTCTTGTCCAAGTTTAGTTTCAGTCGACTGTTCTTCATCCACTCGGCGACGGCTTTCATCCCCTCATGGAGGTTGGTTTTGGCATGAGGGTGTCCTTGGTGAGGGAGAGGATCAGCTGGGTGTTTTCAGCGTAGGAGATGATGTTGAGGTTGTGCAGTCGGGCAACGTGGGTGAGCGGTGCCATGTAGACGTTGACCAGTGTGGGGATGAGCCCTGGGGTACGCCGCAGATCTCGGTGGCTTTGGACCGGAAGGGGAGATGGGGTCGGGGGGGTTGGGGGAGGGAGGCGGGTTGGGGAGGGAGGCGGACACTGTGTTCTGCCTGAGAGGACTGAGGTGGTCCAGTCCAGGGCCTTCTCTTGGATCCCGGTGGCATTGAGGCGGGTGCGTAGTGTGCGGTGGCAGACCGTGTCGAAGGCGGCAGACCGGTCCAGGAGGATGAGAGCAGCGGTTTCTCCGTTGTCCAGCAGAGTGGGTGGATATTGTGACGATGTGTCTGAGTCCAAGGTTGTCGATCAGGGTGGTGGAGTTGGTGTCGTCGTTGTTCTCAAGGTGGAAGTTCAGGTCCACGAGGAGGATGTCATCCGTGGAGCCGAGGGCGTGTGTACGGACTAGGTCGGCAATGGAGTCGCTGAACTGTGGCCGTGCCCTGGGGTGTCTATAGACGAGGGTTCCTCTGAGGGTGGTGTTGGGATCGGTATGGATATGGAAGTGTAGGTGTTCGGCAGTGCTGAGGGTGTCGTCCGTGTTGGTTAAGACTCCAAGGGTGTTCCTGTGGACGATGGCGATACCTCCTACTACTACTCCGTTGGTGCGGTCCCTGCAGGTGACTTTGTAGCCCTCCGGGATGGCTATGGCGATGTCTGGTGCCAAAGAGGGGTACAGCCAGGTCTCTGTCAGGAAGGCGACGTCTGGGGAGGTGGAGTCAAGTAGGTCCCAGAGTTCAACGGCGTGTTTGTGTGCGGAGCGAATGTTGAAAAGAATTCATTTGAGGTGGTTGCGTTCTTTCCCGGTGGGTTTGAGCATTGGATGCTGGTGAAGCTGCAGTTCCGGCAGGAGAAGGGTCCATGGAAGCGCTTTGGAGTGCGGCAAGGCAGCATGCGTGTTCTTGTCCGGTGTTAAGTGCGTGGAGGGTGCTGGCATCGTAGCGGTGTCGGGCGTTCGTGGGGGCCAGGGGTTCTGGTGCTGGGCGTGGACGGGCTCAGACTGGCTTGCCTTCAGCGCGCCAGCGGCGCGACTGCACAGCGGTCACCATATGAAGGGGAGGTGGGCGGGAGCGGAGGCAGGGAGGTGGGAGCGTCTGGGGCGGGGCAGCAGCGGCGTGAAAAGACGGGCGGAGAGACACAAATGAGGGTACAGGCAACAGGTTATGTGGGGAACAAAAGTTAACAAAATGCAGCAAAATAGACACAAGGAATGTTGCAATCCACGAGGAAAAACCGAACTAAACTCTTACTGTATCTTCAGGATGACTGACTAATAAAAAGCAGCAACAACCAGCAAGGCCAGGTACCCATCCATCTACATAACACAGATTTTAAATTTAAGGAAAAATGTATGGATTACTTGTTTATAATTACATTTTTTTAAATGCAAGGGGGGTGGTGATGTGGATTGCAGAAGGGGTCCCTTTCATAGAACCAGCAGTATTGCCGACCTAATAGGCAGATATATATTCTTGCAACTGGGGTTTTTGATGGATTCGATACCTGTTTGGTAAACACCTATGCCCCTAATGTAGACGATAAGGCATTTGTCTTGAAATGATAAGGCTGTTAGAACTATGTGTACATTTGAGAATTGTTTGGGAAGGGGACTTTAAATGTCTGCTGGATTGCATTTGGACAAACACTCCTGCCCACCAGCACCACCGGGTCTTAAGCCCAGCATCGTCGAAATCTGATGGCTCAGTCATAATCCTGTTACTCACATGTACATGAGATGCACAGCTGATTCTTAATGCACCAGTACACAAGCTGTTTCACTTTACTACACATATCTTCTCTTAACCTTTAGGTGGAAAAACAATTTGAGGTCGCGTCTTTGTTATGTTTCGTTGCGGGTTTCTGGAAGGGGTCATGACTCGCCTTAAAACCGAAACATTTTACTTTGAAGAAAAACAACTTTCAATTTGTTTGCAACACAAGATGGCAGAAATGTGCAAAGCATGTGACTCTACAGCTTGCAATCCTATATTTACGGGTAAGTAACACTTTCACCTTTATTGCTTACTAAGTCTGACTTTAACTAAACCTTATTTTGTACGTTCCGCAACAAATGCTTGTAATTTTCTGAATGTATCAATGCTTGTGTCTTTCAGACTGTGGAATGCGAAGAGGGTATTGATGAAGATGAAACTCTACGGGAAATGGTGGAATTAGCTTCGCAAAGACTATATGATGCTATGAATCCAATGGCCTGATTTGATGTGTCCAAGAGAGAATACTTTGAGATTGTAAAGAGTCCTAACATAAGAAGTTAATTTTGTTTTGGTTTTTAAATAAAATTATAAATGGTTATCAGTGTTCTGTTATTTCTCTTCCTCCATAGTGAAAATGACTAATTCCGGTTGATATCGAAAATATATTTGAGTGAAATCATAAATGCCTCAAATCAGTGGTTTAACTTTTAGAAATAATACATATAGCCTGCTTTTTTTACCTTCCAAAATATGGGCTTGGGCTTTATTAACCTGTTTGCAGAAGAGCAGTATTGTCAAGAACATCCTACATTTCAGGGAGGAATGGGTAGCTTTGTGTACGGAGAGCTTATTTTAACGTTTTGGCATACTGAGAAGCACAGGTGGTCGCTCACCAACTCGATTGAGAGGGAAACGAGAGGGTGAAGTGAGGACAAAGGTTTCCAGTGATAGAGAATTTTGCAGCAGAAATTAGGGAATTTTCTTCAGTCCTGCTGTAAGTCATTCTTCTGATTTGAATAGTCCGTATGTAGTGAACTTATTCATGTATGCCCACAAGTAATACAGTGTCAGAATCCAGCTTAGAGTACACTACAATATGAAGCAACATAAAGAAATGCATTTAAGCAATTAGATTAAACGTTTTGGGATTGATTGTTGCAGCCGTTATATAGGTTTTGCAATGTCTAAAACGTGGGAATGGAACGGGGAGAGCTGAGCATCTGATTTATTGATGGAAGCATGGCTTAAAATGAGTTGAACACAAACTTAAGTAAACCCAGAATGTGTGACCTTTATGACATGAATTGGTATGCCCAGTGTCCTATGTAGATCTGTTAAAGATAAGGGCGAGGAGGGGCACAGCAGTATAGATTGTCGTTGAGAAATTGTGATGTTGAGTTTCTTTCAGTTTCGTGTGCGCTCTTGGGTCGCGTTTCCGTCAAAACGCGTTCAATTAATGGACTGTGGTGTAGGCATCGTGATGCAGCTGCATCCCCAATGGAGGCACTACGTTAGAGTTCAAAAATAATGATTCAAAGGAGAGTTCAATTTGAGATTTGTAGTTTTAATCGTTGAAAAATTGTGACATTTTCTTCATAGATATTCAAATCATATCTAATCCAAGCTTAGAAGTTGGCGGTAAGAAAGAGGGAACGCCTCCGATGCATTTCGGGCTGATAGCCCTTTGTCAAGGAGCGCTGTGGGGAAGATGAAAGGAGCTGTAAGAACCGGGGTCTGATGTATGCTATGAGTTATTATGTTAAGCTGTGCCGATCAATGGTGTGGACGGTTGGAGCTCAGGGGAGTGAAGGATGTGAACCGAGTAGCGTCAGCGCGTGACGAGTTCGGTGGAAGGTGAGGGGAGGGTGCGCTCAGTCAGCACTCCAAACGGTGTGGTATTCTACTTACTTCATATCGCGGGTGAAAAGCCTCGAGCGTTGCCAAAGTGAGTACGGGCGAGGTGCCTGGAGCGAGTGAAGGCGCGGGGAAGTTTAAAGGAAGGTCGCGTTGGTGCATTAGAAGATGGACTAGGTGTGAGTGTAACTAGAAGTCGAGGTCTAATGTGGGGGCCATATTGGAAAGGTGATTGAAAGGTGTAGGGACGCAAGCAAGTACAATGCACATGGGTAAAAAAAGGATCAAACAATGCAGTGGTCATAAATATGTACAATTAAAGGTAACAACTGAGTTCGATCCGGTCGTTAAGACCGTAAGGTTTAAGCGATTGCAAACGATAAATCCATTCCAACTCTCTCTGGAGTAAGAATTTTCGTGTGTCGGTGCCTTCTTTTTTAGAGATGGTTTCAAGAACGATGAATCGGAGTTGGGCGATAGAATGTCTGGCTTCAGCAAAATGTGTTGCAACGTTGGATTTTTCATATTTCAGCCGGATGTTTGATTTATGTTCGTTTAACCGTGTTTTAATTTTGCGTTCGGTTTTACCGACATATAGCTTGCCGCACGGGCATTTGAGTGCATATATGAGGTTCGAGGTGTCACATGTGGCATTCACTTGGAGTCTAATCGGATTGCCCTTCATTGGGTGTCTGATAGTGTTCCCTTTTATGATGGAATTGCAGTGACTGCAGTTCAGGCATGGTTGGGTACCTTTGTATACCATGGATTTAGGAGTAGGTTTGGATAAGATTTCCTGTATATTCTTGCTTCTTGAATATGCGAATAATGGAGGTTGTTGAAACATGTCCCGAAAATCTGGGTCCACTTGTAGGATGGGCCAATGTTTGAGGATGATCTTCTTATACATGGTACTAAATGTGGAAAATTTGGACACCATAACGATACGTTGATTTTCTTTTTTGGGCTGTTTGATTAGAGACTCTTGTCTGGAGATTTTCTCCACTCTGGTTTGTGCCTCGGTAAGGACGGTTTCTGGGTACCCTCGCTGTAAGAAGCGATCATATGTTTCTTTTATGCGAAGATTAGCTGTTTGTTCATTGGATACTATGCGTTTGACGCGTAGCATTTGCGAGTAAGGCATATGTTTTTTGAGAGCTCCCTGATGGAAGCTAGAAAAGTGAAGGGTGTTATTGCGATCAGTTGGTTTCCTATATAGGTCGGTGCTGAAACCTTCAGGTGTAATCGTGACGTTCACATCTAAGAATGAGATAGTATGATCGCTGATTTGCCATGATAATTGAATCCGTTCATCTTTTTTGTTGAGATTGGTGAGGGCCTCGCTCAAAGATTGTTCAGTATTGCTCCAAATGACGAAAAGGTCATCGATGTACCGTACGTACATGCTGGTGTTGTTGTGAAAAGTGGGGTCTGCATAGATGTGAAGTTTTTCGAAGTTCTCCATGAAGATGTTAGCATATGTGGGAGCTGCGCAGTTTCCCATCGCCATTCCGGACAACTGTAAGAACCACTGGTTATCATGCTGAAAGTAACTATGGTACAGGGTGAAACCCATCAGTTCCATGATAAATGCTTGCATGTTGGGATCGATGTCGCTGTTGAGGAGGGCTGCTTCTATGGCTTCGATGCCACCTTGGTGTGGTATTGAGGTATAAAGTGCACTGACATCGGCCGTGCATAGAATGTATGTCTTCTCTTCGTTTATTTGAATTTTTGAAAGTTTCAATAAAAAGTCGGTGGTATCTTTAATGTGACTGGTAGATTTAAAGACAATTGGCTGAAGATATTTGTCGATGAATTTACCGGTAGGTTCATGCAATGATCCTCTGGTTGATACGATAGGCCTGAATGGTGGGTTGTGAAGGTCTTTGTGAATCTTTGGACTCAATTGGATGGTTGGACTCCTGGGGAACTCAGTTAAGAGAAAGTTTTTTGTGCGGTCTTCAATAATGCCATTGCGATGTGCTCTAGTCACGATTTCTTGGAGAATGCTGAGAAACTCCTTTGTGGGGTTGGCATCAAGTTGCATATAGATAGTCTCGTCTTGAATGTGTTCTTGGAGTCGTTGATTGTACATAGCAGAGTCCATAATAACAAGGGCACCTCCCTTGTCGGCTTTGATACATTTAATTTGTGAGTTGTTTGCTAGGGATTTCAGCGTGTCTCGGTCTTTAGTTGTGAGGTTTGAATGTTTAGATCTTTTGTTGAAGTTCATTTTGTCACTTTGGCAACGCTCGAGGCATTTCACCCGCGATATGAAGTAAGTAGAATACCACACCGTTTGGAGTGCTGACTGAGCGCACCCTCCCCTCACCTTCCACCGAACTAGTCACGCGCTGACGCTACTCGGTTCACATCCTTCACTCCCCTGAGCTCCAACTGTCCACACCATTGATCGGCACAGCTTAACATAATAACTCATAGCATACATCAGACCCCGGTTCTTACAGCTCCTTTCATCTTCCCCACAGCGCTCCTTGACAAAGGGCTATCAGCCCGAAATGCATCGGAGGCGTTCCCTCTTTCTTACCGCCAACTTCTAAGCTTGGATTAGATATGATTTGAATATCTATGAAGAAAATGTCACAATTTTTCAACGATTAAAACTACAAATCTCAAATTGAACTCTCCTTTGAATCATTATTTTTGAACTCTAACGTAGTGCCTCCATTGGGGATGCAGCTGCATCACGATGCCTACACCACAGTCCACTATGTAGATCTGTGTCATACAGTTTTCATGAGTGTCTCTTCACTTTCATCACAAAAACAAGGGACACATTATGTAAAACTGGCTCTGAGCTATTTGTTTGTTCTATTCCTTTTTAGTCTTGCTAGAGACCACTTTAGCGGTTTGTCAAAACCTCCTGTCACCACTAACCAGAATACATATACAGTACACAACATATTGTATATCATATAAAAAGTTAGACAGGAGGGGTGCAAGGCTAGCGTTTATACAAGATGGCGGGTCCCTTCTGAGCACGACCGCTTCGCTTCCTGATTACCAGCCCTGACCACCTCCTGAAAGTCTTACTGCGTAGACCTGAGATGAAGGAGCTCTCATTTTTAGGGACTCCGAGATCCAGAGAAGCCCGTTCACCCTACAAGTCATCCCGATCCAGTGTGCCAGCTAAGATGGCAGTGTAGGCTACTCTACCAACGAGCAGAGCACGTGCGAGGCATCAAAACGCCACTGCCTTGCAATCACAACTGAAGTCTTCGGCGTTGCTATTGAGGGGTATCTGCATAAGTATTAGTATTTATTAAGCGCAACATTCATCCCAAGGGACATCATGGCGCTATGACAGCGTTATTCCGGTATGGCAATGACGATTATCCTGACAGTTTAGGGCCTGATATTTCAGTCAAAAAGGTAGTGCGTGTTTTGGTTATGTTTTAGGGAACAGCCATGTTTTCAATTTCTTCCTGAAGGACAAATGTTTGTCCGTTAGCCGAAGATCTAAGGATAGCTCGTTCCAATGGATGGCCGCCAGATTGGAAAAAAACTGTCCTCTGCTCTAGCCTTTTTTATCTGTTAAGTCTTGGCCATAGCCTGATGACGGGATCTCAGTTTTCGTGTAGGCATATAAAATCCAATTTTATATCTTAGGATTCGAGAGCCCTTTTTATGTAGACATGAGCTTGAACTTAGCCCTTTGGCAAATGGGCAGTCAGTGTAATTCTTTCAGACTTTCGGATGCTGAACAATACTTGCTGTTTTTGCAGACCAATGTAGCAGCAGCATTCTGGACCACCTAGTCTAGTCTGCTACACAGTAGTGACTGTGTAATTGATTTTCTACAATTTAAAGCAATCCATGAGAAAAGTCTGCACAATAGTTTAATTTATTTATTATTATTTATTAAGGAGTTGTATATAGCGCTGGCCAGACAGAGCGCTTTACAACAGTCGGAGCACGAGAATCAAACAATCTAGTGGTAATATACATACTGGCTCAAGGAGCTTTGGAACTCTCAGTACGATGTACATCATTAATGCACGTATGTCCTATAGTGTCCTAGTTGTGTGCATGTTGACTTGAGCTAAGCCTCCATCGGGGAGGGGGGATAGAGGCAGGGGTCAGGTAGGAGGTAGAAGTCTTAATGTCACAGTAGCAGCGTGCTGCAATGTGCAGGCTTTTGCGCTTCGACAGCAGTTATCGGTTCGAGAGAGAACGATTGAGGAAGAGGTTTTTGAGCTGTCTTTTGAATTTTACAAAGGAGAGGGTAGTCCTGATATGGGCTAGAATGGCGTTCCAGATTTTGGGCACATTTCCAGCGAAGGACCGGGCTGCGGTTTTTTTGCTTGCTTGTTTTCAGAGGGATGAGGAGTAGTGTGTTGGAGCTTCTGAGGTTTCTTGAACCGACCGGCCTTCTTGAGTTTGGAGGCCAGGTAGTCTGGTTTACCTGTGTGCAGGGCTTTGTGCATGAGGCAGGCAGTTCTGAAGCTGGCACGCATTTCGACTGGGAGCCATTTTAGTTCTCTGAGTGCAGGTGAGATGTATTCATATTTCTTAACTCCGATGACCATTCTGGCTGCTGCGTTGAGAGTTGTTCTGAGGGGAGCTAAGTGGGATTTTGCTGTACCTGTGAGGACTGCATTCCCTTAGTCCAGTCTAGACCACGCCAGTGATTGAGTAGCTTGTTTGAGGTCATTGGGCGGTATGAATGGTTTTATTGTGTTGAGTAGCTTCAAGTTGAGGAAGGCGCTTTTGCGTAGTTCTTGATGTGTTTGGCCATGTCAAGTTTTGGGTCTAGGGTGATTCCCAGCGATTTTACAGAGTCAGCCAGGGTAAGATTGTCGTTGAGAGCATCAATAGCTTTTAGCCATTCTACGGTTTGGGGGTTCTCTTCATTGTTGGAAATAAGAAGGGTTTCTATTTTGTCTTCGTTTCGAGATAGATCTGGGTGTTGTCTGCATATAGGTGGAAGTGGATGTTGGCTTTTTTGAGTATGGTGGTGAGGGGTTCCATGTAGATTTGAAAAGTTGTGGAGAAAGCAATGATCCTTGGGGTCACCCCTGCTGACTGGGTGTAGGTCGAACGAGAAGTTTTTGATTTTGATTTTTTGGTGCGGTTGTGGAGGAAGGAGAAGAAGTAATGTAAGATCACCTCATCTACACCTACCCTGTCTTGAACCACCTTAATGAGTAGATTATGGTCAACCGTGTCAAAGGCGGCCGATAAGTCCAGGAGAATGATTAGGCAGCATTAGTCCCTATCGAGTGACTTGTGGATATCGTCTATGATATTAAGTATCACGGTCTCAGTGCTGCAGCCTTTTCTGAAGCTTGATTGGTGGGGGTCTAGAAGGTTGATGCTGTCCATGTGTTGAGTCAGTTGTAGGAGGACGCATCTTTCTAGGATTTTGGATAGGAGAGGGAGATTAGAGACGAGTCTGAAGTTGTTCAGATCATTCAATCAATCAATCAATCAGAGCATTTATATAGCGCACTACTCACCCGGTGGGTCTCAAGGCGCTGGTGGAGGGGGGGTCTGCTACTGCTCGAACAGCCAGGTCTTGAGCTGCTTCCTGAAGGCAAGGTGGTCCTGGGTCAGGCGGAGGTGGGTCGGGAGGGAGTTCCAAGTCTTGGCGGCCATGTAGGAGAAGGACCTTCCTCCTGTGGTGGCTCTTCGGATGCGGGGGACGGCGGCGAGGGCGTGGCCGGTCGATCGAAGTTGGCGTGTGGGAGCGTAGAAGTTGAGGCGGCTGTTGAGGTATCCTGGGCCTTGGTTGTGTAGGGCTTTGTGTGCGTGGGTGAGGAGACGGAAGGTGATTCTCTTGTTGACCGGGAGCCAGTGCAGATCTCTCAGGTGTTCGGAGATGTGGCTGCGACGGGGGAT
Source organism: Lissotriton helveticus (assembly GCF_964261635.1). NCBI lineage: Eukaryota > Metazoa > Chordata > Amphibia > Caudata > Salamandridae > Lissotriton > Lissotriton helveticus. Next base: position 383,169,116 of record NC_136067.1, on the reverse strand, counting down.
GTCCAGGATGAGTCGTGCTGAGGTGTTCTGAATCCGCTGGAGTCTCTTCTGGAGTTTGGCGGTGGTTCCGGCGTAGAGGGAGTTGCCGTAGTCCAGACGGCTGGTGACGAGGGCCTGGGTGACCGTCTTCCTGGTCTCGGTGGGGATCCACCGGAAGATCTTACGTAGCATGCGCATGATGTTGAAGCACAACGAGGAGACGGCCTTGACTTGTCTGGTCATGGAGAGGGAGGAGTCCAGGATGAAGCCCAGGTTGCGTGCGTGGTCTGTTGGTTTGGGTGCGCTGCCCAGGGCGGGGGGCCACCAGGAGTCGTCCCAGGCAGAGGGTGAAGATCCCTGGATGAGGACTTCCGTCTTCTCCGAGTTCAGTTTCAGGCGGCTGTTCATCATCCACTTGGCTACGTCTGTCATCCCTTTGTGTAGGTTGGCTCTGGCGGTGGCGGGGTCGTTGGTGAGGGAGAGGATCAGCTGGGTGTCGTCGGCGTAGGAGATGATGTTGAGGTTGTGTTGGCGTGCGATGGCTGCGAGGGGGCTCATGTAGACGTTGAAGAGGGTTGGGCTGAGCGAGGAGCCCTGAGGAACGCCGCGGATGACTTCTGTGGCTTCTGATCTGAACGGGGGGAGGCAGACTCTGTGTTCTTCCGGCGAGGAATGAGATGATCCATTCCAGTGCCTTCTCCTGGATTCCGACGCTGCTGAGGCGCTGCACTAGGGTACGGTGGCAGACAGTGTCGAAGGCCGCGGAGAGGTCTAGGAGGATGAGGGCCGCTGTTTCTTCGTTGTCGAGCAGGGCTCGGATGTCATCGGTGGCTGCGATCAGGGCGGTCTCGGTGCTGTGGTTGGCCCGTAAGCCAGACTGCGAGAGGTCGAGGGATCCGTTCGTCTCGAGGAAGGCGGCCAGCTGCTTGTTGACGGTCTTCTCGATGACTTTTGCAGGAAACGGGAGCAGCGAGATGGGGCGGTAGTTCTTGAGGTCGGTGGGGTCGGCTGATGGCTTATTTAGTAGAGCGCGGAGTTCGGTGTTCATTGGTGTCCAGGCCTGGTTTTTTCAATAATAGCGTGACTTGGCCGACTTTGAGGCAGTCTGGTATGACTCCGGTTCTTAGCTGTTTATGATCTTGCTCCAGAGCGGGGCTAGATGGAGAGTTTAAGCTTTTTGGCCAGTCGGGCAGGTATAGGATCTAGGACGTGAGTTGAAGGTTTGGAGGTGGAGATCAGTTTTACTATCTCCACTTCCGGGATAGGGTTGAAGGATTTCCAGGGTTTTGGGGGGTGCTTGGGTGTGATGTCTTCTGTCCCTGTTGATGGGCTCCTGTGGGGGTGACTGCGGTTGTTGCCCAGTGAAAGCTCAATCTTGGTGTTTTTGTCATTGACGAAGTTGGCAAAGTTGTCGCACCGATGTTTGGAGGCCGGACCTGGGGATGTAGGGGCATTGAAAGTTTGTTGCCTAATGAGGTTTGAAGAGTTCTTTGGGCCTATTTTTTTGCGTTGCCCAGAGCATTGCCGAAAAAGTAGGTCTTTTTGTTCTAGATATGTTTTTTGTACTTCCTGCGAACTGATTTGAATTTGAAGTGGAGGTTTGTGGAAGGGTTGTTCCTCCAGAGTCTTTCTGTAGCTCTTAGTTGTCTTCTTTCTGAGTTAATGTCTGTGTTGAACCAGGATCTAGATGGAATGTTCCTGACTTTAGTTTCAAGGGGGCTTATTGGTCCAGAATGGAAGTCATAGTTGTGTTGTAGTGGGAGCTGAGTTCTGTTGTGGAGAGATCATCTGTGGGGAGGGGAAGGAGAGAGCTTTCCCTTTCTTCTAGGTCAGCCAAGGGAATCTGAGTTAGATTTCTCACCCATTTGGAGGGGTGGGGTCTTGCGTGGGGGATTGCTATAGGATCGTTTGGTTGATGTGGAATAGGATGATGTGGTGGTTGGACTAGTCAACGGGCAGGATGTGGTCGATCGTGACTCTCGCTGGGCAATAATAACTAGGATTGCTCCTCTGTTGTGGGTTTCCCCTGAGCAGTGTTGGGTAAGGTTGTTGGTGTATAGAAGGCCATTCAGGGTTTGGATTAGCAAGATGTTTTCCTCATTCCAGTGTAGGTTGAGGTCGCCTAGAATTAAGTTGTTTGAGTCTCGGAGTGAGGAGTGAGCAATCAAGTCAGACAAGTGTTCCCTGAATGCGGTGGTGTTGCCTGGAGGATGGTAGAAGAGATGGCAGAGTAGTGTTTTGTTGTCACTTGTCTTAATGTTGGCGGTTAGGCATTCAAAGGTGTTGTAGTTGAAGGTGTTAAATTCCGTTACGGAGATGTTGTTCTTGTGTAAGATTGCTATACCCCCTCCTCGTTGGTATTTTCTGTCTTTGTTGATGATTGCAAATCCTGGTGGCACGAGCATATCTATGATTGGGGAAGAGAAATCATCTGAAAGGAACATGTTAGTGTTAGATTCTTTACCTTAGAATATCCCCAGGCGTCCGACTGGATCCGGAAAGTTTTCGCTAGCAGTACCTCTGCGCATCAGTAGGTGGCATCGTGCTGCTTCGCGTCCGTCGCTGGCGTCATATGCACCGAGATGACGTCACGGAGACTACTTAGGCGCCACCCATGCGCGCTGTCAGTTCTTTCTTTTTCCGCGCCAGTAAGCGCAGATCCGGTTAGAGCACGTACCTTAGTCAAATCAAATCAATACAAGCTTTATTCGGTATAAAAAATATCCGTAAAAGCATTCTACACAATAAAACTTAATTCAGGGCAGAAACATAGTGATAAAGAAAAACATTTATTCATATTATAATCCCCTTCCCCCCCCTCATAAAATGATTTATTAAATAAAGATACGTATTTCATTATTAATATATAGACTTCATTCTAATCAATAACATTTCATGGGGTGCAAAGAAATACAACAAGCTTTAACAAGATACCTGAAATAGAGGCAAACATCTAGTCAAGTAATCAGTCTCAAAGACAAGCGATTCCAAATATGAAAGCATTTTCCTTCGTTTAATTGCTAATTGAGTGAAGGAAATGACCGCATTACAGATCGTAACATGATTTAATTGACGTATAAAGAAGAAGGCGGTTTTATGGGAATATAACTTATTGGAAATAAAAAGTGGACACAGAATCGATTTCCTAAGATCCCTGTAAAAATTACAGAACAAGATAAAGTGCAATGTGCTTTAGGCAGATTTACCATCGCAGGGGCACATAGGAAGGTTTGCACTCCAGTTACCCATCTTAGGAAATGCTATCTGAAAATGCAATGTTTGTAGCCTTAGTCTAGTCAGATAAAATCTAATGACTATAAGATAAGGTTGAGTGCCTAATGAAAAGGGCCCTTCGCTAAATGATCTAACATTTGGTTTAGTGCATAGCCCTGCCTCCCTTTTTATCTTCCTAGACCCAAGGAGTTTCTTTTTAAGCTCCCCCTTACTGTAGTTCTCCATGGATGGTGGGTCTTTAAAAACAACATTCACATCACACTCGATCAGAAGATTATGGACATATTTTAACCATGGTATCTTCTTCCAGTGATCCAATCTTCCTTGGTAAAATAAGTTTCTTCCTTTGTCAAAATTCGATGCCATAAATTGATGGTCAATACACTAATGAAGTCGCTTAAAAAGGGGACATCTGTTTCTCTATGGACAATATAGGTAGCAGTAGAATTAGAAACTGACAACACCCTACGCAAAAAAAAAATCCATATTTTTTCAATATGGAGGGATCTGCCATTCCCCAAAGGGCGCCACCATAACATACCCCAGAAACACATTTGCTCCCATAAAGTTTTAAAATCTCTCACAGGTTTATTACCTATTTTTTGTGAGAATCTAAAAATAGCCTCACTTGTCCTTAAAAATTTCTATTTGCTTAGGTTAATATGTGCATTCCAGGTACCTTTACAATTAAAAAGTAATCCTAAATTTAAAAAGGTAGTGGTCCTCTCAATGGGTGCACCATTTATGAAGAGGGTACTCTGTTTAGTTTTACATTTCCCACAAGTCATAACCAGAGTTTTAGATAGATTGATTGCTAGGTCTTTATCAGTCATAAACTTGGTAAAATTATCAATCAGAAGCTGAAGACCGTTTGCAGTCCTGGAAATCAGGACTGCATCGTCTGCATATAATAAAATAGGTGTTGCGCGTTTACATACAATAGGGGCATCAGCTTTAAGACCCTGTAGCAAAGAATCAACTCCATTAATATATAATGAAAATAAAAGTGGTGCGAGAACGCAACCTTGTCTAATACCTCTTGTAACTTTAAAGTGCGTTTTGCATTCCCCTTTGGGTCCATATCGTATCTTAGATGTTAAATGGGCATAAATTTGAGACAAGAGACTAATGATATTAGTTGGAGCACCCATCCCTTCCAGCGTTTGCCATAACATAGTATGGTTCACTAAATCAAAGGCGCTGGAAAGATCGACAAAGCATAGGTGGAGGGAACCCTCCTTTGCACGGGTATATTTTCCTATGATAAGCTCCAAATGTATACATTGTTCAACCGTTCCGATTCCTTTTATGAAGCCTTATTGGGTTTCAGTTAATATATTTCCCTCCATCACCCAACATTCCAGCCTGTCCATAAGTTTAATGTGCAGTCAAGCAGGGAAATCGGTCGGTAACATTTGGCACTAGCTCTATTGCCCTTTTTAAAAATTGGGATGATCACACTTTCAACCCATGTTACGGGCAGCGACCCATTAGTAACAGCTTTTAAAATTTTTAATAAAATGGGGCACCAAAAATCAGTGTTATATTTAAAAATATCTATCGGGACACCGTCTGGGCCTGCCGCCTTCCCACTTGCACTATCTTGAAGGGCAGTTCTAATCTCCTCAGCAGTGATTATATCAATCTTTCCAAAAGTTAACAAGATGACATTTCCATCCTTGCCCTTATTAATACAACATTTAGTGGGGTTAAAAATTCCCTCAGTGCCTTGATGAGAGAGACATGAACGTTGGCTAATCTATGAGCTGTGGATGGAAGCCCAGGTGCAAGGATGATTTAGGCTGGGAGCCCGTCCTGTTCAGGATGGGAGGGTGGGAGTGACGGCCTAGTTCTTATGGGTTATTACTGGGGGATCCATTGGAGGATGAGGCATATGCTCCCCTGTTGGGAGCCTGGCCGCCATCTGTCCGTGACAGGTGCTTCCATGTTTTGGACGTGCGGGGTGGAGGGGGAGGATGGGGGGGGGGAGGGGTGTTCGTGGGATGTTGGGGGGGGCCTTGCTTGCGTGCGCTCTGTTGCCTGCTGTTTGCCATGTACCATGCTGGCTGGATGCTGGAACTTCTAGTACTGTACTCGTTATACTGCCCAAATGTCCACTGTTATGGAGGGAGGGCGGGTAGGCCCCGGGTCACTACGAGTCATGAGCTGGAATGTGAGAGGGATGCTCGACAAAGTTAAGCGGGGTGCTGTGTTTCAATATGCCAAAAGGGTGGGCGTGGATGTTCTTCTGTTGCAGGAAACCCATTTGCTAGGCACCAAAGCACTATGCCTGCAGCGTTCAGGTTACACACAGACGTTTCACTCCGGCTTTACGAGCGGCTCACGGGGGTGGCGATCCTTATACACCGCAGGGTACCATACATTCATAAGCGCACCTGGACAGACACACAAGGTAGATACGTGGTGGTGCAGGGGGAGATAGGCGGAGACAGAGTGACTTTTGGTAGCGTCTATGCCCCTCCGCCACTTCAGTGGCCACTGGTTGAAAAGATCATATCCCTGTGGGTTGAGGTGCCTGACTCCCTGTCTGTTGTGGGGGGGGGACTGGAACGATGTTGTAGACAAAAGCTGTGATAGGTGGCGGAGGGGGACAGCGGGTCAGGATCAGGGTAGTGAGGGACCCACCACCAGATTGTCTGCGTTAATCACAGGGCTGGACGCTTGGCGATACAAACATGGAGCGCGACGGGACTATACTTACTTCTCGGCGGCGCGAGACTCGTTCTCCAGGTTGGACTACATTCTTATCCCTAGGGGGTGTGCCTCCTGCGTAGCCTCGGTGAAAATCTTACCGTGGGCCCTGTCAGATCACTCGCCGGTGCTTGCGGCGCTTCGGGTGGGCCCGGCTAAGCAGCCCTTTCGGTGGCGGATGTCGGCCTGGCACTTGAACCAGGACGATTATAAAGCGCACCTTACGGTTGAAATAGACCACTACCTGTCTGCGAACGTGGGTTCGGTTGACTCCCCGACCACTCTCTGGGAGGCCCTGAAGCCTACCTTGCATGGAGTGGACATATCCTGGTGCGCGGCGGCCCGAAGGGAGAGACGGAGGGACTTAGTGAGAAGGGAAGCAGAGCTGGAGGCACTGGAGCGCAGAGCCCGAGAGGTGGATGGCGGGCCGGCACGGCGACAGCTGGTGCTAGCGCAACAACAACACGCTTCGGTTTTGATGGACGAGGCAGGCCTGGTTGGCTACCTGCAGTCGGGTCTACCAGTGGGGCGACAAGTCCTGCAAAATGCTGCACCGTCTTTGCCAGGGAATCATGCATGCTCAGCCGTTACCACGGATGGCGACCCCTGAGGGAGAGCCCTTGTTAGATCCAGTGGAGATTGCGGAGAGTTTCGCCGGGTATTATGAGTCTCTATATGCCCCCCATGAGTGTTTGGAGGCGGATCTTGTTCAGCGCTTTATCGGCGATCTCCCGCCGAAAGCCGTCTCGGATGAGGTTAGGGACCTGCTGTATCAGCCTCTGACCGACGAAGAGTTGGGTGCTGCCCTGGGCGAACTAAACCCGTGCAAGGCGCCGGGTCCCAATGGATTCCCCAGTGAATTCTTCCGGGGGTTTTTGGTTCAGCTGGGCCCGCTTCTTCGGCCAGTCGTTGAAGACTCATGCGAGAGTGGGTCACTCCCACGGGATTGGCGCCATGCCGAGGTGGTGGTGTTTCTGAAGCCTGGGAGACCCCCGGAGAGTCATGCGTCCTACCGCCCAATATCACTCCTAAATACCGAAGCCAAGATCTTGGCAAAGGCCCTTGCCACCAGGCTCAAGCCGCATATCACAGACTTGATACATCCGGATCAGGCCGGGTTTATGCCGCAGAGGGCCACCCGGCACAACATCAGACGGGCACAGGTGGCGGTTTCAGCTTGAAGAGGATTGGGCGAGCCGGCCGCGCTATTCCTGGCAGATATGGACAGGGCATTCGATTCCCTCAGCTGGACGTATCTCTTTGCCCTGCTGAGCCGCCTGAATCTCGTCCCACGCTTCCTGGCGTATGTCCGCTTGCTTTATACTGGTCTTACGGCATCGGTGCGTGTCAGAGGCGCGATATCTCCCTCGTTTCTGGTCCAGAGGGGGACGCGACAGGGCTGTCCCCTCTCCCCATACCTATTCGCGCTCGCCATGGAGCCTCTCGCGGCATGGGATCGCATTGATGCTCAACTCAAAGGATTCCGATGGGCGCCAGGTCTTACCGACAAATTAGCGTTGTACGCTAACGATGTCCTGTTTTTTCTCACTGCCCTGGACCGTTGCGGGCCGCGACTGCTGCGCATTTTGCAGATCTTTGGTGAGACCTCCGGCCTGTACATGAATCCGGGCAAATCCACGCTTTGGCTGCTGGGTGGCCGGCAGAGCGTTGGGGACTGGGCATCGGGCCTTCGGTTGGCGACGGATGGGGTGAAGTACCTGGGAGTCTTCTTATCTGAAGATGCTGCTATATCCCGGCAGCGCAATATCACTCCGATGTGGGATCGGGTACGCGAGGACCTGAAGGTCTGGGCGCGGATGCCGCTATCTATTCTCGGTCGGTCTGCAATTTTTAAAATGGTGGCGCTGCCACGCCTGGTGTACCAGCTACAGAACCATCCCCATGTGCTTCCCCCCGCTGGTTCCGGCAGCTTAACTCAGCTCTGAGCGGATTTTTGTGGGAAGGGGGCGTGGCTCGGGTGGCTCTACTGACATGTTTTCTGTCAACCTACACTGGTGGCCTGGCCACGTCGGACGTGCTTTCGTATTATCAGGCGGCGCATCTTCTGGTTTTAAATGACTGGTGGTATGGCGATCGGGGAGACCCGGCTTACGCCGTTGAGAGACACGTAATGTGCTCGGCGTCCGTGCATACGCTGTTGTATGCGGCACCCCTTCGGAGGTCCCTCCCTTCAGCTACGCAGGTGGTTTTCTACGTGTGGAGGCAAGTGTTGCGGCGGACGGGATGGTGGAATGTCCTTACACTGGAGACCCCCCTCTGGCGCAATGGAAGGTTCCCGCAGTAAGATGCCTTGACGGGCTTCAGGGGCTGGGACGCCATTGGCATTTCCACCCTGGGTGACGTTTTGTCTGGCGATACTCTTAAATCCTTCGCAAACCTACAGGAGGACTTCGGGATGCCCCGCACCCAGTTCTATAAATATCTCCAATTCCGCCATGCCCTGGCACCCTCCCTGGTTGGCCTGGAGCAGATCCCTGAATTCAGTCCCATCGAAGAGAAAATATTCATGGGCGAACTGCCAGATAAAAAACTTTCGCGTATCTATCAGACGTTGGTGCCGCATTGCTCCTCAGATTTGGGTGGCCTTAGGGCCCACTGGGAGCGGGACGTCGGGGACTTGGACGAGGAGGATTGGGTTGAGGCCCTCGAAAGCCCCAGAGGAGCGGCCATAGCCACGCGCCTGCGACTAGTCCAGTTCAGATACCTGCACCGCACATATTACACCAGACAGCGGCTGTGGAAGGCGGGACTAGTAGCGTCCCCCGACTGCCTTCGCTGTGGGCTAGAGGTTGGTACGTTACTACACACGGTTTGGGACTGCACATCGTTGCGAAGGTTCTGGGATGGGGTCCATCGTTGCCTAGATGAGGGCTTAGCCTGGAAGATAAAGAGGGACCCCAAACTTGCACTGCTGCATGTCATGGCTGGGGTCGGGGGAAACTGGTACAAATGCCACTTACTGTTGTTAGGACTTACATTGGCCAAACGGGATATTGCGAGAGCATGGAAGGCCCCCCAGGCCCCGCCACTCACAGCTTGGAAGAATGGAATGGATTACTGCATGGGCCTGGAACAACCAGTATTCCTGGCGAGGGGCTGTCCCCGGAAGCATTTCAAAATCTGGAAACGGTGGGCGGAGTACCGGGGTCTGGACCTAGACTTGCCACCTGAGGAGGACACCCTCCTGACGACATGAGGACACAGACTATGAACAGTGGCAGTTGGTATGGACCATACATGGCATGATAATGTTTTCCTATGCTATGCGACAGGTGGGCGAACTTGCACGCAAGGAGGGCGTGGGAGGGGGGAGAGGGTGGGGGGGTTGCATGTTTCATTACATCCTGTGGTACTATCTCTTTAAGAGGGGAGATGTTCATTGGTATAAATGTGACTATAAATACAGCTGATACAGTGATGTTGGCATTTGTCTTTGGGCGACAGATGTGCATAACATGTGAGTTCACACAATAAAATCTGTTTTCCAAAAAAAAGAAATTCCCTCAAAGTATAACAACCAATCCTCTGGATACACCACAGTATCGATTCCTACCAAATAATGGTCTTTAAAAAGGGGTTGATCTATGGTTTTCCAGAAGAGGGTCGAATTTTTGGTTTCGGCTGCCTGGACCAGGTTTTCCCAAGCCATCTCTCTTTTTTCCTGGCCTGTAAAGCTTGTTTATAACTTTTTCTAAGGTTTCTAATCTTTTCACCATTTCTAGGTTTAACTTTCAGTTCATCCTTCAGGGTTCTATTCAATTTCGAACATTCCTGGTTAAACCATTGTGGACAGAAAACCTTATTATTCCTTTGTTTCATAATTCTTGATCTCAATGTTTTATCTATACCCATTGTGATATTATTAAAAGCAGTAACAATTTCGACATTATCAGAAAATTCATGTAAACAGATTTTAATGTCGTGGTCGCTTTTCCCAATCAAATTTTCCATAAAAAACAGGATTAACGCCTGACCATTTAATAGAGGTCCCATTTTCGCCATGAGCTCTTATGTTAGCAGCCACAGTGCATTGTTCTTTAGTGAGGTATAAACTTGATTTTAATGTTAACAATATAGGGTGGTGATCGCTTAATAGGCTATGTTCAATAGAACAATCGTTCACAAAACGCCTACTATTCCTAGATATCAAAAAGTGATCAATACAAGATGAAGATCTAGCCCCCTCTTAAGTGTATACGTCATTAACTCCATCATTGTCACCCAACTTCATCTCTTCCAGCCCATATTTATACATCACATAATTAAGTGATTCACCATAGGGGGTATGTAAAAAATGGGTAATTTGATCCCCTAAGTCATCCATGTGACCACATTGATCCGTTATCGGCGCATTACAATATTCTATATTAAAATCTCCACCCCATATCAAAACCTAGTCATGCACCAGCCTATTAAAAAAAAAATATCAAGTTCCTCTTCGAACAAGGTTATTAAACCCGCTCTAGTGTTGTTAAAAATGTTATTGTAGAAGTTAACCACTACAATGTTTTGCTTTCCTTGTACACTAAATAATAAAAACTGGAAATATTGTGAGTTGGTAAAACTTTTCTTTAGGGTCAAAGGGGACGTTACAGAGAGCAGTATAGCCAAACCTCCACTGGCTCTGCCAGCCTTAGATGGAATTGCTTTAGTAAAGGTTTTAAAACGATTTACATGGAACAGTTCTGTAAGCCAAGTTTCCTGAATCAAAATCAAATTTCGATTATCTATACTATTTAACCACAATGGTTCAGATAATGTACTTTTGATCCCTGCTACATTGCACGAAAGGAATTGTAACAATCCCAGTGATTGACAATCTACCTTATTGTCTCGGAAGCAATTACTAGACGGAGCAGGTACCTTATTAGTGCCCTAAAATATATTTTTGGTCACTATCGCAACTTCCGTGCTAGGAAGGTGGGGGGAGAGGTTACGTTCAACTGACATATTCTTAAGACTAGTGGGCGGAGGAGATTTCTCTTCTTCCAGAAGAAGTACATCTAGGGACGGTAGTACCGCTGTGCCTTCCAAGATTTTTGCAGGCGACTGAGGCTCATCAAATAATATGGAATTTAAAGGTAGTCAGTCTACCTCACTACAACATCGTAGAAGTTCAAATCTATTTGTCATGAGTGGGATTATATCATTGTCAGTGCAATATCGTGCCCTGTAGGAATCTGGGTATCGCTCTGTGTTAGGTCTATAGAAATAGCCGAGGGGTACTGCAAGGATTGTTTTATGTAAATTTTCTCTAGACCATCTTTGTTTCATAGCAATCTCATCTAACAAACGAGCCACCAGCTCCGGATGTCGCAAATTTACTACAATACAATCACCCTCACAACTTTTTACTGTACTACCCACCCAACCCACTCTCCGAAGCATTATTATTTCCAGAGATAGAACTCCAATGTTACAATGGGTATTAACAGAAAACCAATGAACCACACGATTTTTCAAAGATCCCCATACTTCAATGCAATCTCCGGCTAGTCGAGCAACATCTTTTAAAACAATGACATAGGGGGTGGCCTGTGGGGGTAAATTCAAAGTAACCCCCTGGGACTTCTTTGGCTGGTGATAAATTTCTGAGCCGGCTCATTGATAAGACTTGTTTGAGGATACCTTTTTGCCCCTTTACCATTTATACTCTGGCTAGATAAACCTGGTGACCCCACCTCAAAGCTCGCAGGGTGTTTTTCAGAGAACATCAGTTGCTTTACTTATGGCCACTGTTGCTTGTATAACAACATCTCTTTTTGGCATAGCTTCTAAGCATGGTCTACTGATGTTTTGTTTCTTGAAGACTATGATCAGTTCAGTAAGGTAGCAAAGATCCTTTTGTACTGTTTTAATTTCAGACATAATGCGTCGTTCAATTGAATTGATTTTCCCATGCAGTTTCTTAATAAGAGTATCAATACCAGACATATTTTGTAATTTGTCCAAAACTCCAGCCCCAGTACCCCTTTTATCAAGATTTAAATTTTTTTCCTCTTTTAGGTTTAGATTTCTTGGGGTTAGTCTTAGGGCTGGTCTGTGCCAAAATAGAGTGTTTGCTCTTTTTAGCCGGTGGTGATGAGTGATCAGGTACATCGTACCTTAGTCACTGTTTGACTATCTTTTTGAGACTTTTGTCTCCTGTAAGTCTACTCTGGTGGAAGTAGGGATGCCTGGTTTTAAGTCTTGTTGGGCTTGCCGTCGCAATATGCCGGTGGCGGACCCCCACGACGTCTGTCTCTACTGCTTGGAGAGCGACCACGACTCTCGGTCCTGTATTCACTATCTGAAAGAGACACGTTCGTGATAGATTCCTTACCTTAGAATATCCCCAGGCGTCAGACTGGATCCGGAAATTTTTGCGAAGCAGTACCCTTGCGCGTCGGTAGGCGTCGTCTGCGGCTCCGCGTCCGTCGTCGGCGTCGTGGGCGCCGTGATGACGTCGTCGGACTACTTAGACGCCGCCTCCGCGTGCTGACGTCAGTTCTTCTTTTTTCCACGCCAGCAATGGGGAGAGCCTTGGTTAGATCTATTCGCCACCGAAGAGAACGCGCAATGTCATCAGTTCTGCGCGTTGGAATTTCCAAGGCGGCACTCGCTCGGAGACGCTTTTCGTCACGAGTGGAGTTGCGGTCTATTGTACGCCTTTCCGCCTATACCGCTTCTGCCCAGAGTGCTGAAGAAGATCAAGCGCGACTGGGCCCGAGTCATCCTTGTGGCCCCGGACTGGGCACGAAGGTACTGGTATCCAGAGCTACTCAGTATGTCCGTCGATCCCCCGGTTCGTCTGCCTCTTCAGGAGGACCTTCTGTCGCAGCAGCAGGGGACGGTCCTCCACCCGAACCTGTCCAGTCTCCACCTCCATGCTTGGAGATTGAGCGGCGACAGTTGAGGCCATTTGACTTGCCTCCTTTATAATAATAATCTTTATTTAGATATAACACAGATATCTTTAAAAGAAAGTTACAAAATTCACATTATGTAAAAGCTATTAAAATTGGGAGAAAGCAAGCGAACGCTTCAGTGGCTGTTATAAAAATAGGAATCTTCCTCGTCCTGGTCCTCCTAATTCCGTAACATTTTAAAAAGGAACAAGCAAGAATTAAAAAAGTTATATAAAAAGCTGTTCACCCCTTTTTAGTTGCACTGACTATCAAAATACAGCATGCATATCAAAGACTTGCCTCCTGATGTCTGTAATATCATTCTGGCAGCCAGGCGTCCCTCCACAAAGTCTGTATACGCCTGCAGGTGGAACAGATTTGTGGCATGGTGCACAGCAAAGGCTGTGGATCCCCTCTCTGCCCCTCTTTCTGAGGTTCTCTTCCTTCTTTCTCTTGCCGGGCAGGGCTCTGCTCTGGGCACTATCAAGGGCTACCTTTCTGCCCTTTCAGCCTTTCTGAGGCTGCCTGATCAACCTTCTTTGTTCAAGTCCCCTATTGTAAATCGATTTCTGAAGGGCATCACACACACGTTCCCTCCTGTTCCGTTTGTGATGCCTCAGTGGGACTTGAACCATGTTCTTACTTTTCTGATGTGTGCTCCCTTTTTTTTTTGAAAATTTGTTTATTCGCATATCAAAGAGAGCATTCAAGCATTACAGTCTACATAAAAAGCAATCTCAGAATGGCATGCTCTTTGTTGTACAATAATAACAGCCGTATTGTAAATTTTCTATTTTGTTGCATCGTAGGTAACTCAACAGAACCCCCATGAACCTCCCACCCACCACCCCTCATATACCCACCTTAGGCACTCGTACTTTGTAATTGCTGTTATTAAGTGGCAATTGGCCGCTCACACACAGAGCTCCTTCCTAATACATTGCCCGTTTATAATCAAACCAGAGAACTACCCAACAAAAAGCATGTGTCTCCCGTCGATACGTTACAGGGTGCACCAGCCAGCATCACGGCAGGTTGTGGCGCATTGGGGGTGGTCACAGTTCAAGTTGCAGATAACGAGACAGTAGATCCCTCCTCCCCTTCCGACTCAAAGGCTCCTAGTATGGTGAACCAGTCCAGCGATATCAGTGTCTTTCTATGGCCCCTACGCTCCTCCCGCTGCAGAGCCTCTCCCTCTGCTTTGCCCCACCGTAGGACCTCCGCTTTCCACATGTCAGGCTCCGGTGGTTTGGGAGATTTCCACCGCATGGTTATCGCGCGTTTCGCAAGTAGCAAGGCCATATCAATGAAGCGTGTCGACACACTTCTTTTACGCGCGCCTGGCCCTAACCCCAGTATTGTGTGTTCAAGGGTGCGGGGTAATAAGGAAGTTCCTGCGTTGGCAAGCGAGTCATGTACGTGTGTCCAATAAAAGCCTAATTTAGGGCAATCCCATAGCATGTGTATTAGTGAGGCATCATCAGCTCTGCACCTGGGGCAGGTATCAGCAGCGTCAGGGAACATAGCATGTATACGGCGTGGCGTGAGGTAAGCCCGATGCAGAACCATCAGTTGGATGAACTTGAACTTCGGGCTTCTAGCCACTCTTTTAGGAAATTGCAGGATCCGCTCCCACTCTTTCTCTTCAAGTGGTCGCCCTATATCGCCTTCCCACTTGACTTGAGGGGCAGTAAGGAGGACGCTCGCCCGGTTCTGATTCCCGCAGTTAGCCATCTGGTCAGGTGGCTTCCCGCTCCCATGAGGTATTGCATCGACAGTAGCGGGTTTGTGGGCGGCTCTTCACCCTCTATGTGCGCTCCCTTTGAGCCACTTCACAACTGTCCTCTCCGCCTTCTTACTCTGAAGACTGCTTTCCTGGTTGCCATCACCTCTGCCAGGAGAGTGAGTGAGCTCCAGGCTCTTTCTTGTACTCCTCCTTTCCTCTCTGTCCATCCGGACAAGGTTGTGTTACGTACTAAGCCATCTTTCCTGCCCAAGGTTGTCACAGCCTTCCACATCGGGCAGTCCATCACCTTGCCAACCTTCTTTCCGCCACCGCACCCCTCTAAAGAGGAAGAGCGGCTCCACCGTCTGGACCCAAAACGTGCGCTCTCATTCTACTTGGATCGCACACGCCAGTTCCGGGTGGATGACCAACTCTTTGTTGGTTACGTGGGCGCTAAGAAGGGGAAAGCTGTGCACAAGAGGATCATCTCCCGGTGGATCATCTTGTGTATCCAGGCATGTTACTCCTTGGCTAAAAAGGAGCCCCCTGTTGGATTGGGGGCTCATTCCACCCGAGCCACGGCGACTACAACTGCCCTGGGCCGGGAAGTGCCCTTACAAGACATCTGTCAGGCAGCTACGTGGGCCTCGCTGCACACGTTCGCAAGACACTACTGCCTGGACAGCCAAGTCCGGAGGGATGGCTTCTTTGGCCGTTCTGTCCTCCAGGACTTTCTGGTGTGATTATTGGTTCGCAGACCCACCACTGGGGTTGGTATTGCTGGGGTATCTATTCTAAGGTAAGGAATCTATCACTAACGTGTCTCTTTCAGATGCACAAGTTACTACTTGTGTAACGATATGTTCGAGGCATGTGGGCTGCTGAATTCATATCTGTGCATAGATCGCCGCCTAGTGTTGGGTCCGGATGATTGCACATTGTTGTCCTGGAAGAGTCTTCAAAGTATCACGAGATAGGTGGCTCCTCCCCTGGACTACAGTGCGCATGGGCATCCTCTCCATACTCAGATTGTTTTTTTCCGCCATTGGGTTCAGATGTACTTTCTTAACTCACGTTCGGAATCGATATAAACAACTTTTCACAAGGCCAAAAGGCCTTTGGGGCGTCTGTATTGTCTTTCGTTCGGTGCCACGTACTTGTTCCGGTTCTTCGAGCCGGACGTCGAAGGCCGCTTGCCTTTTTCGACACCAAAGGCCCCATCAACGATCGACTATGGAACGGAGCCCGTTCAAACGATGCCCCGTTTGCAACTCAAAATACCCTCACATCGATGTGCACCCGGTGTGCAATAAATGCCTATCACAGGATCACGACGAGGCCAGCTGCATGGCCTGTTCTCGATTCAGTTCGAAAAAAACACTTCGGCTTCGACGCGCCGCGAGACAGTCGGCGCGGAAGACAGCGCCCGACCCAGAGAACATCTTAGAAGAAGAGGATCCTGATAAACAGTCGGATGCCGCGTCGGAGCAAAACTCGAACTATGATGAGGACGAAGAAGAAAACTACGTCCATGATGAAGACGTCGTCGAGGTAGGAGATGACGCACAAGCCATCGGAGCCGTCGATGACGACTCAAGCGATGAGCAAGGCCCAACCGCAGTCGCGGGGCCCGGTAGTGACACAGTACCTTCCAAGGCTCAGGTCGAGGCATCGCTGGAAGGCCTTAGCCAAGATCTTCATCCACATTCTATAGCCCCGCTTCAAGGCCCGGCTAAGAATATTTCTAAAGAGCCATCGGTCGATCAACCACAATCAGCTGTAAAATCGAAACCGAAACCAACAGACGCTAAATCGAAACCGAAACTGTTAAAAACAGTCATCGGATCGACGACTTCGGATCCAATCAAATTGAAGAGTGTCATTGACCCCTCGGGGTCACAAGGGGGTGTCGGCCCGAAGATCGGGGCGCCAAAGCCTGTATCTAAAGTCAAGCACGTCACACTGATGCCGTCGACGTCCAAGTCCAAAGATGGCGACACTAACAAAGGACTCAAGGCTCAGAAGACTCTCGATCCAAAGCTTCAGGCCTCCAAGCCACTAATGGTCAAAGCCTTCGAGTCCAAAAACAAACTCGACCCGAAAGAGCATATCAAGTCGAAGCAAACTAGCGTGCCTGCTACGCCTCAAGAGCTCGAGTCGACGCATGGCCACAAACAACATGCCGATAAAACGAAGTCGGTCGGATCGAAGGCGGCGCAAACCTCAAAGCAGGTCAGTCCGTCTCCAGTGCTTACGCCACCAATAAAGTACGGACTGCCCCCGACCGCACGCCCTAAGGCGTTCCAGCAACAAAAAAGCACCGACACAACAAAAAATTTGTCGGTAGCCTCAAGAACTCAGCCCATAGAAGAGGACGTTGTGTTCCAAGCGCCATCCTATGAAAATCAGTTGAAACTATTTATCGACTCCAATTCTGGAAGACTCACTATTTATAAAAGAAAGACCGTTCCAAAAAATCCTATGGAGTCATACAAAATCCCACTCAAAAAGAAGAGGGACTCTGCCACCTCACCTGCTCTTTTTGAACCTATAGAGTCCTATGGACAGGACTATACCTATTCTCCCACACATACCACTGACGATGTGGGGGAAGGATACAATGAGGAAGAATTTAATTATCCTATTGACACAAATCAAGAGGAGTCTCAACCCTGGACTGACCCTGTTGACCCTGGTGAGCCACACACCACGCCTGACACTCAGTCCTATACGGTCAAAACCTCGCCTACTGAAGATACAGCTGCGTTTAACGCATTTATTGAAAGGGCAGCCATTAACCATGATGTAGAAATGCACACTGACCCGGTAGAAGAAGACTTTTTGTTAGATACTTTCTCAACTTCAGAGAGATCGGTAAAAACATTGCCTATGCTTAAGGGTGTCCTTAAACTGGTGACATTTTCAAAGAAACCACAAGGGCAAGGGTTGTGAACCCCAGAATTGAACGGAAGTACAGGCCTGCGCCTGTAGACCCTACGTATATCAAAGGCCAGCTCCCATTGGACTCCTTGGTAGTGGCTAATGCTCGTAAGAGAGCGAACTCTCAAACAAGTGGTGATGCTCCTCCTCCGGACAAAGAATCCAAAATCTTGGAAGCTTCTGGCAAACGTGTAGCAGCTCAAGCGGTAAATATTTGGAGAATCTCAAATACACAGGCCCTATTAGCCAGATATGATAGGGCTCATTACGACACGTTAGAGCAGCTACTACAACACCTGCCTGATGCTTATAAGGAGGGAGCAGAAATGCTGATACAGGAGGGGAAGCTAATTTTAAACGCATCCATTAAATGTGCGCTAGATGCAGCAGACACAGCAGTTAGGGCCATCAACACCAGTGTGATGCTCAGAAGGCATGCCTGGCTCCGCATCTCTGGCTTCAAGCCAGAGATCCAAACAACTTTACTCAATCAGCCGGTTAACCCTGACTTTCTATTTGGTCCCGATGTAGACACGATACTGGAAAAAATTAAGAGACACTGAGACAGCCAAATCCATGGAGGCTCTGCAGTCACAACAGTTCAGGGGCGGTTCCTTTCGTCGCTCCGGTAACAGGGGAGCTTCTAGAGGTCAAGCATCACAGCAAGCCCAATACAACAAAGGAGGAACACAAACCACCTATAACAAAAGCAATAGGGGTGGATACCGTGGGAACAGCACCAAAGGCAGAGTACGAGGAAATACTAATACCAGATCCTCCTCAACCAATAAACAGTGATGTCTTGTCACTGCCCCCAGACCATATAACACCGGTCGGGGGAAGACTTCAGCAGTTCCTGCCAGTCTGGGAAGGCATTACCACAGACAGGTGGGTGAGACAACTTATCCAATACGGCTATTGTCTAGAACTAACCTCCACTCCACCCAACATACCCCCAAGGCACCGTCCTATGTCCGCAGAGCACATGCAGTTATTGCAGCAAGAAGTCATCTGCATGCTGCAAAAAGGGGCCATAGAACTCGTGCCTTTAGAACAGGGTACAGGGGTGTACTCCCTGTACTTCTTTTTTTTTTTTTTTTTTTTTTTTAATTTTCAAAACCTTTATTGTTATCGTCAGAGTACACCGCTATTTAGCCAACAACCCGGAGGCAGGCAGCTCAATTACATTGCATTACACTTCTATATATTATAAGGTGCACACTTGTGCAGAGAATTGACATTTTACAGAACTCGTCAAATAACAACAACATATGTGAGTGATTGTCGCAAATCAGCATGCGTTGAACCAATTGTATATTTCTGGGCTCCGCTGCCATCAGCTACTGGATTAAGACGTTGAGCGTATCCCTCCGACCACCCACACAACCCCTCCAGACTTGCCCCACCCGCCTCCCTTAGTCACTTACACTACCTTCCGAACTAGCCAGCCAATCCACCAACGGTTGCCATATATCGGCAGGCCTGGAACGCAATGGCATCAGTTCCCAATATGCGGACAGTTGGTCTTTACAGTACAGTGCAGATTTTACCCAACCGGATGTTGTAGGCGAAGACTTTTGCTTCCACTTGAGAGCTATTTGTCGCTTGGCAAGTAATAGCAGTAGGGCTACTAGTTTCCGGAATGCACTAGGTATGGGCAACACAAATCCCAGTAGCGCAACAAGCGGGTCCGGGTCCATGTGTGTATCCACTATCTGTCCTATGCTACGAAAAATTGCCTCCCAAAATGTATGTATGGGGCCACATTCCCAAGCCAGGTGATAGAATGTAGCGTCACTCGCACCACATCTCCAACAAGCGGCATCAGACATCAGTCCCATTTTAACCAGTTGTATGGGTGTGCGGTACGTTCTGTGCAAGTAATTGAAGTGTATGAGGCGCAGCCTGTAGTTGGGCGAAAGGTGTTCAAGTTGTGTGCAGCAAAATGTCCATTGTTTTTCCGTTATGCTGATACCCGCCTCCCTCTCCCAGGCCACCCGTGAGTCAATGTGCGGGACAGGTGTCTCGTTCTGTGTGGCCCTGTATATTCGCGTAATCAATTTGTGCGAGGAGGCGTTCGATAGTACGTCCTCCAAAGCTGCTAGTGTCGGTGGGACTTCAGGGAAGACCGGGTATCTACATTTGCATGCAGCGCGTAATTGATAATATAGTAAAAGTTCTGAGGCAGTCGGGTCAGTGGACTCAGTCATGTCTTGCAGTGCAATAAAAACGTCATCTGGATACAAGTCTCCCGCTACCTTTAGACCTCGCTCGCTAGCCCTACGGACTACCGCCGCGTCCGTGAGCGGTCCCAGCAGTGGGTTACCATCTAGTGGCATGATCGGGGCATATAGCTCACTAACGCCTGCTCGTTTGGCAATACCCGCCCAGGCCCAGCGTACCACCTCCACGGTATCAATGTCCTCTGGGGACCGTTTATACTTCTTGTACGCCGCAGCCTAGGGGGCAGGGGCTGCCACGTCCGTCTCTATGGCCACATGCGGTTGATACGGGATCGGGTGGTGCCAGTAGTACAGGTATTGGGCCTGCGCACTATATGCATATAGCTCAAAATCTGGAGCAGCCAGGCCTCCCTGATGGAACGGGAGAGTAAGAAGGTTCCAGGACACTCTAGGTTGCTTACCTGCCCAGACCAGTTCGATTATAGCCGACCGAAGTCGACGGAAAAATGCCATCGTCAGGGGCAGGGGAATGTTTATAAATAGATAAAGGAATTTGGGGACCACCACCATTTTGGCAATGGCTATGCGACCCGTCAGTGAAAGTGGTAGGGTCTTCCATTTTTTAACTTTGCCCTCAAGCCAGTCTATTGCCACTCCGAAGTTTGACAGTCAGATGTCGTGTATAGAGCGGTTCACTTTAATCCCCAAGTATTTGACATCGTCCACTACCCAGTCAATCGGAAATTCAGTGTGACATTCGGTCGTGCTGTCCATCAACGGTAGCATAGTGGACTTCGACCAATTGATATTGATCCCAGTAAGGCCACTATATCGTAGCACTTCCCTCATCAGTGGGTCAAAGTTCTCCAACGGATTCATCATATAAATCGTTACATCGTCTGCATACAGGGAGATGAGTAGGCCACGCGACGTGAAGCCAATGCTACGCTGAGTATGGTGTTGTCGCATGCGTGCCGCTAGCGGTTCCGTAGCAATAGCGAATAACAAAGGGGACAGTGGACACCCTTGTCTGGTGCCTCTCGTAATTGGGATAGGAGCCGAAGTCTGTCCATTCACCCTAACTCTAGCGGTCGGGCTATTGTATAGAATGCCTATGCGTTTGGCGAACATTGGACTAAATCCCATTCGAGAAGTGTGGCTCACTGGTTAGAGGAGGCAGACCCTGATGCAGAGGTCAGACCTGGGACCAGGGTTCAATTCCCGACGCGGCAGGGTCTTGAGCCCAAATGTCCACAGACTCGATAATTCTCGCCTCGGTGCCTACTCGAATCATGGGTTCACACTCTGCAGCTCTGGGCAATAGCTTGCTTAATCTCCACTACGGCCCCCCCGTGGCGGGATGCCTGGTCTTCACCTTGGGGATGCCCAGTAGGGGTAATCTCGCAGGGAAAGCCAGGACGGGTTCCCAAAGCAAGCGCTAAGAGACCTGTCGGTGATTTGGCGCTGTATAAATCGAAATTAACATAACATAACATAACATAACATTCGGGTAAAAAGGGTGAGCAGGAACTTCCATTCTAGAGAGTCGAATGCTTTAGTCGCATCCAGTAGTGCGGCTGCAGCCTGCACCTTGGGATCTAGATAGTGGAGTAGTCCGAACAGTACTCTCAGGTTGTGGGAAGTAGACCTCTCCAGGACGAATCCAGATTGGTCAGAGAGCGCTATTTGCGGTAGCATGTATTTAAGACGGTCCGCTAGCAGTTTCGCATAGATTTTAGCGTCTATGTTTATCAGCGAAAGCGGACGGTAGGAGTCCGGGGTGGAGGGATCCTTATCGGGCTTGAGTAGCGTTATAATCATCGCCTCTCGCATGGATTGTGGGAGTATCTCTGTGTCTACCGCCTCCACGAAAACCCTGTGAAGTCTAGGTACTAAAAGGTCCGCATACTCCTTATAGAAGTCTGCCGTCAGTCCGTCTGGTCCAGGAGCTTTACCAGGTGGCAGACTTGCTATTATTGCTCTTATGTCCTCTTGTGTGAACGGTAAGTCCATATATTGTCTGGCCCCATTGTTGAACCAAGCTCAAGCAATTGTGTCTAGGTAGTCTGTAAGAGATTGGTCATCTGGCGTAACCCTAGATGTGTAGAGTGTTCGGTAGTAATCAGTCATGACCCTGAGGATGGCCTGGGGTTCCCTGACAGTGTCCCCTCCCTCAACTCTAAGTTCCAAGACATAGTCTGTGCCCCTCGGTGGTCTAAGCATTTTAGCCAAGGTCCGGCCTGCCCGGTCTCCCTCTCCATATCTACGTGCTTGACCATCTTTCGCCAGAAAAGACACCTCCCTGTCAGCCTCCTCTTGGTATTGCGTGAGTTTTGCTCTGAAGTCAGCCCGGACCCTATCTGTTGGTGCCTCCTTTAACTGAGCCTCAAGCGCTGCTAATTCTGTTTCTAGTGTATGTAGGGTGTCCCTGATGGATCGGAGTACCCCTGTTTTCAGAGACATGCAGTGTCCCCTCATCACCACTTTACATGCCTCCCAGAGTGTGCCTGGGGAGTCCACCGAGCCCTCATTTAGTTCAAAATACTCCTCCAGTTTTTCCCTCAGCTCTTGCTTGAAAACCTGATCACGAAGAGCCCAAGAGGGGAACCTCCAGCTGAAAGGCTGGACGTACTGCGCTGGGGTGGACAGTGTCAGACAGACTGGGGCATGATCCGAAAGTGATCTTGGTAGGTGTTTCACCTCAGTCGTCAAAGCATGGACATCTCTAGATAGTAGCCAGTAGTCCAATCTGGACCACGCAGCCCTATGTAGCGTTAGACATGTGCCCTCCCGGGCACCGGGATGCAGTGCCCTCCATGAGTCAACCAGTTGCGCATCAGATATGATTTCCCCTAGTGTTGCCGCTGCTTTAGGGTGATGTTCCCTGGTCGTCCCCTGCCTATCCAAGGTGTCCGACAACACAACATTATAATCACCACCCCACACAACTGCTGCCTGACCACGTGCCTGTATCTTGTACCAGAAGTCACAATAAAACTCAGGATTATCGTCATTAGGGGCATACACATTCACCAGTATCACTCGCATGCCACATAATGTTCCCACCAGTAATATGAACCTTCCCTCGGCATCTTGTACCACCTCAGACGTTTTCCAATGTAGGCCTCTTCTAATCAGCATCGCCACCCCACGTGAGTAATTAGAATAAGGCGCATGTACAACCTCCCCCCATCTACTGTGCCGAAGCAAAGTGGAAGCGTTAACAGTCAGGTGGGTCTCCTGTAGGAAGCATATGCTTTTCTAAGTAAATAGGCTTGGACCAGTCTGACCTTGCGCCGGTCATTCATGCTGCGCACATTCCAGGTTAAAAGATTGATTTGAGCCATAAGGACATTGTCAAGGGGTACAGTGTTGTCCCTGCAGCTGAGTCACACATCACAATAGAGTCCTTCACCCACACAAGCGGAGTGGAATCAGTCCCGGCCTCACTCACACCCAATCTAGATCGGCAATACATCTCCTATCTCCGCCAGCCAAGTAGCCCGTGGAGTCCAGTGCACAGTTCAGAGCTGATCATAGCTGTATGCGGCATATCTCTCACAGTACAAACAAATTCAAAAGTACATCTCAACCCCAAACCCCCCCCCGCCCCCTCCCGCTCCAACCCCCCAATCAGGTAGTGCAAATCTCTCCCATCCCTCCCACCCAAACTGTAAAAACCCTTCAGAAGTCCTCATCAAAAACAAGTCAATGGGAATCATCCCTCGGGGAACGCAGGTCGGACATCCACTAACCCTGAACTTTTGCCAGGGCGGCCGAGCGCCAGCCTGGCAGTGATCTCTCAAGGACCTCCCCACCCCATGCATGGATCTTAGCTCAGCCACTTATCTGTATAGAGCAGTTCGGCGGGGTCTCAGTTCGACATCTTCTCCTCCCGGCATCCATGATAGTAGAGGAGCAGCAGGCGTTTTCACGTCTATGCCTGCGGTTACTCAATGTCACTCAACCCAGCCTGCGCCTCCGGTTCCTCAGATGGCGTCTGTTTTTTTTTGGTCTCGCGCTAGTTGTTTGGCGTATTGCAACGCCGCCTTAGCATCCACAAAGACGGAAGGTTTGCCAGGGCCCTGCACCCTAAGTTTCGCAGGGTAGATGAGCGAGTATTTGGTACCAATTTGCTGGAAGATCTTTTTAGCCGGTACGAATTCCCTCCTGGCTGCCTGAACCTGCATGGTAAAGTCCGGAAATATCAAGATGTGGTTGCCCTGATACTGTAGATCCTTCGTGTCTTTTGCCATGCGCAATATAGTATCCCGGTCCCTATAGTTTAGGATGCGCGCAATTATAGGTCTAGGTGGAGCACCTGGCTTGGGCTGAGGGCCCAAGGTTCTATGCGCCCTCTCGACCAGGAACATCTGTGAAAGGCCCGCTCCAAAAAGTTCAGTCATCATTGTCTCAATATATAGCTCCATTTTCGTGATGTTTGTCTATTCCGCCACGCCCGTGATGCGGACGTTGTTGCGTCTCGAGCGGGCCTCTAAATCCTCGTTCTTCTGCTGGATTAACGACAGAACCTTGTCCATGCCACGCAGTTTTTTGTCCATATCAGTTTGGCTCTCCTCCGTTTCGGTCACTCGCGTTTCTAGCACCCCCACTCTGCCGTCCTGTTTATCCATCCGCCTGGTGAGACTGTCCATGCGGGCCGCCAAGTCATCCATCTTGTGATCTATGCCCTGGAGGCTTGTTTTCAGTTCCTGGAACATGGATTTGATCTCCGCATTTTGCGTGTCACACTGGTCACTCCTCGCTGCGTCCTCTTCCGACTGTTCGTGTCCAGCAGACTTCTGTTTGGTCTTGTCGAAGGTCAGCCGTGGCTGCCTCGTGTCTGGTTTCTCCATGTCCAGCTACAAACGCGACGGCCAGGGAGGAGAGGTTGAGACGCCGACGCCAACAGGTAAGGACACGCGCTAATGAACGTTTCACTCCGGATCTGTAGCAGCAGGAGAGTGCGCGCCACACAGTCCAATCACCGTTGTGCCCCCGGGGCCACCCGATGGATAATGCCTCCTTCTTCGCACTGCTAGGTCGAGTTAGCCCCCTCAAAGGTCGCAGTTCCCACAAAGTTCCAGCGTGATCTCAAGCCGTTGCAGCAGGGTATGGCCTAGGGGCTAGAGCAGGACAAAATGGCCTCCTACGTCCTGCCACTCCTCCCCGCTGCTGCTGGCGTCTGAGGCGGACACTCCAGGTCAGCGCTGCCGTCGGCGCCGGTAAACCGTCACACCCGTCCTCCCTCCACGGTGGGCGATATGTGGCCTCGAGGAATGGCTGAGCAGGGGATACTGGCGACTGAGTTCAGGCTGCGTGCAAGCGCCGCCAGACATCAAGCATGGCCGCTCGCCTAGCCAAATCCCAGGGATCAGCGTCAAGACTATTTTGCAGTCACTACCTCTCTATCCCGATCGGGGACCAGCCTCCCTCAACACTGTCTCCGTCAGACCCTTACCGGGCCGGTCGCCGAGCTGCCCGTTATGGCCGATCTGCGGTAGGACGCCAGCGTGGTGTGTCTCAGCAACGGGACTTCACCGCCAGATATTGCTTCTCCGTTGCTGCGTGGCGCCCGCACAGGCCTGCCGGTGCCCCCCGCAGTCTGTCAAGTGTCTGTGGTGCTCGCGCACTGGCCCCTCGCGCCTGGCGCCGTTACTCCGCGGCGTCACGCCGCTCACGTCCGGGCTGATGAATCACGCTAGCTCCCGGCTTCCGAACAGCAACCAGGCCACAGCCCAGGACACAGGTCGTTCGCTGTCACCGCACTCCAGCAGGCAGTCCGCTCCAAATTTCACTGCCGGGCGGTTGCTCTTTCTCCGTGCTGATATCCTGGGGAGGAAGGTCCGAGGTTACCCTCCAGAAACGCCGATAATTAGCAGATTTATTTGCTCGGCCGGCGGAGCTGCGAGATCGGGCAGCCATTCCGCTTCGCGTCCAAGCCACGCCCCCCTCCCTGTACTTCTTAATCCCAAAGAAGGACGGGTCTCTCAGGCCCATTCTAGACCTTAGACCCATGAACCAATACATCTTGTCAGAACATTTTCACATGCTCACTTTGCAGCAAGTTCTACCATTGCTCAGTCAGGGGGATTTCCTAGCAACCCTAGACCTGAAGGACGCATATTTCCACATTCCAATTCACCCAGGTCACAGGAAATATCTCAGATTCACCATCAACAACCAGCATTACCGGTTCAAGGTCCTGCCTTTCGGGGTCACTACAGCCCCCAGAGTGTTTACCAAGTGCTTGGCGACAGTAGCTGCGCACCTTCGGAGACAACGCATCCATGTCTATCCTTATCTGGACAACTGGCTTATCCAAGCGAAGTCAGCCCAGCAATGTGCCAGCCACATGTCCCGCACAATTCACCTCCTACACAGTCTAGGATTTTCACTGAATTACCCAAAATCTCATCTTCAACCCGCACATGTACAACAGTACCTAGGCGCGGAAATAAACACCCTGGCTGCAACAGCACAGCCAAATTCAGCAAGAATCAACAGCATGCAATTGCTGATTCAAAAATTCAGACCCCAACACTCACTCCCAGCGCAAGTGTTCATGCAGCTTATAGGCATGATGGCCTCCTGCATCTTTATAGTCCCTCACGCGAGGCTACACATGCGTCCGCTTCAGGAGTGCTTGGCACGACAGTGGAACCAGGCTCAGGGACACCTAAAGGACCTAGTGTTGGTGACTGGTCGTGCACACAACTCTCTGCATTGGTGGAACACACAAAACCTTTGCAGGGGACGACCGTTCCAAGAGCCTGTACCTCAGGTAGTGCTGACGACGGACGCATCTCTCCAGGGCTGGGGAGCGCATGTCCTCCATTATACAGTGCAGGGACTATGGACGACGCAGCAGCAGCAGATGCACATCAACCTACTGGAACTGATGGCAATCTTCATGGCGATGAAGGCGTTCAAATTGCATTTGTGCAACAAAGTCGTGCTGATCCGGACGGACAACATGACTGCAATGTATTACATCCAGAAGCAGGGAGGGACACACTCTCCACAATTGTCACACCTAGCCCAGAGCATGTGGAAGTGGGCCATTCAAAGAAACATGTTCCTCATGGCGGAACACCTCCCAGGCAAGGACAACCAGATAGCAGACCTGCTCAGCATGCACAGCCATCAAATGCACGAGTGGGAGATACATCCCTCGGTGCTACAACCGTATTTCCAGCAGTCGGGTCATCCAGAGATAGACCTATTCGCCACAAAAGAAAACGCAAAATGCCAAACCTTCGCCGCCAGGTTCCCACACCCGCAGTCTCAGGGCAATGCGATATGGATGGACTGGTCAAACAGATTTGCGTACGCTTTTCCTCCAGCACCGCTCATACCGCTGGTAGCGCGCAAACTGCGGCAGCACTCAATGACACTCATCCTGGTTGCTCCAACATGGGCAAGGCAGGCATGGTACACCACGTTCCTAGAACTTTCAGTGGTGCCTCACCAGCGACTGCGGCTCACACCCAGTCTCCTCACTCAGAGCCGTGGAGACATTCAGCACCCAGATCCGCAACAGTTGAGCCTTGCAATATGACTCCTGAGGTCATAGAGTTTGGCTACCTGAACCTGCCCCCTGACTGTATGAACATTATCAAGGAGGCTAGAAGGCCTACAACCAGGGCGTGTTGTTCCAATAATAACATAAATCCGCTAGATGCATCAACGCAAAACATTATATGTTATTTGTTGCATCTACACAGATGCAATCTGGCATATAGTTCCATCAGGATACATTTAGCTGCAATGGCAGCTTATCTTCAAAACAGACAGCACCTTTCCCTTTTCAAAGTGCCTGCCATTAAAGCTTTTATGGAGGGACTCAAAAGAGTAATTCCTCCCAGACACCCGCCTTCACCTGTCTGGAATCTAAACATAGTTCTCACCAGACTAATGGGACCACCTTTTGAACCTCTTCACTCAATTTCTGACATGGAAAGTGGCTTTTCTAGTAGCGATCACATCGCTAAGAAGAGTTAGTGAGCTGCAAGCCCTAACTATTCAGGAGCCTTTCATACAGATTCATGCTAATAGGGTAGTGCTGCGTACCAACCCTAAATTTATGCCTAAGGTGGTGTCGCAGTTCCACATTAACCAAACAATAGAACTACCAGTATTCTTCCCAAATCCAGATTCAGTGGCAGACCGAGCACTGCACACACTAGATGTTAAAAGAGCTCTCCTGTATTACATAGACAGGACAAAAGATTTCAGGAAAACTAAGCAACTGTTTGTTGCCTTCTCTCCACAGCACAAAGGCAACCCCATTTCCAAATCCGGAATAGCCAGATAGATTGTTAAGTGCATACAGATCTGTTGTCATAAGGCTAAACGCACATTAACAGTTCCCCCAAGAGCGGATTCCACACGCAAGTTAGGGGCATCCATGGCTTTCCTAGGTAACATTCCTCTAGAGGATACATGTAGAGCAGCCACATGGACCACCATACATACATTCACCAAACACTACTGCGTGGATGTACACTCCAAACAGCAAGCTGCTGTAGGACAGGCTGTTCTCAGAACTCTTTTTCAGACTGCTGCAGCTGGCACGGGCAACCACCGCTAAGGAGGAAACTGCTATTTATTCTATGCACAGATATGAATTCAGCAGCCCACATGCCTCGAACGGAATATGCTACTTACCAGTATGCATCTGTTCTTGGCATGTAGGGCTGCTGACATTCATATCGCCCGCCCTCCTCCCCGGTGCCTGTCGCAGCTGTAGCACTCATAATTATTCTCAGGCATGGTCATCACTTACTGTATCATACTCCATCTCTGCCACAATAGCGAAAAGCAATCTGAGGATGGAGAGGATGCCCATGCGCACTGTAGTCCAGGGGAGGAGCCACCTATCTCGTGATACTTCGAAGACTCTTCCAGGACAACAATGTGCAATCATCCGGACCCAACACTAGGCGGGGATCTATGCACAGATATGAATGTCAGCAGCCCTACATGCCAAGAACGGATGCATACTGGTAAGTAGCATATTCCATCTGTAAGAGACATTAGTTAGTGATAGATTCCTTACCGACCCACCCATCCTCCCCGTTCTGCGTACCGATATCTAGGGTTAGGGTTATCCCCTTTCAGGGCCCTAGTTTCAATGGAACCAGTGTTGGTTTTTAACATGGCTCAGCGCTTCTGGCGCGGAAAAGCTGTGTCTAAGAACTGACGTCAGCACGCGGAGGCGGCGTCTAAGTACTCCGACGACGTCATCACGGCGCCGACGACGGACGCGGAGCCGCAGACGACGCCTACCGACGCGCAAGGGTATTGCTACGCAAAAATTTCCGGATACAGTCTGACGCCTGGGGATATTCTAAGGTAAGGAATCTATCACTAACTAATGTCTCTTACAGATATATCCTTACACAAGTAGTAACTTGTGCGTCTGGCCATGGCCCGAAGGCCTTAAGGTAGCGGTGCCGGAAGTTGCTTGAGGTCCGGCACTCGTCTCAGCGCCGTTCACGGTCTAGGGGCCGCTCCAGAGAATGCTCAGTGGGGTCACCATCATCGCTCCTCGGGCTCCAAGTCTTCACCCTCTGATTCGGGTAAGAGACAACACAAAAAGAAGTCGAAGAAGTGTTGTCTCTCTCCAACATTCCCCCGTCGGTCCCTGGATGAGGACGAGGGGGACAGAGGTTCTGCTCTCGATCCAGGAGATTGGATGGTAGCGTTAGACTTTCAGGACACCTATTTTCATGTTCCCGTCCTGCCGGTCCACCGGCGTTACCTGCGGTTCATGGTAGGCCACGAGCACTTTGTTTACCGTGCTCCCCTTTGGCCTTACCAGCGCCCCTCGGGTGTTCACGAAAGTGATGGCGGTGGTCACAGCTCATCTGCGCAGATCGGGGGTCTCGGTCTTCCCCTATCTAGATGACTGGTTGTTGAACGGTCGTCTCCCACCTCCAAACTACGGCCGACCTCCTGCATTTGCTGGGGTTTTCCATCAATGTGCCAAAGTTGCACATGAGTCCCTCTCAGACGCTCCACTTCATTGGAGCGGTTCTGGATTCAGCGCAGTTTTGGGTCTATCCTACCAAACAACGGATCTGGGATATTCAGGCTATGATTCCTATCTTTCAGCCTCTATCCTGGGTTTCAGTCAGGATGATCCTCCGGCTCTTGGGCCTGATGGCCTCCTGCATCCTGCTAGTGTAACATGCCAGATGGCATATGCGGGCTCTGCAGTGGGACCTGAAGTTCCAGTGGGCACAGCATCAGGGCAACCTGTCCGACCACGTCCAGATCTCGGAGGGCACTACACGACAATTGCAGTGGTGGCTCACGAATCCCGATTAGTGCAATGACAGATCCCTCTCCGTTCCCCCACCGGAGCTCACAGTGGTGATGGATGCGTCCCTCCTGGGATTGGGTGGCCACATGGAAGAGGCGGATATCAGGGGCCTCTTGTCTCCGGCGGAGTCCCGGCTCCATATCAACCTTCTGGAACAGCAGGCGATCCGGCTTGCTCTGAAAACCTTCCTTCCCTCGGTCCGGGAACAGGTAGTGCAGGTGTTCAGACCACACCACCACCATGTGGTATTGCAACAAACCGGGCGAGGTGGGGTCGTGGACCCTATGTCGGGAGGCTCTGCTCCTCTGAACATGGCTGGAAAATCGGGGCATGTCTCTGGTGGTTCAACACCTGGCAGACTCCCTGAACGCCAGGGCGGATGAACTCCGCTGCAGATGCATGTTGGATCACGAATGGCATCTGACCTCGGACGTGGTGCAAGGTCTCTTTCTGAAGTGGGGAGAGCCTTGGTTAGATCTATTCGCCACCGAAGAGAACACGGAATGTCATCAATTCTGCGCGTTGGAATTTCCAAAAGCGGTACAAAAGGGGGTGGTGATGGACGGAGCATCTGAATCAATCAAACACTCACACCCAGTCAAAAGATCTGGGTTGGATCCATCACCGTTCTTTAGCCCACTCTGCCACCCCAGTTCAGACATGGCTATATGCAAATCAGTCTGACCCTGTGCCTCATGGGAACAGTCCAGCCCGAACTGCCAAGCCATGTCTTCCCTGGACCGGAAACAAGCTTCCGAGGACCGGTTTCTGGCATTCCAGCCGTCTTCAGCCCGGCTTGCTTGAATCCAGTGGCAAAGTGAGCAAGGGACTCACGTCTGAGCATACCCTGCCACACTTATGGTGGCCAAAAGCGGTACAAAAGGGGGTGGTGATGGACGGAGCATCTGAATCAATCAAACACTCACACCCAGTCAAAAGATCTGGGTTGGATCCATCACCGTTCTTTAGCCCACTCTGCCACCCCAGTTCAGACATGGCTATATGCAAATCAGTCTGACCCTGTGCCTCATGGGAACAGTCCATCCCGAACTGCCAAGCCATGTCTTCCCTGGACCGGAAACAAGCTTCCGAGGACCGGTTTCTGGCATTCCAGCCGTCTTCAGCCCAGCTTGCTTGAATCCAGTGGCAAAGTGAGCAAGGGACTCGCGTCTGAGCATACCCTGCCACACTTATGGCGGCCAAAAGCGGTACAAAAGGGGGTGGTGATGGACGGAGCATCTGAATCAATCAAACACTCACACCCAGTCAAAAGATCTGGGTTGGATCCATCACCGTTCTTTAGCCCACTCTGCCACCCCAGTTCAGACATGGCTATATGAAAATCAGTCTGACCCTGTGCCTCATGGGAACAGTCCAGCCCGAACTGCCAAGCCATGTCTTCCCTGGAGTTGCGGTCTGTTGTATGCCTTTCCGCCTATACTACTTCTGCCCAGAGTGCTGAAGAAGATCAGGCGCAACCGGGCCCAAGTCATTCTTGTGTTATGTTATGTTATGTTATGTTATCCGGATTTATAGAGCGCACAGATGCCCCAGCAAAGGGGCGTCCTGGCGCTAGAACAGAACAGAAACCGGACAGAAGGTGGAAGACACAACACAACGACAAAACTAAGGACCTAAGGGGAAAAGAAAGGTTTTAACCGCCTTCCTGAAAACGAGGAGCTCATCAATGGCACGAATGTGGACAGGCAAGGAATTCCATAACTTGGCGGCGAGGACTCGGAAAGATCGACCGCCAGTCCTGGATCTCTTGAAACGAGGAACAGTGGCAAGGTGGAGAGCAGAGGACCTCAGAGAACGAGCAGGAACATAAGGGGAAATAAGTTGCTGCAAAATCTGAGGGGAGGAGAGCTTTAAAATTTTAAATGTCAGTATCAGGGATTTAAACTTTATTCTCTGTGCCACCGGAAGCCAATGGAGATTGAAGATGGTATTTCTAGCTGAGCAGAATCTGGGTAAACCAACCAGGGCCCTGGCAGCAGCGTTTTGGACGCGTTGGAGACGGGAGAGCTCAGCCTGATTGACTCCAAGAAAAAGGGAGCTGGCATAATCTAATTTAGACAAGATCATGGCTTGCACAATCAGTTGTCGAGTGGGAGCGTCAAAATATTTGAAAGTGGACCGAAGCTGACGCAAAATCCCAAAGCAGGAAGCAGCAGTCTTTTTAATATGGGTGCAAAAGCTCAATTGGGAGTCAAACCAAACCCCAAGGTTTTTCACTTTAGAAACGGGGGTAGGGGTAGGACCGAGCTCAGATGGCCACCAGCTATCGCCCCACAGATGAATTTGTTTCCCCACAATGAGCACCTTGGTTTTCTTAGCGTTCAATTGCAGGAAATTATCATTCATCCAGTGGGCCACAGATATAAGTCCCTCACGGAACTTTGCTGCCTCGAGATCGGAAGCTCCACTAATCGCAACCGCCAGCTGCGTGTCGTCTGCGTAGGACACGATGGAGAGGTTCCCACGCAAGGCGACAGCAGCTAGCGGCTGAACATAAAGATTAAATAGGGTGGGGCTCAAAGCCGAACCCTGTGGAACTCCCTGGGCACTCGCATGTGGTTTGGATTCGAAGGGGGGAGTGATGACCCTAAAGGAGCGATCAGATAGGAAAGATCTGAACCATTTAAGAGCCAGCTTATCCACCCCAGCCTCCACCAGACGTTGTAGTAAAATGTCATGGGAGACAGTGTTGAAAGCGGCACTTAGGTCAAGGAGCACAAGTGCCGCCGTGTGGCCTGAATCCATCAACATGCGAAGATGTTCCGCCATATGCAAGAGAGCAGTCTCGGTGCTGTGACCGGGCCTGAAACCATTCTGCGAGGGGTCTAAAATATTCGCAGAATGGAGATGTTTTGCTAGGATGTTATTAACATGAGCCTCGGTCAGTTTAGCGGCCCACGGGAGGACAGAGATGGGGCGATAGTTTTCCGCTTTTTTGGGGTCTAGAGCAGGTTTTTTCAGGACAGGAATTACCTGCGCCTGTTTCCAGGGACAGGGTACGGAACCCGAGGACAGGGACAAATTAATGAGCTCGCAAAGCGGGGGAAGGCAAATAGAGGGAGATTCCCTGAATTGTGATGGCCGCAGAGGATCTTTCGGGGAACCAGATTTCACCCTGATCACAAGATTGTCAAACTCCTCCGTAGAAAGCTCCGGAAGGTGAGATAACGAGATGGTGGTTTTAGGAGTAGCTGTGTTACACTGCCGGGAGCCTGTGGGGCTGGGAAAAGCTTGATAAATACCTTCCACCTTATTAATAAAAAAGGCGGCCAGGTCCTCGCAGTGGGAGGCAGAGCAAATCTCAGCGGTAGAAGTTCTACAGGCCGAGAGGTCTTTCAGTGCTTTAAAAATAAGTTTACTGGGGTTGGTACTAGCACTGAACTCACGAGAGAAGTAAGAGGCCCGGGCCCTGCAGATGGCTCTATGGTATATCTTGATGGTAGCAAGGTACGAAGCTTTCCTGATCGGGTCATATGACTTGCGCCAAGCTCTTTCGGCTTGCTTGCAAGATCTTTTTAGTAGCCGAAGAGCGTCGTCATACCAGGGACTGGAATGGCTGCGCTGTTGTTTAGTCAGGATAGGAGGAATAAGCTTGTCCAATGCATTGGTAAGCCAGCTGCAGTAAAGATTGTAACCAGACTCCACATCTGAAAGGGACAAGGGGAATCTCACCTAAGAGCAGATGAAAATCATTAAGTTTCAGCTTTTTCCACGGGCGCCTGAGAGTGGCAGGAGTGGAGGCGGCAGCAGGGGGGTCTTCAAGTAAAAGATGGCATTCAATAAGATGGTGGTCGGTCCAGGCCATAGGTCTAGGGGGCAGGACTTTGGCCGATGTAAGAGAGGTAAAAAAAGGGTCAAGGATGTGACCACCAATATGTGTGCCAAGATGAACTAATTGAGAGAGTTGGAGAGCCTCCAAATCGGCACAGGTGCTGCTGGCCGCAGAAGGACAAGGAGAATCAAAATGCAAATTCAGATCCCCGATTATATTAAAATTGGCAGTTTTCAGAGCCAAGGAGCTAACTACATCAGGAAGGGCGGCCCTGAAGGCAGCATCAGGGCCCGGGGGTCGGTAGATGAGTAAGCCGGAAAAAGAAAAATGCGGATTAACTGAAACCGAAAAATATGCGCTTTCGCACCCCACAATATCCATAGCCTTCCAAGTACAGGGATAGGTGGTTTTGACAGCGGCAGCGATGCCACCCCCTCTAGAGTCACGATTGAGGGTGTAAATAGTATACTCTGGGGGGAGTGCTAAATTGGTAGCAACTGAAGCGTCATTATGGAGCCAAGTTTCGGACATAAAAAATATGTCAGGAGCCTCAGCGAGTAAGTCATAAACGTCAAGGTGGTGCTTGACTAAAGATCGAACATTAAGATGATAGATCTTAAATGTAGTGAGCTCTGATGACAGACGAGGAGTAGGACACTGGATGGAGATCAGGGTAGGTGTAGGAAGTATGAAAGCACAGTCAGGGCACCTAAAAGGCCCGCACAAAGGGTGACAAGAGTTCGCCAAGCAAGGGTCAGGGGTAGGACAGAGGAGAAGAAGGTCGGTTTTAGAATACATGGCTGGAAGGCAGACGAAGTAGTACAAAAGACGTACCAAGCTAGAGACAGAGCCCTGCCCTAGCGCTTCCTTAGCGCTGACGGGCGCAGACGGGCAGGACTCTGGCGCGACTCAGGCGCAGTGAAGGCGCGACCCGCTGCGCGTCACCGCTGCGCGCTGAGGCAAGGTTTAAGTAGGGCGGGCGGAGGAGGGCCGCAAGGCTAGAGCGCTCGGATTAGGCAAGAAGAGTATGGTATCCAGAGCTACTCAGTCTGGCAATCTGTCCCCTGATCAGACTGCCTCTTCGGGAGGATCTTCTGTCGCAGCAGGAGCGGACGGTCCTTCACCCGAACCTGTCCAGCCTCCACCTCCATGCGTGGAGATTGAGCGGCGACAGCTGACAGCCTTTGACCTTCCTGCCGAAGTCTGTGATGTAATCTTGGCAGCCAGGCGTTCCTCCACTAAGACGACATACGCCTGCAGGTGGAATAAATTTGTGGCATGGTGCACATCGAAGGCTGTGGATCCCCTTTCTGCCCCTCTTTCAGAAGTTCTTCTGGCCCGGCAGGGCTCTGCTCTGGGCGCTATCAAGGGCTATCTCGGCCCTTTCTGCCTGTTTAAGGCTTCCAGATCAGCCTTCTCTTTTCAAGTCCCCTGTTGTTGGTCGTTTCTTGAAAGGCATTACACACATGTTCCCTACGGTCCCCTTTTTAATGCCTCAGTGGGACTTTAATCTTGTGTTGACTTATTTGATGTGTGCTCCCTTTGAGCCGCTTCACAACTGTCCTTTACGTCTTCTCACCTTAAAGACTGCTTTCCTGGTAGCTATCACCTCTGCCAGAAGAGTGAGTGAGCTCCAGGCTCTTTCTTCTAAACCTCCTTTCCTTTCTGTTCATCCGGACAAGGTGGTGTTAAGGACCCGTCCTTCTTTTCTGTCCAAGGTTGACATGCCTTTCCACATCTGGCAGACCATCACTTTGCCCACCTTCTTTCCGCCTCCACATCCTTTGAAAGTGGAAGAGCAGCTTCACCGCCTGGACCCAAATTGTGCGCTATCGTTCTATCTGATGCAAAAAACAACAGGTGATGGACAGAATGCAGAACAATGTCATACATTCACCCCAGTACAGAGATCTGGGCCTAAATCCATCTTTTTTTGCTCACCATGCCATTCCAGTTTGAACCCAGCCATATGCTAATCAGTCTTGACCCTGTGCCCCATGGGAACAGTCCAGCCCGAACTGCCAAGTTAGGTCCTCCCTGGACTGGAAACAAGCATCCAAGGACCGGTTTCGGGCTCTCAGCCCTCATCAGCCTAGATAGCTTGATTCCAGTGGCATGGAGAGCACAGGACTCTCGTCTGAGCATACCCGTCTCACTCGGGGTGACAAATGCAAAAAACAACAGGTGATGGACAGAATGCAGAACAATGTCATACATTCACCCCAGTACAGAGATCTGGGCCTAAATCCATCGTTTTTTTGCTCACCATGGCATTCCAGTTTGAACCCAGCCATATGCAAATCAGTCTTGACCCTGTGCCCCATGGGAACAGGCCAGCCCGAACTGCCAAGCTAGGTCCTCCCTGGACTGGTAACAAGCATCCAAGGACCGGTTTCGGGCTCTCAGCCCTCATCAGCCTGGATAGCTTGATTCCAGTGCCATGGAGAGCACGGGACTCACGTCTGAGCATACCCGTCCTACTCGGGGTGACAAATGCAAAAAACAACACGTGATGGACAGAATGCAGAACAATGTCATACATTCACCCCATCTGCAATGCCAGAAACCAGTCCTCTGAAGCTTGTTTCCGGTCCAGGGAAGGCATGGCTTGGCAGTTCGGGCTGGACTGTTCCCATGAGGCACAGGGTCAGACTGTTTTGCATATCGCCATGTCTGAACTGGGGTGGCAGAGTGGGCTGAACAACGGTGATGGATTAAACCCAGATCTGTTGACTGGGTTTGAGTGTTTGATTGGTTCAGATTCTCCGTCCACCGCCACCCCCTTTTTTACCACTTTGTTCGCCATAAGTTGGCAGGGTATGCTCAGACGTGAGTCCCTTGCTCACTTTGCCACTGGATTCAAACAAGCCGGGCTGAAGACGGCTGAAATGCCAGAAACCGGTCCACGGAAGCTTGTTTCCGGTCAAGGGAAGGCATGGCTTGGCAGTTCGGGCTGGACTGTTCCCATGAGGCACAAAGTCAGACTGATTTGCATATGGCCATGTCTGAACTGGGGTGGCAGAGTGGGCTAAAGAACGTGATGGATTAAACCCAGATCTGTTGACTGGGTGTGAGTGTTTGATTGGTTCAGATGCTCCGTCCATCGCCACCCCCTTTTGTACCAAATCGTTCTATCTGAAGCGCACACAACAGTTCCGGGTGGATAATCAACTCTTTGTTGGCTATGTGGGCGCAAAGAAAGGTCGGGCTGTGCACAAACAAACCATCTCTCGGTGGGTTGTTCTGTGTATTAAAGCCTGTTACTCTCTGGCTAAAAAGGAGCCTCCTGTGGGGCTGCGTGCCCATTCTAAGCGTGCGACTGCAGCCACTACTGCTCTGGGACGGGGAGTCCCTTTGCAGGATATCTGTCAGACAGCTACTTGGTCCTCGCTGCATACCTTTACCAAGCATTATTGCCTTGACAGCCAAGTCTGTAGAGACTGCTTTTTTGGCCGTTCTGTTCTACGGGATTTTCTGGTGTGATCTTAGTTCGTATTGCTGGGGTATCTATTCTAAGGTACGGAACCTAGCACTAATGCGTTTCTTTCAGATTAACAAGTTACTTACCTTCGGTAACGATATATCTGTAAGACGTATTAGTTAATGTTAGATTCCTTACTGCCCCACCCATCCTCCCCGTTCTACTAACTGATTTCTAGGGTTAAGGTGATTTCTTTTAGGGCCCTAGTTTTTTGCACCGGTGGTCAGTGTCTTGCATGACTCTGCGTTCCTGCCGCGGAAAGTCGTGTACAGAACTGACATCAGCGCGTAGGGGTGGCGCTTAAGTAGCCTCCGTGACATCATCTGGGCACATACGACGCCAGCGACGGACGCGGAGTCCCATGACGCCACCTACTGACACGCAGAGGTACTGCTAGCGAAAACTTTCCAAGTCCAGTCTGACGCCTGGGGATATTCTTAAGGTAAGGAATCTAACACTTGTAACGATATATCTGTAAGAAACATTAGTTAGTGTTAGATTCCTTGCCTTAAGAATATCCCCAGTGTAGACACAACTGTATGCAAATCAGTCTAGAAAATGGACCTCATGGCAACAGTCCAGCCCAAACTGCCAGGCCATGTCTTCCCTGGACCAGAAACAAGCATCCTGGGACCGGTTTCGGGGTAACACACCTCATCAGCTAGGCTAGCTAGAATTTAGTGGCAAAGTGAGGAAGAGACCCACGTCTGGGCATACCCTGCCAACTTAAAAAACACAAGGAGATGATGGACGGAGTGCTGAAACTTTTCAAACGGCCCCGTCACAGTTCTGGGTTAAATCCATCATTATTCTTTAGCTCAGTCCGCCACCCCAGTTCAGACACAACTGTATGCAAATCAATCTTGACCCTGTACCTCATGGGAACAGTCCAGCCCAAACTACCAAGCTATGTCTTCCATGGACGAGAAACAAGCATCCTGGGACCAGTTTCGGGGAAACATACCTCATCAGCAAGGCTAGCTTGAATCCAGTGGCAAAGTGAGCAAGGGACCCACGTCTGGGCCTACCCTGTAAACTTAGGGCGAACAAAGCAAACACAAGGAGATGATGGGCGGAGTGCTGAAACTTTTCAAACATCCCAATCAGTCACAGATCTGGATTAAATCAATCATTATTTTTTAGCTCCGTCTGCCACCCCAGTTCCGACACAACTGAATGCAAATCAGTCTTGACCCTGTACCTCATGGGCATAGTCCAGCCCGAACTGCCAAGCCATGTCTTCCCTGGACCAGAAACAAACATCCTGGGACCGATTTCGGGGTAACACACCTCATAAGCTAGGCTAGCTTGAATCCAGTGGCAAAGTGAGCAAGGGACCCACATCTGGGCATACCCTGCCAACTTAGGGCGAACAAAGCAAACACAAGGAGATGATGGATGGAGTGCTGAAACTTTTCAAATGCCCCCGTCACAGTTCTGGGTTAAATCCATCATTATTCTTTAGCTCAGTCCGCCACCCCATTTCCGTCACAACTTCATGCAAATCAGTCTTGACCCTGTACCTCATGGGAACAGTCCAGCCCAAACTGCCAAGCCATGTGTTACCTGCACCGAAAAGAAGCATACTGGAATCAGTTTTGGGGTAACACCCCTCATCAGCCAGGCTAGTTTGAATCCAGTGGCAAAGTGAGCAAGGGACGCACGCCTGAACATACTCTGCCCATTCAGGATGAATAAAGCAAATACTAGGAGATGAGTGCTGAAACATTTCAAACACTCACCCCCATGTCACAGATCTGGGTTGCGTCTAACATCAACCTTTAGCTCAGTTCGCCAACCCAGTTCAGATACAGCTATATGCAAATCAGCCTTGACCCTATACCTAATGGGAACAGTCCAGCCCGAACTGCCAAGCCATGTCTTCTCTGGACCTGAAACAAGCATCCGGGGACCGGATTCGGAGTAACACACCTCATCAGCTAGCCTAGCTTGAATCCAGTGGCAAAGTGAGCAAGGGACCCACATCTGGGCACACCCTGCTGTGAGAAAGTGCCATCTTTCTTGCATTGGTATGCCCCCACTTTTTGCAGAATTGCGGATGTGCTCTGACGGAGTGTGCCCTGGGCTCCTGCCAACCAGGTGTCCAGGGCCTGTGTTCCCTCCCTAAAACTGTGTTGAAACTAAAACCCAATTGGCATCTCTGGGCACCTGTCATCCCCTAGTAAATAGTTCCCTAGGTACCCAGGGCATGGTGGCCAGAGAAGACTCCTAAGGGCTGCAGCACTTGTTGTGCCACCCTTAGGGGCCCTGTGCCCTGACACCCACATACTGCCTTGCAGGGTGAGTGTCTTGGTGCAGAACTAAACAAAGAGCCGACATGGCACACCTCCCTTTGTGCCCTGCCCACAAGCTCACTACCCTGGCATCCATCAGTCACCCCTCTAGCTGGGTGCCCTATGCCAGTGGTGTGTGCACAGGTGCATGAGCCCTGTGCCCCTACAGTGCCCAGGGCCATTCCTGGGCACTGTAAGTGCAGTGCATCCATTAAGAGTATATAGTGCTGGGAGGTTGTCAGTACGAACTCTACCGCACCGTGATTGCTTCACTGAAGACTAAGAAGTTTGATATCAAACTTCTCAGCACATTAAACCCGCACTGATGCCAGTGTAGGAGTTAATGTAAAATGCACCAGAGGGCATCTGCCCCCTAAAACCTAAACCTACAATCCACATCTGGTCTGAGAGGCTGCCTAGGCTGCCACACAGCAGACATGTTGCTGGACCCCTGGGTGGAGAGCCCCCGCTCTCCTGGGCCTGCAACAATGCACATCCTGGGTGAGATGCTAGGTCTACTCCCCCAGGATGGGCAGGGGGGGAGATTCAAAGGCATGCCGCCTTTGTGAGCTTCTCCAGACCACCACTTGCTGTACTCAGCAAGTGGCCCCCACCAATTCTGACCCCCACTCTGGCGGGAAGACTGGTGGGAAAACCTGCACCAGGAAGGGGGGGTGCCATCCTGTGCCAACCCCACCCCTCATGTGGGAGAGGCGAGGTGAAGCACGACCCTGGGCTCCAGCCATCTTTAAGATGGGGAGCCCTGGCCAATCACAGCTAGACTCCTGCCCCCCTCCCGCAGGAGAGGAGCAGACTAGGGGGGTGTACCCCCCCAGGACAGGGACCTATTGTAACGCCCCTAAATGTAGTATTTAGGGGCACTCTGAACCTTCCTTACTTAGATCCCAATAAGAAAAGAAGATCAAGAGGAAGAAGACCCGCCGTGCAGCTGCTAACAACAGGACAACACCAACTAACTTGGTCCCAGCCCTACTGGCTTGTCGATCCTGGAACCTGCTCATGCTAAATCCCGGCAACTCCTGCGGACAGCAACCTTGGAAAACCCGGAGGACCTGCCTGCCTTGACCCTCTAAAAGACTGGGACTCCCATGAGCAGAGGCTCTGCTCCAGCAGCAATACCCCTGGTGCCAGCCAGGAACTGCGAATCCAGCCCACTTTGCACCCGCCGAGCCCGGCCTGGTCCCGAGTGATCCAAGACCACGAGGACGCCCCCCTGGCAACTGGGACCTGAAGTCCAGTGCCCAAAGACCCTCCTCAACAACCCAGACGACGCCTGCAGCCTCAGGACCAGGGACCCTCCAACCGCGACCAGCTGAGGGTAAGATTTCACGACACCAAAAGACACCCCTGCACCCGGTCCCCTGCGGCTCCCTGTGTCTTCCTCTGGGTTACCTACCTCTTCTCCAAGATCCCAACTTAGCTCTCGAAGTGGTGGCCGCACCTGAAGAATCTCTGTCCCCGAGTTTGCAGCCTTTGTTCCCTTTTTAACTTTCCCTCTGGATAACATTGAGCGCCCGACGGCTCAAAAGCACCCTGCACCCAGCCACCCGAGTGTCGCTGGAAGTGCAACTACTACCCTACTCTACTTCCTCACTTGCCCTGAGTAAGTGACCAGGAGCTCAGCTCCAAGAAACGCGTGGCCTACTTGCTTGCAGCCACCATCCGAAGGCCCCCTACCCTCCATTGGATTGCATTGGGCCTACTCTCTCTGCATCTGGCTGCCCCTGTATACCGCTGAGGGTCTAACTTCTGTACCTTTCCGACCCTGGGGGTCCCTTGAGTTTATGCCCAGAACCTTACCTTCACCAGTCGAGTACTCACTGGGAACCGATAACTCTCTTTCCTTTAACATTGACTGGTTTGACTCGAAAAATCTTCTTTGTGAAGTTTTGAAACTTTAAAATATTCATCTAAAATCAGCTGAGTAAAGAATTTCGAATTACTCACCTGTGATCAGGAGAGAAGCCAGTACTGTACCTTTCAGCCCAGTACTGAACCACAAAAGTAATTATAACTGTACTTACCAATAACCTGAATTTTCTTCCATAGGAAACCATTGACTGTTTTTCTGTGAAATTTCTTCTGTCTATTTTTGCAAACTACAAATATTCCTTAAAAATCGTACCAATTACTAAACCGTAATTACTTACCTGTCTTAGGTAGAGACCCCAGTGGTGAACGTAGGAGTTCAGTACTGGATTACAAAAGTAACGAGAACCTACATTACCTGTGACTTGGATTTCCTTCCATAGGATAACATTGCAAGTTTTTCACTGAAAAGTTTCGAAGTATCAACTTTGAAAATACATTTATATTCTTTAAAAATCACAACTGTAACCAAAACGCTTTTACTTAACTTAACTTAACTGTTTACAGCTTAGCTCCCGGGATTGAATCCAGGATCCAGTCCTGTGGTTAGAAAAGTAATCAACTGCATTTATGTAGAAAATCCCATTTAGATCAATGTTAAATTGTGTTTAGAATTGTGTTGCTTATTGCAACCACTGTAACTATTGTACTTACAACTTTCATTGCCTTCCTGCAAAGTAACTACCTGAAGTCACTCATATTGATAAAAATATATATTTGATACCTGTTGGTTCTAAAAATAAAACAACTATATATTTTGATATAAAAACAATTGGCCCGGAGTACAGTTCTTGAGTGTCTGAAACCTTTTGCTGACTGAGTGTGTACAACAAATGCTTTACACTGTCCTCTGGTACTGCCTTACTGCTCGACCAAGCTACCACTTTGGGGAGTAAGGTCAGACCTGACTTTAACCTCTGTCATACCGCTGGAGATTGTGGACTCTATACACACTGTACCTTACTTTGGTCCAGTATATATAGAGCCACTTTCTTACACCTGCCAACTTAGGGCGAACAAAGCAAACACAAGGAGATGAAACTTTTCAAACACTCACCTCCATGTCACAGATCTGGGTTGAGTCCATCATCATTCTTTAGCTCAATTTGGCACCCCAGCTCAGACACAGCTATATGCAAATCAGTCTTGACCCTGTACCTCATGGCAACAGCCCAGCCCGTACTGCCAAGCAAAGTCTTTCCTGTACCAGAAACAAGCATCCTGGGACTGGTTACGGGGTAACACACCTCATCAGCTAGGCTAGCTTGAATCCAGTGGTAAAGTGATCAAGGGACCCACGTCTGGGCCTACCCTGCAAACTTAGGGCGAACACAGCAAACACAAGGAGATGATGGACGGAGTGCTGACACTTTTCAAACATTCCCCCCCCA
Source organism: Lissotriton helveticus (assembly GCF_964261635.1). Taxonomy (NCBI): domain Eukaryota; kingdom Metazoa; phylum Chordata; class Amphibia; order Caudata; family Salamandridae; genus Lissotriton; species Lissotriton helveticus. Next base: position 383,126,255 of record NC_136067.1, on the reverse strand, counting down.
GTCACAGATCTGGGTTGAATACATCTTCATTCTTTAGCTCACTCCACCACCCAAGTTCAGACACAGCTGTATGCAAATCAGTCTTGACCATGTAGCTCATGGGAACAGTCCAGCCTGAACTGCCAAGCCATGTCTGCCCTGGACCAGAAACAAGCATCCTGGGACCCGATTCGGGGTAACACCCCTCATCAGCGAGGCTAGCATGAATTTAGTGGCAAAGTGAGCAAGAGACCCACATTTTATACCTCATCAGCTAAGCTAGCTTGAATTTAGTGGCAAAGTGAGCAAGGGACCCACGTCTGGGCATACCCTGCCAACTTAGGGCGAACTAAGCAAACACAAGGAGATGATGGACGGAGTGCTAAAACTTTTCAAACACTTCCCCCAGTCACAGACCTAGGTTGAATCCATCATTATTCTTGAGCTCACTCCGCCACCGTAGTTCAGACACAGCTGTATGCAAATCAGTCTTGTCCCTGCACCTCATGGGAACAGTCCAGCCCTAACTGCCAAGCCATGTCTTCCCTGGACAAGAAACAAGCATCCTGGGACCGGTTTCGGGGTAACACACCTCATCAGCTAGGCTAGCTTGAATCCAGTGGCAAAGTGAGCAAGGGACCCACGGCTGGGCCTACCCTGCAAACTTAGGGTGAACAAAGCAAACACAAGGAGATGATGGGCGGAGAGCTGAAACTTTTCAAACATCCCACCCAGTCACAGATCTGGATTAAATCAATCATTATTCTTTAGTTCAGTCTGCCACCCCAGTTCCGACACAACTGAATGCAAATCAGTCTTGACCCTGTACCTCATGGGAATAGTCCAGCCCGAACTGCCAGCCATGTCTTCCCTAGACCAGAAACAAACATCCTGGGACCGGTTTCGGGGTAACACACCTCATAAGCTAGGCTGGCTTGAATCCAGTGGCAAAGTGAGCAAGGGACCCACATCTGGGCATACCCTGCCAACTTAGGGCGAACAAAGCAAACACAAGGAGATGATGGATGGAGTGCTGAAACTTTTCAAACCCCCCCGTCACAGTTCTGGGTTAAATTCATCATTATTCTTTAGCTCAGTCAGTCCGCCACCCCAGTTCAGACACAACTGTATGCAAATCAGTCTTGACCCTGTACCTCATGGGCACAGTTCAGCCCGAACTATGAAGCCATGTCTTCCCTGGACCAGAAACAAGCATCCTGGGACCGGTTTTGGGGTAATACACTTCATCAGAAAGGCTAGCTTGAATCCAGTGGCAAAGTGAGCAAGGGACCCACGTCTGGGCCTACCCTGCAAACTTAGGGCGAACACAGCAAACACAAGGAGATGATGGACGGAGTCCTGATACTTTTTAAACATTCCCCCCCAGCAACAGATCTGGGTTGAATACATCATCATTCTTTAGCTCACTCCACCACCCAAGTTCAGACACAGCTGTATGCAAATCAGTCTTGACCATGTAGCTCATGGGAACAGTCCAGCCTGAACTGCCAAGCCATGTCTGCCCTGGACCGGAAACAAGCATCCTGGGACCAGATTCGGGGTAACACCCTTCATCAGCTAGGCTAGCATGAATTTAGTGGCAAAGTAACCAAAGGACCCACGCCTGGGCATACCCTGCCAACTTAGGGCAAACACAAGGAGATGA